>NC_037351.1:48402500-50802500 GCF_002263795.3 Bos taurus | reverse complement strand
AGCCACTATGGAGAACAGTGTGGAGATTCCTCAAAAAACTGGAAATAGAACTGCCTTATGATCCAGTAATCCCACTGCTGGGCATACACACTGAGGAAACCAGAAGGGAAAGAGACACGTGTACCCCACTGTTCATCACAGCACTGTTTATAATAGCCAGGACATGGAAGCAACCTAGATGCCCATCAGCAGATGAATGGATAAGAAAGCTGTGGTACATATACACAGTGGAGTATTACTCAGCCATTAAAAAGAATACATTTGAATCAGTTCTAATGAGATGGATGAAACTGGAACCTATTATACAGAGTGAAGTAAGCCAGAAAGAAAAACACCAATACAGTATACTAACGCATATATATGGAATTTAGAAAGATGGTAACAATAACCCTGTGTACGAGACAGCAAAAGAGACACTGATGTATAGATCAGTATTATGGACTCTGTGGGAGAGGGAGAGGGTGGGGAGATTTGGGAGAATGGCATTGAAACATGTATAATATCATGTATGAAACGAGTCGCCAGTCCAGGTTCGATGCATGATACTGGATGCTTGGGGCTGGTGCACTGGGACGACCCAGAGGGAGGATATGGGGAGGGAGGAGGGAGGACGGTTCAGGATGGGGAACACAGGTATACCTGTGGCGGATTCATTTTGATATCTGGCAAAACTAATACAATATTGTAAAGTTTAAAAATAAAATAAAATTTAAAAAAAATAATAATAAATTTCACAAATTATTAAAAAAAAAGAATGGAATATAGCACAGCCATGAAAGAAACTATTTAAATAAATAAATAAAGCTCAAATACAGAATGTGGAGCATAACGAGCCAAGTACAAAAGTGTGTGTTCTATATAATTTCATTTATACGAAATTCAAGAACGAGCAGAACTAATCTATGGTGATAGAAATCAGAATCATCATTGAGATGTATTGACTAGAAGGAATCATGAGGGCATCTGCTAGGGGCTGGAAATGTTCCACATTGCAATCTGAGCGGTGCTTACCCAGGGCTGACAACTAAGATTTGTGCCTTTTCTCTATGTAAGTTACATCTTAATATTTTTTTTAAAAGATACCATCCACAAAAATTGTTTATGTTTCCAAGTTGACTCACTAACTAACTGAAATCAGTTAGTTATATATGTAGTATATGAACGAAAGTTCTGATTAGCAAGGAATGATTTGGAGGAGATGGATATCTTAGGTTTTGGAGGGATGAGCACAAAAGACTGCCATCATGGGAACTGTGGCGAGGGTTACCATTCAGTCCAAAGTTCAGCTCAATAACATACAGTTAAGAAATAATTATTGGGCACTTAGTGCCGAACGTAATGCAAAGTTCTAGGGCAGTTTCTCAAAGCGCCTCCCCCGCTCACCTCCACAACCACATCAGAATCACGCAAGTTGTTTATTTAAAGGGCAGCTTCTTGGGTCCTGCCGTGATCTACTGATTTAGAAACTTCGTGGGCTGGGCCCAGGAATCCCGTTTTCAACAGTCACCCCAGATGACTGTACAAAGATGAATAACATACACTTTGTTCTGCACTAACCTCTCTGCCCTCAAGGGGTTTGGAAATACATAAACAGATAATTTCCATATAACGTGGCAACTACAATGACAGATATGCTGAGACTGCTAAAACCCTCTGAGGGTGGAGGAGGAAGACTAAGTCAAATCAGGCAACATTCAGCTTTGCTGAATCAAAAAGGCTGCTTAGCAATTAGCCAAGCAAATTGGGGTGAAGGAGAGGGTGGCAAAGTGATCGGTTTGCAAAGTGTGGTTCCCAGAGAATAGAATTAGCATCAGCTGGAAACTTGTTAGAAATGCAAATTCTAAAGGCCCCACCTTAGACTCACGATTTCTGGGTGCGGGCCCAGCAGTCTGTATTTTCAAGCCCTGGAGGGGATTCTGATGCCACTCAAGTTCAAGTTCGACAGCCAGAGCCGGCAGGGAAGCGGCTTCAGAACCAGCTGCCTGGATCCAAATCTAGGCTCTGTGGCTTACTGGCTGGGTGACCACAAGTGAATTGCTTAATCTCTTTGGGGCCCAGTTTCTTCATCTCTATAATAATAGTCCTTAATTCATAATTATTACATATAATGTGCCTGGCACATAATAAGTGCTGTATATGTGCTTGTTTTTATTAGCAAGAGTGTGGGTGAAGAGATCTTCAGTGGCAACAGCAGGGCTGTTTTGCAGGTAGCTAGTGCTCGAGCGTCAGGCAAGAAGCAGGTGTGACGAGTGCTGGAGAGATGAGCAGCAGACAGATCAGGGCCATTCATGTTTAAAGAAGAAAAAGACACCTGGGGACTTCCACATCCAAAAAGATGGACTCCTCATGCTTATTCCTATTTCTCCTGCTAAGTACAGCTAAAACCCAGGACATTAAAAGTAAGATGCTGAGAAGTGAATTTAAAAAAAAGGCGGAACCAGGGAGGGACCTCAGGACCCAAGGAATGATACAGTGATGAGTTCACTGGGTTTTTTGTTTGTTTTTGGCTTCACATATCCCAGACTTGGAGCTTAAGTGCCTGGCAACCCAGAAATGCCATGCAAAGTGGACAAAAGAAGTGCAGCAAAAGCCAGCTCTCTCTTGCCAAAGGACAGGGAAAAGGGCAGCCTAGAAAGGCAAGACTTTTAGATGATAACTGCCTATCCTCTAAACTGAACTGCTTATCTGGCTGAACTGCTTATCCTGAGTTCAGCCAGACACCTCAGGAAACAACTATGGTCCCACCCCCACCAGCAGAAGCTGAGTGAGAACCCTAGATTCCACCCAAGCTAGGCTCTAGCTAGGTGCCCCAAACCCTGCACCAGGGAGGGGTCAGATAGGCCAGGTGGAGATCTGGGACTTCACTGCCCATCAAGCAATAACAAACCACCCCTTTCTGGTGTCAGTGGAGACCTTGGGGAGGCCCGAATTCCCACCCACACTCTGCAGTAAAAAGGAACACCCACACTTCTTCTGCCCGGGACCCCACCCTTTCTGCAGGATGTCAACATCTGATTTTCCAGAGCTACTGTTAGGAGAAATTCAGTACAGGGTACAGGGACTCTGGATGTCTTGAAACCGGCTGTGCCTCAGATCACTGTGAAACTGATAGTGATCTCGAAATTTAATTAAAAAAAAAAACTGCAAAGAAAACTGAATCAAATCGTATGGTAAAGGAGAGCTATGGGTTTTAGGTAAAGAGTGACAGATTAGATTTGTACCATAATCAACTTTTGCTGAGTCCAGTTTTCAGAGAGCTCGACATGACAACCTCCAAACACATTGAAATTCATCCAAGAAAGCCTTTGGCACACATACTGCGAGCTGCCTGCTCCAGAGAAAGAATCTTTCTTTCATTTGCCATCATCAGAGCTTATGGCTCATCACCCTTCACCTATCAAATGTAGGAGATGTCAATGGAATCCAGAGGACAGTTTGAAGTTCCTGGTTGCTAGGGTGATGAGCTTAGCGTTGATGCAAAACCTTGGAGGGCCATGGATGGAATTGCCTCGGGAGAGCAAGATCTTGATTTGAGAGGCTCTTGTTTCTGACAAATACCCTGTGAACCAACTCTGTTAACTCTAGGAGGATCCAGAAATCTGACCGGGTGAATAAAAATCAATGTGGCTTCTCGGCGACCAGGGCTATGGGACACTTTTTTAACGAGAGAAACGGTTGAAAACAAAAACTGTAAACCACTTCCTGTGCAATTGGTTTTTTTCCACTTGTACAGCTCTGGTTCCATCATTTCAAGCCCTGCCCCTGGGTGGGATGGAGTTGCCCTGGCCAGCAACAGTTAGAGGGAAAGGGAGAGGAAGAGAGCAGTTTGGTGATTAATAAACACTTGAGGAAACCCTGCTATGAAAACAAGCACTGCTTGTGGGGAGTAATGAAGGGAAGATAAGTCAAAGAGTGTTTGAACCCAAAGAAGAAGGAGCTGTGACGGGCGGGAGAGGTCAAGGTGGGCTTCCAGGAGGAGGTGTGGCTTTGTGCTGAGACCTGAGAGCAGACTACCCAAATAAGACACACATGGGGCCTGAGGGAGGGAGGAAGGGATCTGGGGTGAAACAGGAATTCACTTTTAGGCAAGGAGTTTTGGACACAGGGTCATTGTCAAACTGGGGCTCATCAGCTGAGTTAGCAAAAACATGACACTTATGAGGACAGAATGTAACACGTGTATACCTGTGGCGGATTCATTTTGATATTTGGCAAAACTAATACAATTATGTAAAATTTAAAAATAAAATAAAATTAGAAAAAAAAAAGAAAAAAAAAGTAAACCTCTGAGGTGATTATTAAATAATAATCATAATAAAATTATTAAATCAATTTTTAAAAAACCTGTTGTGGTCACAGACTCTGCACTGGAAGTGCAGACAGCTCAGCCCAGATCCACACTCAATCCTGGCCCTGAAGGACATTATGTTCTACAGTGGAGACACACAGATACACAGGGAATAAGAGATCTTCTCTCGGTGACTGAAAAAATTGCAACATTTTTGTATAAAGAGCGAAGAACAACGGGATTATATATTTATCCTGTTTGAAAATGTAGGGTTTTTTAATCCAGAGATGGTAAGGCCAAGAGAGTAGGAGCCCATTGCCACTGAAGAGACAATGCCTGCATGCTAAATTGCTTCCAGCGTGTCTGAGTCTTTGCGACCCTACAGGCTGTAGCCCGCCCGCCTCCTCTGTCTATGGGATTGTCTGGGAGTGGGTTATCATATCCTACCCCAGGAGATCTTCCTGACCCAGGGACTGAACGCACCTCTCTGACATCCCCTGCATTAGCAGGTGGGTTCTTTACCACTCGTGCCACCTGGGAAGCCCCCCGTGAAGAGTTTGTTCAAGTCCCCACGAGCAGGGAGCACCATGTGTAGGGCCACACGGGGAAGCATCAGGGTCGGTCAGGAGGCAGAAAGGGCAAGAGGAGAATGTGGACAAGCTCCCTTATGGTGGTTTACACAGGAAGGAACTCTCAAGGCAGGTCAGGACTGACTAGTTTCAAAACTTTCAGCAGGCTCTGGGGTGTAGGGGCTGTCCCTCAGTGTCTGCACCTGGCCACGGGGGTGATGAGAGCAGGTGGAGAGCGGTCCAGAGCATAAGATAGAGGAGGGGTGGGGGAGGGGTGGGGGAGGGGTGGGCTCTGCATTGTTCACCTTACGCGTGGAAGGCATGATGAAGGCAAGTTGTTTGCTGTCTCCAGGGATTGACGGTCCCTGGGAGAGGCTGTCCCTCCACTGTCGGGCAGGCCCAGAGCACCAGAAACAGATAATAAAAAGACATGAGTAATACATTCCCCAAGTATTTGTTGGGCTTCTTCTGTGTGCCCAGCACTGCCAGGGGACCTGTGGATTCTCAGAAAACTCGTACATGTGCCCTTCATTCCCCCTGAGCGAGCTCTCCTTTCTGTTGAGGCAATAGGTGTAAACTCACACAGACGAAGTAGCAACTCAAGAACTAGTATTTCAAAAACTGTACAATATGAACATTACAGATCAGTGTTTCTCAAACTTAAAAAGGTATGGATTCCTTTTAAAGAAAAATATTTTCCACAGATCCCCAGTGTTGACAAGTTATATTTTATTATAGTATTATTCTATATGAAATGGACAGCAAATGCAATCTGTACATCATGAAATTAATTATAAACTTATTATACTTACATCTCTCTTGGTAAAATCAAAACAAAAATTTTAAATACAAATAAAAATATAAAACCAAAGAAATTTAAAATTGCATTAATTTAATGTGATAATTGACAATGTTTTACTTAAAATTGATTGGTACTATTGGACACAATCGTGGAAAAATATATTTGCATGTTTACTATTTTACTTGTTATCAATACGAATCTTCTGATTTTGAGCATGACAGATCATCATTTGAGTCATTAGTATTGAGTTCACAGCCATCATCGCTGTGTTTGATTTCAATGATCTCACTTTTAACCATTGACGCATAACAGACTAATCAATTAATAGAGAAGGCAAAACTGAAAAAGATCTACTAGTAGTGAAGTGTTATGAGAAGGTGCTGGAGAAGACCCTTAAGAGTTCCTTAGACTGCAAGGAGATCGAACCAATCAATCCTTAAGGAAATCACCCCAGAATATTCATTGGAAGGACTGATGCTGAAGTTGAGGCTCCAATACTTTGGCCACCTGATGCGAAGAGCTGACTCCCTGGAGAAGACCCTGATGCTGGGAAAGATTGAAGGCAGGAAGAGAAGAGGGCAACAGAGGGTGAAGTGGTTAGATAGTGTTACCGACTCAGTGGACATGAATTTAAGCAAACTCCAGGAGATAGTGAGGGACAGGGGAGCCTGGCTTGCTGCAATCAACTTAGCAACTCAACAACAACAATACAGAAGGGAAGAATCCACAGAACAAAGCTTCGTGTAAAGCCAGCAGGGCGCTGCCTTCTGTGCTCAACCTCACATGCTGTGTGCCCTCTGATCGTTTCATTTCCCTCTGCTCTTATGCTCGAGCTTCTTCAAAACCATTGCTTCTATGGCTCGCCTGGACATCATTTAGCCTTCAAGTGACCCCGCAAAGGCTCTGAAATCTTAAAATGAAACTCAAGCAGGTGCTCCTAAAGGTTACCCCAAGCTTATTCTATTTTATTACTTATCTTTAAAACTAAAACATCCTTGAAAAATTTGAAGATACCTTCCCCAAGGATAAACCTGGGTAGGGCGGGGTGGGGTACTCATAGGTCCAAGGACCTTAGTTGGAAAGAGGAAGCACAGTTTGGATGAAAGAGGGAGATGAATAAAGCTGCTGAAATCATGGAAGGCTTTGCGGTAAGGATGTAGGTGGAGCTGGAAGAGAAGGTGGGAAGGACTTAAACAGTCAAGAAGGAGGAAGAAAGGAACTTCTGGTAAGTAGGTGTGGATCTCTAGGGGCCGGCGACGTCATCTGATGCCCCTCTCCTGTCATCCTGCCCCACTAGTCTTCTTTCAGCTGTTAGAACAGACAGACCTGTCTAGTTCAAGGTTTTTTCTGGCCTTGTGTTCCTGAATGCAGCTGCCAACACCCCTCCTCTTTTTCTAAGGCTGGTTCTTTCTTTTCCATGAGCTCTTAACCAAAATATGGGTTTTTCACCAACGTCTTCGCTGACCCCCTGATCTTAGGAAGGTTCCTCACGTTCTTTTCCTTTGAAGCTTGTGTTAGTTTCCTATTGCTACGCCCAGCAATTACCACAAGCTTAGTGATTAAACAATACAAACGTGTCCTCTTATAGTTCTGGAGGTCAGAATTCCCAAAAGCAAGGTGTTGTGCTCCTTCTGGGGATTCCAGGGAAGAATCTATGTTCTTCACTTTTCTAGTTTCTAGAGGCCACTTGCCTTCCTTGGCCTGTGGCCACTTGAATCATCAAAGCCAGCAGCAGAGCATCCTCTAATCTCTGTTTATGCGTCCATCATCACATCACCTCTGAGTCTAACCCTCCTGCCTCCCTCTTATAAGGACGCTAGTGATGACATTGGGCTCCCCCAGACAATCTAGGATAATCTCCCCTTCAGGAGAGGCTTAACTAATCACAACTGCAAAGTCCCTTTTGCCATGGAAGGTAACACTGGGGTGTTAACTTCACAGGTTCTAAGGATTAGGACATAGACATCTTTGAGGGCCTTTATTCAGCCTACAACAGTGCTCTTATCACAAATCATAATCATGTTTTTGTAAACTTTTTATCTGTCTATCAGATCAGATCAGTCGCTCAGTCATGTCCGACTCTTTGTGACTTCATGAATCGCAGCACGCCAGGCCTCCCTGTCCATCACCAACTCCCGGAGTTCACTCAGACTCACGTCCATCGAGTCAGTGATGCCATCCAGCCATCTCCTCCTCTGTTGTCCCCTTCTCCTCCTGCCCCCAATCCCTCCCAGCATCAGAGTCTTTTCCAATGAGTCAACTCTTCACATGAGGTGGCCAAAGTACTGAAATTTCAGCTTTAGCATCATTCCTTCCAAAGAAATCCCAGGGCTGATCTCCTTCAGAATGGACTGGTTAGATCTCCTTGCAGTCCAAGGGACTCTCAAGAGTCTTCTCCAACACCACGGTTCAAAAGCATCAATTCTTCGGCGCTCAGCCTTCTTCACAGTCCAACTCTCACATCCATACATGACCACAGGAAAAACCATAGCCTTGACTAGACGAACCTTTGTGGGCAAGGTAATGTCTCTGCTTTTGAATATGCTATCTAGGTTGGTCATAACTTTCCTTCCAAGGAGTAAGCGTCTTTTAATTTCATGGCTGTGGTCACCATCTGTAGTGATTTTGGAGCCCAGAAAAATAAAGTCTGACACTGTTTCCACTGTTTCCCCATCTATTTCCCATGAAGTGATGGGACCAGATGCCATGATCTTCATTTTCTGAATGTTGAGCTTTAAGCCAACTTTTTCACTCTCCACTTTCACTTTCATCAAGAGGCTTTTGAGTTCCTCTTCACTTTCTGCCATAAGGGTGGTGTCACTTGCACATCTGAGGTTATTGATATTTCTCCCGGCAATCTTGATTCCAGCTTGTGCTTCCTCCAGTCCAGTGTTTCTCATGATGTACTCTGCATAGAAGTTAAATAAGCAGGGTGACAATATACAGCCTTGACGAACTCCTTTTCCTATTTGGAACCAGTCTGTTGTTCCATGTCCAGTTCTAACTGTTGCATCCTGACCTGCATACAGATTTCTCAAGAGGCAGATCAGGAGTTCTGGTATTCCCATCTCTTTCAGAATTTTCCACAGTTTATTGTGGTCCACACAGTCAAAGGCTTTGACATAGTCAATAGAGCAGAAATAGATGCTTTTCTGGAACTCTCTTGCTTTTTCCATGATCCAGTGGGTGTTGGCAATTTGATATCTGGTTCCTCTGCCTTTTCTAAAACCAGCTTGAACATCAGGAAGTTCACGGTTCACATATTGCTGAAGCCTGGCTTGGAGAATTTTGAGCATTACTTTACTAGCGTGTGAGATGAGTGTAATTGTGCGGTAATTTGAGCATTCTTTGGCATTGCCTTTCTTTGGGACTGGAATGAAAACTGACCTTTTCCAGTCCTGTGGCCACTGCTGAGTTTTCCAGATTTGCTGGCATATTGAGTGCAGCACTTTCACAGCATCATCTTTCAGGATTTGGAATAGCTCAACTGGAATTCCATCACCTCCACTAGCTTTGTGCGTAGTGATGCTTTCTAAGGCCCACTTGACTTCACATTCCAGGATGTCTGGCTCTAGATCAGTGATCACACCATCGTGATTATCTGAGTCGTGAAGATCTTTTTTGTACAGTTCTTCTGTGTATTCTTGCCACCTCTTCTTAATATCTTCTGCTTCTGTTAGGTCCATACCATTTCTGTCCTTTATCGAGCCCATCTTTGCATGAAATGTCCCGTTGGTATCTCTGTTTTTCTTGAAGAGATTCCTAGTCTTTCCCATTCTGTTGTTTTCCTCTATTTCTTTGCATTGATCGCTGAAGAAGGCTTTCTTATCTCTTCTTGCTATTCTTTGGAACTCTGCATTCAGATGCTTATATCTTTCCTTTTCTCCTTTGCTTTTTGCTTCTCTTCTTTTCACAGCTATTTGTAAGGCCTCCCCAGACACCTGTTTTGCTTTTTTGCATTTCTTTTCCATGGGAATGGTCTTGATCCCTGTCTCTTGTACAATGTCACGAACCTCATTCCATAGTTCATTAGGCACTCTATCTATCAGATCTAGGCCCTTAAATCTATTTCTCACTTCCACTGTATAATCATAAGGGATTTGATTTAGGTCATACCTGAATGGTCTAGTGGTTTTCCCTACTTTCTTCCATTTAAGTCTGAATTTGGCAATAAGGAGATCATGGTCTGAGCCACAGTCAGCTCCTGGTCTTGTTTTTGCTGACTGTATAGAGCTTCTCCATATTTGGCTGCAAAGAATATAATCAATCTGATTTTGGTATTGACCATCACCCATGTCTATATTCAGCAGACTGTAGGGTCCATGAATGAAAGGACTATGACTGTATTATGATGCCAGGTGCATAGCAAAGGGTCAATAAAATTTTAATAAATGAGTAACAAAGAAGAAAGCAGTAGGATCTATGAAGATTGAGGACACAGCCAAGGAAGGTGGACATGGCTAATCTGTCTATGGCAGATTTTACTAAAAAGTGGTTGGAAGCAAGGCAACCTTAATCAAGATGCTTTTCTTGCTCTGCTTTACAGAGCCTGGAAAAGTATAGGCTCTATCAAGCCTATAAAAGTACTCTAACTGGTCCCCACCTGACCAATCCTCATGGCCATGAAAGTAAGATGATGTGACTGTCAGAACCATCAGGACTAGCAGGTTGGAATTGAGGAGGGCATTTTCAAAAAATGGTGGTGAGGGTGCTGCTGCCAGATGAATGGCCAGGACTTTGGGGACAGACAGTAGAACCAATTCTTGCCCAACAGGTTTTCAGTACTTAGTACTCATAAAAGTCATCAAACAAATCATCTTTAATCTTTTAACCCTCTTTCCCGTCCTTCTGGGTGTATCTATCATCTCTTTCTGTCCTTGCTCCGTCCTCTATCTTGCCAGTTTTTTCTTCTCTCCTCCAAAGTACATGCTGACGTATAAAACCAAACTACTTATTTAAATGTGTTATACTTGCCAAATACAGCTTTGTATTCCTAGCTCTTATTTTTAAAGCAAATGAGTTTGAACATCTACACTTAAGGATGCAGTGAAGAGAGCCCTTGGCTAGAAGCTTGGGAGTCTTGAAATTAGGAAGTAATCCTCCAATCAGCTATGTGAGGTGGACAAGTCACCTGGCTAAACTTGGCTTTAAATTTCTTTCCGATCTAAACCTCTGAGATTGTAAGCATCTCTAAAATTCTGTTACACAAAGGTTAAAAGTAACTCAAATGAAAGGAAGGATGTTCATAATCAGGAAGGTGGGTTCCCTATAATCTTGGAGATGTTGTTTTGTTTTTAGGAATCATCGCCCCTCGATACTGATAGTGATGATAGTGCTAGCTTACGTTTATTGAGTGATTACCACGTCCTAGACACTGACTCTCCTAAGTAGTTCACATACATCATCTCACTTAATTCCTGTTTGGGAATAACTAAACCACAGTTGACCAGAAGCCCGATCCCTGAATTAAAATTTTGTGACAACTGTCCCTACCCATGAGAATGGATCCTTAAATCAGGCAGAAGAAATATAGCTGTTTATCTGCCTGCCCTAAATGCTATGTTTGCAGTTACCTCATTTAAACCACACAACAACCTATAGGATAAGCGTTAATGTATTTCTCTCCCCTTGGCTGACAATCAGGAACTTTTTTTTATTGGAGCATAGTTGCTTTACAATGTTGTACTATTTTCTGCTGCACAGCAAAGTGAATCCGCCATACATATACATACATTCCCTCTGTTTTGGATTTCCAAAAATGGCCACAAATTATCAGTTGCTCTTCTCAACAAGACATGAGAACTCTTCCCTTTCCCTTGAGTCTGAGCTCAGTTCAGTTCAGTTCAGTCGCTCAGTTGTGTCCAACTCTTTGCAACCCCATGGACTACAGCACGCCAGGCTTCCCTGTCCATCACCAACTCCTGGAGTTTACTCAAACTCATGTCCATTGAGTCAGTGATGCCATCCAACCCTCTCATCCTCTGTTGACCCCTTCTTCTCCCACCTTCAATCTTTCCCAGCATCAGGGTCTTTTCCAATGAGTCAACTCTTCGCATCAGGTGGCGAAAATATTTGAGTTTCAGCTTCAAAATCAGTCCTCCCAATGAACATTCAGGACTGATTTCCTTTAGGATGGACTGGTTGGATCTCCTTGCAGTCTAAGGGAACTCTCTTGAGAGTTCAAAGGCATCAAGTGAGTCTGAGCTCACCCCATGACTTATGCTAACCAATCAAAGGTGACTAAAGTTACACAGGGCCAGTTTTAGGCTGAGCCTTGTCCTGGCAGTTTCTCCCTTCACAGCCTGGGAACCCAGCTGCCCTGCTGCAAGGAAGTCCAAGTTACCATGCTGCAGAGAAACCCCAGAGGATGAGACATAGAGACATGGAGAAGCCCTGGAGGATGAGACACCACAGAGAGAGAAAAGGGGAGAGAGAGAGAGAGAACTGAGCCATGCAGAAGGGTATTCCTGCCAACAATCTAAATCTGCCAGTCAATTAATCTCCTACCTGTATGCAGCCACGTGGAACACCCCCAAAGGAGGCCAGACCGAAGGAGAACTTCTAGTCAGTCCTCAAACTCATGAAGAAATAAAATAATCACAGCTGTTTTAAGGCACTTGCTTTGGGGTGGTTTGTTACACAGAATTAGTATGTGAAACAGAGACAGACAGTGAACTCTTTCTTACCTCCTCTCCATTACACAGGAGCTTTGACCCAGTGAGAGCAATAAATGTCAGGGTTACTTAATACAATTTAAGGCATATAATATGCAAGGGAAGCTGGTCTCCCACAGAGTACAAGAGTGTTTAGCCAGGAGTCAAATGGCACTGACTTTGTGTCTTACTGGCGCATGTAAAGGAGACAGACCGCAACGAAGATGAGTGTATAGGTTAGACCACGAAAGCAGACTGACACCATCAGTCTGGCTGCTGCAGTCAGAATCCCAAAGTGAGAAGACATGGTTGGCTTGTCTCAGTAACCAGTTACCTGCATCCTTCTTTTTTTCCCTAAGGAGACTAAGTTGGCTTTGGGGCTTCCCTGGTAGTCAGCTGGTAAAGAATCCGCCTACAATGTGGAAGACTTGGGTTCAATCCCTGGGCTGGGAATATCCCCTGGAGGAGGGCATGGCAACGCACTCCAGTATTCTTGCCTGGAGAATCCCCATGAACAGAGGTGTCTGCTGGGCTACAGTCCATGGGGTCTCAAAGAGCTGGACATGACTGAGCGACTCAGCACAGCATAAGGTGGCTTTTATTCCCACCATTCATTTGTTTATCTATTGATTTTGTATTTATTTGTTTGGCTGTGCCAGGCCTAAGTTGTGGCACACCGGGTCTTCTCTGCAGCTCGCAGGCTCTTTAGTCAATGGCATGTGGCATCTTAGCTGTGGCTCAAGAACTCTGACCTGCAGCTTGCTGGATCTAGTTCCCTGACTAGGGATGGAACCTGGGCTGCCTGCATTGGGAGCGCTGTGTCTTAGCCACTGGACCACAGGCAAGTACCCATCTGTATTTTCCCCTTTCCATAAAGACCTCAGGGATCCAGCATCCTCGGTCCCATGTGACTCTGAGTGATGACAGGGACCCCTCAGTCACCCACAAATAGAGCTTTAGGGTCCTCGTGGGCACTTCCATCTTTGGGAAACATACTCAATGCCTCAAGCCCCTGGATTTAGACCTTTCCGTCTGCTCTGACTTGTATTCTCTGTGTGAGTTTTCCTCACTTCTATATTTTTGCAGCCTGTTCTGATCCCATCCATCTGACTTTCAGGTTTAACAAGACCATTCCGGCCTCTGGCTCAGGCTTGCTAAGAGGATGGGCTTTTGTCAAGCCCACAGCTCTCCATGTTCCTGCATAGCGCAGTTATCCCACAGCATCCTCCAAGGACCTACTAAGTACAACAAAGATAAAAGAAGAAGTAGACTTGACTGGCGTCCTACCACCAGGAGCTGCCAAATAGAAAAATTCCAGTTTTCCATCTCTAAAAGACTCTTTGTGATCCTATGGACTGTAGCCTGCCAGGCTCCTCTGTCCCTGGCATTTCTCCTAAGCAAGAACGCTAGGGTGAATCGCTATTTCCTCCTCCAGGGGATCTTCCTAACCCAGAAATCGAACTCACATCTCCTGCACTGGTGGCAGACTCTTTGCCGCTGAGCCATCTGGGAAGCCCAAAGACTTGGGCTCTGCTTAATTAATACTTTGGTAAACTGAAAGTTATACCCATACAAGGACATCCAATTTGCAGTGAATCAGAAAACCATAAAATACACCTGACACTAAAATTATTCTGCACAGAAGTCAATCATTCTTTGAGAATTCATGAGCCCCTTCAGGTTCTTGCAGAGCGTCTGGAATATCATTATGAATATCAGTTATCATTCTGCTTGCAAAGCAGAGAAATGCCAATTAAGCAGAGATTTCCTATTGACAGAAAGCCAGCCAAACCAGCTCTCACTTGGTGGAGAAAGACAGACATTGGCAAAATAGAGAAAATGAGCAGAAATTAGAATAGGGGAGAAAGCTTACATATTTCACCAATGCAGACTTTGAACGGTTCAGTACCCAATCCTGGGACAGAGTTGGGCGAAAAGTGGCTGGTGCTTCCAGTAACGTGTCCACCAGACTCTTCTTCTCGTTTAAGAGCTGGGATCAGACAGGGGGAGGATTCCCTTACTTTCTTCTTTTGAAACAAAAGCTACACATTATTAAGATGAAATCTTTCTGCCCTCCTAAAAGGGGAGCTGGGGAAGGTAATTACTGAACAGAGATTTATGCTTCGATGTTAGCAATGCATAAGCCACTCCAACTAGGGGGTTTACAGGTCACAATGCAACCAGAGTCCTCATAACTGAGTGGTTAACAACACCCACCTGAGTTCTGGAAATAATGTTTCAGACAAATGGCCAAAAACCAGGGTGAGCAATTAGTCTTCCCGCAGAATTATTTCAGGCCTCTAATTTGTTGAGAAAGGAATTACTGGCTTAAGACTTCACAAGGCTGCAGTAATTAAAACCAACAAATTATAAGTACATTTATCGGGATAAAAGATATTCATCACCTGGAGGGTGTGACGGCTACAGCCCACGTGCTCAGCATTCATAGTCCCTCTTATCAGGCACCTATTTGCTCTGTGCTGTGGAAACAGTGTGCTTAGAAAGGAAGGATTTCACTCGCAACACCCCTCATTTGGGTCCTGTGTCTTTCCCAGCCCTGAATGACAGCTGCATAGAAGAAGGGAGAGGGAAGGAGAGAAGGAGGTTCTATCCATTTTAATGCTTGCAACTGCATGAAATGAAGTTTCAGCAGGGTGAAGCTCTGTGGCCAGCATAAGAGATGAGAAGAAATACCTAAGTGTGGTTATAAATGAGAAAGGTCAAAGAATTATTTTTCTTCTTCATCTTTATGCAATTTATGGGGAAAGTGGCATATCATTACTCAAAAAGATAGAAATGAGACCATTTACCGTTCCTTTGACTTTGCTGGCTGAGCCACACTTTGCATTTCAGAGCAGTTCCTCATGGCAGGGGTTAGGGCATTTATGCTGCCAGGCTTCCCCAAAGGTGGGAATAAAAATGATGAAGTTCGGGCCCCCTGTCTGCGTTCCTAGTTAATGATTCACCTGTTACTTAATGACAGCTTCAGCATCATCGGCTAACTCAACTGGCTCACTTGCTCATCCATCATCTCAATCACTAAGAAAATATTAAAGAGACTTTCTACTTAATGTGTCTTTTAGGCTGACCCAGGGTTTTGAAAAGCTTCTTCTTAGGTTTAAACTTTGGCATTGGTTCCCTGACTCACAGCAGAGTGTTCTGGGGCCTGATCTCCTAAGAACTGGGAGCAGAACCTGAGGTCCAGCACTATGATGGTCAACACTGTGCCTACTCAGTCCTGGGCTAGCTGATGATTCTTAATCCTGGGCTGCAGTGAAGATGTCCAGTTCCTCCACCCACACTCTCCCGCCCTGTGACTGTGGCCCCTCCCCACCACGGCTACACACAGGTGCCCACCCATGCATGGACACCTTCAGTTGCTTGTTTGGTGTTATGGGCTGAACATCCTCCCAAAATGTCTATGTTGAAGTCACAGTGTCTTAGAATGGGACTGCATTTGGAGATAGGGTCTTGGAGGTAAAATGAGGTCGTTAGGGCAGGCCCTACTCCAATATCGGAGAAGGCAATGGCACCCCACTCCAGTACTCTTGCCTGGAAAATCCCATGGATGGAGGAGCCTGGTAGGCTGCAGTCCATGGGGTTGCTAAGAGTTGGACATGACTGAGCGACTTCACTTTCACTTTTCTCTTTCCTGCATTGGAGAAGGAAATGGCAACCCACTCCAGTGTTCTTGCCTGGAGAATCCCAGGGACAGAGGAGCCTGGTGGGCTGCCGTCTGTGGAGTCGCACAGAGTCGGACATGACTGAAGTGACTTAGCAGCAGCAGCAGCAGCTACTCCAATATGACTGGTGTCCTTATAAGAAGAGGAGATTAGGACACAGGCTCACACAAGAAAGGCCATGTGAAGGTACCAACCACCTGCGAACCAAAAAGTACAAAATGCTCAAAAATGCTCATCTTTATTTTTTTAGCTTTTTATTGTATATGGGAGTATAGCCAATTAACAATGCTGTGACAGTTCCAAATGGACAGCAAAGGGACTCAGCCATACATCTCCATGTGTCCATTCTCCCCCAAACTCCCCTCCAATCCAGGCTGCCACATAACATTGAGCAGAGTTCCACGTGCTCTACAGTAGAACCTTGCTGGTTTTCCGTTTTAAATACAGTAGTATGTACATGGCTACCCCAAACTCCCTAACTATACCTTCCCTCCACCCTTCCCTCCTGGCAACCATGAGTTCATTCTCTAAGTCTGAAAGACACATTATTCTTGGTGACACACAGAAACCCAAAGGACACACAAGGTGAGTTTAGTTCTAGCTTCTTCTGCCCAAGAACTGATTGAACTTGCCTCATTTAGTTGCTCTAACAATCGTGCTACCGACAGGGCACAGCATCTCAGATGTGTTAACATTTCTAATCAGGAAAGGTCTATAAAGTATATTGGTCTCATTACTATGGATTACATGTGCCTTTTCAAGCAAATATCCAGTAACCTTCCTTGAGATTGTGGAAAGAAGACTTAAATATCACTTTGGAATCCTCACCTGAGAATGACAAGTAAATAACCATTATCGGCCAAAATCCAGAGAAAATACTATCTAGATAAGATTCCAGGGCTCGGGAGCTGACTCAAAAAGAAGTGCTTCTGCATTGAACCATTTAATAAGAAAACATTTGCTGAAGATTTATAATGAGTTACATTAAAATACTATGAAACATTTATAAAGGAAAATACAGCTTCCAAAACTCATTCATATATTTATCTCATTTTACCCTTTCATTAATACATTCACAGTGGACACATGTATATGTATGGCTGAGTCCCTCCATGGGCCACCTGAAACTATCACAACATTGCTAATTGGCTACAGCCCAATACAAAATAAAAGGTTTAAAATAAATAAAATGGATAACTACATAATGGCCACCTGATGCAAACAGCCAGTTCATTGGAAAAGATCCTGATGCTGGGAAAGATTGAAGGCAGAAGGAGAAGAGGGCAACAGAGGATGCCATTGAATCAATGGATTCAATGGATATGAACTTGGGCAAATCCCAGGAGATGGTGAAGGACAGGAAAGCCTGGCAGGCTGCAGTCCATGGGGTATCAAAGAGGTGAACACAGCTTGGTGACTGAACAACAGCAGCCACGACAAACTCCAGCACAAGAGGTCCCTAATTAGGGTTTCTAGAGGAGAGCTCCTGCTTTGGCCTCCCCAGTGATCCTTTTTCTGATTGCAGAACCTCTCTTTCCTGTGGGAAACCCATGTGGTAGTTGGACGGGACCAGCACCAGCACCTTCAGCTGCAGGGAAGGCATGTACGCAGGGGCGTAGCTGCCCAGGAAGAGCCTCCCAGTCCCCTGGCCACAGGGATGGGTTCTGGAATGGGCAGGTGACCACAGTAAAGCCAATTCAATCCCCTCCATGAGACTTGATACATGGATTCTAAGAGAGAAGGATGGCCTTTGTTTTGCTGGATCTGGGAGCTAAAATTATAATACGGGCTTGGAGCAGCTCTGAGAGAAAAACTTTGTGAGAAAGAAACCAAGGAGAATTCAAGCATGGCCAAGAGGAGGTGAGCTCAGCCTTGGGGGACCCCCTGGTCCAGCTGCCTGGGGATCTGGATCTACTCTTGGACTTCTCAGTTAGGCGAGCCAATAAATCCTCAGCTTGGCTAACAGCAGCTAATGTTGGTTTCTGTCACTTTCAACCAAGCGTCCTAACTAATTCAGGTTGTTGCTGGGGTAGGCTGGAAATGAGAACAGACCTGGCAGCCAGGGCACCAAGGCAGACCCTCTTCCATCTGGAACAGAGAAGGCATGGTGGTAAACCAAGGCAGACTCAGCATCCCAGCTGTATCTTGGCCAACTCCATAGCACATGTCACCACAGCAAGCAAGAGCAGAAGAGGAGGAATTGGGCAGAGTCCAGATGTCATTTGAAAAAACTACCTACTAGGAGCCAAATTAAAAGTACATTGGGTTTCTTTTATTGTGTTTTTCCCATGAAACACATCTGACTGTATTCCAACTTTTTTCCCACATTCAGTTCAGTTCAGTGGCTCAGTCATGTCTGACTCTTTTCAACCTTATGGCCTGTAGCCCGCCAAGCTCCTCTGTCCTTGGAACTTTTCAGGCAAGAATACTGGAGTGGGTTGCCATTTCCTTCTCCAGGGAATCTTCCTGACCCAGGGGTTGAACCCCTGTCTCCTGCATCTCCTGCATTGCAGACAGATTCTTTACAGCTTGAGCCATCTGGGAAGCCCCTTACAATTGTATGAATGTATCAGATCAACACACCATAAACATACAGTGTTATGGGTCGATTATATCTCAATAAAGCTGGAAAAAGGACGAGAGGAAGGAAGGAAGGGTGGGTGGAAATTTTGTGATAGAAAAGAGAGATTTTGCATGCTGAAAAATAAAGGAGATTGGGGCTGGAACCAAATAGAGTAGGGAGGAGCCAAAGGAAAGCCTTAGAAAGTCCGAACAGGCAGACATGGAGAGAAACTGTGAGGAGGGACACTACCCAAATGCCTAAAACGAAGCTAAGCCCAAGACTTGACTGGCCCCTTACGCCAGGGATACTCACCAGGTTACCGTTCATGGTCACGGGTTCATGAATGGATGGGGGCATTGCCTAGCCGGCATCCAGGAGGTTACCCACTGCTCAGGTCAACTGTGAGACGAGGCCAAGCATTGCCCGGACCTCAGATCTGCAGAGCTACATCATCTGACTGCTGTGAAGACTCTCCCCACAATGCCTCAGCCAAGGAAACCCCTTGACACCTCTGAGGGGAGAAATATCACAGAAATGAGTTTCTGAACCTGTATCTTCAGATCATGCTGGGTACCCTAAGGTCTCCAGAGCAGTGAGACAGTGAACTAATAATCATCACATGAGTATTGTGTGGAAAAACCCTAGCAGGACTCCCAAAGGGCAATCAGGAATCCACAGGGGGTCTGCACAGTGATTTCAATCTCTCATGATTTTAAGCAGTCGACTGCAAAATTTTGGTGTTGAAAACCCATTCGGTAAAAATTTTGAACATTCACTCTCCAGTTATACATATATATATATATATTTACTTATTTATAGATTAGGTACATGTACCACTGTTCTAATAATATGTATATTATAAAACACACACCAAAAAGGGTATTTTTTAAAGATACAATAAAGAAGCAGAGAATGTTTCTGCTAACTATCTTGCTAAGTATATTATTGGCCAACATACAGTTAAGGTTTGACATTAGCAACGGTGATATAAATTCATATTTTAAATAATCTTGATTTCAATTTTGGGAGCCCATCTCTCGTTGGGTGACTATACTGTAACTATTTTTACCTCATATTGTGTTAGACAAAGAATTTGTCCTAAAAGTAGAAGCGGTAATGCCACTGTCTGCCCAGGCTCTGGTTGCTGGTTGCATTATTCATGTCGCCTTAAGCCCAGAGTTTCATTTTAGAACTGTTCAAGCCTCTCAGCTATTTTGTGCATGTTAAGTGAGATATAACCAAGAAAAACCATCTGTAAATTCACTCAATCAAGCAAGTGAGCAGAAAAATACACTGGAAGCGAGCGAAGGTGTGCAGTGAGCATTGTCAGCACCAGCGCCCGGGGGAGCCGCCACTCAACCTCAGGATCCGTGAGTCCTGGAAGGCACGTGGCTGCACCCTACAATCCAAGCGAGGTCAGGATGCTGTGTGATTACAGAGATAAATGCCAGTAAATCTGATTTGCTTTGTAGATTATAAAGAAATAGAAGTTCTACTATTCGTCCATGGGCCCAGAGGGTCATTTGCCAGAGCCCCACCCACTATCATGTGAACCCAGATGATGGTGGTGGCTTGATGAGATGGTTGGATAGCATCATTGACTCAGTGTACATGAGTCTAAGCAAACCCTGGGAGATTAGTGAAGGACAGGGAAGTCTGGCATGCTGCAGTCCATGGGGTCTCAAAGAGTGGGACACGACTTAGTGACTGAATAACAACAGCAACATGTCCCCACTCAGGGCCCCTCTTCCTTCTCACCCACTCTTCAGCTAAAGAAACAGCGCCATCACCAAATCCCTCCATCATACCTATCAGATAAGATTCAGGCTCCGTAGCACAGCACAGAACCCTTTGTGCCAGACTGCCATACCTTTCCAGCTTTATCCCTTCCTCTTTCTCCCGTTAAAAACTCTATGCCCCACACTAGCAGCCACCCTCTAACAAATCAAATTCTTTCAGGGCTTCGCAATTGCTCTTTTCTCTGCCTGGAATGTCTCCCTTTAACTTTACCTTCTACAAATCTCCAATTCATCCTTCCAAGTTGTATGCTACCCACTCTAGAACCCATTGAACAGCCTCCATCACACAAGATACAATTGTTTATTCTTTTCCCAGTAAATTATTTAAGCACTCATCTTTCTCTTGGGATCTTCTCACTTCCCTTAAATTTTTTCTTAACAAATCAAAGGAGCTACTTCACCTCAGGAGGGTCCTCTGTCAAAATCCTACAGAGAGAAGTGGAGTCCTGTCCCTACAACTGCCACTTCTTGCCAGGCTGTATTTTGGAAACACTGAGCGCTTGTTCACTCCGTACGCATCTCACAATCACTTATCCCCTGAGCACAATCCCATGGACACATTTCCCTTCTGCACTGCCGCCTTCCTTAGTCCAAGTCCCTTCAGAGACCCTGCACTTGGACTCCCGAGTACCTTCTTCAGGTCCAAACCTTCACATCCATCCATGGCCCCTAAATCTCAAATCCTTCAAATGTAGGGGGTCCTGAAAAGCTTCCAGCATCAGTAACACCCTGAGCCAAACCAGGACCCCATTAAAAAACACCTGGCCCTCTGGGTCTAAGCCTAATCACAAAGGTAGACAATTCTTTTCTTCAAAGTAATCGTATTTTAGAGGGGGTCTGTTACCCATTCTTGTGTCTATCACTGGTTTCTGTCTGCCCCTAAGCAAGCTGGTCATTGCCTCCTTGACCATCAACTCGACATACCAAGGGGTGAGGCAGCTTCTAAGCCACTCAAAAAAAAAAATGTGTCTTGCTACACTTTTACTTGAGAACACATATGAAACAAAGCAAAGCTGCCAATATCTGCCTTTACTTCTACCTGTATTGAGAACAGCAGGCAGTTTATCTGACTGAAGAAAAAGGAAAGAGCCTACCAATCCCCAGCTCACATGAGTAGTCTTCCCTGACAAAAACTCAACATGCAGTCACCAGGCATCACGTACTTCATCTCCCACGTGGCCACTGCTCTTGCTTCATATATCCTGTTACACACTGAACTGTGCCCCCAAAACTCAAGTACTGGAGTCTTAATCCCAATACTTCAGAATGTGACCATATATGGAGACAGTCCTTACAGAGACAATAAGGTTCAATGAGGTCATGAGGGTGGGCCCCAATCCAATATGACTAGTGCCTTTACAAGAGAAGAAATTTGGACACAGACCCCGAGGGAAGACAGTGTGAAGGAGGAGATAGCTGTCTATCTACACGCTGAGGAAAAAGACCTCAGAAACAAATGTCACTGCCAACACCTTGATGTCTGATTTCTAGCCTCCAGACCATGAGGAAAAAATTCTGCTGTTCAAACAGCCAGTCTATGGCAACCCTAGCAAACTAATATGGATCAATATCTCTATTAGGGAGTGAACACCTTGTTACTGGGTCTTATTACCTTTGTAATTTACAGCGCCTTGCACAGTCCCTGGCCTGTTCTAAGTGCTCCTAGCATGTTTATCGATGAGAGGAGGGAAGGATAGGGAGGAAGGGCTGGGAAGGTGGGATGATGGGAGCCTGAGCCCTGGAAATGGCCACTTTATCATCTGTCTTCTGAGTCTGTCAAGCTGTGGTCTTCTCATGCCAAAAGGAATCACTTGTCAATTTATCATTTTCCCTCTTCTTTGGCTTCCAACCCTGATTATATAAATCATGGGTATGCCGGGACATGTGGAGGGCTTACTATGGGCAGAGGCTTGTGGTTAGAACAATAACAGACTCTAGCTGTGCAGTCCAATAGGAATACAATGTGTGCCACATACAAATTCTAAATTGTCTAATAGCCACATTAAAAATAAACTTAAAAAGAATACATAAAATCAATTTCAATAATACATTTTTGTTTAACCCAGTAAGTCCAAAAACACTGTCATCTCAACATGTACTCAATATTATTAAATATTAATGAGATATTTTACATTCTTTTTTTGTTCTGTCTTCAAAATGTTGTATGTATTTTACATTCACAGCAAATTCTGTGCTGTGATCCTGACTAACCACATTTTAAGCTCTCGCTACCCAAAAGTGGCTAGCAGCTACTGTATTGAACAGCAGTAGAGAGTCGATGGTTAATGACAAAGAGTTTGGAGTCAGATGGACATGGATTTGCACGTTCATCCATCACTGATTAAATGAACCTTTCTGCACCTCAGTTTCAGTTCAGTTCAGTCGCTCAGTCGTGTCCAACTCTTTGCGACCCCATGAACCACAGCACACCAGGCCTCCCTGTCCATCACCAACTCCCGGAGTCCACCCAAACCCATGTCCATTGAGTCAGTGACGCATCCAACCATCTTATCCTCTGTCATCCCCTTCTTCTCCTGCCCACAATCTTTCCCAACATCAGGGTCTTTTCCAATGAGTCAGTTCTTTGCATGAGGTGGCCAAAGTATTGGAGTTTCAGCTTCAGCATCAGTCCTTCCAATGAACACCCAGGACTGATCTCCTTTAGGATGGACTAATTGGATCTCCTTGCAGTCCAAGGGACTCTCAAGACTCTTCTCCAACACCACAGTTCAAAAGCATCAATTCTTCAGTGCTCAGCTTTCTTCACAGTCCAACTCTCACATCCATACATGACCACTGGAAAAACCATAGCCTTGACTAGATGGACCTTTGTTGGCAAAGTAATGTTTCTGCTTTTGAATATGCTGTCAAGGTTGGTCATAACTTTCCTTCCAAGGAGTGTCTTTTAATTTCATCTGCAATCTCCATCTGCAGCACTTTTGGAGCCCAGAAAGTTAAAGTCAGCCACTGTTTCCACTGTTTCTGCACCTCTCAAATGGGAGCTGATACCGCTTATGGCTAAAGTGAGCATCTAATGTAGTAATCCCAGTAAAGCCCTCAGCACAGTGTCTGACACAGCAACACTATGGTCCCTGTGTGCCAGGCTCCTTGCTATGTAATCTACATGGTTATTACACAGTAAACTGCCGTGGTTATTATTCTTAATAATAATTAGGTGCTAAGGTGACAAGAACTTATTTTTCCACCAGATGTCAGATGCATAATCTATCTCCTGCTCGGTTTTTCAACCTATAAAATGGAAATAACGAATGAATCCACCACTAAAAATAAAAATGACCTCCCTATTTAAGTAGCTGCTGCTGCTGCTGCTAAGTTGCTTCAGTCGTTTCCGACTCTGTGCGACCCCATAGATGGCAGCCCACCAGCCTCCGCCGTCCCTGGGATTCTCCAGGCAAGAACGCTGGAGTGGGTTGCCATTTCCTTCTCCAATGCATGAAAGTGAAAGTGAAGTCGCTCAGTCGTGTCCGACCCTCAGCGACCCCATGGACTGCAGCCTTCCAAGCTCCTCCATCCATGGGATTTTCCAGGCAAGAGTACTGGAATGGGGTGCCATTGCCTTCTCCGATTTAAGTAGCATGACACCTCAAAATATTCATGTGAGTTTAGTAGTCTTCAGCATACAACGCTCGAGTACAGCAGTAAGACAAAAGTTCTAGCCTTCTCTTCTTTGCATGTACTTTCTCCTTCGTTCATTTCAGTACGCCCTTAGGCAGAGAAATGGCTCTAGTCACTCAAATCCCTGAGCTGATCTGAGTCCTGTGGTGCTCATTTTTTTTTGAGAGAGAGAACTTCTCTGAAATCCGTTCAGCCACTACTTCTAAATTATGAGTGCATAAAAAGAGATACACCATTTTTGCGAGGTCTCATAACTCACCCTCACATAACACAGGTGATAAATGCAAGAAGGCGGCTCCCTTTAAAATATGTGTAATAGATATATTACTGTATCTACTGTATATTTTCATTTTCCCAGGCAATGAGCTCTCCTTCGCCTATGACAATAAATTACATAACCTCAGTAATAAAATAACAGCAAACAACAATACACAAATAAATCATCATAATGATATTTTCTGCTTCATAACTATTTTCAAGTTTAGATCTCAAAGCCCTTTATAAACACAAATTAATTAGCTATAGCACAATATGAGATTCGTTTTTTCCATTTCATATAATGGTACTTGATAAATAAAAATTGAATATATTAAAACTGTATAACATGATGGTTTAATATATGCATATGTTGTGAAATGATTACCATGATCAAGTTAATTAACACATCCATCATCTCACATAGTTATGATTTGAGGGAGGGGTGAGAACACAAGATCTACTCTATTTCAAGTATATAATATGTTATTATCAGTTACAGTCATCGTGCTTTATATTACATCTCCAGAATTTTTTCAATCCATGTAACTAAACTTTTGTATCCTTTAATAAACACCTCCCATTTCCCCCACCCCCTTAGCCCCAGCAACCACCATTCTACTTTCTGCTTTTATGGGTTTGACTATTTTAGATTCTACACATAAGCTACTTCATACAATATTTGTCTGACTGACTTAACTTAGCACAATGCTCTCCAGGTTCATCCATGGTTGCAGAATGGGCAGGATTTCCTTCTTTTTTAAGACTGAATAATATTTCTCTGTGTGTGTGTGTGTGTGTGTGTGATTTTTTTTAATCTGTTAATCTGCTGATGGATACTTATATTGTTTCCATATCTTGGCCATTATGCCCTAAAGGTAAAACAAGTCTGTTGTAAATATTGTTGTATCTTATCTTCCTATCCATTCTTGTCTTTTGATTAGTGAATTTAATCCATTTACATTTAAAGTAATTATTGACAGATAAGGACTTACTCTTCCCATTTTGTGAATTGATTTCTCACTGTTTGGTAGTTTTGTTTTTTTTTTTCTTCCTTCCTCTTTTGCTGTCTTCCTTTGTGATTTGACTTTTTGTAGTGATATCCTCTGATTCATCTGTCTTTACATTTTGCATATCTTTTAGAGACTTTTTCCCTATGATGACAAGATTCACATAAAACATTTTATAGCAGTCAATTTTAAGCTAATAGCAACTTAACTTCAATTGCCTACATAAATTCTACACTTTTCCTACTCCCTGCCTAATTTCCTGTTACCAGTGCCACAATTTACATCATCTTATTTGGTGTATCTGTTAACTATTATGGTAACTACACCTGTTTTTAATATTTGTCTTTTAACTTTTATACCTGAGTTAAAAGTAATTTCTGTACCACCACTATAGTATTAGATTTTCCTGAATTTGACCATACACTTATTTTTACCAGAGTTTTATACTTTCATATGTTTTCGTGTTACTAACTAATGTCCTTTTATTTCAACTTGAAAAATTCCCTTTAGCATTTCTTATAAGGCAGGTCTAGCGGTGATAAATGCCTTAAACTTCTAGAAAGTCTGCCTCTCCTTCATTTGTGGACAGCTACCATGGTCTCCATGGCCTGCTCTGTAGAAGACTGCCACGTTTGCTCTGCGGAAAACTCCAGAAGCCTTTGCCACCTCATCAGCTCTAGTGCTGCCATGGATTCCCTGCAGCTTTCACTATGCAGGAACCCAGTGGTTGCTATTGCAATCACTAGCAGCCTGCCCCATGAAAGACCCCCGTAGCTCGTTGCAGCCACTGATGACCCCCACGGCTTTCACCACTGAGGGTGCCACAGTCTTCTCCTTTGTGAACTAAGGCTTCCTGAACCACCCTCATCCCACCCCCTGGAAGCCACCCTAGCCAGCGCCATTGCAGTGCCCCAGGCCTGAGATCCAGCAGCTGTTTTTCAGGTGTCCACAACCAGCCCTGACCCCTGCTGCCACACAAATGCTCACTTCTAGCCTCTACAACCATGTACATGCCTGCAAAGAGCCAGACCCAGGACCCACTTCTGGCCACCACCACTGCACACACATACCTCCAGCCTCAGCCCTTCTGCCTCCTGCTCTGGCCATGCCTATCCAGACACACTTGCCACCGGACCTAAAAGTACTGGTAAGGACAGCCATCACAGCCACCAGGAACACACCATAGCTTTTGCTGTAAGAGCCACATGGGGCCTTCTTCAAACGGAACCCAAAACACAAACAGCAGCACAAAAGCATGTGAAAGTATAAATCTCACCAGTAAAGGTAAATATATAGTGAAATACAGAATAATATAGTGGTGCTACACAAATTAGCTATAACCCCATTAGAAAAGTTAAAAGACAAAAGTTTTAAGAATAATTGTAACAAGAAAACTTTAGCAACAGTCTCGACATAAAAAAAGTAAATTTTGACTTCAAGAACAGAAAGTGTGAGGGGAATAAAATTGGAGAAGCTTTATATACATTTGAATTTGAGTTGTTATTAAACTAAAATAGATGTTCATAAATACAAGATGTATATGAGCCTCATGGTAACCACACACATACACACACAAAAACCCTAGTAGATACACAAAATAGAAAGGAACAAAATAAATTACTATTTTTTAAAAAATAGCAAGTAAAAAAAGAAGACAGGAAGAAAAGAAGAAAGGAAAAACATGAAGTGCAAAACTGGAAATAATTAACATAGAATAGTAAGTTCTTAACTATGCATAAGTATTATAAATATCAAGGAATTAAACTCGGTAATCAAAAACTTGGTTAAAATGACACAGAGTCATTTTACTTGAATGGATTAAAAAAAAAATAACAACAAGATCTAGAATATGCAGTCTATAAGAGACTCAATTCAAGTATTAAGACACACATAGGCTCAAAGCAAATATGTAAAAAAAGATATTCCATGCAAGTGTAACCAAAGGAGAGCAGGGAAAGCTCTACTTATAACAAGAAAAAGAAAACTTGAAGTCAAAAACTGTCACTAGAAAAAAAAAAAGGCATTGTATAATAATTAAAAGTTCGGTTCAACAGGAAAATATAACAATTATCAATATATTTGCACCCAACCTCAGAGCACCTAAAAAATTAACACATACAAACAACCTGTTAGAACTAATAAATTCAGTGAAGTTTCAAGATCAACTTAAACATATGCAAATCAATGACATCACACTAACAACAAACTGTCCAAAAGAGAAATTAAGAAAACAATATCACCTTAGCAGAAAACAGAATAAAATACTTAGGAGCTAACTTAACCAAAGATGTCAAGGACTTGCACTGAAAATTATAAAACATTGATGAAGGAAATTTTAAAATACACAAATAAATCGAAAGACATTCCATGTTCATGGATTAGAAGAACTAATATTACTTAAAGACCCATTCAAATCAATCTCTATCAAAATTTCCCAAATATTTTACATTAGTAGAAAAAAATTCCTAAAATTCATATGGAATCACAGAAGACCCCAAATTGCCAAATCAATTATGAGCAAGAAGAATGAAGTTGAAGGCATCACACTGTCTGGCTCAAACTATCTTACAAAGCTATGGTCATCCAAACAGTATGATACTAGCATAAAAACAGACATGCAGACCAGTGAAACAGAATGGAAAACCCCAAAATAAACCCATGCATTTACCATCAACTAATCTTTGACAAACTCCGGGAGTTGGTGATGGACACGGAGGCTTGGCGTGCTGTGATTCATGGGGTCGCAAAGAGTCAGACACGACTGAGCGACTGGACTGAACTGAACTGAACTGAATCTTTGACAGGGGTGCCAAGAGCACACAGTTGAAAAAAGATAGTCTCTTCAACAAATGGTGATGGGAAAACTGAAAATCTACATGCAACAGAATTAAAATGGATCCTTATCTCACACCATATACAAAATTAACTCAAAACGGATTAAAGACTTAGAAGTAAAACTCAAAACTATGAAACTCCTAGAATAAAACATAAGAGAAAACCTCCTTGACGTTGGCCTTGGCAATAATTTTTTTGGATATGACAACACCCTAGCACAGGCAACAAAAGCAAAAATAGGAAAGTGAGACTGGATTCAACTAAAGGCTTCTGCACAGCGAAGGAAAAAGCTGACAAAAAAAGAAAACGCTGACAAAATGAGAAGGCAACCGACAAAATAGGAGAAAGTGTTTGCAAGTAATATATCTAATGAAGTGTTAATATCCAAAATACATAGAAATCCATATAATTCAATTCCAAAAATATAAACAACCTAATTTTCTTAAATGGGCAGAGGACCTTAACAGGCACTTCTCAAAAGAATAAATTCAAATGCTAACAGATGTCTGAAAAAATACTCAGCATTTCTGATCAATAGAAAAATGTTAACAAAACCACAACAAGATGTCCTCTCACACATGTTAGGATGATTATTATCAAAAGGAGAAAAGATAACAAGTGCTGATGAGGATGTTAAGAAATGAGAATCCTTGTGTGTTACTGATGTGAATGTGTATTAGCACAGCCATTATGGAAAACAGTATGGTGCTTCCTCAAAAAAGTTAAAAATAGAACCTTCATATGATTCAGCAGTCCCACTTCTGGCTATATAACCAAAGGACTATCCCAAAGCGGTATCTGCACGCCTACATTCATTTCCATCATGATTCACAATAGCGAAGATATGGAAACAATTTAAATGCCCTTCAAAATATTCTTCAACAGATGAATAAAGAAAATGTTATATATAGAGAGAATATTATTCAACCTTTAAAAAAGAAGGAAACTCTGTCAATCTGCAACAATATGAATGAATCTAGAGGATATTATGCTAAACAAAATAAGCCAGACCAAGAAAACCAAATACTCTACCATCTCATTTACATGTGGAATCTAAAGTAGTCAAAGTCACTGAAGCAGAGAGTAGAAGGGTGATTGTCAGGGGCTGGGGTTAGGGAGAAATGGGTGTTCTTCAAAGGGTACAAAGTTTCAGTTATAGAAAATGAATAGGCCTAGAGATTCAGTGTACAGCATGGTGATAATAGTTAACAATACTGTATTATTTACTTGAAATTTGCTAGGACAGATCTTAAGTCTTCTCAAAGTACATATGCAAATGTACAAAAATTGTAACTATGTGAAGGTGATAGATATGTTAGTTAGCTTGATTGTGATGATCTCTTCACAATTTATACATATATCAAAACATCGGGTTGTATAGTTTAAATGTATCCAGTATTTATATGTCAAAGATATCTCAGTAAAGGCATTTAAAAAAGAATTGTTACAAGTTAATAATAAAAAGACAACTCAATTTTTTAAAGGACAAAGGATTTTAACAGACATTTCTCCAAAGATATATAAGTGAGTAATAAGCCCATGAAAAGATGCACAACATCATAAAGCATCAGAAGATATAATGCAAAACTGCAATGAGGGGTTTCCCTGGTGGCTCAGTGGTAATGAATCCGCCTGCCAATGCAGGAGACATGGGTTCCATCCCTGGTCCAAGAAGATCCCACAAGCCACAGAGCACCCAAGCCTCAGCACCACAACAATTGAGCCTGTGCTCTAGAGCCCGGGAGCTACCACTACTGAAGCCCGTGAGCCCTAAAGCCCGTGCTCTGCTACAAGAGACGCCACTGCAAAGACAAGCCTGTGCACCTGTGCAACCAGAGAGAAGCCCCAGCTCTCCAAAACCAGAGAAAAGCCCAGGTGCAGCAACAAAGACCCACACAGCCAAAAGACAAATAAATAAAAGTCAAGCTTTAAAAGAGAACCTGCAATGAGATACCACTTCACTCGAACAAGTATGGCTAAAATCAAAAACTGTTAGATAATGATAGGTGTTCAGCAAGGATGTGGAGAAATCGGAATCCTCATACACTGTGAGTGGGAATATAAGACGGTGCAGCCACTTTGGAAAACAGTCTGGCAATGCTTCCAAACATTACACATAGTGTTACCATATGACCCAGCAACCCTACTCCTACGTATGTGCCCAAGAAAATAAAGTGTACACACAAAAATCTGTATGTGAGTATTCAGAGCAGCATCTTCCACCACGGCCAAAAAAAAAAAAAAAAATCCAAACATCTATCAACCAATGAGCATATAAACAAAAAGTGGTAAATCCATACCATGAATATTACCCAGGAATATAAAGGAACGATGTACTATTTAATTCTACAACATGAATGACCATTGAACACTAAGTTAAAGAAGCCAGTCCCAAAAGACCACGTGATGTATGATTCCATTTATATGAAAAGTCCAGAACAGGAAAATCTACAGAGACAGAAAAAAGATTAGTGGTTGCCTAGGATTGGGGGGAGGGGTGCGAGGAAGGGAATGAGACATGATTTTTAATAGAAATGCTTCTTTTTGGCATGACGAAGATATTCTAAAATTGATTGTGAACATACTAAAAATCATTGATTAAATTAGTGAATTGTGTGGTATGTGAATTATATCTTAATAAATCTGTTACTTTTTTTTTAAAGATGAGGTTAAATGCAATGAGCTTTATCCCAAAAGAGAAACAGACCATTAGTGGAAAAATTAGTAAAATCTGAATAAACTATAGTTTCATTAATAGTAAGAATATTGGTTTCTTAGTTTTAATAAGTGTATCACCATAAAATAAATTGGTAACAATAGGAGAAACTGTGAAAGGGGTATATAAGAACTCTTTACGAATTTTCTATAAATCTAAAATTATCCAAAATTTAAAATTACTTTTAAAATGGTAAGCAAAACCCATACACTGTGATAACTTCATTATAATAGCATTCAAATAACACAAATAAACATGGCAAACTATAATATATCATTTGGGGACACAAATACGTAACAAGATATGAAAATATTCATGGGCATGATAAACACTCAATTCAGGATAGGGATTATCTCTGGGCTGGAAGAGAGCAGAACAGAAACTGGAAGACATCAGAATATCTTCTTTTTTTAATTAAAATAATCTAAAGCAAATATGATAAAACATTAAGATAAGTTAAACTAATGATGTGGTCTGTATCCAGCATCTGTCGTATCGTTCTTTGTTTTGATACGCTCGCAATATTTTCTTTCAGGTAGTATGAATGGAGCAACAGTTGAAGACACCTGATGTATTAAGTAGTAACATTTGTAGAGTAGAAAGGTATGATAAAGGATCCTATATGATTAGTATTTGGGTAAGTAATAAAGTACCTCACTGCTGAAAATAGCTTCTTATTCAGCAGCAGAGCACACAAATGTGTCCTAAAAGACCGCTTGGTTTTGTGGTTAGGACACTCACCGCCCTGAATCATATATACTATGACCTTGGGCAAGCCATCTAACATTCTTCTCTCTCAGGTTTCTGCTTGGTCATATGGAGATAATAATAGTGTCCCTCACACTATATTGGAAGGGTTAAATAACATGATCCTGTAAGCATTCAGCAATAGCAGAAGATATTTTTGGTATTTTTGGCCACATATTGAAATATATTTGGCCACATATTGAGGGTGGGGTCCTACTGGCATCTAATGAGCAGAGACCAGAGATGCTATTGAACATCCTAAAATGCACAGGACAGCCTCCCAGAACACAGAATTATCGTGCCCCAGATGTCAATAGTGACGAGCGGAGAAACCCTAATGGAGAAGCAGCTACTGCAGGGCCTGGTGCATGGCCCCCACCCTCTGCGTTACCTGGCGTGTGATCACCACGACCGCTGTTGTAATGTAACACCAGAAGAGACCCTGACGCATGGATACCTGCACATATCTTCTTTCGCCTTTATTTTAATAGGTGTTCAGTTGGCCCAGACACGATCTGTCCTGCAGCTGGGAGGACTACCTTTGCTGAGCGTGCTTTAGAATATGAGGTGTTATCTTTTTTTCCTTTGCTAACAGCCCCAAGCTGCTCTTCCCTTCCCCTCCACTGTCATTTTTTATTTTCACTTTGTAGCTGCATTAATTAACCCTGGAAAGGATTTGGGGCGCCCACTGGTAGAAAGGACGTTTGCCTTCAAAGATAAAGCTATATCATTATCTAGCCTCTGCTGCACACACAGAACGTAGCCTTTGGAAAGAGCTGCTCTCGGCAATCTGTTGCAAATTATCCATTGTTAACCTTGGGTTGCCTTTTCAAAGAAAACATCTTGAGAGGCAAGAAAAGCAGAGACAAAACAAACAGGAGTCAGATAAGTTTTGGATCCACTAGCAGGACCCAAATTTCAGCGGCTGAGTTAGTGCACAATAGGTCAATCAACAACCACACTGAACTAGGATGGAAGTGTGTGTGGGTCCTGAATCAATTTGCTCCATTTTCTATAAAGAGATGCCTTTCCCATAAAACAACAGCAAATGTTACAGGCAAAGTTGCCACCTTCTCAAAAAAAAGAGCATTTTGGACAATAAATAAAAATGAAGACCTTTATAACCTTTACAGAATATTTCCATCTCTCATTCTCAGCTTTCTTTGCTCACAAACCACAGCAAAGAGGAGCCTACAGGGCTGGTATCTCTGAATTTTGATTAGATAATTTTCCACAGAGATAGAGAGAAGTAGTCACATATCCTGCGTTTTAAAAACAAGTGATCATGGGACCAACGCTTTTAATTCTGTAACAAATGGCTTTTCTACAGTGAACATGCCACATCTTTCTTCCTTTTTCATTTCTAGGGCTGGATGTTAGCAGAGGGTCCCGAAAGAGGCCAACACCGCCTGTAATCATTCGGAAAAAAAGGATTTCCTGAAAGTATTCGTATTTTTCCCCCAGAGGGCAGATCTGACAAACAGGAGCCCAGAAATTCAAGTTCTGATTGGGAAATGTAAAGAGAGAGAAGAGGAAGTGTTTGAAAGAAGGTGAGGTCAATGCCAAGGTGGGACATTATCTCTTCAATCGCAAGTCTACACACGCACTTTCCCATCAGAGCCAAAAGAACCTTGGTGACAGAGGATGGGGATCAATCAAGATGGTAAACAGAGCTAATAAACCCATCGCTGTTTCAGGAACGAGAGTAGAATAGGACTCCACACAGTACAATCCTTCGGTACCTGCAGCCCCTTCTTCCTCTGTCCCAGTCTGATTCCTCCTTCCTGGCTCACAGCAAGCCTCCTATAACAACACTTCGGCTTCCAGTACATTATTCCCATTGATTATGCTAGAATTTAAAAATTATATTTGATTTAGCAGTTGCTTCTATACTAACGAGTATTGTTCCCTGATTCTTTTTTGTCAGTAAAGTTTGTCTCCCCCCATATTTCCACGTGCAAGATTCTCTCTTAACTTTTTACTTTTCATTCTCTAGAGCCCAGTGCAAGCTAGAACACTCAATATTTGATAAACTGGACAGAAGTAACTCAGCGGTCACAGAGCCTAGATTTGTCCTTCATCGTTCACTTATACTTCACACGTGTGTGGGCATCCATGTGCACAGACAGGCTTTGTGGGGACAGAGGAGGAGAGCTGGATGATTTTCCAACTAGTACCATAAACCCAGAAACCATCAGATTTCTATCCCAATCAGCTCTGCCATGAAGCCCCCTCCTCTGGAAATGAGGGGATACTATCAGAGGGAGACAAAGGACCCAGGAGAGGGGGCAAAGGAGCAGCAAGAGAGGACAAAGACTAAAGCAAGCTGCCTCCCCTTCTTCTTCTGTTTCTCGAAGGAGAGAAAAAGGAAGGAAGGCGGGAGGAAGACAGGGAGGGATGGAGGAAAGAAAATAACAGATGTTAACAAGGATGTAGAGAAACTGGAACCCCGATATACGGCCGGTATACGTGTAAAGCAGTGCAGCCACTTTGGAAAACAGTAAGGCTCTTCCTCAAAAAATTAACCATAGAATTACCATATAATCCAGCAAGTCCACTTCCGGGTATATTCCCAAAAAAGTTTAAAAGCAAGGGCTTGAAGAGATATTTGTCCACCCATATTCATAGCAGTATTATTCACACCAGTCAAAGGAGAAAGCAACCCAAGTGTCCATCAATAGATGAATAAAAAAAATGTGGTCTATACATACAGTGGAAAAGTGTTTGGCCCTAAAAAGGAAAGAAATTCTGACACACGCTTATGCTGAGTGAAATAAGCCAACCACAAAAAGACAAATACTATATGATTCCAGTCATATGAGGTACTCAGAATAATCATATTCATAAAGATCAAGTGGAAGGGTGATTGTCAGAAACGAGGGGGAGAGAATGAGGAGTTAGTGCTTAATGGGTACGGAGTTTCTGTTCTACAAGATGAAAAGAATTCTGTAGATGGATGGTGGTGAGAATACCACAACAATGAGAATTACCTGATGCCATTGAATTGCGCACTTAAAATGGTTAAGATGGTAAATTCTGTGTTATACACATTTATGTCAGTCACTCAGTCATGTCTGACTCTTTGTGACCCCGTGGACTGCAGCCCACCAGGCTCCTCTGTCTATGGAATTTTCCAGGCAAGAATTCTGGAGTGGGTTGCCATTTCCTCCTCCAGGGGGTCTTCCCAACCCAGAGATCCTGCATTGGCAGGCAGATTCACTACTACTGAGCCACCTGAGAAGACCTATGCTTATTTAACCACAACCAAAATAAAATTAAAGTAGACCACATGAAAGGGCTAAATAAATGTTAGTTGCCTGGAGGTGGGAGGAGGAGAAATACTAGGGGTGAGTTTTCCCTTCCCCCAGAATGAGGCACGATGTGGCTGAACTTGAGTCTTCCTTCTGTTTCCTGTCTCTCTTTTCAGTTCGATGTTTGAGTTAGCTTCATCCACAGGAAATAAATACTCCTCCTGTGTGCTTCCCTTGTGGCTCAGCTGGTAAAGAATCCGCCTGCAATGCGGAGACCTGGGTTCGATCCCTGGGTTGGGAAGATCCCCTGGAGAAGGGAAAGGTTACCCACTCCAATATTCTGGCCTGGAGAATTCCATGGACTGTATAGTTCACGGGGTCACAAAGAGTCAGACACAACTGAGTGACTTTCACTCACTCACACTCACATGTGTGCACGCATGCTTGTGTGTGTGTGTGTGTGTGTGTATTGGGGGAGAGGAGAAAGGAGACATAGCTGACCCTCACTAGGCCTGTGTCCTTCAAAAGCATTACACTGCATGGAGATTATACTGGATGGAACCATCCCCCGCCTTCTCAAACCCAGACACTGCCTTTATCAGGGAGCACCCAGGTGTGGCTACACATCTGCTGGTTTTTAATTAACCTCTTACCCCACCCAAGTCAAAAGGAAAATTTATTTAGACTCAAAGTAGACAGTGATACATGCCTGTTTAATTAGACATTTTATCTGTTACCTCCATTAAGTTTACCCTCGTTGGAAAGCGCCGTTAATTTCATTCTTATTTCCCCATCACAACCCAGCAAGGACCTCAATTGCTATAGACACTTGAGCCCAGGGGAGAAGAGGAAAAATCTATAAATCCATAATGGCCAATCCTGAGTGAGGTCGGTTAGCAAAGAAGGGCTAGGACTCAACTAAATTAGGCAACAGATTAATAAAGGATGAGATGGTTGGATGGCATCACCAACTCCATGGATACGAGTTTGAGCAAGCTCCAGGAGTTGGTGACGGACAAGGAACCCTGGTGATGCTGCAGTCCATGCGGTCTCAAAGAGTGGGACATGACAGAGTGACTGAACTGAACTGATGCTGACCATCAGCTGACAGGGAGACCCTCCTGGGCTGTGTTTCTGTTTGCTGGCTGGTTCTCTGATTCTTCCTGGTGGCTTCCCTGGTGGTTCAGAGGGTAAAGCATCTGCCTACAATGCTGAAGACCCAGGTTCGATCCCTGGGTCAGGAAGATCCCCTGGAGAAGGAAATGGCAACCCACTCCAGTACGCTTGCCTAGAAAATCCCATGGACTGAGAAGCCTGGTAGGCCCCAGTCCATGGGGTCGCAAAGAGTCGGACACGACTGAGCAACTTCACTTCCCTTCCCTTCTCTGATTCTTGGCATCAGAAGCCCATCCCCTGCTACTTTATTTCCATATGGTTTGTAGCACTGGAGATAATGCCCAGAGAACCTTCTTAAACATCTGTCTCCCACAGCTGGAAGGGCCCCAGGAGATGGTCTTGGAGATGTGGTAAGTCAGGCTCAGAGACAGTGAGCAACTTCCAGGAGGCCAGACACACTCGGTGACAGGGCGGGGCCCAGGATTCCCAGCCACACCTTCTTTCCGACCGACACACCCCTCACCTGCATGAGCATCCAATATCACACACCCCTCAAATCAGTGTCAGGCGAATGTGTCCCACCACTCTCTACAAGGGGCTCGTGGTGGGCGCAATCATTCATCAACCATTTTCTTTTCTTTTGTGGCCACTCCATGTGGTATGTGGGATTTTACTTCCCCCACCAGGAATCGAACCTGTGTCCTCTGCATTGGGAGAGCAGCGTCTTACCCACTGGACCGTCAAGGTGGTCCTTCATCAATCATTTTCCGTGTGTGTGTTCACACCTCTCGGTCCTGCTTGTATAAACGTTTCCGGGTGTTTCCAGCAGAGACACACAGGCCACCTCTGAGGAAAAGCAGATGCATCTCTTGGGTTTCCGGAGTCACCTTGGGACGCAGGCCTCACAGAGGGGAGACCCTTCTTCTAAGAACATAGAAACAAGGATTTGTTTTCCCACCTTGCCTGGGGTGGGGAAAGAAGGTTGCGTGCATATTAAGCCTTGTGTGGAGGTTGAATACTAACCCAGGAGGCAGGGAGCATGTCCAGAACACTCGGGCCCCATCATCAGCCCTGGGAGCTGAGGGACCCGGGCGGGAGCCAGGGCACCTCCACGGGCCGCTGGGCAGGCGCCTGAGGGAAGCCGGGGGGTCCCCACGCTCTCCACAAGCCATTACTGGGCACCACGTGATTGCCTTCTAGGCTTCAACAGAGTCGGTTTCCTTCCATAGAGAACAGTTTGAGAAATCCAGTATCCCAGGAATAGAAAAGACAGAGAGAGAGGAAGGGAGGGAGAGAGAAATAGAGGGACGGGGCGAGGATCAAGGTGGCAGCTAAGATTCTCAAACGCACGCACTTAGCAGGAACTCACTGGCCTGAACCCAATGCCAGTCATCAAAGGGAATGAGGGTTAACGTGCGCTAAGCTCACAGAGTTAATCAGAAATGTAGAACTTTGAGGTCTGTATAATAATAACCTTCTCTGGCCATACTTTTCATGCTGCATTTTCAATTACCCCTTAGGCAATTAACTGTGCCGCTTAAAGGCAATGTGTGGAATTCAGGAGAGATTAAACCTAATCCAGTCTGCTAGCAAAGCTCCAGCATTTAGAAGTTTAATGAGGTGATAATGGGGAAGAAACTGCCCTAACCCTTGCCACCCCAGGCTGCACCGAGTCCACTGTGCACCACTGCACACCACTGCACCCCGTCAAAGCCAGCAGCATCACAGAGCATCCAGGGCGCCCGGGTGCTGTGAGAAAGCCTAGGCTCTTCATCTTCTCTTAATAGAAGCATTTTGTTCAACTTGTTCTTGTCCCTTCCTCCTCTGACATCCAGGTTTCCCAGAACCTCCCCTGGAATGACAGGAAAATGTCATACTCCACACCTCTTTAATGTTTGGTTTTCTGGTTGTTTTGGTTGAGCCACTGACAAGATTACTTTTTCCTCTTTCAAACTGTTCAGCTTTTTCTTACTTGTGATTCTTTTCAACATTAACAAACATGTGTCCTTAATGAAACAATTAATATTCTGTAAAGTACACCATTTGTGAATTGTCTAAGCAAAACAGGCTCCATGAAGCAGAATAAAGTGTAGATATCAAAGATACAGATTCTCATCCTACTCAGACCATCAAACAACTTGGATGATCTTGCAAAAGTCATTTAGCTGTTTGTCTTTCAACCGTGCAGTCACTCACACAACAAATACTGACTACACTCTCACCATGACAGAGAAGCCTGTGCTGGGTATCAGCTGGGAGACAGAGACACACAGAACAGGGCCCCAGTCCCCATGGAGCTCCAAGTCTCCATGAGAAACTCAGCATCTGCCAAGTGCTCAATGTCAAACACAAAGAAAATGCTGCAGGAATTCAAAAAGAAATCCCTTTGGGAGGAGGTGATCGCAAAAGACTTAGTGGGTGCAGCCACAGTGGAGTTGGACTTTGAAGGGTAAGTGAGATTCAACAGGCAGAAAAGGAGAAGGAAAAGTATGAGCAGAACCTGAGCAGACACTTAAAAAAAAAAGTGTGTTCAGCAAGTAGGGGTCCAGGGTCCAGGTCTGCTACCTGGCAGCAAGAGAGAATAAAACCAAAGAGCCAGGGACTTCCCTGACGGTTCAGTGGTTACAAGTCCTGCCTGCCAATAAAGGAGACAGGGGTTTGATCCCTGGTCCAGGAAGATCCCAAATGCCTCGGGGCAACTAAGCCTGTGCTCTGCAACAAAAGGAGCCACCATAATGAGAAGTCCGCACATCACATTTGGAGGGTAGCCCCTGCTGGCCACAACTAGAGAAAACCCGCACGCAGCGCAGCCAAAAATGAGTAAAGAAATTTAAAACAAAGAACCAGAGCCTTTTAAGACCAGGCTGAGGAGTTGAGAGCCCATCCTCCACCGAGCCTCATATTTGGGGTAGAATAAAGCAACAGAGAGAAGCAAGGAGACCAGTTTACCAGCTGATGGACAAGGTCATGAGCAGAGTGGAAACAGAAAAAAATAGACAAGAAATATAACAAGAAATTTCCTTCCAGTTCCAGAGTTCATCTTGGGGATAAGGAGAATATAAAGCTGCCTGAGGTTTCCAGGGAGGCGTTGAGGATAATGATGGCAATGACATTAAGAGTTTCAATTTATAATCTGAAAAAGTATATAATATATATATATATGTACGTGTGTGTGTGTCTGTGTACATACGTACATATATGTGTGTGTATATATATATATTCACATAACTGAATCACTTTGCTGTACATCTGAAAGTAACACGCATTGTAAATCAACTATACTTCAATAAAATAAAATAATATAATAAATAAATAGCTTAAGCTGGTTGCAAAGGAATATGTTTTCCATTTTAGGATGTGTGAGATTTAGGTATTGGCTCGCACAGAGTCGCACACGACTGAAGCGACTTAGCAGCAGTAGCAAACTCCCAACAAGGGAGGCCAACGGGAATTTAAATGAAGGACTGTAGTTTGGGAGACATCGGCCTCCAGATCCTCGAGGGTAAATTGAATTTAGACAAGATCAGTAAGTTCTCAACCCTGGCTGTGTATTAGAATCTCCTGGTGCCTTCTGAAAGCACAGATGTCCAAGCCGCACCCCAGACCAATTAAGGAAGAATTGTGGGGGGCGGGGCGGGCGGGGGTGAGGGGCAGGGGCGGGGGCGGGGAGGGGGTGGGTCTTGGTGGACAGCCACCAGTAGTACTAATAGGCACACAGGGAAACTTCCGGCCTTTGGAAGATTCCGCTTTTTCATCTTCTTATGAACAAAACTGTGGGGGAAGGAAGTACAATGACTTATTCGCATTGACATATATAAAAACATCTACCTTTGATCAAGAATCCAGAACACTCAATTAAATATTCCAAAGTGAAGGCTGGTTTATATGTTCCATCGCCCCGACTGGCAACATGTTTGTCCCCCTACGAAGAGAAAAGGTCGAGAGGGGAAGAAACCTGAGAAAATCAGAGGGTTGGGTTTGGGGGCGGGGAGTGGGTGTTGGCCACAAGACTGGAATCTTGGAGTGGCTACAAGTCAGGGCAGGTTGGAATTTCTGCTGCCTGCACACATTTCTCCACCATGGCCTGACTAATGATCCCACACACATTCTTTATTCCTTGCGGCTTAGAAATCTTTTCCCATCTATTTTCTCATTTGATCCTACAGCCACCCTGTGAGCTAGACAAAACTGGCATTGATGATTATCTTTTTACAGATGTGGGAGCAGAAGCCTAGCGATGCTAAGTGGACCTTGCCCCAGTTCCCCACCACCCCCCAAGCAAAGCCAGGACCAGAAAGGACACAGCCCCCAGGCCAGGATTCTTCCCACCTGCCTGTTGCCTCCAGAGAATTCCCTGTCTGCAAGGAATCTAGGGAACCCAGTGGAGGTGTGGAGGAGGGTTCAGAGGCAAAGGGCTCTTCATGGAACATCCTCTTGGTCAGTCTATAAACCTGGCCCTCCACCAAGTGGAGCACTAGAACTCAAAGTACAAAGCAAGACTGGCTAGTTTTCTCTTTTTTTCCCTGCATCTCTTCTGTTCCTTCCTCTATCCAGGGGTCAAGGTGCCTAGGAGCAGTGAATTTGGAAACTGCAGTCAGAGTAGGAAGACAGAAAAGCAAGCAGTATGTATTCTCCAGAGGCTGGCTGATCGTCGCTATTAATCACCATTTGGCTATGAAGAAAGGGCTGATGAAAACTTGTCTGGAGGTAGTACTGATGTGTCTAGCCCTATGATCCCCTTGGGCACATGGCAGGTACTCAAAAATTTCCCAAACAATTGGACATTCTACTCTGGGGACTTCACATTCTCTTGCCGTGAAAACACAACTTCACTTCAGTGAAAAATAACAAAGCAAAAGCAAAAACAAAACAAACAAACAAAAAAAAACAACGTTTACATTCCATTTATATCAATTAGCAAGCCACATATAAACCAATGGGCTTCCCTGGTGGCTCAGAAGGTAAAGAATCCTGCCTGCAATGCAGGAGACCAGGGTTCAATTCCAGGGTCAGGAAGATCCCCTGGAGAAGGGAATGGCTACCCACTCCAGTGTTCTTGCCTGGAGAATTCCGTGGACAGAGGAGCCTGGCAGGCTATAGTGCATGGGGTCACAAAAAGTCAGACACGGCTGAACGACCAACACACACATATAAACCCATATAAACTTCCATACTCAGACAGAATCACATGGTTACATCCATTCTGTGAAGAATCAATGTGTTTCAAGGAACAGAGGTCCACTCATGCAGGAAAGAGTGTGTCAGAAATTACAACTCTGGAGAGAGATCTCATTCCACTCTCAAGAACTATGTATTCTTTCCCAGCTCTTTCTCTTTCTTGTCCACTTCTCTTCGAAGGATTCCTTGGCATTGTATCCACAAGTCTATGTCCATTAGGCCTTTCAGAACTCTTTGTGTCTCCTGTTTCAAATTCTCAAAAGAGAGACTCTGATTGGGTGCTGGTCAGGCAATGGATTGGCTGGACCTTGGTCAGGTGTCCACCACAGATGCAATCAGGGAAGGGAGCTGGTGTCAACATGGCTCCCTGATTCTACCACTCCTTCAACTGAGGCTATAGGTAGGGAGGAAGCAATTTTGAAAAGGAGGCTACAGGTAGGACAAGCATGCAAAAATATATCTATTAGGATCACTGTCCTATAAAATTGTGCTGAGAAGTCGTTTTAGTTAAATTACCTGAAATAATATCAACAAAACCTCAGATATGTAGATGATACCACTCTAATGGCAGAAAGCAAAGAGGAACTAAAGAGTCTCTTGATGAGGGTGAAAGAGGAGAGTGAAAAAGCTGGCTTAAAACTCAACATTCAAAAAATTCATATCATGGCATCTGGTCTCCTCACTTCATGGCAAATAGATAGGAAAACAATAGAAACAGTGACAGACTTCATTTTCTTGGGCTCCAAAATCACTGTGGATGGTGACTGCAGCCATGAAATTTAAAGATGCTTGCTCCTTGGAAGAAAAGCTATGACAAATCTAGACAGTGTATTAGAAAGCAGAGACATCACTTTGCTAACTAAGGTCCCTATAGTCAAAGCTATGGTTTTTCCAGTAGTCATATACAGATGTGAGAGTTGGACCATAAAGAAGGCTGAGAGCCAAAGAATTGATACTTTTGAGCTCTTATGATGGAAAAGACTTGAGAGTCCCTTGGATTGCAGTGAGATCAAACCATCAATCCTAAAGGAGATCAACCCTGAATATTTATTGGAAGTACTGATGCTAAAGACCCAATACTTTGGCCACCTAATGTGAAGAGTTGACTCATTGGTCAAAAGACCTTGATTCTGGGAAAGATTGAGGGTAGGAGGGGAAGGAGATGACAGAGGATGAGATGGTTGAATGGCATCACTGACTCAATGGACAGAAATTTGAGCAAATTCTGGGAGATAGTGAAGGACAGGGAAGCCTGGTGTGCTGCAGTCCATGGGGTAACAAAGAGTCAGACACCATGGAGCAACTGAATGGCAACAACAAAACCTAACTGAAGAAGCAAAACACTTATATGTGAAAAACTATAAGACTTTGTGAAAGAAATTGAAGACAACACAAACAAATGGAAAAATATGCTGATGTTCATAGATTGTTAAAATGACCATACTTCCCAAGGGATTCTACAGATACAATGAAATTCCTTTCAAAATATCAGTGGCATTTTTCACAAATATTTAGAACAAATAATTCTAAAAGTTCTATAGAAAAATAAAAGATCTTGATTAGTCAAAGCAATCTTAAGAAAGAAGTATAAAGTTGGAGGTATCATGCTCCCTGATTTCAAGCTATACTGCAAAGTACAGCAATCAAAACAGTATGATGCCTATTTTCTTTCAGTTCAGTTCAGTTCAGTTGCTCAGTCGAGTCCGACTCTTTGCGACCCCATGGACTGCAACACACCAGGCCTCCCTGTCCATCACCCACTCCTAGAGTTTACTCAAATTCATCTCCACTGAGTCAGTGATGCCATCCAACCATCTCATCCTCTGTTGTCCCTTTCTCCTCCTGCCATCAATCTTTCCCAGCATCAGGGTCTTTACCAGTGAGTCAGTTCTTCGCATTAGGTGGCTGAAGTTTTGGAATTTCAGCTTCAGCATCAATCATTTCAATGAATATTCAGGACTGATTTCCTTTAGGATGATCTGGTTGGACTTCCTGCAGTCCAAGGGACTCTCAAGAGTCTTCTCCAACACCACAGTTCAAAAGCATCAATTCTTCTGCGCTCAGCTTTCTTTCTAGTCCGACTCTCACATCCATACATGACTACTGGAAAAACCATAGCTTTGAGTAGATGGACCTTTGTTGGCAAAGCAATGTCTCTGCTTTTTAATATGCTGTCTAGGTTGGTCATAGTTGTTTTCCAAGGAGTAAGCATCTTTTAATTTCATAGCTGCAGTCACCATCTGCAGTGATTTTGGAGCCCAAAATAATAAAGTCTAACACTGTTTCCACTGTTTTCCCATCTATTTCCCATGAAGTGATGGGACCGGATGCCATGATCTTAGTTTTTTGAATGTTGAGTTTTAAGCCAACTTTTTCACTCTCCTCTTTCACTTTCATCAAGAGGCTCTTTAGTTCTTACCTTTAACACCCTCTTTTCTTCATGCATAAAATATGGATAACAATACCTATATTATCTGTCCTATATACATCTTGTATCTTACGAATGGTGACATCTATTTTTTAAAAAGGCAGTGTGACTTTGAATAAAACACTATTATGCCTGTTTTCTCACCTGTAAAATGGATAAAATAACTAAATCATTAGGCTATTTGACAATTCAAGAGGGAACCACATTTAAGACAGCTTCTAATTAAATGTGGAGTTGAATGTAAAGCTTTTAGTAGTGTTCATTCTTTAAAGAGTCACGTTGGGGAAAATATCTGAGTTAGGATTCTGAGAAAATCTTGGAATGCAATTGCAGCTTATTAGCTCTCCAAAAATTCAAATGGGAAATGTATACTTGATTTGGGATTCAGCGAGAATCTCAGAAATGCAGAAAAATAGAATTTTTATTTTGGGGGCTCTGTCAGTAGCTTTACTGCCCAGTTCGTGAGCTGGGTAGTAAGAAAAAATAATAATAATTCAGGAAGAGAAAAATGTCTGTTGAGAAGTTGGGCTGCGAGTTGTCGTATGCACCGTGGCAGCTGCCAAGGGCACATGGCCTCAGGGCAGCCCAAACCCACAGGTGAAGAAGCGCCAACACACAGTTCTCAGGAGGGGAGCTGTCATCAGAGGCCTGGGTTAGTGTGCATACCTCGTGGCTTTATGGAAAGCTTTAATGAGCTAATCCCTGCAAAAGCACCCAGCACAGTGCCTGGATCAGAGAAAGCACTCAGTATACACTAACTATGGATACTGGTTTAGTTCAGTAAACACAGTGAGCAACCCGGCAGGGAGCTGGATACAAAGCTGAATGGATCTAGTTCTGGCCCCTGAGAAAACATGCACATTAAGTGTTAAAGAATCCACCTGGGCACAAACCTATCCGAGAGCTGTCAGGCCGTCATAAGAATGCTTATCTCCTACAGATGTATTTATACAAATGTAGGTTTCATTCCTAGAGAGTCCTTCACACCAGAGAAATACCACATATGCTTTATGCAACTGCCGGTATCTGCTTTTCTAGATATCTACTAAGTATTAAATGCAGATGTGGTGGTTTAGTCACTAAGTCCTGTCCGATTCTCTGTGACCCCATAGACTGTAGTCCTCCAGGCTCCTCTCTCCATGGGATTTCCCAGGTAAGAGTACTGGAGTGGGTTGCCCTTTCCTTCTCCAGGGGATCTTCTCAACTCAGAGACTGAACCTGTGTGTCCTGCATCTCCTGCATTGGCAGGTGGATTCTTTACCATTAAATCTAAATACTTAATCTTTAAAATACTCTTTTGGGAGAATTTTACAGCACAAACTGACTTGGCTGAAGAATTTCACAGTAAGAATACAAAGGTTAAATAAAAGATGACAAAAACTCCCTAAAGCAAGAGGAAGCATTTTTTTCATTGCTCCCCAGGTTTTCAAACTGCGTTCAAAATCATGAATCACGTGTCTCAAGAACTTTTCCTTGCCTAGTTGATGTTCACAAACACCACTGAAAGTGTGTAAGTTGTAGATAGAAGCTGGGTAACGGGTATTTTCTCTGGAAAGCTTTTTCAGTGATCTGCTTTCACAGGTGTTAAATGATGTCTCTAACCTCTGGATGATTCTAGTTATTTTCTTTATTTTTTAGTGTTAAGTCATTTGTTTCAGTTAAGTGACCTGCTAGTTCACACAGCTGAGTACTTAACACCTTTGAGTTTCCATTTCCTTGCCTGAAAAAATGGGGATAGTTAATAGGAACTATCTCAAAGGACAATTTTAGGATTTTTAATTTTAGGTTTAGTAGAGTCATTACAAAGCATTTAGAACATTACCTTGATAATAAATGTTTAATGATTATCTTATAATATAATATATAACTAGTATAATATATAACTAGTATATATATCTAGTATATAACTAATATAATATATAACTATTATCTAATGATAAAAGTATTAACTCTTATCATTATTACTATCATTATTATTGCAAATTCTTCATATTTCCTTTTCATATCAAATACTTCAAATAGCCCTTAAACTGTGTTTCTTAAGTGAACAAACCAGCTTTTCTTTGCTTCTGTGGGAAATGTTTTTCTTTGATGTCTTACCAATTTCCTAGTAAGCATTTTAAACAGAAATTGTATCTTGATGCCAAAGTGTTTGCTAGTAAAAAGCATATGAAATTTTCTCCCTCATGAAACAGCTCATTGAATTTTATTTTGGAGGTTACTTTTAAAATTTGTTTATTTAATATTTAAATTTTTGATTAATTTATTAATTTTTAATTGATAGATAATTGCTTTACAAATTTGTGTTGGTTTCTGCCATACATCAACATGAATCAGCCATAGGTGTACATATGTCCCCTCCCTCTTGAACCTCCCTCCCACCTAAATTTACTTTTTATTGGAGTTTTTAATCACTGTAGGTTGCACAGAAAATCAGAGAAAACCTTATTATGATAAGAAATGTCAAAAAATCAGAAGGCCGGACACAGAAAGATGGAGCAGCTAAGGAAGAGTGATGATCAGGAGGCCTGAAAGTGTCCTATAGAAGAAGGGCAGCCAGCCTCCAGGCACTTCAGAACCATCCATGCCAGACCTCACTATTCCAAGTGCAGTCTGTGAACCAACAACCTCATAACATCTGACAAGCAGAATCCCAGGCCCCATGAGACCTACTGAATCAGAATCTGCATTTCAGAAACATCCCCAGGGGGTGGGTGGACACAGCAAAGCTCAAGAAGCACCAAGTTAGGCAACTGTTTAAAAGTACCAACGTCCAAACATCTGTCCCCACATCAAGAAAGTCAGATTCCCCAGGGGTGAGGCCTGGGTTTCCGTACTTTTTAAAAAGCTCCTGGTGGTTGATTCTAATGTGCAGCTAGGGTTGGAAAACCTGCAGAAGAGGAAAGCAGGACCGGGTGCAGCAATCAGAACAGCATCCATCCGGTGGAGAAGGAAAGAACACCATTTGGAGCCCAAGGATGAGCCTGAGTGCATGCGCAGAGGGACAGAAAACCCAGATGCCAGAGTTTATAGTAGCTGAGACAAGAGACAGTCAAGGGAGAGGAGGCTAGACCATCAGAGGACAGACTGCGAAAGGCCTTTGCAAGTGTTAGTCCCTCAGTCCTGTCCGACTCTTTGTGACCCCATGGACCCTAGCCCGCCAGACTCCTCTGTCCATGGAATTCTCTAGGCAAGAATACTGGAGTGGGTAGCCATTCCCTTCTGCAAGGGATCTTCCTGACCCAGGAATCGAACCTGGTCTCATGCACTGTAGGCGGATTCTTTACCACGTGAACCACCAGGGAATTGTGAGTAAGTAAGGATGGAGTAGGGCTGAGATGCTGCGTTTTGCTAATGATGTGCACTTTAAGTCTCAAAAAACTACTTGAAAGAAGACAACCTGGGACCTGTAGATCAGGTGGCAGCTGGAAATTTCTCCTAAAACGGTGCCTCTGTTGTCTGGCTACATTTCTCTTAACAGATTAAAGATCTGACCCAGGAGAAGATAAAGTGACGGTGTCCCATCTCTGGGCCCTGAAAGGTCTGGAGGTGGGAGAGAAGCAGCAGAATGTGGGTGTGAGGTTACCTTCGTAGGCAACTCTGATTAGAGGATGGTGTGAGGATGGCCGATCTCTAAAGCCCCTCCCTTTGGTTCCTGCCTTCAACAACAGATTTTCTTGTCTCTCTGCGCTCTGAATTCCCCTTTATCTGCTGAAATCAGGACGAGTGCAGCCTTTATCCCTGCCATTTCTGGAATCTCTAGTCTTATAATGCATTTAAAATGCATTCATGTAACAGACTTCAGTCCATCTTGCTGCAACTGGAGACAGGAGTCTGATAAGAGAGCTCCCCTAACTGCCCGCAAGTAGGAAAGGGAATTTTTGAAGAGCACAAAGCATTCAGTTCACGTCAGTCGCTCAGTCGTGTCAGACTCTTTGCGACCCCATGGACTGCAGCATGCCAGGCCTCCCTGTCCATCACCAACTCCCGGAGTTTACTCAAATTCATGTCCATTGAGTCGGTAATCCCATCCAACCATTTCATCCTTTGTCATCCCCTTCTCCACCTGCCTTCAATCTTTCCCAGCATCAGGGTCTTTTCAAATGAGTCAGTTCTCCGCATCAGGTGGCCAAAGTATTGGACTTTCAGCTTCAGCATCAGTCCTTCTGATGAATAGTCAGGACTGATCTCCTTTAGGATGGACTGGTTGGATCTCCTTGCAGTCCAAGGGACTCTCAAGAGTCTTTTCCAACACCACAGTTCAAAAGCATCAATTCTTCGGTGCTCAGCTTTCTTTATAGTCCAGCTCTCACATCCATACATGACCACTGGAAAAATCATAACCTTGATTAGATGGACCTTTGTTGGCAAAGTGATGTCTCTGCTTTTTAATATGCTATCTAGGTTGGTCATAGCTTTTCTTCCAAGGAGCAAGCGTCTTTTAATTTCATGGCTGCAGTCACCATCTGCAATGATTTTGGAGCCCAAAAAAATAAAGTCTGACACTGTTTCCACTGTTTCCCCATTTATTTGCCATGAAGCAATGGGATCAGATGCCATGATCTTAGTTTTCTGAATATTGAGCTTTAAGCCAACTTTTTCAGTCTCCTCTTTCACTTTTATCAAGAGGCTCTTTACTTCTTCTTCACAAAGCATTAAGGTAGCTCAATCAGCAGAAGTCTCCCCCAGCAGTTCTCCAAGTGAATTTCTTCTTGCACCATATCCAGGTGGGCTTCTGGCCCATCTCTTCTCTATCAGGGTTTACAGTAGACTAGTACGTTTTCCTGCTCGCACTTGTGGAGAGCTACATTAATCTTTTACCTTTGACACTTCTTGGCTGAGCTTTCAAGGTCCTCCCTCACCCTCAACCGTGTAACCTCACCTCCCACTGCACTCCCAGCTCAAGCTCACTGCTATCATGAACAGGTTTTTTGTTTATTTATTCTTGCTTGGGATTCTCTCTCTTGTCTGATCACTTTTCAAGGTGAAGCTTCAGGAAGCTCCCTCATCATCCTCTCTAGAGTCCTCATTGCCTCCCACCTGGAGCCAGCACTACCAGCTGAGAACTTCTGTCTATCTGGTTTTTTTTTTTTTTTAACTCCAACAAGACTACAGATTTCTTAAAGGCAGGGACCAAGTCATCTTTCTTTTGTATTCTGCACAGAAGCTGGTAGAGAGTCAGGCCTGCATCAGTGGCCAGTACGCGTTCTCTCATTTACTCCATTACCCTTCATTGGCATAGCACCTGTTTTTAGGTGGTGAATTTGGTGTGGTGGATTTTTAAGCAGCATGCAGGGTTTATGGTTTGCAAGGGCCACTAGAGTCAATGGCAAAAATTTAAGAATTCTACTCTAAAAGCAAACTTATTTGTAAATTTTGTCTTACCATATCCCTCTCCTGTATCCTCATACCCTGAATAATAGTGGAATTAGGAGTCACAGCAACAGCTATAGCAGTAGTAATAGCTGTAGCACTGGTGGTGATAATGGTGGTAGAGGTGATAATAGTGGTAGTAGTAATAGTAGTAAAGGTAGTAATAATAGTAGTAGTAATAGTAATAGTAGTAGGTCCTACAGGGCTTCCCTGGTGGCTCAGATGGTAAAGAATCTGCCTGCAATGTGGGAAACCCAGGTTCAATCCCTGGGTTGGGAAAATCCTCTACAGAAGGGAATGGCTACTGTTTCCAGTGTTCTTGCCTGGAGAATCCCATGGACAGAGGATGGTGGTGGGCTATAGTCCGTGAGGTCTCAAAGAGTTGGACACGACTGAGCTACTACCACATATGTACACAGTAGATCCTACATGATCTGTCACTCCTCATTACCTTTCTGACCTCCCTTATCTGTCAGTCTCCCCCTTCACCTCTGCACTCCAGACAACTGATCTCCCTATGGTTAGTCCCTTGAACACACCAGGCATGCTTCTACTTCAGAACCTTTGAACTTGCTCCTCCCCAGACAGGCACATGGCTTACTTGCTCACCTCCTTCAGGACTTTTCTCAGAGGGAAGCTTCTTGATGATGCCTTATGGACCATTCTATTTAAAATTACAAACCCTCCTAAGCTGTTGTTGGAATTGGAAATTGGTGCAGCCACTATGGAGAACAGTATGGAGTTTCCTTAAAAACTAAAAATAAAGTTACTATATGATCCTGCAGTTCCATCCCTGAAAATCATAATTCAAGAAGACACATGCATTCTAATGTTCATTGCAGCACTATATACAATAGTCAAGACAAGTTCAGTTCAGTCACTCAATGGTGTCTGACTCTTTGTGACCCCATGACTGCAACACACCAGGCCTCCCTGTTCATCACCAACTCCCAGAGCTTACTCAAACTCATGTCCATTGAGTCAGTGATGCCATCCAACCTCATCCTTTGTCACCCACTTCTCCTGCCTTCAATCTTTCCCAGCATCAGGGTCTTTTGCAGTGAGTCAGTTCTTCACATCAGTGGCCTGATTGCAAAAGTATTGGCATTTCAGCTACAGCATCAGTCCTTTCAATGAATTTTCAGGACTGATTTCCTTTAGGATGGACTGGCTGGATCTCCTTGATGTCCAAGGGACTCTCAAGAGTCTTCTCCAGCACCACAGTTCAAAAGCATCAATTCTTTGGTGCTCAGCTTTCTTTAGAGTCCAACTCTCACATCCATACATGACCACTGGAAAAACCATAACTTTGACTAGACAGACTTTTGTTGACAAAGTAATGTCTCTGTTCCTTAACATGCTGTCTAGGTTGGTCATAACTTTTCTTCCAGGGAGCAAGCATCTTTTAATGAAAATAATGAATGGCAAAGTAATAATAGCATTTATTTATAATAATAATTAATATTTATTGCTAAGACTTTTAGATTCATTATTGCATTTACTCCTCATAACCTTATGAAATAAGCACTATTATAATCATACTTGACAAATGAAAAAACTAAGGATTAGCATTTCATTAATTTGTTCAAGATATTACAACTAGCAAATCAACTGGAATTCAAAGCTAGGGAGTCTGACTTCAAACCCTATTCTTTTAATCATAATAGTTTTGCTTTTCAAACCAAGATATTTATCGTTTTTATTTATGAATTTTTGAACTATATAGTAAAAAAAAGTCCAGCTTCTCTAATTTTTAGGAAACCTATTGGCTTCACATTATGAATGAAGATGAAATTTCTTCCTACCTCCCTTCTCTCCTATTACCCAATTTTCTTTTCGGATACTTTTTTACTTTCATAGCTTTATATGTATTGACAGCCTGTTACCTGATTTAGCAGATTTAGACAGTATCTTTGGACCACCCTCCGTGAGAAATGAGAAGATCCATACACTTACATTACCCACCTTCTCATTCTCTGCTGCTGCTGCTGCTGCTGCTAAGTCGCTTCAGGCGTGTCCGACTCTGAGCGACCCCATAGACGGCAGCCCACCAGGCTCCTCTGTCCCTGGGATTCTCCAGGCAAGAACACTGGAGTGGGTTGCCATTTCCTTCTCCGTCTCATTCTCTCTACCGTCTGATGTTTTTAATTATTTGTGTACATTATCTTTCTTTGTAATGTTCACATTATATTCTGAGCCATATTTGCCACTGCTGTTAGTTTTATTGTTGCACTTAGATAGATTCAATCCCTACTGCCAGTCCTTTTTGTTTTACCTCTTCCACTTACCTTTTATGCAATTAAATTTTATCCTTTATTAGTGTTTCAAGGTATTATAGGAAATATGAACCATATTCAGCACTGCTACACACATCTGTGCAGATTGTGCAGTGCACAATTCCAGGGAACAGCATTCATGTTACAGTCTATGGAATGCCACATACATGTATGCCACATGTGGCAGCTCTGACTACTTTTTTTTATGACTACTTTTTTATTATTACTTTCTTATTGAAGTATAGTTGATTTACAATGTCATGTTAGTTTCTGGTGTACAGCAAAGTGATTTAATGATTTAGTCATGTTTGTGTGTGAATATATATATATACACACACATATACACATTTACTTTTTTCATTATGATTTATTACTAAATATTGAATAGTTTCCTATGCCAACATATATGCAAATATTCTTTTTTCATTATGGTTTATTATAGAATATGAAATACAGTTTCCTGTGCAATAAAGTAAAACTTTTTTGTTCATCTATTTTATATATAGTGGTTTGTATCTGCCAATTTCAAGCTCCTAAATGACTACATTCTTCAGATTCTGTCATATTTGAAAATATCTGTCAGTTGCTTATTTACTTTTGTGCAGTTTATCTGGGTATAACACTTTTTTTCTTTCCTTGAGGGCTTTCTAATCATTGCTCTAATCATTCTGAAATATTTTCTATACTAACTAATACCTTGGAAAAGGGGGACACGTGAAGGTCGCCTGTGTGCCAAATGCCAAACTTGATCTTTATGGATTCTTAAAGGTTAGAGGATTAGGGTTTTGCTGGTCTGCTGGGTTAGAAATAACATCTTATTAGTGGTAGTGTTGATGGATGTGTCCCTTATTATTCCTTTTATTATTTTATTATACATGTAAACATTTTAATTTCATGGCTGCAATCACCATCTGCAGTGATTTTGGAGCCCCAAAAAATAAAGTCTGACACTGTTTCCACTGTTTCCCTATCTATTTCCCATGACATGATGGGACCAGATGCCATGATCTTAGTTTTCTGAATGTTGACCTTTAAGCCAACTTTTTCACTCTCCTCTTTCACTTTCATCAAGAGGCTTTTTAGTTCCTCTTTACTTTCTGCCATAAGGGTGGTGTCATCTGAATATCTGAGGTTATTGATATTTCTCCTGGCAATCTTGATTCCAGCTTGTGCTTCTTCCAGCCCAGCATTTCTCACAATGTACTCTCCATATAAGTAAAATAAGATTAGGCCCTTGCAGATCAAGGCTTGCCTCCTCCAGGAAAATTTGCTTGAATTATATACTAAGGGAGACTAACAGTGCCAGCAAAGAAACAGACACAAAAGGGGTTTGACTTGAGGGACATATAGTTTATTATGAAATCAACTATAGCAAAGGAAGGAAAGGGTTAACCATCCGTGTGCTTGGGACTTCTCATTTGGGGACTGTGACGTCTTTAGCTTGTGAGGGCCAGATTCACTATGTGTCCTGGACAAGATGCTCTGAGCCTGCCAGTTCCATAGTCCCCTTAGGAGAGGGCAGCCAGAGTAATAACTTGCCTCTAAAGCCAGGTCACACCCTCCACCCCCGGCACCTGACTCCAAAAACAGCCCTCTGAAATCTGGCAAGTTTTACCAAACAGGGATGGCCGATAGCGGCTGGCGACTAACTGAACCAACCAGATTCTTTCATAACAAGTCTGGTCATGGCACACACAAAGAGGTGGCCGACACTGAGTGGAAGTAGAGAACATGTGGAGAGAAGGACAGAAGAAGCCAATAGAAGCAGAGAAAGAGAGTATAGTTGAGGCGTGAGTGTGGCCTTGATGTTAGGGGCAGGAACTGCCTTATGACCAGACCAAAAAGGCAGTCACTGAGCCCCGAGGTCAGGGAAGCCACCCTGCACCCTGAACTGTGTTCCCAGTCTGTGGAGTCAGGCTAAGTGACCGGTATTTGTCAAAACACACCACACGGTAAATTGAAGATTTATGCATTTCATTGTATATAAATTTGACCTCAAAGGGGACAAAAGAATGATAAACAAATATTGAACTTTAAAAATATTCAGCTGACTTGTTTGGTCTGATTCAAAATGCATCCAAATGAAGGTGGTGTGATAGATGGAAAAAGAGGAGCAGATAGATGGATAGACATGTGATGAAGTAACCGCACTAAATATTAATGGTGACATCTGAGTGGAAGGTGTGTGGATGTTCACTATAAAATCCTTTATACTTTTTTGTATTTTGAAAATGTTTGTCATAAAATCTTATAGGCAAAAGCTTTGGGGGATGGCTAACTCATGGAAAAGAAGGGAAATAGTCAATTACATCGAAATGAATCAACAGAGGAGAAAAAAGAAGACAGCAAATAAATTAAATGAGAGCACCCCCCCCCCAAAAAAAATGCTGGGTTCAGAGTGAATGGGCCCTGATGCTAAAAGAACAAAGATTGGGAGCCGTGAGGAGACAGCAATCAAAGGAAATATGTAGGTCTTAATAAAATTACATCTATATAGAAAAGGCACAATTTAGAAATACATAAAAGTAGTAAAATGAAAAACATTAAAGTCACAGTTGGCATGGCCCTGAGAGAGAAGAAACTGGATGTGATTTTAGTACAAGAAATAAAGAGTAATACCTAAAGAGAATTTTATGGTACATAAAGGGAGTGGGTTTCAGGCATCTTCCCACAAGTCAGTAATAGGAAAAGGGAATCATGTAGAGGTAGAATTTTGTTTAATATACAAAATGAGCATGTTGGAAAGAAAGAGAACCTCAGCTGCCAGATGTGTATTTATGACACTGCATATGAATGGGAGCCTGGGAGTAATAATAAAATGTGTAACTGCCTCCCAAAAGTAATCTTTCCTCCATGCAAGAATATTTCAATTGTGTCTTTAAAAAAGACAGACATGTGAGAAATCATCAGAAATCAATCTACAATAAAAAGGGTCTCTGGGCAGAATTTGGGAAGGCTGATTGAAGATTTATGACAGATGAGCTACCCATCAAGTCAGAAATTAAATACATTTCTGCTGTTTACAAATGATAGATAGTCAATAAATATGTGGGTAGGAAAGACACCTATAAAGCTACACACATAATCCTGTAATAATGAATTTGGAAATCTTCTAAGCCTTTGTGTCCAGATCTGTAAAATGGAAACAATTCTCAATATAAGTCCTCAGTAGGTGTTTCTACTTACTTGTGAGAATACAAGTAAATAAATGTGTTTAGTTACATCCAGGCTTCCCTGATAGCTCAGTGGGTAAAGAATGCACCTGTAATACAGGAGACCCCAGTTCAATCCCTGGGTTGGGAAGACCCCCTGGAGAAGGGATAGGCTACCCATCCAGTATCCCTGAGCTTCCCTTGTGGCTCAGCTGGTAAAGAATCCACCGGCAATGAAGGAGACCTGGGTTGGAAGATCCCCTGGAGAAGGGAAAGGCTACCCACTCCAGAATTCTGGCCTAGAGAATTCCATGGACTGTATAGTGATGGGGTCACAAAGAGTTGGACACAACTTTCACTTTCACTACATACAGGAGCCTGGAACCCCAGAAAGGGAAATGGATCCGTAAAATTTTCTGGATTGTGAGAGAACAAAAGATCTCTAATCTCTATGAAGTATAAGGTGCAGGATAAAGTTTTCCCAACATTCCATAGTAATCACTGAAATTAGAATAAAATAATTTGGAATTTGGAATGAGCTAGATTTTATTAGACCCAGAGGGCATTTTTTCAATGATTAAAGGAATGATGGAGAAGAGTTCCAAATGTCCTCTAAGATTTGAAAGAGTTGTGATACATGTTAAAATGGGCACAAATGATGGAAAAAATAAAGTCACATGTTTGCTTGCTAATTATAAAGTGACATGCATGCATGCTTAGTGGCTTCAGTCGTGTCCGATTCTTTGCTACCCTATGGCCTACCAGGCTCCTCTGTCCAGGGGATTCTCCAGGCAAGAATACTGGAGTAGTTCGCTGTGCCTTCCTTCAGGGGATCTTCCCCCTCCAGGGACTGAACCCACGTCTCTCCTGTCTAATGCTTTGGCAGGCAGGTTCTTTACCACTAGTGCCATCTGGGAACCCCCATAAAGTGACATAGGCTTTTTGTTAAAAGTTCAGATAATTCCAAAATGTATAAGGCAGAAAGTTAAGGTCTCCACCTTCAATTAGGTAAATCAGAATTTTAAAATAAAAGTAAATATTCCTCCTCTAACTCCCAGTGAAGCTTTTAACCTGTGAATTGGTCTATGAATTGGTCACACCAATTTTAATCCATTAAATAGATTCACCAATTCAATCAAACTTCTGGGCTGGGACCCAAGCATCAGTATTTAATTCTCCCCCAGGTAATTCCAATATAGAGCCAAGGTGGAGAACCAGGGTTTAAGAACCGTGGTTCTCCAAGGGCGGGCATCAGATCAGCAGCATCAGCGACACCCAAGAGCTTATTAGAAATGCAAATTCTTGGTCCTCACCCCCAACCCCAGACCCACTGCAATGGGTGTTGTGAGACCAGTGAGAGGTAATGGTAAAGGATGTATTGAACAGTCACTAAGATTTACATGACATTTCCATGTAAGGGAGTTACTTGTATGATAAGCAAGCATCATTTGTGATATAATTTAAATGCAACTTTATTTTTGTCTTTCACTTCCCCTTTAATATGGAGGAGTACATTTCCCCTGTTCCTAGATGAGAATATGGTCAGATCCTATGACCCTTCTGCTGGTTTGGAGGCAAAATCTCCCAATTCAGAAATTATAAGACACGTTCAGGGTGAGACTTCTCTGTTGCCCTCCCAGACCTCTGGGAGGTCCCCCAGGGAGTGGCATGTGGGGAGAGACAAGAGGAAGGTGTAAGGAGGGACAAGGAGGTTCCCCCATGACCGACAGCTTCTGCTCTCCTGGCCGGTAGGTGGACATTAAAAGCCACCTCTTCCCGCACAGGTGCTTTCTTGGACCCACTGGAGGTCATTCTGCTTGCCTGTCCGGCCACGATCCCACAACACGGACCCTGAATTCTGCTCCTCTGGGCACTGCTCCCCATGACCCATGGCCCTGTGCAGTGCCCACACGGACTCCATCAGGTCATCCCTCATTCTCTCCTTACCTTCTCTAGATCCTCAATGGCATGAGGTCAACCAATCTCTGACCTTCAAGAAGTCCTCATGCTCCCTTCATCCCACAAGTCCCCAGGAGTGCAGGCAACCCACCTACCTGCAGCTCCTGGTCCTCTGCATCTTTCTCGGGGTGAATCAGGTCCCCCCACCCCAAGTCAGCTCTTCCCCATCAAGCTCTCTGAACGATCCCCTGGGAGTCACCTGTCACTGGGCGACCTCAGAGGGCAGGAGATTCACATTATGAAAACAGTCCTCACTCAAGAAAATCCCCCTGAAACTAACACAACTTTGTAAATTAACTAGACTTCAGTTGTTAAAGAATAATAATAATAAAATAAAATTCCCTCACATATTCTCGGTCCTCTCCACTTCTTGATTCTTTTTATTATCTTAAAGCTGGTGAGAAGTTCAAGAGATCGTGAATCAGTTTAGGGACATTTTCTTTGTAAACTGTCCGTGTGATGATTTGGTGTTGGAATATGACATGTATCGTGGACTGAAGAGAAGCTTCCATTTTCACATCCTGTTGCGTGAGGAGGTTCTCGTGTGATCCAGTAAGGTGTGTGGCGTGATAGTCATTATTGTCCAAGGTCAGGCATCTAGAAAGAAGCAAGGAAGAGACATGGACTCAGATCTTCCAGCTCTGAAATGTCCTCTTTCAACTACCACATTAGATGGACCGAATTTGCTGAAATCGAAACTAGAGGTAATGAGACACAGAATATGTATAAATATCATTTATTAAGGCTGAGGTCCCGCTTGAACTGACAGCCCCATGAGTACAGAACTGGAATGAGAGCGCTCCCTAAACACATTCAAGAACCAGAAAATGTCAATAAAATGGCATCTTAGTTAAGCTTCCTTTGATTGGAAAAATAAAGGCCAATGCTTGAAATAAATGGATATGTTCACTACTTTGGTTGTGGTGATGGTTTTATGGGTTTATACATATGTCAAAATTTAGTAAATTAATGCTTTTAAATGTGTACAGATTATTGTATGTAAATTTCACCTCAATAAATTGTTTTTTTAAACTCAAACAGCAAAAACAAAGTGGGTTAATGTGGGATATCAAAGATCCAATGTCAAGAATAAGGACACTCTAGGGTAACAGAAATCTGAAAACATCAGAAAAAGAATTAGGAACACAAAATGCGTGTTATAAAACAGGATCATGGGACTGCCCCAATGGTCCAGTGGTTAAGATTTTGCCTTCCAATGCAGGGGGTGCAGGTTCAATCCCTGGTCAGGGAACTAAGATCCCACATTCCTCATGACAAAAAACAAAATCATAAAACAAGCACAATGTTGTAACAAATTCAATAAAGTCTTTTAAAATGGTCCATGTTAAAAAACAAACTTTAAAAAATAAATAAAACAGGTTCATGAGGCAAGTAAAAGAAAGTGGAACATTTGGGGTTTAGTGCTCCTGAGATATTGATATTCAGTGTCTGTGGAAGTTTTATTGCCTTTGTTAGGTGGTTGGGAGTGTGTGCGTGCTCAGGTGTGTCTGACTTTTTGCAACCCTATGGACTATAGCCCACCAGGCTCCCCTGTCCCTGGAATTCTCCCTGCAAGAATACTGGAGTGGGTTTCCATGCCCTCCTCCAGAGGATCTTCCCAACACAGGATTGAGCCCACATCACCAGCGTCTCCTGCATTGCGGGCAGATTCTTTACCACTAGCACCACCTGGGAAACCCCTTAGGTGGTAGGGAAAGAGCTGTCCATATTTATATATATAATATGAAGCATACTTTAAAACTCTTTCAAAAGTCCAATGAGATCAGGTATACATTAGCACTTTGAAAAGTGTAACATGTTAGACAAATGTAAGTGATTATTAACCATATAAAATATTATAGTTATTCTGGTTAATTCAGCATTTCCCCAGCAGACACCGTCCAACTTCATGGATAATTGAAAATCCTGCACATCTTTCTCACTGACAGGTTGAGAAGTTTTCAAAACAGTCTTGAGTCCTAGATATGGATGTGTGACTGTATTGCCATAAGCCTCTTTAAGCCTGGCCTCTGCAGGGGCTGACCCACTGCGTCCATCACCAGCAAGATTCCCAACTGATGTGAGTAGGAGTGGGCAGTGGGGAGGGGGGACATCTTGTGCCGCAGCCGTGTCGAGTGGACTTGGCTTGTCCAGCCATCTGTAACAGGGAAAACAAGCTTCCCACACACGAGCATGAAGTCAACAGATGGAGGGTTGGGGATGGCTTCCGTCCTTCAGGGAGAAGGCAGGGCCTGTGTCTTTCCTCTTAGAGCAAGCTTTCAGAAGGTTTGTAGGCTGTTGGAACACACTTTCCAGAAATCTCTTTAAGCTTTCACAAGCTGCAAACACATGTCCCCTGCCTGGATAGTTCCTAGCAGGCGACGCTCAGTGAAGAGCCATGATTTTTGTGTGGCACCCAGGAGTCTCACTTGGCATCTTGCTCAACAGAGGAAGGGGGCAACATAGGCCTGTGTCTCTAAGTGCCCAGGACATCGTCTGATACAGATCAGGGACTCAGGAAGCATTTCAAGAAGGAAGGGAGGGAGGGTGAGAGGAAAGGAAGGAAGAAATGGGACAAAGGAAGGGTGGAATGAAATAAGGAAGGAAAGCAGAGAGGGAGGGAGTGAGACAGAAGGTAGAACGGAATGACTCTCCTGAGAGGAAGGCAGGGACCCTCCAAAATGGCCGTAAGCAAACATGTGCCAGCCATCTAGGGAATGTGGGAGTTTTGCAAGCTGTTTACCAGTGGAGATTGAGCGCCTTGTGGGAGTATGGACAAAGGGAACTTTCTGTGGTTCAGGTACTCTTCCCCTTCCCCCAGACCACACCTGACCTGAAGAGATGGGTTCCCATGACAGACACTGTTGGCTACCCACCCAGTATCCAGCCTTGCTTCTTCTTTAACTAAGAGAACATTGATTTATTCAGTAAATGTGCCAGCTTATCTCTTTCAGATCCCCTCACTGATAAGGAAGTAGCCACGTGACCTGTACTGCTGTGCTCAGTCGCTCAGTTGTGTCCAACACTTTGCAACCCTATGGACCGTAGCCCGCCAGGCTCCTCTGTTTGTGGGCTTCTCCAGGCAAGCCTACTGGAGTGGGTTGCCATGCCCTCCTCCAGGGGATCTTCCCAACCCAGGAATCGAACCCCATCTCCTGAATTGGCAGACGGCTTCTTTACCACTAGTACCACCTGGGAAACCCCGGCCATATGACCCAGATCCGGCCAATAAGATGTAAGCAGAAGCCTACAGAATAGAGCTTCTCAGAAAATGTGTTTCCTCATTTTAAAAAAATAAATAAAGTCTTTCCCTTTTTACTATTCTTTGTCCTCCTTTCTTCCTGCCTGGAATGAAATGTGATTTCTTTCAGTGATGGAGTCATCTTGCTCTCCTGAGGCCAAAAGCCACACACTACAGACAATAAAGCAGGAAGCATGAGAAAGACAGTCTCTGACAGCGTTATGTATATTCTGCATCAGTTCTAGACTGCCTTTCTCCAGACTTCTTTTCACATGAGAAAAACAAAATTTCTGTTTGGTTCATCACAATCAGGTTTGTGTTATAAGCTGTTAGGTATAATTATAACTAGTGAATCAGAGACACAACGTGGACACAAGTTCTTCTGGAAACCAACCCACTGGGAGGAGAAACACAGTGATGTTTCCTCAAGGGCGCACACCCACGAGTTAGAGTTCTTGTTATAAATTACGGACTCCCAGCCTCTAAGTAAGGGGACTGAAATAAGAACCAGATCACGTGCTGGAAGACCCCGCTAAGGTTGACTCAGCAAGGTTGCCATGGAGTCACTCTCCCCGCTGCCTGAAGACAGAGCTGGCTCTATTGATGGGGATGGAGCTGTGGGGACACAGATGTAGTAAGAAGACAGCTATTTAAAGAGACAGTGAAAAGGCTGAAACAAGCGTTGGGGTCACTGGTTAGACCACCGGCAGAATGGCAACACTGATTCTCGTTGTTTCTGGGCAACATGGCAAAATGACAAGAGATGGTGTCATGAGATGAAGTGTCACTGGCAAGAACCAGGACCTCCAATTACAGCAACAGCGTCAAAGCTAGAGAAGAAACAAACTGAGCTAGAAGAGTGGGGTTTGTTGGACTTTTGGACTTTATTGTCAATGGCCTGATCAGATATTTGGAGGACCAGACATCTGGGAAATATGGCAGATGTTCAAGGCTGCCTACAAGCATCCATCTCCCCAACCCTCTTCCTGGCTGAACAGCCCATCACACTGCAGATGTGAACATGTCATTCACCTGCTTTCCCAGCTTCCCCCGCAGCTGGGGCACAAGCCTATGACCCATCCATGGAACCTGAGCAGAAATCCACTGAAGGGCTTCTCAACAAGCCTTTCCTTCTAAGTAAGGCATCCTTCTTCACTTGACATAAGTTGGGATTGAGACTGTGGCTCAAATTAATCTCAAATTAGGTTATATGTGGGTTAGCGGGTGAATATAGCTTTGCTCTCAGGACTTTGCACACCTGTCAATCACTAACAAAAGGCTTAAGTCATGATTTTATAGGAAGACAGGCTTCACTGGTGTCTGTAAAGCAAGAAACCGTCTCAAAACCTTCCCAGGTGCACCCAGCAGGTTCTGGCAGTCAGGCTAGGACAAAGGAGAGCAGCAAAGTGACTCCACCGCGGGACAAGTGGGATTCATTTCACTTCCAGAAGTTGAACGGCAGCTAGTGCGACTGCCCAGTTGTCTGGAGTGAGCGCTCCTGCCAACAGTATGCTCCCCAGGGCCTATCCTGGGGGAATGGGGTCGGGGCTGCGGCCTTCTCCCCTGGGACACCTCACCTGGAGTCCGTGTTCAGTTTCAAGTGCCTGGGAGCCACCCGCTACTGATAAGCCTGGCTCCCTTGACGGCTGTCCTCAGGGGCCACAGGATGCTCTGGAGAGAGAGGGGAGGGGTCTCCTCCGACCTGTGGGCCTGGGTCTCCCCTGTCGCTCGCCAGCCAGCGTCCTTCACGGCTCCTCTCTAGCGTTCTCCCCTCCCTCACCTCAGAGCTGTCACCAGGGTCAGCTTTCCACGCACGGAGGGAAGCGAGTCAGGGGACCACGAGTGCATGTCCATGTCAGAGGCAGATTTGACAAGACCCCAAGTAGTACAGCCGGCTTGCTTCGTCCCTGACTTGTAATCACGCTTTTATAAGCCTGAGAGGGAATTCACCAGAAAGGATCCATCAGGGAAAATGGCTCACTATGCCGTGTGAGCATAAAGGCAGGGAACTAGATGTCATGTTCATCATGCAGGCAGCCTCCCAGAAAGCCAGTTTGAATTACTTTATCATATGCATATCCCTGAATCCGTTCTAGCGAACAAAAAGGGAATAATTTGTAAGCTAAATTTAACTATTGAGAGTACCAAATTACTAGTAATATCCCTCACATCTCTATCAAGAACAGCCCTAGAGAAGGACGCTCTTTAAATAGGTCACCCTCAACCTTTCCTCCAGACTGATCACATGGGCTGGGGGGTTCTCTGCAGCTGCCTTCATGGACTTCATGTCAGTTCAACTCCTGCAGACTCACTGAACATCTCCCCTCTGCTCAGCACTGAGGAACCTGCTGGGGGAACTTCATAAGAAGGGTCTGCCCCCATGAAACTGAAGCTCCTTTAGGAACAAGACTTTTGAGCAGAAAAGGGTCAAAGAAAGACTGCAGGCAGCCCTGAGGTCCAAATGGAAGACCTAAATGTGAGTGTCTGATGAGTCCCCTTGTCCCCCAGCCATTTGGGGCACCCGTGTCCTCAGAGACCCAGAGGTGACCGTCACCATGATAAAGCCACTCGCTTTGTCACTGGCGCTGCTCCCTCAACACAGCGTGACCTTTCTCCCCTTCGTTCGTAGGACCACCCCCTCAAGGGCCACCTCCTCCACGACATTCCCAAAAGCCCCCAGTCAGAGTGAATGGCTCCTTCCACCAGACTCTCCACGAGGGCCTCTTGCACCTCGAACCAGGAGCTCCTTACTATGGTTTAGTGAGCAGAAGAAGTCAGAGGTAGATCTTTATTTATGTCTATTACACTTGCAAGGAGATCCAACCAGTCCATCCTAAAAGAAATCAGTCCTGAATATTCCTTGGAGGACTGATGTTGAAGCTGAAACTCCAATACTTTGGCCACCTGATGTGAAGAGCTGACTCATTTGAAAAGACCCTGATGCTGGGAATGATCGAGGGTGGGAGGAGAAGGGGACGACAGAGGATGAGATGGTTGGATGGCATCACGGACTCAATGCATGAGTTTGAGTAAATTCCAGGAGTTGGTGATGGACAAGGAGGACTGGCATGCTACAGTCCATGGGGTCCCAAAGAGTCAGACATGACTGAGCAACTGAACTGAACTGAACTGAACTGAACACTAGTAATATATATCTTTATGGTAAAGAAAAAAAGAGGGAGACATAAAAGAAAGAAAGAAAGAAAACAAAACCTTTAAAGACTAATACACACAAACAAAACTTAACTGCATTTCTATCCCCCAGACTAACAGATGTCAATATTTTGGTAAGCCTTCTTTCTAGATGCTTTTCTACATGCATAGAGACAGAGATAGAGGTGTAGACGTAAATATAAATATGGAAAGATATAAGGCTTCTGTTGTTAAAAAATGAAATAATACTGCACGATGCAGTTTTGTGAATTGTTTGCTTCCTTTGGCAAAGGATCTGGAGCCTATTTCCATGTCAAGAAATTCCTTCTAATGTCGGGCAAGTCAGCTTTTTTCTCCATCGGTTAGATACAGAAAAAGAAGCCACCAAATATGAAGATGAGACTCCCTCCCGAGCTGTGCCCTCCTGGGAGAGACTGATCACACAGCATCACACACAAGCAGCCCACAGCTCAGCACCTGTGCACACCTCCAGCCCGCAAAATAGGGGCTTGAGAAACCCCATCCCGCTCTTACCTTCTGCTCTGGCCTCAGCAAGGTTTAACTCAAGCAACTGTGGGACAGTCTCAAAGATCAAGGGATCTGTGCCTCATTGCAGGGGGCTTCCCAGGTGCCGCCCAGTGGTAAAGTATCCGCCTACCAATGCAGGAGATGTGAGTAGCAGTTTCAATCCCCGGGTTGGGAAGATCCCCTGGAGGAGGACATGGCAACCCACTCCAGTATTCTTGCCTGGAGAATCCCATGGACAGAAGAGCCTGGCGGGGTACAGTTAGTTCATAGGGTCACAAAGAGTCAGACACACCGGAAGCAACTTAGCACGTACAGGTAGAAAACAAATGGCTGCTGGGGACAGTGCACCTACATAAACCAGCCCCAAATCAGGAAACAGAGGGGTTTTTTTTAATATTTACTTATGTATCTATTTATTTGGCTGCACCAGGTCTCAGTTGTGGGACACAGGATCATTGATCTTCATTGCAGCATATGGGATCAAACGTGGGTCCCCTGCATTCGGAGTACAGAGTCTTAGCCACTGGACCATCAGAAAAGTCCCAGGGAGCAGAGTTTAAAGGAAAGCGGTCCCAAATCTTCAACATCACGTTTACTAACTTCAGAGAATTCTGTGATAAAAAATATGTATATATATTTGCTTATCTATTTTTAATTTACCTAAATCTGATTGTCATACATTTAGGATGTTTCTTTATTAGTAAAGGCAGTGCCAAAGAATGCTCAAACTACCGCACAATTGCACTCATTCACACGCTAGTAAAGTAATGCTCAGAATTCTCCAAGCCAGGCTTCAGCAATTCGTGAACCGTGAACTTCCAGATGTACAAGCTGGTTTTAGAAAAGGCAGAGGAAGCAGAGATCAAATTGCCAACATCCTCTGTATCATCGAAAAGAAAGACAGTTCCAGAAAAACATCTATTTCTGCTTTATTGACTATGCCAAAGCCTTTGACTGTGTGGATCACAATAAACTGGAAAATTCTGAAAGAGATGGGAATACAAGACCACCTGACCTGCCTCTTGAGAAACCTATATGCAGGTCAGGAAGCAACAGTTAGAATTGGACATGGAACAACAGACTGGCTCCAAATAGGAAAAGGAGTACGTCAAGGCTGTATATTGTCACCCTGCTTGTTTAACTTATATGCAGAGTACATCATGAGAAACGCTGGGCTGGAGGAAGCATAAGCTGGAATCAAAATTGCCGGGAGAAATATCAATAACCTCAGATATGCAGATGACACCACCCTTATGGCAGAAAGTAAAGAGGAACTAAAAAGCCTCTTGATGAAAGTGAAAGAGGAGAGTGAAAAAGTTGGCTTAAAGCTCAACATTCAGAAAACTAAGATCATGGCATCTGGTCCCATCACTTCATGGGAAATAGATGAAGAAATAGTGGAAACAGTGTCAGACTTTATTTTGGGGGACTCAAATCACAGATGGTGATTGCAGCCATGAAATTAAGAGATGCTTACTTCTTAGAAGGAAAGTTATGACCAACCTAGATAGCATATTCAAAAGCAGAGACATTACTTTGCCAACAAAGGTCTGTCTAGTCAAGGCTATTGTTTTTCCAGGGGTCATGTGTGGATGTGAGAGTTGGACTGTGAAGAAGACTGAGCGCTGAAGAATTGATGCTTTTGAACTGTAGTGTTGGAGAAGACTCTTGAGAGTCCCTTGGACTGCAAAGAGATCCAACCAGTCCATCCTAAAAGAGACCAGTCCTGGGTGTTCATTCAAAGGACTGATGCTGAAGCTGAAACTCCAATACTTTGGCCACCTGATGAGAAGAACTGACTCATTGGAACAGACCCTGATGCTGGGAGGGATTGGGGGCAGGAGGAGAAGGGGACGACAGAAGATGAGATGGCTGGATGGCATCACTGACTCGATGGATGTGAGTTTGAGTGAACTCCGGGAGTTGGTGATGGACAGGGAGGCCTGGCGTGCTGTGATTCATGGGATTGCAAAGAGTCGGACACGACTGAGCTACTGAACTGACTAAAAAATGAATCACTGTGAACATGTTTGCCAGACTGTGTGCACTATCATGAATATTTCCTGAAGATAAATTTCCAGAGGTAGAATGGCTGGGTTAAGGAGAATTGCATTTTTAAGGCTTTTAAAAGAGCCAAACCAAAAGGCCCAAGGTTGTAGCAATTTAAACTTGTGGTTCAAGCTCAAAAGGAGTGGCCTCCACCACAAATTAAGGAAGGCTTCACAGAGGAAGTGAAATTTCAGCCCAGTGGAGATGGGGAAAGTCAGGCCAGAAAAGAACAACACTCCAACTAAAGACATGGTGAGGGAAGCACTTCTAGGAACCCCTGAGCTCCATTTAGTGGAGGGTGGGCAGCCTGCATAGGAGGAAGAGAATATAAAGGCTGGCAGGAGGGCTGAAGTCAAACTGGAGACATGAATGCCTGGCCAAAGGGCAGGGAGTTTCGTCAACCACATCTGAGCAAGGAAAACACAGTCAGATACGATCAGCTATAAATTGCCCAAAACAATGTTTATTCAGAGATTATACAACTAACCAAGAAAGATAAGAAAGATGTAAATTGCCTATTGTGCTTGAAATAATAACACTAATTCTTACCATCAATGTGGGCAGACTTCCATCTGTCTATGGATTGTGCAACATAATCATGGATATGCATGTGGTCCTACATGTGTCATTTTGATGCGGGACCGTTGTTTGCTTATAACCCAGAAAGCTTTATGTGTGCTCCATCTTTGCAGTTTGTTGGTATAACTGTATGAGCTGCTCTCCTCCAAGATTTCAAGGCAGAAGAAAGAGTAGGTCCTCAAATGCATCTGGGGAGTTTCTGCCCTCACTTCCATCCCCTGGTTTCAGCCCCATAGGTGGGTCGAGTCAATGCCCCCCCCTCTCTCTCTCTCTCCATCTCCTGAGCACCTCCTAGCCCAGGAGGGATTCTCATTGCCTCCTTGTGGGATGGGAAAGCACCTTATGTCACAGCCTACCTCATCCCCTGTTCTACTGTTCACCTGCATAAATGCCAAACACTAGTCCTCCAGCATTGGCTCCCAGAGAACACACAAACCTCACTTCTCTCAAAGAATCTGACTCCTCACACTAAAACCTTGCAGATGGAAATCACAGCTGTTGTCTTTGATGTGCACTTTGAGAGCCTGTCTTGGAAGCCAGGAAATGAAAGTGGTCTCTACCCTTCAGTTAGATACCACAAAGCTCCCTGTGTCAGAGGAATTGAACTTTGCCCCAAAAGAGGTCTGGTCTTTGCCCTTGGCTCCTGGGGTGCTTACCTCTAAGCCTGGAATGTCCTGCCCTATAGGAATGTCCCTGCTTACCTGGAGGCATTGGACCACACCAGACATGTGATTCATGGAGGGGGTTTTGAGGCAAGCGCTATCAGCTCAGTTTCTGAAGACGGAGCTGGAGCCTGAGGTCAGCCACATGAGCCATCGTCAGCCATGGAACCCAAACAAAAACTCTGGACACCAAGGCTCAGGTGAACATTCTTGGTTGGCAGTCCCCCACATAACATACATTATCACACAGCCTTGGCAGAAGAGTAACCCTGTCCATGACGGTGGGGGAGGATGACCAAAGACTCCGCACCTGGGACTTTCCCCCACCACCTCTTCCCATGGCAGGTCTTAACCTGCATCTTTCCCCTGTAACAGACCATAGCTGAGAGCATAATGGCCTTCAGTGGGATCTGTGAATACTCGAGAGGTATTAAACCTGAGGATGGTCTTGGGAACTGTTTCTCTAAATCTGCACCCCCAATTCAGTAGATGCTTCAGCTCCCTGGAAAGAGAGGGTTGCAGAGCAACTGAAGTTACCAGCAAGGAGAATTATCCCAGATAATGTACCAAAATATTGTCCCATCACACATGTCTAAAAAGGAAATGAATGCAGTGTGGCCATATGTGGTAAGTGCTAATAGTGAGGTACACACCCTGAATGGTACTAAATTCGGAAGAGGGAACATGGTGGGTGGAAGAGATTAGAGAAGGTTTCATGGATTTCATGGAACTTGAGCTGAGATTTTGAGAATGTAGAGAAATCAAGCAGTCAGAGTGAAGAAGAACATTCCAGGTAGGAAAGAATGATTTATATCAGCTTGCCAAATTGGCATAGCATTGAGAATCTGGGGAGGAAAGGCTGAAACAGAAAATTAGGGAATTATTAGCTGTGAAAGATTCTTGATGTTATTTATCTCCCTGAATGCCCTCATTAGCTGATCACTGTAAAAGTCTTTTCAAAATCCCAACAATCACTTTGCTAATTTGGAACACAGAAGCAAGGGTCCTATTCTTGATTCTTCTTTGGTCTTTTCCACACAGTCCACACTGAATACACGTATGAAAGAGCAGACAGACCGTGGGGGAAAAGGGGTGATGGTGAAGGCCTCAGTGGCATCAACACACACGAGAGCACTGGCAATTAACAAGGCCACCTCACTGTCCAACTCAAGGAGGTGCCGCTCACAGGGGATGCAGACGGACCGTGTCCCCTGAAGTCGTGTGATGCTCTTACCCTCACGAGTAAGGAAAAGCTTTGAGGCCGCAGGTTCGATAAGAGATCACTGGCTCCGATCAGAGAAATTACAAAACATGAACACTCATACTGAGGACCATAAAATAATTAAGGCTAAGGGACCACACACAGCCCAAGTGACAATTAGAGCTATTAACCAGTGTAACTTTATGGAGGCACAGACATCAATAAGCGCAAAGACTTATTGTTTAGAGGAGGTGATCAGAAGGCCAAAAAAGCTGCTGTCTTCAGTTCAGCCTGGGGCTGAGAGCAACTGTCAACCAGGGGGCTCAGCAGCATGAGAATTCAGAAGCAATAAACCTGAGTTTCTCAACATTCCCACCTCCCCATCTCGGTCAGTTCACTTAATATAACAGAATACCCTAGACTGAGTGGTTTATAAACCATAGAAATTTATTTCTCAAAGTTCTGGAGGCTGGAAAGTCTAAGATCAAAGTGTCAGCAGACTTCATATCTGGTGAGAAACCTCTCCTTGGCTCACTGATGGATTCCTTCTCACTGTGTGCTCACACAGCAGAAGGGGCAAGAGAGCTTTCCAGGGTCTTCTTAATAAGGACCCGAATCTCACTCGTGAGAAACAACATAATCACTTCTCAAAGACCCTACTCTTAATACCATCAAATTGAAGGTTAAGATTCCAACATGTGAACTTTTTTTAATTTATTTTTAATTGGAGGGTAATTGCTTTGCAATGCTGTGTTGGTTTCTGCCATACAACAATGTGAATGGGCCATTAATATACATATCTGTATGTTCCCCCCCCATCTTGAGCCTCCCTCCTACCCTCCACCCCAGCCCACCCCTCTAGGCTGTCACGGAGCACTGGGTTGAGCTCCCAGTGTTATGCAACAACTTCCCGCTAGCTACCTATTTTACATATGGTAGTGTACCAACATATGACTTTTAAGGGGCCATGAGCATTCAGTGCACTGCATCACCCCACATAGACAACTGGACCTTTTGCCATCCTCAAAAACCACCCCACATGGATATCTGAACCTTTTGTTTCCTCAAAAACACTGCAAAAAATTAAATTTTCCCTTTCAACATGGCTCATTACATTGTTAGGAAGCTCACGAACACCTCTCTGAGAATTTGGTAAAAATCCTGAGCTCTTACCCCAGAAATACACACAGAGAGAGTTTTGTGCAGAACTCTAGATTCTGAAGCCCATCTCTGAAACCCTGCCACCTCACAGAATCAAATATGATCTGCTACTCAATTTAGACAGTCATTTCCTTATTAATACTCAACATTACCTCTGTCAGGATATTTGAATTTTAACTAGGTCATAAGGTCAATGTGGTAATTTACTTTTTAAAGACTTTTAAGACTGTGAACTATGTAATGTGTAAAAGGTGATTCATTATCATATGAAAAACCCTAAACATGACTCAACAGTTCAGAGGTGGCTGCTTAAGCCCCTCAGACATTGTGACTTAAATCCACTCCACAGGTTTGTTAAATAGCATAAAGGATGTTAGGAATAATTTATTTGGGGTGAAATAAGTGGTATTTGAGAAATAAAAATTATCCAGTCTCCTTGGAGAAGGAAATGGCAACCCACTCCAGAATTCTTGCCTGGAGAATCCCCAAGGACAGAGGAACCTGGCGAGCTACAGTCCATGGGGTCACAAAGAGTCTGACACAACTGAGTGACTTCATGTTCACATTGAAAACATTCATGCTAATTGAAATAAGCAAACCTAAAAGGACAAATACTGTATGATGCTGTGTATTAGGTACACAGCGTAGTCAAACTGGTAGAAATAGTCGAATCATGATTGCCAGGGCTAGGGGGTTGGGGGGAAGGTTGAATGTTTAATGGGTGCAGAGTTTCCATTTCAAATGATGAAAAAGTTCTGGAGATGATGGTGGTAATGGTTGCACAACAATGTCGATGCATTTAATGCCATGGAATTGTGGCACTGAAAAATGACTAAAATAGGAAAAATTTATGTTCTATATATTCTACTAAATTTGTAAATGAAGTTTAAGGATGAGGCAAGCACAGGACTTCATAACTTTGCGGGGAATGCTTTAGAGAAATCCTATCCCTGTACTTTAAGGCAGGGGTCCCCAACCTCTGGGATCCAAGGCCTGATGACCTGAGGTGGAGCTGATGCGATAACAATAGAAATGAAATGCATAATAAATGCAATGTGCTCACAGCTGTGCACCGGGATGACCCAGAGGGATGGGATGGGGAGGGAGGTGGGAGCGGGACTCGGGACGGAGGGGACACAGGTACCCCGTGGCTGATTCATGTCAATGTATGGCAAAAACCACCACAGTACTGTAAAGTAATTAGCCTCCAATTAAAATAAATAAGTTAAATAAAAAATAAATGCAATGTGCTTGAATCAGCCCTAAACCGTTATCTCCCTCAGTGGTCTGTGGAAAAACTCTTCCACGAAAATGGTCCCTGGTACCAAAAAGGTTGGGGACCACTGCAAGGGACTCCAACAAGCACCTTGTGTGAATATGTTAATCCAATATGGATGCAGTGATCTATATATTTTTTAATTTTTTATTTTATATTGGAGTATAGCTAACTAACTATAACTACTCTGATAGCTTTGGGTGAATAGCAAAGGGACTCAGCCATACATATGCATGTATCCATTCTTCCCAAACTCCCCTCTCATCCAGGCTGCCCCATAACATTGAGCAGAGTTTCATGTGCTGTACGACAGGTCCTTGTTGGTTATCCATTTTAAATATAGCAGTGTGTACCTGTCCATCCCAAACTCCTTAACTATCCCTGCCCTTCCACCTTCATCCGTGGTAAGTTCATTCTCTATGTCTGTGAGACTGTTTCTGTTTTGTAAATACGGTCATTTGTATCATTTCTTTTCAGATTTCTTTATATCACATATAAGGGGTATCATACAACATTTGTCTTTCTCTGCCTGACTTACTTCACTCAGTACGACTCTATCCATGTGGTGATGCAATGCCTTATGACAGCAAGGATAGGCAAGCATGGGCTGTGAGCTTGACTTGACTCCAAAACCATCAGAAACCATGGCACTCGCCTTGAAGTAACACGCTCATGAAGTCAATGAGAAGAGCCACCTCTGAATTTCCAAGAGCAGGTTGCGTATCTTCTTTTACACTTGTGTATCTGGCAGAATTTTGTCAAAGATTCACTTTCATTGCAGCATCCTCCCACTAGCCAGCTTGTGGAGGACTCTATTCCCCTCTAATCACCAGAGGCTGCTAGTCTCTTACCCAGAGAACCTGACAATCGCCAAACAGACGAGATTTGCCTAAGCCACTCCCCCAGGTTCAAAAGAAACTCAAGGCTTGACCTCTAGCCAAGAAGGTAGCAAAACAGACAGGAGCTCAGGCCTCCACCCTGGCCCCAATAAAGCAGACAGCTGCCCAAGGGCTTCTACCAGGAGGGAAGAAAAACCACAGAATGAATAGACTCCCAGCTTGTCTCCACCAGGAGTCAATAAGAGAAATTATAGCCATATTAAGACATTTTAAAAACAGCTGTAATATTTTACCAGCTATCAAGGAATATGAAAAGAAAAGGGAAAATAGTATCTATTTAGTTAAGGAGTTGACCCGGTTATCCATGAGGAAAGACAATGCATGCTGCAATATAAAGATATATGTATACTTTAGACATAAAATGTTAGACTGCACTATAACTAAACTAAAGCTCATAAAAAATTAGAAAACTGCCCATTTCTCAAAATTCAGATGTATTGTGCTTTAAAAGAACAAGGAGTGAAATTGTAGTCATCAATACAAGGTTGACCAAATGTCTCCAGACAGTAATTAGTTTGCTCTTTCAATTACCAGGGCTTCCCGAGTGGCTCAGATGGTAAAGCATCTGCCCTCAATACAGGAGACCCAGGTTTGATCCCTGGGTTGGGAAGATTCCCTGAAGAAGGAAATGGTAACCCACTCCAGTACTCTTGCTGGAAAATCCCATGGACAGAGGAGCCTGATAGGCTACAGTCCATGAGGTCGCAAAGCGTCAGACACAACTGAGAGACTTCACTTTTCACTTTCAATTGCCAGCAAATATTTACTGAGCTTGTGCAATATACCAGACAATTCTGAGATAACATGCAAAGATGAGGATGGCACACTCCTTAGGTGGCACTAGTGGTAAAGACCCGCCTGCCAATGCAGGAGATGTAAGAGAGGCGGGATCGATCCCTGGGTTGGGAAGATTCCCTGGAGGAGGGCATGGCAACCCACTCCAATATTCTTGCCTGGAGAATCCCATGGCTAGAGGAGCTTGGAGGGCTACAGTCCACAGGGTCACAAAGAGTCGGACATGAGTGATCAACTAACACACAACAAGGACCTACTGTATGCCACAGGGAACTCTACTTGATACTGTGTAATTGCCTATATGGGAAAAGAATCTTAAAAAGGTGGATATCTGTATATGCAGAACTGATTTGCTTTGCTTTACAGTAGAAACTAACACAACATTTGCAAATCAACTATATTCCAATAAAAAAACCAATTAATTTAAGGGGAAAAAAAAAGGAGTACTTTCTCTTCCTGCCACTGACTTTCCTTGAAACCACTCTGAGGACTGACCTGTTTCAGGAAGCTTGAGATGAGAGGTGTGGCAATCTTGTGTCAAAGCGCAAGCTGTGTTACTAAGAAGCCTGCTACAGGGGCAGAAGTGATGAAGGCTTCTTCTCTGCATGAAATTTCAGAGTTTGTGTGAGTTATAGCCCTTTATCTCTCTGCTGGGAAGTTCTCAGACCTGTGTTGAGGGCTGTAACAAGTAGAGTGCTGGAAATGCGTGTTTAGGGAGGTCTGTGTGGGAGTTAGACAACAGTAAGACAGTAAATTAAAGGCCGTGTAGAACTTAAAGAAAACAGTCCTTTATTGCTAAATCAAACAGCTCTGGCCAGCTTCACCCTAAATCCCTGTTGGTTTTCAGTGAGAAATAAAGTCACTTAACAGTGATTGCCTTTGGTTATTGTTACTATGGATCACTTTTTTTTTAACCTCTCAAGTAGGTGAGACTAGAGGAACTTCCAAACTGAATTTCAGAAAATGACGTCTTCATAGAACGTTGGCCAAGGTCATGGGCGTTCCGTAGGAAGACACTTGATTGAGAAACTATTAGAAGTGACACTGTTCAAACAATTGCAGTATTGTAAATACTTGATGGTTGACAAGCTTAACATATCATCAAGTTTTGCTAAGAAATTCTCCAGACAATCCAGAAAGGGGTTGATTCTTATAGCCCTAGACATAGGGGTTGATTCTCAAAGTCCAGGAGAGATGATTAAGAGCTTTTCTTCTTCAGAGAATCCCTGGAATCTTGATAATTTCCCCTTACTGTCAGAACTCTGAGTAGATGTTCAATTTTTGAGCTTCTCCTCACTGTTCCCTCTACCTCACCCACAGAATAGTAGAGCAACCAATTAGCTTTGTCATGGCCGGAATCAGAAGGAATAAATATGGTTCTCATTGTCAGGGTAGCTCTCAGCTTCTTTGGATAGACCTAAGAAAAAGTTTTTTAATGTCTTGTAGTTGGGTTACTTTAATAGATGAAAGCTGATACCTATTATAACTCTTTCCTTATCCATATCCTCCACCATATTGAGTTACTTGAGATGCGAAACCATCTTTGGTTTCTATATCTGACAGTATTTGGTCCTAATAAGAGAATCACTAGGTGATTTTTGAATAAATGGATTAGTGTCCGAACGAATAAATTAATGAAAAATCAAATTCATTCCTTTTTACAGGGGCATCTGTTGTACCTCTGTGCCCAGCATTTTCCCCTTATTTCAGTAATGGCAACCTTCTTTCTTCCTGCCATGTAGTTCTGGTGGGGCTGCCACTCATAATTCCTGTACCCTCCATCCAAGTTCACCAATCATGGTATTCTTTTTCACACACCACAGGGACTGGTCCAAGCAACAGATACATGACTCAGGCAAAACCAATCAATTCCCTGGTACTTGGGTATTAGGAGAAAGGTGTTCTCTTATTACTGAGACTTGCCAGATTAACACTACACCACTTGGGAAGCCCATGGGGATGTCAGTGGTCATCTTTTCTTTGACATGGAAGTAGCCTGGGTATAACCCAAGAAAATATGGAAAACCCAGAGAGAGTCAAAGAAGAGAGGGGAAGGAAATGAGAATAAGAAGGAGAGAAAGAATGTGATGGAAAGTGACCTGTTATATTTATTTTAATCTGATCCACTGAACAGACTCCCCGCTCCATCTTTCCTGTATTTTGCCCCATTTTTCCCATTTATACTAGTCTTTGTTGGAGACCCAACTAATGTACTCCCAAGAAGCAATTGCACCTACCTTTCACCAAAGCAACAGAAGCTTCTCTTTAAAATAAATAGACCATACCCCCAAAGTTACCATGGGCTGCAAAGTTATTATGGACTTTGCATTATTATTATAAAACTGCAAAGTTATTATGGATCTACTCTGAATCACAGAGTAAATCAATGAGCACACAGTTCAGCCCTTAACTTTCACTCATTAGAATTTTGTAGAACTCACACTCCTTGCCAAGAGCAACACATCAAAATCACCTTTCACACAAAACTGAGCCATATTAAGATAATGCAGCCTGGCAATCAATAATTTTGTATCTAAACACCTCTGTCTATGTCTATACAGCAATGTTTCAGCACTTGTTTATAATTTTTTTACCTTTATGATTTTTCTATAACTTAAGACAAATCCTAGTATAAAAAAGAATAGATTTCAAAAAAATATAATCCAAACAAAAATGGGAATTGTTAGATGTGTTTCAGTTCAGTTCAGTTCAGTAGCTCAGTCATGTCTGACTCTTTGCGACCCCATTAATCACAGCACGCCAGGCCTCCCTGTCCATCACCATCTCCCGGTGATGGTCAAACTCACGTCCATCGAGTCAGTGATGCCATCCAGCCATCTCATCCTCTCTCATCCCCTTCTTCTCCTGCCCCCAAACCCTCCCAGCATCAGGGTCTTTTCCAATGAGTCAACTCTTCGCATGAGGTGGCCAAAGTACTGGAGTTTCAGCTTTAGCATCATTCCTTCCAAAGAACACCCAGGACTGATCTCCTTTAGAATGGACTGGTTGGATCTCCTTGCAGTCCAAGGGACTCTCAAGAGTCTTCTCCAATACCACAGTTCAAAAGCATCAGTTCTTCGGCGCTCAGCTTTCTTCACAGTTCAACTCTCACATTCATACATGACCACTGGAAAAACCATAGCCTTGACTAGACGGACCTTTGTTGGCAAAGTAATGTCTCTGCTTTACTGTCTAGGTTGGTCATAGCTTTCCTTCCAAGGAGTAAGCGTCTTTTAATTTCATGACTGCAATCACCATCTGTAGTGATTTTGGAGCCCAAAAAAATAAAGTCTGACACTGTTTCCACTGTTTCCCCATCTATTTCCCATGAAGTGATGGGACCAGATGTGTTTAAAAGAGTATAAATAAAAGAAAATCTCTATATTCAGTTACAGGGGGAAAAGAATAAAATTAAAGAGCATTCACATTCATTTCACAAAGCCTAGGCTGAGCACTGTGGTTGCAGTATAGACAGAGATGAGTAAAAATAGACCAAGTCCCTGTCCTTGTGTTGCCTACAGTGTAGTGGTAGAGACTACGCTAGACTACATAGTATGATTAATGAAATAATCACAGATGTTACAAAGGACCATGGTGCCAGAAGGGCTAATAATTAGGGCACTTGACTTCCTCAATAAGGTCTGGAGAGGCTTCCTAAAAGAGTGATGATTGAACTGCAATCCAAGAATGAATAGAAATTAACTTGGTGAAGAAGGGCACGTGGTGTAGTAGATGACGTCAGTGCTCTGCCCAAGGGCTTTCTCTGGCCACAGGGTGGTCTCAATTCTTAACAGGGCAAGCCAGGAGTACTAGAAAGTTGGCACTCCCAGAAGCACAAACATCTCAACTTCCTAAGCCCCCAGGTTGGACGACTCCAAGCATGATCTGCACCACCTTCTAGAAGGCCCTGGTGAAATTGAGCTTCACCGTCCTCACCAGCCACCTCCTCATCCTTGCATCTAGTCTTGGCTTCCTTTCATCCCCAGCTCATCTCCCTTCCCTGACTCCCTTACCAGCACTTTCTGGAACCGCTTCTCACACCAACTAGACAAACTCATGTTCCAGTGTCAGGACAAGACTTCTTGGAGAACCCACCTTAAGACAGGAAGTTGGAGTGAGAGAGGAGAGAATAGGAGAAAACCTTGTGCAAAAGCCCTGAGATGGGAAGGAACACGAAGAGTTTCAGGGACTGAAAGATGGCCACTCTCACTAGAACAGAAAATAATGAGGAAAATGTGGTAGGAGGAACTTCTCTGGTGGTCCAGTGGCTAAGTCTCCATGTCCCCAGTGCTGGGGCCCAGGTTCAACCTGTAGTCAGGGAACTAGATCCTACACGCCACAACTAAGAGTTCACATGCCACAGGTAAAGACCCTGCATGTTCCAAAGACAGCAAAGGTCCCCAGTGCCACAACCAAGACCTGGCATAGCCAAATAAATAAATATTACCAAAAAAAGGAGAAGAAGTGTCCAGAGAAGCAGCTGGGGGCAGAGGGAAGAGAGTAGAGAAGGATTCTGCAGGATCCCAGAGCGATCATAAGGGCCCTGGAAATGAGCTCTGCCTTTGTCCTCAGTGGGGTAAGAAGCCAGTGAAGGATTTTACAATGGAGGTTGATGTGCTCTTGTTTCTGTTTTCAGATGTTGGCTCTTGTCTCAATGTGAAGAAAAGACTGGAGGGGGCTAAGAAGGATCTGTTTGAAGTGGTCAAGAGTAGATGATTGTGGTCCAGGTTGAGGTGATAGGAATTTGCCCCGGAGTTACTGACAGAGGAGGCATTAAGTGGTGGGATTTGGAGGATATTTAGGAGGCAAAATCAATAGGGCCTGGAGATGGATTCAGTCTGAGAGATGAGAGATAGGGAGTTATCAAAGATTACACATAGACTCTGGCTTATGTGCTTGAATAGTTAATGTATTTCTATTATAGAAGACATGCCAGAGATCATTAAAGATTGCCTTAAAGCCAAGGTCATATACAAGGAGTATCTTTAGTTCTCTGGAGTAAGTACACATAGGCAGATAGACCGATGATTTTACTTTTACACATTAAAATTCTGGGTAAGACAGGGACTGTGAGGGTAGGAAAACATAAAGAGCAAAATCTAACAGCAGCTGGAAACTAAACATCATCTTGCTTTGAAATTAAACTGTAGTGTACTCCACAGCTAACATAACTGGGCAGATTAAGTGGGGAGGAGGGGTAGTCACACATGGACTCAAAGCATGAGAAGGAAGCCATGTGGGAGCAAAGACCTAGGCTGATCAGATGTCTTCCCCCCTTGAGCCAGCCTGATGCCACCTAGAGTTTCAACTCTGTTCAGAAGAATACTCCTCTTAAACCCAGCCCACATTATGATGAAACAGTGAAGGAAAGGAAAAGAGAATGAAAGCTTGGGAAGGACAGTGTATGAAAGGAGAAGAGAGAAGGTAGACAAATTCTCCTACTTTATACTTGTGTTTCGGGCCCAAGCCAATGAGAGTATGAAGGGGAAAGCTGAAGAGATGGAAAGCATCATGGCATTTTAGAGATGGTAGACATTAGCTAGCCCAGGACTTGTCAGCTTCAGCACTATTGACATCTGGGGCTGGATAGTTCTTCATTGAGGAGGGAAGAGGCCTCTTCTGGGCCCTGGAGGCCAGCATCCCTGGCCCCTACTCAGTAGATGCCAGCAGCATCTGTCCTCAGACATTGCCAAATGTCCACTGAAGGGAAAAATGACCCTCGACGAGGACAAGTAATCTACTCTCACCTCTCCATTTTACAGATGAGGAAACTGAGCCCCACATTGGGAAGACGTTTGCCCAAGGATGTGCAGAGTCAAGACAAGAATCTAGATTGTCCCAAAAAGTCGGATCGTTCTATTTAAAAGGCCATGTTTATAGACAAAGATTTCTGCTATGTATAAACCTAACTCTAGAAAAAGCTGTATATTGTCAGCCTGCTTATTTAACTTCTATGAAGAGTATATCATGCAAAATGCCAGGCTGGATGAATCACAAGCTGGAATCGAGATTGCCAGGATAAATATCAACAACCTCAGATATGCAGATGATAGCACTCTAATGGCAGAAAGTGAAGAGGAACTAAAGAGCCTCTTGATGAGGGTGAAAAAGGAGAGTGAAACTGCTGGCTTGAAACTCAACATTCAGAAGACTAAGATCATGGCATCTGGTCCCATCACGTCTTAGCAAATAGATGGGGAAAAAATGGAAACAGTGTCAGATTTTTTTTTTCCTTGGGCTCCAAAATCAAGGGACAGTGTCTGCGGTCATGGGGGTCACAAAGAGTCAGACATGAGCTGGTGACTGAACAACAACTCTAATGAAAAATAGTTAAAAAAAATAATAATAATCATGTAACATTGAGAATACATCAGGGGTAAAGAGAACCATCCTTATATGTGAGTGGGTACTAGGCCAATCTGCCCAAAAAGTTTTTACATTGGTGAGGGCACCATGAACCACCCACAGGAGCAGGAAAGTGCGTTGAGACAAAATATCTGGTTTAATTTTATTTGTATAAGACTCAGGAAAAAGTCTAGTTTAGAATACAAGTCAAGGAATATTCAGTTCAGTTCAGTCGCTCAGTCGTGTCCGACTCTTTGCGACCCCATGAATCGCAGCATTACTCAGCCTTTTAAAAGAAGGAAGTCTGTGACATTCTATAACACAATAAACCTTATAGACAGTATGCTAAGTGAAATAAGACAATCACAGAAAAGCAAATTCTGTGTGAATTCCCCTGATAAGAAGTATCTAAACTGATAGAAATGGAGAGTAGAATGTGGTTTCCAGAGGCTGGGGGAAAGAGAGGGCATAGGAGTTGCTATACCATGAATAGAGTTACAATCATGTCAGATGAAACAGTTCTGGAAATTCAAGTGCATTGAGAGCTAACAGTACTGTACTGTACAATTAAACAGTAGTTAATAGGGTATATTTTGTTTTATGTCTTTACCACAATTAAAAACACACGCACAAATCAAGGACTGTTACTATTCTATCTCCCTGTTTCCTTCAGAGTAGGCTCCTATCTGGAAAAGTTTCCTGTGTTTGATGGATAACAACCTGGGAAATGCTGGTCCCAAATCCCAGCCCTCATTTAGAAAGCTCGAGTAACCACAAAGTTGCAGAACACAAAACGACTTTTAAATCCAGTGCTAATTATCACCAAAGACCCATATTTCCAAGTACCAGGGCAAATCTCACTTCTTAAATACAGCTGTATTTTTATAAAAGGCACAGAAAGTTAATGCCTGGAGATCATACTGGTCAAATCCTCTTTAGAGATAAGGGCCCTAAGGCAATACCAAGAATTTGCGATTTTGCTCAAGGTCACCCAGCCTGTTAGTGATAAAACCCTGCACGCAAACCCAGACTCCCGCGCCCTCATCCAAGAACTTCTCTACTTTACCAAACTGCTCTCCTGCTACTCTGAGGACCCCAATCTACCCCCTCCATTCACATGAGATGCTCATTCCAGGGAGGAATAAATGTGAGACCTCAAAAAGGAAACCATGGAGGAATGTCAAAGAAGACAGACGTGATGAAAAATAAATGAAAACTGTGAAACAGAAAAAGAAAGAAAATTCAGAAGGCTAGAAAAGAAAAATCCCAGAAAATGAGAAACGGGCCCCAAAAAGACCTTCACAAAGATAAGCTGCTGGTTATTCTTGGTGCCCTGAGGAGTGTCTGAACTGCTGCCAGAATTGCTTCTAACCTAAATGGAGAATAAAAACTATTTTCCTTATCTATTGAAAGTAAAATCAAATTTCATGTTAGGAAGCACTGGTTTGGATGAGGTGAGCTGAAGTTTTAAAAAATAGAGTGTTATTAGCCACCCCTAGCCAACCCGGGGCACTCGAGAAATGCTTATTTTAAAAAAGAATACCCAGATTTTAACACTCCATATTGGAGTCATTCTGCACGAGGAGTTCATTATTTTCATCTGCTTCTAAATAAATGTCCTCCTCCCTCCTGCCTTCTCCCACGGGCACACATTCACTCTCTGCTTCCTTTAGCTTTGTGCTTTTACACGCGCACACACGCGCACATGCATACACACACACTGATTCTTAACTCCCCCTCTTCCCTCATTCCCCTTCATTTGCCCTTCAAATTGAAGTAGACCTTAGAAAAACCCTGTGTCCACCCTCACATCTATTTACTTAAGCGGTGTATATATCAGTCATGCAGCTTTTGGCTACAGGGAAGCACAAACCCAAATAAAAGGAGCTTTGAACAATAAGTACATTTATTTTCCCCATAACAAGAAGTCCCAAGGTAGCACCACACAAAGCACAATAAACGTTTGTTGATTTGAGTTACCCCGCAGCACGTACTCTGCAGAGAATTAATAGCTCACGTGTACTGTGGTCCCAGGGGCTTGTCACCCAGCCGGGAAAACTGTGTCCCCAAGCCTAAAACAAGGTAGCGTGACACACACAGAGGGATTGGTGTGGATGATACACACTCCTGCAAGCGCTGAAAAGGAGGAGAGCTCAAAGACCCCAGAGAATGGACAAGGCTGCCTCGCAGGGGACAGGAACACGGGTGAGGTTTGTAAGGATGGGAAGGATTTTGGTAAGTGGAGATGCTGATGTGAAGAAGAACTCAAAGTGGAGGAAATCATTGGAAGCAGCAGAGAAAGTGAGTTTTTGGAAGCATGCGGGTAAATATAATCGGAGTAAAGAGTTTGTTCCTCCAGACTTGAAGGTGACAGATGGTAATGTCCACTTCCAATCATGAAGACTAGGGTCAAAACAAGTGAGAATGCCTCAGTTCAGTTCAGTTCAGTCGCTCAGTCGTGTCCAGCTCTTTGTGAACCAATGAACTGCAGCACACTAGGCTTCCCTGTCCATCACCAACTCCCAGAGCCTACTCAAATTCATGCCCATTGAGTTGGGGATTCCATCCAACCACCTCATCCTCTGTCGTCCCCTTCTCCTCCTCTCTTCAATCTTTCCCAGCATCAGGGTCTTTTTTAATGAGTCAGTTCTTCACATCAGGTGCCAAAGTATTGGAGTTCCAGCTTCAGCACCAGTCCTTCCAATGAATATTCAGGATTGATTTCCTTTAGAATTGACTAGTTGGATCTCCTTGCAGTCTAAGGGACTCCCAAGAGTCTTCTCCAATACCATAGTGCAAAAGTATCAATTCTTCGATGCTCAGCTTTCTTTATGGTCCAACTCTCACATCCATACATGACTACTGAAAAAACCGTAGCTTTGACTAGACAGACCTTTGTTGACAAAGTCCTGTGGAATTTCAAAGGCCATCCCCTCAAGTTGGGGCTTCCCTGATAGCTCAGTTGGTAAAGAATCCTCCTGCAGTGCAGGAGACCTGGATTTGATCCCTGGATTGGGAAGATCCCCTAGAGAATGGAACAGCTACCCACTCCAGTATTCTGGCCTGGAGAATTCCATGGACTGTATAGTCCATGGGGTCACAAAGAGTTGGACACGAGTGAGCAGCTTTCACTTTCACTTTCCCCTCAAGTGGTCCAAGGAGGCCCAACTGAGTGGACAGGCAGAATACCTCCAAGAGGAAGTTGAATTCCTTATGGTGGAGACCCTGGCTCCATCAAATCTGAATTGCTAGGTTAAAAAATCAGGTTGAAGTGGACACTTTTGGGGACTCCTGAGGGAATCAACCTGAAAACATTTAACTGCATTCTTCAGGAATAACCAGTGTACACATACTTGGCAAAGAGTTGGGAACTAGATTACAGGCCCAGTTTTTCCACTAACTGGCTGCAGCTCCTGAGGTCACTCCCCACTCCCATTCCCAGCCTCAGTTTCCTCTTCTCTAAAATGGGATCACAGGACTAAAGGCACTCGGCACCCCTCCCTCCTCCAGCAATCCAAGAATGGCTCTGTGTATGGATGTTTATCTAGGCAAATGCGGTCCACACGCCTCACAAGCAAGGAAGCGGGGCGATCGGGGCTGTATCCCTCCCCTGACTGTCACCAGCTGAGTGGTGCTGCAGTTTTTCTCCCAAACATCTGTTCCATCATAAGTAATGTCTATCCTTCCAGCCACAATGGGGTTTATTATCATTAATGGTAATTATTGTTGTTGAAGAGCCAAAGAACTTTTAGCTCATCCCGATATTTTGTTTCTGCCTCACATCAAATCTCTTCTTCCTAACACATTTCTATTTTCTTTTATTTTTTTTAGAAAGTAGAAGAAAGGGCATGATTGCTGGTATGGATATTTGGATATTTAGTTCAAGTCCGCATGATATTAGATAAGTCCCTTCCCCCCTCTAGCTTCAGAGTGAGTAGAATAGATCTAATGAAGTCTGTGGTTTTTAACCATGAGTGAACCTCAAAATTATTATGAGACTTTTTCAAAAGGCAGATCCATGAACCCCAGTCCAAACCTGGAGGATTTGTATGCCCAGGGGTGGATCTAGCAATGTATATTTTAAAAACTCCACCCAGGAATTCTGATGGGCTCTCTAAATTATCTTTATTGATTTGGTCAACAGATACTTGTTTATAGCCTACTGAATAAGTAGGACTATTTATTAATAAATTAGGGATAATGCTGAAATGTCTAAAGCATATAGAGACAGAAGATTTTATTTCTGTCTTTAAAGAGTCCAGCAAATGGTGAGGAAAGAAACATGAAAACAGACACAGACTGAAGAGGATCAGACTTCAAAGACGGAGCACTGACGTTATAGGAGCATACGTGAGGGACTCCAAAGTCAGACTAAGGTGATAGGAAGTAAGGTGATAGGAAGTCTTTCCTGAGGAGGTAGCTTTGAATTAAGCGTTAAAGGACAATCAGAAGTTCGAGGAGGTGGGGACTTCTCTGGTGGTCCAGTAGTTAAAACTCCTTGCTGCCAGTACAGGGGGGCGTGGGTTCAGGGGCACAGGTTTGATCCCTGGTCAGGGGAGCTGAAGTCCCACATGCCACACAGTGTGGCCAAAAGAAATTAAAAAAAAAAAAAAAAGAGGTTCAGGTAGGTGGGGAGAGCAATGCTATAGGAAAAATCCAGAGTTCATAATAGTAGTTCTTACAAGTGAGGTACAGAGACTGAGTGGGAGGCAAATGAGGGAATAAAAGCTACAGAAACACCCCACTTCTAACACTCCTAGCATCTGTATATGCAAACACTGCCACCCCCATCTCCTCTTGACCTGCAATGCCAGCCCGGGGGAATCACAAACCAGACTGGCTGCAGGTCTAGGGTGAGAATTTGGGGAAGGAGAAGAAATTACTAAGGGAAGAACCAGATGAATGCAGATGGGATGGTACTGTGAGCTCTTGCTGAAAATATATGAAGTTCCCCTAGAGAATCAGTAACTCCAAGGGAAAGAGGACTGGGCTTCACAGCCAGATCTGGTATCTTCCCCACCAGCCTCCCGACTCACCCCTCAAGCTGCACTTGACCTTGGCATGAAGTCTCCTCCCAGCCGCTTCTCCCTCAAGGCTGACCCTGGGAGGGCAGCCTGACCTCAGATCTCTTGACAGGCGCACTGTGCAGGGATGGGGGCCAGTCCCACAGTTTACCTGCATCCCATGAGGGTGGTGTTCCTTGGAACCCCTTGGAAGCTGAATCTGTTTAGGTTGCATTGAGTGATTCCCATCCCCCCACCTCACCCTGAGGAGCAAACTGATTTCCTCCTGGTTCATAGGTCTGCCCTCTGTAGTGACCTAGGTCTATGGGTTGGTTACATTGGCTTCCATTGTTGAACACAGCTTCAAAATCCAGCTGCTCTGTGGCTAATGCTGTCTAACCAGCCCCATCGAGCACTCAGGCCCCTCAAAGTGAAGGCTCTCCTATCATACCACAGGCAGCCTAGAGCAATGATTAGATGTTTTGGAGTGTCAACTAAGATAAGCTTCTTGGAGTCAGTTTACAGTCTCCTTGTCTCTCCAAAATTAAAAAAAGAATTTAGAGGAAACATATTTTCTGTGGGCCAACAGTCATCTCTTTCAGAGCTTCAAACACTCGTTAGACACCACTGCTTCCCAGGTAGCCAGTGTAAAGATGCTTAAGATCAGAGCAAATACAGAGAAATGAAAATAAGCCCACCACAACTAAACCTGCTGTGATCAGTGTCCACAGCCCTTGGGTTACAACCTACAGAGGAAGGCAGTAGTACCCTTGTGGTCTACACGCTGGCTCACTTGGAAGAAAGACTTTATTCCAGGAAGAAAATCTATACAAGTTGCATAGGGTGAAAGTGAAAGTATTAGCCTCTCAGTCGTGTCCAACTCCTTTTGCAATCGCATGGACTGTAGACCGCCAGGCCCCTCTGCCCATGGAATTTTCCAGGAAAGAATACTGGAGTGGATTGCCATTCCCTTCTTCAGGGGATCTTCCCAACTCCAGGATTGAACCTGGGTCTTCAATGGCAGGCAGATTCTTTACTGCCTGAGCCAACTAGGGAAGACTTGCATAAGGTAGACCAGTAGTTCTCAACTGGAAGGGCTCTTGCCCTGACCCCTGGGATATTTGGCAATGCCTGAAAATATTTTTGGTTGTCATGACTAGAGAGGGGATTCTACTGGTATGGGTTGGGGGTGCTGTTAAACATTCTACAATACACAGGAACCACTACCCCCCACAACAAAGAATTATCTGGTCCAAAATGTCAGTGAGGTCAAGACTGAGAGCCTGGGCTAGACTGTGTAAGGAAAAGATGTGTTCTCTTCTCTCTGTGGCTGGAAATTGGTGGCCCTGCTAACCTGCTTTCCTGAAGACTGACAACAGTCTCCCTCTCCTCACAAGTCCAGAGACCAGCTAGTCCAGTCCCATCACTTACAGATGAGAAAACATGAGGCTCTGGGAGCAAAGTGATTTCCCTGAAGAACTCAAATGAGCAGAGTAGAACCTGGCTATCGAGCCCCCGAGGTTATTGCTCCCACATTGTGTCCATCCACTAGAACCAGCTCCTCCACAGCACCTCATTTCCAGCCAGACTGTTAATGCCACAAGTTACAAAATAAAGCTTCTATTGGAAAGGACTTTTTTGACTCCAAAAATCTTGGATCTTTCAAGGGTGTATGTATATGTGTGTCTGAGAAGGGCACTAGGAAGGAAGGGTTTGAATCCAGCTTTTTGGAATGAGCCAGCGAAGTAGCAGCTGCCCAAGGCAGTGGCACTGAGACCAGATGGACGATTAAGAGACTGTGTTGGATGGACCTAGAGGTTACCATACAAAGTCAATCAAGTCCAGCAGAGGAAGACCAACATATGGTATCACTTACGTGAGAAATCTTAAAAAATAATACAAATCAACTTATTTACAAAACAAAAACAGACTCATAGACAAAGAAAACAAATTTATGGTCACCAAAGGGAAAAGGCAAGGGGGAGGGGTAAATTAGGATTATGGGATTAATAGAAACACACTGCTGCTGCTGCTGTTGCTGCTGCTAAGTCGCTTCAGTCATGTCGGACTCTATGCGACCCCATGGACTGCAGCCCACCAGGCTCCCCCGTCCCTGGGATTCTCCAGGCAAGAACACTGGAGTGGGTTGCCATTTCCTTCTGCAATGCATGAAAGTGAAAAGTGAAAGTGAAGTCGCTCAGTCGTGTCCGACTCTTAGCGACCCCATGGACTGCAGCCTACCAGGCTCCTCGGTCCATGGGATTTTCCAGGCAAGAGTACTGGAGTGGGGTGCCATTGCCTTCTCCAAGAAACACACTGCTATATCTAAAATAGATAAACAACAAGGACCTACCATATAGCAGAAGCAACTACATTCAGTATCTTGTAATAACCTATAATGGGAAAGAATCTGAAGTTGTACGCCTGAAACCACCACAGTGTCATAAATCAACCATAGTTAAATAAAAATAAAATGAAATGGAAAAAAGAAGTGAAGAAAGGAAACAGTGATACTAAGAGACCAAAGACAGAAATACAAGCTAAAGTTAATTCAACTTTAAGAGACTGTTTAGTCCATTGTCCAGGCAAGACCACAGAACAGGGCTTAGAGGAAGGGGCAGATGATGTTAAGGCAGGGTCTGATGGAGCCATGGTTAAGGCCCGGGCATATCTGTATGTGTAGCTGGCCTTTCGGAATGTTCAGCACAGAGTGAGCCTCTTGTGCACTGGAGGGTTCAGAGACCCTTAAACAATGATCTAGGGGCAGTCCCTGACTTGATAGACCCTTTTGAGGTGAGGAGGCCTTTTGGGACCACATGGTATAAGGGATCTACCTATGCATGGATCTGATGCCCTGGGTGCCTGACAGACGCCAGATTGATTGCAAGGAGAATAAAGAGGCTCCTGAGAGAATAATCCCGGGTGAGGGAGGGAGGCATCTGGGAAAGAGGGGCATGCCAGCCCAGGCAGGAGAGGGAGTCAGTGCAGAATGGAGTGATGGGTTCTCTACGATGCAACACCCTTCCCCATCCTTCTCCACTCCCTCCTCAAACTTTGACCCCAGCGCGTAGGTGCCTTAGGAAGAGGAAGTCTGAAGGGTAAACCTCAAGACCTGAGTCATTCTGGGCTACAGCCCCTGTGCTAGAGGCCCGTGAAGTGGTTTCTCCCCTCCCACTCATCTCCCTAAAAATAGATCCGACCAGTTTGCAGAGGAAGACATTTTTCAACAGATGAGAGAGAGAAAGGTGTACATGAACTGGAGAGACACGGTGGCAAGCCCCAGAAAGCAACCAAGAGCAAACCCCAGAACTCAAGACCTGGTTAGCACCGCCACTGGGGCAGTGGGCAGCATGCACTTTAGAGCAAAGGAGAGACAGAGTTCTCACTCCACCAATGCCCTCCTCAATCTTCCTCTATCTCCATCTGTTGCCCTTGAGGAGTTTATGTACCTTCTCTGAGTGTCAGTTTCCTCCTCCTTAAAACAGAGTTCTCGAAACCTATATGCAGGTCAGGAAGCAACAGTTAGAACTGGACATGGAACAACAGACTGGTTCCAAATAGGAAAAGGAGTACGTCAAGGCTGTATATTGTCACCCTGTTTATTTAACTTATACGCAGAGTACATCATGAGAAGTGCTAGGCTGGAAGAAGCACAACCTGGAATCAAGGTTCCTGGGAGAAATATCAATAACCTCAGATATGCAGATGACACCACCCTTATGGCAGAAAGTGAAGAGGAACTCAAAAGCCTCTTGATGAAAGTGAAAGAGGAGAGTGAAAAAGTTGGCTTAAAGCTCAACATTCAGAAAACGAAGATCATGGCATCTGGTCCCATCACTTCATGGGAAATAGATGGGGAAACAGTGGAAACAGTGTCAGACTTTATTTTGGGGGGCTCCAAAATCACTGCAGATGGTGATTGCAGCCATGAAATTAAAAGACGCTTAATTCTTGGAAGGAAAGTTATGACCAACCTAGCATATTAAAAAGCAGAGACATTACTTTGCCAACAAAGGTCCGTCTAGTCAAGGCTATGGTTTTTCCAGTGGTCATGTATGGGTGTGAGAGTTGGACTGTGAAGAAAGCTGAGCACCAAAGAATTGATGCTTTTGAACTTTGTGTTGGAGACGGCTCTTGAGAGTCCCTTCGACTGCAAGAAGGTCCAACCAGTCCATCCTAAAGGAGATCAGTCCTGGGTGTTCATTGGAAGGAGTGATGTTGAAGCTGAAACCCCAATACTTTGGCCACCTGATACAAAGAGTTGACTCACTGGAAAAGACCCTGATGCTGGAAGGGATTGGGGGCAGGAGGAGAAGGGGCCAACAGAGGATGAGATGGCTGGATGGCATCGCTGACTTGATGGACATGGGTTTGGGTAGACTCCGAGAGTTGGTGATGGACATTCATGGGGTCTCAAAGAGTCAGACACTACTGAGCAACTGAACTGAACTGAACTGAACTGAAAGAGTTAAGAGGGGCTTCCCTAGTAGCTCAAGGGGTACAGAATCCGCTTATAATGAAGGAAATGTGGATTTGATGCCTGGGTCAGGAAGATCCTTAGGAGAAGGGAATGGCAAACTCATTCCAGTATTCTTGCCTGGAGAATCCCATGGACAGAGGAGCCTGGCAGACTATAGTTCTTGGGCTCACAAAAAGACTTCAGAGAGCTCCTTTACCCTTTCTGCCATGCTGAGGACTCAGGGGAAAGACAGCCATCTATGAACCAGGAAATGGGCCCTTGGCAGACCCCAAATCAGTTGGGGCCTGATCTTGGATTTTTCCAGCTTCTAGAATTGTGAGAAATAAACTTTGGTCATTTATAAGCTACCTGGTCTATGGTATTTTGTTATAGCAGCAACTGACGAAGACAACAGTGCTGGGTAGATACAGCATATTCTCAAAGAAGGGATAGAGGTCATCACTACGGGGAGTTAGTCAGAGCATCAGTTGCATTGAGAGTAGGTAACCGGAGTCAGGCTAGGAAAGAATGGACTCCAGATGGGCCTGGATGACAACAGGCAGCCAAGAAAGTCAGAGGTAAAGGTTGGGTCAGTGCAGCAGAGGCCAGGACTGGGCTGCGACTGTGGCGTCCACAGATCAGCCGTCTGAGGCAGGTGATGCTAGTGAGGGAGAAGGGATTGCATCAGCAGAGGATGGTAGAAAGGCCAGGGGAGGCCAAGCTACCCTCTGTGCAGGGAGAGCTCTTTCAGAGCCACAGAAAGAGGGAACGTGTGGCCCATAGGTTCAGTAAACATCATCAAGAGGAAGGAAAGCTAAGGTCCAGCCCAACAAGAGAAAGCTACTGACTCAGCTGACCTATGGACAAACTGGATCTTGCCAAGGATTCACAAGACTGGGGAGCATTAAGAATGTGAATTTTTTTACAAAGTTTTTTTTTATTATTATTTATTTATTTGGCTGCACCGGGCCTTAGTTGTGGCAAGCAGGATCTTTGATCTTTGTCGTGGCGTGCAGGATTTTTAGTTGTGGCATGCGAAGTCTTCACTGTGGCCTGTGGGAACTAGGTCCCCCACCAGGAATCAAACCTGAGCCCCCTGCAGTGGGAACTCGGAGTCTTAGCCACTGGACTGCCAGGAAAGTCCAAGAATGTCTTAAATGTCTTAAAATGTCTCTTGAACATATGAAAAGATGTTCAGTCACACTGTAAAAAGAAAAGTTCAACAAGCTATGATTTCTCTATCAGAAGAACAAAAAATTTTAAACATGAGAACCACCCTGTACGTTGTATATTGTACAGGGAGGTTAATCTGAGTATATCCCTATGGAAGATTGTTTGCACTATCTATCATAACTACAAATGCACACACCCTTGGACACAACAATTCTTTTTTTAGGAATGTATTCTCTGGTGGTACTTGTTACGTATGTGCAAAATGATCTACACAGAAAGTTGTTGACTGCAGCGCGGTTTCTCAGAAAGAATTTTTTAAACAAGAAAACTAAATTTTGAGTAAATAAGTAACAGCCATTAAAATGTGACACTTGGTACCTTTGACCATCACCTCCCTGTTTCCCCCTGCACCGAGCCCCTGGTGATGACTGCTCTGCTCTCTGCTTCTGTGAGTTTAACTACTTCGTATTCCACCTGTAAGTGAGATCATACATATTTGTCTTTCTGTGATTGGCTTATTTCACTTGGCATAACATCCTCCAGGTCCATCCATGCTGTCACAAATGGTGGGGTTTCCTTCCTTCTTAAGGTTCTGTGTAACTCTTGACTAAAAAGTCATTTTAAGGGCTTTGCTCTTTTTTTATGAAGAAGGAAATGGCAACCCACTCCAGTATTCTTGCCTGGAGAATTCCATGGATAGAAGAGCCTGCAAGGCTACAGTCCATGGTGTTGCAAAGAGTCAGACACGACTGAGAGACTATCACTCACTCACTCACTCTTTTTTTAACCAAATACATTTGTCTTTTTATTTTCCTTAATACCCTTTCCTTCTTCCTTGCATTGCTATCCACCCAGATCAAGTTTTTGATTTGCAGAGACTGTAGAATTCTGTGGTTAATATGCTCTGTGGGAGAGAAAAATACTGGTGAGACACAGGAGATACAACAGAGAAGCAGTAACCAAGATTCAAAAGAATTCCTTGGTGGTCCAGTGGTTAGGAAGACTCCATGCTTTCACTGTCTAAGAGGGGGGTTCAATCCGTGGTCAGGGAACTAAGGTCCTCCAAGCCGTGGGACATGGCCAAACAAGATTTTAAAAAATACAATCTACAGAGCATCTCTAGAAAGGCGCCGGAGTAGGGGTGGGGGAGAACCCAACCCAACTCTGACTCAGAATCACAGAGTGAAGATATACAACAGCAAATCATCGGGGAGACATTCCATTTGGTATCTAAGAGAGATGAAAATATTTGCAATTTCCTAGAAGGAGGATTATTAATTGGAGGATCTGAAAACAAACTGATTTATAGACATTATGCAACATTATATTTTGTCTTCTGCGTGGATTCTTCAGAAAGTGAACTTGACGTTTTAGATCTAATTCAAGTATTTGTGGAAACATTAGACAAGTGTTTTGAAAACATCTGTGAACTAGATTTAACTTTCCATGTAGACAAGATTCACAATATTCTTGCAGAAATGGTGATGGGGAAATGGTGTTGGAGACCAACATGAATGAGATTGTTACACAAATTGATGCATAAAATAAACTGGAGAAATCTGAGGCTGGCTTAGCAGGAGCTCCAGCCCGTGCTGTATCAGCTGTAAAGGATATGAATCTTCCTGAGAGCCCAAGAAATATTGACATTGGTGACATCAGTATAAAAGTGCCAAACCTGCCCTCTTTTAAATCACAAAAAGGCCACTCCCAGGTAAAATCCAGGGGGAAAAAATCATCCAAGTTTACCATGCAGTTGTTTACCAAAAATAGAGGAGAGTCTTAACTTTTACTCTTGGATTTAAGTCAAGGTCTAATCCCATGGAGGGAGGAGCCTGCTTGCTACAGTCCATGGGGTCGCAAAGAGCCGGACACGACTGAGCAACTTCACTTCACTTCACTTCACTGTAGAGACATAATGTAAAATCAGTATGGAAGTTCAATGATGCTTCTCTTGCTCAGTGGTTTTGAAGAAATCAAGTAGTTCCAGTGTGATTTTTTTTTCTTTATTTTTTAAACTGCATTCCTGTGGCCGCCTAAGGCATGCCTCTATGTATCGGCTATTACAGTATTTCGAAAAGTGTTCAGGACATTTCTTTAAATTGTGTACAACTCAAAATGCTGGCGTTTTGTATGGATCGCAAGTGCAGCATTCCTTAATAATGTCTGTTATTTGTCACAATAATTGTTATTTAAAGAACGAAGTATGTATTGCATGAAAACATTATGACCTTTTTCTCTTAGTTTAAATAAACTCCAAGGTAACTGGACTTATAAAGCAAAAGAAAAAACAACAATCTACAGAATGCCAACACCTCAGGCATGCTGGTGCACACAGTGGGAAAGGAAAGGATCCAGGCCATGTTCCGTTTTTGAATACAAATCTACCATCTAGACTGGAGGAGGACCAAAGTAACTAGAAACATTGATGATCAGGCTAGTTTTCAGTGATAAGTCCTCAGATGAGAGTCAACCTTCCAGGAAACACCTGGCTAATCAATGTAATGAACAGTCACTTAAGGATCTTGAATACCAGTGGAGTCAGGCTACCTGGAAATGGCACCTGTCTCCATTCTTCTCATTTACAACACTGGTGAGAAATGGGGGCTTTAAGGAAAAAATAAACAAAACAGGGAAAGAGAAGAGACATCACGAATTGCCTTCAGTTCTCAGGCTACTGCTTTTCTCTTGCCACCCCTTTCCACCCAAAGAATTAGCCCTTTGCTATTTTGCTGGTCACTTCTAGCCTAATGACTCCTATAACCTCAACCCTGATGACTCCTATAACCTTCTTTGCTAAGCACATATCTGAAGATGAGAATGTCACCTGCCATATCTAGAAAGAAAAGAGGCTGCTGCCATCAAACCCTCAGCTACTGTAGCCTCAGCCCTCCCCCACCCCTGTGAACCCCCAGGAGATTCAGGACGGACAAAACCGAATACGGGTCCAGATAGTTTACATGCCTATCAGAGGAGTAATCTCAATGAACCCAGACACTTGCATCTTCGCATATGTAAGAAAGTGCTAAAATCGTTGACTTAAAATGTCTGGCTTTTCTTTCATTAACAGTAATCTTTTGATATTCCAACTACCTGGGTTTTGTTGCAAAAATTCCCATATATCCTGATTTCTCCCTTACTCTTTGGAGCAGTCCCTCAGAGCTACCGGAGAAATGACCACCTGGGCTTAAATCTTCAGACAGTCTCCTAAATAAAACACAATTCCTGGAGTACCCTGGTAGTCCAGTGGTTGAGAATCATCTGCCTGCCCAAGCAAGGGACATGAGTTTGATCCCTGGCCCAGCAAGATCCCATATACCGTGGGGCAACTAAGTGCATACACCCCAACTACTAACCCAGAGCCTGTGCTCTGCAACAAAAGAAGCCACAGCAGTGAGAAGCCCAGACACGCCAACTGGAGAGTATCTCTGCTCGCTACAACTAGAGAAAGCCCGAGCCCAGCAGTGAAGACCCAGTGCAGCCAAAAATAAATAAATAAAATTTTTTTAAGCCTAATTCTCAGCTTTAGGGTGTGCAGTTTTGTTTTGTTTTGTTTTGTTCAGTTGACACAACTCTCTGCATACAAGATATTTTTGCATGAATTGCACTGTTAACCTTAAAATGAATGTTTTCTTTTAAAAAAAAGCACATTCTCTTCTCCCACAGTAATTTACTTTCCAAGTTTTTTTTTTTAATGTCCATCAATTTTCATTATTTTCCTCTCCATTTTCTCCCAAGCACTTAGGTTTACCATTAGAGTCTTAACAATCGTAATAACCTCCTACACAATTCTCTGCCTGTGATCCTTCCTACCCTCTGGTGTCCTGTATGGGAGGAAAGGCTTTCCCTCGATCCTGCTAGTTTCATTAGGGGGATCTACTAAATAAACTGACAACAGGCAGACTAACAGGAGAAAAAGATACAAATATGTTAATTCTTAATATTATGTGCATAAGGACATCACGGGGAGGGGGAGAGTGAACATTCAAAGAAGCAGTGAGATTCAAGAGCTTTATATCATCTTAATAGCAAAAGGGGAGGGAGAATGTAGGCAATTTAAAGGAGAGCAAATGATGTTTAAGAAAGATAAATGGGCCCTTCGAAGAATAGATGAGAGGTATGAGCGTTGTCTTTGTTCAGTTGCTAAGTCATGTCCAGTTCTTTGTGACCCCACGAACCAAAGCATGCCAGGCTTCTCTATCCTTCACTATCTCCCAGAGTTGACTCAAACTCATGTCCATTGAGTCAGTGACACCATCCAACCATCTCATCCTCTGCCACCCTCTTCTCCTCCTGCCCTCAGTCTTTCCCAGCATCAGGGTCTTTTCCAATGAGTTGGCTCTTCATATCAGGTGGCCAAAGTAATGGAGCTTCAGCTTCAACATCAGTCCCTCCAATGAATATTCAAGGTTAATTTCCTTTAGGATTGACTGGTTTGCTCTCCTTGCAGTCCCTTGGACTCTCAAGAGTCTTCTCCAGCACTGCAACTCAAAAGCATCAATTCTTCAGTGCTCAGCCTTGTTAATGGTCCAATGCTCACATCTATACATGACTACTAGAAAGACCATAGCTTTGACTAGACAGACCTTTGTTGGCAAATAATGTCTCTGCTTTTTAGTATGCTGTCTAAGTTTGTCATAGCTTTTCTTCCAAGGAGCAAGTGTCTTTTAATTTCACGGCTGCAGTCACTGTCCACAGTAATTTTGGAGCTGAAGAAAAGTAAATCTCTCCCTGTTTCCACTTCTTCCCCTTCTATTTGCTCTGACATGATGGGAAGTATGGTAGTTTGGGATAAAGTTTGTCTAGTGCGGTGTCAACTTCTTGTTTCCTCTCTTGCAATGACTCAGTCTGCCCTGGAGGACAAAACTCCCTGCAGGGGATCCATCACTACTGAGTTTCTCTCGGAGGATCTGTCTTGAGGTAGCTAAGAGGAGTTCAGAGCAAACCTCTCCCTTCATTGGACATTTTTCAAGTACCTTCAGCTCAAAATAATCAGTACACCAAAGTGGCTTATTTGGCTGCGCAATGTCCTGAAATCCTTGAGTTCCCTCCACACAGACATTAATCCTCCAGAACACAACCTTCACCATCGCTCTCTACTCAAAAACCTTCATTAGCTTCCTAATGGCCTGTGCAGTGAGTTCCAAGATACTTGTCATGTTGTTAAAGATCTGCATGAAGGTGCTCAGAACCTCCTTCTCCTCCAGCCTTATTTCTCAGGTTTTAAGCAAGGTTTCTCAGTATCAGCATCATTGACACTTTGGACCTGGGGGTTTTGTGTCATTGGGGACTGTCCTGTGTATGTCCTTGAACTTTTAGCAACATCCCTGGCTTCAACCCACTATGTGCCCGTAGCACTTCCCACCCCAATTACAACAACCAAGCATGTCTCCTGACACTGAGAAATGTCCCCAGGGAGGGCAGAATCACCCAGCTGAGAGCCACCGCTCTCAGGAAACTCAGGTCAATCCATCGTTCTCCCATTAAAGTAAGACTTTTAAGGCGTTTGTTTACTCATTCATTCATGCGTGTATGTGTTGGTTTCGCTATGTGGCTTCCCCTTCTAGAATACCTCAAAAGGCTTTAAACCTTAGGGAAATGGAGCTCTTAACTTTAAGAAAGATACAGATCAGATCATCTCTTATTCTGGCCAACAAAAGCCTCCAACATCCAGACCCAGCCTTATCTGCCTCATCTCACATCAGTTCAGCCTCACACCCTTCACTTCAGGCAAACAGTTCTCGGATACACAGTGTCTCAGCTTCCCGCCTCCCCAAGGGTCATTACCTCTGCCTTCATGGGGGGGGTCCATGGATTTTCCTGGCCCCAGTCACACAGGGTTCTCAGCACCAACACTGTGCTCCCCTGAACCGCCTATGTCCCCAAGCACACCTCCAACCACATTCCTAGCACACAGATAGAACTGTATATTTGTTTCTCTGATGCTCCAAACAGACAATGAATAATTTAAGGAATAATACTTCTCATTGCTGTGATATTTATTGTTTCTACAAAGCCAGGCACAGAACATGTGGTATAAAGTCATAATAAAGATAGCTAACACGTTGCTGCTATTTTTGTTGCTGTTCATTCACTCAGTCATGTCTGACCCTTTGCAACCCCATGGACTGCAGCATGCCAGTCTTCCCTGTCCTTCACTATCTCCCAGAGCTTGCTCAAATTCATGTCCATTGAGTCGGTGATGCCATCCAACCATCTCATCCTCTGTCACCCCCTTCTCCTGCTGCCTTCAATCTTTCCCAGCATCAGGGTTTTTTCCCAGTCATCTCTTCGCATCAGGTGGTCAAAGTATTGGAGCTTCAGTTTCAACATCAGTCCTTTCAATGAATATTCAGGATTGTTTCCCTTAGTATTGATCTCCTTGTAGTCCAAGGGACTCTCAAAAAACTTCTCCATCACCACAACTCAAAAACATCAGTTCTTCAGAGTTCAGCCTTCTTTATATATTGAGTGCTAACTGCATGCCAGGAGCTGTTCAAAGCACTTCAGTTCAGTTCAGTCACTCAGGCATGTCAACTCTTTGTGACCCCATGGACTGCAGCACACCAAGCTTCCCTGTCCGTCACTAACTCCCAAAGCCTACTCAAATTCATGTCCATCAAGTCAGTGATGCCATCCAACCATCTCATCCTCTGTTGTCCCCTTCTCCTCCCACCTTCAGTCTTTCCCAACGTCGGGTCTTTTCAAATGAGTCAGTTCTTTGCATCAAGTGGCCAAAATATTGGTTTCAGCATCAGTGCTTCCAATGAATATTCAGGACTGATTTCCTTTAGGATGGGCTGGTTGGATCTCCTTGCAGTCCAAGGGACTCTCAAGAGTCTTCTCCAACACTGCAATTCAAAAGCATCAATTCTTCCGCACTCAGCTTTCTTTATAGTCCAACTCTCACAACCATACATGACTACTGGAAAAACCATAGCTTTGACTAGACAGACCTTTGATGGCAAAGTAATGTCTCTGCTTTTTAATATGCTATCTAGGTTGGTCATAGCTTTTCTTCCAAGGAGCAAGTGTGTTTTAATTTCATGGCTGCAGTCACCATTTGCAGTAATTTTGGAGCCCCCCAAAATAAAGTCTGACACTGTTTCCAATGTTTCCCTATCTATTTGCCATGAAGTGATGAGACTGGATGCCATGATCTTAGTTTTTTGAATCTTGAGTTTTAAGCCAACTTTTTCACTCTCCTCTTTCACTTTCATCAAGAGGCTCTTTAGTTTTCTTCACTTTTTCCCATAAGGGTGGTGTCATCTGAATATCTGAAGTTATTGATATTTCTCCCAGCAATCTTGATTCCAGCTTGTGCTTCATCTAGGCCAGCATTTCACATGATGTACTCTGCATAGAAGTTAAATAAGCAGGATGACAATATACAGCCTTGACATACTCCTTTCCTGATTTGGAACCAGTCTGTTGTTCCATGTCCAGTTCTAACTGTTGCTTCCTGACCTGCATACAGATTTCTCTGGAGGCAGGTCAGGTGGTCTGGTATTCCCATCTCTTTCAGAATTTTCCACAGTTTATTGTGATCCACACAGTCAAAGGCGTTGGCATAGTCAATAAAGCAGAAATAGATGTTTTTCTGGAATTCTTTTGCCTTTTCGATGATCCAGCGGATGTTGGCAATTTGATCTCTGGTTCCTCTGCCTTTTCTAAAACCAGTTTGAACATCTGGAAGCTCATGGTTCATGTACTGTTGAAGCTTGGCTTGGAGGATTTTGAGCATTATTTTGCTAGCATGTGAGATGAGTGCAATTGTGCGGTAGTTTGAGCATTCTTTGGCATTGCCTTTCTTTGGGATTGGAATGAAAACTGACCTTTTCCAGTCCTGTGGCCACTGCTGAGTTTTCCAAATTTGCTGGCATATTGAGTGCAGCACTTTCACAGCATCATCTTGTAGGATCTGGAATAGCTCAATTGGAATTCCATCACCTTCACTAGCTTTGTTCATAGTGATGCTTCCTAAGGCCCACTTGACTTCACATTCCAGGATGTCTGGCTCTAGGTCAGTGATCACACCATCATGGTTATCTGGGTCATGAAGATCTTTTTGTATAGTTCTTCTGCATATTCTTGCCACCTCTTCTTAATAGCTTCTGCTTCTGTTAGGTCCCTACCATTTCTGTCCTTTATTGAGCCCATCTTTGCATGGAGTAACAGGCAAATTTGGCCTTGGAATACAGAATGAAGCAGGGCAAAGACTAATAGAGTTTTGCCAAGAAAATGCCCTGGTCATAGCAAACACCCTCTTTCAACAACACAAGAGAAGACTCTACACATAGACATCACCAGATGGTCAACACCGAAATCAGATTGATTATATTCTTTGCAGCCAAAGATGGAGAAGCTCTATACAGTCAACAAAAACAAGACCAGGAGCTGACTGTGGCTCAGATCATGAACTCCTTATTACCAAATTCAGACTTAAATTGAAGAAAGTAGGGAAAACCACTAGACCATTCAGGTATGACCTAAATCAAATCCTTTATGATTATACAGTGGAAGTGAGAAATAGATTTAAGGGCCTAGATCTGATAGATAGAGTGCCTGATGAACTATGGAATGAGGTTCGTGACATTGTACAGGAGACAGGGATCAAGACCATCCCCATGGAAAAGAAATGCAAAAAAGCAAAATGGCTGTCTGGGGAGGCCTTACAAATAGCTGTGAAAAGAAGAGAAGCGAAAAGCAAAGGAGAAAAGGAAAGATATAAGCATCTGAATGCAGAGTTCCAAAGAATAGCAAGAAGAGATAAGAAAGCCTTCCTCAGCGATCAATGCAAAGAAATAGAGGAAAACAACAGAATGGGAAAGACTAGAGATCTCTTCAAGAAAATTAGAGATACCAAGGGAACATTTCATGCAAAGATGGGCTCGATAAAGAACAGAAATGATATGGACCTAACAGAAGCAGAAGATATTAAGAAGAGGTGGCAAGAATACACAGAAGAATTATACAAAAAAGATCTTCACGACCAAGATAATCACGATGGTGTGATCACTGACCTAGAGCTAGACATCCTGGAATGTGAAGTCAAGTAGGCCTTAGAAAGCATCACTACGAAAAAAGCTAGTGGAGGTGATGGAATTCCAGTTGAGCTATTCCAGATCCTACAAGATGATGCTGTGAAAGTGCTGCACTCAGTATGCCAGCAAATTTGGAAAACTCAGCAGTGGCCACAGGACTGGAAAAGGTCAGTTTTCATTCCAGTCCCAAAGAAAGGCAATGCCAAAGAATGCTCAAACCACTGCACGATTCCACTCATCTCACATGCTAGCAAAATAATGCTCAAAATCCTCCAAGCCAAGCTTCAACAGTACATGAACCATGAGCTTCCAGATGTTCAAACTGGTTTTAGAAAAGGCAGAGGAACCAGAGATCAAATTGCCAACATCCGCTGGATCATCGAAAAGGCAAAAGAGTTCCAGAAAAACATCTATTTCTGCTTTATTGACTATGCCAACGCCTTTGACTGTGTGGATCACAATAAACTGTGGAAAATTCTGAAAGAGATGGGAATACCAGACCACCTGACCTGCCTCCAGAGAAATCTGTATGCAGGTCAGGAAGCAACAGTTAGAACTGGACATGGAACAACAGACTGGTTCCAAATAGGAAAAGGAGTTCGTCAAGGCTGTATATTGTCATCCTGCTTATTTAGCTTATATGCAGAGTACATCATGAGAAACGCTGGACTGGAAGAAACACAAGCTGGAATCAAGATTGCTGGGAGAAATATCAATAACCTCAGATATGCAGATGACACCACCCTTATGGCAGAAAGTGAAGAGGAACTCAAAAGCCTCTTGATGAAAGTGAAAGAGGAGAGTGAAAAAGTTGGCTTAAAGCTCAACATTCAGAAAACGAAGATCATGGCATCCGGTCCCATCACTTCATGGGAAATAGATGGGGAAACAGTGGAAACAGTGCCAGACTTTATTTTGGGGGGCTCCAAAATCACTGCAGATGGTGATTGCAGCCATGAGATTAAAAGACACTTGCTCCTTGGAAGAAAAGCTATGACCAACCTAGATAGCATATTCAAAAGCAGAGACATTACCTTGCCAACAAAAGTCCATCTAGTCAAGGCTATGGTTTTTCCTGTGGTCATGTATGGATGTGAGAGTTGGACTGTGAAGAAGGCTGAGCACCAAAGAATTGATGCTTTTGAACTGTGGTGTTGGAGAAGACTCTTGAGAGTCCCTTAGACTGCAAGGAGATAAAAGCAATCCATCCTAAAGGAGATCAGTCCTGGATGTTCATTGGAAGGAGTGATGTTGAAGCTGAAACTCCAGTACTTTGGCCACCTGATGCAAAGAGTTGACTCATTGGAAAAGACCCTGATGCTGGGAGGGTTTGGGGGCAGGAGGAGAAGGGGCTGACAGAGGATGAGATGGCTGGATGGCATCACCAACTCGATGGACATGAGGCTGGGTAAACTCCAGGAGTTGGTGATGGACAGGGAGGCCTGGCATGCTGCGATTCATGGGGTTGCAAAGAGTCGGACACAACTGAGCGACTGAACTGAGTCTCTTTTAATGCTAAATTCTGTAACACTTAATTTTAAGCTTATAAACTGACCTAAGACTACTTTGATCTTCTATAACCAGTTTTGTCAGCTGCTCTAATATACACCAGATGATTTGGTGTGGAATTTAATATCAAATATTATACAGAGATTACTCTACTCATGCAGTTACAATTGAACGAAAATGACATGCAAACTGCACCTTATGTTTCAACCAGGAGATTCTGGGCTGTTAGTTGGTTCTCCCATGCACCAAACATTTGAGAAAAGGATCACCTCATGGCATCGGCTGCTTGGGATAATAAGGCTGAGGACTCGTACCAGAGGACAGCGTACGTCCACAGCCTATCAGCCATCCATGAATCAGAGCCCAGTGTCCAGTTTGGGGCTTATGTGGATCTTTGGTCTTTTGACCATCCTTTAAATACCTCCATCAAAAGAAAGAAAGAGGATGAAACATAAGTCAATCTACTTTTTAACAACTTTACTAAGTGAAAGTGATTATTAGCTACGTGAGCCAGTAGGTAAATCATTTTATATGTCTCAAGGAATTTAGTAACTAAAGACATCTTAGTCATGATCTAGTCTGAACCACAGATTTCACAGATGAGAAAAGTGAGGCTTAGAGGAGTCAAAATGACTTGTTTAACATACACAGCCGGTCCCTGGCAAATTCATGGTAAAAATTCCAGTGTTTCCACTCTTGATCCAAAGCTGTTTCCAGTTGTGATCTTTTGTCTTTAAATTACCTCCCAAACTGCCCTATGATTTACTGCCTTCCAAAAGTGTGTTTTATTTCTGATACTGGCTTGGCTCTATCTGCTGTCTGGACACTGAAGTTCTATGACCTGAGGAGTAGATAGAGCTTCTGAGCAAGAAACCGAGGGAGGGAACTAAAGAGAACGTGGAGACTCCAGCTTAGACCTGTCCTTGAGAAACTCACCCAACCCTCCCTGCCATCGCCAGTTTCCCATCACCTCCCCTGGAATACTTGTGTCTAACATTTTTCTTTAAAACCTTCAATTCCTTCTTTCCCACTTCCATCCTCAGCCAAGATGATTCTTAGAGTTCATAAGCTTCTCTCAGACACATGCCCAACCTAATTCTACCCAGGAAACAGCTGTCAGCAAATCTCCTTGGAGGTTTGTATTTCCCTTTAACTTAAGTAGGTCATTGCTCTGAAGGAAGCGTAAAGACGGAATGAATGAAAATAAGCTGATGAATTCAGCTTGTGTGAGATCTGCGAAAAATGCAGGGAGATGGCAGAGCCGCAGGGCTGGACCAGCAAGGGAAGTCCCCTTCGAAACCTTCCTATGACTCAGAACTTACAAAATACCCAGTCGGACAGGCAGAATGAACATTCAAGGGACCTTAAGCATAAAGACATGAAGTTTCTATCTTGTCTGTGTCTATCTTCTCAAAGATAGAAGGACTCAACATCAGAGACCAGCTTGCCTGGCAGGATGACATTTTTCCAGTTGAAAAGAGGTGCTTGGGGCTGAAAAGATGGAGATGTGTGACCCACAATGCAGAGGTCTGATTAGCATGATTGATCTCCTTCCAACAAAAATCAAATGGTCTATTTCTCACCCCAGCAAGTTGCCACATCTCCCTTTGAAGAGTCCATTCAGAGAAGTAAAAGTCTACTGTCCACAAAATAAGCAACCTTGGTTGGAAGCAGGCTCTTGGGTAAGATACCCTATGAGATTAGGCTGGGAGAAACCAGAGTTAAGTGATAAGGATGACACTTGTGGGGAAAGTAGGGAGAATCACAAAAAGGAAACACGGTCCCTGTGGGGAAGGGAGCATGGCTGGCAGGGAGCAGCCCTGGTTTATTCTTTTTTTTAATTAATTAATTTATTTATTTAGGCTCAGCAGGGTCTTTGCTGCCATGCATTGGCAACAAAGTTGTGGCAACCGGGGGCTACTCTCTAGTTGCGGTGCTCAGGCTTCTTATTTTGGTGATTTCTCTTGTTGCAGAGCCCAGGTTCCAGAGCGTGGACTTCCGTAGTTGAAGTGCATGGACTTAGTTGCTCCATAAGCACATGGGATCTTCCTGGACCGGGGATAGAACCTATGTTCCCAGCACTGGCAGGATGATTATTAACCACTGGACCACCAGGGAAGTCCCTGGTTTATTCCTGAATATGAGTGCCAGGAGACTTTGGTACAGCTCACTCTCATCTCTCTCAAGTGAAAGTGAAGTCGCTCAGTCGTGTCTGACTCTTTGCGACCTCATGGACCATAGCCTACTAGTCTCCGCGGTCCATGGGATGGCTTTTCCAGGCAAGATTACTGGAGTGGGCTGCCATTTCCTTCTCCAGGGGATCTTCCCAACCCAGGGATCGAATCTGTGTCTCCTGCATTGCAGACAGACACTTTACCGTCTGAGCCACTAGGGAAGCCCTGTCTCTCTCAAAACCACCTTAAAACTTGGCTTCCTATCAAGTGCAGCAAAGTTTGTTCCACTGCTACTAATCCACACATCATCTCATTACTAGATAAGGTACATTTTGCAACAGCTATCCTATCAAGCTGTAGGATCTTAACTTCCAGAAGACAGAAACATGTATAGGTCTTGCCAGCGTTGTCCCTAAAACTTTGACTCTTAAGCTACATAGGGATGCAGACCAGAAATCTGTTGCTACTCAGGGTGAGGTGCTCCCTAAGGCTCCCCTGCACTGTTAGCCTAAGGACATGTTTCCATTTGTTCACTCGTGCATTAAATATTTGAGGAGCATCATCTAAGAAGCATCTGGCAGTAGCAAAGAGAAAGAGAGGTGAGAAAACGGCCCTGTTGAACTTTATGCTCTAGTCTGGAGAAGCACTTACCAAGAGAAATAACACTGTGAGTCACATATGTAATTCAAAATTTTTTAGTTGCCATGTTTAGAAAAGGTAATAAGAAACAAGTGACATTGATTCTGGTAATATATTTGATTTGATTCAACAGATCCCAATATTATCATTTCAATATGTAATCAATATTTAAAATTATTAATTATATATTTTACATTGTTTTGTATTAAGTCTTTGAAATCTAGTCTTTTGTTTTATGGCCCATATCTATTTAGACACTAAATTTTTGTCAGGAAAAACTGTATCTGTATAAATGTTCATTGATAAAGTAGGTCCCCATGCCTTAAGATTTTATAAATATTCTTAAAAGCTTTCTGATAACTTTATTAATAGTTCTTAAATTTAAATTAATCAAAATGTTAGTAGCTCAGTCATGTCCGACTATTTGCAACCCTATGGTCCATCCATGAAATTCTCTAGGCAAGGATACTAAAATGGGTTGCCATTGTCTTCTCCAGGGGATATCCCATACTCGTGGATCAAACTGGGGTCTTCTTCACTGCAGGCAGATTCTTTACCATGTGAAAATTTAATCAAAGTTAATCATTAAAATTCAATTAGTCAGTGAAGCTAGCCACTTCCAAGTGCTCCATAACCATAGGTAGCTAGTGACCACCATATAGGACAATGTGGCTCCAGAAGGAAAGAGAAACAGTAATCAAAAGAACTCATAAGCAACAGTAAGTGATAAGAAGTATAGATACATAGTGTTAGTGATGGTGTAACATCTGACTTCATCTAGGGGAACTGCTGTTAAAGGCTCTGAAGATTGATCCAGGAAGAGACCACAGATAGGAAGAAAGGCTTTCCGGCAAAGACAGAAGCATGTGCCAAGGCCCTGAGGCATAGCAGAAGATAATAAGGCCTGTTTTAGTCAGCCTCCCATGGGGAAAGACACAGCTTTTTTGAACCAGGAAATTTAAGGAGTGTTTACAAGATGAGGCCAGGGTATAGGGAAGATAGTCCATAATGGTACGGTACCCTAGGCTAGTCACTTGCAGAGAACTGTTAGCAACCACCATGCCACCACCACCCCAGCTTAAAGGCACAAGAGAATAAGGCAGTTATTGGAACCTAGAATAGACAGACACGTGGTAGGGCCATGTAACAGGAGCTGTGGCCTTCAGTAGAGGGGATGCAACCAGCCCACAGAGACCCCACAGGGTGGTAGGAAGGGAGATAAATAGCTCAACTTCCCATTCCTTCTGCCCTCCAGCCTCCTGGGGATATCTCCCATTGGTCAAGCCCAGCCACAGCAGAAGTTAAGAAATCTCATTGAGGCAGAACATGCAGCTCAGCCTCAGGGCATAGAAGAGCACAAAGAAGGGTGGAGAATAATCTGGAAGGACAAACCCAAGATCTTCAGCTCAGGGGTGTGTATCAGTTTATTCTTGGTGCTATAAAAATTATCACCATTCCAGTCACTTCAAATGAATCAAATCTCTTATTTTACAGTTCTGAACCCTTAAAATTGGGTTGTCAATAAGATTGTCTGCCTACTAGAGGAAGTATTGTCTTCTGCCTCTTCCAGTTACCAAAGACTACCTGTGTTCCTTTTTAAAAAATTATTTTATTATTCTTATTGTAATTATATTTATTTTTTGGCTGTGCTTGCAGGGCATATGGGATCTTTGTTTCCCAACCAGGGATAGAACCCACGACCCCTGTATTGGAAGCACAGAGTCTTAACCACTGAACCATCAGGGAAGTCCCCACCAGTGTTCCTTGATGCACAGTCCCCTCCTCATACCACTCTGACCTCTGCCTCCACCAGCACATGTCCTTCTCTGCCTTCAGTTCTCCTCCTTTGTTCTTATAAGGACCCTTCTGATTATCCTGGGACTACCTGGATAAAGAGGGTAATTTTCCTGTCTCAAGACCCCTAACTTGATCACATCTATGAAGTTCCTTTTCCATATAAAGTCACATTCACATGTCTTGGTGAGTAGGCTATGGACATCTCTGGAGGACCCTTACTGTGTCTACCACGATGTGTCAAGAAAGTAAAAGAATGTTACTATGATGGCATGGAAAGGGCAAGAGGGGAGTATGGAGAGTCAGGTGATGAGGACCTGGGAAGGAAGCATACCGGCAAAGGTTTGTAGACCAGAGAAAGGATTTTGTTCTGTATCTTGAGGTGATGGAAGTCACTGAACCTGCACTTTGAAGAAATGCACTGCAACTACAAAATTAAAACATAGACTGAAAAGAGGCAGAAACAATTGAAAGTGAGTTGAGAAAATGTATAGTAATTAGATGATTGAAGATAACGGCTTGGACTAAGGAGGTGGCCATAAAGATGGAGAAAAATGGAAGGATTTGAGAGGTATTGAGGAAGCAAAACTTGTAGGATTTGGTGATAGATCAGCTAAGGAACAAGGAGTGAGGTTGAGGGCCGTGTTAAAGATTTCTGACTTGCTCAACTGGATAGATTCAATTCACCACAACAGAAAACCTGTGCTCAGGACAGGTTTATTTGGGGGACAGCGGATGTGGTTTTGAACATTGTGGTTTGAAATGACTTTAAGAGAATCAAATAGAAAATTCAGTGGGCAGTTGGACATAGAAGGGGGCGCAAAGTTTCCTCTGGGTTTCAGAGGAAATATCAAATCTTCAGGTTTTGGGTGGTCATTGAAGCCTTGCTTATGAATGACATCACCTCAAATAGAGGCCAGTTAGAAGAGTGTCTAGGACCCACCCTTGAGAGGCTTGAACATTTAACAGCCAGAGAGAGAGTGATAAGGTAAAAGAGGGACCAGGAGACTGAAGCATCACAAAAGTCAAAGAAATCGATGATTTAAAGAAGTGGTCACCAAGGTTGACGGCTCCTGACAGTTCAGTAGATGGGTTTCTACAAAGATTAATGCCAATTCACCTACATTGTCAGTCCATCAGATTCTGGTGGAGCAGTTTACACCCTTGAGGCCAGGTGGTGCCTACCTGCCTCTTCATCCCATTCAAGTAAATCAAGGTCATGACAGTTGATTTATGGACGGGCACAAAACCACTGAAAGCCAATGAGACCTATCCGTGGGACTTCTAAGAGAGTATCACTCGTTCCCACTGTCTTAAACCTAGAGGAGATATAGGACCCAGACTGTTGCTACTCCCTTGCTGCTACATTAAGCTTAGGAGTAAGGGCTTCCCTGGTGGCTCAGATGGTAAAGAATCTGCCCGCAATGCGGGAGACCTGGGGTTCAATCCATGGGTTGGGAAGATCCCCTGGAGGAGGGCATGGAGACCCACTCCAGTATTCTTGCCTGGAGAATCCTCACGGGCAGAGGAGTCTGGCAGGCTATGACAGTCCATGGGGTCGCAAAGAGTCAGACACGACCGAGAGACTAAACACAGAAGTAAAGGCAACACTTGGCAGAAGACAAAGATGGTGAGAAACCAGTTATGACATCTCTTTGCCACTTACTTCAGCTGTGACCGAAACTTGATCTAGCCTTACACTTTCAATTGAGATGAGCCAATAAATTCCTTTTTTGTATAAGTACAAAACACCACCTACAATGGAAAGAATACTAAATTTTATGAGAAGATAAATGAAATGGAACTTTTGTCTAAAACCTCTAGAAGAAAAATGTCTAATGGGTCAAGATGATCAGGGGATTGACTGAAATGTTCATTAAAATCATAATAAAGCCATGAAAACAGATGGGAGACAGAATCTTGGAAGCAGAAAAATAAAATATATGAAAATAATAGAAGAGTTTCTGTGTTCATGATCTCCAATTTAAGGTGAAACACTCAAAAATAAACAAGAATATATAGAGAAAGAAAAATTAAAATCCCAGACTTTTAAAGTAACTGCTTTTATTTTTTTTCCTTTCCTTTTTGGCCAAACTATACAGCACGTAGGATCCCTGACCAGGGATCAAATCTGTGCTCCCTGCAGTGTGGGAGTGTAGAGTCCTAACCACTGGAACTCCAGGGAATTTCAGCAACTTCTTTATTGCCACCAGAAATCTAGTTCCAAAGTGTTTCTTGTTCTCCTTTGTTCTGAGCTTGTATCTTTCAGCACCTTGAAATAGCAATTTTACAGATGTATGAATTGTAATATTATTTCCATGGCATTGCTATTGTACTGAGTAATTATAATTTTCATTGACACAAAAGTTACAAATTCCCTGGACTTGCTCAGGAGAACTTAAGACTATTGCTAGGCACCTTACAAATGTGATTATCCCCTTTGTGGGAACTGAGGAATCTAACCTCAATTAACTTTTACATTTGGAAGCTTAAATTTATTGACTTTGTCTTCTTTGAACCTTTTATTGACAATTCACCAAAATGTGGAGCTATTATGATTCAAGAGATGGATCCTGTAGAAAGAAATCTACAAACACGTGAGAAGCACCCACATAAGGCAAAACAATGAGCTAAGTGCACTCAGAGGCTTGAAGCTTGGACCTCGTCCCCCACAGAGCTTAAAATCCGGTGACAGAGGTAGGACATACTCATGAAGAATCAAATATCAATATAAAGCAGTAAGTGATAAATGATTTTTTTTTAAGTTGTGCAAATATGTAGATGCCAGAAGAGCAAAAAATCAGTGTGAATTAGAATCCCTTGAGGGTTGGTTCAAGTGAATGGACAGAAATGAAGTGAAGGGCTCTGTAGGCAGAAAGATCTGTGCAAACAAGCCACCATTGGAGAAAGACTTACAGGTAACTATATTACAGAAAAATCTGGCTGAAGCAGTGATTCTTTTTATGGAGTTTTAGTTGTGGGGGATAGGGGAGGGGAGGGCGGAGTTTAAAAGGTAAGGAGGACAGTGAATGACAACCTGCAAAACTTCTGCTTCATCTTGTAGGAAATAAAGTGTTGAAGACGATCTTAAAGATTAAATCAGTGGACACTGACCATCTCTCTTTCTCATTATCAAATCTGTCTTAGCTACTGATGCAAGTGCCTGGACTTGGTCTGTGGGTGAAATAATAAGCTTTTGTTGACCAATGCAGTGGAAAAAGAAAAGTGAGAAACTGGAGGGCAGGGTGGGTGGAACTTATCGTACTAATACAGCTAGGCTTGCACTGCGAATATCTTAATATAGTTGCCACAGGGAAGATGGATTTTACAAGGATGAAGCTGGAATGAGCTCAGGCAGAAGGCCACTGCAAAATGCCAGGCAGAAGTTCACGAGGGCCTGTACTAAGGTAGCAACAGTAGAAATGAAGAAAAGAAGGGAGTTCTCGGGTGGTCCAACGGTTAAGAATCTGCTTGCCAATGCAAGGGACACGGGTTCGATCCCTGGTCCAGGAAGATCCCACATGCCGTGGAGCAACTAAGCTTGTGCATCACAACTACTGATGCCCAGGCTCAGAAACAAGAAGCCACCATGAGAAGTCTGCGCATGTTAACTAGAGAGTAGTGCCCACTCAGTGCAACTGGAGAAGACCCACGTGCAGCAACAGAACCCAGTGCAGCCAGAAAAAAATAAACAGTGATAAGTGGTGCTTTCAGTAAGTAAGAGCATTTGGCATTTATAAAGTATATACTTTGTTTGCATACATTTGAGCAAGCTAGTCTGCCTTCCACCTCCAACTCATGTGCCAAAAGGTAACACATAGGCTGAATTTTGGAGAGGATAGTCAGGCCAATTTCTGCAGCCATACTCCACTCCCAACACTTGGGACAACTCCTTCCAGCTACAGGAGTCAATGGCTAGAAGAAGTGTTATACCTCTCCTCAAAAATCCCTCCCGGCTTAGCACTCATGGATGCACACACCCATCACCACCACCACCACCGCTATCTCCATCACTTTTGAGATTCTGGCATCAACTCATCCTCTACCTTAATACCTACCACACTCTCAGGAGAGAAGGCTCAGAGCCCCAGGAGGCCGCTTTTTAAACAGTTTTATTATTTTTGGCTGTGCTGGGTCTTTCTCGCTGCCCACAGGCTTTCTCTAGCTGCAGTGAGCAGGGGCTACTCTTTAGGTGTGATGTGCAGGCTCCTCATCGCAGTGGCTTCCCTTGTTGGGGAGCACAGGCCCTAGGGCTCACGGGCTTCGGTAGTTGTAGCTCACGGGCTTAGATGCCCCACAGCGTGTAGGATCTTCCCAGACCAGTGTCCGAAGCGGTATCCTCTGTATTGCAAGGCAGATTCTTAACACTGGACCACTAGGGAAGCCCCCAGAAGACCACTTTGAAAGACCATAAAATAAATGTTAAACTGTCACAGCAAAGGTTGGTGTGTCTTCCTAATTCTATTCAGTTCCCCTGAAGGAAAAGACTGGATGGGCACATTCAACAGCTATGATGATAAACAAAGGCTAAAATCAGCTTCGAAACCAACACAGTGTGTCTTCAGTTTTACAGCAACAATTCTTTCTGCCTTTTGTCTGAACCTCAAAGTATAGTCTTATTATATATTAATTCTATTTTATTTAGTTTTATTTAGGCTATCAGTAACACTCATTGAGGGCTGATACACTATGCATGTGTGTGCACTCAGTCGTGTCTGACTCTTCTGAAACCCCGTAGACTGTAGCCCACCAGGCTCCTCTGTCCATGGAATTTTCCAGGCAAGAATCCTGGGCTGGGTTGCCATTTCCTTCTCCAGGGGATCTTCCCAACTCAGGGACGGAACCCGTCTCTCTTGCGCTTCCCCTGCATTGGCAGGCAGGTTTTTTACCACTAACATAAACATATCTCTGCCTCTCCTAAACACCAAGAAGTGTATCAAAGCACCCAGGTTCCCCCAGGACACAATCAAAAGAGTCACCAGATGAGTAAATTATTTGCTAAACCTAGATGAGAGACCTCAGAGAAGGCAATGGCACCCTACTCCAGTACTCTTGCCTGGAAAATCCCATGGACGGAAGGGCCTGGTGGGCTGCAGTCCATGGGGTCCCTAGGAGTCGGACACGACTGAACGTCTTCACTTTTTCACTTTCGTGCGTTGGAGAAGGAAATGGCAACCCACTCCAGTGTTCTTGCCTGCAGAATCCCAGGGACAGGGGAGCCTGGTAGGCTGCCGTCTATGGGGTCGCACAGAGTCAGACACGACTGAAGCGACTTAGCAGCAGCAGCAGCAGCAGCAGCAACAGCAGCAGATCAGAGACCTGCATCTCAATGTCTGGATCCCAGTGCCCCAGCTCTCTCTTCCTCCTCCAAGGAAGTCAGAGTCATAAATGACCGTCATGACTCTTCCTCCTGCTTTATGGTGGCTCCAGTTCTTTCATCACTTTATAAGGATTCCTGCTTTCACCTCCTACTGCCTCCAGGTTGGGGTGGCCTTGACTGTAGCTACAAATTTATTTTGTTCCAACTGAACAGCAGAATGCCTGCCATATACAAGATAACTCTACCCCTGGCCTCCATTTGTTAGAAAACTGAAGATAGAATTCTTTGCTCCACTTGTGTTTTTGTGATAAGATTCCCACCAATGTCTGACTCAAGTCCATAAAAACTAACTTAACAATATAACACTGTTACCATCTCTAGGGACCAGGCCAAAAGCCCTTCTGGAAACCTTCACCTGTACTTTTCCCAAACCACCTGCCCTTCCTGCCCCGCGCATGGTCCTTGCACCACGTTCTTGGGCGCCCTCTCCCCACTCGTCTTATTTCCCTTTCCCGTGCTCCTTCTAAATCGCCTCCTCATTTCCCTAGTTGCTCAGAAGTCTTGGGCCTGGAGTCGTGGTAAAGAGGGCTGAGTCCCTCAGAGGGACCCACCCCTGCCTGGGTTCACAGCCAGCTAACAATTTCAACCTCTGCCCCTTGGACTCCCTCTACACAAAGAGAGTTTATGGTCGACTTGGAACGCAAAGCCATTCTCCTAAGGAAACAACCCTGAAGGAGTAGGTAGATGCCCAGGAGAACTCACACGAGTGCCTTTCACTTCCGTACCTCATCTGGAGCTCTGTGTGTACTCTAGAACCTAGCTAACAAAACGCCTTGGTTTCCATGGTTAAATGAGTTCTGAGTTCCAGCTGTCAACATATCTCTGCCTCTGCCATCAGGAGCAACAGCCAGGCTTTCACCGTCTGCAGCCTGCCAACCGCATGGTAGGGATACAACGGAAGTCTAGAGACTTAACTTTTAAGAAAAGGGAGTAGAAAGGATGTGATTCTGGGAGGTGAAACCAGGCTGTACAGGGAGGAGAGCTCAGAAGGGTGGGGGTGGGGGCGAGAGTCAAGCTGCCTCTGGGTTTAGGGTCCTCCAGAGATCTTCAACCCAGCCAACAGGCCTGGTCTACGGCACTGCCGCTGCTGAGGACAATGGAGTTGGATTCCAGTAGAAGGCGGTGGGAACTAAAGAAAATGTGTCATGGGTTTCAATGTGAGGTCAAATAAGGAATTAAAAACAAAAACTTGAAAAAGCTAATGTAGATCAATATTGTGATCAGTACCATGTTAATGAAGTCAAATCAAATTTAATACTTATATATCATGGCTTCCGAAATACTCAGCCCACGAAAAGTATTGCGTGTCAGTCCCATTGGACATGGCTGTCTTGTAGACTTAAGAGGAAACTTGGCCTTTGTCTATATCCAATTTCGCTTTCTTTTTGGCAAGCTATTTAGCCCTTGCCTTGCACTGAGTAAGGATAAATGTGTGTGCTAAGCTGTTCAGTCATGTCTGAGGCTTTGGGACCCCACAGACTGTAGCCTTCCAGGCTCCTCTGTCCGTGGCATTTTCCAGGTAAGAATACTGGAGTGGGTGGCCATTTCCTTATCCAGGGGATCTTCCCTGCCCAGGGATTGAACCCACGTATCTTGCATCTCCTGCACTGGCAGATGGACTCTTTGCCACTGAAGCACCTGGGAATCCAAGGGTAAATTTACTTACAAATAAAACAGTAAGTGTGAAGAGAACAAGTAGGAGCCTCTATTTTTTTCCTTTGGATCTATTCAGAAAGGTCAAAAGAAAAATCTTTTCCTAGGTGATCAAGTAAGGAAAAGGGAGAAAAAGTTTTCTATGTTTTTAGTGACTATTGTTAGGAGGCTCAAAAAAAGTAATTTTTAAATGACAACTGTAATACGAGAGTACTAATTCATTTTAAATTTCAAATACAAATACGAATGGGACTAATACAGGTTATTTTCTCTAAATCTACTCTCTTATTTTATATTTTAGGTATTATGATGTCAAATTACTTTCACATAACCCTATATCACAGATTGAAAAGAAAGATTATTTAGAAAGTTGTTTCCAAAATTCAAGAAAGGAACTGAATGGGCTATATTAAATACCAGATTTCTAGTAGTTCTGGTGATGCATTAACAGATTAGTTTTGTGATGACTACTTAAATTCAATCAGTGCAACAATATTTTCTGAAATTATTATGTGCTAAACAATGCGGTAAATGACATAAGGACATACACATAAAAGCACACTGCATGGCCCCATCACCTGTAGAATTTATGTCTTCAGGTGAATTCATTTACACGCACAGAAAAGTAGAGAATTCTATTTACCACTTAACCAACCTCCACAGCAAGTGCCCCTTGCCTCCTGAAATGACAGAAATGGTGGGAACTAAGATGAGCTCCAGGAAACGGTTGTAATTTGAATACATTGAAAGGACACTTTGGATGTCAGAAATCGACAAGAGCCCAAGTAGCGACTTCACTTTCACTTTTCACTTTCATGCATTGGAGAAGGAAATGGCAACCCACTCCAGTGTTCTTGCCTGCAGAATCCCAGGGACGGGGAAGCCTGGTAGGCTGCCGTCTATGGCGTCGCACAGAGTCGGACACGACTGAAGCGACCTAGCAGCAGCAGCAGCAGCAAGTAGGGATTAGCTTAGCCTACTGTAAAGGGAGTGTAAATAAACTGTTCTTGATTGAAGCTAGAGGGCTATCTTGAAACAGTCGGGAAGCAATGCTGCTGCTGCTAAGTCACTTCAGTCGTGTCCGACTCTGTGCGACCCCATAGACGGCAGCCCACCAGACTCCCCCATCCCTGGGATTCTGCAGGCAAGAACACTGGAGTGGGTTGCCATTTCCTTCTCCAATGCATGAAAGTGAAAGTGAATTCGCTCAGTCATGTCTGACTCTTAGCAACCCCATGGACTGCAGCCTACCGGGCTCCTCCGTCCATGGGATTTGCCAGGCAAGAGTACTGGAGTGGGTGCCATTGCTGGATGCAATGAGAGATTCCAAAGAGGAGAAAAAATGTTTAGAGATTTTGGTCCATCAGTCATGTGGTGGTTGCTAGGAGGAAAACACAGCAATTATGAAATCACTGCAGTTTTCTAACGTGGAGGAGGAAGGTTCAGCATTCATGTGGTGACATGACTGTGAAAAGAGGGAGCGATATAAAGACATCTCAAGAGAAATCCAGAAATAACATACTCATTAGACTAAGTGGGAGATAATTCATCTCCTTTTAAAACTTTGGTCTTGGTTCTTCTCTTTTGAGCTGTTTCCTCTTGATCTTTTTTTATGTCTTTTCTTATTCTTATAAAAGTATACATGTTTTATTTTGGAAAATTTGGAAATTATAAAGAAAGCATTTAAGAAAGCCCTCTGCTCTCACCACTCAGAGATGATTTCAGACAACATATTGACAAATTTTTTTTTCCAAGATGGATGGATGTGATTAGGAGTGATGACTTCATAGGATGGACACAGTGGAGTACAAAGATGAAGCGGCTTGACATTTTTTCCTACCGTTTCCTTCCAGTTTGCATTTCTCCATTCTCTGCCTTTAGCCATGATCCAAACACAGCCATAGCTTTTCTTTCTGTCACCTTCAGGTAGGAGAACTGTTCTTCTCATGCAGGAATGGAAAGGTCTCATTCACTCTCCATCAAGGCAATGCTTCTCTCTTCCCTAAGCCCAGGCCTCTCTGTAGTTCAGGGAATTGGAGCAGAGGAGGTAATGAATGGTCTTATCTTTCATTCTCCTTGTCCCACCCGACTCACCCCATGGAAGAATCCAAGGGGGAAAGGAAGGCCTGTGGACGCTGCTACTCCCCTCTCCTAGTCTACGATTTCGGACTGCTCCAACGAACTTCCCACCTGCAAATACCTCCAAGGTAGCATCAGGGACCAGGGCCTCTGCCAAAAAGCACATGCTACCCTAAAAAATTCACTTCAAATCATCCTTTCTGAGAAATCTCGTATAGACTGTTCCTTATAGTAACAGTTACTACTACATTTCATTCCTTTTTTGCTTTTGTGTTTTAATGTAAATACTGTGGGACTGTCTAACCCCCTTCTTGAGAATGTAAGGATACTTTGTATCAATTACTCAACTTTGGGCTTTGGCCGAGAAAGTTCCAGATAATAGAAAAAGTCTCATTTCACATCCTAAAACATATATACATACACATATACATAAAATAATAATAATTGGGACCATATCATCATCTTGCATTCTACTTGATTTCCATTAATGTTATATAATGAGCATTTCCCATGTCAAGGAATATTTTCCAAAAATGGGATTTACATTGGCTCATAATTTTTCATCATATGACTTCCCATTCCTCATTATTTATCAAACCATCACTAGTTAGACATTTACAGTTAGGCTAATATCACTGCAATCAACAACATGGATATGTATATCTTTGTGTACACCTTTAAGTATAACCTTAGGATCATTTCTAGAAGAATATTTCAAACAAAAGTTATGAACATTTTTAAGGCTCTTAACACACAAAGCAGAAATGCCCTCAAGAAAAGTAGAATAATACAAACACATACATTGTATGCAAAGCATTTTTACCATATTTTTCACCTTGCAATTTGATTAATGAACAGCATATCTTGCTCTTTTGATTTATTTTTTAGGTTATTTTTTAATTGAAGGATGATTGCTTTACAGAATTCTGTTGGTTTCTGCCAAATATCAGCATGAATCAGCCATAGGCATATATATGTCCTCTCTTACGTTCTGTTGGTTTCTGGTGTATAACAATGTTGTGTTGGTTTCTGGTGTACAACAGTGTGAATCAGCTATAAATGTGTGTACATCCCCTCCCTCCTGAGCCTCCCTCCCAACCCCCCATCCCACCCTTCTAGGTCATCACAGAGCACCGAACTGAGCTCCCTGTGCTATACAGCATCTTCCCACTGGTTATCTATTTTATACATGGTGGTGTAAACATGTACCTACAGGCTTCTCTGATGGCTCAGTGGTAAAGAATCTGCCTGCAATGCAGGAGACCCGGGTTCCACTCCTGGGTCGGGAAGGTCCCCTGGAAAAGGGAATGACGATGCACTCCAGTATCCTTGCCTGGAGAATTCCATGGACAGAGGAGCCTGGCGGGCTACAGTCTATGGGGTCACAAAGAGTCCAGCTCGACTGAGTGACTAACACTTGCACTTTCATATATGTCAATGCCACTCTCTCCATTCAGCCCACCCTCTCCTTTTCCCCGTGTCCCCAAGCCCATTCTCTACTTCAGCATCTCTATTTTTGCCCTGTATATGCCACATCTTCTTTATCAGGTCATCGGTCAGTGGATGCTGATTTGATTTATATTTCTGTGCTTGTTATTGGGGCAGATTCTTACTTATTGAGTTTTTGTATTTCTTCTTCTGCAAATGGTCTGTTCATGACCTCTGCTTACTTTTTTCCTGGAATAGTAACATTTTCTTATTGATATGTAATCTCTCTTCATGCAATAAGAATAGTTACCTTTTCTGACATATTGTATTTGTTGCAAATGTTATCTAGTTTATTTGACTTGATTTTGTTTAAAACACTTGGGCTTGCAGAAATTTTAACTTTTGCTCAGTCACATCTATTGGGGTTTCTGTTGCATAACCTAGCTTAAACAGAAAAGGGTTTGTTAGAAAGATTGTAGTTCACAGAAATTTTAAAAGAGATCCTACCAAAATCAGGGCAACCCTGTGAATCTTGGGAAATGAAACTAGTATCAACATTACCAAACCTCCAATCCATCCTTCTGCTTCTCCTCTGATTTCCTATGCTTTCCATTTGGCTTCCTGCATTCCTACCATCAGTTTTCTCTAGAAATCTTGCTAGTTCCTATACTCAGAGAGATCAAGTGGATTTATCTTCAGGTAGAAAAATCCAAAGGAAGGACTCTGGCTGGCCTGATCTCCAGACCAACCATTGTGCCAAGACAATAAAGGGCTCCGATTTTCCAGATAAAGATGTGTTTAGAGAGAGAAGAAAGCAGCTAACTCAAAGGAAAGAGCAGGCACTGGACAAAGCAAAACAAACCAAAAATAAACATCCATTGGAAGGTTTTAAAACAATACTTTCTGCTACTAGTTTGATACTTCTGTCTTCATCCTTAAATCAATTTTTATTCTGGATTTCATTTTTTACCTTTGGCCCTATTTTCATCAAATCCCTTCATTCCTCCCTTCTGACAGTCGCTTCGTCATTTCTACTGGCTTGGCCATAGCCAGGATGGCTAGTTAGGACCCTGTCTCTTTGTGTATAGCCTGATAAGATTGGTTTCCTGCTTCCTCTCACCTCCAATACACGCATGCCCCTCTTCTTCAGTTCACCCTGGACACCACCACAAAACTGGCATTTCCCAAACACCATGTCCATCCCGTTAATGATGTCATTTTCCTCCTCACAAGCACTTATTTTGGCCTCCCTGCGCCACCCACTTACTGGGAGGGATGACAGCCCATGTGACGGTGAAATGTTATTTATGCAGCCCTGACAGCTCTGTGTGGTGGAGATAATCTCCATTGGCAAGAAGGCAAACTGAGGTTCAAAAAAGTTAAATCACTAAGTAAAATACTGTTCATATGTGGTGGAGCTGGGGCTTTATCTCCATTCTGCCTGAATCCTAACACAAGAAACCAACCTCCCCACAGTAGGAGGACCTCACAGTGGAGTCTCAATGCCTTCACCTTTTCCATGTGACCAGGCTGTGCTTTTGCTCACAGCCACAGATTTATCCCTCACTTTAATCAGACTTGTCTACTCACCTCACAGTCCTGCCACCCCTACTCCCAAGACTGCGGGCTTCTCTTCTTCCTTCACGTGGGGTGTTTCTCACCAACACGCTGCCTACCTGCTCCTTTAAAACTCTTCAGAGTTCACCTCTCCTGAATCGCTACCTAATTCCACTTCTTCCATAAAGTCTTTCTTGATTATCACAAAAATAATATTCCTTTTCAAAATACCTAAACTATGCTTCTCCAACATCCATTTAATTATTTAATAGATTACCATCTTCTCTGCCCAAGCATGTTTCAACTTTTGACTATCTTGCCAGATTTTTAAGTTTTGAGTATCCTGACTAGATTCTGAGCCTCTTGAGGTCAAGGCCACAGTTTATGTTTCTTTGTATTCCCACATGCTCAGTCCAAGTCCTCACAAGAAGAAATTAGTCAGGAATTTCCTGGTGGTCCAGTAGTTAGGACTCTGCACTTCCATGGCAGGGCGGGGCACAAGTTCAATCCTTAGTCAGGGAACTAAAATCCCACAAGTCACAGCACAGCCAATAATAAAAATTTTTATTAAAAAAAAAATACTTGTTGATCCATGTCTGTCTCTTCCGACCTGCTGTGTTAGGAGATTTAAATAATGATTCTTAAAGAGTTTTCCCCTCTTGGAAAAATATCCATTCAATTTTAAGACTTCCAAATCTTTGGAATTTCCTGTTAGGATCAGTGATTTTCAGGAGTGAAGATAGTATCAGTTGTAAATTTCTGAAATAAATAGATAATTATATCAGGAAATTTTCACTAGCTATAAGTAGTTCACCTCCTAATAAATACGCTGATAAATAGGCAGAGGGGACATATTATATTCCACATATGGATGGTATTATTGATATAGTAATAGCTCAAAGCATCTACAGAGATAGGAAATCAATTTTAGAGGACATTGCATTAAAACTTTTTATCCATTACTCATCACTTTTTAGTAGATTTTACAATTTCATTTGATATAATAAATAGAAGTCACTGAGAGACAAAATGGTTTTGGAGAGTATGGGAAAATCATCTAAAGATTGTTTTATTTAGGGGGTTTAGAGCATCTGTTTCAACTGATATTGCTTTGAAAACTGTATGAAACTTTGGGATGATAAATGTTTATAATTTGCATCCACATTGTTACTAACACAATAGCCTATTAAATCCCTTGCCATGAATATGAACAGACTGCAGGCCATCCACATTATTTATCAAGGGAGAAACAGACATTATTCACAAATTTTAATTGCTCCGTTGGCACCAACAGTCTGAAAATGAAATATAAAAATGTAGCCTTGGGAAGGTTTTGCTGTGCAATGACTTCAGTGCAAATTTGACTGTGGGGACCAATGCCTCCATCACGATTACACAGGGACCTGAAAAAAATAAGTTCATGGCTTCAACCCAGGTCCTAGTGGACAGTTGGTGTATTTCAAAATTCATTCTGTCCACTGTAAATTCAACAACTCCTGCACATGACCTAAAATAAAGAAGTCAATGGGGACATGGGTAAACCTATGGCTGATTCATCTTGATGTTTGGTAGAAATCAACGCAATCAGTTCAGTTCAGTTGCTCAGTCGTGTCTGACTCTGCAATACCACGGACTGCAGCACCCAGGCCTCCCTTCCATCACCAACTCCCGGAGCTTGCTCAAACTCATGTCCATGGAGTCGGTGATGCCATCCAGCCATCTCATCCTCTGTTGTGCCCTTCTCCTGCCTTCAATCCCTCCCAGCATCAGGGTCTTTTCCAATGAGTCAGTTCTTCGCATCAGGTGGCCAAAGTATTGGAGTTTCACCTTCAGTATCAGTCCTTCCAATAAATATTCAGAACTGATTTCCTTTAGGATGGACTGGTTGGATCTCCTTGCAGTCCAAGGGACACTCAACAGTCTTCTCCAACACCACAGTTCAAAAGCATCAATTCTTCAGCACTCAGCTTTTTTTATGGTCCAAATGCATCCATATACATGACTACTGGAAAAACCATAGCTTTGACTAGACAGACCTTAGGCTGTGAACCTTTGGCTCTGGACCTTTGGCTAAAACCTATGACTGATTCATCTTGATGTTTGGTAGAAATCAACACAATACTGTAAAGCAATTATCCTTCAATTAAAAATACATAAATAAAATGTTTTTAAAGGAAAAAACAGAAAAGTAAAATGAATATTTTTATCTTATTAAATATATTAGTTTTTATTAAACATCTCATTTTGGCAATTAAAAAAAAAAAAAAAGAAGTCAGAGATTAGATTGATAAGAAAAGTGTATTTCCTGCTCATCCTTAAGAGGGATTTTTCATGGTCAAGATTCAAATATTCTGCTAAGAACTGGAAGAAGTGATGCTTCCATATTCTCTTTATCTACAGAAATTTAACCCTCTAGTACTGCAAAATGAGCTTTAAATTGCTTCTAAACGTTAAATTAGGGGCTTCCCTGGTGGCTCAGTGGCAAAAAATCCACCTGCCAATGCAGGAGACACCAGTTCAATCCCTGATCTGGGAAGATCCCACATGCCAACAGAGCAACGGAGCCCATGCACCACCAGTACTGAGCCTGTGCTCTAGAAACCGAGATGCTGCAACTGCTGAAGCTAGCATGCCCTAGATCTTGTGCCCTCAACAAGAGAAGCCACTGCAATGGGAAGCCCACACGCTGCAACTAGAGAGTAGAGCCCCTGCTCACCGCAACTAGAAAAAAGCCTGTGTGCAGCAATGAAGACCCAGCTCAGCCTAAAAAATATATTAAAATATTAAAAATAAAAGTTAAATTATTGCAAAATACAATTTTAAGAAAAATATTTTTAAATTAATCTTATGAAAAAATTTTAAGGAAAATTTGAAAGTATTAGTAGGGTTTTTTCTTTTCCAACTAGGAGTCATTTATATCCTCTCCAGGACCAGTGTCCCAGAGGGAGAATGTTTAGCAGATCTATAATGAAATACTGAGAAAGAGGAACCAGCCACTAGGCTGCCTAGAAAACTAGGCTGCTCCTTCTCCCTAAAGCTAAGACTTCGAAGGTTGCAAAGCTGAAGAGGAGAACTGGCAGGAAGGATCATGAGAAACATCAAATCAGAGAACAGGCCTTTGGATTCAAGCTGCAAGAGAAGCCACCCAGGTCATGAAACCCTACACTCAACCCAGACTTGGTCTGCCTGCAACAATCCCTTCTGATGGCATCACCATCTTTCTGGTTTCTCGGGTCAAGATCTTGGAGTCAGTTCGCACTTTCTTCAAAAATATGTCCCAAATCCTACTGTTCCTTATGACTCCACTCTTATTCATGCCTCCTACAGTAAAGATCCTCCACACCTTTGAAAATATCACTTCTTTGCTGAAAATTCAGCAACGGCTTCTCATTTCACATATAAAACTAAAGCCTATTAAACAGCCTGCAAAGGTCTGTGTGATCGATTCCCAATTCAGACCTTTGAACAACTAGACATGAGACTCTTCCTGGAACATGCTGCCCCCAGATTTCCAGTTGGCTAATGCTTTAACCTCTAAGTCTTTGCTCAGACATTCACCTTCTCAATGGATCTACCCTGACCACCCTATTCAAAACTGTGTTGTGCTCCAGTGGGTTAGAACTTAGTGGTGAGATGCTGAATTCTGAATTGACAAACTGCAGAAGTTAGAAAAAGCATCCTTTCAGAATGATCCCGTTTTTAAAATGGATAGATAATCAAAAGTGGAGACCACAAGAGACTAAAGAATCTTAAGTCATGTTGATGCCATCCAAACTAAGAGCAGAAATTTAAGAAAAAAGAATAATTACTTATATACTTATTCAATCAAATTTCTTTACATAGTTTATTATTAAACATAAATTTAAGATGTATTCAAATCATGTTAATTTGCAATGTACTATCGGATTTTTTTAATCTTATAGACATTTTCCTTAGCTTCTCAATCAACTAATATTTATTTATTGATTCCAGATTCATCTTATTATTTTTCTCTTTCCCTGTTTTATACAATTTGCACTTCATTTTCTTCTTTAGTTTCTCTAGTTTTACTTTTCTAATGAATTTTTACTGTTTTACATATTTTTGTGTGGTATATGCCATAGCATATCTTTCTGTTTCAATGGGCTTAACTATTTGGCCAATTAGATCCTTCCCTACTTTTCTCAACTTTTTGGTGCCTATTTGTTGTGGCTTTTTTCTTCTTGTTTGGCTATTTTTTGTTTGTTTTTTGATGTGGATCATTTTTTCTCATACCTCAGTTAGTAAAGAATCCACCTGCAATGTGGGAGACCTCAGTTCCATCCCTGGGTTGGGAAGATCCCCTGGAAAAGGGAAAGGCTACCCACTCCAGTGTTCTGGCCTAGAGAATTCCATGGACTGTACAGTCCATGGGGTCGCAAAGAGTCACACACAACTAAGCGACTTTCACTTTCATTTTTAAAGTCTTTACTGAATGTGTTACAATATTGCTTCTATTGTTTATGTTCCTTCCCTCTCCACCCAACCACCTCCAAGCGTGTGAGAATCTTAGCTCCCCAACCCGGGACTGAAATCACACCACCTGCATTGGAAGGTGAAGTCTTAACCACTGGACCACCAGGGAAGTCCCTGGTTTGGGGGGATTTTTGGCTTTTTTTTTAAAATATAAATTTATTTATTTTAATTGGAGGTTAATTACTTTACAATATTGTATTGGTTTTGCCATACATCAACATGAATCTGCCACAGGTATACATGTGTTCCCCATCCTGAACCCCCCTCCCACCTCCCTCCCCATACCATCCCTCTGGGTCGTCCCAGTGCACCAGCCCCAAGCAACCAGTATCATGCATCGAACTTGGACTGGCCATTCCTTTCATATATGATATTATACATGTTTCAATGCCATTCTCCTAAATCATCCCACCCTCGCCCTCTCCCATAGAGTCCAAAAGACTGTTCTATACATCTGTGTCTCTTTTGCTGTCTCGCATACAGGGTTATCGTTACCAGCTTTCCAAATTCCACATATATGCGTTAGTATACTGTATTGGTGTTTTTCTTTCTGGCTTACTTCACTCTGTATAATAGGCTCCAGTTTCATTCACCTCATTAGAACTGATTCAAATATATTCTTTTTAATGGCTGAGTAATACTCCATTGTGTATATGTACCACAGCTTTCTTATCCATTCATCTGCTGATGGACATCTAGGTTGCTTCCATGTCCTGGCTATTATAAACAGTGCTGCGATGAACATTGGGGTACACGTGTCTCTTTCAGTTCTGGTTTCCTCAGTGTGTATGCCCAGCAGTGGGATTGCTGGGTCATAAGGCGATTCTATTTCCAGTTTTTTAAGGAATCTCCACACTGTTCTCCATAGTGGCTGTTCTAGTTTGCATTCCCACCTACAGTGTAAGAGGGTTCCCTTTCCTCCACACCCTCTCCAGCATTTATTGCTTGTAGACTTTTGGATCGCAGCCATTCTGACTGGCGTGAAATGGTACCTCATTGTGGTTTTGATTTGCATTTCTCTGATAATGAGTGATGCTGAGCATCTTTTCATGTTTGTTAGCCATCTGTATGTTTTCTTTGGTGAAATATCTATTTAGTTCTTTGGCCCATTTTTTGATTGGGTCATTTATTTTTCTGGAATTGAGCTGCAGGAGTTGCTTGTATATTTTAGACTTTTCTTGACTGTACTTTTTTGTGATAGCTACTCTTTTACATTGAGCTTTTCAGAATCAATTCCATATAATTTGGAGATCAATTCTAGTGATTTTTCTCCTTTTATTTTGAAATTTGAAAATTTTCACTGAAATTTCTCTTCCACTTTTTATTTATATTTGATCATTCAAACATATAAATAAATATTTGTTCCTTTCCAGTCTGTATATTTTTTAAATCTCTTCTTCTTGCTTTATCCCTCTGATTAAAATTCCTAGTACTATGGCAAATGAGAGTGCTAAGAGTGGACATTTTTGCCTCATTTTTTATTTTAGGTTAAAAGTATTCAGTCTTTTGTCATTAATTATAATGGTGGCTAAAGGCTTTTTGTAAATCAAGGAGAAGTTTCCCTCCATTCTTTGTTTTCTGAAAGTTTTTTTTATCATGAATGGGTATGGGATTTTGTGATATGCTTTTTCTGCTCCAATTGATAGGATAATATGATTTTTATTCTTTAGACAGTTGATATGGTAGATTACGTTGATTGACTTTTTAAGATATAAATTACAGTATGATAATCCATACATTTAAACATATAAGTTCATGGTTTTTAGTACATCCACAAAGTTTTTGAACCATCACCACTAATCTCAGAACATTTTAATTACTCCAAAAATAGACTCCTCCACAGTCACTCCCTTTCTCACTCTCTAGTCCCTGGCAGCCACTAATCTGCTTTCTGAAATTTATGTCTTTGCCTATTCTGAGTATTTATATAAATAGATTTATACAATATGTGGCCTTTTGCAACTGACTTCTTTAACTTGGCCTAATGTTTACAAGGTTCATCTGTGTTGTAGCATATCTCAGTACTTCATTCTTTTTTATGGCTGGATAATATTCCATTGTGTGAATATACCACACTCTGTCTGTCCATCAGTTGAGAATGTTTGGGTTGTTTCTACTCTCTAGCCATTATGAATAATGCTGCAACAAACTTTCCTGTACAAGTTTTTTTTTTTTAATCTTCTTTATATTTTATTCTCTTTGTGCTTGTACAAGTTTTTGTGTGAATATATGTTTGCTGTTGTTCAGTCGTTAAGTCATGCCCGACTCTTATACGACTCCATGGACTGTAGACAGCCAGGCTCCTCTGTCCATGGGATTTCCCCGGCAAGAATACTGGAATAGGTAGCCATTTCCTCCTTCAAGGGATCCTCCTGACCCAAGGATTGAACCCAAGTCTCCTGCACTGACAGCCTGATTCTTTACCACTGAGCCACCTTTACTGCTCCATTAAATATTGAAACAGCCGTAAATACATGAAAGAAATGCCACTTGGTGCTGGTATATTTTTCTTCTCGTGTGTTGTTAGATTTTATTTGATAATATTTTGTTGAGACTTTTGTGTCTGTTCATGAGAGATTTTGTCAGTAGCTTTGTTTTCTTTGTATTGTCTTTGGTGTTAGCATCTCTACTGACCTCATAAATGATTGCAAAGTATTCCCTCCCCTTCTGTTTTCTAGATGATATTGTATAACATGGTCTTATATTCCTCTTTAAGTATTTAGTAGGATTTTCCAGTGAAACCATTAGGTTTGGGAAATTTCCTGAAAGGAGCTTTTTCTTTCCTTTTCAAGAGTTCAATTACCTTAATTGTCCTGGTTGCATTTTGATAGTTTGTGGATTTTGACACTTCTTCCAAGTTGTCAAATTTTTAAATATAAAACTATTTGCAGTATTCTCTGTTATCCTGTTGATGGTTGCAGAATCTAAAGTGCTATTGTCTGTCATTAATGATATTGTTGATTTGTGTTTTCTCTCAAATTTGTCATTCTTACTAAAGATTTATCAATTTTATTGAATTTGGGGCAAGAATCAGTTTCTTGCATTGCTTTTTCTGTTTTCCTATTTTCAATGTAATTGATTCCAGCTATTTACTAGTTCCTTCTTTCTGTTTTTGGGGTTTATTTTGTTCTTTTTTTTAGATAAGAATTTAGATTATTGATTTTAGATCTTTCTCTTTTCTAATATAACCATTTAGTGCCATAAATTATCCTCTCATCTCTGCTTTGATCATACATACACAAATTTTGGTATGTTTTATTTTCATTTTCCTCCAGTTTAATGCATTTTTAGAAGTGTATAATTTCCAGGTATTTTGATATTCTTTTGTTTTCTTTGTTATTGATTTCTAGTTTGATTCTATTATTGTCAGAGAGCATGCTCTGTAGGATTTCATTTCTTTTAAATCTGCTGAAATTAGTTTTACAGACTAGGATATAGTCTATGTTGTATGGGCACTTGAAAGCAATACATATCATACTGTTGTATGCAGCAATCTAGAAATATTAATTAGATCCTGTTGGCTGATGGTATTACTCAGTCCTTCTATGTTTTTGATAATTTTCTGTCTAATACTATCAATTGCTGGAAAGGGAAGGCCCCAATTACAATTGTAAATTTGTCTATTTCTCCTTTCAGCCTTATCAGGTTTTCTGTTTTTGTTGATTTGTTTGTTTTCCATATACTTTTAAGCTCTGTTATTTAGTACATATACATTTAGGATTGCTCTGTCATCTTGGTGGATTGACAATAAACATTATCAGGCTCTAGGCTACAAAGTGGCTTCCCAGGGGGTCCTAGTGGTAAAGAACTTGCCTCCCAATGCAGGAGACATAAAAGACTCAAGTTTGATCCCTGGGTGGGGAAGATTCCCTGGAGGAGGGCATGGCAACCCACTCCAGGATTCCTGCCTAGAGAATCCCATGGACAGAGGAGTCTGGCAGGCTACAGTCCATAGGGTCGCAAAGAGTTGAACACAACTGAAATGACTTAGTGCACACGCACACACACACACACACACAAAGGCTACAAAGGGGGATTTTCCCAGGCAGTTTGTGATCAGAGCAAATGAATAGCTCAAATTAAGTACCATAAATGTGCAAAACGTTTATGTTTTTGTGCATTTTTTGCTTAAATAGATTTTATTGTTTAAAATCAGTTTTAGGGTCACAGCAAAACTGAGCAGAAAGTACAAAGAGCTCCATACGTGCTCTGGCTTCACAGAGCATAACCTCCCTCACTATCAACAGTCTGCACCAGAAGGACATTTGTTACAATCTGCAGCCTGCATTGACACATCGTCATCACCCGAAGCCAGGAGTTTCCTCTTGGTACTGTATCTCCTGTGCGTCTTGACAAATGTATTATGACGTGTATCCACCATTGTGATTACATACAGAATAGCTTCACTGCCTTAAAAATCCTCTGTGCCCCACATGTTTATCCTTTTCCCCTCTTAACCCCTTAATCACTGATCATTTTACTTTTTCCTTACAAACCACAGGATATTTTTCTGATTTTTTTATTTTTATTTTTATTTTATTTTTTTTTTTTTTTGGAGGGACGCTCCGGCCCCGGCGCCCGCTCCCCGCGGCACGGACCCCGAAACGCTGGCGACCTGGGGCGGGGCGGAGCTGGGCGCGGGGTCTAGCGGGGGAGGGGGAAGGCCCGAGGTCGTCGTTGGGGAATCTGGCTGCCCTGAGATGCCGCCGCCGACGCCGGTGTAGCGCTCGAGCTTCCTACTAGCGAACTTTTTCTGATTTTTTTAAATTAGAATAATCACTTTATAATATTATGTTGATTTCTGCCGTACAACAACACAAATTAGTCATAAATATACATATAACCCCTCCCTCTGGAGCCTCCCTCCCCACACCATCCCACCCCTATAGGTTGTCACAGATTACCAGGTTGAGTTCCATGGTATACAGCAAACCACAGGTTTTCCACCCAGTATTGGTTTTAATTTTTGTCTTATATTGGACTACAGTTGATCATCAATGATGTGCTAGTTACAGGAGTACCACAAAGTGATTCAGTTATACCCATACAAGTATTTATTCTTTTTCAAATCCTTTTCCCATTTAGGTTATTACAGAATATTGAGCTGAGTTCCCTGTTAACCTAGCATTTTATATAAGTTAAGATAGGTTAACCAGTGTAACAAATGTACACAAAAATGTATAATACCTCAAACTCAATAAATTTTTTTTTTATTTCACACAAACTTTAAAACACCAAATCAGATTGCAGGGTATCTTTCCCCCCAGGTGGTGATGTACCTTTTATCTCGTGACTCTGCCATTTTTAACATGTGGTCATCATACTCATCTACATCACAGATGGGAAGAGGATGTGGAAGATACTGTGTGAGGGATTCTTCGGGGCTAGGTCTGCAATTGTCACACCCTATGTAAAACTGGGTCTATGGCTGCTCCAGAGTGCAATAGCAGCCAGGAAATGCAGTCTGGCTGTGTGCTCAGGAAGAAGAGGAAGTGGGTTAATGAATATGTAGCTAGTCTGAGTCACAGGTCTATGCAACCCCAAAAGATCCATGGATAGACTGCAAAGGGAGTCGCTTAAGCATTCAGAAGACATAAGCAAAACATCGCCTTCGTGTGCATTTTCCAGGGGAAAGGGAGGGAAGGACTACCCTTGATTGTAGTGATTAGGAAAATATGTCAAAAGAAGTCAACATTTTAAGCTGAGGCCTTAAAACAGGTAGAGATGGGGAGAGTGGAGATAAAAGGTGAGAGCAATCGAGGCAGAAAAAATAGCACAAGCAAAGGCTCAAAGATGGGAGACCACATTGCATCTTTGAAAATGGTCAAAAGCTCAAAGTAGTTAAAGTATTGAGTTTATTTGGAAGAACCTTCAATTAGTAAGTACATACTGGCCTCTGTTATGCACCAGGGACAATGCAGGTACTGGCTTTATTAGGATGAAAATAGAAAAGAGACAATTAAGCAAGGTATGCAGAGTGTGGCTAGGGACATGCAGGACGCAATTGGTGCCTATTACAAGGCCACCTAACCTTACCTAGATGGTTAGGAAGGACATCCTAGAGGAAGTGATACATAAGCTGAGCTCTGAAAGACAAGTAGGAGTTAGCTAAGCTGAGAGTGGGCAGAAGAGAGCCATACTCAAGGCCCTAAGGCAAAATAGGAGTATGTATACAGAATACATCAATGGCTCCTAGAACGTCTCTATGGCTGAGGCCAAGAACGCAAGAAGAAGAATAGCAGGAAATGAGGCTAAAGAGTTAAACAGGGCCCAGATGCAGAAAACTTTCTAAGTGATGTTAAGAAACTAGGATGTTAATCCTAAGGACAACAGAGAAGTGGGTGGAGTAAACTTGAATTAAAATCATTCCAGCTGCAGCATGAAAAATACATTGGAGGAAAGCAAGGCTGGATGTAAGGATATTGTTTGGGGGACTATTGCAATAGTTCATGGTTTAAATGATAGTGGCCTAGACCATGGTAATAGTGGTAAAGATCGAGAAAGATAGATGTCTTTGAGAGTTGAGGGGTGTGAATCACAAGATCTGGCCTTGACTGGCTATAGAGGTTGAAAGAGAAGTCAAGAATGGCCACAGGCTCAGGGCCAGAAGAAATGAGTGGATGAGTTGTGCTCTCCAAAACGAAGCTAAAAAGCATTTTAACTGAGATTTCAGTTTGAAAAGTTGAGTTGAATTTTAATTGCCAACTGGAAACATACCTAAAACACTGGATTTCTAGGTCTGATGCTCAATGGAGAGATCAAGAGTGACAAGAAGTCTGGAATTTGTCAATAAGGTGGCAGAAATCTTAGGAAAGGATAAGATGTTTAGGTGGAGAGTATGGTGTAAGCAGAAAGCCAGCCCAAGACAAATCCTCAAAAAATATCTCAAGAAAGACTGGGACACTAAGCCTGTGAAGGAGACTGAAGCAGGAATATGGAGCAGGAAGGAAGGCAGAAGGCAGGCAAAGGAAGACAGTGCTTTGAGGAACAGTCATTGGTGTCCAATCCTGATGTGGAAAGGTGAAGTGCTCATTGGGTACAATGACAATGAGGATAATTTCAATGAAGCAGCAAGAGGCCACAGGCACTCTGCACTATGCAGTAAAGGAGAACAGGCAGCTATTGAAGTTGATTTGGAGGAGAGAACCAAGTGGTCACAAGAGGTGGATGCAGCATCAAGGAATAATATAAGAGAGAGTTGAGTGTGTTTATATAACAATTTCAAGCACTTAGAATGTCCCAGCGTGTGGAAGGCCTAGGAATTTCAGGTAGGAAACTTTATTCCTAAACAGTTGGAAGCTATTGAAGCAGGAGAATGACATGTTCATTGAGTAAGACTTACCATGGAGCTGAGTATTCCTGTTCCCAGGGGACATCCTCAGTTCGTTCAGTTCAGTCGCTCAGTCATGTCCAACTCTTTGTGACCCTATGGACTGCAGCACACCAGGCTTCCCTGTTCATCACCAACTCCTGGAGCTTGCTCAAACTCATGTTCATCGAGTCAGTGATGCGATCCAACTATCTCATCCTCTGTCATCCCCTTCTCCTTCTGCCTTCAGTCTATCCCAGCATCAGGGTCTTTTCAAATGAGTCAATTCTTCTCATCAGGTGGCCAAAGTATTGGAGTTTCAGCTTCAGCATCAGTCCTTCCAATGAATATTCAGGACTGATTTCCTGTAGGATGGACTGGTTTCATCTCCTTGCAGTCCAAGGGACTCTCAAGAATCTTCTCCAACACCACAGCTCAAAAGCATCAATTCTTTGGCGCTCAGCTTCCTTTATGGTCCAACTCTCACATCCATGTACGTGACTACTGGAAAAACCATAGCTTTGACTACATGGACCTTTGTGAGTGAAGTAATGTCTCTGCTTTTTAATATGCTGTCTAGATTTGCCATAGCTTTTCTTCCAAAGAGCAAGCATCTTTAAATTTCGTGGCTGCAGTCACCAACTTCAGTGATTTTGGAGCTCAAGAAAATAAAGTCTGTCACTGTTTCCATTGTTTTCCCACCTATTTGCCATGAAGTGATGGGACCGGATGCCATGATCTGAATTTTTTGAATGTTGAATTTTAAGCCAGCTTTTTCACTCTCCTATTTCACTTTCATGAAGAGGCTCTTTAGGGGACATTCTACCCTAAAGAAACTCATTCTGATTAAAACAAAGCAGATGTTTCTTTGGGGGTTCTAAGTGAGAGCGTCAGCCAAGTCTTTCACCACGCTTTTTGTGGTTGTTTTTACAACATGGCTTCAAAGTTATTATCTAAATTTCTCCTTACTAGGACAAACATCTTTGTGGAGGTCTGTTTAGTTTGCAGTTGTTCCGACCTTAACATCCTTACAATCAGGTTTTAGCAGTAAGCCTACTAGCTGATAAAATGTAGCCATTTCTGTACTTTCTTTTAGTCCTGGGATCTTAAAGCAATCCCTTTGTCCCAGTGTATGAACCTATGTCCTAAACAACAGCAGACAGTGAAAGGGAAAACTAAATCAGGTGCAAATTAATGCTGTGCGGTTGTGGGAGGGTGGAGGGGAACAGCGTGTTTAGTGGATTTAAATGAAAGAAACTCAGTCATGTATTTAGAGCAAAACCAAATCTTAAACTTGCTTCATAAACAAAATTGAATACAAGACAATAAATTCAGACCCAAATGGGAAGGTCTCTGAACTTCAATAATTCCTACTTTGTTCATAAATCACAATATTGATCAAATATAAATTAATGCATGAAAGTATACATTTGTGTATAGGAACTTAGGAAACCTCATTTATTACATGAGACTGAAGCAGGAAGCAATTTTTATGTTAAAAACACATAAATTAAACCATTTAGCATTTTTTTAAACATCTTAGCTGAATGGATCTTACCTACAACTCCCCGCCTTGAAAGAAAGCTATATGAGGAACTATCGTTTTTGCTACAGCTTTTGCTTGGAGTTCTTGGGAAGTGAATGTAGGGCCAAGGGGTGAGCAATAAATGACAAGTCATGGAAAGAGGTTAGGGAAAGAACTTCTGAGTTTCATTTGTAATTCTGCTATGCATTTCCTCATGACAAAAATATCCTGGGAGTAGCCACTGTGTGTTTTAGTTTCTCCCTTGAAATGAGATTTGCTGTGCTAGAAAAATCCTTCAAATAATGTTTATTGCTTATACAGAAATATCACACAGCAAACATAGTTGCATAGTCTATAAGTAAATGTCTAGTTACACAAGCTATTCACTGGTAAATTTTTAAAAAATATATTCAGTACCTTTATTAAGATGCCACAAAATATTATGTCCTTGGGATATATCCCCAAAAGGGTATAAACAGTAAATCTGTGAAAATAGTACCTAATTGGGAAGGTGTGTGCATGGCTAAATCACTTCAGTTGTGTCTGACTCTTTGCGACCCTGTGGACTGCGGTCCACCAGGCTCCTCTGTTGAAGAAATTCTCCAGGCAAGAATACTGGAGTGGATTGCCATTTCTGTCTCCGAATTGGGAAGGTAGGGGACAAAAAGATCACTTTTTAGAAAATAGCAAGATTTTCTTCTGTAAACCTCAAACTCACACCCTGGATCAGTATGCTCAACTCTGTGTAGTTTTAAAAAAGCATGTCCAGGTTCCCACTCTAGATGCACTTAATAACAAAATCCAAGACTTTCCTCTTCCTGCTCTTCACTTGCCATTTTTAAAAGCCCTTCTTGAATTTGTTATATAACCAAGATTGAAATCTCTGCTCCAGAGGCCACTGCTATAAATGAGTTGTTAGAGAGGCAACTTTATAGGGTTATAGGACGACAGTGGAGTAACAGAAAAGGTTGGTGCTAGATAAAATGCTCTATGCCTTTGATTGGAAGTGTGAACCTGAAAAATAGTCACAACCTAAAAGTTGAGAGTTATATTTTATTCAGTGGGAAATTTTAGGACTTCAAGCCTAGGAGACAGGTCATTCAAGTGACCCTGAGAGAACTGCTCCGGGGAGGCGGGAGACGGCCAGGGAGGAGTCAGGTTATATAGAAGTTTGCAACGAAGGGCAGGTAGTCTGAACATCAAAAGTATTTTTGTGAATTAAAGAAAACCAGATACCCCAAGTTAAGGAATTTAGCGCTTTTCTATGTATGGGAAAATGCAAGTCTGGGCTCACTGAAATCATTCCATTCGTGCATCTTACCTATCTGGAGCTAGTACCCTGAGCTCTTCCTCAGTGCTCACCAAAGGGCGTGGCTGCAGCCTAAGAGTTGCCAGATGGCAGGTATTTTTCTGCTTCCTGGTTGCCCTGGAGAGCTGAATTGCTGATGTGGAAGTGAGAAATAGATTTAAGGGACTAGATCTGATAGATAGAGTGCCTAATGAACTATGGACTGAGGTTCATGACATTGTACACGAGACAGGGATCAAGACCATCCCCATGGAAAAGAAATGCAAAAAAGCAAAATGGTTGTCTGGGGAGGCCTTACAAATAGCTGTGAAAAGAAGAGAAGCGAAAAGCAAAGGAGAAGAGGAAAGATATAAGCATTTGAATGCGGAGTTCCAAAGAATAGCAAGAAGAAATAAGAAAGCCTTCCTCAGTGATCAATGCAAAGAAATAGAGGGAAACAACAGAATGGAAAAGACCAGAGATCTCTTCAAGAAAATTAGAGATACCAAGGGAACATTTCATGCAAAGATGGGCTCGATAAAGGACAGAAATGATATGGACCTAACAGAAGCAGAAGATATTAAGAAGAGGTGGCAAGAATACACAGAAGAACTGTACAAAAAAGATCTTCACGACCAAGATAATCACGATGGTGTGATCACTCACCTAGAGCCAGACATCCTGGAGTGTGAAGTCAAGTGGGCCTTAGAAATCATCACTACAAACAAAGCTAGTGGAGGTGATGGCATTCCAGTTGAGCTATTTCAAATCCTGGAAGATGATGCTGTGAAAGTGCTGCACTCAATATGCCAGCAAATTTGGAAAACTCAGCAGTGGCCACAGGACTGGAAAAGGTCAGTTTTCATCCTAATCCCAAAGAAAGGCAATGCCAAAGAATGCTCAAACTACCACACAATTGCAATCATCTCACATGCTAGTAAAGTAATGCTCAAAATTCTCCAAGCCAGGCTTCAGCAATACATGAACTGTGAAATTCCAGATGTTCAAGCTGGTTTTAGAAAAGGCAGAGGAACCAGGGACAAAATTGCCAACATCCACTGGATCATCGAAAAGCAAGAGAGTTCCAGAAAAACATCTATTTCTGCTTTATTGACTATGCCAAAGCCTTTGACTGTGTGGATCACAATAAACTGTGGAAAATTCTGACAGAGATGGGAATATCAGACCACCTGACCTGCCTCTTGAGAAACCTATATGCAGGTCAGGAAGCAACAGTTAGAACTGGACATGGAACAACAGACTGGTTCCAAATAGGACAAGGAATATGTCAAGGCTGTATATTGTCACCCTGCTTATTTAACTTATATGCAGAGTACATCATGAGAAATGCTGGGCTGGAAGAAGCACAAGCTGGAATCAAGATTGCCAGGAGAAACATCAATAACCTCAGATATGAAGATGACACCACCCTTATGGCAGAAAGTGAACAGGAACTAAAAAGCCTCTTGATGAAAGTGAAAGAGGAGAGTGTAAAAATTGGCTTAAAGCTCAACATTCAGAAAACGAAGATCATGGCATCTGGTCCCATCACTTCATGGGAAACAGGGAAGCAGTGGAAACAGTGTCAGACTTTATTTTGGGGGGCCCCAAAATCACTGCAGATGGTGATTGCACCCATGAAATTAAAAGATGCTTACTCCTTGGAAGGAAAGTTATGACCAACCTAGACAGCATATTAAAAAGCAGACATTACTTTGCCGACAAAGGTCCATCTAGTCAAGGCTATGGTTTTTCCAGTGGTCATGTATGAATGTGAGAGTTGGACTGTGAAGAGGGCTGAGCACTGAAGAATTGATGCTTTTGAACTATGGTGTTGGAGAAGACTCTTGAGAGTCCCTTGGACTGCAAGGAGATCCAACCAGTCCATTCTAAAGGAGATCAGTCCTGGGTGTTCTTTGGAAGGAATGATGCTAAAGCTGAAACTCCAGTACTTTGGCCACCTCATGCAAAGAGTTGACTCATTGGAAAAGACTCTGATGCTGGGAGGGATTGGGGGCAGGAGGAGAAGGGGACAACAGAGGATGAGATGGCTGGATGGCATCACCGACTCAGTGGATGTGAGTTTGAGTGAACTCCGGGAGTTACTGATGGACAGGGAGGCCTGGCGTGCTGCAATTCACAGGGTAGCCGAGTCGGACACGACTGAGCGACTGAACTGAACTGAACTGATAACACCCTGGCTTATTGATATGGCAGGAAATACTCCATTTCTCAGAGGGGTGCATAAATTGAAGTAGAAATGTTGCACAGCTACAAGGGCATAAAATAGAGCAAGAGAAGACATACCTTAGCCTTCTCTTAGAGTGTCTCTGTACCACCTCAGGCAATTTAGAAAAGTAGGCACTCATTCAAGTTCATCATAAGAAACAAGTTTCAGGGAGCAAGATATAGTAAATCCAAAATAGGGTATCAATTTATAATTCAGAATTCAAGAAGTCTAACACTACTATTTTGTCCTTGAAATATGGCCAGCGTGAAGTAAATATTGAGCTATCCTAAGGCAAAATACCATTTTCAAAGATTTAGGGTGAAAAAAACTATAGAATATATTAGTAACTTTATATTGATTGCATCTTGAAATGATATTTGAAATATACTGAACTCGTTATATTTACTAAAATTGCTTCTTTTATAACGGTGACACTAGAAACCTTAAAATTACATTACGCTGTTCACCTTCATAAGACAAGGCTGGTGATTAAGACTAACCTGGGGAAGATTCCCTGAGGAGATTCTAACCGGAGCGGAGGGAAAGGGGAACAAGGGAGTGGGGGATGACAGTCACAGCCCGAGATGAAGGAAAGTAATAAGATTTGTTTTTAACAAACCATTTAAAAATAAATCCCTCTAAAATATACCCACTGTGTGGTACCTGCCGGACAATACTGTGGGAAGAACGTCTTGGAGGAAGAAAAGCCCCCAAAGAACTGGAGTTCAGCATTGAAGGTTCCTGATGGAACCTACCGGGCTGGTATTGGAAGGCGAGCCGGCAGGGCGTGGGAAGGCCCCGCCCGGGAAGGAGGAGCTTCCCGGGGTGGTGCAGGGAAGGCCCAGGAGCCACGCGGCTCTGGAAACCACCCCTGCGGCTGCACAGGAGGACACCTCACTGGCCCCTCCTGCAATGACTCTCTCCCTAGGCCCTTACTCCGAAAGAGGGAAATCACCTCTTGAACCATGCCCTCCGGGCCCATGCCTACGCTACACCTCCAAAGCCGCCCCCATTGGGAACTGAAAGACCCCACCCAGGTGGGCCCCAAAGATGCCCAGGACCGCAGACGGCCAGGTGTGCGCTTGGACTGCACGCGCCTGCGCGAGAACCCCCTCCAGAAGGCTCCCAGCTTCAGCCCTCCTCGGCCTTGCTTTCGCCCCGCCTCCACCCGGTCACGTCACAAAGAGTGACGTGTAAAGCGAACAATCACAGTCCCTCTCCTCGTGAGCCAGTAGGGAACGGGGAGGGCGGGGTGGGGGGGGGGAGGGCAGAGGACGGACGGAGACGGCTTTGAGGGGCGGGCTCGTCCCAGTCACCCAATCAGAAAGCTCTGGGGAGGAGCGGGGCGGGGCCCAAGAAGCGGGTGGGGGGGTGGGGCTAGGGGCTAGGGACCGGAGTTAGAAGGCCGCGGGGAGGCGAGGGCGGGCTCCCGGAGATTAAAAGCGGCCAATCAGAGCGCGCCGGCTGCCTTAGGAGAGCGGCGTGGGGCGTCGCCGCCGCCGCCGCCGCCGCCGCCGCGCGCGCCGGGGGCTGGTTGAGGCCATGAAACAAAAGAATCCCTGAGAGGGGAGCCGCGGCCGAACCTCCGTCAGCCCGCCCCGCTGCCGTCCCCACCCACCCACCTAGTTACCTGCCTCTGCCTCCTTCCCTTGCCCCTCCACCCCGCCCTCTCCGCTCTCCGGGCGGCCCTGGCGCTGCTCGGCCCGGGTCGCTCGGCCCCGCCGCCTCCCCTGAGGAAAAGTGTTTGCGCGCTGAGCAGGGCCGGGGCCCTGTCCGCCATGGGGCTCGCCGCCCGCCGCGCCTGACGCGGCCGCCGCCGCCGCCGCCGCCGCCATTGACAGCGCGCCGCCGCGATGCCGAGCGGCAGCTCCGCGGCCCTGGCCCTGGCGGCGGCCCCGGCCCCGCTGCCGCAGCCGCCCCCGCCGCCGCCGCCGCTGCCTCCGCCGCCGCCGCCCCCCGCGGGTGGCCCGGAGCTCGAGGGGGACGGGCTCCTGCTGAGGGAACGCCTGGCAGCGCTGGGCCTCGACGACCCCAGCCCGGCGGAGCCCGGCGCCCCGGCGATCCGGGCCGCGGCGGCGCAGGGCCCGGCCCGGCGGGCGGCGGGGCCATCACCCGAGGAGCGGGCGCCGCCCGGCCGACCCGGGGTCTCGGAGGCGGCCGAGCTGGAGCTGGAGGAGGAGGAGGACGACGACGACGAGGAGGAGGAGGAGGGGGAGGACGCGGAGCTGGACGGAGACCTGCTGGAGGAGGAGGAGCTGGAGGAGGCAGAGGAGGAGGGCCGGCCGTCCCTGCTGCTGCTGTCGCCGCCCGCGGCCGCCGCCTCTCAGACCCAGCCGATCCCGGGCGGGTCCCTGGGGTCGGTGCTGCTGCCCGCCGCCGGCTTCGATGCCCGGGAGGCGGCCGCGGCGGCGGCGGCGGCGGGGGTGCTCTACGGAGGGGACGATGCCCAGGGCATGATGGCGGCGATGCTGTCCCACGCCTACGGCCCCGGCGGCTGCGGGGCGGCGGCGGCGGCGGCCGCCCTGAACGGGGAGCAGGCGGCCCTGCTCCGGAGGAAGAGCGTTAACACCACCGAGTGCGTTCCGGTGCCCAGCTCCGAGCATGTCGCCGAGATTGTCGGTCGCCAGGGTGAGTGCGAGTGGGGGGTTGGGGGGGTGTCCAGCCGGGCTGGGCCCGGTGAGTGCGCGTGGGTGGGGATACGAAAGAAAGGAGCTTGGGGCTGGAAAGGCGAACCTGGCGAGGGCCCTAGGTCCACCGGGAAGGGGTGTGGGAGGAACCCGAGGGGCTACCAGACGAGAAGATGGGTCACCTTGCGAACCCCCCCACCCCCCACGGTGTTCCTCTCCTCCTGCACAATGCAAGGCGATAAGTTTCTTGAGCCACCCAGCCCGGCGGTGTCCCCTTGACTCGGGCTGTATTCCTGGAACACCCCAGCTGGCGTGGCACCAGAAACAACCTGAGGTGGTAAAAGGTCGGGTCGGTTGTGGATTCGGTGTTGTGCACTAAAAGCTTCGAGATCGCAAGTTTGCGCAGCCGACTACTGTCTTTGTAAAAACCTCTCAGCCTGCCTTACAACGGCTTTCTGGGAAGAAGAAATTGACAGAAATGGAGGCTTGTCGAGGGGGTGGGGAGCGGGAAGCTCATTCGCGAGGGAAGAGGGGATGTTCAAGTGGTCGTTCTTACCGCCACCCCCCCTGCACCTCTTCGCTGTTCAGAAACTTAGCTTCTTAGCTAACTCTGTTGATCGATCACGGTATTCCGATATATTTTAACTATCGAAAAGACAGAGTGGCTGCCTTTTAGAACGCTTTAGGGTACACGATGAAGGAAAATTGGACAGTAAAGTAATTGAGTTAAGGAACTTTGTACGTTTATACAGTTTTCAGTAGATTCTCACTTGCCAGCACACCAGTACTGCAGACAGACTCCTCCCACATTGTTCAGACAAAGGACCTATGTCTCAGATTCCAGGAGTAGATTTGTGAAGGTGGGGGAAGGGGATGCCCAGAGTACCTCTCTATCCGACATTTTTAGGGAAGGTCCTATGCTCTTTAGTGTAGCTTCGCCCCCTTTATTGGAAGAGTGAATATTCTCTGCAGCTGACTTATTACAATATGATTGAACCTGGTTGATGCATGTCTCTCTACTGTTAGGTTGAGAGCATTGTTGGGGTCAAATAAAAAGAAATGATGGCGCTGCTGCTTAAATGATCTCATCTTTCCCAAGTGGTCTAAAGTACACATAAATAAGGTCTGTCGAAATGGTGGTTTCAAATATCAGAGTTGGCTCATTTCTTACCTCTAGGATTTTAATATGAAAAATCCATCCATCTGAAATCTGGATGGAGGAGATAGCCTATTTCAGACTGCCTGGTACTTAAAGACTGTTCAAAGCTGATGCCATTCCCTTAAGAGTTTATTCCCATAGTTTGGTGAATCAATTTTGCTTTCCTTTTTTGTTTTTTTGTTTTGCTTTTGTTTTGATTTTGCAGTACTGAAGATGCTAGTCCAGGAGAGAACTGTTTCACCTCACATAGGATGAAATTATAACATCTCAAGTTATAGATCCAGAATGAGTTGGTTATTCCATTAACAGCATCCGGGAATTGCTATATATCAAGCTTACATTCTGCCAGGCATTTGAGTTTATGGCAGTTGGGAATGTGAGGTTAGTTCCAACTAACTTGCTGCCCTTAAGAAGCCAACAGTCAAATATAAACAGCGGAGTGGCACTAATCTAATCTGTAATTAATGTCAATAACTATAGTGTGTGACAAAGTCGTACATGTATCAGCTGTGGGGGGCCTTGGAGAATGGATAGGACTTTAACAAATGGAAGGTGGAAGAAAGACAGGGACACGGTGAGGAAAGGTGTGGAGAAATAATCTCTAGGTACAGTTGGAAAGTTGTGAGGAGGACTGTTTTGATACTTAGAGTCTGATACTTAGCAGAGTGGGGAAAAGGCGATGGCAAGGTGTGTTCAGGCCCTTCTAGGCTGGTATTTCCTCAGCACAAGTTGCTTCAGTTTGCTTATGGTGACAGTTTAGGATAACAAAGGAACGCTTAGAGGCCAGTTTTACTAAGGGACGAGATACTGAAAGCTTTTGTTCAGTTAATACGAATTTTTGTCTTCTGTATTATACCCTTTAAAGCATGGTAAAATGGCCCTTAATTAGGCAGACTGTTACCTTTATACCACTCTATTATTTAAAAGTAAACTGAATTCCAGGTTTTAATCTTGCACCAAATTATAGCAATGAAATAAAGTCTTTAGTTTTTCCTCTTAGGGTAGAACTTATTAGTTAATAAGGAAATGTGAATCTGTTTATGTCTTAGGACATAGAGACAAGTTGCTGACTCTTCCTTTTGCACTTATTTTCCCAGAGTTGACAGTACTGTTAAAAGTATGTCATCATTCTCAAGATTATCTTAAGAGCAAAAAGTTTTCCCCTTCTCCTGTTCCGGCCCATTCAACTAGTGGATCATTGGCCCCTTTGCCACCCCCACCCTCAGCAGCACCATTATAAAGCCTGTATTTATTTTCCCACTTGCACAGAGAACCAGGCAACTTCTAATGTTTGCATCCTTTTACAGTGTGATAATTTCCCCTTTCCCTAAGTGAATAAACAGGGCAAATCATTTAATTTACTTCTTGCTTTGGAACAAAATTTTCCTGCTTAAGAATTATCCCTTCCTGCCATTTTTACTCATTACCTGAAGTCATACGTTTCTGTTTGACATCTCTTAATTGGTTTTGGAAATAATTATGTCACAGATGGAGACATCTGTGACTTCAGCTCTGAAGCAGAGAGTAGGACAAATGGAATTCTGAGTCATATAGACTAGCAACTCATGTAGATGGCCTCTAGTTCCAGTGTCTTTCAGAAAAACAAACTACTGCTTTTGATAGCCATGAAAGTTGGCAGTGTTGACCTCATATTTATACTCCCCAGCAGCATATGGTCATTTGCAAATGTTAAATTGGTCCCCCTTTTTAAGTTTGCATCTCATTTTGAAACCAACAATACTGTAAAATAAAGCCAGGAACTAAAGAGGCTTGTTGATAATCAAAGAAGTTCTGGAATATAGACATCAAAAGTAAACCTGACAACAGATTTACGACCTAACTTTTTAAAAATGTAGTACCTGCAAGATACATTCACAGTGGTTAACAGGACGTTTAATTTAAGTCAATGGACTTTGCTCCAATTTGCATAGTCGTTGAGAACCAGTTAGACTGAAAAATGAATTAAAGTACTACTCTACTTAACGATGGTATAAATAAATATTGAATGTCATAAGTTCAGTTGTTTTAAAGACTTGTAAAGGTTTTATAGTACAGTTTAAGATTAATGTACATCTTTAACTATTTTCATGAGTGATTTCCTTGATGGTATATGTGTGTTCTCTAACCTAGTTGAGAAAAGCTATTTCTGTGTGTGTGTGTGTGTGTGTGTGTGTGTGTGTGTGTGTGTGTGTGTGTGTGTGTGCACCTGTCCATGGGATTTTTCAGGCAAGAATACTGGAGTGGGTTGCCATTCCCTATACCAGAGGATCTTCCTGACCCAGGGATGGAACTCGCATTTCCTTGCAGGCAGATTCTTTGTTGCTGAACCATTGGGGAAGCCTCTTTTTTTTGTTGTACACTCTGTCAAAAAATATTTAAGCTAATAATCTCAATATGTGAATATTTATGAATAATATATATGCTGATATACTATACATTTTTAAAACATGTAAACAGTTTAAAAGGATGAGTTAAGATGGAAATTGGAGTGTTTTGATTTTTTTTCCTGCACTCCAGTGACTTCTTGTACCCTGTTTTGGCTATTACTGAGCTAGACCTCCTTAGAAATTTTTTTTCTTTATTCAGCTACTCTGTTTCCACTGATCCCCACCGATTGTATATATTTCCACTTTTAAAAACAGACAATATGACACATTGTTTTAGGTTGTCTTAAATACATCCTTGGGAAAATTTTCCCCAGTTTCCTAGGGTGGAACAAGTTTTCAGGTTCTAAAAAGAGAAAGTTTGGTATTGTACATAAATTCCCTGTTTAAGAAGAAATATCTATTTCATGAGGAGAAATAGTTTCAGAATAATGCTAAAGCACAGTGTCTTTTTCTTTTAGGGGGAGAGTTGTTGGCATTCCCTCTTCCAGGTACTATATTACCTGCCATTTAACTCTGGTAGGTGGTTATCCCCATTTTACAGACATAGAAACTGAGGTGCTAATAGATACCTTGCTCAGGTAGTGGAACTTGGCGGTTAGACCAATTGTTTGATAATGGGGATAAAGTTCTCAATTCTACATTGCTACCTCAGTAAGCATCTTGCTCAGGAAGAATATTTTGGGTCAATTTCAGTCCTAAACGTGATTTAGGATACTGTGTTTCTAATATGCATAGCTTAAAATATCACTGTCCAAATTAATTTACTTAATAAGATTTTGGTGTCCAGAAGGCACAGCATTGTTCTAACATTCTATTATGTCTAACTAGAAATTCGCTATCATTTATAATTCAGAAAGTTAATTTGTTGTATATACATGCTAGCTTTAAAAATTAAACATTGTCATTTTTTTAGACTTTAAGATCCAAATAATAGTTTGTATTAGCTTTGGAACCTTAATTGTTTTACAGATGGGTGGGGAATCCACTGCCTTTTCTTCCTGCCGTATTCAGCTAATGAACTATTTTCATTCACTAAGGAGGAAATGGAAAATAAAGTGGTAATTCAAGGGTGTGTTTTCTGCCCCCTGGTAGAAAATGCTAGTGACCTAAAACTGATGCAGGGAGTCAAGTATTTGAGACCTATAGAGATTTCCTCAAGGGAGATTTCCAGCAATGTCTATGGGTTGGAATTCTAGACCTTAAATCTTACATTTTCAAGGAAAGGTGGAATTTAGTTATAAGATCGTGCTTAGTATTTTGTGGATCTCGTTTTGAATTAATCTAATATTTGCACAGATGGAAAAATTTGTTGCTTGTGTCTTAAACTGAAGACAAAAATTATTTTAGAATATATGTTTTGCTATAAAAATATATGTTGAAAGCTGTCCCAAATTGCCCTTAGCAGTCCTTGCTCAGCTGTGATGTATTGGAAAGAGACAGCAATCAGAAGTTAAACTTCCTAAATTCTGATTACTCTGTGCCAGTAAGTCACTGTGTGGCCTTGGACAAATCACTCCCTAGGATTCAGATTCCTCTTCTTCAGCTGGGTATAGGCGTTATCTACAGTACCTCTAGGGACTGTGAATTGTACACAAATACATTGACATATATGAAACTAAGTGATAAGCACATACTACTGTTCTTAAGTTAAATCTGAAATTAATTGTTAATCTCGTTCACCTTTTCTCTGCTTTAGCAGACAGTTTCACACATTACTGTATCCTTCTAATGTGACAGAACTGAAAGGAACTGATATCTAAATGCCTGTTAAACACATGGCACTTCTATCCAGATAGGCATAAATGATTCTGTAATAACAAAGAACCCCAACATCTCAGTATTAAAATGACCAGTGACTTATTTCTTTTTCACAGGGGCTCTGCTCATTTTGGTCATTCAGGGTCTTAGACCAACAAAGCAGCCACCATCTCAAGTATGGCTGGTCTTCCTCTCTGTGCCTGAAGGATGAGACGGTGGCGTAGCATACACCGGTCTTTAAATGTTAGACCTGAAGTAGCATGGTGATCACATCCACTCATATTTCATTAATCAGAACAAGTTATCTGGCCACTCCTAACTTCAAGTGGGTGAGAAATTGCATTACAATCATGTGTCCACAGGAGAGAGCCAGAATATTCATGAACAGCCATGATGACTATCACAGTATTAAAGTCTATGGGATTGTGGCCAAATTTTTTTAGTGTAATTTCTGCCTTAATAGCATTTGTAATTTGAAATGAAATTACAAAATGAAAAAAAAAGAGATAAAAATGTTCATAAGATACTAAATAGGAAAGGGTGTTTGCAATTTAAAACTCCTTGAGGAACTTCCCTGGCAGACCACTGGTTAAGACTCTGGGCTCCCACTACAGAGGGCTCATCTGATCACACAACCCACATGCTGTGGTCAAAAAAAAAGAAAAAAAACAAACTCCTTTAGGAAACTCCAAAGAGATTATGAATAATCTGTTTTAAAACCTCATTGATCTTCAGGTGATTCTAAAATGATATGTTTAATCAAACTGCATCTTAATCCTTCCCAAATGGCTTATATACCATGATGCATGTTTAGTCTTTAACTCTTCTCCCCATACTACCATTAGGTACTTTATAGACATTTATAGTGATTACATCTGATATTTAAGCTTTTTAAATGATTTTCTAACATTAGTAATACCAAGCCAAACTATACTAAATTGAATATGTACAGCGCAGTGTTATTTTTAATCCTTTTGAGTCTTTATTTCAGTGGTTGATTCTGAGAATTCTAAGTTGCACTGCATAGTTGTACCGCCTCTTTCATGCCAGGGTTCAGGATTTAAGAACAATTCATGTGGGCATGGCTTGTTGCCTTTGTCCAATAAGCAGAAACTGCAGTTCATTGTATGCAGGGAAGCCTGGTTTGACCATAAGTAAAGTGGTAGGTATCATGCAATAAAATAAGACTAGGCCTTAAAATAATAAAGAAAATTATTTAATGAACTGCAGATAGAGTTGAAGATAAGCATAAAGCTTCATCTTAAACACAGTTAGAGAAGAGTGGGGAGGGAATAGTTCCAAACTTCTAGAAGGTTACCAGTGTAAAATGGCCTTTGGGCTGACCTTCTTTCTATACCACTGTCCCCTCGCCTTTGGCTTGCAGTAAGGACATTGAACTTAGAGTTAAACTTGTTAGAGACATGGTTTTACCATTTGTTGCCTGTGACCATGGACAAATCCCTTAACCTCACTGAGTCTCAGTTTCCTCTTGGGGGAAAAACTTGATCCATCCAGTCTATAGTCTGAAAGAGAATCATTTACAGATGAATCTGATTCCATTATATGGTTCCCAAATAGAAGTAATTCTAAGTTTCTATTAACATCCTCTAATGGACATGAACATAATTTTAAAATCCCCAGTTAGGAAAATTGTTCTACCTCTCATCTCTAACACCCACCTCTGGGTGTCACAGGTTTAGTGAAAGGCCAAATGGGGACCCTTTTTTGTTGCGTATGTGGATCCTCTTGTCTAAATTAAGTCAAAAAGGAGGGGGGGGGATTTAAAATTTAGTTTAATCTCTGCTTTTAAAAATACATCATATATTTTGGGAATTCTCCACTTCTAAGAATCAACTGGAAAAAGAAGGCAGGTTGAGAAAGTGGCGTGTTTAGGGAATTGAGGCATTTCAGAGTCGTTAGTTTATAACTTTGGGCAATTATTGGCTTGAGTTTTATCCACAAATAAAGTGAGATTGGACTAGATTATATCACTTGTAACCCTTATATTATCTTTGCCCAAGAAGAGTTCCTAAAATCATGTAAAAGTAAACCAGATTTAAAATTACCAATTAGAATGACTTCAACATATCTCTTCCCAGTTTTGTAAAATTAATATCTTAAACATATTTTTCATAATCTAAATATAAGTTTTATCTTTAGGACTTAAGGGTTTTTTAATGTTTTTAACTTCTAGAGAAAATTGACTCATTTGAGTTTTTCTTTAAAAATAATAACATTTAAATGTGTCAAATAGTATGTCATCTCATTTGATCCATTCTTATTGCAACCATACAGATAAGGAAACAAGTCTATGGAGATGTAAGTAACTTACCCAGGGTCTCAAGCTAATGGAATTAGAGACTTCAGTGCTCCCAACTCTAAGTGGTAGAACAAGCAGACAAAGCAGCAAGGATATAAAAGACTTGAACACCGCCACCAGCCAGTGGTATAAGAAAAGAAAATGATTGATCACTATCTGTACATGAACACCTATAGACAACAAATCCTTTTGATGCTTGAAGTTGGGTACAGGTCAGTGAGGGCAGAACTGAATCTCAGTCTTAATCTTGGTTAAATTACCTGAAACGTAGCAGATACTTGCTGTTTATTTTATTGAACTGAACTGTTGGACTAGAGACTTGCCATTTTAGTATTTATCATTATAGTTTTTATATTGTGAGGTTTTCTTCCCTCTTGCCTTTATCTCTAACCCTTTACCTGAGGAGTCAGTCAACCAAAAGTTGTTTGGATCTGTTTGTTCTAGATGCTACTTGATTTAGGATATTATATGTCTGTATGAATACTGGTAATAAGCAAAACTAAAAAGTCACATAAATGAAACTGTTTGAAGTGTTGACGAAGTGATGTCTAATGTGAAACCATATTCTTAACAAAATTTCAGCGATTTTTGACTGGAGCTGCAAGAAGGACCCTTGAGCAGGGAAAGGAAAGCTATTTCTGTATTGTACATTTAAGAATCTATTACATTGTTAATCTAAACAGTTTATTTAAATGTTGAGTTAAGTTGTGTGTGTGTGAAAAACACTCTTACTGGGTTTATCTGATATTCACCAGTCTTTGAAGCTAATAATACTGAAAAATTGAGTCCCTATAAAATTGTAGGAACTTTTGAATAGTCTGTCGAGATTATTCCAAGAGGAAAGGGTCTTATTTATATGTACAATTATTAAAGAATATGATCCCCCCCTTGTTAATTCTAATATATCATGAAATATACATATAAAATAATGTGTTTCTCTAATGCTTTTAGAGAAAAATAGTATGGAGTAGTGAAAGGAGTGTGGAGACAGCTTGTGTTTGAGGTCGGGCTTTCTAGCTGGGAGACCTTTCCAACCTCTTTCAGTTTGTTTCTTATCCTTCCTAAAGCTGTTAAGCTAGTCACCACTCTGTTACAATGATTAAATGAAAATATAGGAGAGTTTTGAAAACTGAAAAATGCACTACAAGTTTATTATTTCAAAGGCAAGCCTATTGGCTCAGTTTACTTATGAAATACTTGCAGTGGTGGGGGTGGAGTGGGGAGAGGGGCTAGAGAGCTTAAAAAGCTCCTCTTTACTGAGCACCTACTTGAATAACAGGCACTGTGATGAGTATTTTTAAGATGTTATTTCATTTAATCTTTGCAACAACCAAGTGAGAGAAGTAACTTTCATTATAGTTTCTGGGCTTCCCAGGTGACACCCAGGTGGGCTTCAGGGCAGGTGGTAAAGAAAACCCGCCTGCCAATGCAGGAAAGCGTAAGAGATGTAGATTCAATCCTTAGGTCAGAAAGATCCCCTGGAGGAGGGCAGGGCAACCCACTCCAGTACTCTTGCTTGGGACATCCCATGGGCAGAGGTGCCTGGCCTGCTATGGTACATAGGATTGCCAAGAATCAGACATGACTGAAGCAACTCAGCACACACCCTCAAGAAGGAGAGAGAGAGGTTTAGTGACCTGTTCACAAAGGTCACAAAGATGTTCACAAAGATGGTTAGTGATGGTCTGTTCGAAGTCTTGTGCTTCCAGCTGTTATTCAACCTGCTCTTCTTGAGCAAAGGAAGAATAGATGTGTATACATGTGAGATTGTCCCATGTGCTTTGTAGTTTTCAGAAATAAGTGATTTTGTATGTCCCAGGAGAAGAGAGACTTGGTCAAAAATAAAAGCATTGGAAAGGACCTAAAGGTTGAATGACCTAACATTAAAACCACAAGCAAACTGGTGGTAGATTAGAGCCCAGTCCAGCAAATAACTGGTTTTTTGATCCTTATGTTTCCTTTAAACTAGACCTTGGAATAGAATTAGTAAGCTGTAGCTGTGATAATAATAGTCATATCTATATTTGTATTACTCTTGGGTTCATAGAGCCTTCAACACACAGTCTCATCTTTTCCAAATGACTATGTTTATTACTCAGAAGATATGGGGTGAGGGGGCAGCGCTAGGAGGATTTTCCAGGTTATTTAGGGAAATATCTGAGTAGAGACAGGAGGAACCAGGCATGTTTAGGAGATGATGAAGTCTGGGAGAAGGTAAGTGATGGCCATTTAATTAGGAGAAGGATGGGGAAAGGGAGGTGGGATGGGGAGGTAATTTTTAATATCAAGCCCAGCATTCTAATTTTCTTAAAGATAAAAAGAACTACTTCACTCCCCTCCCTGTTTTTATTAAAGCAGGTGTGTTTGTGTATGTGCATGTACACTAACTTCTCTTTGAAAATAAAACCTCTTGGAAGGAATTTCTGAAGAAAGATATACCTGAAGATGACCCAAAGTAAAAATATACAGACCTTAGTTTTGGTGTGTTTATAAGGGTTTTAGCTTTCTTAAATCACCTTATATTTGTAGCTAGTTTATGAAATGAGTGGAAAATATAATGAATTTGATTTCTGGAAAACAAAACCCTCTGTCGAAAATCAGCAATACTTCACATAGCATTTGGGGTTCCTTTCTTTAAAAAACAAAACAAGTTCTTTGCACCTCCCAGATAGAATTTAAACTTCCCTGCCTTTGTTAAACTAAATCATCCCCCACCTGACCTGCTCCCCTGGCATTCTGCCCTCCAGTTACTTAAAGCTCCTGTAGCACTGAGCCAGGTGTGGTATCCAGGCTGCCATCTTGGGCTCTTGATTCCTGCTTTGGCACTTCCAGTTCTCTTGACTCTCCTTTCCACCTGGCAGAACTACTTTCTTCAAACCTAAGTTCAAATGCATCTGAAGCCTTCTTTCACCTTCTGTAAGCAGTAAAGCCCTGCCCTTTTCTGTGCTCCCACTGCTTTGTACGCCTGTTTTCATTAAAGCAGTTACCTTATATCAGTATTGTTTTCATGACTTTCCTTTCTACACTGTCAGCTCCTGGAGAGCAGAAATTATTGTAGTTTCTGTATCACCTGGAATTAGCCACCTGCACCTTTATAGGGAACTCGATACTTGAATTGGTAAGTTGACGCATCAGGCTGGTGGATGTTCTGGGCCGAAGGAGGAGTGGTTTAGCTAGGAACACTTAGTCACATCCCACAGGACAAGTGGAGGCCAGGTTCACTTGTCCATTTCTTACCAAATCACTCATCTCTCGACATAAACACCCTGTCTTCATCAACACCCTGGCTTATATATTTCTTTTCGACCTATTTTGATTTTTATCGCTGGTTTATCCCTTCACCCTACTTCAGTGCCCGTGATCCCCAAACTTTTCTTGTTCTTGTATCTCGCTACTGTTCTGGACAGTGGGTCACTATTCTTGGGTTAGGGTTTAAGATTTTTCTGAATCCAATACTTTCCTTTGCTCAAAAGCCCAGGGGCCTGGAAGAATGGAGAAATAATTGGAGGAGCGGGACATTGGTGTTGTGGTAGGCAGAATAAACCCCCTTTCCCTGAAGATGCCTACACCCTATATCCCCGGACACTCTGACTATGTAGATGTAGAGTATGGACCTTGAGGTGAAAAGGTTATCTGATATCAGCTGGGTGGGTCTGGTGTAATCACATGAATCCTTCAGCGCAGAACAACTTTCCCAGCTGGGTCACATACGAGATTGGGAGGTATTTGAAGTACAAGAAGGGTTCAGTCCCCATTGCTGACTCTGAAGATGGAGAGACAGGGCCACAAGCTATGTTGGAGGCCTCCTGAGGCAGAGAATGGCCTTGAGCGGACAGTCAGCGAGAACACAGGGAGCTCAGTCTTGTGATGATAAGCAACTCAACTCTACCAGTAAGCCAAGTGAGCAGGCTCTTCCCTGAAGCTTCCAGAGAGGAACACAGTCCTGCAAACACCTTGATTTTAGCCCTGTTGAAACCCATGTCAGAACCCATGTCAGAAGTGTAAAATAAAAAATTTGTGACATTGAAAGCACTGTATGAGGTAACTTGTTATGGCAGCATTAGAAAACTAAAGCAGATAATAAAAGTAAAGAACAGAACAAGGTTTCTGGATTGAGGCCTCCATTTTCCTCCTAGCTCTCAGCTCCCAAAGGCCACCTACAGTTCCTTGCCATGAGGCCTCCACAGGCAGGTCAAGCATAGGTTGCTTTCTTCCAGAAAAGCCAGAGCACATCTGACGACTTCTGAAGCCCACCGGAGAAAGCTCTTCCAAAGAACTTGTGATCAGGTCAGGCCCACCCCTGTGATCTGGATAATCTTCCTGTTTTAAGGTGAATTGATTTGGACTGTAATTATATCTACATTGCAGACTGTAATTCTGTATCTGATTCTTCTAAGTATATCATTCCACATTTCATGGAATTAAAAAGCAGCCTTAAAGGTCTGGTCTAGTGCCTTTACGCTTTTCTGTGACACCCCCCCCTTCCCCATCAAAAGAACATTTTATTTTGCAGTCAATGTCCACATATTTCGTCAAAACATTTGGAGCCTATTAAATTGATACTGCAAACCATGGTTTGAGAAACACTGAAGACCATTTCAATTCCTTTTCTTTAAACTCCTCTCCCAGCAACAGAGGCCCTCTCCCTTTTAACTGCTCAGGCAGCTGGTGGGAGAGACTCTTTACCCCGGAGAAGCCAGACCCAACCTTTTACTATACCAGGAAGTGAGAAGACCAGAATTCTGGCTGCAACTAAAGAGTTTTAAGGTGAATCACAGCCCTAGCCATAGTGATACAGAAAGGGGAAATGGGTTCCTACAGGAGGGAGGTAAGTTAGAGACTTTATTGGGGGAATTTACTTCCAAATCAAAATGGTAACCATGAAAGTCATTAGTGCTGTCCTGGTTCTTAATCTCTACACAGTCTGGTATACAGCTTGCCATATATTTATTTGTAGCTATGAGAAAACAATTGCTAGTCCCTACCTCTTAGACTTAAAATGCTTTATTCAACTTTGAGGTTATGAAATCATTTACCCTGCTGTTCATAATTTTTTTTCTTCTAAATCTCACAACTAGTCAAAAGTCTGATTGATGTACTTAATCTAGTAAAATCTGTCACTTCTTCATCTCTAATTTTTAAAATTTTCTAATTTAACAACATTTCTTTAAAAAAATAAATAATGCATTTGTATGGTTCCAAAATTTGTAAGAATTTAAAAGTACCAGGGAAATTAAGTCACCCTCCTACGTATCTCCCTAAGTCTTCCAGTTTTGTGACTGCAGAGTATTCCCTTACATTGCTGTACCAACTCCCACTAATACAGACAGGAATACAGTGGTTATTCGTGCCTGGGCAAGTATTCCTACAGACTTGATTCTGTGAGTGGGATGGCAGGGGCAGAAGGATACAGGAAGTTGTAATTTTGATGGATAGTGCAAACTGCCCTCGAGCAGTTTGTACTCTGCAGCTAAATATGAGGGCTTTCCCCCCATTCTTACTAGCACTGTTTGTTTTTGATATTTGACAGTCTTATAGGTGGGAGATGATAGATGGGAGATGACACCTAAATTCTTGTTCAGAGCTATTTATATGTTTCCTTTTCTATGAGCTATTTTACCTATTTTTTCTGTGGTTTTTGGTGTTTTGAGATATAAGGGCAAGTATATGGGTACCTGCGGAGAAGGCAGTGGCACCCCACTCCAGTACACTTGCCTGGAAAATCCCATGGATGGAGGAGCCTGGTGGGCTGCAGTCCATGGGGTCGCTAGGAGTCGGACACGACTGAGCGACTTCACTTTCTCTTTTCACTTTCATGCATTGGAGAAGGAAATGGCAACCAACTCCAGTGTTCTTGCCTGGAGAATCCCAGGGACAGGGGAGCCTGATGTGCTGCCATCTCTGGGGTCACACAGAGTCGGACACGACTGAAGTGACTTAGCATAGCATAGCATATGGGTACCTGTATAAGAGAAATTAGCCATTTGTGATGTGAATTGTAAATAATTTGTTTTTTTAGCTTGTTTTTGGTAAGTAGGCCTTTTGGGCAGGGTAGGCTATCTTACATCCCTATCTCAGAGGTAGTCCACATTCTGTCTTCTCTGTCTTCCTAATGAGACTATCAAACACATACTCATTAGTAACAACCATAGGCTCAGTAGTATCTGATTTAGGCATGTGCATATTTGTCGCTCAGTTGTGTCCAACTCTCTGCAACTCCATGGACTGTAGCCTGCCAGGCTCCTCTGTCCTTAGGGGTTCTCCAGGCAAGAATACTGGAGTGGGTTGCCATGCCCTCCTCCAATATTATATTCTACTGAGGTTCATCTGACAGCTGCTTATTGTCTCAGAAGCATTTTGAGAAGTTTCTTAATTTAGCTTTCTAATGTTCACTATAGTAAGGGTTGAGAAGGGCCAGCCCTAGACCCTCAAGCTAACTCTCCCTTCGTCCTTAACAGAGTTTGCCAAGTGTTTTTCTCTAGGGTGATCAGGACCTTCTCTGTTAGAAATGTGTGATTCTAGCAGACTGCCTTCTTGTTAGGTTATAGTGCAGAGAAGAAGCTCATGTATCCGGATAATGATAGTAACTCTTCTGAGGATGCAATAGGAAGAATTAGACGTTCTCACCACCCCTTCAGACTGTCCTAGGAGTCTCTTCGTCAGTCAGACACTGGCCAATGGAAATGATTGTAGTTCTCAGCCTCAAGCAACACCTCCTCTGCTGCATGAGGGAGTTTCCTAGATTCAGCCTGTGTGAATGATAAGTGGATGTGGAAGATTTATGGTCTTCCAAGTCACTTTCTGTGGTGGAGCAGAGTAGGAATAGATTTTCCTATATTCAGAAGTCACACTGTCAATTTAATCTTGTAGTTCATTGTAGATATAAACTTACAGCAGCACTCTGTAGTAACTTTGTGTTTTACAGTAGCATAAATTAGACTAATTGTAGTAATTTCTTGATAGCCCCCAACCCACCCTGTCACTCTGCCCTTCTCAGCTCCTCCAGTTCCTCCACTGAGTGCATTCCTTGCGGTTTTGCTTTTAGCTGGACCACCCGACCCACCCCCACCCCCCTGGTCTTCTCAGATATAACCTTCAGGTTAAAGTAAACCTGACTCGGAAAGGAACAGAAGCTTCACAGAGAATAAGGCACCTAATAAACTAAGATCTGCAGGGCCATCAGGAATTACGCAGAGCTGGTAGCAGAGGGGCATGGTTAAAGGAACGTTCTGATCGTGGAAGCAAGGAGCATGGAGAGGCGATGAATGTGGTGGAAGCACCCCACAGAGTTTAAGGAGTGAGGAAGAGGAAAGGGAGGGGTATGAGATAAGGCTAGAGAGAGGTAGGTCCAGGCACTGGGCCAGCTTCTGCGTGCAGCACTGTCTGGATTTTATCCTTATGGTAAGAGGGAGTCGTCAAAGCCTTACGTAAAGAGGTGAGCCTTCGATCGGTGCTTTTTTAGAAAGCATCATCTACCTAAAGTGGAGGTAGAGAGCTGATTGGAGGAGGCAAGAATGGAGGAAAGGAGACCTATTTTGTGTGGGGTAGAGGGTACTAGTGCAGTCACACAGGTTAGGAATGATGTCCAGAAAGAATTCGTTTTTGTACATTATGAATTTGTTGAGGGCAGGGAAAAAAAGTTGTAAGAAAATGATCGGCTCAGGTTGTGGCGTGTGTTTTTCAGTAGCATCTAACTGCTTTATTTTGAGAAACTAGGAATAGCACGATACAGTCACGAGAAGAAATCTGTTCTGGCAAGCTTCACATTAAGATCTTTGAAAAGCATAACCCTAGAGTCTTATGCCTTAGCGTATATCTGGCATCTTTACTGTTCGAAACCCTCCAATGTTACACAGTTGGCACTGGTAATGGCTGATTACTCCAAAAAGTAATCTTTGGGTAGTTATACATATGTATCTTAGATATTTTATTTAACTTAAATATACTTAGGATTTAGAACCAAAGCCTTTTATTTGAGAATGGGACTGCCAGCCATTATAGTCCTTCAGTAAAACCATATCCAATGACCATACTCCATACAATTTCCAATATATTTCTTTTGAATTTAGCAAGAACTTCACAATGAATACAAAATTACTCTGGGTTAGTTTGTTTACCCCAGGGTTTTACAGTTGTCTCACCCATAGTTCAACAGCATCTTTTTTTTTTCTTTAAGGTACTCATCATTATTGAAATTTTAAAAAATAATCAATTTTGATACAAGTTCCATGTCTTGGATTTATATATAACTGCTTTATGTAATTATTAATTTAGTTAATGCATGAGTTCAGTTAGCATAAACAGATGGGGATAAAGGCAACTGATTCGTAGTTAAGCCTGAAATCCAACTGATGGAACAGAAATGAGATGATGTGCTAACTTTGAGCACTTTGCTATTGTCATGGAGTTTTACAGAGGAGAGAATGATGTTGAGGTAAAATGACAAGACAGCTAAGTGGAAGTCAGTTGAAGAACTTTTCTCATGCAGTATAGTTCTGTGGAATTTGAGGTTCTAGGACCAACAAAAAAGACCACAGACTACGAAGTCAGCCTAGGTTTAACTCTGGCTCTGCCTCTTACTTGCTGTGTGAACTTAGGCATGTGACACAATATTTCTGCGCTTTGTTTCCCTTAGCAATAAAAGGAGTGTAATAGTCTCGTCCTTAGGGTTGTTAGGTAGATTAAATAAGATGATAGGTATCGTCTCACATTGTACATTCTTTTTCTTTGTCACCAACACCCTGCAAGGTAGTAAACTATTAGTGTTTTGAAAGTCAAATCCACTTATAGTATAGCTGGCCTATTTCATGCATCGTTTGCAATGACTAATAACAAGAGGAAGAAAACTATAAGCCTGTCCTCTGAGTTAAAGGCCTTCAGTGGAGGCGTCACCTCTTTGCTGAGAATGAGAGATCACCAGGAAAGTACCTCTCAGGATCCAGGAGTCATAGTGGAACTAGGAAAGCTTTATCAGCATTTAGTGATAAGTTTTTATGATAAAGAAATACTCTCAAACTTAAAGAGGGAAAGAAAAACTGCCCAAAAACAGACTGTTATCTTGAAAGGAGCTTTCTATAATTTGTCTTTATCAGTATTGTTGAAGTAGATGTTGATACTTAAGAAATATTTTCTTTCTAACAGGTTGTAAAATTAAAGCGCTGAGAGCCAAGACGAACACGTATATCAAAACACCGGTTCGTGGTGAAGAGCCCATTTTTGTTGTCACTGGACGGAAGGAAGATGTTGCCATGGCCAAACGAGAAATCCTGTCAGCTGCAGAGCACTTCTCCATGATTCGTGCATCTCGAAACAAAAATGGCCCTGCCCTGGGAGGGCTGTCATGCAGTCCTAATCTGCCGGGTCAGACCACCGTTCAAGTCCGAGTGCCCTATCGCGTGGTAGGGCTGGTAGTTGGACCCAAAGGAGCGACCATCAAAAGAATCCAGCAGCAGACCCACACGTACATAGTAACTCCGAGCAGAGACAAGGAGCCCGTCTTTGAAGTGACAGGGATGCCCGAGAATGTTGACCGAGCACGAGAAGAAATTGAAATGCATATTGCCATGCGCACGGGAAACTACATTGAGCTCAACGAAGAGAATGACTTCCATTACAACGGTACCGACGTCAGCTTTGAAGGCGGCACTCTGGGCTCTGCGTGGCTCTCCTCCAATCCCGTTCCTCCTAGCCGCGCCAGAATGATCTCCAATTATCGAAATGATAGTTCCAGTTCCCTGGGAAGCGGTTCCACAGATTCCTACTTTGGAAGCAATAGGCTGGCTGACTTTAGTCCAACAAGCCCATTTAGCACAGGAAACTTTTGGTTTGGAGATACACTACCTTCTGTAGGCTCAGAAGACCTTGCAGTTGATTCTCCTGCCTTTGACTCTCTACCAACATCCGCTCAAACTATCTGGACTCCGTTTGAACCAGTTAACCCACTCTCTGGCTTTGGGAGTGATCCTCCTGGTAACATGAAGACTCAGCGTAGAGGAAGTCAGCCATCTACTCCTCGTCTGTCTCCTACCTTTCCTGAGAGCATTGAACACCCACTTGCTCGGAGGGTTAGGAGCGACCCACCTAGTACAGGCAACCATGTTGGCCTTCCAATATACATCCCTGCTTTTTCTAATGGTACCAATAGTTACTCCTCTTCCAATGGTGGTTCCACCTCTAGCTCACCTCCAGAATCAAGACGAAAGCACGACTGTGTGATTTGCTTTGAGAATGAAGTTATTGCTGCCCTAGTTCCATGTGGCCACAACCTCTTCTGCATGGAATGTGCCAACAAGATCTGTGAAAAGAGAACGCCATCATGTCCAGTTTGCCAGACAGCTGTTACTCAGGCAATCCAAATTCACTCTTAACTATATATATATACATAAATACTATATCTCTATATGGACTCGTAAAGGCATGGGTATAATGGTACCCCCAGTAAACTTCCTAATGAATTCTTATGACTGTTATCAGGCTTTATTGGGATTAGGCTAAAGTTGTTAGTAAACTTATAAAAGGCTGCTATGGTAACACTAAACCTAAGTGGTCTCTTGTCTTAGTTTGGTTTGAATTATTAATCTTATCCTGTAGACCCAGAGACATAGCTTGTGTAAGAATTGCTAAAGCTGACGTTCAACTCGGCTGAGTGAAGATAATCATAGGTTGTGTGAACCTATGAGAAAAGTGTATACGTCTAAGATTTCCAAATGATGGGTCCCAAAGCCTAACCACGTTAAGAGTTTATGGAGGGTACGCGGCATTACAGATGACTCAGACACTTCCAGGGCTGCCTTCTTTACACTGCCAGTTTTGACAAAACAGGTCCGTTTGTTTTTTTATTTTACAACAACTTATGCCTAATTCTGCAGGATTGCAAGTAACTTTTTAATGCATTGTGGTTGCTTATTGGTAATAATAGGGCTGATGGCGGTTTACTCAATCACTGGTTATAATTTGGGACAAAAACTGCTACACTGACCTTCATCTCGCCCAGAGTGCTCCCGGCTGGTCTGATCAGTGGAGCAGGAATGCAGTTGTGTTGATCGTGAATTCCTACCCATTGCCTCCCTCAGTGAATGTGGAAATGGCCACCTGGGTTTTTCCATTCCAGGAAAGGCTTTGGGGTGCACCTGCATTGGCTAATAATTGAGGATACGAACATTCCATTCATTAGTCTGATCAAGCTATTGATTAATTTTTAGACTATAGATCAAAATGTGAAACATTTTATGTTCAATCCATATTTGTCTTGCACATTATAAATGTATTTTTATTTTTTAGTCATTTAGGGGAGGGGGAGGGAGAGAGGGGTAACAATGCCCTTAGCATATTTACAGAAGCAGCTGTGACGACCTCCAATCAGTTTACTTCATTTCAAAACCTGTTTCCAATCACAAGGAAAGATTTCTTTACGATACACTTTTTACATTTCACCTGTGGATGTCTGTGACTTTTCATCCTCAGTATGTTCCCAAATCTGCTGGCATTGAACGGATAAAACATTATATTGGTGGGTTTTTCTACTAATTATTTTTTGAAGCATTATTTTCCCAACACAAAAGAGCTTTTTTTCTCAGTATAACAAAAATTGAAATCCTATGTGTATTGAATAGTAAATAGACAAATTTTATTTTTTATTTCCACTTGAAGAGTTACATTTCGTATAAAAGTTTACAAATAACGGTTTTTATTTTGATTTTTTCAGTATAAAAAATTGCCTTGATGGCATATTATGATGTAATGCTAATTGCTTGTAGAATAGTTAAATGTCAGTATTGAAACCTAATCTCTAGCTGCCGTCTTGTAGATACAAACGAATGTTCACCAAGCATGTATTTTGTATTTCGTTGCATTGTACACTGCAACTAATAAGCCAAGGAATCGACATATATTAGGTGCGTGTACTGTTTCTAAAAACCACAAACTAAGAATGATAAATTATCAATATAGTTTAGTATTTGCTAATTTTACTACACTCTTTTGTTATGTATATGTAGGGAAGTCATAGGGATTATAAATTCAATTTGAGTAAAGTTTAAAACCATATATTTTATGATAAAGGGCCTTTAACTTAAGATGGCCAAAGCACTGATATTATATATTTGCTGTAAAGAGAATTATAAGAGTTTTATTTTTCTGATATTAAAAGTTACTTAATAAAGACTTGTTTCCATTAACTTGAATGTATTCTCCTTGGTGTTTTTCATGTATTCATTAGTTTACACTGGAAGACTGCTACTTGCCAGAATTGAAAACGTCCTTTAGCAAGAGTTTCCCCTCTCCCTAGCTAGTGTTCCGTGTTCTAGGTGTGGAATGTGTTGCTTATGCTCCTCCTCTCCAAATGTAGCTTTTTTCTTTAAATAAGTGTCACATTATAGTACATCTAGAGATTTGGCTAGTTTTAGATTATATAATTGCATGTTTATATAGTTGACCACATAGTCACAGTTAATCTAATATGAATAAAATAGTGATTTACACATATTAATGTTAACTAACATCCTGAACTCAACTTAGACTTAGTTTTTATCCTTTGTTACAGATTGTCCTTTTATCACCAAAACTATAAAACTAATTTTTTCTAGTATGAAGGTGCGAGTTTTTAACTTTTAATTCTGAAGTACCTTCTGAAAGACTTTGTGGTTGATTAAAAAAAAAATATATTGCTCCATTAATGAAAATGACTTTGCTGACTAGAATAAATTGTTGCTGTTTGGTAAAAAGCAAGAATAAAGACACTTCTAGATTGTTTTACTAAAACCAAAATTCTGTCCTTAATACTTAGAGGTATTACACAGCCATAGGAAATCTTTCCATTATAAGTTTTGAACAAATTCCCAGGCTGTGCTAGATAACTCTGGAATGTATAGATTTGGTGATGGGCAGGATCATTGCCCTGTGGAATTATTTCACTCATTTTAGGATTAGCCTCCAGAAGTATGAAAGTCAAATTATTCGACTCTGTTGTAGTTTTACAATTCCAGCATAGACTGAGAGGTGAATATGAATTTTAACTTGCACATAGTATAAGGTCAAGATCTTTCAGAGGACCTTGAAAATAATCTCCAAGGCTTTCCTTGCCAGAGGAAGCCAAGACTTTGTCTGAAATTAATATTAGCAAAACTGATAAACACACATCCAAGGTCTCCATCTGAACCTGCCTTCCCTCATATGCCTACATCCGTTTTCTTGTTTAAGGAAGTACCAGGAGAGGGGCTCCATGAACCCCGTGGACCAGTGTTACCAGGGAATTGTTGCACCATACTGGATAATCTGCAGTGTGGATAATCAAGGATTAGACAAACCTGTTGAAAACTTGACATTATTCATTTACACGGCCTTAGAGGCTAGATGCTAAGCTGCAAATGTGAGGATCAGATAGCAGCTTAGTTATAATGATATGTGACTCTTTCTATAAAGGAATTTATCAAAAGTATCCCCTTGCAAAATAGGTTTTTAGCAAGAGTGAGAAAGGCTAGAAGAGTTAGGTTTAGAAAATAGGTACAGGAATGTTATTACACTTCAAATTATTCTTATCAGTGGATGTGTTAGCATAAAAAGACACATTCTCAATCTGCTACCAACCTCCCCTCAAATATTCTCCCTTTCTCGTTCCAAAACTCTGTACAAATAATGCAGGATAGTGATATTTATAATACAGGCATAGCTCTGATATACCGTGAGTTCAGTTCAAGGCCACCACATATAAAAGTTATTTATACTGGACTGTAGTCTGTTCAGCCTGCAATTGCTATTGTATCAAAGGAACAGTGTACATACCTTAATTTTAAAATACTTCATTGCTAAAAAATACTAACCAGTACCTGAGCCTTCAGTGGGTCATTATCTCTTTGCTGGAGGGTCTTGCCTCGATGTGAATAGCTGCTGACCAAGGTGGTGGTTGCTGAAGGTTGTGTCATTTTCTAAAAATACAATAGAGTTTGCCACATCAATTAACTCTTCCTTTCACAAAAGATTTTTCTGTAGCATGTAAGGCTGTTTAGTAGCATTTTACCCCCAGTAGAACTTCCTTCAAATTTGGAGTCAATCTTCTCAAATCCCATGCTGCTCCATCAACTAAATTTATGCCCTATTCTTAATCCTTTGTCGTCATTTCACCAGCCTTAACGTTATCTTCGCCAGGAGTAGGTTCCATCTGAAGAGACCTTTTTATTTGCTCATCCATAAGCATCTCCTGCACTCAAGTCTTTATCATGAGGTTTCAGCAACTGAGTCACATCTCGAGGCTTAACTTCTGATTCTACCCATCTTGCTGTTTCTACCACATCTGCAGGCAGTTCCATCACTAAAATCTTGAACCCCTCAAAATCATCTATGAGGGTTGGATTCACCTGCTTCCAATTTCTTAATGTTGGTGTGTTGACCTGTTCCCATGAATCATGAATGTTTTTGATGGCATCAGGAACTCTTTCTAGGTTTTCAGTCGACTTTGCCCAGATCCATCAGAGAACACACTATCCATGGCAGCTATAGTCCTAATACGTTTGTCAAAAAATTAGACTTGAAAGTCGAAACTCCTTGACATGTGGGCTGCAGAGTGAATGTTGTGTTCATCTCATTGTACAGCTTCCATCAGAGTTCTTGGTTGACCAGATGCGTTTTCAATGAGCAGTAATATTTTGAAAGGAAACCTTTTTTTTTTTTCCCCCTGTCAGTCTCAGTGATGGGCTTAAAATATTTAGTAAACCATGCTGTAAATAGATGTGCTACCATTAGACAGCACAGGCAGAGTAGATGTAGATGATTCTTAAGGACCCTACAATTTTTGGAATGGTAAATGAGTGTTGGCTTCAACTTAAAAGTCACCAACGACATTAGTACCTGAGAGAGTCAGCTTGTCCTTTGAAAATTTTTGAGACCAGGCATTCATTGACTTCTCTTTAGCTAGGAAAGTCCTAGATGGCATCTTCTTCCAATATAGGGCTGTTTACATTGAAAGTCTGTTCAGTATAGCCACCCACATTGGTTACCTTAGCTAGATTTTCTGGATAAACTTGCTATTTAGCTTCTACATCAGCACTTGCTGATCCACCTTGCACTTTCATGTTATGGAGACAGATTCTTTCCTTAAACCCCATGAGCCTACCTTGGCTAGCTTCAGAGTTTTTTTCTGTAACTTTCTTAACCCTCATAGAATTGAAGAAAGTTAGGGCCTTGCTCTGGATTAGGCTTTTTGACTTAAGGAAATGTGACTGGTTGGTTTTCCTTCAAGAACTTTTCGCTCGGAATCACATTTGACTAACTGGCACAAGAGAGCCAGCTTTCAGCCCATCTCTGCTCTTGACGTGCCTTCCGCACTACATCATTTCTAGCTTTTTATGTAAAGTTCAAGTGACTTCCTTTCACTTCAACACTTAAGAGGCCACTGTAGTGATTAATTGGCACAATTTCAAAATTATGTCTCCAGGAACAGGGAGGCCCAAAGAGTGGGAGAGATGGAAGCATTCTTAGTGGTGGAGCAGTCAAAACACATTCATGAGTTAAGTTTGCCATCTGTTATAGGCACAGGCCATGGCACCCCAAAACAATTAGAATAGTAACATCAAGGATTGCAGATCATCATAACGGATAAAATAATGAAACAAATACCACAAGAACTACCAAAAGGAGACATGCAAAGTGAGCAACTGCTGTTGGAAAAATGGTGCTGACAGACAACGCAGGATTGCTACCAACCCTGAACTTATTTTTTAAAAGTGCAGAGAAGTGAGACACAATACAACAAGGTCTGCCTGCATCTTGTGAGCCTCTTTTCCATTGTCAGTATACTTTCATAGCATAGTTTAGTGGTTGCAGTAATACTGTTTTATGGCTATTCCATACCTGAACCATTTTCTATTAGCGGGTAAGTAACTATAGGCAGTGGAGCACTGATGAAATAGGAAAGGACATTGAGAAACCTAATAAGGAGATTCCATGGAATAAAATTAAAAATTGTCCTCTTTAAACTGCCGGCCTTCCTACTTGAGTGTCACAGAGTAATTACTCCCAGTAAGTGTCTTCAGCTGACCACATGAAATAATTGAAAGTTATGAACGTTACATTTTCTTGCCATTTGGGGATTTTCTATACTGTTTCCATATTAATGTTTTATCTGGTTTATAAGAAGCATTTGCACACGAGTGCAAGAGTCCTTCCGTATCTCTTGGCTAGGTATCTTTAACAGTAAACAGAGCTCAGTGATCAGAGCTCAGGATTGGAAGGCAAAAGAGGAAAACAGTTGGAGAGGAACTACTACATTTTTAGGCCCTCGAGGTGTTTTTAGAGGGCTCATGGGAAACGGAGATGTTTGTCACCTGACACCTGAGGGAGTCCTTGCTGCCTTTGTGATTAAAATTATAAATCTTCAATTTTGCAAGAGCGTATGCAAAAATACTTTATTAAGTATGAAAATCTTAAGAGCTATGATACTCAGCTGAAAACACAGCAGTGAAAAGCCGCAAAGAACTGGCTTAATAATCTTGCTCTTTTAAGAAGAGACAGTAACAATACTGTAAATCAACATACTTCAATATTTCAATAAACTAAAAAAAACAGACAGCAAAGGCCAAGAATATATAAATCTTTGTTCAGTGCCTACCAGCAACATTTCAATATTTACCTAAAGCATCTAGCAGTGTCATGCGTAATTTACTGCATGTATTAACTTTGAACACCAAGATGGGAAAAATCACCATCTTAAAGGATGCACAAAACCTCAAAACACAGAGATGACCTATGCCGAGACAGATGAGTTCTGTTAAAGTGGAATATTCTCCTTGGTATATGTGCTGCTGAAGCAACCACAGGATGTTCTTGGAGAAGTCAACAATAGCCTCTATTCAAAATGAAAATATGAGGGTTTTTTTTTAATGTGATCCTGGAACTATATGAATATAACGATTATTTAAAATGAAAATAAATTATAGGTATTTCCCTATTTTAAAACACCGAGGTTCATATCTATTCCATGACATTACGGTGGAATTTTTTACAGGATCTGTTACTGTAATTTCAAGGGAATTACCAAAGGCATTTTAACAAGAGAGCTGAGTAGTGTAGAGGTTTCAAGTCTACTTGAGTCATAGACGGAAAATGCTAACATATGGAAATTAGGCATTGTACTTTAAAGATAAATCTAAAACTGAGAGCTAAGATTTCTACAAAGGTTGAGGGAATACTTGATAGCTTATGGACTTCACTAATGTTAAATATTTGTAAATTACCTAGATATAAAGCCTCTGAGGTTTACTATTGGGTGACAATTTTTAAAATATGAGTAATAAAACTAGTAAAGAGCCAAACCAACTACTCTTAAGAAATTGTTATTGGAATTCTTGGTAAAGTAAGATTTTCTGAAAGCAAGATCACAGAGAAAAACTGGAGACACGGACTGTTTCATTTCTTCCACATTGGTGGAGTCTACTATAAGACCTTACTGTAAATTTTAAAAATTTTGGTGTGAAAGTAATTATGTGGGTTTTCTTTTAAAGTGGCTCTTAAAACTACTTTCTTGCTAGTGGTAAAGAACCCATCAGCCAATGAAGGAGACATAAAAGACAGGGGTTCAACGGGATGATCCCCTGAAGGAGGAAATGGCAACCACCCGCCCACACACTCCAGTATTCTTGCCTGAAAAACCCCACAGGCAGAGGAAGCTGGTGGGCTACAGTCCATGGGGTGGTCCCCAAGAGTCGACGTGACGGAAGCGACTTAGCACACTTAACACCTCAGTTAAGGACTTTTTTCCCTCCTATACTGAGAAAAACCAAGAATGGACTGTGAATGGGTTTTTGGTTGTATATGGATTAAAAAGCAACTTCCCTTTGTTATTCTATACATTGCTGAATGTGAACTTGGAAACTACACATTGTCACCCAATGGCATGGCTGAGAATGTTTCTTTTTAATTCTGGTAGTTGCAGTTATCTTGAAGCCGGACATACCTTCCCAAGTCTGTCTTTTCAGTACACAGATGAAAGTTCTCAGAGAGCCACCATCTCACTGGAAGTGAAAAGAACAAACTCCAAACGTGTCTAATTTTCCTGGCCTGTTCCCTGTGGCTTTTCGTGAGCCACAAGAGAACCAGTGAGATCTTATTTTCATGTGACTGTGGTGAGCACTCTTGAGTCAGAATCATATTTTATGTGTTCTCTTCCCAAGCAAGCGATGTCTAGTGCTTTGGGGAAAATATGCCCTCACTCAAAGATTCTATTTGTGGTCAAGGATGACAGAAATGTTTCCTTTACTTTTACTCTCTTTACTAGTAGACAAGTCTTTCTAAAGGTTCTATTCCATTTTCCTCAACCTTTTCAGTCACCTCCTGTCAGCCCTCGCACCTCCCTTTTTTAACCTTCCCCCAGGAAACGGCATCCTTCTGCGATCCTTTCCACTGCACCTGCCATCTGGGCACCTGTAGGCAAACCCTGCCCAGGTGGCTCAGTAGTGAAGAGTCCGCCTGCCAGTCCCGGAGACCTGGGAAATTCGCTTTCAATCCCAGGGTCGGGAAGATCCTGTGGAGGAGGAAATGGCAACCCGCTCCAGTATTCTTGCCTGGAAAAAAAGTCCCATGAACAGAGGAGCCTGGTGGGCTATAGACCATGGAGTCACAAGAGTTGGATATGACTGAGCGCGCGCGCACACACACACACACACACACAGGTAAACCCTTCCGGCTAAAACATGGAATCAATTGAACTGCGAGTTTCTCTCAGAGGCCTTTAAATCCAAGTTAAAGGACAGAAGGGAATTGGGTGTGCCCCCTTTTAGGGGTGATTTTTGACTGATCATGGCTGATTTTCAGTCATTTCCCATGTTTTCCTGGTCCGTGGGGAATTGCTCCTGGACTGGGCCTACACAGCCTATTTTCCAGCTTTGGACTCTATTTCAATTCCAGTTCTCTTATTTTCTGGCTTCGATAAAGGCCATCTACTGCTATGCTTGACAGATTATGTACTTTGAATCTCATTTTCCTTGTTTCCGTAAAATGGAAATGATTTACCTGTATGAAATTCAAGTAAGAAACTAAGACCTGGAGACACTGCGAAATCATGTTCCCTCCTTGGCAGCATCCTTCTTGTTCTTTCGGCTCTTTGTAACACCCAGCATGACCCTGAAAGAAGATGTTGAGGTGCTGCTGAGAGCAACGTGAAGTAAAAGTAAAGAACCTTCGGATTTGAAAGCTCAACCTTTAATTGAGTGACCCAGTTAATACAGAGTGAACTCAGGTGCGTAATCTTAGTTAATCTTGACCACAGCCCTAGGGGTAGGAACTATTATCTCCATTTTGCAGAAGGAAAAAAAAGCTGAAGCTTAGGAATCTAAGTAACTGACTTAAGATAAAGATAAAAAACCCCAAATCTAAAAGCATTTTCAGGAAGATTTCGTGGGAAATGTCTCATGAGTTTCTTACAACTGCAGCATGAGCATTCTTCACAGAACACAATGGTCCTCTAATTCCTGGGCATGCCAATCAAGAAATTTCAGCAGCACTTCTTAATATAATTGCGTTCATTTGTAAATATTCTCAAACTATCATGAGCATGAAGGACTTGGACTGGATTAAGGCTCCACATTTTCTTTTTTTAATTTTATTTATGGATTTTTTGGCTGTGCTGGGTCTTTGTTGGTACCTGGACTTTCCTCTCACCAGCAAGCAGGGTCTACTTTCTAGATGTGGGGTGAGGGCTGCTCGTGGCAGTGGCTTCGCTTTAGAACATGGGCTCCGGGCTGCATGGGCTTCAGTCATCGTGGCACGTGGGTTCAGTAGTTCCTGGGCTCTAGAACACAGGCTTAGTTGCTCCGCAGCATGTGGGACCTTCCCGGACCAGGGATCGAACCTGTGTCTCCTACGCTGGGGATTCGTCACCACTGAGCCACCAGGGAAGCCCACCGTGTCTTCTTTCAAAACTGATCTGTGGACTCAGGCTGGGCACTAAAGTGCTCTGACAAGCACGTGGAATGTCAAAATTGGCTGAAACTGTAGTCAAACCCAGGGATGGGGGAGCCTGGTGGGCTGCCGTCTGTGGGGTCACACAGAGTCGGACACGACTGAAGTGACTTAGCAGCAGCAGCAGTAGTCAAACCAGGATTTACACTTTAGGTTTTTAATTTCTTCTTTAAGACCATAGCCATGAGCAGATACTGGCCCAATCAGACAACTGTTGACCTTCTGAGGAATTAGTCTTTCCAGAATCATGGAAACTTTCCTTTACTTACAGTCTCTTAGTATGTAATTTGTTTTGTCCTAGAAAGAAAATTTTTAAAAATGGGAGAGAGGTCTCATCTATTTGACTACTGTGTGATGCCTTTTTTTTTTTCCTGGACCACATTTCAATGCCCAGTTGCTTTCCCTTTCTGACCCTCTAATTTTTACTGCTTTTTCACAATTTTCAGCTTCCCAAAAAGCTATTTGAATCAGTCCACTGAGTTTTAATTCTGAATCCAGTTTCTCTGACTTAACCCTGTGAGTGTTAACCACTAAAAGTGTCCTAATTGAGAAGAGGGTTCCATTTTCAGGGATGTGTTCAAGAGATTTCATCTGCTGCCAAATCCGAGACTTGGGGGTCCCATTTGCTTCCCCCACTCCACTCGTCTGAGTGGGCTAGCCTCAGCTTCACCCTTTACATCAGGGGCTTTCAACCTCAGCACTGTTGATATTTGGGGCTGGGTAACTGGGACCAGGGGGTGGGGGTGGGGGTGCTGTCCTGTGTGTTGTTGAGTAGCAGCCCTGCCCCCCGCCAGTCAGATGTCAGTTGTACACACACACACACACACACACACACACACACACAGTTGTGACAATCCAAAATGCAGTCACACATTGCCAGTGGTACTCTGGGGTGCAAAATTGCCCCTGATTGAGAACCACTGCTTTTTGTTGTTGTTGTTGATAATTTGTTCTATTGGAGTATAGTTGATTTACAACACTGAGTTAGTTTCAGGCGTACAGCAAAGTGAGAACCACTACTTTAGGAAAATATTTGAGTTTATTAAACATTCAACCAAGCCCTCATTTAGCCAGTCAACTTGAGCATGACATTCTATGGGCAAGTGACAAAAAAACATTTTTAAATGGCTAAAATACCCACTGAGTTCCATAGGGTAAGCGTGCTACCAAATGTCCCAGGCCAGAATACTAGAGTGGGTAGCCATGCCCTCCTCCAGGGGACTTTCCCAACCCAGGGATTGAACCCAGATCTCCTGCACTGCAGGCGGATTCATTACTGTCTGAGCCACCAGGGAAGCCCCATTTTGTATACAGTCACATTTAATCCTTATACTCTGTCCGGGAAGAAACACCCTCCCCCTTACAGAGAAGACCACCTCAGATGGATGTACTTGCCAAGATCACACGGCGAGGGCCAGAACTGGCATTTGGCCCAGGTTGGTGGGACTCTGACGCCCGCGGTCTTCACCCCTCTCTGTTCTGCGCCCTTGCTGACATTCTAATTGAGACGCCACAGTTGGCCAGCCTTCCTGAGCCTCAGGCCCCCTTCTTACAGGGCTGTCTCCCCCTTTCCCAGTCCTCTGGAGGCCTCTCTGCAGCCAGGCCCCAGACGACTATTCCCTAAGGGCTGGCTTGAGAGCTAACCAGGTCGGCCCTGGACCGCCCTCACCACCGAGCACACGCTGACCATCAACCTGGCAGCTTTGTCAGAAAACTGCCTCAGAAATCTGATGAAAGACACTATATTCTTTGTGGAACAAACAATGAAGAGCTAAGCTGCCTACCTAAGAATCCATGTTCTGGGTGCCAAGAATTTTTTTTGAAAACTTAGGACCTGCACCTCTCTGGGAAATCTCATTTTTCTGTGGTTTTTCCATCTATCCCTGGTCCCGTGAAGGAAGCATCACCTCCAGGCCTCAGTGGGGGACGTAGGGGGGGACTTTGGGAGATGCTGTCTTACCTTTCTTTACCAGGGTTTTGAGAGGTATCCTTAGATCACTCGCTCCCCATTATCGAAAGATGGAAAAAGCCACCCAGGCGTGAGCCCTGGGTCCTCTTCGGCAGACCTGTACCCAGCGTCTTGGGCATGCTGTGCAGCTTCGAGGCCATCTGGAGCTGACCCCGCAGGACATCCTCACCCTCAAGGGTGTGATGTTCACACCGCTTTGATCCGGCAAAGCTTCCCAGTAGACTTGTCAGTGTATCAGTGAGATCTTGAAGAAATCACTAGCTCGTCTGCAAAGAGACCAGAAACTACCACTGAGGGAGTACCTTCCAGACCTTTCCATCGAAGAACAAACACCCTTGAGCTGGCATTGCTAATTCTATCTGAACCTTAAAGCCACCTGAGAGCCCTTTTAGACACACCTCCCCCTTAAAGTCCCGATTCAGTGGCTATGGGGTGGGCCAGGTGAGGCTGCATGGAGTCGACGGAGTCGGGGTGTTCCCCAGGGGTGGGGGTGTTCCACATACTCTCCCATGCCAGCCTTGTTAAACCGCAAGTCCGAAACCTCCCTGAAGCTTTGTTCACAGATCAAGCTTTACTCTTGATCTGTGAACAATCTGCATTTTACAAACATCTTTATTTGATAACTGAGGCTTAGTTGCTCAGTTATGTCCGACTCTTTGCGACCCCATGGACTGTAGCCCCACCAGGCTCCTCTGACCACGGGATTTTCCACGCAAGAATACAGAAGTGGGTTGCCATTTCCTTCTCCAGATATTTGATATTAAAATATCTTAAATTACTAAACTTCTTGCATACACTTCCAAGAGTAAAATCGATGAGCCTGGAAGCTGTTTTATCGCGTATCACATACCTTCCTCTGAGGCAGGTGGGATCCAGGTCTTTACGATCCCTTCACGCTCTTACCATGTGAGAAGTTGCATCATGAGATAAGTGAATGACTGTTGGCCCCCTTCCTTGGGCCTCTGGGAACCCCTTTCCTCATTTGAACCAGTGCCTGGACTTCCCCAGGGCCAGGTTCTTGATTCTTGAGGGCTTCTGAGGCTGCACAGGTAAAAGAGGAACAAGAAGTTCTGCTTGGGTGACAAAAAACATATTTTGACCAAGAAAGATGACACAGATGGGGAAAACCCTGACCGTACAGCAAGGGACACTGAGCCCCAAGCCAGGGAGAGAGGCTTCCTGCTCCATAGTCCACACACGCGGAGCTTCTAGCACCTCATTCAATGCCTCACTTTCCATTCATTCCAGAACGAGTTCCTTATATATTATCTCTGACCCTTCTGCCGGTCCCAGAGGCAGGGTGGAGACCCGGTTCTGCAGAGAAGGAAATGAGACTCAGCGAAGCTTCCAGAACTGGAGAGCTGGAGGCTCCGAGGCCAGAAGCAAAGCTTGGGGAAGCCAAGACCAGGCTGTACATTTGATTGGAACAATCTCGCATGATGCCAACCCAGAGCCTCCCTCTCCTCCGGACATTTGCAGTGTCCAAACACTCTCTGGATTCACAGCTTATATTAATTATGGTAAAACAGAGCCCCTGGGTGGGAAATGTTTTCTTCATTAAAAAAAAATACCTGTCTGTTCTGCAGTGTTCATAGCAATAGACTCTCCTGGACATCCGGACATCCAGACATCGTCACTCCGTGTCACTGGGCCCTGCAGGGACGGGGCGTGTCACACAGGACAGGACGGTCTGTCACCTGCTGGGTTGGGCTGGCCCCCTGGGCAGGTTCAAGCACTAGAGGAGACCCAGGTTTGATCCCTGGGTGGGGAAGAGCCCCTGGAGAAGGAAATGGAGGCTCAGGGCAGACTCCATTCTACACCACAGCCTTCCCACCAGCCCCACGAGAGACCCTGTGCTTTTTGACATCCTGGAGGGCCTGGTGGGGACCCCCCTGTCCTGCCTAGATGCAGTACTGTTCAGAGCTGGGAGGCAGGCTGGGCAGGGTCCTCTGCCCCCAAAATGAAGTGGTGCAGGGGGCTGGGCACGTGGAGCTGTCAGCACACAGGGAGCTTGGCCAGCCCAAGCCCTGTGTGAGTGCAGAGCGGGACTCACACACCATTTCACAAAAGGGGGAGGCCATGAGGAGAGGAAAAATGTATCCATTCTGAGACTCCCCAGGCAGAGACGTCAGAGAAAAAGCCGTCAGAAAAAAGCCGACCTTCAGCGCCACAGTCCAGTTACTTGATGGAAAGAAAGTGCAACTGTTACATGTACCCCAGTGTTCATCACAGCACTGTTTACAATAGCCAGGACATGGAAGCAACCTAGATGTCCATCAGCATGATGGACATCTAGGTTGATGAATGGATGAATGGATATGAAAGACGAATGGATAAGAAAGCTGTGGTACATATACACAATGGAGTATTACTCAGCCATTAAAAAAATGCATTTGAATCAGTTCTAATGAGGTGGATGAAACTGGAGCCTATTATACAGAGTGAAGTAAGTCAGAAAGAAAAACACCAATACAGTATATTAACACATATGTATGGAATTTAGAAAGATGGTAACGATGACCTATATGTGACACAGCAAAAGAGACACAGATGTAAAGAACAGACTTTTGGACTCTGTGGGAGAAGGCAAGAGTGGGATGATTTGCAAGAATAGCATTGAAACATGTATATTACCATATGTGAAATAGATCACCAGTCCAAGTTCGATGCATGAAACCAAGCGCTCAAAGCCGGTGCACTGGGACAACCCTGAGGGATGGGAAGGGAGGGAGGTGGGAGGGGGGTTCAGGATGGAGACACATGTACACCCGTGGCGGATTCATGTCAATGGGCAAAAACCACTACAATATTGTAAAGTAATTAGCCTCCAATTAAACTAATAAATTAGACTTCCCTGGTGGCTCAGATGGTAAAGCATCTGCCTACAATGCAGGAGACCTGGGTTCAATCCCCGGGTCGGGAAGATCTCCTGGAGAAGGAAATGGCAACCCACTCCAGTATTCTTGCCTGGAAAATCCCATGGACAGAGGAGCCTGGTATACTGCAGTCCATGGGGTCGCAAAGAGTCGGACATGACTGAGCAACTTCACCTTCACCTTCAAACTAATAAATTAATTTTTTTAAAAAAGAAAGTGCAAGTGTTAGTCACTTCAGTCCTGTCTGACTCTTTGCAACACTATGGCCCGTAGCCCGCCAGGCTCCTCCGTCCATGGGATTCTCTGGGCAAGAATACTGGAGTGGGTTGCCATTTCCTTCTCCAGGGGATCTTCCCTACCCAGGGATCGAACCTGGGTCTCCTCTATTGCAGGCAGATTCTTTACCATCTGAGCCACCAGGGATCTTGATGGAGGGTCAGATAAAGAGAGCAGCTCAGTTCGATCAGGTTGACCCGGGCTGGGGGGTTCTGGTTAGGGGAGGGGATGACAGGTCCCACCTGCAGCCATGCTCTCAGGGCCCACTGGACAAGGCCAGGCAGACGGACAGGGCTGTGCAGGTGGCAGCTGAAAACTCTGGGCAGGATGAGTCCTCAGGAAGAATGCCTCCACCCACTCCCCGTGCCCACGGCCCTCCCACTAATGTGTGTCAGCTGGGCCTGGCCTTTGGCCTGGGGGAAAGTCACAGAAAACAAACCGTGTCCTACTAGCTGGGTCTTCCCCTCCCGCTCAGGTCTCCCCTAGAATTCAGGAAACAGGACTTCAGTGCATTCTTCTGATGCTGATTGAATTCCTTCCTTCCGGGCAGCTTGGTGCCCCCTCTTGGCACAACGGGAAAAGGAGTAGGAAGGCTTCAAAATAGCACACAACTCGCCAACGGGCCCTGCCAACATGGGCTAACTATTCCAAACCAAAAAATCCAGGTGATACAATTTGTTGCAGCTGTCTCTGGCACAGACTCAGGTGAGGCCTGCATTTTTAAGAGCGCACATGTTCACCGGGTAGAATGGAAAGAAACCAGTGCAAATGCTGCTACAGGCTCTGGGGTCATCGCAGCGTGCGGTTGCAAGTCAGACTGCAACCCCCTTTGGTGTCCAAGGAAAATGTGGCTGTCACCCACTCCTGGCCTCAGGTCCCCTCGGGTGACGTGTGGTCATCGGGTACCATTGGAATCAGCTGTTTCTGGGAACCGGAAACTATGACAGCCATAAAAGGAAGCCTCTTCCTGGGGCTGTTCTTCAAGGCGTGTTGGGCAGCTTCTAGAGATGGCTGTCACAGGCCAGTCTCCTGGTTGCAAACAGTGTACTGGAGACACATGTTCCTCATGAATAATCTCTCCTGAGACTTTTGAGAGGGCCAGTGTCATGAATACAGAACACTTATTTACAAAGAACAGTTTTTAATCACTTTATTAGTTACTCTCTCTGTTATAACAAGAGAATAGTGAGCCATCCTGGACTAGGTCGCCGGACCGTCCACTAGATTCACTCCATAGCAAGTGAGTAACTCAGATCTGTGCCCCTGCAAAATGGCAAATACACCAGTTGAGGACCAGTTGAGGACCTTCCAGGAATGGCTACAAGGCCAGCTGTACAAATGCCAAGGATCTACAACAGTCTTGTCATCAAACCAAGGGTCTCAGTCTGGGATGAGAATAGTGTGGCTACATCTGCACACAATCTGCCTGCAACGCAGGAGGTGCGGGTGCAATCCCTGGGTCAGGAAGATGCCCCTGGAGGAGGAAACGGCAACCCGCTTCAGTATTTTTGTCTGGGAAATATCTTGGATGGAGGAGCTTGGTGGGCTATAACTCAAAGGGCTGCAAAAGAATCGGACGTGACTTAGCAACTTAACAACAACACCTGCACACACCTTCGCTCCCCTTGCCTTGGAGGGAAGCAATGTACCTTCTCAGGATGCACCGGAATTGGCCAATCTTCGTATTTGAGTGACGCCCTCGAAACATTTCACAGCTATTACCTTCCTGCGTGAGGTGGAGAGGGCAGATCTTGGATGGATGAGAAAAGCACCAGAACGTGAAAAGCCTTTTTGCTCAAAATCACATAATTAGGAGTTAGCTGGAGCTGGAATTAGAAGTTCCAGTCTGCTGTCTGACACCCTGCTGCCTCTGCCTTTGTGTTGTGTGGAAGTGTTAGTCTCCCAGTCGTGTCTGACTCTCTGCACCTGGCTCTAATCCCCCTGACACACCCTCCCCTGGAAAGTCCAGCCACAGGAAGCCACCTGTCAGAGAGATGCCTAAATTGCATCATTAGCGCTTCATTTCTTTTGCTTAAGGCATGAGTGTGAATTAAAGTGCAAATGCTCCCGGAAGGAAGGGGTCTCAGGTATCATCAAACACTTTCTGTGAAAGGGCCAGAGTATAAATATTTGAGGTTTTGCAAGCCACACAGTCTTGGTCACAACTTTTCCACTCTGCCACAGCAGCACGGAAAGCGGCTGCAGACTACAGAACAAATGAACAAATTACTATTTATGGACACTAATGTTTGAATTTCATAGGATTATCACATGTCAGAGAACGCTATTCTTCTTTTGAGAAGCATTTTACACTGTTTAAAAATGTGAAAACCATTCTTAGCTCACAAGCATGCAAAAAATAGAGCCAGACCTTTGCTCTAAGGTGTCCCCCAGTCAGGGCTGTGCTTTGTGGGTCAAGGTTCTGCAGAAAGGACTGAGGGCTAGGGGGGCGGGTAGTGAGCAGGAGACCCCCGAGTGCCTCAGGCAAGGAAGGGGGAGGTGTGGACAGGCCGCCGCCGTCTGCAGTCCTGGTGCAGCCCCCTGGGCCCATCTAGAAGGAGGCGGCTGCCCACCAGGCTGGCTGAGCAAGCCCTGCATCTTGATCACCGCTGAAGCTGCGGGGAGCTGACGAGAGTGGTGGTTTTGATGCTGGGGTTGGCTGGCCACCGAGGGGGAGCTGGCTGTTCCTGTCTCTGGCGCACAGCTGCACAGATATTTGGGTTTTTTTTTTTTTCCTCTCCCCACATCCACCTGTAGGATCCGTGCCCCACCAGGAGGAGGCTGAAAGGTCAGATTGCTTCATGGTACTGTTACATTTGAGGGCTTTTGTTACTGATTAAAAAATAATAATAATACAGAAGTCCATCGGAGATCACTGCTGTGGGCTGACACTCTGTCATGCCACCTGGTAGACATTAACTATGAGATGCCATCGTCCTGCAAGCGCTTCCTCTTACAATCCCATCTGGTTCTCCTAAGTGGAACGAACAACGAGATGTAATTACCACCATTTTACAGATGGAAACGCTGAGGCCCAGAGCTCTAAACTGACGTTCCCCAGGCAGAGCAGGGGCGCATGGTTTGCATCCAGGTCTGAGTCCAAAGCCCTGACCCAGTTTCCAGGATGACTTGAGGAGGGATGCGTGCAGACCGGCAGCCTCAACCTGACCCAGAGCAAGGAGGTGCCATTCCAGCCTCCTTGAGTACAGCCTCCAGCCTCGGCCTGCCTCTCACTTGGGCCCCTCTGTGGTTCTTCTGTGGCCTGGGTGCTTCCATCCACCTAGAGGGCCCGCTGCCTGCCTCGACCCCACCCCACCCCACCCAGCACCACAGTCTCCAGGGAGGCCCACGAGAGCCCCAAGACCTGTCTGCCATAGATCCCTTTCACTGCATTTTCTTCTTATATGTTTACTATTTTATTGCCTGACATGCAACCAGCGCTCAATATTGATTTGTGCATGGAGGAGTGAATGAGTTAATACCTCTTACCTTCAGATACCCCAGGAACACCAGGATAAGATTCTCCATGATTAGCTCTCAGTGGAATGATCCACAGGAATTTTCTTTAATTTACTTATTCTGGATCAGCACATAATAAGTATTCAAGGGAGCGGTCGAAAGACCCGGCACTTCACACACATTCGCTTCATCCCCATGGCCATCCGCACTATGCACCCTCATCACCCCACTTCACAGATCAAGGAACTGAGGCTCAGCGTGGGGCCCGAGGGTCTAGACCCTGGTCTCACTGTCTGTCTCCACACTGGTGATTCTGGGCACCAAGCGTGTAGGTCAAGGAGGCTCCATAATCCACCCTGAAGTTCAGGCCCCAAGAGGAAGAGGGCTGGGGAAGGGAGGATCCCGGGGTCCCCATGACCCCATCCCTCTCAGCCCCCCTACCCCCTCACCCAAGCAGGGCAGCACCTGCACAGGTGTGCCGGGGCTGGGCAGGAGCCCAGGGCAGCCTGTTCCCTTCCTTACAGCCTGGGTACCTGAGGCTGGGATGTTAACACTTCTCACTGGCAGCCCATGTAGATGGGTGCAGAAAAGTGACAGCACAGTGAGCTTCCCTCACAAGCAAATGGCATGACTGGGATCCAGTGTCAAAGACCCTGACTCCTAACTGCCCAGCCTGTGCTAGAAATCCTGCCCTGGGTGTGTGACTGCTTCCGACTTCCAAGCATAGAGAAATGGTGTGGGGGAAAAAATGTGGGGGAGAAAAAAGAAAAGAAAGCTGGATGTGAGTATGAGCGGGAGGGGGCAGGTGCTGGGCAGAGGGCTGGGAGGGCTCCACCTTGGGCCGGCCATGGCCGCGGGTGCAGGACCAGCCTCCTGTCCCTGATCCTAGTGCTAACTAAGGGTGTGCAGGGGACACGGAGCAGCGAGTGGCCCGCCCCCCGGCCCCCGGCCCCCGGCCCCCAGGCCCCCTTCTCCCCGCTCCCCCACACTGTCGGGCGCTCCCTCCTCCCGTCCCCCACTCCCTGCCGCCTCCGCCCCGGCCCCTGCCCCGGCCCCCTCCTCATGGGTCAGCTCAGCCCCTCGGGACTCACCAGCCCCCTCCTCACAGGTCAGCTCGGCCCATCGAGCCTTCAGCCAGCGAGACCCACTGTTCTGAGAAGGCAGCCGCAGAAGGAGGTAGGTAGGATGTTTGGGTCCTGTGAAGATCTGAGGTCAAAAGCTAGTGCGAGGCCTCACAGAACCCATCACGTCTCTCTGACAGCAAAGCCCCCAGGCCGGGTCCTCAGGATGAGGCCAGTAGGTGGGCTACAGGGCCCTGCTCCCCCAGGGCCCCAGGCAGCCAGGCGGTCCTCCCCCACTGTTCTTGCCCAGGTCCTCCCCTCCTAGGGTGTGCTCAGTTGCTCAATTGTGTCCAACTCTCTGCGACCCCATGGACTGTAGCCCGCCAGGCTCCTCTGTCCATGGGGATTCTCCAGGCAAGAATACTGGAGTGGGTTGCCATGTCCTTTCTCCAGGAGAACTCCCTGACCCAGGAATTGAACCCACATCTCCTGCATTGGCAGAATTATTTACCGCGGCACCCCCTGGGAAGCCCTTTCTAGAGGCAGCTCCAAAACCTCAGGTGAGGGGATTCTCCTCTGAGGGGGACGTCTGGGCAGTCAGGGGTGTGGCAGGGGGAACGGGGGTGTCACTGGTCTTCGGTGGGCCTTCAGAATGTGTCCCGTCAGGCGGTGGTCATTTCTACAGAACAGAGGGCCCCAGGCCAGGGGCATCATGTGGGAACCTGTAAATTCTCACATCCCACCCCAGACCTCCCCAACCAGACCTTCTGGGGTCTGTGTCTTTTCAAGCCACCCCGTGACTCTGAGGCTCGTGAAGTCTGAGGTCAGCTGTCCTCAAACTCCTGTGTGACCCACTCTTCCCTGGGGGCAAAAAGCTGTTTACAAGTTCTGATTGCCTTATTTTATCAATGATGGTGAGGTACTGTTCTATCATATTACATGTTACATATTACATAGTACAAAGTTAAGCATCCAAAAAAGACTATGTGTGCTCAGTTGAAATTACAGCTGAAATTAACAGAATCTCATGATGCAATATACACTGCAGGCAACATTCTCCATGAACCGTTACGGATGTAAAGTCTTTTAGTCTTCTGGATAATTTCAATTTTGTCCAGCTGTTGGTCAGATCTGCTTAGAGCACGTGGCTGACCATGAACTCCTCCAGGGCTTGGGGATGGGTCAGCTCAACTCTGCCCCCCGGAGCTGTTCCCTGTGATTTCCATGTTAGTGTCAGCTCCAGTCCAAGGTTCCTTTCAACAATGTTTAAAAGGGCTTAGCCACTCAGTCGTGTCTGACTCTTTGCGACCCCATGGACTATAGCTCCTCTGTCCATGGGGATTCTCCAGGCCAGAATACTGGAGTGGGTCGCCATGCCCTCCTCCAGGGGATCTTCCCAACCCAGGGATCGAACCCGGGTCTCTGGCATTGCAGGCAGATTCTTTACCGTCTAAGCCACCAGGGAAGCCCCAGAATACTGGAGTGGGTAGCCTATCCCTTCTCCAGGGGAACTTTCCGACCCAGGAATCAAACTGGGGTCTCCTGCATTACAGGCGGGTTCTTCATCAGCTGAGCTGCCCGGAAAGAGGCCACATGTTATTTTCATGAGAGTTTGTTTACTCCAAAAGAAATAACAGGATCTCTCAGTACCCCTTGGTGGACACATGTAAGTTACAATGTGCTGAGTTACCCCCTTCCCACACAGGGCCCCCTCCTCCCTCCTCCAGGACCTCCTCCCTGCCCCCAATGACAACCCAGGAGGCCACAGTTCATCAGCACTCAGCCTTCCTACTGTTGCCAAACTTTCTCTTTCGCTTTTGACGTAAACCATCAGTCCAAATAAGAGGGACCGTTCTTTTCTTTCCTCCACCCCATAAATCATTTTCCACGCCCTCTGGAGTGCATGTACCCCACTTTGGAGACCCCAGACTGAATATACCAGTCTCCACTTCCCCCCAAAGACTGTGGATGCCCCTAACGAGGCATCGTCTGTCAAGAGAGCCTGCCAGGAGCTGCCCAGGCCCCCAAGGGCAGGTCGGTCGGGTGGTCTCAGGGCCACACACCCCCTTCCCTCCAGCACCCTGTTACCTTCCCGGAGCCGGGAGTCTCCCCGGGACCAGCCTGGCTAGACCGGTTGCTGGCCAGCCTGGTTGGGCACCACTTTCCCCAGAGGGACTACCGCCCAAAGCAGGGGAGACACAAAGGAGGGGCCGCTGCCCCCACCCACCACGGCCCGCCGTGGCATTTCTGAAATCTCATTTCCTGTCACAACTCGGAGGCAGGTGTTTCTGTTTTTAAATCCTTCTCCAGTTGCTATTCTGGTCTGTGTGAGTCGCTCGTTTTTGGTTTTGTTTTTTTTCAGGGACCGAAGTGCTACTTTTTCCCCCTGGGGGAGGCACAGTGAGCAGCCAGCCCCCCACCTTCAACCACCCACCCCCTGGCAGGGTCAGTTGTGTGGAAAAAGCCTCTCCCAGAGACCTGAGGACCCTCCAGGGAGTGCTGGGGGCCCAGCAGAGCGGAGCGGGAGCCAGTCCGACCGGGGTGGTTAAGAGCCATTTGCGTTTTGGTTGAATTTCAGATGTGCAAGCCGTCTGGCTCCAGCCAGGGAAGGCAAAACAAAAACAAGCCGGGCCTGCACCTTAGGGGGAAGCCGGGTCCCACAGGACTCGAGAGAAGCTGGGGACAGTGACAAGAGAGCTTCTCACATGACGTCCAGATCCTCAAATCCAGGAGTTTTCAAACTGGGGTCTGCAAACGACCCGAGAAGCACCCGCCCCATTCAGGGGTTTCCATGACCCCCACTATGAGAATTTTGACTTTCATCTGGATGAAAATCTTAAAAATTAATGTCAACATGTTCCATGTCACATGAAAGATGATTTCATGGCTAAATATTTCTGGAGACTTCAGGACCAATTACTATTTCTAAAAAGAACAGAGAGGCTTTTCCTCATGAACATCATGGCATCCTACCCAAGGGAAAGGTGTGTGGTGAAGACTTCACCTTCCAATGCAGGGGGTAACAGGTTCGATCCCTGGTCGGGAAGCTAAGATCCCAAGGCCCAAAAACCAACACTTAAAACAGAAGTAATACTGTTACAAATTCAATAAAGACTTCAAAAAAAAAAGTGAGCTAAGAGGAATTTCAGCGGCAGCCTCATAGGGACTTTCTGTATTTCATTTGCATGCTGGCTTGGGTTTGAGAGTCATGTAAGAGCTCTTAAGCATACAGAGTTTAAATAATTCTGTGTCCACACTTATTTAAGTAATATTATAAGCAAAATCATTTAAATCAGCCCTGGGGGAGCGTAAGACTTTTGGTTTCATTTGTTTGAAAGAAGTTTGTACCTGACTCAGAATTTAAAATCACCACTTTGGCGTTCGAATCAGATATCCAGAATTACCTAAAGCAAGGGTTTATGCTGGGAGAATTCCGGAACAGTCTCTTAGGGTTTAGGACCGACCAAGAAAATGAGCCTGCAGGAGGTATGTGATCACCTGTGCGTTTCCTGGGTTTAAGCAGGAGCTGTTTATTGCCATCATCATTACTCAGGCCTGAAATCTTAGTTTCTAGCGCTTTGTGGTTAATGAGTAAAGAGTGAATTTTGTGTGTGTGTTGTTGCCAAATGAAGCATGTGCAATGCGATTTGAACACTCACAAATCTCTGGAGAGCAGTTGCAGGCAGGTGAGGTCACCACCCAGGGGTGAAGCCAGCGCCTTGCCTCCGCCCTGGGAACTGAAACCTCAAGGGCTCCCTCCGCCTTCTCCGCTGCTGGGTCGAGGGTTACCAGGTCAGGTCTGGTTGTCAGGGCCAGGAGAGCCAGGGCCACAGCTTGGTTCGGTTCATTCTCAGACTTCCCAAGGGTCCCGGGGTTCACAAGAGCAAAACGAGAAATGCAGCTGTGCAGGGGGTGCTCACGAAGGAGCCCACGAGGCAGCGTGTCACCCCCACTGCGGTGTGGCAACCCCAAGGGCGTCCAACCAGCGGCCCTGCTGGTGCTCCCCGCACAGCCAGGATCTCAGATCCCAGGTCCCCTGGGGGTCGGAAACTCCAGCGATCGGGGCTCTTGGCCCCTGAGACAAGAACTTGATAGAATCTCCTCACTGGGAAGCGGGTGATTGGTAAAGGAAGATGAAATAAGTAGAGGGAAGGAAGCCCAGGACCGCAGGACCAGGTAGGGGTGGGGGTGTTTCCCAGGAGGACAGAGGTTCTCAGCATCACCTTCCCATCAACCAAGAGAGGCTGTGACCCCAAGAATATTTGTTGGCTAAGGCCGCCATATCAAAGACCCACAGCCTGGGGGCTTGTTAGGAATTTGTTCCCAGTCCTGGGGGCTGGAAGTCCAAGATCGAGGCGTGGGCAGGTTTGGGTCTGAGGCCCCTCCCCTTGGCTTGCAGGTGGCTGTCAGCTTGCCTTTCCTCTGTGCATCTGCATCTCTGCTGTCTCTCCACCTTCTCATATGGACCCCAGTCCTACTGGATGAGGGACCACCCATCCGACCCCGTTCACTTAATTACACCTTATCTCCAAATATAATCGCATTCTCGGGTATTGGAGTTCAGACTTCAACATGCAAACTTTGGGGGGACACCATTCAGTTCGTGGGCTTCCCAGATGGTGCTAGTAGTAAAGAACCCTCCTGACAAGGCAGGAGATATAAGAGACACAGCTTCGATCCCTGGGTTGGGAAGATGCCCTGGAGGAGGGCATGGCAACCCGCTCCAGTATTCTTGCCTGGGAAATCCCACGGACAGTGGAGCCTGGCGGGCTTCAGTCCATAGGGTCGCAAAGCTTTGGACACGATTCAAGTGACTTAGCATGGACAGATTCAGTTCACACCACCAGGAAATGGCTTTGTGTGAGGTGTGGAGTCAGACCCGAGCTGTGCCCTTGCCAGCAAGAATCCTGCAGAGCGCCCAGATTCATTCAGTCCCGAGAAGATGATGCCAGAGCTCCAGGAATGGCCAGTCCCTCACCTTGCCTCAGCCCCGGCAAGGACGGCCTGACTCTCACCCTCGGCCCAGGTCTTTTAACATGTGCTGAGCGCTCGCTGTTTCCATCTTTGTGAAAGTGGAACAAAGAGTCTATTTTCGTAGTGACCTGTAGAGGCCAGGGAGGCCCCCGTGGCACCGGGCCCTGGGCTCTGAGCCCAAATCTGCTCAGGAGCGCGCTGGCCACCTCGGGTGCCCTTTTGGATTGTGTTTATTCAGGGAGATAAGCATTACGTGCAGCTCCCAGGACCGGCAGACACACACCCCCGCCCCGGAACAGCGTCCCCTGCTGGGCCTGTGAGTCACCTTTTCCAGACACCACAGGTGTCTAAAGCTGCTCTGCAGCCAGTGTGCTGTGCGCTTAGTCAATCAGTCATGTCCGACTCTTGTGACCCCATGGACTTTAGCCCCGCCAGCCTCCTCTGACCATGGGATTCACCCAGGCAAGAATCCTGGGGTGGACTGCCGTGCCCTCCTCTCTATAGGCAACAGATGCCCTCATACTTGCCCAGTGGGTCTTCCTTGAGTACAGTATACTTAACAGCACCACCTCCATGGCCGTTAAGGACAAAACATGTAAATCAGACCAGTTGTTTCATCAAGGACAACTAGAAAAGCAGGATTAGATATAAAAATCAATGAAGGCATCAGAGAGCTAACATGAGAGTGAAAAATTACTGGGCCAAGAGCTCACGGAGACCAGAAACTCCCTGGGTGAGAAGCGTCCAGAGCCTGGGTGCATCTGCTGATCCACAGAGAGCAGATGAGAGACTGAACAAAGCTTTTCAAAACGTATAGGCTGTTGGGCGGGCCACCCTGGTGGCTCAGACAGTAAAGAAACTGCCTGTAGTGCAGGAGACCCAGGCTCAATCCCTGTGCCGGGGGATCCCCTGGAAGAGGGCATGGCAACCCACTCCAGGATTCTTGCCTGGAGAATCCCATGGACAGAGGAATGTGGTGGGCTACAGTCCATGGGGTCACACAGAGTGGGACAGGACTGGAGCGACTTGAACAGCACAGAACAAACTGAAGAGCAGGGATCCATAAAAATAGTGAGTCTCAGAAACGGAATAACTGGAATTAAGGTTTTTCTAAGGTATTTATATTGTCTAAAAAAGGTAAAAGTACTAATTTCTTTTAGAATTTGATAACGCAAAAAAGGTATTGTAATCTCTAAGTTTGACCACTAAAAACCATGTATTATTTTAAAGAACTATACCAAACTAAGAAACGAACAAAAAAATAATAATTTATAAAAAACTAAAGAAGTCAAGAAAGTCAAAGGAAACAGAGACTAACTGGGACAAAGCAAGAGCAAATAATAACATTTAAGCCCAAGTGAATTAGTAATTATATTAAATGGAAATGGACTAAATGCTCCAATTAAAAGGTAGTCTGACTTGATAAAAACAAAACCCAGTTAAAAGCTGCTAATAAGAAGCACACCTAAAATAAAAAATACAGAAAGGTTAAAAGTTAAAGTACTATAAGAGATAGAGCAATCAAAAAACCTAAAGAAAGTCAGAGTACCCATATCAATATCAGAAAAAACAGATTTAAAATCAAGTGACCCAGTGTTTCATAATAATAAAAATGCTGACTCACCAGAAAGATCTATCAGTAACAAATCTAAATTTGTATGTATATGATAAAATAGCCTCAAAATGTAGAAAGAAAATTTGACAAGTTAAAAAAAAAAAGGCAAATCCAAAATTGTAACTACAGTTAGGAGATGGTAACATATTTCTCCCAAAAATTTTGGAGAAGTCTGAAAGGAATTAAAAGGATAACCACTTAAGTGACCCCAAATAACCAATACCAAGACATATTCTAGTAAAATATTGGACTTTAAAAGTAGAAAGGAGAAAATAAAAGGAGTATAATATGTATTAACTATTTGTCGTTGTTGTTCAGTTGCTAAGTTGTGTCCAACTGTTTGCTACCCCCTAGATGGTAACACACCAGGCTCCTCTGTCCTCCACTGTCTCCCAGAGTTTGCTCAAATTCATGTCTATTGAGTCAGGCCAATGATGCTATCTTGTCATATGGGATGGAAAAGAAGCTGCAAAGACTCAGGAGCTTAGTAGAATTCCAAATGGCCAAATATAGGACAATGTGAGCATTCAGGATAATTAATGGATGAAACACATCAACTAGATTTTATTCTCTGAATAGCACTAATCTGATTTATACCTAAATGGTCTAGTGGTTTTCCCTACTTTCTTCTATTTAAGTCTGAATTTGGTAATCAGGAGTTCATGATCTGAGCCACAGTCAGCTCCCGGTCTTGTTTTTGTTGACTGTATAGAGCTTCTCCATCTTTGGCTGCAAAGAATGTAATCAATCTGATTTCGGTGTTGACCATCTGGTGATGTCCATGTGTAGAGTCTTCTCTTGTGTTGTTGGAAGAGGGTGTTTGCTATGACCAGTGCATTCTCTTGGCAAAACTCTATTAGTCTGTGCCCCGCTTCATTCCGTATTCCAAGGCCAAATTTGCCTGTTACTCCAGGTGTTTCTTGATTTCCTACTTTTGCATTCCAGTCCCCTATAATGAAAAGGACATCTTTGTTGGGTGTTCATTCTAAAAGGTCTTGTAGGTCTTCATAGAACCATTCAACTTCAGCTTCTTCAGCGTTACTGGTTGGGGCATAGACTTGGATTACTGTGATATTGAATGGTTTGCCTTGGAAACGAACAGAGATCATTCTGTTGTTTTTGAGATTGCATCCAAGTACTGCATTTCGGACTCTTTTGTTAGAAATGCAAAAAAGCAAAATGGCTGTCTGGGGAGGCCTTACAAATAGCTGTGAAAAGAAGAGAAGCGAAAAGCAAAGGAGAAAAGGAAAGATATAAGCATCTGAATGCAGAGTTCCAAAGAATAGCAAGAAGAAATAAGAAAGCCTTCCTCAGTGATCAATGCAAAGAAATAGAGGAAAACAACAGAATGGGAAAGACTAGAGATCTCTTCAAGAAAATTAGAGATACCAAGGGAACATTTCATGCAAAGATGGGCTCGATAAAGGACAGAAATGGTATGGACCTAACAGAAGCAGAAGATATTAAGAAGAGGTGGCAAGAATACACAGAAGAATTATACAAAAAAGATCTTCACGACCCAGATAATCATGATGGTGTGATCACTGACCTAGAGCCAGACATCCTGGAATGTGAAGTCAAGTGGGCCTTAGGAAGCATCACTACGAACAAAGCTAGTAGAGGTGATGGAATTCCAGTTGAAAGATGATGCTGTGAAAGTGCTGCACTCAATATGCCAGCAAATTTGGAAAACTCAGCAGTGGCCACAGGACTGGAAAAGGTCAGTTTTCATTCCAATCCCAAGGAAAGGCAATGCCAAAGAATGCTCAAACTACCACACAATTGCACTCATCTCACATGCTAGTAAAGTAATGCTCAAAATTCTCCAAGCCAGGCTTCAGCAATATGTGAACCGTGAACTTCCAGAAGTTCAAGCTGGTTTTAGAAAAGGCAGAGGAACCAGAGACCAAATTGCCAACATCTGCTGGATCATGGAAAAAGTAAGAGAGTTCCAGAAAAACATCTATTTCTGCTTTATTGACTATGCCAAAGCCTTTGTGTGGATCACAATAAACTGTGGAAAATTCTGAAAGAGATGGGAATACCAGACCACCTGACCTGCCTCTTGAGAAATCTGTATGCAGGTCAGGAAGCAACAGTTAGAACTGGACATGGAACAACAGACTGGTTCCAAATCAAGAAAGGAGTACGTCAAGGCTGTATATTGTCACCCTGCTTATTTAACTTCTATGCAGAGTACATCATGAGAAACACTGGACTGGAAGAAGCACAAGCTGGAATCTAGATTGCCAGGAGAAATATCAATAACCTCAGATACGCAGATGACACCACCCTTATGGCAGTAAGTGAAGAAGAACTAAAAGCTTCTTGATGAAAGTGAAAGTGGAGAGTGAAAAAGTTGGCTTAAAGTTCAGCATTCAGAAAACGAAGATCATGGCATCCGGTCCCATCATTTCATGGGAAATAGATGGAGAAACAGTGGAAACAGTGTCAGACTTTATTTTGGGGGGCTCCAAAATCACTGCAGATGGTGACTGCAGCCATGAGATTAAAAGACGCTTACTCCTTGGAAGGAAAGTTATGACCAACCTAGACAGCATATTCAAAAGCAGAGACATTACTTTGCCAACAAAGGTCCGTCTAGTCAAGGGTCTGGTTTTTCCTGTGGTCATGTATGGATGTGAGAGTTGGACTGTGAAGAAGGCTAAGCGCCCAAGAATTGATGCTTTTGAACTGTGGTGTTGGAGAAGACTCTTGAGAGTCCCTTGGACTGCAAGGAGATCCAACCAGTCCATTCTGAAGGAGATCAGCCCTGGGATTTCTTTGGAGGGAATGATGCTGAAGCTGAAACTCCAGTACTTTGGCCACCTCATGCGAAGAGTTGACTCATTGGAAAAGACTCTGATGCTGGGAGGGATTGGGGGCAGGAGGAGAAGGGGCCGACAGAGGATGAGATGGCTGGATGGCATCTCTGACTCAATGGACGTGAGTCTGGGTGAACTCCGGGAGTTGGTGATGGACAGGGAGGCCTGGCGTGCTGCGATTCATGGGGTTGCAAAGAGTCAGACACAACTGAGTGACTGAACTGAACTGAGCACTAATTTATATACACAAATGAGCAACCCCAATATGTGGGGAGCTCTTAATGAGCAAGTCCACATGAGGCACCAGTGAGAAGGAGTTTTTGGAAACGGAAACCTTAGCCTAGACCCCTCCCTAACTGTTAGGGGAGGAGTGGGTGCAAGGGAGTAGCAGGAATTAGGAGATTTAAGGAAAGGTCCTGCCCAGGGACAAGATATACTTTCTGGTTTGGGGGGCTCTGCCTGCTCGCCATGTTCTATTAGTTTGTTTGTTTTATAATATGTTGAGCTGATTCAAAGGGCTCTGAGTTCAGCTGGGGATTATGTTTGTGAATAACGATCTAACAATTCCTCAGTGACAGGTGAATCTTAAACAGACACTAGTGGCAGTAGAATTAGAGAGGATGGGTGACTGGAGTGGAAAGACTCTGGACTCAGACAATTCAGGTTCACATCCTGCTCTGTGGGACCTCGGAGAAGTGCATTCCTCTCTTCTGCATCATCAGCAGGTTGGCAAAGCAAGACTTGGAGGTTTGCATTGAAGGTCCAGGTGAACAGGAAAGCAGGCCCCTGAGAGAGGACTGCCAAGTTTCCAAGAAGCTGGCAGCGGGCAGGGGAAGGCCAGAGGCCATGGGGACCCAGCAGAGGAGGAGAAGAAAGGCCAAAGAACCAAAAGCTCCAAGAAACAAGAAAGCAGCAGATAGGGCTTCCTGCCTCTTGAAAGGGGGCGTCTCTTTGCCCCGGGCTCCCACTGGGAGCCAAGATAATCTTGTGGCTGGCAAGTCACAAGCCCTCCCCACTCCACCCAACTCCCCACTCCACCTACTTCCCCACTTTGATCTTCCTCAGCCTCTAAAGAAGGAGGCCGCAATGAATTCTGTGTTCCTGTGATGGATCTAAGTATTCCAAGAAAATTCCAATTTAATTAGCTCTAAATTATCATCCAGCCGGGCATTGTCTGCCTTTATTGAAATCTGGACCTGGAAGCCTGCTCATCCAGATGGATGCTTGCACAGTCCGATGAATCCAGCTCTCACGCTGGCTTCATTCTCCAAAGTGAGTGACAATAAAGAGTTTTGTGTACTCATCGGCAAGAAGGCCTGGGAGGAGAGGGAAGGTGTATGCTTGACCAGAAACCCTGAAGACACACAGGGCGGTTGTACACAATCCCTTCAGTCTGGCATCTCCTTTCCCATTCCTTTTTCTTCTTTTTTAAACTGGAAAGTCTGATTTTGAATTTGTGGTTTGAGTCCTGGCTATGCTGCCAGGCAGGAACTCTGGCCACCACAGGCTTCTGCTTCCTAATCTCTCTAGAGGGTCTGAAAGGCTGTATCATGGAGAGAGAGGCAAGACAGTGTTAGAAAGCATTTTGTAAACTCAAAAACTGTTAGACATTCTTAGTTCACATATCAGACTTTACGTTATTGGCCTCCAAAATCACTGAACGGTGACTGAAGCCATGAAATTAAAAGCCAAGTGCCCCTTGGAAGAAAAGCTATGACAAACCTAGACAGCATCACTTTGCCAACAAAGGTCCCCATAGTCAAAGCTACGGTTTTTCCAGTAGTTACGTACGGCTGTGAGAGTTGGTCCATAAAGAAAGCTGATTGCTAAAGAATTGATGCTTTTGAACTGTAGTATGCTGGAGAAGATGCTTGAGAATTTATTGAACAGCAAGTAGATCAAACCAGTCAATCCGAAAGGAAATCAACCTTGAATATTTACTGGAAGGACTGAGGCTGAAGTTGAAGCTCCAGTACTTTGGCCACCTGATGCGAAGAGCGATTCACTGGAAAAGACCCTCATGCTGGGAAAATTGAAGGTGAAAGGAGAAGGGGACGACAGAGGATGAGATGGCTGGATGGCATCACCGACTCAGTGGACATGAGTTTGAGCAAACTCCGGGAGATAGTCAACGACAGGGAAGCCTGGCGTGCTGCAGTCCATGGGGTCACAAAGAGTCAGATGGGACTCAGTGACTGAACAACAACAAAGCTCATGTCTCTGATGGACTCTGCAGGGCCACCGAAGGAAAGGTTTGCTAAGCCAACGAAGGGTGTGGCCTCATGGGCCGGGAGGAGAGACGGGTTACACAGAAAAACATCCTCTCCCACTTTGAAAGATATGACCTCATCACAAGTCGTTCTTACTTAGGGCTTCCCTGGAGGTCCAGTGGTTAAAAAATCCACCTGCCAAAAATCCCACATGCTACGGGGCAACTAAGCCCACACGCAACAATTGCTGAGCTGGAGCTCCCTGGGGTCCAGGCTCCACAGCAAAAGAAGCCACTGCTACACTCCTACTATAGAGAAGGGCACATGCAGCAACGAAGAGCTGGCACAGCCAGAAATAAAGAACCAATTTTAAAAAGCAATTAATTAATCCTTAATCAATTCTTCTCTCAGGTCACCCAAGAATCCCTGATTGGCAGGGGTCACACGTCACCGGACATGTATTGGAATGTCCTGTAAGAAACGCCCTGCGACTAAACTCTTCCACAACCTCAGCTGGGAGCCTCACCCCAGAGTCTTCCCACGCATCCGGCACTTTTTGGTTTGTCTGTGTAATGAGCCTGGTTTCCTGACGCTCCCTGGAAGGCGGGCTTCCACAGTGGTTGCTGGGCTGTGTGGTCACAACTCACTCCCTTTTTGTCCTGGGACAAGTCACTCACCAGAAACCTCTGGACGCTCCTATTGGTCATCTATGCAGCGTGCGTGCATGCAAAGTCACTTCAGTCGTGTCTGACTCTTTCTGACCCCAGGGACTGTAGCCAGCCCGGCTCCTCTATCCATGGGATTCTCCAGGCAAGGATCCTGGAGTGGGTTGCCATGCCCTTCTCCAGGGGATCTTCCCGACCCGGGGATCAAACCCGAGGTTTTCACATCTCCTGCATTGGCAGGTGGGTTCTTTACCACTAGTGCCGCCTGGGAAGCAGGGAAATGATAATCCCCTCCTCACAGTGTTCCTCTGCAGATGAAATAATTCACACAAAGCATTGGACAAGGCCTAACACTCAGGATGTCTTCATAAAGTATTAGCTATAACATTCAGGAACAAAAGTCAAACGCTAAGTAAATGGCTTCCTTCTCAGAGAGGCGGAGAAGTCCACAGAGGCCCAGGCTTTGGGTTTCAGGGACAGGGGCTCCAAACGGAGGGAGCTTTGTGTACCAGGCTGCTCACTTTACACGAATTTAGACATTTTCTCAAGTGCTCCAGAGCACTTCAGCTGACCTCTAGCCACCACCTCCCTGCTCCAGGCGTGATTCGGTGTTTGAGCTTATTTATGGGAGAGCGTTGAGTTCATTTCAAAATGTCAAATGCTCCCTGGTGACTAATGGTCCCTGCTGTGCTCAATATCTTCACAGGGGTTGTCCTTCCGTGACCCAAGGGCCTCTGCACTTCAGGAACATCCATCTGAGTGTCTGCCACAGGAACTACTGTGTCACAAAACCATCCAAAATATTGGGGAGCCCAGGCCAGCTGGGGTGAGCACTCAGGGAGTCAGCCAGAAGGCACAACCTCAGGAGTGGGGATGGTTGGAGGGCGAGGACCTATAAATTCCACCAGCCCACTGGACAAGTGGATCTCATGAGATGTGCCCAGAAAACAATTTTATTATTTTACAATTCTGGCTAATGTTTTTCACCCATTGAAACCTGCTCTGATCCGACCCCATTAAGTGAGTCTCCAGTAGATTCTGTGCCTATCCTGTTCATTCCCAATTTCAAAAAGTCCTCTGATCACCTCTAAAAATTTATATTATGGAGGGACTCCCCTGGTGGCCCAGTGATTGAGAATCTGCCTTGCAAGGCAGGGGACTCGGGTTCGATCGCGGCTCAGGGAACTAAGATCCCACATGCTTCAGGGCAATGACGCCCAAGTGTGGCAAGTCCAGAGTCTGTGAGTCACAATGAAAGGATCCCTCATTAGCGCAACTAAGACCCGATACAACCAAATAAATAAATACTTTTTAAAAAATTGTATTTTGGAAATTTTCACACACCTCCCAAACTAAGGAAAATGGTCTTACGAATCCCCATATACCCAATTACCCTGCTTCAACAATTATCAACAGTCCTACTTGCTTTATCAATCCCCATTTCCCTACCGCTCCCCTCCCACTGCCAACGCACACACTTTGTCTTTGCTGAAATATTTAAAGCAAATCCTCTGATTACTTTCAGAAACACAAGTAGCCTTAATTCAAGAAAGAGTACCCCGTGCAGTGGAACAATCAAGGACTTCAAAACTCCATTTCAATTTCAAGCTCACTCTCCTATCCAGTCAATCCTAAGGGAATATCAGTCCTGAATATTCATTGGAAAGACTGATGCTGAAGCTGAAACTCCAGTACTTTGGCCACCTGATGCGAAGAACTGACTCCTTGGAAAAGACCCTGATGCTGGGAAAGATTGAAGGCAGGAGGAGAAGGGGATGACAGAGGATAAGATGGTTGGATGGCATCACCGACTTGATGGACATGAGTTTGAGCAAGCTCTGGGAGTTGGTGATGGACAGGGAGGCCTGGTGTGCTGCAGTCCGTGGGGTCGCAAAGAGTCAGACACAACTGAGCGATTGAATTGAACTGAACTGGACTCCCATCCAGGGTTGCTGCTGGCTGGGAGACTGGTTTTGGGAAGGAGGTGTGGTGGGGGTCTCCTCTGTTCCCCATCTCAAGTTTCTTCTCCTCCCACTCGGAGCTGCCTCTGGCTCCTTCAGGGTTCACATTGGTGGGGTAAGGGCTGGGGGAGAGGTTCCCAGTGGCTCTCAAGGCTAGAGGCGGTGGAAGGCTAAACACCCTGAAGTGGACACTCTCCTCTGCAGGGCTTGCCTTCCCAGAACTAGTCCCAGAGCTGATGGACAGATGGTGGAAACAGACCCCTGCCTGGGTTGCAGAGAACTGCATGCTGGGTAGACTGAACATAGTGTGTCTGCCCGGCACTGTGGAGACTGTTTTTCATTGGGAAGGAAAAATCTTGTCAGAGGAGGGGAGGGTATGCACTGTCTTCCCCCTCCCTTAGGTGACCTGGCATCTCACTTGGGAATGGGGATGAATACTTGGCATGTCTTGCCTCAAAGCCTCACTGTCCAGTATGGCAGCCACTGGTCACGTGTGGCTACCAGGCACATGAGACGTGCCCTAAGCATGAAACACGTACTGGCTCTCCACGACTCAGTATGAAAAAGAATGCAAAATATCTCATTAACAATGTAAAATGACAAAAAATATCTTATTTTCTATATTAATTACATGTTGAACTGACAATATTTTTATATTGCATTAAGTAAAATGTATTATTAAAATTGATTTCAACTCTTTCTTTTTATTTTTTAATGTGGTTATTCAGTTCAGTTCAGTCGCTCAGTCATGTCTGACTCTTTGTGACCCCATGGGCTACAGCCCGCCAGGCTTCCCTATCCATCACCAACTCCAGGAGTTTACTCAAATTCAAGTCCATTGAGTCAGTGATGCTATTAGAAAATGTTAAATTATATCCATGGTTCACCTTATATTTCTGTTAGACGTAGCAGCCTCAAGGACTCAGCTAAAACCGTGAGTGAGATTTGTTGCATTTTAATTTTGTTACTAAAACTCCTACTCCTCCCCCGCCGCACCAAAAAAATTGGTCCTAAAGTGCACAGAGAGGTTTGATCTGGATAAGTCTCTAGGGGAGGGTCTGTCCTTCATTCTGCAGATGGTGAGACTGGGGCCTAGAGGGAAAGACAGGCCTAGCTTGAGGTCACCAAGTGTCACTGCAGAGCACATCTGCCATTTCAAGCGGCTCCTGTGAAACCGTGGGAAAGACAGGCACCAGCCTTCCAGAAAATCCTTTAAACATGTGTGCCTCAAAGGGCTTTCCCCAATGACTCAGCAGGGAAGAGTCTGCCTCCCATGCAGGGGACACAGGAGACTCGGGCTCGATCCCTGGGTTGGGAAGATCCCCTGGAGGAGAGCATGGCAGCCCACTCCAGAATCCTTGCCTGAAAAATCCCATGGACAGAGGAGCCCAGCAGGCTATAGTCTACAGGGTCGCAAAGAGTTGGACACAGCTGAAGTCACTTAGCGCACACGCCTCAGAATGGAGTGTTTCATAAGTCAGACTGAGAAGCACAAACCCTGGGTGATAGTATTTATATGTGGAATCTAAAAATACAACAATTTGGGAATATAACAAATATAACCAAAAAAAAGAGGCAGACTCACAGATACGGAGAATTAATGGTTACCTGCAGGGAGACGGAAGTGGGGAGGGGCAATGCAGTGGTCGGGGATTGAGCAGTACAAACTGTCAGGTGTAACATAAGCCACAGAGAATATTGCCAATACTTTATAATAACTATAAATGGAGCATAGCCTTTAAAAAGTACGAATCACTGTGAAGACCTCACTGTATTGTACACCTGTAGCTTATATAATACTGTACAGCAGCTAGACTTCAACAAAAGTAAATAAATTTTTTTAATAGTAATAAATAAATAAAATGCAATATTTCAGTGTCTCATAGCTCAGAGTGGGGAGCACTAGGCCGCGGACCTTTGCCCACTGCTGGGGGGAGAAGGCTGGGTTCCTGCCCACAGACACGCAGAGCCTGAAGAGGTCTGGGTCTGAGGTCGATGAACTGGCGGCCTGAGGCCTAAATCTGGCCCTCTGACCTGTTTTGATTGGCCTGCAATTTTTGACAATTTTTTAAATCATTTGCCAACGTTCCAACTTTAGGAAACATTAACAGAAATGTGGGTTCCAACGTCACCTAAAAACTTAGATCTGGCGACAGTGGGCTCGTGGTCCTGCTTAGCAGCCGCCTAACCCTTCGGGTGTGGGGTCATACGCTCCGTTCCCCATAGTCTTCATGCCCCCCGGAGGCCCAGCTGTAATCACTGTGACCTCTACTTTCCTGAGGGCAGAGGTAAGAGGCAAGTGGGGCTCCCCAGTAAAGGACTCGCCTGCCAATCCAGGAGACCTAAGAACTGCGGGTTCGATCCCTGGGTTGGGAAGATTCCCTGGAGAAGGGAGTGGCAACCCATGCCAGTATTCTTGCCTGGAGAATCCCATGAACAGAGGAGCCTGATGGGCTCCCGTCCATGGAGTCACACGGAGCCTCACATGACTGAAATGACTTAGCACACCCGCACACAAGACGAAAGTGCTGTGCTGTGCTTAGTCACTCAGTCACGTCCGACTCTTTGTGACCCCATGGACTATAGACCTCCAGGCTCCTCTGTCCATGGGATTCTCCAGACAAGAATACTGGAGTGGGTTGCCATGCCTTCCTCCAGGAAATCTCCCCCAACCCAGGGATCAAACCCAGGTCTCCTACTTTGCAGGTGGATTCTTTACCATCTGAGCCACAGAGGAAGAAATAAAAGCCAGTTCAAGACGGCGTCATGTTTCAGAGGGGAAAATATCTTTTTTTACGGGCTGTTGCCCAATTTGCATCACCTCCCTCCTCAGCGGGAACACATGAGTTTGCCGTCTGATCTGATCTACTTCTGCTGCGCCCCAGGACAAAAGGGAAGGCGACTGTTTCACCCACTTTCCAGGAGGAAACAGAGGAACCATCCACTGAATACGAGGAGCTGGCTGCAGAGCCCAGCCCCTGAGGGGCTTCTTTCCAGCTCGCCAGCATTCCGAGGCCAAGTTATCCGGGTCTACAGCCCCGGGCCGCAGGTGCCTCCTGTCCTGAGAACATATAATGTACCTCTAGGGGCAAATTCTGTATAGTCAGCCTCCCCAGGGCTCCTCCCCAGAGCCAGATCCCGGCACAGGAAAGAGAAAGACACAGCGGAGCTGAGGTCGGGAAACAACAGAGAGGCTGTCCCTGCTGGCATTTCTGCTGCTTTTGGGCAGCAGTATTCTTGCCCGGAGAATCCCCATAGACAGAGGAGCCTGGAGGGCTACAATCCGCGGGGTCGCAAAGAGTCGGACACGATTGAGCGACTAACACCATTCCTGGTATCAGGCCGCCTCCCTCCATTCCTGATGGCATCCTGCCGTAGGTATCGTGGAGCCCACACCTGTCCCAGGGTGTGGGACCAGCCACGCCCAGACTCCCCCAGCGTTCAGAACCTAGATCCAGACAAGGCTTGCGCTGGGGGGGTTGGCACCCTGACCGGAACGGGGCGGCCAGGGGTGCCTCTCAGCTTCCCCACCAGAGGGCTTGGAAGCCCTTACGTGTCCCAGGAGACTGATGGATGGGGATCATTTCCTTACCATGGGCACAGGCAGGAGGGGGCAGGCTGCCTTGGTAGGAGAGGAGAAGCGGGAGAGAAGGGGGTACTAGCTGTAATTAAGGCCGCTTTTGTGGTTCAAAATTTGGGGGGATGGGGGCAAGACAGTAATGACAAGGCCACAGCAGAGAGATGCCCCGGCAGCTGGCAGAAACCCATTCACGTCTGTCCCCAAACCTCACAAACCAACATGGCCACAGTACCTGCCCAGCTCTGTGGACTGGGGCCCAAACCTCCAGGTAAATGGGAGAGAATGGGAGTCCTTCGTTTCCCTAGGAAAGGAGGGGGAGAAAGATGGGGAGTGGAGGGAGGTGGCCTGGACTCTGCCAACCAAGGCGGCCCCTAAGGGCCTGATCCAAGTCTGCTTGCTGTGTTAGCAGTCACAGCAGTGACACTTGTATGCTTGTTTGGGTTTTCCCCTTTGTTCGTTTGTTTGTTTTGAAAAAAAGGTAACATGCAGGGATTCAGAAAGATTGCTAAGTGGAAAAAAAAAAACAGAAACAATTGATTTAGCTCCATTTCTACAGCAGAGGGTAGAAAAATAAGACTCTTCCTCAGGCTTGCTTGGACTGACCCCAGGAAAACATGCAAGGAGACACTAGAAGCAGACAAAAGTGGCTACTGGGGGGGAGGTGCAAGGAATATATCTCAAATCGTATGTTTAGAAAATAAAATGAAATTTAAAATGAATACCACCACAAACAACTTCAGAGTTTAAAAAGCAGATGAAGGACGCGTGCCCTTAATTCACTGCCATCAAAGCACAGACGCATGCGTTCATTTGTGCCTGTCTCCTTCCTGCTGTTATCCACATGCTTTTACGTTTTACGTAAAAGACACAACCACAAGACCCAGAAATTTGTCTCCTAATTATCTCATTGTCCATCATCAGTGTTTTCCAGGTTGCCGGGTAGGATTCATTTGGGTTGGACACGGGAAATTCCATCACCTTGGGACTTCCCTGGCAGTTCAGAGGTTAAGACTCAGGCTTCCACTGGAAGGGGCTTGGGTTCGATCCCTGGTTGGGGAACTAAGAGCCCACACACCTAGTGGTGTGGCAAAAAAAATTATTTTTATTAAAAAAAAAGAAAATTCCATCACCATTCTTGCTTCTAAAGACCCACGGTGTCTATTTCTCTATTTCTACAGCTCGCCAGGTTGATTGGCTGAAGTTCATCACCCGGCACAATTATGGCTGCAAGTAATGGAGCTAGTGGTGAAGAACCCGTCTTCCAATGCAGGAGACATAAAAGACGTAGGTTCGATCCTTGAGTCAGGAGGGTCCCTTGGAGGAGGGCATGTCAACCCTCTCCAATATTCTTGCCTGGAGAATCCCATGGACAGAGGGGTCTGGCGGGCTATAGTCCACATGGGAGCAAAGAGTCAGAAACAACTAAAGCGACAGCATATAATGTTGATGGGAGAGCAAAACAGACACTTCCTTCTCCCAGGACACAGGCAGGAAAACACAGCCAGGACCCATGCCTCCCCCTCAAGGCAACGATGACTGTTCACTGACTTAACACCGGAGGCCCCACAAAGACTGCTTTTGTCCTCTCAAAGCAAAGAGCTCTTTAAGATCTGCTTACTCTTTATTTTGAAATAATTACAGACTCACAGGAAGCTGGAAAAATAAGACAGAGAGGTCCCAGGTACACTTCACCCAGTTCCCCCCAATGGTGATGTCTTACGTAACTACGTGCTAAGTCGCTTCAGTCCTTTCTGACTCTTTGCTACCCAATGGACCATAGCCCACCAGGCTTCACTGTCCATGGGATTCTCCAGGCAAGAATACTGGAGTGGGTTGCCATTTCCTTCTCCAGTGGATCTTCCCAACCCAGGCATTGAACCTGCATCTCTTATGTCTCCTGCATTGGCAGGCGGGTTCTTTACCATGAGCGCCACCTGGGAAGCCCTATACATATCCATACATAGCTATCAGTCAGTTCACTTCAGTTCAGTCGCTCAGTCGTGTCTGACTCTTTTCGACCCCATGGACTGCAGCACGCCAGGCTTCCCTGTCCATCACCAACTCCCAGAGCTTGCTTAAACTCATGTCCATCGAGTCGGTGATGCCATCCAACCATCTCATCCTCTGTTGTCCCCTTCTCCTCCTGCCTTCAATCTTTCCCAACATCAGGGTCTTTTCCAAGGAGTCAGTTCTTCATATCAGGTGGCCAAAGTATTGGAGTTTCAGCTTCCACATCAGTCTTTCCAATGAATATTCAGGACTGATTTCCTTTAGGATGGACTGGTTGGATCTCCTTGCAGTCCAAAGGACTCTCAACAGTCTTCTCCAACACCACAGTTCAAAAGCATCAATTCTTCGGTGCTCAGCTTTCTTTATAGTCCAACTCTCATGTCCATACATGTCTACAGGAAAAGTCATAGCTTTGACTAGGTGGACATTTGTCAGCAAAGGTAATGTCTCTGCTTTTTAATATGTTGTCTAGGTTGGTTATAGCTTTTCTTCCAATGAACAAACATCTTTAAATTTCATGGCTGCAGTCACCATCTGCAGTGATTTCGGAGCCCAAGAAAATAAAGTCTGTGCTATAGCTATAGCAGACCAAATGCATAGCTACAGAAGATCAAATACATCAACGCCAGGAAACTGACATTGAGACAACATGTGTGTAGTGCGATTCCGTTCACCATGTGGACTGGTTCCCATAACCACCACCCCATCAAGATAATGACTCCAGCATCACCGAGGTTTCCCTCGTGGTACCACTCCCACCCACCTTCATCCCTAACCCCAGGCAACCAGCAATCTCTTCTCTATCTCCCTAATTTTCTCATCCAAGAATGTTGTATAAATTGAACAGTCTGTATTTGAGACTGGCTTTTGGGGACTATTCCAAATAAACTGTTGTGAATATTCATGTACAGGTTTGTGTGTGGGCATACACCTTCATTTCTCTAGGATAAATGTCCCTTTGCTGGGTCATAGGCTAAGTGCTTACTTATATGCGTGCTCAGTCATGTCCAACTCTTTGTGACCCCATGGAGCCTGCCAGGCTCTTCTGTCCATGGGATTCTCCAGGCAAGAATTTTAGAATGGGTTGCCATTTACTTCTCCAGGGGATCTTCCCAAACCAGGGTTTGAACCCACGGTTCTTACATCTCCTGCATTGGCAGGCAGATTCTTTACCATTGAACCAACCTGGGAAGCTTAAGTGCTTAGTGTTTTGAGAAATTGCCAAACCATTTTCAGAGCTTCTGTACTATTTTGTATTCCCATCAAGAAAGAATGAGAAACCCAGGTTTTCCATGTCCTTCCCATGCTGTGGGTCTAAGCGCATCACAAGAGTGGGCCAATCAGAAACCCTCCCAGATGCCAGTCAATGATGTTGAGAGAGGCAAGTCCTTTGTGGGGCGGCTAGCTGTCAGCTGTACTCATTAGTTTTTTTTCCTTAACTTTTCATATTTCTGATGCTTTGACATCCGGGGCCTTGCTGACCCTGACATGACTGCCTCTCCCAGGGCTAGCCAGTTCCAAGAGATGGTAAACCGGTGTGCCTTTCATATGCAAATTAACCAGAGCCCACCCCACCCCCACCTCCTTCACTGGCTCTTACACTCCGGGGCCTTGTGGTCCCTCTTTTAATCATCCCAAGGAGAGGCGTCAGACACCAGGGGCAGCCCCTCTGAAGTTATTCAAACTAGCCAGTGCTTGCTTAGCCTGCTCACCCCAGTTACCCATTCGTTCCCACCGACACCGGAATACAGGCTCTTGTTCTCACGTTTGTTTTCCGGCTACAAACAGGGTAGACGCTGCACAGGTGTCTTCCTGACCCACCGTGATTCTTCCCAGGTGGTCCTATATGGCGCAGGAAGCTCCTCTCGGGAGCTGTGAGAAACAGCGTATCTTTTCAACGGTGATTGTGGCGGGATCTGTTGCCTCCCCATATCCAATAATAAATCCTACATAAATCCTATTAAATCCTAAATAAAAATCCTTTATTTTTCTTATTGGCGTATATCTGCTCTACAATGTTGTGTTAGCTTCTGCTGTACATTGAAGTGAATCAGCTCTGTGTATACATACACCCCTTCCCTCCCACGCATACCGCCCTCTCCAGCCCTCTAGGTCACCGCAGAGCATCGAGCTGAGCTTCCTGGGCTTTATGGCAGGTTCCCACTAGCTAGCTATTTTATACACAGGAGTGTATATGTTCAGTCCTAATATCCCAATCCGTCCCACCCTCCCCCACGTCCATGGGTCTGTTGTCTAAAGCTGCATCTCTGTTCCTGCAAATACCTTCATCTGTTCCATTCTTCTAGATTCCACATATATGTGTTAATAGACATGAATGGACCCAGAGTCTGTCATACAGAGTGAAGTAAGTCAGAAAGAAAAAAACAAAGCCTACCTTTTAAACGCAAGGACAATGTGAGATTAGAGTTGCAGGTGGTCCCCCATACCTCCCACATGGAGAGCCCCCTGAGGAGGAAGCCCCCCTGAGGAGAGAGCCCCCCTACAGAAACACAAAGGACAGACAGCGGCCGATGGGATCTCTTCACACCTGGATCCCCCTGTGCCTGAAAGGTACCTCAGACTCCTTGGTACAGGAGCAATCATTTCTTTTTTTTTCCTTAACCTATTTTGAGTTGGATTGTCCATCCCAAGTCTTCCCAGCTGGCTCTAGTGGTAAAGAACCTGCCTGCCAATGCAGGAGATCTAAGAGACTCTTGATTTGAAAACTGGATCAGGAAGACCCCCTAGAGGGGGAAATGGCAACCCACTCCAGTATTCTTGCCTGGAGAATCCCATGGACAGGGTGTCCATCATAAGCAACGTGACTGATTCACAGCAGGCCACGGTGACCCTGCCCAGGTGCTGCGTTTCAGCAAGACCCAGTCCCCCAGAGTGCTGTGGAGGCGAACCTAGCGGTTCAGCAAAGAAGGAGCTGGTGGTGGGCGTGAGGCTGGAGCATCCACACAGGGGCCATGGGGAGAGCAGCTCTCTGGGCTCAGATTGCTCACCTGTAGAAGAGATGGTTAGGCTCGGAGTCTCTGTGGCCACTCTGTTCATGTTCCCTAATTCTCTAAGTTTTCATTCCAAAGGAAAGATAACACTAGATAGTGCTCACAGAGCCCTCAGCACAAGTCAGGCACTGCTCGGCGATTCACACACATGAACTCATTTCATCCTTGTAACAGCTCTCCAAGGGGTATGACCATCCCCAGATGAAGAAACTGAGGCACAGATGCTTGAAGGCCAAGCTTGTAAGTGCAAGAGCTGGGATGAGACCTGGGTTTCCTGATGGCTCAAGAGGTAAAGAATCTGCCCTCAATGCAAGAGACTCAGGAGACTCGGGTTCGATACCTGGAAGATGTCCTGGAGGAGGAATTGGCAACCCACTCCAGTATTCTTGCCTGGGAAATCCCATGGACAGAGGAGCTTAAAAAAAAGTAAAATAGTGGCAAAATATACATAAAATTTAGGGACTTCCCTGGTTGTCCAGGGCTTCCAGGTGGCACTAGTGGTAAAGAACCCACCTGCCAATGCTGGAGACCTAAGAGATGCAGGTTCTATCCCCGTATGGGGAAAATCCCCTGGAGGCGGGCACGGCAACCCACTCTAGTATTCTTGACTGTAGCTTGGTGAGGGCTACAGTCCATAGGGTCACAGAGTCAGACAGGACTGAAGTGACTTAGCACGCACGCACTGGTGGTCCAGTGGTTAAAAGACTTCACCTTAAAAAAATGGTCCACATCAAAATACATATTAAAAAAAAAAAAAAGAGCTGGGATGAGATCCAAGCAGTCTGGCTGCAGAGCTCTTGCTGATGACCACTGCCGAGCGCCTTGACCCCCTCCTCTGATGCTTCGATTCACAGGAAATTCTCCTGTGTCTGACTTGATCTCTCAGTCTCTTTCTTCAGTTCTTCCTAGTCTTTTCCTCCCCAGTCTTAACTGTCTGACTTTTTTTAGATTTCCATCAACTATGTGAGCTGTCATTACTTTAAAATCTTCTTTTCCCTCTAAATTGCCTCCCACGCGGCCCCCTGTGTAAATCCCATACAGCTGAGGGCCTTTGTTCTGGAACCAGGTCAGGCGGAGGCCTGCGGCAATGGGGTATCACAGAGTGTTTCCAAGACCAAAAGCCCTGCAGGGGAGGGGGCTGTTAGGGGGCAGAATCCGAAATCCTGCGGGAGACACCATCCCTGAAGACTCGGACACTTGGATTGCCCCCATCTCCTGTTTGCAAAATCCCACCATGGGTGTTCATTTCATCTTCTCAACGTTCCGTTAGACAGTTTTCATTGCCCCCCATCACCACTGCCACTATTTATAGATGAGGAAACTTGCTCTGATATTCTAGCTGATAAACAGTAAGATTTACAATCACATCTGACTTCAAAGCTCACGCTCTTTCGACTAGGTTACAAATAGACATTTTCAAATACCACCCAGTGCTGGACACTGCACGGCTGATGACTAGCTTCGAGGGTGGGAACTGGCCCCAAACAAGGCAGCTTCTTTGGGCACAAGCTGAAGTCAACATGTGGTGGGTGAGAACCATACCAGGTGGTCTGAATAGAGATTCCCCAACCATTAGGGCAGCAGCATGAGACGGGACCCCTGTGCCCCGGAGCTGGCAATCATACTAGGGGGCCTGCTCTTCTGTAACAACAGCCTTGAACGTCCCTTCATCCTACCACGGGGATACGTCAGTCTCGAGGGCAAGTGCTTGTTGTTTAGTCGTCCGGTTGTGTCCAACTCTTTGTGACCCCATGGACTGCAGCATGCCAGCCCTCCCTGTCCCTCACCATCTCCCGAAGTTTGCCCAAGTTCATGTCCATTGCATTTGTGATGCCGTCCAGTCATCTCACCCTCTGATGCCCTCTTCTCCTTCCGCCCTCAATCTTTCCCGGTAAGTGGACCCAACAGCTCTTTGACAGGGGTGTGAGGACTCCTGAAACAATGCTCCCACGGCCACACCCAAGGCAGGAGCTGGGGAGGGTTTGAGCTCTCACTACAGAGGCAGCTCTGAAACAGGTCAGCACCCCTCTCCGGCTGTCCCAGGGGTCCCCCCAGCCGCACCCTAGAAGGTATCCAATGAGCTCATCCCTCCTGGGGCATTAGATGCCCTCTCTGGGGAAGCAGGGCTCTGGGCCTGCGAGGCAGTTTCTGGGAGGCAAGCCTTGTCTCAGCACCGGGAAGAATTTTCTAGGTTCAAAGGGGGGCAAAATTGGGACCCAGCCTTGTGCCACCTCCAGGGCTGGAGCTTCTGACAGCATTAGCAGCTCTGGGACGGCTGTGGAGCTTCAAGCCGCTGCTTACCACCCCTTCCAGGTCCAGCTCTGCAGGGACATGGCCTCTGCCACATGGTTCACACGCCTCAAATAAGGGGCCCAGTCCTCCGTTCAGCCCCGAGCTGGTTGTCTGTAGCTGCTCCCTCTCAATGGGCCATCAGTCAGCATGGTGACTCAGTGACCGTCCCCTCCAGCTTCACGTCAGCCTGCCCTTTGCCCACACCGGGAGGCTCTCACACTCGGGCAAAACTGGTTACTTCCATCAACATCCCCTCAAGGGCCGACCTCCAAGGAACCTTGTCAAGGTGGTGGCCTTGCCCGCCTTTTTCACCAGGTGGTTGCCTTAAGAGAGAAATTCAGGGGCGGCTCATTTCCAAGCCGTTTCTCCTCTGGGTCCTTCAGCAATTTTTCTAGCCCCATTGTCCCCCAGCAGCGGGTTCAGAAAACACATTCTCCTGGTCTCACCCCTACACTTTGCCACTTACCATGGATTGGCTGCTATTTCAGTAAAAATAATTGATGACTAACCTGGTGGGCCACTTTGTTTCATAAGTGTTGAAGTTTCAGGAAACTGAGACCCAGAGAGATTGAAGATTCAGGGCCTCACTTTCCCCATCTGTAAACCAGTGATGATACTCCCTTGGAAAATGCTTGTCAGGATGAAATGAGTAACTGCAGGTAAGGAGCTCAGAACTTTGCCTGGCATGTAGTAAGTGCTGACTCAGTGTCATTAGCTATTACTATTATTACTGTTGCTGTTATGTTCATGCCTCTGGGGCCTGGCCCTAGAATTTCCTCTTTGGCTCCCTGGGCTGGGGGCAGGGTGGCGGAGGTGGGGGGAGGGGGTGGTGGTTGTGGCGGTCCCTAACCTTTCAGTAACGGGAACGTTTTGGGGGGTGGCGAGTACCAACTTTCCTTCCGATGTCCAAGAGTCCAGCAAGCCATCAGCATGGGGGATGGTGGGGGGTGGGCTCCATTCGGGAAGGGACCGGGGAAGGGAAGGGGCTCAGCCCTCCAAGGTGGCCCGTGCCCTGCGCGCTCAGACCGCAGCTTCCCAGCGAACCAGGGCCTGGTCCAAGCAAGCCCAGCAAGACCAAGGCTCCGGCGGAGGAAAACGAGAGCCATCCCACGCTGGCTCCCACGCTGGCTCCCGGAGTCCCTGCGCCATCGAATTAAAGATTCCTAATACCCGAAACCTAGGGGCGGGCGCGCCGGGGTTCGTCCGGTTCCCGGCTCCGTCGTCGGGCTCGGGTATCGGGCGAGCGGCTCGGGACTGGGACGGGCGCGTCCTCCCCGCGTTCCGCCCGGGAGGAGCCGGGAGGAGCCGGGGCGCTGCGCGGGGCGATGGCGGCCCCTGGCGGTGTCCGAGGGAGGCGGCCTCCCGGCCCCGGGCCCCGGTCCCCGGGTCCCCGCGGCTCCGGCCCGCCTCGGCCCCGCCTTCCCCGAGAATGCGCGCCCCTCCCGGGCCCGGTCCGGACGGCCCGCGGGCCAGGACTCACCGCACCGGGACGCCAGTCCTCCCCCGGGACGCCTGTCCCCGGCCACCTGCCGGCCTCCTGGTGCGCGCGGCTTCTGGTGGCCGTTCTGGGCACGCGGCGCGGGACTGATGGAGAGCCTCCCAGGGGGACCAAAGTGTCCTCGGCCCCACGTCGTCGCCTGGCTTCTGCGGACCCGAAATTCTGCCTCCCCAGACTGTGAACCCCGCTGAGGCCGGAGCAGGGTCACTCCCGGGACACCCCTCGAAATGGCAGGGCATGCGCGGGGGAGGACGGGAGCCCCCCAGGGCCGAATGACGACCCCCAACAGCCCACCTCCCGCGGCACGTTGATAGAGCCGCGCATTTCAATGGTGAGGGGCAGCCCCCAGACACAGGTTTTGCGTCAAGGCTCTGATGATGGTGATGGTGATGGCTAAGCTCCAGCAACCCCTTCCTGGCAGCGGGCGCTCTGTTAAGTACTTCACATGAGTTTTCTCAATGTATCCTCACATCAAACCTAAGTAAGACCCTCACTATGCTTGTCAGTGTTTTACCGATAAAGAGACTGACGCTTAAGTTAGAGAAGTTGCCAACGGTGCGATGGTGAGTAACCGCGGGCCTGATGACGCCAAAGACCCTCGAAGCACCACCTCCCGGCCTGCGGGTGTCCGCCAGCCACGAGTGCACCGAGTACCGGGTACCGCTGCCGGAGTATTCTCACCCTCGGCGGGAGATTGGCACGTCCTCCACTCCTGTCTGAGTGCTCCTCTTTGAGGGTCCTCCTCGTACCAAGGAAAGGCGCCTCCAGGACCCCAGGCGGCGATCAGCAGCCCGCCCGCCCCCAGCCCTAACCCTGAACTGGGAGATGCGCAGATGTGCTCTCGTTCAGAGTTTGCCTCTCAGCCTTTGTCCTCCAGACTGAGTCTCCGGTTCTCAGAGGGCCCCCCTAGGGACACCGCTACCTGTCCTGGACTGGCCTCAGGTGACTCCTCCCTGGAGAATCCACTCGTCCTGCGCTGCCCCATCTCACCCATCCGAGAGCCCTGAGGCCCCCCAGCACGGGTCCGTGAGTGGATACTTGTTACCTGTTTCAAGAACCTAGAAATGAATGTTGCCTTGATTTCCTGGACCTGCTCTAATGACGTGCCACAAACCAAGTGGCTTAAAACAGCAGAAACTTCTCTCGCGGCTCTGGGGGCTGGAAGTTTAAAATCCAGGTGTGGGCACAGCCATGCTCCCACCTCCCAAGGAAGAGGGTCCTTCCCCACCTCTTCCAGCTTCTGGTGGTGGAGGGGCAGTCGGGGTGACCCTTGGCTGGTCTCTGCAGATCACCACCCCCTACCTCACCTTAAATGCCCTATTTCCAAATTAGGTCACGTCTACAGGTAAGGGGATTAGAACTTCAGCATATCCTTATGGAAGACACAGTTCAGTTCAGTTCCGTTCAGTTGCTCAGTCGTGTCCGACTCTTTGCGACCCCATGAATCACAGCACGCCAGGCCTCCCTGTCCATCACCAACTCCCGGAGTTCACCCAGACTCACGTCCATCGAGTCAGTGATGCCATCCAGCCATCTCATCCTCTGTCGGCCCCTTCTCCTCCTGCCCCCAATCCCTCCCAGCATCAGAGTCTTTTCCAATGAGTCAACTCTTTGCGTGAGGTGGCCAAAGTACTGGAGTTTCAGCTTTAGCATCATTCCTTCCAAAGAAATCCCAGGGCTGATCTCCTTCAGAATGGACTGGTTGAATCTCCTTGCAGTCCAAGGGACTCTCAAGAGTCTTCTCCAACACCACAGTTAAAAAGCATCAATTCTTCGGTGCTCAGCTTTCTTCACAGTCCAACTCTCACATCCATACATGACCACTGGAAAAACCATAGCCTTGACTAGACGGACCTTTGTTGGCAAAGTAATGTCTCTGGTTTTGAATATGCTGCAACCCCAAACAACTGTGAAGGGCAATTTTCTTGTGGTCTGATTTTCCAGGAAAACTAGAGCTCTTGGGGTTTGGCTTGCCACAGCCAGTAAGAGGCCACCAGTGTCCGTGAGCGGCTGCTGCCTTGCACACTGCCGAGAGGCACTTGTTTCACGAGTGATTCCTTTCCCTTTTGTATTAGTCCGTCTGCGATGCTTTTGTGGTCAAGTGTGACTGTGGTGGGGCTTCCCTGGTGGCTCAGACGGTAAAGAACCCACCTGCAATGTGGGAGACCTCGGTTCGATCCCTGGGTTGGGAAGATCCCCTGCAGGAGGGCATGGCAACCCACTCCAGTATTCTTGCCTGGAGAATCCCATGGACAGAGGAGCCTGGCGGGCCACAGTCCATGGGGTCACAAAAGAGTCAGACACGACTGAGCGACTAAACACACGGCACAGTGACTGTGTTTACTCCAGGCTTAAATGCCTGTTTCACCTTCACGTTAGGTGTTACAATGGAATACTAATTTAGAATATAGCCTCTCCCTCCCCAGCCGTGGCAAGAAGCATTCTGATGTCCAAATAGGTCAGGCTGACCTCAGGCACTCACTGAAGTCCAGAGGCCTCTGCTGGTCCTTAAGGCTCTGTGCAGTCCAGCCCCAGCTCCCCTTTGATGGAGCTCCCTGCACATGGCTGCTCGCCCTTCCCAGAAATGCCTCTCGGGCTTCCACATCCATGGCTTTGCTGTCCTTCCCAGAATCCCCTTCCCATATCCAGCTTTTATGTTGACATTCCCCTGGTCTCTCTTTTATTTAATATTTATTCTTATTTATTTATTTGGCTGCACCAGGTCTTAATTGCAGCATGCAGAATCTTTTTTCAGTTGTGGCAGGTGGGAGCTAGTTCCCTGACCAGGGATTGAACCAGGGCACCCTGCATTGGAAAACAAAGTCTTAGCCAGTGGACCATCAGGGAAGTCCCCTTCCCCCTGGCCTTAAAGGCCAAGTTCAAAGGCGACCTCCTCCAGGAAGCTTTCTTGACCTTCCAGCTCCTCCTCAGTTGGCCTTCAGTTAAGGCACTGCTTTGAAGCAAATTTATGTCTTTCCTTCACTCCCCCTACTTCTACTAAGCAGTCATGGAGAGGCGTCTAGAGACCATTTCATACAAGGAGTAAACTGAAGTTGTTGTTTTCCTTGGAAAAGAGTAGACTTCCCTGGATCATGTGCCCCAAGTTTCTTTCAGCTGCTAAGATTCTATCAGACCATGAGATCCTTGTAGAACCTATACCTGGACTTCTTCAGAGGTCCTTTACACACACACACACACACACACACACACACACACACACACACACACACCTGTGTCCAGCACAGACCAGTGCTCAAATATAACCTCCTACCCAATATAAAAGGTCTCTCTTTTGTGTCCCCCTTTTTTGGGCTTCCCTTGTGGCTCAGCTGGTAAAGAACCTGCCTGCAATGTGGGAGACATGGGTTTGATCCCTGGGTTGGGAAGATCCCCTGGAGGGGGGAAAGGCTACCCACTCCAGTATTCCGGTCTGGAGAATTCCATGGACTGTATAGTCCATGGGGTTGCAAAGAGCTGGACGTGATTGAACGACTTTCACTTTAGGTGGTGTGGTAAGCAGAGTTCTAAGATGGCCCCCAAGATTTCCTGCACCCCAGGAAATTCCTGCACTGAATATCCACAGGGCTGTGACATGCCGCTTCCACTCCTGTGATGAGGCTGTGTTCTATGGCACAGTTGACCTTAAAATAGGGAAGTTATCTGGGTGGAGGCAGCCCTCATCACATGAGTCCTTTAAACACAGAGTCTTCCTCAGCTGGTCACACAAGAAGTCTGAGAGCTCTCAAAGTGTGAGAGTGATTTGACTTGAGACCAGAGGGGCCCCGTGGCAGGGAGCTGAGAGCAGCCTCTGGGGGCCGAGAGCCGTCCACACCAACCGCTAGCAAGACGGGGGGAGCCTCAGTCCTACAGCCACGAGGGAGTTAGTTCTTTGGAAGCTGGGAAGCCGCTCGTTCCCGCGTGGAGCCTGCAGATGTGGATGCAGCTGGTGAGGCCCTGGTCTCAGCCTCAGAGACCCCAAGCAGAGGGCCAGCTAAAACGTGCTGGACCCGTGGGAACTGTGAGCCAATGAAAGTGTCCTCTGTTCTGGTGAGGTCATCTGTCGCACGGCAGTGGAAAACTGATCCGACCCCTGGGCCCCTCCCAGGGCAGAGCTTCTCGACTCCGCTGCAGGTAGGGAGCGCTAGTGGCTGGAGGCACTTTCTCCTCACAACCTAAAAAAAGAAAAGCAATCAGGAGAAATTTTGCCCTATGAGGTATTTAAAGTATATTTTAAAGCCAGAAGAATCAAAATTGCCTGGCGCTGGGCTCGGGGATAGGGGTAGATTAATCCAATCGTGCAATACAATGGACCCAGAACTAAATATGAAATCTTTTGTTCTTGATAAAAGAGGCATATCAAGAACTAAATTAGTGGATAAATAATGTTTAATTAATGCTGTTGGACCACTGATATATCCATTGAACTAAATTAGCGAATAAATAATATTTAATTAATGCTGTTGGACCACTGATGTATCCACTGAACTAAATTAGCGAATAAATAATATTTAATTAATGGTGTTGGATCACTGATGTATCCACTGAACCAAGTTAGTGAATAAATAATGTTTAATTAATGGTGTTGGACCACTAAGGTATCCATTTGGAAAAATTAAGTTAGATCCTTCAACCACAGATGACATAATTTAAAACTGGATTAAATGACTAAAATAAAGAATTTAACAACCATACAACCTGTAAAATACTACAGTGTTACAAAACTGTAGAAGAATATTTTTATAATCTTTGAGTAAGGAAGGCTTTCCTATGCAAAACATAAAACACAGAAGCTGTAAAGGAAATATCTGAAAAATTTAACTACATCAATTCAAACCCTCATGTAGACTCTGGGACCAGTAATGCAACTAAAAGCAAGAATCAGGCTGAAAGAAATTGTTTCTACGTACGTAACAAAGTAGGGCTTCCCAGCTGGCTCTGTGGTAAAGAATCTGCCTGCCAGTGCAGGAGATGCAGGAGACAGAGGTTTGATCCCTGCGTTGGGAAGATTTCTTGGAAGAGGAAATGGCGACCCACTGCAGTACTCTTGCCTGGACAGTCACACGGACAGAGGAGCTTGGTGGGCTACTGTCCATGAGGTCGCAAAGAATTGGACACAACTGAGTGACTGACCACGCATGCAACAAAGGATAAATATCTAGGTCCAGAATATATAAAAGCTTACACTGATAAATTTAAAAAATTGCAATTCACCAAGGAAGTAAATAAGTCATAAACATATGAAAAGCTTCTAAACTTACTAGTTATCAGGAAAAGCCAAACTTAAATAACAGTGAGACATCACTCTTGACTCAGTGAGACTGGCACGATTTCTAAGTTGATAATATCCAAAGTGGGCAAGGGTGAGGGAATACAGATACGCTAATGCTCATTTGTTGGGACTACAAAATGATAAGGCCGTCTAGGGGACAATTTACAAATTTAAATGGGCAAATTCTTTAATCCAACAATTCTACTCCAAATGTCTATCCTAGAGAAATATTTTAAAAGGCATTTTTATTTATTGTAGTATTTTCATAATATCCAGAAAAGTCAAATATCCAATAATAGAACAGTGGTTGGATAAATTGTGGGACATCCACATGGTGGAATCCTGCAGTTATTATGTTAAAATAAGGCAGGTCTATGCAGACTAACATAAAAAGATGTGTATATATCAGTAGATGAAAACAGGGACTTTCAGAATACTGACATATATTTTCTATTGTTTCTGAGGCCCACATTTTATCACGTTTCAACATCTCTGAAAATGAGAAGTCGCCTCACGATCCACGGCATGTGCAGTGTTACTGACCCAGCGCCTATGCGCCTGAGTACACGCGAGCTCTCAGAGTTTCAGTCACATCATTAAAGGGCCGTTGGGGGAAGAAACAAAAATCGTGTCTGTTGTCTGAAAACTTTGTTAAACATCTCATAAGATTAAAAGAATGACAGCTTCAAAAACTGCAGAATGGGTGTCAACAACTTAGAAGAAACTCCCTGAGACAGTAGTGAGGTGGTCTTTTAAGAAATGCTGCATTTCTTGAAGAAATCAAGAAGACTCTTGATGGTGTGAAGAGGACACAGTATATGTATTGATAGTCATGGGCCATTCAGGTCAGAAGAGATTCCAAAGAGTCAGATTCTGAACATTCAGAAATTTTAGCAGACACCTGAACCGACTTATTTATATTTAAAATATGTATTTCAGGTAAAATATGTATTTCAGGTATTAACATGAAATACAATACCAAAAAAAAAACACCTTTGTGTAAATAAGTCTAAGATTCTTCCAATAAATGTAAAAGAAAAATTATAAAATGAAAAGAAAGCATGTGGTAAAATTTTTGTTTAGACTTACAAAAGGTTTGTGAAGTTAGTTCAAAGAGCTCCCATGTACTCCACCCCAGTTTGCTTTATTATTCAGTCACTCAGTCGTGTCTGACTCTTTGCAACCCCATGGACTGCAGCACACCAGGGCTCCCTGTCCATCACCAACTCCTGGAGCTTGCTCAAATTCACGTCCGTCGCGTCGGTGATGCCATCCAACCATCCCACCCTCCGTCGTCCCCCTCTCCTTTATTATTAGCATCTTATATTAGAATGGTACATTTGTTGCAATTAATGATACTGATGTGTTATTATTAACTAAAGCCCATACTTGATTCAGATTTCCTTTTTTAAAGGTATTTATTTCGGCTATGCTGGGTCTTCGCTGCTCACGTGGGCTTGCTAAGCAGGGGCTGCTCTGTGGTTGCCGTGCACAGGCTTCTTGCTGCAGTGGCTTTTCTTGTTGCGGGGCATGGACTCCAGGGCACGCTGGCTTCAGTAGTTGTGGCCCACGGGCTCAGTTGCTCCAAGGCATGTGGGATCTTCCGGGACCAGGGATTGAACCAGAGTCCCCTGCATCGCAAGGCAGACTGCCAACCACTGGGCTACCAGGGAAAGTGAAATTGCTCAGTCGTGTCCAACTCTTTGTGACCCCATGGACTATACAGTCCCTGGAATCCTCCAGACCAGAATACTGGAGTGGGTAGCCCTTCCCTTCTCCAGGGGATCTTCCCAACCCAGGGATCAAACCCAGGTCTCCCGCATTGCAGGCGGATTCTTCACCAGCTGAGCCATCAGGGCAGTCCTATTCAAATCTCCTTGGTTTTTATCCAATGTCCCTTTTCTGTCCCAGGAGCACACCCAGGCTCCCACCCAGGATCCCACATTCTATTTACTTGTGATGTATCCTTAGGCTCCTCTTGGCTGTGACTTTTTACAGACTTTTCTTGGTTTTGGTGACCTTCGCAGTTTTGCAGAGTACTGGTATTTTGTAGAATGTCCCTCAACTGAGATTTTTGATGTTTTTCTCTTAACAAGACTAGGAAGATCAAAGGTGTAAAGTCCCATTTTCATCACGTTACATCAAGGGCACATGATTTTATCAATATTTATGTGAACTTTGATCATATGGCTGAGGTAAATTTTGTCGAGTTTCTCTATTGTAAAAGTCAATTAATTTTTTACAAAGATGTCAAAATAATTTAATGGGTGAAACAGAAAGACTTTTCAATAAATGGTGCTTGGACAAGTGGATATTCTTATAAGAAAAAACTTTGACCCTTACCTCACAGCACACATAAAAATCAATTTGAAATGGATCCTACACCTTAATGTAAAAACTGCAACTATGACACTTCTGTAAGAAAACACAGGAGAAAATCTTCATGACAAGGTAGGCAAAGAATTCTTAGGACACAAAGAGCATAAATAATAAATGAAAAACTTGATACATTTGACTTAATCAGAATTTTAAAATGCTCTTTGAAAGATACTAGTAAGGACATGGTGGGCTTCCCTGGTGACTCAGTGGTAAAGGATCCACCTGCCAATGCAAGAGACACCAGCTCAGTCCCTGATCCCAGAAGATCCCACATGCCATGGATCAACAAATCCCGTGTGCCACAACTGTTGAGCCTGTGCTCTAGATCCTGAGCCAAAACTACTGAAGCCCATGTGCCCTACAACCCATGCTCTGCAACAAGAAAGCCATCACGAGAAGCCCGAACATGGCAACTAGAGAGTAAGCCCTGCTTGCCGCAACTAGAGAAAAAGCCCGATACAGCAACAAAGACAAACAGCCAAAAATAAATAAATAGATCAAATCATTTTAAAAAATACATTCCCTTTGGGAAAAAAAGAACACGAAAAGGCAAGTCACAGGTTGAGAGAAAATCGTCACCATATGTATATCTGATCTAGATCTTTCTATAGAATGTATTTTAAAATATTATAGTTCAGTCTGAAGGCAAATAATCTGAAGATTTAAACAGACTCATCAAAAAAAGAAAAAATACATATATATAAATGGCCAATAAGCGCATGAAAAGATGTTCAACATCATTAGTCATCAAGCAAATGCAAACTAAAACCACAATGAGATACCACCCCATACTCACTAGCATGGGTAAAATGAAAAAGACTCACAATACCAAATGTTGATGAGGATGTGAAGCAACTGGAATTTTCATACTTTTCTGGTAGGAAAGTAAAATGATGCAATCACTTTGAAAAAGAGTTTGGTACTTTCTAAAACTATGTATATGGTTGTTGTGGTGGTTCAGTTGCTAAGTCGTGTCCAACTCTTTGCATCTCCATGGACTGCAGCACGCCAGGCTTCCCTGTTCTCCACCATCTCCCGGAGTTTGCTCAGATTCATTTCCACTGAGTTGGTGATGCCATACAACCATCTCATCCTCTGCTGCCCTCTTCTCCTTTTGCCTTCGATCTTTCCCAGCATCAGTGTTTTTTCCAATGAGTTGGCTCTTCCCATCAGGGTTTTCTGGTGTTTTTTTTTTTTTGGTTTGTTTGTTTTTCTTTTTATAGTACAAAAAGGCAACAAAAAATTATGTATATACAAGCAATCAATTTCACTCTGAGGTGTTCACTTGAGAGAAATAAAAGCAGATATCCATTCAAAAACTTGTACATCAATGGTCGTAGCAGCTGATGCGTAATAGTGAAAAACTAAGACAATCTTGATACTATGCCAAAATATTAGGCTTCTAACATTCTTAAATTCCTCCCGGTGGGCTGGTTCAATTAAGTCAAAAACCACGAATAGTGACAAATGCCCTGCTCCCTCTATTACTTTAGGACTCATTCCTGGGCAAGGGTTTAGTTGAGTCCTGCCCTGATCACAAGTTGGGAACAACCTACTGACTACATATGACAGGTACCATTCTAGGCACAAAGCAGTTCGAGGTAGGGTCCCTGTCTTAGCCTCTAAATGCTCTATCTAGTCTTGGGGAACTCCCACCTGCCAGGCAGAGCCCACCTCCCACTATCGAGTCAGAACCTGACAAATACTTGCTCTCCCAGCTTCTCCTGCAGCCAAGACATGGACACAGTGATCTAGGCTCTCCAACCATGTGATCTCGATGCAGACTTGGTGGGCCACCCACAGTAGACGTGGGAAAGGTGCAGGATCCATGCCGGCGAGGGGGGCTGTGGCAGGGGCAGATTGCTCCAGGATCCAGGGCCAGCGACGTTAGAGGCCAGCGTGTGCAGTACAGGCAAAGCTCGCTGCCCTTTCAGGACCCAGCGACCAGATCTGCCATGTGACACGGGCAGTGCCTGGCTCCGTGGGCTCCAAGCTCGCATCTCCTGCTCTAGTGCTAAGTCATTTCTGTCGTGTCCGACTCCTTACGACCCCATGGACTGTAGCTCACCAGGTTCCTCTGCCCATGGGACTTCCCTGGCAATAATACTAAAGAGGGTTGCCATTCCCTGCTCCAGGGGATCTTCCCAACCCAGGCATCCAGGTCTCCCGCATTGCAGGCAGATTCTTTATGGATCTGAGCCACCAGGGAAGCCTTCTCTAGCTAGGATTCTACTTACTAAGCCACATCTTTTTAATACATTCATTTTCTACTCAGCCAGAGTTGGTTTATTTGCTTGCTAGATAAACCAGGTCCTTAAGAATTTCACGCTCTAGACAAGACGTTTACACCGTCTTCCTGAAACAAGAGGGAACAAAGACAGTGAAACAAAGACAGTATTACACAAGTGTTAAACTGAGTAGAATAAGCTAGAAGCTCAGAGCCAGGGCGATTGCTCAGGGATTGGGAAGGGCATGGATGACGGCATAGAAGAGCCACCATAATGTGGGAAGTGAGGGGTGCCCTGCCCCAGGGCCTCAGGGCTGTGAGACCTGCGGGTTCCGGAATGCTCTGTTCCCCAGGATTGTTTCCAGTCTGGAGGGATGGATCAGAGCACCCCTTTCTCTTAGAGCCAGACCCCTGGGCAGCACAGTGATGAGCTGGGGTTGACTTCAAGAGCGTTTCTCTGGGCTCACTCCCGAGTAGTCCTAGGGTGTCCTGGAGAACCCGCTGACGACATCATCTGGGGAGAACAGCCCAATGGGAGCAAGTCCTAGCTCCTAGAGATCAGCCTCCACTGTAAGCGGCACAGAGCAGACGGGGACGTGGCTGGTTTCCAGTCCTCCCATCGGCACATCGGATTGAGCATCTAAAACAAGAGATTTCGTGTGCGGAACCCAGCATAAGCTGTGAGGACCTGGAGAGACTGCCGGCTCGCAGGACGACAGTCTCCTCTAGCAGACGGGAGGGCTGAAGGGCCCCTCCCAGCCTACGTGGGCTCCCCTGAGCTGTATCCTACGGGAACCCCAGAGGGGACAGCGGTGCTCACAGGTGTCCTGGCCCCCCTCACCCTGCGTTTCTGTGACCCACGCTGTCTAGGGTGGCAGCTGTGTGCCACAGCCGTTCTGCGGGGTTGTCTCAATGAAGAAAGGTTTCCCCCAAGGTCCCAGCAGCTCTGGGCGTTCAAACCCACGTGAGACGTGTAAAAGGTTGTTCCTGCCACAAGTGTGCTGGTCCTGAAGGGGGGAAGTGAGTTTGTGGGTGTTCATTTTCTCATTATAATCCATACATCCTGTGTATTATGGTCATTTATTTTCATTGGGTTTAATTTGGTTAAAAGTTTTACAGGCAAACACTATAGCAAATAGAGCTTCCCACGCAGCCCTGGTGGTAAAGGATCCACCTGCTAATGCAGGAGATGTGGCTTCAATCCCCGGGAGAAGGAAGTGGCAACCCACTCCAGTATTCTTGCCTGCCAAGTCCCATGGACAGAGGAGTGTGGGACAGTCCATCGGGTTGCAAAGAGTCGGACATGACTGAAGCAACTTAGCACACACGCACTAGAGCAAATGGGATGTCTGCAAAGTTCTAAGGTATCTTGGGACACACGCGAGTCAAAGGCACTGGACAGTGTGCTCTTGACTCCTGGAGAGATTCCCCAACAGTAACATCTTGCTAAATGATACAGCAATTCCACACCAAGTTGTCCACATTAATACAGCTGACCGTTGAGCAACACAGGTTGACCTGTGCTGGTCCACTTATATGCAGTTGATTGAAACCACAGATGTGGAACCCAGGGGAACAATAATGTGATACACAAATCTTCCACTGCTCAAGGGTCGTAACCCCTCACCCCCGGGTTGTTCAAGGTCCACTGTACAGTCAGCGTACGCATTTCCATCACTACAAGGATCCCTCTGTTACCTTCGACTTTCTACCCCTTAACCTCCCACCTTGGCCTCTGGAAACCACTCCTCTGCTCTCCATTTCTGTAATTTTGTCATTTCAGGAATGTTCTACAATTGGAATAATTTGTAATTTGGGGGAATTGTCTTTTTTCACTCAGCAGCATGCTCTGGAGTTTCCCCCAGATGTGCATGTATCAACTGTTTGCTCCCTTTAATGGCTGAGTTGGGGTTTCCCAGGTGGCGCTAGCGGTAAAGAACCCGCCTGCCACTGCAGGAGACATAAGAGATATGGGTTCCATCCCTGGGGCAGAAAGACCCCCTGGAGGAGGACACAGCAATACACTCCAGAATTCATGCCTAGAAAATCCCATGGACAGAGGAGCCTAGCAGGCTGCAGTCCATAGGGTCACACAGAGTTGGACACAACTGAAGCGACTTAGCACGCACGCACAGTATTCCATGATGTAGCTACATCCGTTTGCTTAACCTGTTCGTCTGTTGAAGGACATCTGGGTTGTTTCCAGTTTTCATCTATTACAAATAAAGCTGCTATAAACGTTCAGGTACGACAGGTTTTGTGTGTGAACATAAGTTTTCAGTTCTCTGAGATAAATCCCCAGGAGTGCAGTTGGTGAGCTGTGATCAGTTCATATTTTTTGTTTGTTTAAGAAACTGCCCAAGTGTTTTTCAGAGCCAGCCGTAACATTTTACATCCCCACCAGCAATGTATGCGTGGCCGTTCTCTGCATTCCCTTAGCATGTGATGTCACTGTTTTTATTTTACCATTACAGGTATATAATGAGATCTCATTGTGGTTTTAATTTAGATCTAGTGATATTGAATATGTTTTCATGTATTAATACTTAAATGCCACCTTTAATGGCATTCTTTAGTGAAATGTCTCTTCATGTCTTATGCCCATTTTCTAATGGGATTATTTGTGGGTTTTTTTTGTTTTTTTTTTTTTACTCTTTTGAGACTTCTTTATCTATTCTAGATATTGTCATTTCATTCTCTTAACAGGGTCTTTCAAAGAGCAAATATTTTTAATTTTGACAGAATCAAATGTATCAAATTTTCCGCTTATGGATCTTGATTTTGGTGCCAAGTCTAAGAACTTCTTTTAGGGGAAAAAAAAACTTTAGGATTTAAGAACTTGCTTGATCTTAAATCCTAAATTTTCTTTCCTAAAAGTTTTATAACTTAAGGTTCCACATGTAAGTCTATGATTCATCTTAATTTATGTGTAAAGGGTAAAACTTAGGTCAAAGTTTCTTTCTTTGTGTGTATCAAACTTCTCCATCACCACGTGGTAAAAAAAAACTATCATTTCTCCATTGAATGGCTTTTGCACCTTCATCAAAAGTCAGTTGCGCATATTTCTATGGGTCTATCTCGGGGTTCTTTGCATGTGTACTATGTTACTTCAGTCATGTCCAACTCTGTGCGACCCTATGGACTGCAGCCCACCAGGCTCCTCCGTCCACGGGATTCTCCAGGCAAGAACACTTGCCTGCAGCCGGTTGCCATGCCCGCCTCCAGGGATCTTTCCGACCTAGGGACCGAACTCATGTCTCTTACATCTACCTGCATTGACAGGCAGGTTCTTTACCGCTAGTGCTACCTGGAAATCCCCATCCATCATATTGATTTGTGTGTCTGTCCTCCAATACCACAGTCTCGATTACAGTAATCATGTCCGACTCTTTGTGACCCCATAGACTGTAGCCCGTCAGGCTCCTCTGTCCATGGAATTCTTCAGGCAACAGTACTAGAGTGGGTGGCCATTTCCTTCTACAGGGGATCTTCCCGGCCCAGAGATGGAACCGAGGGCTCCTGTATTGCAGGTAGATTCTTTACCACCTGAGCCAGCAGGGAAGCCCTCTCTCTCTGTGTCTCTCTCTATACACACACACACACACACACACACACACACACACACCAGGGAAGCCCTCTCTCTATATATACACACACACACATTCAGTACACACACACACATATATATGCTATGTTTATATTATCTTGATTTGAGTAAACTAACTCTTCCTACTTCTTTGTCAAAACTGTCTTACCTTCTGTTTGCCTTCCCATGTACATTTTAGAATAATCTTGTCTATATATACAAAAAACAATCTTGCTTGGATTTTGACAGGATGTGTATTAAATCTCTACCAGTCTAGGGAGAATTGACATGTTTACTATGTACAGCGTTCCAATCCATGAACACACAGCATGTTTTTCCATTTATTAATATTTAGATGTTCTTCGATTTATTTCATCAGCATTTGTAGTTTTCACCATACAAGTCCTTTACATGTTTTGTTAGATTATATCTGTGTTTCTTTTTCAAGTGATTGTAAATAGTATTGTATTTTAAATTCAGTGTCAACATGTTCATTGTTTATGATAAAACTACAGTTGACTTTTGTATGTAAGTCTTATATTCAGTGACCTCACTGGACTCACTTATTAGTTGCGAGAATTTTTAAATACATCCCTTGGGAATCTCTACATAGACAATCATGTCATTTACATATAAGGACTGTTTTACTCCCTCCTTTCCAGTCTGTAGGGCTTCCCTGATAGCTCAGTTGGTACAGAATCCGCCTGCAATGCCGGAGACCCCTGTTCGGTTTCTGGGTCAGGAAGATCTGCGGGAAAAGGGATAGGCTACCCACTCCAGTATACTTGAGCTTCTCTTGTGGCTCAGGTGGTAAAGAAACTGCCTGCAATGCAGGAGACCTGGTTCAATCCCTGGGTTGGGAAGATCCCCTGGAGAAGGGAAAGGCTACCCACTCCACATTTCACGGAATGTATAGTCCATGGGGTCACAAAGAGTCGGACACGACTGAATGACTTTCACTTTCACTTTTCCAATCTGTATGCCTTTTATTTCCTTTTCTTGCTTTATTACACTGGCAAAAACTTTCAGCACTCTATTGAATAAGTAGTGAGAGTAGACATCCTTGACTTGTTCCTGATCTAAGATGGACAACATTCATTTTTTCACCATTAAATATTGTTAGTTGTAGGTTTTCTATAGATGTGCTTTATTGCATTGAGGAATTTCCCCTCTATGCTTATTTTCTGAGTTTACTGTGAATGGGTGTAGAATTTTGTCACATGCTTTGTCTGCATCAATTGCTAGAACAATGAGACTTTTTTTCCTTTAGTCTGATAATGTGGCAGTTAGACTAATTGACTTTCAAATACTGAACCAGTCTGGAATTCCTAGAAAAAACTCTACTTGGTTGTGTATAATTTTTTGTATATTTCTGAATTCTATTTGCTAATATTTTGTTAAGGATTATTGTATATCTATTCATGAAGGTTATTGGTCTATTATTTTCTTTTTCTTTTGGTATTGTCTTTGGTTTTGTATCAGGGTAATACTTGCTTCATAAGATGAATTAGAAAGCGTTCTCTTCTATTTTCTGGATAAGACTGTGTAATTGGTATTAATTCTTCTGTAGTAGAATCTTCAGTGAAACTCTGGGGATTGGAGATTTCTTTTCAGGGATTTTAAAATTAATCTTATTTCCTTAATAGCTGTCAAATAACCTATCTCATATTGGGTGAGTTCTAATAATTTGTGACTTCAGCAAATTGGTCAGTTTCATCTAAGTTGTCGAACTTATAAGTGTAAAGTTGTTTGCAGTATTCACTTGTTATCCTTTTGATGTCTATAGTGGCTGCAGTAATATCCCATTTTATTCCCTAAAAAAGAGCTTTCGAACTGTGGTGTTGGAGAAGACTCTTGAGACTCCCTTGGACAGCAAGGAGATCAAACCAGTCAGTCCTAAAGGAAATCAACCTGAATATTTATTGGAGGGACTGATGCTGAGGCTCTAATGCTTTGGCCACCTGACGCGAAGAGCCAACTCACTGGAAAAGACCCTGATGCTGGGAAAGACTGAAGGCAGGAGAAGGGGAAGACAGAGGACGAGATGGTTGGATGGCATCACCAACACAATGGACATGAGTTTGAGCAAACCCCGGGAAATGGTGAAGGACAGGGAAGCTTGGCATGCTGCAGTCCATGGGGTTGAAAAGAGTCGGACACGACTGAGTGAGTGAACAATTCCCTATATTGGTAATTTGTGTCTTGTCTTTTTCTGTCAGTCTTGCTAGAGGTTTGTTGATTTTACTGACTTTTCCAAAGAATCAGCTTTTGTTTCATTGATTTTTCTCTGTTGGTTTTGTTTCAACTTTATTGATTCCTGCTCTAACTTTATTTTCTTCCTCTGCTTGCTTTGAGTTTTTCTAGGTATTTGATGTGGAAGCTTTAGAGTATTGAGATTTTTTTCCTCTTCTTCTCTAATGTTTGCATTTAGTGCTATAAATTTCCCCTTCAGTATTGCTTTAGCTGAATCCTACAGACATAAACATTCTAGTTTCATTTCTCATTCAGTTCAGTGTTGTTGGTGAGTCACTAAGTCATGTCCAACTCTTTGCAACCCTATGAATTACAGCACACCAGGCTTCCCTGTCCTTCACTATCTCCTGGAGTTTGCTCAAACTCATGTCCATTGAGTCGGTGATGCCGTCCAACCATTTCATCCTCTGTTGTCCCCTTCTCCTCCTGCCTTCAATCTTTCCCAGCATCAGGGTCTTTTCCAATGAGTTGGTTCTTCACATGAGATGGCCAAAGTATTGGAGTTTCAGCATCAGTCATTCCAATGAACACCCAGGACTGATTTCCTTTAGGATTGCCTGGTTTCATCTCCTTGCTGTCCACAGGACTCTCAAGAGTCTTCTCCAACACCACAGTTCAAAGTATCAATTCTTCAGTGCTCAGCTTTCTTTATAGTCCAACTCTCACATCCATACATGACTACTGGAAAAACCACAGCTTTGACTACATAGACCTTTGTTGGCAAAGTGATGTCTCTTAATAGGTTGTCTGGGTTTGTAATAGCTTTTCTTCCAAAGAGCAATCATCTTTTAACTTCATGGCTGCAGTCACCATCCACAGTGATTTTGGAGCCGAAGAAAATAAAATCTGTCACTGCTTCTACTTTTTCCCCTTCTATTTGCATGAAGTGATGGGACCGTATACCACGATCTTAGTTTTTTGAATGTTGAGTTTTAAGCCAGTTTTTTCCCCCTCTCCTCTTTCACCCTCATCAAGATGTTCTTTAGTTCCTCTTTGCTTTCTGCCATTAGAGTGGTATCACCTGCATATCTGAGGTTGGTATTTCTTCCAGCAATCCTGATTCCAGCTTTTGATTCATCCAGCCTGGCATTTTGCATAATATCCTCTGCATAGAAGTTAAGTAAGCAAGGTGACAATACAGCTTTTATGTACTCCTTTCCCAATTTTGAACTAGTCTGTTATTTCATGTTTGGTTCTGTTGCTTCTTGACCTGCATACAGGTTTCTCAGGAGACAAGGTGGTCTGGTATTCCCATCTCTTATAGAATTTTCCACAATTTGTTGTGATCCACACAGTCAAAGACTTCCACATAGCCAACAAAGTAGAAGTAGATGGTTTTTTGGAATTCCCTTGCTTTATGATCCAGTGGATGTTGGCGATTTGATCTCTGGATTCTCTGCCTTTTCTAAATCCAGCTTGGACTTCTGGAATTTCTCAAGCCTAGCTTAAAGCATATTGAGCATTACCTTGTTAACATGTAAAATGAGCACAAGTGTACGGTAGTTTGAGCATACTTTGGCATTGCCTTTCTTTGGGATTGGCATGAAAACTGATCTTTTCCAGTCCTGTGACCACTGCTGTGTTTTCCAAATTTGCTGGCATATTGAGAGCAGCACGTTAATAGTATCATCTTTTGGATTTGCAAGATCTCAGCTGGAATTTCATCACCTCCACTAACTCTGTTCGTAATAATGCTGCCTAAGGCCCTCTTGCGGAGAAGGCAATGGCATCCTACTCCAGTACTCTTGCCTGGAAAATCCCATGGACGGAGGAGCCTGGTGGGCTGCAGTCCATGGGGTCGAGAAGAGTTGGACATGACTGAGTGACTTCACTTTCACTTTTCACTTTCCTGCATTGGAGAAGGAAATGGCAACCCACTCTAGTGTTCTTGCCTGGAGAATCCCAGGGACGGCAGAGCCTGGTGGGCTACCGTCTATGGGGTTGCACAGAGTTGGACACGACTGAAGTAACTTAGCAGCAGCAGCAGCAGCAGCAAGACCCTCTTGACTTCACACTCTAGCATGTCTGGCTCTAGGTGAGTGACCACACTATCGTGGTTATCTGGGTCATTAAGATCTTTTTCGTACAGTTCTGTGTACCCTGCCACCTCTTCGTAATCTCTTCTGCTTCTGTTAGGTCTTTGCTGTTTCTGTCCTTTATTGTGGAGAAGGCAATGGCACCCCACTCCAGTACTCTTGCCTGAAAAATCCCATGGACAGAGGAGCCTGGTAGGCTGCAGTCCATGGGGTCGCTAAGAGTCGGACACAACTGATCGACTTCGGCTTTTCACTTTCATGCACTGGAGAGAAAATGGCAACCCGCTCCAGTGTTCTTGCCTGGAGAATCCCAGGGACAGGGGAGCCTGGTGCGCTGCCGTCTATGGGGTCGCACGGAGTCGGACATGACTGAAGCGACTTAGCAGCAGCAGCAGTCCTTTATTGCGCTCATCTTTGCATGAAATGTTTCCTTGGTATCTCCAATTTTCTTGAAGCGATCTATAGTCTTTCCCATTTTATTGTTTCCCTCTATTTCTTTGCATTGTTCACTTAAGAAGGCTTTCCTATTTCTCCTTGCTATTCTCTGGAACTCTGCACTCAGTTGGGTATATTTTTCCCTTTCTCCTTTGCCTTTCGCTTCTCTTTTCTCAGCTATTTGTAAGGCCACCTCAGACAACCACTGTTTTGTTCAGTTCAGTGCGTTATTTTTAATTTCCCTCAGGACTTGCTCTTAATCCCATGGTTTAGAAATATTTTGTTTAGTTTATAAGGGCTTGGAGATTTTCCTGTTATCTACTATTGATTTCCAGTTTGATTCCCTTGTGGTTGGAGAACATTCATGATTTAATTTTTGCTGGGCTTTGAGTCTATCCAGGATATGGTTTGTATATGTTCTGTTTGCATTAAAAAAGCAAAATAGTATATTTGGGTACTATGTTGTTGGATGACTTGTTCTATAAATCATATTGGTTGATGGTGGTGTTCACTTCTTCTATACCCTCGATGATTTTATGTTTGGCTGTTCTATCAATTGTTTAAAAAGCTGTGTTGAAGTCCCCAACTATGGTAGTGGCTGTATTTCTCCATTCAATTCTTTAAAATTTGCTTCTCATATCTTCCTCACACTTAGGATTAACTGTCTTGATGAATCAAACTCTTTTTATCATTATATAATGTCCCTATCTCTGGTATTTTTCTTTGCTCTGATATCTCCTTTATCTGATATTAATATAGCCATTCCTGCTTTTGTTTACCTAATATGTATTTTCCTATAAACTTTCTTTCAGATTTTGTTTCAGATATTATTATATTTGAAGTTTCTTGTAGATACATAGTTTGGTCATGTTTCTCAATACATGCTACTAATATCTGCCTTTTAATTGGTGTATTTAGACCATTTATTAATATGTTAGAGCTTGTCTGATTTTTTAAAAAGTATTTCTTTGTTCTGTTTTTGCTTGTTTTATTCCACCTGACCACCCCCTTCACCTGCCTCATTGTGAGTTACCTGAACATACTTTAGAGTTCCATCTTGATTTATCTATTAGTACTCTGAGTTCATCTGTTTCATTTTTTCAGCAGTTTTAAATATTTACTCTGTATACATTTAGAATCACCTTAGGTAGTGTTACAATTTTGCTTCAACTATCAAACTCAAGATTTACACATTTTTCCTTACTGTATTTTTTGCTTACCATATTTTAAATTTCTTCTTTTATAATTTCCTGTTTAAAGAAACTCTTTTGCCATTCTTTTAGGGTAGATCTGCTGATGAAAATTCCCTGAACCCATTCTGTGCATCTGTCTGAGCCTGAGCAATGGCCCAAAAGGACCACATCAAAATCCCATCCCCACAGCAGGGCCAGAACAAAAAGAATTGCTCATTTTGAACAGAAAGGGCTGAGGGGTAAAGAGCACTACAATTCATCACAGAAGATGGAGTGAGAAGGGTTTGAGAGGAGCTGGGACTTTTCAGGTTGTCATTTTTGGGGAGCCGTGGTAAGGAATAAAGCACAAAGAGTCAAGGGTCAAAAGCACGGGGCAGAAAGAGACAAATACATAAAACTGCCCTTTCTCCTGAAGTATTCCACAGAGAAAGGCTTTTCTTGCCCTCAAGAGAATGCCAACTGACAACCCTCTTCAAGTTCTGGCTTAAAAGACTATGAACTTTAGGTCAGGTGAGGACAAGTCTCTTGCCCTGATAAACACCTCTAGAACTTACATCAGCAAGATCAGAAAGAAAATCCTAATTTGGTCATACTTTTTTTTTTTTTACAAGTCACTGCCAAAGGATCACCTTACCTGACCACCCCCTGCCCCACACGGACCCTTCATTTCATAGAGGAGGCAGCTAGAGGGGAATAGCTTTCCTTGCCTTTAGATAGGCAATGATAGGGTTCCCAATTTCCATCTCTCCTTTAAGCATCTTGGGTTTCCCTTGTGGCTCAGCTGGAAAAGAATCCATCTGCGATGCAGGAGACCGTTGGGAAGATCCCCTGGAGAAGGGAAAGGCTACCCACTCCAGTATTCTGGCCTGGAGAATTCCATGGACTATAGCCCATGGGGTCACAAAGAGTCACACACAGCTGAGCGACTTTCACTTTAAGTATCTTGGTTCTAATTCCCTAGCAGCCACCTCTTCAAGCACCACCACTTCACTCTCTCCTTTTAGAAATAAGAATGGGGTTTCCTCTCCCATGGTCTTATTTGAAATGCTTCAGTTTCCATTTCAATGGTCACAAAGCAATAAAGCAAAATGTTGTCCTCAAGTCTAAGAATTCACTCAGTGATTAGGAATTATTTTTAGATCTAAAACACCCACAAACTTAAGAAAAAGAATGAGCACATAATGATTTAATTGGCTTTCTCTTTTAATCAAAAACATACTTTGTTACAGAGTTCTCAGGAAAGGTTCAACTGTTTTTTAGCCACAGACTTCAACCAGGCAAAAGCATACAGAAAGCCACAAAGGACCTACCAGAGCCCTTAGCTGATCAGTTTTCCCCAAAGCAGAAGCTAAGTGTGGCTCGTCTCTTGAGTTACGGCATGGCTCCTCTGACTTCAGGAGAGGAGACAGAATTGGCAGATACTACCGCCAAATCTGTCCCCAACCCCTAGTCGCCTCTTCCAAATGGTTCTGCAGCCCACCAGGTTTTCATCATCTACAAGCTTTCACACTTTTCCCTTAAATCACACGTCCAAGGCAGTGGCCAGAACCCAATACTTGGAAGAAGTTTGTTGAATCCGTGTTTAGCCTTTTAACCGATCCAAGCCCTGAGTCCTTCTATCAATGACAAGCAGCCATAGCAACAGCAGCTGGTTTCATCCCTTCCTTTCCAGCTACCACTGAGCTGGCCTCTACCAGGACTCCCCAACCCCCCTACCCTTGACCCACCCCCAAAGAAGGCTTGATCCTTGAAAAAGCCAAGTCCATTAATTATACTAATCCAAGGATGGGCTGGAAGAGAACTCTGAAAGGAATGCTCCAGCCAAGTTTTCTGATCAAAATGGACCTAACAAGAGCCAAAAATAAAGTGAATAATCATCCACTGGTATTGTTTTCTTGAGTCATATAAACCATTTTAATTGATACAGTTTAAGGGAATTTCCCTATTTTGAGAGGAGTTAAGAAACCAAAGACCCAAAGCAATGACCTCTAATATCACTAGGCATTTACAGTAAGTTTTCAACTCATTTTAGTTTAAAAAATTTTTACCAGCACACAGCACTAAGATGATGGTGTCACAAACATACCCAAAAGGTAAAAATATCATGACTCAAAAGAAGCCTTAATACACCATGAAAACAGATGATGGGAAAATAAAATGAAGGCTTTTCTCCCTCTTTTTTAAGTATTTATTGCAGCCCCCAAGGTGGTGCTAGGCCTTTGGTTGAATTTAAGTCTTAAGGACATATTATGTAACTTCTTGTCCACAGAACAGTAATAAAATATCAAGCCTAGTCTCATTTGAATAACATGGAAATAAGTAAAAAGCCCCCTCAAACAGCAGACCAAAGTAAGGAAGAACTCCCAAACTGCTGCAAGGTAGGCAAGGTCACTTAAACTTCAGAGCTGGAAGAACTCATCTAGTCCAACTCCCTCATTTTACAGATGAGGCAACTGAGGCCCAAGGAAGGGAAATGACTTGCCCAAGGTCATATACATCAAGTTTCAGTGGCAGAGCGCAAACTAGAGGGTGCAGCTTCTGGCCCCAGCCCAGAGCCACCAGTTTCAGGCTGAGCAAGAACACTGGTTCTGAGACCTATTTGAGAAAGCATCTGAGATAAACTGAAAATTATCCACATCAGTAGAGAGAAATGATTGTCTTCACCAGTTTTCTCCTTAGTTCTTCCTACATTAAAAAAAAAAAATGATGAAAGGGGAAGAAAAAAGGTTCATTCACTCATTCAAGGCTGATGTTAAAATCCCTGAAAACATCAGCAATCACTTTAGCTACTCCTTGGGGCAGGTTATCAGACCCTCAATTCTCATAAAGGCACCTAAAGGTCAAAAATATCTGTGAGGAGGAAGGCCAGAAGATAGGACTCAAAAAGGGACAGCAAAACAAAACAAAAATAACCCTCTCATTTTCCAAGCTTTCGTTTTTTGCTGTTTTTTTTCTTTTTTTGCTGGTGTCCTCTAGGCAGTGATGCTGCCTTTGACTATTGATGCTCATTTCATAACCAACCAACACTTGTAACCCCAGTTTTTGTTTTGAGCAGCACTCAAGTGGAAGCAACAAAACCTGTCAAAGGGGAAAAAATATATGAATATGACTCACTTCTCTCTATTCTCAACTACCTGAAACTCAGCAAGGATCAGGAAGCACACTCAGTGTCAAACTGATATCAAATGCCGAAGCCCTGAAGTCCTTTCAGCACTTTACAGGAAAGTTTCTTGGGTCCTGTCCCAGTTGCCCGTGTTTTAAAGAAAGTTCTAATAAGTATGGTTATCGGGTTTTCTTGCCTAAGCAGTCCGGAAAATCAATCAGAAAGGGGAGAAGGAAGAAAGGGGAGGTATACTGACAACACACAGGAAGTGGCTGCTGTCATTAACTGGCGGGAGGAAGGGGTCTGTGTATAACAAAACCAAACACTCCAAACCACAGCAGCCTGTGACCATTTAGTGAAGGTAAAACTGTCCCACATGTCTCAGCAGCCCCTCAAGTCTACAAGCCAGGAGGCACAAGAGAAACACCGTATCCAATATGTTCTCTGACACACATATCAAATAACTCCACCCCAGAAAATGAGCACAGTAAAAAAAGTTTTACTGCTTAAACAAGGTAAATTTGGATTATGCAAAAATTTCCATTCTGTGGTGATAGCAGAAGAGTAAGATAAACACTCTGGCAACACTGGGGCAAGTGCTTAGGGACAAGGCTGGGCTTGAGGATGCTATGAATAAGGTCACTAGCTTTTTATGTCCTTCCTAATGTATCTTAGGAGAAAAGAAATTACCTAGTTGTCCAAAGGAAAAAATGGAAAGGTTGCACACAAGGTTCTCATATCCCATTTTCTATCATATTGCAAAGGAGGGTTCAGGCAATTATTTTACAGATAGCTATCTGCAACAAGAGGGGTCCTGCCTTTAGGAAGGAAAAAAAGCATTTCTTCCATCTGCAAGTCTTAGCCAAGCCCATCCACAGGAGTTGTTAACTGACTTTACAGGTAATTACTTTCATATACTCATCTACCCCAGTAACTTAAACACTCCATTTTCCCAATCTGCTGTCATTAAACATAAAGCCAGTAAAATGACTCAGTGATGGTGAGAACAACCTTTAGAAACTATCAACAAAAAGGATTCTGCCTTACTCAGAATACCACTGTTTCTTCCAAAAGGCTCTCAAAAAGGTTCAAAACTAATCTGATTTTGTATAATCGCTAGTAACTATTAACTAGTTAATACCAAATCAAGAATAGAAATACTTCACCATATATTCTTTAACCTTCACAGATACTTAAGGAGCACCATGGGAAAAATGCAAAATTTCCCTTCTTTAGGTGGGCATGGTCAAGAAGACAACTGCAATTAAGCTTTTAAAATAAGCTATTTATCATCTGGAAGACAGGACATTTTATTCTGCCGTCAAATGTTCTATCACAAATACCCGTTCTTTACACCACACCCTTCCTCATGAAAGCGGATTTTTGACTTTGAAATGCAACACAACTAATACGTGTTCAGTTTATCTGGATATTTTGAGTATGGTTCTCCTTAAGCCAGGTCACCTAAACTGTAAACCTACAATGTTTACAAGAGGAATGGGATAGGCAACCTATTTAGTTGTTAGGTCAATACAAATGAGCCATGCTTCTAGAAAAACAAGGTTATATGGCAGTGATTTACTATCATTATCTTTGTATAACAGGGGTAGTATACTATAAAAAATGAGATAAGACTATATCCCACAAAAGAACCTACCCCCTGGAAAATAAAGGCAACAACACCATTTTGGATTTAAGGATTTCCTTTTGATAATGCACTGAAAGGCACTAGACAAAGTGGAAGGGGCCTCGTACTGGATTATAAAGGTACATACTTGGTTCAACTCTCACTCAGTTCTCACCGAAACTCAACATTCTGAGCATTTTTGAGATATAAACTAGCTAGAGAAAACCCACCCAGAACCCTATCCTCATAACAATCAGATTCCAAGAAATGTGGAAACTATTCTACTCTTAAAACAGCCATAAAATCTTAAACCTAGTGGTTCTTTTAGTCTTACTCATCAAAGATGACTACCTCTAAGAAATGTAAATACTGTTCAACAACTAAGACCTCAGAAATAACTGATTATAATATACTAAATGTTTTCTTAAAAGCATGTGACTGAACCTAGGCACAAATATAAAGCAATTAATAACTAGAAGTACTTCTATGTACTTGTAGGATTTTTATGGCTCTTTGTAAAAAGCAATCAAGGTGGGTGGCCTGGCCTCAAAGACAGACTGCTGCTGCTGCTGCTAAGTCGCTTCAGTCATGTCTGACTCTGTGCGACCCCATGGACGGCAGCCCACCAGGCTCCCCCGTCCCCGGGATTCTCCAGGCAAGAACACTGGAGTGGGTTGCCATTTCCTTCTCCAATGCATGAAAGTGAAAAGTGAAAGTGAAGTCACTCAGTCATGTCTGACTCTTAGCGACCCCATGGACTGCAGCCCACCAGGCCCTCCGTCCATGGGATTTTCCAGGCAAGAGTACTGGAGTGGGGTGCCATTGCCTTCTCTGCAAAGACAGACTACTTAGCAAATATTTTCCACAATACTTCCCCCAGATGATTAAACACGCAAACTCTCTTTAAAGTAGAAAAGGAGGCAATGTATTATATCATAGCATGCTTATAGTTCTAATCAAATAAACTGTTTTTAAAATCTGTTACTCTAAAACTCTCTCCTCTCGCTCCTACTCTTCATTCACAGTAAAACAGACCTAAAGTCAAAAATTCCCAGAGAATGAAGATACCTTTCTAGACAATCTGCCAATAAAGCATAAAATCACCACATTTTTACAGCTTAGAACTAGGTCTTTAACAGAAGTGTTTGTAAGAACTCAAGAATATAAATGAGTTGGTAGAAACGTTATTTTAAAAAAGCAAAAGACATGTAGCTTGGATCAAGATATGTTTAAATCACAGAAATAAGCAAACTCAGTGGTTTCTAGGATGGTCTTATTAAGAAGACCTAAGCAAGGAAGTAGAAGATTTGTTGATTTAAGCTGATATAAGGATGACTATCATGCGTAAGTATTTCTCAAGTCTCAAACTTATAACACACCTGAAATAATCTTATTACACTAAGAAAGGCCCTCCACGAAAAAAGCAAAAACACCTGAAAGATCATCTTTGATTTCACACTATTTATCCTGCAGATAACCTATTTATCTTATAGACAATCAGGGCTAGCTTTGCTACAGTAAAATAAAAGTGAAAAAAATAACCAACCCTACACTTGATACGTAACGTCCGTGGGGAGTCCTAGTAGAGTGGAGAAGAAAGCCAGAGCTGCCCGAGAGCACCAGCTGTTGCCTGTCATTTAGTAGAAGGTGTCTCACCACTAAGGCTGGACTCAAAAGTGCAAAAGAAAAAAAAATTAAAAATCAAACCTAGAATTCAACTTTGCATGTTGAGATTCAGTTTTATTTATGCTACTAGCTAAGTAAAAAGCATACATATTGTGTCTGTGGTACAGTCAATACATTTGCAACTTTTCTACTTAAATTCTCTATACAAAGTCACTGCCAATTGATATGATCATTGATGGCAAAGGGCTTAGAATAACCAAAAGGTATAAAAAAGTTTGCAGTCTTGCCCCAAGATACAAAAACTGAATTTTAAACATTGGCATAACATACATGATTTAAACAGTATACGAAAAAAAAAAAGTCACACATCAAATCAAGTACAAAAATATCCAAACTACCTATCAATGAATGGTAATGTTTCTATTATTCTGCACAGTACTTAACACAGAATTTAGCAGTTTCCAAAATACTCATTATTTAGCTTAGCATTGCCACCTGTGCAGAACGGTAAGATATTAGATGGAGTGACACTGCTTTTAGTGTTTTTAAAAATATAAAATCTTTCCCTATGTTAAGGAAGGAAAGAAATTCCTCTTCTAGGCTCCTTAGTAACCAACCCTGTGCCTAGAAATACAGAATACATCTACTGTTTAACAGGGCAAAAGTATATTTATTGATAAATAGTTATCCAACAAAAATAACAAATGTAATTTTAAACGATACTCCTTTGTCTGGTAATTTTAAGGAATTCTCAATATACACAGATTAGTGTTTTGCCTTGGCAAAAGAAAAATTGGGTCGCAAGACAATCTGAGTTAAAATCATCTTCACTAGTTTAACTTGAAAAAAAAATATTTTGGATAAAAGGTTATAATACATTACTATCTTTTTTAAACACAGAGTAAAGTTGCTCTTGGTAAAATTAACTCACCCACATGGCACAATATTTCGGAGTAAAGTATGTTCAACAGTAACAACTCACACACAAGATAACATAGGTGAATTAACTTTGAGAACTTCTCTGCCTTTAAAATCAGCAATATTAAATTTATTCTGTAGAGTAACACACATATTGATGTTCTGCATATAAAAGGCTCTAAAACATTTCAAAGGGCTAAATTTTCCAGCATTGGAATGATTCCTTCAAACAAAACTGGTGAAGATTTAATAAGAATGTATTTGTCCCAATCTTCAAGCTCTGAGCCATGCCTGAAAAGTTCTAAGTAGGAAAAAGAAAATTATTTTAATCCAGTTTCTGTCTGCTAGGAGCAAGGCAGCAAACACATTTTCCAACCCTTTATGAAAAGATAAAGCAGAACAAAAGTGAAATATATCTTCAGATTATAAACAGGATTGCATCTTATAGTCCACCATCCTGATAATGGTAAGGGCCCCAACGTTAAGTTAAAAGACCTCAGTCTAAAGGCTGTGGGTCGGCAATAGGCATGGTGTGAAGGACTTCATCGAGGAGCTGGAGGGCCCGGTGTAAGTGAATCTCAATCCAACAAGGTGTTTCCTTGATGCTCTGTCTTGGGTAATCAGGTCCCCAGCCTTTCACAAAACTCATCCTGAGTATGCATAAACGACGGAGGTCATCCACACCGATCCCGGCGGCAGCCGACAAACCTATCAGAAAAGATTTGGAAGACGTCAGCGGGACAGGCTGACCCCTTCTATCCCCCCTAAATCTTACATTAACAAGGTGACCAGCTTTCTTTACTGCATTCTCCCCAGCACAAGACTTCTCTGCCAAAGTGCCAAAAAGTAAGCATAGATCTATACTTTGTCAACAGGGACTGAAAACTTTTGGTTAAGACAATGTATATTCCACATGGGTCTTCTAGCTACCATCAATTATAAATTACCACAATCCACCAACACCCCATCTGTTTTTTCTCTTTAGAAGTGGAGGTGAAGGGATAAGAAATAACTTGTTTTTAAGAGGCAGTGCATGTCTACATTTTGTTGGTTCTAAGAACTTTACTCTCTGTCTAAACTATCTAGTTCAAGGTAAAACATGACTAACAATGAGACAGAAAATAGTCCTGGTTCCACTAAGACTTCTTGGATGACCTAGACGATGTCTGTCTCTCAGTTTCACAATGTAACAGAGATAGTATGTAATTACTCGATGGGGTGGGGATGGGCAGTAGACGAGGAGAAATTTAGTAACAGCTCTGGATTCTTCAGTAAAAGCATATTTGTAACATCAAAACTAGCAAATTAATGGTTTAGATGCCCAAATTTAAAAAAAAAAATCAAATTCTATAAATGAGTATGCCTTATCTACCTCGAAATTGTAAACTCCTGAGCATAAGTCACAACGGAGACTCTGCATCTAATTCTCCAGTCAGAACATACAGTCATATAGTCAATCTGCATTCATCAATATTACAATGAAACTAATGGGAGGAATTTGCATGTACTGTAGAGAAACCTGCAGGGCCACTGCAGTTTTCTTAGCCAGTGTGATTTGCTTACCACACTGAAGAGGTTAAGAACAGGGGTTGAATGAATCACTAGTTATGCCTTCAGACGTGGAAGATGGGTGCCACGTGTTTCCATCATAAAAGTCTATAGTCAGGAGTTTAACTCTGCAGTAAAAAATTCCCCATCAGTGTGAAACCTGGCACACAGTTCAATTTTACCCCAAAATTAAACACAAGTCTACACGCTATCCAAACGCCACCCTCGCTTGGTTTTCTCTCCATGCTCAGTACACTTAAAAAAAAGTTGGAGAGACGTCTAATTCTGAAATTGAAATATGCTTTCCTTCTAGAATGAAGCAAAGCACACTGGTGATTACAACCCACCCTAGCTGGTGAAGCAAGAATTAAAAGCATCAACAAAAATAGGGAAGACTGATCAATATAATAATAACAACCCCCTTTCTTCTTTATCCCACAGTCCCTTTTTTGATACAAAAAGAATGAACACAGGGCCATAAACAAAGGGCAACTATTATAGATGAACAGGCTTTTTTATTTTTTTTTGTACAAATTCAAAAATGTTATTATCCCAGTAAAAAGAACTTCACTTTCTATTACTGGTTAAAGTAACTAATTAACTGAGTCAATCAAGATAAAGCACCAACTACTACACTTGAAAAAACAAAAAAAATCAAAAGCATACTTACTGATGGCTGGGGCTATTCCACCTACTGACCCTGGGCCGGGGATGTTTCCTGCCACGGCCGCTGCCTGGGCAGCTGCTGCAGCTTGTGCCGTGGCTGCCTGCTGCTGCATCTGACGGTGACACTGACGCAAATCAAAGACCTTAAAGAAAAAATTAAGTGTAAGTTTCATGCCGTGAGTCCAGCAGAAATATTCCGTATGTCAAAAACCAATGCACAATCTACTTAAAACTCACAGCCTGACTTAGCTCTCAGGATTAAAGAATTAATTCAATTGTTTAATTTTTTTATGTAGATGGTAAGTTCTTAGGAAAGCTGGCTTGAATGAAGCTCACCAAAGAGGCACAGCTCACTATTAGGACAGTTTTGGTTGCCACTGGCCTCTGTATCCTTCATCTGAGTTCAGTGTGGGTCAGCCATTAGTGCCTTTGTGAAAAACCACACCACTGTGTGAAACGAAGTTAAGAAATCATCCCACCCTTTCATAACTAAATGAAGAGTTTTCTGTAGGTTGAATTGACGGCCTAGGTCATACGGTCAGCTTCTTTTCTTTATCATTCTAACTACTTGGAGGAATGAATAAAAGGCATTGTCACTATGTGACGAAACAAGGGCATATCTCAGAGCTGCACAGAAGCATCTAACAGGATATTTAGGTCTTGTTTAAATAGAAACAAAGGAAAAAGAACTGATCACGTAAATGTAAAATCTTAACTACTGAATCTCAGTGATGGATACATGGGATTCCATTAACTAGTTTCTCATCAATTTAAGAAATGTTCATGACTTTTAAAAAATTGCTTAGCTTTGAATCCTATCATTGATATCTGCTACTTACATGGGTTAAATTTCTTAACCTTTCTGAAGCCTCAACTTTCGTATCTATAAAACGGGAATGCTAAGCATGCAATGCTTTTTCATATTGTTGTAAACTTGGCATAGTATATAGGAAGCTCTCAATAAACGTCATTTATTCTTTTTTATTTTGTTTTGGTCTCCCAGGTAGCCACCAACCTTGCAAGATGAGTTAAGGAGCTTATAAGTAATTTCAATGCTCTTTACCAACCATGCCAAGGGCTGGCATTTTTTAAAGCATTGGAAGGTTACACAAGCAGAGTGGTCACCTTGAGAAGTTAGTTGTAGGAAAGGAAGACAAGGACAGAGTAGAAGCTCAAGACTGCTCAACGCACATTTTAAACAGCATTTTAATTTCTGAACCATGTGACTATACTCCTTCAACAAAAGTAAAGTACAATTTAAAACAATCCAAGTATGCACAAAACCCAAATATGAGTGAGGATAATTATCGTTAACAATAAAAGAAATAGAAGAATGCGTAACACAGAACTTTATCAGATAAAGAACAGGTTTGAAACCCATGCCAGTAATTTTCAGATTCCTGAAAAAATTCTGATTGTCTTTAGTCACAGTCTTTACATGAACCATAAGAGCATACAACAATAATAAACAAAAGAATCCTCTCCAAATGGCAAACCAAATTCCTATTTATTATTTTTCTACTCAGTGCCTATCCTCTAGCACCAACAATGGACAAAACTTAGACTACCTCAGTCTCTGGATCACAGTTTGTCAAATATGGATGTACTTATTACCTAACCAAGCTACTGGTCCTAAAAGGGACAGGAAGCATGATGAAGGTCTGGAAATCAGAAATCCCACAACACCCAGAACAAAAACCGCTGTTTTTTCAAGAGTCCATTAGATTCTGAATTTTTCCACTGTGCTCTGACCTCTCAGAATGCCTTACCCAGCACAGCACAAAATAGGGATGCAAACATCTGAAAAGCCAATTAGCTCCACAATGACTTTTTTTTTTAAAGAAGGAAACTGACAAACTTTATCTTTTAGAGGAGTTTTAGGTTCATGATAAAATTAAGCAAAAAAGTAAAGAGTTCTCTATTTCTACCCAGATACAGCCTCTCCCACTGCCACATTCCACACCACAGAGGCACACCTGTTATCAATGAGCCTACACTGACACAACATTATCACCAAAAGTCACAGTTTACATTAGGTCTCACTCTTGGTTTTATGATTCTATGGGTTTAGACAAATGTATAGTGATATGTGGGCTTCTCTGGTGGCTCAGATGGTAAAGAAGCTGCTTGCAATGCAGGAGAGTCAGGTTTGAACCTTGCGTCAGGAAGATCCCTTGGAGAAGAGAATGGCAACCTGCTCCCGTATTCTTGCCTGGAGAATTCCATGGACAGATGAACCTGGTGGGCTACAGCCATGGGGCTGTAAAGTAGACACGACTGAGTGGCACACACACACCCACACCCACACACACCCACACCCACCCACCCACCCACCATAGTGATATAGTATTTTCGCTGCCCTAAAAATCCTCTGAAAACTACCTATCCATCCGTTTTCTCCCTCCTCTCTATGCCTGTAAACAACTCATCTTCTGTGTCCATAGTTTTACCTCTTTCAGAATGTCAGTTAGAATCATATAGAATATATGTAGCCTTTTCAGATTGGCTTCTTCCACTTAGTAATATGCATTTAAGGTTGCTCGGTGTCTTTTCATGACTTAATAGTTCATTTCTTTTCAGTGCTGAGTAACATTCCACTCTGTGATGTGTTGGTTGCTTCTAAGTTTTTGGCAGCTGTGAATAAAGCTGCTATAAACATCCAGGTGCAGGTTTTTCTGTGGACATAAACTTTCAGATCATTTGGGTAAATGTTAAGGAGTGTTGACGGATGGATCATATGGTTAGAAAATGTTTGGGAATATAAGAAACTACCAAACTGTCTTCCAAAGTGTCCCACCAGTAACGAATCAGTGTCTGATGCTCCCCACCCTGGCCAGCACCTGGTGGTGTCAGTTTTCTGGATTTGGGCCATTCTTCAAGTATGCAGTGGTGTCCCAGTGCTGTTTTAATTCACAATTCCATAATGGCATATGAAGCTGAAAGTCTATTCATATGCTTACTTGCTATCATTATATCCTCTTTCCTGAAGCACCGATTTGGGTCTTTTGCCCCTTTTTAAATTAGGTTTGTTTGTTTTCTTATTGCTAAATTTAAGTATTTTCTATACTTTTGATAACAGTCCTTTATCAGATGTGTCTTTTGCAAATATATTCTCCCAGTCTGTGGCTAATCTTCTCATTCTCTTGACACCATCTTTCATGGAGCAGACTAAATCTTAATGAAGTCTAGTCTATCAACTGTTTCTTTCATGGATTCTGCCTTTGATGTTATGTCTAAAAAGTCATTGCCATACCCCAGGTCATGTACATTTTCTCCTATATTATCCTCTAGGAGTTTTACATTTTACATTTACATTTTACATTTACATTTAACAACCACTTAAAAAAAATTTTTTTTAACCATCATTAACCTGTTGCTGTTGCTGTTAAGTCACTTTAGTCGTGTCCAACTCTGTGTGACCCCATAGAAAGCAGCCCACCAGGCTTCCTCGTCCCTGGGATTCTCCAGGCAAGAACACTGGAATGGGCTGCCATTTCCTTCTCCAATGCATGAAAGTGAAAAGTGAAAGTGAAGTTGCTCAGTCGTGTCCGACTCTGTCTGACCCCATGGACTACAGCCTACCAGGCTCCTCCGTCCATGGGATTTTCCACGCAAGAGTACTGGAGTGGGGTGCCATTGCCTTCTCCATCATTAACCTAGTATGGCCCATATATAATCTTATATCTTCTGGGAGGAGGGAATACAACTTATAATTTCCTGGGTTCAAATATGTTCTCAACATACCCCCAACTCCACCAAGAGTAATTAAAAATTAACCAAGGGTTCTTTACAATATGTTATAAACAATCGTAATTATGATGGTCTTTAGATCTATGCTAACACCAGGAGCACATATCACAGATAACCACAAAGATGAAACTTTAAAACACTGCGACTCTTATCTACAGACGTAGTAAACACGATTCATTAAACACCTCAGCAAATCTCCTTTCCACATGGATTATTTATGTAATTACAGCACTCACACCAAAAGACTTAACTGTTGACTATACTGCTAAACTGAAACCCGAGCTGCCTCCTCACTGTGCACTGTCTACACCATAACAGGTTTCATCTGTTATACTGGATGATAAAATTAAGGCTTCCACTGAAAAGGAAACATCTTCCTTTCAGAATCTGAGCTGTTGATAAAGACAATTCAAAGTAACCAAAGGTTTTAAATATTCTTTTTGTCTCAGATCCAAATGATACTCCTGATCTCCATCCCTGGGTTAATCAACAATTTACCTCTGATTTCATCTGTTTAAACATATTTCCTTACTCTCTTCTAAGTTTATTACAAACCCATTACTTAACAAAGGTGTCTTATAAAGATCACTGTCAACACCTTCAGGATATTCTCTTTCACCCAGTAGTCAAATTTTGGCATTCTTTTTTCATAAGGCTCAATTATAGTACACTGTTTATATCAACACCAAGAAACAGTAATCCAGGAAGAGAAACAGGTCACTGTGTTGATGGTATATTGGACATTTGAACAGAAGACTGCACTAAAGACCTGCTAAGTTATCTGACCTGGGGATGTAAGACACATAATATCTAGTGACTGGGAATAAATTTAAGTGGATCATCAGATCACATCAGTCGCTCAGTCGTGTCCGACTCTTTGCGACCCCATGAATCACAGCACGCCGGGCCTCCCTGTCCATCACCAACTCCCGGAGTTCACTCAGACTCACGTCCATCAAGTCAGTGATGCCATCTAGCCATCTCATCCTCTGTCATCCCCTTCTCCTCCTGTCCCCAACCCCTCCCAGCATCAGAGTCTCTTCCAATGAGTCAACTCTTCGCATGAGATGGCCAAACTACTGCTGTGATTTAGAAGCACTGCCTGCCCCGTCCCTTACATATATGTGTGCAACAACAAACCTGACACGGCATCAGAGAATACAAATCAAAACCCACCATAAATGAGATACCACGTCACATGCCCTTAGGAAGGCTAACATGGAAAAGACAGATAATAATAAATATTCATGAGACTGTAAAGAAATCAGAAATTTCATACACTGCTGCTGGAAATATCAAATGGTACAGCCACTTTGGAAAACAGTTTGGCGGTCTCTTAAAAAGTTACACATAGTTACATTATGATCCAGAAATTCCACTCCTTGGTATTTGTAAGAGAAATGAAGATGTACATTCACACAAAAATCTGAACATGAATGTTCACAGTGGTATTATTCGTAATACAGCCAAAACTCAGATGTCCATCAACTGATGAACGAATAAACAAAATGCAATGCTTGGAATGTTATTCAGCCCTAAAAAGAATGAAGTACAGATATATGCTACATGAATGAAGCCTGAAAACATGAGGCTTAGTGAAAGAAGTCACAGAAGACCAAATTGGATGATTCCATTTACAAAAACTGTTCTGAGTAGGCAAATCCATAAAGAGAAAAAGTAGATTAGTAGCTGGCTAGGGCTGGAGGGTACAGGGGGTTGGGAGGTAGCACATAACGGGTGCAAGATTTCTTTCTAGGGTAATGAAAATGTTCTAAAACTGACTGTGGTGATGGCTGTAGCTCTGTGAATATACTAAAAATCACTGTACTGTACACGTCTAACGGGAGAATTATATGGTATGTGAATTATTTCTGTATCTCAATAAAGCTCTTAACCTGAGTGTCCAGTGCTTAAGCAACACAAAGGAACAGACCTTACTTTTGAAAGCAAAAGAGCAATGACACTTGAAAAGAATTCAAACATCTGCTCCATTTAAAGCTTGTAAAATGCTATTTTATTACATCAAATTTTCATAAATATAAGGTGACTGCTATGTCATGAGAGAAGTAGGGGAAAAAATCAGTATCATAGAAGAAAAAAAAATGCAATTTAGTCCTAGCTTCTTAAGTTTATAAAATGAAAGAATGGCTCTCCAAATCTATGTTTTCCTCATTTTAACTGAAAAGATAAAAAATATGTTTGTGTATATGTGTGTGATTGGGCCTGGGCTGGATTCCCCCATGTAAAGGCACTCTTTCCACAGGTTCATATATATGCACTCACCCCAGTAACATCACCTCTGGTAAAAGTCTATGTGACAATCTAAAACACTAAAATACACATCCTTTAGGTTACTGCTACTGCTGCTGCTGCTAAGTCGCTTCAGTCGTGTCCGACTCTGTGCGACCCCATGGATGGCAGCCCACCAGGCTCCTCCGTCCAAGGGATTTTCCAGGCAAGAGTACTGGAGTGGGGTGCCATTGCCTTCTCCGCTTTAGGTTACTGGTGCCCCCTAAATTAGTAACTGAAGAAAATGCCAAGGGCCAGATTTAGGATATACTTGAATCTCCTTCTGGCTAATAAGACTCTTCTAAAGAATAATATACTTAATAAACAGTAAATTAAAAATAATTATTTCAAAATCTTAGTTAAGAAAACAAAATTGGGATTTCTTTTACGCCACGAAAATATTCCAGAAGATAATTTATTGTTCAAGGCAAAAGTCTGAGTTTTCTATTAAAATCTATCCACGATATAGTGGTTTATCAAGTGATGACAAGTCTCGTATTTGGGGGACTTTTCAAGCACCATTTGTACCAGAATAGAGATATTACATTATTTGACAATCCTAAAAATTAAATTATACAAGATACCACATTTTTAAAGCTTAAATGTTTTAAATACTACCTCATATCTGATAAGTTCATAATTACTGTCTGGCACAAAGTATATATTCAACACTGTAGCCCTCTGTCCATCGACTTCTAATTGTACAAATAATCTAGAGACTTCTAGTCAAGATGGATACACAGGTACAAACACGTTAAAAGGCTAAAAAAAACTATTAAAAATAAGTATCTTCCAAACCAATCATAAAATTCACATGGAAATCCAAGGGGATGGCAATAGCCAAAAGAATCCTGAAAAGTAACAAAGCTGGAGGGCTAACACTCACCAATTTCAAAACTCCCTACAAAGCTACAGCAATCAAGACAGGGTAGTGCTATCCCAAGGACAGATATATAGATCAATGAAATAAACTGATGACCCAGAAATAAATCTTTACCATTTAAGGTCAACTGAATTTTCAACAAGGGTGTCAAAATAATTCAGTAAGGGGAAAAAAACAGTCTTTTAGATAAATGGTTACTCAAACAACTGGTTCTCATGACAAAAAACAGAGTGGGATCCTTTCCTCATAGCACACACAAAAATGCACTCAAAATGGATCACAGACCTAAATGCAAAACCTAAAACTATACAATGCTTAGAAGAAAAAAAATAATAATAAAATAAAATGCTTAGAAGAAAACACAGGTGTAAATCTTCATAACCTTGGATTAGGCAACAGTTTCTTAGACATGACACAAAAAACACAAGCAACCAAAGAATAGACTACAACAAAATTTAGAACTTTTGTGCTGCAGTATCTGATATAGGACTGATACCCAGAATATACAAAGAACTCTCACAACAATAATAAAAAGACAAAAAAATCCAATTAAAAAATGGGAAAAGATGGGAACAGACCTTCTCCAAAGAAGACACACAAATGGCCAAAAAAGAAGTGCAATGTTATTAGCCACTGGGGAAATGCAAATCAAAACCACAATGAGGTAGATACCACTTCACATCCAATAGGATGGCTAAAATAAAAAAGACATGAGAACAAGTGTTGACGAGTATATAGAGAAACTGAAGCCCTCCGTGTACATTGCTGGTGGTAAGGTAAAACGGCACTGCCTTTACAAAACAAGTCCGGCAGTCCCTCAAGTAGACAGACGTAGAGTCATCTTTTGATTCAGGAATTCCACTCCTAGGTATACATTCCCGAAGATAGAAACATACATCTACCTAAAAACTTATGAATATTCACAGCTGCATTATTCATAATAGCCAAAAAAAGTAGAGCAACAACCCGTGGATCCCTTAACTGATGATGGACAAACACAATCCCCAGGGGACAGCAGGGTCTAAAGACAGAAGCTACTTAAGGTACCAGCACCAAACAGAAGGTGTACAGGACAGGAAGTGACATGGAAAGAGAAAACAGGCAGGCTCTATGAGGGCTGCACTGGATACCTGACCATGAATCAAGTGCTGGTGAAACAGTCTGACAGTTAATTCAGAAATGCATCCAGGAATAAAATTCTTGTCCATGGCACGGGTAAGCATCAGAGAAATCTAAGCAACAGGATTTAGCCCTGAGCATACCTGGGGATTTTAACTCAATTTTCTCAAGGGACAAAATCCCTCTACCTTGTAAATATAAGAATTGGTTCTGAGATGTGTATCTCAATGCGTGCCAGACTAAGGCAGAACTGCCCTACAGGGAGAAACAATGACAAGGAGGAAAAAACAAAACCTCTTGAGACAAACTTGCCAACAAATACTAAATAGATTACAAAGTATATGAGGAAATCCAGCACCACTTAAAAATAATAACAAAGCACAAATAACTAAAATTCCTTGTGGAAAAATTAGAAAATGCAAATAAAGATAATTTTATTTGTGTGCTAAGCAATTTCCTAAGGACTAAGTAGTAAGAGTTAAATCTACTAACTTACAACTGCTTTTTAACTAACCTTAAAGACACTTTAGGACTTTAAAAAAATGTGAAAAGTCTAAATTAGAAATACAGGACTTCCCTAGTGGCCCAGGGGTTAAGAATCCACCATGTAATGAGAGAACACTGGTTGGATCCCTGGTCCAGGAAGTTCCCACATGCCATGGGACAACAAAGCCTGTGTGCCACAGCTACTGAACCTGTGCTCAGAGCCCGGGGGGCCGGACCCCCTCAGCCTATGTGCTATAACAACCGAAGCCCGCCCGTCTAGAGTCCGCGCTCCGCAACGAGAGAAGCCGCCACAATGAGAAGCCTGCACACTGCGACTGGAGAGCAGCCCCCACTCCCCACAACGAGAAAGCCAGCTCGCAGCAACAAAGACCCAGCACGGTCAAATACATACATGAAGTTTTTTATTGAAAAGAAAAGAAAATGTTTTTGTTTTCTTTAAAGAAATATATTTAGGCTATCTAATTACAACTATCTTTCTCTTTCAAAAACAGTGTATGTTATAAATTCAAACCGAAATGGGTTGAACATGAAACAAGTAATGAAAACTACCTCAGGTTTAATTTGCAAAATGATATAGCAAATAAAACTCATTCAAAGAACAAAATAACTAACCTTTAAAAAAACACAGTTTTGAAGAATTTTTCATTTCTCAGTTCTTAAGTCAAAAAGCTTTTACTTTTAGAATTTTCTTCCATAAAATCCTGAAGATTGGCTAAGATGAAATTTCAGAGGCTGATTTTTACATATTTTAAACATCAAAGGAACACAAATTTGGAGGTTTCACTCAGTATTTCCAAGAACTTGTGTATTTCTCTAAAACATTTAACAAATTTTCTAATACAAACATAATTTCTTTAATACATAAGACATTTTTACATCTCTCCCACATCCATCTCAATTCCTTAAATAACAAACAGAGCTTTCCAAATCTAAAATGTTTGGGTAAAATTACAACTAACCTTTATATATGCACTTGGGTAGATCTTATGAACAGCATCTCCAGGTGCACGCCCAGCTTCTCTGTCTAAGTAGTAGCTCTGTACAAAGACTGCGTGGTCACTAAGGCACCTGACCCAAACATCACCTTCACCTTTACATTCCAACTGCACACCTTTGCCTATGTGCAACCTTAGGAAGAAAAAGTGAGTCACATTTCATTTTGATAGGTATTTAAAAATAAATTTTAGTTCAGACTATACAGCATACCCAATACTGAAAATTTTTAAAGAATAAAGGACATTTTATTTTGGTTATAAACCATAGCCAAAAGATAGATAGCCACTGTTAACATTTTTCTGTTTCTTTTTTTAGTATCCTAGTCACATGTAATAATGATGAGCATTCACATAATGCTTACTATGTGTCAGAAACATTTAATATAAATTCTCATTTAACCTTCACATTCAATTAAAATTAATTTTACAATCCAGTTCATCATATGAACCAAATGCTCAATAGCTATGTGTGGCCAGTAGTTACTATACTGGACAATACAGGTAAACCACTTCCTTTGTCACAGAAAACTCTACTCGACAGCACTGGCTTGGAGAGTAGATAATTTGCCAAAGGCACACAAATAGTGACAGAGTCAAGACTGTCTGCTTACACACACACGTATTTCCTTAAAGAGTTGAGATCACACAATACTTAAAATTGTGTAAGTTTTCCTGTAATATTTCATAAGTATTTGATTATATAAATTTTTAATATTTTAATGACTGCATAAAAACAAAGGTTTATTAACATTTACTTAAGCATTTTTCTTTTTTTATCACTTTCATTATAAATAACACTTGCAGAAACATGTCTTCATTTTATGTTATTTCCTCTCCGTAAATTTGTAGAAATACTATACAATCAGAGGAAATAAAAACTAGTTTTCAAACTGGGTTCCATAGGGTCCAGTTACTATTCAAAACATAGAAACCTCATGAACTTTTAAAAAGAGACTGCATTTTATCAAATAACAAACATCTACGCTTAAAATGAAATGCTTACAAGTTCTAAATGTTTAAAATTATCTTTATTCCTTTATATTCAAAAACATAATTTACACTGAAAAATATAGCTTCAAATAGAAGTTCAGTTTTTAATTTTTTTTTTCTTTTTTTTAAATAGGGGAAAGCGCAAACGTAGTCCCCTACCACCACAAATTATGCAGTCGGGTTTCCCACATCTGGGGAAATTGCAGGGGTCAGCACATCTGGAGTGCAACGGATAAGCCTCACCCTGGGAAAACCACCTTTGTGATCATGGTATCTCCCCTGCCAGTTAAGTATTAGAAGTTCAGTATTTAAAATGAACTAACTATACTGCAATACCTTGCTCTCTCAATGGCTTCTGTCCTGTGGACATTGGAGAGTTGACCCAAGCAAAAGCGATCTCCTCCAGAAGGGTCTACATATCCATCAACAGTAACAATAGGACAGCTTGAAGGAACCTTAAATGTCTCTCCTACTTGAACATCCATCTCGAAGTAAGCAATGGAACACCAATACTCAGGAGCTACAGGAGACAAATGGGAGAAGACAGTCACTCATGTGAGAAAGGTACAAGGCTCTCACTTTCACTCCATATGACAAAGCTTTTCTTAAAGGCTAAAGGAAGGGGAGAGCATCCAGGAGAACTGACAATGCATTACAAAGTAAGCACGGCCAGGTCTTCTATTTTTCAGCTTATTACTTAGCATTCTTAAAGTTAAAAAAATATATCATTTTTAAAATCCTTAATTTTGTTCTTACTTCAAAGTACTCAATCAACAGGGAATTTAAAGAATGGAAACAATTAGAATCATAAAATTTTTCCCATGATGTTTCATCTGACTGCACATAATATTTTCTATGTAGTCTGAACTTTAAAAAAAACAAACAACACACAGATTCTAATACGTATTTCAAAGAAGTGTTCTTGAGTAACATCAGTCTATGGTATATATTTATAGATCCCTAAATGAGAGAAAGTACATAACCAAGTTAGACATTCAACGCTACAGAGTCAAAGTTAATTACACTCCAACTACATAGCTTCTGTGAGCACGAATTTTCAACTGTCTCTGGGATGAAAGGTCATTTGTCCCATCTGTATTTTTGGTGAAGTCCATTTATAACTACTACAATTTTACCTTTGAGAATGTGTGTAGTGTATTCATTTAACAACAATAAATGATTTTAAATAATTTTAAATGATTGGGGGGAAAGAAAGCCACTATCTAGTTTGGTATGTAAATATAGCTAACCAAGTATTTCTAATTTTTGTTAGAATACAATTATTACATAGAGCCCACATATATGGAAATTATTTGATTTTCCTTTTTGAAATAACAAGTATTTATGGGGTACATGGGAATTGTTGTAGGCACTACATATACAGCAGTGAACAAGGCAGCTACTGTTAGCTACTGTCCTTATTTTCATGGAGGTGCAGCAGACAAATAAGTGAATAAATTAGCAAGATAACTCAGGTAATGACAAACACTATGAAGGAAATTTAAAAGGGTATGGGACAGAAGAGTGCGAAGGTCCTTCAAACTAGACGGCAGGGCTGCACCCTATCTGAAGAAGTCAGACCTGGAAGGCCATGCGCGTATGTGGAGACTGCAAATGTAACTCTCAGGAGGAAAGCCAAAGTCTAGAGAGTAGAAAGGAGTCTGACACAGGCGGGAAAAGGCCAGTGCCACCAACGAGAGGATTAACGTTTTCTATGACGATTAACGTTTTCTATGATGAACCAATTATTTATCTGCATATTACTGTGCCATTTATGAACTTTGGCTGAACTAGAATATGAATAAAACTTTCAACAAGATGAAAAGATACTCAGTATGACCAAAAAAAAAAAAAACCATTTTAAAACCTCCCAAAAGATCTAAAAATGAAATATGATAAATGCTTAAAATGTATTAAAAACAAAGTTCTTATCAAGTCTATAAGTATCTAATTGCTTTTCAAAATGTTGTCAAGGAAAAAAGGACTTCCCAATGAAGTATTAATAAAAAAGACCATATGAAAACTGGGTGATTCAAAATCTGAATAATGCAAATGTTCTGCCATACAGAAGAACCAACTAGTCACAAACACTCCTTTAATTATTTTTTATTATAATAACATGAAAACTAGCAATATATTAAAGTGTCTTCTTAAAAAGCTAGCTTTGAAATATTTATAAAGTTGAAACTTTATAAATATTTATATAGTAAAACTTTATAAATATTTATATAGTAAATATTTACTGATGTATAGAACAGTCTTTTGGACTCAGTGGGAGAGGGAGAGGGTGGGATGATTTGGGAGAATGGCATTGAAACATGTATAATATCATATATGAAACGAGTCGCCAGTCCAGGTTCGATGCACGATACTGGATGCTTGGAGTTGGTGCACTGGGACGACCCAGAGGGATGGTATGGGGAGGGAGGAGGGAGGAGGGTTCAGGATGAGGAACACACGTATACCGGTGGCGGATTCATTTTGATATATGGCAAAACCAATACAATATTGTAAAGTTAAAAAATAAAATTAAATTAAAAAAAAAACGATTAAAAGCATTATATTATGCTCTAGACAAAGAAGCTTCATCAAACATAACAGGTGATATATTGGTTGAAGCTAAAACTAAAGAGGTAGTCTAAGACAACATAAAAATTACCCAATGTTTTGGCAGCAAAAAATGGTAATAGCACTTAAAAAAGATCTTTAAATAATCAGCTCAAAGAGTAAATTTTGTTACAAATAATATCCTGAAGTCAAGAATGTTTTCAATGGTACTTAAAAAAATGAGATCCAAGAACATGCATTTCCTAGTTCATACTAAAGAACACTATTTCAAGGAAAGTGCCATAGCAAGCAGTCTTTTTTCCATGAGAGCCAACTGGGGGGGAAAAAGAGAGTTGTATTATCTTCATGTTTAAATAAGAAAAACATACTTTCATCATCATAAATTACAACATTTGCAACTACACTTAAACCTTACTTTACTATTTCCAAGTCACCAAAGGGATTTTTGTTTGCTTAATATTTCACAACACACATTTCCCAGTGGCTCAGCAGTAAAGAACCTGCCTGCCAACGCAGGAGACATGGGTTTGATCCCTGGGTTGGGAAGATCCCCTGGAGAAGGGCATGGCAACCCACTCCAGTATTCTTGCCTGTAGAATCCCATGAGCCTGGTGGGCTATGGTCCGCGGGGTCGCAAATAGATGGACAAAACTGAAGCGACCGAGCTCAACACAACAATGACACCATACAATAAAGCTGCATTTTGGTGGTTGTGAGGATCAAACGAAACTGACATCAGAGTTGTACCATAGACCAGGGATAAAAACAACCATCTAATTAACAGGATTATTAAGGCCCAGGAAAGCAAGAGCAAAGGGGTTATCTGTGAGGAGGGAGGGTGCTAGAGGTAACCTAAAAGGCAATCCAGAGAATTTGGTGGTGTGGGGATATAAAATACCATGTGAAAACATTTTCTAGTCCACTTAAACCTACTATACAACTAGGAGGGAACATTCTTATTTTTAAAACAGGAGAAGGTAATAGGAAACACGCATTCAGCCTTTCTGGATCTCTCTGTGCTCTTTTGCTCCAAGAACCAAATGCCATATAGGTGATAAGCCTGCAGCCTCTCAAAGCTAACAGCAATTGCAAGACAGAATTTAATCAACTCCAAGAGAGCATTCTTAATGTCCCAACTCACCTAAAAAGGAGAGAGACTGTTAGTATCTGCTGACATAGCTATTTTTAGTTTCTTGTTCCTTAAATTAGTGAGGCTGAACTGGTCTCGTGAAGTCTACGGGCTGCTCATCACTGACCAGGGGAAAGGTTTTGAAAGACTGACTTAACAACATGAATTTCTTTAACACTATATTAAAAACTCAGCTAAGTATTTTTTTGTAATGGGGAAATGTATTACAAAGCACAGCTTTATCAAAAAAATGTTGTTCAATTATAATAGAAAATATAAGTCTCCAAGGCATTATCTTTAATTTCTTAAACAAAAGTTTAAGAATTCTCTTATTTCTCTTTATTCTCTTGAATAAAGAGAAAGTTAATCATTTGGTTAAAGAACCTACGTGGCTCATTATGAATTACTCTTTTTGTTATTTAGATCTGAATGAGATGTCCTGTGAGAATCTTTTATGAACACATAAAATCACTCTCTTAAATGGTAGTTCCAGAGTACTAGAATACAATCTGGATTTGCAAATCTGTGAATTCTGTATCCATGTATCAATGACTAAGACCACTTCAAGACACTGAAGAAAACTCTTCACTTTAATTTGCAATCAATATTTAATGAGTATTATCTCAGTTTCATAAAAAAGGAAAAGAGCATCAGTCAAAAGAAATTAGAAATGAAAGATCAGCTTTTTCCAAAAGTATTCTTCAACTTAGCCATCCAAGTCAAAGCACATAACTCACCAAGCAGATGTCCTGTTTGAAACCCTTTACACCAAGGTAAAGACCAATACTAATTGGTCATTTCCCATTCTACTCATAAAATAGAAGCTTTAATGCCAGTGCATGGCACTACAGATGCGTATCCTAGTAACTAATGAATGTTATTCCCTAATCATCAGGAGGTGTTAAGTCTCAACATCAGTTCTACAATGAGAAAAATGAAGTAAATCCATCAAGAGGCCAAAGCAACTGATGAATCCAAAATTGAACCCAAATAACTAGCTCCATGCCACCATTCCCAGCTCCCTGCCACTGCTCCTCCAGGGTAGGCTCTGTTCAGGGCCCTCGTTACCCTTCCCCCTGTAGACCGCCGGTCACCAAGCCCTGAGAACACTGAGACCCCCCAAGCTGCTGGGGCCACGACTGACTCTCAGTGATGCTGCCTGAAACCAGCAACATTCTCATTCTTAAGCCTCTAGATTTTCCTGGCTTCTCACAATATATTTATTAACATGAAGTAAGATTCTGATACAATGATTCCATTTATGTAATTTCAAAAAGTGGTAAAAATCAAACTACTAAACTGGATTGTCTAGGCATGCATTCATCGTAAATGAAATACAAGTCCATAAAAAGCAAGACAGCAGTTACCTCCAGAGGAGGGGAGAAGAAGCCTTTGGCTGAGGCAACGGTAGGGGAGGGAGGCTTCTGGTAGTGCTGCAGTGTGTTAATTTTCAGTCTGGGTGCTGGTGACACAGGTGCTGGCTTCCACACTATTCACTAGACTGTATGTATACTGGTTTTACGTGCTTCTGTTTATTACATTTCTTAATTAAATGTTTATAGAAAGGCAAGACCCCTTGACTCACAAAAATGTGAAAATAAGATTAGAAATCCACTAAAAAGGATAATTCAGTAAATATATATGGTTTAAAAATGTATACATGTAACTACTAAATCATTGCTGTTGTTCAGTCACTATTTGTGACTGACTGTTTGCGACCCCATGGACTACAGCACGCCAAGCTCCCCTGTCCTCCACCATCTCCTGGAGTTTGCTCAACTAGTAAATACGTATGTTTAAAAAATACTTCTGTCCCGCCAGCAGCGTTCTTCTCCTTATCAAAACAAACATTTGCCTCTCAAATCAGTAAAAGTTAATGAAAGTATCACATCTACTATTGGTGAGCATCGTAAAATGGTTCTCATACTCTGATGTGATCACTAAAGCAACGTGACCTTTTGAGATAGAAATTCTTTAAATCTCCTAAACTGAAATATGAGACTAATTAAAGAATAAAGAGCCTACCCTCAATGCTTTTTTTTAACAGCTAGAAGTCAGAACCAACAAAAAAATAGATAACTGAACACTATTTAAGAAAATAATGTAGATTTATTTGAGGAACTATGAGTTATCCTTTAATTTGATCTTATGGTTACTGTAGTTATATTTTTAAAAAACCTTCACTGAAAATAAATATGGAAATATTTATGTATCAAATGATTATATAGGATTTCTACCCTAATAACAGGTAAGGGTATGAAAAGTAGGTGAGGGTATGAAAGAAACAAGACTGGCCAGTAGTTAATAACAGCTGAAACTGAGGAATGAGAATTTTCTATACTGGTATTTGGTATATGTTGAAATTCTTCATAATTAAACAAACTGGGGAAAAACTAAGGTGATGAAATTATGTATCTGCATCTTTCTAAGCAAAGAAAAACAGATACAATAGGATGGAGGGAAGAAAAACAAATCAAAATCCTATGTTTATGTTAAGAAGCCTTCAGTATTTTATTTCCAAACTTTCTGTTTTATTATGTTTATAGTTGAAATCTACTGAGCTATTTAATCTACTATTTTGAACATAATTTAATGCAAATAGTTTCTAAATTCCAATTAAGAAGAGATTCCTGAACCTACCTAAGACAGATACAGTGAATTATTTTTCTGTTCAGCATCTACTTAAGAGTCTTCCTGGCTTTTTAAGCTACAGTGTTACAGATGTTCTATTTTGAAACCTGGTTTCTTCCACTGCACATTTATGTATCAAATGTTTGTCTTAAAAGCAGAATTTTGGTACTTTATATTTTAGCCAAAAACAGGAATCTTGTCATTTCTTTCAGACAGTTAAAAAAAATCAAATATGAACAGTTTATGTGTGATTATATCTGTTACTCATAAACTGTTAGTTAACTAATGCCATAATGAATATCATACTTATCTGAAAAGTTATTCTGCAGTTATATTAAAATCTGTGTGCATATATGTCTCATTGTCATTAAGAAAAACTAAATGTAGGTAATTTATTCTGAAATACACTTACCAGGATGATTAGAAATAGGAGGCTGGAATGCAAGCTCATTGTGAACTGGTGGCCCTAAAGAAAAGACAGTAAAAAAAAAATCCCATTTTTATTTATTAAAAGTTTTCCAGTGCCAAAACTTTTAATAAACCTTTAAATATAACTATTATACCTTAGGAATTGTTTAGATCAAGTTTATACAATGTCTAAGAACTTAAAAACTTGATTTTAAAATTATAGTATGCAAATACTCTTGAATCACTTTTTTCTTGAATTGCTTTTGTAGACATTTAATAGCCAACATTTTAATGCCATATGCCAACTATTAATTTATAATACCTATACATGCAGTTTAAATATATGCAAACTTCAATGCAAATTATTAAGTAAATTATTCATGTAACATGTAATACAGTATATTTCATACTGTAAGATATAATTATAATCCAAACCGTTAGATCCATTTTAAAATAAGTGTTTATGATTTATTAAATTAAGAATATTTACAAACTGGCAATAACTGTGAGATCATTATGTGTTAAGACATTGTGTTAAATGAATCACATGAATTAATACATTTACTTCTTACAGCGTCCCTTGAGACATATACTACTGTTAATACCCTTAAGGCTTAGGGAGGTTAAATAACTTGCCAATGGTCACACAGGTAGTTAAGCATCCACACTCAGCACCCTTAACAACTATGCTGGCCACGCAGCCAGTAAAAGTTACACTCTCATAAGACAGGGAAACACAGTAACATAACTGTAAAAAAGCAAGGTACAGTAACATATTCACAGTCTGATAGCCTCCTCCCCCCAAATTAACACATATACCAATTATATGACTGGAAAGAAAAATGTGACAAAATATTAGGAGTAGATATCTCTGGGTAGTAGAATTCTGGGTAATTTTTATTTTCTTATTCACTCCTCTGTGTTATTTTCCAAGTTTCCTTTGGTACTACTGCTCTTATAACTGAGGAAAAGGGTTTAATATATATGAAAGATTTATACTCTTGATTTTATTAAGCCAAATGAACAATGTTCCTATTCTGCCTGAAACTACAAGCTACGGTTGGTTATCAGTAGGGTACCCCAATCAAGCCTGCACAGAATAATGACAGATTTAACATCCGTGTGTCTACGGTATGCTGAGCTCCACAGTGAGAGAAACCTTGAGACCGTGACTCTCAAGGAGTTTCAGTCCACTTAGGATGGATATACAAATACACATGAGATCTAAGAACATATACAAAACAAACAAATGAATGGCAATCAATGTGGTGTTAATGAAACATCAGCAAGGAAGAAATAAAAGTGTTTTGTAAATATCAATCCTCTAAAACAAAGGTATGATAACATAACTATGAAAAACTGAAAAGCACTAATCATTTAATGAAACTAAATTGTAAGATGAATAAAAGATGTAAAAACATTTTTTTAAAAACAGAAAGAAAACAAACTTCAAAAAAGAAAAGGCCCTTACAACAAAAACAAGAGCTTACAGTAATGTCCGGGATGGGGCGGCATAGGCGGGTGGTGCTGGAGATGGCCGTTTTGGTGGTGAGGCAAATTAGGTGTGTATGGTGCAGTCCTACTTCCCGTCCAGGTGGTAGTGCTGTCTAAAAATTAAGGCCCACATGGATTAATTTGCTTTTATATAAAGTCTGCCTATTTTTTCTCAACTACTTAAAAGATTTTAAAAAGCATGTACATACTATGATGATAAGTAGCTGGCTGACCAGTAAATCCATTCTGCTGCTGTCCTGGCTGAGGCCCTGAAGCTATCTGCAACAATCCTTCACTATGGCTGCCTGCCAGTATACTGGCGGGCTGACCTAGAGGAACAAGAAGACATTAATATGGTACATTTATAGATGCAATCCTATGGCTTATACAGTAAATGAAGGATTAATTACACCTGAAAGTCACAACTATAAAGATGAGCAAAGAGTGGAACTCGCCCATGGCCTATCAAATAAAAACCCTACAGTCATCCATAAAGGCAAATCTTCACTTGAAGAAGTTCAAAATTATTCTAATATCTAGCTGATTTTAGTGGCCCACTCTTCACAAATATTCTCCAAATGCCAGCAAAACCCCAGTACAGGTCCAGCCTATCTTAATAACTTCTTCAGAAGTACATTAGCTCACCCACAGCCACTCCATCTAGCTTTTGCATCTTTCTGTTAGGATTCCAAAAGTCCAGGCTCAAGGAAATGTTGAAAATTGGAAAGTTCATTAGTATCAGCAATGGTACTAGTAATGGCAGAATGCTAAAGTTCAATAAAAAAGGAGAGCAGGCAAGTATTTTAAATGGAATGTAATGGGTAAGGTGAGAAAGTTAAAAGGAAAAAAGGTAAGCTCCACTGTCCAGTCAACGCAGCATTTGCGAGTTTTAATAAATAAAACAAACCAAAAAAAAAAAAAAATTCAGTCTATTTTGAAATTTTCTCATGTACTTTTAAAAATCAAGAATTGCCTCTCAGAACACTATCATATTCCTGGATTTACAGGAAATTAGTTGCCCTCTTATATGTAATGAAACAGGAAAACTATTCTATTCAAAACCATTCTATGAAATTGCTTACATTTTTAAGGCTTTATCTTTCGTGTGGAAAAAGCTAAATTTCTTCAAGCAAGTATTAAGTCAACTGTGCACCTCACTTGGAAAGCACTAAAATTCCATAATTATTGTTACTGGCATTACCTCAATCTTTTCTCATCCATATGGGAGTATAATCAGATAGAAGAGAGTAAATGACACCATTGCCCAAATATGCAACAAACAGCTCAAAGTATGAAGAAAAAGAAAATTTTTCTTCCTGCTACAAATCAGATTTCTGTAAGGCTAAGGTTATAAAATTAAAAGCTAAAGAGACTATTTCAATACTCCCTAAACTATTAATTTTTTAAAGATGATGTTTTCAGCAACCTCCCTTCCTACTCATCCCCCTCAAATTTTTACAGGTTATCTTTAAAGGTTAATTACATATTTGCTCTTATTTTTAACAACTGTACATGTTATATACTCTTAGCTATCTTATAAAAATTGTCACTACACAGGAGAAATTGAACTGTTTTAATTTAGAAAGAATCCCTGAAGATATTCAGGTTCCAACTGAACCTAACGCCCACTACAGTTATCTATACTGAATACGTTCATTACACAATTCCAAGTATAGAAAATGAAATTAAACAACTCATGAAGTCTTTCAATTCCTCTATTTTAGTCATTTCTTTTCCTTTTTCTAATTTTATCAGTATACTTTTTAAGATCTAAGGAAACATTCTGCAACAAATTCTAAAACTTACAGTTAATTACTACTCATTGTGAAAATACATCCAAAAAACACCAAGACAAAATTACCCATATTTCATTCATACCACTTTTTCTGATCTTGACTAGGACTTGGTCCCAGGGAACATTAATGGTTAAAATGAAGTTGCATGAGCAATCATCAATAAAGGCATGCCAATTCAATCCTCAGATAGGATCAACAGAGGTAAGTGGCACTCATCTATGCTCAAGTGGCTATAATGTACCTTCTTTTATTTTCTTTCCTTACCCACTCGTTTATCAACTATATTCCCAAACTGGTTAATACAGAAATAACAGAAGCACCAAGTGATTAAAGGTTCAGGCTCTAAAGTATGTGTTTAACCTATATGGTCCAATCTATTTGGAATATACTGTCTGTATGAAGACTGTCATCTTGTGTAGGAAATACAAAGGATATTATTTGAAAAGGTAAAATAAATTAAACCAGGGGAAATTTGGTATACTCTATCTGAAATTCAACTGTAGAAATAAATCCTCCATTTGTTCCAAAGATCGAATTTCTATGTTGAACTTGATCTGATACTAAAATAAACAGAATGTGCTTTCTTTGATATCAATGTACAAAGTATCAGTCCAGATGCATCAACAATTCACTGCTGTTGTGGGCTGAGATACAATCTCCTTAGCACCGACGTACAAATAACACAGTAATACAAATGCCAATACCCTGTTCTGTGATTAATTAAAAAAAGGAACGATGCGGGGTGGGGACAAATTGGGAGACTGGGACTAACACACATGCACTACAATGTATAAAACTGAGAACCAGTGAGAACCTACTGTGCAGCACAGGGACCTCCGCTCAGTGCTCTGCGGTGACTTCAATGGGAAGCAAATCCAAGGAAGAGGAGACAGACATACATACGGCTGACTCACTCTGCTACACAGCAGAAACTGACGCAGCGGCGTAAAGCAACTATACCCCCATTTTTTTTTTTTTTAAAAAGGCCACTCCACTTGCCAAGCTGAAAACTGTCCAACATAAGGTCATTATTGCCTTGACCAGGCCCCAAGAAAAGCTGAACCTAATAGCCCTCTGCTTCCATGACACGGCAGAGAAGGCAGTACCTCTAAACTGGAAACAATCTTTTTAAAATACACTTCTTGTTAGGAAAAAAAAAGATACATATAATTTAGCTTTATTCCAAAATTGACCAGAACACTTAACATCTATCTTGAGGGTCCTATGTTACAAACAAATTTGTCAAGATCCTTTTTTCTAATAAGCTTGTACAACTGGAGACTGAGATGACAATTATAAAGTAATCTGCCAGATAAAGCAAAATAAAACACTGATTAGAGGAAAGTTTGCAATTCCATTAATACAGATTTCTATAAACATCTTGGTTCAAAACTATTTGTTCTCTACTTAAACATTTCTCTAAAATTTATGTGAAAGCTCAAAAGACTTCTTCTGCATGTAATAAAGTACAAATTAGACCACTAATTTAAAGCATTACTTAAATTCCAAGGGACTATACATCAACATAAGACGGTTTATGTCCTGTTACATTAATATAAATTTAAATTTTTTTTAATTACAAATATCTTTTTTTTTCCAGGACAACTCAAAAACCTATCTGATGCTTGTTAACCCATGAAAGATAACCACAGTACTTTTAATATTCACTTACTTGGAGGTCCCCTCCAAGTGACTACCTATAAATATTCAATGGTTAGGAAAATTCATGTTGCTGACTACATCTGACTCTACAACTCACTTGTGGAAGCCACAGGAATGTTGGGAAAATTGGTGGTGCTGGTAGCATTAGACTCAGATGGAGCTAAGAGAGCTGGGGTGCTGTATGTCTCCGTCGATGCACGATTACTTGGTGGATGCTGGATGGTTTGAATTGAATGCCCTTCAGTGGATAATGATGGCTGTCCCTCAAAGTCATGAACATATTCATCCTTCACCAACATACTTGGTGGAGCTACACAGAAAAACAAACATATTTTAAAATCTTACAAGCTTTTATTCCCAGGAAAAAAAAATTTTGTAAGTAACATTAACAACACCTAAAATCAACTAGAGTGTAACTCAGAATTTTCTCATACAACTTTAAAAGCATTCTACTTTATCAGCGAAAGCTATTTATTTAGAGATAGTGGCATCAGATCAATCTGATTAATGCCTTGAAATTTGAAGGCTACTAAATTCCAACAACCTCCAGCTATGGTCCTGAAAAGGTATTTCTGAGCTTCCCAATTAATAATCTAAACGTAATTATCACCTTAAATATATAACATAGGCAAAAATCAAGTGGCTGGAGAAAGTGTTTACCTCATTAAGAAGACCAAATTTGAGATCGAGTAATTAATTTTTTTCATCTTTTTGCTAATTTCACAGTGTAAAAATATGAGTGGGATCTGACAGCTATCCAATGCCAGGATCCAGCATTATTAAGTAATGTATTCTTTGAAAGTGAAGTATACTAAATGTCCCCTAAAAAATTAGAAGGAGCAGAAAAATCTCAAATGGTTAAGTCAAACTGAAATTTCCTTCTAGAAACCCAACCCAAATTATGATGCTTTATAAATATGTAGTGTGGAAACTCAACAAACAACATCTCTCTCCTACATAGTTACACCTTAATGTAACCCTGTAAACTGACCCTACTTGATACAACATCTTTTTCTTGAACAAACCAGGAATAGTTAGTCGGCTTTACTGTGAGGAAAAAAAGAAAACTGAAATTGCATTTATAGTATCAGTGGCTCTGCCCAGAACTTCCCACTTCTTTTTAGGTAATAGTTTTGGGGTTTGCTTTTTATCTTTAGCAAGCAACCCTTTACTGCACCTGAACACTACCCTAGAATTTTACAATCTACTGAACTCTTAACACTAGGTTCTGTTCCTAGAGCAGTCAACAGTCCACAAATAGCCATTCACTTTTCCATTAAGAATCAGCATGTAATGCTCCTTATCTTTCTCTATGTCAATCTTTGATAAAATCTATTACACATAAATACTAATTCATTACAACGTGGCTATTTTTATTAAATTAGAACATTTCAAAGAGGTAAGAATAATCTATTGTTCAAATGTTGACATATAATCTCTTAAAGGACTTTGTCATGCATCATAATGAAGACACTGATATTTTTAAGACCCATAAATTCCACTCCAAAGGGTTTCTGTTTAGAAAATTCTATGGAAACAAAAAGACAACCAAAAGGACCTTAACATATCATTGTATGTCAGTTAAAAAAAAAAAGAGTGGATCTAACCATTCATCACTAATGTTGGCTAAATTATAAAAATGCAAAGAAAAAACCATGTGGATATGACTGTATTTATTCAATTTTTTAAAAATTACACTTGTCAACAAAGTCCTATAATTTTCTCCATAAGATCCTAATATCTCTATTTAATTTTTGGAAATTTTAGGGCTTTTGTTGTTTATAGTGACTGGAATCTTTTTATCAAGATATTGTTATTGCTAGTACCTAAGGAGAAAGTTACTAATTTGAAGATACAGCTGGTTAACTTGATATTCATCGCTTCTGCTTTCCAACTGACACTTTGGCTTACTGTGTAATTTTAACACTTGAATTACGGGAATTCCCTGATGGTCCACTGGTTGGGACTAGGTGCTCTCACTGCCATAGCCCAGGTTCAATTCCTGGTTGGGGAACTAAGAGCCTGCAAGCCACACAGCGCAGCCAAAAAAAAAAAGATATGAAAATAATTGAATTCTGCTTTTAAAAAGTTACGTCTCATAACTTCTTCTTGCCTAACACATTGACTAAACCTTTCCAAGTGTAAGTTTGGAACTTCTACCAGTCTACAAGACTCTTTAATCAAGTAATTTAAAACAAGTTTCTTAGGTAAAACTGGGGTATCAACAAGGAGCGATGTCTGTAAGACATTTCTTCAAAGAGCAAAAAAGTTGGTTAAAAAACACTACTGTACACTATAATCATACTTACGTTTCAAAAAATCATATACTCTAAGTAAAAAAGCAAGGTCCAGAAAAGTGCACAATATGTTTTTGTGTAAGAAAGGAGGGAAATAAAACATGTATTTTTGCGCAAAGAAACCCTGGAAGGAAACACCAGAAACTAATAAAAGTGATTACCTGAGGTAGGGGGGAATGGGGACAGGGGTGGGAGCACTTCTTTTCACTGTATACCTTTTTATAGTATTTTGATTTTATGGACCATGTATTGCCTATTCAAAAAAAAATTAAAAAAACATATAGTATATATTTTTAAAGTCCAGGAAACAGATATCAAACTATTAAGTATTTCTCTTTATGGACTAGCAGTCAACAAATTAATTCATTGAAAAAAATATTTACTGAGCACCTATGTTCCAGGTACTGTTCTAATACTTGGGATACATTAATAAACAAAAAAAGCTCACTGCCTTAGCAGGGCTTACAGTCTTTTATGACACTTAGGTATTTAAACAATAGTGAGCCCCTCCCAGCTGCCTTAATCTTGGGCAAGTTCCCTGACCTCTCCAGGAACCAGTTTCTTCGTATCTGATAAATGTGGATAATGCCACCTACCATGTAGGAGTATTATGACAATGATGACACAATATCTGTAGATCATTTTGACACAGAATAAGTACCTAGCAAGTGTTAGCTATTATGATTTAACCGTATTTTTAGAGCAGTCATACACGTATATAGATTGTAAAATGCTCTGTGAGGAGTAAAGAACTCACAGCGGACAGAAGAGCTGAAGACACTGAGCTCATCCTAGGCCTCTGCTCTTTAACACCACTAGCAAGCAGGGCACAGCCCGTCTGATGGAACTGCCACTGTCTTATTTACCTTTTCTTTCCTCCATTAGACTATGTGCTTCCTCGAGTGGAAAAAACATACCTATTTATCCTATCGTCCCTGGAACCTAACACAGTACCAGGCAATACATGCTCATTAAATATTTGTTAAAATCAATACACGAGTGGATGTGGTCATGGAAAGTTTCATATAAGAGATGAGACAGGCTGGAAATAATTACCACCAAGATCCCAACTCAAAAGTGAAGGAATTATCCCATTTGCTTAACTTTTAGCTACATGGCCTTATAAACTTTGTCCAAATCTAAAAGGACCTTGTGAGAAACACCTGTCGTTTTCTGAGGAAAGTCACTGAGGCCAGCCTTTTTTTATAGACAGCCACCACTAGGGGGATCCATAAGGCTGATTACAGGGCTAGAGCACCTGAAAAGGGGCTATCGACCCACACAAGTCCATCAATGACAAGGACTCATAACAGCAATAGTTTAGGACAGGAAGCAGTGTAATGAGTCTTCAGAATTAGATCGCATCACAACCGCTCCCTAGGGGGATTCTAATACAGTTATCACCGCTAACACCCACTGAGTTAAAAGCTTTCATTCTCCAAAAATGCAGACAGAGAATAGTGAATATCTAAAGGGTGTTTACTTTCAAAAAGAGGTGACATGATATCAATGTCTGGGTGATGAATAAGCTGGGCTTTACCCAATTAATCTTAAAGCTACCCTTTCAGACCACAACAGCTTCCATTATTAACCCACTGTTCTCAGAAACCAACTAACCCTTAACAAATACCAAAAGGCACTAGTCTTCCTTTATTATTATTGACATGGAAGAGAAGTGGAGAATAAAAACAAGTAGGCTTTCATGCTCTTCCCAAATTTTAAGGTCAGGGATACTTCTGACACATTTCTAGGATTCTGTAGCAAAAGTACTGCTGAATCACTAATTCCACTTCAGAACAACAGCACACCTTTCTACGGTGATAGTACTGGTTTAGTTGCTCAGTCTTGTCTGACTCTTTGCGACCCCAGACTGTAGCCCACCAGGCTCCTCTGTCCATGGGATTTTCCAGGCAAGAACACTGGAGTGGTTTGCCATTTCCTCCTCCAGGGGATCTTCCTGACCCAGGGGGTTCAAACCCAGGTCTCCCATATTCCAGACAGATTCTTTACCATTTGAGTCACCAGGGAAGCCTTCTAAGGTGATGGTGGCTTTTTATCAGTTGCTGTTCAATGTAAATAGTTCTTACAGAAATTTTAGCTCCTTAACATGTTCCAAGAAACAGAGCTAAAGTTTTAACAGATCTCTGTTCTCAAATACTACACAAAAAATAAAAAACACCCTCTTATTTGTTTCATTTTCCTATCTCAAAACTTTCTCCTTTTAAAAATAGGCTTAGAACATCTGTGATTGCCATATACTTTAAAGTAGCCTTGTTTTATTTACTCAAAATATAACAAGACTGAAAAAAATTTAATACAGTATACAGTTTTAAGTCACTCACAAAATTATCAATCATAAAAATAAGTTCGGCTGAAATGAAGAAAAATGAGAATTTGGGTGTTTTTAAACTATGTTACACATGATTCTAAATTATCAAACACATTATTTATACCCACTGAAACTGGTTCTGTGAGACTTACTTCTAAAATAGCCAGTTTTTACCAATTCAAAACTTACTCTTTCTGTGTATGTTTTATGTTCCCCATCACATTTTTTAGACTACTTGCAGTCATAAATAGCAGTTCAAATTCAAAGAGTCAACAGCCTACTAAATCCAGTTTTAAATCCTGATGCATGCCCCCCACCCCTGCAAAATGTACATTTTCAAAGCAGTAAGTACTTTTCTTGTAAATGTTACCAGCACTCACCCATACAGACTAGTTCTAGGTCAATAAAAATTAAAGGGGATGGAATAAAAGAAGAGAGAAAGTTAAAAGAAAGGGATTACCTACCATTACTCTGCAGTGTTAATCCTGAGAGATCTTAAATTTTTAAAGGGGGAAAAAAATAAAATATTAATCATTATCATGAAAATAATTTCCATCATATTTAAAATTACAGAATATAAATTTAAGCCAGGGATTCAAAACTTCCATGAACCATTTCAATTCAAGCATAGTAATATAAATGCTATCTAACAATGCAAAAGTGCTTTCCATCTTATTTTTCAAGAACAGTGTTCTAAGCAGGCAAAATACCAAGTATGTATACTTAGTTTTAGTAGTCAAAATATAAGCTTGCTCAGAATTCAAATTTAAATAAACATATTTCATTAAAAATGTCCGACTTTTAACATTAGTTGAAATCCTGGGCTATCTCCAAATTTACAATTTAACTTAGAAAAATTAAAACACTATTGATATCTTTTCCCTTTATTTTATGCTTCTAAGCATAAAAGTCAAGTTTACTTACCAATTCCAGGTGACACAACTCGTTCATAGTGATATGGATTCACACAGACACTATCACATTTTAAGTCAAATGCATACTGACAATATTTAACATGTTTTAGTTCATTTTTGTGAAGGTCAGGCCACCTCCAGAGACGGGCATAGATCACATGAGGAAATCCCTTGCGACCAGCCACCTAAGAAAAGTAAACGACCATTTAATGAGCATCACACATTATGCAAGTCACTTGATACATTCTCATTTAATCCTTGCAATACTACAAAGTCAGTACTATAATTCCTATTTCTTAAACGAGAAAACTAAAGTTCAAAATAACTTAATTGGACAAGGTCACAAAGTAGTAAACTTAAGCATGATTTCAAGGCTTAGGCTCAGGTTTTAAAAATAAACAAAAAAGTATGCATTTAATGAAGAAACAATACCCAAAATCTAGCAATAAAAAATTTTAAACATAACAATATGTTTTCTATGTGTTTCTTTAAAAATATCAAACACATGAAATTATGTAATTCTACATGAAAAATCTGATCCCTGAAAACAAAAGGTAAAGACTTGTAAATTTAAGTTAACTCCATAAGTTTTCAAAATATTGTTGAATTCTTCTGGATTGTTTTTCACATAAAAGTACCAGACATACAATATCAGATTTCTAAATTACAAAAAAAAAAAAAGAAAAAAAAAAAGTTGAGTGGTACATATAATACCAAAAAAGAAAAAAAAGGCTACAAGGAGGAATACCAAAGGGCTAAAGATGTAGGTTTTCTTCTGATTTTTATTTTCCAAATTTTCTATACTGAACATTTTTTTTAGTCAAAACATTTAAAAAAATTTTTAAGCTATACCTCTATTGTAAAGAAGATACATTCTTCCATTTATTTCCACATAGTGTATCAGTACAGGATCCTGTATTGATAATATCTGTGCTATAGGATGTACTACAGTATCTAAAGAGACGGAGCAAGCATAAAACTTCCGTAGTAACTTGAGAGGAAACAAGAATCTGTAGAAACCTGCCACTACAGAGTACAGAAGAGACCCTGGAACAAGACTAACCTGAAGCCTTCCATCCAATGTTCTCTGTATGGTAACACACTTGCTAGGGTGAGCTCCATTTGTAGTTATAGCTGTTATTAAAGAATCCAATTCATCTTTTTTCTCCTTCAGCTTTTTAACTAAACTTTCAATTGCTCTTTTGGCGAATGTTTCACTCTCTCCACCTTGTCTATGGCACATCAAACTATGTACAATGCTCAGACAGGCATCATTACTTGTTGGTGTATTTGTAATAGACATATTGTCCATTTGTTAAAGTTATTTCTTTTAAATCAAATATGTCTCCAATTTCCGGAGCAATTTTGATCTTTCGGAGGCAGCGAAAAACAACAGTTAACGTTGCAAGGAAAATTGTTAGACATGTAGTATTCAGGATAATCTAAAAAAAAAAAAAGAGAGAGAGACAGATATCAGAACACATTTCATAAAGCAGATTCAATTACCTTGGAAAAGATGGAATTGCTTCAGTTGAGTCAAAGACTCAATGCACATAATTAAACGTGGTGCTTAGAGTTTTAAATGACTTAATTAAAATGTTGCCATTTTTGACATTCCCAAAATATTAAAGTTAGACCTTATTATTATAGAGGCATGTTCAATCAAGTCTTGTTGACTGTACTAGTCACCCTAAAGTAAAATCTTAACAGAACTTTCAAAATGGATTACTTCTGAAGAGCAGCACTTTAAAACATTCTTGATTAACAACTAGCTAAAGCTAAAAGTCAACCACTAATACAGATGAAAAATTCGCCATCACCTGGCACCAAACGCTGTTTATCCATCAGCAACAGCCATCTTTGTTATGAGCCCACCGACAACAACAAAGAGATGAATAATTTTTAAATGGGCAAAGGATTCTAATACTCATTTCTCCAAAGAAGAATGGCCAATAAGCACGTGAAAGATACTCAATATCATTCATCATTACTGAACTGCAAATCAAAACTACGAAGAGATACCACTTAACATTCATTAGGCTGGATAACTCTAAAGAATAGACAAAAAGCATTCATGAGAAAATGGAACCCTCATACACTGCCCGTGGGATTGCAAAATGGTACAGCCACCTTGGAAAAGGACTCTGACCATTCCTCAAAATGTTAAACACAAAGTTACCATATAATCCAGCAATCATACCCTCAGCAATTCCATCCAAAATTACCAAAAACCTATGTCCACACAAAAATATGTACATAAATGTTCATAGCAGTATCATTTCTAATAGCCAAAACAACTCAAATGCCCATCAACTGATGAATGTATAAATACATACAATGTAATATTATCTAGTCATAAAAAAGAATGAAGTACTGGTACATGCTTCAACATGGATGAACCTGGAAAACATGCTAAGCGAAAGTCACAGAAGGCCACTTGCTATATAACCCCATTTACATGAAACATCCAGAACAGGCAAAGCACCAAAAAAAAAAAAAAAAAGTGGATAGGGGGGAAGAGTGAGGAGTGATTGCTAATATGTATGGAGCTTCCTTTGTGTCAGTCGCTCAGCCCTGACTCTTTTCGACTCCATGAACTATATAGCATGCCAGGCTCCTCTGTCCATGGAATTCTCCAGCAAGAATACTGGAGTGAGTAACCATGCCCTTCTCCAGATCTTCCGAACCCAGGGATCGAACCCACATCTCCGGTGTCTCCTACACTGCAGGCAGATTCTTTACCACTGAGCCACTAGTCTTTTAGGAGTAATGAAAATGTTCTAAAATTGATACTTGTGGTGGCTGCATAACTCTGTCACTACAGGGAAAACCATCAAATCATACACCTTAAAAGGGAGACTTTTATAGTATGTGAATTAACACATCAACAAAGTTATTATTAAAAGAGACACCACTAAACTCCTCAGAAGATTTTACCCATAAAAGCAACAAGGTAAATTCCTTTCAAAAGAAATTAAAATATAGGAAATTAATATTCATTAAAAATCCGTTCAACATCTATAACACAAACTAAGTTATCTAACCTCAAAATCTCACGTGAAATAAAGAAAAGGCCATCAGCCTAAGAACAAAGGCAACGAAGCAGGAGCAGAGGCTGTTCTCATGCCGGGTTGTTCTGCACGCGTTTGCTAATGTTGCTGTGTCCCATGCTTGTTTTACTTTTATTTTCTTTGGCTGTTTACTTGAATTTTAAAAACTCATTCTCCACTACCAAATTAATAAAACTAACTCATCAGTCTGCCAAAATCGATTCCTCTTCTGACAACCTTTACTTGCACAGCTTGCTGATGTGCTCAGTCGTGGCCGACTCTGCGATCCCCTGGACTGTAGCCTGCCAGGTTCCTCTGTCCGTGCAATTTTCCAGGCAAGAATACGGGAGTGGGTTGCCATTTCCTTCTCCATGTACAGCTTGACCACCACTCAATTACCCAGCTCTGGAAAGCCTGGTAAATCATCTCTGACCTATCTGTCTCTGACCTCCACTACATTCTCTCATAAAGTTACATGATTCTTTACCTTGGTCGTTTCCACCAATTCCTATTCTATCAGACACTGATGTAGTTCTGGGCTTCCTTTAAATTTATATTACTTGATATTTAATACATACTCCCTCTTTTTGTTATCTATTTTATATAAACACCTAACCCAGGCAAACAGAAACACATTTTTCATGTATCTTTGATTACTGAGCTACTTGCCCACATTCAATAAATACATGCTGAAGGTGTACTTTTCAGATAACCAGAGATTACCTGCCTGGTGGGTTCTGAAGTTGAGAGATATGGATTAGAATCCCAAGTCTTACACTAAATAGTGGGACAGATTAAGTTACTTCAACTCTCTCTCCGAACCTGGATTAAAAGGAGAATATACAGAGCTCAAAGTGGAAAAATCTATATAAAGGTGTCTAGCACGTAACGCTGAGTAAAAAGGAGAACTTTCTGAATACCAAAATGTTTAATTGTTTTAAAGAGATTTTCCTACATTACGCATTTTTCTGCATTTTCTCTTATTAAAATTTGTCCAAGAAAATTTAGTAGGGCAGGAACAGCAGTAAACCACCCATCCAGGACTCATAACCCAAAGGCATACAGGAGTCAGGCAAATTATATAAATGAATAAAATGTGGCAGGTGTAAAGAAAAGTACTAGGCAAGCAAGTGCGCGTCCATCTAAAGTGAGCAGCCGATACTCCCAGCAGAAGTAGCATTTGAGCTGCCACATTTTCAAAGCCCATCTGTATGTCAAAAATAAGTACTGGCAACTTACTTGCAGGGAAAGGGGAGGAAGGAATGAGAAAGAGAAACTACTGTGGATGCCAAACCAAACACACCTTCAACTCAAATCTGTCCCAAGAGAACCATCAGTTTGAAAACTCAGAAAACCAACCTCATAACAATTTTAATTTCTAGACTGAAAGCTCTCAGGGACAGGGAGTAATACTTGTCTTACTAATCATTATGTGCCCACAGGACATATAAGTGCTTCTTCTTATTAAACGAATGCAGTCATGTCCAGGCTATTTCTTTTGCCTAACAGTCCCATATCCAGTTCCACTTTATCTACTCGGTAAATTCCTAGCCACCTTTCAAAGTGCAGTGTAAATGTCTCAATGCCTCCAAGAGTTTCCCCTAACACACTGTCTCCTCTCACCGCAATCCTGAAGGAGAACTACTTCCCTGGTATGTTTACTGTGTGCCCTATTATATCACTTCACACCACTCTCAAAACCACACCCCAATTACAACTCAACACATTATATTGTAGTTATATGATTATGTATTTGCTTCACACCGTGTTGCCAAAGTTTAGAAAATGGCAGTACTTTCTCATCTTAGAAATTCCCAGTACAATGCCCTGTTCCTTTCATATACTAGGTAAATGCTTACAAGCTGACTATAGTTTTTTAATTCAGTATCATTACCTTGCAACAAATTTGGAAGAATGCAAACACTTATGTCGCTGAATTCATTCTGACATTACATCCAAAAGACTTGTTCCACCTTATAATGTAATTAAGGATAAATTAAATTCAGATGACCATCATATCTACTCCTGTGGGCAAGAATCCCTTAGAAGAAATGGAATAGCCCTCAGTCAACAAAAGTCCAAAATGCAGTGTGTGCATCTTGTGTGCGATCTCAAAAACGACAGAATGATCTCGATTCATTTCCAAGGCAAACCATTCAACATCACAGTAATCCAAGTCTATGCCTCAATCACTTATGCCAAAGAATCTGAAGTTGAAAGATTCTATGAAGACCTACAAGACATTTCGCAACCAACACCAAAAAAAAAGTTGTTCTTTTCATCACACTGGAGTGCAAAAGTAGGAAGTCAAGAGACACCTGGAGTAGCAGGCAAGTTTGGCCTTGGAGTACAGAGTGAAGCAGGGCAAAGGATAACAGAGCTTTGCCAAGAGAACACACTGGTCATAGCAAACACCCTCTTTCAACAACACAAGAGAAAGCTCTACACATGGACATCACCAGATGGTCAATATCAAAACCAGACTGATTATATTCTTTTCAGCCAAAGATGGAGAAGCTCTACACAGTAAGGAAAAAACAAGACCTGGAGTTGACTACGGCTCAGATCATGAGCTCCTTATTGCAAAATTCAGACCTAAACTGAAGAAAGTGGAGAAAACCACTAGGCCATTCAGGTATGATGTAAATCAAATCCCTGATAATTACAGTGGAGGTTGACCAACAGATTCAAGGGATTAGATCCGGTAGACAGAGTGCCTAAAGAACTATGGGTGGAGGTTTGTAACACTGTACAGGAGGTGATGACCAAAACCACCCCAAAGAAAAAGAAATGAAAGAAGGCAAAGTGGTTGTCTGACAAGGCTTTACAAACAGTTGAGAAAAGAACAGAGGTGAAAGGTAGAGGACAAAGGGAAAGATATACCCAACTGATTGCAGAGTTTCAGAGAACAGCAAGGAAAGATCAGAAAGTCTTAAGTGAACAATGCAAAGAAATAGAGGGAAACAATAGAATGGGAAAGACAAGAGATCTCAAGAAAACTGGAGATAGCAAGGGAACATTTCATGCAAAGATGGGCACAATAAAGGACAGAAACAGCAAAGACCTAACAAAAGCAGAAGAGATTAAGAAGAGGTAGCAAGAATACACAGAAAAACTATACAAAAAAGATCTTAATGACCCAGATAACCACAATAGTGTGGTCAATCACCTAGAGTCAAACATTCTGGAGTGTGAAGTCAAGTGGGCCCTTCTAAGAAGTATTACTACAAATAAAGTTAGTGCAGGTGATGAAATGGCAGCTGAGCTATTTCAAATTCTAAAAGATGATGCTGTTAAAATGCTACACTCAATATGTCAGCAAATTTGGAAAACTCAGCCTTGGCCACAGGACTGGAAAAGGTCCGTGTTCATTCCAATCCTAAAGAACATTCTAACTATCATACAATTGCACTCATTTCACATGCTATGAAGGTAATTCTCCAAATCCTTTAAGCTAGGCTTCAGCATCACATGAACTGAGAACTTACAGACGCACAAGCTGGATTTAGAAAAGACAGAGGAACCAGAGATCAAATTGCTAACATCTGTCGGATCATAGAAAGAGGAAGGGAATTCCAGAAAAATATCTACTACTGCTTCATTGACTATGCTGAAGTCTTTGACTATGTGGATCACAACAAACTGTGGAAAAATTCTTAAAGAGGTGAGAATATCACACCACTTTATCTGTCTCCAGAGAAACCTGAATTGAGGTCAAGAAGCAACAATTAGAACTGGACATGGAACAACAGACCAGTTCAAAATTGGGAAAGGAGTACATCAAGGATATACAATGTCACCCTGCTTATTTAACTTATATGCAGAATACATCATGCAAAATGCCGAGGTGGATGAAGCACAAGCTGGAATCAAGACTGCCGGGAGAAATATCAATAACCTCAGATATGCAGATGATACCACTCTAACGGTAGGAAGTGAAGGGGAACTAAAGAGTCCCTTGATGAGAGTGAAAGAGGAGTAAAAAGCTGGCTTAAAATTCAACACTCAAAAACTAAGATCATAGCATCTGGTCCCATCAGTTCAGTTCAGTCGCTCAGTCGTGTCCGACTCTCTGCGACCCCATGAATCGCAGCACGCCAGGCCTCCCTGTCCATCACCAACTCCCGGAGTTCACTGAGATTCACGTCCATCGAGTCAGTGATGCCATCCAGCCATCTCATCCTCTGTCATCCCCTTCTCCTCCTGCTCCCAATCCCTGCCAGCATCAGTCTTTTCCAATGAGTCAACTCTTCCCATGAGGTGGCCTAAGTACTGGAGTTTCAGCTTTAGCATCATTCCTTCCAAAGAACACCCAGGGCTAATCTCCTTTAGAATGGACTGGTTGGATTTCCTTGCAGTCCAAGGGACTCTCAAGAGTCTTCTCCAACAGCAAATAGATGGGGGAAAGTGAAAACAGTGACAGATTTTATTTTCTCAGGCTCCAAAATCACTGTGGACAGTGACTGCAGCCATGAAATTAAAAGATGCATGTTTCTTAGTGGGGGGGTGGGGCGGGGGGTGGTGTTAGCTATGATAAACCTAGACAGTGGATTAAAAAGCAGAGACATCACTTTGCCAAGAAAGGTCTGTATAGTCAAAGCTACGGTTTTTCCAGCAGTCATGTACAGATGTGAGAGCTGGACCATAAAGAAGGCTGAGCGCCAAGAATTGATGTTTTTGAACTGTGGTGCTGGAGAAAACACTTGAGAGTCCCTTGGACTGCAAGGAGACCAAACCAGTCAACCCTAAAGGAAATCAACCCCGAGTAGTCACTGCAAGGACAGATGCTAAAACTGAAGCACTAATAATCTGGCCACCTGATGTGAAGAGCGGACTCACTGGAAAAGACCCTGATGCTGGGAAGATTGAGGGCAGGAGGAGAAGGAACAGAGAATGACATGGTTGGATGGCATGACTGACTCAATGGACATGAATTTGAGCAAATTCAGGGATATAGTGAACAACACGGAAGTGATCAACCTGGTGTGATGCAGTCAATGGGGCAGCAGCGTCAGATACACTGAAAAACAACAACCAAGCACCTGAGTGCAACTATTTCATCACAATCTCACTATCAGATGTAACCACCTCTAAAATTTAAGCTATTTTTGGCCCTAACAGTATCTCAGAAAACGTTTTAATTGCACATTTCTCTGAAAAGTAGTAGAAATATTCCTATGACCACAAGTGTCTGAAACATAATAGGGGCATACAGGTGTTTTCCTAAATTAAACAGTTCTAGATTACAATTTTTTAAAGAGTGATATGGAATGACAGTAGACAAGAGCATTTAAGTGGTATAAACAAATGCACAGATTTTAACCAAAGTTCTAGTAGCATGACTGTAAGTTAACATCTCTCTAAATTCTCTAGTCTATAAAATGGAAACAGTATCTGCCTTGCCAAGTTTACAGACTGGCTATGGTAATCAAATGCAACAGTGTATACATCAAAGCAACCTGGGGACCATAAATTGGCCAATTCAACAAACACTGTATCCCCTCTGAACAAAGCACTGAGATTCAGAAACAAGTAACAGGTAGTCAGAAAATGGTGCTCTAGGAGAACACCCCATTTTTGTAACAATTTATATCACCTCATTAGCTATCCTGAAACAAATTTCTAACCTACTTAGGATTTTTAAAATAAACAATACCCTAATATAAAGGGGGGAAAAGATTAATATATAACGCAGTATATATTTCAGTAAAAATGCTCAAGCATATCAACAAAATTAGAAAGTATAATCAAGAGGTTAGATGCTAGGACATATATGGTAAATCACCATAAATATGACAGCTATGAATTTAGACCTTCCAAGACAGGTATGTTGTTTTGACACAATGGCATTGTAGTCAGTGACATGGATTTTCCAAAATGTTAACTGCTGATAAAGTTCCAACAACTTCAGTTAAGAAACTGAATTAACAGGACTGACATGTATACACTACTTTATATAAAATAGATAACTAGTAAGAACTGACTGTTCAGCACAGGGAACTCTATACAACACTCTGTAATGATCTATATGGGAAAAGAATCTAAAATAGAGTGTACATATGTATAACTGATTCACTTTGCTCTATAGCAGAAACATGACATTGTAAACCAACAATACTCCAATAAAAAGTAAACAAAAACATAGAAACTTAATTCCCCAAAACTGAATATATATTAAGATGGAGCTAGGGTCCAGACTATTTGTTTTCCTTCTGCATGAATATTCTGGGCATTTGAAAGCACTGTGGAAAGCAAAGGATTCTTTACAGTCTCTCCCATGCAGGATGTCATGCTCATTCCCCATGCACCAAAGTTCCTCCCACTAACTTCCACAACATCTCTTAAACAACAGTTGTTGTTGTTCAGTCCTTCAGTCATGTCCAACTCTTTGTGACCCCATGGACTGCAGCACACCAGGCTTCCCTGTCCTTCACCATCTCCCAGAGTTTGCTCAAACTCATGTCCATGGAGTCAGTGATGCCATCCAATGATGTCATCTTTTGTCACCCCCTTCTCCTCCTGCCCTCAATCTTTCTCAACATCAGGGTCTTTTAAAATGAGTCAGCTCTTTGCATCAGGTGGCCAAAGTGTTGGAGTTTCAGCATTTATTCCACTGAGAACCACTGACTGAGACAATCCAAACATATCATTATACTAAGTAACAGATGCCTAAAAGAGGTAGAAATTAAAGTGATCCGGAAATAGGAAAGCATGGAAAATCCACAAGTTAGCTAAGTCTTAGCATGATGTATCAGTCAAGCGAGGCTAGTCTATGTCACAGTGACACAGACTCCCCAAAATCAGCAGCCTAAAACAAAGCTTTGTTTTCTGCATAAACTAAACGTCAATCACAAATATATGCCCAGAATAGCAATGTTCATCTCTCACAGATTAGGCTAAGAAAGCTCCATTTCTACATGTCCTTAAATGACAGGGGGAAAGATCAGTTCAGTTCAGTTCGGTCGCTCAGTTGTGTCCAACTCTTTGCAACCCCATGGAGTGCAGCACGCCAGGCCTCCCTGTCCATCATCAACTCCCGGAGTTTACCCAAACTCATGTCCATTGAGTCGGTGATGCCATCCAACCATCTCATCCTCTGTTGTCCCCCTCTCCTCCCAACTTCAATCTTTCCCAGCATCAGGGTCTTTTTTAATGAGTCGGTTCTTCACGTCAGGTGGCCAAAGTATTGGAGTTTCAGCTTCAGCATCAGTCCTTCCAATGAACATTCAAGACTGATTTCCTTTAGGATGGACTGACTGACTGGATATCCTTGCAGTCCAAGGGACTCTCAAGAGTCTTCTCCAACAACACAGTTCAAAAGCATCAATTCTTCGGCGCTCAGCTTTCTTTATAGTCCAACTCTCACATCCATACATGACTACTGGAAAGACCACAGCCTTGACTAGATGGACCTTTGTTGGCAAAGTAATGTCTCTGCTTTTTAATATGCTGTCTAGGTTGTTCATAACTTTTCCTCCAAGGAGTAAGCGTCTTTTAATTTCAAGGCTGCAGTCACCATCTGCAGTGATTTTTGGAGCCCAAAAGAATAAAGTCAGTCACTGTTTCCCCATCTATTTCCCATGAAGTGATGGGACCAGATGCCATGATCTTTGTTTTCTGAATGTTGAGCTTTAAGCCAACTTTTTCACTCTCCTCTTTCACTTTCATCAAGAGGCTCTTTAGTTCTTCTTCACTTTCTGCCATAAGGGTGGTGTGTCACCTGCATACCTGAGGTTACTGATATTTCTCCCGGCAATCTTGATTCCAGCTTGCACTTCATCCAGCCCAGCGTTTCTCATGATGTACTCTTCATATAAGTTAAATAAGCAGGAGGAAAGATAGTATAACTCATACTCTGGCTTTTATTTATTTATTTTTTTATACTCTGGCTTTTAAAGGCTGACTATTGCTTCTGCTCACACTTGATGGGCAGTCATATGGCCGTGCCAGTGCTTCTCAACCAGAGCAACTCTGTCCTTCTAGGAACATTTGGAAATGTCTAGAGACATTTTTGACTGCCACAACTGGAATGGGGGAGATGGGGGCAGTGGCGGTGGTGGAGGGCAGAGTACTACTGGGTATCTAGTGGGTCGAGACCAGGGCTACTGCTAAACATCGTGCAATGCACAGTACAGCACCCCGTAAGAAAAATTTACCAAGCCCAAAATGTCAATAGGGCTGACAAACCCAGGCTGACAAACCCAGGACCAAGGCTAATTTCAAGGTCGGGGAGGGAGATAAAGAGAAATACAATATTACCAGGCACCAGAAGAGCCATGAGAATATTGATGAAATAGTACTACCACATGTGAGTAAGAATTTGCCAAGCTGAAGGAAAACCATAGGAAAAAGCAGAGGGACAGGAGTGTAGATGTTTCACCTTGAGCAGGTTTACAGTAGGAAGGGTAGGGGGAGGAGAAACAGCATTGGATCTGCATTAAAGAAAACCTTCGTGGCAGCAAGAAGATAGCTTTGCAAAGAGGAAAAGAAAACCAGTTAGGAGACAGTGATGAGTGGGCCTAGACTAGGGGCATGGGCAATGAAAACCAACAGGACACTTCTAGGCAGAACAAACGAGAATTTTTTTAGTCAACTGCATACAAGGAGTGAAAAGAAAACAGTCAAAAGATGGCCCATTTCCTAGATAGGTTTACTGAAAGATGAATAAAAGATTTGAAAGTGGTTAAGTAACAAAATCAGCTTTAAATATGCTGTATTAACAGCCCATTAAAGATGTTAAGCCTATGTGAAAGTCTCTAACACACAGATATTAGATAGAGTCACTGTAACAGAACGACAATCCCATTGCAAAGGGGTGATTAATGGGAAGCAGGACGTCAGCAAATGGGACAGAGGTATGTTCTTACATCTACCTATTTTCTGTTTTGTCCGTAGCCTTGCTATTAAACATAAGGTGCCACCTGAAGTTGACCATAGATCTAGAAGCAACTCCATGAAGTATAAACCCACAATAATTAAAATACTCAGTAAAATTAAACAGGCTGAGTGCTGCCTGGAGAGGCTCTCATGGAGATTCATGAACTGTGATTAATGAATGCTGCCATTTTTTAATTTCTCAGAAGTCTGTTTACTTTTGGATGATTACATTTGTAAAACAAACACAGAGGCATATTTTCTAGAAGTTATACATATCTTAGTCAAGGATCAAGTATGGGAATATTTGAGAAACTGCTTAAGTTTAACAAGAAAAAAAAAAAACAGCCTAGCCTGGTGAAGTATCATTAGAAAGAATTCTAAACAAGCGTGCACCAGGGGTGGAGCGGGAGAGGGCGCAAGCTTAATTCAATTACCTGAAGACCCAAGTTACCTGAAGCACAAGTTACAGCCTAGACTGAGCCTCATCAAAATGAGGGCAGCTGGAGGAAAACCTCCAAGAGTACAAGGACTTATATGCACAGTATTAATTGGCTCAGAAGGTAAAGAATCTGCCCGCAATGCAGGAGACCCAGGTTCAATCCCTGCATCCGGAAGATCCCCTGGAAAAGGGCATGACAACCCACTCCATTCTTGCCTGGAAAATCCCATGGACAGAGGAACCTGGCAGGCTACAGTCCATGGGTCACCAAGTGTTGGACACAACTGAGTGACTAACACTTTTCAATGATTATAAAGATTTAAGATAAGAATAATACAAAGAAACAAAAAGAACATTTTTGTGATAACTTTTAAGATGAACTACAAGGGACAAATTTTAAAATGTTTGCTGTTCACCCTCTGGGCTTAGGTTTAAATGTCATACTGGTATACCAATTTCCTAAATAATTTAATAATTAATAATCTTATTGTAAAATTAAGTTTTCTGAATGAATATATTAAAGGTTGCTAAAAGAAGTATCAATAAAGTCCTCTAGTTGACATGTTTTTTGTCTGCCAGCATATATTTTCCTTTCTGTAACAGTACTCTGATTTCCCAAGGAGAATCTACCTGGGAAGGTAGGATAATCCCACTTGTGCCTAACCATAGTCACCTCCATGGCATATCAGCTGTTTCAAAAATGGGAGAGGACCCAAGTCAGGCTAACGACAGCTCTAGGACTTCTGTTGGAACTACAGAAAAAATTTAAAAAGGCCTTTCTTTGCTGGACCTGAACTTGAAGCTGGGAGTAGTCAGTCTGGAGCCTGCCTGCCTGCTAAGTCACTGCAGTCGTGTCTGACTCTTTGAAACCACAAGGACTGTAACCCACCAGGCTCCTCTGTCCTTGGGATTCTCCAGGCAAGAATACTGGAGTGGGTTTCCATTTCCTACTCCAGGGGATCTTCTTGATCCAGGGATCAAACCCACTTTTCTTATGTCTCCTGCACTGGCTGATGGATTCCTTACCACTAGCACCACCTGGGACCCTACCTGAGACTTAAACTAACCGAAAGGGAAGCACAACCAGAAGACAGAATCCTGATGACACTGGCTCCTTGTGATCCCAGATCCAGCACTCTGAGCCCAACTCTGATTCAGACCAAATCAATGAATTCCCTTTTCACTTGACTGCAACGTATTTCCCAAATTAACTGAACAAAAATTGACTTGAGGACCTACTGTACAGCACAGAAAACTATACTCAATATTTTATGATAATTTATAAGTAAAAAAGACCTGAAAAAAAATATATGTATCTGAATCACTGCACTGTCCACTTGAAACTAACACGATATTGTAAATCAACTCTATGCTTCAATTTTTTTTTAAACTGAGTTAATAACATTCTCAGAGATAAGAGTAATATAATACAAACCACATATATCAACAATAATAACCAATAATTTTGTCAGTAACACAGATAACGAGTTACTTTAAAATAGCAGTTGCCAAACTGGTCTCCAGTCCACTTACTTACATGCTTAATTATTGAGAATTCCAAACAACCTTTGTTTACATGAGTTACACCTATTAATATTTACCATATCACAAATTAAAAATGTTTACTCTATCCAATTAACTTAATAAACCCATTACATATTAATATAAATGTTATGAAAAATAAGTATTTTCTTAAACAAAAAAGTCAATATTCAGAATGACATCATTTTTGTTTTGGCAAATTTCTTTAATGTCTAGCTTAAGAGAAGACAGCTGGATTCTCATAAGTGCTGCTGCATTCAATCTATTGTGATGTTTAATGTTTATGAAGAAAATACACCTTACACAGATAAGTAAGTAATTGGAAAAGACACGAATATTTTAATGGCCCTTTTATATAATGATGGCTGTTCATCTTTTATTCAACGCAAAATGCAACAAATGGCAATTCCTAAAAGTTAGTTGCAATGTGGAATCTGAAACTATCAGTGAATTTCTTGGCTCTGTTACACAAAAATCCACTGGTCCATATTACCCTTTGAATGGCTCTCCTACCCACACATGATTTGTAACATCATGCATTGGTCATCCAGAAAATACTGGTTCAATGAGTTATACAGACCTTCCCAGGGTTGACACATTTCTTATAGAATATATTTTTTTAAAATCACATTCTTAAATATCACCACCAATCTCATCAGAAAAATCTTTTAAGTATGGGGAAGCTGGCAAGCCCACGGTGACAGGTACACATTTTCCAGAAATCTAATTTTCACTTAAAAGACTAGATTCTTATCACTGGTAGCAACCAGTTATTATCCTTGAATGGCAGGCTCATTTCACTCACTTTCAAGGAAAATGCCTGCCAAATATCCAAGTCTAAGTACTGACAGTTTATTATTTTTTTAAGTAAAAATAAAAGTGGTGTTCCATTTAAAAAGTGGCGAGTGGTTTTCCTAGAGATGAACTTTGTACATAGATGTGCAGAAAAACTTTATGCACACCTCAATTTTTTAAATATTTATTTATTGTTGTTGTTTAGTGGCTAAATTATGTCCGACTGTTTGCGACCCCATGGACTGTAGCCCCACCAGGCTCCTGTGTCCGTGGGATTTCTCCAACAAGAATACTGGAGTGGGTTGCCATTTCCTTCTGGGGATCTTGCCCATCCAGGGATTGAATTCTATAGTCTCCTACATTGGAAGGCGGATTCTTTATCACTGACCCACCAGGGAAGCTCAATTTATTAACTTATTTAACATTTATGTGGCTGTGTTGGGTCTTAGTTGCATCATGCAGGATCTGCTGCAGTGAACAGACTTGTGGTGCGTGGGCTCAGCAGCCACAGCAGGTGGGTTTTACTTGCTCTGTGCACAGCACGCAGCACGGTGGATTTTAGTTTCCTCTCCAGGGAATCGAACCCGTGTCCCCTGCAGTGCAAGGCAGATTTTTAACCAGTGGACCACCAGGAAGTCTCCACACATTTATTTAATCATACTGAAAAGACATGCACTCCACGGTAGAGATTTTAAAAATTAAAACATTTTACTGCTTTACCAAGGAAATTTTTAAGTGAAATTGGCATTTTTTTTTCAAATGCTTAACATGTGTTTAGTACCACTGCCTTGATTCAAACTAAGGTGCCAGAAGTTTACCCACCACTGCTTCCTCATGATCAGTGCAAATGCCAACACAGCAACAGTGCACATAATGTCTGTTTTATTATAAGAATGATTTTGGTTTCATGAGCCCCTAGAAGGGACATGGAGATCCCCGGGAGTCTGTCAATCACACTTTGGAAAACACTGTTTTAAAAGATTGTAAAGTAGGGTGGATTTTAATAACTGGAAACTGAAAAATACATTTCATAAAACCTCATAATTGAAGACTATCAAGTCATCAAGCTTATTCTTTCAAACAGGGGCTATATCAGAATTCCCGCAGGTCACACCAGCCCTACTAAATCTATACTGAGTGAGGCCCTAACTTTAAAAGCACCCAGAGTCTGAGGTGCTATCAATTTCACAAAGCACTGATGTCGTCTGTACTAGTCTACATGTTTCACTTTACAAATTACCAGAAAGACAATGGAACAAACTGCAATGTCACGGATATATGAAACTAGTAAAAAGACTAATTACATAGAAATTGTGCCATTTTTCTTATTATTAGCCAGCTGCTTGATTTCAACATCTGTACACATAAAATTCTTCCTTCATCTAGTTTTGGTAGACCTGTATGACATAGATGCACTGAGTGTTACTTTAAACAATAATTTCTCTTTATCTCATCACATTAAGCACTACTTTCAGTTGTCCTCTCATCAGATGATTCAATTATTACAATGACTGGCCACCTACTGATATCGGATGCTCCAGAATTCACTAGTGAATACCATAGATAAACAACCTTAACCCAGTTTTACATTGAGAAATACATTTTGAAAAATGTAAAAGATCTGAATTACACACATTCATCTACATTAAGATTTAAAAAAATTATACCTTACTCATACCAAAGACAAATATTCAGCAGAAGTCCTTTTTTTTTTTTTTTTTAACATCATAAAGAAGATTGGGGTTTGATGAATTTTAAGTAAATTACTCCAGTGCATCAAGGACTGCAAAATAAAGCTTATACTGCATCAAAACAGATGAAGCAACGAAGATAAGCATACTAACATATCCAAACACTTTAAAATCAAGAGGTTCTTTTATTTTTTTTTAAACAATATAGACTCCCATGCCTCCTCCACTCCATTCTCATCCTGAATCCGTGTGTTTGGGGGATGGGACGTACAGCAGGAACAGAGAATATCCTGTTTTATTTTTTTAAATAGCTCGTCCAGATGCAACTACTGGCAAACCAGCACTTGTGAACTACTTCAGGTAATGTAAATGGAGAACTGATCATGCTCTCCTGGATGATCTCTAAAAAACTGCTAATGGGGCTTCCCTGATGGCCCAGTAGTTAAATAAGAATCCGCCTTGCAATGCAGGGAACACTGGTTTGACCCCTGATCCAGGAAGATCCCACAAGCTGCAGGGCAACTAAGCCCATGTGCCGCTGCTACTGAAGCCCAGGCCTAGAGCCTGAGCTCAGCCACAAGAGGAGCCCCGGCCACGAGAAGCCCTTGCACTACAACCAGAGAAGGCCTGGGCCCCGCAACAAAGACCCAGCGCAGCCAAAACTAAATAATTCATTTTTTTAAAAGAAGAACTCACTAGTTGGGCTTGTTGAACAACCGTCTCATAGTGTGTAAGTTAACCTCTGACAGTAAAATCTAAATCAATGCAACTCCCTTCTCAGGAACCAATGAAGTGACCAGTTAATTGTTGCCTACAAAATACAATGGTTTCCAAGCAGATCAACCCCCTATGAAGACCAAATTCCCACTGGGAGTTTAGATGCAAAGTTCAGCACCTAACCCAAGTCATTAGTCTTTAAAAGGAGCCCAAGTAAGCATTTTAGAATATGTTAAAATATCAACTTCCTATTTAGGATAGCAATGATAAACCAACTTCTCAGCAGGGGAAATACAGCTTCCTAAAACTTGCTACCAGACAAATCAAATGAATTGAAAAATGAAGAAAGGTTCAAACAGGAGACAGAGGGACAGACTTGGAAGCAAAAGAAATATGGCAATACCTTCAAGGAACCATGTGAATGTGTATATCCCTGTATTAAAGAATGTAAAGCTGACACAGTGAAACAGTTAAAAAATTTAAAAAAGAAGTCAGAGGACCCTGTAGCTCAACCATTTTGGAACTCTGATCTGGCTGCAACCCAAGCCAACTGAGTCACAATTTCTGGAAGTGCGATCCAGCCATCAGTATTTTGCAAAACTCCCCAAGAGACATCAAAACACAACCAAGGTTGAGAATCACTGCCTTAAACCTTAAGAGTAAAAAACAACAACAACAACAAAAAGATGAACGCCACACAGTAACAAGTTTTCCAAAATGCAAACAATTCTCATTTAAAATGTAAACAATGAAGTATAGACTTTAAATTTAAAGGTATTTAGAATTATCACCAACTTTAAATTAAGATGTAAAAACAGACTCTTTACAGTATGTAGTAGCCATCTGACCTATGATATAATTCACAATAGTAAATAATCAAAACTTAAGTTTTAAGATTCTAATGAGCTACCATCTCAGTTCTACATAGGTAAGTGCTACCCTAGTTTTTATCCACTCTCACGGTTAAAACAAATTTTCCTGGATGCCAAGTACACCATGTAATAGTGTCAAGGTGACACAACCTAAAATACTTTGTTCCTGAGAAGCTGGAATTTAGCCACATTTCCTATCACCAAAATTACACATTTTAGGATGAGGGGGAAAAAAATCCAAAAACTCTAAATATGACTCATTACTAAGCATATGTTTTGGCATATTATCTGTGCTAACAGTACTGAAAGTTGCTCAAATGAATAGTATCTAGACATATTTGTCAACTGCTTGAATTTCTCTTTTCTTTTTTGATGTTTTTTTAATTTCTCTTTTTAAAACAATTAAATCTTCATCAACTGTGGAGCAAAAAATCCAAAATTTAATAATTTAACAAAATGGTATTAAATTCTGGTTTAGGTTTATCTAACTCCTTTAACTTTGGTGTAGAAAACAATGAAATCAATTGAAACCATTTCCATCAGATTAGTTTTACACATAATAGTCACTTTTAATCATCACTAAAGCAAAACAAAAATTTCTGCCTAACTACACAATCTTGTAGGGTACAAAAATAAAGGAAATCCAAACATGTACAAAGAGCACTGAAATGACTAACATGTTCACTGAATGAAAAAAACTGGGGGGAAAAAAAAGAAAGAAGCATAAGCTAGAGGGGGACACAATAGAACTAAGTTTACACATAAGAAAAATAATGTATGTTCTCACCAAAATGGACAAAATTTTAGATGAGACTAAATATGCGTTTTACATATAATGAGGCAGATCCTGTAGGGTTAACTGCCCTAGTAGAGGCTTCAGCAATTCACGGCTCAATTAGAACAGTGTCTAATGATGTTACTATAACACCAGCTCAATCAGAAAAAAAACAACTTCCAAGCCAGAGAGCTGGAGTGTGACTGGACAGCATAAATTAGTTTAACACTTGGGCAAGGGGTGGGGGGTGGAGGGGAGGATCTGAAGGGGAATGCAGAAAAATAAATTAACACACAAATAGTGAAACAGCTCAACTAAAATGTAGCTTAAGAAAGTGAAGCACAGGTTTTTTATAAGCAAATAAGACTTGCTGCTTCCCAGTATAAGCAGAATTGCTTCGAACAGCAAAGCCATCGAAAAAGGTCAATGATGCACATAAAACTTATTTCAAAAAACTTCACAGTGACTTTCTCAGCACAGGTTTTCATTAAATCTGAAACCGCCTTGCAGTTTTTTCTAAGCTTAAGATACACAACCAAGGAACTTAACTAAACAAAGAAGTTTCTACACAGGCATTTAATTAAAAAATTAAGATGCAATATCTCTTTAAAGCAAGTTCCCCCCAAACCTGGAAAGCAAAGAAAAAGCCACTTCTATTAACAGATTCACAAAATGTTATATCAATTTTCTCTATAAAGGGTTTTAGTTTTAACTCCAACAACTTAAACCTACACAATTCATCACCACCCTTAGACCTAAACAGACTCCAAATTTTAAACACCTGGCCTACCTTTATTATATTTGTACTGTAACAAACCCAAAGTAAAACCGTAACATTTAAGGAAGAAACATTAATTTAAAAAATCATACTTTAAGATGATAATGGTATTAATCATTTACAACTTGAAATGTCAAATACTACTCAAATCCGAACTTTCCAAAAGAGAAAATAAATCCTTTAGCAGAAAAAGAAAAGCTGCACACTAGCACTCCCCAACTGAAATAAATTTGGTCTAAGCACAACACAGCAAAGACAACGTGTGAAAACTGCAATAAAAATTACTGAAATGCAGTTGACTAAATCTAGTAAAGTTCGTAAAGGTATTTATTTCTGTATTTTCTATTAGGACTAAATAGTTTCTACCAGAAAAAAAGTACTGAACCTTCTTTTTAAGCACTCTGAAACTGAAAGGATGCTAAGTCTTGCAAAAGTCAAAGGTTGTTAAAATCAGCCAAGACAACGTGCTTTTAGAAAGTCAATTCAGACTAATTAAAATGACTCCCCATTATATTTACTATTCCTAAATAAACTAGCAGTTTCACCTTTAAACTACAGCCTAAAAACTAAAGGCATCAAGAAACTAAATTCAAAATAAACTATTTGGAAACAGGCACATATACTTATTTTCAAAAATTTTACTACGGTTTTCTAGGGGGAAATATTAATAATCATCAATTTTCAGTAGAGTTTTATTTTTTTAAACCTCTCTATATTGCACACCCCCCCCCCCGAAAAAAAATCTTTCAAGTTAACGAAACACACCCACTTCTTCGAAAATCTCAAACTCAGCTTGAGAAATCACAAGAGCAGTTTGGGGCTTGAGATGGAGCCACCGCCCTACACAGCCTACACCGATTTCACGCTCGGTACTTGCAGTCGGAGCAATAAAATAAGTTGGCTCTTATTTTTCATTACGAGTGCGGGGCGGGGGGGTGGAAGCGGGCTGGTCAGTTAGGTGCTAATAATGTTTCCTGCACGCCGCCATCACCCACGGTACTCAAAAAAGTAAAGTCAACAAACCAAAGCCAGAAACACGAACTGGAGTGACACAACCAGGAAGAGAAAATAAGGGACAAAGAAAAAAAAACAACTGCTCGAGAAAAGAAATGAAGAGAGACCATTCACAACTTTCATTCAGACCGAAGGCAGCCCGCTCCCGCCCGGGCCGACACGCTCCGCCGTGAGGGACGGGGGAACTACCTCAGAACAACAAAGAGCGGCGACGGCCGCGGCAGCACGCCCAGCGCGGGCTCCACTCGGTTCCGCCGCGGACCCCGCGGGCAGCTCGGGGCCGCAGGACCGACTCCGGAGCCCGAGAGATGCGAGGCGCCGCGGCCCGGCTCGGCCCGTCAGGCGGCCGCGCCGGCTCTCCGGGCCGGGCCCGCCGGCTTCCCGCGCGCGCTCCCCGCCGCCGCCGGGAGCCCGCCCCGGGGCGGGGAAGCCGCGGGCGGGGGCGCGCGGGCCCAGCCCGGGAGAAGGGGAGGGGGACATGGCGCGTTACCTGGGCCCGGGCGACGGCGAGGGGCTTCCGCTCTCCCGCCGCGGCTCGTCCCTCCGCCCGGCGGGCTCCGGCGCGCTCCTCGCCCCGCGCCCCGAGGCGTCCGGGCCAGGCCGCCCGCTCCTCGGCGCCGCGCCCCTGCCCGCGCGGGCCGGGCCGCCTCCGAGCTCCCGGGCCGCCCCGCGGCAGGGCCGGGGCAGGGGGATTGCCCCTCTCTCGGGGCGCCCGGCTCCCCTCACCCGCTCCCGCCCCTTTGGGCGGCCGCGGAGCCGAGGGGAGGGCGGGAAGGGAGCCTCCGGAGGACAGCGGGCGCCTACGAACGCGGGCCCCGCCACTCGAGCCGCTCCGTTACCGCGGCGGTGGCGGCGGCGACGACGACCAGGGCCGTGTTGTTGCTGCCAACTTGTCGGGAGGACACTGAGCATGCGCGCGCGGAGACCACATCCGGGTAATTTCAGGGTTTGGCCCTCTTCTCCCCCCGCTCCCCGCCTCCCCGCGCTGCTTTCCTTTCTCTTCGCTGCCCCCGCCCCGCACCCCCCGCCGGAGTGTCGGGAGGGTCGCTCTGCGCAGGCGCCCGCTGGCCAGTGCCGGCGGCGGGGAGCTCCGAATCCCGGCCTGGTCCCGGGCCCCGGCGGGGTGCGCTGCCCGCAAAGATCGCGGGAGCGGCTGCGCCCTGGGCGTCCCTTTGCCACAAAGTACCCAAACAGCGCGGGAGAGCTCGGCGTGTTAGTGGGTTTCTAGTAAGTTTATAAACAACGATCAGGAGGGCCTCGTTTTTTTGTTTTGTTTTTGTTTTTTTTGAGGACCTGCGTGGCCGCAAAAAAATGAGACTTTTTAACAGCTTTGCTTTGGGGAGAACGTAGCTGTAGCGGGTTATTTGGGAAAGAAACTGGAGTGACCGTACCTTCCCTCTCCGCCATTCCTGGGTCCCTGGATCCAGAGGTGTTTAAACTCACGAGATGCCTTCTTCGGTTGAGCAGGACAGATCATGGAACCACAGATTTGAGAGCCTGAACAGGTATTGAAATTCCTGAATGGTTCCTGTTGGAAGAGGTATAGGCGAAACCTCGGAGTTGGATGGGACTTTCGGGTCCTACAGCACACCTGTTAAGTAGGTTACCTGCTGGGTAAAGGAAAGATGTAAACTCCACTTTTGACCTTATACTTGTGCTTTTTGAAAAGTTTACAAGATGAATGCATTTACTCGATGTTTTTAAAGTTTCAGAAAACACATACTATTTACATATATATTTTTTTCTCACCAACCAGGAAATATTTCTGTTGAGGGTCCCACCAAGATTACTATCGGAAGGGAAGTCTTGTCGCTCAGAATCTGTCTTCTCCCCCAACCAAGTTTTACTCCCAGGCCCCTAACCCCATCCTGTGCTCTTTCCTTTTCTGCCCAACAGCCTCTAAAACTGTCGTCTTCAAACTGGTGTTCCCTGGGCTTTATGAAGACTTTCCAAGACTAGTTTTAAGGTGTTCATTTCCAGATGCCTCACTAGCGTGTGTTCTATGGTCTAAAACCGCTCAGTTTGGGACTTTCCTGGCCATCCAGTGGTTAAGCCTCCAGGACACAGGTTCAATTCCTGATGAGGGAACTAAGATCCTGCATGCGACCAGATTTTTTTTTATTATTAATTGTTCAGCTTAAGAAAGCACCTGAAGACACAGCATCCCCTTTCAAAACTGTTCAACTCCCACCATACAAACCCAAGTAAAAACTCACCCATTACTCAGACGCATAGATGCAAGATGTAGAAAACCTCTAGGACAATTCAGAGGAACGTTCAGAAAAATTTGTGTCCTGCTGAAAAGTGACTCAGAACAAATGGGTTATAAGTTGTACAAGTCAGGTGGCTTCCAGTTCTTTGCTATCAACAGCATTGAAGGAAAGTTTACGTGACTTGATAACAGATCACCGTGTGACTCTTGGGCAGTATACTTGGAAGAACTTAGAGAACGAGTAATATTGCTAAATCTAAACTTCTTCCATTCCTATCTCTAGTAGTTATCTGTACACACGCATCTTGTCACCTTTGCCGTACTCTATTGGAAGCAAATCACCAGTCCCACCCCCATCCAAGGGAAAGAGACCACACCGGGCATGTATTCCTGGAGGCCAGATCCTGTGGGGCCACATTAGAGTCTGTCTGTTCACTCATGCAAGGGACAGTTCCTATAAGCTCAACCTCCCCATAATTTCTTCGGATTCCTTTCAGGTCCTGGTTTAAGGAAAACCTGACTTCCCTGGGGCACCATTTCCCCTTCCCCCCTCAATAGTAGGTCCTGTTTTTTCACCCGTGAGCCTCCTAGACTGGCCTTGGAGGTGAGGTAAGCATCCTGCTTGCACTGGCACCGTGTTTCGAGACCATCCTCTCTCTTCCCGATTCACCTGCAGCTTTAAGTCTTGTCATCCAGTGTCCCTCATCCTTGCTCACATTCCCCCTCATTTTTTTCATCATTTGCTCTCATCAGGCCCTCCAACACCATTTCAGTCCTAATCCCAGGCAGTTATCCTATAGCATGTATACTCCGACGATCATCCACCTTCCCTAACCTCTCAGTTCCTTGACCTCTCCTCCGAGGATCTAGTCCTACCCTCACTGTGCCTCTCGTTCCCTTGGCATAATCACGGGAGCCTCATCAAACTTGGCAACTTTCTTCATCATCACAATTTCAAACACCTCTCTCTGAACACTACCTCCCGTTTCCATATTTCCCTGTAGTACTCTAACCCCAACAGTTCTGCAACCCACTTACCACTCTTTCCCATCCTTAAAAGTGAGTCGCTCAGTCACTCGCTCACTCTTTGAGACCCCATGGACTATACAGTCCATGGAATTCTCCAGGCCAGAATAGTGGAGTGGGTAGCCATTCCCTTCTTCAGGGGGTCTTCCCAACCCAGGGATTGAACCCAGGTCTCCCGCATTGCAGGCAGACTCTTTACCAGCTGAGCCAGTCCCGTCCTTGACCAACTTAAATCCTGGCCAGTCATCCCACAGTCGCTCTCTTGCACACACTCTCAACCCTCTCCCCTCTTCCCACCTCATCGTGCTTACTGGGCAAAACCACAGCCCTGAATCAAGCCCGCTCTCCATCTGTTTCATGTCGGCCCTGTGCATCTGACTGTGGCTAAAGAACACAGTCACTAACCGGCTTCACTTTGATTTCATCACCGTGAACTGCACATGGGCCTTTAGTGCTTGCTGCCCAGGAATCCTCCTTCCCTCCTCCGTTCTTCTAGATGTCAGACCTTCTCTGTCCTCCAACCTGTACCCTCTTCCCTCCCATCCTCACTGATTCACGACCTTGCTTCCTATTCCACTGAGAACGTTGAACCAATGACACAAAAACTTCCACAGAATCTCGCTGTCTCATCTACCCATAAACCTCATGCTAGCCTCTGTAACCTCTTCTCCACCCTCCCTTCCATTATACAGGTGAATTTTCCATGCTCCGAACTAAAGCTAGTGCCCTCGCTAAAGGCAGGAGACCTCAATATTTGTCTTGTTTGATCAAGATTATCACCATGACTCCACCATTGTCCCCCCTCCTCTTTTATCAGTGTTTCCCTCTCTACTGGCTGATTCCCATAAGCTTATAAACAGCTCTTATTTCTCCAGTCCTACAAAATCTTCTATTTGATTCACTTCCACTAGCAATAACCTTCCCATTTTTCTGCTTCCTTTACAACAAAACTCCTAAGAGTTTCCTGTGCTTTCTCTTGTTCTTCTCCCACTCTAGAGCAATATAACATATACCATATGGTACAATTAATATAAAGATCAAAAGCATGCCAAATATAATGTGTATGTTACGACTGTACACATGTGTAATAGATTCACATCAACACACATGAGATTACGTATGTGTGTATTTTATGTTTTGAGCCAAGAGGGTCTCCCACACGCTCTTAAACCCCCTCCATTCATGCTTTCATCCTTATCACCGTATCAAAACTGTTCTTATTGAGGTCAACAGTGAACTTCACATTGCCTAAGTCCAATGACCTGTTCTCAACTATCATCTTAAATTGACCTGTCTGTAACAGCTGACACACCTAACCACTTGATTCACCTTTAAAAAAAAAAAAACAAAACCTGCCCCTTCTTGCTTCTCCTCATCACTTCATCAGATCCTTCATTCCCTGACTTCTTTCTTTTTTGTTGATTCTGTCTCTTCTCCCAGACCTCATAATGGCCCAGGGCTCATTCTTTGGATTTCTTTTGTTTTATCTACTCACATTTCACTGGTGATCTAATCGGGTCTCCTGACTTGCAGTACCCTGTAAGATATATGGTATCATCATATAGGATGACAACTCCCAAATTTATACCTTTATCTCCAACTCCTCATCTGAACTCCAGATGATGATACCAGCAGCCTGCTACAGGTCTTCTCCCTCAGATCTCTTCAGCCCAACAACTTCCCTATCTCTGCTGATGACACGTCCATCCTTGAAGTTGCTTAGACCAAAAGCCCTGGAGTCATGCTAGACGTCCCTCTTTCTTATCCATCCCATGTCCAGTCCAGAGCCAAAGTATCCCTTACCACCTCCATTGGCCCCTGGTCTGTTCCACCATCACCTGATGCTACAGTTAGTCTTCTCAAAGTTCTCCCTGCTCTCATGCTTGCCCCTTAGAGTCTATTCTCAGCATAACAGCCAGAGTGATCCTCCTAAAATATACGTCTGCTTAAATCCCTTCTGTGGCTCCTCATTTTGTTCAGCCTAAAAGTCTATATCCTGTACCACGGCCACGCTTCTGATCCTTACCTCTCTGATCTCATCTTCTGTTCCTCCTCTCCTGGATGACTCTGCTGTGGACTTACTGACCTCCTACCTGACCTCAGAAGACACCAGCCAAGCTCTTAAGATAGGACCTCTGCATTAACTGTCCCCTCTTCTTGCCACCCACTTCCCCAGATATCTGCACTGCTAACTCTCTCACCTACTTTAGTCAAATGCCATCTTCTCCCTGAGGCCCACCCTGACCTTTTTAAAATCACAATCTATTCTGAACCCTCATCCTAAACCCCACGTCCCCCTTCCCCTGCTCTGTCCCCCCATAGCTCTTATCTTCTCACAGACTGTACTGTCTACTTATGTGTTCCATGTACTGCTTATTGTCATTTCCCCTGGAATGTAGGCTCCACAAGAGCAGAGATTTGTCTGTAGTGTTTACTAGTTTATCCCAAGTGCCTAGAATTCCTATTGCCATGTAGGAGGCGCTCAGTAAAAATTTGTTGAATGAATGAACAAAATGTTTCATGCTTCTATCCTTACAAGTGTGAACTAGAAATAGAGTTGACTCTGAACCCTATTTTATTCCAGCAAAAATATTTTACACTTTAACAGTTGTTTTTTTTTTTTAATTGGAGGATAATTGCTTTACAAAGTTGGGTTCCTTTCTGCTGTGATTTTAACAGTTGATCAAAATTCATGATATATAATTTAGGTAAATTAGATATTCAAAATTGAATCAAAAATAACAAAATTGTATTGGTAATACGATCAAGATAAATGTTTTAAACTTAGGGACTGAGAGCTTTTTTCAATTTTTTATAAGGAAACACAATAGGCTGATCAATAAAAGACTGTGCAGCCTAAAATATCACATTAAAACGTTCAGGGGCAAGTGGAATAGAAATACAAGATAAGGAGAAAAAGAATTGTGTTAAATTTCTCTTAAAGAATTGCTTGTTCATGTTTTTTTAAATGGACGCTAGATGCATCATGGTATTTAGAGTCCCTTGGATACATTTAAAGAATGATGTAACAATCTTATTTTTAATGGCAATACCTGTAATATGCCAGAAATTATTTAAACTTAAGATGAAACATTTTACATATGACCTTTAAAAATACAAGAAGAAACATAATTTGTCAAATTTCTTTTAGGAGGTAAGTAAGAAATTTTGAAGACCACAGCCGCAGAGGAGCTAAGCTGCCACCTTTCCTAAAACCTCCCTGAATGAAACGTCTCATTTCCCAGATCCATCCTGTCCTGGGCAGGCAAAGGCTTGAAAGCTTTCTTCCTCTTTTGTCTTTTTTGATGGCTCCACCTCCTGTGAAATGGAACTTCCCCAAAGACCCTGATGGTGGGAAAGATTGAAGGTAGGAGGAGAAGGGGGCGACAGAGGACAAGATGGTCGGTTGGCATCACTGACTCAACGGACAGGAGTTTGAGCAAACTCCGGGAGATGGTGAAGGACAGGGAACCCTGGCATACTGCAGTCCACGCGGTACCAAAGAGTCAGACACAATTTAACATCTGAACAACGAAAGGGTAAGGAGAATCCAGAGCTTTAACCTTTTCATCCCAGAAGTAGAGACAGAGAGCTCTCACCTCTTGCACTGCCCACCTAGGAAGGAATAGGATAATACAGTATTCCTCTGGAAATGGCCTAGCAGTTAACAGCTCACAGTTCCAGGCAAGAGTTAGTACATAGAGATTTTAGAGTTAACCCAGCATTTTGTTTTATATTTACAGTTATCCAAGTTGCTTTTGCAAAATCACTTGACTTTGATTAACCTGAATACTACAAGTGATTCCCACATTCCTAAAAGCACTATAGTAAACCCTGTCATCTCCTTTGACTTAAAGTATGACTGACGTGCATTTTACTTTTCAAGTGATTTGTTCTTTTAGCTTTGTTTTGTTTAGTCACTAAGTCAAGTCTGACTCTTTTGTGACCCCTGGGCTGCAGCCCACCAGGCTCCTCTGTCCTTGGAGATTTTCCAGGTAAGAATATTGGAGCGGGTTGCCATTTCCTTCTTTGGGGTCTCTTCCCAGCCCAGGGATCGAACCTGTGTCTCCTGCATTGCAGGCAAATTCTTTACACTGAGCCACCAGGGAAGCCCTCTTAGCTTTCTAGGTGGCCAAAGCCAGGCTCAATGAGGAAGAGAGTAGACAGATGGAGCCAAGGCTCCATTCCCTTCCTTCCTCTGTCCCTCTCTCTCTTTTTTCTTTCCTTAGTAAATGCCTGTAAGAGCCAGATCCATCAAGGGCCACAAGAGCAACTGTGAACAGAAGCTGACTGAATCCCAGAGTGGAGCATGGGGATGGGGTGGGGAAGGGAATGTGAATGGAGCGTGAATCCATAGTCTCTGTTCAAAAGATTTAATTGAAACTTGAAATTCAGAGTGACTAGAATGTATCTTCTTCTTTGTCTCCTTTAAGACTCAGTGATCCTCTAGGATCCCTGGTGTTTTTCTGGGTTGGGCACCCTTTCTTTCTGCTCCTAGACTGGACTGTGAGTTCCCTGAGGACAGAGGTTCTCTTTTCTGGCCCTCTGCAGAATGTCTAACACTGGGCCATTCATGGAATGTTTGAATGTTTGTTGAGTGAATGCGTGGAGGGGAGAGGTGGGAGCTAAGACGGGAAGATAGGTTTGGAGCCAGGCTGTGAAGGAAGACATGCTCATGAGTTGAACTCCAGCGGAAGACAGATACATTTGGGTTTTGTTTACAGTTTTATTGAGGTATAATCTGCATTAGACTATAATCTACATTAACTTTTTTTAAGTAGAGAGTGAATTTAGGTAAATGTATACATCGTGCAATTACTACGATGACCCAGTTTTAGAACACTCCCATCACTCCAGAATGTTCCCTTCTACCCCTCTGCAGTCAGTCCTCACCTCCATACTCCAGACCACAGGTAACCACTGACATGCCTCCTGTTGCTAAGGTTTTGGTTTTTCTAGAATTTCACATAAATAAAATCTTATAGTATGTGGTTTTTTGTAACTGGGTTCTTTCACTCAGCATGTTGTTTTTGAGATCCAAAATACTGTTGTATGTATCAGTACCTAGTTCCTTTTTATTGTTGAGTAGTAGTATATTATGCTGTCGTTGTTTCGTTGCTAAGTTGTGTCCTACTCTTTTGCAACCCCATGTACTATAGCTCACCAGGCTCCTTTGTCCATGGGATTCTCCAGGCAAGAATACTGGAGTGGGTTGCCATTGCCTTCTCCAGGGGATCTTCCCAACCCAGGATTGAGCTCACATCTCCTAAATTGGCAAGCAGATTCTTCAAAATGTTAATGATCAGTGAATAGGATAAAGGCCATATGGAAGTTCTTTGTACTATTCTTGCAAGTTTTCTGTAAGATTAAAATTTTTTAAGCCACTTGCCCACGTGATAAAGTTCCTTCAGCAGTACCACTGGAATTTGAACCCTCTGTAGCCTCCAGCCTTCCACACACTGCTTTGTGGAGCTGCCCAGTGACCCTAATAGCTGTTTGCTGAAGCCAGGCCCCAACAGGGCCTCCTGACCTGATGCCCCAGGAAAGAGGGGGCCCAGGTGCCTTGGAGCAGTGTTTCTCCAACTTTGAACATGCACACAAATCACTCGGAGGTCTTGTTACAATGCAGAATCTCCTTCAGTGGATCCAAGGTGGAGATGGAGTGTCTGTGTTTCTAACAAGTTTCCAGAAGAGGCAGATACTGCTGGTCCCTGGATCAGAGTTCCAAAGGCAAGGTCCAGAACTCTAGGGCCTAAAATGCAAAATTTATGGGGGAGGGGAGGAATAGAAAGGAATGTTTAGGAGATGGTCCACGGTTGTGATTCTATGTACTTTAAATGCTCTTCAACCAAAAGCTTTCATTTTTCAAACATTCTGTCATTCAATAAAGACACAGAGTGAGCCTAATGGGGTGCCATACTTTAGAGTAAGGAACTGAATGATGATTAACATTAACTGAAAGAGTTATAATTTATCCAGTCTTTCCTTGTCCTAGGAGACTCCAAATCAGCCTTAAATCTAGACAGATTTTAGCCCAACAAGTGAACTTGTCATCCAACAGTCTCACTTCGCCTCACAGGCACAAGAGAGAACTTTGCAGGCAGGGAGCCCTGTAAATGATGATTTCGTCAAAAGCAGAAACAAAACATTTAAAAAACAGTTGGCATTTGTGCTGTGGCATCATTTTAGTGACATAATAATTTTATAATGAGTGTTTGTACAAAGGACTTTTAGCTTTCAGCCCTGAGGGGGAAGATATCTTACCTTAACATCACCAACATCTTTTATTATTTTTAAAGCATTTTTATTGGGAGACAACCTTGAAGGAAACAATTGACCTTACCTAGGACCAAAATTACAGTTACTACCTTTTCAGAGGTTTGAGGATAATCAAGTGCCATCTTTTAGGGAAGAGGCATTTGAAGAAGGATCTTCCCTAGTGGCTCAGTGGTAAAGAATCCATCTGCCAATTTAGGAGCCATAATGCGGGCTTGATCCCTGGGTCGCGAAGATCCTCTGGAGGAGGAAATGGCAACTCCAGTACTCTTGCCTGGGAAATCCCATGGACAGAGGAGTCTGGCGGGCTACAGTCCATGGGGTCACAAAGTGGCGGACTCAACTTAGCGACTAAACAACAGTTTGAAGAAGAAGGATGCTGTGAGCCTTTGAGCAGCATACACCTCACATCTACCTCTCAGGAAGGAGCCCTGAAAAGGATAAGGATACCTGGTTCCAAGACTCAGCCTTTCAGTCCCCTTCTTCCAGGAAAACCTTTGGCCAGGGACCTCCCTGGCGGTCCAGTGTTTGGGAATGTGCCTGACAGTGCAGGGGATACAGGTTCGATCCCTGGTGCAGGAAGATTCTGCTTGCTGTGGGGCAACTGAGCCCATGCACACAACTGCTCTAAAGCCCGCTGCACCCCAGAACCCGTGCTGTGCAGCAAGAGAAGCCGCCGCAATGAGGAGCCTGCGGACTGCAACTGAAGCATGGCTCATGCTCTGCAACTAGAGAAAAGCCCGCACCCAGCAACGAAGACCCAGGGTAGCCAATAGATAATTACAATTAAAATTAAAAAAAAGAAGTGGCCAGCAGGACCCTCACTCTCTGAGGCTCCCAGAACACTTTGAGCCCACTGAGAGTTTTCTTTCCCTTTTTCCCGGTGGTGGCTGATGCCTCTCTGCTTTTGCTTCTTCCCTTTTCCTTTGCCTGGCTGACTTTCACTTCCCAGGCACAGCTGATAAGCTGCCCCCAGCTGCTGCCTTTGAACTGTCCCTACACACTTCCTGCCCTCTGCTCTCTCCTTGCCTTGGTTATCCAGAACTGGCTGGAGCCTGGCCCACAAGGTGACCCCTGTGAGGAAGCCTGGCAGGAGCCACGGTCTACTCCTAAGACGTCCGGGGGCCACAGCCCTCTCCCAGGCCAAGCGAGCCTCCTCCATCGCTGGAAATGAGAAGGCCCTGGACGCCACTTGTGGTCAAAGCTGTTTCCTCACCCTCATCCTTTCTGGGGGAGGCTGATTATCAGGTCAGCTCCTACCCGGTTCAACAGTAACCCCTATCTTCTCTAAATAAGACACCCTGGGACTTGCCTGGTGGCCCCATGGTTAAGAATCTGCATGCCAACGCAGGGGACACAGGTTGGATCCCTGAGCTGGAAATATTCCATATGCTGCAGGACAACTAAGCCCATGGGCCACAACTACTGAGCTGGTGCGCCATAGCTGCCGAAGCCCTTACAGCTGGAGCCTGTGCTCCACAAGAGAAGCTGCTGCAATGAGAAGTCCATGCCCCGCAACCAGAGAGTAGCCCCGCTCACTGCCACTAGAGAAAGCTCGCATGGAGCAACAAGGACCCAGCACAGCCCAAAATAATAAATGAATAAATAAAAGCTCTGGCTCAGAAGCCCCCTCCAGCCTGGATGTCCGCCCCCCGCCCCTCAGCTGCTCTCCCCAACACAGATAATCGGCTTCAAAGGGGAGTTTAGACTTGGTCTGAACTTAACCCGAGGCTGCACTTGTTAGAATTCGCATCTGTTCCTCCCTCCTAACCACAGTCCACAAGGCTCCTTGGTAAGGGTTCTTTGTTGAAGTGTTTGACCCAAAGGCCCTGGAGGGCAGGCTCATGCCCTTCTCCCCTACAGCCTACCCTCTACCCTCCCTGCTCCCCCAGGGAGCAAATCAGAACCGATTCTTCAGCCAAGGACAAGGCTACGGTGAGCAATCATGGACCAAGCCAGGGATTTGCCCTCACTCCCGTCCCTACCTTTCCAACTCTCAGTCATCCAAAGCGCCCAGCCCTCTGCTGAGCAATGACTTCATCCCAGCTGATCTCATCGGAAAAACCACAAGCCCCCAGCTCGCACTTGATTCCCTGCAGTCGTGTGTTTGCATCTCCCTCATTAGGAGACAGTAACACGGTGGTGGGGATTATGGATGGGCTGTGGAGTCAAAGGGACCTACCTTCACATCCTGCTCCATCGCTGTGTTCCTGCAAGTTACTGAAACTTCTCAGCTTTATTTTTGGAGAAGGCAATGGCAACCCACTCCAGTACTCTTGCCTGGAAAATCCCATGGATGGAGGAGTCTGGTGGGCTGCAGTCCATGGGGTCACAAAGAGTCGGACACGACTCAAGCGACTTAGCAGCAGCAGCAGCTTTATTTACTTCATCCAAAAAAATAGGTACCCTCACACTTCTTTAAAGCTTTTTACTTGAGAATTGACTGAAAATTCTCTCAACAAAAATTTAGTGAGTGTCTACTCTTTGCCAGGCACTGCCCTGCTGCTGCTGCTGCTAAGTTGCTTCAGTCGTGTCCGACTCTGTGCGACCCCATAGACGGCAGCCCACCAGGCTCCCCCGTCCCTGGGATTCTCCAGGCAAGAACACTGGAGTGGGTTGCCATTTCCTTCTCCAATGCATGAAAGTGAAAAAATAAAGTGAAGTCAGAACTTACATTCTAGAGACAATAAGCATGTAGCCAAACAAATAATGTAATATTATACAGTAATAACTGTTACTTAAAAAAAAAAATTACCACAGAGAATGACTAGATTGGGAGAGAGGGTAGTGTTTTAAATAGGATGATTAGGGAAGGTTGTCTGAAGATATGCCATCCAAGCAGACCTGAAGTGTAAAGGAGTGAGCTATGAAAAGTCGGGGGGAGAGCAGGTATAAAGATCCTGAAGCAGAAATGAGCTTGGTAAACGCAACAACAGTAGGATCAGTGCAGAGAGAACAGAGTCAGAGGGAAGGGGAAGGTTGGAGATGAGATCAGAGAGGGGATATGTGTGGGAAAGATTTCACAGATAGTAAGTGTTCCATCAATTATTCTTAAAGGGATCTTATTTCCCTAACAAGGCTGTATGTTCTTTGAGGGCATTCATACTGAACAAATATTTACTGAGTGCCTACTAAATGTCAGGTACAGTGCTACAACATAGGAATATAATAATGAACAAGACTGTTGTGGGAGAGAAAAATGATGAGAAAATGAGCAGGGTACAGTGCAGGATCAGAGACAGCTGAGGCTACCTGTTGCAACTTGAGGAGCTGAACTTGGACTCGGGGGCATCCTGATGTTTATTGTATGACACTGCCAAAGAGAGTGCCCAGTGAATCATTATTCAAATATTAAGAGATGGAAAAAGAGATACAGTATAAATATGAATCAAAATAAACCATTTAATATCACTCAAAATAGGCATTAAAATAGAAACCTTCATAAGGGACAAAGAGGACTTCATAGGCAGTACAAGACTGAGAAGCTATAAAGATAACAAACTATATGCACCCAACAATATCCCCTCAAAAAATAGAAAGCAACAACTGATAGAAGAATCAACAAGCAGAATTGGACACTTAATATAGAGATCTTCTTTGACTTACAAAGGAGTTTTATCTTGCAAACACTTGAAAACATTGAAACGTTAAAACACTGAAAACATTTAATACACTTAATCTACTAATCATGGCTTAGCCTAGCCTACCTTAAACATGCTCAGAATACTTACATTAGCCAACAGTTGGGTAAGATTATCTAACTCAAAGCCTCTTTTATAATAAAGTGTTGACTCTTTCACGTAATTTATTAAATACTGTGTGCTGTATGCTAAGTTGCTTCAGTTGTGTCCGACTCTTTGCGACCCTGTGGACTGTAGCCCACCAGGCTCCTCTGTCCATGGGGTTCTCCAGGCAAGAATACTGGAGTGGGTTGCCATGCCCTCCTCCAGGGGATCCTCCCAACCCAGGGATTGAACCCACATCTCTTATGTCTCCTGCGTTGGCAGCCGGGTTCTTTACCACTAGCGCCATCTTGGAAACCTTGAATACTGTACTGACAGTGAAAAGCAAAGCAGTTGTTTGGGTACAGCATGGTCGTAAATGCATCAGTTGTGCACCCTGGTGATCTTGTGACTGACTAGGAACTGTGGCTCACTGCACGGCCCAGCATCAGGAGAGAATACTGTACTGAATACTGATAGCCCAGGAAAAGATCAAAGATCAAAATTCAAGGTACAGTTTCTACTGAAAGTGTATCACTTTCCCATCACCATATAGCTGAGTAATCTCAAGTTGAACCATCATAAGTCGGGAACTGTGTATATGGACTTAGAAGCTGATAGACTGAATAGTTTATATTTAAAAAGTGAAGATAAAATATATTTTAATAACTCAGTTAGTTCACTCTAATAGAGAGCTTTATACTCAACCAATAAAGGATACATATTCTTTCCAAGGAATATAAGGAATAGTCACAAAGATCAGTCATGTACTGGCCATGCCCTTCAATAAATTCCAGAGAATTAACATCATGTAGGCCATGCTCTCTGACCATAATGCAATAAATTTAGAAATCAATAATAAAAGAGTAGCTTAAAATTCCTAAAAATCTGAAAATGTAAAAAATACTATTACATACTAGAATAGAGAAATTGTAATAAAGGAAACTGCAAAATACAATGAGAACACCAAGTGTCAAAGTGTGTGTAAGATAGTACTTAAAAGGGATTTATAGCATCACACACATTTATTTGACAAACAAGATATATTGAAACCAAAGAGCTAAGTGTTCAATGCAAAAGATAAGAGAAAAAATCAATGATATTTGATGATGGTGGGCGAGAAGGAAGAAAAGCAATAAATATGAATAACAATGAAAAACAATTTGTTGAAAAGACTAGATGATTCTGTAGTAAGACCAAGAAAAAGTAGAAAGGTATACATGTAAACAATGCAAAAAATAATGAGGAAATAATTTACAGTCAAAATAGTTTTAGAAAGATTATGAACTACTGAATGCTAATAAATTGGAAAATCTAGATGAAAGGAATTCAAAGCTGGAAAAACATAAAATACTTAATGACACAAGGAGAAACAAGTTTGAATAGAAAAATAATCATTAAAAATTGTGAAATCGTAATGTGATTCCCTCCATCAGATACAAACATATATACATATTTGCTTATATTTAAAAATAATGGGAGACGAAATCATAAAAAAGCTGCCTGTGAGGAAGAGCCAATAATAGAGAAGCTAGGATTCTCTAAATATATCTGTTCTGCAGATTTTATTGTAGAACTATGTAAACATTTAACATAATAAAATTCAATTTATATTAAAAGGGAATCCCTAAAAAATGAAAACAAATTGAAACAAATAAAACCTAACTGTGCATCAAGTTGATTACTCAAAACAAATAATTGGACTGTACATGCCTGGTGGGATATACCCAAAGGATGAAAGAATGGTAACACGTGTGCACGCACACACACACACACACACAAACACATACACACATAAGGTCAAACATTTCCAAGAAATTTTACTTATTTTATCTTATTAACTTATTGACCATACCACAGGGCATGTGGCATCTTAGTTCCTCAACCAGGGATGGAACACACTCCCCCTTCATTGGAAGCACAGCTTTAACCATTGGACCACCAAGTAAGTCCTTAAAATTTTTTTTGGAATCACATTGGTGGTGGAGTTTTGGTTTTATTATCATTCTGAGACTGTTAGTGTGTATTGCAAGATAAAGGAAATAAGTGTATTGGTGTTACTGAGAACTGAGATTTTGACATGCAGAAAAGAGATAATGGTGGAAGATGGAAGAAGTTAGGTAGTCCTGAATTTGAACTGAAAGTATGCGGTAGGCAGAATTCTAAGATGATTCCCATTGGGACAAGCCTTTGTATAATTGCTTTCTCTTAAGTGTGGGCAGGACCTGTGACTTGACGAGATGCAATTCTTGTGATTAGGTTTTATTATAGCTAAGGGATAGGATAGGAAAGGTTTTGACAGATACAATTAAAGTTCCTAATCAGTTGACTTTAAATAAATCAAGAGTGATTATCCTATGTGAGTCTGACCTAATCAAGCAGCTCTTTAAAAGAGGATCTAGAAGTCAGAGACTATACACAGTGAGCCCTTAGATTGATCTCTTTTAATTCAGAAAGAAAACAGAGGAATCCGCTACCACCACTGCCGTTTATCATAGCTGCTGCTGCTAAGTCGCTTCAGTCGTGCCCGACTCTGTGCGATCCCATAGATGGCAGCCCACCAGGCTCCCCTGTCCCTGGGATTCTCCAGGCAAGAACACTGGAATGGGTTGCCATTTCCTTCTCCAATGCATGAAAGTGGAAAGTGAAAGTGAAGTCGCTCAGTCATGTCCAACTCCTAGCAACCCCATGGACTGCAGCCCACCAGACTCCTCCATCCATGGGATTTTCCAGGCAAGAGTACTGGAGTGGGGTGCCATTGCCTTCTCTGGTTTATAATAGAGGACTACCAATATATTGCCATGCGAAAGAGAGACTAAGAACTGGAGGAAAAGGGAGAAGTTGTTTTTGACATTTAAATGTCATTTCCATTTATCTGGAAAACCAAGAGAATTAACAAATTATTAGGTCTAAATAAAGTTCACTTTCACTCATAGCTCAAATCAGTAAAGAATATGCCTGAAGTGCAGGAGACCCTGGTTCAATCTCTGGGTCAGGAAGATCCCCTGGAGAAGGATATGGGAACTCACTCCAGTATTCTTGCCTGGAAGATCCTATGGACAGTGGAACTTGGTCGACTACAGTCCATGGGATCGCAAGAGTCAGACACAACTCAGTAACTAAACCACCACCAAAGTTTAGGAAGGTTGCTAGATAGCAAGGTAATATACAAAAATCAGTAGTATTCCCATATACCTTCAAAACCCAGTAAATAAGATGCTACATTTAATAGCCATGAAACTATAGCATATGTTGAAATTAAACATACTTTGACCTGGAGAAGGAAATGGCAACTCACTCCAATATCCTTGCCTGAAAAAGTCCATGGACAGAGGAGCCTGGCGGGCTGCAGTCCATGGGGTTACACGACTGAGCCTGCATGCAAGAGGGTGGAGGGAGATGGGTTGGTAGCAATAAACTAGTAGAACTAAAAAAAAAAAAATGTTGAATGCCCATGAAATATGGGTTCCACATCCTCTGATTCAACCAACTCTGGATCAAAAATACTTGGGGAAAAAAGTCCAGAAAGATCCAAAATACAAAACTTGAATTTGCCACATGCTGGCAACTATTTACATAACTTTGACATGGTATTAGGTATTGTAAGTAATTTAGAAAGAATTAAAAGTATACAGGAGGATGCACATAAGTTATATGCAAATACTATGCCATTTGATATAAGACACTTGAACAGCTGCAGTTTTGCTATCTGAGGGGCTTCTGAAATCAGTCTCCCATGAATACTGAAGGATGACTATATCTGAATTAAAAATGTAAAAGCCTATTAAAATGCATAAAAGAAAACCTGAATAATCGAGAGCGCATTTTATGTTCGTTGGTAGAAGGGCTTAACATCGTAAAAATAGTAATTCTCACAATAATTAATCTACAAATTAAATGTAATTGCATCAAAATCCTAGTTGAAGAGAATCTGATTCTAAACTATATGTGGGAAAAGCACATCTATCGATAGTTAAGACACTTCTCAAAAGAAGGGCAGAAGGGGTATGTGCCCTTCCAAATAAAGGGATATACTGCAAAGCTAGAATCATCAGGACAGTACTGATGCAAGAACAGCAAGTAGAGCAGTGAACCAAAGGAGGTCAGAAGCAAAACCTTGGTAACAAAGGGGACTGAGACATCACTCCTCAGCGGGAAATCAGTGAATTATTCAGTGCACAGTTGGGAGAGTTGCCTCACTTTAAGGAGAAAAATCAAGTTCAATCTCACAACATAGGTATAAAAAACAACCTCAAGGAGATTAAAGTCCTAACTTTGAAAAGCAATAACACCAGGAGAAGGAAATGTAGAAGAATATTACTGGAAATTTTGGAGTAGGAACATTTTCTCTAAAAAGGGGGTTATTGTATGTAATAGATCCTTTATGTTGTCTGGCTTTCTCTTCACCCATTTCCACGTCTCACTTCAAATGCTCTGCACCGGTCTACGCCAGTTTGATCTTCACTACGTCATGAGATCTTTCGTTGCGGAGCACAGACTCTCTGGTTGTGACTCATGGGCTTAGTTACTCCTAGGCATATGGAATCTTAGTTCCCCAACCAGGGATAAAACCCACATCCACTGCATTGCAAGGCAGATTCTTAACCACTGGACCACCAGGGAAGTCCCTCTTTCTACTTCTAACCGTGCTGCATCCCATCTATTTCAGTTCAGTTCATTTCCGTTGCTCAGTCGTGTCTGACTCTTTGCGACCCCATGAATCTCAGCACGCCAGGCCTCCCTGTCCATCACCAACTCCCGGAGTTCACTCAGACTCACGTCCATCGAGTCAGTGATGCCATCCAGCCATCTCATCCTCTGTCATCCCCTTCTCCTCCTGCCCCCAATCCCTCCCAGCATCAGAGTCTTTTCCAATGAGTCAACTCTTCGCATGAGGTGGCCAAAGTATTGGAGTTTCAGCTTCAGCATCATTCCTTCCAAAGAAATGCCAGGGCTGATCTCCTTCAGAATGGACTGGTTGGATCTCCTTGCAGTCCAAGGGACTCTCAAGAGTCTTCTCCAACACCACAGTTCAAAAGCATCAATTCTTCAGCGCTCAGCCTTCTTCACAGTCCAGCTCTCACATCCATACATGACCACAGGAAAAACCATAGCCTTGACTAGACAGACCTTTGTTGGCAAAGTAATGTCTCTGCTTTTGAATATGCTATCTAGGTTGGTCATAACTTTCCTTCCAAGGAGTAAGCATCTTTTAATTTCATGGCTGCAGTCACCATCTGTAGTGATTTTGGAGCCCAGAAAAATAAAGTCTGACACTGTTTCCACTTTTTCCCCATCTATTTCCCATGAAGTGATGGGACCAGATGCCATGATCTTCGTTTTCTGAATGTTGAGCTTTAAGCCAACTTTTTCACTCTCCACTTTCACTTTCATCAAGAGGCTTTTGAGTTCTTCTTCACTTTCTGCCATAAGGGTGGTGTCATCTGCATATCTGAGGTTATTGATATTTCTCCCGGCAATCTTGATTCCAGCTTGTGCTTCTTCCAGCCCAGCGTTTCTCATGATGTACTCTGCATATAAGTTAAATAAGCAGGGTGATAATATACAGCCTTGACGTACTCCTTTTCCTATTTGGAACCAGTCTGTTGTTCCATGTCCAGTTCTAACTGTTGCTTCCTGACCTGCATACAGATATTTTCTCAAGAGGCAGGTCAGGTGGTCTGGTATTCCCATCTCTTTCATAATTTTCCACAGTTTATTGTGACCCATCTATTTAGTAACCAAAAAATTCTACTGTGGTGGCTCTCTCTTTTAATGAAAACAGACTCTACAAAACTATTATTGCTTTTGTTCAAAAGTTCTGTTTCCAAAAATACCTTCTGCTGCTACACTATGTGGGGTTTTATGGGCTGCTTTAGCTTAAAGTGAGGAGCAGAAAGGTTGAGTACTTGACTAGAAGATTCTCCGCCATGATTCAAGTTATTTCTTCGATGATTGTTTTTGATCTTTCAATTCCAGAGTTCCTCAGTTCTAGCAGATGCAGTTAAATACTGTTGGGACTTCCCTGGTGGTCCAATGGTTAAGACTTTGCTTTCAGTGCAGGAGGTGTGGGTTTGATCCCTGGTCAGGGAGCTAGGGGGCTTCCCTGATGGCTCAGCTGGTAAACAATCCACCTGCAGTGTGGGAGACCTGGATTCGATCCCTGGGTTGGGAAGTTCCCCTGAAGAAGGGAATAGCTACCCTCTCCAGCATTCTGGTCTGGAGAATTCCATGGACTGTATAGTCCATGGGGTAACAGAGAGTCAGACACAACTGAGGGAGTTTCACTTTCACTTTCAGGGAGCTAGGATCCCATGTGCTTCATGGCTAAAAAAACCAAAACGTGAAATAGAAGCATTATTGTAACAAATTCAGTAAAGACTTTAAAAATGGTCCACATTAAAAAATAAATCTTTCAAAACAAAACAAACAAACAAACACAGTTATCTGCAACATTTGCCTCAGATAAATCCTTGTTGTCAAGGGGCTGGGACCTACTGGGGCTAACCAGAGGAAGCCCAGGATTTACTAAGGCTCACACACAGGCCACTCTTGGCAAGTACTGCCAGGTCCTTTGTACAGTTGGCTGTAAAACTTGGTGGAAGAGTTCCTAACTTTTCCCTCTGCCAGCAGAGTAGAAAAGGGCACTGGCTGGTGGTTAGAAAATAGCACAGTCTTGGCTCTGCCTTAGTAAACCTGGGATTGTAGAATTGTGACTATTGTACTTCTAAGAGTGAAAAAGTGAATTGCTTAGTAACAAACTTAGGCAGGTCTGTTAACACCTCTTGGTTCGAATTTCTTCATCTATGAAATGATACTCCCCTCTTGCCTACCTCACTGACTGACTGTAACCATTAAACAAGGTATAATACGGACATAAGATATTGTTATGCACCAAACAAATGTAAAGTTTAATCTCGGGGCCCTACTCCTGGACATCTGTATTCAAACCTGGGATTGCAGAATTGTGACTATTCTAAGAGTGAAAAAGTGTACAGCTTCTCATAAATCAACTTGATTTAACATCCATAGCTTATAAAGAGTTAGGAACTATATGCAGGCTCATACATAGAGTAGCATCAAATTTGGAACATCAGTTAGGATATTACCACATGTAAATGGTTGAAGATTCCAAGTATGGATGCACATAACAATATAAGTAGATGCTACAAATTTCTGCAAAATATGCCTAAAAACAGTCTTCAGCAGATGCTTCTAAATTCTCTCTAGATTACAGCTTTCGAACAAAACAAAAGCCCAATGGATTTGGACCAAAGATGTCTAAAACCTTCTCCACCCCACAACTGTTTTTATTTAGTAATAAACTTCGAGCAGATGGAGAAACCAGAAAGCAAGACAATGCCTGCATCTGCTAATAAATTAATGTCGCTGAGCCAAAGCAGTGGAAGAATCTTGAGTGGGCTCTACATGTTAGTTGAGCACAAAGAATGCCAGGGCTTCTGCTTTCCAGGAGTTTATATCGTTTACATATATTATTGTTTGTGAACATTTTTTGAGGACTTAGTATGTAACAGGTACTATTCTTAGTGTTTTACTCATGTTAACCCATTTAATCTTCCCATCAACCTATGAGATAGATACTGTTATATTATCCAGTTTACAGAGGAGGACACTGAATCTCAGAGAAACAGTGTCTTTGCCCAGGGTTGCATGCTAGAGACAGAGCGAAGATTCTAAAGATTATACTCTTAGCAACCATGCTAAACTGGTCTTTTACAAACACACAGATAGGAAGGAATAAAACATCCTATGACTTCACTTCATATTTACTATATATTCTTTTTTTTAACTAATTTATTTTTAATTGAAGGATAATTACTTTACAATATTGTGCTGGTTTCTGCCATACATCAACATGAATCAGCCATAAGTATACATATATCCCCTTCTTCCTGAACCTCCTCTACTATATATGCTTTATTGTTTTTGCAAGTGCACCTTCCTAACCCTCTTAGAGTGCTTTCTAAGCCTGTATTGCAGCACTTCACGCTGAGCTTGCATATGGTAGGGGCTCGGGTGGTATTTATTGATTTGATCATGGGCTTTATTATCTTAGATACCTAGATTGCTTTGAACATAAAATCATCCTAAGAACTTAAGGATCTGACCAATGTCATGAAAGATGTGTCCAAGCCTTGAATTCTGGTGAGTTCCAATCCCATGATATTTGTACTTCTTTGCAAGTTGTTTTCCCTCCTTGTCTCTCTCTGGAGGCTGTAAGCCTCTCGAGGACAAGTATAGTGTCCAAATCATGGTTGCATCCTCAGCCAGCAGCCCAGCGCCTGATGCACGGTGTTATTGAGGAGGTTTAATTGTGAGTGACAGAGCCCAACTGGCATTTGTTAAAGAAGAAAGAAATGTGTTGGAAGGATGCTGGGGGAGCTTGTGGGTTGAAGACAGAGGAAAGCGAGAGCTGTAGGAAGTAGAAGATCACCCAGGACTCCATGCTGCCGGAGCTCACTTCCTTTCAATTCATCTCTTCTCTGCCTGGGGAGAGAATACAGCATCCAGGGCCCTTACTTCACAGCCTTCTAGCAGAACTAAGAGACACAACAGTCTGGGCTTCTTTACTTCCTCTCCCTCAGCTCCAGTAAGACCAATCTTGAAGAAGACTCCGATTGGCTGAGCTCAGGTCACGAACTCATCCCTGACCAATCATTCTGGAGCACTCCCATTGGCCAGACCTAGGATGTGTGCTTGTCCTTGGATGCTGGGGAGTAGGCTACCAAGTAGATGCTGAATGTAGCACTTGGAGTAGGATGGTGTGAGTAGGAAGCATGCCAGGTAAACAAAAAAACAAAAGCTACCATATACCTAGTAGGTCCTAAGTAATGATGATTGAGGGGCTTTCCTGGAGGCTCAGACGATAAAGAATCTGCCTGCAATGCAGGAGACCTGGGTTCCACTCCTGGGTCGGGAAGATCCCCTGGAGAAGGAAATGGCAAACCACTCCAGTATTCTTGCTTGGGAAATCCCATGGACAGAGGAGCTTGGCAGGGTACAATCCATGGGTTCACAAGAGCAGACATGACTTAGTGACTAAACCACCACCACCACCAGTGATGATTGAGGATATGGGTTAGGAGTGCAGAGTCAATTATTTCCTTGAAGAAATGATTTCATATTGAAAAATGATAGGTCTTCCCTGTCACTCGATTTATATATGTTCATTCAATTCAACAAAATTTTTTGAGTGTCTATCAAAGACCAGGTACTCTTCTCGGTGCTCGGTATACCCATCAGAAACCAAGTTCCTGTTCTCTTGGATTTTCCTTTCTAAAGGAGGGAGACTGATAACAAATAAACATGTAAATACATGTTATGTCAGTTGGTGATAATATTTTGGAGACAAAGCAGGGTGAAGAGAAGAGGAAGTGAGGAGAGCAGCGTGGGGCCAGGCTGCTCGGATGAGATGACGTCTGAGCAGAGACCTGACGGATATGAGAGGGCAAGCTCCGAGGGCAGCTGGTGATGGAATGTTTCAGGCTCAGGAAACAGCAAGTGGAGGAGTCCTAAGGTGGACACACGCTTGGTGTGAGGGACAGCAAGGAGGCAGAGAGTGTGGAGGATATGAGGAGATGAGATTGGAGCAGAGTGGCCTTTACCGTGAGGCCAATAACACTTGCCTGGACCTCTGCTCCTGTGGGGGATTTTGGAGTTGCGGGGAGTTTTAGGTGGGGTGGTGAGCCAGGCTGCAATCTGGAAGCATTTCCATGTACATGTGTCTGATAAATCGTCTAAAGGAATATCAAAGGAGAGGGACTTACTGTTGAGATTTATTCTCTCACTGTAAATTAGCTCTCAATTCTGTACTTAGTTTTATATTTGTAGTTTGTATTCTTTTCCTTATTGAAGACCCGAGTCCCTCTTGACTTTCCCTCCTGTTCACCTACTGTGGAAGCTTCAGATTGGGCACAACCTGGGTCCCAGCCGAGACTGGAGGGATTGGAGGTGGCAATGGGTAAAACTGGTCACTGAGGACCTAGTCGACCTTGGCTGAGATTTTGACATTTACTCTTAAGTGAGATGCAGTATTATGGGAATTTTTAAGCAGAGTAGTAATGTGACCTGAATTATCTTTCTAAAGGATCACTCTGATTGCTGACCTTGAGGCGGACTGTGTGAAGAAGCACTATCCAGTTGAAATTCAATGAGCACCACATATGTTATTTGAAATTGCTTATTGTGGCTGTGGCTTAGTTGCTAAGTTGTGTCCGACTCTTTGTAACCCCATGGACTTTGGCCCACGAAGCTCCTCTGTCTGTGGGATTTCCCAGGCAAGAATACTGGAGTGGGTTGCCATTTCCTTCTCCAGGGGAACTTCCTGACCCAGATCTCCTGTGCTGCAGGTGGTCTCCTGCTTTGCAGGCAGATTCTTTACTGACTGAGCTACGAGGGAAGCCCCTACACATATAAAACAGTCGAAAGAGACAGGTGAAATTAACTTTAATAATGTACTTTATTTATATTTAACTTAATATGTCCAAAATATCATTTCAACACATAATCAAAATGATTGAAATATTTTACATCCTTTTTCTCATTTTGTCTGAAATCCAGGGAATATTTTCAGACAAAATGGACTAGTTACATCTCAGGTACTCACTAGCACATACGGCTCGTGGCCTAAACAGGTCCAAAGTAGCGTGCCCTGGCCCCAACCTTCCCAAACTAGGGGGTTGTCGGCACTTCCTTGCCACCCTCTGGGCTGGAAATTAAGACTGAAGTGAATGATAAGGGAACACCCCAGGCTCAGATTGGAGGTTTCACAATGATAACTTACATATAACACTTTGAGTTCTAATTGTTTATCTATGGTAAATCATTTCATCTTAATAACAGTTTATTCATGGTAATCCTATTACTATTTCAGATTCGTGGATGAAGAAACTAGGGCCAAAGAGAGATGCAATAATTTATCCAAGCCCACACGACAGTCTGATTTCAGAGTTTGTGTTCCAGTCTACTACACCAGTACTGGTCCTCCCTGTGAAATGCGCCACTCTTCCTTTTCTCCCTCACTTGTTTTCCATTCTACTTCCCTTTATTGATAGTATTCTTTCCTTTTCTCATACTTTTATTGATCACTGTATCATATTTTTCTGTAACAAAAAGTTTTTATATGTACTTTACAATCCACTTACTTGGGACTTTAATTCTATTTGCAAAATCCATTTTAGCCTAAGTTCGGTGCTAGACTGCATAGCCAGAGAATAAGAGTCTTTAGAATTCTGCCTGAGTTTTTCAACAAAAATGTTTTCTTTTTTTACCACCTTTGTTGGATATAGTTGACATATAATTCAAAAATGTTCTTATAATTCAAATGTTCATTAATGTATAACCTACATACAGAAAAATGCCCAAGTCACAACTGAATAGCTCGATTATTTTCACTCCAGATCAGATCAGATCAGTCGCTCACTCATGTCCGACTCTTTGCAACCCCATGAATCGCAGCACGCCAGGCCTCCCTGTCCATCACCAACTCCCGGAGTTCACTCAGACTTACGTCCATCGAGTCAGTGATGCCATCCAGCCATCTCATCCTCTGTCGTCCCCTTCTCCTCCTGCCCCCAATCCCTCCCAGCATCAGAGTCTTCTCCAATGAGTCAACTCTTTGCATGAGGTGGCCAAAGTACTGGAGTTTCAGCTTTAGCATCATTCCTTCCAAAGAAATGCCAGGGCTGATCTCCTTCAGAATGGACTGGTTGGATCTCCTTGCAGTCCAAGGGACTCTCAAGAATCTTCTCCAACACCACAGTTCAAAAGCATCAATTCTTCAGTGCTTAGCCTTCTTCACAGTCCAACTCTCACATCCATACATGACCACAGGAAAAACCATAGCCTTGACTAGACGAACCTTTGTTGGCAAAGTAATGTCTCTGCTTTTGAATATGCTGTCTAGGTTGGTCATAACTTTCCTTCCAAGGAGTAAGTGTCTTTTAATTTCATGGCTGCAGTCACCATCTGTAGTGATTTTGGAGCCCAGAAAAATAAAGTCTGACACTCCAGAAACATATGCATATAACCTCCGTCTAAGACAAGACTTTAAAGAGTTTCATAATGTATTGTTGTCATAGGCAGCCTCTAAGATGGCCCCCTACAATGACCCCTGCCTCCTGGTATTTTTGCCCTGCATAATGCCTTTCCCTTGAGTGTGGACTTGACCGATTTACTTCTACTGAATAGAATATGGAAGAAGTGATAGGATATCATCTTCAAGGCTGAATTGTAAAAAAGACCATGCTTCTGTGTTGAGTGCTTGCTTTCTCTTAGGTTGCTTGCCCTGTAGGGAACCAGCTGCTCTGTCATGAGGCAGCCTGTGGGGAGGCCCACAAGGCAGGGGACCAAGGTCTGCTGACAAGCTTCCTTGTATAGGAACTATGGACCCTGTCAGCTGTCTTTAGATGAACCCGCAGCTCTAACTGGCAGCTTGACTACAACCCCACGAGAGATCTAGAATCAGGAGCACGTAGCTGAGCTGTGCTCAGATTCCTGACCTACCAAACTGTGAGATACTAAATAACAATGTTTGGGGGTAATTGGTTATGTAGCAACATATGACCTCTATTAAATCCTAGATCCAAACCCTTTATCAGCTATGAATGTGAAAGTGAAGTTTCTCAGTCTTGTCTGACTCTTTGCAACCCCATGGACAGTAGCTTGTACCAGGCTCCTCCGTCCATGGGATTTTCTAGGCAGGAGTACTGGAGTGGGGTGCCATTTCCTTCTCCAGGGAATCTTCCCAACCCAGGGATGGAACCCAGGTCTCCTGCATTGTAGACAGACGCTTTGCCATCTGAGCCACCAAGAAGTCCTTATCAGCTATCAGATCAGATCAGATCAGATCAGTCACTCAGTCGTGTCCGACTCTTTGCGACCCCATGAATCTCAGCACACCAGGCCTCCCTGTCCATCACCAACTCCTGGAGTTCACTCAGACTCACGTCCATCAAGTTGGTGATGCCATCCAGCCATCTCATCCTCGGTCGTCCCCTTCTCCTCTTGCCCCCAATCCCTCCCAGCATCAGAGTCTTCTCCAATGAGTCAACTCTTCGCATGAGGTGGCCAAAGTATTGGAGTTTCAGCTTCAGCATCATTCCTTCCAAAGAAATGCCAGGGCTGATCTCCTTCAGAATGGACTGGTTGGATCTCCTTGCAGTCCAAGGGACTCTCAAGAATCTTCTGCAACACCACAGTTCAAAAGCATCAATTCCTCGGCGCTCAGCCTTCTTCACAGTCCAACTCTCACATCCATACATGACCACAGGAAAAACCATAGCCTTGACTAGATGAACCTTTGTTGGCAAAGTAATGTCTCTGCTTTTGAATATACTATCTAGGTTGGTCATAACTTTCCTTCCAAGGAGTAAGCGTCTTTTAATTTCATGGCTGGTATCAGTAAATATATTCTATCATTCCGTGGCTTGCCTTTTCACTTTTTTGATAATATTGTTTATAATTACAAGTTCCTAATTTTAAGGTCCAGTTTAACAATCTTTTCCTTTATTGTTAGTGCTTGTATTCTGTTTAAGAAATCTTTGCTTTTCCCAGGTCAAGGAGCTATTCTATGCTATCTTCACATTTATATAGAAAATCCATCTGTAATTGATTTTTGTATAGAGTGGTTTAATGTAGGCATCAAAGGTAACTATTTTTCATTACAGATATCTGATTGACTCTCCATTTATTGAGAAGATAATCCTCTCCCCATTGCACAGGAATTCCATATTTGTCATGAGTAAAATGACCGTATATGTGAGGAGTTTTTTTTTTGCTGGGCTTTATACTATTAATACTCCTTTGTTGATTTGTCCTCCTTAAAGCAATATCACATTGTCTTAATGATTGCAATTTTACAATAAATCTTGATATCTGCTAGTGTTAACTCTTAAATTTTCTTTCTTCTTTCAAGATTTTTCTGGCTATTTTTGGTCCTCTGCATGTCCATATAGACTTCAGAAATAGCTTATCAATTCCATCATATATATATATATATCCACATAAAATGCTGTGGAGCTTTAGACTGGAATTCTTACAGTTCAATTTAGGAATAAATGATATCTTTCCAATACTGAATCTTGCAAATTCATTAAGATAGTATGCCATTCTGTGTATTTGAGTCTTCTTTAATAAATATCAATGTTTTGTAGTTTTCAATGGAGGAGTTTCACATACCTCTCATTAGATTTATTCCTAGCTTTTTGATGGTTTCAATGTTCCTGCAAATGGTGTTATGTTAAAAAATGTCAATCTGTTTATTGCTGAAACATAGAAATAAAATTGATTTTCTTTTTTTAAAAGTATGTGTTTATTTTTGGTTGCATGGGAGCTAGCACCGCTGCACTCAGGCTTTCTCTAGTTTTGGGGAGAGGAGGCTCCTCTCCAGGGGCAGGGCCCGGGCGTCTTTCTGGTGGCTTCTCTCGTTGCAGAGCACAGGCCCCGAGGCTCTCTGGCTCAGGAGTTGCAGCTCGTGGGCTCAGTAAATGTAGCACACTGGCTTAGTCGCCCTGAGGCAGATGGAATCTTCCCAGAGCAGGAATCAAACTTGCATTGGCATGTAGATTTTTAAGCTCTGGACCACCAGAGAAGTCCCCTTCTGTTCTTAATATACTAAGTGTCCTTATTATATTAACACACGAGTAATCAATTTTACCAAAGAAAATTTTGCACCTATGTAGATTATTTTACCACCTTCCCCCATTTATTTTGTTAACATAGTGAATAACATTGATTTTCAAGTGTTAAACAAAACTCCCTTTGTCAAAATGTTTTATTCTTTTTCTATGTCACTGGATTCAACTAGCTATTTTCTTTGGGGTTTTTGTGAGGGAAATTAGCCTGTGATTTTCCTGTCCTTAAGTTTTGGCATCAAGGTTATGCTGATCCTATAAAATGAGTTGGGAAGTGTTCCCTCTGTTTCTATTTTCTGGCCGTGTCTGTGGAAAGAAAGGTATATTTCTTCTTTAATTGTTTAGACTGATTCACGATTGAAACCATCTGGGCCTGGAGTTTTGTTTGTTGTTTTTGTAGGGAGGGTTTAATTACAAATTCAACTTCCTTAATAAATAGAAAACATGAATAGTCCTATACTTTTTTCTTGTGTCAGTCAGTCATAGAAAGTTGTGTTTTTAAGGAAGTTTTTAGTAATTTTATTTAAAATTAAAGTTATTTATATTATCTTCTTTTGACTTGTTAAAAGATCTGTAGTAATGTCTCCTTTTGCATTCTTTTATAGGCATATTGTAAACAAATACTTTTATAATCTATTAATGGATTGACTGATGGATAAATAAACTTTGGTGTATCCATACAATAACATATTATTTGGCCATAAAAAGGATGGACTAGTGATCTAAGTTACACCATGGAAACATCTTGAGAACATTAAGTGAAAAAAGCCAGTCACAAAGGACCACATACCATATGATTCAATTTGTATGAAAAGTACAGAAAAGACAAATTCCCTGGTGGCTCAGACAGTAAAGAATCTACCTGCGATGTGGGAGACCCCGGTTCAGTCCCTGGGTCAGGAAGATTCCCTGGAGAAGGGGATGACTATCCACTCCAGTGTTCTTGCCTGGAGAGCTCCATGGGCAGAGGAGCCTGGCAGGCTATCGTCCATGGGATCACAAAGATTCGGACATGACTGAGCAACTAACAATTGCACTTTCTCTTTTTTCATAGAGACAGAAAGTACATTCAGTTCAGTTCAGTCACTCAGTCGTGTCCGACCCTTTGCGACCCCATGAATCGCAGCACGCCAGGCCTCCCTGTCCATCACCAACTCCCGGAGTTCACTCAGACTCACGTCCATCGAGTCAGTGATGCCATCTAGCCATCTCATCCTCTGTCGTCCCCTTCTCCTCTTGCCCTCAATCCCTCCCAGCATCAGAGTCTTTTCCAATGAGTCAACTCTTTGCATGAGGTGGCCAAAGTACTGGAGTTTCAGCTTTAGCATTCTTTCTTCCAAAGAAATACCAGGGCTGATCTCCTTCAGAATGGACTGGTTGGATCTCCTTGCAGTCCAAGGGACTCTCAAGAGTCTTCTCCAACACCACAGTTCAAAAGCAGTTCACAATTCTTTGGCGCTCAGCCTTCACAGTCCAACTCTCACGTCCATCAATAAACTGTGGAAAATTCTGAAAGAGATAGAAATACCAGGCCACCTGACCTGCCTCTTGAGAAATTTGTATGCAGGTCAGGAAGCAACAGTTAGAACTGGACATGGAACAACAGACTGGTCCCAAATAGAAAAAGGAGTACGTCAAGGCTGTATATTGTCACCCTGCTTATTTAACTTATATGCAGAGTACATCATGAGAAACGCTGGGCTGGAAGAAGCATAAGCTGGAATCAAGATTTCTGGGAGAAACATCAATAACCTCAGATATGCAGATGACACCACCCTTATGGCAGAAAGTGAAGAGGAACTAAAAAGCCTCTTGATGAAAGTGAAACTGGAGAGTGAAAAAGTTGGCTTAAAGCTCAACATTCAAAAAACGAAGATCATGGCATCCGGTCCCATCACTTCATGGGAAATAGATGGGGAAACAGTGGAAACAGTGTCAGACTTTATTTTTGGGGGCTCCAAAATCACTGCAGATGGTGATTGCAGCCATGAAATTAAAAGACGCTTACTCCTTGGAAGAAAGTACATTAGCAGATAGAAAGCAGCTTAAGACTCTGGGGTTTGGGATGAAAGTGAGAGTGACTGCCAAAGGGTATGGAGTTTCTTTTTCCCTTTTTTGGCTGGCACAGCACACATGACATTCAGGATCTTAGTTCTCCAACCAGAGATGGAACCTGTGCACCCTGCATTCGGAGCTCGGAGTCTTAACCACTGGACCACCAGGGAAGTCACCATAGTTTCTTTTGGGGATAAAGTAAGTGTTCTAAAATTGATAGTGGTGATAGTTGCCTGACTCCATGAATATGTGAAAACCCATTGAATTGTGTGGTATGTGAATTATATCTCAAGAAAGCAATTAAAATCTATTATTGGACAGAATAACTACTCCTTGATCTGAACTTGGTTAGATCCTCCTTCAATTCTATCAAAGTAACATATTGGAAACTACCCAACTTGAAAAGAATTTATTACCTAATTATCCATGTTTTCACCCCAATACCAGTATTTCAACTATCCCCTTCTTTGGTGTCCTGGAGCATGGTACGATGGAACCAGTAAGACACTTTGCCTATGCTAGTGCTCAGGGAGATTGGTTTTAAGAAACATTTCATGTGAAAGCATGCCTGTATATCCTTAGAAAAGTCTTTGCAGCTATTCAGGGGCACAGATACGCTTGTTTGAAGATTACCGCAGTAGGCTATACTGCCTCTCAGTGTAGGCATGTGAGGGAGGGGATCAATCATGTTCCAGTGTCTGCTCGCCGTATGACGGTGTGTTCCACACAAGCCCCTTTGTAAGCCAGTCAGGAACAGTGTTTGGGTTGCTGCCCCAGACATGGGTACGTCTACAAGGTCAGATCTAGTCCAGGACGTTTGAGAGATACGGCGTCATTCAGACAGGCCTATCTGGCAGCCACAACAATGAGCTAGACAAAATAGCCTCGGTTTCATTTCGTGACACCGAGCTCGGTGTGCCTTAGCTCTATCTGAGTCTGCCTCACGGTTTTGTCAGTTACAGGGGGATTTATATAGCAGGGAAACTTGATCCTTCCCTTTTCCCCTTTTACTTTTTCATGGGTGAATTTAATCTTTGTACCTGCCATGTCTGCTGAGTATAATTAGCATGCTGACATCAGAGCGACAGTGTTTCTCAGCTAGCTTTATTTTGGAGTGGAAATATTTGTTACTTTGGATAAACTTAGGCACCCCCCTTCAACTTCCTTATCCTAAATATGACAGCTTTTTAATCCTTAAAAATATGTCAAGGCACATAAATATCTGTGTCGAGGCATCACCTAGAGTTACTCTGTCCTTATTACCTCCCCATTTGGTGGGTGACATGGGGTCAGTGCCCTCCTTACAGACTCCCAAAACTTCCTGGGAGACGAGTCCTTGTGGTCACCCGACTCCACGGCTCTGAACCGTATCGGTTTGGGGCTGTCTCATTCTTTCACTCCTGCTGCCCATTTCCCAACCAGGTCAACCCAGTGATGGAGTTCAGGACCTCCTCTTTTTTGGCAGTGTCAAGGGTTGAGGAGAGATCCTGAAATCCTAAGTGTCCAGCAGACTTCAAAGAAAATTTGAGGGAAATAGAGGGACTCACTTTCAATCCACACAGCCACCGCAAGATTGAACATCAGACATCTGTGTTCTGAAGGCTATCCCACCATTTCCCTACCCTGCACGGGGCTCCAGACTCCTGCATAGGCTTGCTTGGCCTTCTCCTCTCATTCTTTATTTCCTGACTTTCTTACGAAGGAGGAAACAGACAGAACAGGTTCCATCTTGAAAGCAGGACTCCATCTAGGGCCAGACTGTGGACTTTGAGCTCTATGCCCAGTACTTATGGAAACAACATACCAACTGGAAAGCCAGGCCCCCTGAAGGAAGAGCCTAGGCTCTTAGTCTAGGCTCATATCTAGTCTAGGCTCTTAGTCTAGGCTCATACCTAGACTCTCCGCCTAAAAGAAAACCCTAATTTTTATCTGTGTAACTGAATAGAACCATGTTTATTGGGGTATGACCACAGGCCTATTGATAATTGTCCCCTGTTAACTACCTAGGCTTAAGGCATATGAATCACGGGTTAACTTTGATTGTATCTTTCTTTTCCTTTGTTCAGACTAGTTTCAGGGAATTTGGGGAGGTGGGTGTGGCCACGTACACTTAGGGTATATAAGGTTTTCACAAAAACTGGTCAGGGTCCTTGGCTAAGAAGAGACTCTGCCTTGGGCCTGCCGGTGTAATAGACTGCATTCCACTATCTGCATTGTCCTTCTGAGTGAATTTGTTTCCCGGAACACGTGGCTATAACACTTCTGCATAGTGAAAGCCAACATCCCACTTTCTTAGAGAAACTCCTTTTTCCAGCCCTTTCCAATTCTAGGTATCTGCCTGCATTCCTTAGGACACCAAGCTAAAGCTTTAAAATTAGTATTTACAAAAATTTGCCTCATTTGGAGACGTGGGCTCGATCCCAGAGTTGGGAGGATCCCCTGGAGAAGGAAATGGCAACCCACTCCAGTATTCTTGCCTAGAGAATCCCATGGACAGAAGGGCCTGGCAGGCTACAGTCCATGGGGTCGCAAAAAATGACTTAGCAACTAAACTACCATCACGAAGGTTATAGGCAACCATTCTCTTCCTCCTGGTTTTTAGTTTAGAGATTAAAGGGAGGATGTTTGCTTTTTTGTTTTTAATATTAATCAGGAAAAATCCCTAGGAGAGCATGGTATAGAATAATAGGAAGGCAAGGAAAATGGAACCAGTCACCACTACTTATTGAGTGCCTAATACATTCCAGGCACTGGCCTAGGAGCTGGGGCCCAAAGGGAAGCACAGGCAGACACAGTTCTGCTCTTGTGAAGCTTACAGTGCTGGAGGCAAAGAGAAACATCAACTGGATATTCACAGGAACAAAATGAGAATACGAAGTGACAAGCAACAGGAACGTGGGGTCCAGTCACACGCTACCTAGTGGGGAAGTCTGGGAAGGCTTCCAGGAGGATGTGGCTGCAGAGCTGTGAGCAGAAGGCTCAGGAAGGGTTAACCTGGGGAGAGGAGAAAGCATTCCAGGCCCAGGGAGCAGGGTCCGGGCCCAGGGAGCGGTCCGTGCCAAGACTGGGCAACAACAGAAATCTCTGACAAAGGACTAAAAGGCCCACATGGCTGGGGCTGCAAAAATAGCGGAATAAGATTAGCTTGGAAAGGGGATAGGGCAAGGTCATTCAGATCTGGGTACTAGGTTCAGATTTGCATTTTGAAAAACCTCTTTGCAGTATGGGGACTGGAGTGGAATGTTAAAAAGTCTTGAAAGGAACAGTTAACTGCCTGGAGCACCCATAAGGAAACCCCAATTGACATACTTATTTGGAGCAGCATTTCATCTGTTGTGTAGGTATTTTAATGTAATTTTTAAACTAAATGAACATGTACACACACACACACACACACACACACACACACAAATAGTTCAAAATACCACGTGTTAGTTGCTGAATTGTGTCCAATTCTTTGCAATCTCATGGACTGTAGCCCGCCAAGCTCTTCTGTCCATGGGATTTTCCAGGCAAGAATACTGGACTGGGTGGCCATTCCCTTCTCCAGGGGATCTTGAGGACTCAGGGATTGAACCCAGGTCTCCAGCATTGCAGGCAGACTCTTTACTGTCTGAGCCTCCAGGGAAGCCACTAGCGCCATTAGGCTTGTATAAGACAGTCCTCGTCACAGTTCTTCCCATAGCGATTGCTAAGGATCCCTTCTTCCACTCTTAACCATTCATCTGGTATTCACTATCATCCCGCACCCCACCCCCTTTAAAAATGTAGTGTGGTTAATGTACTATTTTTTAGTTTTTAAACACTGTTTAAAAGAATTCCTCAATCTTACCTTACATCCCACCACAGCCCCCTCAAATTCTATCCTTGTCCTGCCAAAGAATGAGCATCACCAGCATTTCCTTTTTATTTTTCCCATGTTAAAAAAAAAAAATACTCATTCAGTACCTAAAAAATCCATCAATCAATGGATTTTTTAGTGAGGACAGGATCAATATATTTCACCATAATATATAACTTTGGGAAGACAAAAGTACCTTCACTGTACATCTATCATGAGCATATTTGAAGCAGTAAGGATTTTTACCTTTTACGTAAAAACTGCATTTTTAAGGTGACATAAGAATATTCAAGGAAATCACAGTTGAATTATACGTGCTAGTTGCAAGACATAATAAAATTGTTTTCACTAGCAGGCAAAAATAATCTTTATAAGACAAATGTCTGGGAAGAGAAGTGTTAGAAAGGTCATTGATCAAAGAGATTCAATATCATCTATCAATGGAGCAGCAAAACAGGCCTCTCTCCTGCAGCTGCGCAGTGTGAGCTAGAAAACAAGTGAGAGATTCTTGACCAGAGTCCAGAAAAATAAGTTAGATGTTTTGACCTCCAGAGAAATCAATGCTAAGGAAATACTCAGAGAAACAAAGATTTATGCCTCAGAATATTCACGACAGTATTATTTATAACAATGGAAAACAACCTCAAATGCCTCAAAAGTATGAAAACATATATTACCTCTATAGAATGGGATAATCTAAAATCATTAAATTCATGCTCTCAAAGAACAGTTAATGCTGTGGGAAAATGCTCATGTTAAATGAGAAAAACAGTTGAGGTCAACCTACATGTAAAAATATGCTGTGTGTAATATACATTCATCTATAAGCATGTTTAAATATATAAAATATATTTATGTACACCTCAGTTTTTCTAAGTGCCTAAATACAGCTTTTTCTCCGCATGTGGCCTAGCACTCACATACTTCAGAATCACCTAGGGGGGGTTTATTAAAAATGCAGATTCTTGGGTTCTACCCCAGACATACTGAATTAGTCTTGGAATTAGAACCCAAGGATCTGTGTCTGCCTATGCACACTTGTCCACCTGTGTACCACCTTGAGTGATGCCGACTCACATTTCAGTTTCAGGATCACTCTCTGGATTGGTGGAACTATGAGTGTGAGCATGCTCAGTCGCTCAGTTGTGTCTGACTCTTTGCGACCCCATGAACTGTAGCTTGCCAGGCTCCTCTGTCCATAGGATTCTCCAGGCAAGAATACTGGAGTGTGTTGCCATTTCCTTCTCCAGGGGCTCTTCCTGATCCAGGGATGGAACCCACATCTCTTGCATCTCCTGCCAACTGCAACACCTGGGAAGCCTCCTGCAGAATTGTGAGTAGTCATCTTATTTTCTTGAAATCTTTTTATTTTTAAAAATCACTGGGCATATGCTGCTTTTAAAAGTTTATTAAAAGTATACTAATGAAGCATGAGTATTTGAAAACAGAGATGATTTGGGGTCTATTGGGGCAAGTCTAAATACCTTTTGAGAAACAGAAAAGTGCCTATTTTTTATCTAAATAAGCAGGAGTATGAATTTCTGACAATTGGAAAGTTGGCTTAAGACAAAAAAAATACTATATTTGGTGTAGACATGGAATTTACTACCTCAATAAAGTTGCAGGTAAAAAATATAAATAAAATGCTTTTCAACAGTATTCAGTTCAGTCGCTCAGTCGTGTCCAACTCTTTGCGACCCCATGGACTGCAGCATGCCAGGCTTCCCTGTCCATCACCAACTCCCATAAGCCTGCTCGAACTCATGTCCATCAAGTCGGTGATGGACATAGTTGGTGACTGTTAATATTTTCAATAGTATTAAGGAACACCATTTCTCCATGTTATAAGATGCTCCTTGGCAAAAGAGGATTCAGTGATCAAATATGTTTGAGGCACAACACATATTCTAATCTAGAGAGTCATATAACCATGAACAAATTACAGGCTCCGGGAAGTCCAACTTAAGGTTCACTCGGGAACTCCCTGGCAGGCCAGTGGTTAGGACTTGGCATTTTCACTGCCATGGCTCTGGCTCAATCCCTGAGTGGGCAACTACGATCCCTCGAGCTGCATGGCCCGGCCTAACAGGGGGAAAAAAAAATTCACTCAATTCTAGCTCCACAAATTCTTAGAATGTGTCCTACCATTAAGAACAAATTCTAGGCCAGAAGAGGGTCCAAGAAAGAATTCTCGCCATGAACTGTTACCCCACACTTAATCCAACACATCAATTTGTTCCACATTCCTGTGTTCTCTGAGGGCTTAGCCCACATATATATTAATAGAGCCTGATTCTAAAGGCACAGCTCAAGTCAGCTATCAAATAATGCTCAGGAACAGCAAAACTGAGTGATAGGCTGTAAGATCAGAAAGATCTGAAAGAACTGCATATTCACTTTGGGTTTTCCTGTTAGTCTCTACCACTGAAGACAGCGAGCTTGAAATTTTGTCTTGTATTCATTTACTTCCAACACAGTAAATGGAATACCACCAATCAGGCACTTACAGTTTTGGACAAACCCAGCAGTCAAGTGGGCTAGGCACAGGTTCTAAACTTTAGGTCTTAAATTTTGTGGTCTCGTTTCATTCCATACACATTTCTGAGGACATAGTATCGGTGGGTATTTCCAAGAATGTAGAGGTGACCAAACTACAACCTTTACACACCAGAGCTCCAGGCATCAGAAGTACTAGTACTAGCCATTCCCTCTTGTACAGGTTTGGGCACACGTTGAGTGCATGTGTGCTATATCGCTTCAGTTGTGCCCAACTCTTTGAGGCCCTGTGGACTATGGCTTGCCAGGCTCCTCTGTCCATGGGATTCTCCAGGCAAGAATACTGGAGGGGGTTGCCATGCCCTCCTCCAGGGGATATTCCCAACCCCAGGGATTGAATTCGTATCTCCTGCGGTGGATTCTTCACTGCTGAGCCACCGCGGAAGCCCATTCAGCACACAGTAGGTTAATGAATGCTGGTTTGACTTGAGTTCAGAAATCAAGATATGCATTAGTTCTGGTCCACTTTGGTACTCTGGCAGGCCAGGAGCCTAAAGTAGGGCCGAATCAGCCCATTCTGGAGGCTGCTTCAGAATGACTGAGATCTTGAGTAGCTAGACCATCACTACTTCAGGGATGCCAGACCCCTCCGGGAGTCAATTTTTACTAGAAAAGCCCCAGGACCAGAGGAATCCAATAGTGTACTATACACCATGACAGTATTTCTGAATAAGTATACTATAAAACTCTCTAGCTTCTTAAGATGTTAACGGACAGTATATGGTGAAATAGGACTTTAGAAAGGGGCTCAAGTTGACAAGCCTCTGTACTTTAGGACTTCGTGCCTTGAAGCAACGTGCTATGCTCCTTTTATACACTGTTTTTATTTAATCTTTACAGCACTTCTAGAGGTAGGTCTTACTATTATTTTCCTCACTTTTAGAGATGAGCAAGCTAAAGATCAGCAGATCTAAGGACCCTGCTTCAGAGCACACAGGGACCGTCGTGAGGCGCAGAATGGGACTCTGGAATCAGGTCTTTCTGGCATCACAGACTGGCACTGGTGATCACTGAAGCAGTGCTGTTGTTAATACATTGGTGGGCATTACAGCTCTGCCAGAGGGACCCACAGTATACAGGGTTCCCCAAACCAGTTTGATTAGGGAACCTTTTTGACTGAATCAGTACTTGAGACTACCTTTCCATGTAATACATTTTGAGAAATACTGTGGGCAAATGAGTCAGAGATACCCCATGACAGACAGAAGGGATGTGGAAGCAACTCAGCAGGAAAAGCTATTCTAGAAAGAACATTTTACTAAAATGGTGTTCAAAGAATTATTTATCAGAACACATAAATTAAACCCAAGTTGGACAGACAGTCATTTTTTTAACCTCCAGATTCGCAAGCTCCAGCTCCTAGCTCATTTCTGACAAATAATGTTTGATGTGACATTCCAATATATTCATTCACTTAGCTAGCTTTTTAGGACTTGTTGCAGAATTTGACTTACCTCGTAGTTCAACTCATTACATCACTATTTCTTCTTTTTCTTTTTGAGTAGAGAAAGGTTTATTGCAGGACCATGCAAGGAGACTGGTGGTTCATGCCCCCAAAACACCTGAACTCCTATGTCATTGAATTTTTATAAAATATGTTCACAGTAGGAGTATAAGTTTTATCCTGATGTGTATTTCAATAGACCTGCAATATGTATTGTGGGATGAGATAATTCTTCATTGTTTAGGACTGACCAGAATTCTCTACGATCTAGCATCCTGCCCTGTACTGACTAACTGCTGGTAGTAACCCCTTCTAGTTTTGACAAGAGACATCCCACAACTTCAAACTTCCATCTAAGGGAGCAGCATCACCTCCGAGAACCCTGGGTTTAGAGCAAACTGCAAAGTTTAATAAAATATTAATTGAAGGCTAAACACCTATCCTGACCCTGCCTTCAGTCTTCTAGCAAAGAATTCAAGATTTAACGTGCCAGCTTCAATTCTGCATATCCAATATCTCATTACATTTCTCTTTTGTTAATAACATGAACAGATTCAACACAAACTGCCAAAATACCATTTTTAGCCAGAAGGGCCAAGTCCTGCATACTTTGCCAACAACAGCAATAAAGCTAGATAGAAGCTAAGCCCAGGATTGCATGGTGCATTGGCTAATCTCTGAAGCAGCAGCCACAAAGCATGTATACCTGAATAGCCTATCATTTTGTCAAATGTGGACTTTAAGAAGGATGCTGGTTTCATTCTTTTTAAAGTGATTTATTATCAAAAAGCTTGCTCCCTCTCAATGCTGAGTTAGTTCAGCAATGCAGCTCCATCCTTTTCAGGATTATGAGGACTCAAACAACTTTAGACCAAAACAACAATGACCACCACCACCACAACAAAAAAACCAAATGTGACTGTTGGTTCAATAACATATTTACAGACACATCAGAATGCAGTCAGGAATACTGGTTTCACTTCTTGATCGGAATGCTGATCACCATGAAATCTTCTGCGAGAGTCACTTCTTGGAGGTCTAACACTGATTCAGCTTGCTTTTTAAGTTCTACAATCCCATCTGCTTCTCCTTCTCTGGCCAAGGCAACTGGCTTGTACCTCTGACTGAAGTGAGTCAGAACCAGCCTCTTTGCTTGGCACAGCTTTGCGAATGTCGCCGCCATCTGTGGCGTGCTGTGGCCGTGCTCCTTTGCTTTGTCCATCTGGGTGTCATCCAGGGTCGCTTCGTGGATCAACAGGTCTGCTTCAAAGCACAGCTTTACTCCTGCATCATCCACAACCCCAGAACAGTCACCCAAAATACAGATTTTTCTTCCAACAATAGGCTTCTTTAAGACATCTTGGGGAGAAATTGTAACTCCATTTTCCAGAACAACAGAAATTCCGTTTTTCAGCTTCCCATAGGCAGGACCTGGTGGAACACCTAAAAGATGGACGCAGATACCAAAACATCACGGGAATGGAATTTATGACTTGTTAAAGAGCGTCTGTTTCAACAGCACTGCAAATAGCAAATGGAAAAGGCATCCAATTCTTTTCATAATTGTTATAAATATTTTATTACTTGTGGGAAACTGGGATATTTATACATTTTTTAAAAGTTCACTGTTGGCTATTGATACTAGCAATGTCCAAGTACTGAAAACATTTCCAAGCACACGTTTCAGATAAGTTTAAGCTCTTAAGTCCCCCTAAAACCTTATTATAGTCAAGGTAACAGCTGGGATCCTCTGCTGTGCATGGGAATAAGTTTTTGTGTGCTGCATTTAATAAGCTTATCTTCAGGTAAAATTAAAGAGCCCATTTAAATGACAAGTTACCGACAAACTGATTAACGTAATAAAAAGTTGTTAGAGGGGACTGTTGGATCACAACATCGAGGAGAATTTCAGGTAGTTACACACAATCAATCTTCATTTTAAACAGAGGCAGTTCCATGCTTACCGAACTGGGCTTCAATCTCATATTAATCGAGAATAGCACCTGATGATCACTCTGGGCAATACGTGCAAACAGAGTACGTTCACTAATTCCAACATGGATCATGTTTACCGTTTCCCAACACACTGGTATTCTCACAGGTTTGTAGATATTAAAAATATCTTTGGTCTAAGGCAGTTTTCCTCATTACTTAGTGCTTTGTTTTAGTTGGGGAAGAAAGAAGAGATTGTGTAAATAAAGAGAAAGAACACATGAAAAACCACTGCCATGCTTTTCACAGGTTCTGTCGTCGGCATGGCAAGGAAGGCGGTGACACTAGAGGGCTGATGTGCCTGGCGCTGCTTTGGGAGAGGTGCTGAGGGACCTGGGCGTGTGATGGCCTAGCATGGAGAAGGTACGAGGCCTTGGCTGGGCCCCAAGCCAATCTTTGAATGCTTGCTTCCAAGTGTGATGAACCCAGGTATATAAGGCTGGTTGAGGGACTTTCTTGGTGGTTCAGTGGCTAAGACTCCATGCTCCCAATGCAGGAGGCCTGGGTTCGCTCCCCAGGAAACTAGACCTCACGTGCTACAACTAAGACCTGGCACAGTCAAAAAATAAATAAATAAATAAAACTGGTTGAGGCAGTGTTCCAAACACCAAATTACTAATAACTTAATCAAAGTTGACTGACTAGGCCAAGTCAATGAAGAAGGAAAACTCAGAAAGCAGCTAGTTGCAGTTGCATGGTTGAGAACTATGGTGAAAAGTATCTGACCAAAGATGCCACTCAAACATACTTCAAAAAGATGACATGAGAAAATAAAAGCCCAGACCTGAGACATCCACCATCACCCCACCAACCAAGATAGGAAAAGCTGAAGATAAGGCAGATCAAGAATGTGCCTCTAGAGAGCTGAAGAGAGACTTCAAATACATACTTCATTTTTGCTCTGAATAGCATCTTCTGGCCCCAGAGATTTCCCTTAATAAACAAACTTCAGGAAAAGGAAGTAAGTGGAGAAAATGTTTAAGTGTTAGGCCTGGGAAACAAGAAAGGAAGGTTTCTATGACACTTCTAACTGTTTCAGCTCACAACTCAACTGAGGAGAAAGGAGAAAACAAACAAACACTCACCCAGATCTTTCAGTTTCTGTGCGTTGAGTTTACCTGGGCGTTTCTTCTCCACGACTGAAAATCCAAAGGAGGGTATTCGATGAAAGAGGCGAAACGCTTTCACAACAAACTGTTCGTCATCAACCAGGAGGTACGAGTTTTCTTCTGAGTCTAACAGGATAGTTCGTCCTTCTCCCTCTTTGGGGGGGTTGTCTGTTTTATCCACCTGCACAGATTCTTGCAGTTCTTCTGTAGGACACTGATCCGCTGTAGGCACCAGCTCATGGACCACGTAAGGGAAGACCAGCTCCGTGTGAGAGAGTTCCATGGTTCGCCAGATAAAGTCCCGAAGCCCCACAGGGCCATAGATTTCGATGGGCTGTTTGGTGACCATGGACCCACTCTGCAGGCTGATTGTGCAGAGGAGGCCAGGAAGGCCAAAGAAATGGTCTCCATGAAGATGCGTGATGAAGATCTTGGTAATTCTCCCTTTTGATTGAAGCAGAAAAACAAATTTTTGAATTTTTCAGAAATAAAACCCACACAAAGCTGCTTGAAACATGCATGTATTTTTCTACATGATTCCAGAAGCAAGAAAGACAAGTATTATTTCACTGGAAGGTTTTAATAAGATACAACTTTTTTCATAAAACATCTTCAAATTATACAGTGTTACAGTTTTAAGAGTATTTTCCTATACATCCTCTTACTGGAAAAATGAGAAAAGGAAAGAAGTGAAGTGAAGTGAAGTGGCTCAGTCGTGCCCGACTCTTTGGGACCCCATGGATAGTAGCCTGCACCAAGCTTCTCTGTCCATGGGATTTTCAAGGCAAGAGTACTGGAGTGGGTTGCCATTTCCTTCTCCAGGGAATCTTCCCAACCCAGGGATCGAACCCAGGTCTCTCACATTGTAGACAGACGCTTTACCATCTGAGCCACCAGGGAAGTTCTCTCACTGGAAAAAAGAAAAAAGGAAAACGTGTACCAAAATGATTCACTTCAGTAATCAGCTAGGCCTCAAGTGCGAAAGTATCTGGCAGTTACACTGCCCCCTGCTGCTCCCTCTCAGAACAGCAAGTATGTACTCCCAGCATGCTAACAAACGTTCCTTTGGCTCCAACAGACTGGACCAGTGCCTGAAACCAAAATTGCCTTTTAAGGACTCCACACTGGCCAAAGACTAACTAACCAAGCCAGAGCCTGCTTGCCTGGATGAGACAGAAGGAGAAGGAGGAAAAAGCAAGGGGGATGAGGGAGGGGAGGACAGGGAGGAGGGAGAAGGAGGTCGGGAGAAAGGGATAGAGGTGAAGGACCACGGAGGAGGAGGCAACAGATGCTGGAGTGCATATCCGAGGGTAAACCCCCCATGGTGTTTCGTAAAGGCACGTGGGTCCATCCCTTCCTTTCGGTCTGAACTAATACAGCAGCTCTTCCAGTGCATATTGACTTAGGCTGTAACTTGATTTAGCCAATGGTAAACTGTATGGGTTTTCCTGGTGGCTCAGAGGTAAAAAATCTGCCTGCCAAAATAGGAGATGCAGGTTCGATTTCTAGGTCGGGAATATCCCGTGGGGGAGGGCATGGCAACCCACTCTGGTATTCTTGCCTGGAGAATTCCATGGACTGAAACACCCTCCAGGCTGCAGTCCATGGGGGTCACAAAAAAGTCAGACATGACTGAGTGACTGAACAACAAACTGAATCTACTCCTGGTACGTGGCAGGATGCCACATCAACGTTTTTCAGAGATGCACCACAAAGCCTTTTGAAAGTAACAATCACAATTAACATATTTTTAATATAGCTCATGACCTGCCTATTTAGTTTATTGTGATGGGATCTGTCCTGTGACATCCAGGTAACAGTGTGCTCCAAGCGAGTCTTCTCAGTGTTACTACATCAAGCCAGGCACTGTAGCAGAGAACAATGGACCAGGTAGGGGCTGATCTTGAACCTTGAGAATCCCCAGGAGGCACACTAGAAGTTTCCCCAACATGCTCCTTTTTGTTGCCTTGGTTTAGTCTTTGTTTTTGCTGTTTTTTTACTTCTGGAACGCTTTCATTTCCCCCTTTCTGCTGTCTGGGCTGCCAACAGCCCCCCACCCTCCCAAGTGGGACCTAAAGAATCAGCAGACAAAAGAACTGCATCAGTTGTTGAGTCGTGGTCTCACACTGACCTCAAAACTGCCAAGTCAGACTTTCCGGGGCCTCTCCCTATTTACTGCAAAGCACAGCCAAAGCTGAATACCAAACAATCAGTGAACTCAAAGCAAGTGAGACACGTTAGGTAAGAAAAAGTAACTTCCACAGTTATCACAGTTTCATGGAAGACAGACATTTCATTTTTTAAGAAACTTGATTTCAGTGGGAGAAGGAATGGCAACCACAATTATCAAAGGTAAGAGGAAGCTATCAAATGAAAAAAGAAAAATGCCTGAGTTCCCTTTCACTTAAGAACACGAAAATTACCAGGGAAAATGTCATCCATATAGGAGTAGAAGACTAAGCATCCTCTATGCCCAAAGGAATGATGCACTGATATTTACTGCGGTAGGAAAATGTCTACATTATTGATACATACTATATTCAGTTGGAAAAAAAAAGTAATACCAAATATAGTTTGATTGCATTTATGCAAAATTATATACAAACACACACACAAATATACCTGCACCACTACCATAACTATATGTATAGAAAATTCACTGACCAGAGAGAGAGATTTGGGATTTTCTTATTTATATTTTTCTGTTTTGTTTAAACTTTTACAATGAACATGTATACTTATTATAATCATTTTAAAATTATACTTGTATAATACTTTTTTGTAATCATTTTTGAGGGAGAAAAAAAGCTTAAGCTTACCTTTAAAATTATGAAAAAAAATAGATATGACAAACGCACACTTTTTAATCAGATGCTTGGATATCAGGACCATGGAAAGTTGAAAGAAGTATATTTAGACAGACAGAAAGTACTTCCTTATGAAACCCATAAAATATTATTACCCCAGGAGGTAGTATAAGCTAAAAGGCTTTCGAAGATTCCAACAGTGATGGGTCCATATTTGGTTACTGAGAGAAACCAAGATGTATTGAGGATTCCAGGTTGAGATTGGGGCTTTAGAAGTGCTAGAGTGTCTTTGCTGATGTTCAGGGATTACCATATCATCTCCTCCCTGAGGCCAGGAATTCTTTTTTTAAATCAATAAAAATTTAATAAGCTAAAAGTTCCCTTTAGATTTTATTTTAGTATTATTATTTTTTGGCCAAACTTTTATTTTAAAAAGCTTGAGCTTTGTGATCTGTTGAAAAATAACTGTAAAATATAAAACATGAGAGAAAGGTATTATGGCAAATAGAGTTAAGGCGGTACCCGTGGCCCCTGCCTCCAGCTGTCCACATCCCTCTATAATTCCTTCCTTGTGAGTGTGGGTGGGACTGGGCGCTTGCTTCTAACCAGTGAAACACGGCACAAGGATGCATTGCGATTATGTTCTAAGAGTCCATCTTGCTGGCAGACTTGCTCTTAAGTCTCCTTCTCCCTTCCAGGCAGTAAAAGGAAGCAGGCTAGCCTGCAGCAGAAACCCCCATGACCAGGACCGACAGCAGGCCTCAGGTTGCCGCAGCAGCCTTCGTTCAGCACCTAGAAGGTTCTGCCAACAACCTGAGTGAGCTCTGAAATGAGACCCCAGCACTGGCCAAGACCTGGGCTGCAGCCTGCTGAGATCCTGGAACAGAGAATCCAGTTAAGCCTGGCCTGAAGTCCCTGACCCACAGAAACTATGAGATAATAAATGCAAGTAACCCACTAAATTTTTAATCCGTTGTGCAGAATTAGATAACTGACACAGGTACTGAGTGAAAACTGGAGACTTATCCCTAAACCCAAACCTCTTAATACAACAGTCACTTGTTTCTATTTTAATTACCCTGCCACCTCAACTCCTACTCTCTAAATATTACAGCCACCACTCTGGCGTGTGCCTACCCTGCCAGGTCTCGTGAAAGGAAGCCTTGTGTGATCCCAGGGAAGTAAAGCATAACACTGCTCTGACCACAGGGTTTCAACATAAGACAGTATGTGATTAGGGTTGAACTGTGTACACCTGTCCCAAGTGATATGCCTGGTTCCTTCCTCCAACAGTTCTCTTCCTAACCCTCTATCTAGGTCTGGGATATCACCACATATAACCTGGAGTAATTCTGTACTTCTTCACATCCTAAGACATTCACTCAGTCACGTCTCCTGCTGGCTCTACACATATCTCTTTGAGTCTCTCAAATTCATCCTTATTCCTACTTTCTGCTCCAGCATCTTCATCTTCTCTCTCTCACCAGGTGAATGCAACTGCCTTGGGCCTGATGCCACTCTCTGTCCCAATACATTTGCTATTGGAAAACTGTCCTAAAACACAAATCAGACCATGTCATTTCTTGGATTAAAAAGTATTTAATTATTTCTTGTTGACAACAGCCTAAATAATAAGGCCCAGATACCTTAGAATACCACCGAAGTCTTCACAGCTGGCCCTCACTTTAAGCATTCCTGTCTCTCATCTCTGCAGTCAAGTACTCAGAGTGCTGGATGGCTTAGGATTCCCCAAACACGTCATGTCTCTGGAAACTCCCTTACTTCCTGCTCACTCTGTCATCTGTTCCCTGAATATCCATCCCTGCTTCTCCTCCCAGAGAAACGTCTATTCATCTCTTATATCCTCGCCCGACTGTTACTATCTCTGAGTCGCTTTCTCTGAACAGTTTGTGTCCTCCTCCTCTGTGCTTCAAAAGTAGCTAGAAAACACCTCTTAATTCCGACTTGTCACATCTCACCATGACTGTCTGCACATCAGTTTCCACCACTAGACCAAGGGATCCTCGGATGCTAGAGCTATCTTTCTTTTAGTCATTAAACGCCAGGTGCTGTGATGAGCCGTAGGAATAATTTCAGTAACTACCGCTTATCAAGATCTAACGAGTGAGAGGCCCGGTACTAAGCTGAACATCTTACTCACGCATTAACAGATATCACCAGGCATCCCCTAGGTGCGCACATGCTCAGCGAGTCTAGTCGTACAGGGAACACACAGTGAACACAGAAACAACTTCCTGAGCAACACAATTTTAGACCCTGATGATGCTAAAAAGTCAGGAGAACCAGCACAAAGCAGGAGAATGCCTGGGGTGAGGGAGAAATTACTTAACCCAAGAAGTTTGGGGGAAGCCTTTGAGGAGACAACATTTGGGTTGAGATTTAACTGATGAGAAGTAGACAACCACACAGAGAAGGGATTATTGTATACAATTCTTACATCACCCCTTTTAAGTGGAGGGTTTAAGTGAAGTGAGTGAGTCAGTCGTGCCGACTCTTTGCAACCCCATGGACTATACAGTCCATGGAATTCTCTAGGCCAGAATACTGGAGTGGGCAGCCTCTCCCTTCTCCAGGGGATCTTCCCAACCCAGGGATCGAACTCAGGTCTCCTGCGTTGCAAGCAGATTCTTTACCAGCTGAGCCAGAAGGGAAGCGCAAGAATACTGGAGTGGGTAGCCCATCTCTTCTCCAAGGGATCTTCCCAACCCAGGAATTGAACCGGGGTCTCCTGCATTGCAGGCAGATTCTTTACCAGCTGAGCCATCAGGAAAGCCCTGATAGGGGGGTTTTAACCCCATTTTAAAGATGAGAGAAGAAAAACTCAAGCTTGCTGGTCTGCTAAGGTGATAAGCAGAGACACAGCTGGGACTGGAATACTGGTCTACCCAACTCTGGGCCAAGGCTCTGTGAACACTGGACCCTTCGGTGGGCCTGGGGCGAGGCTCGCTCTGTTCCCTCTGGCCAAAATGCCCTTCTTCTCCTCAGCCCAGGGAGCCCTTCCTCCTCCTTCAACAACTCACATATCACCCCCTCTCAGATGTCTTCGCTGATGACCCCAAGCAGAAAAGAACCACTCACTCCTCAGAACACCTACTTCCCTCTCATGATACTTACACCCACCTCCTGGGGGAAGTAAGCATGTTCCCGTGCTTGAGCAGTGTCTTTTTAACGTGTCCGATGTATCCCACTCCATTCTCCATGCCCTAAGCCTATGTACATCCTTCCTCTTCAATTTACAGGAAGAATGAAAAGTGAAGGACTGAAGGGAAGGAAGGAGAAGGAGGAAGTAAGTTGGGTAGTCATTCAGCTAGTTCATCTAGGCATCTGGGTGTGGCCAGATGCCTGAATGCCTTCCAAGTCTTGCCAGGGCTCCAGCACTGAAATGGGGTACAACTGCTGGGGTTGTTTCTGGGTAGAAGGCCCAAGGAGAGCCGAGAAAATGAAGACGAGCAAGAGACAGCCCTAATTAGAAAGTAGAACGTATACTCACCTGCTTTAAGTTGGCTCTTCATAAGCTGTGTCTGGGTCCCCTCCCCACAGTCAAAGAGCCAGCACTCGCCTTCACACCGAAGGACCAGAGCGGAGGCACCCCGGGTCGGGGATGGGTATGCTGCACCTGTCCCCAGAAATGTCACATCCATAGACATCTTCCACCCTGCAACGAGAAGGTCACTTAGGGATTATCACACATCACTGCTCAAAATCACCGAGAACAGGTTCTTGTGAGTTTCACGGTTATCTAACTTCTATATATTGAGAACAGTGTGGATTCCTGTTCTCTAATAGTTTTCCGCAGAAATCTAAAGAAAGATTTTAGTAACTCTTAATCAGTAAAAGCTACAAATTACCAAACCTTGTATGACTGCTCACGCAAATAAACAAACAAAAAAAAAAGCCAAACTCAGTTAATTAAAAACTACAGTTGAGGGCCTCCCTGGTGAAACTGAAAGTGTTAGTCACTCAGCTGTGTCCAGCTCTTTGTGACCCCATAGACTGTAGCCCGCTAGGCTCCTCTGTCCATGGAATTCTCTAGGTAAGAATACTGGAGTGGGTTGCTATGCCCTTCTCCAGGGGATCTTCCTGACCCAGGGATAGAACCCAGGTCTCCTGCACTGAGGCGGATTCTTTACCATCTGAGCCACTTGGAGAGCCCTCCCTGGTGGCTCAATAGTAACGAATCCACTTGCCAACGCAGGAGACGCAGGTTCAGTCCCTGGTCTGGGAAGATCCCACGTGCTGTGGAGCAACTAAGCTTGTGCACCACAGCTACTGAGCCTGTGTTCTGGAGCCCGGGAACGGAAAAAAGAGGAGCCATCAGAATGAGAAGCTTGTGCACAGCAACTAGAACCTGCTTGCTTCAACTAGAGAAAGGCCTGTGCAGCAACGAAGACCCAGCGCAACCAAAAATTAAATAAATAAATACAAAAAATTATATATATATATGTAACCAAACTGTAGTTGAATTCCAACCACACAACATTCTGGAAAAGGCAAAACTATGGGGATAGTAAAAAGACAGTGGTTTGGGGGGGAAGGGAGGGAGGGATGGGGTTTTTAGGGCAGTAAAACTATTCTGCATGATACAGTAAAGACAGACACATCATACATTGGTCAAAACCCATAGTATATACAACACAAAACGTGAATGAGCCCTAATGTAAACTGTGGGTCAATACTGGCTCATCACCGTTGAACCACACTAACGTAAGATGTCAGCACTAGGGGAATCTGATGAGGGGCAGTGGTGGGGAGTGGGTATATAAGGACTCTGTACTTCCTGCTGATTAATTTTTTTGAAAATCCTTCTAATAATAAACAGCTCTAGTGAGGTTCTGGGCAGGAGAGGGAACTTAATTATGCTCACTAAGTGATCTCTCTCTGGTGAGCAGCTCATGGTGAGCAGCCCTTTCTCTGAACCATCAGAAACCACAACAAAACGCTACAACACTCGACAGCAATGTGAGTAACACACAGTAACGCTGAGGGAACGTCTCACTCCCCTGATAAGAGGGTCCATGAGGGGTTAGCGCTTGGGCTTCTGCTCTCACAGGTGATCAGCAACAACCTGCGGAGGGTGTAGATTTCTGCCAACTCCTGATATCTCTTTTTCCTTTCACTATTTTTGGGCATATCTATCTCTGATACAGTTCCTTTTTAAAAAGATTTATTGATTTACTTTTTGGCTGCAGTAGGTCTTCACTGCTGTACTCAGGCTTTCTCTAGCGGCAGCAAGAGGGGGCCACTCTTCATTTGGTGTGCAGGCTTCTCACTGCGGTGCCCCATGCACTGCAAGGCAGATTCGTAACTACTGGACCACCAGGGAAACCCCTCTGATACAGTTCTCTGACAGGAGATACGCATCAAGTAAAATAAACCCAAACTTCAGTTCAGTTCGGTTCAGTCGCTCAGTTGTGTCCGACTCTGCATGACCCCGTGGACTGTAGCACGCCAGGCCTCCCTGTCCATCACCAACTCCCAGAGTTTAGTCAAACACATGTCCATTGAGTCGGTGATGCCATCCAATCATCTCATCCTCTGTCGTCCCCTTCTCCTCCTGCCTTCAATCTTTCCCAGCATCAGGGTCTTTTCCAATGAGTCAGTTCCTCACATCAGGTGGCCAAAGTATTGGAGTTTCAGCTTCAACACCAGTCCTTCCAATGAACACTCAGGACTGATCTCTTTTAGGATGGACTGGTTGGATCTCCTCACTGTCCAAGGGACTCTCAAGAGTCTTCTCCAACACCACAGTTCAAAAGCATCAATTCTTCAGTGCTCAGCTTTCTTTTGAGTCCAACTCTCACATCCATACCTGACTACAGGAAAAACCACAGCCTTGACTAGACAAACCTTTGTTGGCAAAGTAATGTCTCTGCTTTTTAATATGCTATCTAGGTTGGTCATAACTTTCCTTCCAAGGAGTAAGTCTCTTTTAATTTCATGGCTGTAGTCACTATCTGCAGTGACTTTGGAACCCAAAAAAATAAAGTCAGCTTCCACTGTTTCCGAATCTATTTGCCAAAGTTATATATAACCAATTACAGATTATCCACATGGATGGCAAGGAAGGAAACAAACATGTAAGTTTAAGAAAAACTACTAAAACAGGAAAACTCGACAGGGAGCTGGATAAATATACTATCTACAGGGGGAAAGAAACCTATCAGAAACTTTTCTCAGTCCTTGCAAAAATGAAAAAAACCCTCAGTCACAAGAGAAAAAAAAAGTCTTATAGCTAGAAATAAAGTTAACGAGAAAGGAACAGGCCCTAAAAGACTCAAAGAGAGAAATACATTAGCTTCTCTGATAGGAGATTTACTATCACCGAAATGCCTCTTTCCATAATTAATGCATGTATATTTAATGCAAATTCTATCAGATTTCCAGTGCGATTCATCTTGGAACAAACATAACCCAAAGATCACATGAAAGAAAGAAAGTAGGTCTGAGAATGGGCAAGAAAAGCATACAAAGTAGTGAGTACTGATTTACTTTTCTAGGTAGTAACATGACACTAATCACGCACAATGGAAAGATACATTATTGGCCACAAACATAAAGTTGTAAGTAAGAGAAGGGATAGTCTGGAAATAAACCCAGGTACACTGGAAATCAATATGTAACAGAAATGTAAAAAGAGTGGCTTTTTTAAATGAATGACGCTGACATAATTGGTTATTTTCGCAGAAAAAGCGAAGCAAGATTCTTATCTTGCATCCTATATAAAAATACATTCCACATGGTTCAGAAATTCAAAAGTGTTCAAAAAAATTAGGAGAATATGTATACAAATTTGGGGATGAAAATCCCTTAATGGCAAGACATGAAACACAAAGCTTTTAAAAAGACATTTTTACTACATAAAAATTTTCATATATCAAAAGACTCTTAATGTCAAAGGACCTCCCCCTGCCAAAAAAAAAAAATCTGGAAAAAACTGTACTGTTTGATAACGGGTTAATGCCCCTAAGGGGCTTCCCTAGTGGCTCAGAGGTTAAAGCGTCTGCCTGGAATGCAGGAGACCCAGGTTTGATCCCTGGGTCAGGAAGATCCCCTGGGGAAGGAAATGGCAACCCACTCCAGTACTCTTGCCTGGAGAATCCCATGGATGGAGGAGCCTGGTAGGCTACAATCCATGGGGTCGCAAAGAGTTGGACACGACTGAGCGACTTCACTTCACTATTTAATGCCCCTAAGAAATGGTTCAAGCAAATGCATTAAAAAAGAAAAGTACAAAATAGGAAACTAAAACAATGAATATACACTAGAAATTCACAAAAGAAATCCAAAGAGCCAATAAGCATGAATGATATTTACTGTGAAACTTTTAAGGTGGCTAAAATTTGGAAACCATCTGAATATACAGATAGATAGATAAATATAAATATGGAAACAACTGAGTATTTTATTGTACATTCATATCATGAACTATCTGTTCTACAGCTCAGCCAGGTCTGTGACTCCTGCACTGAAGGGATGACAATGAGAAAAGTTACAGATGGCTATGGCATAATCTCATTTTTAAAACAATGCCCAAACATCTATGTTATACAAGACAGAGAGAGTCTGGTGAGGAACAATATACACCGTACTGCTACAATGGTTATCTCGGGGGTGATTAAAATGATGGTGGTGGAGATTAACTTTTTAAAAAAATCCTTGAATTGTTTTTGGTTGCAATAAGCAGCATTTTATTTACCTATTTGACTTTATTTTGCATTTAATTTACTTCATGACTTAAAAAAAAATGTGTCATAAAGCTAAACATGCTTTTCTGACTATGTGTCACCTCATCTCCCTTTCCATTGGGGGTACAGTCAGCTCCCCACCCCGGCCCCACACCTCACACAGCAGGTGGGTGGTACATCTCTCCACCCCACACATGAGTTTTTAGGTTATTGCTAGTGACCTTTCCATGCCTTACTCCACATTTTCACTTCCAAGATCAAGACTTCCTCTGATAACTCTATAGTTTAATTTGCAAAGGCTTTCTGATTGGACTGCAGTTTGCAAGAGCCACAAGAGTAAAGTGAATACAGAAAGTCAAAAATTTAAGGTAATAAATGCAGAAGGTGTAATAGAATATAAACACTTTGCATGTGTAACTGATAGTAGATCTAAGCCAGTGGTACAGAATCCTGAAGTACTCATCACCTGGAGATCTTTTAAAACATCAACCATTGGGCTCCATCCCAGAATCAACAGGAAATTCCGCAAGAGACATGTGTTTTAGAACTGAATAAGAAAAATTCTTCCCCTGTGATCCTAACATGCAGTCAGTTTTGAGAACCAGTTAGTGAAAGGCTAGTGGAGAACTACAATGGATGGATCAGGCTGACCTGAACTCACTAGTCAACAAGTCAATTAAAAAAAATAAAAAAAATTTTGTTATGCAAAATTTCAAACACACACAAAAGGAGAGAGATTAGTATAACGTACTGTCACACTGAGCTTCAACAATTATCAACTCAAGGTCAATCCTGTTTCCTCTTTATCCCCCATCTACCACCTAAGAATATGTAACAAGTGGTATTGGGAAGTTCCACCAGGGAGCACAAGCTGTCTGACTGTCTCTTTTTCTGATGTTAGCAACCATTAGTGATCCTTTCCAGGAAACACTATTTCATTAGGGGTTGTCAAAAGGTGATATTCTCTCATTCCTTCTGTAGTTATTAGTATTCTGTAATTCCCTGATCAATCAGTCACCCTGCAATACAATTTGTATGGAAAAGAGCCAGTGATCAATCTTAACACCACAGAGGCACGACCTAATCCAACTCCTGACGTGATGCAATATGAAGCACACAGTAACCGATGAGGTTTTCTTGCCAAAAAATATAACATGTATCTGGAAAAGGCTGTCTTCTAAACACGTTTATTAGAGCACACCACAGCGAAGGAAAAAGCAAAAATCAGTATGTAAGAAACAGTACAGGACAAATGGCTTGACTTCTTCAACAACCTAAATACTAGGAAAAATAATAATTGAGAGAGAGGAGGAGACAAAGAGATGTGAGCCATCAAACAAACGTAACATGTCTAGCTTGTCTGAATCCTGATTTGGACCACCAGATGATGGGAGGGGGAAAAAAATGAGAGCACAGGGGAAATGCAAACTTCACCAGAGAGTAACAGGAGATTCTTATGAGACTGATAATGCTGTTATGTTCAATGAGTTACTGTGTTGTGTAAACATAAGCCAGTATTTAATGGATGAAATGGTACATTTTGATTTGCTTTAAAATAATCCAGTGGGGGTGAGGGTGCCAGATGCAACTAGATCAATTAGCGATTAGTACATGAGTTGGTACATTCTGTACACAATTCTGTTTTTGTATAGATTTGAAAGTTTCCATAATAAAAAGTTTAAAAGCAAGCCAAATAACCAAAAGTCTTCCATTAGGTCGGGAAGTAACCAGAAATTTAATCACTGGTGCGCGTTATGCACCACTAGGAAATAAGTAAGCAAACCAGGTTTTGGGTCTTGTCTTCTTGGACAACAAAACAAAACAAAACAAAACAAAACTCAGCCGTTTGTTTTCTGACAGTACACATTCCTAGCGAGAATACAACACACGACCGAGCTCAGTAGGGTCACTTGACACTCTGGGCTAGTGGCTCTTAGTCCTGGCTGCAGACTACAATCCCCGGAAGATTCTAAAGACTGTCGGGCTCCGAAGGAGTTTTCAGGCAGAGGCGGTGCCAAGCCTGCAATCCACCCAAGCGGTGCAGGCAGGGCAGGTCCTGTCATCCTCCATTTTAGAGATGAAAGGGCCGAGGCCCTCTGCACAGAGAGTGGCCTTTGCGAGGCCAAGGCCTAGCCAGCTGTGGCCAGAGGCCGGGTCTCCGACCGCCGGCCGGCCCAGCAGCTCCTCCACGCCTATCGAGCAAAAGGAGGGTGGGAGGCGGCAGAGGCGCGGGGCAGGGTGTCCTCGGCCCGCAGGTCGGGGTAAGCAGGCGCGATGAGGGGCGGTGGGTGGACAAGGCGCGTCCTAGCTCCCCGGCTCGGGTCCTCGGTTTCCGGCCCAGCCCGCGACTCCGCGGGTCGCCCGAGCGCTCGATCGGTTTGGCGGGCGCGGGGGAGGCCTCGGTGGCGCAGACCCCGGCCCGCCCCCCACCTCGGGCGCGCCGTGCCCCACTCACCCACTCCCCGAGGCCCGCGGCGAGGCCCGGCCGTCCGCGGGGCGGCGACGCGCGCGGACGGAAGTGCGCCGCCGGCCGAGTCCGCGACCCACCGCTCTAGGAGGCGCCGGAGGTCCGCGCTCGGTGGTTCTCCGCGGAGCGCGACCCCGGCGTGAGGCTGAGCTGTGGGTCCGCCGCTCTGTCCCGCGGCGAGTGGGACTGCCCCTAAGAGGGCTGCGGTATCCCGGGAAGACCAGAGCGCCTGAAGTGAAAAATGTCTGCTGTGTGGGTTGCTTTTTTATTTTTATTTTTTGGCCACTGCTTGGGAGCATGTGGGGTCTTAGTTCTGCAACCAGCGATCAGACTCTCACCCCCTGCCCTTGAAGCCCAAGGTCTTAACCACTTGGACCGCCAGAGAAGTCCCTACTGTATGGCTTTTTTTTTTTTTTTGCCATGTAACGTTGATGCTTTTGAACTGTGGTGTGGAGACTTTTCTAAGTCCCTTGGACAGCAAGGAGATCCAACCAGTCCATCCTAAAGGAGATCAGCCGTGAGTGTTCATTGGAAGGACTGATGTTGAAGCTGAAACTCCAATACTTTGGCCACCTGATACGAAGAGCTGACTCATTTAAAAAGACCCTGATGCTGGGACAGTTTTAAGGTGGGAGAAGGGGACGATAGAGGATGAGATGGTTGGATGGCATCACTGACTCAATGGACATGAGTTGGGGTAAACCCCGGGAGTTGGTGATGGACAGGGAGGCCTGGCGTGCTGCAGTCCATGGCGTGCTCAGTCAGACACGACTGAGCGACTGTACTGAACTGAACGTTTTCAAACAAGAGCGTTCTCCCAGATGCTTTGCTCTGGCATATTTGCGTAAAGTCTGTGATTTTATGGGGATGAATCTATCTGAAGCACTAAAAACGGAAGCGTGCGGTGCCTTGGAATCAGAGTTCATAGTAGAACTTACTCTAGATCCCAAGTCTTCTTTCGATTCCACTTTGCACTTCCAGGGATACCGCGGAATGTCTCCTGAAAAATTCGCAGCTGCGGGTGCTGTGCCCGCAGCAGGGTCGCCGGTGTTTTCACTTGCTGAGCGGAGCGCACAGCCACAGCATCGCCTCCTGGACACGTGGGTGAGGAGCCCCGGCCGAAACTGCACGTGGCCCTGGTGGAAAAACTGATTCAGGTCAAACTCCAGCTTTCAAAGCTTCACACTCTTGCGTAGTGTCAGATGTACTGATTTTTGCTTACATGCTGGAGGTGGTCAAAGTATCCAGCAGCTCTATAACAAGGTTAGAAGTGCTGTGGATGGAGGGTTTTTAACACTACCTGGAGAGTGGGATCATTTACTTTTGGGCCTGTTCAAAGCTTTTATTTATGCAAGCGTTACTTAAGCTCCGCCTTTGTGGAGAGAGAATCCGACTTTGATAATGAATTTTTAATATATGTCATGGTTCCTGGTTTTAGGAGCATACACCAAGGTTGGAAAAAGAAGTAGCAGAAAGTCACTAATAAAATGAGGGAGCAAAGGAGAAAACAGACAGTGACAAAAATAGGGAGATCATTAAATTAAGGAAGGGTTAGGGAATTCCCTGGGAGTCCAGTGATCAAGACTCTGCACTTACACTGCCAGGGGTGAGTTCAATCCCTGGTCAGGGAACTAAGACCTCACTGCCTTGCAAAAAAAAAAAAAAAAAGCAGGGGGTGGTTAGACTTGAGCTGGGTCTTGTGGGAAGGTTGAGACTTGGATTAATCTCCTGGAAATGGAAAAATAAGGAAATAAGGTGGATTTGTTCAAGCAGGAACTGGTTTATCAACATTTTAAAAAACAGGACCTTGAACGTTGTTTATTCGGACACTTGCCTGGCTGAGAAATGCTCAGGAAGACACATTCTACAACTAGGTCTTGACCACAACTCGGCTAGGGGTTCCCTGTAGCAGTGCCCCCAATAGATCTGCCCATTCCAGAGGTTCCTGGCTTAAACCTACCATCCCCTATGCCCACCCCAATCAAGATTTCTTACAACTGCTTTTCTCAGAGGTTATTATAGCTTTAGAGAGTTCTAGACAGTGCTTTATGTTCATTTAAAAAATGTATGGGAAATTTTTAACATACACAAAAATTGAGAAAACATTTAATGAACCTCTATATAGAATCATCATTCATCTTCAATAGTTACTATGTCCAGTTTTTTTCACTTAGAACCCTGCCCCTGCAAATATAACCTAGCCCTTAATTAACCATTTACAGTTATTATAAAATACTGGCTTTGTTCCCTGTGTTATACAATATATCCTTGTAACTTATTTATTTTATACATAGTTATCTTAATCTGTTAACCCTATCTCACTCCTTCTCCATCCCCTCTCTCTGTTGGTAACTAATAGTTTTCTATATATGTGAGTTCTGTTTCTTCTTTGTCATATTTACTAGTTTATTTTTTTGCATTCAACATGTGATATCATACATTACTTGTCTTTTCTGATATTTTCACTCACCACGATGCCCTCCAAGTCTGTCCATGTTGCAAACACAAACTTTCATCTCTTTTTATGGTTGAGTGGCCCTTCCCTGGTAGCTCAGTGATCAAGAATCCGCTGGCCAATACAGGAGATGCAGGTTTGAACCTGGGGTCAGGAAGATCTCTTGGAGAAGGAAATCACAACCCATTCCAGTATACTTACCTGGGAAATCCTATGGACATAAGAGCCTGGCAGGCTGCAGTCCATGGGGTCACAGGAGTCAGACACTAAATGACAACAAATATTCCATCATATAGATACCGTATCTTCTCTGTATGTTCGTCTGTTGATGGACATGTAGGTTGCTTACATATCTTGGCAATTGTAAATTGATACAGCCACTGTGGAAAGCAATATGGAGATTTCTCAGTACTACTGTGAACACAAGTACATGTGTCTTTTTTTTTAATTTATTTTTTAATTGAAGGAATACATGTACCTTTTTAATTAACATTTTACTTTTCTTTGGATCAATACCAGGAGTGGAATTGATGCATTGTATGGTAGTTCTTTCTTTAGTTTTTTGAGAAAACTCTGTTTTCTCACAACATTTCTTAGTGTTTTCCACAGTGGCTGCACTAATTTATATTCCCACCAACAGTGTAGGAGGGTTCCTTTTTCTCTACACTGTTGCTAACATTTGTTGTTTGAGATTTTTTTGATGATAGATGTTCTGAAAGGTGAAAAATGGCTGTTGAGAAAGTGTTGGACTATAGAGAAGGCTGAGCGTTGAAGAGCTGATGCTTTCAAATTGTGGTGCTGGAGAAGACTCGAGAGTCCCTTGGACTGCAAGGACATCAAACCAGTCCATCCTAAAGGAAATCAACCCTGAACATTCATGGGAGGACTGATACTGAAGCTGAAAGCTCCAATACTTCAGCCACCTGATGCAAAGAGCTGACTCATTGGAAAAGACCCTGATGCTGGGAAAGATTGAAGACAAAAGGAGAAGAGGGTGGGAGAGGATGAGATGGTTAGATAGTATCACCAACTCAAGGGACTTGAATTTGAGCAAAGATAGTAGAGGACACAGGAGCCTGGCATGCTGCAGTCCATGGGGTCACAAACAGTTGGATATAACTTAGTGACTGAACAACAAATTCTAAAATATGATACCTCAATGTGTTTTTTAAAATATATATACTTTTTCTTACTTATTTCTTTAGCTGTGCCAGGTCTTAGTTGTGGCATGTGGGGTCTAGTTCCCAGACCAGGGGTCAGACCAGGGCCTCCTGAAATGGGAGCTTGAAGTCTTAACCACTGGACCACCAGAGAAGCCCCTGTTTATTAGTTTTTAACAAAAGGATAACTCTGGGTGCAAAGGGAGGTCATTTCTGTGGTTTGGATGATACTCAGGTTTTGCCCGTGTGTAGACGTGACGGTCTACATGGTGTCAGATTTCATTCTCTTGGGCTCCAAAATCAACGCAGATGGTAACTGCAGCCACAAAGGTAAAAGACGCTTGCTCCTTGGGAGACAAGCTATGACAAACCTAGACAGTGTGTTAAAAAGCAGAGACATCATTTTGCCAACAGAAGTCCGTATTGTCAATGCTGATTTTCCCAATAGTCATGTATGGTTGTGAGAGTTGGACCTCACACATAAGGAAGGCTGAGCGCTAAAGAATTGATGCTTTTGAACTGTGGTGTTGGAGAAGACTCTTGAGAGTCCCTTGGACTACAAGGACATCAAACCAGTCCATCCTAAATGAAATCAACCTTGAATATTCATTGGAAGGACTGGTGCTGAAGCTGAACCTCCAATACTTTGGCCACCTGATGCAAAGAACCGACTCACTGGAAAAGACCCTGATGCTGGGAGAGATTGAGGGCAAGAGGAGAAGGGGACAACAGAGAATGAGATGGTTGGATGGCATCACCGACTCAATGGACATGAGTTTGGGTAACTCTGGGAGTTAGTGATGGACAGGGAGGCTTGACATGCTGCAGTTCATGGGGTCACAAAGAGTTGTACACAACTGAGTGACTAAACAAGACGTGATGTTGGAGTGACCTTGTTTTTGTCTTAATCCATTGTGGTCACAGTCGCCTTGTCAATGTCCTGTGAGATATCCATCACTCACTGCCGCAGGGACAGCTCACAGGGGGAACTCTGGGTGTCAGTGAGTGTATCCCATTCAACAGGAGAGCTCAGCCATGAGTTCCTAGTATCAGGTCAGCTCCTGGAAGTTGAGAGCTGCCGCTTTTCACTTTCTCAAGGTTCCTGGAGAGATGAGGGGAAGGGGAGCTTGGGGACACCTTCTTCTGATCGTCCCATTTCTCTGTGAGATTGAAGCAAGGCTGTCTTGAGAGCTAGGATGCAGGAGAACATCAGGGATCTGAGAGAAGGGAAGGTACCGGAGTTACCGGACTGGGATACGCCAGGAGCATTGAGGCTGTCTTGAAGTTCGTGATTCTGACTCGGTGAGACAGCAGGACCGTGATGTTCAGCTGCCCTGTTGTGCAGGGCGGGCTGTGCTTAAGAGGAGAGTCTAAACGGGACTGAAGTTTCTGTCACAAACATGTCACAAGAGCTCTGAATCGTGGCTTTGCATTTTAGTAGCTATGTGACCCCCTCAGATCCTACATCTGTAAAATGGGGGAAATGTCAACACTTCAGAAGTTCATTGTGATGCTTGAATGAGTAAAAAAATATCAGGTACTTAGGACAGGGCCTGGCTTGAAGAAGCACTCAGTAAGTATGAGCTCTAATGCCATCTTCTCCCTTAATCACAGAATCAACATACAGTCTTTCTGTTTTAGTATTCTAACACTAAGGTCTGGGAAGGTGTATGTGGTGGGGGAAGAGGTGAGAAATCATTCCTTTACTCCTCTGATTAAACAAAATAAGGAGAGAAAGAGGGTAAAGAAACAGACAGAAGGAAATGAAAAGATGAGCAGAATCACTAGGTCTACAGCGAACTTCAGTCTAACAGCATATTCTCAGGGGATCAAGTATTTTGGCATGCGTTTACGGTTTAATACCAAGTGCGTGTGTTTTAAGATAATACCAAGATAATACCTTACAGCTGCCTTTAAAAACATGATCATAACACATTTTTGATACATAGCAAAATTTTATTAAGAAAATACACACATCTCAGAGTTTTAGATTAACGTATACACACTGCTATATGTAAAATAGATAACCAACAAGGCCCTACTGTATAGCACAGGGAACTATATTCAATATCTTGTCATAACCTCTAAGGGAAAAGAATCTGAAAAAGAATATATATATATGTAACTGAATCATTGTGCTGTACACCTGAAACTAACACAATGTTGTAATGAACTATATACTTCCATTAAAAAAAGAAAATACACACATTTCAGTAGAACTTATATATCACAAATGAGAAAAAATAGTTCATACCATTAGGAAGTTTTTAGACTGACTCTTGGAAGCATCTGGAATATGTCAATCTGGTATAATACACTCTACACAAGGCTTTCCCCTTAAACTGGTATTTCCATAGGCTATTTCCACAACACTGCTTATTCCAAATACAAAGGTGAGAAAGGGTAATGACTTTTGCTACATGCAACTCCCTTCAAGTCAATAATGAATGCTTCACATGTTACCAAAGGAAATACAGTATCAATTGCAAAAACACAGTTTTAATTTCAGTTAATTTTAAAGGTGATTAGACAAAGTTTAATAAAACATTAGGCAGAAATGTTATTGTGTCAAATACTTAACTAAAATAGGCTTCAGAAATTCCTAAATTCCTTATTCTGCATATGTTTGATGCTACTATCAATATTTTCCATTATGAGATTTTAATGGAAGAAGTTATAGACATGCATATAATAGATATCATTAAAAATACATCTTACAATTCCCAATTCACGTTGACATTGGCAGATGTCAAGATACAAAATGTAGTACAGCAGAAACCAACACAACATTGTTAAGCAACTATAATTTAAAAAAGAAAGTTAAAACAAAATACAAAGTGTTTAAGTGCTACTGAAACAGTGATAGCGGTTGGTGGTTTTTTGAAGATTGGCAGCTGAAAATGTGAGGGAAAATGAGTCACTCAGTCCTGTCCGACTCTTTGCAACCCCATGAGCTATACAGTCCATGGAATTCTCCAGGCCAGAAAACTGGAGCCATTCCCTTCTCCAGGGGATCTTCCCAACCCAGGGATCAAACCCAGGTCTCCTGCATAGAGGGCAGATTTCTTTAACAGCTGAGCTACAAAGGAAGCCCTTTTGTGGTAATTTTTGAAGATTACCAAATCAAAATATGTTAGTGATCTGGAAGTTTTAGTGTAATTTACTAAATTCAAAACCAGATCTATTGTTTACATTCAGTACTTAAAATGCTTAAGACTAATGGATTAAATAGGTTTATACTGTATTTGAATTATAAATGGGAACAAAGTAAAAAAAAAAAATCACATGAACCAGTAAACCACATGAAAAAGGACCTAAGACTAATCTTACGAGAACAAGTGAAAAATTTTCACTTGAAATAACAGTTCCTAAAAGTAAGGTATTTAAGATCCAGATAAAATCGCCTGTCACAGAGGCCCCTCTTCCCCACTAAGGGCTGAGGTGAGGCATAGCTCTGCCTCTTACCAGCAGAGAACTTGGGGAAATCTTTTAATCTCTCTGTGCATCTGTGTCCTTCTCTGAGAGAGGCTAGTGACAGAAGGTGGTCATGAGGATTAAGTATGCTGCCTCATGTAAGATGCTTAGAACAATGACCAGCAGACTAGGTGCTATCCATAAAATTTAGTTTATCATCATCTGCTAACTGAACATACCTGATGTGTTGGTGATAATTCAGTGACTATGTAGGAATCAACGATTTGCTAGAATGACACTTAAAATTAGGAAAGTCAAGGAGAACAGTTCTCCCAGAACATAAAAGGACATACTGAAAACTGGGGAATAAATACCCATTAATTTCCCCTTTGTCTTAAAACTTTTAAGTGTGCTGATTATAGGGGTAATTTCCCATAAAGCAAAGTAGCAAATACATCTTTATTTGGGAAAAACAGGCTTGATTAAATAGCCACATCAAAGAAAGAGTCAGTTTACTGGCAAAAAGCTGTTACAGAAAGATGCAAAGCATCCAAGTCACGTGACTTAAATTTGTGTATTTTATGTCACTGAACTATGCACACATTTCCAGACCTTTTTCTCCTTGAGAGGCACTGTCTTCCGTATCCATGTAAGGAAAATAATTATTGTTTTAAAATCTAATCACTGGTTTATCTGAGTAACTCCTGGCAAGGATTAAGGGAATTATGCAATAAGAATCGTGTCCTAATTAGGCCCAGTTGAATTTATAAAATTCGGAACAAAGCATTGAGCTTTTTCTCCACTTGTATTCTTGATTTCAGATGAGGGGTAAGGTTTCTGTAGTAAAACTGTCTTGATCATTTTAAATATTATGTATGTTACTCTTATTTAGCTTGTCTGTGGAGGACTGATATTTTTAAAATCTGGATGAATATCGAAATGCCAGTCATACATCGGTTGACAGCCGAAGTAGACAAGGAGTATCTCTGCCGTTTTCTATAAAGTCAGCAATACACGTGTACCTACCTTGGCTGGAAATATGATATTGGTGCTACTTCACTAGGACAGTCCCTTTAAGTGGAATCCCAGTAGAGAGCTTTGAGCTTTATATTAATGTTCTCCAGTATTGTGTATGCTCAGCAGAGCTGATTCTGATTCGGTCAATTTAACAGAACCCTGGAGCTGTTCTGGGCTTGAAGAGGTTATTTTTGAGGGATACTGAATGGGCTTGGGAAAAGCAACAGCAGCGTCCAGATGAAATGCTTTTCCTGAAAGGCAAGAGTTTTCCCACTACCCTGCCATCCCCCTTGGGCTTTTTCAGTAATCTGAGAGTAAATAATGCTCCATGCCCCTCAATAACTATTATGCTTTGGTCTTAATTCATTAGCAACTCCTTTGCAAAGGAAAATGTGGAATCTTATTTCTCCAGAGGCTGATAATTTAGAGAAAGAAAAGACAAAAGATAGGGTAAGTTATATCATAAAACAAATAATAATAGAACAAATATCTACTTGATAATCTTTTATAAGTGAAAAACTAGTTGCTAGGTTTTACTTAACAAAGTATATTAATCTAATTAAGAACTGAACAATGTTCTAATTACGTATTTTCAGAAGCAGCTGTTTAAAAGTTTTTTATTTTTGTTCTTATGAACATCCTATATAGGTTATACATAACAAAAGCAGATGAAACAAATTTGGTCTAAGAACAGAATTTCAGTTTTCTTTTCCAGAGACAGCATATATTATCTGAGCACTTAAACACACACTATACTCAGGACTCAGGAGCAGTGTCACACACATGTCCCCTGCACAGCAGCATGGGCACCCCTGGGAGATTATCTGAAGTGCAGAATCTCAGGCCCCATCTCAGGCCCGCTGCGTCAGCAGGAGGGTCGGTTAGCTCCCCGCGACCACCCAGCTCCTGGTGCTGGTGGCGTAGGGCCCTTAGAGGAGGGGCCAGAGGCATCTGCATTTTAAAACTTCACAGTAATTTGGTGGCCACTCCTGGTTAAGAATCCATCCCTTAAAAATTTTTTTAACTAAAATCTTTGACATTTTCCCATTATAGTCAATAAACCTTTACCCTCACTCGCTATCCAATTTGTTTCACAGTACAGGTGATAGGTCATTCCAGATTCGAAAAACATGCATTCTCACTTTTCCCTACTAAATAATTTGACAGCCTGATCTACAGAATTTCTTCAAAAGAACGAAAATAACTGTCCATTCCTATTAGGTTCAAATGGTTCTTTTCCAATTTGTTGCCATGATGCCACCCCTCCCCCTACCACCATGATGATAGTTCCTGCCTGTATTCTTGGCTTAAATAATAGAACATTTTAGTTTACATCCAAAAATTGTTATGTGTTGAAATTCTGGTTCGTAAATAACACATAATGAGAGTAGCAGCTTTTATTCTGTCTTATTTGAATAAGCAGGCTATATGCCATTTAGCCTTGCTTTCTCCTTAAAATATTTCCATGTATACTGTATTAGACACATTTGAATAAGCAAACATCTGAGTAAAATTACTTTAATTTTGCATTTTCCTGTCTTCAAGAAGAATTGATTGAAAAAACAGGTCTGTAATTATTTTACTTGTAATGTAAACTAAAATCAAGATTTCACAGAGAGTATTTTTGTGGATGATTTTGACAAAGGTAACATGATAACCATAAGCCTTTCATCTTTAATTGAGGAAAACAGTGATCTGACTGTTTATTTTACCAAACAGATAAAACATACCTGATTTTACTCATCTGTTAAGTATATTTAACCAACTGCATTTTTCCATACTCAAAATGGCAATGCCGCATTCTTAAAACATTGAATTACATTCACAATTACTATGACTCAATTAATCTCTACCTATTAGGTAAAAGGAACATAAAAATGAAGCCCTTCTATCCCCCTCCAGAATATTACATCTAACGTATCAAGGACTGTGGAGGAAAACTTCAAACAATGTGCACATTGATATGCAGCCATGAATAATTTTTTATAGTTTATCTTGTAAAATGGGCATTTTAAAGTTTTGTTTGTTGCCCCAAAGCAACTATGTTAGGGTTATATATAGCAAGACTACTTCTCAAAATGTTTGGGATTTTCCTTTAGAACTCTCCAATGTATAAGCCACATAAGAAAACTGATTTGACTAGGTAGTTATTACCCATGTCACTGGGACTAAAAATGACATTTACTGGTCTAAACACCTATTCACTCCCACTTAGCTCTAAATTAATTTTGGTGATTTCAAAAAATTAAATCCATCTTCAATGGAGAAGGAGTTAGTTATTACTACTAATGATATTTAAAGGAATGTATCATAGGAACATTCCAAAATTATCTCAATAAAGACCATCACTACTGGAATAAGGGTATAGATTCACGTAGATGAGTCTAAATGTGACTCATTTAGATGGGAAACACATGGTCAAGTTGTTAAAAATCACTTGTCAAAAATCATAATTTATGAAGTCTACCTATACCCTGTTCTTCAGAATCAGGAGAAAATGAAAATGTGTTCTTCATAATAAGCAAACCTAAATTTCTAGTTATGCAATAAAAATATCATAATTAAAGCAATTACATTTAAGATATTACCTTTATTTTACAAAATTACACTGTGATTTTCACACACTGTTGAAAACAATGACTATTTAATTTGTCGAAAGGCAGCAATAGTTCCTGTTTCACTTTATAATTAAGCTTCAGTTTAGTCCCAGAAAATAAATAATAGGGTAGATTTTTCTGTATCTGTCTACTGGAAAGGCATTTCAGAGGATGAAGGTCAAATAAAGCAGATATAAAAAGGTATTTTTAGATGCTGACAACTTGTCCTTAGAATTTGGTTAAATTTGGCATCTTCTCAAAATTCTGTACTCATATCCACAGAAGTAAATTTCTATTTTAGTAGCCCTACAAGAACTGGACAAGGGATTTTTAGCTGTAGTAGTAACCAGCAAATATTTTGCTAAGAGTGAACAAGAGCACAAGTGAAGACATTCACAAGAACATTTTTAATATCTCTGATATGACGTGAGCTACAAACGAGAGTAAAAGCATTATGGTCATTTGATTGCAGGGTGCAGGTGGGCAGAGTAGTCAACACATCCACCCTGGTACAGAAGTGTGGATTCATGGGCAAAAATCAAGTGGAGGGGGGAGTTAAACAGAAAAAAGCATGAATTTAAGAACATTCTCTCTTTCTGTCTGAAAAAAAGGAGCTCCCTGATGCATGGAAAGTATCAGTGGTGTGCTTCTATTCTGTTATGGGGGGAGGGTGCGCTGCAGCCTCTGGCCACTCATACACATCGGGCAGCAGGGAATCGTACTCGCTTCGCCATATTCTTTCTCTAATGTATTTGGCCTTGTCCTCAGGTTCTGGGTATCGGAAAGCCATTTTATTAGCATACAGGTATTCTGTAACCTGAAAAATAATAAGATTACTGTATGGCTCTGAGTATTAACCTATTTAAAAGAAAAGGTATTATTAAATCACAAAGTAATGAATTTGGAAGGATGGTGTTTTTTTCAAAAGAAAAAATAACATTACTTGGACTCACTTCAAAACATTCAGAAACTATTAGAAGATTAAAAATATCTGCACTCTCACCATAAGTTTGATATGCTTTAAAGTGACTTTAAAGTTCCCCTTGCCCTGAAATATCAACATTTCCTTGACACTGCAGTAACCTTCCGCTTTACCGTGTACGGGTCCAGCAGACCTGGTTGGGTAGCCTGCCCTGCCTATGTCCTTTCCCACAGCCCTGCTGAGATGTGTGTGGGAGACTCGACTTCCTGGTCACAGCTGACAGGGCTAGGGTGAAAATCTAACCCAAGTGAGCCAGGTGTTTTTGCTCTACAATTTCAATGAAAGGACACAGAAATTATTACAAACCAGGTGTTGGACACTAGAACTATAAGGTCAAGTAAAGTAAGGACTGGAACCTGTACATGGTAATAACTCAGCACCACCATCACTGAGTGTCAGGCATGTTTTTATGTGCTTTCCATGGGTATCTCATTTAACCCTCCCAAGAACCCTATCAGTTCAGTTCAGTTCAGTCGCTCAGTCGTGTCCGACTCTTTGTGACCCCATGAATCACAGCACACCAGGCCTCCCTGTCCATCACCAACTCCCAGAGTTCACCCCAGACTCATGTCTATCGAGTCAGTGATGCCATCCAGCCATCTCCTCCTCTGTCATCCCCTTCTCCTCCTGCCCCCAATCCCTCCCAGCATCAGAGTCTTTTCCAATGAGTCAGCTCTTCACATGAGGTGGCCAAAGTACTGGAGTTTCAGCTTTAGCATCATTCCTTCCAAAGAAATGCCAGGGCTGATCTCCTTCAGAATGGACTGGTTGGATCTCCTTGCAGTCCAAGGGACTCTCAAGAGTCTTCTCCAACACCACAGTTCAAAAGCATCAATTCTTTGGTGCTCAGCCTTCTTCGCAATACAACTCTCACATCCATACATGACCACAGGAAAAACCATAGCCTTGACTAGACGGACCTTTGTTGGCAAAGTAATGTCTCTGCTTTTGAATATGCTGTCTAGGTTGGTCATAACTTTCCTTCCAAGGAGTAAGCATCTTTTAATTTCATGGCTGCAGTCACCATCTGCAGTGATTTTGGAGCCCAAAAAAATAAAGTCTGATACTGTTTCCACTGTTATTATTATTCTCATTTTATACATGAGAACAACAAAGTCTGAGGAGTTTAAGTAACTTGCCCAAGGTATTTAAAGTGAGAAATATGTTTCAAGCCCACAGTATTCTGAGACTAGACCGCAGACCACCCTAAAAAGTTAAGTTAGGTACTTCATACCTAAACTGGCTTGAATGAATTTCTGATCTTTGTAGCAAGCCACACACCATGACTGGTGGTAAAGATAAACCCTCTGAATCTTAGTTATGTTGTAAAATGAGGCAGAATGAAAAAGCTTCCTCACAGGGTAGCACAGTGTCTATCATATAGGTAAGTTCTGAAGTTATGGTCTAACTTTAAAAAGAATGTAGTGATACATCATAGAAAAAAAATTTTTTTTTCAAACAATTATGTCTCCTCCTCTAATTTTCATTCTAAATGATGATTACTATTAGTTCTTTCAGTTTTCTAAAAGAAATATTTAAGGAAAAATGATGGTTATTAAAGGTAATCCTTGGTCTTAGGATGATGCTTAAGAATTGATGCTTTTGAACTGTGGTGTTAAGAGAAGACTCTTGAGAGTCCCTTGGACTGCAAAGAGATCCAACCAGTCCATTCTGAAGGAGATCAGCCCTGGCATTTCTTTGGAAGGAATGATGCTAAAGCTGAAACTCCAGTACTTTGGCCACCTCATGTGAAGAGTTGACTCATTGGAAAAGACTCTGATGCTGGGAGGGATTGGGGGGATTGGGGGCAGGAGGAAAAGGGAACGACAGAGGAGGAGATGGCTGGATGGCATCACTGACTCGATGGACGTGAGTCTGGGTGAACTCCGGGAGTTGGTGATGGACAGGGAGGCCTGGCATGCTGCGATTCATGGGGTCGCAAAGAGTCGAACACAACTGAGCGACTGAACTGAACTGAACTGAACTTGGTATTAGGAGCTCACTCTCATGATATTTTGTGATGGAAAATGTGTCAAATTCCGCTGACCCTCAAACAACAAGGGTTTGAACTGCACAGGTCCACTTATAGGTGAATTTCTTTTACTAAATATATACCACGGATTCCCAGTTGGTTCAATTTGTGGATGCAGAACCTCAGACCCTGAGGACCAACAGTAAGGTAATATGTAGATTTTCAGCTGCGCAGAGAGTCAGCAGCTAACTTTCACATTGTTCAAGGGTCACCTGTATTGTCTAGTCTTTTGTAGGAAACACGTCTGTATTCACAGGAAAGACTAGGGGCAGGGCCAAGGAGGTTGCACAGATATCCAGCAGGTGACCAGTGGCTATGTGGAGCTGCCCGGTGGCCTTGGGTAGCATTGGGGGATAGACACAAAGCACTGTCTACTCTCCTGATCCCCTGGCTCCATAAAAGGAAAACCTTAGGACACAGAAGGAGGAAGAGGGGGAAGAGACACAATCCTGGGGGCTCTGCTCCCATACCACCCCCAAGCACAGATCTTCTTCCTTATATATTACGTTTCATGTGCACATACTAGTAATCTAATTGACTGGTATCTTCCAAAATCTGTCCCACCTATAACACTCTAAAGTTGAACTCTGTTCATCTAAATGCTGGGCTCTAAGTTCTTCAGTTGTTTTACAATAGTATTCAGAGTCCTAAACCTGGCGTTTGTGCATCTGTACAGCCAGTCTTAATTTCAAATCTTACCTAATGCCTTTTTCCCATCTATATTCTAGACTCCAGGTCAACTGAATTGATTATTTCCTAGGCATATCATTCTTTATCAATTTCCAATCTTTGCTTATTTTATGAGTATTAATATAATGCAACAATAACATTAATACTCAAAGGGGTAAAATCTTACGATCATCAGCATTTAAGTTGAAAGTGCAATTGATAAATTCTACATCTAATCCTGATATTTATGAAAATCTTGGGAGCTTCCTGGTGGCCTAGTGGAACAGAGGCCTGGGTTCACTCCCTGGTTGGGGTGCTGAGATCCCACAAGCCATGCAGAGCAGCCAAAAAGAAAAAAGAAAATCTTAGTAAATAGTAGGAACATAAGCCTACTTCTTCAAAAAGATTTTAAAAGTACTTATTTCAATCCTTATTAAAATACTAGCATGTGTGCCCTTATCAACTCAATTATTTAAAACTGCTCTTACATAGCAAGTGACTTAGTAAAATAGGGAAAAAGTGAGTTATATACATTAAAAAAACAGTCATTTTCAGATAATTCACAACTCAACAATTGCAAAAGAATTAACTTAGTTCAACAAAGAACCCTGTTATCAAATAAATACCTTCCCTATATATTAGACATGACCAGTGAGGAAATATATATGGAAAGGGAAAATGTTATTTTAAAGGATAACGAAAATTTTGAATATCTATGAAAATAAGTAATAGGAAACATGCCACATTTCAATGAAGAAAACAACAAAATTATACTGAAAAACTTAGAGAAAAACCTTAGTAAATGGAGAGAGAGATATCGAATAGAGAAGAGTCAATACAGACAGACTCAATTTCACCAATTTATAAATATGACATAGTCTCAGTTTGAAGGGTTTTGAATTAAAAAAACTGACTCAAAAATTCATCCAAATGAATAAAAAGGTCAGAATAGAAAGAAAATCCTGAAAAAACCATAATGATGGTTTCATATGTATAATGGGTAGTATCAAATAGCAAACATTATTAAACGAAAACAGTGCCTAATAATAGGCAAATATGGTCACAACAGACTCCTAGTAAAGGAACCAATGTTTGTTTTTATGTTAACAAGAGTAGCATTCCCAGTCAGTTGGTGCTGAGACAACTGGTTAACTTTTCAGGAAAGAATGTTTCTCTGTCTCATATCATACACTAAAATCTCAGAGGGATTAAAAAGTTTTATGTTAAAAAAAAAAAAAAGTTTTATGTTATTAGAAAATACAGGTAGACGTTTATGACTTTGGAGAGGGAGAAAGCATCAACATCCACAGGAGGTAGGAAAACAATCCATAAATGGATCATTCCATTAAAAAAAGTGTGAAAAATGGCACTAAGTTAAAGTAAATGACAAAGGGGAAAATACCTACAGCACAGAAAACAGAAGGATCATTACCCTTACTGTTTAAAGAGCCTACTGTTAGAAAGTAGAAGACAAATACAGAAGGAATACTATTGTTCAATAAAAACAAAAATATTCAATTTAATAAAGTAAATGCTTTAAATGAAAGTAACATGTGCAATTAAAAAAGTAATTCTAAGTATTGGCAGAATACATTCCTATCTAACAGGGCAGTATAAATCAATACTTTTTTTCTGAAAAATCATTTATCATTCTGATAAATCAATGTTTATCAGAAGCCTTAACATGTCAATCCTTTGTTCTTATGATGAGAAATTTACCTTAAGAAAAAATGATCACAAATGCATATAAAGACTTATTTAAGGATGTTCATTGTAATATTATCTAAGGATGTTCACTATAATATTACCTGAGGATGTTCACTGTAATATTATCTGAGAATGTTCACTATAATATCATCTAAGGATATTCACTATAATATTATTTCTAGTGAAACAGAAGATGCTTAAATGTCCCCCAAAACAGAGAAATGGTTAAACAAATTATGATCTAACAACAAAGAGAATTCCACAAATATTAGTGCTCCTAAGAATTATTATTGATTTACATACTATACTTACAATATATTAAGTGGAAAAAAAGCAGTGAGGAACCAGCTTTAAAAACAGGCACAGGTGACTACACATGTGTGCATTTTATATGTTTGTGGGAAGAAAAAAAAGACTAGAAGGCATCAAAGCAGAGTTACATTCTGGTAGTAAGAATATGAGCAACCTAAAATTTCTTGTTTGCCCTCTGTAAATGTTCCCAATTTTTCTCAAACCTGTGTTAGTTGTGTAAAAACACCATTAAAATTTCTGTGAAGAGGTATAAATTATTACTTACTTTAATAGCAATGTTAATAGAAACTTCCTGAATATTAGAAAGTGGTGGGTAAAGTCTCCCCTGAGCCAGCTCTTTATCTGTCAACTGACTTGTCAGAGCCTGAAGAGAAAGAAAATAATTTCATTTTTGTTTGCATAAATAACAGAGTAATAAGGACAAATGAAATGGGAAAAGGGTTGGGGGAACAGAGAATAATTCTCTGTTATTCTTGTTTCTAGCAGGAATACACTTAATCCACTGCAGAAATTAAAACTGCTTTCCACTAAACAGTAAATATTTAGATTTGGCTGCCGTCTATGGGGTCGTACAGAGTCGGACACGACTGAAGCGACTTAGCAGCAGCAGCAGCAAAGACTTTTAATCATACTTAGAGACATTTTATCTGTGCTATCACTTATGTAACCTTCAGATATGTATAATACAGGTAGAGTATATATGAAAGGATTCACAGCTTGCAATTAAACACTGGAAAAATCATGGTAAATTAATTTTATGTAGAAGAAGGTATATCAAAAAAACAATGGATGAGTCATTTCATTCATAAGGCAGATTTAACTCATTCTCTGTTTTTAAGATAAATTCATTTTTATAATTCATCCTTTAAAAAATAACCAAACAATATTTAAAACACTTAACCTTTGCAGCTTCCAGGAACACATGGTCACTAATATGCCGGGTGTTACAGAGAATAACAGCTAAAGCCACACCTGGAATACATTTAAAATAGTTTTTTTAGTAAGGTCACTTCAAATTATGAAAGGAGTGAAATAAAATTCCTAGATTTAAACCAAATTAATGGTAAGGCATCCCTCCCCCAAACAACCTATCTGAAAAAACAAAGCAGCCAAGAGAAAACAGAAATCTGAGTACTAAAATCAAATGATCTTTAACTATTACAATTCTCATTTACTAGAAAAAATAATTTTAGAAATATCAAATGGCTTTTCGCAATTTAGTTTTCACATTTATCAAATTTACAAATGTATATAATTCATCAACAGTTGTTACAAAAACATTAATTCCCAGTCCATCTCTAATCCTCTATTTCTTGCTCTACAGAGGTGACTGTTTTTAATTCTCTTAGCCGATTATTTTATTAGTTTGGTGCAAAAATAACTGCAGTTTTGCATTGTTGAATTTTGCCATTTGATATTGGAATACATTCTTAAGTAAATGTGATCATGTTATATATAGTTTTAATGTACATTTTTTGCTTTTTTTTTGCTAATGACTTATTACTTGCTGTTTATTTTATATTTATTTCAAACTACAGAAATGATATTATACAAAAAACAAATTCAAGTGATTTTTTATTCGAGTTCAAAATGGATTGTAAAGCAGTAGAGACAACTCACAACATCAACAATACATTTGGCCCAGGAACTGCTAACGAATGTACAGTGTAGTGGCAGTTCAAGAAATTTTGCAAAGGAGACAAGAGCCTTGAAGATGAGAAGCATAGTGGCCAGCCACCAGAAGTCGACAACAACCAACTGAGAGCAATCATCGAAGGTGATCCTCTCACAGCTACACAAGAAGTTGCCGAAGAACATCGACCATTCTACGGTCATTTAGCATTTGAAGCAAATTGGACAGGTGAACACAGCTCAGTAAGTGGGTTCCTCCTGAGCTAACTAAAAATGAAAAAACATAGTCATTTGGAAGTGTCACTTTCTCTTACTCTACGCAACAACAACAAACCATTTCTCGATTGGATTGTGACATGTCACAAAAAGTAGATTTTATGGCAGAAAGTGAAGAAGAACTAAAGAGCCTCTTGATGAAAGTGAAAAAGTTGGCTTAAAGCTCAACATTCAGAAAACAAAGATCATGGCATCCGGTCCCATCACTTCATGGCAAACAGATGGGGAAAGAGTGGAAACAGTGACTGACTTTATTTCGGGGGGCTCCAAAATCACTGCAGATGGTGACTGCAGCTGTGAAATTAAAAGACGCTTACTCCTTGGAAGGAAAGTTATGACCAACCTAGACAACATATTAAAAAGCAGAGACAATACTTTGCCAATGAAGGTTCGTCTAGTCAAGGCTATGGTTTTTCCAGTGGTCATGTATGGACGTGAGAGCTGGACTATAAAGAAAGCTGAGCGCCGAAGAATTGATGCTTTAGAATTGTGGTGTTGGAGAAGACTCTTGAGAGTCCCTTGGACTTCAAGGAGATCCAACCAGTCCATCCCTAAAGGAGATCAGTCCTGGGTGTTCATTGTAAAGACTGATGTTGAAGCTGAAAAACTCCAATATTTTGGCCACCTGATGTGAAGAGCTGACTCATTGGAAAAGACCCTGCTGTTGGGAAAGATTGAGGGCAGGAGGACAAGGGGACGACAGAGATGAGATGGTTGGATGGCCTCACCTACTCAATGGATGTGAGTTTGGGTAAACTCCGGGAGTTGGTGATGGACAGGGAGGCCTGGCGTGCTGCAGTTCATGGGGTTTCAAAGAGTAGGACATGACTGAGCAACTGAACTGAACTGATACAACAGGCGATGACCAGCTCTGTGCTTGGATAGAGAAGAAGCTCCAAAGCATTTCCCAAAGCCAAACTTGCACCAAAAAAAAGGTTATGGTCAGTGTTTGGTGGTTTGCTGCCCCTATTATAGGGTTCTAAATCCTGGTGAAACCATTACATCTGAAAAGTATGCTCAGCAAATCAATGAGATGCACCGAAAACTGCAACATCTGCAACCAGCCTTGGTCAACAGAAAGGGCCCAATGTTTCTCATAATGCCCAACTGCACGTCATACAGACAACGCTTCGAAATTGAATGAATTGGGCTATAAAGTTTTGCCTCATCCACCATGTTCTCCTGACCTCTTCTCAACTGACTACCACTTCTTCAAGCATCTCAACAACTTTTTGCAGAGAAAACCAGCTTCCATAATCAGCAGGAGGCAGAAAATGCTTTCTGAGAGTTCGTCAAATCTGAAAGCACGGATTTTTATGCTACAAGAATAAACAAACTTCTCATTGGCAAAATGTGTTCATTGTAGTGGTTTCTATTTTGATTAATAAATATGTATTTGAACCTAGTTATGTGCATGTGCACTGTCGTGTCCGGCTCTTTGTGACCCACCAGGCTCCTTTGTCCATGGGATTCTTCTCTAGGCGAGAACACTGGAGTGGGTTCATTTTCTTCTCCAGGGGATCTTCCTGACCCAGGGCTTGAACCTGTGTCTGCTGAACTGCAGGAGGATAATTTACTGCTGAGCCATCAGGGAAGTCATGATGAACCTAGTTACAATGACTTAAAATCCATGGTCCAAAACCGCAATTGCTTTCTCACTAACCTAATAACATTTCTCTCTCACAAAGCTTGCCTCTATTTCTTCTGATTGACTTTTAGTTTTGGAGATCACGGACTCATTCCTGTGGCAAACAAATATTTAGCTTTCTGGCACATTTCCAGCCTTCTTCCCAATAGAGTTAGAGCATAATTTTGGTTGAATCAATATTCAGTGTTTATATTATTATGACTTCCTTCTTAAGTGCTATTAACAGTGTATTAACACTGTATCTTAACTTTTCCTCTTCTGCATAACTTTATTTCTCTTCTGATTGACTTTTAGTTTTGCAGATCACGGACTCATTCCTGTGGCAAACAAATATTTAGCTTTCTGGCACATTTCCAGCCTTCTTCCCAATAGAGTTAGAGAATAATTTTGGTTGAATCAATATTCAGTGTTTATATTATTATGACTTCCTTCTTAAGTGCTATTAACAGTGTATTAACACTGTATCTTAACTTTTCCTCTTCTGCATAACTTTATTTCTCTCAAAGTTACTGTCTTTTTTGCTTTTCCTTTGATTTTTGAGTACTAAAAATTATTTCATGCTGAGACATTCATTTAGTTGTCTCAATCATCTAGCAATTTCAACAACCTCACATTTCTCTCGTTTCACCCCCAGAATAAATCTGCTGAAGCTCCAATCTGGCCTCGTTGCTCTCCATCCTGGATATGGAGCTATTCCCGGAAACTCTTCACCTTCATACAGATTCCCTTTGCTTCTAAGTTGAGTCCATTTCCTAAATCTCACTTCTTCCTAGTATTTTTGTTCCTCTCTCTCTTTTTTTTTTTTGTAGGCTATACTCTCCAGTGTTTTCTAAAGAACAGTACATGGGAGATACATTTTTTTAAATCTTGCATTTTTGAAGAGCTCTCACTGGTCCTTCAACACACATGCACACGCACACTTTTACTACCTTCCACTTATTTGATAGTTTGTCTGGGTTTAGAATTCTAGTTTGGAAGTAATTTTCCTTCAGAATTGTGACACATTATTTCAATACTTTCCAGCTTCCAGCATTGTTGTTGATAAGTCTGGTGACAATGTGATTCCAGATACGTTTCCTGTGATTATCTTTTTTTTTTTTTTTGCATCTCTGGAATGACATAGGATCTTTTTTTTTTTTTTCTTTTGTATCTAATGTTCTGTAATTTCACAATGATGTGCCTTGAGGTATGTTACTCTCACCCACCATATCTGGCATGTGGTAGGTGGGCCCTTTCCATCTGGAAATCTGGATCTGGGGAAATGTTAACAGTCTTCGATAATTTCCTTCCCTCCTTTTTTCTTTTCTCTCCTTGAAATTTCTTGGGGGCAAGATCTGTTGTCTTCTTATATTGTTTTGTCTGTTTCATGTTCCCTTTCCTCTTTCTTGCCTTTGGAATTAAAAAAAAAATCATTTTACTTTCTTCCCTCATATTCTCTTATCATAGCTTAGAAGTTTCTCCTAGCTTTCTAGTGGTTATCCTCAAATTTGTAACATACATCCTGATTAAAAGTTCCATGCTAATTTTTAATTTACCCTCCTGCCAGGCAATGGAAGTATCTCCTTAACAGTTTAACTCTGTGTAACCAATAAGCTCTTATTATTGTGTATTTTGTCTATGTATTTTTCAAAATCCCATATATCATTATTGCTTTCCCCTATATATATGACATTCCTTTTGTTTAACTCAAATAATCACAGCTTTTTTACTCTTCATTCTTTCCTACATCTCTGCACTTCTAGCTGGAATTATATTTCCTTTGTCTAAGGAATATTCTTTAGAATTTACTCTACATTTTTACATGTCTGCAGATAGACGGTGAAAACTTTTTTTTCCCCCTTCTAAAAAGTCTTCATTGTTTTCATTCTTGAAAGTTCTTTACACTGTGTAACGAGTTAAGCTTAACAAGTATTTTGTAAAAGCCACTTACACAGATCACTCCACTGCCTTCTGACATCTTGCTGCTGTTGAGGAGTCAGTTGTTGGTCTAACAATTGTTCCTTTGAAGGAAACCTTTTTGTTCTGGCTGCATGCATAGTCTTCTCTTTGTTGTCATTTTCTGAAGCCTCATGATGATGTCCCTAGATGTGGATTTCACCGAGCTTCCTGAATATTGTGTATTGATGTCCTTTGTCAGGTCTAAGAAAGTCTCAGCCATGAAGTCTGTAAATATTGCCTCTTCTTCATTCTTACTCTCAGCTTCCTCTGGACCTCAATTAAATGTACCTCAATTAATATGTTAATATAATTATTAATATATCTTTTTTTTTGTCTCTTGATTGTTTCTTCTGGTCTATCTTCCAGTTTATTAATTTTCTTTGGTCTAATCTCTATAAGCCTCATTAACTGAGTTAACATTGTATTTTTCAATTCTAGAATTTAGTGTTACTTGGCTGAATGCTTTTATCTCAAACATAAGTTATTTGTTTCAGAGCATTTGTCTGATATCTAGAGTTCCAGAGGGTTATTTGTTATTGTATCTGTTACTTTTGGCTTGTATCTGTTACTTTTGGCTTATGTTTGTCTTGTCTCTTCATGTGCCTCATTTCTTTTTTATTTCTTAACTGGGGTTGAATTTGAAGATTTATTTGTAAGAGTAACTTGAGGAGCAGGATACTGTTGTCTTGTACCAGAGAAGATCTCTCTTTGTTTCTGCTGAGCACTTCTGGGCACTGGCAGGCCAAAACAAACGCTTGAGGTTTTACAGGTAACTTCAAGGGTAAACTATCCCCACACTCCAAAGTACAGTCCTTCAGGGTTTCAGCCTAGAGGAGGAGATGGTTCACTAGCAGCCCACCCTCCACAGGCGCCAGACTCCAACTCTTGTCCTCGCTCGCTGACAAGCACAGCTTTACCTCTCGGCCACTTTTTCCTCATTAGGAAACCTCAGTCCCTTTTCAGGTTTTATTTCTGTTGTTCATCCAATTATAACTATTACAGCACACAATTCAAACAGAGCCTTAAGTTTTTACTTGCTTCATGAACATTCTTTTGGCCAATCTTGTTTTTAAATCCATTTTAACCTCTGCTACCAAGTCATTTTTTATGTCTATATTTATAGTCCTAATAACTGTTATTGCTAAGTTTGGACAGGGAAGTGTTATATAAAAGTAATCAACTGTCAAGTGCTCTATTGGTCAAATGCAATATTAAAAATGGCTTTGGTAAGTCAACAGAAAAGTATTCATGTTTTTAAGGCTTTATGCTAGAGAAATAATGTCGGATGGGACAGACTGATTTTGAACATTATGAGTTCTAGAAAGAGATAGTCAATGATGGGAGAATTTCTGTTACAGATGCTATCTCTCAAGAGACAAGCAGAGTGGAACTCTAAGACAATCACAACTACATGGGTGAAGAGGAGGAAAGAGCACCAGGATATTCACAGGTCCCCAATCTTTATTTTAACAAGAGTTATAACAACACGCTGCCTTGATGCCAGCCTTTGCATGCTATAGCTCTACCTGTCATGAAGTCTTACAGCTGGCTGCGGCTGCTCAGGGAGAGCCCACAAGGAAAAGACACAAGTACAAAGAAACTTATGCCAAGCCACTAGTTCACTATGCATGATTCTTTCATTAAAACAAGTAAATGAAGGATCGCCAGAAACTGCTGGAAAATAAAACAACACAAAGGAAGAAATATTTAAAAGAGTCTTACTAACTCTAGGAAGAGAGCTGAAAGGACACTGCTAGCTTTAAAAAGAAAAGTGGCCATTAACGAGTTATTCTATGAATAGAAGGTTACTGGGAATAAAAAAAAATAATATTTGACCCTACTGAGTTGATATGATATTAAGCAATTATCGTTTATTTTCTTTGATGTGATACCAGTACTATGGTTATCTTTAAGTAAAAAAATGTTTTCACTTTTTTAGTGACACATACAGAAGTACTTATTAATGAAATTATATGATGTCTCTGATTTGCTTTAAAATAACCCAGTGAAGGTGGAATGGGTGGGAATATAGATTAAATATATCAGCTGCTGCTGCTGCTAAGTCGCTTCAGTCGTTCTGACTCTCTGTGACCCCAGAGACAGCAGCCCACCAGGCTTCCCCGTCCCTGGGATTCTCCAGGCAAGAACACCGGAGTGGGTTGCCATTTCCTTCTCCAATACATGAAAGTGAAAAGTGAAAGTGAAGTCGCTCAGTTGTGTCCGACTCTTAGCGACCCCATGGACTGCAGCCTACCAGGCTCCTCCATCCATGGGATTTTCCAGGCAAGAGTACTGGAGTGGGGTGCCATTGCCTTCTCCAATATATCAGCTACCAGTTGATAACTGCCAAAAGGTGGGAGAAGGCAACACGGGACTTCATTCTTCCCTCTACTTTTGTATATGCTTGAAATTTTCCATAATAAAAAGAAAGAAGACTGTTGAAACAAAACATATACTAGAAGTGCTAAAAACCAAAATAGATACAGATGAATGAATGAACACCACAGAAATCCCCAATATTACAGAACAAAAAAGATAAGAGGCAAAAACATGAATAAAATTTACAAGTCAAGGACAACAGAGGGATTTGACCATGGTTGTCTAACCCAAGTTCCATAAGGAAAAAACAGAAATAATGGATGGAAATTAATGGGGGAAAATAAAAACAGAAAAAAAAATCCTTTGGAAAAGAAGATACAGTAAATTGGCCCACTTGCAGACATGCATGATAAATGGAAATAAAGCCCAAACCTGAATGCATTTTACCAATCTTTCAGAAATCCTAAAGAGAAACAGAACACTGAAACATTTTCAGGGACACAAAACTAGTATGTACAATGGAATGAGAATCTCATCAACACCAGATTTTCTGTCAGCAACACTGGCCACTAAAAGTGAATGGAGAAATGTTTTCAAAGGTCTGACAAAATGACTTTGAGGGAATTTCCTGGTAGTCCAGTGGTTAGTAGTCAGTGCTCTCACTGCTGGGGCCCTGGGTTCGATCCCTGGTCAGGGAAGTGAACTAAGACCCAGCTAGCCACACGGCACAACTAAAAAGAAGAAGACTTTGAATCTGCAAATCTTCACCCAACCAACAGAGAAAAAAATGAAGACATTTCATATACATAAAAACTCAGTTTTCATCCACGCTTTATTAAAAACAAAAACTTATTCAAAGATGTATTCCATAGGGAAGGAAATGGCAATTTACTCCAGTATTCTCGTCTGGGAAACTCCATGGATAGAGGAGCCTGGTAGGCTACAGTCCATGGGATCACAAAAGAGTAGGACACAACTTAGCAACTGAACAACAACAAAGGAATTTAAAAGAAAACCAAGTGGAATTTAAATAGCTCAGGCTAACATCAGCAAAGGAATAGTGTACATGGGCAAGAGAACCACCACAGAAATGATTTACTGTGGGGTAGGATTAGATGAAATGAAGCAAGCAAGCAAGAAATTAAAGGAGGATTCATTACACCTGACACTTAAAAGACTTTGAATGTCAAAAATTTTGTGATATAGAATTGCATGTTCTACTGTATTTATCAAACCACACTCTTGTTTAGACATGAATAACATATCATCAGTTAATTTCAGAATCAATCCAAAGACAAAACATGGAAAACAACAAAATACAGTGTAAATTTCAAGAATTTCTCTACAACAGAAATATTAACTAACTATAGCTGAGAGATGAAATAAGAGATAAGGAAGCTAAATACCAGATTTTTTTTTCATTTTTCACTGTGGCAAGCTAATAAAACTATCTTAAATTGCTTACAAAAGCTCTTTTAAGTTCATTATGTAGAGATAAAGCTGACTACTAGGAAAACTAAAAGTAGTAACAGAAATTGAGAGTAGAGACAAAGGAAGGTAATAGGAGGTATGTGTGGACTGTTACTTAGATGTCATAGTTGGAAGTTCACATGTATCAGTCTAGAGTTAGAAGAATCAAGGTAAGGGGAGATACGTGTGCCAGTCATGACGGTAACCATCACAAAGACTCAAAGGAAACCACAGTGGTTATAGCTTGTAGGTATGATAAGGAGGTATCAAGGGGAGATAAACACAGTTAATTAATTTTTTAACATTCTGTTCCTTTTGCATTTTTATGAACCATGTACTATTTTGTTTCTGTAATAAAAACAAATTTAATGAACAGTATGATTAAATAAATTTTCAGGGGAAATAGAGCACAACGGATTTGCTTAATTCCTTGACTTTTCCTGTACATTTGTAGCAAAATCCTGTAAATACTATTGTTTTTCAAATATTAATTTCTAAAGAATTTCAAGAAGAATTTTACTGTAACTAATGAGTACTCTAACATAATGATGGCACTTACCTGGAAAAATATATACATTGTTTCCTTGGCCTGGTGTAAAGACTTGCCCATCACTGAGTTTCACTGGCTCAAACGGACTGCCACTGGCAAACAAACACCTTCCCTGTTGAGAAATGAAATAATCTCAATTTTGTCACTTTATGTAGACTAGACAATTAAGGTGAATGAAAACAAAATTAAAATCTGTAGTAGATCAACATATTACCTGCAAAAGGCACAATTTACTTTATTTTTTTTAATTTTTTTTAAATTTTATTTTATTTTTAAACTTTAAAATATTGTATTAGTTTTGCCATATATCGAAATGAATCTGCCACAGGTATACATGTGTTCCCCATCCTTTTATTAAAATCCTTATTAGAATGAGGTTTGTTATATGCACAGCATACATTCAAATAAAGTTGAAAAATGTCCATTAATAAATTCAAAACCTGACACTCCTCTTTCCTTTAAAACTTTAAAAATGTAGATGGTAAGAAAATATCATCCCTAATAATAAATGAGGACTACTATAAACATCTGTGAATGAGGGGGGAACATCAAAAATTATATCACTACCATTTACTGCACATCTGCTGTTTTTGGCTCTGTACCAGGTGCTTTATATGTGTTGCTGCTGCTGCTGCTGCTGCTAAGTCGATTCAGTCATGTCCGATTCTGTGCAACCCCATAGACGGCAGCCCACCAGGCTCCCCCGTCCCTGGGATTCTCCAAGCAAGAACACTGGAGTGGGTTGCTATTTCCTTCTCCAGTGCATGGAAGTGAGAAGTGAAAGTGAAGTCGCTCAGTCATGTCCGACTCCTAGCGACCCAGTGGACTGCAGCCTACCAGGCTCCTCCATCCATAGGATTTTCCAGGCAAGAGTACTGGAGTGGGTTGCCATTGCCTTCTCCGTTATATGTGTTAACTCAGTTAATTTAACCCACACAAAAGGCTTGTAAGATTATCATCTCATTTCACTAATATGTATTTTTTAAAAAATCTCAGAAAGCTAAGGCTTAAATATTTCCAAATACTTTGTAAAAAGTCACGTATCACAACTGTAGCCATTAACCTTGAACCTAGGTTTTCATAACTCTAAAACGCATGGTTTTTCTATTATGCTACAATGCCCCCAGTTTATAAAAAAGGCATATGGTGTAACCAGTCACTCCAAAAATATATGGCATGTTGTCTTCTAAAGAAAAGGAAGTCTCCAAAATTGTTGTATCCATCAATTTTAGTACTGTGCTCTGAAATGTCATGTAATACATTAAAAGTGAAAGTGAAGTTGTTCAGTCATGTCCAACTCTTTGTGACCTCATGGACTATAGCCTACCAGGCTCCTCTGTCCATGGGATTTTCCAGGCAAGAATACTGGAGTGGGTTGCCATTTCCTTCTCCAAGGAATCTTCCCGATCCAGGGATCGAACCCGGGTCTCCCATATTGTACGCAGATGCTTTACCGACTGAGCCACCAGGGAAGTCCATAATATGTTAAGTGTTTAGATAATGCTTTGTCTGCTTCTCCCTACATCAAAAGATGTGCACTGGGCTTCCCAGGTGGCACAGTGGTAAAGAATCCACCTGCCAATGCAAGAGGTGCAAGAGACGTGGGGTGAACCCCTGGGTGGGGACGATTTCCCTGGAGGAGGGAATGGCAACCCATTCCACTATTCTTGCCTGGGAAATTCCATGGACAGAGGGGCCTAGTGGGCTACAGTCCACGGGGTTGCAAAGAGTCGGACATGACAGCACGAGCACATGCAAATATGTGTATTATACCAAGAGTGAGTGTCCTTTGAAAGACAGTAGACCCTAGTGGATTTAGTACTCAAGAATTTGACCCTTTGGACACTCTGAAGATCTACTATGTATAGTAATTATTACTTTTACAAGACATACTTGCAGTTTCAAAATGATCTTAGGTTTAGGTACAGAAACAAGTCAACTGCGCCAGTGGTGGGCCCAGGTGACTGTCTTGGACTTACAAATCCAGACAGCTGTAGCCAGTCCCATTCTCTACCTGTTCTAAGTACAGCTTTATTTGTGACAAAAAATTTTTTCTTTGAAGATTTACGTTGTGAAAGTGAAAGTCGCTCAGTCGTGTCTGACTCTTTGTGACCCCATGGACTATACAGTCCATGGAATTCTCCAGGCCAGAATACTGGAGTGGGTAGCTTTTCCCTTCTCCAGGGCATCTTCCTAACCCAGTGATGGAACCCAGGTCTCCCACATTGCAGGTGGATCCTTTACCAGCTGAGCCACAGGGAAGCCAGATTAAGGGTTAGTTCATGGCTAATGCCATGTGTGTTACCACAATGTGTGTAATATAGGTTATCTTTGTGCCACCATTAATTTTAATAGATTTATTAAGTGGGCTATACAATATAGCTCTTCATGGGGAAAATGTTATGTCCTCATGGCATCAGTAAATTTGGAGATTTAGAAAGATCTTGGGCATCTTCTCTAGAATGGCAAGATTCAACTGTAGTTCATCTTCTCCAGGCCATCCTTTTAAAATTCTTCTTTCATAATCAACCTATAGTGGCAAGAACTTATTAACAGAAGTCTCATTCTGAAGTCCATGTTCAGTAGAAGTTCTTTGTTCTAGGAGCAACTAACTGACCAATAAAATATGAAAAAAAATTTTTTAAGAATTTTTCTCACTCAGCAGCAGAGGGAGTGAGAGTAACACCAAAACATCCCTCCACCAAAAACAAAAAAAAACATCTTTGCAGCCAAAGATGGAGAAGCTCTATACAGTCAGCAAAAACAAGACCAGGAGCTGACTGTGGCTCACATTATGAACTCCTTATTGCCAAATTCAGACTTAAATTGAAGAAAGTAGGGAAAACCACTAGACCATTCAGGTATGACCTAAATCAAATCCCTTATGATTATACAGTGGAAGTGAGAAATAGATTTAAGGGCCTAGATCTGATAGATAGAGTGCCTGATGAACTATGGAACGAGGTTTGTGACACTGTACAGGAGACAGGGATCAAGACCATCCCCATGGAAAAGAAATGCAAAAAAGCAAAATGGCTGTCTAGGGAGGCCTTACAAATAGCTGTGAAAAGAAGAGAAGCAAAAAGCAAAGGAGAAAAGGAAAGATATATGCATCTGAATGCAGAGTTCCAAAGAACAGCAAGAAGAGATAAGAAAGCCTTCTTGAGCAATCAATGCAAAGAAATAGAGGAAAACAACAGAATGGGAAAGACTAGAGATCTCTTCAAGAAAATTAGAGATACCAAGAGAACATTTCATGCAAAGATGGGCTCAATAAAGGACAGAAATGGTATGGACCTAACAGAAGCAGAAGATATTAAGAAGAGGTGGCAAGAATACACAGAAGAACTATACAAAAAAGATCTTCATGACCCAGATAATCACGATGGTGTGATCACTGACCTACAGCCAGACACCCTGGAATGTGAAGTCAAGTGGGCCTTAGAAAGCATCACTATGAACAAAGCTAGTGGAGGTGATGGAATTCCAGTTGAGCTATTCCAAATCCTGAAAGATGATGCTGTGAAAGTGCTGCACTCAATATGCCAGCAAATTTGGAAAACTCAGCAGTGGCCACAGGACTGGAAAAGGTCAGTTTTCATTCCAATCCCAAAGAAAGGCAATGCCAAAGAATGCTCAAACGACTGCACAATTGCACTCATGTCACACGCTAGTAAAGTAATGCTCAAAATTCTCCAAGCCAGGCTTCAGCAATATGTGAACCGTGAACTTCCTGATGTTCAAGCTGGTTTTAGAAAGGGCAGAGGAATCAGAGATCAAATTGCCAACATCCGCTGGATCATGGAAAAAGCAAGAGAGTTCCAGAAAAACATCTATTTCTGCTTTATTGACTATGCCAAAGCCTTTGACTGTGTGGATCACAATAAACTGTAGAAAATTCTGAAAGAGATGGGAATACCAGAACACCTGATCTGCCTCTTGAGAAATTTGTATGCAGGTCAGGAAGCAACAGTTAGAACTGGACATGGAACAACAGACTGGTTCCAAATAGGAAAAAGAGTACGTCAAGGCTGTATATTGTCATCCTGTTATTTAACTTATATGCAGAGTACATCATGAGAAACGCTGGACTGGAATAAACACAAGCTGGAATCAATAACCTCAGATATGCAGATGACACCACCCTTATGGCAGAAAGTGAAGAGGAACTAAAAAGCCTCTTAATGAAAGTGAAAGTGGAGAGTGAAAAAGCTGGCTTAAAGCTCAACATTCAGAAAACGAAAATCATGGCATCTGGCCCCATCACTTCATGGGAAATAGATGGGGAAACAGTGGAAACAGTGTCAGACTTTATTTTTCTGGGCTCCAAAATCACTGCAGATGGTGACTGCAAGCCATGAAATTAAAAGACGCTTACTCCTTGGAAGGAAAGTTATTACCAACTTAGACAGCATATTAAAAAGCAGAGACATTACTTTGCCAACAAAGGTCCATCTAGTCAAGGCTATGGTTTTTCCTGTGGTCATGTATGGATGTGAGAGCTGGACTGTGAAGAAGGCTGAGCGCTGAATAATTGATGCTTTTGAACTGTGGTGTTGGAGAAGACTCTTGAGAGTCCCTTGGACTGCAAGGAGATCCAACCAGTCCATTCTGAAGGAGATCAGCCCTGGGGTTTCTTTAGAAGGAATGATGCTAAAGCTGAAACTCCAGTACTTTGGCCACCTCATGTGAAGAGTTGACTGACTGGAAAAGACTCTGGTGCTGGGAGGGATTGGGGGCAGGAGGAGAAGGGGACGACAGAGGATGAGATGGCTGGATGGCATCACTGACTTGATGGATGTTGAATCTGGGTGAACTCCGGGAGTTGGTGATGGACAGGGAGGCCTGGCATGCTGCGATTCATGGGGTCGCAAAGAGTCGGACATGACTGAGTGACTGAACTGAATTGACAAATATATATATCGTTATTTTATGTAACACTAAGGCAAAATTTATATAAAAATTTGCAACTGAGAACTAACGGAATAGAGTATACCAAACCAGTCTCTTTGGGGAGTTGTCACTCATTCAGTGTACATCTTAAAAAATAAAATTCTTAAATGTTTGAACAGTCTTCTACTGATACGCCCAAAACATTTAAGTTTTTTATATTTTGGAAATGCCAAGGCCCATAATACATGTAGTATACGTACCAAACAGGCATTGTATAAGACTAATTGATAATTTGGGGGATGATAACCTTTAGTTTTGATTAAAGTGAAACAGGAGAGTAAAAAGCTGGCTTAAAACTCAACATTCAAAAAACTAAGATCATGGCATCTGGTCCCATCACTTCATGGCAAATAGATGAGGAAACAATGGAAACAGTGACAGGCTTCATTTTTGGGGGCTCCAAAATCACTGCAGATGGTGAATGGAGCCATGAAATTAAAAGACGCTTGCTCCTTGGAAGAAAAGTTACGACCAATCTAGAAAAAGCAGAGACATTACTTTGCCAACAAACGTCCGTCTAGTCAAGGCTATGGTTTTTCCAGTAGTCATGTATAGATGTGAGAGTTGGACTATAAAGAAAGCTGAACGCCAAAAAAGTGATGCTTTTGAATTGTGGTGTTGGAGAAGACTCTTGAGAGTCCCTTGGACTACAAGGAGATCCAACCAGTCCATCCTAAAGGAGATCAGTCCTGGGTGTTCATTCGAAGGACTGATGCTGAAGCTGAAACTCCAATACTTTGGCCACCTGATGCAAAGAGCTGACTCATTGGAAAAGACCCTGATACTGGGAAAGATTGAAGGCAGGAGGAGAAGGAGACGACAGAGGATAAGACGGTTGAATGTCCATCACTTGATGGACGTGAGTTTGGGTAAACTCCGGGAGTTGGTGATAGACAGGGAAGCCTGGCATACTGCAGTCCATGGGGTCACAAAAAGTTGGGCATGACTGAGCAAACCAGTGGTCATGTATGGATGTGAGAGTTGGACTGTGAAGAAAGCCGAGTGCCAAAGAATTGATGCTTTTGAACTGTGGTGTTGAAGACTCTTGAGAGTCCCTTGGACTGCAAGGAGATCCAACCAGTCCATTCTGAAGGAGATCAGCCCTGGCATTTCTTTGGAAGGAATGATGCTAAAGCTGAAACTCCAGTACTTTGGCCACCTCATGCGAAGAGTTGACTCATTGGAAAAGACTCTGATGCTGGGAGGGATTGGGGGGATTGGGGGCAGGAGGAGAAGGGAACAACAGAGGAGGAGATGGCTGGATGGCATCACTGACTCGATGGACATGAGTCTGAGTGAACTCCGGGAGTTGGTGATGGACAGGGAGGCCTGGTGTGCTGCGATTCATGGGGTTGCAAAGAGTCGGACATGACTGAGCGACTGAAGTGAACTGAACTGAGGAAATGAACTGAACTGAACCAAAATGGCAATATAGACTCAGAAGGAATTTTGAGAGAATATATGTGTCAAAATAAAATTTATAACAACGAGAAATATAATGCTAAATATATCAAAAGCATGAATATGAAGTTCGGAAAGTTCTGAGACAGAGTTCTACTTTGCGAATAGTCTTCTAGGTTGCTTCACACCAATTCTCCCTTTGGTAACAGTGAGAAAAACTCTATAAAATATATTAAACATATGTTTCAAGGAAATAGGAGTGCAACCTAGATAGGGAGGGCTTGGAGGTAGAGATGGTCAAGATTCAAAAAATGAGGAGAACAAGACATTCGAACTCAGCATTTGAAGCTCTCCTCCTTCAGGTGAGTGATTTCAAAAGGAAAATCTGTGGCTGAGAGCCTGAACAGCAAAAGTGTCACGAGTCCCATGATGATGGAAAAAAGGTAGTTTATAGACCACTAGGGGTAGGGGTGAGGTGCCAATAAATACTCCAGGGTTTTTGACTTATACTCCAGAGAAAAGGTTAACTGTGAACACAGATGAGGCCTCTCATGGACTACATCCTGATGAACTTACGGGGGATTACCCCAGAAAGAGGGCTTCCCAAGTGACTTGGTGGTAAAGAATCTGCCTGCCAAGCAGGAGACACAGGAGAAACATGTTCACTTCCTGGTTCAGGAAGATCTCCTGGAGAAGGAAATGGCTACCCACTCCACTACTCTTGCCTGGAGAATCCCCTGGACAGAGGAGCCTGGTAGGCCACAGCCCAGGGGGTCACAAAGAACCGGACATGACTTAGTGACTAAACCACCAACCACCACCACCCCAGTCTCCAGAAGGATAGGTAAAGTCGCCGTGGAGGAAGCTAACTTCATCTTGAGCCTCAAATTATTGCTACAGTTCTTTATCTGCACTACCTAGCAGTCAACAAAGAAGTGAAAAGCAAAAGTCGGCTTACGAAGACAAGAACTGGATAACCAAGAAGAAAACAAAACACATAATGAAATGGATTGATAGCAAGATATTTGTTACTATCAGATACTTACTTTAATTATAATTCATGTATTCAAGAAATTAAATGCCAAGACAAAATTTTAGTAGAGAACCAAGAGCTATACAAAAGCATCAAATAAACATTCAAAAATTGTTAAAACTGTGAAGTGTGATAGGCCATGCACCTAGAGCCTGTGCTCCACGAGAGAGGCCACAGCAATGAGAAGCCCGCACACCGCAAGTAGCTCCCAATTGCCACAACCAGAGAAAGCCCATGAGCTGCAATGAAGACCCAACACAACCAAAAATAAAGAAATAATCACAATTAAAAATAAATAAATAAAAAAACCTGTGAGGTGTGATGATGATACTGTGATTATATTTTTAAAAGAATTCTTAACTTTTGAGAGATATACTGTAATATTAATAATAAAATGATACACCTGAATCTGGCTTCCTAATCTAAGGTGAGTAGGATGTCAAAGAAACAAGACTGGCAATAAGCTGACCACTTCTGAAGCAGAATATTGGTACATGATGGGATTCCCCAGTGGTTCACTGGTAAAGAATCCACCTACAATGCAGGAGACCTGGGTTCAATCCCTGGGTCGGGAAGATCCCCTGGAGAAGGGAACCCACTCCAGTATTCTTGCCTGGAAAATCCCATGGACAGAGGAGCCTGGCTGTCTACAGTTCATGGGGTCACAAAGGATTTAGATATGACTTAGCAACTAAATAACAAAAACATTGGTACACGGGAGTTAAATTGTATCATTCTTTCTACTTTTGTATATACCTCAAATTTTCCATAATAAAACAACTTTTAATAGAGATAGAACACTAAAAATTAAGACATATGAATTATTCTTAAGGCCATGTGTCAATAATTACTGCTATATATCACTGTTAAACAAGGTTTTAAAAATCACTTCCTGAACAGTAAGGATTTACTGTATAGCAAAGGGAACTACATTTGATATCTTGTAAAAACCTAAAATGGAAAAGAATACAAAAAACTGAAAAAAGAAAAAAAAAAAAAACCCAAATCACTTTGCTGTATACTTGAAACTAACACAATATTGTACCCAAATTAAAAAGAAAAAACCTACTTCCTAGAGCCTCTTAAAGGTCACTTGCAAAAACAATACAGAAAGGGATTACATTGTGGAGATTACAACTATATCCCTGTGGAATAGGAGGGGAAAATCCAACTGTTCCAATGGTATATAAGCAGATATTTATAACTGGAATATAAACCAGTGGCAGTGGCAAAGAATTCAAAAGAACTAAAATTTAAACTCTCCTTAATAGAGGGAAAATAATAGACATAACCATTTCATATTGTTGTTAATACCTCTGTAAGCGTGTATGCTTCTTCAGCTGTGCACTCAGCCTGTGCCGTAGGATTACTTAATGCAAATATTATAGGCCTTTCATTGATTTCAGCCATTGCTTTGATTACACCAGGAGTGAAAAGTCGGCCAGCTCCTGCAACTCCTATCATAAGTAAAGGGGGGAAAAAAAAGCAACTTCATTACAAGTAAAATACAGCATTCCCATCAACAGCATTTCTACAATAGGTTTAACATAACAAAAGCACAGGCAAACTCCCATTACAAAGATACAATTTTGCATTGCTAAGATAATTCCAATCTTACATCTGAAAAGAGAAACAATAAAAACACTAAAATTTCTACTTAAATATTTATTATCTACCCCAGACATAGTAAATTGTGAGCAAAAAAAAAAAAAAGAGTATAAGACAACCTCCAGGGAATTCCCTGACAGTCCAGTGGTTAGGATTCTATGCTCCCAAATGCAGAGGGCACAGGTTTGATCCCTGGTCAGGGAACTAAGATTCTGCATGCTACATGGTGCAACAGGGAAAAGAAAAAAAAGACTACTTCCATCATGTAATTGTTGTCTAATAAGCACAGAGCTTCAGCTTTAAAAGGTGAAGAGTTCCGCAAACTGGCTGTACAATGTGAATGCATTTAACACTACCTCATTGTATACTTTTAAATGGGTATGATGGCAAATTTTAAGTTATATATATTTTACCACAATTAAAATTCTTTTTTAAATGAAAAAGTTGCATCTCTAAATGTTAACTTGTTATACTCTGTGGTACTCATTATAAAATAATAGGAGTTTAGAAGGGAAAAAAAGATCTTCTTGACTATAGTCATCCACTTTCTTGATAGAGATCAGTTTAATGAACTTTTAGTAAGCTCTGACAATGTCTCAGACACTGTATGTAGGTCACTGGGATATAAAAGTGAGTATAATGCAGGCAGCTTAGGAGTTGAGAGAGAAAACAACAGAGTAAAGAGAAAACCAGAAGACCAGTCCCGGGCGCTCAGTGTGCAGCGCACAGAGGCATGGCTGAAAGAAGAACTCAGCCCAGAGTGGGAACTGGGATGACAAGGAACGCCTCAGCTGAACGCTTACGTAGTTCATCCAATGAAAAGACTTACATTCAACAGTCAAAGAAAGTTTAAATTCCATTTTATAAACTGACATGTAATAAAGAGAAATACTGATCTGGAGACCAGAATTTTAGTGCTTCCTCTGTCACTCCTGGCTATATGAGATACTCACAACATCTCAGGCAAGTTGTTTAATAACTCTGCGCTTGTTTTCCTCATGTGAAAAAGGAATGTATACTCAGTGTTTTCCCATGTGGTCACATGGGGTATGTGGACATATTCTTAGGAATCCATGAGTTCTAAAAGAATGAAACATTTTTTTTCTCATTTCCTTCATCCTCCAGGGCCGGAGTCAATGGACAGATTCTTAGGTTTCCATCTTGAGTCAACCCACCCCAGTATTCTTGCCTGGGAAATCCTATAGACAGAGGAGCCTGGTGAGCTATAGTCTTGTGGGGGTCACAAAAGAATAGGACATGACTTAGCAACTAAACAACAAAAAATTGAGTTCTGAGAGAAATGCACTCACAATCTTAAAGATTACTTCCCACTCTAAAAAATTGTGAGTTTCAATTAGTAAAGAACCTAATACAGATATCCTTTTCCTAACCATAAAAACTGTTGGTGACTTAAAACAGTTTACTATTTAAAATTCCATAGGGCTCCTCCAAGAAATTGGTAAAATATAAGAAAAATGATACATATATATATGTGTGTGTGTGTGTATATATATGATATATATATGTGTGTGTATATATATATATGATGTATATATATATATGATACATATATAAAATGATATATATATATACAAATCTTATTATAGCTGTATAGGAAATGAAATAGTCCCTCTTTTAAATACTCTTTACATTTTCTGTTAATGCTATGTTACACAGTCTGATGACAGCTATTAAATGCCTGACTCTTAAAACATACCAAAAGCTTTCAGCTTTGTTGTCAATGAAAATCTTTGACTCTGCAAGGGATTTTCTTGGTACAGTCTGTCAAATAACCTTGGTCTTTTTCAGGTTTTGAGCCCACCAGTCATACCAACTCTAAAAGCAAAGCATGAGCAATCACACAGCTTCTAGAAGTTAAAAGTACAAGCAACATCTGTTAATAGAACTGTATACACTGTACCTAAAAGCTATCACATACAACACAGGGAACACAGCCAACATTTTTAATAACTATGAATGGAGTACAACCTTTAAAATTTGTGAATCACTACACTGTACAGCTGTCACTTATATGATACTCCACATCAAGTATACTTCAGTTAAAAAAAAAAAGCTATCACATCTATAGTGACCTAAATGGGAAGGAAATCCAAAAAGAGGGGGAATATAGGCATACATATAGCTGATTCACTTTGCTGTACAGCAGAAGCCAATGCATCATTGTAAAGCGACTATACTCCAATAAAGATCAATTTAAAAACAAAGCTATCACAGAAACATATATGCTCAAAGCTAGGTAAAATATGTCATTTCACTTTTAGTAATCCTGCATGCAAGTTAGGCCTGGCATTATACAGGTAAGTAACAGAATGACTTGGCAACAACTTTACTCACCAATTATAGCTGAAGGCTTAAGTATATTTACTGCCTCTTCAAAAGTATCAGGTAGGCTCTCTGGAGCTGAGTGAGCAAATGCTTCCTGATGACTTTCTATTTTAGCTTTCCGCCCCTGAATTTTTAGATAAAATACAATTTTTTAGTAAATGTTTATTGAGGATTAGTTGAGAAGACATCATTATAAGTCACATATTGTTACTACAGTAAGAATGTTTCTTTTTCATTTACATTTCTCTTCAACTCATTATCTTCCAATTCTTTCTTCATACTGCCCATAAACCCAAATATAAAACATGCATCAAATTCCATTATAACCAAAAATTTATAATCCCTTTCAAAAACTCATTTACTCTGTGAAGTCTTCCTAAATCCAACAGGGCACAAAGGCATACAATTCCTTATGTGAGCTAGCTGCATTTTAGAGCTTAGAATTTCATATTTCAGAAATGTCTTATGATAATATATTATAAGTGCTAGTTGCTCAGTCGTGTCTGACTCTGCGATCCCATGGACTATAGCCCACCAAGCTCCTCTGTCCATGGGATTCTCCAGGCAAGAATACTAGGGTGTGTAATTTATCACAAACACTCTCTCAGTGGGCACTCCACAACTGAACGGAAGTTATGAATAGTCACATCAAGTACAAAAGGTGAAAATTAGAAATATCATCTTTGGTCTTGCTACTAAAGTTAGCATATAATTTCAGGTCTGTCAGATTTATTACCAAATGAATTTCAGGAAAAACTCAGGGATTTCAGAATTTTAGATAGACATTATGGACTTATACTACCAAGAGTTCAGGAAAGGGGAATTCTGGTTTAAAAGAGCTGAATGAAGTAATATGCTTTCCTCACCAAATCCCAGGTCAAAACCCATTAAAAATAAACTCCTTAGTAGTGTCACAAGTGTGGGAGATATACCACTGACATGTTAGAACAGTGATTAATTTCTCAATAGTTTAAAGCAAACAAAAACATGTTGAATGCAAAAACCAACCAGGATGACAAATTCATATCCTTATTTCGGCAAAAGAAAAGACCTCCCTCGGCAAAGGTGATTTTTTACATCAGAGTTCCAGACAAGCCCCAGCTTGTCTGTGATGACAAGCAGGGGCCTGGAAAAGCAAAACTCCATCATCACTTGGCTGGGGAATTAACTAAAAGACTGAAATACAGCCTCAGTAGATCCAAGTTCTCAGAACAGTGGCTTCACATGCTTGCTCCCAAGAAGACCACATCTCTTCCATGAGGACTTCAATCGGAAACTCTCAAAGTCTCAAAAAAGAGGACAGTGTTTTGAGTCCCAAGAAGAGATACAAAGCCTAAAACTCATGCTAAAGGAAAAACATACCCTGAACTTGCAGATGCACATACATCATCCTAGACTTGATTACTGCAAACATGATAAAGAACCAAAACATTTATGAAAACAAACATCACAAACAGAAGCACCAAACTCATTGTGTACTAGCAAAAATATATACACTCTCCAATGGTCTTCCAGGTACAAGGTCTCAATAATCCTTGCATCTGACATACAAGTAAATATGGCAGTTATAGCTTTGGGAGGAGGCACAGTTGAATGACTAACAGCATAGGATTCATAGTCAAAGCTACTTGGGTGGAATTCCACCTCCATGACTTACAAGCTTGGAAAAATGACCTGACCTTTTTAAACCTCTTCCCTCATTTGTAAAATTTCAAAAAATGTTTGATAAGATCAAATGAGATTGGGAAAAAAAAGGTTAAATAAGTTAATCACAATGTGTGATACACTTTTTAAATACTTAAGTAATTATTTAAAATTTAAACATTCAAGATTTTTCATTCATATACTTCAGTTTTTTATTTCATTTTTTGTACTAATAGAATACTGTTACTAATTAAGAAAAGATTTCAGGAACTAGAGCAAAGTAAATGATATAAGCTTGCTCCAAAGATGTAAATGACAAGTAGTTTATAAATATCAATAAACACCACAGAAATATAACAGCATTGTGTACTGCATAAGCTCAACTATGAAACAGTTTACCTATTCTTTGATGTGTTACACAGTATAGGATACAAGGCATTTCTTGAGCTATTAGAAATGGCGATCAATGATAGGAAGGTGGGCAAGAATAAAGGATACCAAGTTGACCTGGGATAAACCTATCATCCATCATTTCACCTTAGGAATACATGCCTTTTTCTGGGGAAAAGGTCCATAAATTTCTATTAGGTTGCTACAAGAGATTGTGATCTCCAAAGAGTTAAAGGATTTCTGTTCAAATGATCAGATGTCCTGCTAACAATTTAATTAGGAACTTCTGACTTCCCATTAAAAGCCATTAGGTTTAAAAGAGTCAGGAGTCAGAAAACAAAGCAAGAAAGAATACATCTGGTGCCAACATAGACATTATGATTTGAATATGAAAAGAAAACTCTAAAAATATCATTATAACAACATACTTTTGCTTCTCCAAGGTTTAGAATACCTTACCTTAAATAATAAACCAAACTTGTCAACCATCCAAATTTTCTTTCGTGCCTCTTCTTCTGAGAGGCCATTTTCAACCATAGCCATAACTATCAGATTTGCAATTCCAAGAGCAGCCTGTCCAACAAAACAGAAATTTCAAAAACAAAGATTAGAGTGTGATGCGATATTATAAGTTACTTTATATATGAGAATTATAATGGTATGAGAAATACTGGATCTATTCTTCCCTTATGAAGCACACAAAACTTGATTCTTTGTGATATTTTTCCGAAGATTTTAAATTACCTATTTCACAACAGAGATCCTGAATTTATGCCCTCTATCTCAACAAAATTAGACGTTCATTATGCCCCATTTTCCAGTCTAAAGCACAGTGTTGGTTTTCAAACTTAAAAGCTCACAGAAACTTACCTCTCCTGCTCCAAGAAATAAGATTCTATGATCTGAGATCGGTTTCCCAATGACTTTTTGCGCGGCAAGCAGACCGGCCAGAGCCACCGCAGCCGTCCCTGTAAGACAGGCAAAACATGGTACAGTGAAAAATGGGCACACTACAAAAAAGGTTTAAGCAGGAATAAAAAACCTAAGTTTTTGTTTTTGCTTTACCTTGAATATCATCGTTGAAGGTACAGTATTTTTCTCGGTATTTTCTCAAGAACCTGAATGCATTATGATTTCCAAAGTCTTCAAACTGAATAAGTGTGTTCTGTCCATATCTAAAAAACAGCAAAGCCCGTTATGGTTGTGATGAAATACCACTTTTAAACATTTTTAAAATAATATACTAAGTTAGTTCACTTAAGGCCACACTAACAATTTTTAGAGTCTGTGAAAGACTAGACTCAACATATAGAAAAATCTATTATTCAGAAAAATTTATGGGATGGTTAAAATGAATGTAGCACCATGATGGACCAAAGGGATACTAATCTGTACAAACTATTTTCAAGTGCCAAAGACTGTATAGTCCATGCAGTTGCAAAGAGTTGGACACGACTGAGTTACTTTCACTTTTCACTTTCAGGGGGGTGCCCAGAACATATATACACAAATAACTTCCTAAAAAGGAAGAGATTTCTGTCTCTGAGTCTCAAAAAGTATGTGTTTGATATGTGAATTTTCATTACGTTCACAGTTAACAGCAACACAGTAAAGTATATATTAAATAAGCAGTTAAAAAAAAAACTGCTGTATGAGTTCACTGGCTTTCAAAAAAAGATATCAGTCATCTTGGTGAGGTAAAGTATGGGGAGGCATGAAAGGAGGTGGAACTTTATTTGGGTTCCAAAAGAACAGAAAGTAAAGTGGTAGGAAGAAATACAAGGTCTATTTTGCTGTTCCTGAATTTTCAAATCTGGCTACATATTTCAGAGTTTATATAAAAGTATAAGGGAGAAGTTGGTTAAGGGAGGTTAGAGCCAGATAAGGGAGAATTCTGAAAGCAAAACTGGGGAAGGGGACTTTTTTCTGTGTCTGATATAGAATCACTGAAGGCTTGAGAAGGGAAAAATTCATCTAAGACTCCCTGGAGGAAGGATAAAGCTGCCAGTGAGGCGTAGCACATATCAAATGCACAGAGAGATGAGAAAGAAGGGAAAATAATCAGGAAGGTACTGAGGCACAAAAACAAGAAGACGTGAAGCGGAAGCCACAGGAAGTGAAAGGGATAATTATGAGACATCAGAATGAACAAACAGAACTTGATGATGAGGACCAGACCTGGGAAGAGGGAAAAGCAACTGAAATGCCAAGGCAGCCTGGATGACTAAAAAGGGGAAGGGGAAGAGGTGGCAATGTCTGGGATGATAAAAAGTTTAGTTTTAGATATGGCAACAACTTTGACTCTGAAAAGGAGTTAATTTTTAGGATCGTCCATGTACCAGTAATCTAAAAGGTAGGGCAGGAAAGCTTCCTGGGCAGTCCAGTGTTTAAGATTTCATGCTTCCACTGCAAGGGGCACAGGTCTGAGCCCTGGCTGGGGCACTAAGATCCTGTATGCCACCAGGGGCAGCCAGGGAAAAAAAAAAAAAAGGTAGCGCAGGGCTAGATCATAAAATGTTTGGACTTTACCCTTCAGCAATAGGAAATTAAGCCAAAGAATGACATAACAAACAGTATGTCAGTAGTTTAAAAACAGTTTTTAAAAGTCTAATCTGGTGGTAAGGTGGAGAGGAAACAGTGAGGAGAAAAGCTAGAGGAAGATTCTGAAGAATCCAAAAGAGACATGAGGATCTGCAAAGAGGCTGTGGCAATGGAAAAGAAAAGATGCATTTCTGAGGCTTGTACGGGGTAGTACCAACTGGATGTGAGGACTGAATGACACTATATGGGTTTGACAGAAGAGAAGGAAGAGTCAAAGATTAGACAAGATCAAAGGTTTGGTGATGAGGGTACATGCTACTGCTATTAACAGAGGCTAGATTTATTAAAGATAGGCAACAGGTAAAGCGTCTGTCTGCAGTGCGGGAGACCTGGGTTCGATCCCTGAGTAGGGAAGATCCCCTGGAGAAGGAAATGGCAACCTAGTCCAGTAGTCTTGCCTGGAAAATCCCATGGACAGAGGAGCCCGGTAGGCTATAGTCCATGGGGTTGCAAAGAGTCGACATGACTGAGCAACTTCACTTTCACTTTCAGACAATTTAGAAAGGGAAGGAGATAGCAACAAAACCTCTAGAGGGAGGATTCCAGCTATTGGAAATGCAAGCCTCAGAGGAAGGTGGGACTACAGAGATAGGTTTTCATGGGCTGAGAGTCACAAGCATAAAAGTCACAGGCTACATGACTCAAAAGAGGAAAGAACTATATACTCACCCACATTTACCAGAAGAGAACAAGAAAAAAATCAGTGGAGATGACAAAGGAAACAAAAACGGCTGGAGAAAGATTAAGTCAGGAAAGTCTTTTAGTTCAAGAGAAGAGAAAATTTCAAGGATGTAGCAGTGGAAAACCTGGTCAGATGCTGCAGACAGGAGGAGAGAAAAGACCAAAATTTAAAATATGAAAGCTGCACAAGAATTTCACTGAAATGGTGAAGTGAGCCTGGATGCTGAGGGTTGAAAGAACTGCACAGTGAAGGTATTACTTAGGAGCAGTGAGTACAGACTTCAAGATTTCAGTGTGCTCAGGATGTCAGATAACTGAGGAAAGCAAAGCAGAAAGCATTACTACCACATATCAGTACATCACACTGGGTAGGAAAGAACCAAAGTTCTCAAACGTTTAATCTCCTCTATCTTCACAAAAGATAAAGGAAAACAAAACAGTGGTTCTATTTTTTTAAGACGCTTTCATATACTCAAACTTTAGAAAAAATACCTGTCAGTAATGGCCTTCATAAACTCATCAATTAGGTCATCGTAACGCTGTGATCGATCTCTTTTCTGATATAAACCCATATAAAATGGATCCTTTAAGAGGGCCTATAAAACAGAACAAACATAAATGTGAAGTTTTTTATTACATAACCAATGTAAACATATTCTGTAAAACAGAAACTGTAAAGTATAAAAAAATTAATAATTATTATAACAATATAACTATATTGCTCTTCTTAAAAAAACTTTTAATAGTATTAATCTATTGTTATTCATATAGATATTAAAAGAGGTTTAAGAAAAAGGCTAACATCTAATCACAGAATTTTCTCTTCTTATCTTTAAAAGAGGGATGCAATAAAGCTGTGGGAGAAGGATCAGAGAGGGAAAGTAATTTTACTCACCGGATTATCAGTTCCTACGTCAATACACACAGGCAGACATCTATCAGGCCGTATTCCCGCACAAGCTGTATACAAACAAAGTTTTCCTACTGGAATTCCCATTCCATAGACACCCAGATCTCCAAGACCTAGAATTCTCTCTCCATCAGTCACCACGACAGCCTTAATCACAAAAAAAATACCAATTAAAAGTTTTCCAAAATGGAGCACTAAACAAAAGCATTTTTAAAAAAGACTCTCTTCATCACAAAATAGCACGTATTCTATTATTCCATTCACATGAATACGTAAATCTACAGAGAAAGAAAGTACATTAGTGGTTGTCTAGGGCTGGGGAGAAGGGAATGACCACTAATGGGTACAGGGCTTTTCTGGCGGGTGGGGATGAGGGAGCTGTGATGAAAGTCTTCTAAATTATAATGGCTGTACAATTCCAAATATACTACAAATTACTGAATTTACATTTTAAGCTGGTGAATTGCATTGTCTGTGCATCATATCTCAGAAAAGCTATTAAATAAAAAAGAAATTAAAAAAATATTTTCTTCACATATTTTCACTCTCACTTTAAAAAATAAAATTGTTTCTTAACTAACTTTTAAAATAAACCACCCAAGAATATTTAAAATTCGAGGATTTCTAGACTCTAGATGTAAAAAGGAGAATTAACTAGATTTGATTTCTTTGTCTCTGGTTTAGGAGTAAAATGCTTCTGACTAGAAAGTGTTAAATGTTAGTCGCTCAGTCGTGTCCATGTGATCCCATGGACTATAGCCCACCAGGCTCCTCTGTCCTTGGAATTCTCCAGGCAAGAATCTGGAGTGGTTTGCCATTTCCTTCTCCAGGAAATAACCTGGACATCCTGCATTGCAAGCAGATTCTTTATTGTCTGAATTACCAGGGAAGCCCCCTGACTAGAGGATCAACTTAAATATGTTCAAATGACTAAACAGGGTAGGGAGGAACAAACTGCTGATAAGGATTAATCCTAAGAGAAAAATAAGTGAAGTCCTCAGTCGTGTCCGACTCTTTGCGACTCTATGGACTGTAGCCCAATAGGCTTCTCTGTCCATGGGATTCTCCAGGCAAAAATACTGGAGTGTGTTGCCATCTGGAGTTTAGAAATCACATGCTACTCCAAACAACAACCGAAGCCAAACAAGAAAAATCTCAGCAATGGTGAAAAAAATGTAAAATAAAAAATATACCTACAAAGTTTTAAGATGATACTATGAACTTAATGATCTGACTGAATTTTTTCTAGGCTCTTTGAACAAATGATAATTCAAAGATTATTTTGGTGAGGAAGACACGCAACAAAGGCAATCAAGATTACTGCCTATAATAAACACAAAAGCCTACAAAAAGATCTTAAATAAGTCCTTAGTTTTTGTTTTGTGAAAGACAGCCAGATTGATTAAGAATCTAAATCTACCTTGGATTTATAAGAAAAAAGACATAATGAATCCTCCTCATCACCCACCAGAATAGAAGTTTTTAGGGCATTTTAATGTATTTTCTTTACCTAGAACAATATTAATTGAAGGCAGGAGGTACCAGTGGTACTGAAGTGAGCAGGCTCACCTTACTGCAATTGCTTTCCCACGGCAAACTCTATACCATCCCCTTTTGTAAAGACAATCATGTTTTTCTCAGAGCACTAAATCTGCATGTATGTAAGTATAAAGTAAAACAGAGCAACAATGAAAAAAACTGTTCTTGGAAATTGAGAGGTAACTTACATAGGAAGAAAAAACATTGTGAAAGGAAGGTTGTGCTATTAGTACCTTAACATGATTTTCTGGCCAGTTATCCACAATTGATCTAACATGACCTCTGTCTGAGATTGAAATAAATAATCCCCTGCAACAGAACAAAAACACCTTTGCATTTCATGACAGTTTTTGGTTTTTTTCTAAGTTTTTGTTCATAATTGGAATATTTAGATATTTTAATAAAAACATCAAGACACAGTGTAGTTTCTAAGCAGATCTAAGTAACACTGGTTTATTTTCAAATATTTTCAGCTACTTGAAGCTGTAATTGCATTGTTCACACAGTAGCTGCAACAAAGATTCTTATTAAATGATGCAATCATTTTACCCAAGAAGAAATGTATCCATATCTCCTGCTCAAATAAACTCAATATACCTCCATAAAATACCTCCAAAAATCAATATAAAGACATCCCATCAATGCAACAGAACATGAAACCACTAAGTAAACTACTGTTAAAAGTCACTGGAGTTTGAAATCTGAAGAAGCAGGAAGGGAGAGAAGAAAACTACAGTAATCTCAAATAAAAAATACATCCTTGCAGCATTAGGAAAAAGGAAAAAGTTATTCTAAATACAGTATATTGTTATCCAATTGAGATAATCAATCCAGGTTTCAAAAAAAGAAGAGAGAAGGGAAAGAGAGAGAAAGAAACATAGGTTCTGGACAACAGGGAAAGTAGAAATGAGGGCCAATAGGTTCTTATATTTAACTTTCTCATTGATATCTTTAAAAAAATTTTTTTTATTGAAGTATAGCTGATTCACAATGTTGTGTTAATTTCTGCTGTACATCAGTGATTCAGTTTTATATATATATATATATATACACACACATATATATACATACACACACATTCTTTTTGATATTCTTTTCCATTATGGCTTATCACAGAACACTAAATATAGTCCCCTTGGCCATACAGTAGGATCTTGTTTATCCATTCTTCTCATTGACATCTTAACTCTGGCATTACTATCCTAGCTCAAAGCAGTTTAAACAGTTTCTCAACCATAACTACCTAGTACAGTAGAATCATCTGATGAGCTTTTTAAAAATTCCAGGGTTCTACCCCAGAGATTCCGATTTAACTGGCCTGGAGTTAACCAACCAAGACTCACCGACCATCTCCTATGTAAAAAAAAAAAACCCACTGTCACTGCATAAATGATACATACTATCTGCCCTCATCCAAAAGCTCTTTATGTTTCATGTGAGTTCTTAATTCTGGTGCACAACAAAATCACACCAGGAGCTTTAATGAAACAGTAGTACCTGGGCCCAACTCTACACTAAAGGAATCAGAACCTCTGTGTGTATGGTGGAGGGGAGCAGGGCATCAGGATCCTTTTGTTTTCCCTTTATCTTCCCTTTATCTGAACTGAGAAATACTACTACTCTAAGAGAAAATGAAACGATAAAAGAGCTGAAGAGCTGGGCCATATCACAGAAATGTTTAGACACATTAACTGATAGCACAGAACAGACAGTGTTTTCAAAAGTGTCTTCCGGGGAATACCTGTAACACCATCACCGACGGTGTTCATTACAATCCGGACCTCCAGACCTTTCTCTGTTTCATCAGAATCTTGGGAATAGGAAGGAGAGGAAAAGTTGGCAAGGATCAACACTAAGTAAGTCCCACAGATGTTTCCATATGCATGTTAAAGTTTGAGAGCCACCAGACTAGAGGAGAGGAGACTGAGGACAAATGCTGTCACACGGTGTTTGAATTTCTACATTTGTATCAGTATGTAAGCAGGACATTGGAAAGATATAAGGATGGTGGGAAATGACTACAGGTTAGAGGAACAAGACAAGAAAACTCAAATTAAGTAAAAATAGCACTTACACAACACTTAAAAGTTTATAAAGAACTGTCATATCAGTTTCCCCATCTGACCTTCTCAGCAGCTCTTTTAAAGGTACTGAAATCCCTATTTTATGATAAATGGATTCAGAGGGATAAAGTAACTTACTTACTCAAAGGCTTGAGCCAACACTCATCCCAGCATCCTTTCCACTTAAAATATTTGGAAGTGCTTGAACTATGTGAAATTAAAATTTGTGTAAGATCATAAAAATCAACAAGCAATAGAAATAAAACTGATAAAAAATGAGATTTACTCTCTTAGTCAGCCAGATTGTCAAAAAGTTTTATGATTATTCTGCAGAATATGCTACCAAAATGGAGAATACTTATTTTTTCGGTACAAAAATGCACAATTTCTCTAACAATCAAAACTTAAAGAAGGTTAGGAATGAATGATGCTATTTCCACAAAATGAAGAATATGACATATTAGATTTTTATGAATCCCTTTCTGTCCAAATTAAGTTTTTGTGGAAGGGAAAAGTTTTTAAGGAAGGGAACTGTGGTTGGATAAGACTGCAACACAAAAAATAGAAATGTAATCGGTGCTGGTTTTTTTCCTATATAATAGTTAATTTGCAAAAATATTTTAAAAATAAGCCTTACTTAGGTCTTCTAAAGATGTGTCCATACTGGGAGCAGGCAAGGCCAACTGTTGGTGTATACACAATTGGCATTAGAGTTTCAATATCATCTTGCAGTATTCTGTAAAACAATTTCTCATTTCTTTCTTGTATTCCCATTATATAGATGTATCTGAAATTGAGCACAGTAAATAATGTCTACATCAGACAGCATTAAAGATTTTAGCCTTTGAAATGAAATTTAAACATGTACAATTGAGGATCCCCTCCCCCTGGAAAACAAAACCCTATATATCCTTATGTAATACCCAGGATTAAAAAATAAAAATGCACTTAAATGGTAGATGATGATGATGAAAAGAATCAGAAGCAACAGCTAACCTTTACTGAGCCCTGTGAGTCAGGCTCTGAACCAGGCACTGGAAATGCAAAAATTACCATGAGGCCCCCACCCTTAGGGGCTTCCCTAGTAATTTAGCCGGTAAAGAATCTGACTGCAATGCAGGAGACCTGGGTTCAATCCCTGGGTTGGGAAGATTCCCCTTGAGAAGGATATGGCAACCCACTCCAGTATTCCTGCCTGGAGAATCCCAGGGACAGAGGAGCCTGGTGGGCTACAGTCTAAGGGATCGCAGAGTCGGCCACGACTGAGCAACTAAACCACCACCTCACCCTTAAGGAGCTAATCTTCAAGGTGATTGACATGTAAACAAGAAAACAAAATAAAGTGCATTCATTCAAATATTCACTAAATACTAAATATGTGCCAGGCACTATCGTAAACTCCAGAGATGTAAGAAGTGCCACTGTTCTCGTGGAGTTTATAATCCAGGAAACTTAGAAGCATTTTAAGTCTATTATAGTGCACAGAAGCAGCATGAAGGACGCAATGGTTAATTCATATAAAACTATAAATAACAGCTTTTAAAGAATAAAGTTTAGAAAATAGGGAGATGTTGGGCTGAAAAATCAATTATCACCTTGAATTAAACATAAAATAGACTCGTTTTTTCCTCTCTTTTGTTCCTCCTCCTGCTACCATCTGATCAAATGGGAATCCATCTGGAGTCCATTCCTGAATTCTTCCTCTCCCACCCTCCCCAATCCCAACCTAATAAATCCACAGGTCCTACAGAGACTATCTGCTAAATACCTTTCACACAGTTGTTTCCTCCCTTTCTAACAAGTCTCTATACAAACAACTTCCCCTGCTCCAATCTATTCTCTTAAAAACATACCTCTGATCAGTTCTCTTCTCCTTGAATGGCTTTCAAACACCAGTTTTATTAGCCGTAAGCTCTTAAAATAGTTAAGTAGATTTCCCTGACTACTTTCCAGCCTCGTCTTTGTACTGAACTTGCTTCAGTTTCTCAAACGCACCAGAACTCTCACCTTGGCACTGCAGCACACGACGACGCACCTGCTGCCTGGAACACCCTCTACTCAGGCAGAGTCCTCTCTACTCATGCTCTCCAAACGCAGCGGAGGTGGCGCACTCTCTGCTGTCTTTTTCGGTCATTCCCATCCCCCACCACACATACATACATTTTAGATTTTCCGATTTTCAGGTCCCATAACACCCTACTCCTTCTGTGACCCTCACACCACTTTTTGACTTTCTTTCCCCTCTGTGATGAGTGAGAGACTATACACACACACGTACATATGTACGTACGTACATATATGCGCTTTCCCGGTGGCTTGGACGGTAACGATTCCAGCAATGTAGGAGACTGGGGTTGGGAAGGTTCCTCTGGAGAAGGAATGCTACCCACTCCAGGATTCCTGCCTAGATAATCCTATGAACAGAGGAGCCTGGTGGGATACAGTCCATGGGGTCACACAAAGAATTGGACATGACTGAGTGACTAAGCACAGCACACACGTGTGTACGTATGTATATGTGTGTAGTCTCTCACTCATTACTCTCACTCACTCACTCATTTGACATTATGCCCCATAATGTCAAAGAAACCAGTCTCACTTGTCACCAATATCCAATAATCCCCTATGCTTTACAAACCAAATGAATATTTTAGTCCTATAGTCAGACTGATCCCTTTACCCAAAATACCCTGCCCTTCTTTCTCATTTTGCCTGCTCCCTGTAACATACTGTTTCAAATTCAACTAAAGCATCACTTCCTCCAGGAAGTGCTTTCCCAGGCTGCAGAAGGCATCCGTCTTCATGCTTTCAGAATGTACTCTGCACGTCCCTCTTCCTCGCTGTCCTGCACACTGCAGTACAGCTACAATGATGGTCATAGCATAACTCCGTATGGATGAGCTCCTAGAAGGCAGGCTGTGAGTTACCAGGGTGGCCATACATTCCAGTTTGCCTGGGACAGTTTCATTTACCTCTTTTTCACTCCCCAAAGTGTCTTGGATTGGATGATATATTATATGGCCACCCTGTCTATTACTCATTTTATATCCTCAGTGGCTAGCAACAGCACACAAAGTAGGTGATCAATAAAAGCTGAACAGAACGGGTGTCTCTGCTTCTACCATTCAATTCAAACCTTAAAGCTCTGTGATTTTAACTATAAAAAACTGATTCCTGCTGAATTTTACTACAGTGAAAATAAGGGAATTATTCACTGAAGTGAAGGAAATATAATCATTATAAAATAAATCAACTAAAATACAAGTTTCATTATGAGACTTATTTCTCATGCATACATAATACATACATAATACATAATAGTACTCCCAATTTTTTTGATCAAAACATCAATTAAAAAAAAAAACTAAACGTCTAATCAACTCTCACTTTTCCAAAGGGCCATTCAACTTTTTCAAGTTTCTATGGAACCGTAAGGCTTGAATATCTTGTGTCTCTATTTTGGGAGGTAGAAGTCCTTGAAGACCAAGCATTTGTCTTTCCTGTAATGTGAACGCCATCCCCTAAAAAGGAAAAAAATAAAAGAATTAAAAATTATTAATTACAGGGGTAACAAATGTAATGTAACCTACCAAATGTAATTTAAACATAAAAAGATCAGCCAGATAACATTTTGGCCCCGACTTTCAAAAATTTGTAAGATTGATCATATCTAGTACTGGTAAGAATATAGTAAAAGAATTACTCTCATACCACTGCTGGGAATATAAATTGCTCTAGGCTTTTTGAAAGCCAATTTTAAAGTATTCTTAGATTTTTTTTTTAATGCACATATTTTATTTTTTTAACTGAAGTATAATTGACTTACAATATGTTAGTTTCCAGTATACAACATAGTGATTCAATTTCTTTAAACTCCATTTAAAATTATTATAAAACAATGACTATATTTCCCTGAGCTGTACAATATATCCTTGTAGCTTATTTATTGTATACAAAGTAGTTGTATCTCTTAATTCTCTATCCCTACCTTGTCCCTCTCCCTTTGCCTCTCCTTACTGGTAACCACTAATTTGTCCTCAATATCTGTGAGTCTGTTTTGTTACATCCATTTACTTGTTTTATTGTTTAGATTCCACACATAAGTGATATCATACAGCATTTGTCTTTGACTTACTTCACTAAGCATAATACTCTAGGTCAATCCATACTGTTGCAAATGGCAGAATTTCATTCTTTTCTGACAGCTGTGTGCTATCCCATTGTTAGTGTGTGTGTGTGTGTGTGTGTGTGTGTGTATCTTCTTCATCCATTTATCTGTTGATGGACACTGAGATTGCTTCCCTATCTTGAATGCACATATAGCAATTCTACTTCTACCTAGTTATTCTAGAGAAATATTCATAAACAAAGAGGTACATACGAAGAGATTAGTTGTAGCACTGTTTCTAGTTCTCCAGTCTATTTCAAACTAAAAGTCCATCAATTATGGAAGAATTACGAACCTATGACACTTCCATACAGATAAACATATCTGTATATGTTGTTAAGTGTATAGTGGAAAGACCTGCCAGATACACAGTTAGGAAAAAAAGTTAACTTGAAAATCAAAACAAACTCCCTATTTTATGTTTAGAAAATCCCCATAAACTACATGTTATATACAGATGCACACACATATTAAAAATGAAAGCAACAGACAGTTTGAAAGAATACAAACCAAACTAAGAGGTTACCATGACTAGACAGGAATGAGGTTGAACAGAGGGAAGAGGGAAGAAGAAATGACACTTAAGACAAATTAACCTATGTAATAAACTTTTTCAATTTCTGGTATTCAGCTATGGGTTAAATTTTTTGTTATCAAAGAGATGTCAGTGACTTCTAAAAAAATATTTTCCTTCATAAAAGCAACAAGAACCCTGGCCAAAAGTTCAGAATTCCGGAAACTAACCAAAGGTTTCAGCAATTGGAGATCATTTATTCAAGAAAAACTGCTGAATTTCAGTAAGAACAGAAAGCTTCATGGCATTTTAACTTTCCTTCTTCCTATTCTCCCCTCCCCAGCTCCACAGTAACCTTGAAAAAGCAAACACTGTGAAGCAGTCACTTTGAAAATTAGAGCTTGGCTGTCATTGGAGAAAGGCAGGAAGGGTCGGAGATTCTTCTAAAGCCCAGTATCCAGGTAACTGTCATTGTTAGACCTGAAGACCCTATCTACAAGGCTGTCTTTATTTGACCTGACTTGCAGCTCGGGCAGTGTGAATAGCCTTCTCCCCCAGCCCCCAGAACAGTTTGTTGTAAACAATCAGAGGTAATTATTTAACGCAGCATCTCCCCAAGGCAGTAGATAACATATGGGGCAAACAGGTTAACCAAAAAACAGAAAAGGAAAACTGAAAAGTTCAGGGGGATCTTTGAAAAGCTGAGACATATTCTTAAGAACCTAGAGGGTCATATGCATAGCTGTAAGCATGTCCAGGAAAGACTTGAGCCACCTCTGGCTAGCCTTGAGGCTCTGTGTAAACAGGAAGTGAAGGCTGACACATAGTTGTAAACTGCTTCTGTGCTGTGCTAAGTCACCTCAGTTCAGGTCGGTTCAGTTCAGTCACTCAGTCGTGTCAGACTCTTTGTGACCCCATGAATTGCAGCACGCCAGGCCTCCCTGTCTGTCACCATCTCCCGGAGTTCACTCAAACTCATGTCCATCAAGTCAGTGATGCCATCCAGCCATCTCATCCTCTGTTGTCCCCTTTTCCTCCTGCCCCCAATCCCTCCCAGCATCAGAGTCTTTTCCAATGAGTCAACTCTTTGCATGAAGTGGCCAAACTACTGGAGTTTCAGCTTTAACATCATTTCTTCCAAAGAACACCCAGGGCTCATCTCCTTTAGAATGGACTGTTTGGATCTCCTTGCAGTCCAAGGGACTCTCAAGAATCTTCTCCAACACCACAGTTCAGAGAAGTCATCTCAGTGGTATCCAACTTTTTGTGACCCCATGGACTGTAGCCCACCAGGCTCCTCTGTCCATAGGATTCTCCAGGCAAGAATACTGGAGTGGGTTGCCATGCCCTCCTCCAGGGGATCCTCCCAATCCAGGGATCGAACCTGGTTGTTTCCTGCATTGGCAGGTGAGTTCTTTACCACCAGCGCCACCTGGGAAGCCCTGTAAACTGCTTAGCTGAGTACTAAAGGCACGCCCCAGGCTTCCCAGGTCGCTCAAGTGGTAAAGAATCTGTCTGCCAATGCAGGAGATGCAAGAGACACTGGTTTCATCCCTGGGTCGGGAAAATCCCCTGGAAGAGTCTCCTTGGGGTACCCTCCCCTTGCCTTAATAAAGTCCTACAGACAGAGAAGCCTGGAAGGCTACAGTCCATGCGGTCGCAGAGGGTCGGACACAACTGAGAATGCAAGAAAGAAAATTAAAGGCACACCCCCACAGATACACAGAGCTCCTTGGCAAAGAATGGTTCCAGGTATTTAAGTTTCTGCTTAATCATTCCCTGATTACTAAGTTAACAAAGCAGAGATTGCAGTAGGCAAATATAACAAGAAGAAAGAATTCAGAAATGATACTAAATAGACAACAGCAACACTACAAACCCTGGGAGGAATGACTATTCAACAAAAAATCATAAAGGCAAACAAACAAAAAACACACGAAGTCTGACTCGTATATAAGAAAAAAGGGCAGTTAATTGAAATTGCCCCCAAGGAAGTCCAAATATTGTACTTACTAGACAAAGATTTTTAATTAGTTGTTCTAGTTTTTATCTAGTTGTTTCCCAGATAAATAAGTTGGAATTAACACACTACTATATATAAAGTAGATAAACAACAAGGACATACTGTATAGCACAGGGAACTATAAGGAAAAAGAGTTTGGAAAAGTATATATATGTGTGCATAACATGAATTACTTTGCTATACACCTGAAACACTGTAAATCAATTATACTTCAATAAAAAAAGAAAAAAGTTAGTTACTCTAAATACATCAAAAAAACTAAAAAACACCATTGTCTAACAAACTATGGGAAGAATGAGAATAACCTCCCACTAACCAGAAAATATTGATAAGCAGAGAAGCTATAAAAAGGGACCAAACAAATTCTCAAATTGGTATACAACTGAAATAAAAATTTCATTAAAGAGGTTCAATAAGCAGATTTGAGTGGTAGAAGAAAAAAAATCATTAAACATGGGTCAACTGAGATAATCCAGTCTGAGAAAGGAAAAATATGGAATAAATATGAACAGACCTGAAAGATACCATCAAGAGCGCCAACATATACATAACAGGAGTACCAGAGGTGAGGAGAGAAAAGGATAAAAAATAATTGAAAAAATAATGGGCAAAAACTTCCCAAATTTTATGAAAAGCATTAATCCACACATTCAAGAAGCCCAATAGCTCCAATCAAGAAAAACACAAAGAGCTCTACCCCAGACACATCCTATTCAAACTGTCAAAAGCCAGAGACAAAAGGAGAAATCTGAAAGCAAAGAGAAGTGACTCATCACATGCAGGGGATTCTGAAAAAGAGTAACAGCTAAGTTATCAGAAACCACGGAAGCCATAGGCGGTGCTGAAGGAAAAATCAACTGTCAACCAAGAACTTCCTAATTCTACAAACTATCTTTCAAAAATGAAGAAATTAAGACATTCCCAGATAAATAAAAACAGAGAATCCATTGTTAACAGACCTGTCTCACAAGAAATACTGAAGGGGATCCTTCAGGCCTAAATGGAAGACACAAGACAGTAACTCAAATCCATGCAAAGAAATAAAGAACATGGGTGAGATGACTGCATAATATAAAAAACAGTGCAAATATATTTTTTGTAGGTTTCTGCCTCTTACTCAATTTAAAAGACAATTATGTAAGATAATAACTATACATCTGTGTTGATGGTTATGCAATGTATAAAATATAATTTGTACAAAAAAGCAGCACAAAAGGAGATAGACCTCTACAGGAGCAAAGTTCTGGTGAACTATTTAATTCAACTAGTATCAAACTGAACTAGACTGTGATAAAGACAGTAACTGTAGTCCCCAGGGCAAACCACTGAGAAAAGAACTCAGAAATAGGCAGTAAAAGACAAGGGAATTTAAATAGTATAATGGAAAACATTTAACACAAGGAACAGAAACCACATAAGACTTTTAAAACAAATAGCAAAATAGCAGACATAAATCATACCCTACTAGACATTATATTAATGTAGATGGATGAAATTCTAAAATTAAAAGGGCTGGCAGAACTGATAAAATAACATGATCCAATTACATGCTGACTACAAGAGACACATGTTGATTCAAAGATACAAATAGGTGTAAAGTAAAAGAATGGAAAAAGATTCAGGATGCCAACAGTAACCAAAACAGAGCTGGAAGAGGTACGTTAGTAACAGAGAAGACAGACTTTGAAACAAACATTACTAGAGGAGGACCTTTTGCTGAAAGGGTCACTCCAGTTAAGAAGATACACGCCATTAAGTATATAAACATACTTGTAAGATAACAAAAGAGGGCCAAATACATGAAGCAAAACTGACAGAATTAGGGAGAAAGATAATTCAACAAGCTGAAAATGTCAGTATCTCAGTTTCAATAATGGAGAAGACAACTAGACAGAAAATCAACAAGGAAAAAGAAGACTTGAAGAGCACCATAAACCAACTAGACCCAGCAGATGCTCCTTCATCAGAAGCAGGATATACATTCTTTTCATCTGCACAAGGAATGTTCTCCTTGTACAGATAGACAGACCCTTTGTCAGGCCATACAACAAGTCTCAATAAATTTAAAAGGTTTTAAGTCTTCCGAAGTATGATCTCCAACCACAGTGTAACAAGATTAGAAATTAAAAATAAAGGGAAAAAAATAAATAAAAATAAACAGATATTTGGGGAATCTTAATACAGTCCTATAAAAAGCAAGTGGGCAGAGAAGAAAGCACAGGCAAATTAGAATATACCTTAAGATGAATTAAAACACACACACCAAACCTTATAGGATACAGTGAAAATAATTTTAAGAGGGAAATTTGTAGCTGTAGATGTAGCGGAAAGAAGCAGAATGATCTCAAATCAATTACTTAATCTTTTACTTTAAGAAACTGGGTGGCGGGGGAGGAGAACAAACTAAACCTGAAGCGAAAAGGAAGGAAATAATAAACATTAGAGTGAAAATAAATAGAAAACAGAAAAAAAAAACTGAAAAATTAAAAATTAAACCAAAAGTTAGTTCTCTGGAAAAGACCTTATAAAACTGTTGAACCTTTAGAATGAAAAAAAAAAAAAAAGTCAAATCACTAAATTCTTTGTGTGTCATGTTCCTCTTTATAAGATTTTATCTAAGACTGGGAAATGTAAAGGGGTTAAAACCCTGAGTTTTTATGTAGTTTTAAATGAACTGTGTAGTTCATTTAATAAGCTACACAGTTCATTTAAAAATGCTTATCCTATTGCTAAAGATAAATGAGTTGGCCACACAAGGTTTTACTGCCTATCTCCTACCTTAAATCTGTCCCTAGATTTAAGGGACACTCAAAACCATTATTTATAATGCGCAGGAGAAATCAAAATGGTTATTAAAGAAATAATTTTACGTATTGAGCATTTATAATAAAAGTTGATAAAATTCTTAAATTGCTGGCCCGGAGTTAGTAAGTGAACGTGACATAGTCTAAAACGGATGCCCTGAAAGCAGAAACAACCTTCCTCTCACCTGCCCTTCTACTCTTTTCTGTCTTCCATCACCACTTGTTTCACAAACCTGTCTTCTGCTCGTGGACACAACAATGCCCTCCTGATGTACACAGAAGTGCACCCACTTTAGCTGATCCTGAGTTATCTTCCTTCAGACACAATATTGATAAAAATCCCTTAACTAGACTCTTCATTGTGCAGGTAAGCATACTAGGGGGAAAAGAAAAGGCCTCTTCTATTTCTTTCCGTCCAAGTACAGTGAGAATGAATGATCCATCAGGGATTAGGAAATTATAGAACATTTATTCATTTATTTATAAAAGCAATAAAATGACTAAATATACTGCATCTGGCCAAAACTCTTGACCTATCTGCTATTCTTGGATTTTTTTTTTTTTTAAGCTAGAACTAGTTCATTTAAAAATGCTTATCCTATTGCTAAAGATAAATGAGTTGGCCACACAAGGTTTTACTGCCTATCTCCTACCTTAAATCTGTCCCTAGATTTAAGGGACACTCAAAACCATTATTTATAATGCGCAGGAGAAATCAAAATGGTTATTAAAGAAATAATTTTACGTATTGAGCATTTATAATAAAAGTTGATAAAATTCTTAAATTGCTGGCCCGGAGTTAGTAAGTGAACGTGACATAGTCTAAAACGGATGCCCTGAAAGCAGAAACAACCTTCCTCTCACCTGCCCTTCTACTCTTTTCTGTCTTCCATCACCACTTGTTTCACAAACCTGTCTTCTGCTCGTGGACACAACAATGCCCTCCTGATGTACACAGAAGTGCACCCACTTTAGCTGATCCTGAGTTATCTTCCTTCAGACACAATATTGATAAAAATCCCTTAACTAGACTCTTCATTGTGCAGGTAAGCATACTAGGGGGAAAAGAAAAGGCCTCTTCTATTTCTTTCCGTCCAAGTACAGTGAGAATGAATGATCCATCAGGGATTAGGAAATTATAGAACATTTATTCATTTATTTATAAAAGCAATAAAATGACTAAATATACTGCATCTGGCCAAAACTCTTGACCTATCTGCTATTCTTGGATTTTTTTTTTTTTTTAAGCTAGAACTAGGAAATAAAGTCAACTCTTTCTGGATGGTAGAAATTGAGATGGTGAAATTTAGAAGGTATAAAGCAACGCTGAAAAGAGAAAAGTTCATGCAAGAAAAAAAAACAACCCACTTTCGAATAGTTTTAGTATAAAGCCACACAATACAAATCTTTCATACTATATCTATCTAAAATATATCAAACCTTTACCAGGAAGAGAGAAAATGTATGATAGTGTTAATGTTACTAACCTTGTTTGTTCTTGGGTTCAGCATAAGTGGCTTGCCTTTCTCTTTTGTGTGCAAATGGCGGCATGCCAGAGTACAAGGAGTGGCGACTATTTTAAACCTGGACAGCATCTTTTTTCTCACCTGGGAAAAACAAAGCAAATAAAGATAATGAGAAACCTATTATAGAACTGTAGGTATATCAGGGACAAGTTTTCAAAAGCAGATTTAGAAAGCTTCACTTTCCACAAATGAAAAGGTTTTCAAAGTACATTTGTGTTTCTATAGATAGAAGGGATTATAAAAGAGTAAGCAACAGTGTGAAGGCAAAGATTTATTTTTTCTGACAACAGTTCAAGTCCTTCGATGACAATAATCATTGCTACTGTTTACACATTACCTACTACAGTTAGCCAAATATTTACCCTCTCTGTAATTCACACAAGTGTGGCAGGGTATGAAACATCTAAACAGCGAATGTTAAGTTCAGGGATCAAGACCATCCCCATGGAAAAGAAATGCAAAAAAGCAAAATAGCTATCTGGGGAGGCCTTACAAATAGCTGTGAAGAGAAGCAAAAAGCAAAGGAGAAAAGGAAAGATGTAAGCATTTGAATGCAGAGTTCCAAAGAATAGCAAGGAGAGATAAGAAAGCCTTCCTCAGCAATCAATGCAAAGAAATAGAGGAAAACAATAGAATGGGAAAGACTAGAGATCTCTTCAAGAAAATTAGAGATACCAAGGGAACATTTCATGCAAAGATGGGCACAATGCAGCACAGAAATAGTAAGGACCTAATAGAAGCATAGAGACTAAGAAGAGGTGGCAAGAATACACAGAAGAACTGTACAAAAAAGATCTTCATGACCCAGCTAATCACGATGATGTGATCACTCACCTAGAGCCAGATATCTTGGAATGTGAAGTCAAGTGGGCCTTAGAAATCATCACTATAAACAAAGCTAGTGGAGGTGATGGCATTCCAGTTGAGCTATTTCAAATCCTGAAAGATGATGCTGTGAAAGTGCTGCACTCAATATGCCAGCAAATTTGGAAAACTCAGCAGTGGCCACAGGACTGGAAAAGGTCAGTTTTCATTCCAATCCCAAAGAAAGGCAATGCCAAAGAATGCTCAAACTACCGCACAATTGCACTCATCTCACATGCTAATAAAGTAATGCTCAAAATTCTCCAAGCCAGGCTTCAGCAATATGTGAACCATGAACTTCCAGATGTTCAAGCTGGTTTTAGAAAAGGCAGAGGAACCAGAGATCAAATTGCCAACATCTGCTGGATCATGGAAAAAGCAAGAGAGTTCCAGAAAAACATCTATTTCTGCTTTATTGACTATGCCAAAGCCTTTGACTGTGTGGATCACAATAAACTGTGGAAAATTCTGAAAGAGATGGGAATACCAGACCATTGACCTGCCTCTTGAGAAACCTATATGTAGGTCAGGAAGCAACAGCTAGAACTGGACATGGAACAACAGACTGGTTCCAAATTGGGAAAGGAGTATGTCAAGGCTGTACATTGTCACCCTGCTTATTTAACTTATATGCAGAGCACATCATGAGAAACACTGGGCTGGAAGAAGCACAAGCTGGAATCAAGATTGCCAGGAGAAATAACCTCAGATATGCAGATGACACCACCCTTATGGCAGAAAGTGAAGAGGAACTAAAAAGCCTCTTGATGAAAGTGAAAGAGGAGAGTGAAGAAGTTGGCTTAAAGCTCAACATTCAGAAAATTAAGATCATGGCATCTGGCCCCATCACTTCATGGGAAATAGATGGGGAAACAGTGGAAACAGTGTCAGACTTTATTTTTGGGGGCTCCAAAATCACTGCAGATTGTGACTGCAGCCGTGAAATTAAAAGACACTTACTCCTTGGAAGGAAAGTTATGACCAACCTAGACAGCGTATTAAAACGCAGAGACATTACTTTGCCAACAAAGGTTCGTCTAGTCAAGGCTATGGTTTTTCCAGTGGTCATGTATGGATGTGAGAGCTGGACTGTGAAGAAAGCTGAGCGCTGAAGAATTGATGCTTTTGAACTGTGGTGTTGGAGAAGACTCTTGAGAGTCCCTTGGACTGCAAGGAGATCTAACCAGTCCATCCTAAAGGAGATCAGTCCTGGGTGATCATTGGAAGGACTGATGCTGAAGCTGAAACTCCAGTACTTTGGCCACCTCATGCGAAGAGTTGACTCATTGGAAAAAACCCTGATGCTGAGAAAGATTGAGGGCAGGAGGAGAATGGGACAACGGAGGATGAGATGCTGGATGGCATTACCGACTCGACGGACATGAGTTTGGGTGAGCTCGGGGAGTTGGTGGACAGGGAGGCCTGGCGTGCTGCGATTCATGGGGTCGCAAAGAGTTGGACATGACTCAGCGATTGAACTGAGGTTCAATGTAAACATTGTGTGGAGACTTATAACAGAAAAAAGCCTGGAATACATACATTCAGAGGAAGAGAAACTATCCGATTCTTAATCTAGACTTCAAGTTTTAAGGTACTAATAAAGTCAATATTTACATTCAATGTACTAAAACGTTGTTTGTAGAAAACCTATTACTATTTTAAAATCATGCAAATTGGCTAGAAAACATGTTTTTGTCCTTTCACATTCATCACAAACATTATGGGAATTTTTCAAAATGGAAAACTACATATTAAATCTTAAATATTTACTGATGAGAATATATAATGGATTCTTCTGTGTATCAATTCTTCCACTAAAAATCAATTTACAATGCTCATGTCTTTAATCATCACAAACCATCGTAATTATCATACAACAGCTTTTTAACATGATTTTATTTATTTGGCTGTGCTGGTTTTCATTGCTGCGCAGACTTTTCTCTGGTTACGGTGGGCAGGGGCTACCTTCCTGTTGCAATGCACAGGCTTCCTTCTCTCTGCGGCGGTTTCTCCTGTTGCAAAGCACAGGCTCTAGAGGGTTCGAGCTTCAGCACTTTCGGCTCCTGGGCTCTATAGCACAGGCTCAATAGTTGTGGCACATGGGCTGAGCTGCCCTGCGGCATGTGGGATCTTCCAAGACCAGGGATCAGACCTGTGTCTCTTGCATTGGCAGGCAGATTCTCACTGAGCCAGCCACCAGGGAAACCTCCACGCAACAGCTTTTAATGGAATTTCTACTTGAGGAGAAATCCAGGCTGTATATGGGGGTGCAGCAAAATCATCTACATTAGGATTTTAAGTTAATTTTTATGGAACAGAAATTCACATAACATAAAATGAACAATTCAGAGGGATTTAGAAAATCCATAATGTTGCACAACCACCTCTATCTAGTTCCTAAACATTTTTATCATCCCAGAAGGAAACACCACACCCATTAAGCGGTGTACCCCACTACCCCAGTGCCTGCAACCACCAATCTGCCTTCTGTGTTGAGTTTGCCTATTCTGGATATTTTATATAAATGTGGTATCTAAATATGGCTACAGAATCAAGCAATCTAAATGATCAAGAATCATGAGAGATGGGAATAAGGGTAAGGGACAGGACAGATGTTGTTTAAAGGTACAAACATCAGACTCTTCCAACAAGAGTCGTAAGAGAGAAGTCCAAGAGATCTAATGCCTGGTGAACACAGGCGACAATACTGTATTACAATCAAACTCGCAAGGAGTCTAGAGCTTAATTATTCCAATAACTGAAGATAAATTAGAATTATATAACATGCAGAGGTGCTAATTATCAGTACAATGGCAATAATTACAATATATAAATGTATCAGATTAATATGTTGTACCTCTTAAACTTTCACAGTGTTTTATGTTAAATATATTTCAATAACAGTAATTTAAAAAATCACGAGAGACATACCATAAAATAACAGACGAGTTTTCTTCAAAAATGTTCATGTCATGAAAAACACTAAGTAACAACTGCAATTCAAAGAAGACTAAAAAGACAAGACACCTAAATGCAAAATCTGATCCCAAAAAATGCTATCAAAGACATGATTGGGGATAACTGGCATAACTGGAAAATCTACTATAAGTATTGTATACTTTAAAACTTTCTGAGTTCGATAACCATATTTACAGGTATCCCTGTTCTAAAAATACACAGTGAAGAATTAATGAAGTATAATGAAATATAATGTATACAACCAAGTCTTTCAAAGTATTTCAAAATAAATTTTGAAAAGACAGAAATTGAAACTGTAGTGCTGATCATGTTTCAATGGGTCTTCCAGGAGAGAAAGCATTATTTATCACAATTAAAACTTTGGTACCAAAAGACTGGATTAGTATTGTAGTCTAGTGGTGACGTAGGCAAATCTAAAAAAGAGTTTGAAAAACTTTTTAATTTAAAATCAAAGACTATCTGAAAAAAAAAAAGCAACATTTTGTCATACCACAAGTATAATAAAATATATTTGGTCTTGGTCCCCAGTTCTTGGCACAGAGCTCCTAAAAGCCACTGAAATTTTGAGTGACAGAAGTATCTTTTGCTATTCATAGGGAGACCCTTTTGACCATACCTGAGTTTATGCTACTGAACTCACTGAACTCACTTAGGATGAGCCCACTGCATAACCTCACAACAGAGCTGATCATCAGAAAGATCAAGTAATTATTAGAGTGGAAACTTTGCAGTACCACTCCAGGTCCCTAGGGAAAAGGGGTGGGACCAATACAGATGAAGATCCATAAAGACTTTTGAACAAGGAGAGGTGATGAGCTTTCAGGTTGGTGAACTCATCTAGGTGTCCGGGGTTGACAAGCCCAGAGGATAAAGAAGTGCCATGCCCTCCTGCATCCAGCCCCAATACCCAGACCTATGTATCTTTTCCATCCATTTGTTCCTGTGATGTATCCCTTTATAATACACCAGTAATTGCAAATAAGTGTCTCTCTGAGTTCTGTGAGCCAGAAGAGCAAACTATCTAACCTGAGGAGGGCGGTGTGGGAAGCCCTGATCTACAACCAGTTGGTCAGAAGCATGGGTCAAAACCTGGGACTTTTGATTGGCATCTGAAGTGAGGGCAGTCTTTCTGAAGTGAGTCCTTAACTTGTGGGCTTGGAAGCTATCTCCAGGTAGAGAGTGTTAGAATTCAGCTGAAGCACACCCAGGCAGTGTCTGCCTAGAAGGGGAGAACTAGGTGTGGGGAAAAAACACACTTGGTGGCCAAAAGAACTGAGCCTGCGAGTAGGAAGAAACAAGTTTTTCCTTTCAGTACTTAAGATCAACATTCTGACATAAAATCTTCTATCTTCAGTTCCTGGCTATAAATTTGCTTCCATCAAATACTGAATTTATTCTGTAAAATAAAGACTACCTGTCAAATCTACCTCATAGATAATTGTAATGATCAAACGAGAGAACAGATGCAGAAAAATATTAAAGACTTATAGAAGTGGTGTCATAGCACTCAAATTATTACTTTATTACTAAGTGATAGAGTAAAATAAAAAAATAAAAGTAACTTTAATAATGTCTTTAAAACAAGTAGGCATCAGTCAAAAAACAATTTAAGGAGAAAATCCCATTTCTGCCAAAAATAGAACCAAGGACTAAGGAGACAGAGAGACAGACAGTAGGCTTAATACCAGCTGGAGGCAACAAGATAAAAGGGGGAAAACGCACACCTGAACTCCTCATATTATAAGACAGGATGAAAGAACTGTAAAAATGAGTTAAGTAAAAACAGGAAACAAAAGAAGGTGGGGCTTCCCATTTTGAATAAATATGGAAAATGAAGCTGCTTACTACTCGAGTTTCCTGGATGTTGAGGTATGCCTGTGGTTTCTTCCTCTGGTGTGTCATTCACCTTGCCTTGCAGGGAGGGGCGGGTGGGCAGTGAGTTCACACTCTGGGTGGTATTTCTAAACCCAACTGGGACTGAAACTGCTAGGTCACTGACTGCTGAAGATTCCTCTCCCCAGCTGCCTAGCTAGGGGTAGAAAGCAGAAGTTCAATGAAATGGAGACGTCAATTGGAGAGAAGTCATGGTGCAGTGGTCAAAAATTCACTTGACAAGGCTGGAGACCCCGGGTCAGGAAGATCCCCTTAAGTAGGAAATGGCAACCTGCTCCAGTATTCTTGCCGGGAAAATTTCATGGACAGAGGAGACTGGGCGGGTACAGCCCACACGGTCGCAAAGAGGTGGACACAATTGAGCATACCCTCTCTCCTGTTTATGACCAGGTGCAATGAGCATAAGCTCGGCATTCAGTCTGAATCTGGACTCAGCTAATTACCAGTCTGGAATCATTGTGTCACCCAAGCATTCCCAAATGGTCTCTGAATTGGCATCAGTCTGGAACACATTTTTCACTGACCTATAACCAAATGAGAAAAACTAGGACAATATAGTTTTTCATGACACTAAATTTATTGTCTGTTTCCACGTCATAATTATCATCTTCCTCCCTTTTTGGTGGTTAAAAATAAAAAACAAACTTTTTTTTAAAGGATGGGGATGGTAGATTGTAGTAGTTCTAAAAAAGGTCCATAACGTCGATGGAACTAAAAGTTGGGGACCTTACATCTGATCCCAATTGCCCACCTACACACACACTTTATTTTTTTTAAACTTGCTGATGAAGTCCAAAAGTCTGGGAACCCCTAACTTGAAGGTCTCACTTTTCTCATCAACAAAATAGGGAAGGGAAGGGAACCTATTAAGCAGCTGTGTGCAGTTATGATGATATTTAAATATAGTATCAAGTCCTCAAGGCTTCCCAGGTGGCTCAGACTGTAAAGAATCTGACTGCAGTGCAGGAGACCCAAGTTCAATCCCTGGGTCAGAAGATCCCCTGGAGAAGGGAATGGCAACCCACTCCAGTATTCTTGCCTGGAGAACTCCATGGACAGAGGAGCCTGGCAGGCTACAGTCCGTGGGGTTGCAAAGAGTCAGCTACAACTGAGCGACTAAACAGCAGCGGTAGCATCAACCCCTTAAAGCTTTATCATCATCACAAAGAGCTTGACTACTTCACTTGGTTCATTCAATAAGATCCACATCCAGGCAATCCGGCAGAGTGGTCGAAAGTAAGCTCTATGATCAAATCACGGGACTTAAATTCTAGCTTTGCCCCTAAGACACTACTAGCTCCATGATCCTGACTAGGTCACAGTTAAGTCTCAATCTCCTCGAGTAGCAGTCAAACAGGGATGATAAACAACAGGAACTATTAAATAGGGCCATTTTAAGATTAAAATCACATAATCCATGTAAGATGCTTATCACAGTGCCCTCTAAGTGCTCTATGTTATTTATTTAAGTATTATTGTTATCAGTAGTAATAAACTAAGGAGGTCAGAAGGTGCCTTCTAAAAGGCTGTTTCTGAATCATCTTCCAAAGTGAAATCATTTTAAGAGCCTACAAAGTTTGTATATTAACAATATTTCAATAAAAATTTGTCTAAAAAAAGAACCCCTATATAACTTTAAAAACATGAGGCTATGAGGATAATCATGGCTAACATTTATTTAAATGATTTGAAATCATTAGGTCAAGAATGAGAATTTGGATGGCATACAGATCCAGGCAAATATCAAATGTTATCCTAAACAATATAATCAATATATTCTTCATAACTTTAAAAATTTGTATATATTGATCAGGGCAGGTGTAATAGGCAGGTATAATAATTAAAATGGTTACTTTCAATTAGTTAGCTTTTAATAAAATGATTACCATTTCATTAAATCATATGTGGAGTAACTTTGATATTTAGTATGAATTTTCTCCAATATTGATCCTTAGTAAACAACTACACATTTTAGTGTTATTTATGTTTTAAAATATGGTTGTTGAGTTGGCCTGAAATTCACCAAAACAGATTATAATTTTACTTTAATATAAAATGTAATGCAGTTTAAAATAGCTTACTTTTTATATGAAATTAAATACAATTTATGCACAAACAGCTTCATAGTAAGAGTTAATTTACAAAAGATACTCTCAAGTGGTAAATGGGTATTTCTTTTATGAATTTTAAAGTGTTTTCATAACAAATATATTGAAAGACAAAAACATTATACATAAACACCTTATAAAAGTGAAACCTGTAAGCAATTCTCTTTTAGGAGTACTATTGAGCAAGAATCGGAGAAGGCAATGGCAACCCACTCTAGTACTCTTGCCTGGAAAATCCCATGGGCGGAGGAGCCTGGTAGGCTGCAGAGTAGGCAGAGTCGGACACAACTGAAGCGACTTAGCAGCAGCGGTAGCAGCAGCGGCATTGAGCAAGAATAACTATTGGGCTTCCTTGGTGGCTCAGGTGGTAGAGAATACACCTGCAATGTAGGAGACCAGTGTTCAATCCGTGGGTTGGGAAGATCTCCTGGAGAAGGAAATGGCAACCCACTCCAGTATTCTTGCTTGGGAAATCCCAAGGACCAAGGAGCCTGGCAGGCTACAATCCATAGGGTTGCAAGAGTCAAATACGACTTATCAACTAAACTACTACCATTGAGGAAGTTTTAGTTCTCAAGAAAATGCAAAACTTCTACAAAAGCATAGCCCAACATTTTCTCTAACATATGGTAAAGCTATATCAGCATTTCTTCCCTCTATGCTTAACTTTCAAGTCTTTATTGCTACCATAAAAGAATCAGATACAGGTTACAAAGCGGTGCTCAAAGTTGACTATTTAAAGGTCCACCACTAGAAGAAAATTGCTAAACTATTTTCCCTTTACTTCTGCAAACCACGTAATGTAACATGTAACTTAACTGTTACCGTAGTTACACAATATATATTTACCTAGCATTTGTGTAACTACTACAATATGTGTGTATATGGGAGGGGTAAGGAAACGGCTGTTTCTTCTTTAATATCCAGAAAGCTTGGCAACTAAAGATCAAAACTTAGGAGCACTACACTGCAATTAGCTTTACAACATGAACAATGTTTAAGGAGCATACAAGGTTAAGAGGAGGTTGAAGCTATTAAGTTAGACTACCTGAATCTGAATCCAGGCTTTGCCACTTAAAACCTGGGATCTTGGGCAAGTTACTTAACCTTCCTAATCCTCCTTTGTAATGCATGCATGTTCAGTCGCGTCAGACTCTTTGTGACCCCATGGACAGGAGTCCACCAGACTCCTCTGTCCATGGGATTCTCCAAGAAGGAATACTGGACTGGGTTACCATTTCCTACTCCAGGGAATCTTCTGGACCCAGAGATGGCACCTGTGTCTCCTGCGGTCCTGCATCGGCATGTAGCTTCTTTACCACTAGGCCACCAGCTTCCCTTCTCTTTCTAAACCGGAGATAATAAAGAATAACAATCTCAGGGCATTATTTTGAGATAATTCTTGCAGGAAACAGCGCTCCGGCCTCTGCTGCTGGGGCTGCTAAGTCGCTCCAGTCGTGTCCGACTCTGTGTGACCCCATAGACGGCAGCCCACCAGGCTCCTCCGTCCCTGGGATTCTCCAGGCAAGAACACTGGAGTGGGTTGCCGTTTCCTTCTCCAATGCAGGAAAGTGAAAAGTGAAAGTGAAGTCGCTCAGTCGTGTCCGACTCTCAGCGACCCCATGGACTGCAGCCCACCAGGCTCCTCCGTCCATGGGATTTTCCAGGCAAGAGTACTGGAGTGGAGTGCCACATTAATCCGTGCTTCCATTGTTATCGATTGCAACACTAAAACAAATTACAGTGCTATCAACTGCTTTGTTTTGAAGTGATTGCCATAAACATTAAGAAGATAAACAGATACGAGAGAAAGTGTTCTGTAAGGAAGCACTTCTGTTGAGATTCGTTGTTTGGATTAAGCTTCTTCCCACCAAATGGCAAAGTAAATTTTCTAGAATTATCTCCGGACCAAGAAAGTCAAATCCAGGACCTCACTGTGTAACATCACACAGGCAAAAATGGATATCACCTGCGTCAAAGAAACACCTGCCAATGCTAGTCCACAGATGTCGTTTCACATGGTCAGAATCGTTCCAATCTTGGAACTTTCTAGCCTGCGACAAACTTCCTTTAAAGCGAGGAAACGATCCAAACACACACACACACACACACACACACACACACAGTGTCTAACTCCTGCCATTAATCCATCCCTGCAGAAAATGAGAACTATTTGACAAAGGGATACAGAGCCACAAAATCGGTCTTTAAGGGGAGCAGGAATATAAGGTAGAAAAGATGCTCGCGCTACGGAGGCCACCGGGCCTTTCTCCGGGTCGGGAAGCGGGGCGCCCTGGACCAGCGAATCTCGCTCGGTTAAGTCGCGTTCCTAAACCGTGCGCAAGGGAAGAGGTGTCCACGGTCAGAGAGGGTGTAGCCGCTCCCCGACCGCTCCCCGAGCTCTCAGCCCGGGCTCGGCGAGCTCCTTTCCCTCCACCCGGGTCTCCCATCCGCCCAGCGGGTCCTCGCGGGCCGAACGCGCGGCTCCGCCCACCGGGGTGAGAAGGCCGGCGCCCGCTCGCATCCCGGAACTCCCGGCCCCGGGGGCCCGCGGCCGCGCGCCGCGCGAAACCCTTACCCCGCTTCTTGCCCCGCGACAGGTGGTGCTGCCGGCGGAGAGGCCGCGGCCCCGCAGGCCACCCGGACGATGCTCAGCTCGGGCCGAGTGCGGCCCTCCCCTTCCCGAGGTTTCCCGGAGGGAGCCGGCGCCAGCTCAGGCTCCGACCAGCCGGCTCTGCTGGACTCGAGCCGAGGCAGCCAGTACACCCGCACAGCGAGGAGACTGACCGGGGAGAACCGCCGCGGCGGCCCCACGAAGGGGGTGAGACTGACGGGCGCGCGGGCCAATGCGGAGGCAGGAAGCCAGCCCTAAGGGGAGGGGCTTCGCCGCCGGCGCCCGGGTCCCAGCCTCCAAGGACCTTCCTCTGCCCGGTAGCCTGAGGTAACTGTTTGGGGGCCTGGCAGGTGCCCTTATGGGCCCGATCGCCAGGAGTGAGCCCGCAGGCGTGTAGGGTGGGAGGAGTCCGGACACGCAGAGGACAGCTGCCGCCCCACGGAAAGAGCTGGGGCTGGCTAACCGCAGACCTCCCATCCTGGCGACGGGCGGTGGGGTAGGTCGGGGGAGATGGCCGCGCGTTCGCGCGAGAAGAGGCTCTGCGCAGGCGCGGGCGAGGCCGGGGATGGGGCGGGGTGGGACCTGTCGGCGGGTACCAGGACCCGAACGCGGGAAGCGACGAAGGCTGGGCGTGTGGGCCGCTCCTGGACTGCCTGTGGAGGCAGGGAGAGGAAAGCAGAGATTCGAAGACCAGGATGCCAACCAGGAGAATGGAGACGCAGAAGAAAGCGGGCCTGGGAAATGTGAAGCCTCTGCCCTTGAGGAACAACTTGATGTTTTTGAGCAATTTTTGTCTGCCTTCGAGTTGCTCTTCTGCCAAATTCTTTGCTGCTCTCCATGGTTACTGACACAGCTTTTTTTTTTTTTTCTTGTAAATTAATTAATTTATTTTAATTGGAGGCTAATTACTTTACAATATTGTAATGGGTTTTGCCATACATTCACATGAATCAACCATGGGCTGACACAACTTTTGACCCGCAGGGAATTTACTGTCATCACCATCCCCATAAGTAGATATTCGAATATTCTCTCTCAGAAAAAAGCACTGGCACCCTAAATGGACATGGTGAAAGTAGTGCGACCCTACCTTAATATATGTATAATTCACCCATGGTTATGATATTGGAGGATAGTTCTTCATCCTTATTTCAGAAAATGTGGCCACCGAAAATGCTTTGCTGTAATGGAGTTTGTGTGCTTTTAAAGTATAGTAATAGAATTTTAAAGATGTAAAGGGTGAAGAAGAGGCAAAGCAAATGGAATGAGAACATGAAGTGATGGAAATGTAGGATAGAGAAGATTGAGCAGAAGTAGAGAAAAGTAAATTCTAGCCTCCTAAACTCTGACGATCCTGTAAAATTTGGAGCAGCCGTGCCTGTCTGAGCATCCAAGGGTGGGGCATGTTGGGGAAACTGTGCTTAGCGGCTCAGTCATGTCTGACTCTTTGCAACCCCCTGGACTGTAGCCCGCCAGGCTTGTCTGTCCATGGGATTCTCCAGACAAGAATATTGGAGTGGGTTGCCATTTCCTAGTAGTTACAGGATAAATGGTGACTATGGCTGCTATAGTAACCACCAATGGAACAGAGAGACTAGAAAAAACATGGGATTTCCCTGGCTGGTGCAGTGGGTAAGAACCCACCTGCCAATGCAGGAAACACGGGTTCTGTCCCTGCTCTGGGAAGATTTCCCATGCCTTGGAGCAACGAAGCCTGTGTGCCACAGCTACTGAGCCCATTCCCTAGAGCCTGCAGACCACAACTACTCAGCCTGCCTGCTGCAATTTCTAAAGCCCCAGTGCTTAGGGCCTGTGTTCCACAAGAGGAGCTACCACAGTGAGAAGCCTGTGCACTGCAACAGAGTAGCTCCTGCTCTGCAACTAGAGAAAGCCTGCACACAGCAAGGAAGATCCAGCACAGCCAAAAATAAATAAATAAAAGTATTTTAAAAATACGCATGACCTCAACCCTGCTTGCCAGAAACTGTCAAGATGCTTCAAGCTGAAAACAGAAAATTTAAAAATTATGTGTCATTATAAATGCTTCATTAGTAGAGGTAAAATTATTTTGTCTTTGAAAGACAGTCCGTCCTACAGTAGAATCATCCCAACTTGAAGGGTTGCAGAGAGCTTATCATGGATGGGATTTCTTTCGGTTAAACTGAGATCAGCTCATTCCTTAGTAAATGAAGTATCTGTTCATGTCAAAGAGGCAGACGGTGCTGTTTTGCTGGTCCATCCCAATTCACTTCTTAGTCACTTTGGGGAATGGTTTGAGGCTTCCTCCCAGTACAGTGATACATGGCTATTGAGCATTTGAAATATGGCAACTCTAAATTAAGATACTCACTGAGTTCCAGAACAGTGCAAAAAAAAAAGGTGAAATATGTCAATTTTAAAAATATTGATCACATGTCAAAATAATATCTCGATATTTTGGGTTAAGTGAAATATATTATTTAAATTAATGTCATCTCTTTCTTTTCACTTCTTTAACATGGCTATCATAAAATTTAAAATTGCATGTACAACTCCAGTTTGTGGCTTACGTTATATTTCAGTGGGACAGTGCTGGTCTAAGAGGACCCTGTTGGAGTCTTCCACATATATGGAAGCTGTTAGATGGAACTTTGGAAAAGGCGTTTTTAAAAGAAGGAAAGGCTTTTTAAGAAAGACTCAATTGGCATGTACCTTTTGTTTCACATCCCACTTCTTACCAGAAATGCTTGAAGTCCTGGCACCCATTATTGGCCCATAGGATGAAAAGCAAGAAGATGAAGGCCTATAAGTATATTGGCAGGATCAAAGCACCTGGATCCCCAATAGTATTACTGAGCCACAGTCCACCTTGATTCTTATTCCATATTTCTTATTCTGTGAAATAAACCTCTGCTTGAATAAATCACCTCAAATAAGGTTTTCTGTTGTTTGGACTAACAATGACATCTAACAGTTACTGTTAAAATGCACAGAAATCTTGTCATATTATTTTAATTTTATACTTGTTTCTTTAGGATAGCTCATAATTCCCATTAGGTCAAATTAAGGATGCCAGATCTAAAGTTGCTATTTTACTACTGTATTAATACTTACTACTATATTAATATTAAAATTTTATTACTGTATTAATAATGATAATATTACTGCTTTGATTTTGTGTGCCACTAACCTACTATATTAGATACTGGCCCTTTAAATTCATTCAAAAATAATTCTATACTTGAAATTTGTTTGTATGCTTAAATTATTTCTGGAGACCTAGGGATGTGGTATGTGATCGCACTTAGCCTTTTAACTTTGAACTGAGACATCTTGGTGTCTCACTTTAATTATTACTGTATCAAAATAGCATCACTTACAGATGAAATAGCTCAATTCAAGCAAGAATTTTGGATAGAGGCTAAAAAGGTAAATTCAAAAGAGTACAGTGTTTTTCAAAGCTTAAGAGAATTGTGTTTAAAGTGTTGGAATGAGTTTCCACATATTTGTTTGCAATCATACAGAAAATTCCTCACTGGTTGCAGAATAACAACCACTGTATTACAGTGTATTACAGAATAACAACCACTGTATTACAGGAGTTGTGTCTTTTGGAGTGGTCCTTGCTAATAGAAACCATCAGAGAAAGTTTGGAAGGTTTTAGATTTTATGTCTCTGTTAATGATTACTCATGTTTTCCTTATATCTGTCTTTTTTCCTATGCTTTCATTATGTAACCTATCTCCAAGTACCTGTGACATGAAAGGAACATGTTAGTTGCTATATTAACTTTCGGTATGCATGGGTATGTTGCAGAAGAGGACTTTCTTACTCAAACTTGTTTTACATTTTCCACTTTGTGAATTTCCTTGAGAGAATGAAAGGACCTCTCTGAAATGTAGAATTCTCTTCAGAAAATGGAGTTAGGAGCTGACAGTCCTTGACTGGAAATACAGCTGAATGAGAAATACAACTCCAAGTAGAATATAGATTATCGATAGATTAGACATCCCATTTATAGATCATCTGGGAATGATAGAAGATGGTCAAGATCCCTGTGAACATGTATGTGTATATAGGAAGGTATATCTGCAAAGGAGTTGAACAAATTCCTCAGTTCAATTTTTTTGTTTTTGTTTGCTTATTTATAGCAAAAGAAAGAGTACTCTTTGGGAGGTTTGAATACATGATTCTATCTATCACACTCTTGAAAAATCACCCAACATCTTTTTCCTGTCAGGTGAACCAAATTAAACTCCCCCATCCTGTATCAAAGGCCCTTGAAAGGAGGAAATGTGATGAAAAATAAGCAAGGGCTTTGTAAAGTTAAAGGAATACAGATACAAGTGAAGCATTCTCACTCAGTCTCTCTGCCAGTCATGTAGATGATGCTCAATAAATAATTATGCAATGAACACTTATTATCTGCTAAGCATGGCTCTGAGTCTCCCTGTGTATATATTAAAATGACTTAATTGTCTTAACACTATGATATAGGTATAATTATTATCCCCATTTTACAAAAGGAGTTACAGGTTGACTTGCCCAAGGGTACCACTAATAAGTGGAAGAGAGAAACAAATTATGCTGTGTACACTCTGAATACTTTTGAGTATTTTTATGTGCAGTTCACCGTCTTGGAAAGACCAGAAAGAGCATCTGGAACTAATGGCACCCCCACCCCTAGCCTGGGAAATGGGAAGCCTCTCCCCACTTAAACTATTAAAATCTCTTTCATAACTCAAACTCTAATCTCTTCAGTGAGTCCTGGTGTGTGTGCGTGCATGCGTGCATGCGTGTTCAGTCTCTTCAGTCGTGTCCGACTCTTTGTGACACTATGGACCGTACCTCGCCAGGCTCCTCTGTCCATGGGATTCTCCAGGCAAGAATACTAGGTTGCCATGCCCTCTTCCTGGGGATCTTCCTGACCAGGAATCAAACCTGCATCTCCTGCATTGCAGGTGGGGTTTTTTTTTTTACTGCTGAGTCACTGGGGAAGCCCAAACCCTGGTGTAATAGTATGTAAATACACATTGGAATTACCTTCGAGCTTAAAACAATGCATTGCGGTCACTATACCAATTACATAAGAATCTTCCGATGTGAGACTTCAGCTCCTGTGTTTCTTAATAGTTCTCGTGCATGTATTTCTTTTTAAAGTAATTCTCATCCAATATAAGCTTCATGAAAGTGGGGGTTTATAAAAATCATTTCTCCCTGTATTCCTCCTAAGTCCTCACATATGATTAATGTTTGAATAATTAGTGGGCAGGTTTAGACTATTGACGTCTTCTTTGTTCTAATGAAAGAGTTCTCAAAGCGTGGTTCTGGATGGTCATATCATCACCTGGGAACTTGTTAGACATGCAGATAGTCAAGCCCCACCCTAGACCCAACTGAAGCTGAAACTCCATGGTTGGAGACCAGTAATCTGTGTTTTGCCAGGTCCTTCTGTTGATTTGGATACATATTCAAGTTTAAGAACCACTGTCTGAGGCCGTGTGTTCATTAAGCAATGCTCAGAGTGTAGTTTATTTTGTGTGTATATCAAAGTTTCTGGTGAGGACTTCCTTGTTGGTCCAGTGGTTGGAAATCCACCTGCCAGTTCAGGGGACATGTGTTTGACCCCTGGTCCAGGAAGATCCCACACGCCTCAAGGCAACTAGACCTGCGCATCTCAGTTTACTGAAGCCTGCAGGCTCTAGAGCCCATGCTCTGCAACAAGAGAAGCCTCGGCAGTGAGAAGCCTGCACGCTGCACCTAGAGAGTAGGCCCTGCTCGATGCAACTAGAGAAAGCCTGAGAGCAGCAGTGAAGACCTGGTGCAGCCAAAAAATAAAATTAATTAATTAAATTTAAAAAGTTTCTTCTGAGATGAGCTAATTGGGAAACAGGAATGAAAAAGATAAACTGCTTGTCTTCAAGGAGTCTACCTTATAATATGGAGATAAAGCATTTTTTCACATGGGTGAATTCAAAGAGAAGTTGGTTGTTAGGTATGTATTTATGGATGAAATGACATAATCATGATGTCATGAATTTCCTTTACATTGTTCTAGGGAGGAAAATGATGATAGTTGAAACAAGATTAGCAAAATGCCACCATTTGTTAAGACTGAGTCCTGTCTTTAAGGGGGCTTATTATACTATATCCTCTACTTCTGTGTATAATTGAACATTTCCTTATAAAAAATTTAAAGGCAACATGTAAAGAATAAGCTCAAAGCATTGTAGTAGTTCAGAAGAAGTGATTACTTCTTTTATTTCATTAATTGCATTTATGACCTCATAAACTGAAATGTTGAGATGTTAACTCAAAATGAACATTTTAAAATTCTTTTCCTGCTTCTCTCGGTTTTCCAAAATATAAAATCCCAGCAGTCTTTGTTTCTGCAATGGCAATTATCATTTGACTTCCCTTCTGAAGACTTTTATAATAAATTTAAACAGAAGTGCTTCCATATCAATCTAAACACAGTGAAAAGCTTTAAAAAATATTTCCTTTTTGTTACTGATGGAAGAAATGTTCACACTGAGGTATGAAAAAGTCATTTTGTCTTAAACTTGATTTAATTTAAACCTTATGCTACCTGCTACTGCTGCTACTGCTAAGTCGCTTCAGTCGTGTCCGACTCTGTGCAACCCCATAGACAGCAGTCCACCAGGCCCCCCTGTCCCTGGGATTCTCCAGGCAAGAACACTGGAGTGGGTTGCCATTTCCTTCACCAGTGCATGAAAGTGAAAAGTGAAAGTGAAGTCGCTCAGTCGTGTCCGACTCCTAGCGACCCCATGGACTGCAGCCTACCAGGCTCCTCCATCCATGGGATTTTCCAGGCAAGAGTACTGGAGTGGGGTGCCATTGCCTTCTCCTATGCTACCTAGAACAGCCTATTTTGTGGCCTATTAAACGTGCATTGCACATATACTATAACCATGAAAGAAAACAATGCATTTGAATACTCAAAATGGGATAACTGTGGTTCAAGCATTCAAAACAAAGTCTGATGGCCATTGTGGATGTGGTTTCAGACACGTTCCTGCGTTACTGAGAACCTGAGTTTTTGGAGCTGTAATCAGACTCAAGGACACCACCAGCTTTTCTCAAAACAATGGCTGCTAGCAGCTGCAACTTTATGGTTTCAATGCCTCCCCCATAACTATGTCACCATTTTGAACCCCAACCAATCCTCGCTGAATAAGCAAACTAAATTTTTGCCAGCTCCAATCCTAATTGTTGACAAACAACTAATCAGTTTTGTGGGCTTTGCCTTTTATAAGCCTCCCCCATTCTGTAGTCTGGCAGAACACAACTCAGATCAGATCAGATCAGATCAGTCGCTCAGTCGCGTCCGACTCTTTGCGACCCCATGAATCACAGCACCCCAGGCCTCCCTGTCCATCACCAACTCCCGGAGTTCACTCAGACTCATGTCCATCGAGTTGGTGATGCCATCCAGCCATCTCATCCTCTGTCGTCCCCTTCTCCTCCTGCCCCCAATCCCTCCCAGCATCAGAGTCTTTTCCAATGAGTCAACTCTTCACATGAGGTGGCCAAAGTACTGGAGTTTCAACTTTAGCATCATTCCCTCCAAAGAAATCCCAGGGCTGATCTCCTCCAGAATGGACTGGTTGGATCTCCTTGCAGTCCAAGGGACTCTCAAGAGTCTTCTCTAACACCACAGTTCAAAAGCATCAATTCTTCGGCGCTCAGCTTTCTTCACAGTCCAACTCTCACATCCATACATGACCACAGGAAAAACCATAGCCTTGACTAGATGAACCTTTGTTGGCAAAGTAATGTCTCTGCTTTTGAATATGCTGTCTAGGTTGGTCATAACTTTCCTTCCAAGGAGTAAGCGTCTTTTAATTTCATGGCTTGCAGTCACCATCTGTAGTGATTTTGGAGCCCAGAAAAATAAAGTCTGACACTGTTTCCACTGTTTCCCCATCTATTTCCCATGAAGTGGTGGGACCGGATGCCATGATCTTCGTTTTCTGAATGTTGAGCTTTAAGCCAACTTTTTCACTCTCCACTTTCACTTTCATCAAGAGGCTTTTGAGTTCCTCTTCACTTTCTGCTATAAGGGTGGTGTCATCTGCATATCTGAGGTTATTGATATTTCTCCCGGAAATGTTGATTCCAGTCTATGTTTCTTCCAGCCCAGCGTTTCTCATGATGTACTCTGCATATAAGTTAAATAAGCAGGGTGACAATATACAGCCTTGACGAACTCCTTTTCCTATTTGGAACCAGTCTGTTGTTCCATGTCCAGTTCTAACTGTTGCTTCCTGACCTGCATACAAATTTCTCAAGAGGCAGATCAGGTGGTCTGGTATTCCCATCTCTTTCAGAATTTTCCACAGTTTATTGTGATCCACACAGTCAAAGACTTTGGCATAGTCAATAAAGCAGAAATAGATGTTTTTCTGGAACTCTCTTGCTTTTCCCATGATCCAGCAGATGTTGGCAATTTGATCTCTGGTTCCTCTGCCTTTTCTAAAACCAGCTTGAACATCTGGAAGTTCACGGTTCACATATTGCTGAAGCCTGGCTTGGAGAATTTTGAGCATTACTTTACTAGCGTGTGAGATGAGTGCAATTGTGCGGTAGCTTGAGCATTCTTTGGCATTGCCTTTCTTTGGGACTGGAATGAAAACTGACCTTTTCCAGTCCTGTGGCCACTGCTGAGTTTTCCAAATTTGCTGGCATATTGAGTGCAGCACTTTCACAGCATCATCTTTCAGGATTTGGAATAGCTCAACTGGAATTCCATCACCTCCACTAGATCTGTCTCTGGGCTATAGTCTTCGGCTTGGCTCAGATGAAGTTCTTTTTCGTTCTTCTCATAGATTGTTTATTGATTATTTTCATCAACATTACCATCGTATCACCTAAATCAGATTAGATGGAATTGTGTAATATAGCTGTGTGTGTGTGTGTGTGTGTGTGTGTGTGTTAGTTGCTTAGTTGTGTCCAACTCTTTGCGATTCCATGGACTATAGCCTGCCAGGCTCCTCTGTTCATGGAATTCTCCAGTCAAGAAGACTGGAGTGGGTTGCCATTTCCTTCTCCAGGGAATCTTCCCGAACCAAGGATTGAACCTGGGTCTCCTGCATTGCAGGCAGATGCTTTACTGTCTGAGCTACTCAGTTCAGTTCAGTTCAGTCGCTCAGTCGTGTCCAACTCTTTGCGACCCCATGAATTGCAGCACGCCAGGCCTCCCTGTCCATCACCAACTCCCGGAGTTCACTCAGACTCACGTCCATTGAGTCAGTGATGCCATCCAGCCATCTCATCCTCTGTCGTCCCCTTCTCCTCCTGCCCCCAATCCCTCCCAGCATCAGGGTCTTTTCCAATGAGTCAACTCTTCACATGAGGTGGCCAAAGTATTGGAGTTTCAGCTTTAGTATCAGTCCTTCCAATGAACACCCAGGACTGAACTCCTTTAGGATGGACTGGATCTCCTTGCAGTCCAAGGGACTCTCCAGACTCTTCTCTGAGCTACTAGGGAAGCCCAATATAGCTCTGGAGCAGGCATCTTCAATCATGAGATCTCTTGCATGTGTCTGTATGGTCAGGTAGAGGTCATGCATGCAGGGCTGACTTAGTTTGATGGGAGAGATAGGCTGCTAGTGTGAGAAGCTTCTGAGGGTAACCATTGCACCCTGCTCACAGCCTCTTGCCTCCCACTGCTGCCCGGCTTCCTCCATACTAGGAAATATGTTTTCATTCAACAGCTCTCATGAATGGTGAAAAATACAGTGAACTCAGAGTTCTTGGGTGCCGTTCATATGTTTCTGCTTGCTTGTCTCCAAAGGCCTTTGGAAATTCACTTTGGAGCCCATCACTGTCTCCAATCTGCTAAGAAAAAAACAAAATTTAACAGTAAATTAGAAGATCTAATCGGCTTTATTCATGAATCCCAGCAGCATCTCATCTGGCAAGCAGAGAGGTACTCCCAGAAGTAATTATTTCTTCAACGTATGTTACCTAGAAGGCTTGGTGGAGGATACAACATAAGAGCGAATCTTGATTTAAGCAGAGAAGTTTTTTAATATATTACATACAAGTTCACTAACTCTTATCCATAATTGTACAACCCAAAATGTTTTTTTCCCCATCTGGGGGGATTCTGTTACTTTGGTGGTGTCAGAGTTTATTTGATGACAAATAAGAAATTGTCACATCTGTCTATAGTCTTTGTTTCCCAACATGATGTAAGTATTCATATATTTCTCTTTAGTAATATGAATATTTTTATGGCACTACCTCAGATCCCACTGAGGACATTATAAAACATACAGTGTATGCTCCTTGGAATGTTTTCCCAAATCCCAAAGTTTCTAGATTCTGAAACACAGCTGGCTCCAAGCAGCTGTGATGAAGATCCATTTGTATCATCCCAAAGTACAGTCCTTCTTACAGAACAAAAAATTAGGGAAAGGCTGTTTGTAGTTCTTAATTTTGATTTTTCTGGGATTAAGCAAATAATTTTTTACTTTAATACTGCTTATTATAATACTTAAAAAGCTAGACTTAGTGTGTGTGAGAGACAATCATGACACTTTACTTGGTGCTATGAGTACAGAAATGACTGAGTGAAAAAGAAATTAGCTTTTAAGGAGAATTTTTTTTTTTTAATCTTTTTGGCCACACCATGCATCTAATGGGATCTTAGTTCCCCAACTGGGGATCAGACCTGGGCCTACAGCGGGAACAGTGTGGAGTCCTAACAACTGGACTTCCAGGGAATTCCTTAAGGAGAAATTTTGATGATAGAAGTCAGTAAAACAGGTTTAAGGGGGGTTGGCTGAAAAGAGACACAAGGGAACATTCTTTACCACAGTCTGGACAGGAGCTACACAAGTGTATACAAGTATAAACATTTGTCAGATTTCAGTGACATAACTCATACACCTTACTGCACGAATTTTATATCCACTCCAACAAATACATGTTTGAAAAAATGAAAGTGAAAGTGTTAGTACTTCAGTTGTGCCTGACTCTTTGTGACCCCATAGACTGTATCCCACCAGGCTCATCTGTCCATGGAATTTTCCAGGCAAGAATACTGGAGTGGGTAGCCATTGCCTTCTCCGGGGGATCATAAAATAAACTATTTGCATTATGCATTGCTGTTTCTTTTGGAGCAGACATTCCCTGTGGAAACTGTTGTGGATCTAATACCTTTCTTCTAGGCTTCTTCCTTGTCGTCCACTAGACACACTAAGAAAAAAGGAAGGGACCATTCTTGGCTGCCCAGAATGTGGCTCACCAGGCCTTGTGGGATTGTCAAAATAGCCATGCAGGGAAGTTCCCTAGTAGCCTAGCAGTTAAGATTCCATGCTTTTACTTCCTTGGCCTGGGTTCAGTCCCTGGTAGGGGAAATGAGATCTCACAAGATTTGCAGAGCAGCCAAAAAAAAGTAGTCATGCAGAAAATAGAAGAGATGCTGAGCCTGGAAAGAAGGCACAAGCTTTTCATGGAAGGGTAAATCACAAAGCAGATGATCAGGTAAAACAAGGTGCCAAGGCCCAAATCAACAGCAAACAAGGAGGAGGAAATAGGTAATTGGGGCACGTCGCAGAACAAATAGGAAAGGACACGGGTGGGGAATGGTTGTGTGAGTCCTGCGCTGTTGGGAATAGAGGCTGGGATCTCTGGGTTTGCCTTTGGTTTGGCTGGTCCACCTGTGAAGCGGGAGGAGCTATGAGGGTCAGGCTGCCGGTGTACACCTAGCTACACGACTTTCCTGTAAAACTCTTCCTGAGGCACAGTTTAAGGAGGTGTGTAGCCAGTTGTCTTGAGATGGATACACATTTGCCCACTTTCTCCAGATCAGTGAAAAATGCTTGGAAAAACATGCCATGGAAATAGAGCGGCTTGATTTACTTCCTTATTTTTAGGCCATGCCAAGCGGCTTCTTCCCCAACCGGGGATGAGCCCGGCCCCAGCACTAGACACCCTGGACTGCCAGGGTGCGCTCTGGAGCAGCTGGATTGCACCCCAGCACTCCAGTGTGCTTCCATAGCGCTAGTGTCAGTCGCTCAGGCGTGTCCGGCTCTGTGCGACCCCGTGGACTGTAGCCTGCCAGGCTCCTCTGTCCACGGGATTCTCCAGGCAAGAGTACTAGAATGGGTTGCCATTTCCTTCTCCAGGGGACCTTCCCAAGCCAGGGATCGAGCCTGGGTCTCCCTCATTGCAGGTAGATTATTTTCTGTTTGAGCCACCAGGGAAGCCCATGTTTCCATAAGGGAAATCCATATTGTTGAGGTTCCAGAGAATTATGGAAGGTCAGTCTCTTTGTAATGAGAATATATGTGAGCAGCATCATTGGTTTCAGGTTGGCACATTATCTATAGCAAAAACAGACTGTCCTAATCACTAGATTTATACAACTCTATTTGTTAGAGTTGTATAAATACAATTCTTAGAATAGGCAGTATTAATAATGAATTCTGACTGTGGCACTGGGAGGTATCCTTCAATAAATCAGGGTTATTAAAAATGCAAACTGTTTAAAAATACAAGAGAAAGTAAACAGTATAACACAAAAGATATTTGTGTTAGACACTGTAGCAACAAACCTGTTAGCCTAGTCTGGGAGTGAGACATAAAAACGTTTGGTGAAGGTAAATACTATCATTAAGAAACAATAATGTTTTTGTTATTCCCAAAATACAATGACATGCTAATGATGATAATTACCTCCAAAAAAGTGCTAACAACTCCTTACATAATTAAAATAAATCTAACTTTGCAGACTGTCTGAAAGAGTCAACTAATACCATAATAAGCAGTGTCTTGAATCCCAGGGACGGGGAGCCTGGTGGGCTGCCATTTATGGGGTCTCACAGAGTTGGACACGACTGAAGTGACTTAGCATCATTACCAAAATATTTTAAGGAAAGTTCTGGAAATCTTTGTGAAGAACAGAGAGGTTAATATCATAGGCTTATTAATAATAGAAGAAACTTTACCCCCAAGGAAAAGTAGCATTTTGATGCTTATGGATGATATTGCATCACAATTTATTTTTCTCTAGGACTTTCAAGAAACCTGGAAAGAGTAAGGCAAAAATTTACTACTGTCATTGTCATTGTGAAAATACCCTCTAAGTGATCCAAAGTGATTCGGTCTTGCTAAGGCTGCCCCTAAGATCTTCCTGAGCTGGTTGCTTGGTGGTGTTGCTGCTGCTGCTGCTAAGTGTTACTTATTCTAAATCCTAGTCCTGGCACCATCATTGTCTATAAACCCTTAAGGGAGGGCTCCAGGAATAGCAACTTTGGTATCACCTGGGAGCTTGTTAGAACAGGTTCAGGTGGCTCCACGCACATTGGCACTTGAGAAGCACAGTAGACTCCTGAAGTCCTAGATTCTGTGAACTCATGTTGCTGTGAATGGGGGGTCTTAGTAATCTCATGGACTGTAGCATGCTAGGCTCCTCTGTCCTTCACTATCTCCTGGAGTTTGCTTAAATTCACTTCCATTGAGTCAGTGATGCTATCTAACCGTCTCATCCTCTGCCAACACGTTCTTCTTTTGCTTTCAATCTTTCCCATCATCAGGGGCTTTTCCAATGAGTTGGCTCTTGGCATCAGGTGACCAAAGCATTGGAGCTTCAGTTCCAGCATCAGACCTTCCAAATGAATATTCAGGGTTGATTTCCTTTAGGACTGACTGTTTTGATCTCGTTGCAATACAAGGGATTCTCAAGATTCTTCTCCAGTACCACAAATTGAAAACATCAATTCTTTGGTGCTCAGTTTTCTTTATGGTCCACCTCTCACATCCATACATGACTACTGGAAAAACCATATCTTTGACTATATGGATCTTTGTTGGCAAAGAGATGTCTCTGCTTTTTAATATACTGTCTAGGTTTGTCATGAATGTATGTGAGCTAAGTTGCTTCAGACATGTCGACTCTTTGCGACCCTATAGACTGTAGCCCGCCAGGCTCCTCTGAACATGGGATTCTCCAGGCAAAGTATACTGGAGTGGGTTGGCATGCCCTCCTGCAGGGGATCTACCCCACCTGGGATCAAACTGGCATCTATTACATCTTCTTCATTGGCAGGTGAGTTCTTTACTCTAGCGCCACCTGGGAAGCCCAGGTTTATCATAGCTTTTCTATCATTTCTAAGTATAGAATAATAAGCCAGTGTTACTTTGTATACCTTCAAATATTTCCTGAGCCAGGGAAAATGCAATTAGTCTTTCCTTCTCATAGTGAGGATTTGTAATGCTTAAATCATGAGCAGTGCAATTTTTCTGTTAATTCTCCAGATGTGTAATTATGAGCTAGGCACCAGGTGGAATGTTTGCATGGAATAGGATGCATGCAAAGTCTGAGTGATGTCTAGGAACAAAATCTTAGGAATGTTTGCCTTGATTATCCAAATAGTGTTCCTGGTATCTTGAGTATAATTCTGTATACAGGTCCTTAATAGACCAGGCAGGCTTCGTGTTTCTCTGACTACATGGGATGAAAAGCTAGCTCTGCGGTTCTATCTCTTGGGGGCAGTACAGGGACATATTTCTATAAAGTGTTGAAGATTTCTCTGGCCAAGAGGGTAACTACAGAACCTGAATTCATAAAGAGAGTTTGATTATCCAATATGTTTTCCTACTGAGCAATAAATGATGAATGCTTGGTACATGGAATATCAGAAACCTAAAACAGCTCTGACATTGTTAAGTTGGATATTTCACCTTTTTTTTACATCAACAAGATGTGGTCTAACCACAAAGGAAACCTAGCTGCCTCTCCTCCAGTGCTCTTTGACCTTAGACTTACTAGCATTCTGAAATGCTTCCCAGAATGAATCACCACCAGCACCAAGCTGCACTCCTGGCCTGGGAATTCTAGGTGTTCTTTCCATAGCCATTCATTGCCTTAGGAATGTCTGGGGGACCCCAGGACCACTCTGGAGATTTGATTCCATTCTGATGGTTCACGTCAGGGTCTACACCAGTTCCAGCAATTAACTGGGAACATTCTGCCTTAACAGGCATCCAAAGGGAGGTAGAACATCTTTCCTTTATTACACTTGAACCAAAATTAAGTTGCACAGAACAACATGGAGTAAATGACCAGTCCTAAGCAACACAACCTTGCAAAAATTGTATCTGGATTCTAACTTATTAAGGCACCAAATGGTATAAATCTTGTCCATATCTTTGTGCCTGAAACTAGAAATGATGAACCATAAGGTTTATTCATAAAGTACTAGGCCAGGGTACTTAATCTTTTGTGTGTAATGGTCAGCATTGAGAGTCTGGTGAAGTTTACAGACTCCTCTGAATTTTTTTTTTAATGCATAAAATGAAATACATGGAGTCACTGAAGATCTAATTATAATGAAATAAAGCTACAAAATATTTTTAAACCTCAAATTTCTGGCATTATGATACATATGCTACTTTATAATGCATTAAATAAAAATCTAGTGATAGGCTGAATAACTAGTAATGATGAGTGTAAATCATGTTACATAGTGCCTGCAATAGCTGGAAGGCGGTACAAAAATTCATGGTTTCTATAATCCTAGTAGTTTGTTACCTACATCCATAATTGAAAAGAATGCTAAATTCCAGGTAGAGTTTGCTGAAAATGAATAAACTTTTCTCAGTCCGAGTTCACATACTCCCAGTAAGGCTGCCTTTGTATGAGTTCAGCTAGGAACCTCGTTCCACCTGTTGGCAATTTATGAGTTCAACTCTCATTACTGGAAAATAGTCTCCTGTAGCAATTTCTTTCATCAGAGCTCCAATTTCACAGTTATGTTGAGACATTCTCTGTCAAAAGGTCTTTGGTGACTTTCAGTAAATTTCCCTCCATTGTCACCTGTTGAGCATTGCTTGGGACAGTGTTGCCTGGGCTTTCCCTCACTCTGGTGATTCAGCCTTATGACTCAAAGGCAGATTTATCTGGCCAGCATTGCAGAGGTTGCTTTCAGGTTGAAACTTGGCTAGATTTCCCAGCCTCCAAGGTGTTTAATTTAGAAAACTCCTGTTTGTCATCTTCTGATCCTTCTTAAGAGGCATTTGTTCACGTCTGTCCCTGTTGCCAGAGGCACATACTGTTAGACATGTTAAGAAAGTAATTTATTCTCCACATTCTTACTCTTGGAGTAAAATTGCTCTAGAATATGTTTTTTAGAGAGTCCATGAAGATATTTTTTAAAAGCATTTTCAATTTTCTTTTTCTTGGTAGAAAAATGTATGTTAGCACCTTTTGTGAAAAAAAAAAAAAGACTTTATGTTTTTAGATTTCATTCACAATTTCTGAATAGACATGAAAAGTCACCAGAGTCCTTATGTAAGTTTGGGGAAGGAAGAGAATGTTATTTTATGCCAGCAGTGAAAATAGTATTCAATAAACAATATGCTAACAGCAAGAAATGGGAAATTGAACTCTCTGTCATGAATTCAACCCATTCTGTACTTCTAAGGACAGAAAGGAGAAGTGAGAAGAAAACATGAGAGGGAGTATTCGGGAGCTCCTTTTACTTTATCCAAATAGGGGAGCTGGCCTCGCCTCCACGCTGCCAAGCCCTTTCAAGAAACAGTCCACGTCTCTGCTCTCTCCTGGGAAACCATTCCCTTCTTCTTTTTCATAAATCTGGCTTCCATTTCCACAGTGTTTTTAAAAACTGTGCAGAACTTCCTCTTTTTAGGGGAATTAAACCCTTTTTTTTTTTTTTTTTTTGAGTCCTCAACTTCCTTATTTGTTCAGCAAAATATGACCCAGCAGACTTGTCCTTCCTTCTTGAAACTTTTTTTTTTTTCTTTAACGTCCCTGGTGCAGTAACCCTCTGGATCTCTGGCCTTGCCTTTGCTATCTCCTCTCCCTCCTTCCCCTCAATGATGGTTGACCCCAAAAGTTCAATCTTAAATGTAACCCATTGAGATGATGCATAAATCTGGGTCCTATGATGAATTCCCACTTTTGATCCTATTCTTTTCCCCTCAAGAGGCTCCATTCATTCAGTAAACATTTTTCTTGAGTGCCTGCATGCGTGTTCAGTCACTAAGTCACATCTGACTCTCTGTGATCCCACGGACTAGAAAAAATCCTGATGCTGGGAAAGATTGAGGGCAGGAGGAAAAAGGGACAACAGAGGATGAGATGGTTGGATGGCATCACCGACTCAATGGACACAAGTTTGAGCAAGCTAAGGGAGACAGGGAAGGACACAGAAGCTTGGGGGGCTGCAGTCCATGGGGTCACAAAGAGTCGGAGATGACTGAGCGACTGAACAAGAACCATGTATAATGGGGACACAGAGAGGACACACCTAACCCATCTGGGATAAGGGTGAGGAAACATTACTTTCATTTAATTGTGTCATATTATTTTTTATTCCAGTGTTACTGAGACATAATTGACCCACAGCATTGCGTAAACTCAAGGTGTTCAGCATAAGGACTGGACTTACATACATCATGAAACGATTACCACAATAAGTTTAATGAACATCCATCCTCTCATATAGAGATTAAATTAAAGGAAAACATTAATTTTAATTCAAACATTAATTGACATTCATTCAACAAACCATAGCAAGAAACAAACCATAGCAAGGACCTACTATGTGCTGGTTATCAAGTCAGGCACTAAGACTCCAAGACAAGCCTAGTCCTTGCCTCTGTGGAGCTTGTCAGCTACTAAGTGGGAGAAACAGACATTAAACAATCATACAATTTTATAATTGAGATATTTTCTCCGAAGAGAGAAGCACAAAGTCCCAGAGAGTGTTTAAGATGGGGAGGTAAACTGGCTTAGAAATTCATGAAGGGACTTCCCTAATGGTCCAGCGGTTGACTCTGTGCTCCCAATGCAGGGGGCCCAGGTTCTGGCCCTGGTTGGGAAACTAAGCTCCCTAATGCCACACAGCATTAGCTCCAAGGGGCCATGGAGGAGGAAAGGTTTTCCAGGCAGAGCAAACAAACGATGAGCAATAGCATGCATGCAGTTCTTTACCACTAGCACCACCTGGGAAGCCCAAGAAATAGCATGCTGCTGCCGCTGCTGCTAAGTCTCTTCAGTCGTGTCCGACTCTGTGCGACCCCATAGACGGCTGCCTACCAGGCTCCCCTGTCCCTGGGATTCTCCAGGCAACAATACTGGAGTGGGTTGCCGTTTCCTTCTCCAATGCATGAAAGTGAAAAGTGAAAGTGAAGTCGCTCAGTCGTGTCCGACTCTTAGCGACCCCGTGGACTGCAGCCTACCAGGCTCCTCCATCCATGGGATTTTCCAGGCAAGAGTACTGGAGTGGGGTGCCATTGCCTTCTCCGAAGAAATAGCATAGCTCGGGCAATTCAGAATTGCCGGAGCAGAGTACAAGATAGGGGAGCAGGGGCAAGAGATGAAGCTGGGGAGGAGAGGCAGGGCCAGAGGAGGGAAGGACAGTGGGACCCACGGAAAGAAAGAAAAGAAAGAAAGTGAAGTAGCTCAGTCGTGTCCGACTCTTTGCGACCCTGTGGACTGTAGCCTACCAGGCTCCTCCCTCTATGAGATTCTCCAGGCAAGAATACTGGAGTGTGTTGCCATTTCCTTCTCCACAGAGGATCTTCCCACCCAGGGATCGAACCCAGGTCTCCCGCATTGCGGGCAGACGCTTTAACCTCTGAGCCACCAGGGAAGCCCCAAAGAGTTTATTAAAGGAAGGGTTTTGAATGGACCACTTAGGCAACTGTGTAAGTTTAAGGGGGGCAAGAAGAAACAGAACATTGAGGAGGTTATGGAATCCTCCAGGGGGAACCGAATGAGGGCCCAAACTTGGACCATGGAGCAGAGATGGAGCAGAAGGGAGGGAGGATCTGAAGAGATAAATGAGAGGCAAAGAAGCTATTGAGAGGAGGAGACTGCAGGCTTCTGGATGAGCTAATGGGCTTAGGTGGGGCCTGGTAGAGACAAAGAACAGGGTTAGAAGCAGGCTGAGGAGGAAAGATGACGAGTCCAGTTTGTAGCCTGTTCAATTTGTGAGCCACTGCACTGGAGATTTCTAGCGGGCAATTGAAGGAAAAACATGTCTGAAGTTCAGTAGAAAGAGACAAGTTTGGGTGTCACCATAAGAGTTTACCGGGGCTTCCCAGGTGGTACTGGTGGTAAAGAACCCTCCTGTCAATGCAGGAGACTGAAAAGATGCGTGTTCGATCCCTGGGTCAGGAAGAGCCCCTGGAGGAGGGCATGGCAACCCACTCCAGTGTTCTTGCCTGGAGAATCCCATGGACAGAGGAGCCTGGCAGGCTACATTTTATAGGGTTGCAAAGAGTCAGATAGGACTGAAGCAACTTAGCTTGGCATGGCAGCACGTAAGAGTTTACTCCTAGAAAACTGAAAAGCCTCCCCTCAAGTGTGTTTAGTGAGAATGGTGGGCCCAGGCTAGAAGCCCAGGCTCAGCGCTTGTGCAACGTCTCCAGCTCCACATCTGCCCTCCAGGCTGTGCTAGCTGAGGCTGCAGCTGGGACTTCCGGTTCCCACCCCCCCCACCCCCCCACCCCCCCACCCCCCCCAGCTGGATTCCTGCTGGCTTCTGCCAGTGAGACCCACTAAAGGGAGACAGGGAAGCATGAAGGGGGCAGAATGGAGTTTCTTCCTGCTTCTAATTGTTACCATTATTACTCAAGTCTCAGCACTGAGCACCCTGGGTGAGCGTCCAGGTACCAGCTGGACTGCATGGAAGGGGCCTTCTGAGAACTTCTAGTCGCCCCTTGGGGATGTGGGGGAGGGGACATTTCCCCCTTACCCTTCTTGTGTACTTTTGGCTGGTCCAATAATTAAAACGGATATAACAGAGTTTAATAGGAGGGGGGAAAAAAAAACAAAACAGGTTCAGTTTATGCATGGAGGTCTTATAGATGTCTATAAGCACGTTTATACTTTTTAGATAAATGATAAACTTGTGAAGAATTGACAGGACAAAGAAACCTAGACTTTGGGTATGTAATTAGCGAAGAATCTAAACAGAGTTTGGGCTTGGGGTGGTACATTAAAGAAGTAACAGGGTTTGTGGATACAGACCTGTCTGCCTGAATTCCCAGCTCTGGCAACGAGGGCGTCCTTCTTCCAGGTGCAAGGAGGGCACCTTTCACAGGGGAGATTCATTTCCTGCTTTTAGGGAGGAGTGCCCGGGTGTCTTTTTCTTATAGGCTGTTCCTTTCTTGTTTTGGCCTCACCTTGAAACAAGCAGGATTGTAGTACCCCGAAGAGGGATAGAACCTGCAAGCGGTGGAAGCATGGATCTTAACACTGGAGCGCCAGGGACGTCCCCATAGCCTGTTTCTTAAGTAATTTTAATTCAAAATAATATGCCACGGTGGCAAATTTTGGGGAGGCCCACCCTGAGCCCCAACGACGATGAGGGTTCACCTCATCTCTTCCTTTGTTCCCCAGTTCTGGGAGTGGGAGTGGCTTCCTGTGGCTTTTGAGCTGGGCTACCTTGACATCCCCCTTCACATCCTCTCAACTTTCCATTGACTCTATAACCGACTTTCTGCATCAAAGACCCTCTCTTTGAAAGGCAGTTTCTGTTTTTCTGAATGGATCCTGATGGGCGCAGACCCCGAGGGCAGGCAGAGGGAGATCCAGAAAGGAAATGGAGAAAGCGAGGTACAAAGAGAACTGGATGTGACAACAAGGACGGTGTCCACAGAAACAGTGGAGCAGAGAGCTTTAGGAAGGAGGAAAGGATGGGCTTTAAACACGGAGCAGATGATCTGATCTAGCAACCCTGCTTCTCTGGGCATCCGAAAGAATGGAAAGCAGGGTCTCAGATTTTCATACATGTGTTTGCAGCAAACAGTAGTCTAAGGTGGAAGCAACTGAAATGTCCATCAACAGATGAATGGATCAAGAAAATGTGGTCTCTTCATACAATGAAATGGTGTGCTGTGCTGTGCTTAGTCACTCAGTCATGTCCAAGTCTTTGCGACCCCATGGACTGTAGCCCACCAGGCTCCTCTGTCCATGGGGTTCTCCAGGCATGAATGCTGGAATGGGTTGCCATGCCCTCCTCCAGGGGATCTTCCCAACCCAGGGATTTAACCCAGGTCTCCTGTGATTGCAGGCAGATTCTTTACTGTCTGAGCTACCAGGGAAGCCCACAATGAAATGGTATTCAGCCTTAAATAGAAAGGAAATTCTGACACATCCTATAGCATGGATGAACTCTGAGAACGTTACGCTAAGTGAAATAAGTCACACACACACACACACACACCGACACTTATATACGTTCTCTAGAGTTGTCAGATTTAAAGAAAGTGTAATAGTGGTTACCAGAGGCTGAGGGGAATGGGGAGTTGTTTCACGGTTACAGAGTTTCAGTTTTACAAGATGGTTGCACAATACTGTGCATATACTTACTACTTACTGAACTACACACTTAAAGATGGTAAGACAGTACTTTTTATGTTATGCGTGTTTTGCCACACACACACAGAATAGAGCAGAGAGGTCCAGGAAGATAAAAACACTCTCAATTCAGAACGTTGTTTTATGAGCTGGTTGGAGGTGAAAGTCAGGCTGTAGCAGGGTGAGGGGCAAGTGTGAGGTGAGGAAGTGGAGACTGACTCTCGAGCAGTCTGGGTGAGCAGCGGAGAAGTTGGGCAACAGCTAAGGGGATGTTGAGGGCAGGGGAGGTCTAGGAGGAGAAGCTGGAGCACGTTTAGAAGCTGAAAGAAAGGAGCCGGCAGAGGAAGAGAGATGGCGTGTAGCTTGTGAGGGAGCAGAGGAGGCTGGGGGCTGGCCTTGGGCAGAAGGGACAGTCCATTCTCTGTCATGGGAGGAAACACAGTAAGGAAGGGAGTGGGTGTTGATACATTTCTAGGTGGGAGGGTGACAGGGAGAGCATGCAAGGTGCTCTTAAGGTTTTCTCTGTAACACAGGAGGCAAGAGAGAAGGAGGGGCTTCCTCGGTGACTCAGTGGTGAAAAACCCACCTGCCAATGCAGGAGACTTGGGTTCGATCTCTGGATCAGGAAGATCCCCTGGAGAAGGAAATCGCAACCCACTCCAGTTATTCTTGCCTGGGAAATCCCAAGGACAGAGTAGCCTGGCGGGCTACAGTCCAATGGGTCACGAAAGAGTTTGAAACAACTTAGTGACTAAATAACAACAATAATTGACAGGGAAACCAGGCAGGGAAAGGATTGAGGTAGTTGCTGAGGGTGCAGCTGAAGCTGGAGGATTTGTAAGTGTTCTCTGCAAGATTGAGACATTTTTCTCTAGTAATTAAGTAAGCAGGAAAGCAGATTGTAACACTGAGCCAGGCTTGAAGTGTTGTTTGAGATGCTACAGAGGAAGAGGGTGCAAGGGAATAAAAGGTGTTGGTAAGAGCAGGATCTAAATGATCAGCCGAGGAGTCTGGGGCCATTTGAAGAGATGGAGGCGCCAAGAAAAGTAAAAGAAAAATAGATTAGAAAGAGCAAGGGACCAACATTTCCAGAAAGTCAAAGCATATGTAATGGAACATTACTTTGCTGACAAAGGTCCATCTAGTCAAAGCTATGGTTTTTCCAGTAGTCATGTATGGATGTGAGAGTTGGACTATAAAGAAAGCTGAGCACCAAAGAACTGATGCTTTTGAACTGTGATGTTGGAGAAGACTCTTGAGAATCCCTTGGACTGCAAGGAGATCCAACCAGTCCATCCTAATGGAAATCAGTCCTGAATATTCATTGGAAGGACTGATGCTGAAGCTGAAACTCCAATACTTTGGCCACCTGATGTGAAGAACTGACTCCTTAGAAAAAGATCCTAATGCTGGGAAAGATTGAGGGCAGGAGGAGAAGGGGATGACAGAAGATGAGATGGTTGGATGGCATCACTGACTCAATGGACATGAGTTTGAGCAAGCTCTCAGAGTTGGTGATGGACAGGGAAGCCTGGCATGCTGCAGTCCATGGGGTCGCAAAGAGTTGGACACGACTGAGCAACTGAACTAAACTGAATGGGAATGAGAAAACCGCAAACCTGGGAGGCTCGGCAGTCACGGGCAGCAGCTAGGGTAACTGGGTGGAGCAGTTGCTTGAAATGGCTGAATCCAGTGTGACCCGGGGAAGAGGTGCAGTGCAGGCCCAGGCTCTGGGGAGGGACTGCGTTTAAGTGAATGGGGATGGAAAGCAAGACTGTGAGCCAGGTCAGCACTGAACATCTCCAGGATGTCCCACCATGGCTCACATTCATGGATCCAGAATCAAACCCAATGTGTGTCCCTTCTGTGGGCCGCTCCTCCAGCTGTGCTGTTTCTGTAAATCCCGCTTCTCTAGATCCATAATGTCTTTTTATAAAAAGGTATTTGTTTTTTATTTTTGGCTGCACTGGGTCTTTGCTTCTGTGCATGTGAGGGCTTTCTCTAGTTGCGATGCGTGGGCTCCTTATGTTACTGAGAATGGGCTCTAGGCTGCGTGGGTTTCAGTGGTCCCAGCACACAGGCTCAGCAGCTGTGGCACGTGGACTCCAGATTGCTCAGTAGTTGTGGCACATGGACCTAGTTGCCATGTGGTATGTGGGATCTTCTGGGATCAGGGATAGAATCCATGTCCTCTGCACTGGCAGGCAGATGCCTGACCACTGGACCACCAGGGAAGTCCCATATATCCATAATGTGTTGAAAAGAACATGGAACTCGGAGTTAAGACATCTAGATTCAAATTCTATCCTTTCCTAGCCATAGACCATGGTGATTTCCTCAATATCTCTTATAAAACTTATTTCTGCAGGGTCATTCTGAAGAGCAAATTAAATGGGCATGTGAAAGCACCTACCCAACTATAAAACAAGAAATATAATCAATGCTCAATAGATAACAGTCGAATCTGAATATTTTTCCTTCATCTCCTATAATCCAGTTATCACCAAGACCCAATTCCTTCTCTTTATATTGCCTTCTCTAGCCTTCAGGAATTGCCACAACTCCTACCTGGTCACATTTCTGTCTCCCTTCTCTTCCAGAGCTCTTCCATCTCACTAATGGTTGTCTAATTTATTTTTCAAAAATAACACTTTTGTCACATTATGTCCCCATGTCAGAGTAGCGGGAAGAAGCAATCAACTTCAAGTCATAAGTCTAGCAAATATTTTATTTGTTATTTTTTGATTCTTCATCTTTCTGGAATCCAGGCAGTCACAGAGTAAAGCCAGCACCAGCAACAAGCCAATACAAATTACAGGAGCCTAAAGGTGCAGAAGGGGGCTTGTCAAGATTTGTTCAAGGACTTTATCGTTGGGGTGGGGTCCTGAAATACTTTATTCACCTGTAAATGAACCTGCTTACCATCCCTTTATCTCACACAACTCTTAGGGTGCTTACTGTGAAGATCTGATGAGATAAGGGAGGTTTTGTAAAAGTCTGAAGTCCAGTATTTTCTGCCCTCTTCCCCTTTCCTGTATCAAGGTCATATTTTATAGCCCAACTCTCCAGACTCTCCATGAGTGGAGCTTATTTTGTTTCTTCCCTATTCTGTTCCCCACTTTGTTAATTTTTTTCAACTGTGTTAGTTTTAGTCTCCCTTCATACTTCCCATAGATGCAACAAAGTCACTCACTCAGAATACCTGATCAAGCAAAGGGATTGCTCCAGATCGCAGCATTAGAGCGATCTAATGCTCAGTCTGCCATAATCATTCTCTGGAGATGCAGTGAGACTCAGACAGGTGAGTAAATGTGTCCCCTAAAGCCCTTTCAGTGAGTGAGGACCAGCTAACACCCAGCTCCTCTGAATGCCGGGCCAGAACTCACCCAGAACGTACCGTACTGCTGGGACAGTCGTCTGCCCGCTAGATACCTTTCTTTAGCGTTATGTGCAAGATGCTGGTCAAATCACCTTGTTTATCAATCGGCACCTTCAGTCAGCTGCTTCATCAGCTGGCACACCAGGGAGCTCAGCAAGAACCTTTCCTTCAACCCTGCAAAATTCTAAATCTAATCTCATCCTTCATTTGCTGGGACCTTAAATTGTTCCCTATCTGTCTGGTTTCCTTTCCTTCTCTGACTCAGGGAATACAAAAGAACCAGTTCTTATGTAAAATGCCAGATAAGCATACAGTTATCAGGAACGTACTTGGATTTATTATTATTTAAGTTTATCTTTGTATAGATTAACCTTTAGACTGAGAGTACAGTTATATGAGAAATGATTAACGTAATTCCTGGCAAAAGTCCCAGTGTTTGTAGGTTGAACTGAAAGCTATTTATTGACACACAAAGTTGTTGATGAAACTCAACATTGGTGTATTAAAGGACTTAACAAATAGTGTTTAAGGAAATTTATGTAAGGAAATGTGTTAGACGTTGAAAGACGTAAAAATCAGGGACTTCCCTGGTCCAGTAGTTGGGACTCGGTGCTCCCAATGCAGAGGTCCCAGTTAGATCCCTGGTCCAGAACCTGGATCCTGATTCTCAACTAAGGATCCTGCATAAGGCAACGAGGATCCCACCTGCCGAAACTGGGACCTGGAGCAGTCAAATAAATTTTTAAAAAAATGAATAGTTCTTTCTTGGGCCTTTGGAGTTTGTGGTTTGGAAGAGGAAATAGGATGTGAACATGTTACTGTAATACAAATAACAGGTGAGTGCTCTGGAGAAGGTGTGTGGAAATGCTGTGAGCACAGAGCAGGGAGAAAGCTTTTCAGGTAGTGAAAATCAAGGAAGGCTTGGGAAGTAGCGTCATTATTTCTGAGCCTTGAAGGATTGCTCAGGTTTGTTTTTTTAATAGACTTTGTTTATTTTAGAGTAGTTTCAAGTTCACAGCAAAGCAGAGAGGAGGATACAATGTTTCCATACGTTCTGACCCTACGCATTGCACAGCACATGCAAGATCAACATCCCCGGACCCCAGAGCGGTCCATTTGTTGCAACTGATGAACCAAAGTCAGTACATCGTTTTCACCTGAAGTCCATAGTTTTTACATTAAGGCTCACTCTTGGTGGTTGTACATTCTATGGGTTTGTGCAAATGAGTAACGTTTATCCATGACTGTGATGTTATGCAGTTAGTTTTGTTGCCGAATTGAACTTGCATCCACTTGCCCACGGTGCAGCAAAGCCAACTGGCTGACACCAGGCTGTGGCGAAGGAAAGTAGTGTGTATTGTGCACGCTGAGCAGGGAGAATGTGTGCTTAAGATCTGAGCACCTTGGTCAACCGTTCTGGTGCACTAGACCCAGTTAAAAGGAGAAGGAAGCGTGACAACCCAAACTCCAATAAATCTTGGGAAAACAGATCTCGTTCCCTGAGGAATTCAGGAAAATAAGCCTGAAATTCAATCTGGACCTGGTGTTTCTGGGGAAATTTTGTTGTAGCCAGGTCGTCAGTTGCCTAATTTTATCTAAACTAGCTTTTAACTTCTGAAGTGGTATTATACACATAACAGGAGCTATGGCCATTACACATATGTCTTATTTTTATGCTGAAATCTAATCTAAAGCAAAAAATTTAATACTTATACGAGGAGACTTTGAGACCATAAGGTTTCATTTCAGTTGCCAGCTGCCAGGGGACACTGCTTGAAAGCAACTGGTAGTGTGCCCAAGTCCAACAGTGTTCAGAAAATTCAAGTCCTCAGCCATACAATGTGTCCAAAATCTTACCCACAGTGGCCGCACAGCCCCACTTTGGATGCCTGAACCACAGCCACTCCATTTTGACTTTCAAATGCATTCCCTTCCTCAAGAGCCAAAGCAGATGTACAAAGCATGATCAGTGGGCCACCAAACAGGCTGCTCTAGTCATTATTAAGTTCAAGTTAAACTAGAAGGACTTCCCTATACTTCAGAATGTGAGTATTTCTTCTATCATTTCCCCTTTTGTTTGCCAATCTTTCAGTATTTATCCCTTGACCCCAGGGTGATTACTTCCTGTCCCGTGTCCATCCTGTCCCTCGGTGCTAGGTAGGTCTTCTTTGTGTGTGTGTGTGTGTGTGTTTACACATTTGGGTAGTTATCCACTTTAGGGGAAAACCAATCAGACATTGTGAAGAAGCTCAGAGGTATGCTAATTTATAGGCTATGCATGTTATCGATTGTACCTGATTATAACACAAACGTTTTACGTGGGCTTTTAGCAGTGGACTTAAAGCAAGCAGCGATTCATGTCATGAGTAGTACACATTCTGTGACTAGAGAATTTTCTTTTTATCCTAAACACTGGGGGCAACAGTAAGATTAGAAGTAAAGCAATACCACTCAATGTTACAGGGTGACAAACATTTGGGAAACAGTTCAGCTGAGTTGGGCGGATGGGTCTTACAGGCCTGGTCTGGGTTTCGGGTTCAGCTCCCTGCCGCTGCTGTCTTCTTCCACTGATACGGGTGTCAGTTCAGGTCAGCAGTCCTTTCTATAGACCAGCCCAGGGCAGAGGCCCTTTCTTACTGGGAATTCATAACAAGCTAGTGAAGAGTACCCAGTCGTTGTTGTGGAGTAGCTAAGTCGTGACTGACTCTTTTGTGACACGGCAGACTGTAGCCTGCCAGGCTTCTCTGGCCATGGGTTTCTCCAGGCAAAAACAGTGGAGTGGTTGCCATTTCCTTCTCCCAGTAACGGTTCTTTTAGCTAGGATGGAGACAGTTCTTCAAATTATGCCCTTTCCAGTATGCATAATCTCCTGGTTGCAGCTTGTGGGGCATCTGATTTTTATCCAAAGATAGATCATTGTGATAAGCTTCAGAAACAAATTTAGAAACAAATTATCTTTTAATAATTAAACTTTACAATTGTGTTACATAACAAAGAATTAGCTGGGAGGTGAGTCTTAGATATGGACCCCAACTAAGAAAACTAGAATTTAATATCCTTTGAAACATAATCTTTTTCTCTCTAAAATTACCTTCATTTTTTGCCAAATATAGCCAAATTAAGATTAACTTGTTTGCTCAGACTGAACTTTTAAAAGGCCTCTCAAAAGCCATGCCAAGGGCTTTGCCTCCAGGTTCTGTAGATTTGGGTGGATCCATCTCTTTTCAGGTTCCCCCAAATCTCTTGAGATTCCTGCAGCTGTCAGGTGGTGACCTTTCTTATTCACCCTAAGGCTGCTGGGAACCTAAGTTTCCAATTTCTGGAGGGATTGGGTACACTGAAAAGATAAATGTCTCAGTTTTGCCTACCAAGTTACAATTTACCAAGTTGCTGTGAGTCATAATGAGTTTGAGGGAAGAGGTTTCGTTATATATGGAAAACAGATTAAAAGCCAGTAATATTTCACGACACCACTGGTAGGAGAGAAAGGACCCCCTAGCCAGGGCCCAAACCAAGATTCCCTGGTTAGGAATAAAGTTGCTATAAAACACCCATGTGCAGGGTTTTGTGTAAAGGATTGCTAGGACTTTGATAAGTAAAAATGTATTCCAGACAGAGAGAGAGATTTGAAGTCTTAGATCTTGTTCCAATAGCCAGAATGTAGACTATGAGAATATAAGAGCGGCAGGTTGGGGCTCAAATGTGGAAGCCTTGCTCAGTAATCGTGTCCTTGTTCTGTAAGCAGTGGAGTTGCTGAGCATTTTAGGAGAGGTCATACCTGCATGGAGTGAAAGTAGTCACATAATGAAAATGTGCTTCAGAAGTATCATTCTGGGATGATATCAGAAATCAAGTGATCAGTTAGGAGGGCAGAGGGATAAGCTAGACTAGTTAACCTATTAATATTAAGAGAACCTAAACCAGGACAATAGGGATGGAATGGAAAGGAAGGGACAGAGGATAGAGCTTGCAGTTTTGCGGGAGATGGAGGAATGATTCTAAATTTTAAGACTAGTTAGCTAAAAAAATAGACCTAAGAAAAAGGAAAGTGATCACTCTTTGGTCAGAGACATGGAACAGGAGAGTCTTAGAAATGCAAACCACTTCTTGATAGAGGACAGCTCAACTATTCTGTGAGCCCTGTCCACTCCTGGGGTGAAGATCCAGCCAGAGGAAGGGGCTGGGTGGTGAGCTTTGCCTCTAGAAACAGAGCCTGGGAGCTCCCTAAGGCTGTGACTTTTGAACACTGTAAACTGTGCACTGTGAAGAGTTGACTCATTGGAAAAGACTCTGATGCTGGGAGGGATTGGGGCAGGAGGAGAAGGGGACGGCAGAGGATGAGATGGCTGGATGGCATCACTGACTCGAAGGACATGAGTTTGAGTGAACTCCGGGAGTTGGTGATAGACAGGGAGGCCTGGCGTGCTGCGATTCATGTGGTCGCAAAGAGTTGGACACGACTGAGTGACTGAACTGAACTGAAACTATGCACTGTTTATTTATAGATAGTTAGTGTTCCTGTGAAGGGAGTGGCTATAAAACTCTTCCTAGAAAAATTGCTTAAGCTTTGTTTTGTTTTGTGTCAGGTGAATAGTCATTATCTTTTTTTAAAAAAAATTTTTATTGAGGTAGAATTGATGCTGAAGCTGAAGCTCCAATACTTTGGCCACCTGATGTGAAGAACTGACTCCTTAGAAAAGACCCTGATGCTGGGAAAGATTGAAGGTGGAAGGAGAAGGGGACGACAGAGGATGAGATGGTTGGATGGCATCACTGACTCAATGGACATGAGTCTGAACAAGCTCTGGGAGTTAGTGATGGACAGGGAAGCATGGCGTGCTACAGTCCATGGGTTTGCAAAGAGTTGGACATGACTGAATGACTGAACTGAGTTGATTTATAATGTGTTAGTTTCAGGTATACAGTAAAATGATTCAGATATATAGACAGGTAAATATGTAGATATATATATATATATTCCATCTCAGATTCTTTTCCACTGTAGATTATATGACACTGAGTATAGCTCCCAGTGCTATATGGTAGGTGTGATTTTTTTTCTTTTTCCTTTTTTTTTTTTCACTTAATATTGGCTTAAGTGGCAACTTTTGCATAAGGAGGGGAACTCTGGCTTCATCTCTGGAGTTTACAGCAGAGATGGGTGGAGATCCTGATATCTTATTAGGCCCAAGAGAGAAAGAGCCTTTAGGGCTGGTTAGTAGATAGATCTGAAGGCTTCCTGACTTGGGAGAGTGATGTTAAATCAAGGCTTGAGGAATCAGGAAGAAAAGCAAACAATGCATGAAAAGGCGAAGGGTTCTGTTCTGGATACTTGAGTCTGAGGTGCGGGCTCTAAGACCAGACCTGAACTGATAGGCTCAATGGTTGAAACGAAGCTAGTGTCAAATGGATATAGCTCTGAGTTGGCAAGGATGATCCCACAGCAGTATGTGGGTGATATGCCTCTATCTAAGACAGAAGGTTCTGTCCTACCCCCTGCTGACCCAGGCTAAGATGATCTATCCAGACAAAATCCCGGGTGAGCAAGGGACAGCCTGGCATTGTGAGAACTGGCTTGGACTTTGTTGAAGAAGAAATGATTTGGCTGAACAAGATGTTCCAGTGATTTCCTTGTAGGAACGAATCTGCTCATTGGCAGTGGAGAAAAATTCCTGAGTGAGTCAGTTGATTGCTCTCAGAGGAGTAGTCCTTACATTCTAGGCAAGGAATTAACTTGGCTTCTCAGAGTGCAAGCCTGTCTGCAGTTAGCCCATATACATGCCTAGCTTTAACTTCTTTCTGGTAGCAAGTCAACACATTGAGTAAGCAGACTGGAAAAGCAGGAGGAGAGAAGGGAAGGTCATGAAACAAAGTATCTTCCATAAAGAAAATGTTCCCAGCTGCATCCCTCTCCCCCACTTTCTCTGCCCCTTGTTTGTTTAGACATAATCCCTTTCTCTCATCTGTTGGCTTTTTAACACAACTCTCTTTCCTTTTCTGCTTCTTCACTTTCTCTTGAATACTCCCTTAGAGGACTTCTCCAGGTAGAAAGTCCTCTCCTTTAGCTTACAGACTTAAAGGTTTGTTTGTTCGTTGTTGTTGTTGTTTTTCCTTCTTCCCTTGCTTCATTCTTCCCTGAGTTTACTGAGAATCCATTTCCTGTAGGATCTTCTGCTACATGTGCCTAGCTACACATGAAGTCCAAAGACTTTATTCTCAACACCAAGGACTTTACAACTGACTAGAGCAAGTAAGATTTTTTTTTACATCTTTTACTATAATATTCAGGTAGCACTAGTGGTAAAGAACCTGCCTGCTAATGCAGGAGACTTAAGAGATGCAGTTTCGATCCCTGGATGGGGAAGGTCCCCTGGAGGAGAGCATGGCAACCCACTCCAGTACTCTTGCCTGGAAAATCCCATGGACAGAGGAGCCTGGTGGGCTACAGTCCATGGGGTCGCACAGAATTGGACACAACTGAGCAACTTGCATAGCATAGCACTATAATACTAAATACAAAGTTGGAAGAAACTGAAAAGTGAGATAAAATAGTATGAAACAAGACTGAGGAAATTCAAAAAAGGGCAGATTGCTTCTGGTTGGAAGGGGTAGGGAAGACTTCCTGGAGGGGGAGGACATTTGAATTAAGCCTTGAAAATTAGAGACAAGTGAAACATGTACTGTGTAGATCACAGCAAACTATGGAAAATTCTTCAAGAGATGGGAATCCCAGACCACCTTATCTGCCTCCTGAGAATTCTGTATGCCAGTCAAGAAGCAACAGTTAGAACTGGTCATGGAACAACAGACTGGTTCCAAATCAAGAAAGGAGTAGGGCAAAGCTGTATATTATCACCCTGCTTATTTAACTTATATGCAGAGTACATCATGCGAAATGCCAGGCTGGATGAAGCGCAAGCTGGAATCAAGATTGCTGGGAGAAATGTCAATAACCTCAGATACACAGATGACACCACCCTTATGGCAGAAAGTGAAGAGGAACTAAAGAGCCTCTTGATGAAAGTGAAAGAGGAGAGTGAAAAAGCTGGCTTAAAACTCAATATTCAAAAAAAGAAGATCATGGCATCTGGTCCCGTCACTTCATAGAAAATAGATGGGGAAACAATGCAAACAGTGAGAGACTTTATTTTCTTGGGCTCCAAAATCACTGCAGATGGTGACTTCAGCCATGAAATTAAAAGACATTTGCTCCTTGGATGAAAAGCTGTGACCATCCTCAGTCAGTTCAGTTCAGTCGCTCAGTTGTGTCCGACTCTTTGCAACCCCATGAATCGCAGCATGCCAGGCCTCCCTGTCCATCACCAACTCCCGGAGTTCACTCAGACTCACGTCCATCGAGTCAGTGATGCCATCCAGTCATCTCATCCTCTGTCGTCCCCTTCTCCTCCTGCCCCCAAACCCTCCCAGCATCAGGGTCTTTTCCAATGAGTCAACTCTTCGCATGAGGTGGCAAAAGTACTGGAGTTTCAGCTTTAGCATCATTCCTTCCAAAGAAATCCCAGGGCTGATCTCCTTCAGAATGGACTGGTTGGATCTCCTTGCAGTCCAAGACGCTCTCAAGAGTCTTCTCCAACACCACAGTTCAAAAGCATCAATTCTTCAGTGCTCAGCTTTCTTCACAGTCCAACTCTTACATCCATATATGACCACTGGAAAAGCCACAGCCTTGACTAGACGGACCTTTGTTGGCAAAGTAATGTCTCTGCTTTTGAATATGCTATCTAGGTTGGTCATAACTTTTCTTCCAAGAAGTAAGCATCTTTTATAATTCCTAGACAGCATATTAAAAAGCAGAGACATTACTTTGCTGACAAAGGTCCATCTAATCAAAGCTATGGTTTTTCCAGTGGTCATGTATGGTTGTGAGAGTTGGACTATAAAGAAAGCTGAGTGCTGAAGAATTGATGCTTTTAGATTGTGGTGTTGGAGAAGAATCTTGAGTCTCTTGGACAGCAAGGAGATCCAACCAGTCCGTCCTAAAGGAAATCAGTCCTGAATATTCATTGGAAGGACTGATGCTGAAGCTGAAACTCCAATACTTTGGCCACCTCATGGGAAGAACTGACTCATTTGAAAAGACCCTGATTCTGGGAGGGATTGGGGGCATGAGGAGAAGGGGACGACAGAGGATGAGATGGCTGGATGGCATCACCGAGTCGAAGGACATGAGTTTGAGCAAGCTCCAGGAGTTGGCAATGGACAGGGAAGCCTGGTGTGCTGCAGTCCATGGGGTCACAAAGACTTGGACACAACTAGGTGACTGGACTGAACTGAACTGAACTGAAGCGTGTGCAGATGGGGCCTCTCTCTGTGTTAGACCGAATGCATACACTTAACCAAGTTTATGTTTCTCAGTCTCTTTTCAGAGCGCAGAAAGCAGATGTGGGATCTGTAACAGGGAAGCTGATGGTAAATAAGCGTTTTTCAGGGTTGTCTGTGGTTATGGTTCCATTCTTACTTTGGGAATCCGAGAACAGCCCAGTTGTCAACTGTCTGTTAGGATAACTGGTGGTGGTGCACCAGAAAGAATGCGAACACCCTCTGATGGATGGATGGGCCCAATTAACCTTACTTCTTGTTTTCTTTAATTGAAACATTGTTGACTTATAACATCATATTAGTTTCAGGTGTGAGCACAGTGATTCAGTATTTTTACAGTTTACTCTGTAAAAGAGGTTTACTCTCTTTAAACCTATCACAGTGGAGAAGGAAATGGCAACCCACTCCAGTATTCTTGCCTGGGAAATCCCATGGACAGAGGAGCCTGGCTGTCTACAGTCCATGGGGTCATGAAGAGAAGGACATGACTGAGTGACTGCATGACAAATTTTTTTTTTACTCTAAAAGATAATGTCATGTTTTTCAAAGGTGCTTTTGTAGCTGGAGGGGTGGTTTGATGAGGGGTGGTTTGATGCTTTTCAAATCTGAACATGTAACTCACCTCTCAGCTCCTCCTGGAACCCCATCCCTTCATCACATGCAGGTGTCCAGTCTGCCGGCGGCCACTGGGGCTGGAACACAGTCTCCACTGTCTCTGCTTATGCTGACGGACAGAATACATCCTCCTTTTTTTCTATATCAGCTGCAGGTTAGAAAAAAATGAGTTTCCAGAGGCTACTGTTAACAGGACCTCAATTATGGACTTTGCGAGGCAGTAATCTACTCATTATAGCCAAAAAAAAAAAAAGTGTATCACAAGATAATGGCTGTAATTCTCTGTTCTGTATTCTTGTTGCTTATCTATTTATATACAGTAGTTTATATCACTTAATCCCATACTCCTAATTTGCCTGTCCCTCGTTCTCTCTTCCCTTTGGTAACCACTAATTTTTTCCTCCATCTGTGAGCCTATTTTGCATATACAATTGTTTGTATTATTTTTTTAGATTCCACATGTAAGTGATATCATGCAGTATTTTATTTCACTAAGCTTAATAGTCTCAGATTTATCCATGTTGCTGCAAAGGCATTGTTTCATTTTTTATGGCTGAGTGATATTCCATTGTATACATGTTAGGTTGGTGCAAAAATAATTTCAGTTTTGCATTGTTTAAATTTCACATTTGATATTGGAATACATTCTTAAATAAATGTGGTTATGTTATACATCATTTTAATGCACATTTTTTGCTTTATGTTTTTTTGCTAATGAATTATTACTTGCTAATTCTTTTATATATATATATATATTAGACAATGGAAATGATGTTAGACAAAAAGAAAATTCAAGCGATTTTTTTTATTCAAGTTCAAAATGGGTCATAAAGCAGAGGAGACAAATCACAACATCAGCTATGCATTTGACCAAGGAACTGCTAAGAAATATACAGCGTGGTGGTGGTTCAAGACGTTTGGCAAAGGAGACGAGAGCCTTGAAGATGAGGAGTGCAGTGGCCAGCCATTGGAAGTTGACAATGACCAACTGGAAATAATCAATGAAGGTGGTCCTCTCACAACTACAGAGAAGTTGCTGAAGAACTCAACATCGACCGTCCTATGGTCATTTAGCATTTGAAACAAATTGGAAAGGTGAAAAATCTCCATAAGTAGGTGCTGCATGAGCTGGCCACAAATCAAAAATATTGTCATTTTGCAGTGTCATCCTCCCTTATTCTATGCAACAGCAACAGACCATTTCTGGACTGGATTGTTATGTGCAACAAAAAGCAGATTTTATATGACAACCAATGTCCACCAGCTCAGTGATTGGACCAAGAAGAAGCACCAAAGCACTTCCCAAAGCCAAGCTTATGCCAAAAGCAGTCACAGGCACTGTTTGATGGTCTGCTGTTGGCCTGATCCACTACAGCTTTCTGAATCCCAGCGAGACCATTACATCTGAGAAGTATACTCAGCAAATGGATGAGCTTCACCAAAAACTGCAAGGTCTGCAGCCAGTATTGGTCAACAGAAAGGGCCCAGTTCTTCTCCGTGACAATTCCCAACTGCACGTCACAAATCAATGTTTCAAAAATTGAACAAATTGGGCTACAAGGCTTGCTTCATCTGCCATATTTACCTAACCTCTTGCCAACTGACCACCACTTCTTCAAGCATCTCAACACCTTTTTGCAGGGAAAATACTTTCACATTTTCCACACAGAAAATACTTTCCAAGAGTTCATTGAATCCTGAGGCATGGATTTTTTTGCTACAGGAATAAACAAATTTATTTCTTATTGGCAAAATTTGCAGATGACATGATCCTCTACATAGAAAACCCTAAAGACTCCACCAGAAAATTACTAGAACTAATCAATGATTATCGTAAAGTTGCAGGTTATAAAATCAACACACAGAAATCCCTTGCATTCCTATACACTAATAATGAGAAAACAGAATGAGAAATTAAGGAAACAATTCCATTCACCATTGCAACTGAAAGAATAAAATACTTAGGAATATACCTACCTAAAGAAACTAAAGACCTATATATAGAAAACTATAAAACACTGGTGAAAGAAATCAAAGAGGACACTAATAGATGGAGAAATATACCATGTTCATGGATTGGAAGAATCAATATAGTGAAAATGAGTATACTACCCAAAGCAATTTATAGATTCAATGCAATCCCTATCAAGCTACCAACGGTATTCTTCACAGAGCTAGAACAAATAATTTCACAATTTGTATGGAAATACAAAAACCTCGAATAGCCAAAGCTATCTTGAGAAAGAAGAATGGAACTGGAGGAATCAACCTACCTGACTTCAGGCTCTACTACAAAGCCACAGTCATCAAGACAGTATGGTACTGGCACAAAGACAGAAATATAGATCAATGGAACAAAATAGAAAGCCCAGATATAAATCCACGCACATATGGACACCTTATCTTTGACAAAGGAGGCAAGAATATACAATGGAGAAAAGACAATCTCTTTAACAAGTGGTGCTGGGAAAACTGGTCAACCACTTGTAAAAGAATGAAACTAGACCACTTTCTAACACCATACACAAAAATAAACTCAAAATGGATTAAAGATCTAAACGTAAGACCACAAACTATAAAACTCCTAGAGGAGAACATAGGCAAAACACTCTCCGACATACATCATAGCAGGATCCTCTATGACCCACCTCCCAGAATATTGGAAATAAAAGCAAAAATAAACAAATGGGACCTAATTAAACTTAAAAGCTTCTGCACAACAAAGGAAACTATTAGCAAGGTGAAAAGACAGCCTTCAGAAAAATAATAGCAAATGAAGCAACTGACAAACAACTAATCTCAAAAATATACAAGCAACTCCTACACCTCAATTCCAGAAAAATAAATGACCCAATCAAAAAATGGGCCAAAGAACTAAATAGACATTTCTCCAAAGAAGACATACAGATGGCTAACAAACACATGAAAAGATGCTCAACATCACTCATTATCAGAGAAATGCAAATCAAAACCACTATGAGATACCATTTCACGCCAGTCAGAATGGCTGCGATCCAAAAGTCTACAAGCAATAAATGCTGGAGAGGGTGTGGAGAAAAGGGAACCCTCTTACACTGTTGGTGGGAATGCAAACTAGTACAGCCACTATGGAGAACAGTGTGGAGATTCCTCAAAAAACTGGAAATAGAACTGCCTTATGATCCAGCAATCCCACTGCTGGGCATACACAGTGAGGAAACCAGAATTGAAAGAGACACCTGTACCCCAATGTTCATCGCAGCACTGTTTACAATAGCCAGGACATGGAAGCAACCTAGATGTCCATCAGCAGATGAATGGATAAGAAAGCTGTGGTACATATACACAATGGAGTATTACTCAGCCATTAAAAAGAATTCATTTGAATAAGTTCTAATGAGATGGATGGAACTGGAGCCTATTATACAGAGTGAAGTAAGCCAGAAAGAAAAACACCAATACAGTATACTAACACATATATATGGAATTTAGAAAGATGGTAACCATAACCCTGTATACAAGACAGCAAAAGAGACACTGATGTATAGAACAGTCTTATGGACTCTGTGGGAGAAGGAGAGGGTGGGAAGATTTGGGAGAATGGCATTGAAACATGTGTACTATCATGTATGAAACGAGTCGCCAGTCCAGGTTTGTTGCACGATATTGGATGCTTGGGGCTGGTGCACTGGGACGACCCAGAGGGATGGTATGGGGAGGGAGGAGGGAGGAGGGTTCAGGATGGGGAACACATGTATACCTGTGGTGGATTCATTTTGATATTTGGCAAAACCAATACAATATTGTAAAGTTTAAAAATAAAATAAAATTAAATTTAAAAAAATGTGTTGATTGTAATGGCTCCTATTTTGATTAATAAAGTGTGTTTGAGCCTAGTTATAATGATTTCAAATTCAGGTTCGAAACCATAATTACTTTTGCGCCAGTGTAATACCACATCTTTATCCATTCATCTGTTGATAGGCATTTGGGTTGCTTCTGTACCTTGGCTATTGTAAATAGTGAGGCTATAAACATTGGGGTGGAATATGTCTTTTGGTTCTTCTATTTAATACATCTTCCAATGCCAAAATTTTATATTTTATATTTATAGATGATGAAATGGTGGATTTACTTGTACCCTTATGTGTAGATGGGGAAGGTGGATTTAATACATTCTAGGTCACACAGAGGAAAAGAAATGATGTCAGGATGACAACAGATATCAGTCTGTGACTAAGTTTTCCTTAGTCTGTGGTGAAATGAGACAAATAAAGAGGTTGCAATGAGTTTTTAAAAATAAAATAAATGTTTTAAACATAAGGTTTATCTTTTATCCAGAGACTAAATTTTTGGCTTTAAAATGTCTTCTTAAAATGATATGATGGTAATGATTGGCAGCATGGTTGTGCTCAAAATTAAAAAAAACTTCCTTCCTTATCAAAATAAATAGTTTCCAACCCTCTGAATATTCCATAGAAATATACTGGAGATACAGGAGTTTACTGGCCTGTGTGCTCTTAAAACTAAATGCTCAAACTAATTAACTTACTAATTTATGGAGCAGAAGATGGTTGTCTAGCATATGAAATCAAATAACATCAAAATTGAAGGGAACACAGAGATCATCCGGTTTGTACAAACTCATTTTAGATAAGGAATCTGAGGTCTAGAAATGTTAAGTGATCTCCCCAGTGATGTGTTCTTTTATTTTTATATTTTCAAGTGGTGCTATTTATAATATATCTGACTTGTGTGAAAGGGTATGTGATCAAACAAAACAGTGTTCTGTGGTCAGACAGGGTATTCACCACAGCCTTGAATTCTGTGCAGTAAATGAAGAGGGTTTCTGGACCCAGTTCCATCCAGAGTCCTTGGAGATTTCCCCACACCAGCGAGCAAGTCGTGGACAGCAGCGGGGTGTCCTGCAATTCAACTCAGTTCTGACACTGTCTTACCTGGAGATAGAATAACATTCCACAGGTAAAGGGCTCAGTCCCACAAGCTTGCCCCCTACTTCAGGAGCCAGGAGCAAGTCCAAGTTGTTACCTGTGTTTCTGACTGATAGGCCATATAATCAGAGGTTCCCACACCCCCGTCCTGGGGTTCCATTAATTTGCCAGAATGGTTCACAAAACTCAGAGAAACATTTTACTTGCTAGAGTGCCAGTTTATTATAAAAGGATATTAAAGGACATGAATCAACAGCCAGATGAAGAAATACATAAGGAGAAGTCCTGAACAAATGAGCTTCTGTGATGGATGTGTTTAGGGTCTGGCTCAGGGGACAGAGAAGTTTTCTGGTTCCCCAACATGAAAGCTCCCCCCAAAACAATCAAGAAGCTGTCCTTTTTGGGGTTTTATGGAGACTTCATTGCATTATCATGATTGACTAAATCATTGACTAAAGGCAACTGATTCAACCTCTGACCCCTCCATGTTCCCCAGAAATGAGAAACATGGAGTGGAGATGGGGGTGGTACTGAAAGTTCCAACCCTCTAAATGCATGGTCAGTTTTCCTGGCAGCCAGTCCCATGCTTGAGTGGGATCTAAATGTCAACTTCCCTGAAGTATTTCCAGGAGCAGAAGACAAGAGACCAAATATCCCATTGCTCTTATTGCTCAGGAAATTCCAAGGGTTTGGGGAGCTGTGGATGAAGACCAAACATATATTATTCCTATAAATCACCACATTGCAGTCAACTTTAAGAAATATTTGACATCAATTCTTCTGAGCCTATACTACCATTTAAAAGTACTCATGAAATAATTGTGTTTTATTGTTCTGCACTCAAGAGAAGGATTGCAAGCGCTTACAAGACCAGGCAAAGTACTGACCTGTCAAAATGCCCTTCCTGTGCTTTCTCACCGGTATAAACGCAAAACATCCACACTACTCATTAACTCTCTGTCCCAGTAATTATGGTCAAATGGGTGGTATGACCTACTCTGTGGACTTCAAGGTTTGTTGGTGGTTCGTTTGGCTGGAATTTTCTCCCTGCCTACTCTGTGTTACAATGGGGGATCGTTAAGACCACCCTTGCCATCCAAGAGTAGCAAGTCTAGCGGAGGAATCTTGTTTGTGAAGGACTTCAAAAACCTGGTAGGGGATTACAGGCTGAAGTTGGAGGTGCCAGGGGGCCACCATTGTATGTGTTTGTGCTGAGGAATGACTCAATGAAGATGGCATTACAGGGGTTCTGGTATGGATGTACCAAGCGGATTAGATGGGGAGGAGCTTGGGGCAAGACGTGAGCAGCATGTAGTTACTGAGGACCTGCCCTGACTGAGGACCAAAGAAGGGAGGATGTGAGACTTTTCAAGGAAATAATGCTTGGAAATTGATGACTAAAGGGATTATGGCCACAAAAGAAAGAAAAGTGGGTCAAAGGTACTTCTTTTGGAATTTTAAGTGATTAAGAAATAGCATTACAACAAAGCTAGGGGTGTTGGGAAAGAAACCTTTTCCCTAAGTTGAAGGGAAGAAACTCTGGGTCCTTGTAATTCTTCTTGTTGACCTGGATCTGTCTGTACATTCAGGGTCCTATATTTCAATGAATTCATATGAAAGTCAATTAATGCTGCTAATGGTAACTTATTTTATTACTAATAGATAATTACATTATAGAGAAGCAAACACGTAATCTGCATGTAAGTTCTGGATTATCCTTTTTGATTACATCTCAAAAATTGATAAGCTCTCTTTGTTTTGGCTGAGGGAGAGGTATATGGCTGGGCAGAGTTTGTATACCTTTGTAGAATCCTGGTCTTTTTCTACATTGAGGCTGGTGCACATTTCCAGTTCTATTCTTGGACCTGAAGAGCTAGAAATCTGGATGTGGACCGGCTTGTCACACTAAAAGGGGCATGAATTGAAACAGGAGTATATCAGCAACTTTGACCATGCTCTGACTTTTGATTCAAAATTTATGGGACTTCCCTGGTGGTCCAGTGATTGGGACCCCGAGCTTCCACTGTGGCGGGCTTTGATCCCTGGTAGGGGAACTAAAGTCTTGCTTGCCACATGGTCATAAAAAAAAAAAAGTGTTATTGGGCCAGAGATCAAATTTTAGGTCTGAAATATCTTTACACTGCAAAGCAAAATCCAAGCAAGTGTCTATAAGCCTAGCTCACTGATAAGAATTCGGCCCTAGCCTAGTTTGGCCATCAAACCAGAGCTGATTCTGGGTTTATTAAGCTATTTTGCAATCTGGTACCTACCCCACCCCACTGTGGACAGAGTACTGTGGACAGAGTATATAAACTTGTCTCCTACCATGCTTTCTTTTATAGAGACCCCATCACCCCAGAATAATTTTACTTATTTGTTCGTTTTATAAAACAGTAGTGTACTAGGTGGGAATCTTTAAACTGCACGTCTTTGAAGATAATGCTTGAAGCCTATGGGGCTAGAAGTTTGATGGGGCTGCTAAGTGCAGTGCTTGAAGTCACTTTAGTAAGGAAAAGTGACAAAAAGTCTAAAGAAACTAGCATCTTAGGGATGCACATCATTAGAAAGGAAATCCCCCTTCCTTGTATTTTGTTTTTCAACCAAAAAACTGTGTAACCCATGACATAATTTATTGTGGCATTTCCCATCGTCCTTTCTAAAGAATGTAAAGAAAACTAAATGGCTGCCTTTTCCAAGTGGGGATATTGTGGCAGCACTTCTGAACAATTAATATCATGTGTTTTTGTTTTTTTTTTTTTGCTGACATCCATGTTATGAACTAAACCCTAGGTGTGTGGGTAGCTCGTGCTTCAGACTTGGATGGCTCTTTACTCTCTGAGAAGGGCACTTTGTACCTGCTTCTAAGAGGGGATAAACAAGATGCTTAAGCAAAAGACTGTAACACCCTGATGAACATGAGTACAAGAAGCAGATATCTAGCTCCACAATCATACAGCTGGGATAGCCGTGGGATTTACTGACAGATGGAAAAATTCTTGGGAATATCAGTTCTCACTTTGGCACTTAGAAAAATGAGTATGACTGAACAGGTGGCTGTCTATCAGTATCTCAAATTCCTCCCTGGGAGGAAGCCCTGTGGTTTTCCTCAGCTAGATTCTAGCCCTGGACTAATCTCCAGGCCTCCATTTCCTTAATTATGAATAGAGCTTTAGATCCTTCCTTTACTGGGGGTGCTGAATGGGGAGCAATTATTAATGGGTATGGGAATTCTTTCGGGGGTGATAAAACTGGTCTATATTTGATTACGGTGATGGTTGTGAAACCAAACAGGACCCCATGGAGCCTTCCCAGATACAAAAGTGCCTCTGTTTCTCGTTTGTAGGAAAAAGGTTTTAGTTTCCCAGTACTTCCCTGAGTTCCAAAGAGCAGGCACGTCTGTTACTAATTAGGAAAGTGAGGGAACACAGAGACCAAAGAAAAGCAGTTAGGCAAAAAAGGAAATGACAATCATTTGGCAATGAAATAGAGTCCTAGTTCCACCTTGAGGGATATACATAGCAATATGATACATATCCTTGTGCTGTTCTGCAGATACTAAGACCCCCCCCCACCACCCACCCAAGTGGAGAATGGTGACTATTTACCGATCAGAAGCACGTAGACACCAGACCAAAGTGGAAGAAAAAGGTTATCTTTTTTCCTTGAAGAACCTCACTACCAACCCATCAAAAGGAAGTCCATGAGCTGCAACCTTCACTCCAAATGCTGCCTTTAAAAACCCCTCCCTGGGGACTTCCCTGGCAGTCCAGTGACTAAGACTCTGAGCTCGCAGTGCAGGGGGCCTAGGTTCAATCCCCGGTCAGGGAACTAGATTCCGCATGCTGCAACCAAGACCTGGTGCAGCCAAATAAATTAATTAATTAAAAAAAAAACTCTCCCTGAAATTTATCTCAGGGTGTCTGGGCTTTTTGGTGCCCTACAAATAAACGCTGTACTCTCCTTCACTACAATCCAGTGTCAGCTCATTGACTTTGCTGTGCAGCAGGGGAGTGGACCAGAGTTCAGTTGTACAACTCTGTGAATATGTTAAAAAAAAAAAAAAACAAATATTGAATTATACACTTTCAGTGAGTGAACTGAATTGTTGCTGAATGCAAATTCGTGTGTCAGATGCACCATGAGGCCAGGCAAACCAAAATTGTTCAAGTTTGGAGAAGAGAAAGGTTTATCTCAGGGCCAAGCCTGGAGAATGGGTAGCTCATGCTCAGAAAGTTCAAACACCCTGATGGTTTTCCAGGAAGAGTTTTATAGGCAAAATATTCAGGGAGGGCTACAGGGCATGTGAATTTTTCTGATTGGTTGGTCCTGAAGTAACAGAGTGGGACTTTAGGAATCCCAACCATCAGCCCTCTGTTGGTCTGAGGTCTCAGCATGTGGTTACCATCCTCCACCAAGTAAGGGTGGGGGCCTCAGTTCCTGTGGAAGAACTTGGAGATGTGTTGTATGTTGCTTGAGGAGGAACTAGGACTCTGCTTTGTTGTTCGGTCACTTAGTCATGTCTGACTCTGTAACCCCATGGACTGCAGCATGCCAGGCTTCCCTGTCCTTCACCATCTCATGGGGCTTGCTCAAACTCATGTCCACTGAGTCGGTGATGCCATCCAACCATCTCACCCTCTGCCATCCCCTTCTCCTCCTGCCTTCGATCTTTCCCAGCAGCAGGGTCTTTTCCAATGAGTCGGCTGTTTGCATCAGGTGGCCAAAGCACTGGAGCTTCAACTTCAGCATCAGTCCTTCCGATGAATATTCAGGGTTGATTTCCCTTAGGATGGACTGGTTGGATGTCCTTGCAGGCCAGGGGACTCTCAGGAGTCTTCTCCAGCACCACAGTTCAGAGGACTCTGCTTTACTGCTGCACTACTGTTTTCTTGACGACTCTTCCTTTCTTTCTGCATCCCCTCAGTTCCCTGGTTAACAACTGTTTAAATCTGCTTTTTGGTACTCAGGGAAGGTCTAGGAGGCTGAAGCCTTTTCTTTACCAACGAGAAACAGGGGACACAGAAAGTCTTTTTGTACCAGGAGGGCCCCACAGGGTCCTGCCCAGTTTCAAAATGGTACCATTACAGGCTGAATTATGGCCCCCTTAAAAGCCATTTGTTGAGATCTTAACCCTCAGCCCTTCATAATGTGACTATATTTGGAGAGAGGGTCTTTAAAGAAGTTCATTTAAAAAGAGGTTACTAGGATGAAGCCTAGTCCAATATGACCGGTGTCTATTTAAGAAGAAGAAATTAAGGCACAGACACACAGAGTAAAGACCATATGGAGATCCAGGGAGAAGACAGTCATCTGCAAGCCAAGGAGAGCAGCCTCAGAAAAAAATCAACCCTGCTACACCTTAATCTTAGACTTGTACCCTCCAGATTTGTGAGGAAGTAATCCCTATTCCTTAAGCCACCCAGTTTGTGGTATTTTTGTCATGGCTGCCTACAAAGGTTACTTTTAAGTGTCAACTTGGCAGGACAGCCAGTGCCCATATATTTCAGTTCAGTTCAGTTCAGTTCTGTCACTCAGTCGTGTCCGACTCTTTGCGACCCCATGAATTGCAGCACATAGGCCTCCCTGTCCATCACCAACTCCCGGAGTTCACTCAGACTCACGTCCATCGAGTCAGTGATGCCATCCAGCCATCTCATCCTCTGTCGTCCCCTTCTCCTCCTGCCCCCAATCCCTCCCAGCATCAGGGTCTTTTCCAATGAGTCAACTCTTCGCATGAGGTGGCCAAAGTACTGGAGTTTCAGCTTTAGCATCATTCCTTTCAAAGAAATCCCAGGGCTGATCTCCTTCAGAATGGACTGGTTGGATCTCCTTGCAGTCCAAAGGACTCTCAAGCGTATTCTCCAACACCACAGTTTAAAAGCATCAATTCTTCAGTGCTCAGTTTTCTTCACAGTCCAACTTTCACATCCATACATGACCACAGGAAAAACCATAGCCTTGACTAGACAGACCTTTGTTGACAAAGTAATGTCTCTGCTTTTCAATATGCTATCTAGGTTGGTCATAACTTTCCTTCCAAGGAGCAAGTGTCTTTTAATTTCATGGCTGCAGTCACCATCTGCAGTGATTTTGGAGCCCAAGAAAATAAAATCATTTGGTCAAACATTATTTTGGACTTTTCTGTCAAAGTGTTTTTGAATGAGATGAATATTTGAATGGTGGACTTTGAGTAAAGCTGTTTACCCTCCCTAATGTGGGTGAGTCTCATCCAGTCAATCAAAGCATTAATAGAACAAAAGACTGACCTTCCTGAGCAAGGAGTTCTGCCAGAAGACTGCATTTGGGCTGCAGTTCTTCCCCAGGTCTCCAGCCTGCCGGCCTGCCCTGTCAATTTTGGACTTGCACCTCCACAATCGTGTGAGACCATTCCTTAAAATTAATCAACAAATCTCTCTCTTTCTGTCTCTCTCTCACACACACAAACACACACATGCGCGCACACACACACACCCTTTACTGTTTCACTGGAGAACCCTAACTGATATCTTGTCCTAGCAAACTAATACAAGAATACAATTAGTAATACAAACTAATGCTAATACAACAATGTAATGAATTGTAGTTCAATAAGGTTGTGTAAAAAAAATACCTAAAATATTAATAATAATTTATTGGTAGAATTTGGAGTGTTTTAGTTTTATTTTTAGTTTAACTTTTCCAGACTTATGATTTTTTGTGATTGTGTGTTATTTGTGTAATGATAATTTAACAAAAGATTTCCATTCAGCAGAAAGTTCAGAAGCAAGGTCAGATAACACAGAACCCAGAGGACATGGGAATATAGTGGGATGCATGGTAATACCACTTATCGTGAAGATTTAGATGAAGCACGAATCAGATTACATCTCCTACAGTGAGAAAATCTCAGCATACAACACAATTCGCTTATGAAAGAGATACTAAGCTTGTTCGGGAAGATGGGGAGTAAATGAATTTCGTTTTCCTATCAACTGTATTTTTCTGCCTTTTCAGTGATTTATTCAGTCAGCTAGCAAGCTTTTGCTGGGCACCAGCTACGTCCAAGGACCTCACTAAATACCAGAGATTGAAAGGCAAACAAAACAGGCTCGCTCCAATTAAGATGTTTACACTATGGTGGGGGAGATAATATGGTACAACGTGATAAGGGCTCCTATAGGGTAAGAATTGTTTGTTCGCATGGGACAGAGTGTCAGCCTGCGAGAGAAGGAGAAGAGAGGGGTTTTTGTAAATCCTCAGCACAATCGTACAAGTTTATTATGACTCCATTTTGTAGATGAATGCACTGACACGCGGGGCTTCCCTGAAGACTCAGCAGTAAAACAATCCGCCTGCAATGCAGGAGAGGCAGGAGACACGGGTTCGATCCCTGGGTCAAGAAGATTCCCTGGAGGAGGAAATGACAACCCGCTCCAGTGTTCTTGCCTGAAAAAATCCGATGGAAAGAGGAGACTGGAAGGCTATATAGTCCATGGTGTTGCGAAGAGTTGGACATGACTGAGCAACTATGCACGCATGCACACTGAGGCTCAGAGAGGTTAGATGATTCACCCAAATGTCTCAGGAAGTAAAAGACGGGGATGTGAGCACAGTCCGACCCTGAAGTCCATGTTCTTTCCACTGTATGATGTGCTGTGTCTCTGGTTTTGGCATGTGTACAAGCAAACAAGTAGGATACACTGAAATACAGTAAATTTAATTTCTACTTTGAAGTAAGGACACATGTCTATGAACTCCCTATCATTTGTCTTAGTCTGAATTACCTTGTCCTACTCTTTCACCAGTTCTCATAATTGCTAATAACTGTAACAACAACAATGAACATTTATTGTTTCCTATTGTAATTGAAAGTGTGGTCTGGCTGCGCAGCTGTTCAAAAGCCAAAGCGGGACAAGGTTAGCGGAAAGGAAAGTCTGCTTTATTTTGGATGCTGGCAAACGGGGAAGGCCATCCTGTCCAAAGGCTGAGTCCCCACAACCGACGATCAGTGGCTAGAGCGTTTGTAGACAGACGGAGAGGCCTACAAGCAGAGATAGCTCAGTCAGCTCTGACAGTCATCTCGAAATTGGTCATCAGCTGTCTGCCCAGCGTCATCTCGATTGTTTTACATACAGTTAATCTTCATTTCAGGGTCGGTGTGCTTCCATTTCTTGAGGCCAGTCCTCAGAACTGTGGCAGCTTATATCATCTGCAATCGGCCGTCGCATAGTTCACTTCTCCCTGTGCTGGTTTCTGGATCTATCAGACAGCTCACAGGATATGGCTCAAAATATTATCTATAGCCCTTGAGAAGGAACTCAAGGTCCTTGACTATGCTTAATGACTAAACTATTATTATTTGGTCTCCTTTGACTGTTTTCCTTTGTTTCTGCATGTTCTCACTTCCTTGATTAAACTTATTTATTGGCTAAAGCTTTTCACAGTCTGTGAAGGGCAGGCAGAGGACATGGGGGCCAAGGACCACAGGCCCCTACTCTGTTTACCTATGTGCCAGATACTATACTCGGTACTTAAGATAGGTTCTTTTAATCTATCCTCATAACAACCTAATATGGTAGGTTGTGGGATTATCCCTATTTTATAGAGAGAGAAACTGAGGCTTAGAGGGTTAAGTGATGTTAAGTGGCAAAGCTGGGATTTGACCCCAGATCTAGATTTAGCCATTTTGCTGCTGTGCCAAAAACCAGACAAATGGCAGATTTAAAACTCCTTGCTGGTTGCTTGCTTTTTTAAACTAGAAGATTCTGGAATGCAATTGATCTTCCAGATCACACAGGAGTGAGCAAGAATTTCTCTTCAGTTTCTGAGGAGGAGCCCCTTAAGGGAGTTTCAGCATTCATTTTTATGTTGCTCCATTCATTAGCTGTCTACGTTGGAAAGCTGGGACTCTGCGTTGCTCTAAGACACAGACAAGGCTGCTGTGATGTTTGAATTTGGGAAAAGTGAAACTATTAGTTGCTCAGTCGTGTCCAGCTCTTTGCGGCCCCATAGGCGGTAGCCTGCCAGGCTCCTCTGTCCATGGAATTCTCCCAGCACGAATACTGGAGTGGGTAGCCATCCCCTTCTCCAGGAGATCTTCCCTACCTAGGGATCGAACTCAGGTCTCCTGCATTGCAGGCAGATTCTTTACCACTGAGCCACCAGGGAAAACAGAGGGCACAAAAATGGACCCTTTTGCAGATTCTATCTGGGTAGTAGGCTCTGGTGTTCTATCTCAGTGGAGCCACGTCTATGCTCCCCACAAAAGAAGGTTTGGCGCTTAGATGGGAGAAACATGCCTGACCTTCAGGGGTGGGAACAGGGAACGCGATAAGCCCCTGCTCCAGGAAGCGCTGGAACATGGGCTGCGGCAGCAGCTGTGAAACCTCAGAGCTCTGGTCCTGCTGAAGGGCACTCTGTTTTGCTGTAGGGATGGCAAGGGGGCCTCTGCGATCCTCCCCCGCCACCTCCCCAAGTTGCTCAGATTATCTGTGGACCATCACAGTCCGATGCCCTCCACCGGGCTGCAAGCAGGTCAGAGGCTGAGTCTTATTGACTGCATTCATCACCAGACACCCCTGCCACAACTCCCCTCCCCCCAGTCTCCTCCCAACACCCCATTCCACTCCTCTGGACCCGCAGGCAGAGAACTGAAGAATTTGTAGGATGATCTAGCCCACACAGCAGGGAGACAGAAGCACAGAAGGGCAGATGGGACGGTGCAGGCCCCTGCAGGCTTGGCCCAGATCTGCAAGCTGGGTACAGCCTGTGACCGTCGTGGGCACTGGGAGTTCTGGATAGTGGTGGCTCCGCCCACCGAGGGACAGGGAGGTTGTGGCTCGCAGGAAGAGCGACGCCTATGGTGGCAATGCCGGTGGGGGTGGGCAGTCATCATAGCCAGAAAAAATCAGCACTCAGCCTCATGGCATGAAAGACCAAGGACCACAGGGTCCTGCTCTGTTTATCTATGTGCCAGATACTATACTCGGTCCTTAAGATAGGTTCTTTTAATCTATTCTCATCTATGCTACCTGAGACAGGGACAGGTACCTGAGACAGCATCTATGCTAGGGGGCCAGGAACGTGTGCTGAGCGGCTCAAATTGGCTGTTAGGCAACAGTTTGGGCCAGCACAGGACAGATTAGGATCTGAAAGCTCTGTTTGCTTATGACCCAGGGGCTTCCCTGGTGGCTCAGATGGCAAACTGTCTGCCTGTAATGCGGAAGACCCGGGTTCGATCCCAGGGTCCGGAATATCTCCTGGAGAAGGGGATATTCTCCTTCTCCAGTAGTAGCTATTCTCCAACCCACTCCAGTACTCTTGCCTGGAAAATTCCATGGATGGAGGAACCTGGTAGGCTACAGTCCTTGGGGTCACAAAGAGTTGGACATGACTGAGCGACTTTACTTTCTTTCTTTCTCAGGCGCTTCCTGCTTTGTAGGATCTGTTTTGGACATGATTTAGAGACCTTAGGGTCTATTTTATACCAGCCAGATTAAAGGTTATCAAGCAGTCCTGGTAAACAGAATGATTTATTCTTAAAAAAAAAAGAGCATTTACTGAAGCTGATTAACCTTTGAAAGCCTGCTCTCATCCTTCATTTTCACAAAATTTAAATGAGGGGTTGCAATGGTCAATGTCATATACACATACAGACATAGTGTTTGTTGAGTAAATCCACAAACACACGTACAAATCAGGTCGATTCAACAAATATTTGCTAGTTGGTTATAAGTGCCTTTATGATGATTAGAGTCTAGATTAGAGTCTAGTGGCTTAATTTTCTCCCTGTGACACAGTAAGAAATACATTTTATGTTGTGGCCACACACACACACAAAAGTGGGAATAAAAAGTTTCACCAGTTTTTATCTTACTTGATGAAATGCATCCTGATATTTTCTATTTTGCTTTCTTCTATCCTACTTCTTTCTATAAAAGCTGATTAAGACCCACTGAACTGATTTCATGACCTGTTAATGAGTCACAATCTGCAGGTTAAAAATACTAGTTGATATAAGAAGTCACGGAATTTTAAATTTCATCCATATTTAGCTAAAAGTTGAGGGGATGAATTCAGAAGCTGGAGATCACAAGCAGCTGGCCGCTCAGTTGCTAGCGCTGTGTACTGCTGTACATCAGGAGAGCCAAGTGACCGGAGGGAAAAAAGGGAGTGATTTCCCATTGACCTTGAAGGAAACTGGGAATTCAAATTTGCCCTTTGGTTATCTTCCTATGAACCAGAGATCGTCAAGATAGGCAAAGACAAATGAATCTATCATCACTGAAAACACAAAGAGTTTCCCCAACTAATAGGACTTTATTAAAGAGCTTATGACAGGGACTTCCCTGGCGATCCTGTGGCTAAGAGTGCTGGATGAGTACAGGGGGCCCAGGTTTGATGCCTGGTTAGGGAACAAGATCTCTTATGCTTCAACTAAAAAAATCCTGTGTGCTTCAACTAAGACACGATACAACCAAAAAAAAAAAAGGAGTTTTGACATATGCCATTGTTAATTAAGGGAAGACACATCTGAGGAATCCTTGAAGATACAATCAACTCAGAAAATGCTAGTTCTGGAAAAGGTCTCTGATGTTAATGACTCAGATTCTTAAATTCTGACTCTATTTCATCAGGAACTGATGACTCTGCCCTTTCTGTCCTCCACCCTTATAATTCTCTGGTAGACGTATGACACCCAATTTCTTATATGTTATTGGCTTATAAATCTGTCTCTTCTACATTATAAACTGCTTGTAGACCAAAAACATGGTTTCTTCTCCATTTTTATATTCCCAGAATGAGACACAAAAAAAGAGCTTTGTCAATGTTTGTAGAAAGATTAAATGATACTGGTTCAAATTGGTTTGAACGGTATTAACAGGAAAAGTACAGAGAGCTAACTTATCCAGGAAAAAAAAAGCCGCAAAAAAGAAAAAGTAGACTTTATGAAAATGATTTTATTTATTTAAAAAAAACTTATCAAGTATAGCTGATTTACAATGCTATGTTAATTTTTACTATACAGCAAAATGACTCAATTATTTATATATATATGTATATATATACATATATATATATATCCTTTTTCTATTCTTTTCCATTATGGTTTACCACACGGTATTGAATATAATTCCCTGTGCTCTATAGCAGGACCTCGTTGTTTATCCATCCTGTATATAATAGTTTGCATCTACTAATCCCAAACTCCCAGTCCTTCCCTCCCCATCCCACTTCCCCCTTGGCAATCACAGGTCTGTTCTCTTTATCTGTGAGTCTGCTTCTGTTTCATAGATATGTTTGGTAGTTATAGTTTTAACTTTTTGAGGACCCTCCATACTTTTTGGTAGCCCTTAAGTCAAAATTTTCAAGCAGATAAAAATCGAGAATTCTTCATTCCTCTTTCCTTTAAAACAATCAACTTCCAATTAACTAATTTAAAAATCTCCTTGATTTCAGAAACACATATTCTGAGGTTTATTTACCCTCTGGCTACAATGTTCCCATGTTTCAGAGCACGTCTCCTGAATGTGCCCTGGGGCTTCCATATTTGGAACTGCTCCTAGTTGACAAAGCCTATATTGATGGCAGTTGTAAAGTCATCGTGGGTTAGAGACACCCTGCTCTGTTCCACATTCAGCAAGTGGTGCTTCTTTTGAGTTTTGCGTCCTTAAGGTGGAAGAGGATTGATGCCTGGATGTGGAGGGAGGAAAAACAGATCACAGAGACCTTTAGCGAAGATCTTCCAAGAAAGATACGCGTTTCCATTCAGTATTCTGAATTTGCTGGCCTAAACTATATTAGCAAAATTAAACTGCATTATATAGTCACCACATGAAGACAAACGGCTCCTCCACCAGGCCCTTGGTGTGCGGCAACAGCAAGAAGATGGAAGGACTACTCTCGAGGCCAGTGATTGGGCAGATTCAGGATGGATTTCACAAAAGCTTGGGTGGGATCAATACCGAAATAATTGTGACAGATCAAATGCCACGGGACAGAGCCAATGCCATTGGTAAAAACTATGCTAAGGCCCAGCCCACTAACTCCTCCAGCACACCATCTCTTTTTTAAATTTTTATTTTATATTGGAGTACAGCTGATTAATAATGTGACAGTTCCAGGCGGACAGCAAAGGGACTCAGCCATACATATGCATGTATCCATTATTCCCCAAACTCCTCTCCCATTCAGGCTGCCACATAACATTCAACCGAGTTCCCTCTGCTATACAGTAGGTCTATGTTCGTTATCCACTTTAAACATAGCGCATGAAGGGCACCATCTTGAGAAGCACTCTAACTCATGTGCTTAGATGACCATCTGTGCTATGTGCGTAGTGTTTCCTACAATGAGGGAGTGGTGTGCCTTAGCAATACATAGAAAACGCTGCTTATAAAATTGGCTGCATCCAGTTCTATTCCACAACACATTTTCATCACCAGGAAAGAGAAGATCTTGCGATTGTTGCCCAGTTTGAAGAGGCTCACCAGGGTGATTCTTTATTAGAAGCCATTCAATAGTAGCCCCTAGACCTTCACCCAGTAGCCATCTCTTACACCATAAATAGAAAGCCTATTTTGTCCTAACCAATTTACTCCCTCCCTGCCCCACAGAGGAAATTAGTGCTGAACAAAATGTTTGTTTACTTAATCTGTTGTTGCATTTAATTAGCCGTTAGGGGAAAAAAACACATTTTTTATTTTCTAGCAAGCTAACTTCTTACAATTCCTATTTTGCTTCTGTAGAATTAAATTCAAGAGCTGGGAATGCCTTAGATCAATGTTTGCTTTTGTTAAAAAGAAAGCCTAAAAATGTGCTGAAGATTGTAAAGAATCAGATAAATAAAGGAATCATTTGCTAAAACTCTGGTCTACAGGACTGACCCCCTAAATCCTTATGTTGAAACTTAGTTCCCAGTGTGATGGTATTTGGAGGTCTGGCCTTTGCAAGGTGACCAGGTCGAGAGAGCAGAACCCTCAGGAAAGGGGTTGGTGCCCTTACACAGGAGAACTGAGAGAGAACTTGCTTCTGTGTGAAAACACAGCAAGAAGACAGCCAGCCGTCTGCCAACCAGGAGGCCAGCCCTCACCAGCCACTGCCGCCGGCACCTTGGGCTTCACTGCCTCCTGTGAACTCTGAGAACCGTGAGAAGTACAGGTGTCTGTTGTTAAGCCACCCGGTCAGTGGTATCTGTTATAGCAGCCTGAGTGGACTAAGACACACACCCGTGTAAAGCACTGCACTGGGTCCCGAAGGTTTGGAGTGAGGTCTGCAAAGACTGGAACACAAGCCTTGCTTTCCACGGGCACCCGACCCCAGGTTGGGGAGACAGGTTCCTAGGTAATAATTTGGATACAAATAGGCTGGTGTTAGTCTTGTAATAACCTATAATGAAAAAAATCTGAAAAAGAATATTCTTTTTCAGATTCTGTATATATATATATATATATACTATACATATACTACATATATTTACTATATACTATATAGATGGTATGTGTATGTGCTAAGTTGCTTCAGTTGTGTCCGACTCTTTGTGACAGAGAAGACTTGTGGGCTATAGTCCATAGGATTCTCCAGGCAAGAATACTGGAGTGGGTTGCCATGCCCTCCTCCAGGGGATCTTCCCAACCCAGGGACTGAACCTCTCTCCTGTCTTCTGTCTCCTGCATTGGCAGTTTGGGTTCTTTACCACTAGCGCCACCTGGAAAGCCTATATATATAGTATAGAACTCAGATCTTGCAAGCTGTGGCATGGCCAAAAAGAACCCCAAACAAACAAAACCGTATACTTCAATTAAAAATAAAAATTTTTTTCAGGGAAAAGGAAAGACTTATTACTTACAAAAAGACTGAAGCTGGAAAAGATTGAAGGCAAAAAGAGAAGGGGGTGGCAGAAGATGAGATGGTTAGATAGCATCATCGACCCAATGGACACGAACGTGAGCAAACTCCAGGAGATGGTGAAGGACACGCAAGCCTGGCGTGCTGCAGTCCACGGGGGCACAAGAGTCAGACACGACTGAGTAACTGAACAACAAGTAAGGAGAAGACCAAGGTCTGTCCCAAGGCAGTATCTCAAAAAAAATTAAAATTACTTTTTAAAAAGTTGGCTGGTGATAAAGGCCATTGCAGGAATGCAAGTGCGTGGGGAGAAGCTGACCAGGCTCTTAGGCCTGGGAAGGACGTTCAAGGTGGGGACTGAACAAGGCCTGGAAGAAGTGGTTAAACGAAGGATGGTTACCGGGAGGGTAACCTGGGCGTGATAAATAGACACCGAGTGTAAACACTTGGGGGGAGTGACTGAGATAAGCGTGAGTGTGTCAGTGAACTGAGAGAAGGGCAGCAGACAGGAGGAAAAGGCCACATGGGGAGCTCGGGCAGCCAGGGGATGCCGTCTGCCTTCGCTCACCCCTGCCAGTGAGCGGCTCCTAGAATTTTGTCCTACTGTGTAAGTTGGCCTTACTTCAGTCCTGGCCCGAAATGCACAGGAAAAATCATCCTCATGGACGTTGGATGGAAGAGCCCGTAGCCTGCCAGCCTGTGACCTCTTAGGGGGTGGGGATCATGTCTTTTTCTTTATATATTTATCTTCATCTTCCCTATACCCTCGTGTTGAGCAGAGAGCCTGGCACAGAGGAGACTCTCAATAAATGTTTATTGAATGAACAAATATTTGTTTAATGACACAGTCGGGGGACACCCGGGGCAGATGTGGCCAGCAAATAAATACTGGGCTCTAAATAACGTCTCCGAACAGAAATTCAGCGAAGTAGAAAGAGTATTTGTTACGTTAATGGGTTGAGGGAAGACCTTGCCCTGGAGTTCAGTATTTAAAACTTACTTTCTAACGTGTAGAATGTGTGTAACTTGTAATCAAAATTGAGGTCTGATACCCTTAACACCGGAACAAATGCATGATTCACGATACAAAACTCCCAAGTAGAAAATGTTCTGTAAAAGTTATCACATTCAGTGTGCCCTCCTCCTACATCCCGGAGAGACTTTTAAAAGAAATACAAATAGTTCTTTCTTAAAAAAAAAAAAAAGAAATGTCACTTCATCGTTAGAGTTGGGGTTGCTATGTTACTTAATGATATTCAATGTCACTTCTGCTCATCCAAAAACAATCATTCTTTTCCTTCTCTCTCTTTTTCTTTTTGGAATTATGTATCCGAAGCCTAAATAAATATTCATTTGGGAAGAATGAACTCTTAGCACAAAATTTGTAATAATGAATTCAGTTTTTTTTTTTTCCATGCTAACGAAGTTTTAAATTCAGGAACAAATAGAGAGGAACAATTAGAATTCTCTTTTCTCCAGAGATCAAAGGGAGAAAGACAGCTCATCTGATTCTTCTACGCCCACTTTGTACTATAAAGTGAAATGACATACAATTATCGGCTTTCTACCAGGTCTCTTGGTTTTAAATGACAGGCAACTCAGGAAGCGCTGAATTTACACCCAACAAGAACTGAATTAATAAAGTGAGATTAATGATGCTCTTGTTCTATGATTAAATGTATTTGTGGTCTAACAGATACATGAGTTTAGTCTCTGTTTTCAGAGGCATGAAGTGAGAGGTGAAAATGCCCTAAAAGGTGCAGAGGATTCTGTCTTCCCTTTCCTCCACCAGCTTCCTACCCATTCCCACTTCTCAGCCCCACTGCTACAAGAGACAACCCAAAACACTGGGGGCAAAGTGATACATTTATGCGCTTGACAAGGATAACCAGGGTGGAATGCTGAATTTTATCAAAAAAATTCACCACATGAAGCAAATCAGTTAAGTAGATTGCATATGCCAAATTTAGATGGAACAGGAGTTTGCATATTAGCTAAATCTTTGTATTGGGCTTTGTTCTCTTTTTTACTATGTATTTCTCAAGTTACCTTAAATATTTATAAACTGAACTTCTTTTACTAAAAAAAAGTTTTAACAACAATATTTACAAACTAAAAAAAACCCGTAGTTTATTTTTTAAATGTATTCTATGGGAGGATGTGCACAACAATTAAAAAATGTTTCTTAGATATTTTTATGCTCAAAAGTGCAAGAATTAAAAAAGATCTGTAAGGACTTCCCTGGTGCTCCACTGACTAAGACTCTAGCACTCAATGCTGGGGGCTCCGGTTGCATCCCTGGTCAGGGAGTTAGGACTGCAGCTGAGGATCCCATGTATGCAACTCAGACCCAGTGTAGCCAAATAAATAAACAAACATTTTTTTAATAAATAAAAAATTTAAAAGACCTGTAACTTTCTATTCTGATTACCCCTGTTGATTTATTTTTTATTTTTTTTAAATTGAAAGCAATAAATACATTTGGTAAGAAAAGTTCAAACTACACAGAAAGGTATACATTTGAACTAAAAGCTTCCTTCTTCCTGCAGTTACTGTCCTCCAAAAAGACTCTGGTTAATGATTTCTTGAGTGTCTTGGAAGAAAAAAAGGGCTGTATCAGATTTCTTTTAAAAATTTTACAACATTGAGTTATAATATATTCTCCTCTGAACCTTGCTTTTTTTTACTTAGTAATATATATTGAACATTTCTTTATATCAGCACATACAGATCTACATCGGCCAGGACTTGAAAAGGTCAGTTTTCATTCCAATTCCAAAGAAAGGCAATGCCAAAGAATGCTCAAACTTCTGCACAATTGCACTCATCTCACATGATAGCAAAGTAATGCTCAAAATTCTCCAAGCCAGACTTCAACAGTATGTGAACCATGAACTTCCAGATGTTCAATTTGGTTTTAGAAAAGGCAGAGGAACCAGAGATCACATTGCCAACATCTGTTGGATCATCGAAAAAGCAAGAGAGTTCCAGAAAAACATCTATATCTGCTTTATCGACTATGCCAAAGCCTTTGACTGTGTGGATCACCACAAACTGTGGAAAATTCTTAAAGAGATGAGAATACCAGACCACCTGACCTGCCTCTAGAGAAATCTGTATGCAGGTCAGGAAGCAACAGTTAGAACTGGACACGGAACAACAGACTGGTTCCAAATTGGGAAAGGAGTACATCAAGGCTGTATATTATCACTCTGCTTATTTAACTTATAGGCAGAGTATATCATGAGAAACACTGGGCTGAATGAAGCACAAGCTGGAATCAAGATTGCTAGGAGAAATATCAATTACCTGATATGCAGATGACACTACCCTTATGGCAGAAAGTGAAGAAGAACTAAAGAGCCTCTTGGTGAAAGTGAAAGAGGAGAGTGGAAAAGTTGACTTAAAGCTCAACGTTCAGAAAACGAAGATCATGGCATCTAGTCCCACCACTTCATGGGAAATAGATGGGGAAACAGTGGAAACAGTGACAGACTTTATTTTGGGGGGCTCCAAAATCACTGCAGATGGTGATTGCAGCCATGAAATTAAAAGACACTTACTCCTGGGAAGAAAAGTTATGACCAACTTAGACAGCATATTAAAAAGCAGAGACATTACTTTGCCAACAAAGGTCTGTCTAGTCAAGGCTATGGTTTTTCCAGTAGTCATGTATGGATGTGAAAATTGGACTATAACAAAAGCTGAGCACCAAAGAATTGATGCTTTTGAACTGTGGTGTTGGAGAAGAGTCTTGAGAGTCCCTTGGACTGCAAGGAGATCCAACCAGTCCATCCTAAAGGAAATCAGTCCTGAATATTCATTGGAAGGACTGGTACTGAAGCTGAAACTCCAATACTTTGGCCACCTCATGCATAGAACTGACTCATTGGAAAAGACACTGATGCTGGGAAAGATTGAAGGCCGGAGGAGAAGGGGACGACAGAGGATTAGATGGTTGGATGGCATCACCGACTCAGTGGACATGAGTTTGAGTAAACTCCCAGAGTTGGTGATGGACAGGGAGGCCTGGTGTGCTGCAGTCCATGGGTTGCAAAGGGTCGGACACGACTGATCGACTGAACTGAACTGAACTGATAAATCTCCATTTTTTTTTTCCTGTAAGGCTCCCTAGAATTCCATTATATAAATGTGCCCCAAATTTTTATTTAAACTGTCCCCTACCGATGGACATCACAACAATCTTTTTGTTATTACAAAAACAGTTTCTCTCAGCACTTTCTAACGTGTATCCTGATGTTGTTCTTCGTATGTATTTATAAGGTAACCAGGGTTAATGTGGGCTTCCCAGGTGGTGCTAGTGGCAAAGAACCTTCCTGGCAATGCAGGAGACATAAGAGACCCGGGTTTGATCCCTGGATCAGGAAGATCCCCTGGAGGAGGGCATGGCAACCCACTCCAGTATTCTTGCCTGGAGAATCCCCATGGACAGAGGAGCCTGACATGCTACAGTCCATGGAATCACAAAGAGTCGGACACGACTGAAGCCACTGAGCATGCACGCAGGCAGGGCTAATGTATACAATTGTACAGGTTGTACACTACACAAAGTGACTCCTTTATATGGGCACCAATCACTTTGTAGACATCATAACTTTAGTTTTTTAATTTTTCATTTTATTAAAATTTTTTTTATTGGTGTATAGTTGATTTACAATGTTGTGTTAGTTTCAGGTGGATGTCACACCTGTAAATACTTATTATGATAATTTTCTGGCAGATAAACATAAAATGCCTTGAGGAAGAAATTCTTTTTTTCTAATTTACAAAAAAATCATCTCTGCCCTGGGTGAGCAACGATCAACAGAATTGCTGAATCAAAGGGCACATGAGGGCTTCCCTGGTCGCTCAGTGGTAAAGAATCTGCCTGCCAGCGCAAGGGACACGGGTTTGATCCCTGGTCTGGGAAAAATCTCCCATGCCTCGGAGCAACTAAGACTGTGGGCCGTAACAGTTGAGCCTGCACTCTAGAGCCTGGGAGCTTCAACTACTGAAGCCCGCATGCCCTAGGGCCCATGCTCCGCAACAAGAGCAGCCACAGCAATGGGCCGCTAACTAGGGAGTAGCCCCTGCTCCCCACAACTAGAGAAGGCCCGAGTGCAGCAATGAAGACCCAGCGCAGCCAAAAAAAAGGGCGGGGGGCACATGGACTTTTAGTCGATATTGTCAACTTTCCCTCCCAAACTTAAGAGCTACAAAAAAAGAAGTCCTAGTGGGTGAAACTGGGTGATTTGCTTGTTGCTTCCTTTTCCCTTCCTTCCAGGGGACCTTCTAATGTATCGTTTCTCGAAGGAATAGAGACCAGCAGGAAAGAGAAGCAGCTGCTCTAGAACCTAAAGCTACAGACTTGATTCCTAAACAGATGTGTGTTGATCAGATTGACTTCTTTTGTTCTTTTCTGGAGAGATTAAATGAACAATATCAGGAAAGGTGCAGGAATACTGTGATGGAGCTATGGTGGGAGGTTGGTGTTGTGGGATCAAAGATGGAGTTGTTGAAACACATCTGTTGTGGGCTATTACAAAGAGTACTCTACTCTACTACTGTAATTTTCTCCAGTCTCTCAAGGAAGAGTCAACTGTCCCAGTCATAGCCTGGATCTCTTTCTTTCTGCTTTTCTTTCTTTTTTTTTTTTTTTTAATTTTTGACCCCATCCCGTGACATGTGGCATCTTCATTCCCCCGACCAGTATCACCAGTATTGAACTTGCAGTGGCAGGCAGAGTCTTAACCCCTGGGCTGCCGGGAAAGTCCCACAGCCTGGGTTTCTAATCCAGCCCACATTATAGAGCACTTCTGAATGTGGATATATGGTTCTGATGGTCAAACTGTGACTGAGGTCTTTCTCATTGTCATCAAATGCCTACACACTTGTCATCGGGAATTCTATCGGATTCTACTGTAAATGCAACACAGAAGGGAAAGTAAACACAATCCTAACACCAAGTCGTTGAGGAGGAAGGAGCCTGGGAAGCAATGCCCACAGCAAACTGAAGACAGGGACCAGGGAGGTGTGGGAGGGGAGCAGAAACCAAGGTGAGAAAGGTCAAGGGTGAGAGAAGGGAAGATGTCAGAGTGCGAACGGCCCGTAGAGGTGAGTGGCTGAACCCTCCAACGACTGTGGCTGCTCAAAGCAGGAGAGGAAGCCCGGTCCCATCAACCAGCTTGGCGTCTTTGGGCAAGACCCCTATTCACTCTGCCAGCCTCTCAGCCTCCCTGCTGTCGAAGAGGCCTGAGAATGATCCCCTTCCTAGGACTGCAGGAGACAACAGGGCAAAGAGCATGAGAATGCCTGAGGATGTGAAGAGCAGGGAGAATGTGACCTGTGGTCGTGTTGGTGGGCTTGATCTGACTCTCGGGCTATCTTTTGTTTCAATTCTCTGCGGCAGTGAGGCTCCTGGGGCTCTCTCTCTGGGCGCTGGCAGAAACAGGAAACGAACACAAAATTTTTCAAAGTTTGCAAAACAGTATGGCCTGTAATGAATCTCTAGCAACTGTCAGGGACAGATAGCCTAAAAAGGCCTTATTATGCATTTCCCACTCGTGATAAAATGCCAATCTGCCCTATGTTTCATCTTCAAGGACAAGAACGCAACTGACGGCCAGCCCCGAGCTTGCTTAAAGGACTTCGATGTTCCTGGGAGTAATCACTTCGTCTTTCACCAGGATGAGTTCCGAGGAGGAGGCCTCATCACCCAGCTCAGGTAAGATAGCACGGAGTATTTTCTGGATTCAACCGATTCTATTCAACACTGTTGCTCAACACAGTTCATCGATTGCTATAGATTGAACCAGTTGGGCTCGGAAATGTTTACATATTTTTACAATTATTTTTGCAAGTAAGGGGTTCTGGTGATGCTGTGGGGGTACTGGTGATGGTGTGGGTAATTAATGTCTCAGATAGGAAAGATGTTTCAACTCAAACTTCTTAAAAAAGAAAAAAGAAGAAGAATCAGCCTGCTAATGCAGAAGACTCGGGTTCAATAGCTGGGTCTGGAGGATCCCCTGAAGAAGGAAATGGCAACCCGCTCCAGTATTCTTGCCTGGGAAATCCCATGCATAGACACAAGAGACTGTCCATGGGGTCATAAACAAACAAACAAACAAACAAAAGCTTGAACTTCTTCTCTTTTTTACTTTTATTTGCACTTACTTTATGCTGAATTTATTCCTGCAACACAAGGTTTTGCTTCTTCAGTTTCTTCTGGGGCATCGTTTTCCTCTGTGCAGCCATCTGCCCTTTTTCAGTAAGGCTCACTGGACAGTGGCAGGAGTTCGTGGGGGTTAATCCAACCATGAGTTCTGTAAACCCAGAGGCACACCCTGGGGCTTTGCTCACCTGGATGAGCTCAATGCCCAGTGAGAAGTGACATCAGATTAGTTCAGGATCACCCTCAGCACGTTAAAGCATTTGCGGCAAACGCGCAGCACTCTTTAGGGTTCACCAACCCTGTGCCAGCCCTCTCGGCCTGGGCGTTCAGCCACTGGGACGACAGAGGGGCACACGTTGCTTCTGCAAAGTGACATCTTTCAGAGACTTGCCGGCTTTTCAGATACACACACTTCAATGGTCCGGGCAGTGAACATGAAGATTTGAACCTCTCAATTTGCATGACTTAGTGGGTTTTCCGGGTTGAGTAGCAAACTGTTTTCTGAGATCATCTCAGGCTACTTAACAGAAAAGTTGGAACATATTCTTGCTTTCAGTACTGACAATGACTGTCAAGTGATATAGTTAGGAAAACAGACCGCAGGGCAGCCAGATGGTGGGCTGGACAAGGAAACGGCTGAGAGCAGCTTCTTGCTCATAGTTGGTAGAACTGGAGAGACTTCGTAGGTAGGCTCCTGCCTCCCTGTGTTCTACCCTCTGTGCCTGAGGGTATTTGAAGAGGGATAAACCCTGTGTTTCTCCTTGTGCTGTCTACTGTATTCAAAGATTTGAAACAAAAAGACTGTTGCTTTTATATTAAAATAAACCAGATATGTAGCAGAAAGTGAAGAGTGAAAATCACTCAGTTGTGTCCAACACTTTGTGACCCCATGGACTCCACAGTCCATGGAATTCTCCAGGCCAGTATACTGGATTGGGTAGCCTTTCCCTTCTCCAGGGGATCTTCCCAACCCAGGGATCAAACCCAGGTCTCCCACATTGTGGGCGGATTCTTTACCAGCTGAGCCACAAGGGAAGCCAATGGGAGGCAAATGGTGGAGGGTGATGGTGGAGAAGAGTTTCCCAAGGGATTCCTGCTTGTGGTGGCAGCTCTGGGCTTCCACTGGTGTGGGGTGGGGATGAGGGGGTCTTGTGGAAGAATCTGGGGAGCACAAGGTTCCCTGACTCATCCAGGGTCCTCCAGCTGGGACCCTGCACCCTGAGCACCTTAGCCTTTCTTCTCTGCCTCTCTCAGCTAAACTGCTTCTGGTAAGCCCAGGTGCTGAGGTGCATTCTTTCACGAAGGCTAGCCTGAGGGAACTGCTCTTTGTCACCTCCTGTCCTGGGCCCTCACCAATGTCTACAGACACAGAAGACCATGTCTTCCCTCTGCGGTCTCCAGAGGGCACAGTGCCACCTGGGAGCGCTCTGCCTTGTTGAAACTATGAGCTCCATAAGCAACTGAAGAACAAGGAAAGAATGAATGAGGAACTGGCATTCCTAATTTGTGGCTGAGCAGGCAGCTGATTCGGAGAAGGCAATGGCACCCCACTCCAGTACTCTTGCCTGGAGAATCCCATGGATGCAGGAGCCTGGTAGGCTCCAGTCCATGGGGTCGCTAAGAGTCGGGCACGACTGAGCGACTTCACTTTCACTTTTCACTTTCATGCATTGGAGAGGGAAATGGCAACCCACTCCAGTGTTCTTGCCTGGAGAATCCCAGGGACAGAGGAGCCTGGTGGGCTGCTGTCTATGGGGTCGCACAGAGTCAGAACGACTGAAGTGACTTAGCAGCAGCAGCAGCAGCAGCAGCAGGCAGCTGATTAGATTTCTTTTTAGAAGTGAAAATGAAGGGAGAGTTTGGCTTGACCTGGACGTATTTCTGGAAAAAAGACGAGAGGGAAGAAACTCAAAACTTGCCATCCCTTTTAGGCAAGTTTCCTGCTGGGACCACACACAAGTACAGAAGGAGGGTCTTCTGAACATCCTGACCCTAAAGAGGAAACCGTGTTGATCACTGCCAGGCATTTGTCCTCATGTGCCAAGTCTAAGTCGACAGTGAATTGCTGACCAATTTAGTTCTGCCTGTTGTCGTTTTCATCAGTAACAGCAGACTCAGTAATTACCCTCTTTGATTTTTCCAGAGGCATCAGCCCCTGAACTTCCGACAATAAGGAAATATTAATTGAGCGAGTGAACATAGAGTTGTTAAACAATAAAATAATTACAGTATGTGAAGGATATTGTGTCATAAGTACATCAATCTGTTGCAATCGAATTATCAAAGAGGCTTCTCATTCCCAGAAGAGCTGTGTGGTGTCCCAAAGCCATGTTAGGTGAACCTTTGTTCCCTGGGCATTGTGTCCTGGTCTGGACGCTTCCCAGGTTTGTGCTGTGTCTGGGACTCTCTGGGGTCGTTAGCTGTGTCCATGCTCTTTGTGGGAAGTGTTGAACAGAGCAGAATTTGGATCAGCAAGGCTCCTGAATACCAATTCTGGTTGTGCCCAGATTTTCTCTGTGACTTGAAGCCAAACAGGGAAACTTGTCTGCCCTTTTGTTTTCCCGTCTGGCAAATGAGGAGCACGTTAGTTCTCTGCCAAATGTCTCAACACCTGAATACAAAGAAACTTTAGACCTGAGGGGTTATTAATAGTCTATCTGTTGTATTTCCGTCCATGGGGGTGGGGGGGAGCAGGTATATTTCAGTCCTGAATCACCCGTGAGACTTGGCAGAGAATCCTGACACTTGCAGCATAGATTTTATTTCTTCAGCTGCTTCTGTGGCCTGGTTTAATTTTATCTGCTTTTTGGTCATCCTAAACACTGCATAGATTAGTTCAGTACAAGGCTATGACCTCCCCAATCTTATTCCCACTCTAGGCAGATAATCCAACTCTGGTGTTCCTGAGAAGAGAGAGGCCGATTTGGATGAATTGAACTTGCTCATTCTTCTCATTTTCACATTGATGTATCTCCATCTCTGCGGTTGTCTCCCAGTTTCAGATAAAAAAATGAGGAGTGGGGATCTGGGGGGGTCCTCTCTCCCTCCCCCGCACAGCTAGCTCTCTCCCCTGTCCCCTTGCTCCCTCCCTTCAGCTGCTCCTATCTCACTATTCACTGCTTGCACTACCCACCTCTTAGGTCTCCTTTGCAACTGTTTTGAAACACTTCCAAGCTGTATTCTATTTTAAAATCACACAGCAACACCGGAGTGCCTTTCTTGATCTTGTTGTCTCCTCTAGTCTCTTTATTGCCTTCCTTTTGCAGTAAGATGCCTTCATTCTCTCTCTCCACATAGTTCCCCAGCTCTGTAGTCTAGCTTCTTTTCCCCATTGAAACTGCATTTTCAGAGGTCACCTGGGTGCCCGTGTATGCCCAGAGAGGGTTTTGTTTTAGCCTCATTCTTATTTTTTCAAGGCATCTGTTTTCTCTCCCTCTGCTTTGTCTTCCAAACTTCCACTCTGATTTACTTCAGTTTATATTTGTCCACTTGTCTCCCAGTTAGATCTCCCAAACTTTTCCACTGCCCAGTTATCGTGGCTAACGGGCTAAGCTCTGACATGAGCCCACCTGTGGTTGAATTATAACTCTGCCACTAATTAACCATGTGACCTTGAGCAAGGTCATCTCTGTGCCTCAATTTCCCCATGAAAATGAGGATCATAATTAAGAGTACTAACCTAAGAATCAAACAAGATAGTCTACACACTATCTACCCCAATGTTTGGCACTCAGAAATATTCAATAAACATTACCTGTTAGCATAACCATAAGCTCCTAGAACTTAAAAAAAAAAATAGAACTTTTTCCTTTTTCTCACACATTGCCCAAGTTACCCAACACACACCCAGACAGTAAATAATTATCAACAAATAGATTTATGCACTTGGGTGGAGAATCCAGGGAAGAAAGAATGATGGAAGGGAGGCTCTTTAATTGCGCGAGTATTTTTTATACACAGGCTTTTTTGTTTGGCTTGGTTTTCCCAATAAATCATTTACATTATTGAAAATTCAAATCAGTCCTTTCAGGACCTGTTTGCTGGGCAGGAAGGGGCATCAACGGTCAACCCTCTGGCTGGTGGTGCAGCAGTCAGTCACAATGAAGCCGCTTGGCCGGGAACACAGTGTCCCGTCCTGAGATTCAAAAGTGCTCCATCTGGATTAGGGAGGGAAGCGCCGCAGCGGCGGCCGTGAGCGGGGGCTCCCTGGAACCGGTCCACTGAGTGATGCCGCCATCTAGTGACCGCCCTCGGGATCGCGGCTGGGCAGGGCCCTGTCCGCGCAGGCGAAGGAGCCTCAGAATTGCAGTCCTGTCTTTAGAAACTGTGGGTGGGACTCGGAGTGAGGGGCGAATAAGGGGCGAACACAGCACAGAGAGGTGGGAAAACACCTCATCCCGGTCTGGGGAAGGAAAGGGTACAAGGGGGCTTGTGTCCACCTAAGACAACGTTGTGGTTATCAGAGGTCGGTCCCCTCCCCCACTTCAATCCATCTAAACTTTGATTTGTTTTGTTTTTCCTCATATGAGTCTCACTTTCCAGCACTCTGCGCTGACCCGTTATCCTGAACAGACTCTGCTTCTCGTTTCCTTTCTCCTATGTTAGGAATTCAGGGCTGGGAAAATTGAGCCGAGTCATCCCATCTGGCGGCTACCCCGGGAACAGCAGCTCTGCGCGGTGACCCGGCTCCGGCCGCACCTGCCGCATCGCCACGTGACCGCAGGTAAGGGCCGGCTGCGGGCTGGGACCACCTGGGCTGCGGCTGGAAGAGGCCACGGTCTGCTTGCGTCCCCAGACCTTTCTGGAATGTCACTTGGGTCACCGTATCAGAGAGTTGATATTCCCTTTGTAAAACTGTGGTAGGCGATTTGATGACTTTTTCTTTTCTTTTCACAAACTATGCCAATCTATGACCAATAGATTATAGATGATTATATTAAGATCATTGTGTTAAGAGCTTTAGATGGGGGTGGGGCTGAAAAGATACTGATGCTTCAAACTCAAGTGTCCCTGTGGTGTGTCCTCACCTGGCCCGCACTCAGGACATCGTCTAGGAGCTGGATACAGGCTTAGGACACAGTTATGGGAAGTGTAGTTTTGGCATCTTAAACTCCTCTCTGCTAGTAGCTATTCACTTTGAGTTGTTTACGGTCTTCCCCGGTGGCTCAGTGGTCAAGAATCCACCTGCCATGCAGAAGGTGCAGGAGACGTGGGTTCGATCCCTGGGTGGGGAAGATCCTCTGGAGGAGGAAATAGCAACCCACTCCAGTATCCTTTCCTGGAGAATCCACTAACAGAGGAGCCTGGCGGGCTGTAGTCCATAGGGTCGCAGAGTCCGACACGACTGAAGTGACTCAGCCTGCACACATCGACATAGGTTGTTTATACCACTCTAAACCTCAGTTTCTCCTCTAAAGTGGGCATAAGTAAACCTATCTGTCAAGATTATTGTAAAGGTTAAATGAAATAAAACAAAGACTTATTTGAGAGATTGGGAATGGATTTTAGAGAGCTTATGGTTGAAGGAGTGAATTATTGATATAAAACATCACATCAAATATTTACCTTAAAAGGTAGAATTTCCCAGTTTTTAATGTGGGGCTATGGCCTTTTCTTTGAACATAGAATCCTCCAGGGAGTGTTTGTTGAGCTTTTTTTCCATGAGCCACACGCATAACACTGGATCTGTGAGGTCTAGGTTGGGTTTCTTTCAGTGTAGTGAGAACTTAAAGACATCTGAGAAGACTCAGGTAAAATCGCTTTCTGTACGAACATCCCAATTCCAGTAAATCATTCCAGATTATTAACACTGTTTTCAAACTTCTGTCCACCCACACAAATCTTAATTGGACAGCATTTTTTTAAAGCTGCTTCCCCATTGTTGAAACCTCCCAAAATATTCAATTTTGCTTTCACAGAAACAACTCCCTTTCTCATATTTCATCAGTTTCTATAATAGTTAAAATTCACGGTTACAGTAACAAGTACAGCTGTTATAAACCGATTCTTGGTAAGCATATGAGGACTAACGCAGCAGAAGTTAGCAGAGAGTACGATGGGCCACAAGCACTGGTAGGTACCATTCACAGAGGGCCTGCAGAATGTGGTTAACCTGGCAGGTTGGTTCATAGAGGTCATAAACAGCCTCGCCTGCAGTGTATACAAAGTGCTAAGTATAGTGCCTAGCATACACGAGTGTCCAGTGGTGGTAGCTACTAATTATTGTTATCATTAATAACTTCAGTGTTGGAAGGATTGTTGCAAACCTAACAGTTTCTTTCCCTCATTTAACAGATAAGAATTTTGGTCTTCATAATATAGCTTTCAGTTTTAGTGAGTTAAAAGGTTATTGATTATAAATCTAACATTTTCAGTCAGAAGGAATTAAATTTGCAAAGGCATTTGGGAGTCAGCCTCAAGGGCAAAACTCATCTAAGTCACCCCAAATCCAGGTCTGTTCAGGAAAACCAGGTAAGAACACAATGGGGCCATGAAGACAAGCTTCAGGGTCGCTGTGATGGTGAAACTGTCCCCATCGGGGGCAAGTCATCAGCATAGAGGGAAGGACTTTCCAGAGGGGGAAGAATTTGTTGAAGAATGTGCACAGGGGTGAACAAAACTCCAAGCAGAGCCTGGCCTTAGGCTCAAGGTGTCCAGATGTCCTCCGGACTGAGCGGACTCAGTCATGCTAGACCAGGAGTCCAAGTCACCCAGCAGAAGAGCCCAATTCTCATGGCAAAGAACGGCTGTTTGGGGGCCAGTGGGCTTATGGGTGGAGTTATGAACACCTAAGCCTTCAAATCCACACACTCTGTTTCTTCACAGTTTGTTTATAACATTCCTCTTGGAGATCCTGTCTTGCAGCAGGTGGAGATGATCCTTTTGTTTGATTGGTTTGGGTTGAAAGGACTTAATTTTCGGAGAGGAGGAGGGAGGCAGGCAGCAAGGCAGGTGGGTGGAGGCAAGCCTTTGAGATGCCACAAGCTTGGGAGACAAAACTCAGGTGAAGGGCCCAGCAGCCTCAAAGTAACTTTTAGATTTGTTGTATTTCTTAAAGCAAACCTTTAATTTAAGAAGAGTATCGAAGAGGTATGTCCAAGTCATAGCCTGTACAGTTGGCCTGATTTTAATTTTATTTTGAAAGAGAAATTCAATGTGCAGCCTTAGGTGAGTGGAGTTTGCCACTTCTGGAGTTGGTAAATTTCCTCCTGAATATTCCAGAGGTTCTTCTATGCCAGCTGTGTGGACCGTCACCAGGCATCTTGTAAACGCCATCAGGTCCTCCGCTCCCTGGGACTCGGATCCTGTAATTATGGAGCGGGCCTGGCACTTCTAACAAGCTCTGGGGCATTCTGACATAGGAGGCCCAGCCAACACGGTGAGAAATGCTTTGCTTTCCCTGCCCCAAAGATGGAGATGAGCCCTGATACCTCGAGACTAAACGAGATCACAGTTTTTCTCTTGTGCTGGGGAGGTGGGCGTTGGTGAGCGGCCCTGTGTTTTTCTAAACACAACTGAATCCCCCAAGCAGGGTGCTCAACCTCAAGTACTTTGCTCTGCTTGAGAGCCTTCCATGGCCTTAAATTCCATTAGATGTGGCTCTTAAGAAATGACAAGGCTGGGACTTCCCTGGTGGTCCAGTGGCTAAGAGTCTGCCTGCCAGTGGAGGGGAAACGGGTTCGATCCCTGGTCCGGGAGGATCCCACATGCCATGGGGCAACTCAGCCTGTGTGCCACAACTAATGAGCTTGTGCATCGTGCTCTAAAGCCCGGGAATCGAAACTACTGAAGTCCATGCACCCTAGGGCCCTTGAGCTGCAACTGGAGAGCAGGCTCTGCTCGCTGCAACTGGAGAAAACCTGCCTGCAACAACAAAGACCCAGAGTAGCCAGAAATAAATAAATCAATAAAAATTTTAAAAAGAGGTGAGGCCTTTCCCTCCTGAGGCCTGGGGAAGCGGCCTGGGTGGTTAAAGCCCTCAGCTGTGCTGTGCTAATCCTGCAAGAGAGGCCAGAGTGAAGACCAGGGAATCGGGTTGGCTTTCCTTCCTTCAGGCATGATGGGGAGAAGCTTCAGGCATGATTTTCTTATGCAGCAGAACAGGGACACCAGCAGTTTATTACTGAGGCCTGTGCCCTCCTTGGGGAGTGACCATTGAGGGAACTTTCTTCTTCTAAGCTCTACATACCCGCAGCTCAGCGCCCGTCAGCTCCGATCCAGAGCATTCAGCCTGAGGAGTGGCAGGTTCCTTGATACAAAGGGTTGTGTCCAGAAATTCCCCAGAAAGGAACAACCAAGCATGTTTTTGTTTTTTTTGTTTGTTTTTTGTTTTTTGTTTTTTTTTGCCTCTGTAAATTTTTAAATCCCTTCATTCTGGAAGGGGATGACATAGTAATACTGTGGTTTCTTTTTTTAAAAGGCCCTGGATCTCAAAGTATGGTGATGCCTGGACTGGGAGCATCCCAGCATCACTTGAGAGCTTGTTACAAATGCAGACTGATGGGTCTTGCTTCAGGTGTAGAGAATCAGAAACCCTGGAGACGGGCTCTGGGAATCTGTGTTTTAACAGATCCTCCAGGTGATTTGGGTGTGCACTTGGGTGTGAGAACCACTGGCTCATTGCGAAGTGTGTGGGAACGCCTTTATTCAAGCAACAAAAACCATCTTGCTAGGGGATTCCCTGCTGGTCCGGTGGTTAAGACTCCACTCTTCCAATGCAAGGGGTGTGGGTTTGATCCCTGTTCGGGGAACTAAGATCCCACATGCCACGTTGCAGTAAAAAAAAAAATCTTGCTAGTTAGTGGGAATGCAGTGTTCTGGGGGGTTTGGGGGTCCCTCATTGCAGTGGTGAGGGGAGGTGTGCTGTCCAGGGATGAAGAAGCAACAGAGACAGGGGTTACAGGGTGAAGAGGTGTTTTCATGGGTCTCCTGAGTGTCTTCTGACTAAGAGAGCATTACTGAAACCAGCTTGGGTTGGGGTAGGGGGGCAAAGATAATGGAGAAGCCAAATCCCCGTGTACCTCCAGGTCAAAGAGTCAAATGTTCCAAAGCACAGCTGTTTAACAGGACTGGGTTCTAGCAGTCACCTGCATTAAATAAATTCAGAACTGCAGCAAAACTAGCAGGGCCAACTTGTCCTGGCTTGCCCAGGACTTTTCGGCTCTTAGCTCTGAAAGTCCCATGTCCCAGGAAACCCATCAGGGCCATGCCCCAGTGTGTTTTTTTTGCACACCACCAATCTATTCTCCAGTTCCTCGGCGGGCACTGTCTGGGTGCCGCACGATTCACTTCCATTTAGTTCAGTTCCGTTCAACTCAGACACTGTCTACTTGGAGATAGCATCAGATCCCACAGGTTAAGGGCTCAGTCCCCATGCTTTAGAGGCCAATCCCAAGGCCAGGTTGTCACCAGTATGTGTGACCAGCCAGCTGTAGACTGAAGGTTCCCACAGCCCATTCCTTGGGTTCGATTAATTTGCTAGAGCAGCTCATAAAACTCAGAGGAACATTTTACTTCCTGAATCAAGGGTTTATTATAAAAATATAACTAAGAAACAGCCAGATGGAAGAGATGCACAGGAAGATGTGGAGAAAGGACAAGGAGCTTCCCTGCCTCTCTAAGTACACAACCTGCCCTAAAGCTCCATGTGGTCACTGATCTGGAAGCTCTCTATCCTTTTGGGGTTTTGTGGAGGCCTCTTTATCTAGGCACGGTTGATCAAATCATTCACCCCTGGTTACTGAACTCAATCTCGAGCCCTTCTCTCCTCCCAGGAGAAGAAGATGTGAAATTGAAAGTTCCAGCCCTCTGATCACTGGATTGGTTCCCCTGACAACCAGTCCCCACCTTCAGATGACTTAGGGCCACCTCATTAGTGTAAGAGAAGATGCTTTTATGGTTCTAATCACTTAGGGAATTCCAAGGGTTTTAGGACCTCCGTGCCAGGAATGGGGCCAAGACCAAATATATGTTTCTTCTTATTAATCACAGTATCACCAGGGCAAAACAAGATGATTGGTCACTAGTCTATTCAGTAACTGCATATTGGAATTACTTGGTGAGTTTTTTTAAAATACTGATTCCCAGGCCCACCTCCAGAGATGATGGTAGACTTGGTCTGGGGTGTAGACAGGGTGTTAAACATTTCAAAGTTCCTTAGATGATTCCAACATGAGTAGGGTTGAGAACCACTGTAGCTACATACCTGTCATTTCTTCTACTAAAGTTTTTTTAAAACCAAAACAAAGGTTAATGGTTTTGGCGAAGCTGAACCCCTACTGCACACTATACACAAAAACTGACTCAAAATGGATGAACAGCCTAAGAGTTAAAACCATAAAAATCTTAGAAAACATAGGGGTAAATATTTGTGACCGGATTTGATAGTGAATTCTTAGATATAACACTGAAAGCCTCAACAACAATGACAACAACAAAAATGGATAGACTTTGTTAAAACTAAAAACGACTGTGCATAAAAAACATTGTCAAGAAAATAAAAAGACAATGTACCGAGTGGGAAAAAGTATTTGTGAATCAAATGTCCAATAAGGGTCTGTGCTGGGCTAAGTCGCTTCAGTCGTGTGTGACCCCCATGGACAGGGAATTAGTTGTAGAGTTCTTTACATATTCTGGATGTGTGTGTGTGTGTGTGTGCTTCATGGCTCAGTCGTGTCTGACTCTTTGTGACCCCATGGACTGTAGCCCACCAGGCTTCTCTGTCCATGGGATTCTCCAGGCAAGAATACTGGAGGGGGTTGCCATGCCCTCCACTAGAGGATCTTCCCAACCCAGGGATTGAACCCAGGTTTCTTAGGTCTCCTGCTTTGGCAGGCAGATTCTTTACCACTAGCGCCATCTGGGAAGCCCTTGATAAGGGTCTAGTATCCAGAGTATGGGGCTCCTCTGGTGGCTCAGATGGTAAAGAGTCCGCCTGCAGTGTGGGAGACCTGGGTTTGATCCCTGGGTTGCGAAGGTCCCCTGGAGGAGGACAAGCAACCCACACCAGTATGCTTGCCAGGAGAATCCCCATGGACAGAGGCACCTGGTGGGCTACAGTCCATGGGGTTACAAAGAGTCAGACACGACTGAGCCACTAAGCACACACACACACACACATACACACACACATCCAGAATATGTAAAGAACTCTACAACTAATAAACAAAAAGATAGACCAACTCAATTAAAAAACAGGCAAAGGATTTTAATAGACATGGCTCTGAAAAAGGTGTACAAACCACAAATAAACATACTAAAAGATACCAGTAGTCATTTAAAAAGTGCTAATCAAACCCAGAAGGGCAAACCACTTCACACCCACTAGGATGAATGTAATAATAATTTTTAAAAACTGGAAACTAAGCTTTTGGTGATGTGGGAAGATTGGAACTCTTGCATATTATAGCCACTGCAGAAAACAGTTTGGCAGTTCCTCAAAAAGTTAAACATAGAATCACGATGGTGATGGTTTAGTTGCTAAGTCGTGTCCAACTCTTGTGACCCCTGTGGACTGTAGCCCGCCAGACTCTGCTGTCCATGGGATTCTCCAGGCAAGAATACTGGAGTGGGTTCCCATTTCCTCCTCTGGGGGATCTCCCCGACCCAGGAATCAAACCTGGGTCTCCCACATTGCTGGTAGATTCTTTACTGACTGAGCTATGAGGGAAGCCCATTTAGAATCACTATATGACTCAGCAATCCCACTCCTAGGTATACACCCAAAGAATTAAAGCAAATATTCAAACACTTGTTCACCATTGTTCACAGAGGCGCTATTCGAAGCACCTGGAGGGTGAAGACAACCCACTGTCCATCAAAAGATGAATGGCTAAGCAAGTGTGGCTATCCATACCATGAAATATTACCTAGATATGAACAGGAATAAAGTACGAGTATGTGCAACAACATTGATAAACCTCAGAAACATCATGCCACGAGAAAGAAGCCAGACCCAAAAGGCCCTAATATTGTTTGATTCCATTTATATTAAATATCCAGAGTAGGTAAATTCGTAGAGACAGTAATCCGATTAATGGTTGCCAGGGACTGGTGGGGGAGGGCAGAATGGTAATTTCTTAATGGGTATGGGATTTTCTTTGATGAAAGCATTTTAGGTTAGGACCAGATAAAAGTGGTGGTTGCACAATGTTATTAAAATAGTTAATTGTATGTTACATGGATTTCATCTAAAAAAAAAATCAATGGTTCACTCATATACAAATTAAAACTAAATTAAATTTAATTACATAATTAAGCTAATCAAATTTAATTTAATATTACAATTAAAACTGAACTCTCTAGTCAGTCCTTCATGGCTGGCCTTTAACTACTTCCTGTTGCCGTATCTTCTACCACTTCCCTGTTTTAATTGTTATTATTACCTCTCCCGTGTAACTTACTGCATGGAATCCCACTGGAACCTCGATGTGTTCAGTGTGCTTCAGCTTCTCCTTTGAAGCTCTCTCGCGCGCAGTGGGGCATCTCTACCAGCACTTCCAGTGCATAGTCTTATCTCCTGTAGCTTCCAACTTTGCATCCTTGCTCTCAAAGCGTGGTACTCAGGATTGGCAGCCTTGATGTTACCTGGGAGCTTATAAGAAAGGCAGGAAACCCCACCCCAGACCCACTGAGTCCGAATCTGCATTTTACAAAGTTCCTCTGATAACTCACGTCTGAGAAGCGCTGGTTTACTCCAGTGGGTCTCAAACCAGGCTGCAGATCAGAATCACTTTGCAAGCTGTATTTATTTATAATGTATTGGGTTGGCCAAAACGTTCGGGTTTTTGGCCAACCCGATATATTTTAAATAATATACACACGTGGTAAAATTGCAAGCTGTATATAAACAAAGAACAAATAGCTTGGCTTACCACCTGGTTCTTCAAGGAATAAGCCCTAACCCACTGTGGGCTTTGACCGAGGGTACACTCCCAGAGGTGGTATCTCACCGTGGTTTTGATCTATATTTCGCTGATGATTTGTGATGCTGGTGTTGCTCTTTATCTTCTGATGTGATTGGTCCATCTCCTTGGTGACAGGTTCCCCAGGACAAACCTCAGGGATGCTGCTTCTTTATAGCCCTACCTGGCACAGGGCTTTGAGTGTCTGTGGCTCATATGATGATTTGTTCTTTTTTCAGTTCCATGGACCAAACACCGAGAAGAATGCTGGGCCAGCCCCTTTCCAGCCCCGCCACCCAGCCCAAGAAGAGAAGCACATCAGTGATGTCTTTCTTTTCCAAGGTCTGAGACAAATTACTATGAACAAATGGGCTGTCTCAGTAGCCACTTTGTGATACATGTGCTTGTGGGTTCCTTCCCTTCCTTCTACTGAGGTGCCTCTTCTGAAAAAAGTTTGATGGCAGCTCTTAACACGAGTGAAATGTTTATAGGATAACAAGAAGATGAGTTGGGAAGAATTTAGCTTGCTGCGAACTTAATAATATAGAATGAACTGCAATGAATATTCAGAAATACTGATGAGCCTTGGTATCACACAAACTCCAAATAGGGCTGAGGGTCTCGTCTCCAGCCCCACCCCACACCCTCTACTAAGGATAATTTGGATCTTGCCTGAATCTTGCATTGTCTTGGTTCTGACTCCAACACATTGCCATGTCCTGTGATGCCCAGGACAACACGCCCTTCTTGGTGTCAGGGCTCAAAGCCCTAATATCCCATCTCTTGCCCTACAGTTAGAGTTTAGACCCTGAAGTCCAGATTTATGCATCAGCCACACAGTGCTTCCCAATATGCATTATTTATGCGTTTCTTTTCCTAATCATTGCTCAGATGCTCACATTCTGGGGTAGGACATCTTGCAAGTGCCCCAAAATGCTTGTCGATGTGCTTTGCTAATTGTGTCAAAGGCTCTTGAGAGGTTGAGTGAAATGAACACTGAGAATTGACCCTGGGATTTAGTCATACTGGGGACAGAGAGTAGGGGAGGGGGTATGGGTGCCATCAGCCTGATGGGAGAAGGTTCAAGAGAGAATGGAGCAGCTGGAGAAAGTGAGTATAGACACGTTTTTCAAGGTTTAGCTACAAGGTGGAGCAGAAAAACAAGAAGAGCTGTGGGAGGAAGAAGGTCAAGGAAACCCTTCTTTGGGACTTGGGGAACACAGCTTCCCCTGTCCTGTTTAAAGAGATTGGGCTTCTCAGATCTCATGAATGCTCCTAAAGCCCCGTTGTCTCAGCTGTGTCACATCCACAGCTGCCCAGGCACCCCTCTCTGTAATCTCCCCAAACCTACCTCAACATAAGCTCTGCATCACTTTTCTCCACCCCTTTTTCTCTTCCTCCATTCTTTTCTCCAATATGTAGATTAAACAATATATTCCCAGTAAAAGCCAGGTGTCTTTAGGCGGAGAAAGGAGTAAAATGGAGCAGCAAAACAGGTTTTTCTTACAGGGAGGGATTAGGGTTGGTGATGGGTAGGGTGCCACTCTGAACACTCCCAAATCAATGTATTTTTGACCCACCACCTAGGTCTCTTGGAATCTGAGGCTCCAGAAGCAGGAACCTCTGAAGAATGTGTTTTTCATCTTGGCAGAGACAGCCCGGGACCCCAGTGTTAAAAAGCGTCATATGGTGATGAGAGGCCTGGGAACCATGGCCTGTGAGACCCCGGACAAGGTAGGAAGGGCAGGGGGCACTCGGCCAGCCCTCGTGGCCTGGAGTCCCCAGGGCTGGGGGTCCACGCTGTGTAAAGGATCTCCATGGCCTGGCGTTCGTATCTCACCGTTTCCTTGGGCCAGGAGTCCAGGTACAGTTCAGCTGGGTCCTCTGCCCAGGGGCCCGCAAGGCTGCCATCAAGGTGTGGGCCAGACTGCATTCCTTTCTGAAGCTCAGGGTCATCTTCCAAGCTTTGGGAGCTGTTGGAAGAATTCAGTTCTTTCCGGTTGTAGAACTAACGTCCCTCCTTTCTTGCCGACTGGCCATGGGCTCCCAGAGGCCGCCCTCACACAGCACGGCAGCTTTAGTTCTTCATCGTCAGCAGGAGAGTGTCTCCCGCTCCTGTCTGCCATGGGATCTAAGGGAACCATGGGAACGACGTCTATCACCACCGTGACCTTTGAGAGATCAGAAGCTCTCAAAGTCACTGGCTCCTTCCACCCTCGAGGGCAGGAGACTGCACAGATGCTCATGTGACTCCGTTGGGGTCGGCTCAGGGTCATCATTGCTCAGTATCATCAGCCTTGGGATACGGAACCGCAGGCAAGGTTAACACACAGCTGGACATCACCCTCTGGTGAATTTAATTTTCCTAAGAATTTATGTTTAGTAGAAGAATTTAATTTTTCTAAGAATTTGTTTGTTTAGGAAAAGATGTTTTCCCCACTTCTTCCTTCAGCATCTGTCCACTTCCGTGACCATTTCGTCTCATCCCCTGTCAAAATCCCCAATAGGCCACAGGTCCCTAGGTCACCCAGCCCACCACCCTCCTTAACATGCCCTCCCCAGCCTCACCCACCCACAGGCCAGGCTCTAGACTGCTCTTTCCGTGCTTCCAAGACCGAGCTGGGTTCTTGGGTCAGATTAGTGAAAGTGTTTGTTGTTTTGCCGAGAGATATTGCATCCTGTGCTGAAGAAAGCCACGACCTCTTAGTCCAAAGCCCCAGGTTATTGGATGATTAGAAGTGGAGTTGCTTTCCAACCCCTGCAGAGCGATTGCTGTGCTGCTAACACTTTCCAAACCTTGCTAACAGGTGAGAAAGTATAAGAAGATTATCCTAGATCTGCTGGTGCATGGTCTGTATGACCCGGTGAGTTCTGAAGTCATCCATGAAAGCATGAAAACCCTGACCATCATCCTGGGCAAGATGCAGGGGAAAGCCCTGGGCTCCTTCTTCATAGACATCACCCTCCAGACCCGAACTCTGCTCGATGACGTAAGTGAGACGATGCGGGAAAATTCCAGGTTCTTAAAGTCAAATGTGAGCCCTGGGTGATGCGTTGCTCAGGAAACAAGGCCTCTGTTATTCGCTAGTTATTAAGAAATTGTGACTCAGCTGGTAAAGAATCCGCCTGCCATGTAGGAGACCTGGGTTCGATCCCTGGGTTGGGAAGATCCCCTGGAGAAGGGAAAGGCTACTCAGTCCAGTATTCTGGCCTGGAGAATTCCATGGACTGTATAGTCTGTGGGATTGCAAAGAGTCGGACATGACTGAGTGGCTTTCACTTTCAACTTTCTTGTTGAGAGACTGGTACTGTGCTGGGGGTTATGGAAGACATATAAAGATATTAAGGATTCCATCACCACCCCTCAAGGAGTGTTCATCATAGTAGAACCGATGCGTATATACACACTTAACGATGATGACGCTCACGTGTGTTCAATGGTTTCTTACAAATGTGATGATCAGCATAGTCCATGTTTAGTGAGGTCTTACTGTGTGCAGGCCTGTCTCCAGGCAGTTTACATGGATCATCTCACCTTCATGATAACCCGGTGAGGCAGGCGCTGTTATCTTCACTTTATAGAGGAGGAAACCAAGGCCTTGAAAGGTTAGGTAGCTTTCCCAGGGATCGTGGTGTGAGTCAGTGGGTATGAAACTAGGCCCTCTGTGCAGGGCCTGCACTTTTTTTTTTCCTGTTTAAAAAAAATTTTTTTTTAATTGAATTCTGTTTTTATTGAGGTATAGTTGATTTACAATACTAGTTTCAGGTACACAGTGATTCAGTATTTTTACAGTTCATACTCCATTAAAAGTTGTTACAAGATAATGGTTGTAATTCTTGGTACAATATATCCTTGTTGCTTATCTATTTTATTATTTTAATTTTTATAATTGATTTTTAATTGGATACTTGCTTTACAATCAGGGCCTGCCCTCTTAACTGCTGGGTGACAAGGCAGGCTGAACAAAAAGTGCATGGACACAGAATGTGAGGGCTCGGGAGCTGATCAGTTAGCTTACCATAGTTACACACACACACACACGCACACACACACACACACACAGCTGATCAGTTAGCTTACTGTAGTTCACACACACACACAGCTGATCGGTTAGCTTACTGTAGTTCACACACACACACACACACACACACAGCTGATCAGTTAGCTTATCGTAGTTCACACACACACACAGCTGATCAGTTAGCTTACTGTAGTTCACACACACACACACACAGCTGATCAGTTAGCTTACCGTAGTTCACACACACACACACACACACACAGCTGATCAGTTAGCTTACTGTAGTTCACACACACACACACACACACACACAGCTGATCAGTTAGCTTACCATAGTTCACACACACACACACATACACACATACACGCAAGACCTGTAGAGCAGGGAGCAGACCTTGCATTTACTCACAGAGCATCCTGCATGAGTTCCTCACACCTGATTCCTCAGGAGTAACTCCGTGAGAGCCGGGTGCCTGCACCCCACCGGAGGAAGAGAAACCCGCAAAGTATGGAGCTTGAAGCTTATGAGTAGCTGCTGGGACATTTGCCTCCCCTCCTTCACAGGGAGGCCTGTGCTCGATGTGAACCAGGGCTCTCTGGGGTGGGGAGGGAGGTCTCCACTCCACCTCCCTGGAGTATTAAGCAGGTATCTCCAGGGAGGTGTCTCTAAGTCTCTCTGGAGGTGCCATCTTAATCGCCAGGGCTTGTTTGCCATGCGACCTTGAGGGGTGGGGGTGGGGGCGCAGCATAAGCCTTTATTCTAGAATTCCAGGCATGAGAGTCCTGAAAGGACTCTTAGGGAAAAAGGGAGGGATTTTTTAAATAGGACCGGGGATCAGGGCATCAATCCTAATCTATCAAGTCTCTGGAATGTCATTTAACACATGTGGGAGTCAACGTCATCAGAGTGTATATACTCACGGCTCCATTACAGTGAATCCTCCTGGGTGGGGCGGGGTGGGGGGCGGGCAGGTGATGGAATCCTAGGTGATGGAACCCTATGTGTGTGTACATGGTGGTCAAAGATGGGCCTTGAAAGAGGGAGGATTCTTTGTGCACATCAGCAACCACGGTCCCGGCAAACTGGATTTCCTCCAGAGGAGAGGAGCAGTTAGGCATTAAGGTCGTGTGTGCGGGGGGCACAGGAGGAGTAGCTGGGGAAGACGAGGACTTCGACTTCGAGGAGGAGTAGCTGGAAAGGACGAGGACTTCGAGGAGGGCTAGCCGGGGAGGACGAGGACTTCGAGGAGGGGTGGCCGGGGAGGACGAGGACTTCGAGGAGGAGTAGCAGGGAGGACGAGGACTTCGAGGAGGAGGAGGAACCGGGGAGGACGAGGACTTCGAGGAGGGGTAGCCAGGGAAGACGCGGACTTTGAGGAGGAGGAGCTGGGGAGGACGCAGACTTTGAGGAGGAGGAGGAACCAGGGAGGACGAGGACTTCGAGGAGGAGTAGCCGGGGAGGATGAGGACTTCGAGGAGGAATAGCTGGGGAGGACGAGGACTTCGAGGAGGGGTAGCTGGGGGAGGACGAGGACTTCGAGGAGGAGGAGCCGGGGAGGACGAGGACTTCGAGGGCCTCAGGGGAAACTCCTCAGTCCCCTTTCCAAGCGCATTTGCTTAGGGGGTACTCTGCAGACCCTTCCGTGGGAGTGTTATGTAATGCATAAAACAAACGCTTAAGGACACCAAATCTGAGAGGTGAAAAATGGAATTCCAAGAAGTTTCTGGCCCCATGTTTCTTGGTTAATGGACTATGAGCTCTTTTTATCAGCTCCATCTTGTGACTAAGGAAACTGAGGCCGGGAGGGTCAAGGAACTTGCCCCAGGTCTGGCTTTAATGAGTAAAGAGGTAACCCATTTTCTCATGCAATCATTTTTTAAAGCTAGGTAGACTGATTTTTGATCAGAGAGCCCTTGTCAAAGTGAAACCTGGGGATACTTGTGGGGAGCTCTTTCTGACAGTTTGTAACTCTGTCAGAGCATTCTTCCCTGCCTGCCTGTGCTATGTCCCCTTCAGATGACTGTCAGACTCCCGGGGGGACAGACAGCCCCTTACACACCTCTGTACATCTCACAGCATTAGGGTAGTGCTTCAGATGGAGTCAGGACTCCGTGAGCGCCAGCTGAATCGAATTAAACACACACACACACCGGTAGAACAGTGGAGAAAGTGCAACACTAAAGCAATTTCTGTATGTGTTACACATGCTAAAAATTGTTTCACAAGAGATCAGTGGTGTCCAGTCTTGCTGAACGTCTGTGTGAGGAGGCCCGTCCAAGTCCGGTTCCCTCTGGTTCACCTAGAGCTGGTGAGGATCAGGAAACACTGATATAAAAATTCCTTCACCATGAGTCAGGAGACTGGGTTACCACTCTGGTTCTCTGTTCCTCATCAATGATTTCTGCTGCATGTGGGAGAATTCAGACCAACATAGAGATGGCCTGGCAAAAATGCTGGGAATATTAACAGGGAGTGGGTCAAATGAACTATGACACAGCACCACCCCCCACCCCCTGCCCCGCCAAAAACCTCTGTTTGGATTGACATGGAAAAGAGCTCCCAGAGAGACTGATGAAAAACCAAGGTGCCTAACAGTGGAATGGTCCATGTCCATTTGTGTAAAAACGTGGGAAGGGCTATATAATAATATATATATATTTTTTCCTTCTTAATTTTCCGAAGGGCTGCATACAAAATATATGACTTTGTGGAGAGGGAACTTTGGTGGCAGGTGGAGAAGTGTAGGAAGGAGACTTACTCTTTTTTTTTTTTTATAAACCTTTTTGGTTTATTTTGAATTGATCGAACCTGGGTCTCCTGCATTGCAGGCAGATTCTTTACCATCTGAGCCACCAGGGAAGCCCATAATACTTGGTTATTTTGAATTTCAAACCCTGTAAACATCGTCAATCTCCACAACGTTGAATAATGAAGAAAAAATCTGGGGAGCTGGGAGTAGCCACAGTGATGCCCGTGTCTGCTGGAGGAGGGCCTCAGTGCAGACTCGGGGGTCTTCTCTCCATCCCCCAGCCCAGCTGGCCAAGTGCTGAGACGGGAGGTCAGGGCTCACCTGGAACGTGCAGGGAACAGGGCCGCGCTGTCCCGTGATGCAGCTCTTTGTGGTACTGACCGGGGTTTGTTGTTCTGTTCACGGGGGACCCACAGGAGAATGACAGCCTGAGATACTCGGCCTTTGTCTTGTTTGGGCAACTGGCTGACCTTGCTGGACGGAAGTGGAAGAGCTTCTTCACCCGTCAGGTGAAGCAGACTCAGGACTCCCTCCTGACCCACTTACAGGACAGGAATCCCCAGGTGGCCAAGGTAAGTCTGAGCCTCTCCTGGCAACCAAACACCTGGAACCACAGCACCGTTTGCGGAGGGAGCGGGGAGGCAGCCCTGCTGAGTCGGGATGTCAAGCCCTCCACTGCGGCCAGTTCCATCATGGAAGCTCAGAGGAGCGTCCGTGTGAGTCCTGGAGAAAGTGCCTCTCTGATGGCTACCTGATTCCTCTCTGAGCAGGGGTGTTCTTTTCCATCTGCTCCTGCCCTGCCTGCCTGGTTCTGGCCCCTGTCAATGCCAGATACAGTCAGGTTAATGGAGACGGGGCAGGGAGGTGCTGGCTGACTCTCTAGGGCAGCAGCTCCTCTCAGAGGAGATTCGTTCATGCCCAGCTAGCTTTTGTCAGCACACTTGGTTCAGATTTTCCACCTGGTTCAGATTTGGCTTCTTAGCTTCCTATGAAAAGTGCTGCTGCTGCTGCTGCTAAGTCACTTCAGTCGTGTCCGACTCTGTGTGACCCCATAGACAGCAGCCCACCAGATTCCCCGTCCCTGGGATTCTTCAGGCAAGAACACCGGAGTGGGTTGCCATTTCTTCCTCCAATGAGAAGTGTGTTAATCGTTCAGTTGTGTGTGACTCTTTGTGACCCCATGGACTGTAGCCCTCCAGGTTCCTCTGTCCAAGAGATTCTCCAGGCAAGAATATTGGAGTGGCTTGCCTTTCCCTTCTCTAGGGGATCTTCCCGACCCAGGGATTGAACCCGAGTCTCCTGCATTACAGGCTGATTCTTTACTGTCTGAGCCATGAAACTTTTGTTTCATTCTTGGAGAAAATGTGTCCTCATGGGATTGGGTGGACCTCAGGGCTGCTTTAGAGCAGGTGAGAGTTTCAAAACCATCAGGAGCAAGTGAAAGTCGCTCAGTCCTGTCTGACTCTTGGTCAGACCCCATAGACTACACAGTCCATGGAATTCTCCAGGCCAGAATACTGGAGTGGGTAGCCTATTCCTTCTCCAGGGGATCTTCCCAACCCAGGGATCGAGCCCAGGTTGCCCGTATTGCAGGTAGATTCTCTACCAACTGAGCTATCAGGGAAGCCCAGCAAAGGGTTCCACTAAATCACTGATCTTCTTTAAGGCGGTGCATGAGGGAGGGAGAGGGAGAGAGAGAGATTGAGATTGAATTTAGGAATCTAGCATGACTTTTTAAAATAGTTTTTTTTTTAAACTTTTTATTTTGTGTTAGAGTATCGCCGATTAACAATGTTGTGATAGTTTCAGGAGAACAGCTAAGGGACTCAGCCGTACGTATACACGTATCCCTTCTCCTCCAAACTCCCCTCCCATCCAGGCTGCCACATAACATGGAGCAGAGTTCCCTGTGCTCTACAGTAGGTCCTTGTAGGTTACCCATTTAAATATAGCAATCCAGCACTACTTTTGATGAGACAGGAAGTGTTGTGGTAAACCCAGGCTCTGCCCTCCCCTACAGGCCCAAGTTATAGACATGGTCATTGCATAAGCATAAATCCTCTCAAAGTTTTTATGTGCTATCCTGGGTGGGAGGAATTTGGGGGAGAATGCATACATGTATACGCATGGCTGAGTCCCTTCTCCATTCACCTGAAATTATCACAACATTGTTCATCAGTTATACCCCAATACAAAATAAAAAGCTTAAAGTTTGAAAAAATAAAATAAAAAACATAAGCAGAAATCCTTTAAGATTCAAATTTTCAAACTTTCTGGAAGTGAAGTTCACCCTCTCAGTGGTCCCTAGACCACAGATCGGCGCATTCCTCCTCCTCGCTTGGAATTATAAAACTCTCTCACGTTTGTGACCATTAGGTGGTAATATTATTTCTCTCAGGCCTGCAAAACAACTTTTCGAGCCTGTTCTCCGTATCTGAGACAAAGCAAGGACTACAGCTTCCAGAATGAGGAGGATCAAAGGAACCCTAAGCTCTGCCGGCAGCTGGTGAGTGAGCGAGGGCAGGAGACGTTCTTCCAGTCCCTGCGCAGTCGATGCCGGTGTAAGGCGGAAGGTGGTCGGCACACCAGGGAGTTGCCCCCATAAAACAACTGTATGTTTCAACTGTAATTGACCCACAACGCAATGTAAATGGCAAAACGCCCGGAGGACTGTGCACAGAATACATTGGCAGTTCCTGTTTAGATCTCTGCGTGTGTGTGTGTGTATTAGGTCGCTTAAGTTGTGTCCGACCCCTTGTGACCCCATGGACTGTAGCCCACCAGGCTCCAAGGGGATCCTCCAGGCAAGAATACTGGAGTGGGTTGCCGTGCCCTCCTCCAGGGGATCTTCCTGGCTCAGGGATGGAACCTGCGTTATGTCTCCTGCAGTAGCAGGCGGGTTCTTTACCACTGGCACCACCTGTCTTAGATCTCTGGGTGAATGCCAGTGATGATGCCTCCTCCTCTGAGAACCTGAAAGTTGTTTACCCTCAAGCTCAGCCTTTGATGACCATCTACTGGTTCTAGAGTCGAGGAGCTTTACTGGATCCGTCCCTCACGTGTCCCTTTGCCAATTTCTTTCAGAGCCACTACCATCCCGAGCTCCTGCAGTTCTTCTATGCAAATAAAATCCTGTAAACACAGAGCAGCAGGGAGGTGGGTCCCGGAGCGCATGGCTGGGGGCTGGTAGTCCCCCTCTTTTAACCCTTCGGATGCTCCGTTGCCTCTGGTGATTGCAATAGAAAATGGGATGTTGGGAGAGCAATTGATGGCAAACTTAAGACCGTGGAATTGCATAGTTACATCGAAAGTAAATTCTAAATAGCGTATCTCATTTTCTTCCACACAAGTTTGATGGTAAGGTGCGTCCTTTCTTTAAAACATTTAAAGTATATGTGGATTCAGTGCTTTTTTCTCAGCATTTTTCTTCTTAAGGATATCTCTGTGACCAACCTTTCTTTTTAATTTTTAAGGTTTAGGAGAATATTACCTGAAGTTTTTTTTTTTGTTTTTTTTTTAATCTGCTATTGATCCTTTGCCATTTGCTATTAATACCTTTTTCTGGCGAGACCTATTTAGAGTTGGCCAAGGTACTAAGAAGTTAGTGTGGAGGGCAGTTTCTAGATGCTCATCATTGTCAACAGCCAGTGTCTCCAAGATCATTCCAAACAAGAGTTAATAAAGAGAAAAAAAATCGATGAAGCATGTGTTGAAAAACCTCGAGGTAATGGTAATATGTGGAATACTAATAATGAATAATGTGTATTGAGCATGTTTACAGTTCACTGGGTACTACACACTTTGCAAATATTATTTAATATTCACAACAAGCTGTGAGAAAGGTACTATTAGTACCCTCATTTTATAGGTAAGAAAACTAAAGTGAAAGTCGCTCTCTTTGTGACCCCATGGACTATAGCCCGCCAGGCTCCTCTGTCCGTGGAATTCTCCAGGCCAGAATACTGGAGTGGGTAGCCGTTCCCTTCTCTAGGAGATCTTCCCAACCTGGAGACCGAACCCAGGTCTCCCGCGTTCCAGGCGGATTCTTTACCATCTGAGCCACCAGGGAAGCCCAAGAAAACTAAGGCCCAGGGAAATTAATTTGCCCAAGATTACCCAGAAATTAATCGAAGCGGAATTCAAACCCTGACTACAGGAGCCTACATTCAGTCAGCACACTGCCTTGTTATGGAATAACTGATGGATGGTTAGAAATGTAAAAAAATAAAACTAATTAAAAAAACCTGCCACTGCTGCTCTTCTGTTTGACTCAGTTAACTTTTGCTTTTATGTGTCCTGAGTATACATTTTTATTAATCATCTCTTGGCTACTATGTCAGTTTTTTGGTGATCAATCCTAGTTATAAGTGGGGTCACATTAATCTTATAATGAGTTAAATTTCACAGTCCCTCTTATAAAAATCTTATAGATTTATAAAAAGCAAAAAGTCTTATAAATCTTACAAGAAGGAAAATCTCACAGTCCCTCCCACCTTCCCTCCAGCCAGATGGCTTCTCAGTCTTCTCCTGGAAATCCTGGTATTTACTGCTGATCTTGGCGTTTGGGTCATACCTGGACCAACTATGTCCAGCCTTGAAACTGGAAAACACAAGGCCACAGATGCTGCAGGGGGATCGTAATGCCAGTCTGAGCACCAGGGGCTCAGTTTTCTGTCCTAGCTCTCCAAAGACAGGACCACATACACAGACAAGGGGGTGCGATGTGTCCTGGGAGGGACAGGCTGTGGGAGGGGGCAGAAGGGGCGGCTGGAGCCAGGCACGAGTGGGCTTGCTTGCTTCCTGTCAAGACAGGAAGTGACGTAGCAGTTGGGACCTGCGGTAACCACTAGCACGCGCTGGCAGGGCCACGTGCCGGTTCTAGCTATGCTTTAAGAGCCCCAGCAGCTTCCTGGTTTGCAGTCTGGGTGGAGCCAGCTGCTGCATCAACAGCCAGACTACCAGGAAGGAAGAAAAACAGCTGAAGTCTCCGTTTTGGAAGGAAGACCAAGGTAACTACACGGAGATGCCATGTGGAGGAGAACTGAGGACCCCTTTTATGGGGTTCCCCCTCTCAAGAAGGTTGTTCTCTTGCTCTCTGGGTATGTCCTGCTTGGCCAGTCCCCGATTCACTCACATGACTATACAATTCTCTTAATTATAAGGCTTAATTATTCCCTGGTAACTGATGAGGCCACCTGATATCAATTCCCCCCTGTAAATGGTAGCCTCCTCCTTCCTGGAGTAGAGAAGGAGGCTGCTGGCATGGCCCACCTGCCCTCTGCTGCACATGGTGAGTTGTTGCTCCAGGAGCCTTTGTGTCAGATCCCCTGTCTAAGAAACCATCAATGTCCCATTGCCATCTCTCGGCTCTTTGCTGTCTCTGGCCTCAAGGCTGGGCAACTGCAAAGCTCACAGGCCTTCAGGGTGCAGGCCACACCAGCCCATGGTGAGTTCTGAGACCCAGATGTAGGACACAAGTTGGCCGTTCTAGCCAGACCCTGTCGATCAAGCTACCCCAGCTAGCACCACATGGAAAAGAGATAAGCTGTCTCCATCAAGACCATCCCAAACTGCAGAATTACAAGTACGGAATCAAGTGAGCGGGGTTTCCCGGGTGGCGCTGGTGGTAAAAAACCCATCTACCAATGCAGGAGATGTAAGTGAGATGAGTTTGATCCCTGGGTCAGGAAGATCTCCTGGAGGAGGGCATGGCAACCCACACCAGCCTTCTTGCCTGGAGAATCCCATGGACAGAGGAGCCTGGCAGGCTACAGTCCATGGGGTCGCGAAGAGTCGGACATGACTGAATCAATTTAGTACGCAATCAAGTGAGTGTTGTTTTTAGTGACTAACTTTTGGGACAGCTTATCACTTAGCAAAAACAGGAAAAATTCTTGTCACCAGTGTTGCATTTTGGCTGGTTTTGTTCTTCTCTAAATAAGCTGTCTTTGAGTTTAAACTATCCTTCTAGAAAGTTAAATCATCATGGAATTCCGTGGTGAGAGCAAGGGCCCATGAGTTGTTTTTCTGTCTCTATCTGATGGGGTCTATGATAAGGAAACAGGCTTCCCTTGTGGTTCAGCTGGTAAAGAATCCGCCTGCAATGCAGGAGGCCTGGGTTCGATCCCTGGGCTACGAAGATTCCCCTGGAGAAGGGAAAGGCTACCCACTCCAGTATTCTGGCCTGGAGAAGTCCTGGATGAGTCCATGGGGTCGCAAAGAGTCGGACACGACTGAGCGACTTTCACGTCACTTCACATCATGATGAGGAAACATTTGGTGAATGACTGAGTAGTTCCAGACGAGTGGGAATGGAGTCCAAACTCTGCCATCCCGGGCTCTCAGCCATGGGCTCACACGCTTCCTTTCCAGTGTCTTCTGTTCCTCTCTCTGCTTCCATTCAGTTTGGCTGTTCTCTTCCCTGCACACTGCCTGGTCTCTAGGGCTCCCTGCCTTTGTACCGTCTGTTCTTCCTGCTTCAGATCCCCTCCCCCACTCACCCAGGCACACTTACACGCACACACATGCACATCTCACGTGTGTCTCTTGTCTGTACTCCCAGACCTGAATCAGACGCCTGATCCCCTTCCTCAGGGGAGAATTCCCGTCTCTGAATGCCCAGAGCACTCCAGCCACCTTAGGCCCCTTAACATCTTTTACCTCACTGAAAACTTTTTTAACCTGTAGGTCTGAAACTGCTAAAGGCGTCACCCTACCTCGCATATTTTTGTGTCTCCTGCGCGGTGCTGTGCTCAGTTGCTTCAGTCGTGCCTGACTCTTTGCAACCCTATGGACTGCAGCCCGCCAGGCTCCTCTGCCCATGGGATTCTCCAGGCAAGAACACTGGAGTGGGTTGCCATGCCCTCCTCCAGGGGATCTTCCCTGACCCAGGGACTGAACTCACATCTCCTGTGTCCCCCGTATTGCAGGCGGATTCTTTACCACTGAGCCATAGGGGAAACCCTTTTATCTCCTGTATGACCTCATAGGTGCTCAGTAAGTGATTAGAAAATGAATGTTGACTGCAAGGAGGAAGAGTCTGAAAGTCATCTGAAGTTATCACTCCTCAGGAGGAGCCTGTTTTGACAAATGAAAGTGACCTTTCTCTCCTTATAACCCATCTACAGGTTACTTTTATGCTTATGTATTTAAAGTTTTTCTTTCCCCAGGCGGTGCTTGTTAAGCTGAATGCCAGCCTAAGGCCATGATTTGACATTTCTTACTTTTAAACCCTAGACATCGGGACTGTCGAATGAATGAGAGCGAAAGGAGAGTTCAAGCACTGCCAGGCTAAGCGGTCAGGGTGGGGATGTGCATGTAGCTTGGCCCCGGCTTTAGGTCACTCATGAGATGGGGTTTTCTTAAAGGGAGAGGAGAAGGGAGAGAAAAAGACACAGAAGGAAGTTGAGGACCTAACAAGTGTGGTTAGTACTGGTCATCGGTGTGAACCGAATCCTGGGGAGTAATTGAGAGAATGCTTCACACGTTAGAAAAACACTAGAGTGGGTTTTGTTAAAAGAAATGGCAGCCGAGTAGGAGAGCCAGCAGGTAGTGCTATAAACCAGGCAGACACGTATTGGTGCTTTTCTGCAGTTTCCAAGTTGTCTGCAGTAAGCCTGTATTACTTTTATAATCATAGAACACATACCAGAATGGTCTTTTAAGGTAAAAATTAAATGCCTATCAGTGTATAAAGTGATATGCTTTGAAAAGCCTGGGATGGCCATTGTTCACTCTCAGTAAATATGTGTTTGCCTTTGTTCTTTTGTCGCATTTCTGTTTTAACTTGTTGATGACATAACCTGTCGATAAGTGAAACTGCTTATGGTTGACTATCGGTGTATTTATATTACAGAATTTACGTTCTTCCAGTCCGACCTTAGTATAGTAAGTGTTTTCTGTATTTATGTATGTGTTAAAAGGCTCCTATTATTTACCAAGTTAAGCACAGACCTCTAAGCCTGACACATAAGATTCTTCATAGACACCAACCTCTAATTTCCCTTGGCACTTCTTAAATTCCTACTTCCTGAATGTTTCACCATCCATGTCCTTGCTTCCACCTACCATTCCCTGGGTCAATTCCAACCGCCCTTCTTCTCCCGAGGGAGGGCAGAGCAGTTGGGAGGATGCGGCCTGGAATTTGGCCCCACAAGTGTGAATCTGGCTCTGCCACTCACCTGCGTGACCCTGTAAGTCAGTGCACCACGCCTCAGTGTGCTGATCTCTAAAATGGAAACGATAACTCAGAGTTGTTGTTCTACAAAGATTCAGTTAGATAACAGGGAGCACTTCACATAGTGCTTGGCTCATAGATGGTGCCCTGCAAACACCAGTTAATTTTGCTCCTCACCCGCAACCCACTCTCCAGATATTGTTCCTTCTCTTCCTGAAGGCACCCAGGTGTTCAGCGAGGTCCATTCCGGCCTGCAGCGTGGGGATGTGAGTCTGATCCTGATCCTCCCCAGTGAATGATTGGAATCCCAGGGACAGCTGTGCACCCTGCCCCTCACCAGGCACCCAAGACTAACTTTGAGCCTTGGCTCAACAAAGATGGCTGAGTTTATAGAATTGCAAATGCTGGTGCCTCAACAAAGCCTGAATCTGTCACCTTGTAGGCTTTGGAATGGCTTAATGCATTTTAATAAGGAAGAATCATAACTGAATAAGAATAACAAGTTGTTCTTTCCCGCTGGGTCCTTGCTGTGAACACTCAGAGCAGGAGCCAGGCCTTTTCTTGCTCCGGGAATGGCTTCAAGGGCTCTGTTCATTCCGTCCTAACATTCCCAACAGCACCGTTAATCATTCTGTGTGAATCTTCGGGTGATATCATGTTAATAATTAACGCCTCACCTTCTGTTTCCAAATGCGACTGCCGTGATCCTGTTCCTTTCAAGCTAATGAGTTTCCTGCAGCGCTTTGCAAATGTTAACCAGGAAATGGCCCGAATGTCTCCCTTCAAGAAGAAATGTTTTTCAGAAATGTAGATCAGAGAGTTAAAATTGTTTGCTAAGCCTTGCTAGTAGAGACACAGGGCTCTGCTATAGCAAAATATGTGAACAGAAGTTTAAAGCTTTCCACGTGCTCACTCGCACTGACTCATCAGCAGATACAGCCTCCCTGGAGAAGGAGAGATGCTTGACTCCCTAATTTGACATCATGTGCGCTGGAAGGACACAGGACTAGGCATCTGAAGACACTCCCTGACTTTGTCACCTACCTACTGGCTGGTTACCTTCAGCAAGTCATATAACCTCTCAGAGTCTCGGTTCCTTCCTCTGTGAGATGGGAGAGAAACTCACCACACAAGATATTCTGATGATCAGATGAAGCAGTCTGTGTAAATTGTAAATTGTTATTCCAAGATGAGGAATAGTAGTCAGTCATTATCGTAGCCTATTTATCCAAGGGAAAGTGGTAGAAAGAATGAACTACAATATTAACACAGGCTTCTGTTTAAAAGGAACGGTCAATATATAATAATCTTAAAAACAGTAAAATTAGCTATGGTACATGGTTTTACATCAAGATGCTTTGCCAGATAACAGGTCCCCCTGTTAACTCTGTGAAATAGGATTCCGTTTACAAGTTCAACGTGAATCTATTTTGTACAATTTAGTTACACCCAAACCTTTTCTCTATGATAGGACAGCAGTGTTCAGAAATCATGGCACTTTTTTTTTTAGATCCCTCAAATATTGGGATCAAGTTTAACTCAAAACATTTATGACTCTGTTAGGGAAAAATAAAAGTTGCAATCTGTTTGGATTTAGAGCTGTTAGAGTGGCAGTTTATTTTTTTAGACCCTTATAAGCCTGAGAAGAACAATCCAAGGAACGGAGATTTTCTGACCAGCAGGAAAATCAACACCATGTCCAGAATGCTGGATTAAATTAATTCACTAGTGAGCTCATTTTACAACCATAGCAAACAAATTCAATTCCCTAAACAGAATTTTATGACTTAAGGGAACAAATCCAATTTCCTGTATTAAACACAGTGTACTTGTTTAGATGGTTAACTGGTTTTATTTGTAAGTGTTGTTTCTGATTAATGCTCGGTAAACAAAGAAAGGCTATTAGCTTGACAATGGAATACACACCGTGAGTCTGTTCACAGTCAGCCCTCAGTTTATTGAGCCTCATTGTACTGCCTTTCCCACATACTGCATGTTTTACAAATCAAAGGTTTGTGGCAAGCCTGCACCAAGCACGATGCTGCTGCTACTGCTGCTAAGTCGTTTCAGTGTCCAACCCTGTGCGACCCCATAGACGGCAGCCCATCAGGCTCTCCCGTCCCTGGGATTCTCCAGGCAAGAACACTGGAGTGGGTTGCCATTTCCTTCTCTAATGCGTGAAAGTGAAGTCGCTCAGTCGTGTCCAACTCTTAGCGACCCCATGGACTAAAGCCTACCAGGCTCCTCCGTCCGTGGAATTTTCCAGGCAAGAGGACTGGAGTGGGGTGCCATTGCCTTCTCCGGCCGAGCACGCTAGGGGTGCCCTGTGCCTTACGTTGTGTCCCTGTGTCACATGTTGGTAATTCTTGCAATATTTCAGACTTTGGCATGATTATATTTGTTAAGGTGATCTGTGATCAGTGATCTTTGATGTTACTTTTGTAATTGTTTTGGGGGCCACAAACATGCCCATGTAGGAAAGTGGACCTAATCCATATATGTTGTGTGTGTTCTGACCGCTCCAACATCCAGCTGTCCCCTCACCTTTCCCTCTAGTCGGGCCTCCCTATGCCCTGAGACAAAACAACATTGAAATTAGGTCAGTTAATAACCTAGGTCAGTTAATAACCCTACAGTGGCCGCTCAGTGTTCAAGTGAAAGGACGAGGAGCCCATCTCTCATTTTAAGCCTAGTCATTTCTAACTTTTGTTTTAATGAGGAAAGCATGTCAAAAGCTGCTGCTGCTGCTAAGTCGCTTCAGTCGTGCCCGACTCTGCGTGACCCCATAGACGGCAGCCTACCAGGCTCCTCCATCCATGGGATTCTCCAGGCAAGAACACTGGAGTGGGGTGCCATTTCCTTCTCCAATGCATGAAAGTGAAAAGTGAAAGTGAAGTCACTCAGTCGTGCCCGACTCTTAGCGACCGTATGGACTGCAGCCTATCAGGCTCCTCCGTCCATGGGATTTTCCAGGCGAGAGGACTGGAGTGGGGTGCCATTGCCTTGGGCATCCCAAATGGCACTAGTGGCAGAGAACCTGCCTGCCAATGCAGAAGACCGAAGAGATGAAGGTTCGATCCCTGGGTCGGGAAGATCCCCTGGAGGAGGGCATGGCAACCCACTCCAGTGTTCTTGCCTGGAGAATCCCCATGGACAGAGGAGCCTGGCAGGTTACAGTCCATGGATTGCAAAGAGTCAGACACGACAGAAGTGACTTAGCACGCACACACATCACGCGTGTCAAAAGCTCAGACAGGCCAAAACTAGACCTCTTGTGCTAAGCAGTTAGTGAACAAACGAATCATAGGAAAGTGAAAGAGCCCACTCTGACCTAGAGAAAGTGTTAGTGGTCTGGATGAAAGATCAAACCAGTCCCAACATTCCTTTAATCCAAGGCCAAATCCAGAGCAAGGCCCTTATCTCTCAATTCTAAGAAGTCCGAGAGAGGAGAGAGAGCCGCAGAAGAAAAGCTTGAAGCTAGGAGAGGTTGGTCAATGAGGTTTAAGGAAAGAAGCCATTTCCACTATGTCAAAGTAGAAGCTGAAGCAACAAGTGCTGATGTAGAAGCCGCAGCAAATTATCCAAAAAATCCAGGTAAGATAATTAACGGGAGGAAGTAACTGCAGAGGTGGTGGAAATAGCGAGAGAGCTAGGACTAGAAGTGGAGCCTGAAGATGTGACTGAATCGCTGCAACCTCATGATAAAACTTGAATGGAGGAGAGGTTGCTTCTTATAGATGGGTAAATGGTTTCTTGAGATGGAAGCGACTCCTGGTGAAGATGCTGTGAAGACTGCTGAAATGGCAGCAAAGGATTTAGCAAAAGTAAAGTAAAGTGAAAGTCGCTCCGTTGTGTCCGACTCTTTATGACCCCACAGACTATAGAGTCCATGGAATTCTCCAGGCGAGAATACTGGAGTGGGTAGCCGTTCCCTTCTCCAGGGGATCTTCCCAACCCAGGGACTGAGCCCAGGTCTCTTGCATTGCAGGCGGATTCTTTACCAGCTGAGCCACAAGGGAAGCCCAAGAATACTGGAGTGAGTAGCCTATCCCTTCTCCAGGGGATCTTCCTGACTCAGGAATCAAACTGGGGTCTCCTGCATTGCAGGTGTATTTTTTACCAACTGAGCCATCAGGGAAGCCAAGGATTTAGACTGTTCCCTAAACTTAGTTGATAGAGCAGTGGCGAAGTTTGAGAGAATTGACTCTGCTTTTAAAGAGGTTCTACTGTGGGTAAAATGCTTTCAAGCAGCATTGCATGCTACAGGGAAATAATTCATGAATGGAAGAGGCGATTAGTGTGGCAAACTCTTGTCTTATTTTAAGAAATTGCCACAGCCGCCCCAAGGAACCACCACCTTGATCAGTCAGCAGTCATCAATATCAAGGCAAGAATTCCACCAGCAAAAAGATTATGACCCACTGAAGGCTCAGGTGATGGTTAGCATTTTTTAGGAATAAAGTATTTTAAAATTAAGTGATGTACGTTGTACATTGCTTTTTGACAAGTGCTATTGTACACTTGATAGACTACAGTATAATGGAAACATAACTTCCATACGTACTGGGAAACAAACAAAAATCATGTGACTGACTTTATTACAGTATTTGCTTTATTGCAGTGGTTTAGACCTGCAATAACATTTGCTTACTTGGATCTGTGTTGATTTCTAGACCTAACTATGGATGAACCTCCTTGCGCTACTTTTCCCAAGAAAAGTAATGGCTAGCGTAGCAGTTTGGACATCACAAGGCTTTTTATTAAATATGATTTAAACATACATGTCAATAAATGAAGTCTGCCTGAGGGATCAAAGCCTGTAACTTCTGGTTTCCCTTGTATCGATGCAAAGCTGTTCCCAGCTGCCTCCCTCTCAGACTGTAGTGTGGGGAGGTGATGGAGGGGGAATGTGGGTTTATACCTTTTCTAAGGAAGCGTCCAAATCTTACCCTGGGTGCTTCTAAGTATTCCTAGAGTTGGAGCCTGCGGTGTGGCAAGTGGCCTAAGTCCATGGGAGAGGACTGAATCTCAGGCTTTTTTCACTTACAGTGTTTTTTAGTAAGAGCTTTCCTGGTAGCTCAGATGGTAAAGAATCTGCCTGCAATGCAGGCAACTCACGTGTGATCCCTGGGCTGGGAAGATCCCCTGGAGAAGGGAATGGCAACCCACTCCAGTGTTCTTGCCTGGAGAATCCCATGGACAGAGCCTGGAGGGCTACAGTCCATGGGGTTTCGAAGAGTTGGACACGACTTGGCAACTAACACTTTGACTTTCATTTAGTAAGAGCAGTGAATGGTGATCTCTCAAGCAGTGAAGGCACCAGACAAAGATTTTTTCCCCACGGGTGGGCATGGAACAGCCACTCAAAATGAAAAACCAACTGGCAACTGCCTTGTCTCTTTTCCCGCTCACTCCTCCCTTCTTCTCTTTCTGGCCCTCCCCCGGCTTCGCTGGGCTGAATAAACGCACTCTCTGTGCTATGTGATGTTTTGTATGAAGAGGTGTTGGACAAAATACAACAAGGGGCTCACTGAAAGGTTCCCACTGGGATGGGATTTGCCATCCCAGCGGGATGTGCGATGTGCGGGGTGAGGGGGTGGAAATCATTTCTGGCCTCAAAACTCAATTCCTGGGACTTCCCCTGCCACGAGGGTGGGGTGGGGTTGGGGTTTGGGTTTGATCCCTGTGATTCCTTGCTGGGGAACTGAAATCCAGCTTGCATGACAAACAAGAAAACAAACAACCCCCCCCCCCTGCCCGCCTGCCCCCAGCTTCGTCCACCCTGTTGCGAACAGAGCTGCCCCCAAGGGCCCAGCTGGCCCTTTTCTTTGTTTTTCTGAGCACAGCCCTTTCACTTCCGGGTCAGCTCCCTGAGTGACCACTTGATACTCAGTTTGGGCTTCCTACTCTTCTGCTGGTTTATTCACTGTTACCACAGGTTTGAAGGTTGCCTGGAGATATCCCAGCACCCCAGTCTGCCCTGGAGATCTCCAAGTACCCTACTCTGCCCTGCCCTCTCTAGGACTATTTAACAGCACAAGCTGAACTAACCACACAGAGTCTACAGGGAAGGCAAGCGTGGTCCGTTAGGACTGCTGTCCACCCCCTCCTGTCATTAGGCTGCTATTTCTCACCAAATTTAAGCCTATTCCTTTAATGGTATAACTTCCAGAACTCAGTGGGGCATTGTGTGTGTGTGTGTGGGTACAAGATATATGTTCTGCAGAGAGAGAAACTTTCCCAAATATACACTACTTATGGAAGAACCTGTATTTCAAAGAGTGCTGGAAAACTCAGTGGAGTTGCTTTAAAACCACCTCCATCCTCTGTAGCAAATAGCCCAATCTAACCGGGCTCACATTTTCTCTTCTTTCTTTTCTTTCCCCTGAGGCCCTTAGGATTTGACAGCCAACTTTTGGGCTCTAGCAGTAAATCCCTTCTCCCATGCATCATTACATTCCTAAGAGTTCAGGGCTCTTGGAGACCAACTAGGACCTTGGCACTTCTTGGAGAAGGCCTTCTATATTAAGAACTGCTGCTCTTTCCCTGGGACCCCATTGGGAAGTGCTGCCTGCAGGATTCTGCCCACGTGGCTGGCCTGGTATGAGCTAAGGTCTTCACCTTGGCTGCATGGAATATTCCTGGGAAGAGAGGCGCTCTGAGTGGGTGACAGCTAACAGTGGTGTCGGGCAGAGGCAGCCTAGCTGGATGGAGTGGAGGCAGGTGTGAGGCCCTCCTCATTTCTCTCTGTAGCTTCGTGAGACCCCTTCTCACCTCCTCTTCTGAAAGTCATCACCAGGGGCCCTCAGCCCTGGGTGTAATACCCTTTGCAGCCCCAAAGCCTGCTATCTTAGACCAGGGGTCCAGGCAGAGAACTTTTGGCGGGGGGCGGGGGTGGGTACCCATGCTCAGATGCATGTGGCAGGAGCCCCAGGTGAACCTCCCTTCTTGGCCTGGCCCTGACTTTTTTTTCTGCTACAATTGATAATCAATAATTCCATATTCTATTTCATAAGGGCCCTGTTCCTGTGCATTTATCCACATGCCTCTTTTAGCTATCAGGGCTGTTTGGGGCCCAGTCAGGGGTAAGGTCCTCATGGCTGCATGAACCTGTCAGAGGTTCCCACAGCCTCTCCACTCATTCTGTACGAGGACAGTACAAGAAACTGCATGTCTGCCCTGTAACCTCCCTCCCTAAGTAGGATTATGCTAGAATCTAGACTATCATAGCTAAGTGTGGAAATGGTCATTATCACTATATTTTTTTTTTTTTGAAACTCAGCTTTCTCTTCTTAAATATTGATAGCAGTATTTCCTATCTTGTTTCCAGCAGCTGGGGGGGACACGCCCTCTGCAGGTCAATGCTGCAGCTGGGGGCAGTCTGCATGATGGGTTCCCAGCGTCACCGGCAGAGTGGGCTCTGTCAAAGGGTCTCCTGGGTGTTGAGCAGTCACTCAGGGTGTTGCTGAAGATGGCCTGTTCCTGAACATTCTGAACGAGTTGGTCAGAGGTGGGACAGGCGAGGCTGGGAGCACCTCGGGTGACTCTGATGTGCAGCCTGGTTTGGGAACAGCGCTCCACCTGGCTGAACATTGGGATCACCTGAAGGGTCTTACCTAGGTGCCTAGTTATACCACAGACCCATGACCTCAGACTTTCTAGGGCTATGACCCAGGTATCAGTAATTTTTTAAAAAGTCCTCTGCTGCTTTCAAAGGTAGAATATTGATGAAGGCACTTACCTGGTGGTCCAGGGTTAGTTAAGACTCAGTGCTTTCAATGCAGGGGTTGTGGGGTCAATCCCTGGTTGGGGAAGTAAGACTCCCACATGCTTTGTGGCAGAAAAGAAAGAAGGAGGGAAGGGAAAAAGGAAGAAAGAAAAAAATATTGATAAAGACCTTATGCAAAGTGTAAGAAGCCAAAGGACAAATACTATTAGGTTGGTACAAAAGTAATTGTGGTTTCAGATCGTGAATTTAAAATTTTTAACTAGACTCAAACACATCTTTATTAAGGAACCATTACAATCAACACATTTTTGCCAATGAGAAATAAGTGTGTTTATTCCTGTAATGTAAAAATCCATGCTTTGAGAATTCTTGGAAAGCATTTTCTGCCTCCTGCTGTTTGTGGAAGCATTTTCCCTGCAAAAGTTTGTCTAGATAGATGCTTGAAGAAGTGGTAGTCAGTTGCTGAGAGGTCACGTGAATGTGACAGATGAGGCAAAACCTCATAGCCCAATTTGTTCAACTTTTGAAGTATTGGTTGTGCGACATGCTGTCAGGCTCTGTCATGGAGAAGAATTGGGCCTTTTCTGTTGACTAATGCCTGCTGCAGGCATTGCAGTTTTCCGTGGCGCTCATCAATTTGCTGAGCATACTTCTCAGACGTATGGTTTTGCCGGTATTCAGAAAGCTGTAGTGGATCAGAGGGGCAGCAGACCACCAGACAGTGACCATGACCTTTTTTGTGGTGTAAGTGTGGCTTTGGGAAGTGCTTTGGAGCTTCTTCTTGGTCCAGCAACTGAGCCGGTCATCACCAGTTGTCATAGAAAAATCCACTTTTTGTCACGTGTCACAATCTAAATGAGAAATTGTTCATTGTTGTTGCATAGAATAAGAGAAGATGACACTTCAAAATGATGATTTTTTTGATTTCCAGTCAGTTCATGAGGCACCCACTTATTTTCCTCTTTCCAATTTGCTTCAAATGCTGAATGACCATAGAATGGTTGATGTTGAGTTCTACGGCAGCTTCTCGTGCAGTTGTAAGAGGGTCAGCGTCGATGATTGCTCTGAATTGGTTGTTGTCCACTTCTGATGGCTGGCCTGCACTCCTCATCTTCAACACTCTCATCTCTTTTGAAAACTTATTCAACCGCTACTACACTGTACGTTCGTTAGCAGTTCCTGGGCCAGGTTGTTGATGTTGGGGGTTGTTCCCACTGCTGTATGACCCATTTTGAATTGGAATAAAAAAATTGCTTGAATTTGCTTTTTGTCAGTATAATTTCTGTAGTCTAAAATAAATATAAAATAAACAGTAATAAGTCAATAGCAAAAAAAATAGCGAGAAATGCTCATTAAACTGATGTGTAACATAACCACATTTATTTAAGAATGAATTCCAATATTAAATGGCAGTGTTCAACAATGCAAAACTTCAATTACTTTTATGCCAATATATCATGTTATATATATAACCAGATATAAACCTAATAAACCATTTCATTTGAAATTGAGGTACCTAGAGTAGTCACATTCCTAGGGATTGACAGGCTCTGGGGGAGAGGGAAATGGAGAGTTAGTGTTTAATGCGCATGGAGTTTCTGTTTGGGAAAACGAAAATATCCTGATGATGGATGGTGGTGATATTTCTCAACAATGAGAATAAACTTAAGAATCCACCTGCAATGTAGGAGATCCGGGTTCAATTCCTGGGTTGGAACGATCCTCTGGAGGAGGGCACGGCAACCCACTCCAGTATTCTTGCCTGGGGAGAATCCTGTGGACAGAGGAGTCTGGTGGGCTACAGTTTGTGGGGTCACAAAGAGTCAGACACGACTGAGCGACTAAGCACAGCACACCATTGAACCTTTCATGTAAAATGTTTAAATGGTAAATTTAATTATATAGATAAAGGTTGTGCTGCCTTCAGGACCGTGGTTTCTCAGCTTCCCTAACACCTCGAGGAACGGAGCGAGTGCAAACTGCGGTCCCTTTCAGCCAGCCGGTGAGACTCACCTTAATCAGAGGGAGAAAAGCAAAGCCACTCAGTGACCAGAAGAGGGCGCCAACGCCCTGCCTTTCTTCCGCTCAGAGTCCTCCAGGGAAAAGGGTGGTGCAGGATTTCCAGGGCACAGCGGGAACTCTCGGAGTTGGAAAGGCTTTTGTCCTGCTGCTGCAGGTAGAGGTGGGAGGGGAAGGTACCATTCTTCACCACAAGGGCAGAAAGTTTCTTTCGTTTCTGTCTCCAGCCCTTCGATAAGAATTTGTTGAAGCTTTTTGTACTTGGTTGGCAATTGTGTAAGGATTAGTCTACCTTGTTACCTGAAGACTGCAGGTGCATGTCTGGGCTTTTGAGATGGCCCTGCCCTGCGGTTCGCCTTGGCTAGGGGCTGCCCCGGCAGAAGCACCTCCCCCTTTTTCCTGGGACTGGCTAATTTCCCTCACTCCATGCCAGCTCCTTGTCCATATGTTTTTTGTTTTGTTCCACTTTTTGACTTTTTTTTGGTGATAATACTTCTATAACAGAAAGCTCACTATTTAAATAACTTTTAAGTGTGCTATTCAATGGCATTAAGTATATTCAGTGTCTTGCATTCATCACCACTCTACAGTTCCAGAACTTTCTCATCACCCCAAAGGAAAACCCTGTACCCTTTAAACACTTCTACTTCTCACTCCCCCTCCCTGCCCCCACCCCAAATCCTTGCAACCGCTAACCTGCTTTCTGGGTATTTCTTATAAACGCAGTTGTACAATATATGGTCTTTTGAATCTGTCTTCTTTTGTTTAGCGTTTTTAAGGTTCATCCAAGTTTAGTGTTGATATGATACTGTGAAACGAACAGTTGTTAAGTGGAGCTCAGGGTGCTGGTGGTGAGTCTCCCAGTTCAACAAACCGTATGAGAAACTGAAATAGAGGCGTGCGTACTCACAGGTCCTGGAGGAAGTGCCTGCCTCGAGGGGCCATGTGGGCAGGTCAAGGCCCAGACAGAGAGAGGCATGGCTTTGTGGGCACATGCCTCCCACCTTGGGACACATGCTTCGTGAGTGGAGCATTTTTTGTTTTGTTTTCGTTTTGCCATGGAAGGGTTTTACTATTGCGTGTCATCTTTCTTGAATTCTTTTTTTTTTTAACTTTATTTTAGTTGAAGTGTAATTTGCAATATTATATTGGCGTCAAGTGTAGACCATAGTGATTCAATGTTTTTAGAGATTATACTAGATTTAAAGTTATTCTAAAATATTGGCTGAATTCCCTGTGTCGTACAATATATTCTCGGAGCTTATTTATTTTATAAATGTGCTTTGTACTTGTTAATACTCTACCATCATCTTGCCCTTCCCCACTGGTAGCCACTAGTTTTTCTCAACATCTGAGAGTCTGTTTCTGTTTTGTTGCGTTCACTCATCTGTTTCATTTTTCAGAGCCTACATACAAACGATAATATATGGTATTTACCTTTCTCTGTCTGGCTTTTCTCCCAAGCATAATATCCTCAAGATCCATGCATGTTGTTGCAAATGTCAGAATTTCATTATTTTTATGGCTGAGTAATAGTCTGTTGTATACATGTGTGTGTATGTGTGTGTGTATATATAGATACATACATATATATGTGTGTATATATACATATGTATGTATGTATATATATACACACTAAAGGCTTCCCTGGTGGCTCAGCAATGAAGAATCTACCTGCCAATGCCGGAGACACGGGTCTGATCCCTGGGTCAGGAAGATCCCCTGGAGAAGAACATGGCAACCCATTCCAGTGTTCTTGCCTGGGAAAACCCATGGACGGAGGAGCCTGGTGGGCTGCAGTCCACAGGGTCACAAAAGAGTAGGACAGGACTGAGCACCTGAACGAATGAATGAACACAGCGTTTGCCAAAGATCCACTCATTTTCTATAAGGGGTTTTAACTATTCATTGTAAGGATCAGACTTCTCTCAGTTTCTACTTACTTTTCACCTGGAAATTCCTTATGGCAACTGTGAAAGTGGGTGCCCGTCGGATGCTTGTTCTTTGAGAAGTTGACCTCCTGTCATTTGTATGACCGTGAAGGTTATGACTATTAAGCTAGATAAAGTCAGAGAGATCTGAAGAATTCAATCAAATGGCATTTTGTTGCATTCAGATGGATTTGTGGATTGTAGGGAGACTATGACAAGAATTCATGAGAGAAAAAAAGTAAATAGTCACATCCCCTCAAGCGGCTGCCAGTGACTTAGGAACACGATCATTCAAACTCAAGAATGAGGAAAGATGTGATGAATTCAAGCAACTTAACCAGTAGGATCACCCTGACAGATTGTGGTTAAGGTAATCCATTAGAATCACTCTACTAATAAAGGCACGTTGCACACAGGCATGTCCCTTTATATAATAATAATAAGAAAAATTGTTCAGTCCTTTTCTATGAGTTGAGTTCATCTGAGCCAGACAAATGCTGTCATAGTGAATTAATTTGTCACCAAGATTGTTGGGAAAGATTAACCTCCTCTGACAAGTGAAGCTTATACCTCCAAGTGAACAAACACCATTTTCTACAGTAAACATCCTCTCAAATGTAGTTGCAAAAAACAAACATATTAGTCTTAAGATTTTAAGTCAAAATCCTTGGAAATATAAGGGTAAAACTTTTAATATCACAGCAAATATCTTTGCACTTTCTAGCAAACTAGACAGAATTTCAACTCTGATGACAAGATACAGAGTGTAAACAGAATTAGCTTATGTTATTTGTTCACAGGTGTGTAAATATTCACTACTATTTCCTGTTCTACCTAACAAGATTTAATGGCGACCCCAGGACTTCTGTCTAGAGAGCACCTGTATCAACAATCTCTCATTTTCTCAGGGTTCTTTAACAACGGCTGATTCCTGGGGATCTGCTTCCTCTCCCATTTTCTAGCTGAAGCTGAATGAAAGAATTTGTAGTTTATGATCTCTGTTTCCATAATCCCATTCAGAAGGCCTGGGCTTTTAGACTCACCCTGGCACAATGACTATGGAAGATGATTCAGTTTCTCCACATCCTGGAGACCTACAGTTTCCGTTCTTACCTCCTGCCAGAATCTCTGGTCAGTTTGCAAAATGGTCAGCTGAAGGGAAACCTCAAAGTTTGCTTGGAAACCCACTAGATGATTAGAATTACTTAATTGTTCCCTCCGTGGGCGTTATAAATTGAATTGAAAGACAAATTGAAGCTCTAATTTCCAGTATCTCAGAATTCGATATTGAATTTCCCTGCTGGTCCTGTGGTTAAGACTTTGAGCTCAATACAGGGGGGCCCTGGGTTTGATCCTTGGTCAGGGAAAAAGACCCAGAATGCCACTAAGAGCCCTCATTTTCACAGCAAAGATTCTGAGTGCTGCAACTAAGACCCAGCATAGTCAAAAAAAAAAAAAAAAAAAAGAATGTGGTTTTACTTGGGAAAAGGGTCTTTGCAGCTTTATCCAAGTTAAGATAAGGTCATTAGGGTGGGCCCTAATTCTGTGAGAGGTATCCTTATAGAAGGGGGAAAATTGGACTCAGACACACACAGAGGGAAGACAACATGAAGAAACACGGCGAGAATGCCATATCAAAATGGAGGCAGAGTGGACCTGACCGATGAAGCTGTAAGCTGAAGGACTCTAAGGATTGCCCCCTGCCGTCAGAAGCTGGGAGAGGTAAGGATGGATTCTACCCAGAGGCTCACAGGGAGGACAGTCCTGAAATCACCTTGATCTCAGACTTCCAGCTTCCAGAAGTTTATGAGAGAATAAATTTCAATGGTTTTAAGCTACCCAGTTAGTGAAACCTTTAACCTGGGAGTGACTTGGAATTGACAACAGAGATTATGAGGCAAACCAAATCCATGGTGTCACTATCGTGTAAAATCTGGTAATAATTTGCATGTACTGGTCTTTGTCTTAGCCCACACACCCCCATCCCACCCGCTACCTCACCTCGGGAAGCAGAGCTGCTATGATGGGATTTGGGCAGGTAATTTGTTTTGATAAGGAAAGCCAGGGAATAGGAGTAACACAATAAAACAGGGTGCGTCAGATGGTAAAGAATCTGCCTGCAACGTGGGAGATTCGGGTTCGATCCCTGGGTCAGGGCAGATTCCCCTGGAGGAGCGCATGCATGCCAACCACTGCAGTATTCTTGCCTGGAGAATCCCAGGGACAGGGGTGCCTGACGGGCTACAGTCCTTGGGGTCACAAAGAGTCAGACATGACAGCGACTTCCACTCACTCTCAATTGAGTTGGTCATTGCAGTGGGTCACTGAGGCCCCATCCTTCAAGCGCCTCTGAGGAACCGTGTGGAATACACCGGGGAATGGTCTGCTCAAGGGACAGTGGAGGAGACCAGAGCAAGAAACCAGTGCTTCTGGGTTCTCCCGCATGACCTCAACTCCCTTACACTTCCGGGTCGGTGCGTGTGTTCAGGAACAGTGAGTGGCTCACAAGGGGTCCTTGGCCTTGGAACTGAGGAGCAAGACAAGGGTGAAAAGCAAGGAACTGCAGGTGGAGATGCTGTCAGGCCTCGTCTGTGCAAAGCTGGGCCCCAGCAGTGACTAGTGCAAAAAATCTGGAGAATTTGGCTTATTAGAGGACTGAGCAGTTCATCTAGATTTTAAGCTGAAATGTCCAAGACAGCTTTAGTCTTTAAACAACATAGGAATATGTAGAAGAGTTTAATCATCATCTCGATAAATTTTATTAGATTTCTAAGAATTTCTTAGGTACTTGGAAAAGTTGTTCGGTTTGCCAGCCACTGACTTACTTTAAAAAGGAAATTGAGTGTGCTGGCTTTATCAGTACAGCTAAAAATATTTAAAGGAATTCAATTAAATTATGAAAGTGTTCTTAAAATCATTTGTGAAAATTTGAAAGATTTATAAATAGAACTTATTTCTAAATTGAACTTAAAAACTTCAAGAAAACCAAGGCTTTGAATTACCTGAGTATTAACTTTAAGTACAAAGTAGCTCCTGAATATTCTTTTCAATACAAAAAAGCCACTCCTAAAGACCAAAAAAAAAAAATTCCTAATTACATCTTTCCATCCTATGGAAATCATCATTCTTTTCTACACTGTTGATCATCTGAAAAGTGAGTTCTTCAAACATGGGATTAAATAGAACATATCCTTGTAATTTGCAACTTAACTTTTATTTCGGTTGGGGTTTTCTGGTTGCAAGCAACAGAAAGCAATTTTGGCAAAGCAAAGGGCATTTACTGGAAGAGTTCTGGGGAGCACAGAGAATCAGTGAAAAGGCTGGGATGCGGTCTCTGAAATGGATCAGCATCAGGTTTGATCAGTTATCTAAGCAGGGTGAGTGGACTCTGCCCCAGGCAGATTAAGTTGCAGGTATCAGACACTACTCTGGCTTTCATCTGCAAAAAAAAAAAAAAAAAAGGATTTAATACTGGGGGCAGCGTGCTTCCAAGATCCATGGACAGGCCAGAGGAGTGGGCTGTAGAACACCATCAGAAGCCTTGCCTGCCAAGGGAGCGCTAATTTCACCACTGCCAGGACTTGGAGCTGTCCCTCCTCACCTGTAGCCTCACTTCCTTGGCTGCAGAGCTTCCAAGTTCCCTGCAGGTCTCTCCTGGTGCTGGGATGACTGACACTCAAGCCACTTTCTCCCACCTTGCCCTGGAGAGTCATCCTCAGCACCTGGGGCCAGACCAGTGTGACCAGTGTCCTTAGCTCAGGCCCGGCTTTGTTGGGATTGATTCATTGCTGCAGAACAACTCTATTGACACTGCAGGATGTAAAGCAATGACCACATGATGTCACGGAAATGGTGGGCAGGCAATGCAGAAGGGCACAGGCCTCCTTGGCTCTGCGGTGCCTGGGGAGACGTCCATGGCTGGACTCTGGAGGCCAGAAGTCTTCTTGGCTCACCTACCAGGTCTCTCTCTGAAGCATGGGCGTGGCGGGGGCTGCCATCCAGAGCTTGCCACATGGTCTCTCGGGGATGTCATCTTAGGAGAGTGGGATTTCACGCATGGAAGCTCAGTTCTCCAAGGACACAGGTTCCGATGAGCAGGATGGAAGTCCACGGTCAAGGTGCCGCAGGTTGGGTGTCTGGTGAGAACCCACTTCCTCACAGATGGCCGTCTTCTCACTATAACTACATGCCTGGAGGGGCAAGGGGGCTTTCTTAAACCCCTCTTATAGGAGCACTGAAACCATTCATAGCTTCACTCTCATGAATGTATCACCTCCCAAAGGCCCCACCTCCTAATACCATCACCTTGGGGGTTAAAATTTCAACATGAATGTTCGGGGGGCACAAACCTCCAGCCTATAGCACCCACCTCCCCCCTCCAAGACCTCTCCATTACAGTCTACCCTCAAACCTGTGGGCCACCTGGGTGGTCCTCCTACCTTGGAGACCCAATTCCATAGCCCGGTCCAGCCATGAGTGGTTATGGAGCTGTGGACAGAGCACTGAAGCCCCGCATCCTTGGAGTTTTCATCTGGAGGTTTCCTCCCTCCCGGGCTGGGTGGGGTCAGACGTGAAGGCCCTCTGCAAGCTCAGAAGACGGCTCAATAGGGAGGCACAGGTGCTTTTAGTTGAAGGGCTGTAGTATTTCGTTTTCCTAGCTCTTGGCCCCAGTCTCTGGGCCTGACTCTATACTCATTCATGGAGGGAATAAGTGAAGTGATTTAACGTTGTCCTGGTTTTGCAGGCCAGGAAACAGGCACTGAGGGAGGAGAGGTCTGACCTGAGCTGAGGGACAGGCGATGCTTCAGATGGGTACTTGCTCATCACCTGTTATCTCTACCTCCAGATGTCTGCCGCTTTTATTGTCTGGCTTCCCTCCTAGCTCAGTCGGTAAAACATCCACCTGCAATGCAGGAGACCCCGGTTCGACTCCTGGGTCAGGAAGATCTGCTGCAGAAGGGATAGGCTACCCACGCCAGCCTGGGCTTCCCTTGTGGCTCAGCTGGTAAAGAATCCGCCTGCAATGTGGGAAACCTGGGTTTGCTCCCTGGGTTGGGAAGATCCCCTGGAGAAGGGAAAGGCTACCCACCCTGGTAATTCTGGCCTGGAGAATTCCATGGACTAAATAGTCTATGGGATTGCAAGGAGTCGGAACAACTTAGTGACTTTCACTTTCCCGTTTATTGTCTGGGTTGGTTGGTTTATTGTCTGAGGCCTGAGGATCATATTCAATCCACAGCCGCAAGAGCACTGAGGCTTCCTAAACTCAGCATCTCTTTCTCCTCAACTCAGCCGGTTCCTTCTCATTTCATTTCTTCCCTGATTCTGATGGAAGCTGGCTCCAGGTGCCAGGTCTGCCGGGCTTCCCAGGTGGTGCTAGTGGTAAAGAATCTGCCTGCCAATGCAGGAAACATAAGAGATCTGGGTTCGATCCCTGGGTTGGGAAGATCCTCTGGAGGAGGGCATGGCAACCCACTCCAGTATTCTTGCCTGGAGAATCCCATGGACAAAGGAGCCTGGCAGGTTATGGTTCATGGGGTCACAAAGAGTCAGACATGACTGGGGCAACTTAACCCGCACGCACATGCATGCCAGGTCTTCGAGTCAGGCTTTTGGAGGCAGAGTGGACATTCCTGGGCAAATCGTGCAGAGAAAAGCAGAGACCCACCTCCTGGCATGAGAGATCACTGTGGATGCCTCTTGCCGGGGTCACCTTCTAAGGGCAGCTGTGACTCCGCCCCGCGTCTTTCTCGTGCCTCTAGTTTTCCTGCCTGGTGCAGGTGTTCTCCATGTATCCAGATGGATGTCTGTTTTCAGCCTCCAGAAGGGCAGGTTGTGGAAAGAGGGCTGTTAGAGATGCTGCTGCTGCTAAGTCGCTTCAGTTGTGCCCGACTCTGTGCAACCCCATTGACGGCAGCCCACAAGGTACCCCTGTCCCTGGGATTCTCCAGGCAAGAACCCTGGAGTGGGTTGCCATTTCTTTCTCCAATTCATAAAAGTGAAAGTGAAGTCATTCAGTCGTATCTGACTCTTCGTGACCCCATGGACTGCAGCCTACCGGGCTCCTCCGTCCATGGGATTTTCCAGGCAAGAGTACTGGAGTGGGGTGCCTTCGCCTTCCGCCTTCCGGTTAGAGATGCTGATTAAGACAAATAGCTTTTGGGGGGGAAATACACAAAGACCAAGCTGAGTAACATTCTCATTCATATGAAAACAAGCCCCTGGGTGGCTGATGCCAGATGAGATAAGTGGAAAACATGACGTCATCATTCCGGCAGGAGTCTCTCTCTCTCCTTGGCGCCCCATGCCCTCCCTCTCCTCTGCGTCTCTTTCCATTGCCTCTTGTTGCCTCCTTCCTCCTCCCACTCTTTTAATCTCAGGGTAAATTCCCGTCCTTGCTCTCTCTTCACCACTCTTAGGGGCATCTTGTCTCCTTCTTCAGGGCCATTCTGACAAGAGCCATATGGAATATTTCCTGTCCTTTCAGATAAACTCCGTAACAGGGAGGTACCAGTGACGGATGGTATGAAATCTGTTGATTTCCGATTTCTGAGGGCGCTAAATTGGCCTTTTGACAAATGACAAACATCTTGGAGCCTCCTCCCCAGAGGAGAAGGGGTCTCTGATAGTGGAACTTCCTTCCCCACCCTAGGAATGGGGGTTGCTTTCTGTGTTTAGGTTTATTTTGGAGTCCTTGCCATGCTACAGTCCTATAGAGTAGCCAACCCATGAGGCTGGCAAATTCACGATTCAGCTGAGTAGAATCGTTTGGGGAGGTGGGAAAGGAAGGGACACTTCCTTCTGGCTAACTCTCTGTGGGGCTGCCCACCGCCCCTCCCGTCTGGAGCAGGTGGTCAGCAGACCCCGGACAGGAGCCCGGTTCTGTCTGTTCCTTTGTCTTGGCTCAGTCTGGTCAGATCTCATTTGCCTCTCCTTCAGGCCTTCGCAGCAGCTGCTGGCTGCTTTTTTGCAGCAATTTCCCCCTCCCTGCCTGCTGCCCATGCTTCTCCTTCCCCCCGGCAGCACCCCCTGTCCTCCTTGCACTTCCTAGTAATTCCATCACCAGGCGTTTGATCCAATTTGGGGTGCACAGCCTCCCAGGAGTGGCAGATGGAAGGCACCAGAGTCTGCAGGTGAAGAGCTGGCTTGGACTGCACCTGAGGTTGGAGCTGCTCGAAGCCTAGGAGCAGCCACGGTGGATCAGTTTCCAACCTCCTGCACCTGGCTGGGAGGTCCTTTAGGGTGGGAGTTTTGCACATCCTGCAGCTCAGCTCTGAGCACCACAGGGGTGCTTCATCTGCTGTGTTTAACCCTGTCCCGTCCTGCCTGGGGCTCTTGTTGCCATGGAGACTTGCGCAGAGCAAAACTCTTGTGGCCCTAGAGCCATCCATCCAGGTGTGTGTCTACCTAGCTCCGTCTTGTGAAGTAGTCATCTTTCCCACTACACCTATGCGCAGGACTACGTAAGAGGGTGTGCTTCTGGACTCATCACGTGTGCAATGGACATAGGACAGGGTTCACACCCCGAGTTGGGCAGGCGAGGAACCCAGGACTCCTCTCTCCTGGCCCCGAGTCTTCTTGCTACCATGCATACATGTGCCCCAGCCTTCTTGACATTTCTGTTTCCCTGCAGCCCACTTAACGGAGGATGAATCCATTCTCTGCCCTCTGTCTACTGGCCCCACTGGGCTTAAGCCTGGGCTCTGTAGCCTAGTCCCGTATCTCACAGCCCGAGCCCTGCTTCCCTGCCTCGGCCGCTCAATTTCACACACGCTGCCCAGAGCGCGGCTCTGACTCAGCCAGATCCCCTACTTCTGTTCTCACATCTGCCTCAGCACAGGGAGGCCCTCCTCTGGCCCCGACCCTAACTGGACCCTTTACTGACTCTTAACTGGACCCTATCCTTAACTCCCCCCACAGCACCCCTCACATTTGACACTAATTCTGTGAGTATTTTTCAGCAAGTTCTTAGTTTCTTGATGATCTAAAAATAATCCACCTCCTCCCCCTATTTTGAACTATTAACCTCTCTGCTCAGTGTATGAGGTTTGCATTTTGAAGCCCTGATTAAAATTGCTTAATATTCCTTCATAGCTGACAGCCACCCCACTCCCCCCAGGCTCGGTAGGAACACAACAGCAGTAAAGGTAGAAACTGTGGTTCCTTTCATCATGGTCATTATTTCTTGTTTTTTCCCCACTCGCCCCCAATACCCAGGGGAAGGGAGCTGGGAGCCACGGGCGAGGGAGGGGATGACAGGCAGGTGGAGGGTGCTCTGGGGAGGAGGGAGAAGGTGCCCCTGGTGTAAGCCCAGAGGGTCAGCTCGCTTGGCGGCTTCATCCTGGGGTGGTCGCTGATGACTGCACCCTCTCAGTCATGAGGCGATCAGAACGCACCGCCCTCCAAATATATCCGCTTTGGCATAAAGATTATTTTGAGCTGAAGGCAATGAAGAATCAAAAGATGGAGAAAGAAACCCTCTGGGGCTGCTTTCCTCATCTGATTAGAAGCAAAAAATTCTGGGAAATAAGGCTGCTATAAATTCCTTCTAAAGGGCAGATTTACCCTGCAGAAGGGAGAACTCGAGTAAAATCCACACCAAATCCCTCCCCTAGCGGGGCTTTGTGGCCTTGGAGGAGATGGAAAGTTAACTCACACTTGTGTTGTGGTGGTGCTCAGTCGTGTCCGACTCTTTGCGACCCCATGGACCGGAGACCTCCAGGCTCACACTTGTATAGACAAATACTATCACAGACTTCATCTCTTGATTGCGCTCCTAGAAACTCTTTTCCTTTTCCCCAAAGCCCACGAAAGCCTTTTCCGCCCCCTCCCTTACCCCTACTAGAGGTATCCTCTGACTTCAGCTGCACTTGACCCTAGAGCAACTCAGGGGTTAATTTGTGTATAATTTATAGTTGGACCCCCCCCCCTCCGCCGTACCCGAGGTGCCTCTGCATCTGTGGATTTAACCAACTCTGGGCTGAGTGGTATTGTAGTATTCACTATTGAAAAAATATCTGTGAATAAGTGGACCCTCACAGTTAAGATCTGTGCTATTCAAGAGTCCACTGTATTTAGTTACTTCTAAATACTGCTATTGCTGCTAAGTCGTTTCAGTCGTGTCCGACTCTGTGCGACCCCATAGACGGCAGCCCACTAGGATCCTCCGTCCCTAGGCTTTTCCAGGCAAGAATACTGGAGTGGGTTGCCATTTCCTTCTCCAATGCGTGAAAGTGAAAAGTGAAAACGAATTCGCTCAGTCGTGTCTGACTCTTAGTGACCCCATGGACTGCAGCCCACCAGGCTCCTCCGTCCATGGGATTTTCCAGGCAGGAGTACTGGAGTGGGGTGCCACTGCCTTCTCCACTTCTAAATACAGTTACTTCTTTTCTTGCCCTCACATGTAGGCAAATGAACCTTTTTCTGTGGTCAGTCTTTTGTCAGTTGAATTCATGGACCTCAGCAGAAGAACCTAAGAGGAGAGAGGAAAAGTCTTTCCTCTCTAACAGTTGCAGCTCATAATGTGGACAGTGACAGCCAGCGGCCTAGACTCTGGACCCAGGTTCAGATCCTTGGTCAGCAGTGAGGGTCCTTTCAAGGACCACCCCCCCATCTTCCTGTGGGAACCCCATTCAGCTTCTCTGGAATACTGCAGATAATTTTAACTTAGAAGGCACAATTTTCTGCTGCCCATTACCCCAGTCCCCAGAGTGAACATGTTAAGCCTTCATCTGAGGTGGTTTACAGAGGGGGACTGATATAATAATCATAATAATAAACAACTTTTTGCTTCACAGTCTTTACACACAACAATCCATATTCATCATTTTTCGCAGCACCCTTGAACTGGAAGTACAGCTATTAAAATCAAAGTGAAAGTGTTAGTGGCTCAGTCATATCTGACTCTTTGAGACCCCATGGACTGTAGCCCACCTGGCTTCTCTTGTCCATGGAAATCTCCAGGCAAGAATACTGGAGTGGGTTGCCACGCCCTCCTCCAGGGGATCTTCCCAACCCAGGGATCGATCCAGCATTGCAAGTGGATTCTTTACCGTAACCTCCAGCAAATGAGAGTTTGTCACCGTGTTGCCGTCTTATCAGTTGCTTGCTTCTCATTAAAACTTTGTAGAGCTTCGAGTGTTGTAAACAATGAAGCATCGCACTTCCAGGGAAGGTCAAGGCCTGGCCCCAAGGAGTAATTATGTCCTTGGGGAGGGGAGATGCTGGGGACGGCTGGCTTCCAGCTCTTTCCTCTCTTGCATTGCTCTCGCCTTTGGTTCCAGGAAGACCATTTGCTGTGCTGAGAAGGGGCCAGGGAGGTGGAACTGGCTTGGGGTTACTCCAGGGCTGGTTATCTAATAAATAAATTTCCTCGAATGGAAACCCCTTCAGGGCGCCTGGATTCTCAGCCACTCCTATGGTATCTGTCCTTGGTCCTTTCCTTCCTTGTAAGCCGTCGCTAAGTCAGATGGTGGAAGCTCTGGTCCCGGGGGCACGTCACCCCATCTGGGCACTGGCGGGGGTGTGCAGGTGGGCTGAGCCCTGTTTGACAGACCATAGGATCAAGCTGGCGATTAGAGCAGGGAATTCTGAGCTTGACTCTGATCTGTCAGTCCGGCCTCCCCAGGAACCCCCTCCCTAGAGGGGTCAATTCCTGAGATTCCAGGCCATGCATATTGAAGACCAGTCTATCCTCCCATTGGTTTGTGCAAAAGAAACGTCTCCCTCAGGCTGGACAGCAGCAGGTGAGGGAATAAGTGAGGGGAGACACTGAGGCGATTGATCTGAGCCAGCAGCCTCCACAGAGGCCGTGATAAGAGAAAGGAAAACAAAAGTTTTACAGAGCTCCTAGGAGGTTTTCCCTCGCACCGGCTGGAGGCGTTTATGGCGAGATTCTCTGCTTCAAACTGCTCTGGGCTTGGAGGGCTGGCTCCTGCCTTGCCTCTCCAGGCAGAGGGACGTGGGGGGAATCTGGGGAAGGTGGGAACAGCTGGGAACAGCTGGCAGGCTGCGAGATGATGACCACCCCACGTACAAGCCAACCCCAGGGTCCTAAACTTGGCGACTTCACAGAGCCCAATGCCACAACCTAGCAGGATGTCCCCCTCCCTCTTTGAAACCAGTAGATATTTTTTCTAGAAGAGAAGAGCCAAAGAAGTGACCCACTTCTCACCTGCACGACAGGGACGCTGGCCTGAGCTCTGGAGCGCAGACAGGCCTGGCCCAGTCAGAGGCGGGTGGGGAGGTCCTGCTGGGGTCAGTTTACCTCAGGGGGCTGAGCTTTCCCCCTCCCGCTGTCCAAGCGAAGGGAGTCCTGAAGCAGCAGGAAGAGGCAGGAAAAGACAGAATGGAGTCATGGAATCATGAGAGGCTCTGGCTTCCGCGGGAAGGGACCCTGAGGAGGGCTTCACGTAGCTTCCCTGTACCTACTGCCTTGATGACATGAGTCCCAGGGGCCTCCCAAGAGATATGGCTTCTCAGAGCCTGAGCTGAGCGGGGGATGTGGTAGGTCGCCCTCACGGGGCGGCTGAGGGTTCTTCTTCAGGGCACAGAAGAGACTGGCTGAGGCTGGGAGTCCTGCAGGATCCAGCCAGAGAAGACACGAGAAGTGCCATCCCAGTGCTGTTGCTGCCGCCGGCCAGCTAAGCGGTCTGACTGCTCCGCCTGGGGTAACGTGGCAGTACCGTCTCTAAGAGGAGAAATGGGCCACTTGGACTTCACTACCGAGGAGAGACCCACTACAGGGCTTTGGGGTAGTAACCAGGCCAGCCCAGAAGGCAGCATTTGAAATGCTGAAGGCTCCCAATGTGGAAGGAGAGAAGGCCAAGTTCTGGGGCCCCACGTTTCCAGGGCTTTCTGATCTGAGAGCTCCTCCTCTGAAATCCCCATCCTGTCAGATTCTCTCCGGGTCTGACCTGGCTCGCCCTCTTCTGTGACAGATTTCGGAGACTTTGTCCAGAAAAACTTTCCCCAGAGGCTCTTCCCTCTGCTGGTGGAGATTTCCCCTCATTCTCAGCCCAGCTCAACCTCCAGCATCAGGTTCCCATTCTTCCTTCCATCTGGTTTCCATCTTTCTTCCCTTGAACAGAGGTCTCATAGGAGAGCTAAGCATCATAGATTTTCATTTGGGACTCTAATAAAAGATTAACAGCAGAAAAACTGTTTATTAGCATGCAGTGCACATCACATGGGAGAAACCGAAAATGAAGCATATCTCAAAATGATGATTCAACTGTGGAGAACTACGCAGAGATTCCTCAAAAAGCTGGGACTAGAACTTCCATATGACCCAGCAATCCCACTGCTGGCATACGCCCCGAGGAAACCAGAATCGAAAGAGCCACATGCACCCTACTGTTCTTTGCAGCACTATTTACAATAGCTGGGACGTGAGAGCAAAACTTAGATGTCCATCGACAGATGAATGGATAAGGAAGTTGTGGTACATGTACACAGTGGGATATTACTCAGCTATAAAAAGGAATGCATTCGAGTCAGTTCTAATGAGGTGGATGAACCTGGAGCCTATTATACAGAGTGAAGTAAGTTTGAAATAGAAAGACAAATACTGTATGTTAATGCATATATATGAAATTTAGAAAGATGATAACGATGATCCTACATGCAGGGCAGCAAAGGATACACAGATGTAAAGAACAGACTTTTGAACTCAGCGGGAGAAGGTGAGGGTGGGAGGATTTGAGAGAATAGCATTGAAATGTGTACATTATCATATGTGAAACATGACCAGTGCAAGTTCGATGCATAAAGCCAGGCCCCCAAAGCTGGTGCTCTAGGACAACCCAGAGGGATAGGGTGGGGAGGGAGTGGGGGTGGGGGTTCAGGATGTGGGAGGAACACATGTATACCTATGGCTGATTCATGCTGATGTATGGCAAAAAACATCACAATACTGTAATTATCCTCCAATTAAAATAAATAGATCAATTGAAAAAAATGGTGGCTCAGATCTCTGGTTTATATAGCATCTTCAACAGACGACAGTGTGTCTGTAGAGAAATAACAGTCAGAGGAAGCAGTTTCAGGCTTCCAAGGGTGGCAAGTGGCAGGAAGGTAAATGAATGGGAGGAAATAGAGTGAGGTTTGTTTGTAGAATCCTCTGGTGCCTTCTCTGGGCTGTTAAGAGTCTGTCTCCAATAAAGGGAAAATTTACATCTTCTCTCTAGGTAGAAAGAGGACAGATAGGGAGAGCTTTCTTACACTTCCATTCCATTCAGTCACTCAGTCGTATCCAACTCTTCACGACACCATGAATCGCAGCATGCCAGGCCTCCCTGTCCATCATCAACTCCCGGAGTTCACTGAGACTCACGTCCATCGAGTCAGTGATGCCATCCAGCCATCTCATCCTCTGTCGTCCCCTTCTCCTCCTGCCCCCAATCCCTCCCAGCATCAGAGTCTTTTCCAATGAGTCAACTCTTTGCATGAGGTGGCCAAAGTACTGGAGTTCTTACACTTACTGCTTCTTAATTGCCTTCAGTTCAATATAATTTTGAGGCCAATGTGGCTTATTTTGGCATGGTATATTCTGCTACCCTTCATTCCATCAGAGGCTCAGACTTTTCTGCCCATCTCACCCGAACTTCTCAGACCTCTCTCTTTCTCTTGGGCTTTGCTTTCAATCTAGCTGGCAAACGTGTTTCACCAGCTAGTGGTGAATTTAGCTGGTGCAACGTGTTTTTCCTTCCAGGTAACATGGTGCATGGGAGAATGGAAGGACTGAGATGGGAGACATTGGCTCTGGGACAGGCTGGAGTAGCAGGGTCAGTGAGCGGGGTTCTTCACTGCGGGGCTTTGTTCAGTCCATTCGGGGAACATCTGGCACGCTGGTGAGAGGTCTAGCCTTGACCACCTTTTATATCTGACCAGGTCCCCTTAGGGTTTTAAGGGATGACTTTTTGTTTTTATAGTCTTTGACGTATGGAGATCTTCATAATAAAGAGCTATCTTAATGAGTTCCCTCCCCTTTTGACCTAATTTTGCAAGCTCCTTGATGGCAAGGAGGTTCGCCTCCCCCCGCCCTTTACTTGGCACTTGGATGTGCCAAGTGGCTATCCTTGGCACAGTGCCTCCTGTTTTCTGATTCAGACTGAAATTTCCTCTACATGCACAAGGCAGACTGTGTCGAGTCTAATAAATAAATCACAGCTCAGAGTGACGGGATCCAAATGTAAAATGCAGCGTCTGGCACCACTGGAGATAAAATAAATTACCTGTAGTCTGGTAAGCAGGTCATCTTGATCCTCTGCTTTGTTCTGGTGACTTCTGTGATTGATTTTGCTAAACTCAGAAGAAGCAGAAAGACATTCAGATTCAGGGCTTTGAGTGAAATGAAAGTGGTTGGGCCAAGAGATGAGATAATAACACTTTTGCGAAGGGAAGTGAAGAGAGAAGAGCTTTGATTCTCAGCTTCTTCAGGGCTTCTGTCTAGTCCTTCCTGAGGCTGGACTCTGCTTCCGGCCTTCAGATTTTTAGAAACACTATTGTACCTGTTTTTGTTGTTGTTGTTCGTCATTAAGTCGTGTCCGACTCTGCAACCCCATGAACCACAGCACGCCAGGCAATAAATGCTACTTTTGTTTGTTTGTTTAGGGCAATTTAAGTGGGTTTGCAAACAATCTTTAAGAGGCCAATGCTTTTATAATTTGATTTGATTTGAAAGAGACCTGCCCCACACAGACTGAATGGTGTTTGGAGTTCTGCTAGGAGAGTCACTTTTTTTAGCTTGAAAAGAGGAATACCTCACTGAAATGAAATATTATTGTAAAAGAATTAAGGCCATAATCAGCTCATAGCATTCTAGAACTGTGCTGTCCAACAGAAGTATATAATTGAAAACTTTTGCATTAGCCAGCTACTTTAAAAGAAGTAAAAAGAGACAGGTGAAGTTAGTTTAAATGTATTTTAATATGATTTCAAAATGTTATACTTTTAATATGTAATCAATAGAAATAATTATGAATGAGATAGTCTACATTCTTTTGAAGGAGATACTAAGTCTTGGAGATTGGTGTGTATTTGACACTTACAGCGGAGTCCCCAACCTTTCTGGGACCAGGGACTGGTTTTGTGGAAGGCAGTTTTTCCATGGATGGCTGGGGGAGATGGTTTTGGGATGATTCAAGCGCATTACATTTATTTCTATTATTATTACATCAGCTCAGATCATCAAGCATTAGATCCTGGAGGCTGGGGACCCCTGACTCACAGCACATGGCAGCTAGGATGAGCTACATTTTAAGGGCTCAGTAGCCACATGTGGCCAGTGTCTACTGAATTGCATAGTGGCTGGAAATCATGCAGGAATAAGGCTTGCAGATAGGAGCGTCTCTGGGCCGATGTTTTCTCCCAGGGAGAAAAGGTGATAGTGTAAAGGAGACATGAGCAGGTATGAAACCCAGGGAGGGTGATAGTGTAAAGGAGACACGAGCAGGTATGACACCCAGGGAGGCGGTCTAGTGAAGAGGGGACTGCAGGTATTTCTGAGAGCAGCTAACGTGTCCAGTAAACATCTCAGGAAACAAGCTGGAGGGACAGGATGACTAGAGGACTATAAGTTAAGAACACAGTAGATAATGCAAGAAGGTTTCCCAGAGTGGCAGGAGTGGGTGAGGGTAATATATGGCTGTATCTACAAGAAAGCCCAAACTCTGTGGTTTGAAACTTTTGTTTGTATGTTCTAGGAAAAGTCAGATTCTTTGCAATAAAAGGCATATCCTTGAACAGAAATATGCTGCTGGGATCAGCCAAGAGTTTGTCAAGCTACAGCAGCCCAGACTGCAACAGTGACAGGAATGAAGCAGAATAAGATAGTGGAGGAATTAGGGACCTAATAAATCTTTATTCACTGGGATGCGTTCAGCGTCCACTGGGAGGATTCTAAGTCTTGTAACTGAAGACTAATTGGCTTAATCATAAGGATATTTATTGTTTTCTTAACAAAAAGTCTGAAAGCAGGCAGTTCTAGGGCTGGTTCAGTAACCTAATGACATCATTATGAACTTGGGCTCTTTCTATTCCTCTTTTTCGCCTCCACAGTCTGTTTGACCTTTTGTCCTTGGGTTTGTTGCCTCATGATCTTAAGATGGCTGTGGCAGCTCCAGGATTGCATCCAAAAATCAAAAAACAGGAAGCAGAGGTAAAAGGTTTTTGTCTCATATGTATTGAGAAGGTTCTCAAGAAATACCCTTTTATATCTCATTGACCAGAACTGTGTCAAATGGCCATGGGTTGCTTCCAGGATGGTTGGAAAAGCAAAGTTTTCTGCCTTTAGGGACAGAGACAAAAGGAAAGGGTGTTGAAAGTGATTCTTGGATAGCCAACCACAGTGAATACCTCAAGCCCCAAGACAAGGCACCCTGCTATAGTAGGAAGAGCAATGGATTATGAGCCAGGAGCCACTATCTTGCTATATGACCTTCCTCTGGTCAGCTGGCCTCTCTGAACCTACAACTTTATCTCTAGGGTAAGATTCAGTAGACGATCTCTTTCTGCCCTAACGCTACTGATTTTATTAAAACTCCTGGAGGGCCTTGAAGGAGCTATCCAGTGCTAATGTAATTAATTTAATGATATCCATTTGGTGAAAAACAGCTGTGGCTCTTTTCCTTCTTATGGTCAGAGGACGTTTGTTGGCTGGATAAACTCTCGTGCTCACAGATTTTGATGGAACTTTAATTATAACAACATTTTAGTGTCCTTGATCTCTTGAAGTTTGTTCCCGATGACAGTGTCAGAGAATGCTGTTCAATAGAAGTAAAATATGGGGCACTTATGCAATTTAAAACTTTTGTATTAGCTAGTCAGGTTTTTTTTTTTTTAACGAAGGAGATAGATGAAGTTAGTTTTAATGTATTTTATTTAATACAACATCAAAAATGTCACGGGGGCTTCCCAGGTGGCTCAGTGGGTAAAGAATCCGCCTGCCAATGCAGGAGATACAGAAGATGCGGGCTTGATCCCTGGGTTGGGAAGATCCCCTGGAGAAGTGCATGGCAAGTCACTCCAGTATTCTTCCCTGGAGAATCCCATGGACAGAGGAGACTGGTGGGCTACAGTCCATAGGATCGCAAAGAGTCAGACATGACTGGAGCGACTGAACATGCATTCACGCACACACAAAACTGTTATGACTTTAATATGTAATCAGTATAAATATTTATGTATGAGATATTTTACATTCGTTGCGGGGGGAGGTACTAAGTCTTTGAAATCTGAATGTATTTGGCGCTTACAGCACATCTCAATTCAAACCAGCTACATTTCAAGGGTTCAGTAGCCACCTGCAGCCAGTGGCTAACAACCTGGACGGTGGCTGAAATCATGAGAATGGAGCTTGCAGGTGGGAGCTTCTCTTGCCACTGACTGGCCGCTGCCCTGCTCAGGTCAGGGCAGCCTGAGGCAGAAGTCTGGAGGAGATGAAATTAGCCCTGAGGTCCTGCCAGAACTTTCCCTCCCACCCATGGTTTTCTGCATGCGTGCTAAGTTGCTTCAGTCATGTTCAACTCTGTGTACAGACCTTATGGGCCATAGCCCGCCAGGCTCCTCTGTCCATGGGATTCTCCAGGCAAGAATACTGGAGTGCGTTGCTGTACTCTCCTCCAGGGGATCTTCCCGACCCAGGAATCAAACCCGCATTTTTCATGGACGCCTGCATTGGCAGGTGGGTTCTTCACCACAGCGCCACTTGGGTTGGGTTCACCCAGTTCTGGCCCAAGGGGAAGGCTTTATCTAAACGCCTCCCATTCCCTCTCACCTGGAAGTCTATGCAGTTTCTTTCCTTTTGAGCAAAGTACTGCTCACAGGAGGCTGCTGTGATGAGCTTCCTGTGCCAAAACGTGAATGCATACTGGGGGGACAAGGCCCCCCACATTCAGGTCACGTGTGGGGGTTCAGCACGGGGCTTGGACAGGAAGGCAGCTGAGTCAAGGCTCTTCTCAGCTGTGAGAGTCCACTCAAGGGAGATGCACAGAAAGGGGTGTTATTCTCAGGTCATGGGGTAACCTATGGGGATCAGGGACCGGAGGTGTAGTCAGGGCCCCGTGAGCAACTGAAACTGGCAGAAACCAGCACTAGGGCAGTTCAGTTTGTCTCTCCCTCTCTCCTCTATTGCTGCTGCTAAGTCGCTTCAGTCGTGTCCGACTCTGTGCGACCCCACAGACGGCAGCCCACCAGGCTCCCCCATCCCTGGGATTCTCCAGGCAAGAACACTGGAGTGGGTTGCCATTTCTTTCTTCAATGCATGAAAGTGAAAAGTGAAAGTGAAGTCACTCAGTCGTGTCTGACTCTTCTCGACCCAATGGACTGCAGCCTACCAGGCTCCTCCGCCCATGGGATTTTCCAGGCGAGAGCACTGGAGTGGGGTGCCATTGCCTTCTCCACTCTCCTCTATTACTGCTGCTCTATTCCTGTCCTGCTGTGATTAAAGACTCACAGTGAATTTGGTCATCTCACAGTTCTGAGGTTGCTTTGTCCTCAGTTCAAGCAACAGCAAACTCTGACATCTTAAATCTACATTCCCATCTTAAATCTTAAATCTACATTCCCATCTTAAATCTTAAATCTACATTCCCATCTTAAATCTTAAATCTACATTCCCAGGAAAGAGAACATAGTTGGTCCAGTTTGGGTCGAGGGTGTGTACCCTGATCCAGTCACCAGGACGGGGGTGGGAAGGGTGAGGGCAGAAGGTCACCATAGCTCCAACTTGAATGGAGCAGCCTCTCCTGTGAATGGGGGAGCCGGGGTACACTTATCAGAGAAGGGAGGTTGTGGGCTGAGCAAATACTTCAAAGGGTGGGGTTTTGCGGCTGATTTTTGTTTTTAACGGAGATGTGGATTTTCTACCTGTTTGACATAGAGCAATATAAAAATCCCAGAGGAGAAATAAAATTGAAAGTATCATTTATTAGGTACAAATTTTGGATCTGCCATTTAATAATCTTGTTTCTTTTAATTTACTCACCAAACACATATAAAACACTTTCGACATGTCAAACACTGTATTGTACAAACACTAAGTGCTTTACATAGTTTAACGTCTTTAATGTTTGCAATGATTCTGAGACAGGTATTACAATTATCCCCATTTTACAGATGAGGAAATGGAGGCATAGAAAGATGAACTTGAGTAAGTGATGAAAGTGAAAAGATGAAAGTGAGTATGTGATAGTGCTGGAATTCCAGCCCATGCCGTATGGCTCAGTTATTCCTGGCTGAAATCCTTTGTTATGCTGACCTTGGTAAGTTACTTAACTTCTCTGTCCCTTGGTCTCCACACTTGTAAAATGGGTTTGATGACATCTGCCTCCTCAGTTGTGGTGAGGATTAAAATGGATGGTGCACGTCAAGCCCTGTGCTCTCACTAGTCAGGGTTCTCCTGAGAAACAGGCCAATAAGATGTGGGTGTGGGTGTGGGTGGGCTTGGGGACCCCCAACACAGTCACTTGACTGAGAGTTCCATGGTAGGGAGCGGTGGTGGAGAGGTAGCTTTTAGGCAAGTGAACAGCAGAAAGTTAATAATGAAAGGGCTGGACCTGGGCCTTGGCGTGCCCACCAGGTGAGGAACTTGGAAGGTCTCTTGTTTGCACCTCAGAGGGTTTATATGTTTGCCCCACTTATCCACTCAAACCATAAAAATCTGCTGGGCCGGCCCCCTTTCTGCCTCTTTATCCTCTCCAGCGCCTAGCACAGGGCTCTGTGATGTGGATGGGACTCTGCCCAGACCCCCTTCAGCAGGGAGTCTGCCTGCTGTCCCATGGCTGTGGGTTTGACCGCTGAGTGGCTCACAGCTGCTTCTAGAACTTCTTTTGGTGAATAGGTCCTGCCCCTCACCACCAACCCCCACAGCCTGCAACCAAAGACTAGCTGACATGGAGACACAAAAGGCTGTCCTCTCCTCTTCAAGGTGGGGCCAATTCCACGGCACAATCTGTGCTGCAGAGCTCTCTGTGGGGTCAAGCTGAAGCTAGTTTCTCGCCTGGACCATGTACTTGCTGAGTACTCGTCCCCAGTCCTCCTCTGTGTCCCATACCCTCCGTCATCTTCAGGTATCTCCTCCATCAATCACTTGCTAAGGAATCCCCACCTTAAGATTCCCGAGAACGAAGCCAGGACAGTAGTAACCGAAGTCTGATGGCCACTGGGACCCCCACAACCATATTTTGATGCATCTCTGCACAGCTGATGGTGTCTTTGTGTCTGCAAAGGAATTTCTCAGTCATTTAAAGCTCTTAGTACTGAGCCCATGAATTAAAGTGGAGAAGATGTTAAGCCTTGCTTTGGTCCAGAGTTCTGGAAGACAGGATGGAACAATAGTTGAATATGCAGTTTGGCTCTCAGACACAAACTTGTCGTTCACATGTTTGTTTTCTCCCACAGCAGAGCCTATTTTCGACAAGCCTGTCAACTAAGCTTGATGGAAGGGACTGGGGTGGGGCAGGTGCTCCGAGGGCCAATCTGATCCCACAGTAAGGACCTTGAGACTGATAATCACTCTAATGCTGTGAGTAGAAACAAAGCCAATCACTATTCATGAAATAGAATGACCCAGAATATAGCTGAGTTGCCCAGCCAAAGCCCTGTACCAAGGAGACTGCACCTGCAGGCTCAGTTGTCTGGTAGGCTGGGCTCTGTTTCCTGACCACGATTGTACTCAGAACCCTGCCATATTTTATTCCCGTGGGAATTAGCGACTGGGTGCTAAAAGGTGCCAATGCGTAAAGAGAGTTAACATACCTGTTAGTCAAGAACATGCAGAGCAAGAAAGAGACATCAGCGGAAACTAAGGAACTCGAACTTTGAATGTTTCTCATGATCTTCGTGAAGTTCTTAGTGTAAAAAGCAGAATTCACATCTCAAGCTCTTGCACGGACACCACAGGCCCTGCCAGTAGGGTCTGACACAAGGACCCCCATCTGTTTGACACTGAAACTTCTCAGCAGTGACAGCAACGACTGATCCCAGAGTTGGATTAGTGGGACTCGTGGCGGGGACACAGATGCTGGGCTTGGGATGTTTAGGAGATTGACATGAAAAGCCATGGGTAGCTCAGGTAGCAGTCACCTTAGTACCTCCAGCCTCTTCCACCTCTACATTTTACCTGCAACTTCCTGTCCTGTGACAGGTTTTAATTCTTGGAGGCAGTCAAGAGGGGACAGGAGGGGTTGAGAAACCCGGAGTGTATTGCCGACACTAACAGGTGTTCTAAACCCTCTTCACGTTAAGTCCTGCTGCTGACACCTCCGAGTGTTGGTGCTTTACTGAGATCTACTTGGTCCTTGTCTTTCTGCGCTTGTCACCCCAACTTTCACCTGCCAGTACCTGTGTCCTCTTGTCTGTGGCCTTTCTTTCGCTGCTGGAACCTGTTCTGCTGCAGTGCAGGACAGGCCAGAAGTGCTGGGAAGTAACAGTCCAAGAATATGGTCATCCTACAAAGATGCGCCGGGGGGCGAGGTGGATGTTCCTCTCTAATCGAGCTGCCATCGGGATTAAGCTGCCATGCCCACAGTGGTGGCATGCACCCTTCTTGGCTTCTTTCCCCTCCCCCTCACTTCCCTATCACCTATCTGTGTCTCCTGAAGCCATTTCTCCCGCCCCTTAATTACTTGCACTTGATTCTTTGTCTCTGAGTTTGCTTTTGAAGGAAACTAAGCCAGTGCTTCCTCTGACTTTCCTCACTGATAGAGCTCCAAACTAGGAGGAAGCTGTGGGACCAAGAACCAACCTCGGTCAGAAGGTTTGGAGTTGGCTCCAAGAGATGGTTTGAAACATACAAGGTGGACACTGGGCCTGACCCAGGTGATTGTGGAATGTCTTCCCTTTTTACCAATCCTTGTAGATTCTCTCACCTCCCCTTCAACTTGCAACCCCTCAAAACACCTCGTCTTCACAGGTACAGGGAGAATCCAGCCATGTTCCGATGACTCAACTGCTGTTAAAGACAGCAGATAACGTGTAAATGAATGAGAGTAAGTAGACGAACAAATGAATCTATGTTCCAATAAAACTTTATTTGGCCCATCCCGATCAAGTTTAATAATGTTTAATAGATATTTTTAAAACATGAGTAATAGCAATTCCTCTGTAATAACAATTATATATGAACTCCTTGTCAAGATCAGCAGCTTGTTCCTTTACCAAAAAAGTAAAACCGCCCTCTGAGGACAAATGGCACGTGAGAGCGGTGAGCGTCTCCTTTTCTTAAAAAAAAAAAAAAGAAACCCCAACACTTCATATTTACATATTTCCCAGGTAAAAATTGGTCAGTATGGTTAACTGTTTTTAAATATAAGTTTCTAATGTGTTGCAGGTTTCAATGTACAGATCCTAGTTAGCTGATTAGATTTAAGGTGCTGTTGAGGTGAGGGTGAACACAGCCTACGATCAACACTGGGGGATCCTCTGTTTACAGACCGGCTCCTATGGGCATCTCTGGGGGGAGCTGAACGCCGGTGGTGGAAACGGAAGAGCGTTTGCCGGGGACCGGACTCCATGCCTCTGCAGAGGACCTGCCATGCTACACACTGTCCCCTGAGGCTCTGTGAACGCGTGCACCTCTGGTTTGCTAAGTCACTTCAGTTGTGTCCGACTCTGTGGGACCCCATAGATGGCAGCCCACCAGGCTCCCCCGTCCCTGGGATTCTCCAGGCAAGAACACTGGAGTGGGTTGCCATTTCCTTCTGCAATGCATGAAAGTGAAAAGTGAAAGTGAAGTCGCTCAGTCGTGTCCGACTCTTCGAGACCCCATGGACTTCAGCCCACCAGGCTCCTCCGTCCATGGAGTTTTCCAGGCAAGAGCACTGGAGTGGGGTGCCATTGCCTTCTCTGGCACCTCTGGTTTGGCATGCTCCAAATTCATCCTAGCCTAAGCTAGGGAGAACATGGTGGTCTCAGGTCCCTTCTTTTGTCATGGGGTCCCCATGCTGATACCTGACCCCTGAGGGCCCTCAATGTCAGCACCCCACTTTTCAGACCTTCCTGCCTTTCTGGATTCCTTGTCCCCAAGGCCCCTTGCTCTCCAGTACATTTCTTCAGGGCCTGCTGTTTGCTAGGGCTAAATTGATGATCAAACCAAGGGCAGAATTAATGAAGGTCGATGGATCCTGTGTGAGAGCGTCTCTCCCAGCACATCTGCTCTGTTGCAGGCACTTCACTGTTTTCCTCCAAAGGGGCAATTTGGGCTGAGAACACAAGCTCCCAAGGTAGGTTTGGAGTGGGGCTGTGTGTACTAGGGGTGCGGGGCAGGCTGCAGGGATTCTTGGAATTGCTGTCTTCAAACTCACCAGTGTACGGCATTCCCTGGGGAATAAGAGCTGTGTCACTGTGTCTGCGCGTGTGTCAGAAAAGTGCATAGGAAGTTCTGGAAAAGGTGTGTGCACAGGCCTAGGAGGATGGGTGATTTTACCCACAGATCCCAAACTGGTCTGATCTGAAACCAAGAGTTCAGATCACACCGGGGTGAGGCAAATGGGAATATTCAGTAGTTGCTGCTACTGCTAAGTCACTTCAGTCGTGTCCGACTCTGTGCGACCCCATAGACAGCAGCCCATCAGGCTCCCCTGGCCCTGGGATTCTCCAGGCAAGAATACTGGAGTGGGTTGCCATTTCCTTCTCCAGTGCATGAAAGTGAAAAGTGAAAGGGAAGTCGCTCGTCGTGTCCGACTCTTAGCGACCCTATGGACTGCAGCCTACCAGGCTCCTCCGTCCGTGGGATTTTCCAGGCAAGAGTACTGGAGTGGGGTGCCATGGGAGCCAGGGAAAAAAAAAATATACGCTTGTTGACAAGGGGAAAGAAGCTGGCTCAATGTCCAATTTCAGAATTCACAGGACACGGCTCTGAGTAAAAGCACACGGAATGGGTAAGCTGGTAATGGATAGGGAAGAAACGTCTTGAACCAAGTTTTCTCAGAAAAAGGCCAGAGTGACCCCAGTAGAGGAAGACATTGTTCAGTGGACAGATGGACAGACACTGGCCTGGGGGCCAGGAGACTGGGATTCAAGGCTTGCCCTGACACCGGCTAGGCCCCGATCTTATTAACAAGTCACTTGGCTTCTCTGGACCTCACTGTGTTTCTCATCTGTGAGCTGAGGCTGCTTGGACTAGAGAGTTCCAACCCTCTCTGCCAGGCTCCTCTCCAGGCAGCCACCCAGGTGGGGCCTGTTGACTGCTAAGACCTTTCTGCCCTGGCACCACCGCTGATAAAAACACAAGGGCCTCTTCTTTGCTGGCAAAGTGATCAACCCCCCCACACCCCCCAGCCCCCAAAATAGGCTCCTGTTCAAACACGCTCCCAGAGGTTAAAGGCTAGTTATTAAGGCAGTTTAAGAAATGGACATTCCTCTCGCTCCTCGGATCCTTCCTGTTTCGCTAACCCCAGGGCAGCAGAGAGCGGGTGGAAGGGCTGATGGAGGTGCCAGGGGGGCGGTCCCCTCCGGCCTGGGCTGGCTTTCCCCGGATGGTTTCCGGGGGAACGGGCTGAAGCGCCCCTCTGCCCTCACCACCTTTCTTTGGAGAAGGCCTCGGTCTGCACGAGGTCACCGGGGTGCTCGGAGATGCACGCGCCGTTGAGGTCGCCCAGTTTATTGTCCGGCAGGTCCTCGGGCTTGGTGCAGAGCTTCAGAGCGCGGGAGATGAACACGTCCAGGTCGAACTGCGGGCTGGCGCCCCCGTCAATGGGGGCCGGGCGGCCGGGTGGGGATCGGCGGCGTTCTGGGCCGTCAGGGGGCGGGCTAGCGCCGCGCTCGGGGCCGCCCTGCGTGCTCTTGACCCACTGCGCGATCTCCAGGAAGAGGCTGGCCGGCTCGTCGTCTCGCGGCCCGGGGTCCACGGTCACCGTGGCCACGCCGGCCACCCCGGCAGCGGGGGGCGCGCCGGCTGCCTGCTTCCAGTGCGACAGGTCCAAGATGAGCTTGGGCTCCGAGTAGTGGTGCGGCTTGCTGTCACGCCACAGCAGCTTGTCCAGGTAGGACGGCGAGCCCACCTTGTAGTCGCAGGAGCGCCCGTAGTCGGCCTCGAAGGCGCGCTCCATGGACGAGTGTGACTGCTCCAGGAAGCGCTCTGAGCTGCTCTGGGAGTCCTTGCGCGGGTCCACCTGCACGTCCTCCACCAGTGGCGCTGACCCCGCGCGTGGGTCACGCTGCCCCTCGCTCGCGTCCTGGCACCGGTCGGGCCGCCACTCCAGATCCGACGACAGGCTCACGGGGTACCTGCACGGTAAGACGGGATGGCCGTTGGACACCCCCCTCTTGCCCGCCCCGCCAGCCAGGGTGGCTTTGCAGAGGGAGCCACCCCCCTCATCACTGTTTGCCCCCCAACAGCCAGGCTTTCCATTCCTTCCTAGTCCCCCCAGCTCCTGCTGTCCCCCACCTCCAAGGTGGGAGGGACATGGGACAAAGGAACAGTAATGGTGAGCCCCCAGTGCGCACGTGGAGGGACTGATTGTTTCCTCTTGTATTCAAGGGGCTTCCCTCAGAGCTCAGTTGGTAAAGAATCGGTCTGCAGGAGAGCCCAGTTCGATTCCTGGGTAGGGAAGATCCGCTGGAGAAGGGATAGGCTACCCACTCCAGTATTCTTGGGCTTCCCTTGTAGCTCAGCTGGTAAAGAATCTGCCCGCAATGCGGGAGACCTGGGTGCGATCCCTGGGTTGGGAAGATCCCCTGGAGAAGGGAAAGGCTACCCACTTCAGTATTCTGGCCTGGAGAATTTCATGGAATGTATGTATAGTATTCATTCAATGTGTGTGCGTCCTGAGTCACTTCAGTCGTGTCCCACTGCTTGTGACCCTATGGACTGTAGCCCGCCAGGCTCCTCTGTCCATGGGATTCTCCAGGCAAGAATACTGGAGTGGGTTGCCATGCCCTCCTCCAGGGGCTCTTCCCGACCCAGGGATCACGCCCTGCACTGTCACACCCTTTACCACTGGGGCCTCTTTGGAAGCCCATTCATTCAATACCCTACAAATATTTCTTGAGCACTCCTCTGTGCCAGGTGCTATACTGGGCATTACTGGACACAGCAGGCAACAAAACCCTTGTCACCTTGGAATGCATTTTCTAGTGGATCCATGTATGTAGTGCTCCTCAAACTGTGATGTCCACACAAGTCACCTGGGGACCTTGTTAGAACGCAGATCTTGATCCAGTAGATGAGGTGGGGTCTGAGAATCTGCGTGTCTAACAGGCTCCCAGGTGATGTGATGCTGCTGGTCCGTGGCCCACACTTTGAGTAGCAGGGCTCTGATGAGTGCTTCACCACCTTGGCTCAGATTAGAATCACTTGTGTGTGTGTGTGTGTGTGTTTGTGTGTGTGCGCGCGTGCGCGTGTGCATGCGTGTGTGTCGGGGGAGGGGGAGGAATTAAAAATAAAGTTCCATGCCCGCCCTGCAACTCCAATGCTGATTCAGTATGTCTAGGGAAAGGCCCGGCAGTTCATCAGACCTCTCCAGGTGTTTCTAAGTTCCAACCAGGGCTAAGAACCCTGCCCTAGGGGTTCCGGTTGGAGGCTCTTCAGGACTTTGTGCAGATGTGAGCAGGTGGGGCGTACCAAAGAAGTACCCTCTTTGGTACCTCTTGGCGTACCCTCAAAAGAGGCCAGGGATCCTTGTAATTCTGCCCTCTGTTGACTGTCCTGGGGCCTTGGAGAGCAGCTGCCCAGTGAAGGGCAGGTGGGCAGGCGGGCAGGCCATCAGCCTGGGCTGAGCCCTCCCCATGTCAGGTATTCTATGCAGAATTTAGGGGATGGGGAGGCAGGGAGCACAGAAGAAACCTCTTGGAACAGGAGGCCGAGTGCTCACACAGGAAAAACCAAGGGCAGGCTGGTTTGACTGTGTAACCAAGCAGGCAGGCAGCTGCGGTCCATGCCTTGTGGTTTGTGAAGCACAGGAAGGTACCAGTTCTGCCTGTTGATGCCATTAGGGCAGGAGTCACTCCTCGAGGTGAACACTGCCTCCTCCCATGAGGGTACTTGAAATGGCAGAGATTTCAGGAGGAAGAACTTGTGAAAAGCGTCACTTTTGGATGCTCTGTTGGTTCTATTAGAAAGAAAGTTCTGTTAGTTTGAGGTTTCAGAATCCCCTCAAACCTGGACCAGCATCTTGGTAAGGGTTAGGCTGGGACCCTGGACAGAGTATGAGTATGTGCAGATGGCATTCCTGAGGATTCAGAGCTTCAGGGAGCCGTGAGTGCTCCAGCTGCATGACTCACGGAACTGTCTTGCCAGTTTCTACACTGGCTGGACTGGGCATAATTCAAAAAGGAAAAGCTCATATTCATCCCATTCTTCTGCAGCTCTGTGAAGGCATTTAATAACACCCCAATGGGATGTCTTTCACTGTTGGCTGCTACATTGCTAAGGGCCAAATGTATTGGGTTAGCCAAAAAATTTGTTCGGGCTTGTCCACACGGTGGTATGGAAAGCCCTAACAAACTTTTCGGCCAACCCGATAAGTTGTCCGCAGTCTCCAGGGCAACCCTGTGGAGTATTATCACCTGCTCCATAGGTGAGGACACGAGTGTTCAGAAGTCAACAGCTTGCCCAAAGCAGCAGGGCCTGTGGGCAGGGGCTTGTCACCGCCTTCGTCATGCAGGTGTGATGGGAAAAGTCAGAGCAGAGAAGCCCCAGGTTTAGAAGTGGTCAGAGTTGATGGGCAGGGGCCAAAGAAACCCTGCTACAGTTTTTCAGGCACCAGCCTCAGGCCATAGCCGTGATGAGCATGGATGAACCCTGCCACGCCAATGCGCTGTGCCCTAGACGCTGTGGAGTGGAGGGGGCGGGGCTGCAGGGACCACATTCAAGGGCACGCCTAGCACGGGAGCAGCAGAGAGGGTCTTCGTTAATCTCTGTTTGCTGGCAACACTTGATAACAACCATTGACAACAACCAGCCTGTCCCAAAATAGCAAGGTAGCCCTGACCCTCCCTTGGAGCCTCCTTAATCTGAAACCCATCATCTGTCAAAAGACCGAAGAGGAGACACTGCTCATCTGTCACTTCTGTAACTAGCTGTCACTTTCTCACAGCAGCAGGGCTCCCACTTCGGCCCCCTCGGAGTCCTAGCTGCTAAGCCCTGGAGTTCTGTTTCTAAACGGAGCAGCTACCATCGCTCCCCTCCCAGAATTAGCAGGTGGTGATGCCTAAACGTTTCTGCCTGATCTAGAACATCAGAATGGGAAGGGCCCTGAGAGATCATTGTGTGCTTATGTGGAGTTTGTAAAAAAAAAAAAAACAAAAAAAACCATATCTTCTCCCCAGCTCTGACTCATTGGTAGTGACTTCTAGGCACGCTGGGTTGAGAAGGATTCTGAGGCCCGGCCCAGCTTAGGAGAGAAGAGTTCTGCGAGTGTTAACGGTGTCTGACATGAGACAGGGGACTGCCCCTCGTGGCCAGGTGTTAGCCCTGTGACACGACACCAGTCTCCAGCCTCTCTGAGCTGTGGCTTCCTCGTGTATCAGTGGGCAATAATGATAATGGTGCCTGCTTTACTGGCTTCTCAGGAGATGCAAAGGGTATGAAGAGCAGGAAGGTGTTGTGTGATGGTGAACTGCACCTTGTTTTCTTGCATTGCTGTGCTTTGCTTTTCTGGGGCAAATTCCCAGCCTGCAAGACGTGAGCTCCAGCCGCGGGTGCACATGAAATGCTTGCCCAACTCTGTGTTGAGCCCGGGTGTGCGGTGCAGCTGGGGTGGGGAAAGAGGGTGGCGGAGGCACAAAGGCAGCCCCTGACCGCACGCGCAGGACACAGCTGTTCATCTACAGCGAGCATCTAGGGACAAGGAGGAAAGGGCGGGAAGCCAAGCTGGGGAAAGCGCCCCATGGACTTTAGAACTCGGAAGACAGAAGGAGATGTCATGAAGGATCAGAGGCAGGTAGAAATGGGAGGATGGGGCCATGGACCCCAACCTCCAGGGCTGGGGCCCCTGGAGCCGCACCTGTCCCAGTTGGAGAGCTGGCTCTGGCTGGCGGCCATCAGCAGGATGTCGTCAATCTCATCCTCGATGCGGAAGGGGTGCTGTGAGGTGGGCTCGTCCTCCGGGCAAGAGTACGGGCTCATGTAGGGGTGCTGCAGCCCCATCTCGGCGGTCAGGCGATCCATGGGGTTAAAGGTCAGGATCTTCTCCAGAAAGTCGATGGCTGTGGGGAGCAGAGCAGGACGGGATGGTCATTGGTGCCCTTGCCACACTGAGAATGAGACTCCTCAGCCTAGGGATGCCCCCGAGTGTCTGTACTTTTCCATTTGTGAAAGGGCTTTTTACCCGTTCCCTTTCTCATGACCCTCACCACAGTCTAGGGATAAATTCAGAGCAGATGCTGCTTTCTGACTCCACAAATGAATTAATGGAGGTCCAGAGGGCTTACCCTGGTAGCTGAGCTCGTGAAGAATCCACCTGCATTGCAGGAGACCCCGGTTTGATCCCTGGGTTGGGAAGATCCCCTGGAGAAGGGATTGGCTACCCACTCCAGTATTCTGATCTGGAGAATTCCATGGACTGTATAGTCCATGGGGTCGCAAGTTGTCGGGCACGACTGAGAGACTTTTACTTTCACTTTCAGAGGGGTTAAGGTCTTCCCAGGTGGCACTTGTGGTAAAGAATCTGCCTGCTCATGCAGGAGACCCAAAAGATGTGGGCTCGATCCCTGGGTCAGGAAAATCCCCTGGAACAGGAAATGGCAACCCACTCCAGTATTCTTGCCTGGAAAATTCCATGGACAAGAGGAGCCTGGCAGGCTACAGTCCATGGGGTCGCAGAGTCGGACATGACTTGACTGCCCACATACATACAATACATACAGAGGGATTGCAGTGACTTGTAAGATAAGGTCACCGTTGGTTACGGGAGGTCAGGGCTAGAACTTTGCCTTTGGCTGGATTTCTGCAGAGACAAGGAACGGGGTGGAGGCACTTTATGTGGCAGTGACCCCAGGAAGCACCGGTGGGGGGTCGGGGAGAAGCCAGCCAAGGACGTGCCAGTGAGAAGTTCCTGCTGAAGGCACTTGGGGCTCCGTTCCACTGGGTCCTCCGAGAGACAGCGTGGGACACGCCTCGGAGGTGGTCCCACCTGGAGGGGGGAGGCAGTGGCATCTCCATCCCCACCATCAGGTGTCGTGGGTTGAGTGCAGCTGTGGGGGGAGCCAGTGGAGGGCCCTCCTCCTGTAGGACTCAGCAGTAGAAAGCCTGAGTGAGAGCTGTCACCATGGAGGAAGGCGGGGGGACAGAGCCTGCCAGCCCAGGCCTCCTGGGTCCAGAGCCCTTTCTCCCACATGTTGCCCCTGGAGGTTTGGCAGATCAAGGCCATCTTCTTCAAAACCTCCTGCACGTGTGTCTGCTCTCTTTCCCGCCTCTGGCTTCCGCTGGAAGTTGGTGCCTGTCGGAGCCTTGGAAGCTCTGATTGAAGATGGCAGAAGGCCTGTGTCCTGGGCAGAGGCCCCCATCTGCCTGGACTTGAGTTGATCAGTGCCTACATCGCTAGCAGGTAGGCCATGGAGATTTCATGTCTATCAGCTACAGCACTGGCTTCCCCTTAACGCATGACCATCGCCCTCGCTCCCCAACTCTTTCTTCTTCTGCAAGTTCAACCTCCCACATGTTTTTGTGGGTTTTTTTGGTGCTTCTGATATAATGAGGCTTCAGAGAAGGCAATGGCACCCCACTCCAGCACTCTTGCCTGGAAAATCCCATGGACGGAGGAGCCTGGTGGGCTGCCATCTATGGGGTTGCACAGAGTCATTCACGACTGAAGCGACTTAGCAGTAGCAGCTGTGCAATCATGTGACTTTTATGTGGCCCCACTGGATTCCCAGCTGGGCTTTTCAGAGCCCCCAGGGTTTCTGGAAGGATTCTCAGGGAGGGGCATCTCTGGTGATTAAGAGGCGGGGTGGGGGGCAGGGCCAGAGCGCTCCTCTCCCTGTTTTGGGAAGAGACTTCCTCATCGGCTCTGTCCCCTGCGGTATAGTTGCTTCTTGTCAGCACAGCTCAGGACTGACGCCCTCGGGGTGCGGTCTCGGGCCTGCTCCCTTGTCCTGCAGCTGTGCAGTGGCGGCTGCTTGGGGGACACAGTCCACCCAGACTGTGTCCTTCGTGCCTCTGAGGGGGAAAGCTAGAGAGACAGCCTCTTCCCAGGCCTGTAGGCCCTCAGAGGGATAGCCCAGGGTGAGCCGAGGGACAGCAGCTGGCTCTTTGGGGCAGGCGGGTGTGATACCCTTTTCCCTACTGAAGTTTCGTTTCAGCCATACCTCTCTCCCCTGAGGTCAGGCTAACCGGGGTCACTTTTCAAGCCCAGAGACGGATGAGAGAACTGTGGTTGAAGCCAGCACATTGGGAGGGTGAAGCCGGCCCGGCTTTCGTGAACCTCTATTTGGCTCCAGGATCCAGTCCACACACGTCGCCTGGGCATTCAGAGCCTTGTGGGCTCTTGGCCTTGCTCACCCCTCCCGCTTCACTTCAGACGATCAGATCCTGCTGATCCCAGCCCTCATCAGCTCTCCGGGCCGGCTCTCTGTCCCTCTCTGTGCCCGGTGGCTCTCACACCCTCCCCAAACCCCCAGAGCTCTCACTGGCCCCTTAGGATGTGTTCCTTCATCTGCTCATCTCTGACAGGTATCCGTCTTCCCAGGTAGACCATCTATCACGTCTCTGGTTTCTCTGAGACAGGCCCACAATGTTCAGAGAGGCTGCTGTGTGTGTGTGGTGGTTTGGGAAGAGACATGGATGACTCACCCCTGATCCAGAATTCCTGAGAATTCTGAACCTCCTGTCACATGGCAGGATTTCTACAAAGGCCCAAGAATCAAAGAAAATGTGGATGGGCTGAGACTTAATTTGTAGGGAATCAAATTGCCTCTCTCCCTTGATGACAGGGAAGCTGAGACAGTTTATTGATTGACAGGGGATTATGGCCAAAGACACGGTTAGTCCGAGTTCTTGGTTTTTCGATGGGGCAGCAGGGGGAGTGTGGCAGAGACGGTAGCTGGTACCCATGTCTGTTCTCCTCTTTCAGAGTAATGGACACACAGTGCAGTGGTTAAGTTTCCATGTCACAGCCTCACTGCAGCGAGGTGGGGCCAGGTGACTTACGCTCTGGCCAACAGGACATGAATGGAGGTGAGGTGTCCAAATCCTGGCTCATGACTTTAAAGGCAAGGGGCTGCCCTCCTCCCCCACCTGCCTCCAAGGGGTAAGGGCAACACCCTAAGGTGGTAGAGATATAAGACAGAAGGGGCTTGGACCCCTGGATGACTGTAGACCAGGTCTACCTCAGGGGCCCTGGACTGTCTACTTTAGATTCTTATATGAGAGAAGTAAACTCTTTTTTTTTTCTTAAGTAAGAAATAAATATTATTTAAGTTGTTGAGAATCTGGGTTTCTCTTACAATTGGCCAAACCTATATCCTATCTGATATAGGAATTTCCTCAAGCAGAGGATGAGATGATTAGATAGCATCACTGACTCACTGGATATGAATCTGAGTAAACTCTGGGGGACAGTGGAGGACAGAGGGGCCTGGCATACTTCAGTCCAGGGGGTGGCAAAGAGTCAGACACGACTTAGCGACTGAAGAACAACAAGGAAGCCTTTAGCAGGTATGAGACTGGTGATATTCTAACATCTCAGATAATGGAGAAACTATCCTATGCCAAGGACTTTACAAACTCTATTTTATTTACTTGTCACAATGACCCTATGTGTCATGTATTAATATACCCATTTTACAGTTAGGCAAACAGATGCAGAGAAGTTAAGAAGCTTGCCCAATGCCAAACAGCTAGTCACTGGTGGAATGGGGAGCTGAGCCTGCGTCAGACTTGGAAGCTGATGAAACCGTACCATGCCTTCCAGAGGGGAAAAAGTAAGGGGAGGTGGAGGAGAGGGAGGGAGGCAAGTGAGAAAGAAGGAAAAGGAAACAAAATCAGGGTTGAGTGTGGAGGACCAGCAGTGACTGCCTTGAGGGTGGCCTGACGGCTGAACTCGGTCTGGAAGCAGCGAGAGCAAAGACCTGCTGCCAGGGGGGTCCCCCGCTTCTGTGTCTAGGGACTCTGGTCCTTTCGGAAAAGACTGCCTGCCCCGGGCCCCAGGGTGAAGCCAGGGCGCAAAGCGCAGCCTCCAGACGCCGGCCGGGCAGTCGGGCGGCGGTACCTTCGCTGTTCACTTCCGGGAGCAGCTTGCGCAGCGGCCGCTTCACCTCCCAGGTGCTGCTGACGAAGGAAGGCATCACCTTGAGCAGCTCGTCCTTGTCCTCCTCCCGGATCACGGGGACGGTCTCCAGGATGAGCTGCATCTGCTCCAGCTCGTGAGCCCCTGGGGAGGCAAATGCCAGATGGTTACGCGTGCCGCCCACCGGGCTGGTGGGTGTGGAAACCCCAGCGCCTAGGAGCCTAGGACAGTGGGAGCCCGGGGGCCTGGGTTCATTCTGCTGCTAACTGCTGGGTGACGGTGGGCAAGTTGCTTGCCATTTCTGGGGCTTGGTCAAATGCAGAAAGAAGGGCTAGTCTCTGGGGCCCATCCATTCTCGTAGCATTCTGTGCCTCTGGAATGGTCCAGCCTCATACAGCCTGAGTCAGCCCACGCTAAAACGATGGGAGCAGCCCGACCCGAGGCTTTCCAAGCGTTCCTTCCTATGCACCTCTGTGGCTGTCCTTTACCAGGCTGGGGGAGGAAGAGATTTTAAGGCTAAAAATGAGTCTTACCTTTTGGGTTCCCATTAGGAGGGGGAAAAAAAAATCAGGAATAGCAAATTAAGTTTGGGACATGTCATGAGCACACTGACTTGTGCTCCTCCAGGCAGAGGGAGGAAGGCAGGGCGTGCCAGGTCTGTGGGACAGGAGGGAATGGCTCATTCAAGCACTCATTCACTCACTCATTCGTTCACTCAACAAATATTTATGGAGTGTCCTCTTCCTGCCACGGACCATGCCACATGCTGGGAATGAATAGCATCTTCACCCATAAGAAGCTTCAGGCTTTCTGCTTCTCGGAAACTCAAGTCCTCTTCCACACCCAGGCCATCACTGATGCTGTTTCAGAGCTTTGATGCTGCTGGGGTGGGTCAGGTCTGAATCTTTGCCGCCCTCTGGCCTCTAGGCCATTCCGTTCCTTTTGTTTTCCCTTTTTGCATGAGTAGTCTTGCCATTCACCTCTACTGGGTTAAATCCAACCAAGCCAGTCTTCCTTCCTGACTCATCCAGCTGCACAGAGCAACCCCCACCATCACTGAGTCCCCTGGGGTCCCAGTCTTCCAGAAGCTGGAGGCCAAGGGCAGGGCTCTCCCGTGTCGCCCTGACGATGCCCTGTGTGGCACTAAGCGCATGCGAATGCTGTGAATGCTGAGCCAGAACGTGGCAAAACATCAGCGTCTGCTCTGAAGGAGTCACTTGGCTTCTCCCTGCAGTGGCCTCAGGCAGAGTCGGTTCAAGGACTCTGGGAGCCTGCGGGGTCCCCTCTCTAAATGAGCACTCCAGATTGACCTCTCCCAGTGGCAGGGAGAGGGGAGAAAGGAGCTGAAAAGGTTGGGTGGGTGTTTTCATGGGTCAATCTTAAGGTGTTTGAAGAGACACGATTTCTTGATTTTGGAAGTTTAGTGCTCAAGATGTTTTTTTTTTTTCTTCTTCTTTTTTTTAAGCCAGTATTTTGCCTGAAATGGTTGATAACAAGGTGCCTCCAAGTAGTGCAGTCAAAGTCAGAGGCAACCTCAAAGAGGAGGATAGCAGGTTTTGTGATTAGCATGTTTCCCTTCCTTTTACTGAGCTGCAGCAGAGGGGTAGGAGGGTGGCCCGGGTAGCAGCTTACCAGCAAAGAGCATCCTGCCCGTGAGCATCTCAGCCAGGATACAGCCGGCGGCCCACATGTCGATGGCTTTGGTGTAGTTGTTAGGGGAGAGGAGTAGGCGTGGTGAGCGGTACCACTTCGTTACCAGGCCTTCTGACAGGTAACCCTGGAAGACAAAACCCCAGCTTCCAATGGTCAGTCATTTGTGGACACCCTCCCTCCCACAGGGCTTCCCTGGTGGCTCAGCTGGTAAAAGAATCCGCCTGCAGTGCGGGAGACCTGGGTTCGATCCCTGGGTTGGGAAGATTGCTTGGAGAAGGGAAAGGCTACCCACTCCAGTATTCTGGCCTGGAGAATTCCATGGACTGGTCCATGGGATCACAGAGAGTCCAACATGACTGAGCATCACTCCCTCCCATACCTTTCTTCTTGTCCCTTCTCTGGGAGAAAAGACCCCTTTCACTCTCCATCCTTCCTGTTGATCATCTGTTTAGAGGGGTTCAGGCAGGTTTGAGGGGCTCAAAGAGTTTGGTGGGGGAATCTTATGAGGCCCTGGAGTTCTTTTGTTCTGTGGAATGGGATCCAGGATGCCACTATTTAAGGAGCAACGCTTTCCCAGCCCATCTTGATGTAACAACATGTAACACTCTACCCTCATCTAGTAAGAAGATGGATAAACAGGAGCCGTACTCGAGTTCATTATCACCATCAATAGAGTAATGACGAGAAACTGGAATTTCATTTATTCAGTGGGCTGAATCTCAGAAATAGCTGGAAAATTGAAATCAAGCCAGTTGCTTTGGTGCTTATGATTAAATTAATTCTGCTACAATGCCAGACACCAATCTTCTGCTGGGAATGGACGAAGCTAGCTTCATCATGGGTGTGGGTGAAGGGCTTTGGGGAGCAGCCCTAAAGGGCAGACTGGACACAGCTTTTGTTGGCCCAGAGGGTTCTGGGAGTTCTACAGAGTGTGGGGTGGATGCTCTAGCTGATTTCAGCCACTGCTCAGTGTGTGGCCTGGGGTGGAAGCCCTTCCTATGGGAAATAATGACGTCATAGGTGCTTTAGGGAAATATAGCCAGGCCATGTGGAAACTGTTCTCTGTGTAATTCAGAAAGCATGTGCAACAGTGAAATCTGCAAAATGTCTATTTGCATTACCTGGAACGGTCTCTCTAAAGTGAAAAAAAACAGACCTATTTGGTGGTCAAGGTCAGACAGTTAGCACCAGGGGTATCCAGTCAGGGAGTCTAGGGAACATTTTGTTATTTGCTGTTGTAATTTCCAATTTGGCATCTAATTTTCTTTTTCTGCTGAAGTAGAAAGTATCACAGACCCAGGTTAAAACAGAGGAAAAGTTAGGAAGCTCAAGTCCCCAGGAGCTTTTAATCAGTTAATCTGAAATCTCTTCACTTGTTGAGCAAAGATTTATTGTGTTTAAAACCCGAGAGCCCTCAGTTACAGCAGTTTTCTCTCCTCGGTGACACATGTTTCTTCAGAGCAGGACCTCAAACTGGTGGAAGAAAGGAAGAAAAGACTAGAGCACTCCCACTCCCCAGCCTCGAGGCTCCCAAATGAGCTCCTTGTAATTTTTAAAACGTGCCCCCTTTCTCTGTCCTTTGGGCCTTTGCGTGTGTACCTTCCAGGGATGGGTGTCTTCACACCCACTGTCCTTCCCGGCTAACTCACGCAGGTCTGCTTCCTCTCAGAAGCTCCCCAGCTCCCTGGGGTGAAGTTGAATGCCCCCTCCCAGGAGCTCCACCATCCCTGTTTTGTCTCTGTTTCTTTACTTCTCTGGGGCTTCCCTGGTGGCTCAGTGGTAAAAGACTGCCTGCAATTCAGGGATGTGGGTTTGATTTCTGGGTAGGGAATATCCCCTGGAGGAGGAAGTGGCAACCCACTCCAGTATTCTTGCCTGGAAAATCCCATGGACAGAGGAGTCTGGGGGGCTGCAGTCCCTGGGGTGGCAAAGAGTGGGACACAACCGAGCACTTTACTTCTCTGCTGTTCCCATACCACCTGCCTCACCCACCCAACCCCCGGGACCACTGGACAATTCCCCCCTCATGGGCAGAGGCTGTATCTTGTTTCACAGCCGTTTCTGCCTTGCTCGTTTCTGTCCCAGGTCTGCCTCTTAGGAAATGTCCAATGAACACTGTTGAGTGGATGGACGGATGAATGAGTAAGGAAAGTCTCGCATGGTCTGAGCCCTTTCAAAATGGGGCCCCTACTGGAGAAACCACTGATCCCTTTCTTTAACAGACCTGATTTTACAGGGAGATCCAATTCCCACTTTCAGCAGTGAGTGAGGAGTTTACAAAAGTTGATGGCTTTTGCCTTACACTTTGCCTTGTTCCAGAAAGGACTGGCAAGTGTACTTTTTTTTAAAGCCAGGTTTATTGATGTATAATTTATAAGCAGTAAAATTCACTTTTTAGTGTATAGTTCCATGAGTTTTGACAAAGTATAAAATCGTGTAACCACCGTCACAATCAAGATGTATAACAATCTGTTATCTCACACAATCCCCTCCTGCCCGCTTCAGGTCACCCCTCAGCCGCAGTTCCTTAGAAACCACTCTTTTCCATCCCCTTAGTTTTGCCTTGTACAGAATGCATATAAATGGAGTCACAGTGTGTGGCCTTTTGAGTTGAAATTCCTTTGCTTAGCCTAATGCATCTGGACTCATCCCTGTGGTTGTATGGAGACTAACTCGTGAGTTTAAGTCTGAGTCTCAAAATGAGAGACAAGCCCAACTGTAGGTGCGCACATCTGGGTGGGTGCGTTATAAATAAAGAATGGCCCAATGTTATTCTCCAGCCAGAAGGTAAGAGTGTCAGAGGAAGGCAAAAGCAGAGTGCTCATTGGGGAAGATACTGAGGGGAGTTTACTCTGATGTGTTAGTGAGCAGGCTGTTATGGAATTCCCTATAATTAACACCTGTCTGTCTGCAGAATCTGGGGCTGAAGTGGATGCAGGGGGCTTCCTTCTGAAGCACCTGCCCTGAATGTAAAAGATGTTTGCAGAGGCAAGGCTGCCCCTGATGTGTTTCAGGAGCCATAGGACGGAGGTAAAGAATCTGCCTGCCATGCAGGAGATGTGGGTTTGATCCCTGGGTCAGGAAGATGCCGTGGAGAAAGGAATGGCTACCCACTCCAGCATTTCTGCCTAGGAAATCTGATGGAGAGAGGAGCCTGGCGGGCTACCGTCCAGGGGGTGGCAAAGAGTTGGACATGACTAGCGACTAACTCACTTTCTTCCTGTGGCTTCTGCCAGGCTCTGGAGCAAAAGGAGCCCTGGGGAGGGAGGGATGGGAACAGAGGGGTGCGGGCATTTCTGGGTCAGGGCAGACTTGGGGGTGGGGTTGGGCAAGGAGGGGAGGTGGGTAGGTGGGATTTCTATGGAAGGTCCTGGGGAGGCCTGTGCCTGTGGTAGGGCTCCTGTAGACTCCACTAGAGGGAGGGCCGTTCGTGGAGCCCTGGCAGTGGCTGCGGGAAGCCTGGAGAGGCTTGCAACTCAGGTGCTCTCTGGGTAGCCGGGGGTTAACAGGTTCAGGAAGGGCCCCTGGGCACCACACTTCCCTGGAAGAGGGGAAGAATGCACACATGGATCCTGTCTGATCTAGAAGAAACTGGGTCAAGGGAAAGAGTTATCAGGCTATGGAGAAGTAAGAACTTTTGACCTTGAGGGGGTCAACAGGGCTGTGGCATGGATGCTGTGATTTTGTGGAGGTGCAAGTTCTCAGGAGAGTTCCCGGCGGATGTGCTGTGGAAATAGAAGCACGTCGCCCAAGGAATGGGAAAGACGGGGCACTTAGAGCCTGGGGGACATTGCAGAGGAGGGCATGAGAGCTGCCTCTGGATGTACACAGGGCTGTCATACAGATGGGGAGTTAAGCTTGTTCTCTGAGGCTCTAGGGACAGACGTGAGCCATGGCATGAGGCAGGAATCCAGGCAGTATAATAATAGCTCACGCTTACTGAGATACTTGAACTGCTCTCATGCTTCCTAGGGATTAACTCTTTTAATCCCTGAGACAACCCCATGAGTTAGGGACTCTTATGGCAGTCATTTGACAGGGAGGAATCGGAAGCACAGAGAGGGTAAGCAACCCATCCATGGTCACCCAGGCTGCAAGCAGCACAGCTGGGATGCAGCGCCAGTTTGGGACGACGTAGTCCCTGTGATCTGAATAGATGGCTGAACTGCCTTTCGAAGAAAGAGAGCCCTGGAATCCACCAGGCTGTCCCAGGGTGGGGCTGGGCTCCTAGGCAGACAGGGATGGACAAGCTCACGGGAGATGAGCCAGCAGCACCCTGCAGGCCGCAGATCCTCGGACTCTGGCTTGCACTTGAATTCTTGGGCATCTGGGCTGAACACATGCAGATTCCATTTCATCAGGCCAACAAGGTGGTACCGATGCTGCAGGTTGGGGGACCGCATTTGAACCAGCAACACCCTGGATGATCTTTAATATCCTGCCCTGCCCAAGGGATTAATGCCTTGCTCACAGGCCAGGCAGATTTCTCTAACTGAGCAGCAGACTGACCTGTAATAGGGGTTAATTCTTTGTGTTACAAGCACTCACCAAAAGATCATTTAGAAAAACACCACCTTCTCAGAGGCCCAGTTTAAGCAGAAATACATGGCCTCCCTCTCCACAGCCTCCTTCCTCCGAAGGTATAATTCTTATTTGTGCCAATATCCATATCAGGCATGTTAGAAGCTTTTTAAAACATAAAGAACACCACAGTGGAATCGCCTTTCTTCTTGCTGACTCCAAACTCATTCTGTTAAACTCATTTCCATGAAGATATGCAGCAGGGACTCTTCTCAAGCTGAGGAAAGGAACGCACAGTCTTACAAGCCCAGTGTACAACACAATCATTGGTAAGTCACCGGGTATGTTCTGTTTACAGCTTCCCTGGTGGCCCAGTGGTAAAAAATCTGCCTGCTAATGCAGGAGACGTGGGTTCCACCTCTGGATCTGGAAGATCCCCTGGAGAAGGAAGTGGCAGCCCACTCCAGTGTTCTTGCCTGGAAAATACCATGGACAAAGAAGCGTGGTGGGCTACAGCCCATGGGGTTGCAAAGAATCAGCCACCACTGAGCGACTGAGCATGCATGCACATTCTGTTTATGCAGCTAAAACACACATGGTAAACAGTGTGGTTAAATCAGCTGCCCTGAATTTTCATTAACTTCTCAAGTGAAAGTGTTAGTTGCTCAGTCATGTCCAACTCTTTGTGACCCCATGGACCGTAGCCCGCCAGGCTCCTCTGTCCATTGAATTCTTCAGGCAAGAATATTGGAGTGGGTAAGCCATTACTTTCTGCAGGGGATCTTTCCAACCCAGGGATTGAATCCGTGTCTCCTGCATTGCAGGCAGATTCTTTACCGTCCGAGCCATCATTAACCTCTAAAGTGGATGCCCCTTAAGTGCTGATCTGATGCCCTCCTTTCTCAGGGCTGCCCCCTCCCCACTCCCTGCTCTGGATCCTCTCCAGTGAAATTCATCTCTCCCCCGGTTTCCATGGAAATAACCAAAAGCCCAGTTAAGTTCCTATAGGCCTGCAGCCCCCATGTGGTCCCTTCCTTTTACACTAAAAAAAAATCAGAATTGCTTTAAAAAATGACTTATTTTTATTTGTGATAAAATACACATAAAATTCACCGTTTTAACTGTTTTTAAGCACAAAATTCAGTAGTATTAAGTACATTCACATTGTTGTCCCAGCATCACGACCATGTGCAAAACTGAGTCAATGCCTATTAAACAACAGCTGTCCACACTCCAGCCCCCAAAGCCCCCGTCGACCAGCACTCTTTCTGGCACTACTGAATGTGACTATTCATATAAGTGGGATCATACAGTATTTGTCTGTCTGTGACTGGCTTCTTTCACTCAGCATAATGTACTTCTCCCTGCTTTAAACAGCAGGAAGGTGGGAGCAATGGAGCTGAGCTTCTTTTTAAAAAGTACTTTCTCAAAATGTGGTTGTCTTCTCACTCAACTAGAGCTCACATCACAGATAAAAGCTTTGCATGTTATCCCTCTGGGATCCTAATCATCAGCTCTGAGTCCTGTTACAGTGCAAGACATGACAAAATGTTTCATTTGTTTGGATCGCCAGTTCTAATACCGCCGTCCTTGCCAGGACCAGGGCTGGGCTGGGTGGACAAAGGCTTGGTGCAGCTGCTCCAGCCTCAGTTTCCCCATTTGCTTGTGCTGCTGGCCTCCAGGATTTCCTCTGCGGGGCGCTAGAGTCCTAGAAATCTGCATCTCAGTTGCTAGCAATCTCTAAGTGAGGGGACCCCGCGGGGCCAAAGTGATTAATTTTTAATGGGCTGGACTGTGAGCGAATGGCCCCTTTTAGGAAGATGCATTAACCAGCAGGCCATAATTAGACACTTGTCTCTCGCTGACTTTCAAGGGGGAAATCTGGCAGCAGTCTTGAGCAGCGGCTCTCAAACCTGATACACATTAGAAGCACTTGGGCAACTTAAGACAAATCCCGATGCTTAGGCCACCAACCATGCTGATGACATCAGAGTCTCTGGTGGAGCACCCAGGCATCAGTCATTTTTAAAACTCTCCAGGTGACCCCAATGTGCAGCCATATTTGAGAACCAGTATCCTAGGGATCCCTGGCTCATTGGCTTTGGAAAGGTAAGCAGTATTTTCACAGTTCCCCAATTAGTGCAGGCTTCTATTTCTGGCTCCACTCAAGATGAGATGAATTCCTTGAGTGGCCACAGCAGTCTTCTCCAGACGGCTGACCCACAGGAAGGAAAATTTTACTGGAAAAGAACCAATAATAACAACATCTGCCATTTATTGAGAACTTAGGATGTGCTTGGCACTGTGCCACGTGCTGCTTTATTATCAGTGCATTTAATCATCAAAATGACCCTATGAAGACAGCACAGAGAAGGAAATAGTTTGACTAGGGCCAAATCAGGTCCGAACTGGCAATGCTGAGATTCCATCCTGGCAGAGAGCAAAACAAAGTCCTTGTAGACATGCATTTGGTAGGAAAGACAGCCGAGGGAGCGTAAGGAATAAAAAGTCAAGCAGGGTAAGGAGATACAGTGAGGGACTGGGTGGGTGGTCTAGGAAGGCCTCTGTGATAAGTGGGGAAGTGAACAGGGACCAGAGTGACTCAAAGGAGTGGCCCCAAGGCCTCCCTTTCTGTCTCCCGTCCTGTCCCCAAACAGAAACACTCTCACCTTCACCCGCTCACCCAGCAAGCCCTCTTCTCAGGCCCTTGTTAACCCCAGGTGTAAACCACTGACAACAGGTTAGGAGGACAAGGGAACGAATGTTTGTTGAGTCCCCGTTAGGCACAAGGGAGTTTGGCAGCATTAACTCAGCTGACCTCCAGACAACCCTGGAAGGTATTTCTTTTTTTCATTTTCTCTCTGGGGAAATTCTTGCAGGTCCCTCCCCTCTGCTTGGCTTAGCTGGTAAGCCTTTGTGATCCTGGACCTCTTTATCTCCAGATCACAACTCCATGGAAGGGGAGGCCCCGAAGGCTGTTTTTTCTAGGGTAGATGCTCACTTTCAACGTGGTGACTGACTTGGATAAAAATCTAAGCCAAAGGAATGATTGATACGCCTGTGGTGGAATTTCAGACACTGATCACTGGTCAAGGGGAGATTATTTTGAAGTTTGTGGGCCATGTTTGAATTGCGGGACAAAGGTAGCTGCCACGTTCAAGTCCAGCCCTCTGAAATCTAGGGGCTCCCTCAGATGTGAGGTGTGGCTGTGGATTTCTGTTTGATGTGACCTTGATACTGGGAGCTGGGCCCTTGGGGCCAACCTAGAGGTCAGATTCAGGGCTTTAGTGCAATCCCTTCTAATTCACTCTCAAAAAAGAAAGAGAATATTCACCCCCCAAAGCACTACTGAGTGATGCAGACAATAGTCATGTTTGCCAGGAGCTGACCATGTCCTGCTGCTGCTGCTAAGTCGCTTCAGTCGTGTCCAACTCTGCATGACCCCATAGATGGCAGCCCACCAGGCTCCCCTGTCCCTGGGATTCTCCAGGCAAGAACACTGGAGTGGGTTGCCATTTCCTTCTCCAATGCATGAAAGTGAAAAGTGAAAGTGAATCGTTAGTTGTGTCCGACTCAGCGACTCCACGGACTGCAGCCTCCCAGGCTCCTCTGTCCATGGGATTTTCCAGGCAAGAGTACTGGAGTGGGTCGCCGTAGGTACCACCTGAGCTCTGCGTCCTTTCCTTTGATTATCAGTTTCATAAGGTGGGGGCTTCCCAGGTGGCACTAGTTGGCAGGCGCTCATGCCTGGCAATGCAGGAGACATGAGAGATGCGGTTTCATTCCTGGATCGGGAAGATCCCCTGGAGGAGGAAATGGCAACCCACTCCAGTATTCTTGCCTGGAAAATCCCATGGACAGAGGAGCCTGGGGGGCTACTGTCCATAGGGTCTCACAGAGCCGGAGATGACCGAAGCGACTTAGCACACACATATGCTCACAAGGTGGGTGCTGTTACTGTTCCTGATGGGAGGGGGTGGGAAGCTGGGGCAGAAGGTCGGTGACACAGTGCCAAGGTCACCAAGTCCCCCAGAGGACAGTCCAGTCTCCGAAGTCCCTCTCCTGCTCCCAACCTCCCCCACAACCTCATTTCTGCTCACTCATTCCCTCATGGAAGGTTAAAATTCCCCCTTGTTCAGCATACCCAGAAGAATGAAAGGCACTTCGTTGGGCAACTCCTTCTCTGAAGGCTCTGGGGTGTAAACTACCACCTGTATTGAAGGTAACAAAGATGGAATGAATCGGCTAAGAATCAGGAAGAGAGAGCCCTCGTGGCCTTGCTTGTTTCCATCCAGGATCAGGTGGAAATTAGAAGGCAGACTTGAGAGCATCCAGGTGGCTTCACTTCACAGATGTCAGTGGGAGGGGTCAGGCCTTGGGCTGCAGGTGTTAGAAACCCCTCTCTCCCGGGTCCCGAGAAGGGGAGGAGTCGGCGGGAGGAGGTGGTGGTCATTCAGGGCTCCTGATGCAGGAAGGCCCCTGACCAGGGGAAGGAAGCCTGTGTGTCGGAAGGAAGTCGCTGCTGGTAGAAGGAGCCAGAAGCGCCCCATGACTGCTGAATTTGACTACCTGCCTGTCCTGGCGAGTCTCACCCACAGTTGCTGCTTGTAGTGAAGGCAGTATTTCCCCAGATGGGTCCACACCCCAGAGGGGCTACTAGGGGCAGGTTAGGCGTGTGGACAAACACCCTGGGACAGGTTGGCAGTGGCTAGTAAGTTTTTTTTTTTTACCGTCTCAGGGGCTAAGGATGCAGTCTTTGGTACTTCTCTCTGTCAATGTAACCACTTCTCTTTTCTAGGTACATCTTAGGGACCAGTTGTTCACAGGATGTGCTGTGGGAAGTCCCAGGTAAGGTCCTTGTTAATGTGTATACCTGGGAGAGGAAACACACTGGCCCATTTGCGCCCTGTCTTCTACGGTCGCCGTGGCCGCTGCTGAGTGTGCTCCGTGTGGATGGAAACACACTTCCTCCCCCGTTTATCTCTGAGCCTCCGAGGGCCAGGGCCACTGGACTTGCTGAGCCAAGGCAGGGGGGCTGCCTGTTACAGAAGCCATTAGAGGTGTGGGGAGTGCAGGCACTGAGGCCAGCCCACTGCCCAGAGCGCACACAGGCGGCAGGGTGGACGGGAGACCGCAGACTCCAGCCCTTCTCTGCTGTTGCTTCTGGCAGGGTCTGAATGCAGGCTCAGTAACCCTGCCCAACCCTGACCTCGAGAAGGGTCTTCTCTCCTTGCTGACCAGGCAACCAGCCGGCTCAAGTAATCCATCAGGAGCCACATCCTTTCTGCGGAAACCCTTCTCTTCCTACAAAAGCTGCAGGTCCCCGGCATGAGCCTTCTTTAGAAGTGTCCCAACGCTGAGAGGCTGCCCGGGTCACCTGCGCCAGGAACACCGGTCCTATTTCAGACAGGTATTTTTAACAGCATTTCTTCAGTGTTTCTGGTGGTGCTGGCCCTGGGCGTGATGCTCTAAGTTAGGGGACTATCCTCAAGGAGCTTACAGCCCAATTCTAGACAGTGAGTTTGCTGGCTCAACTGCAAAGACAACCATTAAACCAGCAACAAGTCAACGCTGGGTGAGGGACAGAGAGGGGAGGAGGCAGGCACCGAGTGAAGAATGGAGCAGAAAGGGGGCAGGGTGGATCCATGCTGGGGGTGGGGGGGTGGTGGGGGTGGTCCTTAGAAGTTATGAAATTGGGTATGGAAGTGAATATTTATTTTTGAATCAGAAAAGTGCAGCAAATTAAAAATTCTGAAAAGCTGGCAAATAGCACAAACATCACAACATTCATAAAAATAACATTTTTACTAATTAGCTGCTTGGCAAAGTGCGGGTAGCAAACACGTGAATGGATTTCATAATCTCTGATCTTGTCTATGACAGCTTTGTAATATTTTTTACAGGCAGAATTTAAAGGTAATACAGTGTTTGACAGATGATTGAAAAGGTAACTCAGTCTTTCCTCTAATACAGTCGATTCTTTAGTTGGGTAGATAGTCTAGAAGTTTCTTTTACCTTCAAAACTCGTTATCACCAATGTATAAATTTTCAAGATTATTGTCAAATTTGGGAAAACCTTACTTAGATATCCTTTTGCTTATGAGCTGTGAGATTTGGGGGCATTTCCAATTTTCTTACATGGTGACTAAACATCTGTTCTTTGAATCCATGACGCTCATCAACCCAGTTGTCCGTGATGTCCTACTCGATTTGTACTGTGAGCTACAGGGTGGGCCCTGCTGTTTTGTCGTGACACTCGTGAGTTGATTTGGTGAGCCACAGAGGTATTCCTGGAAGTTATTCCTACACCAAGATGCTGGCACTAACTTAACTCTATGTAGAAGTAGCTGCAAACCATGTAAACATATCCACAGTTAAAACCCTGGACACTGAAAGTTAAGTAAGAGTCCCTGGTTGGTGATACACATCAATTTGCTGAGAGGGTGGCCAAGAAGCTTCACATTTGGGACCCTCCTAGACCTTGCCCCGGAGAAGGCAATGACAACCCACTCCAGTACTCTTGCCTGGCAAATCCCATGGACAGAGGAGCCTGGTAGGCTGGAGTCCATGGGGTAGCTAGGAGTCAGACACAACTGAGCGACTTCACTTTCACTTTTCCCTTTCATGCATTGGAGAAGGAAATGGCAACCCACTCCAGTGTTCTTGCCTGGAGAATCCCAGGGACGGGGGAGCCTGGTGGGCTGCCGTCTATGGGGTCGCACAGAGTTGGACACAACTGAAGCGACTTAGCAGCAGCAGACCTTGCCCCATGGGCCTCATCTTTTGGCTGGTTGTGGTCTGTATCTGAAGTTTATTGGATTAGCTTTAAAAAGTCCTATTTTAAGTATAGGGCTTTCCCGAGTTTTGTGAATTGTTCAAGCGAGGGGGTATGGGAGTCCTCAAATTTGTAGCTAGTTGGTTATTTTTGCAAGTGGCCTGGGAAACCCTGAGTTTGTGGTTGAAGTGTAGGTAGCTCTGTGGGGGGAATGCCCTTAACCTGTGAGGTTTGTCCTAACTCCGGGTACGAACTGAATCACCAAGTTATCACATATTGTTTGATTGCTCTATATATAATGCTATAATATAGCAATTATATAATTGCTATATATATATAATATAATGGTATATTATTTAAGATTATGTTTTCTGCTTACAGCCAGAGTATAGAAATGAAGTTGAATTTTATATATTGATTTTATATTCAGTAACACTACTTAAGTCTTTTTATTAAATCTATTAATTTGGCTGTAGATTGAGGCTTTATTTACACAGTCAGATCATCTGTGAATAATAACAGTTTTGCCTTATTTTGCTTGCCAGGACTAGTGTAATGATGAGCAATAAGTGACAACCTTAGCATGTTCCTAGCTTTTAAAAAAGGTTTTTAACATTTCATTGTTAAATAAAACATTGTTGAGATTTTTGGTAGAAACCATTTTTCAGTGAAGGAAATCCTTTTCTTCCTAGTTAGTATGAGTTTTTATCATTCACAGATACTGAATTTTCTAGAATGTTTTTCTGTATCTGTTGAAATAATCATGTGATCTTTTTTTTCCTCCTTTGTTTCTGACTTCGGTAGCAATGTTTTAATGTAGCAGGGTATTTCCTCTTTTTAGGTTCTCTCTAAGAGTTTGATTAAACTTATGTTATTTAAAAGTTTGCCTGTAAACTATAAGGCCTGAGGTTTTCGTTGTGAGCTTTTAAACTACTGATTTAGTTTCTTTAATGGTTATTGCATTGTTGAGGTGTACTTTTTGAGTCAAATTTTGATAAAATTATATTTTTCTAAGAACTTATTCACTTCATATTACTATTTAATAAATATATGTATTTAATAAATGAACATTTATGGGCATAGGGTTCATAGTATACTCTTAATTTAGAATCTGTGGTTATATTCTTTGCTATTTAGGGCTGTTGGGATGGTCTGACTCTGGAGGCCACTGGCCACTCTGTGGAAGGCTGACACTGAAACTTGCCAACTTGTTGCCCGATTTGATTTCCTGTTGATCTGAGATGTGCCACCCACAGGAGTGTGTGGGCAAGGCCCAGTAGTGTAACCTAGGCCCTGACTGGGTTTCTGCCTTCAGGAGAATTAAAACCATAATCAGCTGTCATTTTGATTCCCAGAAGGAAAGAGCATTTTTGTCCTTTAAGGAGCTCTTGCTGTGATTTAGCACTTTTCAGAGTGACAGAGGAATATGGGTGAGCTCCTGTAACTAAGTTAATTGGCCCAGACAAGCCCATCCCACAAAGCAGCTCTGAGAAACTGCTCACTGGGCAGGGCCCACGACCTTGCACCTGCGGGCTGTCTGCCAATAGGGGGCCTCACGTTGAGGAGTTAGGACCCAGACTCATCTGGAAACCTCCAAGCTACTCAGGGGCCCTTGAGAACTCTCTAGATGGCTGAGTTACGCTCTGTACTTGTTGGGCCCAAGACGCACAGGTGACCAACATTGTCCTGTTTCCTTCTGTTCCCCTCTGTGGATGAAATGACAGCCTACCAAACTCCTTTCTCCTCCCCATTTAGAGATTTTGGTGCACAGTTAGAACCCGCGGAGGCTGTGGACCTGATCTTCTGACTCCTCTCTAAAAGGGATGATGTAGGTCATTTCAACCAAGCCTCTCATTTTGCAGAAGGGGAACTCCTAACCATCACCAGCATCTGTCTATAACCCGCATGATCAGGAAGCACTTACTAGATGCCTGCCAAGCATTGCATCAATACTTTACATGCAGAACTTCAACGAATACCTCACCATAGTCTTGTTGCATCACTAGCGTAGCAACCATCTACTGAGCTGTCATGTTCTAGCTCTGAGTCCTGGGGCAGAGCAGTGAACAAAGCAGAGAAGTTCCCACCTCTGCGGTCCACTTGCTGCTCCCGTAGGGCAGGTGTTTTTATTCCTATTTATAGATAAATAAAGGCAATGGCACCCCACTCCAGTTCTCTTGCCTGGAAAATCCCATGGACGGAGGAGCCTGGTAGGCTACAGTCCATAGGGTCACTAAGATTCGGACACGACTGAGCGACTTCCCTTTCACTTTTCACTTTCATGCACTGGAGAAGGAAATGGCAACCCACTCCAGTGTTCTTGCCTGGAGAATCCCAGGGACGGGGAGGCCTGGTGGGCTGCCGTCTATGGGGTCGCACAGAGTCAGACACGACTGAAGCAACTTAGCAGCAGCAGCAGCAAAGTAAGGCTTGGGCTTCCCTGGTGGCTCAGGGATAAAGAATCTACCTGAGATGCAGAAGATACAGGAGACCTGGGTTTGATCCCTGGGTCGGGAAGATCCCCTGGAGGAGGGCATGGTAATCCACTCGAGTATACTTGCCTGGGGAATCCCATGGACAGAGAAGCCTGGCAGGGACTACAGTCCATAGGGTCGCAAAGAGTCAGGACTAAAGCGTCTGAGCACGCACAAAGTAAGGCTTAGATAAAGATACAGTGACCCAGCTAGTTAAGTGCTGAAGCTGTGAATGAGCCCCGTCTTGTTTTGAACAGCTTCGTGATGCTCTACATCAGCAATTCTCAAACTGAAGCAGGTATCAGAATCACCTGGAGGGCTTGTTAAACTCAGAGCCCTGGCTCCACCCTCAGAGTTTCAGAGTCAGTCTGAAGCAGGGCCAGAGGATACGCTTGTCTAAAAAGTTCCCAGGTGATGCTGACGCTATTGGTCTGGGGGCCAGCCTTTGAGAACAACTGTTCTGTATACAGAACCAGAACTCTTGAGTTTCTCGCTGGTTCTTTCACAACCCACTTCTCCTCCTCACCACGCCTCTCTTCCAAGCATGTGCCAGGGGCCCCATGCGAGGCTGACTGCCTACACGTTCCCAGGACCTCAGCCTCACTGCAGCCAGCCAGTGCTGCCGTCACTGTCTGTGTCTATGTGGATAATCACCCCAATTAAACATGTTCTCGGTTACACTCCGTGTAAACAAGTTACGCTGGGAAAAGGGGCTGTTCCTGCCCCTGACTTCCCAGGCTTTGTTAAGGGCAACACACAGCTCATGGCAGCTGATGCTGGCTGCTCTGGCCCTTGGCCAAGTGGGGAGGAGAGTCCCTGGACCCAGAAGAGACCCCAGATTGGAACCTCATAGTCTTTCCCAGGGTGTACGGTTAGGCCACTTGAGATGCCTGTTCTCTTGTGTGTCCTGCTCAGCCAGTCCCTGCTTCACTGGCATGACCATCCAGTCCTCTTAATTATAAGGCTTAATAATCGCCCTCGGTAACTGACAAGCCCACCTGACGTTACTTCCCCCTATAAATGATGGCCTCTTCCTCCCCGGAGTAGTCAAGACGGCTACCGTGCCTTGCTCCTCACACGGTGCTGTGTTGCTCCGGGACCCTTTGCCTCCGACCTGTAAGATCTGCGGTGTCTGTCACTGTCTCTGGGTTCTTGCTTTGGTCTTGAGGCCGGGCAACTACAAGGCCCGCAGGCCCACAGGGTACAGCCCAACATACAGTGAGTGCAGTAAAGCCACAGTATAACCCAACATACTGTTCTCTCGGACCTGCAGTTTCTGCAGGATGGCTTTTGCTTCTCTCCCAGGGAAGCCCACGATGTCCCCACGCAGCTTTTGGGGTTGGACAGTGGGGTTCAACGCCAGGGAGCGCTGTCTCATGCTATTCTCTTGACTCAAGTGTCCAAGCCTCATCCCACCTCGAGGTCAGGACTTCATGGTCTGTTCTCTCCACACTGCTCCGCTCGTGGGGTCGCCCAGGCCAGGAAGAGATCTTTAGAGGCCCTTAGGACTGATCTAGCCTGGTGCTCCTTTCCTGTAGGTACTTCAAATAAAATCTACAGAAACTATAAATGTAAGGAAGCCTGTTGTAGGGTGAATTGTATCCTCCAAGATTTGCATCTCGAAGTCCCGACCTCCAGCACCTCAAAAGGTGACCTTATTTGGAAATAGGGTCACTGCAGATGTAACTACTTAAGATGATGTCATTAAGGTGGATCTTAATCCAATATAGGAATATAGGTCTCCCTGGTGGCTCAGTCAGTCAAGAATGTGCCTGCAATGCAGGAGACCTGGGTTTTATCCCTGGATCAGGAAGATCCCCTGGAGAAGGAAATGGCAACTCATTCCGGTATTCTTACATGGAGAATTCCATGGACAGAGCATGGCAGGCTACAGTCCATGGGATCGCACAGAGTCAGACATGTCTGAGAGACTAACACTTTCACTAATCCAATATGGCCAAATTTCCCCACAAATCCAATATTTCCCCAAAAAGGGGAAATCTGGACATGCATGCCTGCTGGGAGAAGATGAAGGCAGATGTTGGGGTGATGCTCCCACAAGCCAAGGAATGCCAGAGATGGCCAGCAACTAGAGGAGGGGCAGAGGGCAGATTCTCCCTCACAGTGCTAGGAGAAACCAAACCAAATCTCCTTGATCTTGGACTTCCAGCCTCCAGAACTGTGAGACATTAGATTTCTGTCATTCAAATTTGTGATGCTTCATTGCAGCAGGCCTAGCAAACTCATACAGTGTCCAGTGAAGTCGCTCAGTCGTGTCCGACTCTGCGATCCCATGGACTGCAGCCCACCAGGCTCCTCCATCCGAGGAATTTTCCAGGCAAGAGTACTGGAGTGGGTTGCCATTTCCTTCTCCAGGGGATCTTCCTGACCCGGGGATCGAACCCAGGTCTCCTGCATTGCAGGCGGACGCTTTACCACCTGAGCTACCAAGGAAGCCCAATACAGTGTCCAACAAGGGTCTAATTTTCTTCCCATGATGATGACTTTGATTTTTTTTTTTTGCCTTTTTTTTTTAACAGCAAAAGTAAACACACACACACAGAAGTTGCTCAGTCGTGTCCGACTCTTTGTGACCCCATGGATTGAACCCCCCAGGCTCCTCGGTCCATGGGATTTTCCAGGCACGAATACTGGAGTGGGTTGCCGTTTCCTTACTCCAAAAGTAAAATTCTTTACAAATCCTCCTAGGTGTTTCTGCCCTGCTGGGACCCTGAATCTTGCACTGAAGTATCTTTGGGCTTTCTTAGCAAGAGGACCTGACTCCTCATCCAGGGCAGCCTGCACTGCCCCTCCAGACAAAGATTTCTCCGATGCTGGGTATCTGTGTTGAGAATGTGAGCCTGGGTTCAAATCTTGGGCCAGTGATGTACTTGCTGTTGATTCGCAGTAACTTTCTTAACCTCTCTGAGCTACAGATTGCTCATCTGCAAGACAGAGCTCACACTTGACCAGGTTGCTGTCAGGGCTCAACAAAAACAACGCAGAAGCTCCTCAGCTTTCCCTCTGTCAGTCTCCGTGGTGAGAGAGACTTTAATGGTTCTTTGTCTCTTGCCTTGTCTTCATACCCGTCAGCCTGCTCTCTTGGGTTCTTCCTGCTCTGCCCCTCCCCCAGTCTCTCTTCTCCCCTGGAAAGGCTCCTCCCTCCCTTCCTATTTACATCCTAACAACCCACAGGGCTCACTTCACACCCTACCCCCACCTCAAGACATCCTCTTTGACCCCTTCAGTTCTAAGTTCAGTTCAGTTGCTCAGTCGTGTCTGACTCTTTGTGACCCCATGGACTACAGCACACAAGGCCTCCCTGTCCATCGCGAATTCCTGGAGCTTACTCAAACTCATGTCCATTGAGTTGGTGATGCCATCCAACCATCTCATCATCTGTCGTCTCCTTCTCCTCCTGCCCTCAATCTTTGCCAGCATCAGGGTCTTTTCAAATGAGTCAGCTCTTCGCATCAGGTGGCCAAAGTATTGGAGCTTCAGCATCAGTCCTTCCAATGAATATTCAGGACTGATTTTCTTTAGGATGGACTGGTTGGATCTCCTTGCAGTCCAAGGGACTCTCAAGAGTCTTCAACACCACAGTTCAAAAGCGTCAATTTTTCGGCACTCAGCTTTCTTTATAGTCCAAGTCTCACATCCATAAGTATTTCCTTCTGATATATTTCCCAACCCAGAGATCGAACCCAGGTCTCCCACATTACAAGAGGATTCTTTACCAGTTGAGCTACCAGGGAAGCCTTCTACAGCTCCAAAATGACCTCTAATTGAGAGGGGGGGAAATGGGGCCAGAAAGGGAGGCGGGGAAAGGAAAGTTTTTGACAAAGGACACTATCTGTGTCACTCCCTCCACACTGGCTAGATGCCACCTTGTCTGTTTTGCTAAGATTTTAGTCTGTGTTCTGGCTTTCCCCTTGGATCGTCAGCTCCAGTCATAGTCAACACTGCTATTTACCAAGTGCTTACAATTCAGACCGATTTCTGATAGTGGCCAGGTAAAGGAGAAGTCGTATAATTTCCCTCTTAAAATACCCAGTCCAGACTGTCTGCATTCAGCAAGTGTCTGCCCGTGGTCACGGTGGTGACACGGGAATGACTAACATCTGGTGTCACTCAGGCTCTTTCCTCCTCTCGGTGAGGCGGCTGTGGGTGCAGAGTGACAAAGTGAGACGGGCCAGCTCTTCCCAGGTGACTTAGTGGCCACCGGTATGGTGTCACAGAAGCCCTGTGTCTGCAGATGACGCTGCTGGGGACCTGTCACAGGGCCCGATGTTACCCTCAGATAAATGACATGACACGGCGGTACTCTGGGGGACGTGAGGCCACTGTTAACACGCAGAAAGATAACTGTCATTCATTCAACAAGTACTAAGTTGTTGAAATACAACAGGCGTGAGCCCCTGTGAAAGAATTTAGGAATGGCTTTGTTGGGCAGAGGACACCACGTGAAGTGATGGTGCTGGGTCAGCTGAGTATCACTGAGGAATTTGCCAGGTGTTGCCTTGAGGTGAGGATGAAGAACTCGTGTGGCCCATGAGAGGGACTGTAAAGATCCCTGATGGCCCTGGGTGGCCTGGGGACCCTGGGTGCACGTGTAGGGGATGGAGGAGGGGCGTGGAGAGTGCAGGCTGAGATCTTTCCATCTAAGGTCAGCGACTGAGCCCACCTGGGGCAGCCTTTGGGGAACCTGCCTCCAGCAGGACTGGACATCCCCAGAAAAAGCCCTTCTGGCCGACTGAGATTTCTGGAGAGCAGCAGGGCTCCCCTGTGCGCACACAGCCCTGTGACTTTCTTTTGATTTTAATTGGATAGAAATGTTCCCCAAATATTTTGGGCAACATTTCACAGTTTTTCTTTCTTCCATTCTTTTTCTCCCCCAGGCAGCAGGATCTTATTTTATTTTCCTCATCTAAAGACTCCTGCGGACAAATACTGAGCAATCCTCATTGCATCAGAGGTGGGAAGTCACAGCCCTGCTGGGGGAGGGGGCGCGGTGCCCCTGTATCAGCCTCCGGGCAGAACCCTGGGGTTCCCAGGAACACAGTTTGAAAGCATCCACGTGGTGCAAACAGCACTGGACTGCAAGTCAGAGGTCCTGGGGGAAGCCCAGCTCTAGTCCACACTAGTCACGTGAGCCGAGGCCCGTCTCTTAGCCACCCTGAGGCTTCGCTTCACCCTCTGTCAAATGGGAGACGATAGCAGGAGTCCTGCCTTTACCCCAGGATTATCATGGGAATGAAATGATAATGAAATCTGTGGACAGCCCATGCACACTTGAACATCTCCCCCGCAAGGTTCTGTTGTCCTTCACGTTATACACACCGCTGGCTGCTTAACATGCACTGACTGTAGCTGAACATCCTTCTGCAGGGTCAAGAAATTGGACATCATAATTCTGAATTCTGAGCCATCACACACCGCAGCGCTCAGAAATCAAAGGGAGGCAGACACTCTTCCAGAGCCTGATGGCTGTGACTCCTTGTTAATTCTAATGTCTGTCTTTCTAGTTTTCTGTCTCCTTCCTTGGCAGACTCCCGGCTGTCACTTCTGTCTGCACTTCTGGTGCCTGTCTCACCCCAAGTTTGTTGCCTCTCATCCGTGGTGGCCTTGACAACTGGATAATGAATTTTGTGAGAACCACGTATAGAGTGAAGGTACACAGGCTCAGGTAAAGTGTATGATAAACGTCGTGCACCAGCTATGTACCATCTGCTCAGCAGCTAACGATCCTTTAGCTTCTGTCTTGCCTGTGCCTCAGATGAGTGAGGCTGCATAACAGAGGGACTGCCGTCCTGAGTTCTCCTTACTTACAAGCCATCATTTCCGATCTTGTGCTGGGCTTGGGAGCCGTCAGCCAACCCTCACGTGTACTCTCTCGCTGCACGACCCATAGGAGGCCCCTGGATCAAAGCAGTTGACAAGAATAGGTGTCCTTGTGCCAAGTTCTCTGATCCTGGGGGCAGAGAACCCAAGTTCTCTCCACCTTTGGGATTTTGGGTTTTCTTTCCTCCCCTGTGCCTTGCTTTGTTCCACCAAGTAAGCGCTCAGATTTCCTGAGGGCTTCCGGCCTGCCAGGCCTCGTGCTGAGCACTTTGCCTTCTTGATCACAATCCATCCTTAATACAACACAAGAAAACAGAAGCCATTACGTCCTTCTTCCAGGTAAGAAAACTGAGCTGGGAGAGGATGACTAGCTTGCTCAGGGTCACACAACTTTTTAAATTAATTAATTTGGCTGTGTTGGGTCTTAGTTGTGGCATGCAGGGTCTTTCACTGCAGCACATGGACTCTCTAGTTCTGGCGTGCGGGCTTAGTGATTCTGTGGCATGTGGGATTTCAGTTCTCCGACCACGGATCGAAGCCACGTCCCCTGCATTGTAAGGCAGGTTCTTAACCACTGCATCACCAGGGAAGTCCCAAGGTCACACAGTGCTCTCCAGAGTTACCTCTCCTGGGCTCTCAACAGTGAGTCCCAGGCCCTGCTGGGTCCTGGGTGTCCAGATTCTCTCCTACAAAAGGTGAGTGGTCTGAGCCAGAGACCTGACACGCACCATTTAGAGAACAATGAAAGGAGAAAAATGAACAAAGTGGAGAACAATGAAAAGTATCCTCCGGAGAGCAGAGGGGGCCCCCCAGGACTGGGGGAGGCCCTGTACTGAGCCTCTGGGCAGGAAGACCCAAGATCGAGGCAGCAGTCAGGTGGTGTGCTTTCTGGAGAAGGCACTGGCACCCCACTCCAGTACTCTTGCCTGGAAAATCCCATGGACAGAGGAGCCTGGTGGGCTGCAGTCCATGGGGTTGCTAAGAGTTGGACATGACAGCGACTTCACTTTCATTTTCATGCATTGGAGAAGGAAATGGCAACCCACTCCAGTGTTCTTGCCTGGAGAATCCCAGGGACAGGGGAGCCTGGTGGGCTGCCGTCTGTGGTGTTGCACAGAGTCAGACACGACTGAAGTGACTTAGTAGCAGCAGGAAGGTTGCTTGAAAAATATTGCCTCCACCTGCTGGCTGTTGCCTGGAAATTCCTTTCCCTGGGATTCAACCTTCCATGTCACAGAAAAGAGTAAAACTTAAGATATAAAGACTTCCTGGAGAGGCCGCGGGCGTGGGACGGCGGGGCAGGTGGCGGGGCAGGCGCATGGTGGGGCCACGGGGTTCCGGGGCGGCGCGCGGGGCGAGCTGGGCCTGAGCCCGCAGCGGAGGGCAGCCCGGGGCACGGGCTCCCCGACACCTCCGGCGCAAGGAATTAAAAAAAAAAAAAAAGATATAAAGACTTCCTGCTTCTGTGGCCATATGTTAACATTCATACTAAAATGTAAATGACTGATACCAGCTCCCTTTAAGATCCGTGGAGGGTTTTGAGAGAAGGAAGAAGCACCCAGCGGTGCTCCTGTGGGTATAAGGAAGGATGGGAAAGGAGATGGGGCATCGCAAAGTGAGGAGGGAAGCTCTAATGTGACCAAGGGATGCAGAGAGGACACTAAGATACAGACCCGACCAGCTCTGCAGTTTTGGCTAAAACTGGTCCTGGTTCCACATACTCACTCTCTGAGACCATCAGAGGTGTTCTCTGCACAAAGGTACATGGGGCAAGAGCCTCAGTTGGAAAGCTTTCAGTAGTAAAACCTGAGAGAGATAAAACCTATTGTGCAAAAAAAAAAAAAAAAAAATTTGCCAGGCTTTATCTTTTTTAATGCTTTGACCTGAAGACTGGTTTCGGAAAACTGCCTCTACTGAATGCCACATGGGCGTTTAAATGACCATGTGCGGGTGTGCAGGAAACCCCATACGTACAGAGAGAAGGCTCTTACACAGAATATGCTCCAGGATTTGTTAAGTTCAATAGCACAGGCCTCCATCAGAAGGCAGAAAAAATGTTAAATTTCAACTGACCACGAATCCTCTCTTTACAAGTGAGAGTCAAATTCTCGATACTTCCTGCCTCTCAGGTGCCCTGCCCTTCCTGAAGATGCTTTGCCTTCCTGGCAGATTCATCTCTGGAGCTTTCCTTTTGCTGTCTTGCAAGATAGATTTTTGTTTTATTCTTTAATTGCAAGTTGGTATAGGTTCACTTAAAAAATCTCAGCCACTAAAGAAATAATCTTTCGAAGTGAGTTATTCCTTGATTCTCAAGGTATCACCCCCCAACCCCATTCCCTAAAGGGAATCACTTCGGCTGCTAAGTCACTCCAGTCGTGTCCGACTCTGTGCGACCCCATAGATGGCAGCCTACCAGGCTCCTCTGTCCCTGGGATTCTCCAGGCAAGAATACTGGAGTGGATTACCATTTCCTTCTCCAATGCATGAAAGTGAAAAGTGAAAGTGAAGTTGCTCAGCCCTGTTTGACTCTTCGTGACCCCATGGACTGCAGCCTACCAGGCTTCTCCGTCCATGGGAGTTTCCAGGCAAGACTACTGGAATGGGTTGCTAGCATAATTCTCATTTTTTCCTTTCCTCTCTCCATCCACACACATATATACTTTCTTTTCAAAAATGAAATTATTATACTTTCCCTTCACCTGATTTCTTCACCTCAATTACAGATGACTTCTCTTTGGGATAAAAGGAGCTTTTTAAGTGGTTACATAGTGAGTGTCAAATTCTTTTGTCATTTACAGTCTCTATTCAGAGCTCTTTAAATTTTTGTTCTGAATGTCTTGTTCTCATTGTGCATCTGGGTGCTCTGTAATGTGTCAATGAGGTTAACTCACTGTGTCAAGCGTTGTTAGTAGCAAGATGCTTTTCTGGAAGCAAGTGAGGATAATTTATATATCAACTCACACCTGGATCTAAAAGAGTAGGAGTGGGAGAGGCTTAGAAATGTGAAAGCCCAACCTGAACAGTATCACTTTAAAACAGGAGTACAGCGATTACTTTCCTTTTCTACTGCCTATTATTAAGGAGCCCTGGAGAGAAGCAAGGTCACAGCTGCCCGGTTGCATAGGTCACTGTAATGACCTGAAACAGCAGGCAGGTGAAGCAGAAGAGTTAGCTTGGGAGAGACGAGCCTTCAGGGGCTCTGACTTAGGCCTTGCATCCCTCCTTTCTGGGCTTTCCCAGTCTAGGCTTTGTGGAGCAGGCTGGGGGCTAGGGGGTCCTGAGTCTAAGGTGGGTTTGCTGGGGATCTCACATCCATTCTGTCTGGCTTCCTTGGTCTCACTGCTCAAAATCCGTGACCTCAGTCCTGATTCTGCTCCTCTCTCCTCCAGTCAACCAGAGTGGAGTTGACAAAAGCAGTACTCCTTTCTGGGATGGCCGTGGGCACCCACATCGCCAAACAACTGAGAAAGATGTCAAGGAAGTCTTGTTGCACAGAGCAGATGTGTCCCAGAAAACTTGGGCCCACGCTGGCTGCAGGAAGACCTCAACCTGATTACCATGTACAAGCTTAAAGGGAAGCATGTTTGCAAAATGGACTTTGGGTTTGGAGTGTGAACAAACATGCCTTGCGTTAGCTCTCCAATAGCACAGAGTAGGGTGGTTTGGTTTGCATAAATCAGGAGGCACTTCTGAAAAGAAAATCCATTGTTCAGGAAGGAAGCAGAGTGTTAATATCATGCAGAAGTTTCAGTGCTTTTGTGGAGATGATTTGGTGTTCTGGCTAAAAGAGAGTTAAGCAGAAAAGGCTTTTTGTTTCAACCTCTGTGTCTGGAAATATCTCTGAAATGTCCCCATTTGATTTCCGGCCTTGGTGCCTAGTACCCAGGGAACAGAATTCAGTTTGTGATGACTGAGTGACATTCTTCGCTTCCGGGTCTTTCTGAATTTTAGTTCATCATGGCATCAGGCACCAGAGAGAAGTGTAGACAATGTGGAAGACATTTGGCATTTGGTCTACAGAGTATTCAGACTTGGAACCAATGGGAAGTTGATGGTCCAAAGGACAAGGAAACTCGTGATCCAACTTGTAGTTGTTTTGTGGTTATCTGCTCGTCAGAGTCAAGTCTAGACTTTACCATCATCTTGGGCAAGACACTTGTGGGAGGGCCTCCTTGGGCAGTGAGAGGAGCTGAAATCTAGGCTCTTACGTGGCCCTCACGTCTGTGTCCCTGAGAACCACGCCACTCTGGTTGCTTGAGCATTCCTGTTAATTGTTATTTTGCTGAGTGTCGCCTGCCCCGAGCTAGCCAGGAAATTCGTCAAGCACGGACACGCTGGCTCCAGTGGCAGGATTCCCCGTGAAAGCAGCAGACATACATCACTGTAACAACAGAGCCCACGGGGGAGCTGGATACGCTGAGGGTCATCATTTGGCACCGCTCAGGATGATGATGGTCTTTAAACCTGGCTGCTGCTCCCGAACGCAGTCTGGGGGTGATGTGAACACAGCTGGCCTTCCCGGAGGAGCAGGGCAGAGACCCGATGATCAGGGACGAAGGTTGCTTTGATCCCACGCGGTCTCACGGTTAGAATTCTGGGGTCTTTGTCTTGAGATGGACTGAGGGGAAGGCCCTGGGATGGGTGGGGGAGTCCTTGACTGCCTTGATCATCAGTCTCGCTGCTCCCTCTGTGGTCGCTGTGCCTCCTCACGCACACGTGGCACGTCCGCGTCTCTGAGCGTGTCCTCCTCTTTAAACTCTGATCTTCCCCACGGCAGCGTGTGGGAAGCAGGGGTGCTCTGTCATTTGACAAGTGAGGAGGCTGAGGCCTGCGGGGCGGGGTGACTTGCTCAGGGTCACAGTGGTAACATGGGGAGGCTGGGCTGGGACTGGGGACCCCGACGCCTGTCTTTCTTCTGGTCTCTGAAAGCAGCCCACATTACTTTCAATTCTAATCGTGTCTCTGTGCCCTCAGAAGAACGGCCACTGTTCCCGCTTCCAGATGGGGAAACCAAGGCACACAGCAGTGCTATTTGCTCCTGGTCACTTGGTGAGCCGGAGGGGAAGGAAGCCTAGAAACCAGATTGTCTGAATCTCAGGCCAGGGTTTTGCTCCCAAATGAGTCACTTCCTTAGTCTGTGCATTCCTGATGGGCTGTGGGATGCCCACCACGAGCGTCCTGAGCAAGGAGCCTCCACAAAGGAATCCAGAAGGTGTGACGGGGAGGGGACCCACTGGTGAGCACAGGTGGGCTGGGACCACCTCCAGGGAGCCAGACCTGCAGATGTGACGACCCCTGTGGGTCACCACACACGCTGCTCCTGTCCCTTTGTCCCCAGACCTGCCCAGAACCTGCTTCTCGATCCCTGCAATAGCCTCCACCCTATTCAGCTTCCTCCCAGGACCTCTCTGCTGATGGTCTCTAGAGCCCCCGGGGTGGGGAGTCCTCCTCGGGACAGACCTTCCTCTCTACTCTGTGGCTGCTCTGAGGACATGGAGCTGCTCTAAGGAAGGATCCAGCCCTACCTGGTGAGGGCAGAGAGTCGTTCCCCCTCCACGCCTCGTCTCCAGCTCTCCCGAAGACCCAAAGGAATGACGGGACTCAGAGCTTGTCTGAGTCGCAATGACAAAGCCAGTGAAAGGAGTTTAAGCAAAAAGAGAGGTCCTCCAAGGGTGTTTGATGGAGGTTAGGGTGAGGAGAAGGTCCCCCAAAGACAGGAGGGGCCACCAGGCCTAACCCCCTTCCTGCTAGTCAGGGTAGGAGCATGGTTGGTGAGCCAGAGGCCTAAAGGGGAACCCCCAGAGAGAAAGGAGAAAACCCAACCGTGGTTCTTCCGGAGCTAAAGCCCAGCTCCATGCAGCCCTGTATCCAGCCCTCCTGCACTTCTGGGAGGGAGGGGACGACTCCACCTGGGGCTGAAAGGATTGTGTGGGTGAACCTGAGGACTATTATGAAGTATCTAGTCTACCTAAGCTTCACACTTAAATATAAACTCCACGCAGGCAGAGCCCTTGTTTACAGTCTTGTGTTTGTTTTCTGTCCCTAGCACCCAGCCCATGGCTAGCGTTCAAATATTCGTTGATAGTTGATATATAATAAGTTACAGGTATATAACAGTGATTCATAATTTTTAAGGGTTATACTCCATTTGTAGTTACTATAAAATATTGGTTATATTCCCCATGTCGTACAGTACATACTTGTAGTTTATTTTATACACAGTAGTTCCTACCTCTTAATCACCTGGCTCTGTCTTGCCCCTCCTCTTTCCCTCTCCCCACTGGTAACCACTGGCTTTTTCTCTGTATCTGTGAGTCTGTTTTCTTTGGTTGTTATGTTCACTAGTTTTATATTTTAGAGTCCATGTGTAAGTGATGTCATATAGTATTTGTCTTTCTGTGACCTGTTTCACTTAGCATAATACACTCCAAGTCCGTTCATGTTGTTGCAAATGGCAAAATGTCATTCTTTTCTATGGCTGAGTAGTATTCCAATAGTATTCTTCTTTATTCATCTGTTGATAGACGCTTAGATTGCTTCCCTACCTTGGCTACTGTAAATAATGCTGCCATGAGAACTTGGGTGCATGCATCTTTTCAAATTAGTATTTTCATTGTTTCTGGATATATATCCAGGAGTGGGATTGCTGGGTCAGGTGGTAGTTCCATTTTTAATTTTTTGAGAAACTTCTGTGCTGTTCTCCACAGTGACTGCACCAGTTGCCTTTCCCACCAGCAGTGTACTGGATTCCCTTTTTGCCACATATTTGTCAACATTTTTTATTTGTGGTCTTTTTGATGACAGCCATTCTGATAGGTGTTTCTCTGATAATTAATGATGTTGAGTATCTTTTCATGTGCCTCTTGGCTATCTATATGTCTTCTCTGGAAAAATAGAAAAGACTTTTCTATTCAAGTCTTCTGCCCATTTTTATTCTTTATTTTTATTTTTTTTTTAGTTTTTTTTTTCCTGCAATTTTTAAATTGCATTTTTTCCCCCGATGTTGAGTTGTATGAGCCATTTATATATTTTGGATATTAATCCCTATTGGTCATATCATTTGCAAATATTTTCTCCCATTCAGTGGGTTGTCTTTTCACAGGGTTTACTTGGCTGTGGAATAGCTTTTTTTTTTTTTTTGTGGAATAGCTTTTAAGTTTAATTAGGCCTCATTTGTTTATTTTTGCTTTTGTTTCCTTTGCCTTAGGAAACAGATCCAAAAAAAATATTGCCACATTTATGTCAAGGAGTGTTCTGCCATGTTTTCTTCTAGGAGTTTCCTGTCTTACATTCAGATTTTTAATAATTTTGAGTTTATTTCTGAATATGGTGTTAGAAAATGCTTTAATTTCATTCTCCTGCATGTAGCTGTCCAGTTTCCCTGGCACTGTTTAATGAAGAGAATGTCTCTTCTTTATCGTATATTCTTGCCTCCTTTGTTATACATTGACCTTCAGTGTGTGGGTCTATTTCTGGGTTCTCTAGTCTGTTCCATTGATCAATATGTCTGTTTTTGTGCTAACACCATTAATATTTTGATTATTGTAGCTTTGTAGTATAAAGGCAGGGAGCACGATACCTTCAGCTATGTTTTTTTTCAAGATTGTTTTGGCTATTTGTGGACTTTTGTGTTTCCATATAAATTTAAAAATTATTTGTCCTGTTTCTGTGGAAAATGCCTTTGGTATTTTGATAGGGGTTGCACTGAATCTGCAGATTGCTTTGGGTAGTATGGTCATTTTAACAATACTGATTCTTTTAGTCCAAAAACACAGCGTATCTTTCCATCTATCTTATCTTCAGTTTCCTTCATCAGCGTCTTAAGAGTTTGCTGAGTTCAGGTCTTTTACTTTCTTAGGTAGGTATATTCCTAGGTATTTTATTCTTATTGATGTAGTGGTAAATGGGATTGTTTGCTTCATTTCTGTGATAGCTTGTTAGTATATAGAAATGCGACAGATTTCTGTATATTAATTCTGTATTCTGAAACTTTACCAAATTCATCGATGAGCTCTAGTAGTTTTCTGGTGGTGACTTTAGGATTTACTATGTATATTATCATGTCATCTGCAAACAGAGACAGTTTTACTTCTTCCTTTCCAATTTGGATTCATTTATTGTTTGATTTTTGGGGCTAGGACTTCTGGTATTATGTTGAATAAAAGTGGTGACAGTGGACATCCATGTCTTATTTCTGATTGTAGGCTTTTCACCGTTTAGTAAGATGTTAGCTGTAGGTTTGTCATATATGGCCTTTATTATGTTGAGGTAGGTTCCCTCTATACCTACTTTCTGGAGAGTTTTTATCATAAATGGATATTGATTTTATCAAAACCTTTTTCTAAACTTACTGAGGTAATCATATGCTTTTTATTCTTCAATTGTTAATATGGGGCCTCCTAGATGGCACAGGGATAAAGAATCTGCCTGCCAATGCAGGAGACGTAGAAGATGTGGATTTGATCCTTGGGTCAGGAAGATGTCCTGGAGGAGGAAATGGCAACCCAGTTTTCTTGCCTGTAGAATCCCACGGACAGGGCAGCCTGGCAGGCTACAGTCTGTGGGGTTGCAAAGAGCTGGACACGACTGAGTGACTGAGCATGCATGCACTTGTTAATGTTAATGCACATTAATTTTGCAGATATTGAAAACCCTTACAGCCTGAGATAAATCCCACTTGACCATGCTGTATGATCCTTTTATGTATAATTGGATTTGGTTTGCCAATATTTTGTTGAGAATTTTTGCATCTTTGCTCATCAATGATATTGGTCTGTAATGTTCTTTTTTGTTGTATCTTTGTCTGATTTGGTATCAGAATGATGCAGGCCTTGTAGAATGAGTTTGGGAGCACTTTTTTGGTGCTGTTTTGTGGGGGATGGGGAATAGTTTGAGAAGCCATGTTAATTCTTCTAAATGTTTAGTAGAATTCACCTGTGTAGTCATTTGGTCATGGACTTTTGTTTGTTGGGAGTTCATTTTTTTTTTTTTAATCACTGATTCAATTTCATTACTGGTAACTGGTCTGTTCATATTTTCTCTTTCTTACTGATTCAGTGTTGGGAGACTACACCTTTCTAAGAATTTGTTCCTTTCTTCTAGGTTGTCCATTTTATGGGTAGAGGATGAGATGGCTGGATGGCATCACTGACTCGACGGACGTGAGTCTGAGTGAACTCTGGGAGTTGGTGATGGACAGGGAGGCCTGGCGTGCTGCAATTCATGGGGTCGCGAAGAGTCAGACATGACTGAGCGACTGAACTGAACCGATAGTTGTTTGTTTTAGTCTCTTATGATCTTTTGTATTTTGTTGCTATCAATTGTAACTTCTCCTTTTACATTTCTGGTTGTATTGATTTGGATCCTCTCTCTCTTTTTCTTTTGATCTCTCCAGCAAATCTGAATGAGAACCTTGCTCTCATTCAGGAAGAATTCTACTCAGGTAGAATATTCTTGGTTGTAGGTTTTTCTCTTTCATTAGCTGAAATATATCATGCCATTCCCTCCCGGCCTACAGAATTTCTGCTGAAACGTCAGCTGATAGCCTTACGGGAGTTCCCTCGTATGTTCTTTGTTGTTTTTCCCTTGTTGCTTTTAATACTCTATTTTTTGCCATTTACAGTGAGTCTTGTGTTTCTCTTTGGGTTGATTCTGTTTGGGACTCTCTTCTTTCTGGACTTGGATGTGTGTTTTCTTTCCCAAGTTAGGGAAGGTTTGCAGCTATTATGTCTTCAAGCATGTTCTCAGTTCCTCCCTCTCTCCTGTTCCTCTGGGACCCCTGTACCATGAATATTAGTGTGCTTGATATTGTCGCCGAGGTCTCTTACACTGTCCTCGTTTCTTTTCTTTTTCCTGTCCAGCATCGGTGATTTCTACTACTGCGTTCCAGGTTGCGGATCCATTCTCCTATATCATTTAGTTTACTACTGATTCTTTCTAGCATATTTTTCATTTCAGTCACTATATTCTTCATCTCTGTTTGTTCTTTATATTTTCTAACTCTTTGTTTAAATCTTCTAATTTCTTGCTCTGTGCATCAGTTCTCCTGAGTTCCTTGATCATCTTTACGATCCTTACCCTGAAACTCCTCCTTGGGTAGATTGTGTATCTCTACTTCACTTGGTTATTTTTCTGGGCTTTTAACAATCTTATTTCTTAATCTGGAACATGTTCTTCCGCTGCCTAATTTCACCTAAATTGCTGTTTTTTTATTGTTTATTTTTATGTATCTGGTAGGGTGGTACCTTTCCTGACCTTGGCTCTTTTGCAGAAGGTATCCTATGAATCCCAGCAGTGCGGCCCCTCTGGTCACCCTGTGAAGGCTGAGTAGGACCCAGTTTGTTTACATGGATGTTGATGGATCTGGGTGGCTTCTAGTTTTTCTCTGTGAAAAGAAAGCTGCTATAAAATTTTATACACAAGTCTTTGTATGCACATATGCTTTCATTTCTCTTGGGTAAATATATAGAAGTGCAATGTCTGAATCATGGTCGATGTAAGTTTAACTTTTAAAGGAACTGCCAAATCATTTTCCAAAATGGTTATAACATTGATTTTCAAATATTAAGCCAAACTTGCATTCCTGAGATAAAACATACTTGACTGATGTGCATTTTCCTTTTTATATGTTGCTAAATTCAATTTGATAGTTTTGTTTAGAAATTTTATATCAGTGTTAATGGGAGATATTAATCTGTTGTTTTCCTGTAATGGTTTTGCCAGGTTTGGCTTCACGGTAATGCTTAGAATGAATTGGAAAGTAGTCCATTCTCTTCAATATTTTGAAAGAGCTTATAGAATTGGTACTTACTTCCTTAAAGATTTGGTAACATTTACCTATGAAGTTATTTGGGCCTGGGGTTTTCTTTGTGAGGTAGTTTTTAACTACACATTTAATTTCTTTAATAGATACAGTGATATCAAATGATCTGCTTAATTTTTTAAGATATAATTCACGTATCATAAAATTCACTATTTAAGAATCCAGTGGTTTTCAGTACATTGGCAAGATTATATAAACATTATTACTACCTAATTCCAGAATGTTTTTGTCACCCCAACATAAAACCTCATTCTTATTGGAAGTCACACTCCATTTTTCCCCAACCTCTAGCTCCTAACACAAATTTATTTTCTGTCTCTCTGAATTTGCTTATTTTGTATATTTCATATAATGTATTTGAAATGGACTCATATATAAATAAATGGACTCATACAGTATGTGGCCTTTTGTAACTGACTGCTTTCACTTAGTATTAACAGTTTCAAGATTCATCCTTATAGAATGCATCCTTTTTATGACCTAAATAGACAAAACAATCTTGAAAAAGAACAATGTTGTCAGACTCACACTCCTGATTTCAAAACTTATGACAAAAATCTCACATCTTATATAAAAGTTAACTCAAAATGCATCAAAGACCCAAATGTAAGAACTAAAACCATAAAACTTTTAAGAAATTATGGGTTAAATCTTCATGAACTTGGATTAGGCTGTGGTTTCTTAGATTCGACACCAAAAGCAAGAGCAAGAAAATAAAAAGTACATCAACTGGATATCATCAAAAAGAAACACTTTTGTGCTTCAAAAGGTAACACCAAGACAGTAAAAAGAATAACCCAAAGAATGGAAGAAATTTTTTTTTTTTGCAAACTGTTTATATGATAAGAGACTTGAATCTAGAATATGTAAAGAACTTGTACAATTCTATAAAAATTTTTAAAATGGATGAGCAGAGGATATGAACAGACAGTCCCCCAAAGAAGATATACAAATGGCCAATAAACACATGAAAAGATACTCAACATCATCAGACATCAGGGAAATGGAAATCAAAACCACAATGACATGCCACTTCACACCCACCAGGATGGCTAGAATAAAAACAGAATCTCAAGTGTGTGTGAATATTTAGAGAAATTGAACCCTCACACATTGCTGGTGAGAATGTAAAATAATGCTGCCATTTTGGAAAACATCCTGGTAATTCCTCCAACGGTACCATACGACCCAGTAATTCAAGTCCTATGTATATAATCCAAGAGAAAGGAAAACCTCTGTAAACACAAAAACGTGTACATGAATGTTCATAGCAGCATTAATCCAAAACCCCAAAGTGGAAACAGCTGACCTATCCATCAGTTAAGGAATAGATAAGCAAAATGTTGTATATACAGTGGAATGTAATTCAGCAGTAAAAAGAAAGGAAGTACTAAAATCTTCCACCACGTGGATGAACCTTGAAAACACTAAGAAGTCAGTCACAAAGAATCACATATTGCATGATTCCATTTATGTGAAATGCCCAGAATAAGCAAATCTATAAAGAAAGTAGATTTCTTGCTTGCCAAGGATGGTGGGGAGGTGTGGAGACTTTGGGGGATGGTGACTAAGGTGGGTGAGATCTTTTAGGAATATGTCTGAGGACGTTTTAAAATTGATTCTGGTGCTACATGCATGACTCTGAATATGCTAAAAGCCATTGGATTGTACACTTTAAATGGGTAAATTGTTTATTTCAGCCAAATTGTTTTTAAAAGAGTTTAAAGGCAAATATTCTACTGAAAAGTGATACCCTAGCTGGTAGCACTTTTCCAACTGGCTGAACGCTGGGGTAGCGAGCTCTGGTCCCTTGGTGGGAGCCTGTGTTCCCAAGAAGCAGGCCCTGGGCCTCAGTAAGTTTCCAGTGGGGAGAGATGGAAGAAGAGGGCCCGTGGGAGTGCTGGGGGACAGCAGGAGGCACGTGGGAAGGTGGGAAGAGACCCGCAGAGAGGAGGGCGGGCCGAGGACACAGGGACCGTCAGTTCCCGTCTGGTTCCCTGTCTGCTCACCGTGGGGTGTGGAGAAGGTCACAGAACTGCTCTGTTTGCCTCGTGTCCTCTCGGGAAAGCAGAATCAAGTGCCCCCTGTCTTATGACTCTTCCCTCATCACGGAAGGCGGCAGGGGAGTTCTCGAGTTCTGAAGCTGAGCCCAGCTGCATCAGCTGCTCCTGGTGCCCAGAGGCAGGCCTGGTCCGCCGCTGCTACTTATTAGCAGCGGGTCTTAGATGAACCTCTCAGCCCCTGGGGCTCCCTAGTCCTCAGCTGTCAAGTGAGAACAGTAAGTAATGTGACCTGCCTCCCTCAGAGGGTTGGTGGGAGGACCCAGAGTTATCAAGGATGGGAAAGAACTTCCAGGCCTCACTATTGTGAACTGCGGGAAAATGTTCAGGTTCGAAATGACGATATTGGTCCCCTAGCTGGAGTAGCTATCACCTGTTTATTCTCTCATTAGCATCTGACCCACCCACCATATGCAAATTGGTTGGGGTCAGGAATAAGGGCAGCTGGTGACCACAGAGCGGAGCTCATATAAAAAGCCAAGACAACCAGACTTACAAGCTTAGTCTTCTGGCTTCAGACTCCTCTGCCTTCATCACGCAATCTACAGACAACCTCCTTCCTCCAGGGTGCTGGCCTGTGGAGCCAGGCCAGGATGGTCACTCTGGGCTCACTCTCTTACACAGGGAATTGTGACTCCAAATCCAAAATCAACAGTGTAGGGATGTAAAGTGGGAAATATTCATCTCCAAGAAGATGAGTCCTGCAGATCATAACTGTTTAACTGAGATTACCTCAGGAGGACTCATGGTTTCTACAGATGGCAGCAGTTCTGCATAGCAGGTGCCACACAGAATAAAATCTTCACGGCCATACTCCAGAGGCCCCGACATCTTGGAAACCTGCCGTCCAGGTCATGTGGGGACACAGGAGGGGCCAGCACGGCCCAGCAGGGAGACTAAGGAACAGCTCCCCAATGCCTGCTGTCAGAGGTGTGGTGGAGAGCAGAGGGCAAACATGGTGTCATGGACAAGAGAAGGAAGCAGGAATGAGAGCTCGGGGCAGCTCTGGGACCAGGGCTTGGCTCTCGATTACTGCTCTGCGTGCCCAGATGTGGAGCTGCTGGCAGATGTCTAAAGGAGCATCTCTGGGGAGGCAGGGCTCTGCCTTCCAGGCTTTGTAGAGTGAGGTGTGCAGAGGTAGGGATTTGGGTGCTCATAGCAACCAGGATCCATGCTGATTGGTCATTACCAACGTCTGTTTCGATTGGTTGGTCCCAAACCTTAGCAATTAAGTGTTTTGAATATCACTCTTAGTGTAAAGAAATTTCCCTGGTGGTTCAGACGGTAAAGCATCTGTCGACAATGTGGGAGACTGGGGTTTGATTCCTGGGTTGGGAAGATCCATTGGAGAAGGAAATGGCAATCCACTCCAGCACTCTTGCCTGGAAAATCCCATGGACGGAGGAGCCTGATAGGCTACAGTCCATGGGGTCACAAAGAGTCGGACGTGACTGAGCAACTTCACTTTCACTTTCTTAGTGTATAACCTCTGTACTAAAATCACTTTGGCTAAATGGCCAAAGTGTCAAAAACTAAGGCAGGCGGCTCCCTATTCTGATCCCTCTTTGGGTTAAATACACTTCCCCCAGTGCACTGCTTCCTAATCCATCCATTTGGACAAGTTTATTCAAATAAAGGCTTTCTGAACTTTTCCTCTTCTTCACTCCTTCAATTTGTATCTTAGAAGAGAAAATAAAACACGGTCAACTGTCTCAATAAAATTTACTGTTAGTGAAACTGAACAGGACTCTGTGGGGTTCCTGGGAGTGGAAGCCATTCTGTGTCCCCCATTTCTTATTTGTAGGAAATAGGCTTCAGCCTCCATGACCTTCTTTGAGTTCTAGAGGGCAGGTTCAAAGAGTTGCTAATAGGGATGGGAGGGGACGCAGAGACAAAAGAGAGTTGCATCAAGAAACGACAGTGCAGGCTTGGGGCAGGGGTCCGGTTCTGCCTCAAAGGATACACATGGTATCTTTGAACTCGTCTACAGAACTGAAACTTCCAGCAAGTGGGAGATGTTAACTTGATGAAGCATTCTTCATTCCAGAAAGAAGGTCACAGTTTGATAACCTCAAGAACCAGAGACGCTTATCAAGAGACCACCTGAGGTCAGATTAAAGAAATGCAGTGAAAGTCAAAGTTGCTCAGTCCTGTCTGACTCTCTGCGACCCCATGGAGTGTAGCCTGCCAGGCTCCTCTGTCCATGGAATTCTCCAGGCAAGAATACTGGAGTGGGTGGCTGTTCCCTTTTGCAGGGGATCTTCCCAAACCAGGTCTCCTGTATTGCATGTAGATTCTTTACCATCTGAGCCACCAGACCCCACACAAACCCTGATCCTTATTAGCAACCTCCTCCCACCCTCAACCACTGCTATAAAACTCCTCACCAAATACCCCCCAGCCTGGGACTGGGTTTGATTTGAGATTTGAGAGCATGAGCCTGCATGTCGTCCTTTGCCTGGCAAGGCAATAAAGCTTTTCTACTTCACCTAAAACTCTGAGAATCGATTCGGCACTGGTGCACAGAGGCTGAGTTTTGGCGTCATTAGTGGTCAAATTTCAGGTATCATAATTCCCTCCAATGGTGATTCATAATCATAGTAAAAAAAAAAAAAAAAAAGAGCCACTGTTTACTGAGTCCTTCCAAGATAGCTGACACACACATTACATGCATCATCTTCTCGACTCTTGCATGGCCCTGAGAAGTAGAATCGATCATGAGAGGATGGAGCCAGCCATCAGAGGCTTGTGAGAAAGGTGAAGTAATTTGCTCAGGATTCCATGGCAGCAGTTAGCATCTGGCCACCCTGCCTCTGAGGGGAGCAGTTCTGCTTCCCAGGGGATGGCACAGCCAGAAAAGCCTGCCCCACGTTCCCATGGAGCCAGTGGCCAAAACACAGCTGCCACCCTGGGTGGGGAGGTAAGATTTACACACTCGACAGCATGGGCACCTCCAGGCAGAATGCAGACAAGGGTCAGCATGTCCAGCCTCCTAGGCCAGATGCCACGGTGCTTGACCCGGCTCTCTCAGAGGCCAAATGATCTGAGTTTACCTATTTTTGCAATAAACATGCTTTTGCAAGCTTACTCGTCCCACCCAGCAAACAAACTTCCCCAGCTTCCTACCTGAAGAGATCACTGGGACAAAATTGTGCATGTTCAGGCTTTCCTGGTGACTTGGTGGTAAAGAATCTGTCTGCCAGTGCAGGAGACACAGGTTCGATCCCTGGTCTGGGAAGATCCCACACGCTGCAGAGCAACTAAGCTCGTGCGCCCCAGCCACTAAGCCTGTGCTCTAGAGCCTGGGAGCTACCACTGCTGAGCCCTCACACCGCAATCACAGAGGCTCGCAGGCTCTAGACCCCATGCTCCACAGCAAGAGAAGCCGCTGCAGTGAGAAGTCTGCGTGCTGCAACTCTCACTGTTGCAGAGAGCCCCTGCTCGCTGCTGCTGCTGCTGCTAAGTCGCTTCAGTCGTGTCCGACTCTCTGCGACCCCATAGACGGCAGCCCACCAGGCTCCCCCGTCCCTGGGATTCTCCAGGCAAGAATACTGGAGTGGGTTGCCATTTCCTTCTCCACCCTGCTCACTGCAACTGGAAAAAAGCCCTCGCAGCAACGAAGACCCAGCACAGCCACAAATAAAGTATTTTTAAAAAGTGTGCATGTTTATATTGTACTTTTGGAATGACTGGGGAAAAAAAAAAACACCATGTATAGTCCAGTCGTTAGCATTTTGGAGTTTTTACTTCTCATCTGTTTTTTATATATCTTTCTTCTCTGCTTGCTTTAAACTCTTATGATCATACCATCTATCCAATGCTGTATCTTCCTTTCTAAACCCAATCCTTATTACATATACAGTTTCTATGCTATTCTAAACTCTTCAAAATCACCATTGAAAATGGTTGTATATCTTTCTATTTAGTGGATGGACATAGTCTACTTAACCATGCCGTAACCTCCAACATAAATGTGTTAAGTTTAAATTTTCACGTCTCAGGTTTTCTTTAAGTAAAGAGGTACTGTTTGCCAAGATCTGAGTTCCATGTATCTAGGAATCATAGTTGGTTATGCAGCTTGAATTGGGATTTTTTACTTGGGGATGAATTTAAAACTGTACTGAGGTAGAATGAGAGGATACTATAGACAATGTCCCTGAATCTCAACAAAGCATTTAGCTCAATCTCTCAGGACGTCTTTGTGGACAGTGAAGAAACATGGGTCAGACCACTATAAAATGATGTAAATTCACAAGTGGTTGGACAGCTAAACCCAAAGAATTCTGGCTTAGGGTCACTGTCACCCTGGAAGGAAGTAGCTGGTGGCCATGAGACTAAGCCTTTCACCTAATCTCTTCACACATTTTAAAATCAGTGATATGGGTGAAGTCATAGAAAATTGGCTTGTGAATTATGAAGCTGTATGGGATAAGATTATGTGATAGAGCAAAGAGCCAAAAGACCTTGTCAGGCTGAAATATTTGCTGGAAGCCAAGGAAAGAGAGAAGGGAGAAAGGCAAAGTTTTGTACTTGAGCTAAAAATCAATGATATAAATGTGAATAAACAAACAAACATACATACATGTCGCTCAGTCGTGTCTGACTCTTTGCGACCCCATGGACTGTAGCCTACCAGGCTCCTCCATCCATGGGATTTTCCAGGCAAGAGTACTGGAGTGGGTTGCCATTTCCTTCTCCAGGGGATCTTCCCCACCCCGGGATCAAACCTTGGTCTCCCACATTGCAGGCAGACGCTTTACCCTCTAAGCCACCAGGGAAGCCCATGAATGTGAATAGGGAATACCAAACTTATTAGAAGTTAGTTGGCTACAACCTCAGTATGAGCCAATAGAGTGACATGGCTGCCCCGCAGAATATCAGCACAAATACACTGACTACACTAAAGCCTTTGACTATGAGGATCACAGCAAACTGTGGACAATTCTTAAAGAGATGGGGATACCAGACCATCTTAGCTGCCTCCTGAGAAACATGTATGGAAGTCAAGAGCAACAGTTAGAGCTGGACATGGAATAATGGACTGGCTCAAAACTGGGAAAGGAGTACGGCAAGGCTGTATATTGTCACCCTGCTTATTTAGCTTATATGCAGAGTACATCATGTGAAATTCCAGGTTGGAGGAAGCACAAGCTGGAATCAAGATTGCTGGGAGAAATATCAATAACCTCAGATATGCAGATGACACCTCTCTAATGGCAGAAAGTGAAGAGGAGCTAAGGAGCCTCTTGGTGAAGGTGAAAGAGGAGAATGAAGAAGCTGTTTAAAACTTGGCATTCAAAAAACTAAGATCATGGCATCCAGTCCCATCACTTCATGGCAAATAGATGGGGAAACAATGGAAGCAGTGACAGACTTTATTTATTTGGCCCCAAAATCACTGCAGATGGTGATGGCAGCCATGAAATTAAAAGACACTTGCTCCTTAGAAGAAAAGCTATGACCAACCTAGACACCATATGAAAAAGCAGGGACATCACTTTGTCAACAAAGGTCCATCTAGTCAAAGCTATGGTTTTTCCAGTAGTCATGTACAGATGTTAGAGTTGGACCATAAAGAAGGCTGAGCGCCGAAGAATTGATGCTTTCAAACTGTGGTGTTGGAGAAGACTCTTGAGAGTCCCTTGGACTGCAAGGAGATCCAACCAGTCCATCCTAAAGGAAATCAGTCCTGAATATTCATTGGAAGGACTGATGCTGAAGCTGCAGTACTTTGGCCACCTGATGCGAAGAGCTGACTCATTGGAAAAGACCCTGATGCTGGGAAAGATTGAAGGCAGGAGGAGAAGGGTTGGATGGCATCACTGACTCGATGGACATGAATCTGAGCCAACTCCAGGAGATGGTGAAGGACAGGGAATTGTGGCAAGCTGCAGTCCATGTGGTCGCAGAGTCGGGCACGACTGAGTGACTGAACAGCAACAACAAAATACCAACAACATGAATGGAGAGTCATTTATGGAGCAGAGATGTCACGTTCCCACTGACTCCACAAGGTATCTGTTCTGGAAGACTTTAGGAAAGGGTGTGACAAGTAGGTCAGTCAGTGAAAGGACAGTCGGAATATATGACCTTTGGAAACACTGTCATCTAAATAGCCAACAAGGCAGTATGCTCAGTGGATAAAGCATGACCTCTGAAGGCACCATGAGGTGGTTATTCTATTAGGCTTTGAAACTTTTAAACCCAACTCTGCCATTTACTAGCTGGGGGACCTGGCACAAGTTACTATCTGTGCCTCAGCGTATTCATCTGATGAATGAGATAGATACTCTTTCCTAAGGGCCCTACTATCTATTAGGGTAGAGGCATCATCATAAACATTTTAGATAAATAATCACAATGGCATGGGGTTAACTGTTATGGACAAGCAGAGGAAGGTGTGATTAACTCTCTGGAGAGCTGGGTGAAGCTTTACAGAATTGGGGCTTTTGAGTGGAGTTTGCAGGGATAATTAGGGGTGTATGTGGGAGCAGAGGGAACAGTGTGGGGGACTAGACCTGTCACCAAGTATTTTCCAGCAAATGCTGAGAAGTCAGTGATACAGCACAAGATAATTGGGTGGCAGCAAATGAAGCTACAGATAAAGTTGGTTCTCTCCCAGCTCCAAGTGTAGTGCTGATCGAGAAGCTAACCATGAATGTAAGGGTAGGCATAGCAATCTGATGCTCCCCTTGAGCCTTCTGTTTCTATACTGCTGTCTTCTCAATAGACTACCACGGTAAAGGATGAAGAAAGAAATCACAGTTCAGGAGAAAATGAAAAAGGATTTGATCCAATTTTCTAATCCTCCTTCTTCACTATAAACACAGGAATATCTGCCTATAGAATAAGTGTGTCATGTTCCTGAGACATTTATAACCTTGGAGTCCCTAAGTAGAGAGACTGGAGTCAGTACTGGAGCAATTGGGATCCTTCCCACCAAGACTGAAGGGACAGAAGATGCTATCTGGAAGGAGTTCCCTTCCTAGCACATCTCCTAGGCAAAAATGATGGAGGAACACATTATTCAACACTGATCTCCCAGACTCTCCATTTCATTACATTTAATAACAATCATTAAGCATGCTACAGGGATGTAGATATAAGTCATCAACACTTCCTCCAAGGTGCTTGTGTGCTAGCTTTAAAAGATTCACAGCCACACAGAGCCTTACATCATTAAATGTTAGGGCTGGCCATTTCTGATCATGATGGAGTAACCAGTGCTGGATTTGCCCTCCTGCTGAAATCAAGTATAAAACAAATATACACAGCAGTTTTTAGGGATTCAACAATAGAGTCCCTTGGACTGCAAGGAGATCCAACCAGTCCATCCTAAAGGAAGTTAGTCCTGAATATTCATTGGAAGGACTGATGCTGAAGCTGAAACTCCAATACTTCAACCACTTGATGGGAAGAACTGACTCACTGGAAAAGACCCTGATTCTGGGAAAGATTGAAGGTGGGAGGAGAAGGGGACGACAGAGGATGAGATGGTTGGATGGCATCACCTACTCAATGGACATGAGTTTGAGTAAACTCCGGGAGTTAGTGATGGACTAACTGGAAGCCTGGCGTGCTGCAATCCATGGGGTCGCAGAGAGTTGGACACGACTGAGTGACTGAACTGAATAGGCTATACAGGATCCCTGAAAAAAGGGAAAGAAACACATCAGGTGAGCTTCGTGTTCACCTGGCACTCTGCCTGAGTAGATTTCCAACCACCACACAGGAAGGGGGAATAAAGCAGAGTACAGTTGTCCTACCGAGTTGAGGAATTAGAGGCTGGGGTCTGCAGCTACAGAAGCACTGGAGCCCATGGGGCAGGATACTGGAGAGGAAGGAGCTTCATAGGGGACATGCTCAGGAGTTTGTAGAGGGGGGAGATCCCCCACAGATCTCTGGCCGAAGGCTGGTCTGCCCATACACAGGGTGAGATCTAGCGAAGAGTAGTTACTTTGGAACTTAGAGCAGAACGCGGATAGTAGAAGTTGCAGAAACCCTGGAAACGTAGGCGTTTCAATCTAGCCAGAGGGAGGAAACTCCTTATTCACATTCCAGACATTCAAGTGAGACAACAGCAAGGTCATACCACAGGAGTAAGGATCACATTCTGGAGTCAGGTCCACGCTAGGCCTGCCCGGTCGAAGCATGAACCCAAGCCTCAGCGGGATCAAGGATCCCATAATTCACTACGGGTGAATTAACTCCCCGTCAGAACAAAATTCAACACTTATTAAAGGAAAACAGTATAATTCAAGCTCCTTTCAGGGTAGCAACTGTAATATCCACAAACAACCAAAAATTACTAGAAATGCGGAGGAGCAGGAAAAGTGACCCAAATTCAAGGAAAACAATAGGAAACAGATGCTGAGATGTCCCAGATGTTCAAATTAGTAAAGACTTTAAAGCAGGTATTATATGTTCAAGAACGTAAAGAAAAATATGATCTCAGTGAGTGAAAAGATGGGGAAATCCCAGTATATAAGTGGAAACTATGAAAAAGAAGCAAATAGAAATTGTAGGAAAGTACAGCATCCAAAATGAAAACTTCATCCAATGAGCTTAACAGCAAATTAAAGATGGCAGAAGAAAAGGTCAAGGAAGTTGAAGACAGAACCATAGATATTATCCATTCTGAAAAAGAGGAAAAAGATTGGAGGACAAACTTTTGCGACATACCAAGCTGAGTAACACACGTATAATCAGAGCCTGGAAGGAGAAGAGAAAATGGGGACAGGAAAAAAATGATTGCTGAAAATATCCCAAATATGGTGGGGGAAAATACAGGTATCTGAGAAGTTCAATGAATTATCTAAATGGGATAAGTACAAAGAAAACCATACCTGGGCACACCACAATCAAGCTTCTGGAAGTTAAAGATCAAGAAAGAATCTTGAAAGCAGTTAAGAGAGAAAAATACATTACATATGGAGGAACAATGATCCATATGAAGACCTTCTCTTGAGAAACATTAGGGATAGGAAATAAAGCATGGACATTTTTAAGTGCTGAAAGAGAAAAATATAGATTCAGAGCTTTCTGTCCTGGGAAAACAAACTTTTTAAATGAGAGAGAAATAAAGACACTTTCTAGATAAAAGAATTTGTCCCCAGAAAGCCTGAACTACATAAAATACTAGCCACTCTCTAGCATTCCTAGCAAGAAGGCTGACTTCCTGCTTCTTGAATTCTCCTAGAGCTTTGGAGCTCACCGTAGGAGATGGCAGCTCTAATTGTGAGTAGGTGAGTGAGTAGGCGGGTGTTGACAGGAAGGAGGGAGGTGGTGATCTCTCTGCGCTATTTAATCAACCATTCACCCCCCAGTGGAGAACCAGACCCAGGTGTATGGGAAGGACGAACTTTGACATTCAGAGAAAGGCAGAAAAGGATGACAGGTACGCACTGGGACAGTTAGGCCAGCTGTCAGTAAGGAAATACCTGCAGACTGGCTGGGAAGTAGCCGCTGCTCCGAGCTCCGTTCCCTCGCTCATCACCTTGGCCTCATTCCCAGATACTCCCAGACGTCCCTACGATGGAGCAATGAAGGATCAACTTCTGGCAAGCAGGGCACCTCCAGGACTCTGCCAGTTTCCTTTCGAATTGGTTGATGCTTGGGCCATGCCAGTTATTAAAGGTTTACGATGTCACCACTGGAGCTAAGTGGGGTTGCTTCCCTGTGTGTAGGACTCTGGCAGTGGGTAGAGAAGGACCAGAGGAGGCCTAGGGACAGAATGAAGACTCTGCTCCTGGGGCCAGGGGCGGGTGCGGGGGGTGTGCAGTAGGAACCAGGGAAGCTCTGAAAGCCACCAAAATCAACTTTCCCAGGTCAGCCTGAGGTTTCAGGGACACTTGACTCTAGAACAACCTCTGTTCTAATCCCCTAGGTCATAGTTTTCCATTTTAAAATGTGATATTTCATAGCCTTTTAAATAAACCTTTTCACCTCCACTGATTGAGAATAATGTTCTTAGCAGCTTAAGAACTTCTAGCTGGGCCCCCAGCAAGTTGTCCTTCAATGAGTCCACTTTCTCATGAAACCCTGGACCTCAGGAGTGGCTGGCCCCTCCCAGTGCCTGCACTGTGGACCCCGGTCCTTTTCTGGGATGCCAGGCAAGCCCCTCCTCCCTTCCTGCGCCTACATATCTGCATCTTCAAGGTGGAGGCCATGCAAAATAAAGGCACACAGAACAACAAATGGACAGTCTCTTGATCAGCGACAAAGACTCTATTTCAGCCACAGAAATGGACATTTCTCCTCCTAGGTTCAGGTTCAAAGGAATCTGTGTGTCTGCCTAGGCAGGAGGAGGAGGGTTATCTTGGCCTAGACAGACAAGAAGCCATCAAAGGCAGGCAGAGTGGCCCAGAGGAGGAGGAGGTGTGGTAGATCAACACAATCTCACCAGCAAAAACACAGCTAATCAAAGCTCTATGCACAGCCTTTGGAAGCTGCCTGATACATTTTCCATCATGTACCTCTTCGCCTCCTTTGGGACCTTGAACCACAAGTCTTAACAAACTGCAGTAATTTGCTGAGCCCTCAATCAGTCTCGCTGAACTGTGAAAGCAATGTCTTGTCTTTAAATAACATCTAGTGAGGTAGTTTACACCAGGATAAAAACCATGTTTTCTAAAATCATTTCTTGTATCACCTTGTTGTTTTTTTGCAAGTCTGTCTGACTCTTTGCGACCCTATGGACTGTAGCCAGACAGGCTCCTCTGTCCATGGGATTTTCCAGGAAAGAATACTGGAGTGTCATACCACTTCCTTCTCTAGGGGATCTTCCTGACCCAAGGATCAAACCCATGTCTCCTGCTTGGCAGGCAGATTCTTTACCACTGAGCCACCTGGGAAGCCCCAGAATCACCTAACTCTTGTTAAAGTGAAACCTAAACAGAACCAGCACTCCTGATGGACTGTTTTTGTGCAGTTTTCCACCAAGCTCAAGGGATGGTGGACCAGGCGGTTTCCAAGTGATGTGACTAAAGCCTTAAAAGTCATCCTGCCGAAAACCATCTTCATAATTCCCCATTACAGTGCCTGATATCGCCACCATTAAGTACCCCTTTTGGTTAAGGTACCTACTTCAAACACACCTATGTTACCTGCGAGGAGTTCTTAGCCTTCTTCATTGAGCTCAAGTTTGAGAACCTCAACTGCACACATCAGCAGATACACCAGGAGGGTCCACTTTCTGGGGACTTTGGTGGTCCAGTGGTTACAAATCCACCTTGCAATGGAGGAGACATGGGTTCGATCCCTGGTTGGGGAAATAAGATCGCACGTGCCTTGGAGCAACTAAGCTCTCACTTCACAACTACTGAGCTCATAGCTCAACTAGAGAGTCGGTGCAGCACAACAAAAGACCCCACATGATGCAATGACGATTCCGCGCCCCAACCGAGACTCGACATAACCAAATAAATAGCAAGTATTCAAGAAAAAACTAAAAGGAACACTCACAAAATAAAAGTAGCTTGCTCACAGACAAGCTACTCCACATCTTCAGATCAGTGATGCTTAACAGTTCACCCGCGTGAGAATCACCTGGAGGCATGTTGAACCGCAGCTTGCTGGGCCCCCACGCTGAGTTTCTGATCCCGTAGGTCTGAGATGGGAACTGAGAACCTGCATCTCTAACAAGTGCCCAGGTAAGGCTGATGCTGCTGGTCCAGAGCCACGCTTTGAGGATGATGGTACTAGTTGATTTCTAAGGAAATCTTCATGAGATGCAGAGGCAGAGTGTGAGAGCATTCCGATCATGAATTATAAGGTAAGAAGATGGACGGTTCTGAAGTATTGGGTTGGCCAGAAAGCCCAGGTTTTTCCATAACATCCTATGGAACTGTCTGGATCTTAAGAACCTTCTGGCCAACCCAATAGGAAGGGGTAAGGACCCAAAGGCAGGCCAGCCTGGCAGAAAACTTGGACTTGCTTGAATGATCCACCAAGACACATGCTATGGGCCTCTTCCTCTTGCTTTCTTTCCTTTGCAGTTTTCTCTGCTTACCGCTTCCAGGAAAGGCAGGTCCACTGGCAGCCCCCGGCAAGGACAAAAGATGGTTCCCTCTCCCAGGCCCCTGCCTGGAGGGACATGTTCACACAGCTAATCAGGCTGTCAGTGCCCTGTTCAGCCTTCAGCACCCTCTCCTGGGGGCTCCTGACATTTCTCAGAATTTACACAGAACTTAGTGAAGTCTTAAACTACGTTTTTTCCCTCTTTTGAGCTCATCTACTCCCTAATAGGATAAATTCAAAGGGAAACATGCTCTTCCAGCTGCCTCCTCTTGACACACACAAGGAACTAATTAGCAGGCCTGCCGAGGAGGCGGGCAGAAAAGGGTTCATGACAAGAACACAGGCCGGCAGCCGCCCTCAGGAGGTGGGGCCTCCTGGCTTGCCCTTCGGCCATCACGTCAGGCTGTTCAGTGGCTCAGTCATGTCTGACTCTTTGCCACCCCGTGGACTGCAGCATGCCAGGCCCCCCTGTCCGTGGGTCCATATGTCGGTGGAGGGGAAACTGACATTGGGTGTCTGCCTGGTGTTACCACGGCATCTACTGGGCAAGCGGTTGTTAGTGATTTAGCCTTTCGCGCATCAGGAAAGCCTTTGACATCCCTGCTTTCACTGATGCTAACAAGGATCCTATGAAATAAGCAGAAGGGGAATGATGGCCCCATTTGATAGATCAGACAGTTGAGAAGGAGCTCAGAAAAAAACAGTGGACATGGTACTCTAGGCTCAGCCAATCCTTGTGTGGTCTTAAACAGATCTCTTTCCTAGACCTCAGTATTTCCATCTGTCAGATGGAAGAAATGGACCAGGTGATTGGGAGGTCTCCTTATAGATCTCTTATTCTGGGAATGACCTACACAAGGTAAAAGAATTGAGGTCACATGGTGAATGACACAGAGAAACCAGGGGTCCCCCATGCCGTGTCTGATGAGTGAGAGCCGCCAGAGTACCCCTATTGCTACCCACTGCCACATTCTACTGTCGGTGTGGGTCAACCAGGGCCTCTAGTTGCCCTCTGCCTTGCAAAACCAAAGACCCTTGGGGTGGTGTGGGAGGGGGTCACGTGCCCATAATGTTTGCTGACTGTAACTTGATGCTCCAAAGGGGTCAGATACCCATTAGAGAAGAGAAGGCCTTTTCCTCCATGAGACAGACACAATGGACACCTTCCCTGGGCCCTGCTAGACGAGGGGGGATGTGGACGGGAAGGAGACTTGCTGTCCACTCAGGACAGAGTTACAACAAGGACAAGGAGGACCAGCTGCTGCATCCATGTCCAGCTCCTCCCCCCACTTCCTACCCCGCCGTCAGATCACAAAGCCTGTCCCTGACCCTGGGCTGTAACCCACACAAAGGCACTGGCTGCAGCCCAAATGTGCATGAGCTTCTTCGGGGCAAGCGTAGGATCCTTGAAGCTTTCAGAGGGGTCAAATTTAGAGCCACTCACATGAAGGCAATCGTCCTCCAAACACACCGGGGAGACCAGGTGCCTACTTCTGACTTCCGTTGGCTGGAAGAATGCCATGCTCTCTCTCTGAGAGTCAAACTGTCTAAGCACATGGAATCAATGACCCCAAAGCTTGCCATCTGCAACATGCTGGCCCATGACAATTCTTCCGTTTGTTCACGACAGTCAACACAATCACCTGGGCCATGTCTCGGGTACAGGATTAGACTCCCTGGAGGAAACTGATATGAACGTGATACAGCCGTCAAGATCCACGGAGCTCTTAGCCTAAGAACACAGAAGACAGTGGCAGAAATACCATAAAGCAGTCAATGGTGGGTGCTAGGAGATCCAGGTTATGGGGGCGGGGAATTCAAAGGAAGCAAAGACCCAGACAGCCTCCATGGAGGAAATGGCGCATGGAAAGACCATTCATCAGGATGCTCGAAGGCCAAATTCTTGTGTCGCTTCTGCTGCAGTCAGCCAAGTAATCTTGAGAAAGCCAGTTCTCTCCATCTTAAAATGGACCATTTGCCCAAAGTGCCTCACGGCATTATGAGAATTAAATGAGAACTGATTTAAATGCAATCAGATAAAGGCACTGAATAGAAAGCTTTCGTCATCACTTGGGGAAGAGTAGGGAGGAAGCTAAAAGCAGAGAGCATACGAGGGAGGAGGCTGACGGGGGTGGGGATACCCGCCAAACCCAGGGCTGATGTCAGCTCCTACTGGGCCTGTCACTGGCTCCATGATTTTTTTTTTTTCTTTTAAACCTCCCACAGTTAATTTTATTGAAGAGAGCCCACAGAAGAGTAAGTCAGAGCATCTAAATTCCTCTGCATCAGGAAAATGAAAGTCCCGACCAGAGAGACGGTGGCTTCCCACCCCTGAGGGACAGGCGCACGGCCAGCGTTGGTGGTCAATGAACCTGAGGCTCCTCCATGGCTCCCAGTGTAGCTCCCAGGCCCCGTGTACTCAGCCAGCACTCTGAGCAGGATGGGGTGGGGGTGGGGGTGTTCCTTACTACTTTCTAAGGGGCTTTGCTTTTATGTTCCATTTTGATTCATAACCTCGATCTAGGGGGGCAGGCAGGGCACATACGATCACCCTTATCAAAGATGGGGAAATAGAGGCTCCTGGGGGTGACTGTGTCCCAGGCAGCATCCCCAGAAGGGAGCCCGGGTCTCCGTCTCCATCACAGCATCACCTCCTCACACCTCCTTAGGAATCACTGCCACAGACACTGCTTGCCCCAACAACCCCCTGCCCTCATTTTCCTGAAAGCCCCCACCATGTGCTGTTCTGCGCCTGTTCCCATAATAGCACTTCACTTGCATCGAAGAAAAGCTCCTTTTATTATTTCCAAACGTCCTGGTTTATTCCAATTCAGAAAGTGGTTTTGTGCATCCCAGAAATAACAGTATCACGGATTCTCTGGTCCTTTTTACCAAATAAGGGCAGATTTGGGTTAAAACCTTCAGTTCAATTGTTTGGAATCACTGTTCCTTTGAAGAAAAGAGAACCAGCACAGGGAATTAGGAAGACAGAAGGGCATGGGATTTTTTTTTTTTTTTTTTTACCGTGGACATTCCTTCCTACAGACTCGGCTGTCAGGTTTGACAGATGGCCTGGCTGCAGGAGTGGGGACAGAGGGCAAGCTCGTGGTTCAGGCGGCACCAGGCAACGAGAGCCAGCTGGGCTGATGCAAGGTCTGAAATCTGAGCTGGATCCCAGGATCCAGCCAGGGCGGGTGGGACAGGGAGCCCTGCCCCCCAGCCCCCTCCCCCCGCCACCCCACTGCCGCTGCGCCAGGCAGGTCAGCACCTTTTCTCAGTGTCTGTGACCTGGCTGGAGGCAGATAGGGTGGCAAGGGAGAGCAGAGGAACGGGGCCTCAGAGAGAAGGCCGGAACACGTTCAAGGTCAGAGATGCCCTCCCCACTCATTGCCCACCCCAGCCCTGTGGCTGGTAACAGGTTATGATGCACCCATCTCCTGAGGAATGCACTTATTCTCTTGGGTTGGCCAGAAACTTCATTCGGGTGTTTCTGCAAATTGGGACGAACTTTTTGGCTAATCCAGTAGTAAAAATTCATGATCCACAAGTTTTGGCAGAAGGCCGGAAGTCACAGCCACCCCACAGCTCTGTTGAGGGGTGCCTGCCTGAGATGCTCAGAGGCTCCCCTAAAGTCAGAGGAACTGGGGTAAGGAGAACAGAACTTCAGAGAACTCCTAGCTTCTGAAGGGCCCAGTGGATTAGGTAAGAAGAAGTCAGGGGCCTTGAGAACGAGTGTCAGTGTGGCCGGGGCAGCTCTGATCTCTGCAGCTGCTGGTGTGTTTAGCTGACCACCATGTGGGGTCTCAGCACCAACCGGACCCTGTGGCTTCAACATCACACTGCGGGCCCAGGGCATCACGGGACCTGGGAGAGCTGAGCCCCTAGCTGGATAAGGTATGCCGAGAATGAGTTTATCAGATTCACCGTTTGTGCCACTGTCCACAGAGAGAATGGAACACAGAGTGGGGCAACTTTGATGGAAGGAGGAGGCAAGATGAGCCAGAGAGTAAGACTCAAATCCTGGGAGGCCTCCCGGGAGTCCTGAGTAGAGGGTAGGGAGGGGAGGAGGTTAGGCGGATGGCAGGGATAAAACGGTGCCAGAGGCAAATTCACCAGCAGCACATTTTTTTTTTTGGCTGTGCTACATGGCTTACAGGATCCTAGTTCAGCCAGGGATTGAACCCAGGCTGCGGCAGTAAAAGCTTGGAATCCTAACCACTAGACCACTGGGGGAGCTCCCCAGCTACACAATTACAAAGCCACAGAGTTTAGAACTGGATCATCTAATCCAACCGCCTCCTGTAGAGCCATGAATCATTGGTCATGGCCACGTGGCAGAGGCAAGACTAAGAACCGGACCTCCCCTCTTTCTCGCACCCTCCAGCTTCCCCCTAAGTACTGAGCCCAGTCCTCTGATTCCACTGGGCTAGGAATACCCTCTCGAACACCGAGTGTTCTTGAGGATTCCAAGGACCGCCTGTCTCAGTCATTCCAGCCAGACATACCTTGTGTGAATAGTGCTGATCAACGATCCTCGCCAACCCAAAATCCCCAATCTTGAGCACGAGGTCCTCGGTGCTGATGAAGATGTTGGCGGGCTTCAGGTCCCGGTGCAGCACGTTGGCAGAGTGGATGTACTTGAGCCCCCGGAGCAGCTGGTACATGAACAGCTTGGCGTGCTCCTCGGTCAGCGTGCCCTGCTCCAGCAGGCGTGCCAGGTCGGTCTCCATGTACTCCTGGACGATGTAGGCCACGCTGAACTTGAACAGCTCGCCCTGCAGGTCGGTGCCCTGGGGCCCCAGCACCTCGTACACCTTCACGATGTTGTCGTGGTCCAGGCGCTGGATAATCTTGATCTCCCGGAGCGCGTGCTTCCTGCTGCGGGCGTCACTCAGGGTGATCTTCTTCACCGCCACCTTCCGGCGGGCCCTGCTGTCCACGGCCGACAGCACCAGCCCGTTGACGCCGAAACCCAGGGGCTGGAAGTCAACGAAGTGCCCGCCCAGGTCATAGCCATAGACGCTGGCGAGGCAGCCGCCCTTCTCGGCCATGGTTGGCTCAGTGGTCAGGCGCTGCCCGTGGGACAGAGGGGCAGTCAGGAAAGACCAAGTCCCAGCTCCCGGCTTCCCCAGCCCTCCTCATTCTGTCAAGTCCCAAGGCTGAAGGATGCCTTTTCTCCTGGTGATGTCACTGCCACCGGCTCTCTGGAGACAAGAGTGGCATCTGTCCATACCCGCTGAGCTGCAGAAGTTGGAGGCTCAGGCTGTCCCCTTAGCCTTGCCCTGGGAAGGCTGTCCACCAACTCCTATGTGCCCTGAGCCTCCCTGGAAGCTTAGAATGGCTCATGATTCTTTCAAATACAGTATTTTGGAAAGAAAACCCAGTCCCATTATCTATGTGAATGGAAAGTTTTCTCTCATGATGGACCACAAAGTAAAGATGCAGAAACTCTCCCGTTTAAATCCTTTGTTATAAGAGGTTCCTTCTGGCTCAAATGTGCAGCCGTTGCTGAGCTATGTTCCTTTCCTTTTGAAGGTCCAAAGTCTAGTGGTATCACAGCCTCTGGCAGCCTGGGAGCCTCTGGCAGCTGCCCTCCCAGTCCCAAGCAGTATGAAGGGATCCCAACAGTGGATTGAGAGGCTTGTAGGGACTTCTCTGTACCTCTGCCAGCGTTCCTTTCTACCAGCTCCTCTCAGATTCTGAAACCCAAACCAGTCTGTTGAATGTTGGTGAAGAAAGCTGGAGAAATTCAAGCACCTTTCATGAACTCTACACCAAACTGCACCTGAAGTCCCAGACCTGGGTCTCACCTGCCTGGCCTGGATCCTCCGGAGACTTCAGAGGCAGGCAGTGTCCTCTGTCACCCCCTCATCCACATCACCGTGAAGGAGATTGTGTTCTGCTGGACCCAGAGAGGCTGGCAGGAATGCAGCATCTTTCAGACCGAGTCTCCTTCCCTGTCAAAGAGACAATGTTGGGTAAATTTCCACACTTTGGCTTCCAACACCTTCCCACTTGGGTGCCTTTTGTTAACCAGCCCAAGTGTTATTTGATCTGTCCAGCCAGCTGAAACATTGCTTGCTCAGGGGATTCCAGGCTTTGCACTGCCCAAGCCACCCAGCCTGCTGTGTGCAACGCTCCCCTGGAAGAGAGAGAAGATGGATTGATTTGATAAGATCATCAGCTAGTGTGCCTTTAATGTAAATGCCTTCTCCCCGAAGGTTAACATGCACAAGCTGTGGGTGGCAGTGATCAGCTCTGACTTTTGCAAAAATCATTCATTATGCCCTCCAAACACACAGAGCAGCACTAGCAGAGAAGGGTAACAGTAAAAAAGAACTCATTGCAGACGGAAAATAAGGGATCCATAAATTTGTTTTTCTACTTGGACCCCTTTTCTTCCTTCTTTTGCAAATGTCTTTGAATATTTTGGGAGAATTTGCTAAACACAGATTTAATTATTTGTATCTCTTTCTTTCCATGTAATAGCACATGAATGCATACATACAAACTATAAGGAAATTTTATTGCCACCCTAGACAAGGAACTTTCTGCACAGCAAAACAGGACATAGGCTTCTTAGCAGGACAGTAGCATTGGCACGATGAACTGTATTCTTTCTGATAATGGGGACCTCGCTCTAAGGGGTCGAGAAGAGTCGGACACGACTGAATGACTTCACTTTCACTTTTCACTTTCATGCAACGGAGAAGGAAATGGCAACCCACTCCAGTGTTCTTGCCTGGAGAATCCCAGGGACGGGGGAGCCTAGTGGGCTGCCGTATGGGGTCACACAGAGTCGGACACGACTGAAGCAACTTAGCAGCAGCAACAGCAGCAACTCTTGAAAGCAATGAGTCAGATCATATCCTGATTGCCCCCTGGTGGTTCCTGACTCAAATTGCAGGCAAAGGACTTCACTGGGGAGGAAAAAAAAAATGGCAAAAATAGCAATTCAGATCTCTGAAGAAAAGACAATATTATAGCTTCTTAGGGAGTCACAGGTTTCCTAAGTTTGTTAAATCTACACATATACAGAGAACAAATACTGTATCCTGTGCAGAAGAGTGAATCTAGCCAGGGCTGCTGCTTCATTCTCTTCATACTGTAGGGTCCCCTATAGGGCTACGTACACATCTGAACTTTGCAGATGGTAAATGAAGCAAGACAATTGTCAACTCAATGCTCTAAAATTAAGAGGACAAATTAGAGGACACAAGTGATCTGAAATGGTAAACAATCAAATGCTCTCTGCTGCTGCTGCTGCTGCTGCTGCTAAGTCGCTTCAGTCGTGTCCAACTCTGTGCGACCCCATAGACGGCAGCCCACCAGGCTCCCCTGTCCCTGGGATTCTCCAGGCAAGAACATTGGAGTGGGTTGCCATTTCCTTCTCCAATGCAGGAAAGTGAAAAGTGAAAGTGAAGTCGCTCAGTTGTGTCCAACTCTTAGACCCCATGGACTGCAGCCTACCAGGCTCCTCTGTCCATGGGATTTTCTAGGCAAGAGTACTGGAGTGGGGTGCCATTGCCTTCTCCGAAATGCTCTCTAAAGACTTCTAATGAAAGGAATTTGCCAAGAATCTGAAACATAATAATTGCTCAACAGATATTATCTGTTGCTGCTAGTCTTAAAAATTCCCTTTACTTGCATAAGATGTACCTGCTATTCTGATGTTTCATCAACCTTCAGTAATTCTACTGTACATGTTTTTATTGGGCCCAGCCACAAAATAATCAGAATTTCAGATTGGGAAGCAACTGTAGCAAACAAGTCCAGTGGTCCTTAACTGAGGGTGGTCCTGCCTTCTTTGGCTACTCTGACAAGGAGTCACTACAGGCCTTTAATGGGCAGAGTTGGATTTGCTAACCATCCTGATGAGCATCTCCACTGAGAGACTGCAATTCTAGTCCGAGTTCCCACTTTGGAGATAAGGGCACTGGGGCTCAAAGAACACCAGCTTAGTGCTTCTAGCACAGACAGGGTCAATAAACACTTGAGGAATTGATAAACACCATTCACTTTGAAGATTCCAAGCCAGTTAGAGACAGTGCTAGACCACCCACTGAGTCAATCTGTGGCCTGTGCAGTGAAGTCCACTTGGTCACCTAATTCGGGGGAACAAAAGAACCACCTGGGGCCCCATTCCATCCCTCCTCCAATTCCTGCTGCCCAAGTCAAGGAATAGAAACTAAACTGGAACTCCTTTCACTTTCCACCCATATACTTGGCCTGGTTCCCAAGGGCAAAGCAAACAGAGGCAATTGTATATTTTGCTTTATGAGGGGAGACGCTGAAGGCTTCTTCCCTTTCTGGCTCCCACTGGGCGGTAAACAGAGACGGGAATGAGCACCTAAACAGGGAGATGACATCACCAGCAAGCTGCAGGCAGGATTTGTTCCAGATCAGCTGCAGTGCAGATAATCTGTGGATAATTAAGAGGGACTTTATTTATTTTTAAAACTCTTTCTTCTTCCTCTCACAGGCAGAGGGGCTGTCGTGTGTGTGTGTGTTTGTGTGTGAGTGGTCTGCTCAACAAACTATTGGCAGGTACCTCTTCACCTTGGGAAGGCTCTATTCCAGCTACTGCACTGTTCTCATAGCCTCTAAACACACTCTTTTAACTCCTGCCTTGCTTCTTTGCTTGCATCTTCCCTGTTCCCGAAATGTTCTGCTTCCTGCCCACTTGTTGAAACCCTGTCCATCATTCTGAATCCACTTCCTCCCTGAAGTGTCTTCAGTGACATTCCAATCTTTCCTGAACTCCTGTACATTCGTGTGTATATACTTTATTTGACATTTGCCATATACTAATCTGGGCTGTTATTTAACTTTTTATACATGTCCATCTCTCAACTTGACTTTAAGCTTCAAGTCCAGGACACAAAGCAGCACTTAGAACATAATGGATTGGAGTTACTTTCGGTCCATTTGTTACATCTACAAAGCCGCAATGGCCAACTTCCCGAGACAGTCAGCCCGCCCTCCCTTCCGTGGCTGCCCCAATGCAACGTGTTCACTGCAACAGGACTCTTCACACAAGCCTCAGCTGCTCAGACAAACCAATATTTCTGAACTTAGATGCTGCCTCTCTTAGCATTTCAACACAAACCAGGCAGCCCTCGTCTGACTATTTCTCAGTTCCCATTTGAGTTTACTGTGATTCATCCCTTCTCAAACCTATTTTCTAAGTTTTCCCATATCATTCCCCTATAATTTCTACCATAAACCCTTTGCCTTTCCCCACAGGTGGACTGATTATGAAACACTGATTACCTACAAAGTCTCAGATTAGTGGTTCTTTTCTGGCGTGGGCCCATCAGGCCTGGGGAGTCCCAGACCCCACACCTGGATGTGCCCTCCTGGGCAGAGGGTGGATGGCAGCTCTTGATGTGATGAAGCTTCTAGAGCAAAGCACAGCTGTTCCCCATTTGGAGGTGGTGGCTCAGAGCTGCTCTGAATCACAGGTGTGATTCGGAACTGGGGAGCTGGCATTCACCTTGAGAGGCGGAAAGGTCATGGTCCAATTGTGCTCAAATGACACTCAGGGAGAAGAATGCATGTAATTCTTCCAAGGGCAGCAAGACTCCCATGATTCCATGGGGAACGTTGTAATAAAACACACAAATGGAAATCTCCACCCCCGAACTCCGTTCAGAGGAGCTTCTCCTCTCCACCGATTTCTCACCAACTTTCCACCAATCTCTTATTTGAGGCCAATTAATTATCCTCTCACGCATTCAGCTTTTAACATGTAGAGGCAAACCAGAGACGAGCTGGTGTGTGCCAACTGCCCCTTTCGAGGACTCCTGGGGCTCTGGTTTACAAAGTGGCTTTGGAAAGTCTAAATTTAGACTCACCTACTCTGATCCTCCCCAACCTCACATTGGCAGCTTTCAGCAGGAACTATGGCCCCCAGCGAGGTGCTGACATTTCCCAGACACTGCTTTCTTCCCACTCCTGAGCATCTAAAATCTTACAGGAAAGCCTCCCCCAGCGGGGCTGATGTTTACCATTGAACAGGCTATCCGCTGCACAGTTCCAGGTGCTGTCATTCACATCACAGTTGAGTCTGCCTGACTCAAAGCTTGGTGATCCTCATTGCTGTAGTCTATGTGAATGAAGTGCCCTAGCAGAGACTGACAACTTTTTTTTTCTATAAAGAGTCAAGAATAAATACCTTAGGCTTTATAGCACCATCTCTGGTACAACTACTCAACCCTGTCTTTGTATCACAAGAGCAGCCACAGACAATACCTAAATGAATGGCATTGCTGCATTTCAGGAACACTTTATTTACAAAAATAGGTGGGGGGCTGGGTTTGGCCAGGGGGTAAGTTGCTGACCCCTGCTCTGGATCATGTAGGAACATCTTCTAGCTTGTTTCCAAGGAGGCACTGAAGTATGCCATAACCAGGCCCTTCCTACTCTACCTCATTGACCCTCGGAGCTGCCCTAGGCCCCAAGCCTGCCCTCCATAGGAGGTTCCCTGGGCTCCGGACTCCATCAGGCTTAGTTCAGCTCATCTGTAGGTTGCATGCCCTCAGGACCCAGCTTTCCAACAAACTACCTACCAACCCTTTGATGATTCTATGGTGCTGTTGATGGGCCTCACTCCCAAACCCACATGCATTTTCACGGAGGCTCTCTGGGGAAGTGGCGAAGACAACATGATGAAGACGGGGTACCTACACACAGGGAGGGTTCACGCTGGGCCAAGGGGCTGACATTAGTTGGTTGGGTCTCACAAGAGCCCCTTGGGATTGATGTCATTCTCCCACGAAGCCCCCAAGGGAAACAACTTTCCCAAAGCCATACAAGCAGCCAGAGGCGAATCTGGGGGTGTAAACACAAGTCTGTCTGCCGCCAAAGTCCACACTTCTCGTCCCTGAAACATATTAGCTGAGCCCAAGTAAGTGATTCCCACCAAGAACTATCTAGGCCCAGTGTGACGTCCCAGGATTAGTGAAGCACAAGTCTGGGGGAGGCACAACTTGTGGTTCTCAAAGCACAAAGCAGCCCCTTTTCAGCACGTGTTCAGCTCCAGTATGGAGATCACAGGTAATCAGCCCACTTGGTAAAAAGAAAAATGGAGAAAACATTACAATGAGATTGGGTGAAAGAAAACCAAACCAAACACAAAGCCAAACCAATAAATAAACAAAACTTCTGCTAAGTTCAAACAACCACAACCCTGCCTTCCAACCAGTACCTGACCTCTTCTCTAACTGTAAACCTCAGATGCCAGAGCCCCTGGCTGCAGGGACTGGCCATCCTAGAGGGAAGCTGAGCTGAGCATCCTCCCAGCTGGTCCCATAGCTGCCACTGGCCCCTTGCCCAGGAACTACTCCCACTTCCTCCAAAGGAACAGAGACCAAGTCTGGGTCAGCCACTGAGCGGCTGAGCCCAACTCAGGGATGACCCATGATTGGATGGGGGCTCTACAGCTTCTCAACATCAGCACAATTATGATTAAGTCATTCTTGGGGCATCCCTGAAGGCTCAGAGGGTAAAGAATCTGCCTGCAATGCAGGAGACTCAGGTTCAATCCCTGGGTCGGGAAGATCCCCTGGAGTAAGGGAATGGCAACCCACTCCCGTATTCTTGCCTGGCAGACCACAGTCGCAGAGTCAGACACGACTGAGCAACTAACATTTGCACTTTCATTCGTGGCCGCAGGCCTGGCCTGTGCACTGTAGGATCCCCGGGCTCTACCCACTAGATACCAGTAGTGCCCCCTAGTGGTTGCAACCAAAATACCTCTAATCATTGAAAACCATCACCAGTGGAGGAGGCACAAAATCATACCCAGTAGAGAACCACTGGTCCAAAGCAGCACTCTCTAGCAGAGACAGCATTGTCAGTTTCACAGTAGAGTTACTTGTTTCCCAGAGCTCAGGGGGGCTCCCAGGTGGTGCTTAGTGGTAAAGAACCTGACTGCCAATGCAGGAGACATAAGACATGTGGGTTCAACCCCTGGGCCAGGAAGATTCCTTGGAGAAGCACATGGCAACCCACTCCAGTATTCTTGCCTGGGAAATCCCATGGACAGAGGAGCCTGGCAGGCTCACAAAGACTGAAGCAACTTAGCGCAACAACATGGTACAGTATTACTGAAAATTTAGCAACCCTAGCTCTGCCCCACTAAATGCCAACAGCACCCCTGGTTCCTGTGACAACCTCACTGCCAAAATCCCAGAGGGTGATGACTTCTCCCACACCCATCCCCACCGAGGGCCATAAGTCTAAGTCAGTCGTGCTAATTCAACTCCCATTTGACAGTGGGTGGTTTAGAGGTGTCATATGATCTAGTTCTGGACAATAGCCTTATAGCAAAGATCACTGGAGGGACTTCATTGAAAAAGTTCTTTCCTTATTCCCTGTCCTTAGATGCAGTTGTAGGATGCAGTTGTGGTGTCGGTGCCACAGCAGCTATCTTGAGACCATGTGGGGACAAAGCCAGCACACTGGAGTTGGCAGACGAGCATGGGGCCTCGCAGACATCGCTGAGTAGCTAAGCTAAGACTGGAAATGCTTGCCTCCAGCTTTCCTGCCAAGTGAGACGGTCAAGTTCTATTTTTGTTTAAGGCATTTTTTACTGCCTTGTTTTTAACCTGAAATACCTGATAGAAAGTATATGGTTGGTCTAAGTGGGAAATAAAGAGATGTGGAACACATGGCTCCTGACCTTGAGGAGCTTATATTCCTACAGGGAGAGCAGGCCCACATAACAATTACAGAAACGGTGCAAAAATATTCGGGGGCCAGCTTCATGCTTCTCCTACAAGGGCAGTAGGAGTTAGGACCAGGCGCGTCAGTCAGAGAAGCCTCCTGGAGGAGGGGAAGGTCCCTACCTCCTGGCTTCAGGCCCTGTGGAATCCCCTCCCCTAAGTGTGTATGGACTTGGTGGCTCACTTTAAAAAAAAAATTATTTTTTGGCCACAACAAGGCATGTGGGATCTTTGTTCCCCAACCAGGGACTGAACCCGCATCACTCTGCAGTGTTAGCATGGAGTCTTAACCACTGGGCCAACAGGGACGCCCCCGACTCACTTCTAAGGAATATGGTGGGAGTAACGGGATGTTACTTCTGAGATCGGGATACAGGAAGACTGTGGCTTCCAGCCCAGGTGGAGCCAGAGGCTGCGTCGTGAGGCGGCCCCGAGGCGGGGCCCACGTGCGATCTTACAGTGGGATCTTCTGAGGCCCACTGGCCGTCACATGAGTGAGCTGGGAAGCGGATCTTTCCCCCAGTGAGCTTGAGGGGACTGCAGCCCTTCCCGGAGGCCATGGCCCCGCTGAAGTCTCACCCAGACCTTACACCACAGGCACCAGCTAAAAGCTGGGCCCAGATTTCTGACCCAGAGAAACTGTGTGATGTCAAGTGCTGCTTAAGTTCGTTAAATGTGGGGATGTTTATTGTAGGCAATAGGTGACTAACGGAGGGGAGGGAGCTGGAGGTCTCAATTTTTGACATGGCCAAGACGGAAAAGGGGCAGACTTGGCCTGAGACCTTGCGTCTACCGGGCAGGGGTTCCTGGGTCAGAGCTGGCTTAGATCCCATCAGATTCCAGAGCCAGACAGGACCCTGGGGAGTCAGGGTTGCTGGGGAACCTTACCTTTCTTTATTCACTGACATAACCCCATGGGTGAGTCCAATGTCTGACACACAGTAAGGATTCTATAAATAAATGCCAGTTGACATAGGGATGGATACCTGCTTGCAGTAAGATTAGGTTATGACAAAGTATAACCCATGTGGAAAGACAACTGCCCCCGAGCCCAGATTAGAAAGCTTTTTGAATCCCTCCAGGGAGGAGTGGGTAGAGGAAGCTGGTTAGGGTTAGGGCAAGCCACAGTCCATGGGGTCACAAAGAGTCAGACATGACTGAGTGACTAACACACACACACATACACAGGCGGTGAGCTGGGGATAAAGGCGGGGCTCAAGCAAGGATGCCACCCAGACCTCAGAAGAGAGGTGACACGTGGCCTCACCAAGGAAAGGGCTGCTGATCCCGAGGCAGTGATCACTGGGTTCTCTCTGGTTTTTAGCACTGAGCCTCTGTGCGTCTTGCACTAGGCAGCTGCCATGGGGCGCCCAGGAATCAAGGGGAACAACTCTTCCTGGTCTTTTGACTCTTGAAGTACCACTCCCTCGACCCAGGAGGTGAACAGGCTGGGGGGCGTTCACGGGTAGAAAGGTGTCTGAGCCCGGAAGCCCTTTCTGTTTGTGGGAACCCACGTGCAGGGGCAGCTGGCTCTCCCCAGGGTCGACACCCATGATGCCGACTCAGGCTGCAGGTCCTACGCCCCAAGCCTCTCTCACCCCCAGGACCACTCCAGCCAAGGTCTTCAGATACCCCTTCACACACCAGCCAGCAGTTCAGCCACCAACCCCAGGCCCAAAGCATTGCTTGGCCTAAAATACACGTATGTCCCAAACGGGGAGCCACTGACAGGCCTGGTCCCCAGGCCAGGCCCTAGTGAGCATCTTCCCCTGAGATGTGCAAACACCTTCACATCCCCGCGAGGCAGTGATGCCACCAGCCCTGGCTGGTTTCCCGTTTACAGCTTCCTCCAGAACATGCCAGTGGGGATGCCAAGTGTAAGAAACAGGAGGGGAACCTGTTTTATCATCATCTCCTTGAGGGGGGACGGGAGGAGAGCTCCAGAGGGGCTGGAAGGATAAAAGGAGCGGAGGGGACATCAAATTCTGGGGTTATCGCCTCCCCCAGAAGCAGACTCTGGAAGCATTCAGTTCAGTCTCTCCTCTGCCTTTTCTCTTGAAAATTACGTAACCAGCCAGGGAGAACAAAGGCTTCCCAAGCCTCCCAACAATACTGAAATAGCTCGGAGAGAAATTCCAGCGACCTCATTGGAGCTCCAAAGCCCACATCGGTGCAGAGCTGGGGGCGGGCAGTCTGGGTCCTCGAGTGGTGGGGAGTGGGTGCTGGTCGCCACGGGAACAGCATGGGGGCAGGAGCTGCACCTGCCCAGGCTCGAGGCTGTGAGTGTGACTTTCAGATCACAAGTGTGTGAGGCTATGTGTGTGTGCCAGCACTGAAATCCTTCTGATTTGACACAACTCCTCCATTTGACCTTTATCAACGCAAAGGAAAAACTTCTCATTTTTTTTTCCTAAGGAAGAAAACCTGGGATCGCAGAAGATGTTGGCCTCTTTCAAAATCTAAATCAGGACAGCTCTGACTTCAGTGGCTAAATAAGGTGAGCCCTTTGGGGCTTGCTTTGTTTGGACTGTGTTCTAAAGGGCAGAGATCCCAGCCAGGGTCTCAGCCTCTCCAAAGCAGAGCCTGCCTCTTTCATTTCTCCCACACTCACACCAGCACCCACTGCACGGTGCCCACAGGCCACTGTGCCTTCCTGAATTCCGGGACTACTCTCTCTGAGCCCAGACTTCATGAGCCATCGTGGTCCCTGGAGGAGTTCAGCGTTCAGTTCTGATTGTTCCTGCCAAACGCTGGGGCCCATACAGGGAGCCACTTCCTCCCTCCCTGTAGGGTCAGCGGATGGCAAGGATGCTGAAAGATCCCTGGTTTGTAGCTAAAGGATACAGCGTTATCTTGCCTTTAGATCAGAAATGGCAACTTGCGTCACGTGTACTACTATCAACCCACTTTTGCACCCACAGCAGATGCTGATAACCAGTGATCACCCCTCTTTCCTGACGAGCCAGGAAGATGAGAACCCTTCTCCATCAGCATTCTGAGAGGCCCTGTCGACGGCCCACAGCTGGTGCTCAGGGCAGAGCCTCTCTGCGTGGACGGGCAGGCTCTCTCTGAGCTCCTGCCCCCACTGGGATCAACCCCCACCGTGTTCCCCAGGCACGCAGTCTGACTTGCTGGTGTTTATTGAGGGCCTACTATGTGCTGGGCACCATCACACACGGTCAACAATGTTTGAGGCTCCATGGCACATGGCGGGGAAGGCATAATTATTCTCAATGTGAATAAACACGGCACCAGTGATTTGTGCAGGGCAGGCACCTGTCCCCTCCCCTCCCTTCCGTGTCGAGAGAAGTGAACTGACTTGCTCAAGATCACACACTAGATGAGGTTGACCGCACTTCCTGATCCAGGCTTGGTTGCAACCCTAGTGCATTCTGTCATCTCCTATGGGGGCTCCTGCCATGAAGCTCCCACCGCCATCCCTCTCACATTTGAGGACTCACTTTTGTTTCTTTAGTCTCCCCACTTCCTTGGAGGAGAGGCCTTGCTCCTTTAGATCACCTTGGAAACTGGCATCACTTCTAACGGTCTCAGCCTCTGCCTCATAGCTTCCTTGAGCCCACTCACCGGCCATCCACTGAATACATCATCTTCTCTCCTGCCTCTAGGCCTCCATGCATGCCATTTCCTCTCTTCCTCTGGCTAATTCTTACTTCTCCTCTGGGTCTAAGCTTAAATGCCTCTTCGTCCAGGAAGCCTTCCCTGATGCTTTGTTCCCTCTCCAGACTAGCTTATCTGTCAGGCTGTGTTCTCCCCTCTCATACTACTTTCTCCCTTTTAGTCTGAGCTTTAATCTCTTGTCTTCAGTGTTTGATTGGAAGCCTGGAGAGGCAGTGGCCCGTGTGCATCACTCTGGCCCCGATGCCTAATTCTTAACTTACTTAATAATAAATAATATTTGGGCAGAACAATCTGCCTGCAATGCAGGAGATCCTGGTTTGATTCCTGGGTCGGGAAGATCCCCCAGAGAAGGGATAGGCTACCCACTCCAGTATTCTTGGGTTTCTCTGGGGTTCAGATGGTCAAGAATCCTCCTGCAATGCAGGAGCACCTGGGTTTGATCCCTGGGTTCGGAAGATCCCCTGGAAGAGGGCATGGCAACCTTCTCCAGTATTCCTGCCTGGAGAATTCCCATGGACAGAGGAACCAGGCAGGCTACAGTTCATGGGGTCGCAAAGAGTTGGACACGACAGCAACTAAGCACCACACAGGGCAGAACAAATGGATTCTGAGAAGCCCTATGGTCCAGAGTATCATTTACAAATTCATATTTGTGATACTCACTTCTTTCCTCCTCATGAGAGATGCCACCCAGATGCAAGAATTTCACAAGTTTTTTCCATGATTCGAATCCTGTGTGCAGTACAGTACCTTTAATAAACTTCACTGAGTTCTTGACTTCCTTTCACGGGTCTGCTTCCCACCCAGGCACCTGGCCCACTGTCCTGTGGACATGCCACAGGCTACCCCCTACTATTCCCACAGAGGCTAATCATTTCCAGGGGTTGCGCTCAAAGGTATAAAGAAATCATTCGTAGAGCAGAAAGAGTGTTCTCTCTCCTGGTGATTGCATCCCCCTTTCCCAAGTGACAGAAGAGCTGGTATTCTGACAGCTCAGATGACAGCAGCAACCGCTGGCCCACATGGCACTGTCACAGCTGAGGAGGAGAGCTGTGGGCTGGGAGCCGGGAGGCCTGGGTTCAAGTCTTCTCACTGCCTGGGTGCTCTCCAGGAAATGGGAAAAACCAAACTTCCCCACCTCCAGATCACAAGAAACAAACCTCAGGTATTTATAAGCTACTCAGTCTATGGTACTTTGTTGTAGGAGCCCAAACAGACGAAGACAGTTCAGTTTAGTCGCTCAGTCATGTTCAGTTCTTTGCGACCCCATGGACTGCAGCACACCAAGGCCTCCCTGTCCTTAAGCATCTGCCAGAGCTTGCTCAAACTCATGTCCATTGAATTGGTGATGCCATCCCACCAACTCATCCTCTGTCATCCCCTTCTCTTCCTGCCTTCAATCTTTCCCAGCATCAGGGTCATTTTCAATGAGTTGGCTCTTTGCATCAGGTGGCCAAATAATTGGAGCTTCAGCTTCAGCATCAGTTCTTCCAATGAATATTCAGGACTGATTTCCTATAGGATTGACTGGTTGGATCTCCTTGCAGTCCAAGGGACTCTCAAGAATCTTCTCCAGCACCACAGTTCAAAAAGCATGAATTCTTCGGTGCTCAGCTTTCCTTATAGTCCAACTCTCACATCCATACATGACTACTGGAAAAACCATAGCTTTGACTAGATGGACCTTTTGTCAGCAAAGTGATGTCTCTGCTTCTTAATACCAGGGGGCTAACCTGGCCCATCACGGTGAGGCCACCTGCTCTCAGTGACCTCCAAGTGTCCATCGCCCTCTCCTCAACTCTCCCTGTGAATACCTCCTTCACTGAAAGGTTATGAGACTCCAAGACTCAGAATCTCATGCCACAGAGATCACATTGTAGGAACGTGACCCACTGGAAGGGAAACGTGCTGATGGGTGCTTGCTTTTTCATTTTCCTCATCGCTCTAGCAGAAGACATACCAGCAAGTGTCACTGGCCTCTTAGAAACAATGAGGCCCTGCAAGCCTGTGAGAGATTCTATATACAAATAGCCCTCTTATGTTTGATGGTCAAGGTCATTAAAACCTACTGGACAAGGAAGCAGGAGGGAAGGAAGTGATCAGCCTTTCGATTATGAGAACTCCCTGGAGAAGAACGGTTCCACTGCCTGGGAAGGGAGTGGAGGAAGACTGGGGGGAAAAGCGATGGAAGCAAGAGAGCAAGAGGAAGCAGGGAGATGGGCAGGGGACCACCCGCCACGCCCTCACAACTGCCCCTCTCCCACCCTGGGGTTCTTAAGATAAACGAGGCAAAGAACAAGAGCCCAGATGGTGATACTGGGTTTTCCAGCTGGCACATGTGTTCTTAGCTGGTTTCAATTTCATTTGGAGAAAGGTGTCCATCCTGGGTGTCAGAACACTGCCAGTTCAGCTCACACTAATTGCCCTCAGCCTTGCCAGGTGGCTTAGCCAGCAAAGAATCTGCCTGTAGAGCGGGAGCCCTGGGTTCGATCCTTAGGTCGGGAAGATGCCCTGGAGGAGGAAATGACAACCCACTCCAGTATTCTTGCCTGGGGAATCCCATGGACAGAGGAGCCTGGTGGGTTACAGGGTTACAGTTCATGGGGTCACAAAAGAGCAACTGACACTTTCACTTTGCCAGATGAGGATACTGGGACCCAGAAAAAGGAAATGAGTCTTCAGGTCTCTCAGAGAGGCGAGAACCAGGCTTTGTAGGGTGCCCCAGGCTGCCAGTTTGGGGCGCAGGCACCTCCAGTGGTTTCTTGGGCCCCAGGACCACCATGCAAATGGCCAGGACAGCCTCCATCAAAGAGGAATGGCGTCCTGACCAGGCTGCCAGAGAGCAGCACGCGGCCAGGCCTGGCAGGCTGGGAAGGAGCAGCCCCGCCTCCGCAAATCATTAAGTAATTATTCAGCAACGGGAAAAGCGTCGCATACGGACCGCGTGGCAGCAGCTGTCAGCCTTCCAGACTGGACTCCTCTCCCCTCACCGACAGCAGCGCTGGGAGCCAGGCCGGGCTGGGGGAGGAAGAAGGAGGAGGGGATGGTGACTTGGTCCCTGTCCCCACCGAGGATGCGCAGGGCTGGTGCCCAGCACGGTGCCGCAGGGACCCTGGAGGGACAGAGCCAGTATCCGTGGTGTCGGGAAGGCTCCAAGTCTATTTTGGACTGGGGAGAGCTAAGCTCTCATAGGCCAGGAGCAAGAGCCCCCTCTGTCTGTTCACATGAAACCAAGACCATGAAGGAAATGCAGGGATGTGCATGGTCTTAAGCCTCAAGGTACCAGTGAGACAGTGGGCATTCAGAATCCTGAATAGAGGCAAGGTGGGGGCCCAAGCTGGCCCAGCTCCTCCGAGCAGGGCTGAAGAGGAGGAACAAGGTGGAAGAGGAGACCTGGGAGGAGAAGTGAGGAGAGAGAGAAGGAGGGGTAAGGGAAGAAAGAGGGACCCCCGCCCCACCTTACCCCCAGGCGCCACTTCTGCCTCCTAATTGAGTCGCTGGGCAGTTGTGAGCACTTGGCACCCAGACAGTCCTCGCTGCCCGGGAGCCTTAGACAGATCGTTAAAAGTCCTCACTGCAGAAAGTGCTGGAACCTCGAGAAGGTCAGCAGCATGACCAACACAATATCGACATAATCGCGCTGCGGCCACCAATTCCACGCCTCTCACAGGTACAGGGAGTCCTGGGCAGGGACTGGATTTTTTTTTAACCTGCTGGGCATCGTTAGCTGGAAACTTGGATCAGGCTGGCAGCTGGGCCAAGGAGGCGTGAGTGTCTGGGCAGAGCAGGGACGCAGGGAAGCGTTCCTTCACCCCACCCTTTCTCTACAGGCTCCAGATGCACCAACCTCAGGATTTAATGATTCTGAGCACGAGCACAAACCAGGCTCTGTGTCCCTGTCATGCTGGAGTTTTCCAGTGCAGGGAACAAGAGAAAAGGCAAGGGTGTGGGCAGGGAGCTGCCTGGGGAAGCGCCCAGCCACTCCGAGGCTTAAAGGCAGATCCAGTCTCCAAGCCACATCTTGGGAGGAAGGCTACTGGGTAGATGTTGCCATCAATACCTATCAATGCTTTGAGGCCAGAGCAAACTGGGGCTCAAAGGGGTAGGTGAGGCAGTTGACTGGTGTGCATCATAGACAGAGCTGCCTTCCAGAACAGCTTCAGGAAGGGGTGGGCTGGAAGGAGCTGTCCTCTCCAGCACTGGTCACCTCTCACTTGGAGTAAGCAGAGAGAGATGACCATCATCCCCCAGAGTCTGTGGTCCAGGAAGTCCTATGGATACCAAAATCTAAGGGAGCTCAAGTGCCTTATATAGAATAGCACAGTATCCACAAGTTACCTGCACACATCCTCCCATATACTTCAAATCTGGAGACTATGTATAATGCCTAATACGATAAGGGCTTCCCAGGTGGCACTAGTGGTAAAGAACTTGCCTGCCAATGCTCGGAGATATAAGAGACGCAGGTTTGATCCCTGGGTTGGGAAGATTCCCTGGAGGAGGGGATTCTTGCCTGGAGAATCCCATGGACAGAGGAGCCTGGCAGGCTATTGTCCATAGGGTTGCATAGACTCAGACATGCCTGAGCGACTTAGCACTAATACAGTAAAAATTGCTACATTACTAGGTGCTGGAGCATGACAAATTCAAGTTTTGCTTTTTGAAAATTTCTGGAAATTTTTTTCAAGCAGTTTTGACCTGCAGCTGTTTCAATCTGCAGATGCGGAACCTACAGATACAGAGGACTGACGCCCCTACTCACTGAGGGTGGTGGGAGCAACCCCTACCATCAGTGAGAACCTTCTAGGTGGGAAGAAGTTTGCTGTTAGAGTAAGACTTTATATTACCAATGACAAAACCATTTTCTTTTTTCGAGCAACAGTATGACTTGTTTTTGGTTTAGAATCTGTTTTAACCACCCAAACTGCAAATTAGGATCCCAAGTGTGGGTGGCTACAGAGTCTTGGGAAGTAGCGCCTGTGCCCACGAGGCAGGGCCCCAGGAAGTCTGGAGAGGACAGGGGGGTGGGTTTTGTCAGGATGGAGCCAAGGGGCTCCATCAGGAGCAAGAGTCAGGGTGCAAGAGTCCTGACCAACCGGAATGAGGTGGAGAGCCCGGGACCCATGGTCCACTCATATCCCTTTGTTCAATTTTATATGATTAAGGTGAGCTTTTCTTTGAAATAAAGCAAAAAGCAAACCAAACACTGACTTTGATCATCGTCTCTTTGACCCTTGGATCGATCTGTTCCATTGCTCTTCAACACAACTGCAGACAGGAACGGGCTGTCGGCTTCGACCCCACGCCCACGGGCTCCAAAGAGGCTCTGATTTCTTTTGGGTTGTCAGAAAAGGCGACTGGGACGAAGGCCTGGAAAAATCTCAGAGCCCTCCCACCCCCTGTGCCTATGCTCAGGGTGTTTTCTGAGCCTGGACTTGCCTTTCTCTTCCCACTCCCTGCCGCGGTCTCCAGTGGGATGACCTCCCAGGGAAACTGGTGAGGGCTGTGACGGGAGAGAACATGGGGGAGGTGGTGATGTGGGGAAGATAAGACTTTTTCTTGGAAATATTGCCACTTGTCCCCTTTTTTTCAGCCACACAGCCTCAGCTTAGGTCCTGGATATCCCGACAGGTCCAGAGCCTGCATCGGACCACCTCTAGCTTTCACCCCACTGTAGCAGCAAGGCGCGAGAACCATTCACATTGGCTTCCCTGCAGCTGAGAGCACTGTAGCACTGTGGCTGCTTCCATGAGCAGGATTAGAGTGAACGAATGAATGAATGAAGCCTCAATAGCCTCCAAATGCTCTCCCCACCACCTTCCTGCATCCTCTCCAATCCATCTTCCTTTCTTCTTCCAGTGATCTCTGAAATGCATCTGATCATTTCATTCTCCTGTTTTATAAAAGATTTTCAATAGCTCCCCACTGTTCAGAGATTGAAACTCAAGCTTCTCCCACAGCCCCCACATTGGACCTGATCTATTTTCCTGCCTCACGTCCAGCCACTCCCCAAACTGCACCCCACAACACACAGACTAGGGCAATAGTCCCTGACTTGCCATTTTCCGACTTGCCATTTTCCCAGTACACACAGCCTGATGTCAGTGATCCTGCCCTCTTAGGGCCCTTGGAGCAGTGGCACCAAATGTCAGCCCTGCCGTCCTCAGAGTAAGCTCTCCCTTCTCCAGGACGGTGGCGCACAATGCCTACACCCAAGGCGTCATCTCACGGGGCTGCACCTCCCTGTGGGTCATCCTTTCCAATTCTGGATGTCCCGAGAGCAAGAGTACGGTGGCTGGTTAATCCTTATATCCCCGATCGTGTACAGTTTCTGATATGTAGTAGGTGCTCAATAAAAATTTGATGAATACTGCAATATTATGTATTTAATTTTAAGGATGCTATAATTCTAACTTCTTTTAATGAAGCAACTCCATCAACCTGAACTTGAGGGAAGGCCCGCCATACACAGGTTTGGAATGTGGAGGAGGAGGACCCGGGTTGTGACCTGTGCAGAGTACAGCACACAAAGGTAGGGAGGCAGTGAGCTGGGCTCACCAGCTGAAGCAGGCACGAAAAGCCAAGAAGGGTCAGGAGACATGGAGGTGCCTGTCCCCTCAATCCCTAAGACATTTGGAAGGACTGAGTCTCTCACAACACATAGGACAAAAGATTTGAGTCAAATCTCCAAGGACAGGTTGACCCAGAGTGACAGTTTGGATATAGAAAGTGTATTCTCTCATCAGGAAAACAGGAGGTTAAAACTTAGATGTTCAAAATTTGGACTTTTTGTGTAACAATAGCAAAATTAAAGATGCCAAATAAAACTTAATGGTCCAAAACACTTTTTCCAATAAAAAAGGACAGTGTAAGAAATGTTTATATGACCTTTTATAATAAGTTGATAAAAAAAAAAAAAAAAAGCAAAGGGAGAACAAAATGGTGGAGGAGTAGGCAGACATGGAGAATATCTCTCCCCACGGATACATCAGGAATACACCTTCAGACACAGAAGTGCATGCAGAGCACCAGCTAAGAGTGGCCAGGAGTACCTGACCAGTGGAAAAGAATATATGCTGCTGCTAAGTCGCTTCAGTCGTGTCCAACTCTGTGCAACCCAATGGATGGCAGCCCACTATAGAACCATGCAAAACTCGGTAGGAGGAAGGAACTAGGGGGAAAAACAGGAGTGTTAGTAGGACTAGACCTGCGTCAGTGGGTGGGGAACTGAAGCAGGGGTCCGATCCCCACAGTGGGCCAGTTGTCTGAGTCAGGGGAGAAACATTTAAGGCTGAGAGTGAAAAAGCTGATCTGTGGCAGCCTAAATGGAATGATAATCAGACAGTCCTTGCCGCAGCCAATCATACCCCAGATAGGAACACTGGCCTCCTGGAAGGCACAGTGGCTAGGAGCTGGAGTTTAGGGATTGTGGAGCAATCCCAGGGTGAGGGCCACTGCTGACTGCAGAGAGACAGATTGAGGGGATGTGAGGAAGGAGATCGTGGTGGGAAATGCCTGTGGAGGAAAGCCTGGCGGCCATGGAAGCAAGGCGATACTGCTGAGTCACTCGTAGGGGTTGGAGCCATCACCACAGCCTCTCTCTCCCCACACGTCAGCGTCTTTGGTCCTTGGGAACTTCATACCCCACCATTTTCAGCAGGCTGACTGGTTTGTAATCTTCCTGTCTTGGCTTTCCATCTTCCCTCTGGTCTTGACTCCATCCTTTCCAGTCATGTTATTTCTTATACTGAAAGTTTAATTATCTTGTTAAGTCCTGCCATTTATTGGGGCATCTCTTCAAGATCTCAACTTACACCTAATGTTTCATCTTGGCATATTCCCAACCAAGACATTTTTTTCCCCCCTGTGAGGAATTTTGACACCTGTTGTCAGTCCCTCCTGGCACACATCCCTCCTCTCTCCTTTTCAATTACATGAATTTAAACCAGAAGAAGCCATACCGTCTTTGGACTAAACCTTTTGGTATTCTCATTATTTTAAGTGTCTTGTCTCATTTCATTAAAAAATATTTAAGGTTATTATTTATCTTACATCAAAAGATCTCATGAAAAAAGTATGAAAGCCATATATGTTGTCAAATATAATAGAAGCGAAAATAAGTAAAAGTGAAAATATCAGATCAGCTTTTACAAAAATTATTTAACATGCATTATTTCAAAAAGTTTTCCTCCACTGTTGCATTAAATTTTATTCCTTTTTTTAAAAAAAAATTTTTTTTTGATAAATAGATGAAGAGATGGGTGGTAACAGAGCTAGGGACTTGAGAGTGGAAACTGTTCGGAAGGGGCACTTGGGGAAGTGACTCATAACGGCGCCTTGCCTGGAGGGGCGGTGTGCTGGTGGAAGCCTGGTCGGCTCTCTGGACAACAGTAGGATATTCATGGGGAACAAGGGGGCGGCTGAACAGTGAGCTCTGAAGATCAGTCTGGGCCTACAGACTGCGCTGGGACAGCACCCACCAAGGTGTGAGGGACAGTGAGGTCTGGTGGGAGCTGATCAGAAGTATGAAGGCAGATAGTTGATTTATCGGGAGTGTTGCAGAGAGTCTGGTGGAGCTGAAAGAAGCTGGGACCAGAGAAGGGCTTTTGCTGGCTGATTCCTAGTAACTGCTTTTGGGCATCATTGGCATGGTAGGAACAGACCAGCTCAAGCAAAAATAAACCCAGACAGCAACTGCAAGCCAATCCCTTAGGTGTTCGTTTTTTTCCTTCTCCTAACTTATAGATCATCACACTGACAAACTCAGGATGCTAAATTCGGGTTGTTTACCAAGACTCCCTCCTCCAGCTCACTTGTCTACTTTCCTTCTTCAGAAGCAGACATGCCAAATAGCAGGGACTTCCTACGAACTGTCCTGCCTGATTTATCTGGGAGCCTCAGCTGCCGCAGACCGTTCTTTCCTTGTGTGGTGGCCCCACAGACAGCAGTAAAATGAAGATGAAAACACATTTGCAAAGCAACTTTCCATTGTCCAAAGCATTTGTGTGTGTATTTCCAAACATTTAATACTTCCATGGAATATTTATTGCATCATTTTGTACCGGGCAGTGGGTGGGGAGGGACCCAGGGCAAATTAAGCAGACACAATCCCTGGCCCCAAGGAACTTACAGTCTGAGGGTGGAGAGGCAGGTATGACACAGATACTGGCACAAATAGAGCCTACTCGTGACTACAATCGGAGAAGGCAGTGGCACCCCACCCCAGTACTCTTGCCTGGAAAATCCCATGGATGGAGAAGCCTCGTAGGCTGCAGTCCATGGGGTTGCTAGGAGTCAAGACACGACTGAGCGAGTTCACTTTCACTTTTCACTTTCATGCATTGGAGAAGGAAATGGCAACCCACTCCAGTGTTCTTGCCTGGAGAATCCCAGGGACAGGGGAGCCTGGTGGGCTGCTGTCTATGGGGTCCCACAGAGTCAGACACGACTGAAGTGACTTAGCAGCAGCAGCAGCAGTGACTATGATTGTGATGAGTGTGTGATGGGAAAGTACAGGAGGTGATGGGTGGGGGGGACAAGGAGACTTTGATGAAAAATGGCAGATTCTCTGAAGAAGAGACATCTAAGCTGAGACCTGAGGAGTGAGCAGAGGCTCTCCAGCTGGTGGAGTGGAGATGGGAGGGCTCTAGGCTGGATGTCCTAGGGACAGTGGCCATCGCAGGCCCTCTGAGAGTCCTGGTGAATGCCCCTGACTCTCCGGTCCCCCTTGACTATGCTTGGGCACTCTGAGAGAGGCGGGGGGATTTGCTGAGGTGCTCAGGCTCCATCTCCTGTTCCCAGAAGCCGCCTACTCTGACTGACCAACTCTAGGTGGGCCCCAAGTGCAGAAGATGCAGGTGAAGAACCAAACAACGTCACCTGACTCTCAGGAAACAGCCAAGGGAGACGTACTCCTGTGATGTCCCATTTCTTTTTATGCAAAGCTTCCCGTGGATTTTGGGGGACTGCCTGGAGGAGGCAGCATCTCCCCTGGAGAAGGTGCCCGTCAGGCACAGTGGAGTGGCGAGCCTCTGGCTTATGAAAGAACTCTGGGTTCATTCCGACCTCTGCCACTCACAGAAGACGTGACCTTGAGCCTCAGTTTCCACATCTACTAACGGGAATATTAACACCTTCCATATTATATCTCATAGGGCTTTTGTGAGAGTTAAAAGCAGTAGCCCTGAAGGCAGTGTGAAAAGTAAATACCACATAAAAGATGGCTGCAGTAATAATCCCCATAAATATTATTCACCTCCCCACACTAAATGACAACTGATAATGATGTACCCGTCTCATTTAAAATTCACAAGGATGTTCCCAGGAATGTATCAGTATTGACTCCATCTTACAAATGGGAACCCGAGGCACAAACTGGCGAAGGAACTTGCCCAAGCTTACCCAGCTGGGAAGTGGCAGGGCAGGACTTCAAACCCCCAACAGTCCACCTCCAGACCCCACGCCCTTACCATGAGGCTATTTGACCCCATAGACTGCAGCACACCAGGCTTCCTTGTCCATCACCAACTCCAGAGCTCACTCAAACTCATGTCCATTGAGTTGGTGATGCCATCCAACCATCTCATCCTCTGTCATCCCCTTCTCCTCTTGCCCTCAATCTTTCCCAGCATCAGGGTCTTTTCAAATAAGTCAGCTCTTCGCATCAGGTGGCCAAAGTATTGGAGTTTCAGCTTCAGCATCAGTCCTTCCAATGAATATTCAGGACTGATTTCCTTTAGGATGGACTGGTTGGATCTCCTTGCAGTCTGAGGGACTCTCAAGAGTCTTCTCCAACACCACAGTTCAAAAGCATCAATTCTTTGGCGCTCAGCTTTCTTTATAGTCCAACTCTCCCATCCATACATGACTGCTGGAAAACTCAAAGCTTTGACTAGACAGATCTTTGTTGGCAAAGTAATGTCTCTGCTTTGACACGACTGAGCGACTGAACTGAACTGATGCTGTCGAGTGAATTAAATGCCCCAGGGCACTGAGTATTAAGAGCTGTCCCAGTAAACAGCCTATGGAGCCACTGTGGAAAGTGACACCAAAAAATTGCCACTAACTTGCTATGTGCCCCTTGACAAGGGACTGTCTTTCTCTTGCTTCCCTTTCCTTTTGTGACCAGGGACAGCAATCACATTAATGGGCTCATGGTAGGAAACCCCAAGAAAGGTGCCTAGTTCCAGTTGTGAGTATCAGGTGGCTATATATAGTGTCTAATAATCACCCAGCAGCAAGATCCTACAAAGACTCTCACAAGCCCATCCTTCTTGCAGCTGCAGGCTAGTCTCTGCCACATTGGAGAGCCTGTGGTGCTCTGCCAAGTTCTAGGGTCATTTTGGATGGCTTGTCAGCATTCACCCCTCATCTTTAATCCCATAGGTTGAAATGTGTGGCAGAAGGCTCCTTGGCCTTCCGTCTTCACTCTCTGCAGTCTTTCCCGGCCAGCCCCTTGATGAACACTGCTCTCTCCTGCCGCACCGTCTTCCAACTAGAGCATTCTCCCCTGCCAGTCCTCATCCTGTCCCATATTCTGCACTCCAACTCTGATTAATATCCCCTCAGAACAGCCACCTGGGAGTCTAGGAAAGAGGATGAGGGGCAGGTATGAGTGGGATGGGAGGATGGGGAACATCCAATCACAGGCAAATGGTGAGGAAACATCTATCTGGATGATTCCAAGGTCACTTTCTGTTCCTTTTCTTTCTCTGCTGTCCTATCGCTTTTTTCAAACACCCAGACCCCTCCCCATTAGCACCTCCAGAAGGATTTGAGTCTAGCCATCTAGTCTTCTCCGTAACTAAGATACCAGGTTCCCTCTCCCAGGGGATCTATATTTTAAGCCCTAAAGCTAACCATGGAATGAAAACCTGTGTCCCGGTTAGGAAAGGTTAGGCATCACCTTGGCTATTTGGGGGATGGTAAACTGACATCACAGAGGTCATTTCCCCAGGTGCCAAGAAAGAGGAGGACAGAGGGTCATGGAGCCTCTTTGAGGAGAGGGGTAATGGTGCAGTACTGGCACCCCAAATCACTGCTGCCTTTTGTCCCTGTTCAAACAGCTCCTGAGTCTTTTGCTTACACGACTGAACAGGTTTGGGGCCTTCCAGATACCAGCGACAGGTGTTACTCGGTTCTCAGTCATCTAGCCGATTTTAGCCTCGGAGTGGTTCCAATCTGGTGATTCCCTTCCCTTCTGTCAACCCCATCAATCTGCTGACACCAGCTCTCCCCTTCTCCCTCCGCCTCCCAAGCGTTATTTACAGAGGGAGGCTGTTACCAAGGCAACCAAATGTAGACATTATTTTACACTATCATACTCCGTTTTTCCCTTCACTCTTCCCTCTCCCCCACCCACCCAAATGAACAGTAATCTAAGCAAGGTCTCCTTTCCAAAGCAGAAATTCCAAATCTTCTTGTGCTTCCATCCTGCCGGGAGGCAGCTGCAGAGAGAGGAGGCGGCAGCTCAGATGCTGTTCTAGATGTGGGCCAAGCAGGCATTTGATGTCTCCCTTTCCACTGAGATGGCATTAAAATGCTCAGAAGGGAGTCTTTAAATCAACTATTGTTGTCTAGCCACTAAGTCATGTCCAACTCTTTTGCAACCCCATGGACTGTAGCCCTCCAGGCGCCTCTGTCCACGGGATTTCCCAAACAAGGATACTGGAGTGGGTTGCCATTCCCTCCTCCAGGGGATCTTTTTGAACCAAAGATTGAAATCGCGTCTCCTGCACTGGCAGGTGGATTCTTTACCACTGAGCCACCAGGGAAGCCCTTTGAATCAATATAAACCCATAAAAGTGGAGACAACAGGAGCATAAAAACCAGAAGACAAGAGATTTCACCACATTTCTGAAAGGGTGGGAATTTGGAAGTCTCTGCTCAGGAGGCACGTTGAGGGCGGGGCAGGGGCAACAGAGGAGGGTGCTCTCCAGTAACAGGCAGGTGGGAAGCAACTCCTGAAGCTGGAATTCTTTGAAGGTTTGCACGGGAAACCACTGGACGCCCTTCCACATCACCCCAGGGTCTCCCTCCCCTTCCTGCTCTCTTCTTAAACCCCAAGTTCTGGGAACATGGTTGTCACTTGCCGTGGAGAATCAGCACAGGATCAGAGTTACTGGGGAAGGGGACATTATTTTCACAAACCCATAATGCAAATGAATTTGACATCTACTGGTTTTCCATTTTTAGAATCAATCTATAGGTGCGTATGTCACAAACAAAAGGTAAATATCATCAAATTTGACATGTACAAGAAAAGATTCAGTAGCAAATAAAATTTGGAAGGTGGAAGGGAAGAAGGAGGGAAGGAAAATAAATACATTCTCAAACCAAGTTGAAAGCTAGTGCTGAACTCTAATGGAAAGAGAAAGTTATAGTGACTATAAGGACTGGAAGTTAAAGGATATAATATAAGCTCTTTAAAAAGTGATAATTACTATCAAAGTCAAGTATCACAATGCTTATTTTCTAGTGAGAGAGGAATTAAGGATTCACCAAAAAATAAATATTACCCTAACAATATCAGGTTATTTCATAGGCAGACAAGCAGATTTTCACTCTCTAAATTACTCCCTTTCTCTGTCTTGTTCTTTTTTTCTAACAACAAAAGTGAGCAAAATCAGAAAAACCACAACAGAGCAAGTAAAGTACATTATTTAAAAGATATGACACCAAACAACAAAACAACTAAAGAAAGAAACGCTTGAAAATTTGCAGTCAAAGATGGGAAAGATCGTGGTAGCTTTTCATTATGAAGCCCTTTTGAACTTTTTTAAAAAAACCATGGCTTGCAGAGATTAAAGTGAGAAAGACTTGGAAGTCATCACTTACTGTCAACCTCATGGTCACCAGGGCAAAGCAGAAAGGATGTTCTGAAGATGGAAAGTTGCTTTGGTTCCATGGGACAAGATGTTGAGAAGAGAGGGCTCTGAGAGCTGCCTAGAGAACCATCTTTCGAGGGTCTCTTGTCAGTGACTGGGCTTTTCCCTTACTGCCCACCCCATCCTTCTCCTCACCTTCATCAGGTACCTTGATATTTAACCCACTGATTCTCAAACTCAGCAGCAGACTAGAACCACCTGGGAAGTTTTTAAGTTCCCGATGCCGCAAGAGAATGAGAAGATAAGCCCAAGGCTGGGAAAAAAATATTTGCAGAAGACATATCTGATAAAGGACTGTTATTTAAAATATTCAAAGAACTCATAAAGCTCAACAATAAGAAAACAAATAACCCGATTAAAAAATGGACCAAAGATTTAAATAGACATCTCGCCAAAGAAGAGACACAGATGGCAAATAAGGATAAGAAAATGTGTTTCACGTCAGCATACAGCCAAGAGGAGCTGGTTTGTCACTCCTACAGACAATTGTAGAGTGCCGTAGGGTAGATGTGCGTGTGTCCACGTGTGTGAAAGCAGCCACCAGCGTGTGTCCACGTGTATTCCTGCTGCTCCAGCAAGCCCATCCATACCATTTTCTGTCAGCAAGAAGGACTGTCCAGAACCAGAGCCAAATGAATACTTCGGGCATAAGCCCAAGCTTCCTCTCAGGTCAGTTGGTATGACGTCAACAGAAGTCCTCAGACCTGACTCCAGAATGGCCACCCTGCCTGGGTGAGCCATGACCCAGAGCAGCAGTGCTTAAGACTTGAATGAGCATCAGAAAGACCTGGAAGGATCCTTCAAACACAGATGACTGGCCCCACCCCAGAGTGTCTCATTCAGGAGGTCTGGGAGGGGTGAGACTGGAGAAGCTGCCTTTCTAGCAAGTTCCCAGGTGATGCTGATGTTACTGGTCTCAAGACCAGCCTTTGAGAACCACTGGCAAAGGGGAGACTTGGAAGGTGGAGGGTAGGGGCAGAAACCTCTTTCCCAAGGCAATACGAAGCCATCAAGAAAATGATGGCACAGTAGCTGATCTGGTCTCACTCAGAAGCTCAAGACTGAGGCTGATTGGTTACCAATCACCCCCTGCAGGGTGCTTATCACAGAGGAGCATTTGAGCTTTGAACAAGAGATGCTCCTGGCTATGCTATTCTCTGTTCACATATGCCATGATAGATCTCATGCCCAGCACCATTTAACCCCTTAAAACATCAATAATAATCAAATGAGGGGCATCTGTTCTGTCCAGGGATATCAGCCGTAAAAAGGAGTTCTATTTAATACTTCACTGAATTTATATTATAGGGCAAAGCTGCCCCTGAAAATAACTTCCCAGTAGTCCTGCCTACTCAAGTTTAGGCAATTTCTTGGACTCTACTTATAAAATAAGGGAAGGAAGACGGAATGCATATACCAGCAAGGTTTCTCTAAACCAAATTTGGAGTCAGTACTTAGTAATTTAATTTAGAATAATCAATTGAACAGTTGTCCAAAATCTATTCCTTAAAGTCCCCTGGGATGGAATTCTTTAGCACTGGTGCGTAGGCTAGTCTTTGCAATCTCCAAGTAAATTTCCTCTTCCCCAAAACACAATAATGCATTTCAGCTGACAACCAAACAGCAGCCAAGCAGTGGGGAAAATAATTAGCAAATTCACTAATTATGATTCTGCTTACAGTTCCTTTATAACGGTTATCATTTACTTAATTTAATTAGTTATTTTAATCCCCTGTCTTTCACTAAAACCGTTTAAGGCCATTAGTGTATACTATAATGTTTGGAAGGCCACAAATACATTTTGTTTTACATATAAAAATGTAATTTACATAGAATGTCAAGTCTGAGGGGTTCTCAGAGGTAATGTTGCAGAACATTTTTTAAAAAAAAGATCTCACAGAAAACCAAATACAAATGATGGAAAAACACTAACATTCTAAATAACTTCTAACAATATCTATCAGACAGACTCTGAACTATGCTATTTAATTTATTACATTTTCAGTATAAATTCTAATCATTATAAAGACAATGAGAACATTGAACCTGATTCTTATGTAATACTTGTCCAGTTTATGTCTAAATTTTATTAAATTTATATTATTGAAAAAAGTCCTGATTCACAGAGATAAGTTATAATAATTGTGTTAATAGCTTTTTGAAAAAAAAATATAGTTCACTCTGTCAATCTCAAATTATATTTAAGTTAAAAAGAGATGGCAGAATAAACTTTCAGGTGAGCTAAAATCAAATTAACAGATTGAGTGTGCTATACACAACACATTTGAATGTGACTGGGGGTTATAATTCTTAAAAGAAATAAAAGAAGTTCAATGCAAATATCTATGCAACACCAAAGTACCTTCAAACACAAAAGATAAAATCTATATGACTTTTCTATTTTTACAGATAAGGCAATCAGGGGGCAGACAGACAGGGAGACTTGCCCAAACCCTACAGAGGGATTTAGTGACAGGGTAAGCTTCAAACCAACTTCTCCTGACAACACGGCCAGGCTACTTTTGGTGTCCCATGTTTCAGAGAAAGAACACTTGAAAGAGATTATTTGTAGAAAGTGACTCCAGGGTCACTTGGTGACTAGTGAAAAGACAAAGAACAGAGGCTGACTTTGTGTCACCAACTAGACTTATTCAACCATTTTTTCAGGTGGCAGCTCAGATGATTCTCCTGAAATTGACAAATAATAATCTTGGGCAATAGCAAAGCGAAAAAACAACACCGATTTGTGAATTTGTAAATAATTTTTGTTTGCTATTGGACATTCATCTTCTCCTTTTCTAGCTATATTCATAGAAGCCAGCTCCATCTGCAGATCTGTAAGATGTTCCCTCTTCTCCTCTCTTGGCTGCTCAGCTACAAACACACAGGCGTGTGCAGGGTGTGTGTAGGGTGTGTGTGTGTGTGTGTGTGTGTGTGTGTGTGTAGGCCAATAGAAGGGTTGGAAGCAGTCACAATTCCTGTTCCTATGGCCAAGATCATTCCTAATTTGAGACTGGAGTATAAACCCTAGTTTCCTTGGTGGGACCCACCCCGCCAGGTGGCCAAGCATGGCTTCTGAACAGCCATGCTGCTGATGGGAACCCAAGAGGGCAAAAAGTCCATTTTGTAATATGTCTTTGATTGTCAGTCTCCTTCAAAACATCTCATATCTCATTGTAATAGGAACTTTTCTATTCCCAGTATGGTGGTTTTTGCCACTTGCCCTTTGCTTTTATGTATGTGTATATAAGGAACGTTATGATGAACCTAGATAGCATATTCAAAAGCAGAGACATTACTTTGCCAACAAAGGTTCGTCTAGTCAAGGCTATGGTTTTTCCTGTGGTCATGTATGGATGTGAGAGTTGGACTGTGAAGAAGGCTGAGTGCTGAAGAATTGATGCTTTTGAACTATGGTGTTGAAGAAGACTCTTGAGAGTCCCTTGGATTGCAAGGAGATCCAACCAGTACATTCTGAAGGAGATCAGCCCTGGGATTTCTTTGGAAGGAATGATGCTAAAGCTGAAACTCCAGTACTTTGGCCACCTCATGCAAAGATGACTCATTGGAAAAGATTCTGATGCTGGGAGGGATTGGGGGCAGGAGGAGAAGGGGACAACAGAGGATGAGATGGCTGGATGGCATCACTGACTCGATGGACGTGAGTCTGAGTGAACTCCGGGAGTTGGTGATGGACAGGGAGGCCTGGCGTGCTGCGATTCATGGGGTCGCAAAGAGTCGGACACGACAGAGCGACTGATCGGATCTGATATATAAAGAGCAGGCTTACCCAGTGGCTCAGGGGTAAAGAATTCACCTGCAATGCAGGAGATTCAGGAGACGCAGATTCAATCCCTGGGTTGGGAAGATCCCCTGTAGGAGGGCACGACAACCCACTCCAGTATTCTTGCCTGAAAACTTCCATGGACAGAGGAGCCTGGCAGGCTATAGTCCATGGGGTTGCAAAGAGTTGGACACAACTGAAGTGACTGAGCATATATAAAGATCACATATGTGAGTGGATGTATATAAAGAACATTGGGTTGTGCCCACACTTCCCAAGATGAATCATCTTTCAGAATTAAAGGTTTGTGACACATTCGAACTGTTCCTATTAGGACAAAAGAATGTGAAGTGGCTAAAAATAGCAGATACTGCCACTAGTTCAGACCTCTGTTAGTTGATATTAGAGATAATTACTAGAGAAAATTGTATATAAATAGCATTGATTTCCCAAAATAGACACCTTGTCCTGCTATTGGGAGGTCCCTAATGGTCATCTACCAGGTGAGCTAATCAAGGCAAGAAACTCTCAACGAACAAAAGGACTTAATTAGATTATGGTACATCATCCATTAGGGAGAAAAACTTCCATTCAAAAAGAACAACATTTAAAGAACAACATTATAGTGCTAAGTGATAAAGGGTTACAAAGTATGATCCTTTTTTTGGTTTTAAAATTATATAGAAAAGAGATTGGAAAACCGGTCTTTAAAATTTTTTATTGTTATCTGAAAGCAGTAGATCATTGAAATTTTTTCTCTTTATAATTTCCTGTGTTATTCACACTAATTTCCTGCAATAACCATAATTTTACAACCAGAAAAAAATCGGTAAAGGAAAGGTGGTTTGACATTGAGAGTACAGTTCTTTCCCATTCTTCCCAACCTCTCTTGATAAAACACAAAACTTTCAGAGATCACTCATATCAGCAACCAGGAAATAAAGTCCTTTTGGTGTGTGAACTACAGTCACCTTTCCATCTCCACAGGTCCTGCCTCCATAGATACCAAGAGCCGACTACAGGACTTAAGCACCAGGGGATTTTGGTATCTGCTGGGGTCCTGGAATCAGTCTCCCAGACACTGAGAAAAGGCAGATGACAAGTTGCTGTCTTGGGATTTAGCTAATTTGGCTCAACTGTCAGAACTTCTGCTTTCCAGGTTCACTCCCTTTCCAGTCATCAAGCTTGGCATCAGCCCTTACTTTCGCTTCTTCAAGGCAGCTTGCTTACTCTCCCCATAGGCAGAGTTGAGCTGTATTTTTGCTGTGTTTTTCTCCATTCCCTGGATATCTGAAGGGGCGAGTTCATTTCAGCTCTGGGCACCAGGCGCTCCTTTGGGACTTCACAGGCAGCTCTTCTGCCCCATCCATCTGGTCACCCACGTGATGTTCCCGGCCCGTGCCCCGGGAGCCCCTGAGCAGGTTCCCTCCTCTGGCTTTGGACACCTTGGGCAAGTTGTTTAGCCTCCCCAAGCCTCAGTGCCTTGTCTGAAGAAAGGGGATCATCAAACTTACTCTGAGGGCTGAGATAACTCACCTATAGAGTTTTGCTTGGTGCTTGGCATAACAGGCTCTCAGTCCATCAACAGCAGTTGCTATTTTTCAATGATGCTGCTGTTGCTGCTTCTTGGTTCTTCCTTCCAGGGAAGAATCTGGTCTGTCTCTAAAGGCTCCCACAATTCTTTTTTAAAAACCATATTAAACTTTTAACAGAAATGCTAATTATAGAGACTATCAATTAGGCATTTCAAAAATTTTAAATTTTTTTAAAATTTTATATTGGTGTATAGCTTATCTGATAGCTTATACATCACTGGGATAGCTTCAGGGGACAGCAAAGGGACTCAGCCATACATATACATGTATCCATTCTCCCTTAAACACCCCTCCCATCCAGGCTGCCACGTAAACATTGAGCAGGGTTCTTCATGCTATACAGTAAGTAGGTCCGTGTTGGTTTTTAATTTTAAATGCAGCAGTGTGTACATGTCCATCCCAAACTCCCTAACTATCCCTTCCCTCCATCGTTCCCCCCCAGTCCCCTGTCTCCTGAAACCATAAGTTCGTTCTCTGAGTCTGTTTTGCAGATAAGTCCATTTGTATCATTTCTTCTTAGATTCCGCGTGGAAGGGATGTCTTTCATGCCCACGTCACCATGCTAGCACATCTTCAGTAACTCAGCACCACTAAATTAAAGTTTCTGTTCTCCTGGCTCCTCCTCTTGGCCAGCCCACCTCCTACCTTCTGTGACTTCAGAAAGGTAGGCTTCCAGGAGGAAAAGGAGGCCAGAAGCAAACACAGGAAGGGCCAGGGTACAGCAGTGGGGAGCTCCAAGATTCCTCTTGCCATTTGTATGCAAAGTGTTAATGCCTCAGTTATTCAGCGGCAAGAGGAGGGAGGCACTGCCTTACTGGAGGCCGAAGAAGAAATTCACATATGAAAGGCCAGCTACCACCCTTGGATGAAGTATGTCATGCAAGTTGGAAGGCTTGTGACTTATGATAATATTTTTCTAAGACTTCAAGGCCTCTAGTGTTAATTCAAGGGCTGTAAACTCTGCCATAAGTGATCTAAAATGAGGGAGAGTTTTTTTTTCCACTCTAGAAATAGCTTTGAAACTTTTTTTCCTTGAAAACTGCAAAGCCAGTTCTTTTAGCATATGCAATTGAAAACATCTAGGTTGTTAGGTCAGTTTTCATTCCAGTCCCAAAGAAAGGCAATGACAAAGCATGTTCAAACTGCCGCACAACTGGACTCATCTCACACGCTAGTAAAGTAATGCTCAAAATTCTCCAAGCCAGGCTTCAGCAATACGTCAACCATGAACTTCCAAATGTTCAAGATGGATTTAGAAAGGCAGAGGAACCAGAGATCAAATTGACAACATCCACTGGATCATCGAAAAAGCAAGAGAGTTCCAGAAAAACATTTGTTTCTGCTTTACTGACTATGCCAAAGCCTTTGACTGCATGTATCACAATAAACTGTGGAAAATTCTGAAAGAGATGGGAATACCAGACCACCTGACCTGCCTCTTGAGAAATCTGTATGCAGGTCAGCAAGAAACAGCTAGAACTGGACCTGGAACAATAGACTGGTTCCAAATAGGAAAAGGAGTACGTCAAGGCTGTATATTGGCACCCTACTTATTTAACTTACATGCAGAGTACATCATGAGAAATTCTGGGCTGGATGAAGCACAAGCTGGAATCAAGATTTCCATGAGAAATATCAATAACCTCAGATATGCAGATGATATCACCCTTATAGCAGAAAGTGAAGAGGAACTCAAAAGCCTCTTGATGAAAGTGAAAGAGGAGAGTGAAAAAGTTGGCTTAAAGTTCAACATTCAGAAAACGAAGATCATGGCATCTGGTCGATGGGGAAACAGTGGAAACAGTGTCAGACTTTATTTTTTTGGGCTCCAAAATCACTGAAGATGGTGACTGCAGCCATGAAATTAAAAGATGCTTACTCCTTGGAAGGAAACTTATGACCAACCTAGATAGCATATTGAAAAGCAGAGACATTACTTTGCCTACAAAGGTCCGTCTAGTCAAGGCTATGGTTTTTCAAGTGGTCATGTATAGATGTGAGAGTTGGACTGTGAAGAAAGCTGAGTGCCAAAGAATTGATGCTTTTGAACTGTGGTGTTGGAGAAGACTCTTGAGAGTCCTTGGACTGCAAGGAGATCCAACCAGTCCATTCTAAAGGAGATCAGCCGTGGGTGTTCTTTGGAAGGAATGATGCTGAAGCTGAAACTCCAGTACTTTGGCCACCTCATGCGAAGAGTTGACTCATTGAAAAAGACCCTGATGCTGGGAGGGATTGGGGGCAGGAGGAGAAGGGGACGACAGAGGATGAGATGGCTGGATGGCATCACCGACTCAATGGACATGAGTTTGAGTGAACTCCGGGAGATGGTGATGGACAGGGAGGCCTGGCGTGGTACAATTCATGGTGTCTCAAAGAGTCGGACACAACTGAGAGACTGAACTGAACTGAACTAGAAATAGCTGCCAAAGAGACAGATTCCACCCAGTGCTCATTCGCATGCTGCCAACAGAGCGTCAAGTCTCATCATTACCCTGGGATAAAAAGATGGATGTGGAGTCAGAACCAGCAGAGAGAGAAGGTCAGGCATTAACTGAGTGCTTAACTCAGGTACTCTATCCAACACGATGTCCTCGACACTGCACAAAACTCTCTTTGGGGCTGTTTTGGGCTGGATTGTGTACCTCCTAAATTCACATGTTGAAATCCTAACTGCCAGGATCACAGAATGTGACTGTATCAAGTAAAATGAGATCATATAGGTAGGCCCTAATGGATACCAGTACAACTGGTACCCTTATTAGAAGAGGAGATTAGGACACAGACACGCAGGAATATGGAGCTAAGACCATGTGAGGACACAGTGAGAAGTGCCGCCTGCAAGCCAAGGGGAGAGGCCTCGGCAGAAACCAGAGCTGCTGACACCTTGATCTCGGACTTCTAGCTTCCAGACTGTGAGAAAATAAATGTCTGGAGTATTGTGTTATAGCAGCCCAAGAGCCCTGATACACCTACTACAGGTACTATTTCCATTTTCTGCATATGGGAAAACAGGTGTACAGAAGAGCCCATGTTGGAATCAGACAGCTGATAACTGGCAGAGTCAGTCCTCATACCAGATCAGTTTGACCCAAAGCTTGGTATGCTTTACTTTAGTGACTTCTACTTTAGCTGGTGAAGAGTGAGGGCTTTGGAGCCAGTGATCCTGGGTGGTTTGAATCCTAGCTCTGCCATTTCCTGGCTCTGTGGTGTTGAGCAAGTTACTTAACGTCACTGTGTCTGAGTTTCAACATCTGTAAGACTGAGCCACAGAAAGAGCCCTACTTGGTTGCTTGTAGAGGGGATTAAAGAATCTAAAACATGTGTGAAATAAAAGGATATATATATATGTCTCTGCATCTGGTACCTGCTAATATTTAGTCTTTGATCTTGCTTCCTGACACAGAGCTTTTATATTCTTTGGAATTTCTTGAGTGATAAGAGCATCTTTTGTTCTACTGCGATGACTCTTGGTGGGCTCCTGGATGGAGGCTGATCACCAGCAAGACTAAGCCATGATAAGAAGCTTGGAACTTTCAGCTCCACTTCTCATTTTCCAGAGAGGAGACAGGGGCTAGAAGTTAATAATCGATTATGTGGTGAAGCCTCCATAAATCCTTAAAATACGGGTTTGGAAAGCTTCCAAGTTGGTGAATAAGAATGCATCCAAGTGTTGGAAGGTGGTACACCCCAAACTCCACAGAGACAGAAGCTCCTGTGTTCAGGACCCTTCTGGACCTCACCTATGTATTCTTTAATATCCTTTGTAATATACCAGAATCCTGGGTTCTGTGAGCCATCCTAGCGAATTACCTGAATCTAAGTAGGCAGTCATGGGAACTTCTGATGGACAGCCAACTGGTCAGAAGCACAGGTGAAAATCTGGACTTGCGATTGGCATCTGAAGTGGAGACAGTCTTGCAGGACCAAGCCCTTCACCTGTAGAATCTGATGTTAACTCTAGGTAGACAGTGTCAGAACTGAATTGCAGGACACCCAGCTGGTGCCACAGAACTGGTCAATGTCGAAGAAAAGCCCACACAATCTGGTGTCAGAAGTGTTGTGAGAAAGAACAAAGGAAAAACACAGCATTTCCCCAAGACAATTAAAATACTGACACATAGTGCTTGACACGTGGTAAGTGCCCAATAAATACTAGCTAATATCATTATTACTACAATTTTCCCCGTTAGTATTACTATTACCATTATTAAGACTGAAGGATCCTTAATAATCTGGTCTTAACTTTTCGTTTTATGAAGTCAGTAAAGTGAGCTCGAGAAATGGGAAATGTCTTAGAAGGTCACAAAAACCAGTAATCAGGATCGAGGCTAATGTTCTATCCATTGATGTTCAAAGAAACAACTGTTGGAGACAGGCTTTAGTTTCTAGTGGTTTTTAAAGTGGGGGAGGGGGGTTGTGCAGTGGATTAAAGGCAACCAGGAGGCTGTGATGGGAACAGGGAGACTGCAGTCCTGGACCCTGTGTTTCTCTTCTATAAACACTGATCCTCTGAGCATCACTATGAGGCCACAAACACGTGTAAAAGCACATGGATGACGTAAGACGCTCTGGCATGGGCTCTAAAATAAAAAAAGAGCAACTCCTGAAATCCCTACTGGGCCAAAGGGCAGGACAGAAGATACACCTTAAGCCTAAAAAATTAAGATTTGGGAAAGTTCTAAGGAGATTCAGAAACATCAAAAGATTCCCATAGAAAAGCAATTGATGGACGTGGATATTAATAGATCTTTAGGAGGCTGCTGAAAATAGGGCAAAGCAGATGCGTCACGTGGAATCTTTCATAGGACTGTGCGGCTAGGAACCAGCATGGGGTCTCAGGCAGGCGAGGTAGCCACTACCTAACAGAAGAGGAGGCAAGAGAAGCCACAGCTACTCCCAGGCACGGAGCTCTGGGACAAAAGAGGCCAGGCATTCAGTCCACAAGGGCTTACTGAGCACATTCTAGGTGTTCTGCCCTTTGCTTGGCACGGGGGAGAGAATGAGCAAAATCAGACACAACCCTGCCTTCATGTGGCTGCAGTCAGGCGGGGCAGAAAGACACAGGTCAGAAAATCACTCAGATGGAAAGTGAGCTACACACTGAGATAAAAACACTCATGGAGAAGTGAGCCCGAGGCCACAGGACCATGAGACAAAGGAGTTTTTAACAGGTCTAAGAAGGCTTTACGGGGATAAGGGCGCTTAAGCTGAGAACTGAAGAAGCAGCGACAATTAACAAGGCAAAGAGGGAGGGGCATGTGGGGAGAGCCTTCTTTTAAATGTAGAGGCCCCAAGACTGGAAGGAGTGCAAGATTGAAGGAAGGGAAAGAAAGCGAGAGTGGCTGGAGAGCAAAGATGTGGCAGAGAGTGGACTGAACGGAGACTGCGAAAGCGGGTCAGACCCTGGGGTCTAGTGGACAGGCCACAGGGATGCGAGGACCAGACCATGGGGTCTCGTCCACAGGATTAAAGAGTTTGGTCGCCAACCGCAGTGGCACGTCACTGAAGTGCTTCAATCGACGGCCACACAATCACATTTGCGCTTGGTAAAGATGATTCTGACTGGGGTGGGCAGTGGATTGGTGAGGCCGGGCTGCGTGCAGGCAGCTGACTGGGCAGTTCTGAGGTAGTTCAGGGGACTGAGGGCGGGACCACGGATGAGGATGTGGGTGAGGATGGAAACAAATGCGTAACCATGAGGCAGATTTAGTGTAAAATCCCCATAGTGGCGCTAGTGGTAAAGAGACCACCTGCCAATGTAGGCGACATAAGAGACACGGGTTCGATCCCTGGGTCCCAAAGATCCCCTGGAGAAGGAAATGGCAACCCACTCCAGTATTCTTGCTTGGAGAATCCCATGGACAGAGGAGCCTGGTGGGCCACAGTCCCTGGAATTGCAGAGAGTCGGACATAACTGAAGCGACTCAGCATGTACATCCCATAACGAAGGGCTGGGAAGCTGGGGAGGGCTGGGATGGGCATCAGAGATGAACCTCAAGCTCTAGCTTGTGCTACTAGACAGATGGGGATGCAAATGCTGAGATGCGGAAGCCCCGGAAGAGGGATGGGAGGGTCTTAGAATCACACTGAAGTTATGTGACACCCGTGAGGACATGGTGAAACAGGAGGCACTGACACGTCTGAATACTCTCTCTGTGCCAAGCATTCTAGGAGGCCCTGGAGATAAAACAATGAAGAGATTCCCCTCCTTCAAACACCTCATGCTCAGCATTGGCCTCACGCTGGAATCACCTGCAAGTCTGACAGCTACTGATGCTTAGGTCCCACCTAGGGGGTCTCAGCTACTTGGGCATCAGGGTGTTGAGGAGTGATCCTGGGTGACTCTGTGGTGGAGTCAGGGTTGAGAAACACTATTGCGGAGCATGCCAGACCCAGCACAGCCTGAATCTAGTCACATAGGAAGGAGAAGTAGCAAAATGACTCAAGATCTTAGGCCTCAGAGATTTAGAACAGAAAAACTAAAACACATGGGTATAATAGGGATAATATTCTTTGGATATTAAACCAATATATTTTCATCCTTAGTAATTTCTGGTTCCTAGATGCTCTGTGGCTCCCTCTTTAAGAACTGGGCTTGGCTGTCTTGGATCATAGAGCTTCTCCCATGACACAGAGAAACACCTCCCATGGTTATGGGAGAAACAAAGTTGAATGACAGATGATCCCTTCTCTGAAAGAGCTGATACTATAATAGAAGACGGAAGTCAAGTGTAACATAAGGCGGGTGTGACCCATGCCAACATACAGGACAAAATAAACGCCAAGGGACATCAGCCTGCTCGTGTTGTACTCCTCTTGCAAAGTCGCTACAATGGACCACTCAGCTTCCTCACTCCTGGAATTGAACCCACCTTGCCCTTGAACTCACTCTCAAAGACATTCCTCAATTTTCCTTGAAAGAAAAAAAAACGGGCAGCCAGGCTGAAAAGAAGTAGCACGTGCCAGGCAAACCCCACGTCAGCCACAGAGCCCACAGCTCACATCCTGCGCCCTCCAGGAGCAGTGCCCAGCACCACTCAGAACCTTCCCACTCACCTTGGCTTCGGGCTGATGGGAAGGGAGGGTTTCATCAGGCCTGCTTGAAAAGGAAAAAAACGAGGCACCTGGGAGATATGAAAATGTGGGAGCGGCAAGGACCCAAAAAACACAAACCTAAACTTCAACCCCCAACAAAACTAGTGTTCCCCACTCTCTGCCCTGACCTCACACTCCGCTCAGTGCCCAGTGCTCCCCGAATTCTTCCTGATGGCCCCTGACTAGAAGCAAAGTAACAGCCCACAGTGAGACCCTGATGGTGCTGGACTGTGCTTTCTCTGAATACCTTAGGATGGAGGGTCAGCGGACAGACAGAACCTTCTAGAGCCCTGCCATTCTCCAGAAGCAACCACAGATAAAATCAAACCAACACTCAGCATTTTATCACTGTCCATCTCCACTGTTCTGAGGTCATTGGTAAGGAGTATCAGAGGGAGGCCTGGACCTCAGGGATTTCAGAGTAAGGAGTTAAGGTTGTATCCCTTCTGCAGTGTGAGGTCACTGAGGGTTGAGAGGATCAAGGTGTTTTAGATAGATCTAGCTGCCCAAGTGGCTTGGCCCGGTGAGTCACTAAATAAAGGGAGGAGGTGACAAGAATCACACCCTCAGAAGCTCACGGGTCCTCAACTATCCTAGAGACGCACTAGAACATTCTCTGAGCCAGTGTGTGTGACAGTATTTCAGTCAACTAGGGCCCCTGCTCACTGCTCCGGAAGCAGGACTCCTGGGCCCTCCGGCCACCACGGCTCAGGCCACTGGACCCGGCCCCGGCTGCCTGGGAATAGCTGTCCCTTCCCAGGCAGGTCCTTGTTTCCAGGCAACCATTTTAAGAAAAAAAGATGTCACTTTTCCCTAAAGATCCCCCAGGAAAGGGATTCCTATGTGTCCTTCTCGACTTGACCAGGACTTCCTTGTGTCCCTCCCACCTCTCTCAATCAGCCCCTCCCTCACCACGAGGTAGAGAAGAGCTAAGCTGACGCTTGCCCAGGCACAGACACCTGGGACAGCTGAGAGCCTGCCTTAGTCCATTTCCTTATTGCCCCAGGGACCCAGGTGTAAAACTGTAACCTCTGTTAAGGTTTCCAGCAAGTGACTCCATCCGTTCAATAGATAATTTATGACCTTCTTGGTATTGTACTCAGCACAGTTCAGTCCAGTGGCTCAGGCGTGTCTGACTCTTTGCGACCCCATGGACTGCAGCACGCCAGGCTTCCCTGTCCATCACCAACTCCCGGAGCCTACTGAAACTCACGTCCATCAGCACAATAGTACATTAAAAAAAAAATCAGATCCAGTCTCTGTCCTCAAGGAAGATTAAAGACCAGAAGAAGCTTAATATTATTCACAAATGTCCATAAAGAGAGAAAGCACACGACAGAATGTGAAAGAATCCAAGAGAACCAGCTGAGGGAAATACCACAGACAGAGCGCACCCATGAGCGGATGCTTGGAAATCGAATGATTAGGACAGTGGATTGTGACAAACCACAGAGAAAAACCACACAAATCTAATTATGTGGAAATCAAGGAAATGGCACCCCACTCCAGTACTTTTGCCTGGAAAATCCCACGGATGGAGGAGCCTGGTGAGCTGCAGTCCATGGGGTCGCTAAGAGTCGGACACGACTGAGTGACTTCACTTTCACTTTTCACTTTCATGCACTGGAGAAGGAAATGGCAACCCGCTCCAGTGTTCTTGCCTGGAGAATCTCAGGGACGACGGAGCCTGGTGGGCTGCCGTCTATGGGGTCGCACAGAGTCGGACACGACTGAAGCGAGTTAGCAACAGTAGCAGCAAGCAACAAGAAGAAAAACAGACTTCTCTCAAATGAATAGAAGAAACACGGGTGGATGTACCATCCACCACAGCACCCACCGGCTCCGGAGAATCCCCGCAGCCCAGGGACAGGGCAGCTGAACCCCAGCGGTGACCACTCCAGGCCACGTGAAAGTGGACAGGGATGATGTGACCTCCGCCAGAGAGCAGGCGGCACTTTTGGGAGGCAGCAGCCTCCGGGCCATCTGAAATCCCACTTTCTCCCCTCAGCAGCATGACGTCCCTGGCAGGTTGGACACGGTGGGGTCCTGGCTGGGATAGCACTGAGTCAGGCTCTTCAGGCCATGTGGGTGCCCTGTTGGCCTGGAGTTTGGGTAGCCCCCGACCCCCAGGGGTCCCTCCCATGGATGCCAACATTAAAGAACACTCGCATGTCACTTTCAAAGCTCACTTTGTGCTTTTACAAACATCTCTGATTCTTCCACATCCCTGGGGGGGCAGGCGCTCTACGGTTTTTCTTGCAGCTCATGGTTCTGTTGAGTCATTCCCTGCTGGGTCTAGCATCTCTCCGTAAGCACATGCGACTCTAACAATTTTTCCACCTTTGGCTTCAGGACATCTTCACTGTCCACCTCCCTGGGAAGGACAATGTGAGGGCCAATGGTTTTCTGCCCTCAAGGGACTTAGTGTCCATCTGGGGGTCACAACTGGAGGGTTAATACTGAGGGGGCACCAGAAGGCAGGGTTTGGGTGAGTACTCAACAAAATGCACAGACCCTGATGCAAAATGAGCTCACAGGACAGACAAAGCACTGGATCAAGCAGGAAGCGACAAAGTACCAGAGGGGGTTGAATGATATCTGACACTTAGTAGAAACACAAGGCTTTTGTGGCGGGCAGGGGCAAGGCTGATTCTCATTATTCATGGCAGCTATGCCCTATATGGGCTCCCCAGGTGGCGCTAGTGGTAAAGAACCTGCCTGCCAATGCAGGAGACATAAGAGATGCAGGTTCAATCCCTGGGTCGGGAAGATCCCCCGGAGGCAGGCATGACAACTGACTCCAGTATTCTTGCCTGGAGAATCCCATGGACAGAGGGAGCCTTGGTCTCTACAGACACTGAATTAGTTACCTCGGAACCACGGCTCCCAGGGCAAATACAGGGTGAGGTTCCTCGGAGCCTCCCTTGGGCAAAACAGTGGAGCCACTGACATACATTTTGCTGAATTTCCTCTTCCTTTTTCTGGATGTGCCATATTGTGGATTCATTAACACTGAACCCTGGGTCGGCAGCACCATAACACACACCTGAAGGATGCTTATCAAATGTGTATTACATGTGTATTCTCCTGCGGGCACATCACAGTCTTCTGGCCCTTAGGAACGCTAGACAGCCCTTCAGCTCTCCACCCAGGAGCATTTTAAACAATGAAGTCACCGACAAAATGCCCAAAGTGGCACTAAAGAGACACAGAAAGGAAGCTTGTTTAGCGTCTGAGACCTGAAACAAGAAGCCAGCGTTACCTTAGTTGGATCTCAGCTGGGAATGTGAGCGACTCAAAATTTTGCCTTTCTGCTCTGACCATGAACAGCAGAGAAAGCCGCAGAAGTCCTGAGCCGGGGGCTTACAAATCAGTGTTGGTGGGTAGGTGCGTTGGCAAACGCAGACTCCGTGAACAACGAGGATCAGTTGTACCCTGTTACAGAAGGCCTGTGAGGAGAGGCACTCGGTCCCCATCCGCCGATTGAATCTGACTGTAAACACAGGTGAAGGAGGCTCTCAGGTGGGGGAAATGATCGAGGCTGATGAAGCGAGGGTGGGAAGCTGGTTCTGGGGTAATGTGGTGATGGGAGGGGGCGTGGCCAGCGAGGCAGAGGTGGTCAGATAGGGGGAGGGCCGTGACTATCCGGACAAGGGATCAAACTTTACCCAGCAGACCACAGAGAACCTGGCAAGGGCAGGACTGGAAAAGAGCATAATTTTAGGACCTTGAAGGATGGGTCAGGAGAGGATGCTCTGGACAGAGGCCGTGTGAGGTCAGCACCAGGCCACCCCTGGATCCTTAGAATGGCGCTGAGAGGCTGGTCTAGAGTGAGTGAGAAGAGGAAATAGCTTTGTGGTGTCAGACTCCCAAGTCTCCGTATCTGTCCAAAAGGAACAAGCCAGGATCCAGGCAGGCCAAACACCCAGGGGGCGGCCTTCCCTGACCCCGTCCTCCGTCTCCCTCTTGATGCGCCCAGGGCTCCCCATCACGCATCACGGCTGTTTACCTGCCTGTCGTCTTTGCTGACATCCATTAAAACCCTTGAGGTGTCCAGACACTTGCACATGATAACTCGTGATGGGCATGGTCCTCACGTCAGAGGTGGGTGTTATTACCATTCAGCCCATTTACAGACGGGAAATGCACACGGTTAGTGGAGCTCTTAAAACTCTCCAAGCTGACAGGCCGACGCCAGAGCCCGCAGCTGTAACCATACACCCAACAGCTCTTGCTTGCTCACGGCTGAATCCCCGCAGCTTAAAAGTGACTTGGGGCACCCAAGTGACTCCAGAAATATAATCTGAAAGCCTTTCATCTCTGACCTTCCAGGCAGCGCCACTTGGTACACAGACCCCTCCTTAGCCCAGAGCTTATAACCTCCCTTCTCCAGGGCTTCAAGGGCTTCCAGCCTCTGCGACCTCACGGGTCCCACCCATGCTCAGAAGGACCTTGCACTTGGTTTAATGCTCTGCTGTGGCCGTCTTGAAAATTCTTAATTTTGAAGCAAGGGGCCCCATCTTCCTATCACACTGGGCGCCTCAGATTCCACAGCCAGTACCGCCCCTGACTCCCCCATCTCCTCTCCCACAAGTCAGTGCAAGCGGCCTCCACTTTGTTGAAAACTTTCCATCCCAGATTAACATGTACATTTCTATTCTGGTTCTGGAGCCAACTAATGCGTGTAACTTAATCACACTGTTGTTTGTTCAGTCTGGCTGTAAACCATGTAAACTCCATCCTCCCGGGAGCTTTCGCTGCCGCTTGGGGAATTAACAACACACGTCAAGCTCGTTACATGACTCTCCCAGGGTTCTGCTCCAATGTCTGCTCTCAGAATTTCTAACCCTGAGCAGGCTGCATTTCAGCCCTGAGAGATGCCTGCCCTTCAATTACTGAATGTGAGCTCCTACCCTTAAAGTCCCCTCAGATCAGAAAGAACAAATCCAAACAAAGAAACTCTAACCACGTACTGTTTCTATCTCTGCTCACGGGTAAATGACAAGACATAATACCTGAAATCTGTCTCCGTAAAGTGTTTCCAAAAAGATAAGAAAAATGGATCCTTTTCTCCTCCCTGCTCTAATCTGGATATAAAATGAAATTTAAATCAACAAATAGGTGACTGTGCCTGAGCCTTAGTTTATTAATCAAACAAGTGGGTCGAGCAACTTATCTAAATTTAATACCTTGGCCAAACAAAACTGCATTCAGCTCTCAGCCATGAGAATCATGAGATAGACATATCCAGCACTGCTGAGCAGCTCGTCTGAGCCAGCTTCCCTGGTGGCTCAGATGGGCTGAGAGACACAGGAGGTTCCAAAGGAAGAAGTGCACAGGAGAGGGGAAGAGTGGCGGGGTTACCAGGAGACCCTGGATCTGGCCCCAGGTTCTGCTACTGGTTAGCTCTTGGGAGTTGGGTTGATAGCATTTCACTCTCTGGACTTTGATTTCCTACTCTAAATTTTTTAGAGTAATTGTTAGTATTTTACTGACATAAAAATATTTGGTGATAGTGAGATTAAATACGACCATCAACCCAAAAAACGCTTGTGAAACCTTAAAGTTTTATTCTAAAATATGAGATGCTATTGGGACAAGATCTTGCATGTCCTAAAGGGCCTTCACAAGGTGCACATTTGACTCAAGCAGGTCCCAGAGCCACTGCCTGGACCCCGAAAGGGTTTCAAGAAACCCAGGCTCCAAGAAGGCCAGATGAGAATGCAATGGAAAGAATTTTACTCCCCTGGCCTGCCAGCCCTTGGCCTCCTAAAGCGATCAGATGCTGGATTTGGAAACAGTCAACCCGATAGAATTCTTCACACTTCTAATTACTTCATGATTTGTACACATTTTGGCGGTTGCTTCAAGGCTGTTTTATTAATTCACAGATTTTCACTATTTTTGCTTCTCCTTCTCTTGCCAATTAGCTGAGCTGGCTGCAACTTGGCATCTGGGGAGCGCTTCAATGGGAACCAGCCTCCCCCCAGCACCCTGGACCCCACCCCCTGGGAACTGCAGCTCAGCGTGAGAGTCACAAGTCACCACGGGGCCCAGATGGGTGGGGGCGGCCTGGGGGAGCTAATTCCCTGGTGACTAAACCTCTGCTTTGGAGAGAAGAACCTGTGTCAGCTCGCCCACTCCCCAGCCCCGTGGCTCCACTCAGAACCTAACACCGCAGCGGGACGCGGCCGTCACCAGACTTGTCTCACTGACCTCACGAAGATGCTTCCTCCAGGGCCCAGGAAACCACGAGAGAGCACCCCGTGCAGCCAGGTCTCTGGGGTGGCCTGTAAACACCCTCCAAAGGCATGGCCATGGGAGACCCTGCCCTCTGCGCCATTCCTGGGCAGGCCATACTGGGCTCAGGATCTGGTTCAAGTCCTGCCACTCAGGGGCCTCACCTGACCTCGCAGAACAGGGGTGATCACATGTTGTGTCCTCCTCATCCGGGTGCTGTGAGGGACAGAATGCCCTCAGTGCCAAATGCCGCCAAGAGGCCATTACTACCAGCCCAACCTGCTTTGAATGCACCCTGGTGGTGCGATGTTCTGGTCCCACTTTTCAAATCCTTTTCAGGTCAGAAGGATCTCAAAGCTGACTTCTGGAAGGAGGAGGAAGCGTGGTTGAAGCCTCTCCTTTTCCCGGACCCCAGGCCAATGCCGAAGCAGGTGGCAAGGAGCAGGAAGGAATGTTCTGGAAGGTGTTGTTTTCTGCTTCCTCACTGCTATCCATTGGACCCTCCTAGATGATTTTTGTCCGCTTGTTGCTTCTAGAGCCCCACCCTCACCCACCCACCGAGGGAGGTCCAGGCAGGATCTAACTGAGGAAACACAAAGGGAGCTGAAATAAAAGACACTTGGCCAAGACTTGAGGGGGGAGTGCAAAAGTGCATTGGAAAGGAAAGATGGAATGCTCTACCCTCCTGTACATACAGGGCCGAATGAAAACACCCATCTGTCTTGCAGATTGATGGCGGGCTGGGGAGAGCAAGGAAGCCGGTTTCTCTGTGCAGGCAACATGCAGAGGCTCCCTTAAATTACACCTACGTGATAAATGACATCACATACCAATTAACACCCGCAAAGAGCCACTTGGGCACCAGGTGTGGGAATACCAACAACAAAGGCTTTCTCTGAACCTCACAGAAGCCTGGGTGTGTGAGTGACACCATGGACCGAGGCTGTGGCTCATTCTGAGGATTTGGAATGAAGCTCCCTTGCTTGAGCCTCTTGTGAGTGCCGGTGAGCCAGCCAGGCCTTCTCCTGTCTGAGATTTAACCTGAGAGAGGACAGCAAGAAAAGACAGGAAGGCAAAATGGAGGAGAAAGAGGACAAGTAAAAGGAAAAACAGGTTCTCGTGGTGGGACGGTATGGGGGCAAGTAGGCCACAAGAAATGGCCTTGACGACTCCTTGAGCCAAAGCTCACCAACCCCATTAGCCACGCCAGCATCCTTGCAGCCTCTAGTGAGATGCCACCCCAAGCCCCTCCTGTGGCTTAATATTCAAGGACAGTGGGCCCCATGAAGCCCAAGGATGGTCCATCCTCACCTCTCCCAAGGAGCTCTCTCTGCCCACTCTGTCCACAGCAATCCTTCCCTCTGTTGACCTCACATCCAGAGATGGATATACCAGGTGAGATGGGTAGTTTTATATGCTAATTTGGCTGGGGCATGATGCAAGATATTAGGTCAAATACTAATCAGGAAGTTTTAGTAGGGGTGTTTTGGGGTAGGATTTACGTTTAAATCAGAACACTGAGTAAGCAGATTGCCCTCCATAGTATGGGTGGGTCTCATCCAGCAGAACAAAATGCTGGCCTCTTCCAAGCGAGAGAGAATTCTGCCAGCAGAAACCCTTTGGAGTTCAGCTCCAACATCGGCTTTTCCTGGGTATCCAGGCTATCGGCCCACCCTGCAGATTTCGAACTTGCCAGTCTCCACAATCAAGCAAGCCGATTCCTTAAAATAAATTATGTATTTTTCTCTCTCTCTAAAGATATATGAAATCTCTTCGTGTGTGTGTGTGTACACACACATCCTATTGGTTCTGTTTCTCTGGAGAACTCTACCACACTAGGAAACTAACAAACCTTAAGCCAAGGGCTCCTCACTTGCAGGGCCCCTTTCAGAGTCCTGGGAGGGGGCCTAGTAGGTTCATCTCTCTCCTTTTTGAGAAGGCCTCCAATGTGGCATAATTTTTCGGCCTCTCCAGGCCTGGATCCAGCCTGGCCTTTGAACTGGGCACTTACTCCTCACGTCCACATCTTCACTCTGTCCTGCCCACATGAGCACGTCCACCCTCTCTCCTTCTAGTGGAAGCTCCACGATGGGGAGACAGTTCTTCCCCTTGGCGTCTGCTGTGTGTGTCACGGTCCTGGCACCTGCTAAGTGCTTGATGCACATTCATTTACAGAATGTTGGTCCTCGACTTTGGTGGGACTATGGAAGGAAGAGGCCAGTCAGGGGCTCTCAGAGAGGAAACAGGGCCCGGGAGAGGAAACAGACCAAGATCAGGGGCAGGGTGAAGGGAGGAAGGAGAAAAATCTCACCATTTCAAGCCCAGTACCCTTGCTCTCCCTTAGCATCCCAGGACTTTGGTCACCAGAGGCTCAGTCTCCTGAGGTCAAGACCCCAGGCCTCCCCAATGCAGACCCTTTCCAAGGCCAGTCTCAGCTCCCCCTGACCTGCACCCACTCCACACCTTCCTCTGCTCCCCAGTCCACTCAGGGAAGCACAAAGCCAGCTGAGTGTGTAGGGCGACCTGAGCTTCAGCCACTCAAGCTGGTTCCCTGGGGAAGGAATCAGAACGGAATTCAGAGCCACAAAGGACAAGGTTCTGGCTCAGCCGTGGGCTCTGACAAAACCTACAGCTGACTCAGTACTCCTTCAGCATGCCACTTTCAAGAGTCATTTTCTGAACACAACAGGTTCTCTGGAGACCCCAAGGCAGTCACAACTTCCCAGGAGACCGCACCAGGAGAGTGTACCAGACAAGGCCCTCCAGGAAGGGATTTTTCTTAAAACAAGATTATCAACAATGGCATCACTACCACCGCCTCCGCAAAACTCCTGTCACTGCTGATTCATGAAAAGCAAGTGAACCAAGGTATGAAAAGTTGGATTTAGGTTAAAAAAAAAACAAAAAAACAAAGCTGATGCTCATTCTTTATTCCACGAAAGGATTCACCATTAGCATGTTTAAGAAGAAAAACAACAAAAACAGTTGCTGCTTTTAAAAACAAGACAGGATTTCCCTGCCGGTACAGTGGATAAGAGTCTGTCTGCCAATGCAGGGGACACAGGTTCGATCCCGGACCTGGGAAGATTCCTCATGCCTCAGAGCAACTGTACCTGTGTGCCACAACTGCTGAAGACTGTGCTCCCTGGAGCCTGTGCTCTGCAACAAGAAAAGCCACCACAGAGAGAAGCCTGAGCACCTCACTGAAGAGTAGACCCCGCTCACTGCAACTAGAGAAAGCCCGCACACAGCGATGAAGACCCAGCGCAATGAAAACTAAATCAACAATGAAAAAACAAATGACAAATTCACCACATAAAAATCAGATAACAAAAATAAGAAAAACAAAAAATGACTTTAACACTCTGGATAATCCTGGCTAACACTTCGATAATACCCTTCTAACCTGTGCTGTATAATTACAGTAACATTTTAAAAAAATTTATTTACTTTTAATTGGAGGATAATTGCTTTAGAGTACTGTGTTGGTTTCTGCCAAACATCATTATGAATCAGCCATAGGTGTACATATGTCCCCTCCCTCTTGAACCTCCCTCCCACCTCCATCCCCATCCCACCCCTCTAAGTTATAAATAGATATAGTAACATTTTTTAAAGGAAAAAAGGATCATATAGTATGGGCTGTCTTATAAGCAACATACTATAAAGAAATCCTAAGAGACTGCATCATCTAAGAGCTCTGGGCATCATCACACAGAGCACTGCGATTTACTCGTGTTGGTTTCCCATAGATAGTGGTCCTCCTTTAATAAAGTATTTGCAAATTATAGCTTCATGTACAAACTTCTGGGAATATCATTAGGAAATCATCATTTGGCTGGTGCTCTTGTATTCTGCTTCCATTTGTACATCAGGCCCTGGAAAACTTATATATTTGCCTGTTCACTCATTCTCTCACCATACGCTGATTATGTGCCTCCTACGTTCCCATCATTGTGTTAGCAATGAGATATAACAGTAAACCAGTAAACTCAAGCTTCCTGCTCTAATGGAACTTATACTGCAGTGAGAAAAGACAGATAATTTTTTTAAAAAACAGTGATTTTTAACAAAACCAGATTATGATAAGGACGATGAATGAAAAAAAAAAAAAAACAGAGAGAGAGAGACAGGTGATGTAACAACGATCTCAGGAGAGAGGGTTATTTTAGCTAGAAGGCCTTTCTGAAAAGATATTGTTTGGGTTGAGACCTGAAAGAGAAGGAGTCATCCATGTAAACAGCTAAAGGAAGAGTAAGCAGTGCAGGGAAAACAGCAAGTGCAAACGCCCCGGGGCAGGAAGGAGGCTGGTATATTCAGGAAGGAGGCTGGTGCGGCTGAAGCAGCAAGAACAGTGTGGGACGAGGTTGAAGAGCAGGGCCCCACAGGATCTTTTACGTCATAAGCAGCAGTTTTAACTTCATTCCATTGTACCAGGAAGCCATGAAGTGCTCGGGTAAGGCAGTGATATGATCTAATTTGCACGTTTATAAGCTCCCTCGGGCTGATTCCTGAAATGCAAGGAATATATTCAGGGGAAGTAAGCATGAAGACAGGGAGACCAGTAAGGAGGTCCAGGTGGACAGTGACGGTGACTTGGATGTCAAGGTCAAGGAGGAGGGGTTGAGAGAGATGCAAGGTGAATTCTAGAAGTGGAACCAATATGTGCTACTAGGTGAGCTATAAGGAATGAGGACAGGGAGAACTAAAGCAAGATCCCTTCAGGATTTTGCTTCACTGATCAGGGGCAACCATCTACATGGATTAGAAAGTCTAGGGGACATGCAGATTCGGGAGGAGTCTAAATGAGTTGGTAGAAAACTACACTGCTGTACGATGTTCACAAATCTTCTGTGATCCATTCCCCCCGCCTCCAAGGAACTTGGTGCTTCAAGCACTGAGACCCAAGTGGTCCCGGTTCTTCAGGGAATTTTCCTTACTTTATGGAGATTCCCCATCTTAACAAAACAAATAGAATAAGTGCTCCCTTCCTAACTCCTACGGCTCTTTTAAAGGCTGAGAAATGATACCCAAAGTTTTTCAACTGGAAAGGATGCTTACCATAAATTATTTTGTTTCTTAGGCTGGCTCCTGAATTAACTAAAATAGTTGTGTACACAGAGATATTTATCTTACTCCAAGGGCTCTCTGTCTCTGAAAAACATATCTTTGGGGGACAGTATCTGACATAATACCATTTATTTGACTGTACAAGTCACTAATTCCTCCCCAACCATCACTAATTGGCTTGGGAACACTGCCTTCCCTCTCATTACAAATGAGGCTGGTATTTTAAAGCCTGAAACCCATACACTAGGCCATTTGTGGTGGCTGCTACTCAACCCTTCACAAAATGGTCTTTCTTGGTCTGGAAAATTATTGTTTTTTAAACAAATGCTGCAATTCCAACCCTACTCTGTCTGCGTCACTGCCACAAGCCAGGGACCCAGTGCCATGGAGACAGCTGCTCTCAGTCAACATGTCCATTGCGCATGGACCTGCCCTACTGCTTAGCGCCCCCTTCAGGAAAGGAGGACTCACTGCACCGGCACAGGGGGCTGCAGCCCCGCCTCAGAACCGCCTCCTCTGTCTTCCTCCAGAATACAGCCGAGGCCAGGCTCCCTCCCTGGGGCAGCCCACGTCCAGGGACAAACTGACAGGTGAGCAGAAAGGGCTCTGAGTCAGGGCAACTCTGAAGAACATTTCAGCTGCACAAGTCTCCAGAGTGTCAGACGAGGCTGTCACTGGGATGGCTTCACAGCCCAACTTATCCTCAACTCTGCTTCACTCTTTCTTCTTAACAAACTCCCTTTACACAAATCTGTGTCACAGAGCCTGCCTCCCAACAGCCACCGCCTCTGACATGTAACACAAGGGGCAGCTCCCCCAGGGAAGACGTGGTGGAACCCCACACCTGTCACAGGTGCTGTGGTCTGGGCAGGGAGATAGACCTGCCGGAGGGAGCCTCACCAAAGCCTCCTGCATAACTCCAGTCCTTCCACACAGCCCCCTTTTGAGGCCTGCCTTCTCCAGAAGACAAGCCCCTTATGAACCCCAGGCCACGCCGGGCCTCATAGCCTCTCCCGCCTCCTATTCTTTGGCTCGCTTTGGGTCTGTCCTCTTAACTTGTGGCCTTCATCTTCCTCCTTTTATAAAAAGTCCCCTGAGATCACAGTGAACTCTAAGGGCTGTTAATTGGTATCATGAACGGGTCCTGTCTCCCCCGACAGGCCACAAACACCCAACGGCAGGGCCTTAACCTACTTTGCATGCCTAGCACAGGGCAGTGCACAAGAGAGTAACTGTCACTTGTGAAAAGATGCTCAACATCACTGACCCTTCAGGCAAATGCAGTCACCTCACACCTGTCACAATGGCTATTATCAAAAAGACAACAAATAGCAAATGTTGGTGAGGATGTGAAGGAAAGGGAACCTTTGCACACTGTTGGTGGGAATGTAAATTAGTGCAGTCGCTTCAGAAAACAGTATGGAGGTTCCTCAAAATATTAAACATACCACGGTGGTGGTTTAGTCGCTAAGTGGCATCCAACTCTTGCGACCCCATAGACTGTAGCCCGCCAGGCTCCTGTGTCCCTGGGATTCTTCAGGCAAGAATACAGGAGTGGGGGGGCCATTTCCTTCTCCATGGGATCTTCCCAATCCAGGGATGGAACCTGGGTCTCCTGCATTGCAGGCAGATTCTTCACTGACTGAGCTACAAGGGAAGCCCATATAAATCACCAATTCCACTTCTGGGTATTTTTCTGAAGAAAACAGAAACACTAATTTGAATAGATATATGCACCCCTGTGTTAACTGCAGTATTATTAAAACTGCAGCCAAGATACGGAAGCAAGTTAAATGTCCATCAAGAAATAAATGGATAAAGAAGATGGGAGATACACACACACACACACACGCACACGCACACGCACACACACACACAGGAATATTATTCATCCATTTAAAAGAACGAAATCTTGTCGCTTGTGAAAACATGGATGGACCTGGAGGGTATTCTGCTTAGTAAAATATGTCAGAAGAGAAAGACAAATACTGTATGGTTTCAGTTATATGTGAAGTCTAAAAAACAAAACAAACAAACATAACAAAACAGACTCAGAGATACAGAGGTTGCCAGAGGGAAAGGGTAGGAGGGAGTGAAACAGGTAAAGGGAATCAAGAGCTACAAACTTGCAGTTACAGAATAAATAAGCCACAGGGATGAAACGTACAGCAAAAGGAATATAGTCAATAATATTGTAATGGTGGCAACAGGGTAAGTAGATTTTTCACGGTGATTATTTTGTAATTTATAAATGTATCAAACCACTATGTTGTACACCTGAAACTAATATAATATTGTAAGTGAATTATACCTCAAGTTTTAAAGAGATAGTAAATGCCAGTTGATGTCACTGGCAGTGATGAGTAGTAGGTGAAACGACAGCATGCGTAATGCTAAAGTCAAATGAAAGCATTGTGGAGAGTTGGGGAAGAGAGAAATTGAAGAAACTCCAGGGCAACCACAAGAAAACTTTTCTAATAACTGGCTCACTGGGGACAATGGAGATTTCATTTCTGGAAGAACCCTGCTCCTGGTAGCACCTATACCCTGAATTATTAAGAATGTAATCCTCCAGCTTGTCATCCCTTTTCCCTCTCATTTGGGGTCCTGTCTGTGCTGATTAACAGCTCTGGAGAGAGAAAAAAAAAGAGTCAAATCCCAAATCTGTAGTGGCTCTGGCAAAAGATCTGCTTGGGGAGTCAGCCGAAATGGATGGCTTTTAGCAGACTGGGGCTCTCTGTGACTTTTCATTTCACGGAGTTACTCCCTTGCCCCCAAACCTATAATAGCAGCCTCCACCATCAAGATAAAGTGTCTTTTTCCTCCCTTGCATTCAAAAGCTTCCAATCCAGTAACTATTTCCCTATACTCCCTCCCTACAGCACCACATATCTCTGGCACACGTTTTAGAAATTAAATACACTTGTTATTGTTGTCCTCTGGTTGTTTTCTGTTTAGGAATGTCTCCTTTCTTCACAGAGATGAGGACCTGAAGTTCAGGCATCTCTGACTTTTGTCTGCATGTTTGGAAAGCAGTGTGGTGAGGAAGAGCATGGGCTTTGGAGTAGGAGGGTTTGAATCTCAGCTTTGCTTCTTAACCAGAAAACTTGATACAAGCCACTTAGCCTTTCCAAGCCTCAGTTTTCTTATCTGGAAAATGGGGATAATAGAACTTTCTTCATAAGATCAATGTGATGAAATGAGTGAATTTGTGTAAAACACTGAGTACAGTGCCCAGTAATGTACCAGATGCTCAATAAAATTCATACTATTTTTTTACTTTAATAGCTTTGGAGAGCCTCGTTTCTTAGGGAGTCAAATAACAAAGCCTACTTGGCTCAAAAGAAGTAAAATTAAGGTGATAGAATTATTGGGTTGATAGATAACCTCTCCCAAGATGACAGGGTAGGTAGGTAGATAGGCTGACGGGGAGCTTGGCTATGGGTGGATTTCTTCTACTTTCTATCTTACTTCAATGACTTTATCATGTTCTTTGTGCTGTAATTTTTTAATGAGTAAGGGTATATGACAATCTTCATATTTAACTGGGTAGCTTCAACAAGTGAATACAAGTAGAAGGCAAAGGTTGATAAGCCAGTGTGACCTAGTGCACATCTTAGATCACAGGGATGCACATTCAGCAGGCAGATTCCACATTAGAATTTCTAAAGAGGGAAAACTAAGACTTTGCATTTTATTAAATAAGTTCCTCAGGTGCTTATTGAAAAAGACCCTGATGCTAGGAAAGAGGGCAGGAGGAGAAGGGGATGACAGAGGATGAGATGGTTGGATGGCATCACCAACTCAATGGACATGAGTTTGAGCAAATTCCAGGAGATGGTGGAGGACAGGGAAGCCTGGCGAGCTGCTGTCCATGGGGTTGCAAAGAGTTGGACATGACTGAGTGACTGAACAACAACGACAGCAGGTGCTTATGTTATTAAATGAGTCCCCCAGGTGCTTACATGCCCCCCAGAGTTTGAGAGGTTCTAGATAGAACTCTGGATTTGGAATCAGAAGATCCAAGCTCTAATCTTAGCCCGGCGGCTAACTGTAGACACAGTCATGTGTCTTCCCCCGTCCCTTTTTGCTTTTCTGCTCTAATGCTGCCAAGTCAATGAGCAATAAGGCCCCTTCTGAAGGCAGAAGGGGGTCAATCACATTCCCCTCTGGGAACCTATGCCAAAGGAGAAAAGCTGGCCAGAGAGTCTGGATTCCTGAGGATAACTAAATAATCTTGGGGACAAATAAATATTCAGCAAGCGATAGGGCCCCAGCAAAAGTGAAGCACATGACTTGTGTTGCCAACCCAAACAGAGAAGCTGCACGGCCTGCGTGTCCTCAGAGAGTCAGGCCCCCAGTTCTGTTCCATGGCCAGCAACCCTGCAGCACAGACCAGCACCTGCCCAGGCCAAGCCCCCTGTGGACTGGCCAGAGGCTGTGCTTCCTCTCTAACCAATGCTGCAGAGAGAAAGGCCTGCAGAGAAGAAGGAAAAGCAACATCAATTCGGTTCATGGCCTTCAGGTTTGGTAAAAGGACCAAGAGGTTAAAAATAAAGCCTAGAAGATTTCCATGGTGTAAGCGTGCTCCCTGCTTGGGGAAGGAAAGATGACGGCAGGAGAGAGGCAGTCGTCAATGGTAATTCAGATCTGCTTGTCTCACTGGGTAAGTCAAGGGTTCTAGGTCTAGTTTAATGTAAACTCCTGAATTTTGATAAGGCAGTTCATATGACTGGGTAAATATGTAATGACTCATGGGAAAACACACCATGGCTCATCATTTCATTTTTTTCTGATGAATATTTTCATCACATTTTCAGACAGCATAATTAAAATGATACATTTTTCATGTCTCAGTGTCAATTCACCTTCTTCTTTTTTTTTTTTAAATATAGTGTGTAATGACTGACCCACATGTCTTTAGACATGCTATAGAAAGGCAGTTTACATAAGCCAGGAGTCTGAATCTTGGAAGTGTCAAATGCCCAACACAGTGACACTCAGACAGTATTCTGCAGAGCAAAGTGCATTTTCTCTCCAGGTTTGGGATGGTCTTGTTTACCCTGATCCACCCCTTCAAATGAGAAGGCTCACTCCATTATGATGAAGACACTGTTATCAATATAGCAAATGCTTTCTCATCAGCCTTGTAGATGGTGCCTAAATGCTAGTGATCTCTAACATTTCTAAAGATAGATTTTTTAAGTACCTTAATACATTTTAGAGGTAATTAAAAAACACAAGCACAGGTATCCTCAAAGCCAAGGGAAATGTAGTAAATAAATAAAAGATGCAGCACTTACCCTCCAGGTTTACTATGAAGGTCTGAAATACAGGAATGGCCACTGGAAAAGGTCTGAGAAACTTGGCAGACCTCAGGTTTACATCTGAATCATCATGACAAAACCATTTTTAGAGCCCATCTTGATACAGAAATATATGCAGAGAAATAGAACTTAAGGGCCCATATATATTCCTCTTCTTATTTTCTCCAACATTAATCAAGCCATTATGGGGGTTATCACATACAGCTTCTAACGTGAAGTGGGGAGGAACTTCCCTGGTAGTCCAGTGGCTAAGACTCCATGCTCCCAATATAAGGAGCTGGGGATTGATTGATCCCCAGGGATCAATGTAAGGACCAGGGATTGATCCCTGGTCAGGGAACTAGCTCTCCAAATGCCCCAATGAAGAGTTTGCGTAGCCACAACTAAAGATCCTGCATGCTGAAACTAAGACCCAGCACAGCCAAATAAACAAATAAATATTTTTGTTTAATAAAGTGAAATGGGGAAAAATGGGAAAACGAAGAGTAAGAGTCAGCACAGGGTATGATAATTGGTTTGGCTCATTCACTTTAACAAACGCACTTTCATCAAAACCAAGGAAGCCCGGAGGGAATGATGAGGTGGTTAAGGGCATCAACATATGAGGGATACTGAGAGCGTATGAAGGCTGGAGATGGAAGTGGGTTGGCTTCATATATTTGAAAGACCCACCTGCAAAGAGGGAACAATTTTAAACGGGGTTGATCTGGAAGGTAAAAAAGGCTGTCAGATATACGCATACATATACAATACTCATATACCAGAAAAGCAAGCTTCAGGGCAAAAGAAAAATTTTCAAGTAAGTTGGCTCTTTCCTCCAAAGGAGTGGCTGCCTCCTAACAAAGCCGTGAGCTCCTCATCATGGGGACACAGTCAGGAAGGAGCAGTAACAATCTGTCAAAGATGATATGAAGAAGACTCTGGCATTGCATAAACTCTGAGCATCACTTCAGTGCTCAGATTTTCAGGTTCTATAAACAAGAATCTTTACAGAGCTAGAAAACAAGATGGCTGGGGTGTAGTCAAAGGCCTTATGGTTATAAGTCAGAGTAAAGATTTAACAGTCCCCAACCTTGGCTCCCTGGTGGCTCAGATGGTAAAGAATCTGCCTGCAATGCAGGAGACCCGGGTTTGATTCCTGGGTTGGGAAGATTCCCCTGGAGGAGGGCATGGCAACCCACTCCAGTATTCTTGCCTGGAGAATCCCCATGGACAGAGGAGCCTGGCAGGCTACAGTTCATGGGGTTGCAAAGAGTGGACATGATTGAGCAACTAAACACCACACAGCACTCATCTTAAGATTTAAAATCCCCTCTCGCACATTCCTGTTAAATCTTTTGAAGTTGAAGTGTTAGTCGCTTAGTTGTGTCCGACTCTTTGTGACCCCATGGACTGTAGTCCGCCAGTCTTCTCTGTCTATGGAATTCTCCAGACAAGAATATTGGAGTGGGTTGCCATTCCCTTCTCCAGGGGATCTTCCCTACCCAGGGATCAAACCCAGGTCTCCTGCATTGCAGGCTGATTCTTTACCATCTGAGCCATCATAAGATGACTGGGTGGATCCAAAGGCCCATTACACTTCTTCCACTTGATTCTGGGTACAACATCAGTCGGCCCACAAGGATGGTTGCAGTCAGTGACCTCCAAGTCTCAGCCCCAGGAGCACACGGTTCTGTGCTGTTGCTTCATCGGCTCTGTAATGTGGAGACTGTAATGTGACCCCCCTCATGTGGAACTGCTGAGTGGAACACACTGGAGTTTGTCAAGGGTTTAACAAACTGGAAAAAGCAGCGGTCTAAACTCAAAAGCAGCTTTAATCCCTAGAAAGTCAAGATTGACAAAAAGTCATATCATGGGATTTTTCCTGCTTATCCTTCTGGTTAACTATTTAAAGTGCTAGAAGCTCTGCATTTTATTTCCTGCCATGTGCGGACTTGATTCATTTTCTCCTTGAATTAAAAGACTGAAATTGCTTTTCTCTGTTGAAAAAAATTATTTAAATAGTGCCTCTGAAATGACAGAACTCTACATCTGCCTCATTTAGAGAAAACCTGCAAAAATCCAGGTGTAAGGAGAAAAACCTGTGGGTAGCCATTTATTTCATAGAAAGGTCCTTCATTATGCGCATCAATTCACAGAAACACAAAGCTTTAGAGCCCAGAGCTGAAGCCTTAGAGATGAGGTCGGTGACAGTGACAATGATAACAACGGTTCCCATTTATTAGACACATCTGTTATACCAGATCCTCTAAGGTAAGCCCTCTCAGGTATATTGCCTCATTTAAGCTTTAAGACAGTCCCAAGACGTAAAGAATAGTAACGATATTTTACAGATGAGGAAGCAATACTTGAGACTCAGGAAAGGGGAAGACCTCAGCGTAAGGTATCAGAGAAAGCAGCAAAGTTGAGGTTGAAATGCAGGCAGTCTGACCCCTCAGTTGTTCAGTCGACAAGTCATGTTCGATTCTCTGTGACCCCATGAACTGCAGCACGCCAGGCTTCCCTGTCCTTCACTATCTCCCTGAGTTTGCTAAAACTCATATCCATTGAGTCCGACCCCTATATCCTACTATATCCACTAGGCACCCCAGTGTGCAGGCATTGTCAAACTTTCATTTTGGCAATAGAAGCTCTCTTCCCTTTTTTCCTTTATCTCACAACCAATAAAAATTAATACATAGGAAATTAAATTAATTAGAATTAATACATAGGGAAGAAAGGTTCAGAGCCAATCCCTAGCTTCTGAAGTGACTCTGAGGATCTCGAAGGTTCCATGGTACTCGGTTCGTAAACCAGTAGTCTAATACAAAGCCCTCATTTTACTGAAAAGCAAACTGGGGCCAACAGATGTAACTGGATCAAGGTCACTTTAGTTGTTTGTGGCTGGTTGTGGATCTGAACCCAGTTCAGTTTTCCACCCACTCAGCTTAAATTTCAGGCAGCCCCCAGCCTGCAGTGTGCTTAAAACCATCCAAAGCTCTTTCCTAGAAGTCTGTTGTTTTGTCAAATACAACTGAACTTCGGCAACCTTGTATCCATGATTCTAAATGATCATCCTTCCAAACTTACATAAAAAAATACATACTGTGACAGAGATTACTGGCTGTCACCCAAACTGTGTTCTCCCCTTCGCTCACAGAAGACTAATTTTTAGGTAGACATGAGAACACCCAATAGAAGACCAATTTCTCAGTCGTCTGTAGACAGTGGGATGTGTGCAGAATTGGTGTGTGCACCTTCAGGGTCAGACTCTTAAAAAGAGGGACAAGCCCTGCTTCTCTTCTTCTTCCTTCTGGCTGAATTAGAAATACAGTGGGAACCACCTTGAGCCATGCTCATGAGGGCAACAACCTAGGGAAAAGGGAACAGCCAGAGAGAAAGAGCCTGGGTCCTGGAGACTGTGAAGCCGTTGAGCTGCCATCTCATCAAGGACTATTATTTGTTGTCGTTCACTTGCTAAGTTGTGTCCAACTCATTGCGACCCCATGGACTACGGCATGCCAGGCTCCCCTGTCCTTCACTATCTCCTGGAGTTTGCCCAAATTCATGTTCATCGAGTCGGTGATGCTATCTAACCATCTCATCCTTTGCCACCCCCCTCTCCCTTCGCCTTCAGTCTTTTCCAGCATCAAGGTGTTTCCAGTGAGTCAGCTCTTCACATCAAGTGGCCAAAGTCTTAGAGCTTCAAGACTATTACACTTGCAAACTATTGTGAGAAGGAAGGCAAGTGCTATACTGATTAAAAAACTAATATTTGGGGCAGCAAACACCCCCTTGTACTCAAACAAGAAGGATGCGTGTATGTGGACCCACACTTCTGAAAGCAATGGGTCTCTCTCATCTCACACAAACACACACACACACACACACACACACACACACACACTCTTATTGAAGAACACATGGGTGCTCCAATCACTTGGGACCCAGTGCTGACACAGCATGATCAGCACCCAAAGCATCTGCTTGCACGTGAACATCATTCAAGCCCCAGGGAAACATTTCTCCACATCTCTTGCCTTAGTCCTCGAAACAAAAGGCCACTGTGTCCAAGGGCTGTGAAAGATTGGGGACTTTGCCACTGCCAGGATCGGGGACAGATGCAGCCGCGGAGGATGGAGAATTTGATCAGTGCCAGCATGGGGGGATTAACTCGTCAAATCTTTCTTCACAGAGCATCAGTGCAACAGATTTCTGCATAATGAAGAGGTATTGTTTCCCAGAAGGTCAGAATATCTGTGGGTTATTATTATTATTTTTTTTTTTTTGCTTCTCTTCATCTTCTAGTTCTTGATTTCATCAGTACCACTGGATCAGTATGCAACAAGAGTTGCATATGGAAAGTGGAGTGATAGTTTGCAATAATAATCTGAGACTAGAAATAATATACATGAAATGTGACCCTGATTCTTTACGTTGGTCCCTAGGCGAACTTTAAAAGCTACAGTTACAAGTGGTTTTCTTTTTAAAAGAATATTTAATAAGACCTTAAACTAAATGTTTAAGAAACTGAAAATTCAGCTGTATTTAAATAACTACGGTTTTTATAATTTATAACTGGTATGTTTGCTTTTTAGTTTTCATAGATTTGTGAATACTTTGGAAAAAGCTATTTGAAAACTTTCACTTAAATTTAAAATTTTTCACTACTTTAAATTTATATTTTGATGAAAATAAAACATTCAAATTTGGCAGACAATCTATTTTTTAATCTTTTAGAGTCTTACTGTCGATTGAACATCCACTATACTAAACAAAATAATTATTGAACTTTTCTTGAAATGGAAGCAAGAAAATATATTTTATCGAAAATACAATAATATATGAATTAAACATTGTTACTCTGTTCAAATATTTTCCATCAGCTAAACAGCCAAGAATGCAAAATAATAATTATATTTCATTATCTTTAATGTTTTGCCATTCTTCAGTGATATAAAGACCTTGACACATATATTGTTATTACAATACATATTTGTCACCATAGCAGAACATATTACATGTAACAGTGATATAACTTTTCATTCTTTAGACATATGGTATGTCATCCATTTGCATTCTTGCCCCAGACCCTACAAATGTTAGAAAAGGGGCTGGTGGATATCGGGTCTCCCTCAGAACAACTAAACTTGTGTCCTATACAAGTTTATTTACTTCTTAGAGAAGTCAAAGCCCACAACAGTGTGAAAGTAAAATGCTGTTATAAATAGCCATCCTTAAAGGAATTCATTGGCCACTTCTAGATCCACTGACTCAGTGGACAGGAGTTTGAGTAAACTCCACGAGTTGGTGATGCACAGGGAGGCCTAGTGTGCTGCAGTCCATTCGGTCACAAAGATTTGGATGCGACTGAGCAACTGAACTGAACTGAACATCCTCTTTAGGGCATGCAGGACTCAGAGTATCTGCAGAGCCATGTGTCACTGAGGGGTTATTTTGATACAACAAATGCTTGCAAATAAGTATGTATATTATCTATTACCATGCAACAAATTACCACAAAGTTATCAGCTTAAAGTAACACATGTTTATCATCTCATAGTTTCTGTGGGTCACGCGTCTACTCTGCTCAGGCCTCAAGGTACTGAATGGGCGGCATTCTCATCTGGAGGCTTGACCAGGGAAGAATCCAAGCTCATTCATGTTGTTAGTAGAATTCATTTCCTTGCAACTCTAAGCCTTGGAGCCCCAGCTTCTTACCAGCAGTTGGCTGGAGGCCACTCAGGTCCTTGAGGCCACCTACAGTCACCTGCCACGTGGCCCTCTGCACAGACCTTCTCACAATCTGACTGTACACATTTCAAGGCCAACAGGAGACTCCCTCTCTAGTCCGCTAAGGCAGAGTCTTATGTAACATAATTATGAGACTGACATCCTATCATATTTCCCACATAATGTAGCCTAATTAAGAGAATGACCCCACCCCACCCCCGTCACCTTTGCCATTTCTGTTGGTTAGAAGCCAAGTCATAGGTTCCATCATGCTCAGGAGGAGGGGGTTATACAGGGTATTATAAAGGGGTTATACTCATTGAGGGTCATGTGGTGACATCTGCCACAGTATGTATTCTTATGTTCTGACAGAAGAGAGAGATCTGAAAAAGTTCCTACCTATCTAGAGAAGCAAGCTGATGTACATAATTTCCAGAAATTCGTATAGGGCCCTATGTTTACCCGAGCTAGAAAGTTCCACTTCAGGAACTCTGCTGAAACTGTCACTGTTGTTTACCATTGATCTCTCCAGGTGTCTAATCAAATCAGGGAAGTAGCCCATTGCTTTCTGCTCTCCGCCTAGTTAGAAAGTTCTAGGTGCGCTACTCACGCCCTTAGAGAAGACATGTTTTAATGTTTGGAGATTTGGGATCACGAATGCCTGTTAGCTCCATGAATGCAAGATCCTATAAGCGATACACAGATGATGACCCCAACCCTACCTGTCTTCTTAAATTCTGCAGCCCTGTTGATAAGAAAACAAGAAAGATGAAATTCTGTTCTAATGCCATTTCCTCCTTCCTGAGCCCTCCAGCCACAGTCACTGCCTCTTCCTCATCTACCTCCACCTTCTCCATTCTCCTCCAGGCATTCCCATAAATACCCAGCTCCTTGTACAGACCTCTACACCCTCTACACCTTAATTATCCTCCTGAGATATTTCACTCCCATTACACTGGGAGATCTTTGAAGGCAGGGTGATTTTACTCATATCTACATGTCCAGCACCTGGCACCATCCCTGACATAGAGCTGTCTTTCAACATGAGTTTGCAAGGATGGGTAGAAGGACAGATGGATGCACGGTTGCAGGGTCACAAGCTGTGCAACAGTACAGGACTGCAGATGTCAAACCTGGTTCAAGCCACGCCACTTCTCTGAACTTTCCCCAAAAGTAAAAAAATTAGAATTGTACAATATTTAGCAAAAGAAAAAGACAAAACTGAATATATTTTCCATGATTCCATTTATAGAAGACTCAAAGCCAGACAAAGCTAATATTTAGAGGAGAGAACTGCCTGGGAGTGAGGGCATGAAGAATTTTAGGTAACTAGAAATAGTCTATAGTCTTATCTGCTTGCAGAGTGTAGACACATGGGAAAAAAATCTATCAAGCTGTACGTTTAAGATTCATAAGCTTTACCGTATGCAACATACTTCAATATGTAAAAATTTAAATGAAAAAGAGGAGAGTGTGCCTGAGGGCTCTGTGTGAAGAACACAGCCCCATTCCTGCACAAGAAGTCGGGCAAAGCAGGGTCAACAGTGTGATCATCTCGAAGGGATCCAGCATCAGAGAGTCCTCCTCAGTCGTTTCATCCAGGGCCCGCCCCCACGTCGTGCTGACGTGGACAGGGGCCGCAGAAGGAATGCTACCTTCTCCTCTGGGCCATTTTATCCTTCTCTGCAGACCTTGAAGATCAAGTGCTGCTTCATTAAATGAGTCCCTGAAGCCTTCCTTTGAGGCCAGGGAACACTGCCCCAGCTGTCGGCTCTCCCTGGGGTGACATCCGCAAGGTAACACTCTGGGCCAGGCCCGGATAAGGAGCTCCGAGATGCCTTCCAGCCAAAAGTCCTCTTTGCTCACTCATTTGGTGGAGCTTTGTAAGGATGTATCCAGGGCTGCTCCCGAGGATGATTTTCTATGCTGAACGTTCTCCTGGGGTCTCAAACATTCATTTTTCTAATGTAGGAAGTTGCACACTATTGTGCTCACTGTGGGATGGCGATGCTGAGGAAAAGCACAGTACCAGCGATGCCAGATGCCAGAGGTGGCAGAATGAGTAGCTTCTCCCAACACACATGTCTCTGGAGTAATTGTGTCTCCAGGTGAGTACCCGAGAGATGGCTAAGAAACCAGATTCCCTTGAAAATCTCCTACTCCAAGCAATGAGGTTCTCTATCCCTTCCCTGGACTCAAACTCCACCTGAATCTACTAAAACTTGAGACTTTTCATTGGGGCTTCCCTGGTAGCTCAGAGACAGTAAAGAATCCACCTGCCATGCAGAAGACCTAGGTTCAATTCCTAGGTCGGGAAGATCCCCTGGAGAAGGAAATGGCAACTCACTCCAGTATTCTCGTCATCATAAAGGTAAAACCCTGCTCTGTGCTTACTGGGTTTATCTCACTTTATAACAAGACTATAAGCTCGTTCACAGCCAGGCCATGCCTCCTGCATGGTCTGCTTCCCTGGCCCTGGGCTGGATACAGTCTGTAGTTATTGAATACTTGGTGACTTGCATATATTAAAAATCCAATAATTAACTATCTCAAGCATACAATGAGTGTCCCCTGTAAGCACTGTCCTTGGCACTAGGCAAGAACTGGGAACGAGGGAGACATATGAGGCCTCAGAATGCTTACTTACCACTGAGCGCAGACAGGGGAAGAGGGAACTTGATTGGCTACATCTTTTGCTGTGACTGAAGCCTAGGAGAGGGTCAAGCGTGCCATTCACCACCCTGCACATCATGTGCTGCATCTCATCACTTCATAAATAAAGAAGTGGGGGCAGAGAGGGTGCTCCTGTTGTGGAGCGCTTATCTCTCCACTCTGAACCACCTGTCAGTTCTCTGCTCAGTGGTGTTGGGGTGAGAATCAGCAAAATGCGATTCACGAGGCCTCTCTGAGAAGGGGCGCCCTGTCAGTTTCTGCCAACAGGGGGCGCTAGAGGGAAACTAAAGCTGAACTGCAAGGTGGGAGGAGAGCTGTTCCTGGCAGCCCGACCCCAGCAAAGCCCTTTGCCCAGGAGTTATCACTGTGGAAACGGAAGGGAACCTGCCCAACCTCAAGTTCTGATTGAGCACAGTCTTAGATGATACACGACAAGAACCTCCTCCTAGGATGAGGCCATCAGTGGCTCTCGGTTTCACTCTCTGACTTGCCACAATATGGCCACGTGAGGTCTTCATTATAACTTAAATCTCATCTACTTCCAAGAAGGATTTTCAGGAACCCACAACAGCATGCTACACGATTTAAAACCTAAAGTCAGAAACAGCGATCTGAACCCAGAGGTGAAGGAGGAAGGGGGAATGGATAGATAATCTACTCTGATCCTGAGTCCAAACAGGTATTATCTCCAAGTATCAAATAAATCCTGCTTCCCAACAGCCAAAGTAAAAAGGGAAACATAATCGCTTATGTAATTCTCACTGGTGATTAGGACAAGGGATCATTTTAACGAGAGAAAATTTTCCATGACACTAAATAGAGAAATTTAATTAAGTGAGACTTTAAATAAGAAATATTGAATAACAGAATGGATAGCGTCTTCAGTGGTAGCTCTTCAGAAGTTATAAGAACTCATTACATGGCTTCTTATTACTTGATCAAATAGAGCTAGGCCTTTGTAACACCAGATTGGAAAATTATCTGCCAAACCATCAAAGATGGCAGTCAGAGCTTGATAGCTTTGTCAGGCCAGCAAGGGGAGTAACACAATTTCTCAAGACTGTTTCAGAATATAATTTTTTTTTAATTGCTTCAGAGAAAGACAAGAACATGGCTGAGCAAGGAAAGAGGACAGCGTGCCTGGGAGATGACTGACAGAAATACAGGAAATACAGGACTGAGAGCCATTGTTCAGAGGTGCCAGTCCCCAGAGCGGTCCTCCTCCTGGGAGCGTCTGAGCTGCCAACCTGATCCATCCCTCTGGTTACTTCCATCTATCTCCTCCACTGCTCGAAACCAGCGCTTTTCTGGAAGCAAGGGTCTTTCTTCCCTCTCCGCCTGCTGCCAGAGCCACTGTGGGTCCTGTCGAAACAGGATACATTGCCAAGAGCAGTGATCAAAGAGGTGAAGGGATAAAAGAAAAAAAAATCATAATCCAAAGACCTGAACCCGAGGCGGGATACACAGAAGTTAAGAATTTAGAAGAGCTAGGCTCAAACCCCAGGTCCCACACTTAACCATTTGTGAGACAGGGGGAAATTTATTTCACCTCTCTGAATGTCCCTTTCTTGTTTCTGTGAAAGGTGGCGCGTGGGAAGGAATTACTGAAACCAAGTTGGTAAAGTCCCCCAGGTAGGGCTTGCAGACACCAGCTGTGACAGTGAGGAGTGGGAGGAGGAGGATGTTGATGGATGACGGTGACACTGTGCACGCAGGGATGATGCCGAATCACTCATCACTCAGCACAGACACAGCTTATGCTATGGTAAGAAACACCACCAAAGTCTCCATGGCTTCACACTGCCAGTTTATGTCTCCTTCAGGCCGTATGCTCATTTAGGGTCCCAGACCAGCAGCGGCTTCACTTCCTCACGTGCTTCCGTGGTCATCACACGCCCCGATCAGAGCTTTTCCCACTGACAATGCATTGGTTCAGGGGTTGCGAACTACAGCCCTCGGGCCAGCTGCCTGTCCTTGTACCTCCAGTTTCACTGGAACACACAGCACCTGCCCCCATGCACACCCATGCACACCCCCATGCACACCCTCTTCCACGCCACGGCAGCAGAGCTGAGCCAGCGCGGCAGTGACTGCAGGGCCCAGGGGCTGGAAACACGTATTCAGTGTCTGGTCCTCAAGAGAAAGCTCACCAACCCCAGCACGGGTCTCAGCAAGTCACTCAGCCACACCCAACTTTGAAGCAGGAAAGCGTATGCCTGCTACGGTCCCGGAAAACAGAACTAGAACCACTTTGAGGACAGCACTGACGTCCACCAGAGTGGCTCACACCAGGCCACCAACAGGGCAGCGTTTCTGAGATCGCCGCAAGCTTTCTCCAGGAGCAGGCACAGATTTGAATGGGAACTGATACTGCGGAGCTCATCTCACTGGAGCACTATTTCATCGGGTGACATCCCTGCTCAGGAAACTTGACTGAATCCCTAATATATAAAATTCCAACCCCTCTGCCTGACACTCAAGACTTTCTGGTGTATATATATATATACACACACACATACACACACACACACTTAGTCACTCAGTCATGTCTGGTTCTTTGCGACCCTATGGACCGTAGATTTTTCAGGCAAGAATGCCAGAGTGGGTAGCCATTTCCTTCTCCAGGAGATCTTCCTGACCCAGGGATCGAACCTGCATCTACTCACGTCTCCTGCACTGCAGGCAGATTCTTTACCACTGAGCCATTAGGGAAGCCAATGTGTGTGTAAAATATTATCCACCCTATAATATTTTCTACTATTCTTAACAAGGATTCCTTTGCCTCTATCTATCTAATCTCCCTCAGAAATTAAGAAAATGTCCATGGCTACACAGTCGGGGACAGGGGGCATTCCCATGTCCGTCTGACACCAGGGCAGAGGCCAGTCCTCTGGAAGTGCTCTTCTGTTACCAGGATACCTATTCCTTCCTTCCCCCGTGAGAAATACAAGCCCTCATTTCACGCTGCAGCCCAGAAAGCCCTGTGTTTTGGGACACCTTGCAGAGCACCGGAATGAAGCAATGGTCTGTGCGTACCTCTTATTCCCTCTGAGGTCATGGCCCTAATCTACCCTCTGACTTTTTCCTCTGACTGCGGCTTACGAATGGACAAGAGGATCCGGAGGAACTGGGTTCTGGCTGAGCCCATGGACAGAAGCTGCCGTGTTCCCTGGGGAAGCAGGGTGGCAGTCGAGTCAGCTAGAGAGAAGAGGAACAGAGGCTGGACCCCCAGGAAAGCAGGCATCCTGCCCTGACGGCCCAGCCTCCAGAAGGAAGCTTGCCGGGCTGGTTCTCTTCCTCTCTACCTCCTGGGAGACATCCCCCATGAAAACAAGGCGAGGTCTGAACTGAAAACCTAAGGAGATCAGCAGTGAAGCTGCCCTGTTAGAGGTGACCCTGAACAAGCCCCTGAGTTGGGCTTGTTGGGAGCGGGGGCACAGAGAGCGTCCCGTGCAGTGGGAGGGACACCCCTGGTGGTTCCTGTGCATTGCTCTGGCCCTAGAACAGAGGGCCCACTCCACAAGGAGGGTTCAGACCAGGCAGTGAGCCTGAGGCCCCATCTGAATGGCTGCGTATCTTCATCCCTGACATTTCTGTCTTAGAGCAGAACGTGCATCCTCCCAGGAGCCCTCTCCTGGCCCCTCTCTGTAAACCAAGACCAAGGTCGGGCTGGTCCTGGGGGATGGGGTGTCCCCAGGTGCTCACCTCGTGGTTAAAAGCACAGCCCTGTCATCTGTCCAGAGGCAGACAGATCTGGATCTCAACTTTGGTTCCTCCCTTTCTGGGCTGTGTGACTTTGGCTAAGTCACTAAGCCTCCCTGAGCCTCAGTCTCCTCATCCTACAAAGTGCCGACCCTATGGGGCTGAGAGCAGCTGAGCTGAAGCGTTGATTTGTGCATGGCGCCTGGCATGTAGTAAGAGCTCCATACAAGGTAATGGCCATGGCAATAATGTCAGAAAGTAATTACCATCCTCTTTCTTAATGGGGAGCGCGTTCAGCAATTTCAAGCTCTGTCTCTTTCCATATCATCCGTCACAGACCTTCAAATCCCTTACCTATTTAACCCGAGTATTTAACTCAGACTGGGTCAGGTCTGAGTCACTGCTGGGGCAAAACCCCCACTCTGGGCCCTCTACCCTTGAGACAAGCTGCTCCCAAAAGGCCAAGGCAAAACGTGGTGACGAGGAAAGTCTTTGCAGCCAAAGCAAAATATTCCACAGGCCTTTCCCTGGTACCTCTAAAATACATCTGGTCCCAACTTAGCAAAACATAACAGTGGATAAGGCCTTCTAGGGCAAGACAGAAAGCAGAAGTTAAAAATAGAAATTAGGAAAGGGTTGCTTTATTACAGGCTTCAGTCTCTTCCTCAGATCTATTATCCTCCACGGTCTGTGTGTTCTCGCGTGTGTCTATAAAACTGTAGATCTGGCAGGAGTCAGATCTGGGGTTGTTTCTCTAATAGAGTGAGCTCGTGTCTCATGAATTAGGGGATATTTTAACAAACATTAACAGCCATAACTATGTAAAATGATGCCTCATTTATCCAGCATGATCGGGGCTCTGGGTATGTTACACAAATTGCCTTAACAAATAAAATGATGATTTATCTCTCATTTACCCCTTTGCTGGAAGTTCTAAAGCTTGTCACATACTTTTTGGCCTCTTTAAACAAAGCATGCTAAAAATCAGTGAATCATCTCATCATTCAGGGCCATCATTACAAGCATCAACCATTCCAGTGGGCTTTTAAAACAATGACACTATTCAAGAACTACTGAGGTATGGGGCTATTCTGGGTTTGTTTCTACCCCCAAAGATTCCAGAATTTAAAAGTTGTTTTGTCTGATTTTATATTTATATGCCTCTTCCTTCATTTTCAGCAGTCTCTTCTTGCTGCTTTGAGGACGCCAGCCACAAATTCCTTCTAATAGGCCTTTTCTAATCTTCTATGAAGTTGGAAAGTAAATCAAGCTTATTGGAACTCCATGCAAACCAAGAGCAAATAATCATAAGTAAGGGCCGACCAAAATGACTCTTTGCTGAGTAAAGAACTGAACGTTAGTACAAGGCCTTGGTGACATCTGTCTTGTTCCATAGACAGATGTTTAATAGAAGTCTGATCCAAACTTCCATGGAGGAATACGGCTCATTCATCCCTCACTAGTATAACAAGTCCAAGTGTTAAGAAAAAGTTTTAATAATTAAGAATAAAGAAAGAAGGAAGGAAAGGAGGAAGGAAGAAAGAAAAGAAAGGAAGGACAGGCAAGCGGAGTGAGGGAGAAAATGGCAGAGGAAGAAAAAGTGAGAGAGAGGGGAAGGAAGGAAGCAAGGGAGGGAAAGGAAAGGAAGGATGAGCAGGCACGGGGAACAGTGAGCTGGGCAGTGAGTGCTCCAGGACCTATGCACGTGTGAGCTAGTTTCCCCACAACAGGCCCACGAGGGGGTCCTATTATTATACTCATTTTCCTGGTATAGACTCTGAGGCACAGTGAGGATAAGACTAACACAAGAGCCTGTGGGTGGAGGTCTGGGTTCCGGGAGGAGCGACAGTGTGCCATCTGCTGGTACAGGCTCCTACCAGAGCCCTCAGAATGCTGGGGGGTGGAGCAGGAAGACGTGGAGGGCAGGGCACCCGCAGGAGCTAGCGAGTGGTCGTCTAGTGCAAAGGTCCCCTCTTTGTGGTCACGGCGGGGAGGAGATGTCCGTGTCTAGGCTTAGATGTCCCTGATGCAGATGCATTTACTAAGGGGGACAAAGGAGATGTAGGAAATGACCGCCCATTGACTGCAAAGCTTGGAGCGGCTGATAACTCCTTGCCCGGCTCAGCATCACATCCAGTACCAGCACCAGAGGGGTGAGGGGTGGGTCTGAGCTTGCTGTCACCTACGGGGACTGACCCCTCTGCTGACTGCCCAAACTGTCTGCGAGACTCTTCTGGTAACTCAGCAGATGGCATGACCGACTCGAGGGACATGAGTCTGAGCAAACTTCAGGAGATGGTAAAGGACAGGGAAGCCTGGCGAGCTGCAGTCCATGAGGTCGCAAAGAGTCGGACACGACTGTGACTGAACTGAACTGAATTGAAGGGCCCCTCGCCACCACCTCCCTACCAGCTAGTACGATACAACTGAAGCAAGTCTTTGGTGAAATTCAGCTGACTGGTTAACACTTCTTAGCCAGCCTGCAAACCCAGCCACATGTATAGTGCCGACAGCTCAGGAAAGGCCCAGCTTGGTCCTCTGATGCCGAGCCCAGCACCTTGTTTCTCGGAGGCTGTTTCAAACACAGGCAGCCAGGGTCCTCCATGGAGCAGGGATCTAATTAGCTAATTAGCCCCCAGGGATAGACACCAGGTAAGCCTGGGATGCTGGGTAACTATCTCTAGAATGTTGGTCCCTGACTAGCGTATCTTATTACACACTTAGCCTGGGCAGGTGGACTGGACTTAAACTGTGTCCGCACTCCTACTGCGACTTTTATATGGAAATATTTGAGAGTAAGCTCTCATACAGACACTCCTGTGCACCAGGCTCTGGGGGTAGGCTGGGGGCATCCTACGGCAGAGATCGGGAGGGAGGGTATTCTGGGTAAGGAAGCCCCAGAGCCGGGACTTAGAGGTGGCAGACCTCAAACGGGTTCAGGGAATTCTAAGTTCTACTCAGTGGGATCCACAGGCTACTCAATAAAGTGGGGAGGGGAGGTACCAAGGGAAAAAGGGGTTGAGGGGCCTTACAGTCATATAAGTTCAGCAGTTGTTTTTAGTCTTTATATAGGATCATTGGGAACTAGACTGTATGGGACCAGGGCTCCCTGGAGGCTCAGATGGTCAGGAATCTGCCTGCAATGTCGGAGACTTGGGTTTGTTCCCTGGGTCGGGAGGATCCCCTGGAGAAGGGAATGGCTATTCACTCCAGTATTCTTGCCTGGAGAATCCCATGGGCAGAGGAGACTGGCAGGCTACAGTCCATGGGGTCACAAAGAGTTGGACATGACTGGGTGACTAACACTTTTTTTCATAATCTATGTGAACTCACTGAGAAGATCTGTGGCACTTTTCAAATTACTTAGTCTATGGAACCATTTTTCTACAGAGCATTTTAAGGGACTATATTCCAAGGAAGATAATGTAAGAAACATGGTATAAAAATACAGGGGCTAGAGCCTGAATCATACCAGCTGGGAAATACTGGGCTGCTGGCTGGAGAGAAAAAAGAAATTTACTTACTGGGCTAAGGCTTAAGATACCAAATTAATGGCTCTTTTCCTGAGGATGGAGGGAAAATAAACCGATGTGTCCATGGAGGTGGAGAGAACTTTCATCGTAAACCCCTCACAGTGAGCTGCTGAGGAGGCAGCAGGCAAGACCAAGGATGAGTAGAGTGGAGAAGTGCCTGGTGACCAAGCAACTATAGGAAAGGGTGAGAAACAATAGTCCTGGGCTTGAATTCCAGGAAAAGACCCTGATGCTGGGAAAGACTGAAGGCAGGAGGAGAAGGGGACGACAGAGGATGAGCTGGTTGGATGGCATCACTGACTCGATGGACATGAGTTTGAGCAAACTCCAACTTGGTGTTGGTGATGGACAGGGAAGCCTGGCGTACTGTAGTCCATGGGGTCGCAAAGAATCGGACACAACTGGGCTACTGAACTGAACTGAATTCCTATAGGTGTCAGTCTGCAGAGCCTTGATGAATAGAAGTTAATGCCATGAAACAGCAAATAGGATCTCCAAGAAATCATGGGGGAAGCCCAAGGGTGGACACTAGTGAAGGGCGTGTCCTATTCCCAAGACAGAGAGGCTGAAACTAACCCTGCCTCCAGGAAGGCAGCTCTATGGACCCCTGCCCACAACAGGATGGCCTGAAGAAAGAGAGAGAAGGGATGCCACGTGGAAGGGCAGAAGGAACTGAGAGCAAATAGCTTTTGGAGGAGAGAGCTGCAGGGGTTTCGGAGGAGGCGACGAATCAAGATTACTTCACAACACCAGCTCCACGCTCCAGGCACACTAGCACAGAACAGATCGGTCCACTCCACCCCAAATATTTGATTTCATAGCATCAAACATGAACAATGTCAAGTTTGAACTATCATCTAATGAATAAGTTTATGGGGAAAAAAACTGATTAGGACCAAATCCTACATATTCTTTAAAAATTTCTAACTGGCTTGAAATGACTTTCCCAAAGTGAACTAGTGTTTCTTGTTCAAGCATAATCTCCTTTTCCAAAGAGGACCTGTGTTACTAAAATCAATCAGGAAAAAATATTTATGGATAATTCTGCATTATCCATAAACACATGATGTATTTAGGATACATTATTATATATTATTCAGGATGCCTTTGGCTGCAAGTAAGGAGAAACTTATCTCAAAGCAGCTTAAACAGTAAGCACATTTGTTGTTTCACAAAACTGAAAGGCACAGCATGGCTCAGACCCCGGCCTTTGCCTGAGATTCTTCTGGCTTCGTGCTCCCACTGGAGCGGGGAGGAGGCTTCCGCAGCTCTGATCTTCACAGTTACAAATGAAGATGTCCATAGGCAGAGGGACCAACTCACATCCCCCTGTAGCTTTTTCTTTTTTTTTAATTGGAGGAAATTTTTATCAGAAGCTCCCAGCAAGCCCTCTCACAGCCTATTTGGGGTCATGTGTACATTCTAAGCTGATCATAAGCCAGAAAGATGAATGCCCTTCAACAAATCAGATCCACCCTTGGAGCTAAGGGTTGGTCAGTTTCTCCTGAGATGCCTGGCTGAGGAGGGGGAAAGAGTATCTGAATAAATTGGGATTCTATTGGGTAGAAGGCAAGGCATAAATGGGTGTTGTGTAGACAATCAACAACACCAACTACAAAGGCGAGAAGCCAATCACTACAGGAGACAAAGCTGTAAGTCACAGAATACACCTTTAAAACATTTAGGGTATGATTGAGGAAACACACAGATGCGTATACATGGAAAATAATTATAATATACAAGGCGATATATTTAAGTACCAAATACAATACCTTCTACTGGACAGAATCCAAGACAGGTTCATCCTAAACCAAACTGTGTTCTATTAGAAACCAAGTCATAAAGAGACTGGGTTGTTTTGAGAATGAAGATATTACATAATTAATGGCATAATCGGCTTTGCACTCCTTAGAAAAAGGTGCTCCATTTTGAGTTCGTAATATAATAAACAGATTAAAATCCAAGGCTATTTTCATGAACATATTCTTTGAAATGACTTAGGATAATGCTTCACAGGAAAGCAGAAAACAATGAGTAAAATATCTGTGGAGACTTACTCATGCTGAGACTCTGTAGATAAGCCCTTTAGAAACACATTCATAGACATAGACTTCCTTAACATACAACTAGGCTTAGAAGTGAAGACAGATGGGTTTTCAGGAAAATTGTTCTATGTACAGATCAGTGAAATGAGAATTAGTGAGATTCTGCTATAATGGCTAATTAGGATTAATTAGCTAATATTCTCAAAGCACAGAGCAAGGATGAAACATAGTACAAGGTTGAATTGTACTGTGGTAGAGGCTGAATAATAATTCCGTTCAAGAAACCTTCATCCAATAGGGAGACTGGGACTGATACATATACATTATTGATAACTATGTAAAATAGATAACTAATGAGAGCCTGCTATATACCACAGAGAAGTCTAGTCAGTGTTCTGTGGCGACCAAAATGGGAAGGAAATCCAAAAAAGAGGGCATATATGTATTGTTGTTGTTCAGTCGCTCAGTCGTGTCCAACTCTGCGACCCCATGGACCACAGCACGTCAGGCCTCCCTGTCCATCACCAACTCCTGGAGTTTACTCAAACTCACGTCCATTGAGTCGGTGATGCCATCCAACCATCTCATCCTCTGTCGTCCCCTTCTCCTCCTGCCCCCAATCTTTCCCAGCATCACAGTCTTTTCTAATGAGTCAGCTCTTTGCATCAGGTGGCCAAAGTATTGTAGCTTCAGCATCAGTCCTTTCAATGAATATTCAGGATTAATTTCCTTTAGAATTGACTAGTTTAACCTCCTTGCTGTCCAAGGAACTCTCAAGAGTCTTCTCCAACACCACAGTTCAAAAGCATCAATTCTTTGATGCTCAGACTTCTTTACGGTCCACCTCTCACATCCGTATATGACCACTGGAAAAACCATAGCTTTGACTAGACCTATGTTGGCAAAGTAATGTCTCTGCTTTTTAATATCCTGTCTAGGTTTGTCATAGCTTTTCTTCTAAGGAGCAAACGTCTTTTAATTTCATGGCTGCCGTCACCATCTGCCGTGATTTTGGAGCCCAAGGAAATAAAGTCTGTCACTGTTTTCATTGTTTCCCCATCTATTTGCCATGAGGTGATAGCTGATTCACTTTGCTGCACAGTAGAAACTAAGACAACATTGTAAAGCAACTAGACTCCAAAAAATTTTTTAAAAAACAAAAACAAAAAATTCAGCCAAATAATATATGTACATACTCTGCTGCAGGAGGTGACTGTTACAGTGTGCTAGGCTGAATGGCCCACTTCCAAAGAAGAGAGTAGACAGAGGGGAAAAGAGTAGCTTTCTATGACAGAGGAAACCGTGGGCAACACCTCCTCAATCAAGGTTACATCATCAGCACTGTCTGTGAATGTCCTGCACCTCGAGATGATGTGACAAGAAGGTCACTTCATCTCTGTAGTGTTCTTTCCAAAAACGTACAACCCTAGACTGATCATGAGAGTCACGTCAGATAAACCCAGACTGGGGGACAGGACACTGAATCAGCACTCCTCAAGACTGCCAAGGTCATGAATAAACATGGGATGATGGAGAAGTTATCACAGACCAGGGGAGACTGGAAAGACATAAGAACTAAGTGTGATGCCTTACTCTAGACTGGCTCCTGGAGCAAGAGAGAACATTAATGGACAAGCTGGTGAAATGCAAATAAAATGTGGCATTTAGTTAAAAAAGAGAGAGAGAGAGCTCAGGGCATGAATGATGAAGATAAAGGTGTGTGGAAACTTTTAAAACAAAAACCATCCATAAATTGAGAACACAATAACCGCAAGTTTATTTATGTCTCTTTCAACAGATAAGAGTAATTTATTTTGGTCCTGTCTTAGAAGTCCAGGAAAGGATTTTTTTTTTCTTGGCTAGGCCGTTCTTCATTGTAGAAAGGAAACTCAGGAATCACTTAATGTGTGAAAAAGCAGAGACTCGGACAAATCAAGATGAACTAGTAAGAAGACCGTATGTCAGTTAGTGAATAAAACAGAGGGGCATGATTTCCTTGAGATTCTTCTCCTCGTGTAAGGGATCTGACCAAGCTGTAAATTCCTGGAAGGCAGGAGCTATTTCTTACTCATTTTTATAACCTTCACAGTGCTTGGCATACAGTAAATATTTAATATTAAAGTCAGTTGACTCAATTTAGATCGAGTTTCAGAGCCTAACATTTCTCAGGGTTTTGGCTGTGAGGGGAGGGAGTCTTAAAGGATGAATGACTAAGGGTGAATTTTCAAATACACAGGGGCTGAAAAAGTTGTTTTACAGCCCCAAGCCCAACTATTGTATTGTTTTGGTTTTCCACTAGCTCAGCTTCTTCAAGGAGCCATAGTGTTGGCTTTGACAGACCAAGCTCCCTAATATCACACTGCTTTTATACATTTCCAGACCTCTAACGACTTCATATCTCATTTACCCTTTACCTATAATCTTGAGATACAGACATCACATCAATCCCAATTTTCAGTTGAGGACTTTGCAGCACAAAGAAACTAAGTGTATATGCAGAGCTGACCTATGATGAATTCCCAAGGAAAACTGAGGTCTGCCTTCTTTATCAAGCATACGCACTAGGCCAGCAGTCTCCAACCTTTTTGGCACCAGGGATCAGTTTCATGGAAGAAAATTTTTCCACAAGTCAGGGTGGCGGGGGATGATTTAGGGATGATTCTCATAAGTACCATGCCACCTAGATGATCCCTTGCACTCACAGTTCGTGGTAGGCTTGCACCCATATGAGAACCTGATGCCACTGCTGATCAGACAGGAGGTGGAGTTCAGGTGGTAACGCAAGTGATGGGGAGCGGCTGTAAATACAGATGAAGCTTCACTCACTCGCCAGCCACTCACATCCTGCTGTGAAGCCCAGTTCCTAACAGACCGTGGACCTGAACCAGTCCTGTACTGGGCTACGGCCCAGGGGTTGGGGAGCCCGGCCTACATCTCTCTCCCAGACACATCACTCTGTGTCCTGTGGGTGCCTCTGGCCCAACACATTCTCATGTCTTCTTTCTGACTGAGTTTAAGGCCAATTTGACATAGCCTATTAAGAGAGCAGATCATTAAAAGGTCTAAATAAGACTTGTATCTCACCACCTGGAACTTTCTAGGTAATTCAATGCTTCCTTTGGCATGAAAAACCAGAAACCTATGCTTTCATCTAGCAGGACTCCCGGGGACCACTGGTCTAGAAAGAAAATGAGCAGGACAGTCATGATTTTAGCACAGGTGAGTGTCCTCCAAGACTGGCTGTGAGTTGTGGACAGCAGTGTTCCCTGCTGGTAAGATCAAATCCGCCCCTGCAACAAGCCATTTCTAGCCTATGACACCCCTTTCCAAGGGACGCTTCCTCTGGGTCTGTGACCATATAAAGTGCTTGGTAAATATTAGTAAACAAAAATTCCAATCTGCTCCAGAAGACCTCTGCTCTCTGGATCAAAACATGCTTTTGGTGAGGATGAGTGGGAATGACTTAGAGAGGGAAATGAGGAAACTTTGGGGGTAACAGGAATATCCTGTATCTTGATTGTGGTTTTGATTATATGGGTGGACATAGTCATTAAACTGAGTTTAATGATCCCTGGTCAGGAATATTCCCTGGAGAAAGGCATGGCAACCCACTCCAGTATTCTTGCCTGGAAAATCCCATGGACAGAGGAGCCTAGCAGGCTACAGTCCATAGGGTCGCAAAGAGTCAGACACGATTGAAGTGACTTAGCCCATTGATTAAACTAAACACTAGATGTCCATGTAAAATCTTCCTAAACGTTAAAATGTAGTAATAATGACATCTGAAATTGAACATGTTAAGATCTCTTCTAAACTGGGACGAGTGCTTTGGCACTATTATTCCATATTCTGAATGTGTGTGTGTGCTCAGTCACTCAGTTGTGTCTGACTCTTTGCCATTCTATTTCTATTAATGTGGCTTGAGTTTGATTTCACTTTAATTTCTTTGTAAGCAGCGTCATCACACTCTTGCCATTTATGGAATTTGTGGCTAATGATAACTGCCAAGACTCTCTTCCTTTCAGGCATGAGTTGCTACCCGGCAGTGTGTCCCGATCTGACTTTATGTAACTGATGTCTATTTGGTTAGATATGTAGAAAGCAGCATGCACCTTCAGGGCTAATTGATGGTATTTAAGGAATTCTTTGAACTTGGGTGTGTGGAAAAAGACTGCAAAGGCTGGGCTTGGAATAAGGTCTGGAGATCGCAAGGGACATTTTCCCTCACCGCGTTCAGCTGCCCCTTCACAGACAGGTTCTCCCATAAGAGTCATGTAAGGAATTCATGAAGTGCTCAGGGTATGATGTTCCTTAGGGAAGTAAACCTAGATTGAGCTATTCTAAGAAGACTAACCAGAGACAGAACAGGTCAAAGTATCAAAATACCAAGCAGAAGCAAACCAGGGGTCAGGCAGAGTGCTCTTAGCCCAGGAGCTAAGAGCAGAGTTTGGGGCATCAGAGCTACCAGGATGTGAATTCCAGCTCCATCCCTTACTGACCACGTGACCTTGAACCAGAAGTCGTTTATTTCCACTGTGTCTCAGATCACCTCATCCTACGAAATGGGCATAATAGTAACATCTCTCCCAGAGAGGGGCTTCCCTGGCGGTTCAGACAGTAATGAATCAACCTGCAATGCAGGAGACTCAGGTTCAATGCCTGGGTCGGGAGAAGGGAATGGCTACCCACTCCAGTATTCTTGCCTGGAGAATTCCACGGACAGAGGAGCCTGGCGGGCTATAGTCCATGGGGGCACACACAGTTGGACATGACTTCGGGACTAACACTTTCACCTTCTCCCACAGAGTTGTTCTGAGAGTTAAATTGACAAATGTGTGTAAAGCCCCAGAGAGTGCCCAGCAGTCAGCAGGACCTCATTTTAAGTTATTGTTATGATTTACAGCATTACTCCATCTTCTGAAATATCTCCTTTGTTTATCTAAGTTCTATTTACTCCTTCAAGGGCTACCTGTAGACCCACTGAGATAAACAAAAAAGGCATTTCAGAAAGGAGTACTGCTTGGTAGAGATTCATGCTGAAAAGAAAGAGAGACTTGGCAGTTTTCATTAGCCACAAATCCCATAAATCGCAAGAGTATAGTGAAGTTGCTGCTTAAAAAGAAAAAAGTAAATACAATCTCAGGCCACATTAATAGAAGTAGAAAGTTTAAATCATGGAAATAAAAGCTCTTGCTACTCTTTAAATCATTAACATATTCAATTTCAGATAGCATTATTGTTCTTAAATGTTTAGGGAGAATTTATGCAGCTCTTACGTATATAACACGTTGTCATGACTATGTCCACCTATGTAACCATCACCCCAAGCAAGAAACAGAATGTTTCTGTCCCCCTAGAAAATTTCCTCTCAGCCTCTTCCAGTCAATTGCTACCCACTCCTGATGAAGGCAAACTCTGTTCTAACTCCTATCACAGATTATTAGTTCTATCTGTTCCTGAACTTTACATCAATAATTTAGGAAGTACTCTTTTTTTTCTGGCTTTTCCCTCCACTCACTATTTTGTTTTTGAGACTCTGTTGTGTGTATCAGTATTTCACTCTTTCTTATTGCTGAGTATTATTCCCTTTTCCATGATCATAACACAATTTATTCATTCATTCCCTGTTGATGAGCTCTTGGGTTGATTCCAGGGTGGGGCTAATATGAACAAAGCGGCAACAAACATTCTCATATAAGTCTTTTCATTTCTCATATACGTTTTCATTTCTCCTGTGTAAAGATCTATTGATAAGAATGAAATAGCTGGGCCATAGATGTATTTTGACTTTATAACAACTTACAAACAGTTCTCCAAGTGATTGTATCATTTAACACACCCAGCAGTATTGTACAAGCATCTCAGTTGCTCAATTTTCTTCCCAACATTTGATATTCCCAGCTTTTCTGATTTTTGTTATTCTAGCAATCATTAATAGCATCTCATTTAATTTGCATTTCCTGTATGACAAAAGATGCAAGCTCTTCACTGGGTTTTGCATATCTTCTTCTGTTCAAGTCTTTTGCACATGATTTTCATTGGGTTATCTGTCTCCTTATTATTGATTTGTAGGAGTTGTTTATTACACTTTAAGTCTTATTTATATGGGTTTCCTAGGTGGCGCAGTGGAAAAGAATCTGCCTGCCAATGCAGGAGACGCAGGAGATGTGGGTTTGACCCCTGGGTCAGGAATATCCCCTGGAGAAGGAAATGGCAACCCTCTGCAGTATCCTGACCTGGAAAAGCCCAAGGCCAGAGGTCACAAAGAGTCAGACATGATAGAACAACTAAGCACGCAAGCACTTATTTATGTGTGTTGTGAATAGTTCTTCCCAGTCATAAGATGGTCTGTTCATTTTATTCATAATATTTCTTCAGGAACAAAAATATCCAATTTTGATGAAGTCCAATATATCCTTTTTTTCCTTTTATGATTAATGTTTCTTGTGTCTCTGCTGCTGCTGCTGCTAAGTCACTTCAGTCGTGTCCGACTCTGTACGACCCCATAGACGGCAGCCCACCAGGCTCCTCTGTCCCTGGGATTCTCCAGGCAAGAACACTGGAGTGGGTTGCCATTTCCTTCTCCAATGCAGGAAAGTGAAAAGTGAAAGTGAAGTTGCTCATTCGTGTCTGACTCTTCAGTTCAGTTCAGTCACTCAATCGTGTCCGACTCTTTGCGACCCCATGAATTGCAGCACGCCAGGCCTCCCTGTCCATCACCAACTCCCGGAGTTCACCCAGACTCACGTCCATTGAGTCAGTGATGCCATCCAGCCATCTCATCCTCTGTCGTCCCCTTCTCCTCCTGCCCTCAATCCCTGCCAGCATCAGAGTCTTTTCCAATGAGTCAACTCTTCACATGAGGTGGCCAAAGTACTGGAGTTTCAGCTTTAGCATCATTCCTTCCAAAGAAATACCAGGGCTGATCTCCTTCAGAATGGACTGGTTGGATGTCCTTGCAGTCCAAGGGACTCTCAAGAGTCTTCTCCAACACCACAGTTCAAAAGCATCAATTCTTCGGCACTCAGCCTTCTTCACAGTCTGACTCTTAGCGACCCCATGGACTGCAGCCTACCAGGCTCCTCTGCCCATGGAATTTTCTCATGTCTCAATCTCTGACTAATCACAATTTTTAATCCCCTGCATTGTCTTCTTGAAGTTTTATGTCTAGCTTTCACATTAAGTCTATGATCTAACATTAGTTTCAATGTGTACAGTGGAGTCGGGGTCAAGGTTCATTTTATTTAGAGAGAAATACCCATTTTTTTCTGGACTTCCCCAATGGCTCAGTGGGTAAAGGATCCAGCTGCAAGGTAGGATACACAGGAGACACGGTTTGATCCCTGGGTCAGTTCGATCCCCTGGAGAAGGAAATGGCAACCCACTCCACTATTCTTGCCTGGGAAATCTCATGGACAGAGGAGCCTGGCAGACTACAGTCCAAAGGGTCACAAAGAGTCAGACATGACTGAGCAGCTAAGCACATGCACACACACCCATTTTTTCCAACACCATCTGTTAAACAGACCTTTTTGACTTGACTTTGCCTCTTTGTAAAAAAAAAAAAAAAATCAATTAATTGTAGATATGTGAGTCTATTTCTAGACTCTATTCTGCTTCATTGATCTATATGTTTTTCCTATGTCAGAGTTACACTATCTTTGATACTATAGCTTTATAGTAAATCTTGAAATCCAATGGAGTCCTCCAACTTTGTCCTTCTTTTTCACTATTGCTTAGCATTTTCATATAAAGTTAGACTGGCCTATCAGTTTCTTCAAATGAGCCAGCTAAGGTTTTGATTGAGATTGTTTGACTCTACAGATCAATTTTAGACGAATGAATACAGATGTCATTATTATAGTTAGACAGTTGCAACAAAGTAACATATCTTTCATGAAGCTCACACTGTGAGTCCTACCCTTGCTCATCTTTACAATGACCCAGGAAGCTTATTTAGTCTAATTTCACAAATGAAGGGCTCTTTGCTGAGAAAAACTGATAAAATATCTGCTCAAGTTTATATAGCTAGTAAGTAAGGAGGCTGAGATTTTCGCTTAAGTAAATCTGATCTTAAATCTCAGGTGCTTTTCACCAATCCAACTGCATGCAACCAGAGGAAGGACCAAGAGCACACAAATCATATGAAAGACCCTGGAACAGAAAATACAAGGGAGCAATTTGATGCAAAATAAGAAACAAACAGTAATTACACAAAACAAACAGCGATTACTCTGATAAGTAGTTACTAAGGTAGCAAACTTGGTGGTTAAGTGCACAGACTATGGAGTCAGACTGCCCGGGTTCTAGTCTTATCTATCTCCGTCACTTACTTGCTGTGTGACCTTAGGTAAGTTACTTAACCTCTTTGTTTCTCAATTTCTTCATTTATAAAATAGGGATAAAAGTTGTGTTAGCCCCATGACTAAGTAAGGACCCACAGCAGTCAGCGTCCGGCACATGGCAGATGCTATGTCAACATCAAAGGGTTAAAAAATGAGATAGAAGGGGCCGTCTCCCGAGAAGGTACAGGCATACACTGGAGATGCTGCAGGTTCAGTTCCAGACCACAGCAATAAAGTGAACATTGCAATAAAGTATCGATTTTTCTTTTGGTTTCTCAGTGCATACAAAAGTTACATTTACACTATACTGCAGCCTACAAAGTGTGCAATATCATTATGACTAAAAAAAAAAGTATACAGCCTAATTAAAAAATACTTTATTGCTAAGAATGCTAATCATCATTTGACAATGCAGGATTGTCACAAACCTTCAATCTATAAAAACTGCAATATCAGCAAAGTGCTATAAAGTGTAATAAAATGAGGTATGCCTAGAAATTCTGACTCTCTGAAAAGTGTTCCCCAAATTTCTGAATTGCCATCAATTAATGTAGTTACAGAAAAGTTGAATGTACCTGCATTTGATGAAAAGTTGAACTACCCAGTTTCCAGGGTTCCTTTTTTGAGTTCTAACATCCAGTGATTCTAAGTCAGCTCCTTCCAGAGTTAGGAACTGAACAAAAGGCATGACAATTCCTTCCTCTCATGCAATCAGCTCTTCTCCCTTCGCTCCATCAGTAATTCCCAGCTTGCTTGGAGACAAAGCCTCTATAACTGGTATGAGGAAATCTGTATCAGTCTGTGCCCTCCATCACACAAAGGAGACAAAAAATAGAATGGAAAAACTAGAATAGAGAAATAAAATGAAAAGAAAGCAATAGGAGGAGTTACGATGAGTTTGCTCCCAACATGAGCTGGTTGCTTTCTCTGGTCTGGCCTTGACTCTCTTACTGAGGTCTTTCAAAGTCCATGGTGAAGGGGAAAGGCATTATTCTAACTCAGAGCAAGTGAGTATTTTGGCCCTCAGTTTCTTCTCTAGCTCTGGTCTTTATAGATTTGCACAATGTTTGTCTAAAATTCCTTGCCCCTTGAGTCCTCCCTGATCCAAATGAGAAACCAAACACAATTTCCCTGTGGAAGGAGCCACTGGCCTGTCTTGAACCCTTTTCTGGGCCTTTTTTTAAAAGCTTCTCCAACCTTTGTGGGCCTCTAGCATTTTCCCATTTCTCCCTCATGACAGGCAGGGTCTGCAAGCCTTAAAAACCCTCTCCTTCCTAAGTCCTTTGCCTGTCTCTGCTTACCTTCTGTCCACTTGGCTTCATTTGAAAATGAGCTGTTTTAATTCACTTCTCACCAGTGTGGCATCAGGAAACCAAGCTTGTCCTTCTTCGTAGAGGAGACTCCACCTCAGCCTCTCACGAGGTGCTCATTTGGAGCCCTGTGGCCCTGGAGTCAAACCACCTCTCCCGAGTTTAACCACATGCTCCAAAATCTCCATGAAATCAGGAATGCGAGGCCAGGAGGGGGTCAACTGTCAGAAATACTTGAGCTCTGAGCCAAGCACCGCCTTGTGCTTGCTCTGTCACCTTGAGCAGTCCACTTGATCTTGCTGAGCCTCCTTCCTCCTCCGTTAGGGAAAGATGATGGTGAGACCTCTCACCTGTGCTTTATGCTTCTGATGCATCAAACAGATGCTGCAAACAGGGCAAGAAAATTACCTTGCAAGCCATAAAAGCACTGAACAAATAGAAGGCTTGTTTAATGACAGTGCCTCTTGGCCACACGAGACGAGTAGACTAGCAACAATGCGTGTTCCAGAGTAACCACATTCTGTGCTGTCACCTAGGCCAGCATGTTCCAACCTCACCCACTTCACTGGGTCTTCAGTTTTACTGGGCGTTAAGAGAAACATCTTAAGCCAACATGGCCAAATACAGCCGTTGGGAGGCTCTACAAAAGGTGGGATTAAGACGAGGATGTAGGATCAAAAGGTGGGAAAAGTCTCGGTTCCAGTTTTTGCAGCATTATTAATAAGCTGTGGGATTCTCTCTATAACTCTAGTCCCACTGAAGAGGGCTGCTGTGAGATACAGCATGCATGAGAAACAATTTACTAAGTTATCAATACAGTGGATGATATTATTACAAGGATATAACTGATTCCTCTATGAAGAACCAGAGACACCTTTTTTCTACGTGCTCAACTGAATCCAAAGCCAGCAGAGGTCAAGCCTATTACTGTGCCAAAAGGAATTCAAATAAGCGTTTTCACTTTTAAGAAGAGGTCAATCAAGAGAAAAGCCCTTATTTCAACTTCTAGTGTCAAGAAGCAGAGAAAGCGATGGCACCCCACTCCAGTACTTTTGCCTGGAAAATCCCATGGGCGGAGGAGCCTGGTGGGCTGCAGTCCATGGGATTGCAAAGAGTCGGACACAACTGAGAGACTTCCCTTTCACTTTTCACTTTCATGCACTGGAGAAGGAAATGGCAACCCACTCCAGTGTTCTTGCCTGGAGAATCCCGGGGACAGCGGAGCCTGGTGGGCTGCCATCTATGGGGTCGCACAGAGTTGGACACAACTGAAGTGACTTAGCAGCAGCAGCAGTGTCAAGAAGAACAGGTTCATTAAAAGCACAAAATAAAGCTGGGGGTAGGAGATGGGGGGTGTGCAGGATGAATTGGGAGATTGGGATTGACATACATATTCTATTGATACTATTCCCAGGTGGTGCCAGTGGTAAAGAATCCACCTGCCAATGCAGGAGACACAAGAGATGTGGGTTCAATCCCTGGGTCGGGAAGATCCCCTGGAGTAGGAAATGGCAACCCACCCCAGTATTCTTGCCTGCAGAATTCCATGGACAGGGGTGTCTAGCGGGCAACAGCCCACGGGGTCGCAAAGAGCCGGACACGACTGAGTGCACACACACACACATGAAATAGACAACACGTGAGAAGCTACCATATACACAGGGAAATAGTGCTCTGTGGGGCCCTAAATTAGAAGGAAATTCAAAAAAGAAGGGATATATGTATACATATAGCTGATTCACTTTGCTGTACAACACTGTAAAGCAACTATACTCCAATATAAAATAATCAAAAATAAAATAAAAAGCACAAAATACACATGTGTAGTCACTTCCCTGCATACGTTACTGGCTTGTCAAGGAAAGGGACTAACCTTCCCTGGGCGCCTACTCAGTGCTGAGCTTCATACTGTAGGGGGCTATATAATTATCACCCAAACAGAACAGTTCCGAGAGTAAAAGGAAACATACTACATAGTAATTACGCAAGGATAAGAAACTGTACTGAGACCATCTCCCTGGTCAACCAGAATGCACGCCCCCGCCCCAATCTCTACACAGCTCATAACACAGTCTTGAAGAACTCCAAGGACAATAGGCCCACTAACCCACCCTGGCCTTTCCGCATATGGCACAACATTATTATTCCACTCCAGTGATATACCTGTGTTTATCTTTCAGCTCTAATTTTAGCACAGCAGAAAAGCCCATTCATTGCTATCGAGAAAGTTTCCTCTTGAATCTGCATGTGGGGCTCTGAGCTGGCTTGGTGGCTCCACAGGCTTGCCAATGGGCCCTAACCTGTCCACCTCCTGGGCAGTAAAGATCTGAGCGGGCACCGTGGAAGTGCTTCAGCCCCTGATGAGCACCCTGCCCTTATTCCTGTCCTGTGTGATGCTCAGGTCCGTGAGGGAATGAATGAGCTCAAATCCCCCTCCAAAGAGAAAGCCACCATCAGGCTGGCTAACACGTTCCTGCTGTCCCCTCCACTGGCTGCGAAAAGCAAGTTTTTACACCACTAACTGAAATTCTACTTAAAGATGCCTATGTTTGCATCTTAACTTCAAGACCAGCGCTGTTGTAAAGCTCCTAACAAATGTTTTAGTCTAAGAACTATCCTTTCATCATGACTGGTCACCATGCCCTGGGCTTTAGGGTAGACAGATTATAAACTGGATATGTGGAATAGAGGAGAAAACACTGAAAACAGGACCTAAGTCTGGCTTAGCCACTTCTTGATCAAATTCGTAACAATGTATTGACCAGAGACATATTAGTACATTCTTTGTTACCTGAATGTTATTGACTGGAGTGTTTCAATATGCATTTATATAACAAATCATCAGCCACAGGCATTAGTTTCTGCAAAAATCCACACCCCCCCCAAACAATAATGTGTTAACATTACTGGACTTCTATTTCCTTCTTTCTGCAAGGGAGCAATCTTACTCAGTGTTATCTTAGGGTATTGCCATGAAAATTAAAATGTAATAATGCATGTGAAAGCTCTCTGAAAAAAGCTCTACAAACACATTGGCAATGCAAATTTGCAGGTGAGAGGACAACTGCACAGAATAATAGGAGCTCCAGCTGGGAATTCTGCTAATTGCAATTTGAACTCCTGTATCCTATTCTCTCAATGCAGTTATGAGCTAACAAAAAAGCTTGCTCAGGAACTAAGAATGTGGTTGGGTGAATGGACGGAAAGACACTGAAAGAGAGGGACCATTTTCTAGACATAAACAATTGGAGAAGTACATATTTGAACTTATTTGAATTTGAACCATAACTCAAATCCAAATAAAAGGCTTTGGACATACCATTATCATGACATGAAGAGTTCATATTTTTCTACCATCCAACAAGCCAACTTTTAAGGCCGTATTTTCAAGCTTTTCCCTCTATAAATATCTATCTGAACTGAGTTTGGGTTAGACGCATAATCTTTTTTTTTCTTTTTTAAAAAAATTAATTTATTTTAATTTGGAGGCTAATTACTTTACAGTATTGTAGTGGTTTTTGCCATACATTGACATGAATCAGCCACGGGTGTACATGTCTTCCCCATCCTGAACCCGCCTCCCACCTCCCTCCCCATCCCATCCCTCAGGGTCATCCCAGTGCTCTGGCCCTGAGCACCCAGTCTCATGCCTCAAACCTGGACTGGCGATCTATTTCACATATGGTAATATACATGTTTCAGTGCTAGAACAGACTTTTGGACTCTGTGGGAGAAGACGAGGGTGGGATGATTTGAGAGAATAGCATTGAAACATAAAGTAATCTTTAAGACCAAAGCCATGATTCCTGGAACTACCTGCAGTCCCAGAAAAGAGCCCCTATGAGAGCCTGGTCTGGCAATAGGCAGAGAGAGGACCCGTACCCCAGGGCTGTTCCTCCACCTAATCTTCACATTGGGCTGAACTTGTTATTCCTGAATTTTCACAAATGCCTTTTGCACATTGGTGGCTTTAACAGATGGTTTTTCCTCGTGCCTACGGACGGTGAGTTTTCCTTAGCAAGTGGACACATGAATGTTACTGTAGTAGACAGAGGCCTAATTTGGCCACCAGCATCTCCTCCCACCATCGTGTGTACATGTCACCCTGCACGCCAAGAAGTGGAGTCCGTTTCTCCTCCCTGTGAGTCTGGGTTGACCTTGTGACTAGCTCTGACCAGCAGAGGGTGATGGGAATGATGTTCACTCTGGGACTCTGGAGCCTGGGTCTCAAGAGAACCATCAACTGCTGCGTGTTCCCTAGGGAGCCAGCCTCCCTATAAGAAGTCTGGCTACCCTGAGACAACCATGCTGTGAGGAAGCCCAAGCCAGACATGGAGAGGGATCACAATGGAAGAACACGAGGTGTGAGGCCTATGAGGGAAGGCTTCTTGGACCTTCTGGCCCAAGCCAACCCAGTCAGCAGCTGAGAGCAGCTAAACAAATAGTCCCATTTGACGCTGCATGAAGCAGAATCATCACCCAGCCAAGCGCTGCCCAAATCACAGAATCATGAGAAATAACAATAAGTCACTATTGTGTGAAGACATCAAGTTTTGGGGTGGGTTCGTTGTGCTGTGTCCTCAGTCATGTCCAGTTCTTTGTGACCCCATGGACTGTAGCCCACCAGGCTCCTCTGCCCATGGAATTTTCCATGCAAGAATACTGCAGTCAGTTGCCATTCCTTCTCCAGGGGATCTTCCCTACCCAGGGATCAAACCTGCATCTCTTGTGTCTTCTGCATTGGCCAGTGGAGTCTTTACCACTGCACCACCAGGGCAGCCTACAGGGTGGGTTTGTTAGGCTGCAGTAGAACAGAACCAGCAAGGTCTCTTCATTCTACCACAAAAAAAGAACACTCAGCAATACTGACATAAAAGACATCGTCAGCCATGTAGACAGAGAACTGCAAACCCTTCTGTGAAGCAAACAGCTGAAATCTTGTATTCAGCAGCAGTCTTGGGAAGTGAAATGTCTTTCATGCGCCCCTTCTTCCCACTTTACTTAATAAACCCTCTTCCGAAGCATCTGCCACCAGCTCTGCTGGTGTAGACTTGGAGGCCTAAGTTCCAGCCCTCACTTTTGCTCTACTGACTTACTCTGAGCTTTGGGCAATGTTTCAGTCCCTACGGCCTGTTTCCCATCTATAACGTAGAGATGATAGCACCTGCTCTATTTACTCTACAGAATTCTTGTCGTAACCAAGTGAGGTAGAATTTGTTAAATGAGCTTTGAAAGGTATGATGCGAATTTTCTCCCAGCTGTCATTTCATAACTATCTTTTCAAATTGAAAATATTTTAAAAGCTATAAAGACAAAGTGTCAGTCAGTCAGTTGGGTTTGACTCTTTGCGACCCCATGGACTAGCCCACCAGGCTCCTCTGTCCATTGAATTCTCCAGGCAAGAATACTGCAGTGGGTAGCCATTCCCTTCTCTAAGGGATGTTCCCAACCCAGAGATAGAACCTGGGTCTCCTGTAGGGCAGGCAGATTCTTTACCATCTGAGCTACCAGGGTGCATGTCTCAAAAAACCCTGCAATTTATGGGTGTCACCACCAGGTGGCAATCCATCCCAAAAGTAAAGATTTAAATGAAAAATGAGCTTCATATTCCCAGGAATGCATAGAAGCACTTGCCTGCAGTGACTGTACTAATACGTCTCCTACTCAATAACTGTTGTCAGAGTAACTCTAAATTCTGTAACTGGGAATCCCAACCATTTTTCACCCTCAACAGCTCACGGGAGTTCTCTAGAGCAGGCTCCAAGTCACCCACCTGAAGAAGTGAGCTCTTAGCAGAGAATGGACTCAGCCACCTCTGCTCATCCCTTTGGTCAGACCCAGGAACCCACATACTTCACGTGGCTTAAAGTATGTTCAAAGGGAGGAACTGAGGCTTCTAGCCAATAGCCACACATGAACTTGACCCCTCCTTCTCCCTCCCAGGGCAAGTCTCCAGATGTCTGTGACCCCAGCCAACATCTTGACTACAACCTCACCATAGACCCTAAACTAGATGTACTCAGCCAAGCCACTTCCAAATTCTGGACCCATAACAACTATAAAATAACAAATGCTTGCCATTTTAAGCTTTCAAATTGGGGAATCATTTTTTGCACAGCAACAGATAATTAATACATCCTGTTTCCTCACTTTTTAAGTAAAAACACTAGTGCATCTTGGTACACTGAGAAGACCCAGAACAAATATGCAGACTATGACCCTTATCACTCACAGAGTAAAGGAGGAATAAATGCGTCAAGCATTCCTATCCAGCCAGTATAAGGCAAAAGGCCCCATGAGCAGCATAAAGGCAGACACGTTCCAATAACAAGTTGACTCGGAGCTAAAGGGAATTCAGGCACCCAGATCAAGCATACAGTTAGACAAAAGCTGCTGTGTGATGGAAAATGCAAAGCAAGAGGGTGCTAGGAAAGTTCAATGATATGTTTACGTTCCTGACTTGAAGGTTTATTAAGCATCTGACTGGCACATTCAATGTCATTAGAGAATTAAACAATTTGTATTCTAATGCTGGTCCACTGGGGCTTCCCAGGTGGCACTGGTGGTAAAGGACCCATCTGCCATGCAGCAGATATAAGAGATGTGGGTTCGATCCCTGGGTTGGGAAGATCCCCTGGAGGAGAGCATGGCAACCCACTCCAGTATTCTTGCCTGGAGAATCCCATGGACAGAGGAGCCTGGTGGGCTATGGTCCATAGGGTGGCAAAGAGACACAACTGAATCGACTTAGCACGCACACAGGTCCACTGGGCAGGGCCGACAGTAAACACCATGAAAGAGAAAGAAAGCAGAGCCCCCTCAAGTGGCCTAAGTACAGACTTTCAGGATGGTACCCACTACATGGTGAGTTTCCTTCAGAGACAAACAGCAGATGGAATCAGGATAAAAGCAGCTCTGCCTTAACTAGCCAAAAGTCAAGGAAAATCTGCCTGGACATTCGGCAAACCTTTTTAGCAGCCCTCCAGCAAGAAGAATCCCAGTTGGCCATGTCACCAGCAAAAAGCCTGGGACAGCCCTCACTGAAGAATTCAGGTTGTGCCTCTTTGGACAGCATCCAGTGACCAGAGCAAACACCAACCGAGGGTCACGCTAGTCCTTTCTTTCTGCTCTTAGTCTTACAATCTGAGGCAGGCTGCCAGCAATTCATTCTGCAATCGAGTCTCACATCTACCGTGTTGGTGTGAAGCAGCAAAGCCACCTCGGCATTGATGACCTGTAAATCTTGATGCCATTACCTCACAGCACAGACTGCTCACTGATGCTGGTCATCAATCTACTTAAGGGGACCGCTGCCTCCCCAGCAGCAGCCCACTCAGAGCTTCTGAGGGAGCCCCTCACTCAGCCGATGGTGAAACCCGACAACCTGCAGGAGGAAGAGGTGCAAAGGGGAGAAGGAGCCTCCAACATCCCTGGAAGGCTCTCTGGGTCCTGACAAGACTTGTAGGAATTGATTTCCTCAAGAGCCACTTGTTGGAGATGGATCAATTACGATGAGTTGAAGAGCCCTATGAGAGGAAACCACAGATCAAATTTTCATTACCAGATGAAGTATGAAGGACCACAGGCAGAATCCACCAGTGTTGATTTTTTTTTTAAGATGGGTCAGGGACAGATGAGAGTGTGCTCTTTACCCAAGCACTAGCTCACTGCAGCCCTCTTTGGGGTTTCCTTCATGCACAATTCCTTAACTACTGAGGTGGGCATGCATGGGTCTTATCTGCTTTGAACATCCCTTTTCCTCCATGATGCCCAGCACTCAAGCCATCTCCAGGGTACTAGGAATTTAGGCAACTGTCCTGGGTAAGTCCCCAAACCAAAGGGCAGGGAGGTGGGGGAAGACAGCTGCCAGCAGGTGGCTGGACTAAGACTCAGATTTGGAATCTGTTCTCAAGGTGGGAGCAAGAGAGGGAAGAGTGACTCCCAGTTAGAGCCAAAAAGGAAAAACTCAGACAGACAACACGCAGAGACCATCCCTCCCTGACCTCATCCAGACTAAACAGTTGGAAATGTCTGATCCCTTCCACACAGGCCCTTCATGTGGGGCTCACCTGTTCTAAGGTTGCCCTTGATGTTTATTTTAACTTAATTTTCCTTGAAACACAGCATCTCTATAGGGGAAGCACAAGACTGATTGCCTGGTTCCACTCTAAAAGCACACACAGCAGACACTCAAGAAATCAGCTAATACACCCACTGGAAATGACTTCGAGTGTCTGAAATACTGAGCAGAGGCAAAGGGTGATGTAAGGACAGGTGATGTAAAGGTCACATCCCCTGTGGCCTCATCACTTCCCAGGGGGACTCCCATGACAGTCTCCCGTGCCTCCTGCAGGCGCTTGCTCCCTGCAGCCCGTTTTCCAACTGGCAGGCGAAGCTGATGGTGTTACTTGCCTACTTAAAACCCCTCAGTGACTGTCCTGGCTTTTGGATCAGCCCAGACTCTTCCATGTGGAAAACAGGCACCCCCGGGATCCACCCCCTGCCTGCCTGTCCAGACTAAGCTCTCTGCTCCCCATCAATCACCCTAAACCACATGGGGCTCCCCACACCAGGCTTGCTCATCTTCCTGCTCATCTTTGCTCACGCTGCCCCTGGAACTCTGCCCCACCTTCTTCACCTGGCAGTCCCCCAGTCATCCCCCAGGATCCCACCCCAGAATCACCTACTCCTGGAAGCCAACCCTGAGCCACACTCCTCCTGCTCATGTGTGTCCCAACAGAGCCCGGGCACTCCTTCCAGTAAGTGGTCAGTACTGTGCTTGTCCCTTTACTGCTGTGTCACCCACCCCCCCAAGACAAGCTGCTCAGTGAAGAACTACATCTTCCTCTTCCTTGTAGCAACAAGGCTTGCACAACACCTGGCAAGTAGACATAATTTTAAAAAATCAATTAACCTATCAATCTTACAGTTGGAGGTCATTTCAATTGATCCTGTAACCATTAGGTAAATTTGCAGCAATCAAGTAACGTCCTTTTGCTAAATCACACAGGTGCCATCTGGGTCCTTCCTCCTACATCACACATGCAAGTGCTTGGCCCCACCCCTGCCCGACCAAATCAGAAAATCTGGGAGCTGCCCCAGTGATCTGTAGTTTAACACAACTCCAGGGGATTCTGATCCACTCGAGTTTCAGCATCAGTGCCCTAGAGCCTTCAAAGACCAACAGGAGGGAGGGTTCAGATTTTGCCCTGTAAGCATCTGCGGTGAACTCCCTGCCTGGCAGTCTCCCCCTTTCCAGGGTGGTGGAGCCTCTCCAAGGCTGAAAGCAGCTGCATTCACCGGGTCCAGATGCGGAAATACTTCCCCTCCCAGTACCCCTTGGACTAATCGAGAGTCACCTAGGGAACAAAGGAAACCAGGCAACTCTGTGCTTCGGGCTCCGGAGAGCTCTCCCTAGCCCTGGGCGGGCGGGCGGGCTGGGAGGGCCCTCGCAGACGCTGGCTGCCCGGGACAGAGTTCACCTCAGGCTGAATCCAGGGCTGGAGCACTGAGATCTCACAAAAGCCAGTTTCTGGCTGTTTTTCTTTAAAACACAACGTGGGACACATCAGGAGTGTGACAGGCAAATCACCCTGCCCATCACAAGCAGATATAATGGAATCGAGCAATTAGGAAGATCTTGGCTGTCAGTTTCAGCTGGAAGTTTCACTGGCGGCCACAACAAAGGCTATGGTTGTGAGCTGAATTGATGAGGTTTTTGACACCCTACTCTCCCCCCAAATCACTGCATCATATATTCAGGCCTGCAGAAAGGCCCGAAGAACAAGGAATGTACAATTTTTCAGCACTGACTTTTCTTATAAATTCTTCTATCTAGTTTTCATTTCAGAGTGAACCATTTTTCTTGAGAACCAACTATGCACAAGGTAGCCAGGTCTCGCTCACTAACCTAGTAGATTGCAACCTTGACTGCATATCAGAATCACATGGCAGGGAGAAGCGGGTTGAAAAGACTCTGATGACTAGACAAGACCCCAGGCCAATTAAACCAGAGTGTCTGGAGTCAGACCCAGGCGTCAGCAATTTGGTGAACCATGGTTTTAAATAATATGGATGTCTGGACTCCATCCCAAACCATGTAAACCAGAATCTCAAGAGCTGGAGCCTGGGCATGTATGTATAAGGGCTAACAAAGTGCTAGTCACTCAGTTGTGTTCGACTGTTTGCAACCCCACTGGCTGTAGCCCACCAGGCTCCTCTGTCCCTGGGATTCTCCAGGCAGGAATACAGGAGTGGGTAGCCATTCCCATCTCCAGGGGATCTTCCCAGCCGGGATCAAACCCAGGTATCCTGCTCTGTAGGCAGATTCTTTACCATCTGAGCCACCACAGAAGCCCTGTATGTTTATTATGCATATGGGTATATTCACATGCACATACATGCTTATACACACATGCATTTGAATACACATGTGTGCATATGCTTATGGTTATATACACATGCATACATATATGTATACATACATATACACATACACACATGTACAAACATACATATATACTCCAGGTGATTCTAATATAGTCAGTCAAGGCTGAGAACCACTTCACAGACCACTAATTCCCAAATTTGACTGCACTTTTAGAATTCTCTTTTCAACTATTCCAAACCTTAGGCCACATCCCAAACCAGTTGGATCACAAGCTCAATCGAGGGTGGTGGACTGGACACAGACCTCAGTGATTTTTGAGGGTCCCTAGATGATTCCAAAATGCAGACAAGTTTGGAGAGCACAGCACAGACTCCAACCTCCAGAAAAGCTGGGCCGGTCTTCTGTGATTTTTACCGTAACTCTCCTACAGCACCTACCGTAAATATTTGTTGAACTGAATTGAATTTTTAGAGATGTCTGTTCCCCTGATGTCTTTTACAACTATGCCTTCTGGAGCTGGTGCCTTTGAGGACTGTATGAATCCAATAGGAGGTGGCACAAAAAAGAACGTACTTCATAAAAAGACGTTCTGTCTCATTAGTGAATCCGATGCCCAGGGCTCCCCCAGTCCTCACACTTTTGATACTGTCGCCCTATTTGGGATTTATCCTTCTGTTTCTCCTCTGCAAAGCTTCAGACAAAAAAAAGGGGGGGGGTGCTTTCCAGCTCCGTTCTCAGCATATTTGAAAACTGGGAATCACTTTTGGGCACTCAGGTACCCAGGGGTGAATTTAGGAACTGGAGGACTCGTCACTCCTCATTTAAGAGGAGAACAAGTGGCTTATTCACCAAGCCAGGAATGTCTTGCATTTTAAAAGCCAGCAAGTAAGATAGAAAACACTATTAATTCCTCATTCACAACTTTGATGCTATGCACCTAGATTTACCCACAAGCGAGGGTGATTTGACTCTATTGTAAATGCTCAAGGTGGGATTACTTATCATCTAAAAGATTCCTAGTCCCAATCCTTTTGTGGAAATTCTGGCATGTATATACCAAGTTTGCTTTAAAAGGAAGTAAACTGCAAAATCATTCACTAAAACATGGAAAAATCAGCTCAATACCTCATTTTGAGGTTACCACTTCATGGTTACTGCGTTAAGTGTGACCTATCTTTTGCCCACATTGACCATTCATCTAAATGCTTGATGACCAGAAGAATAAGTGTCTGTAATGACTGCTGCAGCAGGAGCCGGGCTGGGCTGAAAGAGAACCGTCCTCTGATACCAAGTCACCTCTCACTCCCTGTGTGATCTTGAGCCACTTATTTGATCTTCAGGTTCCTCATTTCTAAAACAAAATAAATACTCACAAAGATGGTTTTCTTCCAGCTCAAATATTATGTGGCTTGAATTCTCTTGTGGACAATGATATTAGTCTTGTGGAAATGGCTTTTACTATTTTGTTTTCCTAAAAATGGATTATTATGTAGGAGAAAGTACCTTGAGTATCCAATTCCATAAAACAAAGATTAAGAACTAATATATGCATCAAATGGACCAGACACAGAAAGGCTAGAGAAAGAAGAGAGATAGCCTAGGGTGATAAAAATTAATGAGGAAAACAATTACACATCTAACCATGATATAAGACAGAATGAAATAGATGCTTATGGCATGAAACCGGAGAGGAGACAGCTTGGAATATTTTTTTAATGTCCAAAATAAATGGCCAAGTTCTTTCTACAAGGGTTAAAGGCACACTGAACTTGACTTCTAGTTCTGAACTTCATGGGTAGTGAACATGGCACCCCTGATAAGTCACCTATCTTTCTTAAGCTTCAGTCTTTTCACCTGTAAAATGGGAATCATATAATACCAGTCCAACATACTGGACAGTGCCATTGTCAGGCTCAAAGGAAACACAGGCATGAGAGGGATTGAAAATATGCTACATAAGATAAGTTACACAAAAGCATGGAGGATGACATAACTGAGTCGATATAGACTTGGGTCTGATGACTCATAAAAGCTAGAATTTCCACTGAGAAAGGAATCCAGAGGTTAAATTCAGAGCTGCAGGATCTCGTATACAGTGGCTTCTTCTCTGTTTTCTACTTTCTTAATTTTCCCCCATATTTACATATTAAATAAAAATATAGGTTCATGCTAAAAATTAAATAGTACGGAGAACTATGAAATTTAAAATTCTCTTCCCTCACCTCTACTTCTGCTTCACTGACTACGCTCAAGCCTTTGACTGTGTGGATCACAACAAACTATGGAAAATTCTTCAAGAGGTGGGAATACCAACCACCTTACCTGCCTCCTGTGAAATCTGTATGCAGGTCAAGAAGCAACAGTTAGAACCTGACATGGAACAACGGATTGATTCTAAATTGGGAAAGGAGTTATGTTAAGGCTGTATATTGCCATCTTGCTTATTTAACTTATTTGCAGAGTATATTGTGTGAAATGCCAGGGTGGATGAAGCTCAAGCCAGAATCAAGATTGCAGGGAGAAATATCAGTAACCTCAGATATGTAGATGACACCACCTTTAAGGCAGAAAGTGAAGAGGAACTAAAGAGCCTCTTGATGAAGGTGAGAGAGGAAGTGAAAAAGCTGGCTTAAAACTCAACATGTAAGATCATGGCATCCAGTCCCATCACTTCATGGCAAATAGATGGGGAAACAATGGAAACAGTGACAGACTTTATTTTCTTGGGCTCCAAAATCACTGCAGATGGTGACTGCAGCCATGAAATTAAAAGATGCTTACTCCTTGGAAGACAAGCTAAGACCAACCTAGACAGCATATTAAAAAGCAGAGACATTACTTGGTCAACAAAGGTCTGTCTAGTTGAAGCTATGGTTTTTCCAGTGGTCATGCATGGATGTGAGAGTTGGACTATAAAGAATGCTGAGCGCTGAAGAACTGATGCTTTTGAACTGTGGTGTTGGAGAAGACTCTTGAGAGTCCCTTGGACTGCAAGGAGATCCAACCAGTCCATCCTAAAGGAGATCAGTCCTGGGTGTTCATTGGAAGGACTGATGCTGAAGCTGAAGTTCCAATGCTTTGGCCATGTGATGCAAAGAGCCAACTCACTGGAAAAGACCCTGATGCTGGGAAAGATTGAAGGCAGGTGGAGAAGGGGACGACAGAGGATGAGATGGTTGGATGGCATCACCTACTCAATGGACATAAGTTTGAGCAAGCTCTGGGAGATGGTGAAGGACAGGGAAGCCTGGTATGCTGCAGTCCATGGGGTTGCAAGAGTCGGACATGACTGAGCAACTGAACACCACCACCTGTGTAACCAGTTACTTCTTACTTTGCCACTACTCACAATGTCTCATGTGTCCTTCCAGAAACAAAGCTTATGATTACACCATAATCAAAACTACGTATGTATATATTCCTGATTCTACTCCCTGTGTCTATAACTATCCACCTCCTTTTCTAGGTATCCATTACTGGACAGGAAAGATCTTATTTCAAACAATCTCAGTTTAAGACAATATAGTTTTAGATTACTGAAATCTGACATAGCTTCGAGTGGTGATAATTAAATAATAATGCTCTTATTATTTCTTACCAATAGAAAAGGTGGAACAGAAGACAAGAAGGTTATTTAATATATTGTCGTGGCAGTGGTGGTTTAGTCGCTAAATCCTCAACTCAGGAGTGCAGAGCAAAACAGTATTGTTTGTTGGTGAAATAAAATTCAGCTGCTAAAGGACCTATACATAGATCTTTGCTTCTGGGGATCTGTTTCTGAATAAATCAGAGAGAGAAGTCAAAGGATTTTTTTTTTTTTTTTTTTACCTCCTCCTATTCTTTAAATGCATTTCAGGTTCAAAGACTGCTCATAAAAAGGGGGTTGTCAGGATTAACAAATTCAGTGAAAGACTCCTGAAGAATGAAAGCATGCACAAAAATTTAGAAATAAGACATCAAGCTTTTAACTAAAATAATAAACTATGAGCATTTTCCTGCTGGACTCCTACTCCTTATTGCCCTTCATCTAGAGACCTAACAAAATTAGTTAAGGATCTAAGCCTTTTATTTGTCTTTAATTTCCATTCAGCTCAAGAAAACGATAAAGTATAGGAAAATTTTTACAGTTATTTAGGCCACGACATGCCCAGAACTATTTACTAGACAAATTCTCACAGTGCAGAAAAAGAAAATTCTCTCTTTACTCTGTATACCCTAAAGTTCTCCCTGTCCATTTGATGGCCTGTATTTCACTGGCTTTATTACACAGCAGATATGTGGGTTGTTAGAGTCAAGACATTTTTCATTTTTGCTCCTTCTTTCTGGAAAGCTCAAAACAGTCACTATGGTTACTCTATTGTTAACATACTTCTCATCTCCTCTTCTAAGTGGTATACTGCAATCATCTCCCTTATTCTCTTCCTACCAATATAATCATTGCAGATTTCTGAATTTCTCTGTCCCTTTTATTTATGTTGAAAGAGCTATCACACTTTACTGTTCTGAGTCTTCTAAAAAGTTCTGACTATTTGGTAAAAAGTTTGGTAAAAGGTACTATGGCTACTGGGGCTTCCCAGGTGGCCCTAGTGGTAAAGAACCCACCTGCCAATGCTGGAGACAGAAGAGATGCGGGTTCGATCCCTGGGTCAGGAAGATCCCCTGGAGGAGGGCAGGGCAACCCACTCCGGTATTTTTGCCTGGAGAATCCCACGGACAGAGGAGACTGGCGGGCTACAGTCCATAGGGCCGCCAAGAGTTGGACACAACTGAAGCGACGTAGCTCTCACGCACACCATCACAGACACGTTCTGAAGGCAGTGTGCAGCTCTCTATGACAAGTACAGGAATTTGCTCAGCTGACTCTGTCGGAACTTCCCGTGGTTCTACACATGTTATTGAAATCACAGCATATTATCTCTTATTAGCAGACAAAACGGTCTCAAAATGGCTGGGAAAAACCTCAGCTTCAAATAAGTGGAAAATCTGATGTTAGAGATATATGAATATGGCCTTGATGTCAAAATAATTATACCTCTTTAGAAAAATCAGCTTAAGAGTCTAAGTTACTGGTAAATAAAGGAAGCTGGATTGTACCGAAATGAATCATGCTGAAGGAATTAATTCACTTCCTTTCAGGCTCAAGAGTTTTCAGATGTCTTGATTCATAAGTTCTTATGGTTGGTGGGGTTTTCTAGTAGTTCTGCCTCCAAAAATAATCATGAGGGGGGCACATTTTCTGGGAGAATAGAAAATGTGTTTCTTCAAAATTAATTAAGTCATTTATCATTTCTTCCAAAGGGATCAGTTACAATCTAGAATTACTCAGGAGTGGACTTGTTGCTTAAGGACAGTTATTCTTTTAATTATCTTTTAAAAATATTTGTGTATTTATCAGTTTATCTCTTTGGCTGCTCTGGGTCTCAGTTGCAACGTGTGGGATCTAGTTACCTGACCAGGGATCGAACCCAAGCCTCCTGCATTGGGAGTGCAGAGTCTGAGCCACTGGACCACCAGGGAAGTCCCTAAGGACAGTTATTAAAAGCTAATTGGAGGGTTTCCATCTCTAGAAATATGCATAGTTATATGCAATATGTTACAATAGTTATATGTAATCTTTCCTACGTGTGAAATATTGTAAAAGTAAATGAAAATCCAAATAAGCTGAATAAATCATCATGGAATACACAAAAGGTAAGAGGTGGTCTCTGAACAGGTGGTGGGGGTACCCTATCCCCACCACACAAGCCTTTCTAGAAGGACAGATCCCTGATAACATACCTTTCATCACTACACCCAATGGCTACACTTCTGACCTGCAGTCCCCTGGGCAGAAGCAATTTTCTGAGAGGACAGTTCTAAGGTTTTCAGGGAAAAAAAAAAATAAGATCCCCAAATAAACACAAGAGCCCTCCCCCTTCAAAAAAACCAAAGGAGGCTCTGGTTTGGTGGGAGGGAGGGCTTCCTGCCATTCTGTGCCCTTTCACCCAACCTTTTCAAACTCAATACAGAGTTTGAAACCCATGGTAAATTTCTCTGGCTTCATGAAAGCTGCTGGGAAAACATCTATAAGGGTTGGATTGAGGCAGGGGGAAAATACAATTGGCAGCTGATTTTGAGAAAACATAGGTAACCATATGCCTTTGAGAGGCCAGAAAGGAACACAGAGCTTCTTTTGAAAAATAAGATTTAAGAAGAGTCCTCTGGAAAGGCCACCCCGAGCCTTGTGGACACAACAGGTCAGTTTCCGCAAGGAGTAGCCTCGGCCAGGGGTGAGAAATTCCGCTTTCCAAATGAAATGCTGGGGCCCATGCTGAAGGGAAGAAATCTCACCTAGCTCAAATATGGTCTAGTTTTTTGTTTTACTTCCTAACAGTTGCTGGAACACAAAGCATCTTGCTCCCTCATCAGGGTCCTTGGTCCTAAATCCCCATCTCTCTGCAGGACAGTATGAATGAGAAGGAAGAAGCCGAATGGAAACATGACTGATGGGGATCCAGAAGCAACTCCTAGAACCGTTTTCTCTGCCAAGTCACCCACTTTATTAAGAAAAGCCTGAGGAATTCGTCTCTTTTATATAGGGAAATATATCTATATTTAGCTATATCCAGTTTGTGGAAATGTATTCATCCCAACCTCCACTTTCCAGTTACAATCCAGATGACATACTAGGAGTGGATGGAGGAAGTTCCCTAACCATGAGCTAGCAAAGAGAAGCTGGTATTCCATGCTCTCCCATCAGTCTCTAAGACAGATGAGATTCACTACTGCCTCCTTCCGACAGTGATAAACTGCATAATTAGAACCAACCTTCCCAGTGACCACAACAAAGAAACCCAGATGAAATGCTTTAATTATTCCTAGAAGTTTCCCAGGTGGCGCTGTGATTAAAGAATCCAACTGCCAATGTAGGGGATGTGAGAGACTGGAATCTGATCCCTGGGTCAGGAAGATCCCCTGGAGGAGAACACGGCAGCCCACTCCAGCATTCTTGCCTGGAGAAGCCCATGGACAGGGGAGCCCGGTGGGCTACAGTCCATGGGGATGCAAAGAGTCGGACACGACTGAGCGTCTGAGCACACAGCACACAAAAGTATCAAAGAGCTTACAACAGAGAGGGGGATTCAGGCTTCAGATCTGGAATATGAGCCTGAGATGTGGCCCTAGGTCTTAGAAGCCACTCTTACCGAGTTGGGGAGAATCTGTGAAGCAGGAAGAGAGAACTGGAAAGCTGAGCATCACCTTCACAGCCTCACAGGGTCAGGGACCCAGAGCATCCGCAAGGTTAAAGCCTGACAAGCCTGTGGTTGGGCGTGACTAAGCCCTACAAGTAAGAGAAAACAAAAAGTAAACTTCCAGTCATCTGAATGCCCTAGAAAATCTCAAGTGCCCAAATTGATCTGGGATTGCTGATACCCGGAAAGCCGGCAGAGGTTGTTTAAAAGGCTCTCTAGAACTCTTGTCATGTTTAGTATCATTCAAAGCCTCAGATTACTTCATTTCATCAACCTTCAGTACTGCTAATTATATGATGCTCTATTTTTTTTTAGGTATGAGCCAATGAAAAAGGGGAAAATGCTACCAACTGTAAACATACATGTCGATCAACTGTAAATTACATCTGAATTTCAGAGATTAAAATGTGAAAAAAAATGCACTTAATTGATGAAATATGGTATTTATACAAATATTTTTTTTCAAAACCACATCTAACACACATTCAAAGATAACAAGGCACACGAGGAGATACAATGACATAAATACAAACCAACATGAGAATTAGGACAAACACCAAACAGAAGAAACAGACATATCCCAGATGGAAAAATTACCAGACACAGAATGTAAGACAATGATACAGTACATAACTGTGCTCATGGTGATAGAAATTGGGCTTAAAATTTTCAGAACAAGGAACCAGGACTATATAAAGTAACATTAAAGATCTGAAAAAGAGCTAAAAATTCTAGAACTGAAATTCAGTAACTGAAATTAAGAATGCAACAGATGGATTTAACTGCAGATTAGACCCAGCTGAAGAGACACCGTGAGACTTAGAAGATAGGTCAGAAGAACTACCAGATGTAGCTAGGAGATATAAAAAGGATGGAGAAGCAGAAGAGCGGCTAAGAGACATAAAAGTTAAGAAAACGTTTAAGGTAACAAAATTACCTTACAACACAAAGTTCTCCCAGTAATAGGCAGTGGAGTAAATAAAAAGTTGCTAGTTTTCCTAAACCCAGCTTCCTCAAAGACTCATGGAGGCAGATCACTTTGGGGAAGACTCAGAGGTTGGAAACAATGGTTGAAAGTTATAATGCTGTGGACTTCCCTGGCAGTCCCGTGGTTTAGAATCCACCGCCAATGCAGGGGACACAGGTTCGATCCCTGGTCCAGGAAGATTCCATATGCCATGGGGCAACTAAGCCCGTGTGCCACAACTACTGAGCCCATACGCCCTACAGCCTGTGCTCTTCAACAAGAGAAGCAACAAGAAGTCCATGCACTGCAACTAGAGAAAGTCGACACATAGCAATAAAGACCCAGCACAGCCAAAAATAAATAGATTCAATATTGTGATTTACAAGGAACATGTATCTGCCTATTCCGATGAACAAAATATGTTTTCCATATATATGGTCTTCATATCAATGGTTCCTGGCTCATAGCTCCCCAAACCCTTGGAATTTCCTGAGCCATATATGCAATGGCAATATCTTTTGTTAACAATATTGTCCTTTGTCCTCAGATCCTGACATTGCTTCAGAGCCAGAAAGGTGAAATGGGTGTCTCTGTGTTCATAATAAACCCCATTCCAGCACACCTGGGTTTGTATTCATGAGGTGATTTTGGAAAGTACCTAGGGATGGGGGCTGGTCGTCAAGGAAACCAACCATGGAAAAAGAGATGGAACTTTCAGTCCCACTCCCTGATTTCCAGGTTGGGGCGAGGAGCTGGAGATTGAATCAACCATCAGTGGCTGGTGATTTAACCAATAATGCCTTTGTAATGAAGCCTCCATAAAAATCCAAAAGGTTTGGAGAGCTTCCAGGTTGGAGAACAAGAATGCTTCCATATGCCACCATGCCGGGCCCCAAACTCCACAAGGACAGAACCTCCTATGTTAAGCCCTCACCCTGGCTAGCTCTTCATCTGGCTATTGATTTGCATACTTTAATATCCTTCGTAATAAAACAGTAATCTAGAGAGTAAATGGCTTTTCCTATGTCTGTGACCACTCTAGCAAATTAATTGAACTCAAGGAGGGAGTCATGAGAACCTCTGATTTAACTTCCCTGGTGGCTCAGACAGTTAAGAGTCTGCCTGCAAAGTGGGAGACCCAGGTTCAATCCCTGGGTTGGGAAGATTCCCCTGGAGAAGGAAACGGCAACCCACTCCAGTATTCTTGCCTGGAGAATTCCATGGACAGAGCCTGGAGGGCCACAGTCCATGGGGTCACAAAGAGTCAGACATGACTAAGCGACTAACACTTTTCACTTTTGTCAGAGACACAGGTGACAACCTGGCCTGAGACTGGAGCTGGAGGGCAGTCTTGTGGGACTGAGCCCATAACCCATCAGATCTGATGCTATCTCAGGTAGAGGGTTAGACTCAAGTTGAACCTCAGGACACCCAGCTGGTGTCACAGAGGATTTATCAGATGTGTGGCAAAAACCCCATGTATGCTGGAATTGGTGATCAGAACCCTTTAAAAGGTATATGGGACCATGGTTATTTTACCTCTCTGTGTATCACTCTCCTCATATCTAAATGGATATAGTAAAACAGTACTCACTTCACAAAGTAAGGATTGAGAACTCAGTGCCTGGGAAGCACTGAATAAGTGCTCCCTGCCTGCTGGCTGGACAAGACGATGGAGCTCCCGGTCCACCCGAGCCTGCTTCGGGAATGGAACAGGCAGCTCCATCACTGTGACAAAGAGTTCAGCCTGAAATACAGCCTGTGACGTATTGCAACTGTGGAACATTAGGGTTAGATGGAACCCTTCATAAAATATCCATGCAATCAGAGGTTTATTGTTTTCCTCTTTAAAAATGGGTTTTCTACAAGCAGATCATTTTTTTTTTAAAGCACTAAACCCAAATAGAAAAGTAGATAATTAACAAAAAATACAAACAGGTAACAATTCTTACGGAGAAAATGTTTAGCCGTGTTGGTAACCAAAATGCAAATGAAAGCAACATATTTTTCACCTTAAATAGTTTAAAAAAATAAAAGACCCTGTGTTGTCAATGATATGGTAAAATCATTTCCAGTTCTGGAAAGCAAGGTATTAACATGGTGCTTTCCCCTGGCTGACTAATTTCACTATCTGGAAATATTTACTAAGAAAACAATCCTAATTGTTAAAAAGTATGAATGCAAAGCTACTCACTGTCATGACACAGTGATCAGATTTGGGAGAAAATAATGGCCACTAATAACAAAATATTGTAATAAGTTAACAGGGTTCCAAAGCACTGAACTGCATAGTCACTAAAAATATGTTTACAAAGCATTTGTAATAACATGGAAATTGCTTATTACAATATGAGCTGAGAAAAAGCAAGATAAAAAATTAAAATTATATGCATGGGCTTCCCAGGTGGCGCTAGTGGTACTCGCCTGCCAACGTAAGAGATTTAAGAGATGCAGGTTGGATCCCTGGGTCTGGAAGATTCCCTGGAGGAGGAAATGACAACCCATTCCAGTATTCCTGCTTAGAGAACTCCATGGACAGAGGAGCCTGGTGGGCTACAGTTCATAGAGCAGACACGACTGAAGCTACTTAGCACAGCACAACACAGCATCATCTCAATTGTGTTTAAAAACGAGCTGAGGGAAAAACACTAAAAACAAACATGGCACAATGTGATCAGATCAGTCTATTACAGGTAGAAGGGTCATTTTCATTCACCTTGCTACTTTCCATAATGAACCCGTACTCCTTTCCCCAATAGGGAAAGAAATGTTTCATTCTCTTTACTGTAAAGACAATATAAAACATTAAAGAAAGTTAAAATTTTTTTCAAATATTTTATTGAGATGTAATTGACATGTAACACTGTATTAGTTTCAGATGTAAAACAATGATCCAATATTTGTATATATACCAGGACTGTTCACCAGCAATAAGTCATCACCAGGCATAGCTACAATTTTTTTTCTTGTGATGAGAATGTTAAAGATCTACTCTATTAGCAACTTTCAAACATATAATACAGCATTGCTAACTATAGTCACTGTGCTGTACATAGGAAGTTTTATAAAACAATCTCGTTCCACTAATCCAACTGTTTCAGTTTTTATTCAGTGCGACCTGTACATGCACACACCTTTGGCACAGATGTAATCAGTCTGAATCAGTGATTAGTTCTATCAGGATTAGGCAACATGGAAATCAGACAAGTTATCAAGCTCTTTTCCTTCCTGACTCTTCCTCTGCCAACATTCACCTAGAAAGATGGAAAGCCTGAAATATAGAGGGGTTTTATTTGTTTGTTTTATTAAGTTTTTAAGTACTCGAGTTATTTCCCCAGTGGTACTGAGTGTCCGAGAGAATGGGACAAACTCCTGACTCCTTGCTCAGCCATGGCCCTGACCTCTGTGTGACCTTGGCAAACCACCTCTCAGCCTCAGTTTCCCCATTTACACAGTGGGGCAGGGAGAGCTGGTCACTGACCCCCAAGATCCCTTGCAGGTCTACATTCTTAGATAATGTGTAAATTTGACTCCAACTCTCCAAACTGATCTTGATTCTTGAAAAGTTTTATAAAACTTGAATCACTTCAAACAGAAATAGAAAAACTACTAATTTTTCAAAGAATCCCTCCTACATCAAATTTTCTAATAAGAGTCTTTATTTTTGTTAAACGTAGACAATGGCAATATTGGCAGATCAGTTTCATGCAGAGCCAGGCACATTTAGATACAAATCATAGCACTTTCTCTTCCTCCTTGAAAATAGGTCAGTTTAAGGAAAAAGACTGTAGACGAATGAAAAGCCTGAAATATAGAGGGGTTTTATTTGTTTGTTTCATTAAGTATTTAAGGACTTGAGTTATTTTCCCACCTTGCCCCCAGAAGATATTTCCTATCTGGCCTGTTTCAATGACAGGAAAAGTCTCACCCCACACTGGGGTGGTCCAAGATAGAAGTCTGAATCCAAATCTTACTGTAAACTTTTCAACTATGATTATAGTGACCCCAAAAAGAGTTTCAGTCACTTTCGGAAGCAATAACTTGGGCAGCAGACCAAACTCACTTACAAGGCCCATTAAGTTACTTCCATTTACTGGACAGAACTCAAGAATCCTGCTGCTAAACTTGAACGAGCCATGCCCCTTCTTCCATCCCACAAAGATGCGGTTGCTGCTAACGCTGTGGAAGTTCTACTTTTGAAGGCAGATAGGAACAGAAGTGTTGGCTACCCTGTGCTCAACCATCCCGTTTTGATCCCTGTGCTCTCCTGAAGTCAAGTCTTTGAGAAGCTTCTCTCAGTTCCTGACAGTCACGGGTAGCAGCAAGCCTCTATATTCCTGTTTGTGCAGCCACTGCCATCAACGATGCCCAGAGCCAGCTTCACCTGAAGAGAATGAAACTGAAAACTCAGAGCCCCATCCAGGGCCAGTGACACTCACGTGGTCATTGTTTTTCGTAAACAGGACAGTTTACACAAGCATCCGATCCCACCAGAACTGGATCCTCGCCCACCACTTCCCACCCCCACTACCACCCACCAGCCACTGTCCGAGCAGTGGGCTGGGATGGCCCTGTGGGCAATTGTGGTTCCCCACAGTGGTTCTACTACCTGCATTTCTGCTACATAAATCAAACACATGCTAGGGGAAGAAGCTGAGAGGTGTCTTGTGTTTTTTTGGGGGGGAGGGGGGTGGTTGTTGTTGCTTTGTCTCAAAAGATTGACTGATGACCAGATTAGGATATGTGACCTGCAAAGGATGTTTATTCTGATTTAGGAAATTATTCACATGGAAAATCCACAATGTACATTACACACCTGTGGGCCTCCCAGGAGGCTCTAGTGGCTAAAGGACCGGCCTGCTGATGCAGGAGGTGTAAGAGACCCAGGTTCTATCCCTGCATCAGGAAGATCCCATGGAGGAGGGCATGGCAACAAACCCCAGTATTCTTGCCTGGAGAATCCCCCGGGCAGAGGTGCCTGGTGGGCTACAGTCCATAGCGTCACAAAGAGTCAGACACGACTGAAGTGACTCAGCACACACACACACCTTATATTTACCAAGTCACCCATCTTGAAAACCAAGTTACAATAAAGGAGGCCTCTTCCAGAAAAGTGGGAATGGTCACATAGCGCTGTACAGAGTGACCAGTACCCTCAGAACAGCTATTCACAACAGGGGTGATTCTGCTCCCCAGGGGACATCTGATAATAACTGGGGGCACTTTTCATTGTCACAACTTGGGGAGGGGACGTGGGGTGCTACTGGCATCTAGTGGGTAGAGGCCAGGGCTGCTGCTGAGCATTCTACAATGCACAGGACAGGTCCCACAACGAATGTCCCAGCTCACGACACCAAGAGTGCTCAGGTTGAGAATCCCAGCCTTAGAATAATGGCACATGTAGGGAAGGAAGAAAGAATCCTGTCTGGAAAAGGATTAACCTTTAAAGAACAGAGCGAGTGAAGGCCAGGTTGACAGCACAGGCAGGACTGCTCTCTGACCTTGGCCGCCACGCCGGCCACCAAGCAACGAAGGCTCCAGACTTTTGTGGATTGTGGGCCCACAGGGACCTTTGCCAAGACTGGCTACAAAAGGAGGTGGTAGCAGCGGCATTTCAGAAGCAACAGGAAAGGCACTTCGCCTCCCCAGGTACCTCCACCAGCCACTTGTCTATGCCTGAAATCTCATGGTGGATAAGGCCTTTCGTTCCATAATGAGGTTTAAAGTGCAAGGACCCCTGGAAGACAGAACAGTGACCTACACTCCTAGTCAAGAGAAAGGAGATGATGACAGGTTGGTTTTGTCCTGAGTTTTCATACAGTGAAAGGCTCTGAGGAGCTGAAAGTGGTAGAGAGGGAGAAAGGTCAGGCCCTGAGGAAGTAGGGAAAGGTGGAAGGAATGGACAATCCAGGGTTCTGGAATAAAAGTCACCTACCCTGCAGACTACGCCTGAGCCTCCAGGGAGGGAAGGATGTAGAGAAAAGACCAAGTTACATTCTTGGCTTTGAAGAAGATTACAATCAAGTTCGGCTCAGGTGAAAAAAACCCTAGGAATGTTGGAAAGAATGGTAGGGATGCAGTGCTCCCTGCAGCTGGAACAGGAGACAAGGGTTCTCACCAGCCACCAGCCATGGGAATTACAGTGAACACCAGGCCAGGCTAGGTGAAGCCCCCACCTGACACCTCGCAAAGCACTGGGCACAGAGCTAAAGATCGGGCAGCGCTTCGAAACTCTTCCAGATGAAGAGCTGTCAGATTTCTAAAGTGCTCAAGAGATGGTTGGTTTTCATCACCCTTAGGCTGACATCCTTTCCATCAATTTAGAAGGGAGGTCTTTGTTCATCTTCTTTGCTTATCTAAATCACATTCTGTCTTTCAAGGCCAGTTCATATTTTTCCCTGTAATTCCTGATTCCGACTTTTTTTTTTAATTAGAGGATAATTGCTTTATAATGTTGCGTTGGTTTGTCATACAACAGTATGAATCAGTCATAAGTGTACACATGTCCCCTCCCTCGTGCCCCTCCCTCCCCACCCCAGCCCGCGCCTCTAGGTGGTCCCAGAGCACCGTGTCAAGCGCCCACTTTTCTGCAGCGACTTCCCACTGTCTGTTCACATATGGCAGCGTATGTTTCAGTGCTCCTCTCTCAGTTCACCCCACCCTCGCCTTCCCCCGCTCCCGTGTCCACAAGTCTGTGCTCTGTGTCTATGTCTCTATTCCTGCCCTGAAAATAGACTGATTTTGACCTTTTTTTCCCTCCCTCCTCTTATAAGTACAGGGCCTCCAAGTCATTCATCTAGTGCTTACTATACTTCCTAGGTATCTTTCACAATGGGGCTACTTCCAGAAAAGATCTGAAGGGGGCTTTCAAGTTCATAACAAAAAATTAATAACTTGTAGTTTAAAAAAAAAATTTTTCCCCCCAAGGGCGATTGGAAATGATTTGGGAAGAAAAAGATCAACCTACCAAGAAGCTAGGGAAAAGCAGTTACCAGAAACTTCTGGAGGCCAAGTTAAAAAGACTTAGGCCACCTGATTTGAAGAACTCACTCATTGGAAAAGACCTTGATGCTGGGAAAGATTGAAGGCAGGAGGAGAAGGGGATGACAGAGGATGAGAGAGATGGATGGCATCACCAACTCAATGGACATGAGTTTGAGAAAGCTCCGGGAGTTGGTGATGGACAGGGTAGCCTGGCGAGCTGCAGTCCATTGGGTCTCAGAGTCAGACACAACTGAGCGACTGAACTGAACTGAAGTTAAAAAGACAACCATACTAGACACAGAGAATTTCTCACTGTCTGATAAAGGAAAGCCACAATTCCATGAGCATAGAATTTTGTTTTTGACGTTAAATTCTAGGAAGACTTTGCTCCTAGCTTTTCATGTACGCTGCCCAAGCCACCCGTTTATGTGCTTATCACAAGAACTCCAACTAGACTACATCATACCTACTAGTCTACATTTTCCTGATAACAGCCTATCAGTTCAGTTCAGTTCAGTCGTTCAGTCGTGTCCGACTCTTTGTGACCCCACGGATCACAGCATCCCAGGCCTCCCTGTCCATTACCATCTCCCAGAGTTCACTCAAACTCACGTCCATCGAGTCGGTGATGCCATCCAGCCATCTCATCCTCTGTCGTCCCCTTCTCCTCCTGCCCCCAATCCCTCCCAGCATCAGAGTCTTTTCCAATGAGTCAACTCTTCACATGAGGTGGCCAAAGTACTGGAGTTTCAGCTTTAGCATCATTCCTTCCAAAGAACACCCAGGACTGATATGCTTTAGAATGGACTGGTTGGATCTCCCTGCAGTCCAAGGGACTCTGAAGAGTCTTCTCCAACACCACAGTTCAAAAGCATCAATTCTTCGGTGCTCAGCTTTCTTCACAGTACAACTCTCATATCCATATACGACCACTGGAAAAACCATAGCCTTGACTAGATGGACCTTTGTTGGCAAAGTAATGTCTCTGCTTTTGAATATGCTATCTAGGTTGGTCATAACTTTTCTTCCAAGGAGTAAGCGTCTTTTAATTTCATGGCTGCAGTCACCATACAACAACTATATGCCAAGAGGCTGAGGACCCATGGTTTTCTTGCCAATCTGGATATTCCAGTGTGTCTCAAGATCCCATCAGAGTAACAGACTCAGATCTAATCTCTTACTAGATAGGACCCTCAGACCATTTGATTCTGCCTCTATGTCCCCAGCCACCAGAAAGATAGAATTTTAAAGCCACTCTCAACAGGGTCATGGTTTGGAGCCAGTGGCTGAGTGGTCTAACTTGGCCCTATCTTCATGCTCCACCCCACAAGCTTCCTGGTTTGATTGTCTTTTGTCTTTCTGTCCCCACCATAGACTTTCCCCCCTCTAAGTGTCAATGCTTTGCCTCATTAACCTTTGATTTCCTGCAATAACTACCACCGTGCTTTGCACAAAGAGAACCGCCTCCTCCCTCCTTCTTTTTAAAGTGAGGAAACTGAATTGGAAAGAGGTCCTTTTCATTATTCTGCCCTGCTCCCGTCTGATAAACCCCTCAAGCTGGAGTGTACCAGACCAGCTCTTCCTACACCACACAGCAAGCAGTCCGGGAAGGTTAAAGGCAGGTTACCAAAGGAATTGAAGGGTTAGAAGACATATTTTGGCTTCCTTGCCTCGACGTGTCCCCTGCCCCCAAAGATACACTGGGCAGCCCTTCAGCAACAAAACAAAGAAAAACGTCCTTGTACGCTGTAGTTGCTCAGTAAATATCTATTAAGATACGGTCAGAGCATCGGTACCGTGAATACAGTAAGTACTCAATAAACTCCGCTAAACTGAAAAGTTCGTAACACACCTGCTTTGCACACAGTAGGCGCTCCATTAAGTATCTCTTGCACACAGTAGGCCCCTATAAAAGGCTATTAAATTAAATAGAAGCAGACGCTCGCTCCTCAGAGAACCCGGGCAGAGGTGACATTAATCAAGTCCCAGACACAGATCCGTGAATGGCGATGCGCGTTTCGAGGAAGCGTTTCCGAGAGTGCGGGAGCGGCGCGTGACGGCGCGCGGCCGCGGCAGACATCCCACTCTTCGGCAGGCGGCCGACCCACTGCCTGCTCCCCAGCATTGATCAGTGATCGGGATCTCTTCCCCACTCGGGGGCGGGAGACAGCTGCCGCCTCCAATTGTCACTTTGGGCTTGCACCTGGAGCTTCCGCCAAGGTCCCCCTCCCGGGGATATCGGCCCGCCCGGGCTTCTCCCAGGATTCCGGAGAGTTACCGGCAGAACAAAAGCAAAAAAAAAAAAAAAAAAAAAGGCAGCCGGGATTCCTTTTCTGACGGAGGGCAGCCCGGAAAGAGGCTGGGGGAGCCGGCCGGGGACCACGCTGTGATGTCAAATCTCCTCCGCCTGCAGCCGCCCGCCCTCCCGCCGCAGATACGCGTTTGGGGTTCCCCCAGCCGGGAACGCGGCGGGGCTTCCTCCCTCTCAGGCGTTCGGAGCCCCCGCCCTGGGGCCGCGAAGGGGCAGAGTGGGCGCTTCGGTGGGGTGGGGCGTAGGGGGCGCTATATTAACCCTGAACAAGACAGGGAGAAGGCTGGAAAGCAGGGTGCTAGGGGACTGGGGCAGACCCCATAACCGAGATCCAAATCTGAACTTACAGTGCGAACTGCCCCTCGGTGCTCCAGAACGCGCCGAGCAGTCCTTGGAGATGGGGGTTCCCTCCCGGCAATCGGTCCCCACGACCTCCTCCCCTACACCCCCCGCCCCTCCGCCCCGGGGCAGCCCACCGTCCACTTTCACGTCCAAACCGCCGATCCAGGGTCTACACCCGCGCGCTCAGTCGGCGGAGCAAGGGGTCACAGAGGGCGGCGGCGCCGATCCCACGGGAGACGTCCCACCGCTCGGAAACTCGCGAGTGTGAAATCGGCTAGGGTTTTTGTTCAGGAATTTTTTTTAAAGGTGTAATGAGGACTGCAGAGAGAGCGGGGAAGTGTCATTTCTTCCTTTCTCTCCGGCTCCTCGGGAGCCCGTGGAACTCCGAGAGGAGCAGGCTGCCGGGAGAAGAAAGAAGACGCAGGGGGGAGCCACTTACCCAAGGCAGAGCCCGAGAGCGCGGCGGCCCGGGAGCGAGCGGCGCCTTTGTCTGCGGCCGCGGCGCCGGCGCGCTCTGCCCAGTCGGTCCCAGCCCCGGCGCGCGGCGAGCTCTCGCGGGCGCCCGGACAGCCCGGCGCGCGGCTCCGGCTCCGGCTGCCTCTCTGGCCCCGGCCCGGGTCCTCGCCGCCCCGCGCTCTCCGCCGCGGCTCCGCCCCGAACTGGGCCCCGCCCCCGGCCCGCCGGGCCCCCACCTGCTGCGGCGGCGGGCGAGCGGGGGAGCCCGGCCTCGGGCGGCAGGGGGCGGCTGCCTCCCCCGCGCGCCCGGCTCCCTCCTCCCGCAAGCCCTGGGGCCGCTCCGCCGCGCTGTTCCGGGGCGGAGCGCGCGCAGTGTAGACCGGCGTTCTCCGACCCAGCCCTCTCGGAGGCAACCTCACCTGGGGGGCCTGGGACTCGCGTTCTCTGAGTCGAGCCCAGCTCCCCGGGGTAGCCTGCCCTTCCTGCCTGGGAGCACGCTCCCCAGAATACTCCATCACCTTTGGAGCCCGTCCTCACTCCTCCCCGGGGGAGGGGACCCCCCTGAGCTCTGCCGCGAGGGATGGGGCGGCGGGAAGCGGAGTGCTTCTGCGCTCGGCCGAAACCCTGGCCTCTCTGCCGGGTCCGCCCCGCTCTGATGCGGCGGCCGGAGGCGGGGACGCCCGGGAGGAGAAGGGGCCAGCCCGGACTGGGTGGCGCGGTAGAGGGGACCCCGCCGAAGGTTGAGGGGCACCGAGCGCACGTGCACCAGTCCAGAGCCTGGCGCCCGGGCTGTGAATCTGTGCTCCTTTGCACGACCGGGATAAAACTAACAGAAGGGAAGCAACACTTAAGAAGCTAGAGAAAAGGAAGGCAGAAGCCACTAGACCTGTACACTAGTAATAATTAGCGTTTAGGTGGTGCCTTCGGGCAAATCCAAAGTGTTCCACACTGATTAGGGGCGTCGCTTAATGCGTGCGCCGCAGTGGGATGGATCGAGAAGCCGCTTTTCTAGGCAGAGAAAAATACGATAACCTAAATATTGTATAATGAGGTCACTAGTGGCTTTAGCTGCCCTTGAGCCCTCCCTTCTCCCAACTTCCAAAGCAATCAGTGCGAGAACTTCACTTCGACACTCTGGAGGGTCTGCCATGTACTCTGGTTCTGCTTCACGCCCCCCTCAGCCTCCAGGGCCTCGTACAATTCCAGGTGTGTAATAGGCGCTGGATAACTGTTGAAAGAATTACTGTGTGAATCATATAACTGTGCTAATTGTAACACGGGCAAAAACAAAAAATTTAAATTATGAGATTATATTAGAAATATGCATTAAGTGGTTAGAATAGTGATGTCCATGTGAAGGATAATAAACGGTAACTGTAATTACTGTACAGATACAATTGCTATTAATTATATGTGTATAGGTAACAGGTTTAAGTGTGTGTGCTTAGTTGTGTCCAGCTGTTTAGGACCCTATGGACTGTAGTCCACCAGGGCTCCTCTGTCCATGGAATTTTCCAGGCAAGAATACTGGAGTGGGTTGTCATTTCCTTCTCCAGAGGATCTTCCTGACCCAGGGAACGAACCTGTGTCTCCTGCGTCTCCTGCATTAACAGGCAGATTCTTTACCACTGCTGCCACCAATAGGTTTAGGAATAGATTCTAAATTAGAGACAGCAGTGATCTGATCCTCATTAACCTAAAAGAATACACTGGGATAAGGAGAGAGTATGCAAGAAGCAGATATGTGTCCATCAGTGGTGAGACATTCCAGTGTATCTTCCCCAAAGAGAACATTTTAACATTTTGCTTCTTTAATTTTCATTACAAATAAGTGTTATCAATTCAGTGGGTAGGCATAAATCTGAAATGCTGTGTGTTGATTTATTTCTTTTATAACATATTTCCTAGGAAGGAAGAATAAGAGGGTTCACGGATGCTCATTTTATCCAAAAAAGCTGGAAGGGCAAATGTCCCACCTCGTCTGACCAGGAAGACCCCAGGAAATCGCAGTCTCCCTCCTGGGTGCTTTAGATCAGTGTCTTGGGTCTGTGGAACTGCTGTGGAAGCGGTGTTCTTATCCACGTGAGCTAATTTATCTCTTCCATTTGGCAACTGGGAAAATGTAATTTTCTCTGTGTGATGAGCATGAGTGAATGGCTCATGCATAGTGAATGGCCATCCTCCAAATCTGGGGACAAGGGTGTGAAATATGCATTTTAATATCGGAGTCCATTACTGCACAATGCCAAGGGAATGAATAGGAACTAGACTCCCTCCATCACATTGATATCACATGCTGTCATCCTCCTGTGGATGCTGCTACCAGGAAATAGGTTGTTCCTTATTTTTACCCTCAAGAGAAGACACCTAAAGAAACAGCTGGCCTAAGTAGGGGTGAACCAGCAGAAAAGAACCACACAGAGCTTAGGGGTTGGGAAAGCCACCAGGTTATTTTGGACTTCTTTCTTCCTGGGGGAAAAATATACCAGCATTTTCCTACTGTCTGTGACTGGATATGCAAGTTGTACCTTGGTGGCTAGGCCAGGGTCCTGGAGTACACAAGCAGGGAGTTGCTGCCTTAATCAGGAAAATGCCATGCCCACCTTGCTTAGGGTGGATAGATATAATTTTTTAAAATTATTGTGGCTATGGAATGAATGCTGTGTCTCCTCAAAATGTATATGTTGAAACCTAATCCCCAGTGTGATGGTATCTGGGGACTTTGGGAGGTGATTGGGTCATAAGGGTAGAACTCTCAACAATGGGACTAGTGCCCTTATAAAAGGGCACAGGTTGAAGACAATGATCTAAGAACAAGGAAGCTGGCTCTCACCAGACACCAAATATGCCAGCACCCTGATCTTGGACTTCCCAGCCTCCAGAACTGTGAGAAATAAATGTTTGCATCAGCCACTCAGTCTATGGTATTTTTGTTATATCAGTCCAAAGGAACTGCAACAATTGTGCTAGCTAAAGCTCTTGTGACACCCATTTTTGACTTGGGCCTAGGTGGAGGAGGGGAGGCAATTTAGATTTATTAAACAATTTCCCCACCCCACTCCTTCTGTTCCAAGGAGAATTTGGCATCAGTGTTCATGACTTTGTGGCCTCTCTCCTTGTGGTATGGACTGGTCATGCTTAAGGAACTGACTGGACTGTGACTTCTGGAAGGTGGAGTCCCAGTAGCAGGGGCATAAAAGTAAGCCTACGCTGGGCCAGGTGTCCTGCTCCCTCTTGGGGTGCTCTATTTTGGGAGAGATCTGACCTATATTCATTCTATCTGCCTGTCTGTCTGTCTTTCTATGTATCTGTGTATCTATCTATCTAACTCCTCTCTATTCTTATATGTGCAGTTTGTACAGTTAGGAAAGTGAGACAGGCCTAGGGTTGTTCTCACAGTGTGGGACCTAAGGTTGACAAATTGAGGCAACTCACTCTTCACCATCACCCCAGGATGCTCTGGATATGCTCTTTTCTCACCAGCAGAAAAATGAGACACAAGAATAGAGTTGGAGGAGTGGAGTTTATTTAAGCCCTTTGGTTTGCTTGGTTTTAACTATAGGCCAGTGACTCCAAACCTACACGTTCACTGGAATCACCCAGAAATCATTAAATACACTGAGCAAAAGAAATAATAGGAGACTACAATGACCCACTGCCCAGTGTCTGTCCCCATTTGTCCTGTTCTGCCTTCTCGCCTCTTATTGTAAATAAGCTGTCCCTGCTCCATCTGAAGTCACATCCCACTTACGTGCAAGACCCAGCCTCTCACTTAAGGACATGACTTTATAAATGCTCCCCTCTATCTGCAATCATTGGAGAAGGAAATGGTAACCCACTCCAGTATTCGTGCCTGGAAAATTCCATGGACAGAGGAGCCTGGTAGGTTAGAGTCCACCCACAAAGAGTTGAACACAACTTAGCGACTAAGCATACTCTTTGATCATTAGTTTGTCCACATAAAGAGGTCATAAGCAGTGGCTTTCCCATAGGGTTTAATGTCTTGAATCTTGAAAACAACAATACAAAACAAAAACTCTTTTGACTCTCTTCCTTTGGCAGCTCTCCCAAGTCTCTTCCTTCTTCTATAACAAATCTTGGCAAAACAAAACTTATCTCTGCTTGGTGTCTCTAATTCTTCTCTTCTGTTCTTTCTTTAACCAATTCTAGTTACTACTGTATGGAAACTGCTCTTGTCAAGGTCATCAGTGACCTCCATGATTTTAAATCTAATGACCAGTTCTCAGGCTTTGTCTTACTTGACCCATCCAGCATTCGACATGGTTAATCACTCCTGTCTTGAAATGGCTCCCAGGACGCTTCTGGTTTTCATTCAACCAGTAAGGGCCAGGAAGGTCTCTCAAGGAAAAATAAACATGAACTACTCAAAATAGCACAGCAAACAGCATAAAAAATAGAAAATACTAAAGCCATTTCCACCAAATTCAGCAATAAGATAGAGATGTGTGCTATCATCAATGTTGTTAACATTGTTTAAGTGGCTAAAATAAAGCAATAAGACATGAAAATGAAATAGTAAATACAACTTTTCAAAAGAAAGATACAAAACAGTCTTTATTGTAGATGCTGTAACTGTTCAATGAAAAACCTTGGGCCTCTAGCTATTTTAGATTTAAGAGATATTTTATTTATTTATTTATTCTTGGCTGCTCTGGGTCTTCGTTGCTGCTCACAGGCTTTCTCTAATTGCAGCAAGCCGGGGCTCCTCTCTAGTCGCACTGTACAGGCTTACCATTGTGGTGGCTTCTCTCGTTGTAGAGCATGGACTCCAGAGCATAAGCTCAGTAGCTGTGGTGCATGGGTTTAGTTCCCTTGCAGCATGTGGGATCCTCTCAGACCAGGAATGTAATCCATGACTCCTAACCGCTAGACCACTAGGGAAGCCTGAGATATTTTTAAGAAATTGAGTGCCATTCCCTAGTAAGACATTTAATTTAAATTCATTGTTTTAACTGTTTTTTTTTTTTTTTTTAATCAGTAACTGTTCTTGCTTTCATAGAGCTCATAGTCTAGTGGGGAGACATATATTAAATACATGCTTACACAAATAATTGAATTTCCTGGTATGGAAGTACTAATTGGCAGATCTAGTTTCATTCCAATATGTATGGGGGATGGGATCAAGAAAGAATTCATGGGGCAGCAAAAATGGCGCTGTGTGTGGATACGAAAAGTGGCTCAAGGGGAGGGAAGAGTACAGGGAAGGCCAAGGAAACAGCAAGAGCATTTGAAATGATCACAGGCTGCACAGTAGGGTGAGGGAAGGAAGAGCAGTCAGAGAGAGGGTCAGAGCACAAATCATTAAGGCTGTTTGGCCTGTGGCAAAAATTTTGGCCTTAATCATAAATGTCATGGAAAGCTGGTATTTTAAATTGGGAAGAGCTGCATCTCTACACGGAGAAGGCAAAGGCACCCCACTCCAGTACTCTTGCCTGGAAAATCCCATGGATGGAGGAGCCTGGTAGGCTGCAGTACATGGGGTCACTAAGAGTTGGACACAACTGAGTGACTGCACTTTCACTTTTCATTTTCATGCATTGGAGAAGGAAATGGCAACCCACTCCAGTGTTCTTGCCTGGAGAACCCCAGGCACAGGGGAGCCTGGTGGGCTGCTGTCTATGGTGTCACACAGAGTCAGACATGACTGAAGTAACTTAGCAGCAGCAGCAGCAGCGTCTCTGTAATGTAAATTAGCTCAGCTGTAAGGTCTGCAGATATTATAACACACAGCAGGGCAGTACTTCCCACAGGTTTCTGGTCCCTAGAATCCCTAAACATCCACTGGATCACAGAAAAAGCAAGAGAATTCCAGAAAAACATCTATTTCTGCTTCATTTACTATACTAAAGCCTTGACTTTAGTTTGTTTCCACAGACAACAAACTGGAAAATTCTTCAAGTGATGGGAATATCAGACCACCTTACCTGCCTCCTGTGAAATCTGTATGCAGGTCAAGAAGCAACAGTTAGAACTGGACATGGAACAACAGACTGGTTCCAAATTGGGAAAGGAGTATGTCAAGGCTGTATACTGTTGCCCTGCTTATTTAACTTATATGCACAGTATATCATGTGAAATGCCAGACTAGAGGAAGCACAAGCTGGGATCAAGATTCCTGGGGAAAATATCAATAACCTCAGATAGGCAGATGAAACCACCCTTATGGCAGAAAGTGAAGAAGAACTAAAGAGCCTCTTGATGAAAGTGAAAGAGAAGAGTGAAAAAGCTGGCTTAAAACTCAACATTCAAAAATGAAGATCATGGCATCTGGTCCCATCACTTCATGGCAAATAGATGGGGAAACAATGGAAATAGTAAGAGACTTTATTTTGGGGGGCTCCAAAATCACTGCAGATGGTGACTGCAGCCATGAAATTAAAAGACGCTTGCTCCTTGGAAGTAGAACGTCAAGAAACACCTGGAGTAACAGGCAAATTTGGCCTTGGGGTACAGAATTAAGCAGGGCAAAGGTGAATAGAGTTTTGCCAGGAGAATGCACTGGTCACAGCAAATACCCTCTTTGAACAATACAAGAGAAGACTCTACATACAGACATCACCAGATGGCCAACACCAAAATCAGATTGATTAAATTCTTTGCAGCCAAAGATGGAGAAGCTCTATAGTGTTAGCAAAAATAAGACTGGGAGCTAACTGTGGCTCAGATCATGAACTCCTTATTGCCAAATTCAGACTGAAATTGAAGAAAGGAGGGAAAACCACTAGACCATTCAGGTATGACCTAAATCAAATCCCTTACAATTAAACAGTGGAAGTGAGAAATAGATTTAAGGGACTAGATCTGATAGACAGAGTGCCTGAAGAACTATGGACGGAGGTTCATGACATTCTACAGGAGACAGGGATCAAGACCATCCCCATGGAAAAGAAATGCAAAAAAGCAAAATGGCTGTCTGAGGAGGCCTTACAAATAAATAGCTGTGAAAAGAAGAGAAGCGAAAAGCAAAGGAGAAAAAGAAAAATGTACCCATTTGAATGCAGAGTTCCAAAGAATAGCAAGGAGAGGTAAGAAAGCCTTCCTCAGTGATCAGTGCAAAGAAATAGAGGAAAACAATAGAATGGGAAAGACTAGAGATCTCTTCAAGAAAATTAGAGATACCAGGGAACATTTCATACAAAGATGGGATCAATAAAGGACAGAAATAGTATGGATGTAACAGAAGCAGAAGATATTAAGAAGAGGTGGCAAGAATATACAGAAGAACTGTACAAAAAAGATCTTCACAACCCAGATAATCACGATGGTGTGATCACTAATCTAGAGCCAGACATCCTGGAATGTGAAGTCAAGTGGGCCTTAGGAAGCATCACTAGGAACAAGCTAGTGGAGGTGATGGAAATCCAGCTGAGCTATTTCAAATCCTAAAAGATGATGCTGTGAACGTGCTGCACTCAATATGCCAGCACATTTGGAAAACTCAGCAGTGGCCACAAGACTGGAAAAGGTCAGTTTTCATTTCAATCCCAAAGAAAGGCAATGCCAAAGAATGCTCAAACTACTGCACAATTGCACTCATCTCACACGCTAGTAAAGTAATGCTCAAAATTCTCCAAGGCAGGCTTCAACAGTACATGAACCGTGAACTTCCAGATGCTCACGCTGGATTTAGAAAAGGCAGAGGAACCAGAGATCAAATTGACAACATCCATTGGATCATCAAAAAATCAAGAGAGTTCTAGAAAAACATCTATTTCTGCTTTATTGACTATGCCAAAGCCTTTGACTGTGTGGATCACAATAAACTGTGGAAAATTCTGAAAGAGATGGGAATACCAGACCACCTGACCTGGTTCTTGAGAAACCTATATGCAAGTCAGGAAGCAACAGTTAGAACTGGACATGGAACAACAGAGTGGTTCCAAATTGGGAAAGGAATATGTCAAGGCTATATATTGTCACCCTGCTTATTTGACTTAAATGCAGAGTACATCATGAGAAACGCTGGACTGGATGAAGCACAAGCTGGAATCAAGATTGCTGGGAGAAATATTAATAACCTCAGATATGCAGATGACCCCACCCTTATGGCAGAAAGTGAAGAGGAACTGAAGAGCCTCTTGATGAAAGTGAAAGAGGAGAGTGAAAAATTTGGCTTAAAGCTCAACATTCAGAAAACTGAGATCACGGCATCTGGTCCCATCACTGCATGGTGAATAGATGGGGAAACAGAAACAGTGAGAAATTTTATTTTGGGGGGCTCTAAAATCACTGCAGATAGTGACTGTAGCCATGAAATTAAAAGACGCTCACTCCTTGGAAAGAAAGTTATGACCATCCTAGACAGCATATTAAAAAGCAGAGACATTACTTTGCCAACAAAGGTCTGTCTCGTCAAGGCTATGGTTTTTCTGGTAGTCATGTATGGATGTGAAAGTTGGACTATAAAGAAAGCTGAGTGCCGAAGAACTGATGCTTTTAATGATGTTGGAGAAGACCCTTGAGAGTCCCTTGGACTGCAAGGAGATCGAACCAGTCCCTCCTAAAGGAGATCAGTCCTGAGTGTTCATTGGAAGGACTGATGCTGAAGCTCCAATACTTTGGCCACCTTATGTGAAGAGCTGACTCATTTGAAAAGACCCGGATGCTGGGAAAGATTGAAGGTGGGAGGAGAAGGGGATGACAGAGAACGAGATGGTTGGATGGCATCATGGACTCAATGGATATGAGTTTGAGCAAGCTCCAGGAGTTGGTGATGGACAGGGAAGCCTGGCATGCTGCAGTCCATGGGGTCACAAGGAGTCAGATGCGACTGAGTGACTGAACTGAACTGAGCATCACTCAGTGATACTGGCCACTAATATCCCCTACCTGCTCCCTATCTTAGCCGTTTCATGGAAATCCTGCAGTGCCTTCAAGGCAAGTCAGTCCAGGTATGAGGTATCAGATGATTTGGGCAAAACTTGATGCTGGCCTGATTCCCATAGGCAGGGCTGAACTCTTAACCATGCTAACTTCCCAGAAGTTTCTTCACTGTTTGGACCATCCCAGCATTCTCTTCTTTCAGCCTGCGATAAGACCTCACTGAAATTCTAACTGCACGTTCCCTGCTCTGTCCTTACTTCACCCAGTCATCTGCTTTTAAAACTATATGCCATAACCCCAATAATTATGAGCTGTGAAATCAATTCAGCAGATCTGGCCAGCATTTTTGAAACAATGAAATGGAATTGAAAACTTCAGAGTTCACTGTGATAAGAGCATCACTTGATGCTATTTTAATTTCAGATATATATGTTGTATGAGGATGACAATGTGTGAGCATACACACTCACAGCATCAAATTGTTTTCTTAATTAGAGGTCATAATCAACAAAAGTCTGAGATTTACTACTTTTCCTTCCTCCACCTCTGCTCTGTATAGAAATTTGAACTCAAGAGAGTTGACTCTTCTGCTTTACCTCATTTCATTTCTCCAAGTCATTTTATTCATCTCCTAACCTGTTAAAACATCCTGTTCCTCTCAAACAATCCACTAGTATTATAATATATTGGCATTTATCTCCTAATCTTGCTCCTTAACTCTAGTTTTACTGTTATCAACAGTGACTTGTGCTTATCAAAGTGACCCATGGTTTAATCTGTAGCTCACACCCATAAGGACAGAAAACTCATCACCTGTGCCTCATTAGTACCTGATTGAGCTTGCCAGCCCTAGAATGGTCCATGAACTTCAACCTTTGATCCCTGAAATCTTCATTAGGAATACTCTATTGTGCTAGATCAGTAACAGATATTATGCCAAGCTAATAAGGTCCTAGCCCCCAGGAATCTACAAAACAACTGATCTGACTTTTGCCTCAATCAATTATTGAGTGCTTACTACATGCTTAGACTAGTGTTCTGTATTTAAACTCTGATAGTTACAGCCCACAGGACAAAGGCTCTGAGTTGTCTAACTTTTAAAGCTTGGTCTCTTTGTTCTCTTCCTGCCCTTCCTCCTCTCCCCACCTCCAGATTGGTATTATCATCACCCCAGTTTTTCTGAACCTGAATGTGGACTTGACAAATATGGGGTCTGGGGGAAGCCACACACCACCTCTGTAAGCACTCAGTAAATGTGGAATTGGATCTCTAGCCCATGAATCCCAATCTCCCAATGTCAGAAGGAGATACACACGACTACAATTGCAAATGCACCCCAGAGGTTTTGTAGTTGAATGAAAAAATCTCAAGGGACATTTAGGAAGTTTTTTCTTAATTGCTGAAATCATTTTTGCTTCACCAGAAATTGTGAAGACCATTATATGAGACCATTATAAAATATATAGGCAAGAAGAGACTGTAGTTTCTATGATACCAGCACTCGTCTAAGCCAGCCTCTGTCCTAGGCATCAGGAATTTTGCTAATAATGACAGATACAATGAGCAGCCCAGCTTATGTGAATAATTTTCATGGAGAAAGAAAATTGCAGTTGAGTAGATTACACACAAATGTGTTTTTAATATTTTTATTATAAATAACACACACAGACACACAAATCTGCAGTGAAAGCATAATGAGTTCCAGTTATTTCTCCAGGGCAATCAGTCAACTATCAAAGAGCAGAATATACATTCTATTCAACTAAGTCAAGAATATAACAACCTAAATCTCTAAGGAAGTACCATTATTTTGTGAATAGAATTTGCAGCCCAAACTGAGTCCACATAAAGGGTATCTCATGGCCAGGACATGCGCTCACCAGGAGGGAAAGCAAAGATTAGTGAATGTATTAGGAATGTGGGCTTGCGCATTGTAAACTAGTGCATTTGTTTTCACAGAAGTTCTGATGTGTCAGTTACTTGTTGCCTGTCAGTTATTGGGATTGTGCTTGAATTCTTGAAGAGTGAGTGAATTCCTTAAGCATCATTTCCTAGGAGGCATTCAACCCCAAGAAATCATTTCACAGTTGCTATAGACTGAATGTTTGTGTACCCCTCCACCCCAAATTCGTAAACTGAAGCCTAATCTCCCAAAGTGATGGTATTGGGAGGTGGGAGGCTTTGGGAGGTGATTAGGTCATGAGGGTGGTGCTCTCAGGAGTGGGATTCACGCGCTTATAAAAGAATCCCCAGAGAGCCCCACTGAGAAGACAGCATCTATAAATCAGGAAGCATCTCCCACCAGACACTTACTCTGCCAGCGCCTCGATCTTGGACTCCCCAACCTTCAGGATGTGAGGTAAACATTTTTGCTGTCCGTAAGCCACCCAGTCTCTGGGATTGTTACAGCAGCCTGAAAAGACTTGGACAACAGAGTAACAGCTCTCAGGAAGGCCCAGGGTTTCAAAAGAGGTAGTAAATGACCATCTTTCTCTGTAAACTAAAGATATGACTCATTTACTGTGGGGTAATAAGAAATGGTTGATCTTTGTCCCTCGTTCCTGGCAAGAAGCTCCTCAAACCCTAGGAATTTCCTGAGTGACAGGAGTGTCTTCTGTTCTTCATGAGGAGGAACCCCTTTCATCACACCCGAGTTTATGCTAATGAGGGGACTTACGGTGAGGCCACTGCATAACCTCAGGATGGGGATGGTCACCAGAAAAGTGATTAGAGGACTGGAACTTTTAGGTCCAGCCACAGCCTCTGGGTATGGACAGGGGGAATGGCTATAAATTAAACTCTATAAAAACTCGTAGAACCCAACAGAACATTGTAAAACAATCATCTCCCAACTAAAAAAAAAACTCCTGAATGATGAGATTAGATGAGCTGCTCGGTAGGTGACCGCTCCTACATGCCAGGAGGGTGGCACACCCCAGTTCTATGGGACAGAAATTCCTGAGCTCAGGAGCCCTCCCGGCCTCGCCCTGTATACCTGTTCATCTGGCTGTTCCTCTGTGTCCTTTCTAAGAAACTAGTTGTTGTCGTTCAGTTGCTCAGTCATGTCCGACTCTTTGTGACTCCATGGACTGTAGCCCACCAGGCTCCTCTGTCCATGGGATTCTCCAGGCAAGAATACTGGAGTGGGTTGCCATTTCCTCGGGATGGAACCCATGTCTCCTGCGTTGGCAGGCGAGTTCTTTACCGCTGAGCCACTAGGGAAGCCCTTAATAAACTAGTAAATGTAAGTGAATGTTTCTCTAAATTCTGCGAGCCACTCTAGCTCTGGCAAAGAAATCAAACCTGATGAGGGAGTCATGGGGGCTTCTGATCTATAACTGTCCTGTCATAAGCACAGGCAACAACCTAGATTTGTGATTGGCATCTGAAGGGGGTGCAGTTTTGTGGGACCGAGCCCTTAACATGTGGGATTGGAGGCTATCTAGATCAGAGGTGGACAGTGTGGACATTGAGTTGCAGGCAGGACACTCAGTGTCCACTGAGAGTTGGAGAACTGCTTGACGATGTTGAAAAAAGCACACTGTGGATTTATGAACGATTAATACCTGCCCCTCAGTTTGTTTTTGTGTTCTGGAAGAAAATCTATTTATGATTATATTATAGTTATGCCTGATTTGTAACCTGTCGATTACAGAAAGGGACAGGAGGCACTTTGCAATATTAAAAGACATATGAAGCTATAAAGCACTCTTCTAAGTTTTAGTACACCAGTCTCGGTTTACAATTATTCTCAGGATTTTATTAAATAAAGACAGCTGCTATTCAATTTTGGCTAAGATGAGCAAAACCCCTGCCTGATATGGACAGATGTGGCTGATCATAATAGACTTCCACTTAGCTTTTACAGGGTTGCTTTCTCTGAACTCTAAAGACAACTGGCTGACCAAAAAAAAAAAAAGTTCCAATTACGATGTGCACACAGTCTGTGATAGATGGAGTTGGTGCCAGAGTCACTTGGGAAATTCAATTCAGAAGGATCAGAGCTTTGATTACGCTTTCTTGAATCAAGAGGAAGAGAAGCCCCCCAAATCATTCAATGACCCAGGGCATGGTAAAAGAGCACTGGCTTGAGAGTCTTGTGTGCAGCTTCTGCCACTCACTGGCCGTATACATCAGGCAAGTCTTCTCTCCTTGCTGAGTTATAACTTTCTCATCTGTAAAATGGGAGTGCTCATCCACTTATCACACTCTCCTCGGTTGTGGTCTCATCTTATTCTGGCTGCAACAAGGGCTGTCCTTGCTTAGGGACTCGGAGAGCTCCTCGCCCCCCATTCATGCTGCGTGCCCCTCACTCGCCTCCTGCCCCGAGGCCCACCTGTTTCCTCTGATGTGTGGGATGCCACAAGACCCACTGGGTGCCCTTGCGTATAATGGACAGGGGAGTTAAGGCACTTGGGTGATTCCAGTGGGTTCTGGGAAGCAGCAGATAAATTCTCTTCACTTTCTCCCCAAGACAGATCATTCGAGATGCAACAGGTCATGTGGCCTCTCAGAAGAGACAAGATTAAGCCATCCATTGTACTTGAACATGAGTGGCAGCTGGGTCCTGAAGATGTCCATTTATTTTCTCTCCTTCCCTCTCTGCCCTGCTCTCTTTTCCCCAACTCCAGCTTCCTAGGCAGGACTGCATTTCCTAATAAAATGTGCTCATTTGCTCAGTCATGTCCGACTCGATGCAGCCCCATGGACGGTAGCCTGCCAGGCTCCTCTGTCCATGGAATTTTCCAGGCAAGAATACTGGAGTAGGTTGCCACTTCCTTCTTCAAGGGATCCTCTCCACTCAGGGATCAAACTCCAGTCTCCTGAGTCTCCTGTATTGGCAGGTGGATATTTTACCACTAGTGTGACCTGGGAAGCCCCTCCTAATAAAGTATTGACATAAGTTTTTGTCTTGGAATCTGCTTTAGGGATCCCAAGCTAAGACAGTAAGATAAACAATTCCTCAGCGTCCTGAAGATTCTCAAAGGAGCTTAGTCCCCACTCCCATCCACTCTGTACAGGCAGAGGAGGACTATAAGGCAAGCATGTGAAGTTCATTTCAAGCTCAGACATTAAAACACATTTGAAAGCTCTTGGACTATTTAATGTTGGGGCAAGTTTGGGAGAAGTCAGAGGGCGACATGAGTTCTGATGGTGGGTTGTGAATGCACCTGCAGGGAACACTATGGCCTAAGGAATCTTAGGAGAAAAACCAGGAGGGTAGCTGGACTCTGGATTGGAGAGACAGGATTTGAACTTGTCATGACAATGTGGGTAGGAAAGAGTCTGTATTTGAGTTTCAGGTTCCCAGAAAGCAAGTCAAATGGACAGAGGGTCGAGGAGAAACTCTAAATCACCAATGCAGCAACTCTCTCTATTGACTATGCAAAGCCATTCTCGGCCTTTCTGTCCCCATTTTTCCTACTAAGACAACACTGGTTTGTTCAGATAGGAGGTTGAGATCGCTTGATCTCAGGAGCTTAATCCTTTCCCAGACCTCCAGAGGATGAATCATGATTGATTTAAGGACCAATATGTGTCCCAGTTCTGGCTAATGAAACATAGCAAGCAGTCTGCTAAAGAGAACTCCCTTCCTGAATTAAAAGGTTGCAAAGAGACAAAGTTGCCACATTCTTCCTGTCCTGAATATAGATGTGATGCCTGGTTCTACAGCAGTTGCTCTGTGATCTTGAGGCAACAAGCATGGGAAGAAGGCCAGGGGAATCTCAGGGATGTTGGTCCTAGCATCTTTGAGCTACTAAGCCGGTTTCAGCAGTTGCACTTCATCTTTTTTGTGTGTTTATTTATTTCAGATTGTGTTAGTAGGGTTTTCTGTTAGAGCAAAAATCACTCCTGAGCCTAGAAAGATGTGATGGAGAAACCAGAAATACAAAGATGCAGAAGGCACAGTTTGAGGAGGAGAGAGTGACTGCCAGTAAAAATGCTACAGAAGAATCAAAAGGAAGATGAGACTGGAAAATAGGTGTATCAAGTAAGAAGTCACCAGTGAACTACATGAGAGCCATTTGAGAGAGGCTGATGGGGCAAAAGCCAGATTTCAGTGGGCCAAGAGGAAAAGAAAACAAGGATGGATACATCAAATGTAGACAGTTCTTTCAAGAGGTTTTGACTGTGTATGTACCAAGAGCCTTAAAATATTGTTGAGCTTTGACCTAGATTTTTCACTTCTAGAGATCTATTCAAAGAAAATGATTAGAGATACAGCAAAGATTTAAGCATAAGGATAATTGCAGTTTTATCTATAACAGAGAAACATCGGCAACAACATAAATATCACACAACTGGAAAATTGTTAAATACTGTTCCAGCCAATATATGTGATATTTTGAAAGAATTTTTTAGCAGTGGGGAATAATATTCATAATGAATCAAGAAAAAAAAGAGCAGGCTGTAAAAATACGATTATAAATTTATGTGTAATATTAATATATTATTTATATTCAAAGAGAAAGGCAGGAAACAAAAACATTAAACTATCAAAAGTTACAGGAGAACCTCTTAAATTTATACTTTCCTCTATATGTTTCTAAATTAGCATTTATTTTCTATGCAGCATTTGTTCCCCCCCCACCTTCCTAGCAGCACCACAGCCCCCTCCAAGTCCAGATGCTTATGCCTTAGGTTAAGTTATTCGGGACCTCAAGAAGGCATGAGTGATAAAAGTTATTTTCCCCTGGATAGATTTTATTATAGAACATTCTCTGGATTTCCTTAAGAACAAATGAGGAACATGATTATTAGGCTGTCAGCCATCCTATTACATTTAAATTTAATTCTTCTCCAGGCAAACAGAGGCCTGTTGTGATATTCCTCACAGCAAAGGAAGGAATCCACTACCCAGCCTAGAGATCTCCCCACTTCCTCCCACACAAAATGTTTCTGGGTATACGTCACAGTGTGGTTATGGGGGTCACATGAAGTTACTAATATGCAAAGTCTTTGTGAACCCCAAGAAACCACATGAGTGCTGGTCACTGTTGTCACTGCTCTATGGGGAAGGCAAAGTCTAAAGTGGATACCCTGTCCCACTTCACTTTCCTTGACTCCACGCCATTCGGAAACTCCTTAAGCAAAGAACTGATCCTGGAACCTGGGTATCCGAGAGGAGAAGCAAGGGAAGTGTGGACCAAGGGGCTGAGTGCAGGAAAAATGGTGCTGTCCTAGAGCTGCCATCGACAAAAAGGAGATGGTTAGTAAAAAAAAAGAACAACTGGGCTCCAAATGCTGCTTGGATATGAATGAATCAGGGATGTTCTGAAGCAGCAGGACGAGAAAACAAAGCATAAAAGACTTGCTTGGAGGTAAAACACGTGACAGTGATCTGTGTTTAGTCAAACGGCTGCCATATCTTGAAAAGAGCTGGAGTTAGTTGCTTATTCATCCCACAGGTATTTCCTGGACACTTGCTATGTACATAGTAAATTCTAGACACAGGAGTGAAAATAAAGTGATCTTTGCTCATGGTTTCACACTGCAGGCACTTGGAAGTCAGTAGAAAAGCCAAACGGTTTGACATAGCAGAAAGATAAGGTCACAGGCAGTAGGAGACAAGTGACAAGTAAGGTCTCAACGAAAGTGCTAGAATTTGAAAGAGGGAGAGGTGATTTAGGCTAGAGTTCAGGGGAAGCTTTTGTTCAGGAGACGGCTTCCCTGATAGCTCAGTTGGTACAGAATCCGCCTGCAATGCAGGAGACCCTAGTTCGGTTCTTGGGTCCGGAAGATCCGCTGGAGAAGGGATATGCTACCCACTCCAGTATTCTTGGGCTTCCCTGGTGAATCAGCTGGTAAAGAATCTGACGGCAATGCGGGAGACCTGGGTTCAATCCCTGGGTTAGGAAGATCCCCTGGAGAAGGGATAGGCTACCCACTCCAGTATTCTGGCCTGGAGTCGGACACGACTGAGCGACTTACACTTTCAGGGCAAGTTTTGTTCAGGAGATGCAAGCTGACCTTGTCCTTGAAAAAGGCATAGAAATTAAACAGTCAAACCAGGGGCAAGGCGCAGCACCAGCAATGACAAGGAAGCAGGAATGCACACGGGCCGCGGAGGCAGTGGTGACCTCAGGGGTAAGCTCTGAGTGGGGAAACGATGGGCAGCAAGTTCAGAGATGGCCTCACTGAAGAGGCTTTAAAAACGCCGCCGAGGCTAATCCCGTGCCTTAGCGCCCAGCAGCTCGGACATCGTGCCTCTCTCCGGACAACTCTACAGACCACGTGTGAGAAGCAGCCGCCGGGGGAGCCCAGGAGCCCAGTGTGTTTACAGCTCTGGTCAGTGCGAGCGGCCAGTGCCTCAGGGAGAAACCTGAGCGAGATTTTTCAGGGGAAGCGACTTAAAAACACCAACAGTGCTTTCCGGGAGACGTCTGGCTGAGGGGCACTGAAAACAGAGATTTGAGGAAATTCTCTCAGGGTATCTGGACTTGCAACCTCAGCAGACCCGGAAAATAATGTCAAGTTGAAAGGAAGCTCTGGAAAACGTGCGTCTTCCCTCCCCACCGCCCCCCAAGCACGGTTTCCAGTGGTGAGGAGACGGCCACGCCCCGCAAGCGGAGGCGCTGACTGAAGGTCATGAGTTCCTAGGTTTTCAGAGATGGTTCACTGTGCTTATGGTTGATGTTGGTCCTAACCCTTGGTTTACCTCTTAATCCCCTCTCCTTTAGGCAAAAACAGCAATGTTCTTTCATTCTTTGGGGTCCAAAGGAGATTTTCAGCCGGTTCTATTTAAGTCACACACAAATACAAATGTGAGTGTGGGAACCGGTCAGTTTGGGGTGGATGCTTTTTCCCTCTCTCCGTGATCCAAAGTCAGGCACAATATCCACCCTCAGCTCAGGCAGTACTGGAGACCCACGAAAGGACACTCACTCATCTGCAACTGTGCACTCGGATTCCATGTGACTCTGGAGCGGTTGATGCCAAGACACCTTTTCTCACCTGTATCGCTGTGGAAAACACCTGAATACTGGACAACCGATTGTTGCCAAGCTTTGGGAAAAGTTACTCCCATGTGGCTGAGGGAGGGCAAAGTGGTATAAACCTACAGAAGAAAATGAGGCAAAATCTGCCAGTATTCCATATGCATATATGCTTTGCCCTAAGAATTCCACTTTCAGGAATTCATCTAAAGTCAATCTTATACACATATGAAAGAGTGGTTATCAAAGGGGCTCACTGCAGCCTAGTTGGTGAGAGTAAAAGATGGAAAACAACCCAAGTCCATTCAAAAAGCTCGATAAATAAACTAGGATACATGGACCCAAGGGAGAAGCATGTAACTTTACAAAAAGGAATGAAAGGAAGTTACATCTACTGATATGAAAAATATTTTCAAGATGTGATGAATAAAAAAGAACTAGGTGCATACAGGGTAGAGCGTCTCCATTTCCAAGAATGACCTAATAGAAACAGTAACTCCCCATTTCAGTAGCCAGGACACAACCGGAAGCAGTCGTTTTTCAATCAACACCTATGATTGGGTAGATGGAGAATCCAAAGACATCAAACCTATGGGAAATACTAAAAGTTAATTTAGCAAGGTTGCACAACACATGATCAATATGAAAATTCAATTGTATTTCTCTATAGTAGCAACAAACAATAAGGAGAATAAAATGGCTAAAAACTATTATTTATATCATCAAAAAGCATAAAATACTTAGGAATAAGCTTGGAAAAGGATGCACATGACCTTTACACTAAAAACTACAAAATACTGCTAAATAAATGGACAGATCCCTGGAGGAGGAAGTGGCAACCCACTCCAGTATTCTTGTCTGGAGAACCCCACGGACAGAGAAGCCTGGGGGGCTACAGTCCATGGGGTCACAAAGAGTGGGACACGATGGAGTGACTGAAAAACAAAAAAATGGAGAGACAGAGATAGAGATAGAGTGATTGGAAGACTCAGTGATGTCAAGATGTTAGTCCTTATCACGGCCATGTTTCCCAGAGATGTGAGTGGGAAGACTGTCTCCATTTTATCTGCATGAGCCTTTCTCTCTAAGCTTGGTTGTGAATTTGTGAGACTTAGGAGGACAAATTTGAGAGACAGACTTTTGGAAAACCCAGAATCACCTCTGCTCTTTGATAGCGAGCCACTGTTAATGAGCCAGTTTTGTGCCCAACCTTTACCCTCAGAAGGAGTTCTTCCCCAGGTGACACCTCCATCTCTCAGGCAAATTGTGAGGAGAAGACCTTTAAGGAGATCATGTGACAAAGACATAAAGATATAAATCTTGACCTGATAGCACATAAACTGAATGTTAGCCTTATATTGCTCATCACAGCAGTATGTGATTTTGTTCAAGGAATTTTACATTTCTCGAAAGGAGGAAATTACGTTCTGAGTACATTTTCCACACCCCAGCCCAGCCCTGTCCAATAGGACTTCCTGCAATCGTAGCCATGCTGTACATTGATAGAGTAACCACTAACCACAAGTAGCACTTAAACATCTGAAATGTGGCTGGGGGACTGAGAAGCTGAATTTTAAATTTTATCTCATTTTACCTAATCAAAATTTAAATTTAAAAAGTGACATGTATCTGCTGCTGCTGCTGCTGCTAAGTCGCTTCAGTCGTGTCCGACTCTTGGAGACCCCATGGACTGCAGCCTACCAGGCTCCTCCGTCCATGGGATTTTCCAGGCAAGAGTACTGGAGTGGGTTGCCATTGCCTTCTCCAGACATGTAGCTGGTGGCTCCCAAATTGGAGTGCACAGGTTGAGTCCTTTCAAATCCCGAAGAAGTCCCTACAAATCCTAATCACGTCACAGCAACCATTGTCCACTGACCCCCAACTCCCCACATCAGTTCCAGAACTGTTCATGGCAAATGAATGACATCTCATCAGCAGAATTAAACATGTCCTCTGAGCCCAGATGTAGTTTCCTCTTTCTTTGGTCTCCTAAACAGTGCTTAGATAAACCAAGTTGCATAATATTTAACAATTACCGTTTATTAAGGTAGATGATAGGAGGGAGAAGTGAGAGGAAACATTTGACCAAAGTTGGATCTTCCCATGCTTATCTTCTTCACCCCATCCATTGTGTGTGTATTCAGGAAATCTGCTCCTCCCCTGTGCCCTGGTCACACTCCATGGACATCGCCAGTCCTAAGCAAGCTAATGACAATGTTTAGCTTCTCTGCCTCTTGTGTTTCTCATCAACCATCACATCATTTTTTTTTTTTTTACGTCAAAAATATTTATTAAAACAGACCGACTCAAAGAGTTTATTCTTATCTGTATAGTCACAAAAGTTACACACCCAAATATCTGTGAAACTCTGTAATCCTGTCTCCTTGCTCTGCTTTAGTAGGGGTATAGCTAACTCTAGACATGTTTCCCCTTAGTAGGGGCCATCAGTTCCACACTCAGTGAGTCCTTTTGCCCCTTTGTTCAACTCTACTTGTTACTTCCAATTTGAAAGTTTCTAGGAGACACCCCAAAATCATGTTTTGGAAGAATGTCTTCCTAGTGAGAACAAAAGTACAGCTAGAATCCATTTAAAACGAACTCTGCCAGCACTCAAAGCCTGTCATTCTTTTAGGCAAAGACTGTTAAGATGCCCATGAAATGGTGTTGTAGGAAACTCCAAGAGACCATACCTCTATAAAAACAGTGAATAATGTCAAATCAATTTTATTGGGACTCTAGAGATGAGTCAAAGGTTTATAGCAGCCAGATGAATGCTTAAACAAGAAAAAGGTGGCTGAATCTTGGTAGGAAATCTTTGTGACATTGTAGCTTATCCTGGCTCCATCCCCACCTCCCTGGATTGCCTGCAGTCTTAAAGATGGAGCCTACATTGCTGGTGTGGGCTCCTGGTGCTGGTAGATATAGAGCAGATCCAGTGCTCAAATAATTATGGTTGTTTAGTTTGACCTGAATGGTGGTTCCCTCTTGTTTATATCTTACTTAGACTGGAACTCTCACAGAGTAGAGAGGCAGCTGCCTGAAGGGACATTTGTCAGAAATACTTAAAGGCAGATGTATTAGCCATTGCTGCCAGAGGAAGGGATAACAGTTGGCACACAGTATACATACCCAAGAGCTTGGGAAGAAAGGATAGAGAGTGAGATTCTTTAGGAATAAGGGCTTTGAAAACCCATATTCCTAGGGATCTAGAAGGCCACACACATGCCCAGGGTAGGGCATACGCTTTGAAAAGACCAGAGAGGGCTTTAAGCTTTCACCTCTGGTTGACCTGCATGTTCTGCAGAAGCAGGAAGTGAAGGCTAAGGCAGAGTTGTAACCTGCCCAGTGCACAGTGGGAAGCATGCCCCAACACACACATGCACACACATCTGCACAGACCTGGATATTTTTTTGTGTTTAGTTCTGGGCATTTTAGGAAATCTGTTGAGTCGTTGTGCTAAGTCACCTCAGTTGTGTCTGACTCTTCGTCACCCTATAGATTGTAGCCTACCAGGCTTCTCTGTCCATGGGATTCTCTAGGCCAGAACACTAGAGTGGGTTGCCATTTCCTTCTCCAGGGGATCTTCCCAACCCAGGGATCAAACCCAAATCTCTAACATCTCCTGCACTGGCAGGTGGGTTCTTTACCACTACTGCCATTTAGGAAGCTAGCTGACAATTAAGCAAATCAAACAGACTTCAGTGGCCACACATGACAAAGAACAGATTTTTTTTTTAATTGGTTCAGAAAAAGTCACAAAACTAAAAACAAACAGTAACCACAAGCATTAACAAGAAACCCTGAGGAAGGAGGAGAATCTGATTTCTAGAGTTGGCATTCAAGGTGTCTAGTTATCAATAACAACAACAAAAATGATGAAGCCTGCAAATAAACATGGGTAAGAGGAAACAGGAAGTGAGTACCTAAAGGGTACAGGGTTTTTTAGGGGAACATTGTGAAATGTTCTAGAATTAGATAGTGGGGATGGCTGAATCACAATCACAACACTGTGATTATACTGGAAACCACTGTACTGTACATTTTAAAATGGTTAAAATGGTGACTGTTACGTGAATTTTACCTCAAAAAAAAAAAAAAGAAAGACACAGCAAAATGGATTTTTAAGCAGTACGCTGCAGCTTTGCTTTGATACAGTTTAATGAAGTCATTTTGTTAATTTCCTCAGTGGTTCCCTTTTTTGTCTTCAGATACACACCTCAGTAATCCCAGGTCAGCCAGGATCACTGTATAAATGATCTGTAGTTGAAGGCTTATTTCTGGGTGGCATTTGCCCATGGATCCTGAGGGCTGTTTCAGACTGTCACATGAGATGCATGGTTTTATCCCAGCATCTCCCCATTGCAACATATCCAAAACCTAGCCCTGATTTCTTCCCATACTTGTGTCCCTCCATCACTCTACATCAGCAAAGAGTGCTTCTCCATGCCATTTTGGATAGCTCATTTAAACCTTATCCAATTAACCCCTACGTCTGGATATTTAACCTTCTAAATGGCTTTCAAATAGATTTACTTCTCTTCATCACCACTGCCACCACCTTTGTTCAATATGCCCCCATTCCTTATCTATACTGTTTAATAATAGACGCCCAGCTGGCCTCACCACATGTTCTCTTGACCCTTTTCAGTCTATTTCCCCTACTCTATCAATTTGCATTTTTTAAATGCAAATCTAATTATTTCACTCCTCCATTTAAAGCCTTTAATTGGCTTCTCTTTGCTCTTCAAATAAAATCCTCAAGCGTTGAAATGGTCTGCAGAGTCCTATGTGACCTGGCTCCTGCCCACCTCCCCAGCCTCCCCATGGAGTCACTGCACTCCACTCATGGAAACTTCTGTTTCCCACTTTGTTGTATAGTTGTATAGTCACTAAGCTGTGCCCAGCTCTTTTGTGACTCCATGGACTATAGCCTGCCAGGTGGCTCTGTCCGTGGAATTCTCCAGGCCAGAATACTGGAGTGGGTAGCCTTTCCCTTCTCCAGGAGATCTTCCCAACCCAGGGATTGAACCCAGGTCTCCTGCATTGCAGGCAGATATATTACTACTGAGCCATCTGGGAAGCCTGTTTCCCCCTACCTCAGGGTAATCATAGACACACTCATTTCTTTCTAGAATATTCTACATCCTTGCCTCTCTGCACTTACCCAGTCCTACCCATTTTCAGAACTCAAATGAAAGGTCACTTCATGAAGGAAGTCTTCCTGGCTCCTCAGGGTTAGGGAAAGTCCCCCTGAAAAGGCTAAGTGCCCAGGGCTTCTCTTCCATAGTACATCTTACTCTAATCATTCCTGTGATCAAGGGCTTAATATCTGACTCCCAACTAAATATGAGACCCATGAAGACAGGTACTGTCTTATTCAATGCTATAGCCCCGGTACCAACCACAGTGCAGTGTGTACAGCACGGGGTTCATACTTGTGAACTTAATATTACAAAATGCAATTCGTTCTCACAGATAGCACCTTACTAGTCAGTTGGTGCCTTAGTAAAAATGAGTTGACAGCCTGCCAGGGCAAGAATGCAACCCAGGTGTGCTGCTAGCTCTATGCTACTTGTTGCAGGAGCAATGTGGGGCCATGGGAGTGAGGATGAGGCATCCGTCAGCAAGGAACCCTATTCGGAGCCAGCCAAGCATACTCAGGATCCTAGAAGAATGTATGTATGAGCAGTCCTTCATTTCTCATTTCATTTCCACAGCCTTCCCCAAACAGTGGAATTAGGGAGTGGAGTATCCCTTGTGTTCAACTGACCTGCCAGACTGTTCAATCAATGCAGTCTTTTCTCTAGACTCTCAGATTCCCCAAATGGCCACCCCCTTGTCGGGAGCAGAGAAACATCTGGTCCTGGAATCCTCCTTGGTTCTCTTGTACCTCGTTCCCTCAGCCTCTGAGTCGTTGTTAATTCCTTTGTTCCTCCCATAGACCCCGTCCATCCGCAGTCCACTCTGGAGCCCCATGTCCTCTTGGGCTAGGTTGCCAGTGTCAGTGCTCAATCATTCAGTTTCATCCATTATCACTACCAAGTGGAGTCCAGCAGTGGGGAGAGAAGAAAAGGGGAGAGGAGAGGTGACAGGCCCACGTCATGATCTAACCTCAGGGAGAGATACAGGTAAGATACAGTCAGATCTTCCATTCTGCCAAGGTCAGCCCCCTGCCAATTTATTTCCTGGACATTATAATGCTAAAGAGAATGTGTGTTTTCTACATCACCTCTAGCTCTGTTACCGAAGACCCTTCTGTTATTTTAGCTTGAGTGTGTGCCAGGCAGGATCCCCAAAGGTAGGAAAGAAAACCCACAGAGCCTACACACCAGATGGAGTGGCCCCATTGGGGGGGAAGTGGGAGCTAATACAGAAGATGCAGGGCAGCTACAGATAACCTTCATCAACGTCACAGGTTTTCTGAGAGTCTGACATAATTCTGGTTTCCCTGCAGAAAACAAGTATCAGGGAGGGATACTGCAGAATTGTTTCCCTAAGCTGTCTGAAACTAAAAATGATGTGCCAGGAGTGACATTGAGCAAATAGACTCTTAATCCTTCCCCATGCACGTCAGCTTTCTCCATCAAAGAGAACAAGCCTTGGACTGCAAAGGGCAGAACAAACGTGCGTGAGGCCAGGTGGTCAGAGATGAGTGAAAGCATATCTGAAGAGTGATGAACTGGGCCAAGCACCTCGAGCCTCCCAGCCTAGGTGGGCTGCCTCCTGGGGAAATGAAAGGACTCATGAAGGAGATGGATCGGCCACAGCCATAACTTCTGAGGATGTGCAAGGAGGGACGAGGTGCCGGAAGACTGGAAACAGGTTGTTTGATGTCAACTCAGATGATGAAAGAGATGATTTGTGGGCATTGAGTGTAAAGGAAGGAGTGACCATAGGACCTGAATGGAAACCCTAACCTCATTTTCTACCTTAGTAGGGATTCTGGGCTGGGAAATAGGATTACACAGTTGGTGATGGATCTGGGTTGCTACAAAGTATTGGACACTTTGAACATCTAAGAGCATCCATGCAAAAGCATCTGCACCATCCCCACCTGGAGAAAGAATTCCAGAGACATTCCTCAGGGCTTTTGCTTCAGCCTGCTCTGGTCCCCAAACTGTCACCATGAAATTTAGCTATCCTTGTGCTGAGCCTGTATTTGTTTATATTTTCCAAAGGGCAAAATTGAATAAAACTAAGCAAGGAGATCCAACCAGCCCATCCTAAAGGAAATCAGTCCTGAACATTCATTGGAAGGACTGATGCTGAAGCTGAAACTCCAATACTTTGGCCTCATGATGCGAGGAACTGACTCATTGGAAAAGACCCTGATGCTGGGAAAGATTGAAGGTGGGAGGAGAAGGGGAAGACAGAGGATGAGATGGTTGGATGGCATCACCAATTCAATGGACATAAGTTTGAGTAAACTCAAGGAGTTGGTGATGGACAGAGAAGCCTGGCGTACTACAGTCCATGGGGTCGCAAAGAGTCGGACACGACTGAACTGAACTTAACTGAACATAAGGTCCTATACTTTGGTCTGAAAAATCAGCTGCACAGCTGTAACACAAGAAAGATGTTTAGCTAGAGTGGCACACTAAACCTCTTGAGAGTTAATGATGATTTGCTTTGTTCCAAAAGGATCCTCACAGCAAGTGCTACTGTTGGATGACAACTCAATGTTGCATGACCTCTGCCCCCTCTTTGATAAGAGTCTATTAAATTTATCATCAGGTATCAGGGGATCTGCAACCTGCTCTCAATTCGCATACAGACTGTTTTCCTGAAGAGCTTCAAAGTGAGTTGATCTCCTTTCTCAGGGACAGGGTAGGAGTGTCTTTGTCTTATGCATTTGCATTTGTCATCCAGTGACTAGATCAGAGTTCAACAACCAAGCATTTACACTAGAGGGAACAATGGAGAGAAGCCACATCTAATTAGGCCCCTTGTATTGGTACCTTCTTCCCTAAAAGCTTCAAAGCACTTCTCATCCATCTCACTTGAGCCTCCTCTTGTGCAATGCTATGAGATAAGCCAGGTAGCTTTCTCCAGCTGACTGATGGGGAATCAAATAACCTGAGAGAGGCAAAGGCTCCCCAGCTTCTCACTGTCAGAAGTGGGCCCAGAAGCCAATGGCAACATCAAATCCAACTTGCTACACAGGAAACTGTGCTGCAGGTATGTGTGCTTAAAAGAAAGAGTTCGGAACTTATTTACAAAACAGAAACAGACTCACAGACATAGAAAACAACGTTATGGTTACCAAAGGTGAAGGGAGGCAGGGATAAAGTAGGAATTTAGGGTTAACAGATACACACTACTATACATGAAATAGATAAACAGTAAGGACCTACTATCTAGCACTGGGAACTATATCCAATATCTTGTAATAACCTATAATGGAAAAGAACCTGAAAAAGAATATATGTATATGTATAACTGAATCACTTTGCTGTAGAGCTGAAAATAACACAATACTGTAAATCAAATATGCTTCAAAAAAACACTGTAAAAATAAAAATAAATAACAGCTTAAAATCAGATCGTCTTATGAAAGCATTCCCTGTGTATTTAATTTGAAAACTATTAATTATTCATATTTCTCATGCTTAGTGGCTCAGTTGCGTCTAATTCTGCGACCCCATGGACTGTTGCCTGCTAAGCTCCTCTGTCCATGTGATTATCCAGGCAAGAATAGTGGAGTGGGTAACATTCTAATCTTCCCAATCCAGGTATCAAACCCAAGTCTATTGCATGACAGGCAGATTCTTTACCGTCTGAGGCACAAGGAAAGCCCTATTCATGTTGAATAACTGTTAACTATTTATAAGAACTTCACCAAAAAGGTCTGTCTAGTCAAGGCTATGGTTTTTCCAGTAGTCATATATGGATATGAAAGTTGGACTATAAAGAAAGCTGAGCACCGAAGAATTGATGCTTTTGAACTGTGGTGTTGGAGAAGACTCTTGAGAGTCCCTCGGACTGCAAGGAGATCCAACCAGTCCATCCCAAAGGAAATCAGTCCTGAATATTCATTGGAAGGACTGATGCTGAAGCTGAAACTCCAATACTTTGGCCACATGATGCAAAGAACTGACTCATTGGAAAAGGCCCTGATGCTGGGAAAGATTGAAGGTGGGAGGAGAAGGGGACAAAAGAGGATGAGATGGTTGGATGGCATCACCAATTCAATGGACATGAGTTTGAGTAAAATCAAACTGGGAGTTGGTGATGGACAGGGAGGCCTGGCATGCTGCAGTCCATGGGGTCACAACGAGTTGGACAGGACTGAGCAACTGAACTGAACTGATTTATAAGAATGTATTATGTGCAAATCACTGATCCTTAGGTGTGGGAGGTGCAATAAATAGGAGTAGATGGAATCTCAGCCTCAAAGGCCCTCAGGTGTCAGGAGCTCAGATGGTAACAGTGCCGGGTCCTGAGTGGAGACTGTGAGCTGGGGGAGGACAGAGTTCACCAGTGCAAGGCAGAATTGGAGTTGGACAAAGATTTATAGACTTTACTCTGGTTGAATTCTTTGCAAGTTCAGATGGTAATGCCCAGAGGTCTCGTTGTTGCTTTAGATGGAACCATACCACTAAGATTTCAGACAGCTATTGACAAGGCAATGGAAGAAATCTTTGGTCTCAAAGACCCTTTCTCAAATGTTCCTTGACTCCAAGTGCACAAGCAGACCCTCTGTATCTGTCTGGTCTCCCTGGCTGACCGAGCAGAGGACCAATCTTGTCCTCCTCTTTCTGCTAATTGAGTCAGTTTGGGACTTCACATCCTTGGCATCTTCCTCCCCAGGACCACATTGATGTAAGCTTTTCTTGTTCCTGACCCTAACCAAGCCTAATTCTGGTTTTTCTGAAGGGCACTGATGCACCAAGTTTGCAAAACGAAACTCCAAACTCTTCCTCACCACTGTTTCAGATCCATGGTCTTCAAAGCATGGTCCTCAGACCAGCAACATCATTGTCATCTAGGAAGAGGCTAGAAATGCAAATTCTCAGGTCCCATTCCCAGTCTACTAAATTCGAAATTCTGGGTTTGGAGCCCAGAAATCTGTGTTTTAGCACAGTTGTAATACAACTTGTTAATATAAGTCCTCCAGGTCATTCTCATGCATGTTCAAGTTTGAGACCCACTGGTTTTGGAGAACTGAAAGGTCAAGCAGAATGGCTTTCTTTTCTTTGCCCATTTTCCTGTCCCTTCCTTTAAAAGGCAAGTCATGCATGCACTGCTTCCTCTTGTCTCCTGTCCTGCTGGCTTCCTTTGGCCTCATCCTCCGAGCACCACTCACTGGATTTGATCCCGCATTGTCTTGCCTTTTCTTCCTCATCTATGTGTATGTCCGTCTTGGCTCTCATAATCTGGCTTGCTGGCTGGGTGCTGGTGCTCCAGTGTAAAAACCCAGTGTCCCACATTCAAAGCATCTAGAAGGAGCACACGGCCCACATACCCTTGGCTGTCTTTTTCTGTGACATCGTCTGGTCTCAGCACTTGACTTTCCCATAGCTAGGGACACACCATCTGCCCCAAGACGACTGCTCTGTTCTACTGTGGAAACTTCTGCAAGTTCTTCCCTGCTCCTTGTTTGACTTATCCTCCTTTCACCCAGGAAATGTGTGTCATTCTCCTGCACATCATAGCCCTGGCAGGAAACCCATCTTCCTGCTCTGTTTGAGGGACAGATTATTCCTGATCCTGCTGGAGGCATCTTCTCAGTATACTACCTGACCACGTGGCCCAATCGCATGTTCTAACTATTTCAGCCAATGACATCCTCTTCTTACCCAGCTGACACTATGTTCATGTTTTATTCTATTAGGTTGGCCCAAAAGTTCATTCAGGTTTTTCCATAAGATGTTACAGAAAAACCAGAATGAAACTTTTGAGCCAACCCAATATCTCCTCCTTTGCTGGAATTCAGGATATGTGTCCTCAGTGAATTCGTATCCCATTCTCCAAACCTGAATCCCTCCTTTCTTTATCAGTTCATAGTCTTCTACCCACACTTCATCAACAGAATGTCCTTGAAGGTTTTCAGCGGGCTCTCCCTTTCTGATCACCCTAGCAAGCCATTAATGATTATGCAGATGTGTGATCAACTATGGTTTGTTTGTCCATCCAATTTCCCTTTGTAATCTCCATCAAGTCAAAAACAATCATCTATACACCTAAGGCTGGAGAAGGAAATGGCAACCCACTCCAGTATTCTTGCCTAGAGAATCCCGTGGACAGAGGAGCCTGGTGGGCTGCCGTCTATGGGGTCGCACAGAGTTGGACACGACTGAAGTGACTTAGCAACAACAGCAGCAACAATAGACCTAAGGTATGTATAGGTATATATACCTAAGGTACCTATACATATGTATAAATGAATCTTACCAATAAAGAATTTTTTAAGGGTGCCAATTGCCTGTTTTATCTACTCCAGACACAAAATTGTGCATGTAATTGGGTTCACCAAGTCCAGATAGCTACACTCAACATTCCAGGCTGGTTTCTTTAACTTGAGGCTTGACATCAAAGGGACTAGCATCATACTCTATGAAAAGCACAAACTTATAGATGAACTGATATACCATCCTGTAGCTCTTTCTCACAAGAGTTAGGCCTTAATCAGTGCAGCCAAGACCATGTCCTATTGGGCCAATCTGAGACAACTGTTACGCATGTCTGCTCAACTGTTATATGGAGATGCCTATTTCATGCCTTAGGCTACACCCTCACTAGTAAGTTTCCCACCATGACAAGTGAGTAGACTTCCACTTAAACTTCATCAAATGGTTTCTATAAAGACTGTTCCCACCAGTACCTTGCAGGAGATGCTGGCTGCCTGCTCCCTTAATAAACAAAGTAGTGCCTCTATGATTGTCTAATATGGATGATTTGGGTCTCTGTATTCTTTGCTGGCTCTTCCTCTCTGCAGGACCAGCATTTTCTGCACATGGTGGTAATGGAATGAATGTTCAAAATCTCTCTTGGGGAGAAGAATTTCCTGGATTGGAGAGGGATCCAAAATTTGATCCCCAGTTACTCAATTCCAAGACACTTTCTGTGAAACACCATTAAACATCCCTAGGGGTAGCAACAAGGCAATATTGTTTAATTACTACTTGCCTCATATTACGAGGGTTCTAATGGATTCCTCACTTAAAGAATCCAAGTCTAAAGATCCTACATGATTTGTCCAAAAAGACCAAGCTCACATGAGGCCAGAGCAGGGTCCAAATCCACACGCCTACTCAGATACACTGGCTCCAAGCCTTGGTTAGGGGAGGCATCACTCTGCTCCTCCATCAGCTGAGCTCAGCCTGCACTGCTCCTCTTTGACAAGCAGTCCCACCTGGACCATTTCCACCTAGACCTCGAGATGCTCTGTATTCTTTCCATGTCCATGGTATTCTCAGAGCTGACTTACTCATTGGGAGGGCTGGAGCCGCACAGAGGTAGGTGCTCAGAGGGTGGACCCAAACTCTATAGGTTCACATACAAGCTCTACTATTAACTGGCAGTGTGGCTAAGCAATCTGACCTTGGACAAGCTAATTACTTTGTCTGTGCTTTGGTTTTCTCATTTGTAAAATGACAAAAATACTAATAATCGACCACCTATCTAATATCTGACCACCTACCTACCTCATCCCTGGAGAAGGAAAAGGCCACCCACTCCAGCATTCTGGCCTGGAGAATTCCGTGGACTGTCACAGAGTCAGACACAACTGAGCGACTTTCACTCACTCTCCTTCCTTGTAGGATTATGAACTGTTAATACCTTTATAGGTAAAGCACTTAGAAGACTGCCTGTCACACTAGCGCATGTGTGTATATGTGTGTGCATGTGCATATATATATTTGCTACGATTTTCAGTCGTCATTTCTTTCCTTTGCCTTCCTACCCTCTCTGTCTTTGTGCTTTAGGCCACTCTGCTTCCTCCCTCTCGTGCTCTCTCATTCACCTCCTCTATCCAGATCTTCAGACCAATTACCATTGGAAGGACTGTATTCTGATCCTTTTCATGAATTGTGAACACAAGGATCAACTCCCTTCTTTTGTTTTTTCCTTCTGTGTTTAACTACTCTTCCTATACAAGAATGGGTGGGCATGGACCACAGATGGGATGGGTAGAGAGACCTCAGTTCAGTTCTGACTCTGCCACTTAGAGATGCTGGATCTTGGGTAAGCTATTTAAATTCCTCAACCTCTGAACTCAGAGAAAAATAAAACCCCATTACCACGTGACTGGTTGCCCAGCCTTACTGCTGAGTTGCAGGTCTATTTAACCAATGATTGATCGTGGCCTTCTGAATAGCATGCCTTGGCCCAGCCTCTCCCCAAGACTGTATTCACTCAGCTCCCTGAAGCCTCTGAAACACAGCAACATGGCAGCGAGAAAGTCTGAGGGACACGCCTGCCTCGCATTTCACTGCTGTAATCCTGCACACCAATGCTGTTTCTCACTGTGGTCTTATTTATCAGGCTATATCACAAGCCTTTATCCCGGACCTCCAGCAAGCTCCGTGCTGGGAGTCACAGGCATGGTATTTGAGAGGTAGAGAGGAAATCAGAACCCTATAATAAATTGCCTACCACATGTTTATCCCTGAAGGAGTTCATTCTAATTTTTGTTTTCTTAATATCCAGCTGAAGTCTGAAGTGTGCTTTTATTGCCATTTCCACGAAGGTGAGGTACCATTCTTGTTACCTGGGAGAACTGTTGGGCTGCAGTTAATTTAGGGAACCAACTCCCTTTGTTTTTAGCTCCCAGCTTCAAAGGACTGTGGGCCTCTGCCTTCAGGTGAACTGGGGATGTACTTCTGGGAGCAGTAAGCCTTGAGGATCCCATTCTTCAGCTCAGCCACTGGCTGGTGTGGCTTGTTCCCCCTTTGCTCTTTATTTGTTGCCATAGACAGTTTCCAGTGAAACTTCATCCATGGAATTCCACCGTGGCTACCTGAGTTTCCCAGAAAGACTGCTCTTCCCATGACAATGTATCTAGCAGACCCCTCAGTTTCAAGACACAATATGATTTGGGGTGGGGTGGGGCTGATTCCTCTGGTAGTCCAGTGGCTAAGAATCTGCCTTCCAGTGCAGAGGACACAGGTTCGATCCCTGGTTGGGAAACTAAGGTCCCACATGACCCAGGGCAACTAAGCCTGAGCCGACCACGAGAGAAGGCCCCATGCGACCAGGATCCAGCACAGCCTCCCCCCGCCCCCCAAAAAATACAATACGACTTTTTAAAATAGCATCTTCTAGTAATTTTAGAATTAAGCTATGTCATTTGGCGCAAGGTCAAATAATTGTGGCATATGTGCCTTACTAAAATGCAGAGGGACGAGAGGAGAAGATGCTGACCATGGATTTGACTTCTCAGCCTGGGAGCTCAGGGCTGCGGTGGGCCAACTGGAGGAGGACGAGGATGAGAAGGGGAGATCTGGAAACTTCGGTTCGATGGTTTCTTTCAGCAGCCAGAAGAGGTGTGACAATGCGGTCGTTGTTCAGGGGACAGTCCAGAAGGCCCTGTGGTGGGTGAGGAGAAGGCAGGGGCAACAAGAAACCCTACTGGGCACTGCAGCTTGGATGAGTGGAAATAGGGCGCTCAGTTCCCACAAAAGTTACTGAACAAAGGCCTCAAAATTTTGCATCTGGGCCCTAACGATCTCAACAAAATGTCTCATTCAGCTGCAATTAGTCACCTAATTGGATGGCTAAGTTTGAGGGGAAAAAACAAAAGGTATGAAATAGTCACAGAACATTTTGACTACACTGCATTTTCAAATCGTTCACGTGGTTCCCCATTCCTGAAACTAATTATTGTTCCCTACTCCCTCTTCCCCTTGCCAGCTAAATTTGTCTGATAATCATGTAATTCATTGCTCTAGTCCAGTTGTACTGGTCTCAGCTCAGCAAATCACTTTAAATCACTTTTGCCCCTAAAAAGTGTCGTTCATAACACACAAGATGAGATTTTAGATAACTGACATACACGATTACCCAACATAAGGATTTTATCTTTTCTTGTTTAATCAAGGAACTCCTGTAGAGTAAGAAGTGATTCTCCACTGTGGTTCCCAGAGCATCAGCATCAGCATCACCTGTAAAAATATTGGAAATTGCAAAGTCTAGGGCCACCCCAGACCTCCAGCATCAGAAACTCTGGAGGTGGGAGCCAGCAATCTGTGAAACGCTCCTGGGGATTCTGATGCAGGCTGGCATCTGAGAACCACTGTTCTAAAAGATCTTCCCAGCATGCTGTACTGGACAAGTTGTGTTGGCAACCTGGAAAGTCCTCACTGTGAGGTTGTAGCCTAGGAGACGTGTGGAGGGGTACTGACTGAACAGAGACCATCTCCTTGGAATTTCATTCTTAAAAGAGTCACAGGTTGGAAGTCATCACTGTGATTTCTGACCTGAACTTGGTCTGACAGCTTCAGAACCTTGAAAAAGTCACAGCTTCTCTTTGTTCATCAGTTTTTTCATCTGCAAAATCCGGGAAATTGAAATGGCTCATCCTTTCTTATGCTAACAACCTTTCACTCCTATCTCTTTTTGCATGTGGGGTTGCCAGATTTAGCAAATAAAAACATATCCAGTTTTTAAAAATAAGTAGCCAGTAAAATTTGAATGTTAGATAATTTTTAGCATACATATATATACTAAATGTATATGTGTGCGTGCCAAGTAGTTTCAGTCATGTCCGATTCTTTGCAACCCTGTGGATTATAGCCCTCCAGGCTCTTCTATCCATGGGATTCTCCAGGCAAGAATACTGGAGTGGGTTGCCATGCCTTCTCTAGGGGCTCTTCCCAACCCAGGGATCGAACCCATGTCTCTTACATCTGCTGCACTGGCAGCTGGGTTCTTTACCACTGGTGCCACCTGGGAAGCCTACATATATGTTTATGTATATATATAAACAAATCCATTTTTAGTATATATGAACGTGAAAGCAAAAGTCGCTCAGTCGTGTCTGACTCTTTGTGGACCCATGGTCTATATAGTCCATGGAATTCTCCAGGCCAGAATACTGGAGTGGGTAGCCTTTCCCTTCTCCAGGGGATCTTCCCAACCCAGGGATTGAACCCAGGTCTCCCACATTGCAGGCGGATTCTTTACCAGCTGAGCCTCAAGGGAAGCCCACTATATATTGTGCAGATGATATAAAATTGAGTCCCTGTTGAGGGGACATGACTGACTTGAGATGGAGTCAGGATCAGATTCCTTTTCTAGGGTGTCCCCCACCCGAGAAGGAGCCCCTCTGAGGCCTTTACATTCTGGGAGGGATTTGGATCAGACCTTTCCCATTGATGTAACCTCTGATTAAATTTGGCATTCAAATAGAGTTGCTCAATTCAGCAAATAGAAATAAGGACACCCAGTAAAATTCGAATATCAGATAAACAACAAAAGTTTTTTAGTATAAGTACATCCTATGCATACTTTTGTTGTTTATCTGATATTTGAATTTTACTGGGTGTCCTTATTTCTATTTGCTGAATTGAGCAACTCTATTTGAATGCCAAATTTAATCAGAGGTTACATCAATGGGAAAGGTCTGATCCAAATCCCTCCCAGAATGTAAAGGCCTCAGAGGGGCAGAAGAAGCTGCCCAAGGGTGGGGGGCACCCATGAAAAGGAATCTGATCTTGACTCCATCTCAAGTCAGTCATGTCCCCTCAGCAGGGACTCAATTTTATATCATCTGCACAGTGAGAAGTATTGGACCAAATGATCTCTAGAGTCCTGTCCAGCTCCAAATGTCAGTATTATTTTTGGCTTTTTCACTGCTCTTTGGATCTGTGAAAGGCATTTCACTGGTCTTTTTTCTGATGTTTTCCTTGTGAGGGAAATGGATTAATCCTATGAAATTTAGAAAAATAAGTATTCTTGAGCTATGAGCTGAACTTCTTGAAAATGGCTTTGATAAGGTCAGGGACCGTAACTTTGATATGTAGAGTCTGCCTTTAAGAGCCTCATAATTTAGTTTCCATAATTTATTTAACACTTAACATCTGAATTAAATATCATGAGTAAAACTGTAATGGCCATTTTTATAGCCAAGGCTTTCACATGTGTCTGATCATTTCCTTAGATACAATCCCTGGAGTGGGGTTGTTGGGTCAAAGGTCAAGGTCTCTTGGAGGAAAACATCCTCTCCTCTTCTCTCCCCATCCCTCCCCTTTCTCCCGTCATCACCACCAAGAGGTCAAGAGGGCTCTGTATCCATCAAACCTCAGGTCTCTTAGGGGCCTCGTTTTCTGGGCCAGCACAGGTGGCTGGGGCTTCCCTGGTGGCTCAGTAGTAAAGAATCTGCCTGCCAGTGCAGGATCCCTGGGTCAGGAAGATCCCCTGGAGAAGGAAATGGCAACCCACTCCAGTATTCTTGCCTGGAGAATTTCATGGACAAAGGAGCGACCCTGGGGTCGCAAAGAATCAGACATGACTGAGCAACTAACCAAACAACTGGTGGCTGGGGTGGGATGCCACGTGTTCCCCAGTGACCGCTGGACCCAAGGCCACTGCCTACCAGGGCAGGGCGAGCCCAGGGCCTAAGTGGCCCCTGTCCTGACTCCTCTCTCCCCTTGGCTCCAATAAGGGCAGCTGTCATTCCCCTTGGGCTCAGGACTGGAGGCTCCAGATGAAGCAGTTTATAGTCTGCTTTGATTCAAAGCCATTTAAGCCCAATTTTCAGAAAAAGGAGCATTCCATGTGATCCAGCACAAGTCTAATACCAGACTTAGATCCAGAACCCCTCCTCGTGGTTAGGAGGCCCTTCCTGGCCTTGTTTCCTTTGTGCATTTCTCTCCCGTGGGCACCATGTAAAGAGGAAGATATTCTAGGTTCAACAACATTCGTACAACCAAATGCACCACCAGACATCTCCAACAAAAGGGTTTTAGGGCTATTCAGATATGTTGCCAAGTTCTATCATGAACATTTATTATTTTATAAAAAGAAAAAATAATTTTTAAAAAGCCTTATAAGTAGTCCCAACTGTTCATTTTCCCAGCCATACATTTTTGGGGTAACTGGAATGCAATCCATTGCTCCTTGATCGACTTGCTTTGTGTAACAGATGGAGTGTGTGACTACTAATTGGGCTGATGATATTTAGACAACAACAATAAAGACATGTATAAATGGGTCATACTCGCTCTCCTCAGGAATGAAAGAAAAGGAGAAAAGTGGTAAACCCAAGGCAATGACACAACTAAGAAAACAATAAAGGAGAAGCACAGCATAGCACTCAGTTCTCAGGGAGTGCATGGCTGCAACTGCCTGGTGGTAACTATTGCTGGTCCAAGACTAAGAAGCTGGGGGAACAACGTGGAGAGCCAGCATGCGACCCCCAGACTCAACCATTCGTGCAGAACCAGTGATTGCCCTGACAAGTGGGTACGGAGCTTGCTCTGGAATTGCTTTGCTTTTGTTTGTGTCTGTGTGCGACGTATCAAGAACTTTAAGGTTTAGATTGTGAAAGGAAGTATTGATACCAGCATTAAAATATCTTTGTATCAGTTCAGTTCAGTCGCTCAGTATCCAACTCTTTGTGACCCCATAGGCTGCGGCACGCCAGGCTTCCCTGTCCATCACCAACTCCCATAGCTTATTCAAACTCAAGTCCGTCGAGTCAGTGATGCCATCCAACTATCTCATCCTCTGTCGACCCCTTCTCCTCCTGCCTTCAATCTTTCCCAGCATCAGGGCCTTTTCTAATGAGTTAGTTCTTTGCATCATGTAGCAAGTATTTGAGTTTCAGCTTCAGCATCAGTCCTTCCAGTGAATATTCAGGACTGATTTCTTTTAAGATGGACTGGTTGGATCTCCTTGCAGTGCAAGAGACTTTCAAGAGTCTTCTCCAACACCACAGTTCAAAAGCATCAATTCTTCAGTGCTCAGCTTTCTTTATAGTCCAACTCCTATGTCCGTACATGACTACTGGAAAAACCAGAGTTTTGACTAGATGGATGTTTGTTGGCAAAGTAATGTCTCTGCTTTTTAATCTTTGTATAGTTTATTAAGTTTTGCATTTCTTTTGTAAAGACTTTCCATTTTTAGAACAGTTTTAGATTCATAGCACAATTGAAAGTACAGAGATTCCCCATATGCCCTCTGCCCTTATGCACACGTTGCCACCCTCCACCCTAATCAACATCCCAGCCTGAGCAGTGCACTTGTTACAACTCCTGAACCTACACTGACACGTCCTCATCAACCAAAGGCCCTAGTTTGCCTTAAGCTGTAATGCATTCTCTGGGTTTGGATAAACGTATAACCAGATAATAATGATTATCCATTCATGATAATCTATAACAAGTATTCTCTGTGTCCTAATTCGTTTCTATTTTTCCTGTGTCATAATAGTAACTTTCTCACCCCTACCATAAAACATCTGCTCCAGTTACTAAGTCTGAAAAACATGCATGGGTGAGACCTGGAGGTTCTTCAGTCTCCTTCCCTGGAACAAGGAAGAGAATTCAACCAAAGTGATGACAACCGAGAAGAGCAGCTGAAAGGGTGTGAAGCAGTAGGAGAGCCAGAGAAGATTCCGGAAGGTGTTTCTCTTCCTCTGTTGAAGCACTACAGCCCTGAGGCTATTTACCTGAGTCTGATCCTCTCTAAAGATCTGATTCTTGGCTTGCAGAGAAGTCCTGCAAAACGTCAAGAGCCTCAGGGCGGTAACCCTTAAAGTAAGTTCAGCTGAAGTTCTCCCTGCAATTTGTTCACAGGAGAGAAACTAGAAGTTAGCTGGGTCCTTGGCCTGCTTGAATGCTTGAAGGAAAATTAACAACCAGAAAGGCTTAAAGGAATTCCCAATTTTGTGTTTGTTTAGACCATCGTCAGATCACCCACTGAGCAAGAAAGAACATTCAGGGTTTACTAATTCTTTTCTCAGGTACATCGCTAGATCAAACAGTCCTTAGCAAAGGAAATACATTTGTCTTTACAATCTAAATATCATCAGCTTAGTTATTCACCTTTATTTACATAATTCTATATGCTGAAAAATATCATTGATATAAATTATCTCTTCTAATTTATTCTTATGATATAAAAATATCATTGGTATAAATTATCTCTTCTAATTTTTCCAGGGGTTTTATGAGGTGAGCAGTGAAGGTCTGTCACCCTGTTGCGCAGAAAAGGAAGTCGAGGCTCAAGGTCACACCGTGAGTTAAGTGGCAAATCTGAGACGCAAACATGGAAGTTTTTACTCCTGGTCTAGAGTCCTCTGCATCTCTGAGCTGATCAAATCTAGGGCACACTCAACCCTCTTGATGTCAGTGGTAATGGTTAGAAATGTTGAACTTGGATATTTGTTTAAAACACAGCCTTACACAAGAAGTACATCGTTAGAGAATTGAGTCAGAGGAGTTCAACTAGAATGCTTATGGAGATTGAACCATTCTCTCTCAAAGACAGACTGAAATGAATACAACTATTAATTGTAATCAAATACAATGGATTTGCTCGAAGTTGCAAATTGAATTGCTCAAAGTGACACCAAGCAGGCTGTTGTGGGGCTCCTGGGCACAAAAGCCTTCCTGTGTCCCCCAGTTCTCCGATTCTTCACTCAGCTTCCGTGACCTTCCCTGAGTTCCAACAGGCAGGTTCAAACAGTTGCTAATGAGGGAAGGGAGAGAATGGGAGACAAAGGAGGAACGGTAGAGAGGAACAACATTGCAGCTTGGGGCCAGGTCCTGGTTCCTCTTCAAAGGACACGTGCACCAGTATCCTTTAGCTGTTTTGTAGATTCTGAAACCCCCACCAGATGGGAGACGTTAAAGGGTGACAATGGTATGCTGCCCACAAGCACGTAAATCCCAAACCAGTTGGAAATGGAGGGTTTGAAGATGCAGACTCCAACTTAACCTCACCACCAAACAGTCAGAAAAATGTCCAGGAGCTGATCACGTGCTCTGGGAACTAATATTATAAAACTTCTCACTATCCTCTCCAGGTGGGGACACACAGTTTTGAGGACATGAGCCTGCTGTTGGCCCCCTTTGCCTGACAAAGCAATGAAACTATTCTTTTCTATTTCACCCACTGCTCTGTCTCTGAGATAATCAGTGTCAGGGTTCAGAGGCTAGATGTGGCTTCAAATGGGAACAGGTGAAGGGGACTGATGAAAGGAATATCGCTTTCATGTCGACATTAGAAACCAGACGTGACTTCCTTGATTTGGCTAATGTTGTTCTAGGATGAGCACAAACAGTAGGATTGTATGGTTCATTATCAGCCGAGGTAGCCCTGCCTGTAAAGAGCTGGAGAAGGTTTGTTCAAACGCCCATTCCATGACTGTAAAAAGTCTAAGCTCTTACCACCAATTTTTATAAATTCTCGGAAGCTTGGGTTTTTCATGGTCACCTCTGGCTCTAATTTCTTTCTTCTGATGACATGCTTGAGTTAATCAACCTCACATTATTCTATGCTAAACCCATCCCCGTAGGAAACTAAACTTGTTTCTTTGATTATCCTCACCTTTCTCCTACAAAAAATAAACACAGTCTGATCATAAAGGTTTCTACTTGTGCATCAATGTTTACGGGGAAACCAAATGTGTTTACACTGCAGAACACGAACTGTTTGAAATTTTGTATTAGATCTCCCTTTTCTAAAGGTCATTTTGGCTACTGTTCCACTGGACATTTCACTGAATGACATTTCACATACATTCAAGGCACGATGCCAATTAGCTAATTCCTTCTTTTCCTTACCCCTCAGTCTCTTTTCTTTACTCCTCCTTCCCCAATGCTGTCCCCAGAAATTAAAAATTCTTGTTATTTATTAAGACCTGAATGTCAATTCTCTAGACCTCAATGTCAGTTCTCTTCAACCCCTAGTCCTTAACCCATTCAGGCCCATATCGAGTCATCAATTGAAAAACAGGGCTTATTAGCATATGACAACTTCCCAAATGGCACAGCGGTAAAGAATCCTCCTGTCAATGCTGGAGATGGGGGTTTGATCCCTGGGTTGGGAAGATCCCCTGGAAAAGGAAATGGCAACCCACTCTAGTATTCTTGCCTGGAGAATCCCATGGACAGAGGAGCCTGAAGGGCTACAGACCATGGGGTCACAGAGAGTCGGACACGACTGAGCACACATACACAGCATACGAGAAGCCTGACAAAGACTCTGCTATGTCTGACCTTGAAGGCCACCGTGATTTTGAAAAGCATTTTCCCCTTCTTTGCAATATTGTCTTCTCAAACTATCAAAGAGTACCAGAAGGCTTTGGACTCAAAAAGTTGAAAGCTAATGATTACCCTGAGCATCTCAAAGGTCATTCAGTTCAGTTCAGTTCAGTTCAGTCGCTCAGTCATGTCCGACTCTTTGCGACCCCATGGACTGCAGCACACCAGGCTTCCCTGTCCATCACCAACTCCTGGAGCTTGCTCAAACTCATATCCATTGAGTTGGTGATGCCATCCAACCATCTCATCCTCTGTCATCCCCTTCTCCTCCTGCTTTCAATCTTTCCCAGCATCAGAGTCTTTTCAAATGAGTCAGCTCTTCCCATCAGGTGGCCAAAGTATTGGAGTTTCAGCTTCAACATCAGTCCTTCCAATGAACACCCAGGACTGATCTCCTTTAGAAAGGACTGGTTGGATCTCCTTGTAGTCCAAGGGACTCTCAAGAGTCTTCTCCAACACCACAGTTCAAAAGCATCAATTCTTTGGTGCTCAGCTTTCTTTATAGTCCAACTCTCATATCCATACATGACTACTGGAAAGACCATAGCCTTGACTAGAAGAACTTTTGTTGCCAAAGTAATGTCTCTGCTTTTTAATATGTTGTCTAAGTTGGTCATAGCTTTTCTTCCAAGGAGTAAGCGCCTTTTTATTTCACAGCTGCAGTCACCATCTGCAGTGATTTTGGAGCCCAAAAAAATAAAGTCTGCCACTGTATCCATTGTTTCTCCATCTATTTTCCATGAAGTGATGGGACCGGATGCCATGATCTTTGTTTTCTGAATGTTGAGCTTTAAGCCAACTTTTTCACTCTCCTCTTTCACTTTCATCAAGAGGCTCTTTAGTTCCTCCTTACTTTCTGCCATAAGGGTGGTGTCATCTAAATATATGAGGTTATTGATATTTCCCCTGGTAATCTTGATTCCAGCTTGTGCTTCATCCAGCCCAGCATTTCTCATGATGTACTCTGCATATAAGTTAAATAAGCAGGGTGACAATATATAGCCTTGACGTACTCCTTTCCTGATTTGGAACCAGTCTGTTGTTCCATGTCCAGTTCTAACTGTTGCTTCCTAACCTGCATATAGGTTTCTCAAGAGGCAGGTCAGGTGGTCTGGTATTCCCATCTCTTTCAGAATTTTCCACAGTTTATTGTGATCCACACAGTCAAAGGCTTTGGCATAGTCAATAAAGCAGAAATAGATGTTTTTCTGGAACTCTCTTGCTTTTTTGATGATCCACTGGATGTTGGCAATTTGATCTCTGGTTCCTCTGCCGTTTCTAAAACCACCTTGAACATCTGGAAGTTCACGGTTCATGTATTGCTGAAGCCTGGCTTGGAGAATTTTGAGTAATACTTTACTAGCATGTGAGATGAGTGCAATTGTGCAGTAGTTTGAACAATCTTTGGCATTGCCTTTCTTTGGGATTGAAATGAAAACTGACCTTTTCCAGTCCTGTGGCCACTGCTGAGTTTTCCAAATTTGCTGGCATTTTGTACTTTTATAGCATCATCTTTTAGGATTTGAAATGGCTCAACTGGAATTCCATCACCTCCACTAGCTTTGTTTGTAGTGATTCTTCCTAAGGCCCACTTGACTTCACATTCCAGGATGTCTGGCTCTGGGTGAGTGATCACACCATCGTGATTATCTGGGTCATGAAGATCTTTTTTGTATGGTTCTTCTGTGTGTTCTTGCCACCTCTTCTTAATATCTTCTGCTTCTATTATGTCCATACCATTTCTGTCCTTTATTGATCCCATCTTTGCATGAAATGTTCCCTTGGTAGCTCTAATTTTCTTAAAAAGATCTCTAGTCTTTCCCATTCTATTGTTTTCCTCTATTTCTTTACACTGATCACTGAGAAGGGCTTTCTTATCTCTCCTTGCTATTCTTTGGAACTCTGCATTCAAATGGATATATCTTTCCTTTTCTCCTTTGCTTTTCACTTCTCTTCTTTTCACAGCTATTTGTAAGGCCTCCTTAAACAGCCATTTTCCTTTTTTGCATTTCTTTTCCTTTGGGATGGTCTTACTCCCTGTCTCCTGTACACTGTCACGAACCTCCATGCATGGTTCATCAGGCACTGTGTCTATCAGATCTTGTCTCTTAAATCTATTTCTCACTTCCACTGTATAATTGTAAGGGATTTGATATAGGTCATACCTGAATGGTCTAGTGATTTTCCCTACTTTATTCAATTTAAGTCTGAATTTGGCACTAAGGAGTTCATGATCTGAGCCACAGTCAGCTCCCGGTCTTATTTTTGCTGACTGTATAGAGCTTCTCCATCTTTGGCTGCAAAGAATTTCCAGAGGCTACTACTTCTGGGATACTTGAACTGTAGAGTTCTCTCAATGTGGATTTTTTATCCTTATCTTGTTGTAGGATCTACACATGAGGAGGAAGAACACAGGGAAGTTTCTTTTTGCCTTGTTTAGTAAATGGTCCTCAAAACATAATGAACCTTCCCTACCTATTAGGGTTTAATTAGGTTAATTGTATGTTGAAAGAGTATGTGTGAAATGGGCCTGAAAGAGTGAAAAAATTAGATCTCATATCCATTTATCACACAAGATATTTGCTTCTTATCTCATAACGGTAATTTGAAAAGAAAATTTCTATTAATTTACTTTATGCTGAGTTTTGAAGTGTGAGAATATTAATGAGAAAAAGGCAGAAATTATTTAAGCAGGAAATACCAGGAATAAACTGTTGTCTAGAAATACTAAGCCTAGGAAACCTAAACTGCTAACTTAAGAATTTTATTTTTTTTAAGTCTCTTAATCACAGTCTAAGAACTTATTTATATGCAGTATTTGAGACATTAAGTAAATATATTAAGTTGGTAGTCAGAGCCCTTTGTTAATCAAGTCTGTTCCTCCCAGTTAAAATAAACTTTAACACAAATCACATCAATATTATCAACCTCAATTGTACTTTACTCACTTAGTAAAAACTGGTAGAATATTGTCTAGCATTCTATGTGTGTGGTTATTGTGATTATAGCTAACAGGTTTGAGTGCCTCCTAGAAGCAGAGGCAGATGCTTTACAAAGGCTGTCTTTATTTTCAGCTTTTCATTATGAAAAATTTCAAACACACACAAGGGTTGAACACCGCCTTACACCAAATGATCAATTTCTGTTATTCTTTAACCCACTCCAGTACTCTTGCCTAGAAAATCCCATGGACAGAAGAGCTTGGTGCAGGCTACTGTCCATGGGGTAGCAAAGAGTCGGGCATGACTGAGCGATTTCACTTTACACCAAATGATCAATTTCTGTTATTCTTTTTTCATGCATTCCCCCAATTTTTTTCTTTTTTTAATTAACTTATTGTTAATTGGAGGATAATTGCTTTACAGAACTGGGCTGGCTTCTTCCATACATCAACACAAATCAGCCACAGGTATGTGTGTGTTGCCTCGCTCTTGAACCTTCCTCCCACTTCCTACCCCATCCCGCCCCTCTAGGCTGTCACAGAGCACCGACTTTGAGCTCCCTGCGGCATACGGGAAATTTCCACTGGCCATCTGATTTTACATAGGTAATGTAGATGTTTCAGCGCTCTTCTCTCCATTCGTCCCACCCACTCCTTCCCCCTTTGTGTCTGCGTCTTCATTGCTGCCCTGAAGACAGGTTCGTCAGTACCTCTAGATTCCAAACATTTTTAATGAATTATTTTAAAATAGATCCCAGACATCATATCATTCATCTCTAAATACTTCAGTGTATATCTCTAAGAAATAAAGACTTTCTAAAAGACTACAAAACCATGTTACAACCAATGAAATTTATAATAATTCCTCAATATCATCTAATCCTCAGTCCATGTTCAAGTCATCCTGATTGTGGCAAAAATGTCTTTCACAGTTGGTTTGTTCAATGCAGGATCCATATAAAGTCATACCTCAAATTTTGCTATTACATCTTGTCTCTTTTAATCCACAGTAGTTTCCTCTGTGTGTGTGTGTGTGTTGTGTGTGTGAGCCAGTTAATTTTTAATAACATGGGCAATTTGGGGTAGACTTTAGAATTTCCCACCCTTGGTCTCGATTGACTATGTCCTGTGGTATTGCTAAATATGTAGCACCATCTCCTGTATTTCTCTGGTAGATCTAAAACTTGACTGGATTTAGGCTCAATTTGTGAAGGGCAGGAATACTTCTTAGCAAGTGCTCTGTATCTGATTGGATCAAATTAGGAGACACTCAGTGACTGCATGTCCACTTTTAATGATGTAATGACTGGCCAGTGGGTTCTTGTGAAGCCAGCTTAATCTCACCCTTTTGGTGCATGTAAATCTTAGATCCATCTGAACATTTTTTCACCATAAAGAGTGACATAAGGGAATTCCCTCGTGGCACAGTGGATAAGAATCTGCCTGCCAATGCAGGCGAAACCAGTTCGATCCTTGGTCCAGGAAGATTCCACATGCTGCGGGGCAACTAAGTCCATGTACCACACCTGCCAAGCCCACGCTCTAGGACCTGCGAGCCACAGTGACTGAGCCCCTGTGCCGCAGCTCCTGAGGCCCACGTGCCCTGGAGCCTGTGCTCCACAGTAAGAGAGGCCACCACAATGAGAAGCCCCCGCACCACAACCAAGAGGAGACCCTATTCGCCACAGCTAGAGAAACTCCACGTAAAGCAATGAAGACCCAACGCAACCAAAAAATAAATAAATAAACATAAATTTTAAAAAAGAATGATGTAGGGATCTAATTTTAAGCCGTCATTGAATAAATAATCCATCTTTTCTCCAATGATATGAAAGGACATCTTGTTATGTACTATTTTCATGAAATAAAGACATTTTAATATATCAAAAGTTCACCACCCACAGACTCTCACAGAGAATACTCCCCCATTAAGAAGGAAAGTGAATTCAGAAAGAAGTAAAGGGATGGAAGAAGTAATAATACACAGATAAAAGTAAACTATATAATAAGTTTTACTTATAAAAATATTATTTTTAAAAATAATTAAGTCTAAAATTCTAGAAGATAACATAGGTAGGTATGTGTAAGGCTGTAGAGGCACCAGGGGAGCAGTGAGAAATAAAAGTATGTTAACATCCTTCTCCTGTCCCAGGGGAAAACACACACACACACACACACACACACACACACACACACACACACATATATATACACTTATTGAGACTTGAGAATAATGCATATTAAGTACGCATGTGACAACTTTATAATCACACCTAATCCACTGGCTAAATTCTAAAAGCCTGACAATACCAAGAGTTGGAAATGATGTGGATGGACAAGAGTACTTGAACACTTCCAGGAGTAGTATACATTATTATCATCACTTTGAAAAACTGCTTGGTAGTATCTACTAAAGGTGAAGAGTCTCATACTCTGTGACTCAGCATTTTTACTCCTAGTTATGTATGCAAGAGAAACTCGAGCACATATGCACCAAAACACATATACAAGAAGAGGCTCGTGGTAGCAATGTTCTTAATACTCAAAAGCTAGACACATCAAAATAATCAACAGTAAGACAGAAAATACATTGCATTATATTTAAATATGTGAATATTAAATACAGTTTGGAAGGAAAAAAAAGCCAGACATTAAAAATATGTACTATTTCATTCCATTCATATTAAGTTCAAAAATAGGTAAAACTAAACTATACCATTCAGATATATAAACTAAGTGCTAGAAATTGATTACTATAAGAGTTTGGATGATGGCTACATCTGGGGAGAGAAAGGAGATTGTGCTTAGGAGGGCATAAAACAAATGTAAAGCATAATGATAATTATAAAGCAAATGCCCTGGTATCATGTAAAGTAGAAGATATTTATATTGGTCTTTGCCCCTGTTTCTGGCACAGAGCTACTAAACCGTTGTAATTTCCTAAGTGCTAAGAGTAACATTTGGTCTTTGACCTCAGTTCCTGACACAGAACTTAATCCCTTGGAATTTTCTGGGTGATAGAGGTGTGTTTTGTTCTGATGAAGCAGCTCTTAGTGGGCTCCTGAATGGGGGCTGGTCACCAGAAAGGCCAAGCCATGATTAGAAGCTTGGACCTATTAGCTCTACCCCACCACCATCCAGGAAGAGGAGAGGAGCTGGAGACTGAGTTTATGCCTACGTGATAAAGTCTCCATAAAAACCCCCAAAGTGCAAGGATCAGAGAGCTTCTGGGTTGGTGAACAAGTCCAGATGCTCAGAGGGTGGTATATCCCAACTACACAGGGATAGAAGCTCCTGCACTTGGGACCCTTCCAGCTCTCACCTCATGTACCTCTTCATCTGGCTGTTCATCTGTGTCCTTCATTATATAATAAACCAGTAAACATAAGAATGTCCCTGAGTTCTGTGAACCTTCTAGCAAAGTACTGAATGCAAGAGGGAGTGACAGAAACCTGATTTATAACCAGTATAGATAATAACCTGAGACTTGTGACTGGCATCTAAAAATGGCAGTGGGGAGGAGCATGTCTCGTGGGAAGCAGCCCTTCCTGTGTAAGGCCTGAAGCTATCTTCAAGTCAATGGTATAAGAATTAAGTTAAATTGTATGGTATCAGAATTAAGTTAAAAAGGACACCCAGTTGGCATCAGAGAACTACTTGATGTGTGGAAAATCCACACATCTGGTGTCAGAAGTGAAGCAAAGTGTTGGCAGGGGTACGAGCATCAAGGAGAAACACGGAGGGTTTCCCCTTTATACAGCACCACCCAGGTCCATAAATAGAACCTTGCCAGTATCCTGCAGTCCCCATATGCTCTCCCCAAATTAAAAGAGCCAGGAGAACGATTCCAAACGTATCAGTAATCCAAATACGAATGAGTTAAACTCATTTATTAAAATATATATCAACTGAGGGAGTACTGACACCATTATAACACTGAATCTTCCTATGTAAGAATTAGTTATATTTCCCTTTAGTCAAGTCTTCCTTTATGATCCCCAGTAGAGTTTTAAAGTTTTCTTCATTCCCTTGTGTTCCTTTTCCTGTAGTTGATTTTTGCTTCTTTGGTGTTTTTAAAAATGTTTAAGTAGGATAGTCAACATTTATACCTGTTAACTTTTAAGCTTTGGGTTTTTATCTGTAATTCCATTCTGTGCTTGCTTCACTCCCATGTCTATCTTCACACATATCACTGATATAAAATGGAGGCCCAAACAGAGCTTTATCTCTGTGCCATGCCATAAAAGATTCCCTCCCAGAATGACACATGATCCATTAGTCAAAAGTGTTTAAGAGCAGTTGTGTAAACATCTATTTATATTGTTATATAACAATACTGTTATATAATCTGTATGTCTCCATTTTAACTTCAAGGATATTATGGAAAAAATTTAGAATGCCTTTCTAAAATTTAAATAAAATATATTTGCCAACTGAAGACAACACAAACCAATGGAAAGATGTTCTTGAACTGAAGGAGTCAGTATTGTTAAAATTACACTACCCAAAGCAATCTACAGATTCAATGGTGCTGCTAAGTTGCTTCAGTCGTGTCCAACTCTGTGCAACCCCATAGATGGCAGCCCACCAGGCTCCCCCATCCCTGGGATTCTCCAGGCAAGAACACTGGAGTGGGTTGCCATTGCTTTCTCCAATGCATGAAAGTAAAAAGTGAAAGTGAAGTTGCTCAGTCCTGTCCGACTCTTAGTGACCCCATGGACTGCGGCCCACCAGGCTCCTCCATCCATGGGATTTTCCGGGCAAGAGTACTGGAGTGGGTTGCCATTGCCTTCTCCAACAGATTCAATGCAATCCCTATCAAAATACCAATGGCATTTTTCACAGAACTAGAACAAGTAATTTTAAAATTTGTATGGAAATTCAAAAGACAGCAAACAGCCAAAACAATCTTGAGAAAGAAGAACAGAGCTGGAGGACTCACATCCCCTGACTTCAGACTATACTACAAAGCTACAGTAATCAAAAGAGTATGGTACTGGCATAAAAAAAAAATGGACACATAGATCAATAGAACAGGATATAGAGCCCAGAGATAAACCCATGCACTTACGGTCAATAAATCTACAACAACAAAAGCAAAATATACGATAAAAAAGATAAGTCTTTCAATATGTGGTGCTAGGAAAACTATACAGCAACATGTAAAAGGATGAAATTAGAACGTTCTCTAACATCACATACAAAAATAAGCTCAAGATGGATTAAAGACCTAAATATAAGACTGGTTTCTATAAAACTTCTAGAATAAAACATGCAGAAAACATGCTCTTTGACACAAACTGCAGAAATATTTTTTGGATCTATTTCCTAAAGTAAAGGAAATAAAAGCAAAAATAAATAAGAGAGACAAAATTAAACTTAAAAGCTTCTGCACAGTAAACCATTGATAAATAAAAATACAATCTACTGAATGGAAGAAGAAACTTGCAAGTGATATGACTGATAAGAGATTAATACCCAACATAGATAAATAGGTAATACAATTTAACATAAAGAAAACCAAACTTCTCATTTAAAAAGTGGGCCAAAGACGAATTTCCAAAGAGGAAATTCAGATGGCCAACAAGCACCTGAAAAGATATTCAACATTACTAATCAGCAGGGAAATGCAAACCACAAGATATCACCTCACACCTGTCAGAAGGCTATCATCAAAAAGAACACAAATAACAAGTATCAGCCAGGATGTGGAGAAAAGGAACCGCTCCTACACTGTTGGTGGCAGTGTAAATTAGTGCAGCCCCCTACGGAAAATGCTACAGCTGTTTCTCAAAAAGCTGAAAATAGAAGTATCATATGATCCAACAATCCCACTCCTGGGTATTTATCTGGAAAAAAATGAAAACACTAATTTGAAAAGATACATACACCTCAATGTTCAAAGCAACGTTACTTATGATTACAAAGATATGGAAGCAAATTAAGTGTCCATTAACAGATAAATAAATAAATGTGGTATATATGCACAATGGAGTACTACTCCGCCATAAACAAGAAAGAAAATTTTGCCATTTGCAGTAACGTGGAAAGACTTGGAGGGTATTATGCTAAGTGAATGAGTCAGAAAGAGAAAGGCAAATACTGTATGATATCACATACGTGCAGAATCTAAAAAATACAACAAACTAGCGAATACAACAAAAGAGAAGCAGATTCACAGATTCAGAGAACAAACTAGTGGTTATGGGGGAGGGGACTATAGGGATGTGGGAGAGGGAGGTACAAACGATTGTGTATAAGGATGTGTTGTACAGCATAAGGATTAGCGTATATAGCATAGGGATAGAATGTAGGCCATAGGGATGTATTGTACAGTGTGGTGAACATAGCAGAAAAAAATTTAGAATGCCTTTCTAAAATCTAAATTAAGTAAAACTGCCACATTCCCTGGATTTGGTTCTAATGCAAATCTAAAGGAGAAAAAAGATCTGAAAGTAGATTGACCTGATTTACTCTTAATGAAGTTATACTGAATCCTTACAGCTGCCATTCTCTTTTTTTTAAGTACTCCAGAACCACCCATTAAGTAATCCCATTTGGAATTTACTGGGAATCATCATCAAGTTTTGTTGTTATTGTGCAGTTGCTAAGTTGTGTCCGACTCTGCAACCCCATGGACTGCAGCACCACTATCTCCTGGAGTTTGCTCAAACTCACGTCTATTGAGTCAGTGATGCTATCCAACCATCTCATTTTCTGTCATCCCCTTCTACTCCTGCCCTCAATCTTTCCCAGCCTCAGCATCTTTCCCAGTGAGTCAGCTCTTCCCATCAGGTGGCCAAAGTATTGGAGTTTCAGCTTCAGCATCGGTCCTTCCGATGAATATTCAGGGTTGATTTCCTCTAGGATTGACTGGTTTGATCTCCTTGCAGCCCAAGGGGTACTCAGGAGTCTTCTCCAGCACCACAGTTCCAAAGCATCGATTCTTATTTTCCATAATCAACTCTGTTATAGCATGGATTATTGCTACTAATTCTCCACTCTCCTACATTGGAATAATATATCCACGTCTTTTCCTGTGTGACACTGCAGGATTCCCATGGGAACTGGCAGATTCTATTTCCTCCCAGCACTGACAGTGGTGTGGCCACGTGGCAGCTCTGGCCAGTCAAAGGAAGGCAGCAGAAGAGATGGGGGAGATGCAGAGATGCAGGCTTATAAAACATACAAGAGGCCCTATACATCCAGTCACTCCTCAGGTGCTCCTACCATTCACCATGAAAATCACCTGTGCCAGGGATTGCTGGTCCACAAGAATGAAAGACATATATTGCTGATTTGAACCAGACCCACAGTGTGACTCAGAGCTGCCCTAGCAGACCTGCACACCTGGCAGTGAGAAAAATGAGTATTTGTTGTTGTGAACCATTGAGATTTGGGGATTGTTTGCTGTGCAGCAAAAACGAATGTTTTCCTTTTCGAAAACCAGTCCATCTACAGTCTTTCAACAATTCTATCCAGTGATTAACATGAATTTTTAAAGGTTACAAATAGTGTGTATATATATATATATATATTTACAATGGAATATTATCCATCCTTACACAGGAAAGAAATTTTTTTGATAAAAGCCATCCCAAGAGGTGTGACGTGATATTTCATTGTGGCTTTGATTTCCATTTCCCTGATGATAGTGATGTTGAGCATCTTTTTATGTGTGTGTTGGCTATTTGAACACAGTAGGACTTCTTGAGGTGATAAAAATGTTCTATATCTTAATTGATGGCAGCCATTCCACAACTGTGTCCATTTGTCACAGCACATTAAACTGTATAGCTCAAAAGGGTGACTGATATATATGGTAACTTATACCTCAGTATATCTGAATTAAAAAAAAAAAAAAAAGACTGTAGTTCTGACCAATGCTACAACGTGGTTGAAACTTGAAGGCACTAGGCTAAGTGAAATAAGCCAGCCACAAAAAGACAAAATAAATGTATGATTCGATTCATATGAGGTCCTAGGAATAGTCAAATCCATAGAGACACGAAGTAGAATGGTGGTTACAATGGCCGGGAGGAGGTGAAGAACGGGGACTGGTACGTAACGGGTGCAGGCTTTCAGCTTGAGAAGGTGAAAGATTTCCGAAGGTGGATGGTGGTGACAGTTGCACAGCGATGTGAGTGTAGTTAACGCCACTGTGCATTAAGGCGAGGAAAACATTCTGTTTCTTGATTTATGGTGGCAGGTCCACAACTACGTTCACTGATCAGAACCCACTGAACTTTATGGCTCCAAAGGGTGAGTGTTTCTATACGCAACTTGTATCTCAATACATCTGAATGTTTAAAAAAAAAAAGGAATGCAGTTCTGACATGACACAACTGGATGAAACTTGAAGCCACTTAACCTTAAAAATGGTTGAAATGGTAAATGTTATATTATGCATATTTACCAAAAAAATTACCTAGTGGAGCCTTCATTTGGGTTCCTGGAAAAGCAGATTTTGAGACAAGGACTTCAGGGACTTGGGTTTAGGTTATCTGGGAAGTGAAGTCAGGAGGCTCCAGGGAGGAAACAGGGAAAGTGAGATGGAGAAAGCCAAATGCCCGTGCAAGGAAGCGCCAAGGAGCAGCCTCCATCTGTTGGCAAACTGTTGCCTTACCCTGAGTACCAGGTGGACCATGACTTACGAGCATCTCTCTGGAGAATGGGGGAGGTTGAGGCATCTATCACTGGCTCCTATTTCCCATTTACTTCCCAGAGACTTGCCTCTGTGAGCATTAACCCCACTTTGACTTTCTGGGTTGTGCCTGGGAACAGTCCAGTGATGCCTGGTGAGGACGGAAAAAGGCATCACACAGAGAAGAAGAGAGGGTCAGGTGCTTGAGCTGGGAAGCCGGCAGCATGCAGAAACTGCTCACCGTAGCTGCAAACTCGGGTGGTTTCCAGGGATATGGGACAAGGCATCAAAATGTCTGCTAAGACGCTATGCCCATCTTAACTGCCTGGAGGGTACTTCATCTGGGCAGCTAGGAGCTCTCTTAATTTCTTCTCACCTATCTTGGACTTTGGGCACAAAGGTATTGTTTATTCCACTTGATTCAATGTGATTTTTCCATCTCCTTGATAAAAAATGGTGGAAAGAGTAGAATTATGTCCTGTTTCCATGATTTATTCATATTATGTCACCCACCTCAGGCAATTGAATTCTATCCTCTCCCTAACTCATAACTAGGAAGTTCAAGATGCTTCATCTTTTTGTGGTTTTTCTTATTCCTCCCAAATGTACTACCCCACCATGGCCACTTGTTTCTATAAGCAAGAGAGACCATTTAGAAAGTTGGAGTTGCTGATTCCAGTCTGCTTTGACAGCGATGGTCCGGTGTAGGGTGTGTGTGTGCCAGAAAATGCTGAATGTTCCTGAGACTCCTCAACTCACTATCATTAGACAGACTTGGCTTCATAGAATTTTGAAATTTTGAACTTGGATTCACTGACCTGGTAGGTGAGGGGAAAGTCCTCACTTTGGAAGACTGTTCCGAGCTTGCACACCCTTCTGGGGACTCGTTTTGTGTGTTGGTCACTCCTGGGGCAGGGGGTGGACCGAACATTTTATAATTAACCTCCCACGAGAACAACTTGTTCCTTAAATTCAGAGGCCAAGAAACTTTGAATAGAATCAGTTGAGAGGGACTGGGTTGTTTTTTTAAAAAATTCAAGTGGAGCAATTCTTATTCAGTCAGAACCAAAATCCCGTCTAACTTTATTTGCATCACACTTGTTGGCACAGATCGCCTGGTGATGAAAATAAAAGAGCCTGTGTAAAGATCTGGGAATAAAAACAGCAGACACGAGAGAAAAGGAAAAGGAACAGTGAAAGGAGACAGTGCCGAAGAAATAGAGCAAGAAGGGAGAAATGGGGGCGAACAGGCACAGGGGGAGGGAAAGGGTGTCCGCAGAGAACGCTTGCGTTGCAGGTTCCTTCAAGAACGGTACTGCCTTAACCACTTATCTTAACGGTGAGACCATCAAGACACAGTGTCACCCAAATAGTTAATGACAAAGCCTGAACCACGGTCTCCCAGCGCTTGTTCAGTTTTCTTTTCTTCTTTCTCTCCCCCCATGTGGGTTCATTCATTAATTTTTTAATTGAGTTGACTCAGTGTGAGAATACAAACAATCACCTCCTAGAAAAGATCAAAGAAAGGTCTGGATGTATTCAGAAGACCAGGAAAAATCCAGGAAATTTTTAGTCAACATTTGACTGACAGATATTTGTACATAGTTATTTACTCATCTGAAAACTGAACTTTGAGTTTCCTTCTGGTTGGAAGCTAGTCCCCCCAACACAGCTTCTGTGTCCAGCACAGAAGCCCCTTCAGGGCAGATTCCAAAGCTCCAGGCAGTGGCTCTGGAAACTGGTTATTGTCCTCAGAAATCTTGCTGTGATCCATCCCCAACCTGGAGCCAGAGGTGTGCTCGGATTTCCAGAAGGGAAGAGAGTGAAGCTGGCCGGGGCTTCCATTCTAATCTTCTAATCCTGATGTGGGTCAATGTCTCACACATACAGTCACATGATACAATTTGCTCAAGGATTTTATCCCTCTTCACCCATATCTACCTCTTGTACCAACAACAATACAGCTGCAGGAGGGAGACAGTACCATTTTAATTCACAAAACTTCTGGAGACCCCTTCCCTGAAATAAAGGTCCACTTCCCAGAATGACTGTAATAGGGTGTTCTGAGTTTCTCTGACACCCCATGATGGGTGTTCAGAAGCTGGTTGTATCTAACTGGTGGGGGTGTTGGAAGTATAATGGAGGAAATATTAAAGCAGAAAAGACCTTGGGGTGCTGTCTGCATGAGGGAAACTATGAAGTCTGGGGGACAAGCATAGTTGCTGAAGGGCCTGAGAGCCACAGCCAGGGTGGATCTGGGCTGGAGATTTCTGTCTGGGACACAGTGTGGGTCTCGATGGACAGAGACGAGAGGGAACGCAGATGGGAGTGTTGGCATCTGAAGTGCTCTGCTGTTCTTCGAAGGCTACTGTAGCCTAAGTAGTGCAGTGCATGCATGCTCAGTTGTGTCCAACTCTTTGTGACCCCACGGACTGTAGCCCGCCAAGTCCTCTGTCCATGGGATTCTCCAGGCAAGACTACTGGAGTGGGTTGCCATGCCCTCCTCCAGGGGATTTTCCTGACCCAGGAATTGAACCCACATTTCTTGCGTATCTTGCTTTGGCAGGCGGATTCTTGACCACTGAGCCACCTGGGAAACCCGTCACCTATATAAGGGGTAGTCACTGGTCTCAGAGAACAGAGTTGGCAGCAGCTCCAGTGGTGAGATACTGCCCTCAAGTGGTTGGAGGGCAGGGGCGCTCAACAAGGAGACAAGCCAATTGGTCTGAGACGTATCTGAGACCAGAATTAACTGGAGGACACTGAAAATCCTGCGGTTGTGAAGGTACTGATAGCAATGGTGAGCTAGCAAATTCCTGTGTGATGTTAGCATCGGGTGGGCACCTGGAGGAGATGCCCAGGACAAGGCCTTCCTCTCCTTCTTCCTCCAACACCCCTGCTCCACCCCTCTCCAGCATCCCCAGATTCCTGATCCACATCAAGCAGGCCATTTCCCCGTATTTTCACTCCTGCTCCCTGTAAGTGTACAAGCTGTATATCACTCATGTTTGTGCAAGCATACATTACACAACTGTGGGGAACCATTTACCCCATAGATGTCATATAGAGTTGTACCATTATTGTGGACATTTTGTGACCAATGGCCGTGAAGTGACTTGATGGTCAGGCGCTTTTTTCTAATTTACATAAAGTTACCATATAGGCTAGTAGAGTTCCTTCAGCGCAGGCTTCTATTCTAGGAGTGGGAGCCAAGGCGGCACCCAGGTAGATAGCTTCAGGAAAAATCCATCACCAGGACTGAAGCTAAAATGGAAGAACTATTAGATTTCCTGAAATGATCACTTAGCAGGATGGGTTATGGAAAGTGCAGTGAAAAAAAAATCAGTGGATTCTTAGCAATTTAACTTCAAATTATGAGATGATCCATAAAGATGAACTTATCCCATACAGGTACTGCTGCTGCTGCTGCCGCTAAGTCGATTCAGTCGTGTCCAACTCTGTGCGACCCCATGGACTGCAGCCCACCAGGCTCCTCCGTCCATGGGATTTTCCAGGCAAGAGTACTGGAGTGGGGTGCCATCACTTTCTCCAATACAGGTACTAGTTCTGGACTGAAAGCTCTGAGGACAGAAACCATGCTCTATTCATCTCCGTTTGTGAGGTCTCAAGGTAATAATACCCATCACCTAGATGTTTGTTGAGTTGAATTCCCCTTTCAACAAAGGTTATCAATAAGCATGTCAATAGCAGACAAATTAGGAGTTTTATAACCTCCCATTAGACTATGGTTCGGGGGTATAATGCCAACTGTGTGAGTCTTTTCTCTGAGTCTTCCTGGGTTGGAAGACTACCTAAGGGAAAGGAACATGATAGGGAAAAAACGAACACTTACTGAGCACCTACTATGAATACTGAATACTTTCATCATAATGAGGGTTAGGTGTAAAGGTTTGAGAGTTCTAGTCTTTTATTCCCCTTCCTCCCTTACCATTATAAACAAGCAAGTTTATTCACTGGGTACAATAACCAAATGGTAAACAAAGAAACGCTTTAGAAACAGCAACCTCCATCTAACCCCAGTACTGAGTGAGAGATTGGAAAATTGAACTTACGGAAGGGTCTCTTGATTCTTCCTCTCTTGAGTCTAAGATGGTCAGTTCCCTAGAGCAGACCCAATTTGATTTACCATTTAGTTCTTAGTAGAGCTGCTGGAACAAAGAGAGAATGTGTGAGCTAGGATTCTTTCAAGGTCTCATATATCGTGGAAACAGAAAATAAAAAGAAAGAAATGGCTGGTCCACCCAAAGGACCTAGACCCTTCTTTTGAATTAACTACATTATATTTGTTATGTACTGCAAGCTACCCTGATCGCACAGATGGTAAAGAATCTACCTGCAATACAGAAAACCCAAGATCAATCCCTGGGTGGGGAAGATCCCCTGGCGAAGGGAATGGCTACCCACTCCAGTATTCTTGCCTGGAGAATTCTGTGGACAGAGAAATTAACGCAAAATTTAGTGGCTTAAAAACAACAACATTTATGATTTCACAGTTTCTGTGAGTCAGGTATGCATTGGCTGGGTCCTTTGGCTCAGTTGCTTGTGGGCCATTGGACTCTGATTTGTTGGCCAGGGGCCGCCCTCAGTTCTTGATGGTTAGGCCTCTCTATCTGTATGCAACATGGCAGCTTGCTTCATTAGAAAAAGCAAGAGCTTGTACAAACAAGATGAAAGCACTAGGTTTTTAAAAAAAATGTTTATTTTTTTATTGGAGCACAGTTGATTCACAGCTTTGTGTTAGTCTCAGGTATACAGCAAATTGATTCAGTTATACATATGCATGTATCTACTATTTTTCAAACTCTTTTTCCCATTTAGGTTATTACAGAATATTGAGCAGAGTTTCCTGGACTATAGTCTTGTTGGTTATCCGTTTTAAATAGAGTAGTGTGTACATGTCAATCCCAAACTCCCCACCAATCCCTCCTCCTAACCCATGCCCTCAGGAAACCATAAGCTCATTCTCTAAGTCTGAGAATCTGTTTTTGTTTTGTAAATAAGTTTATTTGCATTATTTTTAAAGATTCTGCATATAAGCAATATCATATGACATTGTCTCTCTGACTTACCTCACTTAGTATGATAATCTCCAGATCCATCTATGTTGCTGCAAATGGCATTGTTTAACTCTTTTTTAATGGCTAAGTAATACTCCATTGTATATTTGTAGCATATTTTCTTTGCCATCCGTCCGTGAATGGATGTTTAGGTTGCTTGCGTGTCTTGGTTATTGTAAATAGCACTGCAACGGAAATTTGGGTGCTTGTATCCTTTTAAATCATGTTTTTCTCCAGATATGCCAAGGAGTAGGATTTCTCATATGGTAGCTCTATTTTTAGTTTTTAAAGGAACCTCCATACTGTTCTCCACAGTGGCTGTACCAATTTGTGAAAGTTTGTGCAAACAATATAGAAGTACCAGTCTTTCAAAAATCTAATCACAATAGTGATATATTCTCAATTTTGACATATTCTATTCATTAGAATATGTAAGGCTTTAGGAAATTAAAAAATACGTGGAAAAAGAACATACTCCTACTAAATAAACCCTGGTGGCTCAGACAATGAAGAAACAATCTGCATTGTGGGAGACCTGGGTTCGATCCCTGGGTTGGGAAGATCCCCTACAGAAGGGAAAGGCTACCCACTCCAGTATTCTGGCCTGGAGAATTCCATGGACAGAGGAGCCTGGCAGGATACAGTCCATGGGGTTGCAAAGATTTGGACTGAGTGACTTTCACTTTCACAGCAAAAATCAAAAGGGAAGTTAGAAAATACTTTGGCAATGAGTGAAAATAAAGATAGAGCATACTAAAACTTAGAGAATGCAGCTATACCAATATTTAAAGGAAAGATTTCAAATCAATAACCTAGACTTCTACCTTAAGATACTGGGAAAAAAAAAAAAAAACTTATAGCCAACAGAAACCCAGAAATAACAAAAACTAGAGTGGAAATTAGTGAAATAAGAAATAGTAAAAATAGACAAAAAGCAATGAAACCAAAAGTGGATTCTTTGAAAAAAATCTATAAAATTAATAAACCTTTAGCTAAATTGACCAGGAAAAAGACAGAAAACTCAAATTAATAGAGTTTTAAGCAAAAGAGAGAACAGCATTACCAATCTTACAAAAATAACAAATTATAAAGGAAACATACGCAAAATGAATGGAATTATATGCAAAATAATTAGATAAACTAGATGAAATGGACATATTCCTAAAAAGACACAAACTAACAAAACTGACTTAAGAAATAGACAATCTGAAAAGGCAAGGGAAGAGACTGAATTAGTAATGAAATTTTTTAAACTGCTCACAAAGAAAAACAAAACCAGCTAGCTTCTCTGATGAATTTTATCAAGCATTTAAAGAATAATTAATTCCAAGTCTTCACAAACTCTTCCCAAAAGCAGAAGGAGGAAGAACACTTCTCAACTCATTCTATGAGGCTAGTATAACCCTGTCTTATCAAAGTAAGGCAAACACTAACAAGAAAACTACAGATCAATAGCTCTTCTGAATATGTATGCAAAAATTATTAAAAAAATACTAACAAACCAAGTGGCATATAAACAGAATTCTAAACTGACTACGTCTATCCCAGGAATTCAAGGATAGCTCAACACTAGAAAATCAATCAAAGCCATACACATTAATGGAATGAAGGGGGGGAAGATCACATGATCATTTCAGTTGATACAGAAAAAGCATTTGAGAAAATTCAACGTTTTTTTCATGATAAAAGCATTCAACAACCAAAGAACAGAAAAAAACTCCCTCAACTTCATAAAGGGTATCTGTGAAAAATCCACAGTTGAAATCATATTTAATGGTTAAAGACTGGAGACTTTCCCTCTAAGATTAGTAACAAGGCACGATGTATACTTTGAGCACATTTTTTCAACATTGCTCTCTCCAGCTAGGGTAATTAGGCAAGAAACTCCATTTCACCTCACTGAGTCACAAGTTTATTACTAGCTGCAGGAAAGCTGGGAAAGTATCTGGGAAGAAGTATGGGATTATCATATCTGTACAATCATGAGTTATCCCCAGGGGATAAAGGAGGGATCGATCTTACTGAGTTTACCATCCAATTGAGTATATCAGGGTTCACTCAGCAGGAAAAAGGTGAGTGATATAGCTGCTGGGTAGGCAACCAACCATGTTTACCAGGCTGTGCTATCACTGGAAAAATATAGATAAATAACACATGACTCCACATGACTCAATGCAGACCTTCCTGTCTTGTGGCTGTAGGCCCTTCCCTCCTCCTTCAGTAGGATACAGCAAGACAAATGGACAACCCTGAGCAGCCTCACCAGCAACCACTCGCAATTTCCAAAAAAGGAAGACACTGTGAACTGGACTATGGTCATCCCTTTGCTGATGTGCAATCTCACCCCTCACACCCACTCTTCCTACCTTTAGCACATACTGCACTGAGCTGTCAGAAAGATCTTTTATAACATAAGCATAGAAGAATAACAATTTAATCCTACAACCTGCTCAAAACTTTTCCATGGATGACTTTATTTTTAAGACAAAGATCAAAGTCCTTGACACAGACAACAAGGCCCTGCATGCTTGACCTCTGACTGTTTCTCCAGCCTCATTACATACTTCCTGGGGATGTCTTCCCCCAAGAGTAGGTCAGGACTTTTAATTATATATTTCTGGAATCCACTGAAATTTCTCTTTACTTCACTTACTGCAACGTGCAATTTTAGTGTTATTTTCATGATTGTTGGATTACTATTGTTGGATTACTATTGTTGGATTACTATTTCATGATTGTTGGATACTAGAGTATAGCATTATAAAGACAAGGACTGTTTTGGCTCCTATGTGTGTCAGAGATTGCTCATGACCTTCCAATATCTGGTATCCACTTTTTTTAATTAGAAAAAGAATCCTAAATTTATTGAAGGCAGCAATGTACCCCACTAAAATATTACATGTTCCAGCTTCCCTACATGTTCCAACTTTCTTACAGGTCCCAGCTTCTCTTGCAGCTAGATGTGACTATGTGAATAAGCTCTGACCAATTAGATTTAAGCAGAGTGTGGTGTGGTAGCTCTGGGAAGTCTCACAAAAAGGGAGAGTATGAGCTCCTCTCTAGTCCTCATTTTGGCTTGCTTGGATTTGGACATTAGAACTGAAGATGCAGCAACCATCTTAGACTCTGAATTGCCATGCCAAGGATGACGGAACAGCAAGCTAGAGCAACCTGGGATTCTGATGACTCTGGAGCTACCATACAGGTCCTGGACTACTTTTCATGTGTGAGAGAAACAATGTTTTTTATTTGAGCCACTATGTTTTTTCTTTCTGTCATATTCAGCCAAACTTGATCATGTGCTGTGCTCAGTCACTTTAGTTGTGTCCAAGCCTTTGCACCCCATGGAGTGTAGTCCACCAGGCTCCTCTGTCCGTGGGATTTTCTAGGCAAGAATACTGGAGTGGGTTTCCATGCCTTCCTCCAGTGGATCTCCCTGACCCAGGGATTGAATCCATGTCTCATGCATCTCCTGCATTGCAGGCAGATTCTCTACTGCTGAGCCATTGAGGAAGCCCCAAAACTTGATCATAACACAGTATTGAATCATCTGCCTTGTCCGTAATAGAATCTCGATCAACATCTGTAGAAGAAAAGAAGGAAGAAGGCAGGAAGGAGAGGAGGGAGGAGAGGGAGGGAAAGAGGAAGGGGAAGGAAATGCTGGTTTAGAATGATAGGTATCATGTATAACATATGTAAGCAAAAGCCTATGAGATTCCAGAAGACAGAAAAATTTACCCCAGTTAAGGTGGTCAAGAAAATTCCTAAGTTTAGTCCTGGTAACTTCTTTCATTGCTTCCATTACTCACCGTCTATATCTTTTTGATGGCACTGCCATGCTGTGTTGTTTTTGTTGTTTTATTTTATAAGTAATGCTTTCTCATTGTAAAAAGAATGCTTTCTGAACATATGGAGGGGTATAAAGTGGAAAGTAAAAATCTCCTTGCCTGTTTCCCCAAAGCCAAACCTCCAGAAATAACCAGTTATCCTCTATGCTTCCAGAAATGTTCTCTGCATATATAAGCATATATGTCTTATGTCTCTCCATATGTATAAATAACTCTTGTTACTCAGATGGGAGTGGGTATTAGTCAGGTGGTCTGTTCCTAGCTTTTTTCCTCTTCATCATGAATCTTTGGCCACTTCTAGGCTGCTTGGGATCTTCTCTGGTGGCTCAGATGGTAAAGAATCTGCCTGCAATGCAGGAGACCGCAATGCAGAGGACCCAGGTTCAACCCCTGGGTTGGGAAGATTCCCCTGGAAAAAGGAATGGCAACTCGTGCCAGTATTCTTGCCTGGAGTATTCCATGGACAGAGGAGCCTGATGGGCTACAGTCTATGCCATAGCAGAGGGTTGGACACAACTGAGAAACTAACAACAAAAAAAAGGCTGTTTACAATGGTCTGTTTTGGGGTTTATCATGTACTGGACAACAAGCCTCAACAGACATGAGTCCTGTGTTTGCTCATCTTGGAAGTTCTGAAAACTAAAACATGTGCTTAATGTAAGGGCTGCTGAATGAATACTTGAATGGGCAGCTGGCAGAGGTGGAATTTTCCCAACAAACCGTTCTTTTGTTTTCAGTTTTTATTCATATTGGAGTATGGTTGACGAACAATGTTGTGTTCGTTTCAGATGTGTGGCAAAGTGATTTAGATACACATACACATGAATCTATTTTTTTTTCAAATTCTGTTCCCACATAGGTTATTAAAGAATATTGAGCAGACTTCCCCTTGCTATGAAACTGTTCTTTGTTTACAGACAGCCTTGTGGTCACTAGACATACATCATTCTTATGTCCCTGAGTCCTCTCAGGACTTTTCAGTGAACCACAGCACTGGTGCTTCAGAACGGAGAGCTAAACTCGTCAGCTGGAGTGCTCAGCATTGCCCAAGACCCAGAAGGAAAAAAATAAAATTAAAAAAGCCAGTCTCTTAAATGAACCTGAGTGCTGGCTCCTCGCATCCCCAGAGTTGTCCCTTGGGGTCTCATTAAAATGCAGCTCCAAATACAGGAGGGAGGGAGGCCCCTTCCAGGCCAGCCCTGAGGAAAACAACCCAGATTTTTTTTTACCATGAAAAGGTGCTAAAAAGAGATTCACGGCCAGTCTCAGAACTTTGAACTGTGGGCACTTCCACCAAGAAAATTCGTGTCTGGAAATAAAACTGAGATGCAATAAAAGGGAAAACAGAGCTACTTCTAGACCCTTTCCCAAAATTCTGTATCATTTTTAGTTTTTTTCCTACTCTCAATTTTCATTTATTGATTAAAACCCAGCTTTAACACACCTGACGGGACCCCAGTTTTGCTTCCTGAAATTCAAGTGGGTTTGAATAGAAATCCATTACTATTACGTGTGATGGGTGTGTTTGTAATGACCTTGCTGGCTCTCTCCCCTTCTTTGCCCCGCCTCTGGCTCCTCAGCACCCTCAACACCTTGACCCCCCAGCTCTGAGACCAGCCCTGCTCTGAATCAGGAAGGATAGAAGGCGGCTCTCCTCTAGCTGAACTTGAAGTCAACCCTGCCCTTGCATGTTTCCCAATATTTTGCTGCCCTCTGAGAGGCAACTGGAGTTCGTTGCCTCTGTTGGCTTAGTGCTGACGGGGGAAACGCACTTCAGTGGAAACTGTGGATTTATCCAGACTGTAAAGGACACCCCTGGGGTACCCTGATGCTATGGCAATTTTACTTGTTGAAAAATTGTAGACATTACACCAAAATAATTCTTGTCTATTGACATGTAAATTGTGTCCTTTCGGATAGAGGTTTCATTGACATTCAAGTGAACCCACATTTTATTGCAGGCAGTAAGCAAGACGGCCCTCTGTCCAGGAGGAAGATATCCTTCAGGTGGTTTGCTATCAACGCAATCCTGAAAAATGACCTTGCAATGTTGCGCATGCCCAGAAAGACCATGTAGGAGCACAAGAGACCCATGGGGAACTCTCTCTCCATGTTGACATCTGGTTGAGTGAAGAAAGCAAGACATAGAACTGAATGTAAAGTAAATCCCATTTTTATAAAACTGTATATAGATGCCTGAAAGGGTATCTAGCAAGAAGTTGGTGCTTGTCATTGGATTGTATAAGGTCAGGTGGTATTAAAACTTCTTTCTTGGTACCTTTTTGTTTTGTATGAATTCATTTCAATGAAAATGTGTAATTAAAAAAAAAAACATAAAGTTATTCATTTTTAAAAACTAGATAGGATCAGAGCTCAGAGTGAATTGTAAGATTAAGTCATATTAGGAAGCTAGGTTGATAAAATCCAGAAGCAAACCACAGAAAAGAGATTGGACGTCATCAGGAATGGGGGAGTGGGAGGTAACCAGGAAGCTGGGAGATGACACATGTTTGCTGGTTTTTAATGCCAAAGACAAGGGAACAGCCAGGGCCATGATCAAATTCTTTTTGACATTTGGGAAGCCTGAATCCGTGGCAAAAATCCAGGAATAACCAGGTCCATGTGGACCACTGCTCTGACATCATCTTAGCAGATCCTGTCCCTTCAAAATGACAAGTCCAAATTAAGCAGAGACAGGAAAAATCAGGGTTCTCCCCCTTAAGTCAGTGTCTTTCTATATCTCTGGGCTAAGTGAAGTCACTTTTCAAATATAGCACCACCCTGTTACAATACGGCTGGTTAAGATATGCAGTGAGTTAAAACATGAGCCATGAAATAAAATGGCAAAAACATCATGATTCCAGACAAATGCAGGAGTTTCACTGTAAAACTGATGCCCTTAAAATGATATCAGGTTTATTGGCACATAGACATCTGAACTGTAATCACTTTGATTGCTAATGAGTAAATTCACTTGCTTTGAAAATGACAGACTGAGGCAAGGGCATACTCTTTTGGGGGGACCTGGATTTCAGAGGATTAAAGCTGTTATTAAACTGGTTGTTCCTGTGGCAATTGTTAATATGAAGTTTCCAGAAGGCTCATACCATCCCAGAAAAGTAGTTGCTAATAACTCCAAGCTAAGGCACAAATGGAACCATCCATGGGCCTTGGAGTGGGGGTGGGGGGAGGGGTGCAGAGGGCTAGAGATGTCTCCTAATGACCAGATTTAGAAAAGAAGCAACTGGAGATGGAGTTGTCAGGAGGGTTGTTTGCGGAAAGCTGGAAGGTGATCCACCAGACCTGGAGCCAGGGGAAGGCAGCCAGAGATCAGGAAGAGAATCTGAAATGGGTGCAGACTCCAGCAGCCCAGACACAGGTGCAGGTACAAAGCACAGCTGGCCAACCAGAAGCAGCGATGTCCAGTGGGATTGTGCCAGCCCGGGTTCTGGTTTGCTCAGTGGCCACATGCCCGGCAGTGCTGGTTCCAGAGCAGCTGCACAGAGAGAAGGGACCAGGGATGTCCTGAAGCCCCTTTCAGCACTCACATCCGCCGGCTGGTCATCAAGGCTCCCTCTGTGAGCAGGGCCCAGGAGCATTGCCAGGCCAGGGCTGTGCAGCAGGGCAGATCCCCGGCCGCTGCTCTCCCCTGAACCAGGACACGCATGACATACCCAGTTCCCTAGGGAAATAACCTGGACCCTCACCACCGTTTCTGCTCTGCTGCTTTGTTAACGGAAGGTTAATAATTCCATTTCGTGGTTAATGTCAGGTTAAAGATCAAAGAAGTCTTGAGTCGCTGTTCTCATCGTTTTAGGTTTAGGAACACCGAGCACCTTCCCCAGAGTAAATACTCGATATTTATTTTTGTGAAATGACCAGAGGAAACATCCAGTGTGTGCTGGTAAGAATGACCCATTTCCCTGTAGTGTGGCCAGGAGCATTCTAAATCCTTGCATGGCCTTTCTTCAGAAAGGAGGACAGTCTGCCCGGTCAATGGTCCTTGCCTAAAAGCTAAAACTTCTATTTCCAAAGAAAGGAAAGGACACTTTTCAAAAGTTTTTACGAGTTTTAGGTAATTCAGGGCATCCGACAGGGATGAATGGTTCTGGCTGGCAAGACACTGAAGTGACCCTCATTTTCTTAGACCACACTGAATCTCGGGCATTGTCTGTAAGCTGGAAAGAAAACACCAAAACTGCTCTGCATAGCAATAGAAAGGGCATGATGGGAAGGAGGGGTGGGATGGATTACGGCATACTCACAAAAAATGTTTGTCCTTCCTAAAGTGGCTTAATGCTACCACACAGTCTCTAACAATTATTGTTCGCTCACTGAAAGAACACACAGTGTGTGTACACGTCCACGTGTATACACGCATACACACGTGGATGTTTCTGATTGCATTGGAAGTGTTTTCCAAGTGTTGCATTTTAATTAACTCTGGCAACTAGACTGTAGGAACCCTGAAGCAGACCCAGAGTTAAAACTCACCGCACTTCTACAGTCAGGTGGACGGAAACAAATCACATGGCAAATTAAAGTTAATTCCCCAAAGACAAGGCTCGTTTTGCCCGCTCTGCTCTGATCAGAGGAGCAGTTCAACTGATTAGAGCAGCAGTGTCTTTGCCAGGGAACCTGGACTGAGAAGTGAACCGCAGCGACTCTTCCTGTAGAACGCTGATTCGCTGCGGCCCGGTGGATCCAGGAGGCAAAGGAGAGGCTGACCGTCAACCCCGCTCAGGGTCACTGTGTGCTGGACTTCTAGAAGAGGGCAACTCAGAGTGACTGATCTTTTTTCTACTAAACCTTGTGACTAAAGGGGGATGAAAAAGGCTTATTTTAATTAGCTCATTTTCCTTTCTGTGTGCCCACCACCTGGGATTGTCAGTATAGTAGGTACATTAGGAGAAGAGTAGGAGGTGGCATTTCCCTGGGCAGTGGAAATTTGCACTGGATAGGGGTCAGGAGACCTGGCCTGGGATCCCAGCCTTGTTTACCAGCTGTGTGACCTTGAGTAAGTCACGATGCACATTTGCAACTGGGTGATCTAAGAAATGGCCCAACACGTCAACACACAATCCCCCAGGATCTCTGAATGTGAAATTCTAGACCACAGGTTGGCAAAGCACAGCCCACAGACCAAATTCAGCCCACCACCTGCTGTTTAAATAAGTTTTGTTGGAACACAGCCAGACCCATCAATTGCATATTATTTCACCTTGCAATGGCCAGAGTTGGGAGGTTGCTACAGAAATCACATGGTCCATGGTCTCTATTTAGTCATAAATATTTACTATTTGGCCTTTATAAACAAAAGTTCTTGCCCCCTGTTCTAGACTCATAGTACATGCCCCTTATTCTAAGCTCATGTCCTGACTCCTGTTGACCTTGGAATTCCAGTCCCCACGTACCATTTCCTTATCAGAAAGCCTGGGATGCCAGAGAATAACTAAGCAGGTGCTTTTGAAGTAGGTCATCGCCTGTGAGCACCATCTCACCATGGAGAGCCAAGGAGCTTCCTTTGACAGAAAGCCCACACTCCCTCAGAGCCCCACAGAGCAGAGGGTGGGCACCTGCCTGCAATGCTGAATGGTCCTCACTTACTCTTTTTATAAATTTTAAAACTTCTTACTGAAGGATGGTTGATTTACAATGTCATATTAATTTCTGCTGTACAACAAAGTGATTCAGTTGTATACATATATATTCTCTTTTCCATCACGGCTTATTACAGGATATTGAATAGAGTGCCATGTGCTATACAGTAGCACCCTGTCGTTTATAATATATATATAATTCCTTACATCTGCTAACCCCAAACTGCCATTCCGTCCCTCCCCCAAAACCCTCTCCTTGGCAGCCACAAATCTGTTCTCTATGTCCGCGAGTCCGCTTCTGTTTCACAGCGAGGTTCATTTGTGTTATATTTTAGATTCCATATATAAGTGATATCATATGGTATTTTTCTTTCTTTTTCTGACTTACTTCCCTTAGTATGATAATCTCTAGTTATATCCATGGTGCTGCAAATGGTATTATTTCATTCTTTTTTATGGCTGAGTATTCCATAGTATATATGTATCATACCTTCTTTATCCATTCATCTATCAATGGATATTTAGGTTATTTCCATATCTTAGACATTGTAAATAGTGCTACTGTGAATTATAGTTTTGTCTGGATATATGTCCAGGAGTAGGATTGCTGGATCATATGGTAGTTCTAATTTTAGTATTCCGAGGACCCTCCATACTGTTTTCCATAGTGGCTTTATCAACTTACATTCCCTCCAGCAGTATAGGAGGTCCCCTTCTCTTCCCACCCTCTCCAGCATTTATTGTTTGCAGACTTCTTCATGATGGTCATTTTGACTGGCATGAGGTGATATCTCACTGTATTAACAGTTTTGACTTGCATTTCTCTAATAATTAGTGATGTTGTGCATCTTTTCATATGCCTATTGGCCATCTATCTGTCTTCTTTGGAGAAGTGTCTATTTAGATTTTCTTCCCATTTTTTAATATGATGGTTTGGATTTTTGTTGTTGAGTTGTATGAGTTACTTGCATATTCAGTAAATTAAGCCTCTGTGGGTCACATCATTTGCAAATGTTTTCTCCCATTCCATAGATTGTCTTTTTGTTTTATGGTTTCCTTTGCTGTGCAAAAGCTTGTAAGTTTGATGCGTTCCCATTTGTTTATTTTGCTTTTATTTCTATTGCCTTGGGAGACTGACCTAAGAAAACATCGCTACGATCGCATTTGTTCCTAATGCTCCTGCAGAGTCGGGGTGCGAGCAGCACAGGGTAGCCCCAGCCCGTACTGCAGTGGTCTTCTCTGCCTCCCTGCAATTGTCTTGTTTCATTTCTTTGAAATCGGAGAAATCAACCAAGGTGATAATATGGCTTAAGGGCAGCAGGTGGGCAAGGATCCCTCTGTGTTTATGGAAATAAGACACTTTCTCCGTGGGACCTAAACAATGGGGAAAGCTTTCTTCACTAGTTCATGGTGTGAGTGAAAAAACATTGCTGCCAAATCAGTAAACAAAGGACGTTGCAGCCATCGAGCCGCTACAACCAGCCCCGAGGGAAGACAGGATGGAGCCAAAGATGGAGCCAGACAGGCTGCCAGCTGCCAAGCCCTCAGCCGCTGCAGTCACTCCCGACTGTGTGCCCTGAGGGGATTCGGGGTGGAGAAAAGCAGGACACAGGCCGGGATGTCTGAAGCGCCTATCACAGGCAAGATTTCAGTGAGCCCAGGCTTTCAAATCTTCACAGACACAGCGTGTGTGTGTGTGTGTGTGTGTGTGTGTGTGTGTGTTAGTCACTCAGTCGTGTCCAACTCTCTGCGACTCCATGGAGTGTAGCCCACCAGGCTCCCCCCTCGTCTTCTCGGAGCAGTTTCTCAGAGCATCTGAAATGCTGCCTCCTGGGCCCCATTCCTCATTTTGCCCCCAGTAAAACTTATCTCACAACTCTCACGTTATAAATTATTTTTCTCCAACTCTGGTCTCTAAGAGGTGTGAAAGCTGTGATCTAGAGTTCAGATTTAAATAAGAGAGTGACACAAAGAGCTTTGTTTTTCCAACAGATTGCCTTCCCAGACGAGAAAGGTAAAATCCAGGTTATTTGTTTATAAGGCAAGATTAGAATCTGGAAGCCCAAGTAGGGGCCAGTGTGGGCAAGGGAAGGCCATGGCCTCCATCAGGGCAGGCAACAGAGGTGGAGGAAAAGGGGGCTGATTTGGCAGATGCTTACAAGTTACCCCAGAAAGGACCCCCTCGGTGTCTGGCAATAGGCCATGGAGATGACTGCACCATGTTGGGGGCGGGGTGGGGGGTGGCGGGTGGGAGGCAAAGCACACGTCTTCTAATAAGTTTGCTCCAGGAGGTGGGTGTGACTTTCCTGGTTTACTGTAGTTACCTCCTCTAAGGATATTCTGCACTCTCCTTGTCTTTACGTTATGATGCGATTTCTTCAGTGCTACGATTCCTACTCATCTCGTGTGAAATATATGGGATTTAAGCTACGTTAAGACATGATAAGTAATTCAAAATGGAGTCACAGTGGTCAAGGTGCTCCTGCTGCCCCAGCCCCTCGTCCTCCTCCACTTTTCTAAGTCCACATGAACCAGCTGCTGTGAAGCCACCGAGAAACCTCACAGGGCATGCCCCAGCCTCCTGCCCACCCCCAGAAATGGCTTCTCTGCTTGCTGCTTCCCTAGGGATTTGGGGGCCCTGTGGGTATAGCTGAGTTTAGTTTAGATAATGACAGGGAAGCACATGAATGTTCCCGGTGACTGGCATTCTTTCTGTTCGCCCACTCCTGCCTGCCTCCTGCAACCTCTGCCAGTACCAGGTGGCATCACCAAAGCCCTGGGGGCCCCGCCAGGCTGGCAGGGCACCACCTCCTCCTGCTTGCTCATTCCGCAGCATCTGGCTTTGCCTCCCCATCATCTGGCACTTGTGGGGCCAGTGCCAGCGACTGGGTGATGAATCAGGAGTGGAGCCCTGTGTGCTGTTTCTGAAAGCATCTGCTCCCGTGTGTTTTGAATTCCTCTGGTACTTGTCACCCTCTCTGCTCATTTAGCATTTAGCTTATGATGCCTGGAGTTTTAGGTTCATCTTATGGCCCCACATAATATCTCTCCAACTGGCTAGTAAGCTCCTGGGGAAGCAAGCCGGCTGCACCCAGTGCTGCGGGGAGAGTAGAAATTCTCAGTGTATTGACTGAAAAAAAGGCTTGACTGGTCTCCAAAGATTTCCAAATTCCCAGAAGCACAAACAATCTCCGTAATTCATATCTTGGAACTGTGGTTCAGGTAGACTTGACCTTAAGACACCCAAGTTGAAGAGAAAAGCCAGGAGTAAGTGGACTCAAGGCCAGGTGAGGTCCCAGACATGCCAACAACCCACACTGGAGGATTCTGTTGAAGTGGAAGTCACCTTGGACTGTACTGACATCCAAGGGGGGCAGGGCCCTCCATCAAGAATGAGAAATGGCCTTCATCTTGATAGCCAACACTAATCTGAGTGGCTGCTTAGAATAGTATGTAGAAAAAGATCTTGAAGCTGCATCCATGACAGTGGGAAAGCCTGCTGGGCTCACTGGCCCTGCTGGCGTGGGTCCAGGGGAGGGGAGAGAGTGTGTCAGCCACCCTTCTCTGGATGGTGCTGGGAGCTGGATGAACGGCAGAATCATGGTTCCAGGAGATCCTTCTAGAATCATGTCTAGACATGAAGATGAAGAAGGATGTTCTGACTTTCATGTCTGAGTGAGTAGGCCTAGTCCAGGCAGCTCAGGATAGCTCCCCTTCGGACACCTGGAGCACAGGTCAGGAAACAGATACAGAGGCGGACACAATCAGGTAGACGAGGCAGAAACAGATGTGCCCAGGAAGGTTGGGCTTCCCAGGTCCACGGCACATACCACAGACACTAAGCTCCTGGCAGCTAGTCCCACTCCAGAGCCCACTCATCAGTAGAACAGTGTTTTAATATTAGATTGGTGAAACAGTGATTGTGGTTTTTGGACTGTGAATTTTAAATCATTATAACTAGGCTCAAACACATCTTTATTAATCAAAATAGGAACCACTACAATCAACATGTTTTTGCCAACGGGAAATAAATTTGTTTATTCCTGTAGCATAAAAATCTGTGCTCCAGGATTGGACAAACTCTTGGAAAGCATTTTCTGCCTCCTGCTGGCTATGGAAGCGTTTTCCCCGCAAAAAGTTGTCGAGATGCTTGAAGAAGTGGTAGTCAGTTGGCGAGAGGTCAGGTGAATATGGCAAAATGAGAGAGTCATCTCCTAGGCAGGTTGATAGGGAGTCTAAGGGTCCCCAAGGAGAGAGGGGTCTGGAATTCTCAAGGAGGAAGAAAGGACAAATTTTTTTTTCTTTCTCCACATTCCTTAGGATTATATAACAATAATGTATCCTGCCTAAGGACAGTCTTTGGAGTCAACCTTCTGTTATCTTAAAATGTTAATTATGGGAGTAGACCTGGTCTTTACAAGGATGTATCTTGCCTAAGGACAGTGTTATCTTAAAATGTAAATTATGGGAGTAGGTCTGATGAGGTCTTTACAACCTCCAGATATTCTTTGGATTATATAATTCATTGTTAACACTAGCAAGCGGGTACTCTTTCTGCCCTCTTCTGATGCCTATGTCAGAAGCTTTCTCTATCTCCTTTATACTTTAATAAAACTTTATTACGCAAAAGCTCTGAGCGATCAAGCCCCGTCTCTGGCCCCGGATTGAATTCTTCTCCTCCAGGGGGCCAAGAATCCCGGTGTCTTCACGTGATTCAACAACAACCTTTCAAAATGAGGCAAAATTTCATAGGCCAATTCATTAAACTTTTGAATCGTTGGTTGTGTGCGGTGTGGTCGGCGTTGTCAGAGAAGAATTGGGCCCTTTCTGTTGACCAAGGTGGCTGCAGACATTGCAGTTTGGGTGCATCTCATCCATTTGCTGAGCATACTTCTCTGATGTAATGCTTTTGCCAGGATTCAGAGAACTGTAGAGGGTCAGACGGGCAGCAGACCACTAAACAGTGACCATGATCTCTTCTTAGTGCAAGTCCGGCTTTGGGAAGTGCTTGGGAGCTTCTTTTTACTCCAACCACTGAGCTGGTCGTTGCTGGCTGTTGTATAAAATCCACTTGTAGTTGCACATTACAATCCAATCAAGAAATGGTTCATTGTTGCACAGAATAAGAGAAGACAGTGCTTCAAAACAATGATTTTTTTTTTTATTTGCAGTCAGCTCATGAGGTACACACTTATGGGTTTTTTCACCTTTCCAGTTTGCTTCAAATGCCAAATGACTGCAGAATGGTTGACATCGAGTTCTTCAGCAACACAGCATGTAGTTGTAAGGATCACCAGCTTTGATGATCCTCTCAGTTGGTCACTGTCACCTTCCGATGGCTGGCCACTATTCTCCTCATCTTCAAGGCTCTCATCTCCTTTGTAAAACTTCTTGAACCATGCTGCTCTGTATGTTCATTAGCAGTTTCTGGGCCAAAAGCATTGTTGATGTTGTCTCTGCTGCTTTATGATCATTTTGAACTCAAATATGAAAATTTCTCAAATTTGACTTTTGTCTAACATCATTCCCTAGTCTAAAATAAATATAAAATACACAGCAAGTAATAAACCATTAGCCAAAAAACATAAAGTGAGAAATGTGCATTAAAATGATGTATAACGTAACCACATTTCTTTAAGAATGTAGCTGATATAAAACAGCAAAGTTCAACGGGGCAAAACCACACCAACCTTTTGCACCAACCTAAATATAATGGCAACCAGTTCACTTGATCTTAACAGAAAGGCCAAGAAGCGATGGCAGCAGTTTAGATGTGCATGTGAGACTGGGCCTCAGTGGGGAGCAGTGTTGCCAGGGGCAGGAATTAATGAGCACTGAGATCCTATCTACAACTTTAACCTAGATCACATTCTGTCTACAGCACATGTTACTCCTGGTACCCTCTTATTAAGATTCTTCAGTGAATCTTCTCCATCTACAGAATAAAATCCATTAGACACCTTCAAACTCTCTGGCCTGATAAGAGTGTCCTTGTCTATCTGAGGGCCTTGGGCCATACTGGATAGTCTTGGCTAACAGTGTGATTTAGGGCTAGGGGTCCTTGAGTCATACAGTAGCAGCTTGAACTCTGAAGGGTCTGGAGATTAAAATCAGCCACGCAGGGGGTCAGTCAGGTCTATGTGACTAAGCCCCAGTAAAATCTTTGACACAAATCCCAAGTGATCTTCACTGGTTGGCGATACGCCATGCATACTGTCATACAGTTTCTGGGAGAAGCTGGTCCACTGAGGGGGCAGGAGGGAGTATCTGGGAACTGTGCTTGGAGTCTCCTGGACCCAGCCCTGTGTGCCTCTCCCCTTGGCTGATTTTAATCCATGTTTCCACTGGGATAAATTTAATTGTTAGAGTAATGGCTTTGTTGAAATGGCTTTGCTGAGTTCTGCAAATCCTTCTAGCAAATTACTGAAACTGAAGGTAGTCTGGGGGCTCCCCAAACCTGCAGCTGGTATCAGATGGTGGACCTGGGGACTCTTGAATATGCAGTTTCGCACTCTAACAAACACTGCGGCAAGGAGCATCCTTATTCATCTATGTTTGGACTGTTTCTTTAGGATGAATTCCTAGAAATCAGTTGTCAAATCAATGTTTTTAAACATTTCCAATAATAGCAGATAACACTATATGCTGTTCCCATGTTCCAAAATAGTCTACCCACTTGACACTTCATCCTGCACGTTTAGAAAGTCTGTTCTCTCATATTAGCAATCTTTTCCCCTCCCAATCTAACAGGCTAAAAAAAAGATAACCCACAAAACAACACCTGTTGTTTTGTGTTTTTAAAATGATTAGTGAGGTTGAGTATCTTTTATAACATGTGTTGACCATTTATATTCCTTTGGTGAAGTGTTGATTCATGTCCTTTCCTTTTTTTCTACTGCATTTTCATTTTTATCTTACTCATAAGTAAACTCTGTATACCAGAGATCTTAACCTTTTGTCTTTGATCTAAAATGTTTAAAATCAGAAATCCTACTTCCGTTTGGAGAACTGTTCCTTTCAAACGGCAAAGGGATGTTTCTGCATGGGTGAAAAGTGACTAACACATTTCTGCAAAGATAAAACTGTATTTCTGTTAAGCCTCAAAACTCAAACCTATATTGCCTAATAGAGTTTAAATACACACCCAAGAAAAGTCAATCATTCTGCTCGAGTTTAGGAATAAGTAATTTTCAGGCCAAATGGTAACTTAAAAACTGAATTACTACAGCAAAAATGAGATCAAATCGCAGAGCTCAATTTTAAGTTTTACCGTGACTTTATTTAATTCATCACCCCAAACTCACAGTAAGTTGTCTTTTATAAAGAGGATGCTGTCTGAGCCATGTTTTCCAGTCAGAGAGTTAGATTTATGTTAGACCATCCCTGATGTTCCTGAAGCCAGTACCACTCTTAGACTTGGACAAGAGGGACCCCAGCCCTGGGCCTGTTCTTTCCAGGATCCACATCATACCTGCAATCAAAATTGTGTGCTCCAGTCACTCAATTTATTTAAGAGATGTAGCTTTGGGTCTTTCCTGGTGATACAGTGGATAAGAATCCGCTTTGCAATGCTGGGGATGCAGGTTTAACCCCTGGTCGGGGAACTAAGATCCCACATGCCACGGAGCAACCAAGCCCACGTGCCACAACTAGAGTCCGCGCGATGCCACAAAAGATCCCGCGTGGCGCAACAAGGATCCTGAATGCTGCAACGAAGACCCGATGCAGCCAAATTAATAAATATATAAATATATTAAAAACCAGTTTCTCTTTAAAAAATTATTTTTAAAAGGCATATTTTATACATTGTGTTTTCTGAAACCACATCTGAGACCAAACGTGTGTGGTTTTTCCAACACCAACAATTCTCCAATTCTCTGAGAACAACCAGACATCCAACAATTCAATTCTGTCACTAACTACCCTGAATTAGTGCAGACCTCACAAGTTAAGGGTTCAGTCTCACAAGATAGCCCCCACTTCAGATGCCACTGGCAACTCCCAGGGGCCACCTATACTCCTGTCTGTAGGCTATTATTTAACGGGCTCCCACACACCCCCTCTTCAGGGTCAGCAATTCTCTAGGGTGTCCTACAGAACTCAGAGAAACACTTTGTTTATTATTATGGGTTTTTTTTTTTTATTAAGGATAAACTCAGGAATAGCTAAATGGAAGATGAACAGGGCAAGGTATTGCCAGCTGGGGAGCGGGCAGTGGTCTCAGAGCTTACATGCCATCTCCAATCTCAAGACAAAAACATCCTCCCAACATTTTGATTTGTTCACCAAGCTCATGGACTGTAGCCCACCAGGCTCCTCTGTCCATGGAATTCTCCAGGCAAGAATACTGGAGTGTGTAGCCATTTCCTTCTCCAGGGGATCTTCCTGTATAAATATAAATATATATAAATATATATATATATATATATATATATATATATGTATATATACATGAATATAATGGGCTTCCCAGATGGCATTAGTGGTAAAGAACCTGCCTGCCAATGCAGGAGACATAAACAACATGGGTTCAATCCCTGGGTTGGGAAGATCCCCTGGAGAAGGAAATGGCAACCCACTCCAGTATTCTTGCCTGGAAAATTCCATGGACAGAGGAACCTGGAGGGCTACAGTCCATGGGGTCGCAAAAGATTCAGACATGACTGAAGCAACTTAGCACACACGCACTCAAGGCTGTGAATTTACCTCAGTGTGCATCTTTGCTTCTGCAAATTTGAAATTTGAAGAATACTGGAATATTACTTAGCTATAAAAAGAATAAAATTCTGTAACATTGCAGAAGGACCTAGGAACTATTATGTTTAGCAAAATAAGTCAGAGAAAGACAAATACTCTATGTTATAGCTTATATGTTGGAGAAGGCAATGGCACCCCACTCCAGTACTCTTGCCTGGAAAATCCCATGGACAGAGGAGCCTGGTAGGCTGCAGTCCATGGGGTCGCTAAGAGTCAGACACGACTGAGCGACTTCACTTTCAGTTTTCACTTTCATGCATTGAAGAAGGAAATGGCGACCCACTCCAGTGTTCTTGCCTGGAGAATCCCAGGGACGGGGAAGCCGTGGGCTGCCGTCTATGGGGTCGCACAGAGTCGGACACGACTGAAGCGACTTAGCAGCAGCATAGCTTATATGTGGAATCTAAAAAGTAAAATGAATGTATGTAACAAAACAGACTCACAGATATAGAGAACAAACTAATGATTACCAGTGGGGAGAGAAATAGTGGAAGGGACATGATCAGTTCAGTTCAATTCAGTCGCTCAGTCGTGTCTGACTGCAACCCTATGAATCGCAGCACGCCAGGCCTCCCTGTCCATCACTAACTCCCGGGGTTCGCTCAAACTCACATCCATTGAGTCAGTGATGCCATCCAGCCATCTCTTCCTCTGTCGTCCCCTTCTCCTCCTGACCCCAATCCCTCTCAGCATCAGGAGATCCAACCAGTCCATTCTAAAGGAGATCAGTCCTGGGTGTTCTTTGGAAGGAATGATGCTAAAGCTGAAACTCCAATACTTTGGCCACCTCACGCGAAGAGTTGACTCATTGGAAAAGGGACATGACAGGGGTAGGAAATTAAGAGATATAAACTATTAACACTATGTATGAAATAGATAACCAAGAAGGATATATCGTACAGCACAGGGAAATATCACCATTATTTTATAATAACTTTAAATGTAATACGATCTATAAAATACTGAATCACTATGTTGTACACCTGAGGCTGTCGGACACGACTGAGCAGCTGATCTGATCTAACACTTAAATAATAAATAGATAACATACTGCACTTAACTATGGGTTAGCTGGATTTATACCTTTAAAATATTTAGACATTTAGTCATGTGGGGTGTCATTTACAACCTGGACAAGCCCACACACGTCAGGAACCAGCCTGACTGAGGCTGGCCAGCTAGCTGGTCAGATTAAGGGAAGATAGCTTGTGCCTGTAGGTCTTTCCCACTAATTTCCAAGGATGGGTATTGACTCTCTACATAAGAACACCTGTGAGCAGTAGAAAGTAGTGGCCAAGTAGTCCCAGAGTGAGACAGACTTCCGTTTTAGCTTTGCCATCCGCTGTGTATGACTTTAGGCAGGTTATTTCACCTCTGAGTTTTAAGTTTCTCACCTGTAAAAGAGGGATAACATCCACCTCACGGGGCTGATAGAAGTAAAAAGACAGACTGTGAAATGCTTAACATAGTTCCTAGCACTTAATAAACACTCAGTAAACGGCTTTGATGGTATTACACATATTACTGCTCCTATACTCTCTGATATCATTGCTGTCCACATCACTCTGAGAGCTGGCATCATGGGCATGTTAGTAAATGATCCCCACAGTTCCCCAAACTAAATACAACCCTGGAAACCTCCTTCTAAAGGAGGACCCCTGGAGTTGATCCCCTACTCTTAGAGCCTAGGGACTCTCTGCCTATGCATTTGGGGGTATGTTTAAGTCCCAAATAACTAAAAACAGAAAAGTAGAGAATCCCAGGAGGATCTAGAGGCCCCTCCACAGGTTCCCAGGAAGCGAGACTCCAGTACAGCAGATGGAGACAGCAGGCTTCTGAGGACTGTAGACTCCTCAGCGTGTCTTGGGTCTGACCTCACCAAGTGTATCCAGCTGTGCCCACTCGGCTGATCAGGAAGCCTTAAGGAGAGAAGGAAGATCTCTGAACTAAGATGTGGACTTGAATTTTCACACCCAGAGTCCATCTCATTACCATAAATAGCTCTCACTACTTACCACTCTGGTCTCAAATTCAAGAATAGATTAAAAAGCGCAGTGTTCTTACCATCTGCTATGGTCTGAATATTGGTCTCCTCCCTAAATTCAAATGTTGAAATCTTAATGCCCAAGGGGATGGCAGTAGGTGCTTAGGTCCATGAGGGTACAGCCCTCATGAATGGATTTTGGGCCTTTATAAAAGAGACTCACAGAGCTCCCTAGCCCCTTCCATCATGTGAGGATATATAAGAAGTCTAAATAACCTAATTAAAAATGGACCGAGGATTTGAACAGAAATTTATCCAAAGAAGATACACAAGCTTCCAGTAAGCACCTGAAATGATGCTTGACATTATTAGCATCAGGGAAATGCAAATTAAAACCAAGAGATACCACTTCAGACCTACTAGGGTGGCTATAATCAAAAAGTCAGATACACTAGACTTTGCTCAATGTTACGTGGCAGCCTGGATGGAAAGGGAGTTTGGGGGAGAATAGACACATGTAATATGTACAGCTGAGTCCCTTTGCTGTTCACCTGAAACTATCACAACAGTGTTAATCTAATATACTCCAAAACAAAATAAAAAGACAGATTATAAGTATTAGCAAAGATGTGAAGAAATCAGTACCCTCATAAACTGGGGCGGGCCACCCCCTCCGCCGATCTCAGACTTCAAGCCTCCAGAACTAGGAGAAATAAACTTCTGTTATTTATAAGCCACCCAGTCTGTGGTATTTTGTTATGGGACTGCAATGGACTAAGACATCATCTCATGGGATGAAGAGATGGACACTACGTGCTGCTGATGCTGACGATAGAGCTTGACATTTGAAAAGCATTTAGAAAGTGAAGTCGCTCAGTTGTGTCCAACTCTTTCCTACTCCATGGACTGTAGCCTACCAGGCTCCTCCATCCATGGGATTTTCCAGGCAAACCTACCAGGCTCCTCCATCCATGGGATTTTCCAGGCAAAAATACTGGAGTGGGTTGCCATTTCCTTCTCCAGGAGATCTTCCCGACCCAGGGATTGAACCCAGATCTCCTGCATTGTAGGCAGACGCTTTACCGTCTGAGCCACCAGGGAAGATAGCCCTGTGTTTTCTGTTCTGTAGGGCAAGAAAGAGTAGGCAACTAGTCTGTTAGCACTGAATCTGTTTCAGGTTGTTCTCACTCCCATTATTCTGTGTGAGTGCACTTCTCTTTCACTGATGTATGAACCCATGTGATTTCTTTCCAGCCTAACTGCTGACATATTTAATGGAAAGGGAGAAATCTCCACTGCTGAAGAAAAGCATTTGGTCCTACCTAATGGAAAAACTTTGAATCATTATCATAAATGAGGACAGAGCTTAATCTTGGGGATGCAAAAGAACCTGGAGCATTTTCTCCAAGGAAATCTCTTGACTGTTCCCTTTCTTCTACCCTTAATAACTGGGCTTTACTTGTGTTTTCTGTTCTGTAGGGCAAGAAAGAGTAGGCAACTCGTCTGTTAGCACTGAATCTGTTTCAGGTTGTTCTCACTCCCATTATTCTGTGTGAGTGCACTTCTCTTTCACTGATGTATGAACCCGTGTGATTTCTTTCCAGCTTAACTTCTGACATATTTAATGGAAAGGGAGAAATCTCCACTGCTGAAGCAACTGGCTTTTAAAGGAAGGATGACTCTGAGTCTTGTATAATTGATTAATGGGAAGGTGCAATTATTCCACATTTCGTTCAGTTGCACAATCTATTTGACACCAGCCAGTTCAGTCAGCTTGCAAGAGCAGAGCCTGGCTTCTAAGGAACTGGAAGGTGGAACAGCGGTGGGACTGGAATGGACCTTGGCCTTAGGCTTGACCAGCTCTCTCTTTACAGGTAAATGCCTATCCAGAATGCTGCAGAGAAGATTCTGGGAGAAAAACGTGACATTATTTCCCATGATGGAAGATCATCTCATTATATATAAATATTCAAAGCATTAAAAAGCTCAGGAAATGAGCATATCAGAAACCCTCTGTATTCAAAAAATTTCTCCTTTTAAGGCTGAGTAGAAAAAAAGTCAAGAGGCACCATCACCGATTTCTACAGTTTCTTTAGAGGTATAGTGGTGAGGGCAGTCCTGGATGGAGGCTGGCGGTGCCAAATTATGTCATTTACTATGTAGGATGTGGGTAAATTATGTCATCTCCTTAGGCTTTAGTTTCTTTTCTTACAAAGTAATGGTTTTAAATGAAATAATTTCTCAGGACTCCTACAGCCTTCAGAAGTTCTATGCAAAGTTATTTCCCCTGCAAATCCTCCCCAGTTTCTTCCAACCTTATGAGCCTTGTATATAATGATCATTAGAGAGAGTGCAGTGAGGCTTTTCCCATTTTAATTAAAATCTTAGCCTGCCTAAAAAGTATTTCTGTCGAGCCAGGAACTCACAAGCCTATGCGAATTAACACGGATTGGCACTGCCAACATTCTTCATGAAGTCATATTTTTATTTTCCATCTTGGAGACTAATATTTTGCAACTTCTTATTTCTGACTTGTTTTTAATGCTTGACACACTTCTGGGTAGCCATGATGTGTGATTTATTTTCTTTTCCAGATCATTTAAGTTAAAAATAATTGGGCCAAAGGGCAGTTCTTCAGCATTCTGGGGATGCCACCAACCAAGCCACCATATGGCCTTTTGCCCTGAGTATAGCCTTTCAGGCTGAGACATCTGGAATTAACTGAATGGTTCTGAATCTCCTGTCTCAGTGTACTGACCCTTGTATTTTTCTGATTGCTTTCCTGTTTTATTAGAAACTATAATTTGTATCTCCAATCTACACCCCAGGAACCTTCCTTACTTGCAAGAGAATAAGCTTAACTCAGGAAGGTCATGGTGCTATTGATGACGTAACAGATGACATTTACTGAGGGCTGATGACACACCAGGCGCTGTGCTGAGTGTGACTGTGGTACAAGAAGAAACAGTGCGGTCTATGTCCCCAGTTCCTGGCAAAGAGCTCCAACACAACCTGGGTGATCTTAGACAAAAGATCTCCTATACCGGAGCCTCAGGTTTCTCATCTGTGAAATGTGGCAATCGCTCTAAATTGAACACTACTGACTTTTACTTGGGACAATTCTTCTTGGACAGAATTGCTCATTGTGGTGAGATGTTTAAGGTCCCTGAAATCCTGAGCTCTAACTGCAGTTGCAAAGCCCCTACCCCTAGTCATCATGAAAGTCACAGCTACCTCCAAACACTTCTAGATGCCCCATGGCAGGGTGGGTAGGGGAGAGTGGGGTAATACTCTTGACTGGTAATACTCCAGTCAAGAGTCACTCAACTAAGTAATCTCCCAAAGAGCCTTCCAGCCATATGATTATAGAAATGTTTGGAGGTGGTTTTGGTTTTCATGATGACGTAAGGGCTATTTCTCTGAATTATTTGAGGTGTGCTGTGTCAACAAGGGCTTGCAAGAGCATTATCAATAAAGACCTACTTGGTTGTCACATGTGCTGGAGTATCCTATTGGTTTTTTTAAATAATTTTATGTATTTATTTATTTGGCTGTGCTGCGTCTTTCTTGCTGCATGGGCTTTTTACTAGTTGACTGAGTAGGGGCTACTGTCTAGCTATGAGAAACACGGGCTTCTCATTGCAGTGGTTTCTCGAGTTGCAGAGCATGGGCTCCAGGCACGTGGCCTGCAGTATTTGCAGATCCTGGGCTCCAGAGCACAGGCTCAATAGTTGTGGCACACGGCTTAGTTGCTGAGCGACATGTGGGATCTTCTCAGATCAGGGATCAAACTCTTGTCTCCTGCAATGGCAGGCAGATTCTTTTCCACTGAGCCACTTAATGTTGGTGTTTTGTCTCCATCCAAATGCCTATAGTTAGATGGTGTGCTGAACTGAAGCCATTTAGGCCTTGGGAAAAGGTTGCTCTCGACAGCCCATCTCTTGATTCCAACCACACAGCACATCCAGTCATCAGATAATGAGTTTTCTGCTTCTTCACTTTCTCAGGATCTTCCCAGGTAGACCTAGTGGTCAAGAATCTGCCTGTCAATGAAGGAGGCACAAGAGACACGGGTTTGATGCCTGGATCGGGAATATCCCCTGCAGTAGGAAATGGTAACCCACTCCAGTATTCTTGCCTGGAAAATTCCATGGACAGAGGAGGTTGGCAGGCCTCAGTCCATGGGGCCACAAAGAGTCGGACACAAATGAACAGCTGAACACATACACACCTTCTCTAGTAGGTATGCTATTTCTAATCTGTACCTCTTCTTAGCTATGAAGTGAAGCTCAGATACTGCTGCTACTGCTGCTGCTAAGTTGCTTCAGTCGTGTCCGACTCTGTGCAACCCTAGAGACGGCAGCCTACCAGGCTCCCCCATCCCTGGGATTCTCCAGGCAAGAACACTGGAGTGGGTTGCCATTTCCTTCTCCAATGCATGAAAGTGAAAAGTGAAAGTGAAGTCGCTCAGTCGTGTCCAACTCTTAGAGACCCCATGAACTGCAGCCTACCAGGCTTCTCCATCCATGGGATTTTCCAGGCAAGAGCACTGGAGTGGGGTGCCATTGCCTTCTCCGAGCTCAGATACTAAGACTTTCTATTTGATCACAACAAATTATTCCAAATTAAGAAAAAAACAGAAATGGCCCCAAATGTCTTTCCTGTGGCCAAGGAGGCCGGCATTTCTTGGATTCAAATCAGTTGCTAGAGTTTTGGGCTTGATGGCTAGCTGCCTCCTTGCAGGAGCTCTGTCTACACCAAAGCTGGCAGAATTTGTGAGCAAATGGCACCACTTTGCTGTTAATTGAAGTGAAGTGGCATACTGTGTTTAAGGGACCTGAATGCCTGCATGTGTTTATGAAGCATGAATAAGTTATGACTTTCTGTCTAAGAATCTCCTTTGAAAGCGGCTGCTCTATGCTCCCAGCCAGGCCCCGAGCTTTGTGGCGGTTCCTGGGCTGTGGCTTTGCTTGGTCAATACCTGTGATGTGTAGTTCATCGTTTTATCTTTTGAAATTTCTTCTTCTAGCAAGGGCTTCAGAAAGTGTCCCATAAAATGAAATACTTGTCACATTTCACTTTGGGACCCTCCCTCCTGAACCACGAGCAGAGGACCCCATGGTTGATACTAAAAAGCTCTGATGGGGACCTCATCCGGCCTGCGGGGAACAAGAAAGGGCTCCACTGTGTCTCGGGCCCCCTCTGCTCAGGCCAACAGCCCCAGGAGGCTTCCCTCCAGCCATAACAGATGAGATGAGTCAACCCCAAGGGAGTGCCAGGAAGCCAGACTGAGGCGGGAGCTAGGACCTCGAATGCGCCCTAGGCTGAGGAGGACAGGCACAAACACACTGTCTGAGCCCAGGCCAGAGCTGGCCTTCATCACGACAGGTACAAAACTGATGCTCTTGGTATTACCGCGAAGCTGACATATTAAATACTTGGCTCTGCAGAGAATCAATCTCAAAATGTGTGTCCCCTGAGCATGTCCACTGGGCAGCAAATGGAAGCATTTCATTTTTTGTTATCTTCAGCCGTGGCAACATCATTAAGCTCCGTTCTGTATCTCTTCAGAGAGTCTCCAGGCTCCTCTCTCTTTCCCCAATTCTGGCCAACATCCTGATCCGGACCCTCACTGAGGTCCCCTTCAATTACTGTTGTAAGCCCTAGAACAGAAATCAAGTAAAGAGGGCTATAAATGTTCCTCTTCCTGTAGACCAAAAATCTTACAGGTTCTCCCAAAAAGACCATTTAATTCACTAACAATCATGGTAGAACACATCAAAAGCTCTGGTTATCTAGGATTACTTGAATGTTCTCTGTTCTCCCAAAAGACATGGGAGGGATTCCCACTGTCAGCGGGGCGGGGGGCGGTGGGGGGGGGTGGTGGAGGAGGGGGGGAGGATGAGCAACCTAAAAGATGAGAATTAAATTTTATTAGATAGACTTGCTGAGGATTTAAGCCCAGGAGGCAACCTCTCAGAGGGATCACTCCAAAGAGGTAAGGGAACAGCCAGGACATTTAGGAGTTTTTGCAAAATAAAAACAAAACAAACAAAAAAACCCAGGTAGTCAGAACATCAAAAGACTGCTGTTATTTAAAGAAAAACCAGATATCTCAAGTTAGTGAATTCAGCTTGTTTCTATGTATGGGAAGATGCAAGAGTCTGGGCTCACTGAAATCATGCCTCTTATGCACTTTAACTATCTGCAGCCAGTATCCCATTTTTCTCCATCTTGAGCCCCCTCAGGATGCCTATTCGGGGGTGGATGCAGTGCTGGTAGCTTGATGGCTGCAAAATCCGTAGCTTACTAATATGGTGACATTTTTGGTCCACACATCCCTAATCCACTTCCCCACCCCTACTTCTAAATCACACCCACAGTGCCGTGTGCAATAACCACTCCCAGCTAGAGAGTTACTCTCCCAGTCACTGCCTTAGGGGGATGAGGGAAGCAACTGAAGGAAACAGAGGAAAAGTCAACCGTACTACCTCCTGGCACTCTCAGGCAGGAATCACATCCTTTCAGCCTCCCAGGGCTGCCTTTTGCAAATACATCAGGGCACTTGGTCATAACCCTTTACTTGCAAACCTTTCTTACTCATTCTGTATTTAGAAATCAACTCACATTGTGCATGCATGCTAAGTCGCTTCAGTTGTGTCTGACTCTTTGCAACCCTATGGACTGCAGCCCGCCAGGTTCCTCTGTCCCTGGGATTCTCCAGGCAAGAATACTGGAGTCGGTTGCCATACCTTCCCCCAGGGGATCTTCCCAACACAGGGATCGAACCCTTGTCTCTTACGCCTCCTGCAAAGAACGTTGGGAGGCGGGTTCTTTATTACTAACACTATCCAGGAAACCGTCAACTCACATTATGGTGACCCAAATCCACCACTGCTACTGGAAGACGTAAGTAAAACTTTTAAAAAATGCAACATATGATTTGGCTGTGTTGAAATTTCACATTTTGCCGCAAACACTTAAATCAGATTTAGTCAATATTTCATATAATGACACTTGTAATTAAAATGTAGGATCTAATTCCAGATTTTTCCAACCTTTTACTCTATTACCATGATGGGCAAAATACAACCCCATAAGCCCACCAACCTAAATGAAGTTTTATTGTCACACATTCATATTCACTCATTTGCATATTGCCTATAGCTACTTTTGCTACAATGGCAGGGTTGAGTAACTGAGACAGAGACCATACGGCCCACAAAGCCTAAAATCTTTACTATCTGGCCCTTGCCATCACCTGCCCTAGAACTACCAGGAGATGGCTAATAAAAATCCCAATGTCCCTTCTATGTGCAGGGCCACACTCCTAGAGCATGGGTTTTGCCTTCAGACCAACTTAAATCCTGGGCCTCTCACTTATTTGCCATGGGATCCAGTATCAATGGACATCCTAGTCCTTCTACACCCAGATTCTAGCCATAGTAACAAATATCCCAACTCCAATAGGCTAAAAAGATGATAAAAGATGTCATCTCACATAACAGGAAACACGGAAGGAAACCAGCCCCAAGGGTTGGTGGAATCAAAGACTCGGCCATGTCTTCAAGGCCCCAGGTTCCTGGCATCTCTCATTCTTTCTCACGCTCAGTGATGTCTACACGCTCAGGCTGATAGCAGGTAAACCACAGCACTGCCAAGTAACACCTCTAGACTCAGACTTCCAGAGGAAGACAGAAACTGTCTTTCCCCTTTGCTTCCCTCTTGGGGGCAAGGATGAAATCCCCAATGCCCAATAGCTTGTCTCCTCCCATCTCTCGTTGGTAGGAATCAGGGAGCATGGCCATAGCTTTGGGTTGCTGAATTACAGCACTGGTTTAATTCACGGCCTCACTCATTCTTACGTAAAAATTTGCACATGTAAAATGAAACGGATGTAACAGGAGGGTTTGAATGCCTCGGAAGGAGCCTTTCCTTTCCCTCCTGATGAGGTCATCCTTTCCTTGCCTGGGGACGCCTACAGATCATAGCTGAAGTGGTATCAACTAAAAATATATTCACAACTTAAAAGTTGTATATGCTTTTTGGCAGAAATATTTAGGACTTCAAGCCCAGGAGGCAGCATCTCAAGTAACCCTGAGAGAACTGCTTCCAGGAGGCAAGGAGGGAGCTAGTATATACAGGAATTTTGCAACAAAGGGCAGGTGGTCTGAAGATCAAAAGTCTTGTTAATTAAGGAAAATCAGACATCTCAAGTTAAGGAATTTAGCACTTTTCTAAGTAGGAGAAAATGCAACTGTCTGGGTTCACTGAAATCATTCCTTTGATATGCAACTCAGATATGTGGGGCCAGGATCCTGTGTTTTCACACCCTGAGTTTCCTCTGGGCTCACCATGAGGAATGACGGCAGTCTGCTGGTTGCCAAAAGGCAGGTATTCTTTTCCTTCCTGAGTTCCTCAGGGCTCACCCGCTCACTGGCAGGTGGTGGCTACAATCCCTTCTGACTGTGACATCCTTTGTTGACTAACATGGCAGGCAGTATTCCATATCTCAGTGGGTACCTTGCTAAGGGAACCCATTCTCCTTATGATTCAGTTCTGCCACCCCTATTTGTTTCCAAGCTTTTGACTAGATTCCAGTTTCCAGTAACTGCATAGCCTGGAATGTAATTACGAAGACAAACCTAGGAGGAGATGAACACACCAAAAGATGGGGAAGATACTGCTGATTTTTATTTTCAAAAACATGGAGAATAGGGGGTCCAGGCCAAGGAGAGAGAAACAATGTTACATCAGGCTGATTCTACTGGTATTTGGGGGTACCCCAAACTCTGAACTCAGTATGTCAGGTTGAGCAGGTGGAAATGATTTTCCCTGTGTTTTCAATTAGGTGACTGATACCTGGGCTCAGGGGTGGCCTAACTGCAAGATGCTGAGATGCCAGAAATTCGCTGGCATAACTGTAGTTTAGTGCTTCTCAAGCTTTAATGTGCACATAAATAGCATGGAGGTCTTGTTAAAATTCTAACTCAGTAAAGTCTGGGAGAGAGTCCAAGACTCTGGGTTTCTAACAGGCTTCAGGTGATGCCAGTATTCCTGCTCCTCATACACTTTGAGCAGTCAGGATATGAGGAAAGGATCCAGTGTGCGGGGTATACAAATGCTGAGGTGGAATTACCACAGGCATCCCGTTCATCCATCTTCTATGTACCTCAAGAGAACCCAGGATACACTTTCTTTACCAAGCTCTTGAGAATTATGTTGGTGAAAATATTGTCATCATCCTCAAAAGTAATGGTAGGCCCCATGCTCTACAGGCCGAGGATACTGTTGAGAGATCCTGAAGTGGAAATAAGTTTCCTGATTTCAATGACAGCGTTGGGACTCCAAGATCATGGCATCTAATCCCATCAGTTCAGTTCAATTCAGTTCAGTCGCTCAGTTGTGTCCGACTCTTTGGGACCCCATGAATCACAGCACGCCAGGCCTCCCTGTCCATGACCAACTCCCGGAGTTCACTCAGACTCACATCCATCGAGTCGGTGATGCCATCCAGCCATCTCATCCTCTGTCGTCCCCTTCTCTTCCTGCCCCCAATCCCTCCCAGCATCAGAGTCTTTTCCAACGAGTCAACTCTTCTCATGAGGTGGCCAAAGTACTGGAGTTTCAGCTTTAGCATCATTCCTTCCAAAGAAATCCCAGGGCTGATCTCCTTCAGAATGGACTGATTGGATCTCCTTGCAGTCCAAGGGACTCTCAAGAGTCTTCTCCAACACTTCATGGCAAATAGATGGGGAAAAAATGGGAACAGTGACAGACTTTATTTTCTTGGACTCCAAATCACTACGGACATGACTGAGTGACTCAACAACAAGTGAAACAACTAAATCGTGAAAACTTTACTCTGAATCTTCTCAGAAGTGAAGTGAAGTGAAAGTCCCTCAATCATGCCTGACTCTGCGATCCCATGCACTGTAGCTTGCCAGGCTCCTCTGTCCATGGGATTTCCCAGGCAAGAATATTGGAGTGGGTTGCTAATCTTGCTGATCCAGGGATCGAACCTGGGTCTCCCACACTGCAGGCAGATTCTTAACCATCTGAGCCTCCAAGGAAGCTGTAGTCAAAACTAAATTGCTAAATCGAAAAAGACTTTTCAATTTTGTTCTCCCTGCAGAAAGAATCAAGTCACTCTCAAAGTCCCAGCTTGTTATAGCAGTGATTGTTCTTGATTCCTCCATGTGACCTCCATGCCTGGAGAGCTCTCTAAGCTAAAAAGTGCCTTTTTTTCTTAGGTTCATTCATACAGCGTAGGACTGTGTGCAGACTTTCTGTCCCCCTCACTGATAAATTTATTCGGTTTCACTCCTTGTTCTGAGCTTGAAGTACCAATTAGAAGCTGCTTTGGGGTAGCTGATATAAGCATATGTGACTGATTATATATAGTTACATGAGGATTTAGAAGGGAGGGTGATCCATGTGAAGCACATGAGCACACATAGGGTGAACTTGGATTTGGCTCCAGCCCATCCGCCCACACACAGCTTCACAGAGATGTTGCCATGGCATTTCTTTGACAATGAGAAAGACTCCCTGCCTGAATGCTATTGTTCTTCTAGAGATTCTTCAGCACCTGCAAGGTCTGTTTAAATGTCAGACCCCAAACAAGGCCCTTAACCACTTTGTTATTCACTTTTGCCCAAACTGAACAAAAGGCACCAGCACACTAGGATGGGCTCACCAAAGGCTTCAGGGGAGATGCTTTCGGTCAGAAGGTTTAATGACTGAGTTTTATTCATTCACTTACTCTTTTGTAAGAAGACTGAGGGCTGAAGAATTGATGCTTTTGAATTGTGGTGTTGGAGAAGACTCTTGAGAGTCCCTTGGACTGCAAGGAGATCCAACCAGTCCATTCTAAAGGAAATCAGTCCTGAATATTCATTGGAAGGACTGATGCTGAAGCTGAAACTCCAACACTTTGGCCACCTGATGCAAAGAGCTGACTCATTGGAAAAGACCCTGATGCTGGGAAAGATTGAAGGCAGGAGGAGAAGGGGACGAAAGAGGATGAGATGGTTGGATGGCATCACTGACTCAACGGACATGAGTTTGGGTAAACTCCGGGAGATGGTGATGGACAGGGAGGTCTGGCGTGCTGCAGTCCATGTGGTCGCAAAGAGTCAGACATGATGGAGCAACTGAACCGAACTGAACCGAACTGAGGCTAGGTTTAAGGAATTTGGGGATGTGGGCTTGAGCAGTACACTTAAGGTATATAAGGTTTTCACAAAAGTTGGTCGGGGTCCTTGGCTAAGAGGAAACTCTGCCTTGGGCCCACCGGTGTAAGAAACTGCACTCCACCATCTGCATCGTCCTTCTGAGTAAGTTTGTTTCCCGGAACGTGTGGATACAACAAGACAACTGAACGACGACAGAACAACAGCAACTCTTGTTAATTCAGAAGGGCTTAGAGCTACTTTTTAAAAATTCACTAATTTCCAGTTTCTGTTCAGTTTCATCTTGGAGGCTAAGATTAGGCAGAAAGTCTGTTACCTCTGCATGAAGGCAGTTCAGGCCAAATTACATTTTGTGTAACTCACCCTAATTAGACTGCAAAAGTGCTCAGCAAGGAATCCAGCTGCTTGCTGTAGTGAATGCTCTGAAGTCCCGTCTCCTTCTCCTGCTGAAATTAGAGCAATCACCCATTTTTCTGTCACAAAAACCAGACATGTAACCCTCTGGAAATGAATCTTCCTACCAAGGTAGGAGGAAAACATAATAAAAAGAAGGCGTTTATGCAGTAAAGAACATTCTAGCTGCACTTGAGACAACACCCATCTAGATTAATCCTAAATCAGTTTCTTTATCCTGGAAAAACTGTGAGCAGCATCTGGACCTTGCCCCACCCCTGACAGGTCCATGGAGCTTCTGGCAACAGATTGAGGGCCTGCCCCATCGGTGGCCTCATAAAACCACTGGATATCAGCCTCTCTGAGATGCTGTCCTGAAGCTTTATGACGTGTGAGGGTTTTTCTTTTTATATCCACTTCATCTGTGATAGATCTACTTGCTGCTGTAGGCCAAACCAGGACCTTACTGAACTGAGACCTGAAAGCAGCAATTGAATCTTCCTTGGTTCCAGGAACATAACACATTTTTCTTTGGGAATGTTAGGTAGTTAGAACAGGCAAAAGGAGTGCAAAATGGCGGTGGCTAAAAGACAAGGAAGGGAAAAGCCCGCGAAAATAGAACAGAGGAAGGTCAAAGGAAGGTCCAAGGACCGGAGTGAGAACTTTAGGTAGAACAGCACTCCTGACTAAGCCCAATTTGCATAGGGCAGGCCCAGGGGGAAGAAAAAAATATATAAAAAGAGGAGCCAAAGGGCTCTCTCTCTCTCTTTCCGTACGCTGGGGTGCTCTTCTCTTCGCATCTTTGGATCGACATGCCCTCGTGTCTCGAAGATGGGTTTTCCTGCTATCTTCTAAATAAAATAGAGCTGTGACACTGAGCTGTAACACTGATTTGTCTGAGAACTATAACATGGCCTGTTCGAGACCTGAGAGCTGTGACACGCCGAGGGGGCTTTAATGTCCGTCACTCCAAATCCTTGTTGTGACGAGACGGAACCGAGGAGCATACACTCGCCTGACAGGAGGGATGGGAATGGGGAGGGTGGGAGACGATTTATGTTGATTAAAACAGGAGAGTAAACTGACTTTGTCAACTTGAGTTCAATCACCATTGCACTCACTGTCTAGCTGGATCCTTCAAGCCGAATTCCTTTCTTTATCATTTGCAAAATTAGAGTTGGATTAAATATTCTATAAATATCAGGAATCAGAATGGAATTCTGTTAAATCAAACCTGTGTCGGCTTAAAAAAAACAGTCACAGCCTAGAAGCTGAGAGAGTTTTGTTTTTATTTGGTGGAAAATTTTAGGACTTCAAGCCCAGGAGACAGCATCTCAAGTGACCCTGAGAGCACTGCAGGGAGGAGTCAGGTTATAGAGAAGTTTGCAAGAAAGGGCAGGTACTCGGAACATCAAAAGATTATTGTTAATTAAGGAAAACCAGATGTCTCAAGTTAGGAATTTAGCACTTTTCTGTGTATAGGAAGATGCAAAAGTCTGGGTTCATTGAAGTCATTCCTTTGATATGCATCTCAGCGATCTGGGACCAGTATCCACATTTTTCACACTTCCCCCCACCCCCATCCTCCTCTCCAACTCCTCAATGCTCACTGTGGGGAGTGGCTGATGGCTGCTAGATAGCAGGCACAGCTCTTCCTGGGAGTCCTCTGGGCTCAGAAATTCACATTTGGAGGGTGGGAATAGCTGATGGATGTGACATGCTTGTTTACAGATATGGCAGGAAAGACTCCATTTCTCACCTAATAGACCTAACCTATTGTAATAAAACAGGTATTAATCAGACAGGACTTCAGAAGAAAACATAACAGATGCCTGAATGTCCTTTGCCAGCAGATCAACAAATATTAATCCTTAGGGATGAACAGCTTTATGCTGGGCACTTTCCTCAGTGATTTTGGTTCAGCTTGTCTTCTTGGTGGCTGCAGGAAAATAACTAGGGACCCCAATTTTGCTCATGGCACTTATTACTGTTAAGTTACCGTAATAACGGGCCTCTCTAGGAAGTCAGCATGGAGCTCTTAGCCCAATATGTATTATGGACAAGAGTCTCTGGGTTTAATTTTCTTTATACTGCTTCCTGTTTCTAGTTGGGCTCAAATGTACAACAACCTAACTGCCTGAGGCTAACTGGCCTAAAGGCATTTAGTGAAGATAATTTAAACATATTTACCTCTTGATGAAAGTGAAAGAGGAGAGTGAAAAAGTTGGCTTAAAGCTCAACATTCAGAAAACGAAGATCATGGCATCTGGTCCCATCACTTCATGGGAAATAGATGAGGAAACAGTGGAAACAGGGTCAGACTTTATTTTTGGGGGCTCCAAAATCACTGCAGATGGTGACTGCAGCCATGAAATTAAAAGACGCTTACTCCTTGGAAGAAAAGTCATGACCAACCTAGATAGCATATTGAAAAGCAGAGACATTACTTTGCTAACAAAGGTCCATCTAGTCAAGGCTATGGTTTTTCCAGTGGTCATGTATGGATGTGAGAGTTGGACTGTGAAGAAAGCTGAGTGCCGAAGAATTGATACTTTTGAACTGTGGTGTTGGAGAAGACTCTTGAGAATCCCTTGGACTGCAAGGAGAGCCAACCAGTCCATTCTAAAGGAGATCAGCCTTGGGTGTTCTTTGGAAGGAATGATGCTAAAGCTGAAACTCCAGTACTTTGGCCACCTCATGTGAAGAGTTGACTCGTTGGAAAAGACTCTGATGCTGGGAGGGATTGGGGTCAGGAGGAGAAGGGAACGACAGAGGATGAGATGGCTGGATGGCATCACTGACTCGATGGACGTGAGTCTGAGTGAACTCTGGGCGTTGGTGATGGACAGGGAGGCCTGGCGTGCTGTGATTCACGGGGTCACAAAGAGTCAGACACGACTGAGCGACTGAACTGAACTGAACCAAGGGGTAAGGCCCGTGCTCTCATCAGCCAGAATGCATACTGATCATCTGGATGGTCAGACCAGTGAAAACAGCTGAGCATCAGCCCTGAGTTTTGGCTAACCTTGATGTACTAATAGCACAATGCCACAGGACCTTTGCATGTGATATTCACTCTGCCTGAAATGATTTCTCTCCCTTCTTCACCAAACTTGCCTCTGAGTCACTCAGGTAAGCTAATTCCAGTCAACCTATGCATGAGGGTGTCCCAGGAATACTAATTTTCCATGTAGACCCAATGGTCCTTGGTCTCACTACTTCAGCAGCAGCACTGATTAAACACTAGCAGTATGCAGCACATTGAAACATTTATATCTGTATTTCTCTATGTGGGGAGACAATGATGGAAGTTCAGCAACAATTCCCAAGGTGATTCCTTGGTCTCTATCCACCCCATTGCCACCACAATCCCCAAGAAAGTTATTACTTTGACTAGGCATGATCTCACATGTCAATGAATTATATGTATAAACCAAGGGATGCTATTGAATTCAGATATGCCTCACGTAATGACATTGGCCTGCTCTTAAAAGTGGTTTGTAAGACAAGTTTCTAACAGGAACCATTATTTCCCATTGGTTTTCATTAGAATTTCAAAGTTAATGTTGCCATTGAGGAAACACTTGTCTTATAGAACAATTTAGAATACTATTCAGCAATTAAAAGGCTGCAAACTGTATGATTCCATTCATATGACATTCTGGACAAGACAAAACCACAGGGACAAAAAACAGATGAGTGGTGTCTAGGGACTGAAATTGAGGGCAGGAGACTGGCCACAAAGGGGCAGGGGGAAACTGGTATGTGAGAGAAATGGTTTATATCTTGGTTGTGGTGAAAGTTACATGACTGTGTGTGTTTGTCAAAAGTCAAAGTAGTTTTACCAAATTTAATTTTTGCCTCAATAAACCTGAGTTACCAAAAAAAAAAAAAAGCACATCTAATAGTGAAATAAAACTCCAAACTTAGCATGTAAGAATATGTATGACTTTCTGGACAGAATAATAGCTGGTTGGTATTAAACCACCTTTTCTTTTATGGCACAAGTGTAGCTACGTTTAAGAAGCAAGACATTTTGCATGACACTCTTGTCGTGTCCGGGAAGGGGTGGGGTCTCGGTTTGAGGGGCATGTCCCCAGGGCCAAGTCGAAGGCCACACTGCTTTGCTGTCAGGCCACGTGTGCGGGGCAGAAATGAGGGAATAAATTCTGCACTCAACAGTGGGAAGTGAAGTAGTGGGCCAGGCTGGACAGAAGGACAGAGAATCCGGACGCCAGCTGGACAGGGGGCAGAACACACAGGACTGGTGGAATAAACTGAGGCTGACGTGCAACTGGCCCTAAAGGGCTAGAAACTGAGCAATCCTGTTGCTCAAAACAAATCCTGGGTCCCTTTCTCTCTCTTTCATTAGATTCATGCAAAAGCACCCCAACAAGGGCAATGTTCACTGCTGTATCTCTGCCACCTAAGAGTCTCTGGCACGTGTAAGTGATTTAATGTCTATTTCTTCTCAATGGAATGAATCTTACATACCTGAGGCAGGCAGTAAGAACAGGAGTGAAAACCACAGACGTTGAAAGAGCTGGGTTGGACAATTTGTGTCACTCCTCTGTGCCTCTTCCTCATCTATGCCGGGGGACTAACCATTCTAGGGCCATGCTGTAGCCTCAGGTGGGAAGCTGTGTGAAAGCCTTAGCACAGGGCCCAGCTGGCAGTGAACATCAATAAACCAAAGGATACAAGTGAGCAGTGACTGCAGCTCAAATCCAGTTCATGGAAATGTTATGGCCCATACTGAAATTTTTCTTTAGTTAACTGCCTGCAATGAAAAATTGGGAATTTTTACACAAATAGACGGAGCTGGGGCTTTTCCTTAACAACACGGTCTGCCTCCCCCCCAGGGCAACCAGAGGTTGGAACTCACTGGAAGCCTCCCCCTTTGGACAAGCACTGTCCCATTTCCTGTCGTCCCACCCACGGGCCTGTGCCACGGCCCATCTGGTCGCTGTGGCCCTGCGTCTGCACAGCAGCAGTAAATGGTAGCAGCATGATTCATGCTTTTATGAACACACTTATTACACAGCTGCTCTTCCACTTGCTATCCTAGTCCCTTTTGACACTTTCACGGCCACTGGAGGGCCATACAGATGCAATGTTTTCAAAAACAGCAAAGTTAATATATAAAAAAATAATTACACATGTAACGAGAGAAGCCTTTTAAAAATCAGGACAACGCTGATCGATGACACACTGCTTTTATTGTTAATGTCGTCCAACGTAAAGAATAGGTGAGGACTTCTCTGGCGATCCAGTGGTTAAGAATCCACTTCCCAACGCAGAGGACACGGGTTCAATCCCTGGCCCAGGAACTATGATCCCAGATGCTGTGGGGCAACTGAGCACTTGTGCCACAACAAAAGAGCCTGCATGCTGCAACTAAGACCCGACACAGCCAAAAATAAATAAATATTCTAAAAAAGAAGAAGAAGAAATAATAGGTGAGACATCATCCATCCTCAACTGAAACCAAAGACCTGACTGAGATTCATTCACCTCAGCAGCATGCATGCAGGAAAAGCACAAAGAAACGGCTCCTCCTACCCTGTGCTTCCAGCCTCCCAGAGTATGAACCCTGGCCTCACCTTACCACAGGGGATGGGCCAGCGAAGAGTTGAGAGCAGAACTACAAGAATAAACCACCCAAGTTCAAATCCCAGGTGCCTGATATCTGACTTGTAACTAAGCCTTTCAGTGCAGTATTTTCCTCGAAATCAATCTCCACATACAGGGCCAGCTTCTCGGGTTTGTGACCAGCATAGTCTCATATACCCCTTCCCTCCCCTCAGGAAGGCTTCCTTCTTGGGATTTAATGCCCCCCAAACCACCCCCCCGCCATTGCCATCTTGGAATTCTTAATGATTTTTATCTTTGATTTTCTTGTGTTTAGTAAATGAAGTCTGATGGGAGCACACACTAAGGACCCGGAGCCCCAGCCCACATGGCCCTGCCTCCTCCTGTCACCCAGGATGGATGCTCTGTCACTTGCTTCCTGGCCAGAGGCTCCCAGGGACAGAAGCAACAGTGAGGGGAGGTGTCCTGTGGCGACACAAATCCCTGAGAGCCAGCCCAGCCTTCAGGGGACCAGGAGGCAGCCTCCGTGCTGAATCTGAACGGCACACAGAAGAGAGAGGAGGAGGGAAGGAGGGGGAAGACAGAGAGAGGTCTGGAAATTCAGGCTAGAAGAGAAAACAGGGGCTGACCTGAAACTGACTTGTAATAAGCCAGCTATGACTGCCAAATCGTCCTACTAACTCCAGAAAGAAAAGCTGTGGAACCAGATGAAATTGGGAAAGGTTTAGCACTTCCTTCAAAATTAAGTATGCTTATATGGCTTCTCGGAGAAGGCAATGGCAACCCACTCCAGTACTCTTGCCTGGAAAATCCCAGGGACGGAGGAGCCTGGTGGGCTGCTGTCTCTGGGGTCGCACAGCATCGGACACAACTGAAGCAACTTAGCAGCAGCAGCAGCAGCATATGGCTTCTTGGTGGATGCTTCTAGATGATCAAATATCTATGTTGCAAGAAATTTTCTTTGATCTAACTACTAATGATCTCAAGGTGGTATAAAACTTATCAGTTCTTGGGGGAAATAGAGATTTAAGAGAAGTTCAAAATCAGATGGATATTCAGATAATAATATTTTAGCTTTTTTAAATTAACATTTTAAAGGATTCATAAATCCCTATGACTCAACTGAGAACTCTCCAATGACTATAAACTCACATTATCATTGATAGTATTATAATAAGGAAAGCAATAATAAGTTTAAGTAGCTTAAAATGCTTTAAATAACTAACCTGTTCTTAGTTCAAGCCCCACTCTCCCTGAATTTACATCAAGTATTAGATTTCTACCAAATGCAGTAGGTTATAAAAGCAAATTTTCTTCAATTACACCTTCATGCTTTTGATGGTAAACATTTTAAGAAAATATTATGGTTTTCATTGTGTGCCTAAATCTATGGCTTTTCATTCTATTTCTCAAAGTTCTACAAAACTCAGTAAATAATATCATCAAACCATGCAAACATAAATTGAAAACCTTATCTAGGTTTATGAAGAAGGAAATTATAAAAATTATAATGCTTCCTTTTACTCCTGCCACTTTCACAACCAAATTTTCTCAAACTATTAAAAAAAAAAAAAAACCTCTATTATTGTATCACTTACCCCATTGTATTTGAGTGAATCTCAACTTTAACTTAAGAAATGGAAGAATCACTTTATAGAAGTTCCGAAACTAGAAAGATTCAGCTACATAGCTTACAGACTTTTTTGAGATCCTACAATGTTACTCATAAAAATCTGGAAGCACCCCAAATGCCAAACAAAAAGGAACTAATTCTATAAATACATCATATGAAAGAGTATACAGTTACTTCAGTGATGCTGTAAGATAGTATTTAATGACACTAGAAAATGTTTAAGATCTATTCAATCAAAAGGACCAATAACACTGCACAAGACTTTTATACACCTAACATACAGCTGGAAAGAAAAAGATCTGGAAGAATGTATCCCCACTCTTAACAGTGGTTGTCTCTGGGGAGGGGGTGTACTTCTAACGACTTTTCTTATTTTATGAATTGCTTTGTTAAAGCGCCACACTGGAACACTAAACTATTTCTGAAGTGCATTCCTTAACTATGGATCATACCTAGACTCTTAGTTAGCAGAGTTTGTGAATAATTTATGATTTATCTTTTTAAAAAGAGCTGCTGCTGCTGCTAAATCGCTTCAGTCATGTCCGACTCTGTGCGACCCCATAGATGGCAGCCCACCAGGCTCCGCCGTCCATGGGATTCTCCAGGCAAGAACACTGGAGTGGGTTGCCATTTCCTTCTCCAATGCGTGAAAGTGAAAAGTGAAAGGGAAGTCGCTCAGTCGTGCCCGACTCTTAGCGACCCCATGGACTGCAGTCTACCAGGCTCCTCTGTACATGGGATTTTCCAGGCAAGAGTACTGGAGTGGGGTGCCACTGCCTTCTCCCATTTTAAAAAGAGCAGATTCTGATTTATCCCCCACAGGTACTTTACTGCTCCCTTGTGGTCTATACACCCTCTAAAACAGGAGAGAAAAGGGTGGGTAGATGATGTAGTTGGAGGCTGGGTCTAACCCTGGATCCTTCCTGGGCATATGCCCTGTAATAAGGATGGGCATGATCCTTCTGCTTGGATCCCCGCTCCTCCTAATCACCCTCGGGCCTCGGCCTGGATACCACTCCTCCCAGAACTCCTCCTTGATCCCTGCACATCTATGTCAGGCATTTCTGTGTGTCACTACAATATCCTGTACATGCACATCAAAGCATTCATGGCACAAATATTTTCCACTTACTTAGCTGTAATTCCTTCTAGAATAGAAGCTTCACGGAAGCAAAAACTCGTCTTTTTTTTTTTAATATCCCTAATCCCCAAGCTCTAACACACCTGAGACAAAGCAGATGTTCAGTAACCATTTGTCAAGTGGAGAAACACATCTATCTTGTCTACTGGACTGGAAAAAAAGATGGAGGAGCACTGTGTTTAAGTTTCTCCCAAGGGGCATGAGGAGGCAGGCATATCTCAGGAGGCTAAGGGTTCAGATCACACGCAGCCAGAATAGGCTGAAAATCAGGCTGGGATTAGAAATAGACGCAGGGTGAACCAAAGGGTAGATAGGAAAGATGACTGAGAGATGGCCAAACTAGGAGACCCAATCAGATACAAAGAGAAATTAGTAGCTAAGAAAACTGGGCAGAGACTCCCCTGGAGATCCAGTGGTTAAGAATCTGCCTTCCAATGCAGGGAACGTGGGCTTGATCCCTGGTCAGGGAACTAAGATCCCACATATTGAAGGGCAACTAAGTCAAGGTGAGGCAACCAGAGAAAGCCCTTGCACAGCAATGAAGACCCAGGATGGTCAAAATTTTAAAAAATAATTTAAAAAGCTAAGAGGTTTAAAAGAAAAAAAGAAAGAAAGAAAACTGGGAGTCACTTTCCATTTTCATAAATAATCCACATAATCCTTTATGGCAGAGGAGACATTTCACCATCTAAGATTACAGCCACCTAGAAGAGGTCCACATAACATGAGATTTAACTTTTAATAAAATTAAACATTATAGCTCATCAAAGCTCTTGGGATTTAGCCTCTTAATGTTGCAAACAAGTATTTTAACAACACAGTGACTGTTTTTATCACTGTGTCTCTGCCCCGGTGGTACAGACAAGCAGAAAATCATATCTGACACATGAATTTCCAACCTGCATGATCAGAGTACTGCCCTTTACTCATCTCAAAAGGTTCTCTGGGCTGGAGAACCTGCAAAATATGGGGGTTCACCTGGTAGGCAGTCTCTTCTGACTCAGAGCGGGTCAAGGAGGCAGAAAGAACAAATGCCCTTCTCACTCCTCCCCCAAGACAGCAGTCAGCTCACACTCACAAATGACAATGGTGTTTGTGAATAAACATCTCTGAATCCAACCCCACCTCCGAGGAGGGCCTCGGAATAGAAGACAGCCGCCTACCTCCATGCTCTGCCCACATGCTACAGCAAAGCTTGGGTGTTTCAGTTTAGGGAAACAAACGATTGTTTGAAACGATAATCAGGAGTGAATCATTATTTCCAGCTTATTAATACCAAGAGCTGCTTCTGATAACGCAAAGGACTAGAGAAGGAGAGAGAGCTTCTTCTCAATGATTAGAGTTGATAATAAAAGTATAAACAGAACACTTCTCTCAATATTCTTCCAAGCTGTAGAAACAGGCCAGGATTAAGTCTAGATATATAAATATGCCCTGCTGGAAGAAATTCCTTAATCCAAAATACACCTGTCGAAAACAGAAAATGGTGGCTTTACTCTTAGTAGAAAAATATTAATGGACCCTTAAGACCACACAGCAAGCACATGACCTTTTTTTTTTTTTTTTAATTACTGGTGATCTAGGGAATTAAGGGGTAATGTCTATATCCTAAAGGTTACCTTGCTGGTCTCATCAAAACGATGAAGAAATCGCTTCCTAGTTCTAGTTCCGGCGATGGAGAAATAAAATGAACTAACTCTCCCATAGATAACAACAGTCAACACTATTTAAGTTATTTAAAGAAAAACTATTATTTGAAGGCTCTGGAAGTGACTACACACAGGCAGAACTGGACAGAATATGGCCCTTGGAAAAAGGGAACTGTGCTAGGTGATTCCCGCATTTAGAAAGGCATTCCCCAGCTACGTGGACCGTAAACTAAAATTCAAATAGAAAGCTCCAACCTTACCTTGGTTCAAAGTATCAGAGGAAAGACCTTGGGAATACCAGAGTGACTGGAAATAGGATGGAATCCTGGAAACGAAGGAGTCACAGGGAGAGAAGCCCCCAGATCTACTCAAACGGTCGGCTCAGACGTTTGCTTTGCGCTGCGCTGAGGGGAGGAGGAACCTGGAGGAGGAGCCTGCGAGGAGCACGTGGGCGACAGGTGCTGAAAAGTCGAGGAAAGATACCAGCTGCTGCTCATCAAGAGGAAACAGAGTTGGATATCGAATCCTCCTGCTAAGTCACTTCAGTCGTGTCCGACTCTGTGCGACCCCATAGACGGCAGCCCACCAGGCTCCCCCATCCCTGGGATTCTCCAGGCAAGAACACTGGAATGGGTTGCCATTTCCTTCTCCAAGGCATGAAAGTGAAAAGTGAAAGTGAAGGCGCTCAGTCATGTCTGACTCTCAGCGACCCCATGGACTGTAGCCCATCAGGCTCTTCCGTCCATGGGATTTCCCAGGCAAGAGTACTGGAGTGGGGTGTCATTGCCTTCTCTTCGAATCCTCCTAGATGAGAGGAATCTGTTAAACATTACTGGCTTTCCATTGAAAGGGCTGCAGAGCCTTACAAGCAAACAACCTATGTCCCAGAACTAATGAGGGAACAGATGGGGAACATATACATTGTGGGAATACCAGAAGGGGAAGAAAGAAAGGAGAAGAAATACTTGAAGTAATAATTCGTGAGGATTTTCCAAAATTAACAACAGAAAAATCTCAGAAACCGTCACGCAGGGATAAATACCCGAATCTACACACACAGGCATATTACATTCAAATGGCAGAAAACCAAAGAAAAAGAAAATCTGGAAAGGAGTCAGAGGAAAATGTACCTCACCTAAAGAGGGACAAGGATAAGAATTATCCTGGACTTCTCATAAGAAACCAAGCAAACAAGAAGAGAATGGAGTGAAATATTGAAGGTGATGGGTTTTTAAAAAAAAAAAAACAGTCAAAATTACCCTTCAAGAATGAGAGAAAAATAGATTCTTTCAGACTTCCCTGATGGCCCCGTGGTTAAGAATCTGCCTTCCAGTGCAGGGGACGCGGGCTCGATCCCGGATCCGGGAACTAAGATCCCATATCCCACAACAAAGACTCAACACAGCCAAATAAATGAATAAACATTAAAAATAAATAAGACAACAATAAATATTGAAAAAGAAAAGACTCTTTCAAACAAACAGAAGTTGAGGGAATTTGTTGCCAGTAGACCTGCCTTGAGAAAAATGTTAAAAGTTCTTTAGAGACAACGAGAATTATGCAGGTCAGAAACTCAGATCTACATAAGGTTAGGAAGAACCTTTAGAGAAGAAATAAAGGTAAAATCTTTTATGTTTCTTATTTTTTACTGATGTGATAATTGTTGGTTCAAAATAAAAATAGGAACTATTACAGCTTATGGATAAGTGAAATGAATAACACTGAGTTATCCCATCACTTCATGGGAAATAGATGGGGAAACAGTGTCAGACTTTATTTTGGGGGGCCCCAAAATCACTGCAAGATGGTGACTGCAGACATGAAATTAAAAGACGCTTACTCCTTGGAAGGAAAGTTATGACCAACCAAGATAGCATATTCAAAAGCAGAGACATTACTTTGCCAACAAAGGTCCGTCTAGTCAAGGCTGTGGTTTTTCCTGTGGTCATGTATGGATGTGAGAGTTGGACTGTGAAGAAGGCTGAGCACCGAAGAATTGATGCTTTTGAACTGTGGTGTTGGAGAAGACTCTTGAGAGTCCCTTGGACTGCAAGGAGATCCAACCAGTCCATTCTGAAGGAGATCAGCCCTGGGATTTCTTTGGAAGGAATGATGCTAAAGCTGAAACTCCAGTACTTTGGCCACTTCATGCCAAGAGTTGACTCATTGGAAAAGACTCTGATGCTGGGAGGGATTAGGGGCAGGAGGAGAAGGGGACGACAGAGGATGAGATGGCTGGATGGCATCACTGACTCGATGGATGTGAGTCTGAGTGAACTCCGGGAGTTGGTGATGGACAGGGAGGCCTGGCGTGCTGCGATTCACGGGGTCGCAAAGAGTCGGACACGACTGAGCGACTGAACTGAACTGATAAGGGATGGGAGGGAGTAACTAGGAACATTCTTTTATAAAGAACCTGCATTACCTGTGAATCACTATAGTGTTATTTGAAAGTGGACTTCATTTAGTTGTAAATGTATGTTAAGAAATGTTAGGCCAACCACTGAAAAAAAATTTTAATAAGTATAATTTACAAGCTAAGAGAAAAGAGAAAATTGATTCATATAAACACTCAAAACCAGACAAAGCAGGAAAGAAGGTTTTTTAAAAGAATTAAAGGCAAATGTAGCAAGCAGAAAACAGTAAAAAGTATGGCAGATGTTAATCCAAATATATCAATAATCACTTTAAATATGAATTGTCTAAATATACCAATTAAAAGACAGGGGCTGACAAAGTGGATTAAAAAAAAAATCAAGATTCAACTATATGTTGTCTATCTATAGGAAACTAACTTTATTATGAAGACAGATAAAAGTAAGGGAATAGAGAGAGGTATGTCTTGTTAATAATAAAACAAAGATGGAGTAGCTCTATTAATTTCAGACAAAGCCAACTTCAGAATAAGGAAAATTACTAGAGATAAAGATGGGCATTAATGATTGATTGGATCAATTCTCCAAGAAGATATAACAATCCTAAGTAGATGGGGAAAAAATGCAAACAGTGGCAGATTTTATTTTGGGGGGCTCTAAAATCACTGCTGATGGTGACTACAGCCATGAAATTAAAAGATGCTTGCTCCTCGGAAGAAAAGTTATGACAAGCCTAGATAGTGTATTAAAAAGCAGAGACATCACTTTGCCAAAAAAGGTCTGTCTAGCCAAAGCTATCATTTTTCCAGTAGTCATGTACTGATGTGACAGTTGGACCATAAAGAAAGCTGAGCACCGAAGAATTGATGCTTTCGAACTGTGGTGCTGGAAAAGACTCTTGAGCGTCCCTTGGACAGCAAGATCCAACCAGTCAATCCTAAAGGAAATCAGTCCTGAAAATTCATTGGAAGAACTGATGCTAAAGCTGAAGCTCCAGAAGAACACGATGCTGGGAAAGAGAGCAGGAGGAGGAGGCAACAGAGGACGAGATGGAATCACTGATTCAATGGACATGAGTTTGAGCAAACTCTGGGAAATAGTGGAGGACAGGGAAGCCTGGCCTGCTACAGACCATGGGGTCGCAAGAGTCAGACATGACTTGGGGCCTGAACAACGGCAATGTGTATAGACCTGACGATACAGGAGCAAAATACATGAGGTAAAAAGACAGAACTGCAAGCAGAAACAGACAAAGCCACTCTTACAGTTGGAGACTTCAGCACCCCTCTGTCAGTAATCAACAGACGCAGCAGGCAGAAAATCAGTAAGGACAGAGTAGAAGTGAACAGCACCATCAATCAACTGGATTTAATTGACATTTATAAAATACTTCATCCAACAGCAGCAGACTACACATTCTTCTCAAGCTCACATGGAATAGTCACCAGGAGAGACCACATCCCTGGTCATAAATAACACATTTGTAAACTAGAAATAATACGAAGTATGTCCTCAGACAAACATGGAATTAAACTAAAAATCAATAACAGAGAGATAGCTGGAGAATGGCAAAATATTTATTTGGAGATTAAACAAATATTTCCAAATAACACCTAGGTAAACAAGGAGTCTCAAGAGAAATTTTGATGAATTTTGAAATATTCTGAAGGAAGAAAAATGAAAATACAACTTAGCAATATTTGTGGGATGTAGTGAAAACAGGGCTCAGAGGGAAATTTCAACAGTACAGCCACTTGGGAAACAATTTGTCAGTTAAAAAAAAATAAAAAACTAAGCATACAGCTACCACAGGATCTAGCAATTGAACTCCTGGGAGTTGTACTCCCACATAAATGAAGTTGTTTCCCCACAAAAACCTGTGCTTGAATGTTTATAGCAGCTGAATTCATGAGAGCTACAAACTAGAAATAACTCAGTTGTACTTCAACAGGTAGAATGATGAAGCTAACGATGGTACATCCACACACCAGGGAACACTACTCAGTAATAAAAAGGGACAAACTCTTGCTATGTGCAGCCACCTGGATCAATGTCCAGAGAGTTACACTGAGTGAAAACAGCCAGTCTCAAACGGTTTTATACTGTATCATTCCATTTATATGACATTTTTGAAATGACAAGAATTTCAAGAATTTGAAAGAATTTCAAGACTCTTGGGCTTCCCTGATGGCTCAGAGGGTAAAGCATCTGCCTGCAATGCAGGAGACCCAGGTTCGATCCCTGGGTCGGGAAGATCCCCTGGAGAAGGACATGGCAACCCCACTCCAGTATTCCTGCCTGGAGAATTCCATGGATGGAGGAGCCTGGTGGGCTATATATTATGGTCCAGGGGGTTACAGAGAGTCGGACACGACTGAGCGACTTCACTTGAAATGACAAAATTATGGAAATGGAGAACAGATGAGTGGTTGTTAGGGGCTAAGGGGGAGATGATGGTGGGAGGGGAGTGGGTGTGGCCAGAAAGGGGCTAGGTGAGGGATGGAAATGTTCTGTCTCCACTGTATCAGTGTCAATATCCAGGTTTTGATAATTGTACAAAAATTGTGGAGGATGGTGCTATGGAGGTGAAGAGTACAGGGTTAAGGGCTCTCTGTATTATTTTGTACAAGTGCATATAATTATCTCAAAATAAGTTCAAGAAAAAAAAAATGATAGGGGTATAAGTTACATGGATAGATGCACTGGTCAATACTCATTGATTTGTATCCTGCAGAACTGTGCATTTCACTGGAGGTAAATTTAATCTCAAGTTTAAAGAAATGATGTAGCCTCCTAGCTACATTTACTACTTTTCAATAATAATAATCTGCCTGCCAATGCAAGGGACATGGATCTTTCCAGACCATGCCATGCAGTGACTAAGTCTGTGCACCACAACTATTGAGACTGTTCTAGAGCCTGCAAGCCACAGCTACTGAGCCTGCATGCTGCAGCTTCTGAAGTCCACATGTCCTAGAGCCCATGACAACAAGAGAAATGACAAGAGAAGTCACTGAGTGAGAAGCCCTTACACTGCGACTAAAGAGTAGCCCCCACTGCCACAACTAGGAAAAGCCCGAGAGCAGCAACAAAGACCCAGAACAGACAATAAAGAATAAAACGTTTTTTAAAAATATTCTTTAAAGAGGAACATGGCAAAAGAGTGCTCACAATGAAGAATTTGAGGTGCAACTTACTAAGTACCATAATTTCTGATAAACACTTCTCTTGCATGTTCCTTAGACTTATCTTCTGTCAACCTAACTTGAACAAAGTTCAACTGACATTGTGTTGAATTATTTCTACTTTCTAATCATGCATATACTCTTGGCACCAGTTTGAGTAACACTGTTGGAAATATATCCAGGAATAGTCCTCAATATCTTGAGTAACCGTTCCTTCATGCACTTGTATTAGTAGATGTATTTATGGAACAATGACAATGGTTATTAGGAGATGGAATGTTTCACAAAAAATCATTTAATATCATGAAACAAAACTGCATTCTATAACACATAGGTCTAGTCAATGCACCACAGTAGTTTCCTTTATGATTAAGTGTAACATTTATAAATTATGAGATCCTAAAACTGTTTCTAATAAGGAAGATTAGAAAACTAAAGATGTTGGCTGAAAAAAGAAAAAACACTTTTCCTAAGTGTCCTTAGTCAACAGTGAACAGTGTTAGTCTATCAGTTGTGTTTGACTCTTTGTGACCCCATAAAAAAAGTGATTTGTTGTTTTGTTTTGTTTTCGTAAGTGTCCATTCCTTAGTCAGTGGAGGGCTTCCCTGGTGGCTCACATGGTAAAGAATCTGCCTGCAGTGGAGGAGACCCAGGTTCAGTCCCTGGGTTGGGAAGATCCCCTGGAGAAGGGAATGACTATCCACTCCAGTATTCTTGCCTAGAGAATTCCATGGACAGAGAAGCCTGGCAGGCTATACAGTCCATGGGGTTGCAAAGAGTCAGACAGGACTGAGTGACTAACACTTTAGTCAATGAAAGCTTCTTTTTTTAAACTAGTAATTAGAATTTCAGTATTTCTTGAAGCTTAATACTTTACAGATTCTTTGGTTAAAAGTTGATGTTGTGGAATCCAGAGTCGCAAAACACACCTCTGAAGACACTCAAGACAGTGGAGTACAGTTTATTACGCCAGCGGGTGCAAGGGGAATCAGTTCCCAACAAGGACCCTGATGTTTCTGAGAGGCCCAGTTTTATACGCCCCACTGTGTGACTGGTTACATGGTAGCAACCTCTTTGTTGTATATGTTTGAGTTTTACAACAAGTAAGTGCTAGGAGAACAAACAATTAAGGTTAAAGGTGGGGAACAATGATTATATGTCAAGGGGGGATATCTCCATGGTTAATCTAACAGGGGCAGCCTGACCTCAACTACAATCTCCGTTTGTCATCCATTGGGAGGGAAGTCTCCAGGAGACCTGGTTTTCACCAGCAATGGTTTCCTCACTCTAGGGAAGGGTTCAGGCCCAGTTCACATCAAGTCTTTAAGATGGGTAACAGGCTTCAAGATGGAGTCTCTCCTGCTTTCCTCACACTGGCCCCAACAATGAGAGTTCCATGTAATTATAGTAAAATGTGCGTGTGCTTAGATGCTCAGTCCTGTCAGGCTCTTTGCTACCCCATGGACTGTAGCCTGCCAGGCTCCTCTGTTCCCGGGGATTCTCCAGGCAAGAATATTGGAGTGGGTTGAAAAACAATTTTTATAATCCTGCAGAGAGAATATCCTTTAATCTCAACATATTTCCCAGAAGTAACTGGGAACATTAAAATCATAGAATATTAAAGCTAGAAGGTCCAGAGAAAAAGTTTTATTCAACCATCTCAATATATACAGAAAACCAAGACCTGGAGAGATGAAGTCACTTGCCCACAGCCACAAACTGTCCGTTAATGTATGTTCAGTAAATGTTTGTTTAGCGCCCTCTGCCGGAAAGCCTTGTTAAAGTGGGGACACTGCAGAAAAATAAGTGAAGTCGCTCAGTCGTGTCCGACTCTTTGCGACCCTATGGACTGTAGCCCGCCAGGCTCCTCCGTCCACGTGATTTTCCAGGCAAAATACTGGAGTGGGTTGCCATTTTCTTCTCCAGGGGATCTTCCCAACCCAGGGATCGAACTCAGGTCTTCCACATTGCAGGCAGACTCTTTACCCTCTGAGCCAGGAATGAGGGACAAAAAAACCTCCTGGCCTTAGTAGTTTATATTCTAGTGGGAAGAGAGAGACAAATAAACAGGTAAAGTATATAAACCGTCAGACAGACGTATGTGCTAAGAAGGAAAACAAAGCAGCAAAGGAAAGTGTTACAGAGGGAGCTGTAAATATAATGAAAGGTGGTCTGAGAAGGCCTGAAGGATCAAATGACACTTGAGCAGATATAAAGGAGGTGAGGGGGTAGGGTCACGTGGGTGAAGGATGAGGACCTTTCTTGGCAGAGGCACCAGCCAGTGTAGCACTCCGGGGAGACTCACGCTGGGCCCGTCCAAGAAGAGCATGGCGGCCATGGTGGCTGGAGTAGGAGACGGTACCCCTGAGCTGAGGAGGGACACGAAGGGCCTCGCAGACCTTAATGAGGATTCAGCCTTCGCTCTGTAAGAAATGGGGAGCTATTGGAGGGTTCTGAGCAGCGGAGTGAACGAAATCACTTTGCTTCATGTGGCGAATAGGCTGTTCAGTTCAGTTCCGTTGCTCAGTCGTGTCCAACTCTTTGCGACCCCATGGATGGCAGCACGCCAGACCTCCCTGTCCCTCACCAACTCCCGGAGTTCATGTGGAGAACAGACAGTAGCAGGCCAAGAATTAACACAGGATCCAGTCAGGAAGCTTTGAGTTAATCCAAGAGAGACTTCTGGAACCAGGGTGGTAGCTTGTGAGAAGGGGTCAAATTTTTGAAGGTAGAACCGAGAGAGAGTAAACTGCAGAACGAGGACTAGAACCATGTTTCTGAAGCTTAAGTTTTCTTTCCTTAAAAAAAAAAAAAAAAGTATTTATTTTTATTTTTGGCTGTGCTGGGTCTTCACTGCTGTGCTGGGGCTTCTCTTATTGCAGCCACCGGGCTCTAGGGCATGGAGGCTTCAGTAGTTGTAGTGCATGGGCTTAGTTACCCCGTGGCATGCAGGAGCCTTCTGGACCAGGGATCGAACTTGTGTCTCCTGCATTGGCAGGCGGATTCTTATCCACTGGACCACCAGGGAAGCCCCAGAGTGCCTTAAGTTTTCTTTCTGATGCACCCTGTTACTGGATTATTATTTAAGTTGAAGAGAGTATCCCCAAGAAATAATTTGATTTCTGAGTCACAGTTAGGATTAGAGTTGTGATTTTTAGTATGCAGTTGAGGCATAGCTGACAATCACTCTACCAAGAAAACTTTTGTCATTAGAATTGTCCACTTTGTCATGTTGACCCATTAAGACAAAGGGAATTTTAATTACTTGAGCTTTGGGAGTTGGTGCATTGATCTTAGATTTAAAATATTAGTTTGAAATTGCACTACAGTTGTAAAAAGGCAGGCAAGTGGGCTCATCATTAAGTTAAACATGCATTTGAAATGAACATCTGTCCATGTTCATCACTCGTGGAGTAGATGCCCTACCTAAGATTATGTGAAAACACGGTTCATTAAAAGTGACATATTTTCCAGATATCAAGCTTTATACGCTGTGCATCATTTCTCCATGCAAAAGTTATTAATAGATGCCCAACACATTGCTTCATGTGTAAACATAATGATATTTGCATCCAGCATAACTCAAGAAATTTTATCTAATGCATTAAACTCAAACACCCAGTCTAGGCTCAGTGAGCAGTGCTAGGAAGCATGGATACAGGAACCTGAATTTCGCAAGGACTGCTAACAACCTTTCCATCCCAGCTTCAAGTCACCAGTCCACAAGTTCTTATCTGTGTTTTCATGAAATGTAAATATCAGTGTTTGTTTCACAAGTATTCTAAAGTTTATTAGGAAAAAAATGTTGACACATAAAATTAGAAAGACTGTTATAATGGAATGCTAGTTTGTCAGACTGAACAATTATTAACACTTTGCCATGTATACTCTATGTATGGATGTATCCAGTTATATTGATTGGCCATTTATAAACATTGTTTTATCCCAAAATATCTCAGACATACCTGCATAAAATAGGGATATCCTCCTACATGACCACAAGACTACTATCACACCTAAGAAAACAGACACTAGTTCTTTCACAGCATCCCATATACAACCTAAGTTTCCATACTGTCCCTATATCTTTTTATTCAAAAGGAATCAAGGTTCATGGTTTATGTTGACTGTAATCGTAGGCTCTTTTAATCTAGAACTGGATCCCTTTATTTTTTTTTTCTATTATTGACTTGTTTTTAAGAGACCAGGTTACTTATATCTCGATTTGTCTGATTATTTCTTCATGATGACTTTTAACTTGTTTCTCTATCCCCTGTGCTTCCTACAAAAATGATAGAACCAAAGTTTTCTTCAGATTCGAGTTGAATCTTTTTGACAGTATTTCACAGGCAGTGCTGTCTATTTCATATTGTGTCACATTAGGAGGCAGATAATGTTAGGATGTCCCATTATTTGGTGATGCAAAGTTTGAGTAGTGTTTTCCTTCTCTCTCATTGTATGATAAATTATGCAAAAATGTAGTGTATTTAAACTACTATAATCATTTATTTTTCATGATTTCTGCAGGTCCTGAATTCGGAGCACAGTAGGGGCAGCTTGTCTCTATTCCTGGATGTCTGGGACTTCAGCAAGAACACTTTAAGGCTGGGGGCTGGAATAATTTGCTCACATGACTGGTAGTCAGTGGCAGTTAATGTGACCTCTCCATGTAGTCTGGGCTTTCTTGCAATATGGTGACAGGGTTCCAAAGGCAAGCATCCCAAGGAAGAGACCAGATGGAATTCATATTCTCTTTAATAGCTAGCTTGGAAATCAGGCAGTGGCATTCCTCTCAATTTGATTGGCTGAAGAAGTTACAAATGTTATCTCCAGATTCAAAGAGAGGGAACGAAGCGCCTGCCTCCTGCTGGAAAAGTGTTGACATCACACTGACAGGGCGCATGGGGTGGGTGGAGTGTGGAATTCTCCCATCACCCATCCATGCTGGAAAATACAGCCCGCCACGAGGAGTGACAGTCAGATCTCTTCATTTAAAGTTACATTTGCCCTTTGCAACCAGAAAGTAGGATAGACACAAGATCCACATCCAGACATTCAAACTGGAAGAGGCCATTTGAGGGGACACCCACACAGTTAAGAAATGTAAAAGGGGATAGAGTGTTCTCAGGAGAGGTGAAAGGGGACAGGGGTCCTTAGGAGAGGTAAAACAAGACCGAGGTGGTGATATAGCGTGACCACTTTTAGCTAGCCCGTGTTATCTGGGAAAAATGTTTCAATTTACAAATAACCCACTTTTCCAGCACGCAGAACCTATAAAGGAACAGATTAAAGATTTCATTACATAAAAATTTGTAAATCACAAAACTTACAAACAGCTCATGACCCTTAATAGCATCAAAACAAACAACCCAATCAACAAATGGGCAGAAGACCTAAATAGACATTTTTCCAAAGAAGACATACAGATGGCCAAGAGGCACATGAAAAGATGTTCAACATTGCTAATTATTAGAGAAATACAAATCAAAACGAGATTATCACCTTACACCAGCCAGAATGGCCATTATCAAAAATCCACAAACAATAAATACTGCAGAGGGTGTGGAGAGAAGGGAACCCTCTTACAGTGTTGGTGGGAATGTAAACTGGTACCACTACTATGGAGAATAGCATGTACGTGCGTGCTAAGTTGCTTCAGTCGTGTCCAACTCTTTGCGACCCCTTGGACTGTAGCCGGCCAGGCTCTTCTGTCCATGGGACTCTCCAGGCAAGAATATTGGAGTGGGTTGCAATTCCCTTCTCCAGGGGATCTTCCTGACCCAGGATTGAACTGCGTCTGCAATGTCTCCTGCATTGGCAGGCGGGTTCTTTACCGCTAGTGCCCCCTGGGAAGCCTGGAGAACAGTATGGAGACTCCTTAAAAAACTAAAAATAGAGCTACCACATGACCCTGCAACCCCACTCCTGGACATATATCCAGAGAAAAACATGATCTGAAAGGATTCATGCACCCCAATGTTCATTATTGCAATGTTTACAATAGTGAAGACATGCAAGCAACCTACATGTCCATGGATGGATGAATAGTAAAGATGATGTGCTACAAATGCACAATGGAATATTACTCAGCCATTAAAAAGGAATGAAATAATGTCATTTTCAGCAACATGAATGGACCTAGAGATTGTCATACTGAGTGAAGTTAGACAGAGAAGGAGAAATATCATATGACATCCTTTATATGTGGAATCTAAAAAGAAATGATAGAAATGAACTTACTTACAAAACAGAAAGAGACTCACAAACTTAGAAAATAAACTTATTGTTGCCAGGGGGGAAGAGATAGGGAGTTTTGGATGGACATGTACATACTGCTATATTTAAAATGGATAACCGATAAGGACCTACTGTATAGCACATGGAACTCTGCTCAATGTTATGTGGCAGCCTGGATGGGAGGGGAGTTTGGGGGAGAATGGATACCTGTATATGTACGGCTGAGTCCCTTTGCTGTTCATGTCAAACAATCACTGTTTGGTAACTGATCCGACTCTTTGCAACCCCATGGACTGTAGCCTGCCAGGATCCTCTGTCCAAGGGATTCTCCAGGCAAGAATACAGGAGTGGGTAGCCATTCCCTTCTCCAGAGGATCTTCCCGACCCAGGGATCAAACCTGGGTCTCCTGCATTGCAGATGGATTCTTTACCATCGGAGCCACCAAGGAAGCCTGTTAACTGGCTATATCCCAAAACAAAATAAAATGTTTTTAAAAAATGAGTATCTCAACAAAGAAGACAGAATGAGGTCCTCGGTCACTATTGTGAACCCTTCTTCTACCTAGGCTGGTAGGACTAGAGGGTGGTAAACCAGGCGTCAGGCTCTGCGGAATTCAGCTGGAGTCAGCTGGAATTCGTTCCCCTCCAGGCTGTGAGACCTGCAGCAGAAAGCTGTGACGAGGTTCAGGGCATAGAGTTCTAGAGAGGGCCATGCTACGGGGGCACTGGACAGCATGGGTGCTTCTGGGCTATGAGCTACTGATGCTACTGCAGAAGACGGGGGCAAAGAAAGGGCAAGGAACGGGTCTGAGGGCAAAGAGGCCAGGACCACAAAGTCCTTTCAAAATTGGATTATAAGAAAATGTTATTTTCAAAAGTAAGTAAGTAGAACAAGCCTGTCATTTTGCTTGAAAAGGAAGTTCTAATCACTCAGTTGTGTCCGACCCTTTGTAACTCCATGGACTGCAGAACGCCAGGCTTCCCTGTCCATCACCGACTCCCAAAGTTGATCTCATGTCCATCAAGTCGGTGATGCCATCCAGCCATCTCATCCTCTGTCATCCCCTTCTCCTCCTGCCTTCAATCTTTCCCAGCATCAGGGTCTTTTCCAGTGAGTCAGTTCTTTGCATCAGGTGGAGCAAGTACTGGAGCTTCAGCTTCAGTATCAGTCCTTCCAATGAATATTCAGGACTGATTTCCTTTAGGATGGACTGGTTGGATCTCCTTGCAGTCCAAGGGACTCTCAAGAGTCTTCTCCAACACCATGGTTCAAAAGCATCAATTCTTTGGCGCTCAGCTTTTTTTATAGTCCAACTCTCACATCCATACATGGACTACTGGAAAAACCATAGCTTTGACTAGGTAAGTTTTATGACCAACCTAGACAGCATATTAAAAAGCTGAGACATTACTTTGCCAACAAAGGTCCGTCTAGTCAAAATTAAACATACTGCATTTAAATTAGGGAGAAAGAAAGAATAACAATAAACAAGCAGTGCTAACGTATTCTGGGGTCATCACAGTGAGTGTTAACCAGGCCACTTTCTTCTCGGCTGCAAGGATCAGCCTGCGAAGCAGATGGCACAGACATAGACTGTGAGGATTAACTGGCCACCAGGCACCCATATTAAACATCATTTCTAGGTGTGTCTATGAGCGTGTTTCTAGATTAGATGAGCACTGGATCAGAGGACTCAATGGGATCAGAGGACTCAATGAAACAGACTTCCCTCCCTGTGTGGGTGGGCATCTTCCCAGCCATCCAGAAGCACCTGAGTAGAAAGAAAGGTGGAGGAAGGAGGGAAGAATGTGTTATTTTCCCGCCTCACTGCAACTTCTCATCTCACCTGCTCTGGCCTGGCTTCCCTGGTTCTCAGGCTATCACACTCAGACTGAATAAATCACTGGCTTTCCTGGGCCTCCAGCTAACAGACAGCAGATCTGGGGGGCCCCCAGCCTCCATGATCACATGAGCCAATTCCTCATGATAAATCTCAACTAGAGATAGATGGATAGAGAGATAGATAGATATAGACACAGATATAGATAGTTCAGTTGGTAAAGAATCTGCCTGCAATGCAGGAGACCCTAGTTCGATTCTGGGGTTGGGAAGATCCGCTAGAGAAGGGATAGGCTACCCACTCTGGTATTCTTGGGCTTCCCTTGTGGCTCAGCTGGTGAAGAATCCAGCTGCAATGTAGGACACCTGGGTTCGATCCTTGGGTTGGGAAGATCCCCTGGAGAAGGGAAAGGCTGCCCACTCCAGTATTCTGGCCTGGAGAATTCCATGGACTGTATAGTCCACGGGGTCACAAAGAGTTGGACATGACTAAGTGACTTTCAATTCACTTCACATAGACAGATAGATAGCCTGTTGATTCGGTTTCTCTATAGAACACTAAGACACAGATTAGACTAACAGTCTCCCCAAGTGCGGAAGTAAAACTCCATTAAATTCTTACAATCCAACCACCCATTTTCCGTGACCACTATCAATCTGCTCGCACATCTTATCATCTTTTTCATCTCAATATACTTTTATTACAATTTCATTACAGGTCGATGTTTACAGACTGATTTACACTGAACGCATTTCAGGCAGGCTGTTCCTTAACCACATATGGGAAAGCAGAAAACCACATGGACGAAAGTGAACAAATCGACAGTCACTCAACCGTGTCCGACTCTTTGTGACCCTGTCGGCTACACAGTCCGTGGAGTTCTCCAGGCCAGGATACTGGAGTGGGCAGCCTTTCCCTTCTCTGGGGGATCTTCCCGACCCAGGATCAATAGGCTGCCCTCATATCCAACTTCTGACTATAGCCTGAAATATCATCAATCTATAGGATGGAATACAGACACTAATGAACTTTAATTCCAAAGAGCCTGGTCTTCCTTGATCTTCTCTTCTTGAACTTTGGCTTTTATCTGCATCCCTCTTACTGGGACCTGGCGACACTGTCACTGAACATGAAAACTAAATAGGAACATTTCTTAGTTCCACTGTATGCCTAGAACAGAGGCTCACACGGTAGGTGATTATGGACTTACTGCAAGGTAGCGGATTTTTAAATATACATGCTTTATTTTTAGAAGAAACAAAAAAAGAATGAAAAAGCTAAAAAAATTATGTATTAAAATATTACATGTAAGCAAACTATAGGAACAGTCTCTAAACCCTGTTAGCTGGTTCAAAAGCTCACAAGGACATTATGTTATAACATATCGGGTAAGCCCTTTCCCTCGGACCTCTGATAGCCTCCGGCAGTGTCGTAAAATATTCAGTATCCCATGAAACCTCTTGTCGACTTTCAAAGTTGTGAACTCCTTTATGTCAGCTTCCACTACAAAATAATGACCTGAAAGTAAAGATATTAGTGCTAATTTTTATTAGGACAACTTTCAAGATGAGTCTTTAATATATTACATTATGACTATGAGTAACATTAATGATTTTGACTATCATCATTGAATCAAAGTGAGAACTGGTATTCTTGCTAAAATAATTATTCTTTCAACTGAAGTTGCATAATGTTTACTGTAGCATTTCAGCAGTGCAGCCTTGCTTATTTTATCACTGGCTATCTGCCGGTATCTTTTGAACAATTCACTTTTCAAGAAGCAATATGGTAGTGGTTAAGAGAATGTAACCCAGAAACCCACAGCAGCTTTATCACTCAACTGACTGACCTGGGGCAAGGAACTGAAGTCCTCCTCATCTGTAAAATAGGAGTATTAATAGTACACAACTCATAAGGATGCTGTGAGGACTAAAGCCCTTAGTACACTCTCTGCCACATAGTAAGTGTTACCCAAGCGTCACCAGCTGTTATTACTATTCTAATTCTGAAAACACTGGGTATCATTCCGTAAGAGACTCCACTGCAGTATTTCTGAGGCTCGGCACTACTACGGTTTTAGACTAGATAATTCTAGATAATTATCTAGACTAGATATTCTAGACTGGATAATCCTTTTTTGTCGGAGCTGCCCTGGGCACTATAGGGTACTTCAGTGGGACCCTTAGTCTCTACTCACCAGGTGCCAGGAGCACCCCCAACCCCAGGTGTGAACAGTCAAAACTGTCTCCAGAGATGGCAGAATATTCTCTGGTGGGAAAACTGCCCCTGGTTGAGAACTACCTCTCTAGAGCTAGAATCTTCTGGAATTAGTTTTGTTTCTCATGATTTAGTCACACTCCAAACAGCTGACATGCACACACACATATACTCTCATTTGACATGTACACACACACATATACTCTCATTTGACATGTACACACACACATATACTCTCATTTGACATGCACACACACACATATACTCTCATTTGACATGTACACACACACACATATACTCTCATTTGACATGTACACACACACATATACTCTCATTTGACATGCACACACACACATATACTCTCATTTTACCTTTGGTTTCCTTCGTTTCTTCGTCAATAAATCTGTGATAGAGATTTCTGGCCACAGAACTCATAGACTTTTTTGGTTGATGTAGGATCTTATATTTACTAACAACTGCCTTGTTGATTTCTTTAATAACATCGTTAATGTGACAATAGGTTAAGCGGGATTTCATGTACCTGTAAACAAAAAGAAAATGATTAATTTTTTAAAAGAATCATCATACAAAATTGTTTTCTTTGAAGAAAAATATTTACATATGGTGACTTTATACAGTCAAGCTACTTTATACAAGCTACTAGCACTCTTTGGAAAAATACTTTATAGCAACTTCCAAATAAACTAGATGTGTCTCAACCACTGAAAAATTAAGTAGAGGCTACAATGTATTAGTGCTTATCTCCCCTACTTATATCTGGATGCAGAAATCTCTATCCCTACTCCTTACAGAATTACTGTAACAATTTAAGTTAACAATTTAATCTCAAACTCTGATTCCAATGGATTAACTCCAATTAATAATATTAACATAAACATTAATATTATTATTAATATTAATTATTATTAATAAATTAATAAAATTTCCAACTAATAAATATTTTAAAATGTTTGTAAGCAAGGGGAAGAAAAATTTTAGTATTAATAATTATATAACTCATACCACTTCAGTTTTCTGCAGAAACAGATCTGCTCAGAGAAATAAAGGGAAAAAAAAAAGGGAGGAGGAAGGGAAAATGACAAAGAAGACAACAGAGATGAAGAGCCAACAAAGAAGAATTGATGGTGGACGGGCTGCAAAGGAATCAGAGGGCCCAGAAGTTAAGCTGCCTGGCAGAGGAGAAGGATGGACAGCCTCACTCGTTTCACGCTCAAATGGCCTTAAATACTATCTGAAAGTGAATGTGAAAGTCACTCAGTCACTTTGTGACCCCACGGACTATAGCCCACCAGGATACTCTGTCCATGGAATTCTCCAGGCAAGAATATTGGAGTGGATAGCCATTCCATTCTCCAGGGCATCTTCCCAACCCAGGGACTGAACCCAGGTCTCCTGCATTGCAGGTGGATTTTTTACCATCTGAGCCACCAGGGAAGCCTGCAAGAATACTGGGATCCTGCTTCAAGGGATCTTCCCATCCCAGGGGTTGAACTTGCATCTCCTGTGTCTCCTGCATTGGCAGGTGGATTAAGCATTGTCTCTTTGACTTTAAAGCCCATCCTTCCAATTCAGTCTCCCTCCTGCCTGTCCTCGCAGTCACCAGAGTCTTCTTGTTGTTCAGTCACTGAATTCTGTCTGACTCTTACGACCCCATGGACTGTAGCATGCCAGGGTTCCCTGGCCTTCATTATCTCCTGGAGTTTGCTCAAGCTCATGTCCATTTAGTCAGTGATGCCAATCACAGTCTTAGAATATAAGAATAGGAGACCTTTGATTTTGAGTGGTCTATATACACCCAAAACAAAATTTTTATGATCTGCTTCCCTTTTCCCTTCAACAAACCGTGGGTTCATTATATTAAACTCTGACCTTCCCCTCTGTTAAAAGGGGCAGTTTTCTAATTGAAAGTTTCTTAATATAAAATAATATATAAATGTTTAAAGAAAAATATTCATATTGACCAAAACCATTTTCATTATTCTCTTTTCTAAATTCATTTTCTCCACTCATTTTTTTTAACCACAATTTCCACAAACAGTTGATGCCACAGCTCAACACAATGAAATTCCTTTAAACTAGCAGTCCCCAATCTTTTTGGCACCAGGGACCAGTTTCACGGAAGACGATTTTCCCACAGACCGGGTCGGGCAGGGTAGGGGAGGATGATTTGGGGATGATTCAAGTGTGATACATTCATTGTGCACTTTATTTCTATTATTATTACGTCAGCTCCACCTCAGATCATCAGGCATTAGACCCCGGAGATTGGGACCCCTGCTTTAAACCATGTGAACTATCCTCTAATTTCCTCAAAACAAGTGCCAGTGTTTTCCACTTTAAATTGCACCTCAGTATCAACTTTTTAAAGATAAATCAATCAAAGTCCCTTGCTTGGAACACATTCTTCTTATCCTAACCTTCTAACGTCTCTCATTCGTTAAATAATCTCTTAGTTTAAAAACGAATACTCTACCATGACTATTTCAATATCCTCCCTACAAGGAAGCGTTTTCTTTTATCTCTGTGTTTACTTGGCTACAGCAGGTCTTAGTTGCAGCAGGCGGACCTTCGCTGCGTCACGTGGGATCTCTTGCTGTGGTACGCAGACTTTGTAGTTGTGGCACGTGGGTTCAGGAGTTGTGGCACATGGGCTTAGCTGCTCTGAGGTATGTGGGATCGTAGTTCCCCGACCAGGGATTGAACCCACATCCCCTGCACTGCAAGGTGGATTCTTAACCACTGAACCACCAGCGAAGTCCCCAAGAAAGCATTTTCTAAAGACCTTTCTACTGCACTGTTCCTCACAGCCATTTGTTCTTGGCAACAACAACAATATAGAAAACCAAATAGCATCAAACAATTTTAATCACATAAAGCTGTCAACAAAGGAAATGACTGAGTGGCCAAAACAAACAAAAAAAACTAAAATGTCAGCCTCATTCTGAGTCTCAGATTTGTGAAACTGCCATATATTTTTCAAGGGGCAACTATGTATATGAAAAGATGCTCAACATCATATGTCATCGGGAAACTGAAAATTAAAACAATGAGGTACATTATACTGACCAGAACAGCTAAAACAGAAAACAACGGACAAAACTAAACGCAGGCAAGGATATGGAGCTACAGAACTCCTGTTCTGCTGGGAATGCAAAATGGTACAGCTACTTAGGGAAGACAGCTTCACAGCTTCTTACAAAGCTAAACAGTTTCACCATATGATCCAGCCACCTCACTCCTAGGTATTCACCCAAGTGAGCTGAAAACATGTCCACACAGAACCTGCACGTGAACGTTCACAGCAGCTTTAGTCGTAACTGCCCCAAACCGGATGTAACCAAAATGTTGTTCCACAGATGAATGGATAAACAAACTACTACATCTACACAATGGATATTCAGTTCAGTCGCTCAGTCGTGTCCGACTCTTTGCGACCCCATGAATCACAGCACGCCCGGCCTCCCTGTCCATCACCAACTCCCAGAGTTCACTCAAACTCACGTCCATCGAGTCGGTGATGCCATCCAGCCATCTCATCCTCTGTCATCCCCTTCTCCTCCTCCCCCAATCCCTCCCAGCATCAGAGTCAGCGATAAAAAGAAATGAGCTATCAAGTCACAAAAAGACACTAGAGAAATCTTAAATGTGTATTACTAAGTGAAAGAAGCCAGTCCAAAAAGGCAACAGCGTATAATTTCAACTGTATGACATTCTGGAAAAGGGAAAACTATAGAGACAATAAAAAGATGAGTGGTTGCCAGGGTCTCAGGGGGAGAGATGAAATGGAGGAGCACAGGGAATTTTTAGGGCAGTGAAACTATTCTGTATGATATCCTAACGGTGGAGACGTGACATCACACATCTGACAAAATCCACAGACTACACAACACAAAGAGTGAACCCTACTGCAAACTACAGACTGTAGTTAATATCTAGTTAACAGTATCTAGACTGGTTTAGCAATAGTAACTAATTTACCACACTAATGCAAGATGTCAGCAATAGGGGAAACTGTTTTCAGTTATGAGAACACTGTTCAGTCTGCTCAATTTTTCTGTAAACCTAAAAAAAAAAATCTGGATGGACAACTCTCAGGCAAGTAAAATAACCATGCTCTTTGCCCTGGGGAGTCTCCTCCTAGGACTCTATCTCAAGGAAATAATAATAATAAGGGAATTACAAAACAGACCTGTGTAAAAGAAATTTTACTGTACCATTCTTCATAACAACACAGTCAACCCAAATATTTGATAAAGTCATGCTTAAATAGCTTATAGAGTAGCCACACCATAAAATATTATACAACTATTAACACCCAAGTTTTCGATGACAGTTAATGATGGAAAAATGCTCAATAAAGATAAGTAAATTATATTCATAGAATAACTACACTGTTGTAATAACAATCAGAAACAACTTGTTATGTAGGTGAAATTCAAATACAGAAGGAAATACTCTATCTTGTCTGAGTGGTGGAATTACAGATGAGTTATCAGTCTCACAACAACCACTAACAACATGCATTACTTGTGTAAGAAAATAAGAAGAAATGCAATAATATAAAGCCAAGATGTGAAGCCCTGGAATTATGAGTTTAAAACATGGATTTCCATAACTGGTTCCCTATTAATGTCTCTATGAAGAGCAATGGAGTCCTTGTTGGGGGGAAGTATCTTGTCCCATTCACCCCTATATTCTCCTCCTCAGTGACCCAGAGCCCAGAATAGAGCAGACTCAAACAAGTGTGTGGCACAAGTTAACGGACAAATGGAAATCAAACAGAGCTCTCTCCGTACTAATTTCAAAATCTATACAACATACTCCCTTTCCTTAAAACTGTAGCAAAACTGAGGCTACTTCTAAAATGTAATTGGATAAAAAATCTGTATCATAAAATGACCTTAAGAGGACTCAGGAACAAACTGATCCATCTCTAGATCTATGACTAGGTTTTACAACTAAATAAAAAACAAAAATTTAAGGATCTTCCACAAAAGATTCCTGCAGCATAATGTAAAACTATTTTAATAAAGATCAATACTGGAACACACCATATTACAAATAATATATTCAAGGTTTATGACAAACAATCATGTATGCTGATTACTAAAGAGCTGAATGTTAAAATTTATCTCAAATACTCACGCAGGAATGCCATTAAACTCATCAGAAGTTATAAATGGCATTTCTTTAATACTTCTTTGTTCTTTGGGAGGCTTCTTTGTGGGGGCAGGTTCCTCAACTTTGACCGGTTCTTCAGGGTCAAGATCTGATCCGTTAACACTACAGAACAGAGACACACAATTGTCAGAATTCTGCGGCATAGTGGGAGGCTTTGCAACTGAAAATGACTGGTATTAAGCACTGCTCTTATAATTTTTCCATCTTGTTATAATTTTATAGGCAACATTTTCGTTTTCTATCCCTACTGCTAATGCTTTGAAGATCTGAATAGTGAAGGGATTTCCCCAGTGGTCCAGTGGTTAAGACACCAAAAGCTTCAAATGAAGGGGGCACGGGTTCAATCCTGCTCAGGGAACTAGGATCCCACATGCCCTATAGCGCAGCCAAAAAGAAAGGTTTTTTTTGAATAGTGGAGAGAACACTGAAAAATTAAGTTCCCAGATCTTCAGTAACATAATTACGTTATTTATGCACGCAAAACATGGTGCAAATAATACACATGCCAAACATCTTCATCTGTTATCTCACAGGCTCCTCAAAGTCAGTATGTGTGAAGCTGAATTTAACCTCTAAACAACTTCTCTTTCTGATTTCCCTATTTCTGGATGTGGAAACATCAATCATCTTATACTTCTAATTTACCCCATTGGTTCCTAATATCCCACCTGCTGCAGACTCATTTCAGTTGCCAGCAATGAACGTGGGTACCCTAGGGTCAGTCCTGCTCCATTTTTTGGTGTGGGTGAGCAGCCTAATACAGCTCCTTCTGCATTAGTAGAGTCCAGGAATAGGCTATAGCTTCTAGGCTGTTTAACTGCCAGGGAAGGAAGAAACCCCTGTGCCAGCAGCAAGTCAGGTTGGCTTGACTTCTCCAAACAGAAAAGGGGACACAGGAAAGAAATGATCCAACCCAGGAGTATACAAAGGGAATCCCAAGGACAGGGAGGTGAGATCCCAAGACGACAGCCGAGTACCAGACACAGACAGCGACCAGGCCTGACAGAGGCAGCATGAAGAGATGACCGTGTGACAGGCTGTGAAGATGAAGATGCCCAATGTGCCTGACAGAGGCAGCATGAAGAGATGACCGTGTGACAGGCTGTGAAGACGAAGATGCCCAATGCTTGTAGCATCATCCTTGCTGCTGCTGCTCAGTCACATCAGTCATCTCTGACTCTGTGCAACCCCATAGACGGCAGCCCACCAGGCTCCCCCGTCCCTGGGATTCTCTAGGCAAGAACACTGGAGTAGGTTGCCCTTTCCTTCTCCAATGCATGAAAGTAAAAAGTGAAAGTGAAGTCGCTCAGTCCTGTCCAACTCTTCACGACCCCATGGACTGCAGCCCACCAGGCTCCTTTGTTCACAGAATTCCCCAGGCAAGAGTACTGGAGTGGGGTGCCAACGCCTTCTCCGAGCATCATCCTCACATGAATCCTAACCTGAGATTTCACGCTGAGTTTGGTTGATTCTTACCTGTTCTCAGGTCCTGCTGTGTGCATCAGCTAAAAATAACTTTTTCTACCTATACAAAGCTTCTGCTGTGCCCTGGCCCTGAAAGCTGAACCTAGGCCATAGTGAGTTTAGAAGAAAATCCCCCCTACTCCTTGGGCCACATTCTTGCTGGGTGTCCAATGTCTAGCTCAATAGACCTGGCAGATATCCCAAGATGTCCTTTCTTCCTCCATGCATTCATGACCCTGCCCACTAATTTTCTCTTCCTTTTTTTTTTTTGGCCACACTGCTCAGCTTGTGGGGTCTTAGTTCCCTGACCAGGGATTGAATCTGGTCCGTGGCAGTGAAAGCACTAAGTCCTAACCACTGGACTGCCAAGGAGCTCCCTAATTTTCTCTTCTTGGAGGGAAATTCCAAGGTACCCTGGCACGCCAGGGACTCTGTTGAGCTTATTTCCTGGAGACCTTCAACTATCAGCAACAACACGGCTCTTTTCCTACACAGCAAGATTCACACTTTCCTTTTAGTTTTCAAATTTAAGCAGTATATTGTTGGTGGAAACACATACGCAAAACTGTGATTATCACAAATGCCAGGGTGATTACCTCTTTGATAGAAGGAGACTCTGCAACAGAAGAAGTGTTGTAGGTACTGGCAGTGTCCTATTTCTTAATCTGACTGGTAGATTCACTGATGTTTATTATTCTCCTTTAATTTGCACTAATAATACTTCAATTACTTTTGTGCATATATGATCCATTTCAAAAGTTAAAATAGTTAAGTTAGTCATGGTATACAAGGGGAGCCCCTTTTAGAAATACAATTTTGTAAATCAACTATACTTCAAGAAAATTAAAAAAAGAAATACAATTTTGGTGGCAGAGGACTGGAGAGATGGCAGTGGAGAAATACTGGAAAGACAAAACACAAGTAACTCCCAAATCATAAAGACAAAAGATGATGGAAGATCTCATGGAGCCAGACAATGAGAGGGAGGGCAGAGGCAGACAAAACCCCGCAGAGGCCAAGGGGCTGCAGGACAGAGAGAGAGGTTGAAGACGCCCTGTTCCTGTCTAGGTGATGGGTAGGTAACAAGGAGATAGCCAATTTAGTCTCACATACGCAAACCTGGAGGAGAGAACAGCTCATTTTTGAGACTCCCAGCAAGCAGTTCAAACAGCTGAACCAGAGGCCATGTCAAGGCTGGAGGTGGACATCTGAGAGCATTAATAACAGTGTTAAGTAACAGTGTCTTAGGAGACACTTGTAACTTAAAGGAGGGCAGAGAAAAGGGAGGCAGCCTAGTCAAAGATGTAGGAAGACAACTAAGAAAGCCTAGTAGGGCAGAGAGCATCATTTCTAAAAGATGAGCAGCAAAATAAAACCAGAAAAGAATCAGGGCTGAAGAGGTAATTGTTTTTACCTCTTTGTGACCTTCACACAATCATTTTCACAAGTATGGTAATAATTAACCGCCAAAAGCTAGGTTTTAGGGGCTTCAGGAGAAAGGGCACAAACATCTTCTAGCAGCCAATAGACAGAGAGGCAGGACAGGAGTTTCAGGGTAAAAATAGAGCTAAGCCTTTGTTCCTTGAGCTATTTTTAAGATAGGAGGCTCATTAAGTTTATTTTTACCCTAAGGCAGTGTTTCTCAAGGGTCAGGGGAGATTTCCACCCCCTCAATGTCTGAAGGCATTTTTCATTGTCACCACCTGGGTGGAGGGTGCCGAGGGAGGAGGGTATAGGAGAGCTACTGATACTCAGTTGGAAAAGAGCAGGCATGCTGCTAAATGTGCTATTTTTAAAAAAAGAACTATCTGACCTCAAATGTCACCAGAGCCGATGTTAACAAACTCTGTTCTGAGGGACTGATCCTTGGGAAAGAGGCAGCACATTTTCCCTAGAGACAGTGGGATAAGAAAACTGGTAAAGATGGGGGAAAGATTATTCCTCGTGTAAGTGCAAACAAAAGAAAACAACACTGGATAATCACTGACAAAACTGCAAGTATATCGAAAAGCAAAAAGATCTAAAATGCTTGTTTTAATAGTTGTACAAGTCCAGAGAGTAAAAATAATTATAAACACACTTACAAGTTCTGGGTAACTGTTACTTGAGGCAAATGGGGAGGGATGTTTTCTTTGAGATGCTCCACATCTTTATAATCTTCTTCGAGAGATTCAAAGAGTTCCTTTAAAAAAAGAAAAAAGCTCACAAATAACCATCTGTCCTGCCTGTGTGTGTTTTAACATGTTAAAAAGAGCAGGAAAGACTGAGTACAATTACAGTGATGCTGCGTGGAAGGGGTTAAAAAGCACTGAACTCCGCAATATTTAAAAGGAGCCCTTTGGTTTCTAGAGCTGAGTTGGGATGGTGACACATTATTTTTCTCTACTGGATTTGTTCAGAGAACAATTGCTAGAATAACATTACAACAGGCGGGATTGACATTTATGTCTTTCTAAAATACTTCAACCTTGGGAAGCAACTACAAAGTATAGGAAAGATTTACGTTTGTCGTTCTGGTAAAAGTGCTTTTGTTGACTTAGCAAGCATTCCCCGGCACCGAATGATAATACATTCCTGGAATGCAAGGACGAGATATTGCTTAGAAAGCTCTGTATATTCTAGCTTGATGAAAATTTCTACTTGATCATAACTGCCTTCATTTTGTGTTGTCTTTATTTAACTTTCCCAAGAATTTGAGGTTATGAACTCATGGAAATTTAATAAGAAAAAATACTCTGTACCTTTGGATCCCTGTCATCTGATTTTCAGTCATCATGTGAACAAAAATTCCAAATAGGCTTTAATCCTGAGTTGGACCTTCTCTAAACCCACACCTAACCCTGGGCCTTATTGGGCAAGGTAGAAATGTAACCATTATTGGTTTATTTTGAATTTGTATGACATCTTTCTTTTAAAGACCTCGATCACGTTCAGAGATACTGATCTCATTTCAACCAACAGCAGGATAGGCATAATCATGTCCAGTCCTACAGAAAATCCCCTGAAAAATCTTTACAGACACTGAGGATTATAATGTTTGAAAAGGACTATAGAGGCCACCTTGATCAATCCCACTGAACGTATCAAATGGCTCTAAGAGCATAAGGTAATTATGGTACAGACTCTTTTCCCATCCTATCAGAAGCATTTTTATTAGGTAAAGGCTTATTTAGAACAAAATGTGTGTGTGAATGAGGCTCAAGTGGTTTTTTTACCTGAGAATCCTTACACTACAACCTGTAGAAACAGAGAAAGAAATGCAGAATAGAAGGGACGCAAGAAATACTTCAGTATGACCCAGTACTTTTCAGTTAAGGGCACTGAGACTTCAAGAGGAAAAACGACTTTCTTAGGTGGCAGAACATGCTGGGGGAGCCATGGTGGGAGACCATGTCTCCTCAACCCAGGGCAGGCACTCCTCCCACACCACACTCCCAGGAGATCATTTATTTAAATTAAACCTCCCAAGAATTATTTAGGAAATATTCCCTTTTTAGTAAACAAATTGGCTACCAGCATGGAGAAAGAAATACTTCTGGAACTCTGGAGTCCTTTACCCTGGGAAAATAAAATGCAAATAGTACTCTTTACTGTTAATAATCAAAGCTAACAACATTATAAACATAAAGAATCCTTAAGAATTCCCTGGTGATTAGGTGTTTCTATTAACTGCCTTTTTTATTTTGTTTCATCACTAGAAAAACCATTACCTTGAGGGAACTGTTGGTTTGTTCTTGATACTGAATTTCCAATTCCAATTTATTTAGAAGTTCATTTACTACAATGATCTCATCTCCTATTTTATTTAAAATGGTCTTCAAGGTAGGTTCTTGCCCTATTAATAAACAGATAAAACGGAAAATAAAACCTACAGAAAACCATAAAACCTACATGTAGCCAAGGGAACTCTTGGAACAGAGCCTTACCATAAAGGGACACTGAGGGTGAAGAAAGAACAATGTTTCAGACCCCAGGACCTGTCTCCACAAATAATCTTAAGAACTCGTTACTAAGTAATATGATAAAAAAGGAAGGAGGAGGTAAATACAAAGTATCCCCTGAATCTTTTGTTTTTGGAAAATTCTTCCACTATAATAAAGCACTTAGAAATGCTAGATAAAATAAACACCCTTTTGCATGCATAGTTGGGCTCTTAGGAGAAAAAAGGTAAATCTCCAAGAGTTTCAACTTGAAGAAAGATTCACAGACCAGATAGGATGTATGAGCTGAAGCTGCAGTAGCCCTAATGAGGGGGGTGGGGGGCATGCCGAAGCGGGACTCAAGGTGCAGAGAAATGCTGGAGAGAGGAGGTTGTCAACCTCAGCAACCTAATATATTTGGTTTTAATGGGGATAAGAGTCCCGGCTTTGGGCCTTCAAAGCACAAGATGCTGGAAGTAAGAATCCCGAAGGAGGCCAGGACTCTCTTCATGGGATATATCCTGTGAATGTGTAAACCTGAAAAATTCTAATCACTGGCCAGGAAGATAAGCTTACATTCTGGACTGGCCTGCAAGTGTCTGGGGGAGGTAGGGGAGAGTAGCCTGCTCTCAAGTTCCCAACCCCACCGCCAGGCCCCTCTCCCCAGCTTCATAGATACAAGGATGGGAAAACCAGAGAAACTTCCTCCCTAGAAATAAAAGAAGTGAAAAAAAAAAAAAAAAGAATTTTTAAGGGCACCTCAAAAGCACAAAAGGAAAAACCATCCTCATAACCAAATATTTTCCATCTTCTCTTCTAACAACCAAATCATGAAATACGCCTAAGTGAAAACAAAATTTGACCACATGGAGATTACAGATGCAGAGTGAAATGGCTAGAGTTTCTAGGCATGCAGAGACACCAGCACTTGCCCTCAGAGGATTCCTGAGAAGCAGGAAAGTACATAGAACAGGAGTGGGCGCTCTGCTTGCAACCTAGTAAAGCACTCAGTAAAGGCAAGCTGTTGCAAATCAACAATCTAATAAAGCATTTGACCGAAGGTTCATAACAGCTGAAAGAAATGAACAAATAAATGAGAGTACTGATGTCTCTGCTGAGACTAATTTCAGGGGGTGAAACAGTTGCTTGGATATACTGGTATCTCAAATAACCCAGTCAGCTAAATTTTAGGGCCCTGTTTGCTGATTTGTAGTAAAGTAAGTGCACTAAGTAAATTTACTACTTTTGATAGTAGTGATCTAGTAAATTACAGCAGCCAAAGTGGCAAATGTATTACTGGGCTTTCCTGAATAGGCTGTAGCACAGAACAAAGTATTCTCCCCACGTGCAAACGACAGTTACCCAGTGTGTAGTAACCTAACAGGTCAGACTGCTTCTGCCAGGCCTCATGCTTCAATGGGGCCATTTGAATTCAAGGTTTGATAGTTTGATAATCTCTAAGTTATATCTATCCAAGAATAATCATGCTCTGAGAAAGAAAATCTAAAGACTACTTATTAAAGATTTAAATGTCCTTTTTAGATTATTCAATAAAAATGGCATAGAACAAGTACTATACTGGGAATCAGGACACAAAAGCTGTAGTCCCAACTGACCATTGATAAGCAGGAGAACCTGGGCAAGTCGCCTGACTTCTAGAGCCTCGGTTTCCTCATATGAGACCGGAGGCTACAGAAGAAACCACAGTTGCTTCAGCTTTAACTTTCTACAGAATACATAGCCACCAACTGTAAACTGGATGAGTCTCTTTATTAGTGGTTCTCGACAAAGGAGGGAGAATATGCAAGTCTCAGAAGGACATGTATAATCTGAAAGGACATTCCAACAGTATAATTTCATTTTTGAATTTTTAAAAAATTATCCATTCAAAATACAAACTACAATAAAAGTTCAACAGGATCTCCCCTGCAGATGGAATTCTGCCTATCAAATCTTTAGTTCTCCTAGGTAAGGCTGGAGAGCACATCATTTTTGTAAACGATATTTTTCCAGGATCCCCTGTTTCTCTGCACTTCAAAATATTTTGGAAGATGGTCACAACCTCCAAGTTTCTGGATGTTTAAAAAATTGATTTCACTTTCAATTAGCTGTTTCCTAGTGATATATATTGATATATATTGATAACCTTCCTTATTGAAGCAGTCTGCAACATGAATTATGGGATACTTCTATCTCTGTGGGTGTTTTCCATTTCTGGTTTTTTCCTTATCTTTTAGTATCTCTGCTTAGCTCTAGAATCAGGAACTCAACATAACCTTAAAATCTTACTACTCAGCCTTGTGTGTCTCAGAAAAACACATAAATAAGTAAATGTAATTATTAGCTAGTTCATTGTTCAATGTAATTTACATTTTAGTATCCTCTGCAATATTCAAAATACGGATAGCAGATTGCTTTAACAATCACTATTCAAAACTGAAAATTACCTTTCTAAGATACATTCACTTAATCACGCATAAGATATCAAAGTGGGACAATAATCAAAATGTATTTTGAATGTACAAAGTCAGTGGAATCTGTTTTACTTACCACAATTTCTCAATGACAGAGTTCTTTTAATATTGCCGATCTTTTCATTAATATGAGAGCATAATTGTTCCAGATCTGAGGCCATCTTTAAGCCTCTGAAGAAAAAAAATATATAAACACATTTACCAAAAAAAAACCAAATTTCTGTTCACTTTCAAAATCTAAGAATGGTAAATATCCAGTAAGTCACATCTCCTGGAAAACAAAGTACAAAAACTCATGAGCAATATCTTTCAATTCTGCAAAATTCAGTTTCTAACCAAGGAGATCAAACCAGTCAATCCTAAAGGAAATCAATACTTAATATTCATTGGACGGACTGATGCTGAAGTTCCAATACTTTGGCTACCTGATGCAAAGAGCCGACTCACTGGAAAAAACCCTGTTGATGGGTAAGATTGAAGGCAGGAGAAGGGGATGACAGAGGATGAGATGGTTGGATGGCATCACTGACTCAATGGACATGAGTTTGAGCAAGCTCTGGGAGATGGTGAAGGATAGGGAACCCTGGCAGTGCTGCAGTTCATGGGGTTGCAAAGAGTCAGACACGACTTAGTGACTGAACAACCACCACCAATGTCCAGTAATGACCCGTCTTAGAGCTTTCTACAGTCAGTGCATCCCAAAGCAAGGTACAGAAGACAAGACTGTCATTTCCTCAGAGATTCAGGGGGACAAACATGCTATTTATACATAAAGACAACATCAGTATTTTCTCTGAAAACTTAAATACCCGAGAATTTTAAGGAAAAACACAGGAAGTTCAAAGAAACGGGTCCAGGGAAGTATTTCTCCTATAATGTGGGGATTGGGGCTTTGCTATTGGGGTCGGTAAGGAGGCGGACCCAGGAGGAGGAAATGGCAACCCCCTCCAGTATTCCTGCCGGGAAAATCCCATGGACAGAGAAGCCTGGCTCTTCTATGGGATCGCAAAGAGTCGGCCACGACTGAGCACAGCAAAGCCCACAGGAGGCGGAAGGAGGGGAAGGAAAGAAATCAGGTACTGTTTGTTCACTTCAAGGGAGGTGAAAGAAAGTGAAAAAAGTGAGCAATGAAGTCGCTCAGTCGTGTCAGACTCTCTGTGACCCCATGGACTATATATATAGCCCACTAGGCTCCTCCGTCCATGGGATTCTCCAGGCAGTAATACTGGAATGGGGTTGCCATGTTCTTCTCCAGGGGATCTTCCCAACCCAAGGATCTAACCCGGGTCTCCCGCATTGCGGGCAGACGCTTTACCCTCTAAGCCAGCAGGGAAGTCCGAGGATAGTGAAAAGGTCTAAATAGAGCCTCCACTTCAGCTAAAGCGGCTAAGGCCCGCTCCTCACCCCGGCCCGCGCCGCCCCGGCCCCCCGCCCCGCCTAAACAATGCCCGCTTCCGAAGGGGGGGATCTTCAACACCAGACTCTAACCTCGTGCGGGTCCGGGAGCAAAGGGCCCACTCGGTGGGGTCGCGAGGCGCCGAGACACCGCCCCCTCCCCCACCCAATCTCGGTCGGAAGCGTAAGGTCTCGAGATCCGGCTCCGGGAGCGAAATTCAAACTGCCCGCTGGTACTCGGTGCCGCGCAAGCGCACAGCCGCACTCCCGAACTCGGCGTAGCGCAGGCGCACAGCCGCACTCGCGAAGGCTGCTCAGCGGGCTCACGCTTTTCCGCGTTTATCCGGGCCACAGCTGGGCGGGGCCGGGGCGGGGCCGATCTGGGGGAAAGGCGGGGCCGGATTGGCTCCAGCGCCTAAAACTACCAACACACTTAGCACTCCGACTCCGCGTTGTAACAAGCAGGTGACCTCAGTCGGTCACCGAATCCTTACCGTCCCCCCAGCCAGGGCCCAGCGCTCGGGGGATCAAATCGCGAGCTTCAACACTGGATCGCCAAATCGGCCGCACATTAGAATCACCAGGGCAGCTTTTACAAATTCCAGCGCCCAAGCTGTACCCTCAGTCAGTGAATTCAGACACTGTAAGTGGGATCCAAGCCTTAACATTTTTAAAAGCACACCAGGTACTTCCAAAAAGCAGCCAAGTTTGTGAGCTGTAAGACTGAGAGATCCTCTCTTCTTTCGTGGAGTTAACAAACTCTGTAAGGGCAAATGCAAAAAAAAAAAAAAAAAAGTTTAATTCTCTGTAAAAAAGAAGAAAAGTTGCCCAGGGCTGGTGTGGCAGCTACACAGTCATCACGGACCCAAGTTCTGTCTTTTCCACCCACACCCATGGCATCATGCATTCTGGCGTGAAGTTTTCCTGTGTTGCAAAATAACTGTCAGTACCTTTCTCAGTTCTTTGAGAAAGAACTAGCTGAAGCAGCACCTTTAAAGAGTATTCCTAGAAACCACACCTAATGAGTCCTATCTGCTTTCCATTGGTCACTCACATCTACAAGGGAGACTAGAAAAAAAAATCATTAAAATTAAAAAAAAAATCTGGATAGTTACATTGCACCCTCAACAATAAAGGGTTCTTTTTGTAAGCGAGAAGGAGAACAGAGATTCTGGGGGCAGTGAACAGCTGCCTTGGCCATTTCTACTTATTATTCTCTAAAAGTCTTTTATTATTGAAAGTTTTGAACATATACAGTTAGGAGAGTACAATGAACCCCATGCTCAACCCATCATTGGGTTTTGACCACTATTAATTTATAGCAAATATTGTTTCAGCTATACTTTATCTCCTCCCATCCCTTGCCTCCCAGAATATTTTGAAACATATCTCAAATGTATCTTTTCACCGAAAAACATTTCCATGTTTATCTCCTAAAGACAGAAACTTTCAAAAAAGTGTTTATTTTTAAAAACTGTTGGTTTTTAAAAATAGAATTCAAACAAGATTTACAAATTGTTATTTAGTTGATACATTTCTTAAATCTTTTGATCAGGACATACCTTCATATTTAGAGCCAAAATCCTATAGCAGGATCAAAGCCTTTCATTGTAGGGCTAAATATGCAGCTTAAAATATCAGTTCTACAAAAATAACATAATAACAGAAATTCACCCTGCAGTATCAAGGACAAAAATTATCAGATTATTTCCCATGAAAAAAATGAAGAAGAAGATAGCTTAAAGGCACTGAATACAAGAGAAGGGGGAAATGTGGGGAAAAAATACAGAAATGAGCAATTGGATCATACTGCCTACTTCTGATTTCTCGCTGGGACTTGGCAGGACTCCTTCAGCTGCAATGACAGAAACTCAATCCAAACTGACTTAGGCAAGAAAAATTTTATTTGGCTTATAAAATTGTAAAGTGTGTGTGTGTGTTTAGTTACAGTTGAACCCAGGTACTCATACCTTTAGGAAACCATTCCATCTCTCAGTTATGTGTTCCTCTATGTTGGTTCCATTCTCAGGCAGCCTGTTCCCTATGATGACCACTGGTATCTTCAGATTTATACCCTAATGGGTTAGCAGTTCTTGCTTTCCTAAGAGATCTAGCAAAAACCTCAGGACTGAATCTCATCAGCCTGACTTGGGTCATCTACTCACTCATGAGTCAATCAGTCTATTTGAAATGGTCTGATTCACTAGACAGCCTGGAGTTGGAAGCCAGGACAGCCTTACCCTACAGAGTCTCAGAGTAGGACAGAGGTAATTTCTCAAAGGAAAATCTAGCAACATTTATGAGACAATGGGGACAGGGAGATATAAAACAAAACAAAAACCTGTCTTCTTCAGAGTTATGACAACATATATCCAAGAGGAAAAAAAGATGAAAAGAGCAAGATGTAAGAAATTTCTGGACTGTTCCTTGCAAGAAATATGAGCAAAAGTCATGTGAACTCTAGTCTTCAGGGGAAAATAATAACAACAATAACATCAGTTAACATTATGGGGTACTTATTCTAATTCAGGCATTTTACATATATTATCCTATTTAACCTTTGTACTAAATGTATGAATATTTAGATTATGATCTGCACTTTACAGATGAGGAAACAGAGGCTTATAATTAAGTAACTTGCCCAAGTCAATAGATGGCAAAATGGGACCCTGACCTCAGAACTGGTCCTCTTTCCCATGATGCTCTGCTGCTCCCCAGGAGCCAGGGGTCATTTGCTCCCATGTTTTGTGATTCTGAACCTATAGACTTCCATCATCATTTAATTCCCTCATGACATATCACCCCATGAACAATTTTAAATTAGTTATGAATTCCAAGCTTTTCATACCCAATTGACTCTGACAGAAAAGACTTTACTTATATGTTTTGTACTTCTCTGTGTCTTTCTCTTGCAGTTAGGTGTCAAGCTTAACCTCCAGAAGTCCCTAAATCAGAATTAATGAAAGTCTTCACTGTAGAATAAAGATCACAGATTTTTTTAAGCAATAGAACTCTGCATTTCTAGGCAGCTTGGGAAATATTTATTCCAGTGACTAGCGACCAATTGGTCCAGGAAGTCTGGGGACATAGCTTTCATAGCTTTCTGCTGATGGGTCTTCCTTTCAGAAGAGGGAAGGCCCACTGTAATAGATGGACTGTGTTCTGAGATGCCTCATTGATCACGCAGGATAGTCTGAACTTTTAAGGAGTTATTACACCCGAGGCAGATTATGTTTTTACATTTCCTACTAAACTACATTCCTTTGACTTCCCTTTGGTATTTATTTATCTATCTATGGCTGCCCAACGTGGTTTGCAGCATCTTAGTTCCTCAACCAAGGACTGAACCCCAGGCCCACGGCAGTGAAAGCATCAAGTCCTAACACTGGACCACCAGGCAGGGAATTCCCTTTTGGTTTGTTTTTAAAAGCCATTTTCAACTGACAAGATTAAAATCCAAAGCATGTACTTGTCATACAGATCTCACAGGGATTATTCCTCAATTCTCATCATTTGTCATAGCAGCTGAGGTCATCCCAGAAAATCAAACTTCTCACTTTTACAGTGTTTCAAACCCTAAAATGAGTTATACCTGGGGGAGATTTTTTTAAACCAGAGGAGAGAGGAGAAAGAAAAAAGCATACACTTTCACGCTAGTGTTCTTTCTTTATTGAGTCTTTATCCTATGTATAATTTTTTAATTTTACAGTCAAGCCCCAGTTTCTGTGCCTCCAGGCTGCTCTTAACAAAGGCCCAGGGGTAAGTGATAGTGATAGCAAAAAACAGGGAAGCCTGGCGTGCTGCAGTCCGTGGAGTCCCAAAGGGCCGGACGTGACTTAGCGACTGAACAACAACAGAAAGTATGCGGCATCTTTAGAGGCAGGAAAGGAAAGTCCCTGGCAGGAAAACCTCTCTCTCTCTCCTTCCTTTACTCTCTCTCTCTCTCCCACCTCCCATATGTAAAATTGCACCCAATAGTAAGACAAGGAAGATAGAAAACAGAAACATCAGGAGACCTTTTCTTAGTCCCAGCTCAGTCATTAACTGGCTCTGGGAACTTGAGAAATGAATGACTTCTGAGATCACATCCAGCTCAAAGAACTAGATATTTTCCTCCAAAAATGTTTCTCTCTTCCTGTAACTTGCTTTTTAAATATAAATATGACTAGGTAGAGGATAATAGACTTTTAGGTTAGAAAAGAGAACTAAGATTGCCTCATGGATTTTCCTTTCCCTATTACTTAACAAATGTACCTCAAATAAGTTTGTTTTTTTTTTTTTTAGAGTCCTTTCCAAAAAATCACTAATAATTGTCAACAAGGAAAAGGAGATAATGAAAGGTAATAAACTTAAAAAACTGATGTCAAGGAGGAAAACAAGATTCTGGAGCAGAGAGGAGAAGCAGAGAATGGCCCAGCTCCTACCACCACCACCACCCCTGAAATCATATTGGAGACTCCACACATCTGAGATTTGAAGGAAATCTGAAGATTAACAACTAAAGGATAATCTTTATTTTTTCTGTCTTCTTGCCCATTGCTCTCTCTCTAACTGGGTCTAGTTTCCCATTGGAAAATGATCCAAAGGTTGAGAATATTCTCCAAAACAGTGGATTATTACTTGAAACTGTGAAAAGCGGAACCCTGGTTTAGAGTATCTAACAGTGAGAGAAAATGAAAGAAAAAAGGAGAAAGGAAGGTAAGAAAGGAAGAAATCATGCAAAGACTGATAAGGAAAATGATCTACCGGAATATATATTTAAAGGAATAGCAAGAAATTTTATATCTATGTGAATTGTATACATATTAATTAATTAAAGGTAAGACCTCATGGAAAAGAGAATGAATATAAACAAAAGAAAAAGATGTAAGGAGAGCATTAGACTTATAAATTGAGGCTCCAAACAACAGCATTACAGAACTAGTATATTGAAGTATAATATAAATAGCAAGAAATAGAAAAGACATCATTGAAAGTCAAGTTAAAAGAAAAGCTTAAGATGATTACAGTACATGCAGTTGAAAAAGAAAAGAACGAAAGTAAATACAAAGTCCACAAAATAGAGGATAGAAATGATTCAACATGAGGGTAATTGGTGTCCCATATGTAAAATGCGCGAAAAATGGATCAGAAGACTACAAAAGATGTAATAAAGGTGCTTACCTAAAGGGGGAAAAAGTTAAGCCTCCAGATTCCATTTGAGTCAAATTTATTAAGATATACTCCACAACTAGAAATAGTCAAATTATTCAACTTTAAATATAAAGAGTTCTTTAAGCATTAAGGTGAAAAGCAAATTGGCTACAAGAAAGGAAAATGTCAAGGTGCATCAAATAACCGCACTTAACTTTTTACATTGTATCAGTCAATATCCTGGCAAGAATCAGAAGGAAAAGCCGAATTGGATAATTGGAGGAGAATTAATAAAAAGGGCTGTCCACATTGTGCAGTCAGAGATTATAGAAGGTAACAAATGATGGTGAGTTTCCCTGGGGTTTACAACCTCAAGGACCAGTTAGTACCTCTAAGCACAAAGACTAACGGTCATGTGAGCCTGGGGTGGTAGCCGTGTGAAGGGGTGACCTGGCAGGAGCTGTGGCCTCTGGTTAGGTTCAGAGCATCCCTGTGCAGCAGGAAGGAAGCTGAGAGAGTAAGTACCTGCTTCCCCTCTCCTTCTACCTGTGGATCTTCCCACTGCCATTGACTAAGTCAGAAGGCAAAGGAAATTCTTGAAGCAGTTCATATAGGTCAGGTCACCTGGCTCCAGGGCTGGATGGAAAACCATGGAGAGTGGATACTGAGGGACAAGCAGAAGGCAGCCAGGACACACATTTAGATTATGGCACTCGCATACTGACATGCTTTGTGAATTTCATAAAATATTTCTTAGAACAGGCATCAATATTTACATATAAATATTTGAAATCAACTACTATAATAAGTTACATAACTATTTTATTTGACAGATGCTTTTCCCAAAGCTTTTAAAACACTTAATAGATACTATTATATTGATACTGACAAAGTGGGCAGTTGTCCAGTTCTTGAACTGGAGAAGAGTAAGGCTTACCAAATTTTCCAGGATCAATTAATTGTGGAAATAGCTGCCAGTCAGATCTCATAATAGGTCAAATGAAAGCCAGGAAAGACTGTTTGGGTATCATTTATATCAAGGTGTTCATTTTGCTGAATACATTCTCATTTCCTGGCACTAAGGTGTTTTTCTTGCTTACCTTCTGAAAGTTCTTTTCCTTAAGAAAAACTTAGCAATGAAAAGGAAAACACAGTTAGAATTTCATTTTATTAACTGTCATTATGATGTCCAAGTCTATGTGACGCAGTAATTTCCACGTTTTGGGTAACTTCTGTCTGTGTGGACGCAACCAAACATACTGAAGTACATTTAGTGTAGCAGGTATGTTTACAAATCTTGTGGAAGCTTTGTGTGTGCATGCTAAGTCGCTTTAGTCATGTTCGATTCTTTGCGACCCCATGGAGCCTGCCAGGCTCCTCTGTCCATGGGATTTCTCAGGCAAGAATACTGGAGTGGGCTGCCATAATCCTGGGGATCTTCCCGACCCAGGGATCGAACCCACATCTCTTGTGTCTCCTGCATTGGCAAGTGGGTTCTTTACCACTAGTATCACCTGGAAGCCCATGTAAGCCTTATTTAAAGCTAAATTAATAATAGTTCATGGCTTCCCTGGTGGCTCAGTGGTAAAGAATCTACCTGCAATGTGGGAGACCCAGGTTTGATCCCTGGATGGGGCAGATCCCCTGGAGGAGGAAGTGGCAACCCACTCCAGTATTCTTGCCTGGAGAATTCCATGGACAGAGGAGTCTGGCAGGCTACAGTCCATGGGGTCACAAAGAGTTGGACACGACTGAGCAAGTGATACTTTCATGCATTTCAAAGGTGCTTTTAATAAATTGCAAGATTTTCCATCATTGCCTCAAAGATTTATCAGAAATCAGAACACATTTAGGATTTACTGTATCCCCCCCAAACCTCCAGATAAACTTTCTGGATAATCTAGAAAATGGTCAGATTGCATCAGAAATCTCTCATGATGCATCATGATACTGTTGTAGGAGAGTCAACAAACCCAAGCCCAGCACCTTTACCCTCCCAATTACTATTGATGTTTGAGACCCTGAGGCCTTCAGGAATTTGAGCCGCAGTTGAAGGCTCCCCGCCGTGTTCACAGTGAGCAACACAATCCCGCCAGCCCACGTGTGCCTGCACCATGAGCGCCTGGTGCAAAGCTCAGCCCTCCGCCATCCGCCGCTTAGCCATTGTGCACATTCTGCAATCGAGTGGCTCTGCTCCCCTTCCCCACATACCAGTGAAGCTGCTCCCAGGACCTCACTAGCCCAGGCTTTCCCCTTGGCCTTTTCCCTCGTATCCAGCATGGGTCCCTCTACCATGTCCTTCACCTCAATGCCCGGGCCCAGCTTTTCACCTCCCCTCCCCACTCCTGAAGTCAGAAGGCAAAGGAAACTCTTGACGCAGTTCCTATAGGTCAGGCCATCTGGCTCCGGGGCTGGATGGAAAACCATGGAGAGTGGGTATTGAGGGGCAGGCAGAAGGCAACCAGGACATACGGTTACATTATGGCACTCGCTTATGCATTTCTGCACTATCCACCCCATTGTTTGTCTGGCCCAGATCTCTTCACCATCATTATGCTCCATGAGTCTTGCCCTGCTGTAGTCCTGCCCCTTCTATTCTACCCTGAATCCCGGCCATCCACGGCAGCTTTGGGTTTGGTAACAGCATTCTCCTTCCTATCATTTGACTCACGCTTGTCATTGGTTACAAAAGTAGATTCAGAATCGTGATTCGGCCAACCGGAGGGCAGCCAAGTCAGGGAGGCAGGGATGAGGTCAGGACTGAGTGTGGTGATTGAGATGGGTCTCCAGGCTGCCCTGCTGAAATGCTGAAGTTGATGCCCGAGTCCACCCTTGACCTAGGCCCTGCCTGCCCCTCAGCTTCATCTCCCAGCACCTCTTGCTCGTAGGGACGCACCTGGGCCCCGGGGCATGGCCCCTGCCAAGACACGCACAGACCCTGCCAGCGCCTCCCTGTGGTTCATCCCCTCTGTGTCTTTGCTCACAATGAATACGTCCCTCTTTATTTTCCATATCAATCATTTTTATTCATTTTTTAAAAAACTCAACCAAATCAAAGTTTTACCTAAAATACGGTATTTTTTTGCCTTCTTCAAAGACAGGCTTTCTCTTTATCGAAATGCTGGTTGGAAGGCTCCCATGCCACATGGCCACTAGATGGCAGGGCAGCACCATTCACGGAAACTCAGACCCCTGTGGCCACAGATGCGCAGTCCACCTGCTCTGAAAGTTGATGAAATTAAACTTCAATATCTCCTTTGTTAAGCTTCCCTGGTAGCTCAGACGGTAAAAGCGTCCGCTTGCAAAGCGGGAGACCCGGGTTCAATCCCTGGGTTTGGAAGAGCCCCTGGAGAGGGAAATGGCAACCCACTCCAGTACTCTTGCCTGGAAAATTCCATGGATGGAGGAGCTTTGTAGGCTACAGTCCATGGGGTCGCAAAGAGTGGGACACGACTGAGTAAGGGCTTCCCAAGTGGCTCGATGGTAAAGACCACCTGCCAATGCAGGGGGCGCAGGTTTGATCCCTGAGTTGGGAAGATCTCCTGGAGGAGGAAATGACAATCCATTTCAGTATTCTCACAGGGGAAATCCCCTTGGACAAAGGAGCCTGGTGGGCTACAGTCCATGGGGTCACAAAGAGTCGTACATGACTGAGCATGCACGCATCATCTTCTTTGCTAGCACTTGTTTTTTCTATTATAAAAGAAGCACATGTTTTTAATTGAAAATTTGAACACAGAAAAGGACAAAGAATAAAATGAAAATGCTCATTATTCCACCTGTCAAAAATAAACATAGGGTCCAGGTGCTGCTCCTAGAATAAAAGGGGTAAATGTAAACCATTTCTAGTATTCTCTGTAAATACCCCCTGCTCAGAGTTTTCTCTTCCCTCACTCACTATGAGTTCCACCCATACCTAACCATAATCCCAACTCCAACCCAACCTTAATCCCCAAAACACAATCTCCCCTTTAAATGTATAATGGCTACTTTAAAAAATTTGTTAGCACTCTTAGATGTAAAGCTACGTTCACCATTCACAGTGTCCACCGTGGAAATCAGATCTTATGACAACCGCAGCACCAGGTAACGATCGTTGCAAAACTGATAACCTGTCGTTTTTAAATATAGGTAAAGCACTGACATCTGAAAAAATGTCACAGAGAAATTAGACTTTGGTGAAATGTCTGTTCAAATCTGTTGCCTGTAGGGCTTCTCTGGTGGTCTGGTGGTCCGGTGGCTAAGAATCCACCTTGCGGTGCAGGGGACGCTAGTTCGATCCCTGGTCAGGGAAGATCTCATATGATGCGGGCCAACTAGGCCCGAGCACCACAACTCCTGAGCCCAAGGGCCTAGAGCCTGTGGAGCACAGGCTCTCCACACCAAGAGAAGCCCCCGCAATGGGAGGCCCGTGCACCACAGCTAGAGAGTAGAGCCCGCTTGCCGAAACTAGACAAAGCCCACACACAGCAACGAACACCCAGCACGGCCAAAAAAAAAAAAAACCTGTTGCTTATATTTTAAGATTGGATTGTTTAGTTTTTCTTATTATTGAGTTTCGAAAGTTCCTATACATTTTAGATAGATGTCCTTTTTTGGATATGTGTTTCTCAAATATATATATTTCCCAGCTTTTGTCTTGCCTTTTCATTCTCTGAACCATTTGCTCTGTATCATTCACAGAGCACCCACTCCAGTACTCTTGCCTGGAAAATCCCATGGACGGAGGAGCCTGGTAGGCTGCAGTCCATGGGGTCGCGAAGAGTCGGACATGACTGAGCGACTTGACTTTCACTTTTCACTTTCATGCATTGGAGAAGGAAATGGCAACCCACTCCAGTGTTCTTGCCTGGAGAATCCCCGGGACGGCGGAGCCTGGTGGGCTGCCATCTATGGGGTCGCACAGAGTCAGACACGACTGAAGCGACTTAGTAGCAGCAGCAGCATTCACAGAGCAAAAGTTTTTAATTTTTATGAATTCCAGCTTATCTAATTTTTATTTAATGGATCACACTTGATGTCATGTCTAGGAACTGTTCACTGAACTGCAGGTCATGAAGATTTTTCTCCCATGTTTCTCCTGTGTTTTCTCTAGAAGCTTTATAGTTCCATGTTTTACATTCAAATATATGGTAAATTTTCAGTAACTTTTTGTATACAGTGTGAGGTTGGGGTTGGAGTTCTCTCAGTCTTTACAGGTGGGTGTTCAATTGTTCCAAAATTATTTGTTGAAAATACTATCTCTTCTCCATTAAACTGTGTTTGTAACTTTGTAAAAAGTCAATTGGTCATATTTGAGTGAATCTATTTCTGGGCTTTCTATTCTGTTGCATGATGCCTATCCCTTCACTAATACCATACTGCCTTGATCACTGAAGTTTCATATTTTAAAGTGAAGTTGTGTGAACCCACCAAATTTCTTCTTCTTTTAAAAATTATTTTAGGTATTCTAGTTCCTAAGTTTCTATAAAAATTTAAAATCAACTTGTGTATATATACACTGAAAATTCTGCTGATATTCTGAATGGAATTGTGTAAAGTCTGTCACTCAACTTTGGAATGCTGCTGCTGCTGCTGCGTCACTTCAGTTGTGTCCGACTCTGTGCGACCCCATAGACAGCAGCCCACCAGGCTCCACCATTCCTGGGATTCTCCAGGCAAGAACACTGGAGTGGGTTGCCATTTCCTTCTCCAATCATTGAAAGTGAAAAGTGAAAGTGAAGTTACTCAGTTGTGTCTGACTCTTAGCAACCTCATGGACTGCAGCCTACCAGGCTCCTCCGTCCATGGGATTTTCCAGACAAGAGTACTGGAGTGGAGTGCCATTGCCTTCTCTGAACTTTGGAATGACTGACATCTTAAACATATTTAATCATCTAATCCATATACCTGACATGTCTCACCATTTAACTATATTTCTTTTATTTTTCCATTAGTGTTTTGTAGATTTCTGCATACAGACACAGCACAGTATTTTGTTAGATTTATACCTACGTTTCATTATTTTGAAGTTATTTAAATGGTATTATTTGAATTTTTCTGGTTTCAAGGTAGTGTGATGTTCATATGGACATATGATTCACTTTGTCTATTGACCCTTTATCTTGCAGCATAACTAAGTATTTGTAAGTTCTGGGCGCTTTTTTCTTTTAAGTTTTTCTTTTTTAATTTCTATGTAGAAAATCAGGTTGTTTGAGAATAGGGGAAGTTTCGTTTCCTCTGTTCCAATCTGTATGCCTTTTGCTTCTTTCTCTTGTCTCATTTTACTGAGTAGAGTATGATGTGTAACAAGAGAGGGGAGAGCAAATGCTGAACAAGTGATATCTGTTGCCTAGCAGCAACAGTTCCAGGGTGTGTGTCCTGCGTGGTTTGCAGGTGTCAGGGTAGCAGAGAAAGACACGCCTCACATAGGTGCTGAACGGAACACTGCTTTCCTCACATAGAGAAGAGACAGAGGAAGGCCAGCTCCAACAGTTGAGTGTCTGTCCCTCATGGTCAGCAGGGACACAGGAAACCGCTGACACAAGAAGATGGTCTGCACACCCCCTCTTGTGCTGCAGCTGAAGGACCCCTTTACCTCCCCTCCAAGAACAGACATAGCAATGGGGTTAGCTAGGTGCTGTAGGACACACACCCATAAGCAGAACAGAGAAGTACACGTTAAGTCTGGATCAGGGGAAGATATTCACAAAGCGATATGCCTAGCTCAGCCTGTGAGGGCTCTTCGTCTCTTTGCTAAGAAACGTTCCAGACCCAAGGTCACTCTTATGCAACTGTACAAGGGGCAAGAAGCTGCACTAGACTGCCTTTCCCAACAGTAGACAACCTTACATTGCTCCCAGTCGTAAGGAGAAAGCATTCAGTCATTCACTATTTAAGTATGATGTCAGCTATAGGCTTTTTAATGGATGCACTTTATCACATTAAAAAGTTGATCTTGTACCACACATCTTGCAACTTTGGTTAAATTGTTTATTAGATCTCATAGCTTATTTTTGTGAATTCTTTGGGATTTTCTTTTTTTAATACTCCATTTTTTTATACTCCATTAATTTTTAATGGAGTATAGTTAACTTACAATGTTGTGTTAGTTTCTGCTGTACAGCAAAGTGAATCAGTAGTTTGTTGTTTAGTTGCTAAGTCATGTCCAACTGTTTTATGACTCCATGGACTGTAGTCTGCCAGGATCTCTGTCTGTGGGGGCGAAAATACCGGAATGGGTTGTCATTTCCTTCTCCAGGGGCTCTTCCTGACCCAGGATCGAGTCTCTACCTGCACTGGCAGGCATAGTCCTTACCCCTAGCACCACCTGGGAAGCCCACAGCTTGGCGTTGCCCACTCTGAGGTCTGAACTCAGGACCTTCAGATTCTAAGACTGACATGCTGCAGGCAACTTAATGGTAGAAAAATAGTCCTCTTCTCCCATATTTATCAAATCAAGGAAAACATTCATGAAATCAAAACAATAACCTTTGATTTGCCATTCTTCTTTGTAGTATTACAAGTGATTTTTCAAAACATCCTTTATATAATGAGCAAATATATACATATTGTAAATTCATAAAGATTACATAATACATTTGAAAGAAACTGAAAGTCGCTGCCGACTCTTTGCGACTCCATGGACTGAATTCTCTAGGCCAGAACACTGGAGTGGGTAGCCTTTCCCTTCTCCAGGGGATCTTCCCAACCCAGGGATCAAACCCAGGTCTCGTGCATTGCATGCAGGTTCTTTACCAGCTGAGCCACAAGGGAAGCCCAAAAATACTGGAGTGGGCAGCCTATCCCTTCTCCAGCAGACCTTCCTGACCCAGGAATCAAACCGGGGTTTCCTGCACTGTAGGCAGATTCTTTACCAAGTGAGCTTTCAGGGAAGCCCCTATGAATATATGTATAACATATAATTTTATATATTATATGTATAATATATAATTTTATATATTATATAAAGGAAAATCCTTCACATAATGAGCAAATGTAAACACATATTATAAATTCATAAAGATTACATAACACATTTAAGAACAAAAAATACAACATTTTATAGGCATATTTGTTTTTTGAAATGTAAACAAAAACACTGTCCATACTAAGGTAAAACACTAAAAAATTATTTCAAACAATTTCAAAAACATTGCACAAGAATTTGGGGGGGCAGTTCTTTGTTTTGTTATCACACAGTTCCCTCCTATGCTTGAAACCCAAAGAATGTTGGGACAATTACAGTTTCTAAAATAGCACAAAACAGAGCCATAACACGGTAGCCTACCATAAGCATTCTGAAAATTGCAAACATTGGTTTTATCTTCCTAAATCATCAGGAGGAGGAAAGGGTAATTTGGGGACACAGGAAGAAAACAAAGTCATATCACAATACTAGGGAAAAAAAAAAAAAACAATTTGGCAAGTAGTGGTGATAACTTCTACTTCAGTTGTGGTGTGAAAGGCCATGGCTGGGAGAGAACAATTGTCACACAGCGGCCTCCAGCAGATCGCCCGATGCCGGAAAGATTTCTCTATCCTAGTACTGAAGACCCACAAAGGCAATGAGGATACAGGCTGACAAACAGTTGGATACCTGAGAAAGCAGTCTCAGGTCCTCTGGCTGTTACAGGAAACACGGATTGAAACTGCCCACCCTGGCCAGGCATAACAGTAACCATTTGCAGGAGTTACTTTATGACAGGAGATCCTGGTAAGGAATACGCAACTAACAAGCCACCACCAACAGGAAGAATTCAGGAAAGGTCAAAAGGAGACAGGAGACACCAGTCCGCCTGTCCTACCAACCTCCCAGAAACCTTCTGGCTAGACTCCATTGTGCCTGAGTGATGTGCATGCCACCAGAAAGGACCCTGAGTCAGAATGATTGGCCAAACAACCCGAAACTAATCTCATCACCATAAAACCTGAGACTGCGAACCACAAGGCAGAGCGATCTTCCTGGGTTTCCCCACCCTCCTGCTTTCCACCTGGGCGCCCCTTTCCAGTAAAGTTTCTCGCTTGGTCAGCACGTGTGTCTCCTTGGACAATTCATTTCCAAGTGTTAGACAAGAGCCCAGCCTGGGCCCTGGAGGGCAAACTCCCTTCCTGCAACACATCCAGGTGAGCCCTGTTCCTGACGAGCTGCAAACCCCAGCCTGCCAAAGCAGCGGGTTTTCTCAGACTCCTGCTCCTCCTGGTGTCACTTCCCAGGGGCCTATGATACACTTTCTGGCTTACTGAGGGTGACCCAGTTCCCAGGCAGCATGCTCTTCATGCCGCCTGTCCCCGGACATGAACTGGCTGAACCAGGGCTCTGTGATCTGGCTCTTCCTAGGTAGAGGTAAAGGGCTGAGTCCTTGAGGAGGAAGAGAGTGGTTTGACCGTGGGCTCCTGTCTTATGGCACCAATCTTGTGACTTTATTAAATTAACATTTGTTAAGTGGAGTATAGGGCTTTCTGGGTAGCTCAAACAGTAAAGAATGCCCATATTGTGGGAGATGACTGGGTTGGGAAGATCCCCTGGAGAAAGGCATGGCAATCCACTCCAGTATTCTTTCCTGGAGAATCCCATGGACAGAGGAGCCTGGTGGGCTACAGTCCATGGGGTCGCAAAGAGTCAGACACAACTGAATGACTAACGCATACACACTCAAGTGGAGTACAGGAGCAGGATGGTGGCAACAGGACCACAAGAGTAATTAAAATAGATAAGCTTATTACTCACGGGTCCTGGAGAAAGTACACTTCGTCTCTCCAGTGGTCTTCAAGTCAAGACAGGGTGCAGAGAGGCCGGATGCCTTTATCATAAGGGTCCCTGGGGGCAGTGCTTTGGGCTTCCTAGGATAGGGTCCCAGTGATCCATTCAGACCAGAGTAAGCCACAGAAGGTCTATCTAAGGGGGTGCATAAGACATCCAGGCGCTGGGATGCAGGAGAGACTGTGGATCACAAGAGCTGTTGGGGAAGCCATTTCAGGAACTTATGTTTGCTTGTGACTCCGTAGTGGCCACAGAGGGTGCATGCTTGCATGAGGGGGTTGGTGTCAGTTTAAGGTCTCTGCAAACCGCTTGGCCAAACAAAATGGACGAGGAGGCAGCAATACCCAGGAGTAGCTTAGTTACATTCTCCGTATGTCGACACGGGTTTCCCCGTGGGAGTGAAGGCCGCCCGGCAGCCGCCTTCAGACCCGGCCAGAAGGCGCAGGGGCCCCACCCCGTCCCCGGGGCACGGCTGAGAGTCACCCTGGCGGTGGGTAGCTCACCCTGGCGGTGGGTAGCGTGTAGCGAAGTCCCCCCAGGGGAGTGCCGGGCTCTGGGACAGCACGGGCCTCTTGTTGCTGAGCTGAGGCCCCTCCAGCTCCTGGCGCGCCCTGATCGCCGAGGGACGCAGGATTTCCATTATGAAAACCCACCCTCCCAAGAACGGGTTCCGAGGTTGGACGACTGCACAGGGCGGACGGATCTCACGCGGGACTCGACTTCCGGGGCTACTTGGCGGGATGAGGAGCTCTAGGAGTGCCTGGGGTCTCCGGTTGGGGCCCCTGCCGCCGATGCCAAAGCCGCGGCAGCAGCAGGCAGCAGAAGGGACCCGGCGCGGGCGGGGCCGCGGCTGCTGCGGGAGGCGGCGGAGGGGCCATGGCCACTACCATAACCTCGCTCTCCTTCGCCTGATCTGGAGGGGCACTCCTGCACCCTCCCGCCCCCCCCCCCCCCCATTTTAAGCCAGTACAATAACAAAAATCATAAAAGTCTTCCCGACGTGCTAAGAAAGCCTGAACTGTGCACTCTTAGGATCAGATGGCATGTAACCAACCCTTTATTCCCATTATAAGATACAACTAGCTGTATAAATTAGAGTTGTGTTTTGACCTTCAACTTTTCCAAGAGGAAAGGCATACTACATAGTTTGCCTTCCGAGCAGAAACTGGAAAATATCCAGAGAGGTGGAGTAGAGAATCTCGAAGCCTCAACCGAGAGGAAGTAGCTAGTTTGGGCGTCCTACGTTGCCATGGTCACGCTGCCCACTTCGGGCCAGGTGCAAACCGCGCGGAGTGGGTAGCCCAGGGCAACCAGAGCGCCGCTCCTGGAAGCACTCCTCCCTAGCCGCTGCGATTTGAGGCATCCTGCCAAGGCGGCTGAAGGTACCCGGGACTCTGAAAATGTAAAGACAACTTTCTGGCTTTCTGGGACACTGGGAGGTGAAAGGCATAACACTCTCTCTTGGCGACCCGGGCAACTGAGGAGTTGGAGGGCAGGGAGCTGGACACGGGAGGAGGAAGGGGAAAAAGAAGGGAGTTAATGATTTGGGCCGTAGATTCCAGACATTTGTCCAAGCCGCCTCCAGTTCTTAGGCCCAGCCTGGCCCAGCCTAGCCCAGCTGGACCTGCAGTCAGGACTCATATTAAGAGGAAAAAAGGACACCCTGTGTTTGTAGAGAGAAAAACTTAAGTCATATCGGACTCTTTAGACCCCATGGACTGTAGCCCACCAGGCTGCTGAGGAAAGAATACTGGAGTGGGTTACCATTTCCTTCTCCAGGGGATCTTTCAGACTCAGAGATGGAACCTGGGCCCCCTGTCCTGAAGGCCATTCCCTTCATTGCAGGCAGATTCTTTACCGACTGAGCCACGAGGGAAGCCCCCTGGTAAGCAGGAATTGTGAGTCAAACAATGTTGTTATTCATTCAAAATTGTTTTGGATATTCTGAATTCCTTAAATTTCCATAAGCTTGTTTAACTTTTCAAAGAAATAAGGTAGGATTTTTGACAGGGTTTGATAAGTGTTGTGTTGGCCTGCCCCAGATTGTTCTACCAGTTCAACACAACCCTATCAAACACATAAAAAGATCATATATAATCTTTTATTCCCGTACTCAACCATGGGGCTGAGCTTTCTATCAGTTGGAGGTATGCTTCTAGAATTCCTACATACTGCCTATCTTATCGTGTGCTTTGCTGGAAAACTGACTTTTGATTGTTGACTTGCTTAGTTTCTCTTTTTAGAGTCCATTCCACTCCAATATTCTTGCCTGGAAAATCCCATGGACAGAGGAGCCTGGTTGGCTACAGTCCATGGGTTGCACAGAGTCGGACACGACTGAGTGACTTCACTCACTCACTCACTCACTCACACTCAAATAAACAACCTAGTCATTCAGCTTAAAATAAACAGGTAAAGGAAAGAAAATTAAACCCACTGCAATCAGAAGGAACACTAATAAAGATGAAAGTGCAAATTAATAAAATAAAGATTCAAAAAACAAAGAGTTAGGTCTTCGAAAAGATTTTTTAAATGATGAATTAGCTAGAATGACCAGGATTGATTCAAATTACTAAAATCAAAAATGAAATACCAACTTTACTGAAGTAAACGATTATTTTTTTAAATAGTGTAAATCACTGCCAATAAATTAGATAACTTAGATGAAATGGACAAGTTCCTAGAAAGACACAAACTAGAAAATATGACTATAACAGAAATAGAAAATCTGAGTAGACCTATGACAAACAAAATAATTAGTAATTTTGAAACTTCCCACAAAGAAAAGCCCAACCAACCCACATGACTCCATTGGTGAATTCTATCAAATATTTAAGGAATAATTAATATCAAGCCTTCACAAACTCCTCAAAAAAAAAGTAGAAGAGGAAGTAACACTTCCAACTCATCAGAGGTAGAGGCTAGCATTACCCTGATACCAAAACCAGACAAAAATATCACAGGAAAATAAAGCTACAGACCAAGATATCTTATGAGTATAAAACAATATCCTCAATAAATTACTGGCAAATCAAATCCAGCAACATATAAAATGATCATACACAATGATCAAGTGGGGTGTATTCCAGGAATGCAAGTGTGGCTTAACATTAAAAAAAATCAATCTTTATAAATCAATATTTATAGAATATTAGCCTCATCTACAGACACCGAAAAGCACTTGACAAAATTCAACAGCCTTTCATGATTCAAAAAACGAAACACTTAACACACAAGGAATAGTAGGGAACTTCATCATTCTGATAAAAAGTCCAAAAAATCCCACAGCTCACATCATACTTACTGGTAAAAGACTGAATACTTTCCCTCAAGGGCTGGAACAAAACAAGGATGGTCTACTTTATGTCTCTACAGATTTGCTTTTTCTAGACATCTCATATAAATGAAATCATATAATATGTGACTTTTTGTGAGTGTTTCTTTTATTTAGCAGTGTTTTCAAGGTTCATGCATGGTATAGCATGGTATATGAGTACTTCACTCTTTTATGTAATGGAATAATATTGCATTTTACAAATATTACAAAAGAGTCAACATGACTTAGTGACTAAACAAAGAGAGGTCTGCCTCCTTCCCTACTTGGCTTTGGGTGGTAATATCTAAGCCCCATCAGTGTTGTTACTCACAGGAGTGTCTTTGTTTGCCTGGGGATATTTTAGTCACTTTATAGTCAATATAGGTCCGTCTAGTGAAACCTATGGTTTTTCCAGTAGTCATGTATGGATGTGAGAGTTGGAGTATAAAGAAAGCTGAACACCAAAGAGTTCATGCTTTTGAACTGCAGTGTTGGAGAAGATTCTTGAGAGTCCCTTGGACTGCAAGGAGATCCAACCAGTCCATCCTAAAGGAAATTAGTCCTGAATATTCATTGGAAGGTGAAGCTGAAACTCGAATACTTTGGCCACCTGATTCGAAAAACTGATTCTTTTGAAAAGACCCTGATCTGGAAAAGATTGAAGGCAGGAGGAGAAGGGGACAACAGAGGATGAGATGGTTGGATGGCATCATTGACTCAACGGACATGAGTTTGAGTAAACTCCAGGAGCTGGTGATGGGCAGGGAGGCCTGGCATGCTGCAGTCCATGGGGTTGCAAAGAGTCAGACAAGACTGAGTGACTGAACTGACTGAACTGATAGTCAATATAGTAATTTAGGTTGGGGCTGGCCATGTCACAAAGTCGAACAATGTCATTTACGATGAGGATTTTGGGTCACGTGGTATTATCTCAACCTCCTAAGGGGTTAAAAGGTCAGGCACATGGGCAGTCAACAGTGTCTATGTAATGGAACCACAGTAAAGATTCTGGATGCCAAGGCTCAGGTGAGCCTCTCTGGTTGGCAATTCCATGCATATTGTCCCTGGGAGCAACTACGCCTGTCTGTGATTCCTCAGGGAGAGGATAACTGGAGGCTCTGCATTTGGAACCCTCCTGGACTCTATCCTATGACTGATTTTAATCTGTATCTTCTTCCTGGATAACTATAGGTGTAATAACTTTCAGTGAGTTTCCTAAGTCCTTCTTGCAAATTAGTTGAGGATCACCAGATTTGCAGTTGGTGTCAGAAGTAAACATGGTCTTGGGGAACCCTTAAAGCCTGCAATGATTTCAGAAATAAAGGTGGTCTCTTGGAGACCATTTCTCAAAGTTTGCAGCATTTATGTTCATGGGGTATATTTGTCTATTATTTTTTTTTGTAATGTCTTTTTCTAGTTTGGTGTCAGAGAAATGATTCCCAAAAGGAATTGGGGAGTATTCCTTCCTCTTCTGTTTTCTCAAAAAGTTTATTTAGGATTACTATTTTTACACCTTCAATATTTGACAGAATTTGCTGGTGAACTAATCTGGACTTGAAGTTTTTTTTTGGTGGAATGGTCTTTAATCATAAATTCAAATAGTTTATATCAATATGGCTACTCATATTTTCTATTTCTTCATTTGTTAGTTTGGTAAATTGTCTTGCTAAAGACAAGAAATTTGTCCATTTTATCTAAAAGTTGTCAAATATATTAAGTTGGTATAGATGTGTGAATAATATTCTCTATTCAATATCTGTTGGATCTGTACTGATGGCTCTTTTTTCATTCATCATGGGGGTGATTTCTGTTTTTTCACTGTTTTTATTAATTAAATCATATTTAAATAAATAAATATTTAATTTATAATTAAATATTTTAATAAAATATATTTCAAAAATATAGAATTGACTATAAATTTAGTTCACTCAATGATATTAAATTTTAGTTTAAGGTGAATTTGAATTAAAATTTAAATATGTAAAATTAAACCATATTAAATAAAATGTAATATAATAAATTGAACTAAAATTAAGTTGAAATTACATATGTAAGACATTGAATTTCATACATTAAATTAATATTAAATTATTTTAAAGCAAATTGCCTGCATGAATAAATCCAAATTCAATTATGTTAAATTAAATTTAGCTTGAGTAATTAAATTTAGGCCTTCTCAGGTGACTCACGGAGAAGGCAATGGCACCCCACTCCAGTTCTCTTGCCTGGAAAAATCCCATGGATGGAGGAGCCTGGTAGGCTGCAGTCCATGGGGTCGAGAAGAGTCGGACACGACTGAGCGACTTGACTTTCACTTTTCACTTTCATGCATTGGAGAAGGAAATGGCAACCCACTCCAGTGTTCTTGCCTGGAGAATCCCAGGGATGGGGGAGCCTGGTGGGCTGCTGTCTATGGGATTGCACAGAGTTGGACACGACTGAAGTGACTTAGCAGCAGCAGCAGCGGCAGGTGACTCAGTGGGTAAAGAAACAGCCTGCAATGCAGGAAACACAGGAGACACAGGTTTAATCCCTGGGTTGGGAAGATCCCCTGGAGGGTATGGCAATCCACTCCAGTATCCTTGCCTAGAGAGTCCTATGGACAGAGGAGTGTGGTGGGCTACAGTCCATAGGATCACAGAGTCGGACACAACTGAAGTGACTGAACATTCAGTTCAATCTCTCAGTCGTATCCGACTCTTTGCGACCCCGTGAACCACAGCACGCCAGGCCTCCCTGTTCATCAACTCCCAGAGTTTACCCAAACTCAAGTCCATTGAGTTGGTGATGCCATCCAACTATCTCATCTTCTGTCACGCATGCATGCAATTATATTTAATTTAAATCTGAGTTATATTCCCTTAAACTTATTTTTAAACTGGAAATGAATAAAGTCATTCTGGCTTTGAATGTGGACATGAGGACATTTATAATGACCACAACCTCCCCTTTCAGTGTGTATATGTGTGGTGGGGGGAAGGGCTGTACTGATACTTTGTATCTTATTTGATTTTCACAGTTGCCTAGGTTAAAGCATTACCCTGAGGAAGCGTCTGGCTCTCCAGTCTGAGGATTTTTTGTTATACATAATATAAATTTTTTAAAAACTTTAAATTTATGGGAGAGAAAAGTGACTACATATGAAACAAGAGAACCCAAGTGGATATCGCCAAGAAGTGACACTCTGGTGGTGGGTGTTAGCTAGGGAGCAGTAGGGATAGGATGGGTTTAAACCAAAGTGAGTTTTGTTTTGCAGAAAGTTGCAGCCACTAGATGTTCCTAAAAGGTTACAGTGTATTCCAGTCAACAAGATACTACAGTGAGAGCAGGTAACCAAGTGCCTACTTACTTGCAGTTTTGGGCAAACTAGAGTCAACTTTGCTTCATTATAATGATCATGCCTCCTGTCATGCTTAACTTAAAACGCCCCCAGGGACACAGTGCTTTGAGAACTATCTCCTTGTCTCCTTACTTGTCACAAGTAACAAAAAACAAATGCTTCTGCTTTATTATTTATTACTTGTGACAAGAAAGTTCTTGATGTGTTCATTTGCTAAATAACCCAAATGACAGACCCACTGTGTCTGCTCAAGGGAAGACTTGATGAAGCTGGTGGTTGCTGATTTAAAAATCAACTTTGGTCCAGCCATTCTCACCAGAAATGGTCAGGTCACCGTCATGTATGGCCTTCAGTTGTTGCCTAATTCTAATGGATGAGTGCTGTTGTAGAGGCCCAGAGGCAGAATCATCAGGTAGGCCTGGCTAAGGCACTGCTGGGAGGAGTGACAGCTGCTAACAGTGGTGGGAGGTATCAACACAGATAATCACTAAACAATCTATATTAAAGAATAGAAGAGAGTTTCATTTGAACCAAGCTGAGGACTGGCCCAGGAGCACAGCCTCCACCAAGGAATAAAGCACTCTAGAGAAGCACAGTTTTCAACAGTTTTTTTATATAGCATCACAGAAGAACTGTATAAAAAAGATTTTCACGACCAAGATAATCACGATGGTGTGATCACTCAAGAGCCAGACATCCTGGAATGTGAAGTCAAGTGGGCCTTAGAAAGCATCACTATGAACAAAGCTAGTGGAGGTGATGGAATTCCAGTTGAGCTATTTCAAATCCTGAAAGATGATGCTGTGAAAGTGCTGCACTCAATATGCCAGCAAATTTGGAAAACTCAGCAGTGGCCACAGGACTGGAAAAGGTCAGTTTTCATTCCAATCCCAAAGAAAGGCAATGCCAAAGAATGCTCAAACTACCACACAATTGCACTCATCTCACACGCTAGTAAAGTGATGCTCAAAATTCTCCAAGCCAGGCTTCAGCAATATGTGAACCATGAACTTCCAGATGTTCAAGCTGGATTTAGAAAAGGCAGAGGAACCAGAGATCAAATTGCCAACATGCACTGGATCATGGAAAATCCAAGAGTTCCAGAAAAACATCTATTTCTGCTTTATTGACTATGCCAAAGCCTTTGACTGTGTGGATCACAATAAACTGTGGACAATTCTGAAAGAGATGGGAATACCAGACCATCTGACATGCCTCTTGAGAAACCTATATGCAGGTCAGGAAGCAACAGTTAGAACTGGACATGGAACAACAGAGTGGTTCCAAATACGAAAAGGAGTACGTCAAGTCTGTATATTGTCACCCTGCTTATTTAACTTATATGCAGAGTACATCATGAGAAACGCTGGGATGGAAGAAGCGCAAGTTGGAATCAAGATTGCTGGGAGAAATATCAGTAACCTCAGATATGCAGATGACACCACCCTTATGACAGAAAGTGAAGAGGAACTAAAAAGCCTCTTGATGAAAGTGAAAGTGGAGAGTGAAAAAGTTGGCTTAAAGCTCAACATTCAGAAAACAAAGATCATGCCATCTGGTCTCATTACTTCATGGGAAATAGATGGGGAAACAGTGGAAACAGGGTCAGACTTTATTTTTCTGGGCTCCAAAATCACTGCAGATGGTGACTGCAGCCATGAAATTAAAAGACCCTTACCCCTTGGAAGGAAAGTTATGACCAACCTAGATAGCATATTCAAAAGCAGAGACATTACTTTGCCAACAAAGGTCCGTCTAGTCAAGGCTATGGTTTTTCCAGTGGTCATGTATGGATGTGAGAGTTGGACTGTGAAGAAAGCTGAGCGCTAAAGAATTGATGCTTTTGAACTGTGGTGTTGGAGAAGACTCTTGACAGTTCCTTGGACTGCAAGGAGATCCAACCAGTCCATTCTAAAGGAGATCAGTCCTGGGTGTTCTTTTGGGACTGATGCTAAAGCTGAAACTCCAGTACTTTGGCCACCTCATGAGAAGAGTTGACTCATTGGAAAAGACTCTGATGCTGGGAGGGATTGGGGGCAGGAGGAGAAGGGGATGAGAGAGGATGAGATGGCTGGATGGCATCACTGACTCGATGGACATGAGTTTGGGTGAACTCCGGGAGTTGGTGATGGACAGGGAGGCCTGGTGTGCTGCAATTCATGGGGTCGCAAAGAGTCGGACACACTGAGCCACTGAACTGAACTGAACTGATATAGCATCAGAACAAAGAACGTATTAATACATCAAACACGGCAAAGGTACGTCCTTCAAGGTTTCAACAGTGATGTGTAGTTACAAATTAGCAGACACAGTGAGTGAGCATGACCTTGGCATGTGGGATAGGAACCTTATCCTCCAAGGAATACTGGCATTGGTGTCACAGGAATAATAAGGGACAGAATGAAGAAACAAAATAGGTGATTAAGTAGTTAATCCCCACTAGGGGATTCTAAGTAGAAAAATATGGGAAACTCCTGTAAGTTAATAATTACTAGAGAAAGCAGGTTTGCTTAACCACAAAAGGGAGGCATTTCTCCCTATCAGAAAGTGAGCATTCTTTAATCGCAGTGGTTAGAACAAATGTACAACGTGTACTTGACAGATCATAAATCAGGCTGTTCCAGTTTTACATAAAGTTTAGGCCAAATCAGATATAAGCCTGACTGGGCTTCCCCTGCCCCTAATAGGCAAAAATTACCTGTCAGAGGTAATGTTGGAGGCATAACGAAGGGAATGCTTTCCTTCCCAGCATAAGGCACACAGTATACGGACGTCCATTAGTAGACGCGGAAAGGAAAAACGACTGAATAGTGGAAAGAGCTACTCAATCCAGGTAGTGTTCCTAAAAGAGGGCCCCCTTCCCTATAGACATCTAGGCAGTACCAGCTACTGGCGCCAGAACCCACCGGCAACATGGCGGCTCCCTCTCGGTGGCCGATTAGGACGCTGCCACCGAGCGTACGATTCCAAGATGGCGGCGTCAGCACGGAAGTCGTGCAGTAGGCGCGACCATATTGCCTAGCGTCCGTACAGGTAGTGACTGTACGGACTAGGCCGGCCAACAAGATGGCGGCGCCTTTGGTAAAGCTGAACTATAGGCGCCGCCATGTTTCCCGAGAACACTTGAGAGCACACGAGCTCGGCCGCCGTACGGTCTCAGTGGTCAAGATGGAGGCACCTCGGAGACGGTCAGAACTCTAGCCGGGCCACACCAGCTTGTGTGTCGCGAAACAGACGCACTGGGCCTGCGCAGTAGAAGTACGGTGCCTGGGAGGCACCAGAAAAAGCGGAAGTGCTTGTGGGCGCGTTTGCAACGGCCGCGGACGCTGCCGAGTGGTCTGTGCAGGTTCGCGGGTCACTGGCGGGGTTCGCGAACGGGTGCGTCGGGAGCCGAGAGATGGTAAGTGCACGGTCCCAGGAGGGAGTCGGCGGTTAGAGGTCAGTGAGGTAGGAAATGGTGGAGTCCATTGGCAGGCTCGTGGGGGTCTGTGTTGATCCGTAACCAGGGACTGTGGGCAGAATGGGGGAGGGGGAGGGTCTGTTGTGAGCCTTAACCCGGGTCCCTGGGTAGAATGACGGGGGTCTGATGGTCCGAATTTTTACTCGTGGGGGAACCATCGGGGAGTTCTCTGATGAGCCATCATGGGGGTCTGTAATGGAAGTTTAGCGGGGATCCCTGATGGTAGTGCCTTGAGGGTCCCGATGGGGGATTCTTTGTGCAGAGTGATGGGGAGGTTTTCGAAGAGTTGTATTGGGACAGTCTGGAGGGAGCCGTGATGAGTCCGTATCAGGGATCCAGGGGGGCGGGGCCGCCGGTGAGGTTGATCACTCCGGAACCTGAAGGAGGGCACCGTGGTGGGAAGTCTGCCGAATGAATAAAGTGGTACCTATGAGAGCCTGTGATCGGGGGCCCGTGAAGAGCCATGACAGGGGCAAAATATGGGGAGTGGCAGGATGTTTGCAGCGAGCCATTATATGAGTGGGTGCCTAATGATGGGGTGTCAGTGGGGTTAAGCCGATAAAGGAGGTGTCACGGGTGAGCGATGGGGAGTGGTCTACGGGGACTACGATGGAGAGATTTAATGAGGAGCCATGGTGGGAAGTCTGCATTGGGAGACTTGAGATGTGTGGTGAGCCGTGATGGGGGTGTACTAGTCGGATGAGGTGCCATGATGGGGTGGGTCCCACAGGAGGGCGACGCTTCAGATCCAGAGCCTCCAGACGCCGGGGAGGACAGCAAGTCCGAGAATGGGGAGAATGCGCCCATCTACTGCATCTGCCGCAAACCAGACATCAACTGCTTCATGATGTGAGCCCGGGAGAGGCGGGCGGGACTGACACCTGGCCAGGTAGGGTGAGGCCAGTGAGTCCCGCCCCTCACGTCTCCCATCACTCGCCCCATCCTCCACAGCGGGTGTGACAACTGCAATGAATGGTTTCACGGGGACTGCATCCGGATCACTGAGAAGATGGCCAAGGCCATCCGGGAGTGGTACTGTCGTGAGTGCCGAGGTGAGGGGCAGGCAGCTGGGGCTTCGAGGGAGGAAGAGGAGCCTTCATGGGAGGGTGGGTCATGGGGAGCAGTGGATGGGCGGCTGTGGGCAGAGTGACTGCGGGTCGGTGCCCTGTGAGCTGTGATAGAAGGGGCAGCTCTGCCCTGGTGTAGGGAGACAGAGCCGGTGGGTGGGCCAGAAGAGGAAGAAAGAGTTCCGGGGCCCCTCCAGGTCCCCCCATACGAACCCCCACTGGCCTTGCCCTCTGCCCCACAGAGAAGGACCCCAAGCTGGAAATCCGCTATCGGCATAAGAAGTCGCGGGAGCGAGACAGCTCCGAGCGAGACGGCAGTGAGCCCCGGGATGAGGGTGGAGGGCGCAAGAGGCCTGCCCCGGATCCGGACCTGCAGCGCAGGGCAGGGGCAGGGACAGGGGTTGGGGCCATGCTTGCTCGGGGATCTGCTTCGCCCCACAAATCCTCTCCACAGCCCCTGGTGGCCACGCCCAGCCAGGTGAGTGGTGGCGATGGCTGGGATTGGTGAGGGGCTCCCCTGGGAGGCCCTGCTTGGTCCCTGAGTTCTGTTCTGGGCCCCTCCGTCAGCATCACCAGCAGCAGCAGCAGCAGCAGCAGATCAAACGATCAGCCCGCATGTGTGGCGAGTGCGAGGCCTGCCGGCGCACGGAGGACTGTGGTCACTGTGACTTCTGCCGAGACATGAAGAAGTTTGGGGGCCCAAACAAGATCCGGCAGAAGTGCCGGCTCCGTCAGTGCCAGCTTCGGGCCCGGGTGAGCATGGGCAGAGTTGGGCGGGGTCAGGCGGGGGGCCAGCGTGTCCAGGAAGAGCCGCCGGAGGCTAGGCGGGGTGGGGTCTAACCGTATTCAGACAGGTGGCGAACGGCCTGGCCTGTCCAGATGAGCGGGGTGTGACCAGATGTGCCGGGCTAGCAGGGGAGCCCCCAGCTCCAGGTGGACAGGGTAGGGCCAGGCATTTCTAGGTGGTTGGGCCTGGCTGGGGCAGGGCTGAACGTGTCCTGGTGATGAGCTGTGGGCAGACTGTTGTGTCTGGGGAGGTGAGGCAGGGCTGGTGGGTGGGGTCAGGCACTTGGCAGGGCGAGGGCAGGGCCCCCCTCCCTCCACCTGGGGCTGACCTGGGCCTTCCTCCTGCCGGCACAGGAATCGTACAAGTACTTCCCTTCCTCGGTGAGTCCAGCCCCCCAGGGCGGGCGGGGCATGCGGGCCGGGCGGTCAGGGCCAGTCCTGAGATTCTGCCCCGCAGCTCTCGCCGGTGACGCCCTCAGAGTCCCTGCCAAGGCCTCGCCGGCCCCTGCCCACCCAGCCACAGCCACAGCCATCGCAGAAGCTAGGGCGCCTCCGAGAGGATGAGGGGGCAGTGGCATCTGCGGCAGTCAAGGAGCCACCGGAGGCTACAGCGACACCCGAGCCACTCTCGGATGAGGACCTCCCACTGGACTCTGAACTGTACCAGGACTTCTGTGCAGGGGCCTTCGATGACCACAGCCTGGTGAGCGGGCAGAGTGTCCCATGGTGGAAGGGTCAGCCCAGTTGAGTTCAGTTCAGTCGCTCAGTCACATCTGACTCTTTGCGACCCCATGGACTGCAAAATGCCAGGCCTCCCTGTCCATGGCCAGCTCCCTGAGTTTACTCAAACTCATGTCCATCGAGTCGGTCATGCCATCCAACCATCTCATCCTCTGTCGTCCCCTTCTCCTCCTGCCTTCAATCTTTCCCAGCATCAGGGTCTTTTCAAACGAGTCAGTTCTTCGCATCAAGTAGAGGTTACAGAAGCAGAGAGTATCCGTAATGAGGAGAGAGGAGGCAGAGGGTATGGAAGGTTGATGTGGGGACTGAGTAGGTCGTGGGGAGGTCACCGGGAGCGCAGGACAATCAGTGTTTGCCTCACTGGCAGCCCTGGATGAGCGACACGGAGGAGTCCCAGTTCCTGGACCCAGCGCTGCGGAAGAGGGCGGTGAAAGTGAAGCACGTGAAGCGGCGGGAGAAGAAGTCTGAGAAGAAGGTGACAGGGTGGAGTGGGTGGGGGGAGGGAAAGGTCAGGGCCTGACGGGCTGGGGCGCCAGGGGTGTCAGGGGTCCCGGGACGACTTCAGCCCTGCCCTGACCCCACGCGTGTCGTCCCACAGAAGGACGAAAGATACAAGCGCCATCGACAGAAGCAGAAGCACAAGGACAAATGGAAACACCCGGAGCGGGCTGACGCCAAGGACCCCGCGTCGCTGCCGCAGTGCCTGGGGCCTGGTTGCGTGCGCGCCGCCCAGCCCGGCTCCAAGTATTGCTCCGACGACTGCGGCATGAAGCTGGCGGCCAAGTGAGTCATTTTGGGGGAGTCGGGGAGGACACGGTAGGGCATGACCCCAGTCAGTCACGTGGCCACCGTTCAGTCAACCAAGCACCCACCTATCTGTCCACCTGCTCACGCACCCATCCTCCGTCTGCCCGTTCATTCACCTGGTTATGCACCCTTTCACCCTTGAGTCCCCTTCCATCCTTCATCGGAGCACCCCACTTACCCGCCTCCTTGCTGGCTTCCTCCCCTGCGCACCCAATCCCCACGTCCCTGCAGCCGCATCTACGAGATCCTCCCGCAGCGCATCCAGCAGTGGCAGCAGAGCCCGTGCATTGCTGAGGAGCACGGCAAGAAGCTGCTCGAGCGCATCCGCCGGGAGCAGCAGAGCGCGCGCACCCGCCTCCAGGAGATGGAGCGCCGCTTCCACGAGCTCGAGGCCATCATCCTGCGAGCCAAGCAGCAGGCGGTGCGCGAGGACGAGGAGGTGAGGGCCGCGGCCCCGGCAGCCCGGCGAGGGGCCGCGCGCCTGGCCCTGTCCAGCCTCACGGTCCCCTCCGCCCGCGCAGAGCAACGAGGGCGACAGTGACGACACGGACCTGCAGATCTTCTGCGTCTCCTGCGGGCACCCCATCAACCCACGCGTTGCCTTGCGCCACATGGAGCGCTGCTACGCCAAGGTCAGGGTGTCGGCCCGAGGGGGTGGACGGTGTGGGGACATCGCGGGGTCCGTGGGGGGCAGGTGGGCCGTCTGGCCAGGGCCCGCAGCGCACGCCCACAGTTCCCTCGTTTGTGCTCGCCCCTCCAGTACGAGAGCCAGACGTCCTTTGGGTCCATGTACCCCACCCGCATCGAGGGGTGAGTGTGGGCGCGTGCGGGGTGAGCGCGGGGTTACGGTGGGGTCAGTGGCTGCCGCAGGTGCGGGCGGGGGCGTTGCCGTCCTCTTCCACGTCCTCCGCTCCACACCCCCAGGGCCACACGGCTCTTCTGTGACGTCTACAACCCTCAGAGCAAGACGTACTGTAAGCGGCTCCAGGTGCTATGCCCCGAGCACTCACGGGACCCCAAAGTAAGGCTTTCCCATCCCCGCTCCCTTCCTCCGCCCATGTTTGCCCCTCTTTTCCCAGGCACCCCTTTCTTGCATTCCTCTCTTCTCTCTGCCCCCGCCTCCCCTCTCGGTTCCTTCCCACTCTCCTCCGAACTTGCAACTTCCCCCACCCACCCCGGCCTCCCTGCAGGTGCCAGCTGACGAGGTATGCGGGTGCCCCCTTGTAAGGGATGTTTTTGAGCTCACCGGTGACTTCTGCCGCCTGCCCAAGCGCCAGTGCAACCGGCACTACTGCTGGGAGAAGCTGCGGCGCGCCGAGGTGGACCTGGAGCGCGTGCGCGTGGTAGGTCCTGACTGCGCGCTAGGCCCTGACCACGTGCTAGGCCCTGACCGCGGGTGTGCGGATGCCAATGTGGATGCAGCCGGGGTAGGGTGGAGCGGGGCTCCAGAGCCGCTTCTTAAGGCTTCTGCTGCCCACGCAGTGGTACAAGCTGGACGAGCTGTTTGAGCAGGAGCGCAACGTTCGCACAGCCATGACCAACCGGGCGGGCTTACTGGCCCTGATGCTGCACCAAACCATCCAGCATGACCCGCTCACCACCGACCTGCGGTCAAACGCCGAGCGCTGAGCCCTGGTGGCCCACACGTCTATCTCCCTGCGCTGCGGGCGGGCCTGGCCCTGGACCCCTGTTTGTCTGGTCTGCCATTCATGTTTCTCCGACGGTCCCCGAGTCCCTGTGCCCATCCGTCCACCGTCTGACTGCCTGTCTGCCCTTACCAGAGGGCCTCGGAATTTCACGTCTCTCCGTTCTCTGTGCCTGGGTGGGACTGTGGAGTCTGCTCTCCGTGCCTCCCCGAACTCTGGTTTTCTTAATAAAATTTTGATGAAACAAAAAAGATAACTGTTGGTGGTCTCTGAACTTTTCAGTCGCAGATACGTTCCCACGGTCCTAGAGTAGAGGGGCGCACCTGTGTTCCAGAGCGGCTGCAGTACAGGTGTAGACTGCACGTGGCTGCACGTATTCAGCTGGCGCCCATTCGGTGCTCTGCAGGCCCCATCTTGGGCGTGGGGATCTGGCTTGCTGATGAGAGTCCAGTGACCTCCACTGCCATCCTGTTATTGTGACACTAGGTGTTTGATCAGTATTCGTTCCATGAATGGCTGATTTATCATTCCTATGTGAACAGGAATCTTCTTACTCTTAGGCATATTCTCCAGACCAAACTTGTATTAAATGATGGACACAAGGCCTTCCTCTTCCCTGCAAACCCCTCTCTTGCGGTGCACATACACCAGGAGCGCCCTCCCCCACCCCCAATGTCAGGGCCAGTCAGCCCCAGGCACTGCCTTTCCAGGATGGATGCACCCTCGTGGGTTGCACGGACCTGGCCTTTTATCTGCAGAGCAGTACTGCCCTCTCCCCTGGTGGGAGAAAGAGCTGTGGCCATCAGGGGGCATGATTTTTCTGGGTGCTCCAGTGACTGTTTATGTTGGGAGGTGGGGTGGGGGGTGGTGGTGGCAGGGAGAGAGAGAGACACAATTGCTGTGGAGGAGATCTTAAGTTTTAAGGGAAGATAAGAAAATTTAAGCATAACATGCTGCCTGCCTGTATCGGGCCTTCCCTAGTGAGCAGTGTGTGCCTGCTTTATACATTAACCAGACCTCCCCAAAGTCAGCAATGTCTGCTCAACCATAAAGATCAATGTGTTTTCCCCTTCTTTTGATGCCAGCAATGTAATCCTTAGATTATAACTTTCTTCTTTCGTAATTTTGTAACCTGCGGCTGCTTCCTATGTGTAGATCTGGACTATGTATCTTTGGTGAACTTTATGTAAAATGTCAGTGTGTCATTTTGATACATGATACATGATCAAATATATATATGACTGTGCCTTCGACTTCTGTGCCTTAGATCTTTCTGAAAGACTATTTCTAGGGTTGTAATTCTCAGGTTGGCTCAAAGAAAATCATCTATTTCTCCTTTAGATTGACTATTGATTAATTTTTCATCAATGTAAGTCTTCTTCTGTGCCTCTCATTAAAGTGGATATGGCTGACTATTAGGCAAAGAGGCTTGGAGTTAGCAGCAGTCATTTTAATAGGAGTGGCTGACACAGGGAAACATTTTATAGGCTACGCGTGTTATCAGTCATATTGATTTGTTGCACAAACATTGTACGTGTACTTTTAGAAGTTGAATTAAAGCATGTAGTGATACATGCCATGAGTAGCTTGAAAGCTACTAAAAAGATAATAATACATAAAACGAAAACAATAATCATCTGTAAAACTGAGTGAAAAAAAATACCTAGCCCTGAAGGGAGCCAACTAAACAGATCATTAAAAGGATCTCTTTTTTTTCTTTCTTTCTTTTTTTAAAGTCTTATAACCATTTTGTCTTTTGGGAGCGTTATCTAGGATCATCTATACTTGTGCCGAGGTATTGATATAAGTGCAGCAGGCAGGGTGAGCAATAGCACACTTCCTTGTTTAGCCAGGAGGAAATGAAAGGTGGGGAATTCCCTGGTGGTCCAGTGGTTAGGACTCTGAGCTTCCAATACAGGGGCATGGGTTTGATCCCTGCTCTGGGAACTAAGGTCTTGAAAGCAGCATGGCCAAATAAACAAAGACATCAAAAATGAAAAGAAAATGGAAGGGAATTGTATTATCCAGTACAACTGAGTTAAGGAATTGAAGGATGTTATACTGTTTGCAGACTCTTTGGCTGTTTGGCCAAGGTGGCTGATAGATTTACAACTATATCTCTCTTTATTTATACTCCTGCCCTAGGGAGCAAGAGTCTCAGAAGACTTTGCTACCAGGTATCTTGGTATACTGATAACATGGGTCTCTTGATTCCTTAAGGGAGAGAGAAATGCAGTCCAGCTGTCACTTTTATATAGACATAACATCCCAATAAGCACAGACCTTATAACTGCCAGCTCTTAAGATATTTATGTGCCATTCATGGACAGGCCTGTCAATTCCAATGCCACATGTGAAGACAAAACCTGAGGGAGCTAAAGTCATCCTCCCAAGAGAGCTCTCACTGATGGACTCATCAATTGGAAATTCTGCTAACATGGCTTTAAACCATGGGTCACTTTTCTTGCAGGCTTTCCAAGAGCCATCTGTATGGTACTGGACATAGGGAATTGCTATCACAAGTTACTTGCTTTTTCTCTTCAAGACATTTGTTAAGTAAGGGATGGAGTAAAAGGGTCCTAGGCTAAGTCATGTTCAATCTCTAAGGGCCAAGGATAGTATCAGATAGAGGATGGACACATTGATAGGCTGGGGAATTTGAACCCGAAAGGTTAAGCCAGAGGGAGATGGATCCAAGTCAGTGATAACATTAGGAATATCTGAAAGTTCAGTGACAGGAATTATGAGGGGCCTGTGTCAGTCTTGTATTGACTGAGGAGTTTGATGACAAATCCGACAATCGGTTAAATGACCCCCAATATCTATACTCTGTGAAAACTTGACTAAAGAATTTTCTTTCCATCCTAAACACTGGGGCAAAAGGATAGCTAGAGGTAAAACAATAACAGTGTTGACAGAGAGACAGACAGCTGGTAGACAGTTCAATTGAACTAGTAGGATGAGCCCAACAGGGCTGGTCTGGACTCTTGGGTTAGCTGTCTGCTGCTGTTAGTGACGTCTCAATCCAGCTTGTCTTAGACAAAGACAAGGTGTCAGAAATAAGAATCACAGTCCATGTAGGAGCAGAAGCCCTTTTAAAAAAATGAGAGATAGGAACCCAGGGTTTACTCCTTTCAGCTTTACAACACAGATGTTATTTAATAACACCTGATAGGGCCCTTTCCAAAGCAGCAGCAGTGAATCTTGTGTTTGATACCTTTTCCAATAGACAAAATCTCCAGGGTACAACCCATGATCCAAAAGGTCTTCATCTTCTAGGAGCTCATTGTGAAAGGAATTAGCTACCAGCTTTTCATTTGGGGCTTCCCTGGTGGTTCAGAGGGTAAAACATCTGCCTGCAATGGGGGAGACCTGGGTTTGATCCCTGAGTTGGGAAGATCCCCTGGAGAAGGAAATGACAACCCACTCCCGTATTCTTGCCTGGAAAATCCCATGGACAGAGAAGCCTGGTAGGCTACAGTCCATGGGGTCGCAAAGAGTTGGACACGACTGGGCGACTTCACTTTCTTTCACTTTTCATTTTCCTTAAGTGCCTTAAGAAGTCCCTGACATTCCTTAAAAAACTGGAAATAGAACTGCCATATGACCCAGAAATCCCACTACTGGGCATACACACCAAGGAAACCAGAATTGAAAGAGACACGTGTACCGCATTGTTCATTGCAGCACTGTTTACAATAGCTAGCACATGGAAGCAACCTAGATGTCCATTAGCAGATGAATGGATAAGAAAGTTGTGGTACATATACACAATAGAATATTACTCAGCTATTAAAAAGAACATATTTGAATCAGTTCTAATGAAGTGGATGAAACTGGAGCCTATTATACAGACTGAAGTAAGTCAGAAAGAAAAACACCAATATAGCATATTAACACATATATATGGAATTTAGAAAGATGGTAACGACAACCCTGTATGCAAGACAGCAAAAGAGACACAGATATAAAGAATAGACTTTTGGATTCTGTGGGAGAAGGTGAAGGTGGGATGATTTGAGAGAATAGCATTAAAATATGTATAATATCATATGTGAAACAGATGACCAGTCCAAATTTGATGCATGAAACAGGGCACTCAAAGCTGGTGCACTGGAACAACTCAGAGGGATGGGATGGGGAGGGAGGTGGGAGGGGGCTTCAGGATGGGAGACATATGTATACCCATGGCTGATTCATGTCAATGTATGGCAAAACCACCACAATATTGTAAAGTAATTAGCTTCCAATTAAATTATTGTTTTTTTTTTTAAAAGATAATGTTACAGAAAGTAAAACTGAAAAGTTAAGTCAAGTACCAACAGTTTTTTTAAAAAATCACTGGGCAATATATCTAATGATCAGGAGCTCATCCAGAAATAAAATCGATAAGCAATCTTTAATCATTTCAGAGAAGATGACATCTGTTAGGTAGATGTTATTTGTGACCGACACAGGACATGCACTTTAGAGAAGTAAGAAGCATCATTGTGAGAATTTGCAATAATTTTACCATACATCATACTGAAATACAAAATAGAGAAAAATTCCTGATAGAAGATAATTGAGGTGACTGAACAGAATTCTAGCTTTCACTGATGGAATAGTGGAATTATTACACTAAAATAACAATGTAGGAACGAAAGATGTATGAATCCGATACAATAAAAAGCCACCATAATCATCAAAAAAAAAGAAGTCCCTGACAACAGTGCAGCATATCATCACCCTTACGCAGTATTGATTTGTACACGCCTTCGTCTGGTGCATAGGCCGTCCAGCAGTTATTTCAAAAAGAGACAGTTGATGCTTAGCAAAATGGCAATCCAGTCCAGTGGTTCTCCCTGGGAAATCCCATGGGCAGAGGAGTCTGGTGGGCTACAGAAGAGTCGATCGCGGCTCACCATCTAAACAACAGCAACAAAAGGAGTGGACCTAAGACAGAAGCACCAACGGGAGAGCGTTTGGCCGTGAAAGGTTAAAAGCCCCTGAGAGTTTTGTCAGTTGCATTTTGATAGTGCTGTTGGTTCTTTCTTTCCATCCTTAAGATCGGGAGTGATAAGGGCTTTGAAAATGCTGCACTGTTAGCTAAATGTCACAAATTAATTCAATTATTTGTCCAGTAAAGTGAGTCCCTATATAACTGGATCACTATATAACTTGAAAGTGATTCCCCAAACAGGAATTATTCTTTCCAACAGTGATTTACCTGCTGCTATAGCCCTTGCTCTCCTGCAGGGAAAGTTTCAACCCAGTGTGAAAACATACAGATCATCACCAAGATATATTTATATCCTTGAGATATAAATGGCCATACTTCAAAGGGTCCCTTAGGAAGAGGAACGTGACCTTCTGCCCCATGTAGTGGTTTTCTGGGATTATATTTAGGGCATAGAGTACAGCGAGTACATACTTTACAAGTCTTCATGGCCGAAAGTTTCCAAAATGGTTGTTTTCCCCATGAAACTGCCTCTCAGTTGCCCAACGAATTAAAGAAAATGCACACTGCAGTAATGGCCATTGTACTCTTACAAGCACTATCAGGGTTTTTTTAAAATCAGGTCCAAATCATATCTGTGTGATGGGGTAAAAAATTCCCCCTGTTTTGTTGCCACATCTGTTTATCTTCTTTAGTGGTGATTTCTTAAGCCTGTGGAAGAAACTCTCCCTGGGTTAGCAGGGTTCACAGAAGGCAGTGGACATTCTCAAAGCTGAAGAGGAGGAATTTTTAAAGTTGTCCGTTTGCAGCGTCAGCAGGCTGATTTCCGTTAGCTTCCTTAGTGTCAGATTTGGGATGTCCCGGTGTTTTAATAATTGCCAACTGTTTTAGTAGCTGTGTAGCATTTAATAACTGCAACCTGTTTTTATAGGCTGTCTGGAAGAGGTTCAGTCCAGTTCAGTCGCTCAGTCGTGTCCAACTCTGTGCGACCCCGTGAATCGCAGCACGCCAGGCCTCCCTGTCCATCACCAACTCCCAGAGTTCACTCAGACTCACATCCATCAAGTCAGTGATGCCATCCAGCCATCTCATCCTCTGGTGTCCCCTTCTCCTCCTGCCCCCAATCCCTCCCAGCATCAGAGTCTTTGCCAATGAGTCAACTCTTCACATGAGGTGGCCAAAGTACTGGAGTTTCAGCTTTAGCATCATTCCTTCCAAAGAAATCCCAGGGCTGATCTCCTTCATTTCCATCGCATCCAATGTTGTGTGCCACTCCAAAGGCATAACAACAGCCAATATATATATATTTACAATCTGGGTTTTAGCTAGTTGACAAGCTTGGGTTAAGGCAATTAATTCCTATTGCTGTGCCGACTTTGTTGCTGGTAAATAAGAGCTTTCAATTATGTTCACTGTGTATGTCATTGCATATCCAGTTCACTAATGTCCCTGTTCATCCCTTAAGTAGAGTCCTTCTGTAAACCAAATTAAATCAACATTATCAATAGGAATTTCTTGTAAGTCATACCTGGAACAAGAATTTAGTCTGTTGATAAAATGCAGTCGGAATTTCCCTGGTGGTCTAGTGGTTAAGAATCCAACATGCAACGCGGGGGACACGGGTTCCATCCCTGGTTGCGGAACTAAGATCCCACATGCCCTGGAGCAATTAAACCCCTGCACCACAACTATTGAAGCCCACATGTTCTGGAGCCCATGCGTTGCAACTGGAGAGAGTCCATGCACTGCAAGGAAAGAGCCGCATATCACAACAAAGATTCTGTGTGCTGCAGCCAAGACCTGATGCAGCCAAATAAATAAATAAAACATTTAAAAGAAAGAAAGAAAGAAAATGCAGTCATGGTTGTTTTCTTCCTGTGGTGCTGAAAGCAAGGTTGCAGGATTAAGACTATTACATTGTAGTTCATGCCCATCCAGGGACACTTAAAAAAAAAAAATATTGTTACATTGAACAAAGGTAATATTAGGTACAGAAAGCAACAATAGTTAATAAGAAGCTAGTTAGCTTACAGAACAATGCTGACTGTCCTGAGAGCTTAGAGAAGACTCCGTTGAGTGTGGGACATAAACAAAGGAGACCTCATTATTTCTTCAATAATCTTATATAACAAAGCCTTTGCTGAAATAACCTTCATGCAAAGTAGAAGTCCTTTTCCTACCAAATCTGATTGCTGACTCTAGTATCCTATGGGTCAATGCTGATCACCACGTTTGTGAGTAATACACCTAAAACAGTTCCTTTTCTTCAAGTACAAAGAGATCAAGGCAAGATATAATGAGTGCAACCCGAAGCCTGTGTCTAAGTTAAGATGGATTTTAAAGTATTCATGGTCTCTTTTCCTTTCAGCACCCATTCAATCAGATCAGGCTGGTTGGGCTTAAGTGATGCATATGAAGGTTGCGAAGCAAGTGGAAAATTAGGTACCTAATTGCTACAATATTCAGTCAGACTCAGAAAGCCTCTCAATTATTTCTTTGGGGAATTAAGCAAGCTAAAATCCTGTTAGTTATTTTGGAGTTGATTAATAGTCTTTCCTTAGATATTAAGTGGCCCAAAGTTTTCAATAGGTGGACACATTAGAGTTTATTTTTAGACAACTTTTGTCCCTTAGAAGCTAGTTGTGGTAACAGATATGGTGTCTTTTTTTTTAATATAAATTTATTTTAATTGGAGGTTAATTACTTTACAATATTGTATTGGTTGTTTCGAGGATACAATTCAGTTTTAGAACATTAAAACAAATCATCTACACATTAAATTCAAGTGGAGCCACCAGGGAAGCCTACATCAGCTTTAAGCATTTGAGTAAAGAAAGTGGGGCTCTCACTATAGCCCTGTGGCATGACTGTTTAGGTACATTGATGATTGCCCCATGTGAAGGCAAAAAGATATTGACTATTCTTCTCCACTGCTCAAAATTCTCCAAGGCAGGCTTCAGCAATATGTGAACCATGAACTTCCAGATGTTCAAGCTGAATTTAGAAAAGGCAGAGGAACCAGAGATCAAATTGCCAACATCCGCTGGATCATCGAAAAAGCAAGAAAGTCCCAGAAAAACATCTATTTCTGCTTTATTGACTACGCCAAAGCCTTTGACTGTATGGATCACAATAAACTGTGGAAAATTCTTCAAGAAATGGGAATACCAGACCACCTGACCTGCCTCTTGAGAAATCTGTATGCAGGTCAGAAAGCAACAGTTATAACTGGACATGGAACAACAGACTGGTTCCAAATCAGGAAAGGAGTACGTCAAGGCTGTATATTGTCACCTTGCTTATTTAACTTATATGCAGAGTACATCATGAGAAATGCTGGGCTGGAGGAAGCACAAGCTGGAATCAAGATTTCTGGGAGAAATATCAATAACCTCAGATATGCAGATGACACCACCCTTATGGCAGAAAGCAAAGAACTAAAGAGCCTCTTGAAAGTGAAAGAGGAGAGTTGAAAAAGTTGGCTTAAAGCTCAACATTCAGAAAACTAAGATCATGGCATCTGGTCCCATCACTTCATGGCAAATAGATGGGGAAACAGTGGAAACAGTGGCAGACTATTTTTTTGGGCTCCAAAGTCACTGCAGATGGTGACTGCAGCCATGAAATTAAAAGACGCTTACTCCTTGGAAGGAAAGTTATGATCAACCTAGACAGTATATTAAAAAGCAGAGACAGGGCTTTCCTGGTGGCTCAGAGGTTAAAAAGCAGAGACATTATTTTGCCAACAAAGGTCCATCTAGTCAAGGCTATGGTTTTTCCAGTAGTCATGTATGGATGTGAGAGTTGGACTATAAAGAAAGCTGAGTGCCGAAGAATTGATGCTTTTGAACTGTGGTGTTGGAGAAGACTCTTGAGAGTCCCTTGGACTGCAAGGAGATCCAACCAGTCCATCCTAAAGGAAATCAGTCCTGAATGTTCATTGAAAGGACTGATGTTGAAGCTGAAACTCCAATACTTTGGCCACCTGATGCAAACAGCTGACTCATTTGAAAAGACCCTGATGCTGGGAAAGATCGAAGGTGGGAGAAGAAGGGGACAGAGGATGAAATAGTTGGATGGCATCACCGACTCAATGGACATGAGTTTGGGTAAACTTCGGGAGTTGGTGATGGACAGCGAGGCCTGGTGTGCTGCAGTCCATGGGGTCATAAGAGTCTGACATGGCTGAGTGACTGAACTGAATTACTCTCCATACTAGTGGAGAAGGTACAGCATAAATCAATTATGAAGAATAGCTGCTATCAGTTGGAATGGCTAAGAAGAATGTATGTGGATTTGGACCAGAAGATGTGCAGGAATCACAGTATTATTTATAGCTTTCAGATCTTGAACTAACCTCCAACCTTTCCCATTTTCCTTTTTCACTGGTACCTGCCTGCGTGCTTAGTTATGTCTGACTCTTTTTGACCCTTTGGACTGAAGCCCTCCAGGATCCTATGTTCATTGGGTTTTCCAGGCAAGAATACCAGAGTGGGTTGCCATTTTCTTCTTCAGGGGATCTTCCCAATCCAGGGATTGAAACTGCGTCTCCCGTGTCTCCTGTATTGCAGGCTGATTCTTTACTGCTGAGCCATCGGGGAAGCAGTTATATGCAAAAAAATAATACAAATATTTATCAGAGAATTATCTAGCTTACTTTCAATATACTAACATTAAAAGAAAAGAGAAATAGAAAGAGCAGAGGATATATCATCAAACTGGGTTTTGACCAACAGCCAGACTTAAACAGCGCTGGGAAGCCTCGTGTAACAGCACATCTGGAGTCCCAGTTGGGAAAAAGTCCCAGGCATCGTGTCAGCTCCGTGGGTGAGACTTTGTTTCACTGGTAAGATCAGTATGTTACAAGCTCTCATATGGGGAACTGTAAGTCCCTCCTTAAGAAATCCCTGAATAATAGGTTGTCCCATTTAATGCCTCTGATTTAAGTGATATTGTCAAATATCAAGTAAAGGCTTGGAGTTGTCAACAGGCCCCTTGATAGGAGTGGCCATTTTAAATATTTCAATATCTAAGGAAGAAGGTGACCATAATTCTTTAGGTGCTGACAATTAACAGGTCATTAATTTTTCTTGATTTGTTTGAGTCACTATTTTATAACCATCTATCTCTCAGTAACTAGATTTTGTTCAACATTAAATTTTCTAAATCTAGAAGCCTTTCCCCTTTTTGTGAAAAGGCAGTATGAATATTGTTGGCTTCTAAAAGTTCTCTTCCTATCAAATGAATTGGGGCACATTTTACTAGGAGAAACACAAATTTCACTGTGATAATTCCTAATTGAATGCTTATCGATTCTGATTTTAAAATTTGCATAGGTACATCAGAAACCCCTACTATTAATATTTGACTTGACTGTCTATTCCGAGGGCGAGGGCAATGAATAGGGCAGGGTAAGGAACAGGGACTGTAGCCCCAGTATCTATAAGGGCCTTTAAATCTCCTCCCAACTGCTGTTTCCATTTCCCCCAAGGTATTGGTGAGGAGCCTTGGCTAGCTGGTAAAGAATCCACCTGCAGTGCAGGAGACCTGGGTTCAATCTTTGGGTTGGGAAGATCCCCTGGAAAAGGGAAAGACTACCCACTCCAGTATTCTGGCCTGGAGAATTCCATGGACTGTATAGTCCATGAGGTTGTAGAGTCAGACACGACTAAGCGACTTTCACTATTGGTGAGGAGCAGGGGGAGATTCCTTCTCATAATCATCAAAGCACCCCTAGTCCTTTTTAGTTTTGCTTTGGTTCAAGTTCTGTTTAAACTTATGGCATTCTCATTTGAAGAGATCAGACTTTTTGCAATAAAAACAAATGCGAGTACTTTGCTTTGGGCCAGGGTTAGAAAACAATGTTTTAATAGGGCCACTAATACACCAGCATGTACTGTGGCCCAATTGACATTTTTAAATTAGCTTTGCTATTTTTTTCATCTAATCCCAAAGAGGTATTACTTTGCCAACAAAGGTTCATCTAGTCAAGGCTATGGTTTTTCCAGTGGTCATGTATGGATGTGAGAGTTAGACTGTGAAGAAGGCTGAGCGCTGAAGAATTGATGCTTTTGAACTGTGGAGTTGGAGAAGACTTGAGAGTCCCTTGGACTGCAAGGAGATTCAACCAGTCCATTCTGAAGGAGACCAGCCCTGGGCTTTCTTTGGAAGGAATGATGCTAAAGCTGAAACTCCAATACTTTGGCCACCTCATGCGAAAAGTTGACTCATTGGAAAAAACTCTGACGCTGGGAGGGATTGGGGGCAGGAGGAGAAGGGGACGCCAGAGGATGAAATGGCTGGATGGCATCACTGACTCGATGGACATGAGTCTGAGTGAACTCTGGGAGTTGGTGATGGATAGGGAGGCCTGTCGTGCTGCGATTCATGGGGTTGCAAAGAGTCGGACGCGACTGAGCGACTGATCTGATCTGAACATTTAATCCCTGGGGTCCAGTTCATTTCTCCTTTGGAGTTTACAGAAGAGGTAGAGCAGACAAATCAAGATATGGACATTCAGAAAGGAGAGGGATCCCTTGGAGGAGGAAATGGCATCCCACTGCAGATTCTTGCCTGTAAAATCCCATGCACAGAGGAGCCTGGTGGGCTACAGTCCATGGGGTCCCAAAGAGTTGAACATGACTGAGCATACACCCATGGACACATAAAGTTCAGAAAGGAGGGGAAGGAGGAAAAGGAAGGGATAGGGTAACTCCTGAGCTTTTCTCTAACTTAACAACAATTTCTAATAGTTTTCAGTTAGTTTCCCGTAAAGATGCCATTTTTTTCATTACCATGCTTCAAAGCTTCAAAGTACCAATTGAAGGATGCTTCCCATCTTGTCTATGTAATTTTATAGCCAACATTTTCCAACTAGGCACACAAGTAAACTAATTTTGGTAAGTTTCTCATTTTGGCCATTTAAGAGTTAAATTATTTTTCATTAGATCTTCCCATTTTACCAAGTTCTTACAAGTATTGGCTCCATATATATTGCACATGAAGCCGCCAAGTTCCAGTGGGTGGCTGCCCATTTGGGAGTTGGTCAGCTTTAAAAGCACAATTTCCGCCCCCCCCCCTTTTCTTTTGTTTAGTTTTTATTGTGTAGTCACAATCTCTTGTACCGAGGTGGCACTAGTAGTAAAGAATCCACCTGCCAATGCAGGAGATGTAAGAGAAGTGGGTTCGATCCCTGGGTCAGGAAGATCCCCTGGAGAAGGGCATGGCGCCCCACTCTAGTATTCTTGCTGGGAGAATCCCATGGACAGAGGAGCATGACGGGCTACAGTCCATGGGGTCTCAATGAGTTGGACACAACTAAGCATCTGAGCACAGCACCTCAGACACTTCTGCTAGGTTCTCGGTCACCAGAGAAATGTCCTTTTTCTTCGGAGCTAAAGAGGTTCGGTCTTTCATTTTGCTGTCAGTTTGTTCAAACCATTTATACAAAATCTTTCAAACTTGAGCCAAATTAAAAAAGACCAGTCAACCCAGTTCACTCTAAATTTCCTTCTTGGCTTTCCCTTTCTAGGAACTTCCATCTAGGCCATTGCCTAGGAAATTTCCCCTTGGTCCCTTTTACCTGGAAATGTACTGGGACCCTGTTAAGACTACAAGTCCTAAAATTTTAACACATGGGATAAAATTCAGGATCATCATGCAAATCAATGAGGTCCGAATATCAGGAGAATTCACCAAACCATCTGAGAAATACCAAAAAGCCAGAGGGGCTCAAAGAGCCAGTGCTGGTTTGAGCGCTGGTTTAGAGTAGATTCCAGGTGTCCTCTGGTGGGAGTCTCTGATATCCTACCGACTATACCCAGCAAATGTCAACAAAAAAGTAATCAATATTGATCTTAAGTAGAAACAGAGAATTTTATTTGAGCCAACCTGAGGATTATAACCCAGGAGACAGTCTTTCGGAAAACGCAGAGGATTGTTCCACCTGTTAGAAGTCGAAGGCAACGTTATATACATGTTTAAGACAAAGGATCATACATTAAAATGACACATTGATGTTTTATATAAGGTTCACCAAAGTTACATAAAGCAGATCTTTACATACAGGACAAGCAGTCACCACGACCCTTAACAGGATTAGGAAAGGAAAAATGAATCTTCTCTGGAGGTACACTGCTATGTCAGAAGAAGGAAAAGAAATGATCTTTATGGTTGAGCAGACGTTCCTGCCTTTGAGGAGGTCTGGTTAATGTAAAACACAGATTCACCTTGACCGTTAGGAAAGGCATAAAATGGACAGAGACTATGTCACACTTAAATTTTCTTGTCCTGCTTCAAAACATAGATTTTATGCCATCGCCTGTTATTCAGGAATTTCTTTTGAAAAGTAATTCCCTGTACTAGTCCTTGAAACACGCCTACCCTGCAAGCAAGCTAGCTGAATGGAAAAGGCTGGAGATTTGTTCAAGATCTGTGAGCGAAAATAAATAATACTGCAATTCCTTGACATCCTTTGGTCCCAAATCCATGCACTTTACTCTTAGTCATTCCTACTAAAAGCAGTGCGTTCTTTAGCATCCCAGTAGAGAAGGACAATCACATGACTTTTTGCCTTCATGTGGGAAAATCATGTGGACAGCTATGCACAAGGCTACCAGTTAGAACCCCACTTACTTTTCTCAAATGATTAAAGCTGACTTAACTGATGTAGACTTTCCTGGTGGTTATACTTTAATTCAATACATAGACAATTTGATATTATGCTCTAAAACTAAACTGGATTCTCAAAAAGATACTATCCATCGGTTACACAAGTTAGCTTCTAAAGGACACACATGCTCATTTGCTTCATTCATGTCCAGCTCTTTGTGACCCTATGGACTGTAGCCCTCTAGGCTCTGCTGTCCATGGGATTCTCCAGGCAAGAATACTTGAGTTGGTTGTCATTTCCTCCTTCAGGGGATCTTCCCAACCCAGGGATTGAACCTGTGGTTCCTGCGTCTCCTGCATTGGTAGGCAGATTCTTTACCACTGAACCACCTGGGAAACCCCTTCTCAGGGACACAAGTTGTCTAAAGATAAACTCCAACTTTGCTTACCTACTGTAAAACATATGGGCCACTTAATATCTCAGGAAGGACTATTGATTGAAACCAAAAAAATTAAAATAATTTTAATTTTCTCACCACTCTCCCCACCCCCACCCAGAAAAACAATTGAGGGGATTTCTGGGTCTGACTGATGTTGTAGGAATTGGGTACTTAATTTTTACTGTAATTGCCCAACTTTTATACGCACTGCTTAAGTCCAGTGGACATGACCCAACTGAAGGAACAACAGAAGGAGAAAAAAGCCATAGAAGTTTGAAGTCCACGTTAACCAAGCTGTGGCATTAGGCCATTCTGATTACAATTTACAGTTTTTCTCTCTTGACATGAAGAGAAAGGTAGTGTCTTAGGGATGTTAGTAGAGAGTCATGGTGATCAACATCTGCTGGGAGGATGCTATAGTTGTCCATTAGATTCATAGAGAGAGGACTCACATCCTGTCTGAGAACTATTAATATTTCAGGGACAGCTCGCCAACGCAAGGGACTGAATACATAGTGATGGGATCTCTGCTTTGACTATCTATGTTCTGCACCTGAGTCTCTTGAATTCTCTTTATAGTCAATGGTGTTCTGTGAGTAAGTTGGCCTCTTACAAGATATTGCTGCTTTCTTCACCTCCTATTACTTTGGCTGCAGTGCAATAATCTTAACCCCACAACTTTACCCCCATAACGCCAAGACGACAACAATCATGATTACATTTTACTGATTATTTTCTTGTTTCTAGGAATGATTTTCAGGAAAGCCCTATTAGTTATGCTGATTTAGTTTGGTTTACAGATGGATCTTACTTAAAGGAAGAGCAGGGACAATACTGAGCTGGGTCTGTGTTAATAACATGAATTGTAGATGCAGCTGGGAGCTCTTATCTATCAGAAGCAAAGTCAGCATAGCAAGCTGAACTCATTGCTCTGATCAGAGATTGTCAACGAACTAAGGACCAAACAGCAAACATGTACGATGATAGATGCAATGCTTTCAAGGTGACATGATTTGGAATGCTCTGTAATAAGAGAGGGGTTTTATGTCGTCAGGAAAACCCATAAAGCATGGGAAACTAGACTTAGAATTATTAGACTTGTACAAATGCCTAAAAAAAACGGCCATTATTAAAATACCTGGACATTCCAAATCTGCTTCACAAGAGCCCGAAGGGAATCAATCCACTGAGGCAGCAGCCCAACAACCTGCTGTAAGTTCTGTTTCTACCCAGTTCTGAGGATGTCCGCTACTCAAACCTAACCCGGATAAAACTGTCAAGAAACTTCTTTTACAGGCTCGAGAAGTAGCCTCAGAAGGTGAGAAGCAAATGCGGGAGAAGAAAGGAGGATTTCTTAACCCTACTTCACAGATGTGTTTTGGACCAAATAAGAGACTTATAATGTCTGTAGGGGTTCAATTGCCTTTACTTCAGCAGTGCACTCCCTGACCCATAGGGTTCTTGAAAAAGTGATTTTGTGGGGAAAACAGCATTTTTGGACTCCCTTCCCTACACTGGCTCACAGAGCATGTCGATGCACTGTTTACCTGAAATACAATCCAGAAAACTGTTTCACACATTTCGATACCACTTAGCCCTTCTTAAGGAAACCTTTGAGGTATGGCAGTTGGATTTTGTCCAAATGCCTCCATCTCAATGATGCAAATGTATCTTGGTAATATTTCCACACTGGGTAGAAGCCGTTCTTTGAAAGAGAGCAACACTAATAGTAGGTAAATCAATATTAAAAAGAATAAATCTTTTTTGGAGAATTCCTTTTGCGTTGCATACGGACAAAGAAATTTACTTTGTCAGATACATAATTAAATCAATTTGTGATTTCTGGTCAATAAGAGCATTTTCACTGTGCTTATCACCCCCAGTATTCAGGATTGATAGAAAGCACTAACTGACTATCAAAACTCAACTGGCAAAACTCTCAGGGGCTTTTCATCTTCATGGCCAGAAGCTCTTCTGTTGGTACTTCTCAACCTTAGGTCCGCTCCTTTTGGCAAGCATCAGTTGTCTCCTTTTGAAATAACCACTGGATGATCTATGCACCAGATGAAGGCAGGTACAAACCGGTGTGATATAAGAGTGATGATATGCTGCATTGTTGTCTGATTTCTTAAGGCACTTAAAGAAAATGAAAAGCTGGGAACTAATTCCTTTCACAGCTAGCTTCTGGGAGATGAAGACCTTATGGATCATGGGTTGCAACCTGGAGACTTTTGTCTATTGCAAAAGGTATCAAATATAAGATTCTTTGCAGCTGTGTTGGAAAGGGCCCTATCAGGTATTATTAACTAATCCCTGTGTTGTAAAGCTCAAAGGAGTGAGCCCTGGGTTTCTATCTCTCCATTTTTAGAAAGGGCTTCTGCTCCTACATGGACTGTGAACTCTGTTTCTCACACCTGGCTTCGACTCAGACGACACCACCAAGCTGGCATGAGAAGTCAGTAACAGCAGTAGACAGCTAACCCTGGAATCCAGACCAGCCCTGTTAGGCTCATCCTACTAGTTCAGTTGTACTGTTTACCGACCGTCTGTCTCTCTGTCAACATCGAGAGTTACTGTTTTACCTCTAGCTATACTTTTGCCCCAGTGTTTAGAATGGAAAGAGAGTTCATCAGTAAAGTTGTCACAGAGAATAGCTACTGTGGGTCATTTAACCAACTGTTGGATTTGCCATCAAATTCCTCAGTCAATACAAGACTGATAAAGGCCCCTCATAATTCATGTCACGGAATTTTCAGATATTCCTAATGTTATCACTTACTTGGATCCACCTCCTCCTGACCTAACCTTTCAGGTTCAAATTCCCCAGCCTAATAATATATCCATCCCCTGTCTGATACTATCCTTGGCCCTTAGAAACTGAACACAACTTAGCCTAGGACCTTTTTGCTCCATCTCTTACTTGATTAACAAATGTCTTGAAGAGAAAAAGACAAGTAATTTGTGCCAGAAACCCCTTTATGTCCAATACCATACAGATGGCTCTTGGAAAGCCTGCAAGAGAAGTGCCCCATGGTTTAATACCATGTTAGCAGCACTTCCTATTGATGAGAGCTCTCTTGTAACATTAATACCATGTTAGCAGCACTTCCATCACTGAGAGCTCTCTTGGAAGGATGACTTAAGCTCCCTCAGGTTTTGTCTTCAAATGTGGCATTGGAATTGACCCACCTTCCCATGAATGGGCACGTAAATATCCTAATTGCTGGCAGTTAGAAGGTTTATGCTTATTGGGATGTTATGTCTATACAAAAGAGACAGCTGGACCACCTTTCTCTCTCCATTAAGGAATCAAGAGACCCATGTTATTAGGACATAGGTAATGTCCTAATAGATGGGGAAACAGTGGAAACAGTGTCAGATTTATTTTTCTGGGCTCCAAAATCACTGCAGATGGTGACTGCAGCCATGAAATTAAAAGACACTTACTCCTTGGAAGGAAAGTTATGACCAACCTAGATAGCATATTCAAAAGCAGAGACATTACTTTGCCAACAAAGATTCGTCTAGTCAAGGCTATGGTTTTTCCTGTGGTCATGTATGGATGTGACAGTTGGACTGTGAAGAAGGCTGAGCGCCGAAGAATTGATGCTTTTAAACTGTGGTGTTGGAGAAGACTCTTGAGAGTCCCTTGGACTGCAAGGAGATCCAACCAGTCCATTGTGAAGGAGATCAGCCCTGGGATTTCTTTGGAAGGAATGATGCTAAAGCTGAAACTCCAGTACTTTGGCCACCTCATGCGAAGAGTTGACTCATTGGAAAAGACTCTGATGCTGGGAGGGAGTGGGGGCAGGAGGAGAAGGGGACGCCAGAGGATGAGATGGCTGGATGGCATCACTGACTCGATGGACGTGAGTCTGAGTGAACTCCGGGAGTTGATGATGGATAGGGAGGCCTGCCATGCTGGGATTCATGGGGTTGCAAAGAGTCAGACACGACTGAATGACTGAACTGAACTGAACTGAATGTCCTAATACCCATGGTAGCAAAGTCTTTTGAGAATCTTGATTCCTGGTGCAGGAGTATAAATAGAGATATGGTTGTAAATCTATCAGCCACCATTTGTCAAATAGCTGCTGCTGCTGCTGCTGCGTTGCTTCAGTCATGTCCGACTCCGCACAACCCCATAGACGGCAGCCCAGCAGGCTTCCCGTCCCTGGGATTCTCCAGGCAAGAACACTGGAGTGGGTTGCCATTTCCTTCTCCAGTGCAGAAAAGTGAAAAGTGAAAGTGAAGTCGCTCAGTCATGTCCGACTCTAGCGACCCCATGGACTGCAGCCTACCAGGCTCCTCCATCCATGGGATTTTCCAGGCAAAAGTACTGGAATGGGGTGCCATTGTCTTCTCCGGTCAAATAGCTGAAGAGACTGCAAATCTATTGGACATCTCTCAATTCCTTAACCCAAGTAGTACTGGATAATACAGTTACTTTTGATTTTCTAAGAGGTAGCCAAGGAGTTGTTTCTCCTGTTGCTCACCCGACTTGTGGCATTTATATCAATACCTCTGCAGAAGTAGAGATATTCCTAGATAAAATTTCCAAAAAGCAAAATGGTTATAAGAGTAAAAAACGAACAAAACAAAAACCCAGACCCTTTTGATAATCTGTTTAGTTGGCTCCCTGCAGGACTAGGTAATTTTTCACACTTTATTTTATAGATGATTATTATTTTCATAGTACTATTATAATTTTCATAGCTATTCAAGTTACTGATGGCATGTTCCACTGCTTGCTTAAATTGCACTGCTAAAGGTACACATACAGTGTTTGCGCAACAGTCAAGATGATTGATAACATGTATAGCCTGTAGAATGTTTCTCTGTTAGCATATATCTCTGTATTGTTCACTGCATTCAGTTAACTAATTTTTCCCTTAGTTTGTCTAATTCTGAAGTTTATGGTAAGGAAAGCAAAGTTACAAAACCAAATACATCTTGGCATTTTAACCACTTGGCAAGAAGGAACCTGTACTATAATCCAGACTGAATTTTGTAATTTCATACCAAAATTAAATTTTCATTTACTTTTCATCACATGGAAAATTAAATTTCTGCATTAAGGGATCCTGGGTCTCCTTCCTAGTCTAGGTTACATCTTAGGTAAATAGTTCAGCTCTGGGGGTTCATAGCTTAAATCTCAGCTTGACTTTAATGTTGTTGGTGGTTATACTGATTGTGTTCTGTATCACTTATGCACGACTATTGTGATTTTTGCTGCATATCCAAACTTGCTAGTAAAATAATGATGTCTAAGTGACTTGAAACCATTGATCATATGTATAGTTTTATGCAAGATGCTGGACATGCATAATGTCCATAGGAGGATGATTGGACAATAATTGGCATGAGTTATATTGAACATGTTCGACATAACATTATTAGCCGTGAGTCCTTGGCTTGGTACTTTATTGACACATAAACTCCTGAAAGAAGAAACTGGCCTATTGGGATCTGGCTTTGTAGGACAGGACGGATCCAAGGCAGGTAAGAAACCACTCTGGTGTTGAAGAACCAAGTATTTCATCACCTAATGTTTTCTGTTGAAGGATTAATGATCAAAAGAGGGAAATGAGAGAATAAAATTTATTTCTTGAGGCAAAACAAGAAAATTTAAATATAACATACTCCTCGCCCATTTGGTCCCTCCCTAATGGGCAATGTGTATCTGCATTATACGTTAACAAAGGCAGGAATGTCTCCTCAAACATAAAAATAATTTTTTCCTTCTTCTGGTGCTAGCAATATAACTCCTTAGACATTAATCTTTTTCTCCCCTAATCCTTCATAGGATCATGATGACCCAGCAATCTGGGAGCATCAGCAGCTGCACTCTACCTCTGAGGGCATTTAACAGAGTCAAAACCAGAGGTAGAATCTAAATACTAAGACAGAAACACATCCGTACAATGGGATCTGGGGTTTTTCCTTCCCTCTGGGGGTCTTATGACTAGCATTCCTCATGGACCATTAACCATCTATGTTAGCAAACAGACCAACAGACAAACTAAGTACCATTCTTTCAGTTTTCATATAAGATGAAGGCAAGGGTTAAAGTTGATAAGGAGATTATCTGGCTCAGGTGCATTCCCTCTGAGTACATGAAAGCTCAGTCACATGGAAAGGGGAGGAGTCAGGACTGCAGGCCTATGATGGAGCTGAAAAAAAAAATGGAGTCAGTGTGGTTCAGCCACACATTTCACCCAGACATCTATATGGCCCATGCAGTTTTATCCACCATTCTTTCCTGAATACTCTGGGGCCAGATATTGGGAGGTAATCTGCATGCCTGTACCACAACAGCAACATACAGAGAATCCCTGTTAGACAAGGAAGAATGCCTAACAGGGCCGTGGCACATTTGCCTGGTAAGGAGGTCAACCAGCAGATGAAGTCATCTGCAAAAGAAAAGTTCTCTTCATGGCTAATAGCCTTTTTTATATGAGATGATAAACCAGTGATGCTAGATTGGTAAGAGGGGCTGTAAATACAATATTGTTGTTGAATTAGGACATGTTTCTCCACATACCTCTGTCAACATGTCCAGAGCCATATAGTTTTGGAAAACCACTAGGAAAGTGGACATTTAGTTTCCTGATTTAGTAGAAAAACGCTTTGTCTAGAATTATTTAATACAAAGGCGGTGAGCGCTAGAGCTTGTACTTCTAATTTAACACGAATGCCAATAGCCACTGCAATGGCTCAGTGGTAAAGAATCTGGCGCAATGCAGGAGACATGGATTCGATCTCTGGGTCAGGAAGATTCCCCTGGAGGAGGAAATGGCAACCCACTCCAGTATTCTTGCCTGGAAAACTCTATGGACAGAAGAACCTGGTGGGCTATATAGTCCATGGGGTGGCAAAGTGCTGGACATGACTGAGCATGCAAGCCAGCCACCGTGAACGCCTCCACACTCAGGGAGAAAGATGGAGACTCGCCATCCCCACAAGGAGAGATTACAACACTCAGTTTTGAGAGTCAGCAGGTTTCAGAAAGTGTCTGATAAAGAAGAATAGACCTTTCTAGACAACGAGGGGAAAGTCCACCCATATGGGAGATAAAGCCAAAGATTGGTGCCACATATTTAGACGGCACCTTTGGGTGATAAGAAAGCCCCTGCTTTAAGAGTCTTCTTTCCTTGACTTGTCCATTCAGTTGAAAAACTAGGTGGACAAAAGATAGAGAGGACAGTGGTAGTCACTCTATATGGTTACATTTGGCCAACCAGGTGTTTTTGTCCCCTGGCTGTGGAATCCAGAGTCGCAAAACACACCTCGGAGGACACTTAAGACATGAAGCACAGTTTATTACACCAGTCGGTCCAAGGGGAATCAGCTCCCAAAAAGGACCCTGATGTTTCTGAGAGGCCCTGTTTTATACCCCTCTCCCCCACATGACTGGTTACATGTTAGCAACCTCTCTGTTGTATATGATTGAGTTTTACAACAAGTAGCTGCTAGGAGAACAAACAATTAAGGTTAAAGGGTGGGGGGAACAATGATTATGCATCAAGGGGGGATGTCTCTATGGTTAATCTAACAGGGGCAGCCTGACCTCAACGACAATCTCTGTCATCTATTGGGAGGGAAGTCCATGAGACCTGGTTTTCATTAGTAATGGTTTCCTCACTCTTGGGCAGGGTTCAGGCCTAGTTCACATCCTGTCTTTAAGACGGATGACAGGCTTCAAGATGGAGTCTCTCCTGTTTTCCTCACACTGGCCCCAACGTTTCTTTACAAAAAGAGCAGTAAGTCCAAGTTGGTTGTATTTAGCACATAACCACCTCAGACCATCCTAGATAATGACAGGCAGTGTTAAGTCTAGAGGAACTGGGTTCAAGTACAAGCCGAGGAGGAAATACTTTTTATTAATACTATCATTACTGTCAAAGGGGAAAACGTGAGCCATGGTGACATCTAGTGTTCCCAACAGGAGTTTACCTGCCTGTCCACCCATTGTCCCCGTGCTGTGAGGTTAACAGGCACACTGACCCATGACATTCCTTCATTGCTAGACACTGGCAGCAATCCACACATCTAGCAGTCAGAGCAGTTATGGACTTCAGCGTAAGTGGTAGCCCAGGACAGAAACGCATGGTTGGAGGCAGGTGGCATGAATCTCAGAAGGGAAAGACCAAGAATGATAGATAAGAGTTTCTTCATTCAGAAGCAACACCATACAAATCTGGTCTCCATGTACAAGGATCACCCCAGGCTTTGGCACTTTTCTCAGAGGACAATGCCAGACATGTCTTCTCTTTATGTCAGAAGTGGGCAGGGAGCTGTTATATGTGGGAATTTTGGTAGTGCCCATGAGAGGAACCCTCCTTGAGTCCCCCACCTTATTTCAAGGAGATCACCTTGTTTATGGGTGGGGCTTCGATTAGAAAGTTTGAGGAAATACTGTGCCAGGGGCTGGCCCTTCCTACAAAGGTATAAGGATGTCAAGCCACCTGGGAGGGAGATACCATCTAAGTCTCCAATCCAAGATAGTCTCCAAGGTGGGAAGTCTTGTGGCATTCTTAGGACAATATCCATAGCATGCTAAAAGGGTCTCAGTCCTCCTTCTGAGTCTTATAACTTTAAGGCCCGAGCTGACAGAGCAGGTACAGTCAGTGTCGCATAAACCAGTGTATAGCCTGCTGCGGGTTGCTGTGTTTCATTGCTGGATGGCTTCTAATATCCAGGTTAGATTGTGAAGACCATTCTCATAAAGACCTGTCCAGAGAAATCGTCTTCACTGCCTCTTTCAGTAACAAATCAATGCTTTTTTTTTTTTTTTTTGGTTTCTCTTTTTAAAAAAAAATAATTTATTTTAATTGTAGGCTAGTTACTTTACAATATTGTTGTTTTTGCCATACATTGACATGAATCAGCCATGGGTATACATGTGTTCCCCATCCTGAATCTCCCTCCCACCTCCCTCCTCATCCCATCCCTCAGGGTCATCCCAGTGCACCAGCCCTGAGCACCCTGTCTCATGCATCGAACTTGGACTGGCGATCTATATCACATATTGTAATATACATGTTTCAGCACGATTCTCTCAAATTATCCCACCCTTGCCTTCTCCCACAGAGTCCAAAAGTCTATTCTTTACATCTGTGTCTCTTTCGCTGTCTTGCATATAGGGTCATTGTTACCATCTTTCTAAATTCCACATATATGTGTTAATATACTATATTGGCTCTTTCTACCCATCTTGCTGCCGTTGGGTTATACAGCCGATGGGAGGTTCATGAAATCTCATGGGCTTCTGACTATTCTTGTGTATCATGTCCAGTGCAATCAGTCCCTTGGTTGCTATCTATGTGAGTAGGATTTCGTACACATTTTCCAACTTGGTCAAGCCCCTAATGGTGACTGTTTGATTTGCTCTTTTACTAGCCAAGGATTGCATCAGACTGGTGGCAGTAGCAGCAAGGTTAATGTGTGTTTGTGTCCCTCTGATAAGGGTAGTATGGGTCGATATAGTCCACCTTTCATCTGATCAGTGGATCAGTGGCTCATCCAATGGAACTAAGGGTATAGCTCAGGGATCATTGCTGCAAGTTATAGTGGGGGCAGTCTCAATTCCATTTTTGTCCCTTTTAAATTAGAGAGTATAGAGACTCTTATTAGTGCCAAATATTATTAGTGCCTAGAGGCACCAATAATAGAGACTATTGGCCTCATTAGTGCCAAATGAGGTATGAAAATATGCCAATAACCTGGTAATCTACCCCCATCCAAGATTATAATTCCTTGACCAACTGTGGAATGGTCAAGTCTTCCTGTTGTTATTGTTCAGTCAATAAGTCAATGTCTGATTCTTTGCAACCCCACGGAGTGCAGCATGCCAGGCTTCCCATCCTTCACTATCTCCCAGAGTGTGCTCAAGTTCATGTCCATAGAGTTGGTGATGGTATCCAACCATCTCGTCCTCTGCTGCTCCCTTCTCCTTTTGCCATCAATCTTTCCCAGCATCAGAGTCTTTTCCAATAAGTCAACTTCTTCATCAGGTGGCCAAAGTATTGGAACTTCAACTTAAGCATCAGTCCTTTCAATAAATATTCGGAGTTGATTTACTTTAGGACTGACTGGTCTGTTCTCCTTGTTGTCCAAGGGACTCTCAAGAGTCCTCTCCAGCACCACAATTTAAAACCATCAGTTCTTCAGCACTCAGCCTTCTTTATGGTTCAACTCACACATCTATACATAACTACTGGAAAAACGATATCTTTGACTATACAGACCTTTGTCAGCAAAGTGATGTCTCCACTTATTAATATGCTCTCTCAGTCAGTTCAGTCAGTTCAGTTCAGTCGCTCAGTCATGCCCAGCTCTTTGCGACCCCATGGAGTGCAGCATGCCAAGCCTCCCTGTCCATCACTAATTCCCAGAGTTGACTCAAACTCATGTCCATTGAGCAGGTGATGCCATCCAAACATCTCATCCTCTGTCATTCCCTTCTCCTCCTGCCTTCAATCTCTCCTAGTATCAGGGTCTTTTCAAATGAGTCAGTTCTTTGCATTAGGTGGCCAAAGTATTGGAGTTTCATTTTCAACATCTGTCCTTTCAATGAACATTCAGGACTGATTTTCTTTAGCATGGACTGGTTGGATTTCCTTGCAGTCCAAGGGACTCTAAAGAGTCTTCTTCAACACCATAGTTCAAAAGCATCAATTCTTTGGCACTCAGCTTTCTTTACAGTCCAACTCTCACATTCATCCATACATGACTACTGGAAAAACCATAGCCTTGACTAGATGGACCTTTGTTGGCAAAGTAATGTCTCTGCTTTTCAATATGCTGTCTATGTTGGTCATAACTTTTCTTCCAAGGAGTAAGCTTCTTTTTATTTCACAGCTGCAGTCACCATCTGCAATGATTTTGGAGCCCCCCAAAAATTAAAGTCTGTCACTGTTTCCACTGTTTCCCCATCTATTTCCCATGAAGTGATGAGACCAGATGCCATGATCTTAGTTTTCTGAATGTTGAGTTTTAAGCCAACTCTTTTCTTTCACTTTCATCAAGAGGCTCTTTAGTTCCTCTTCAATTTCTGTCATAAGGGTGGTGTCATCTGCATACCTGAGGTTATTGATATTTCTCCCAACAATCTTGATTCCAGCTTGTGCTTCTTCCAGCCCAGCATTTCTCATGATGTACTCTGCATATAATTTAAATAAGCAGGGTGACAATATACAGTCTTGATGTATTCCTTTTCCTATTTGGAACCAGTCTGTTGTTCCATGTCCAGTTCTAACTGTTGCTTCCTGACCTGCATACAAATTTCTCAAGAGGCAGGTCAGGTGGTCTGGTATTCCCATCTCTTTCAGAATTTTCCACAGTTTATTGTGATCCACACAGTCAAAGGTTTTGGCATAGTCAATAAAGCAGAAATAAATGTTTTCTGGAACTCTCTTGCTTTTTTGATGATCCAGCAGATGTTGGCAATTTGATCTCTGGTTCCTCTGCCTTTTTTAAATCCAGCTTGAACATCTGGAAGTTCACGGTTCACGTGTTGCTGAAGCCTGGCTTGGAGAATTTTGAGCATTACTTTGCTAGCTTGTGAGATGAGTGCAATTGTGCAGTAGTTTGAGCATTCTTTGGCATTGCCTTTCTTTGGGGTTGGAATGAAAACTGACCTTTTCCAGTGCTGTGGCCACTGCTGAGTTTTTCAAATTGTCTGGTATATTGAGTGCAGCACTTTCTCAGCATCATCTTTTAGGATTTGAAGTAACTCAGCTGGAATTCCATCACCTCCACTAGCTTTGTTCATAGTGGTGCTTCCTAAGGCCCACTTGACTTCACGTTCCAGGATGTCTGGCTCTAGGTGAGTGATCACACCATCGTGATTATGTGTCGTGAAGATCTTTTTTGTACTGTTCTTCTGTGTATTTTTGCCACCTTTTCTTAATATCTTCTGCTTCTGTTAGGTCCATACGATTTCTGTCCTTTATTAAGCCCATCTTTGCATGAAATGTTCCCTTAGTATCTCTAATTTTCTTGAAGAGAGCTCTAGTCTTTCCCATTCTATTGTTTTCCTCTATTTCTTTGCACTAATCACTGAGAAAGGCTTTCTTATCTCTCCTTGCTATTCTTTGGAACTCTGCATTCAAATGGGTATATTTTCCTTTTCTCCTTTGCTTTTTGATTCTCTTCTTTTCACAGCTATTTGTAAGGCCTCCCCAGACAGCCATTTTGCTTTTTTGCATTTCTTTTCCATCGGGATGGTCTTGATCCCTGCCTCCTGTACAATGTCATGAACCTCCATTCATTGTTCATCAGGCACTCTGTCTATCAGATCTAGTCCCTTAAATCTATTTCTCACTTCCACTGTATAATCGTTAGGGATTTTATTTAGGTCATACCCGAATGGTCTAGTGGTTTTCCCTACTTTCTTCACTTTAAGTCTGAATTTGGCAATAAGGAGGTCATGATCTGAGACACAGTCAGCTCCCGGTCTTGTTTTTTGCTGACTGTATAGAGCTTCTCCATCTTTGGCTGCAAAGAATATAATCAATCTGATTTCAGTGTTGACCATCTGGTGATGTCCATGTGTAGAGTCTTCTCTTGTGTTGTTGGAAGAGGGTGTTTGCTACGACCAGTGCATTCTCTTGGCAGAACTCTGTTAGCCTTTGCCCTGCTTCATTCTGTACTCCAAGGCCAAATTTGCCTGTTACTCCAGGTGTTTCTTGACTTACTACTTTGTCATTCCAGTCCCCTATAATATATGTATATTATATATACATATGTATGTATATTATGCTGTCTAGGTCTGTCACAATATTTCTTCCAAGGAACAAGCCTCTTTTACTTTCATGGTTCAGTCACCATATGCAGTGATTTTGGAGCCCAAGAAAATAAAATCTGTCACTGTTTCTACCTTTTCCCCTTCTATTTGCCATGAAGTGATTGAACTGGATGCCATGAGCTTAGTTTTCTGAATGTTGAGTTTTAAGCCAGCTTTTCCATGCTCCTCTTTCACCTTTGTCAAAAGGCTCTTTAGTTCCTCTTTGCTTTCTGCCATAAGGGTGGTGTCACCTGCATATCTGAAGTTATTGATATTTCCCCTGGCAATCTTGAGTCCAGTTTGTGCTTCATCCAGCCTGGCGTTTTGCATGATGTACTCTGCATATAAGTTAAATAAGCAGGGTGACAATATACAGCCTTGACGTACTCCTTTCCCAATTTGGAACTTCCTTCCCAATTTGGGATTCCAATCTCCCAATTTGGAATTTGCCAATCCATTGTTCCATGTACAGTTCTAACTGTTGCTTCTTGACCTGCATATAGGTTTCACAGGAGGCAGGTAAGGTGGTCTGGTATTCCCATCTCTTTAGGAATTGTCCACAGTTTGTTGTGATCCACACATTCAAAGGCTTTCAGTTCAGTCCCTCAGTTTTGTCTGACGCTTTGTGACCCCATGGACTGCAGCATGCCAGGCCTCCCTGTCCATCACCAACTCCTGGAGTTTGCTCAGACTCATGTCCATGAGACTCATGGTGATGCCATCCAACCATCTCACCCTCTATTGTCCCCTTCTCTTCCTGCCTTCAATCTTTCCTAGAATCATGGTCTTTTCAAAGAGTCAGTTCTTCCCATCAGGTGGCCAAACTATTGGAGTTTCATTTTCAACATCAGTCCTTTCAATGAATATTCAGGACTGATTTCCTTTAGCATGGACTGATTGGATCTCCTTGCGGTTCAAGGGACTCTCAAGAGTCTTCTCCAACACCACAGTTCAAAAGCATCAATTCTTCGGTGCTCAGCTTTCTTTATAGTCCAACTCTCACATCCATACTTGACTACTGGAAAAAAAAATAGCCTTGACTAGATGAACCTTTGCTGGCAAAGTGATGTCTCTGCTTTTCAATATGCTGTCTACGTTGGTCATAGCTTTTCTTTCCAAGAAGCAAGTGTCTTTTAATTTCATGGCTACAGTCACCATCTGCAGTGATTTTGGAGCCTCCCCAAATAAAGTGTGTCACTGTTTCCATTGTTTCCCCATCTATTTGCCATGAAGTGATGGGACCAGATGCCATGATCTTAGTTTTCTGAATGTTGAGTTTTAAGCCAACTCTCTTCTTTCACTTTCATCAAGAGGCTCTTTAGTTCCTCTTCAATTTCTGCCATAAGGGTGGTGTCATCTGCATACCTGAGGCTATTGATATTTCTCCCAACAATCTTGATTCCAGCTTGTGCTTCATCCAGCTCAGCATTTCTCAGGATGTACTCTGCATATAAGCTAAATGAGCAGGGTGACAATATACAGCCTTTTCCGATTTGGAACCAGTCTGTTGTTCCAAGTATGGTTCTAACTGTTGCTTTCTGACTGCACACAGATTTCTCAGGAGCAGGTCAGGTGGTCTAGTATTTCCATCTCTTTAAGCATTTTTCAGTTTTTTTTGATCCACCCAGGCAAAGGCTTTGGCATAGTCAATGAAGCAGAAGTAGACATTTTTCTGGAACTTGCTTAATTTTTCGATGATCCAACAAATGTTGGCAATTTGATCTCTGGTTCCTCTGCCTTTTCTAAATCCAGCTTGAACATCTGAAGTTCACAGTTCACATACTATTGAAGCCTGGCTTGGAGAATTTTGAGCGTTATTTTACTAGTGTGTGAGATGAGTGCAATTGTGTGGTAGTTTGAGCATTCTTTGGCATCACCTTTCTTTGGGATTGTAATGAAAACTGATCTTTTCCAGTCCTGTGGCCGCTGCTGAGTTTCCCAAATTGTCTAGTATATTGAGTGCAGCACTTTCACAACATCATCTTTTAGGATTTGAAATAGCTCAGCTGGAATTCCATCACCTCCACTAACTTTGTTCATAGTGATGCTTCCTAAGGCCCACTTGACTTCACATTCCAGGGTGTCTGGCTCTAGGTGAGTGATCACACCATCGTGATTATCTGGGTTGTGAAGATCTTTTTTTGTATAGTTCTTCTGTGTATATGGGCTTCTCTTGTAGCTCACTCAGTAAAGAATCTGCCTTCAATGCAGGAGACCTGGGTTTGATTCCTGGGTTGGGAAGATCCCCTGGAGAAGGAAATAGCAACCCAATCCAGTATCTTTGCCTGGAAAATCTCATGGACAGAGGAGCCTGGTGGGCTGCAGTCCATGGGGTTGCAAAGAGTCAGGCACAACTGAGTGACTAACATTTACTTACTTACTCTGTGTATTCTTGCCACCTCTTTTTAATATCTTCTGCTTCTGTTAGGTCCATACCATTTCTGTCCTTTATTGTGCCCATCTTTTCATGAAATGTTCCCTTGGTATCTCTAATTTTCTTGAGGAGATCTCTAGTCTTTCCCATTCTATTGTTTTCCTCTATTTCTTTGCATTATTCACTTAAGAAAGCTTTCTTATCTCTCCTTGCTATTCGTTGGAAGCCTGTATTCAGATGGGTATATCTTTCCTTTTCTCTTTGCCTTTCACTTCTCTTCTCTTCTCAGCTATTTGTAAGGCCTCCTCAGAAAACCATTTTAACTTTTTGCATTTCTTTTTCTTGGGGATGGTCTTGATCCCTGACTCCTGTACAATGCTAAGAACCTCCATCCATAGTTCTTCAGGCACTGTGTCTGTCAGATCTAATCCCTTGAATCTGTTTGTCACTTCCACTGTATAATCATAAGGGGTTTGATTTAGGTCATGCCTGAATGGTCTAGTGGTTTTCCCTACTTTCTTCACTTTAAGTCTGAATTTGGCAATAAGGAGTTCACGAGCTGAGTCACAGTCAGCTCCCAGTCTTGTTTTTGCTGACTGTATAGAGCTTCTCCATCTTTGGCTGCAAAGAATATAATCAATCTGATTTTGGTGTTGACCATCTGGTGATGTCTATGTGTAGAGTCTTCTCTTGTGTCGTTGGAAGAGGGCGTTTGCTATGACCAGTGCGTTCTCTTGGCAAAATTGTGAGCGTTTGCCCTGCTTCATTCTGTACTCTAAGGCCAAACTTGCCCGTTACTCCAGGTATCTCGATTTCCTACTTTTGCATTCCAGTCCCCTCTGATGAAAAGGGCATCTGCTTTTTGTATTTACTTCTAGAAGGTCTTGTCAGTCTTCATAGAACCCTTCAGCTTTAGCTTCTTAAGCATTACTGGTCGGGGCATAGACTTGGATTAGTGTGATATTGAATGATTTGCCTAGGAAATGAACAGAAATCATTCTGTCATTTTTGAGATTGCACCTAAGTACTGCATTTCAGACTCTTTTGTTGACTATGAGAGCTACTCCATGTCTTCTAAGGGTTTCTTGCCCACAGTAGAAGATATAATGATCTGAGTTAAATTCACCCTTCTAGTCCATTTTAGTTCACTGATTCCTAAAATGTCAATGTTCATTCTTGCCATCTCCTGTTTGACCCACTTCCAATTTACCTTGATTCATGGGTCTAACATTCCAGGTTCCTATGCAATATTGTTCTTTACAGCATCAGATTTTACTTCCATCACCAGTCACATCCACAACTGGGTGTTGTTTTGCTTTGCCTCCATCTCTTCATTCTTTCCGGAGTTATTTCTCCACTGATCTCTAGTAGCTTAGTGGGCACCTACCAACCTGGGGAGTTCATAGTTCAGTGTCTTATATTTTGCCTTTTCATACTGTTCATGGGGTTCTCAAGGCAAGAATGCTGAAGCGGTTAGCCATTCCCTTCTCCAGTGGACCACAGTCTGTCAGAACTCTCCACCATGACCTGTCCGTCATGGGTGGCCCTACATGTTATGGCTCATAGTTTCATTGAGTTAGACAAGGCTGTGGTCCATGTGATCAGTTTGATTAGTTTTCTGTGATTGTGGTTTCCATTCTATCTGGCCTCTGATGGATAAGATAAGAGGCTTATGGAAGCTTCCTGATGTGAGAGACTGAGTGAGGGGGAAATTGGATCTTGTTCTGATGGGCGGGGCCATGCTCATCTTTAATCCAATTTTCTGTTGATGGGCAGGGCTGTGTTCCCCGCCCATCTGTTTGATCTGAGGCCCAACTATGGTGGAGTTCATGAAGATAATGGCGACTTCCTTCAAAAGGTCCAGTGCAGACACTGCCATACTCAGTGTCCCCGACTCTGCAACAGGCCACCCACGCCTCCTCCGGAGACTCCTGGACACTCCCAGGCAAGTCTGGGTCAGTCTCTTGTGGGGTCACTGCTCCTTTCTCCTGGGTCCTGGTGCACACAAGCTTTTGTTTGTGCCAGGAGTCTGTTTCCCCAGTCCTATGTACGTTCTGGTGGCTCTATGATGCGGTTAATGGTGACCTCCTCCAATAAGGCTTATGCCATATCCAGGTCTACTGCACCTAGAACCCCTGCAGCAGGCCACTGCTGACCTGTACCTCTGGAGGAGACACTCAAACACACAAAGACAGATCTGGCTCAGTTTCTGTGGGGCCTCCTGTTGTGGCACAAGGTTTTTCTTGAGCCCTTGAAATGCCTCTGGCAGGTAATTTTCTTGAAGAGATCTCTAATTTTCTTGAAGAGATCTCTAGTCTTTCCCATTCTATTGTTTTCTTCTATTTCTTTGCATTGTTCACTTAGGAAGTCTTTCTCATCTCTTCTTGCTATTCTTTGGAACTCTGTATTCAGATGCCTATATCTTTCTTTTTCTCCTTTGTCTTTTGCTTCTCTTCTTTTCTCAGCTATTTGTAAGGCCTCCTCAGATAACCATTTTGCCTTTTTACATTTCTTCTTTTTGGGGACGGTTTTGATCACAGCCTCCTGTACAATGTTACAATCCTCTGTCCATAGCTCTTCAGGAGCTGTATCAGATCAAATCTCTTGAATCTATTTGTTACTCCAGGTGTATAATCATAAGTGATTTGATTTAGGTCATACCTGAATGGCATAGTGGTTTTCCCTAGTTTTTTCAATTTATGTCTGAATTTTGCAATAGGGAATTCATGATCTGAACCACAGTCAGCTCCGTCTTCTTTTTATTGACTGTATAGAGCTTCTCCATCTTTGGCTGCAAAGAATACACTCAATCTGATTTCAGTATGGACCATCTGGTGATGTCCAGGTGTAGAGTCTTCTTTTGAAGATATGTTTTAGGAACATTTATGAGATCAACACGCAGGGAGGTCTGATCATGGCCAAAGGTGATTGGAAGTAAAGAAAGTGAGGTAATTAGAGTGGTGTGGCACCCCACTCCAGTACTCTTGCCTGGAAAATCCCATGGATGGAGGAGCCTGGTAGGCTGCAGTCCATGGGGTCGCTAAGAGTCGGACACGACTGAGCGACTTCACTTTCACTTTTCACTTTCATGCATTGGAGAAGAAAATGGCAACCCACTCCAGTGTTCTTGCCTGGAGAATCCCAGGGACGGGGGAGCCTGGTGGGCTGCCGTTTGTGGGGTTGCACAGAGTCGGACACGAGGGAAGCAACTTAGCAGCAGTAGCAGCAGCAGTCAAGCTTTATGGCTCTTCATAGGAGACATGTTCATAAGATGGCAGTGTTAGCATGTTCTGAGGGTGGAATTCTTCATCCTGTGATATTAAAACATCATCCGTCTGATGCTCATGCAGGCCCAGTTGGATAGTTGGTAGTCTCAAGTGGTCTGAACTGGCCAAGAACTGACTCCATGTTACTGAAAAACAATTTAACCAACAGTTACTACAGTGATCCAAACATCAGAGGTATTACAGATAAGGAAGCTAGTGGAAGTTTAGTTTAAAATCAACTAAAAGCAAGCAACTGAAAGTAAGCATGGCAGGTTAGGTTTGGCGGGTCATACAGGTTAGCTCTTGGTTTCATTACTAACGAAGAAGTACATCCATGCCAACGGGAACCAGATTTTTTGTTTTTTTTCCCCTTCTCCCAGGGGTCTCAGAACTTTTATTCCTCAAAAATCATTAACCATCTGCATCAGCAAAAGGCATTCTTCCAATTTTCCTATCAGATAAAGGAAAGGGTAAGAGTTGATATTGAGCTTCCCTGGCAGGGCGCATTCCTTCTGAGTAAGCTAAAGCTCAGTCATGCAGAAAAGGGAAGAGGCAGAATTGTGGGTCTTAGTCCTATGATGGAGCTGAAAACACGGAGTCAGCGTGGTCCAGCTACACAGTATCTCTTCTGAATTTTATGTAATATGCGTCACTGTGATATGTATATACCCTTTGATTCAAAAATGTATCTACTTGTGTCTTCCAGTGAAAACAAGTGAACAATCCGTAGAGTTTTCCGAAACACTGTCTTTAGGTTTAGAGCCCTCAGGTTAGAACAAATAAAATTTCCTATTTCTCCTTTAGACCGACTACTGATTCATTTTTTCTTGACAGGAGGAACGGTAGAGGACATGCGCAAACAAGGTTACAAAGTGGGCGAAGAGGGCTTACAGACTTTTCCGCCCCTCCCTCCCAGTTACCTCTTGTGGGGACCGCCACTAAGAGACTAAATCCGACCCCAATCCTCCTCCTCCCCTCAAGTTGGGCTAGGAAAGCACACGTGACCAGACCAAAAGCTGGGCGGAGGAGCACAAGCGAGGTGCGCAAGCCCTGCAGCTTTCTAAAGAGGCGCGAGCCTCTTTGGACGTCAGTGCGCAAGCGCAGCAGGCCTCGTCTAAAGGGGCGCACTCCTCCGCCGGACTCAACACGCAGGCGTGGAGGTCCACTCATCACGACCCACGCTCCGGGGTATTAGCGCGCAGGCGTCCCGCCAGGGGGCGGAACCCGAGAGAGGGACAGCGGATTTCCGGTTCCTGGAGCAACGAACGGCCGCGGCGGCGACAGCTACAGCTTCGGAGGAAGGCGAGGAGCCGCAGAGGCGGGAGCCACGGGCGGGATTCTCGCCATGGGTCCGCGGACCTAGAAAGGTGGAAGGTACCAGCCGTGAGCCGAGCTGGTGAGACGGTCAAGGGGGGTAGAAATGGAGACCGCTCAGGCGGAGAATAGGGAAGGGTTGAGGCTCAGAACGCTGACGGAGAGCAATGAAGGGCCCTCGGGCCGATGAGTGGGAGGAATGGCGGCCTCGAATATTGAAGGGAGTCTTGGGAAGATTTAGGCGGAGGACAGGGAGGACTAGGGGCTCCGAAGACTGACAGGTGGAAGTGTCGGGCTCTTGGACAAGGACGGAGAGCCATGGGGAGGATCCGAACGCTGAGGGGAGATATCGGGGCCTCTCGGGTTAAGGAGAGAGAAATAGGGGTCCAGGATGCTAAAGGGAAGAAATGAGCGGCCCTCGGGCTGATGACGGGGAGAAATGAGTTGGAATGCTGAAAGGGAGGGACGGGGGTCTCGTATGGAGGACGATGAGAAATAGGGAATCAGAAAGCCAACAGTTAGGGATGGCTTGGTCTTGGACCAAGAGGAGAGGAATGGGGTAGGGGGTTCAGATGCTGAAGGGAGAAATCAGGGTGTCTCAAGCTGATGAGAGGAACGGAGGGTGAGGACTCCAAAGGAAACTTGTTAACTGCAGAAGAGGGAAATAGGGCGGGTTCGGAGACTCGGGAAGCAATTGGGACTCAAAACACTGACAGAGCGAAAGTGAGATGCGGAGGCGTTCGGAGTAGGGTACCGAGGGAATGAGGGGCTGTTCAGGTCAAGCTTGCAGAGGAGCTGAGGGTTCTTTGGCAGAGGACTCGGGGAATGGAGGCAGTAATACTGAGGTAGAAGGATAAGAGGACAGCAGACAGGAAAGGAATGGGAGGGTTAAAAGACTAACAGAAATTAGTGACTCTTGGGTCAAGGAAGGGAATGAATGGGAGGTTAGAGTACTGAGGTAGCCAAGTCCTGTGGGGGCCTCTCGCGCTAGAGATGGGAGGAATGCGGTCTCTCTGGCTGAGGTTAGGGAGGAACTGGGGATTAGGACGGTGAGAGTGAGGAATGCGTTGAGGATGGGGACCCTTGGGTTGAGGATGGGGCTGCCAGATCAAGAAGCCGGGCGGATGACAAGCTCCTGGGCCCAGGACAGGGAAGAACGAAGTGGGAATGGGGCTTTACTCTTCCTTATGTTGGCCAGTTGCTTGTGGCAGGTCCTAGGTCTTAAACAAGCATGAATAGAAACACAGGTTTGTGTGGCCTGGGGCACAACATGTCCCTTTCTAACGCCTCAGTTTTTCCCACTGCCCCTTCTGTGTTGCAGGCCTCTGCTTCTTCCGTGGTCCCCATGGCTGAGGACTGGCTGGACTGCCCAGCCCTGGGCCCTGGCTGGAAGCGCCGTGAGGTTTTTCGCAAGTCAGGTGCCACCTGTGGACGCTCAGACACCTACTACCAGAGGTACTGGGTGGGTTGTGGACAGAGGGGTTAGGGCTGAACCTGGTTAGGCAGGGTGAAATCAGGGGTGTGTGATTAGATTTATGGGTATGCATGTACAGTTGATCCTTATTATCTGCAGGTTCTATATTTGAAGATTTGGTTACTCACTAAGATTTGTTGTTTGTACCCCTGAAGTCATACTCACTGTGTTTTCATGATCATTTGTGGATATGCACAGAGCGGCAAGAAATAGGTCGCCTGATGCGTGTGTTCCCAGCCAAGATTGAATGAAGATTTCTTATATTAGCTCTTAAGCTGTAAACAAGTATCCTTATTGAGGACTACTTAGTGTTCTGTTTTTTGCACTTTTTAATGGTGATTTTGCTTTGTAGAGTTGCCCCCGAGTGTAGTGTTGAAGTGCTGTCCAGTGAGCTAAGTGCAGGAAGTCTGTTTTGTGCCATATGGAGAAAATGCATGTTAAATAAGCTTTGTTCAGGCATGAGTCGCAGTGCTGTTGACTGTGAGTTCAATGTTAATGAATCAAAAAGGCAGTATATCTAGAAAAAAGGAAATTAGCCAATTAGTATGTAAGGCTGCTCCAGGAAGTGCTAAAGTAACGTCTGTAGTACATGATGAAGCTAAGGAAAAGGTGGAAAAGTGGCTAAATCTGTGGATCCATGAGGTGGTGACCAGAGTTTAGTGGACAGTGTGGTGAAGCTGAAAGCAAAGGACATCGGCTGTCATGTTCCTAGGGTTACGGAAACAGTAAGCCTGTTTCAGCTGGTGCTGGCTAGCTCACATGTTTCCAAAGGTGATACTTTGTGAAAAGTGTTAAACTTGCAGGTGAGGCAGGTTCTGCAGATGAAAGAGTCCATGGAAGAAGTTTAAAAAACACCTGATAGGTGCAGTACAGGAAAAGGGTTTTGAAGAAGAGTAGGTTTTCAGTGCTGATGAGGCTGGCTTGGTTTACAAGGACATTGACAAAGGAACCTGTATAACACAGATGGCTTCCAAAACTGCTATTGTTAAATCGTTCAAAGACCATGCAGTTAATTATTTGTAAGAGGACTATATTAAACAAGGTGTCTTTAAACAGAAACACACATAAAACAGGGTAATATACTGATTGGTTGACAAAAATGTGACCAGAGGCTTACAGGAACCTAACCTGTAGTTCCCCTAGGAGCAGTGATTCTGTACTCACTAATTCAGTGTTCAAAGTGACTTTATAGAACAGAATTACTGTGAATAATGAGAATTGACTATAAATACATGAAAATATGTGTTTATAAAAAAGTTACGTTTAAGGATTTGAGGTCTTTTAGAATATGTTAGTCATGTAGTTATTAAATTTTCTTAACTTTTTTGTGTGTAAGTTGCTCTTTGCTTAAATTGTAACTAGAATTATATTTATTTATATGCTTATAAATAATATTTTTATGTCTATATTGTACATTTATTCATGTATTTACAGTTTTTATAAAACTTTCAAAATGAGTGCAGTGATTGAGAATAGAAGAGGCCAGAGGTTTTACCCAAATTAGGGCAAGATAACAAGTGAGTGTGTTTCAGTTTGGGGGGTACCAGTAGGAGATAAGGGACCCCTATCTCCCTGACCGACAGTTTATTACTCACCGCATCAGCAGTATCTGTATGTCATCATTCTTGTGCCAGTTCCCCAAATGCCGATTCCCACAGGGCGACGTGAAGAGGGCTACTTAATTAGCATCTGCACATGCACTGTTGTGGGAAAGGAACTCCGAGCTTAAGGAATCCAATCTTTAATAATGTTAGGACAGTAAGGATGCCTTCCTTGCTCTGGAAGAACACCCTATCTCTTATCTTCCAAGGCTGATGCTGTACACACATCCTTGAAAAGATAGCTCCTTGCAAAGGGTAGTCAGTGCCTCTCTTGTAAGACATGCAAAAATGTGAGTGACCTGTGGAGTATTGTCTTCCAACATCAGTGACTTACGCTTTGTTTTGTATGTAGTTGCATTTATTTGTTTATACGTGTATTTGTATGTATATTGTCTGTACACATACACTTGACCCTTGAACCATGTAGGGATTAGGGAAGCCAATTCCCTGTGCAGTCAAAACTACACATATAACTTTTGACTCCTTAAAAGCTTAACAACTAATAGCCTACTGTTGATTGGAAGCCTTATCAATAACAAATCATTGGTTAACACATACTTTGTATGGTGTATGTATTATATACTGTATTCTTGCGGGAAAATAAGCTAGAGAAGAGATTAAAGAAAATCACGTGGGAGTTCCTTGGTTGCCTAGTGGTTAGGATTCCAGGCTTTCACTGCCATGGCCCAGGTTCAGTGCTTGTTTGGGGAACTGAGATCCCATAGACTGAGTGGTGCAGCCCAAAAAGGAGAAAATCATAAGGAAGAAAAAGTTCATTCACAGCACTGTACAGTATTTAGCAATACATTAAATTTACATCATCTGTTTACAGGATAAGTTGTCTGACTGTCAAGGCCCTACATTAATACTATCTTATATGACACAAGGCATTGTAGATCTTATACATATTACTAATACCAGATATCAAAAATGAAAACATAATACAAAAAATTTATGTTTATTTACAGGTATAACAATTCATGCATTGATAACTGAGAAGGAGCAATATTTCTGCTTTCTGGTAGCCTAGCCTGTACACTAATGAATAAATTGTTATAAAGTTTTTATGGCATACAATATTATAATCATATTCATGATACAATGTTGTTACATTGGTACATTTTTGGGTTTTTTCAAGGCACTTACCTGTGATGATAGGCAGTTTCTTTAATTAACCAGGGAGCGAGGCATACTGTATGGTAATGTAATTCTTTGACGGCATAGTTATAAAACAGTAAGAAAACTAACACGTTATTAATTTTATGTTAAATACCATTTACCTATAAATGTCTGAATAAAGATAGGCTATCCATTTTGAGTCTTGCATAGAGGAATACTTGGGCCATGATGATGATGGTGACACAGAAATGTCTCATACAGTTCTTTTGTTTTGGTTGCGCTGGGTCTTGGTTGCTGCTCGGGGGCTTTTTCTAGTTGTGGCAAGTGAGGGCCGCTCTTTGTTGCTGGTGTGGACTTCTCATCGTGGTGGCTTCTCTTGTTGCAGAGCACAGGCTGTAGGTGCCTGGGCTTCAGTGGTTGCAACGCACGGGCTTAGTTGCCCCACGGCATGTGGAATTTTTTGGACAAGGAATCAAAACCCATGTCCCCTGCATTGGCAGGCAGGTTCTTAACCACTAGACTACCAGGGAAATTCTCATACAGTTCTTGCCTTACAATTGTTAGATTTTCACACAAAGACACCCACAAATGTAGATAAGTATTAACTGTACGGCCTGTTATTATTTACTATTTATTAAGTGGAAGTGGATCATCACAAAGGTTTTCATCTTTGTCGTCTTCATGTTGAGTAGGCTGAGGAGGAAGAGAAAGGGGGTTTCATCTTACTGAGGGGTGGCAGAGGCAAAAGGAGAAGGTAGGGGAGGCAGGAGGAGGCAGGAGGGGCAGAAACACTTGGTGTGACTTTATAGAAATGCACTGTAATTTCTCTCTGACTTTTTTGCTTTCTCAGTTCTCCAAAAATGTTTCTACATTGTCTCAATCTTTCTTCCTCTGTTTGCTTTAATTTTAGTGGCCATGTCATATAAAATTAAAAGTGGTCTTGAATATCAGAACCCTTCTGCTAGATTGTCTAATATCAGTTTTTCTCTGGCACTCTTCCTTCATCTTCCTCATTATCTGGTACTGGTTCAGCAGCAGTCATCTCCATCAAGTTGTCTTGTGTTAATTCCTCTGGTGTGGTGTCTGTTAGCTCAAGTCCAAGATCGATGTCTTGAAACTCTTCATCCCCTCCCTGACTTTTGCCGTATCCACAATCTCTTTCATGATTTCCTTGATTGACTTGGCTGTAAATTCTGGGAAGTCATGCACAACATCTGGACACAGTTTTCTCTAGTAGGGAGTTATTGTTTTGCACTTGATGACTTTCACACTCTTTTCTATAACGATGATGGTATCTTCAATGGTTTTTCCAGACTACTAGGATGTTCTGTCTATGAAGATTCTCTTCGATAGTGTTGTCAGTTCTTTCCATAGAATTCTGCGAGTAAGGAGCCATAAAGGTCCTTTATGACCCTCTGATCTATAGGCTGAATTAGAGACATTGTGTTTGGGGGCAAACAAACCACTTCGACACCTGCTGTTGAATTCATGGGGTTCTGGGTGGGCAGGGCATTGCCCAATATCAAAAGAACTTTTAAAACTGTCCCTTAACTGGTGAGGTACTTCCTGACTTCCTAACAGAGCATCAGTGGAACCATTAAAAAAAAAAAAAATGGTTCTCACTGTCAAGACCTTCTTGTACAACCAAAACACTGGCAGCTGGTGTTTATCTTCCTTCAAGGCTTGAGGGTTAGCAGCTTTATTAATAACGGCAGTCCTGATCATAAACCTGACTGCATTTCCACAAAACAATAGAGTTAGTTTATCCCTTCCTGCCTTAAATCCTGGTGCTCACTTCTCTTTCTTACTAATAAATGTCCTTTGCACCTTTTTTTTTTTTTTTACTTTTCAGAATAGGGTACTTTCATCTCCATTAAAAATTTGTTCAGTTGTTCAGGCAGAGAGCCTTTCTCCTCAGTGATTTTCTTAGTGGCGTCTGGGAACTTGTCTGCTGCTTCCTGGTTGGTAGAAGCCGCTTTTTCTGTTGTCTTGACATTTGTAAAGCCAAACCATCCTTTGCTGGTATTGAATTCCCCAGCTTTAGAGCCTTCACCTTGCTTTTGCTTTAAGTCGTCATATAATGACTTGACTTTTTCTCAAATCTTGTTATAACTTATAGATATGACTTTCTTATAGCCATCATGCATCCACATAAAAGCTGCATTTTCAGTACAAGATAAAAACATATTTTGCAAAAAGTACAAGGTTTTCGAGCTGCTGGCATAGTTGCAGCAACAGTTTCTGAATTTCCTTTGTTTTTTTTTCCTTTCTTTTTTTTAAAAATAATAGTCCATACAGTGGGTGGCTTCCCTGGTGGCTCAGATGGTAAAGAATCTGCCTGCAATGCAGGAGACCCAGGTTCGATCCCTGGGTCGGGAAGATCCCCTGGAGAAGGAAATGGCAACCCACTCCAGTATTCTTGCCCAGAGAATTCCATGGACAGGAGAGCCTTGTGGGCTGTAGTCCATGGGGTTGTAAAGAGTCAGACACAACTGAGTGACACTTCCACTTTCACTTTATATTGGATTCATTAATCTTGAATTGTTGGTAACCACAGCTGCAGACCTCAATCTACGGTACATGTCAAGCTATTCAGCTTTTTCCTGTAATGTTATGACTTTTCTCTGCTTCTTGGGAGCACTTGCAGTATCACCAGTGACACTTTGTTATGGGTCCCAAGGTGTTATTAAAAGCTTACAGTAGTGCACTAAATACAATGAAAATGACATGAGAAAAACCACTGCAAGGGGTCACTTTCTACTGTGATGCTCAATTTTATGGAGAAACAAACTGCTCACAGAGATGATTCGCCTTCCATGGCATTGAAAGTAAATACTTGCAACACCTGAGTTCACTGCAGCAGCAACAGGAGGTGGCTGTGAGATGATTATAGTAGTATGATACATGCTACAGTTAATTTTGTGCAGTTATGATGTAATACTGCATCTTTACTTTTGTTTACGTTTCTCTTGACTGCAAATGGTGCCACATACGATCTTAAGTATTTGTGCACATGTTTTGGTAAATTTTAACTTTTTATGATAGATTTCATGTATATATCTTATGGTGGTAAATGATAAAATAGATTAGTATCTACATATATTTTATGCATTCATGACACACCTTTTTCTTAATTTTTTCAATATCTCTAGGCTATATAATTCATTGAATTAAGTAGTCACAAATCTCCAAAAAATTTTTCAATATATTTATTGAAAAAAATTCATGTGTAAGTGGACCTATGCAGTTTATACATGTGTTGTTCAAGAGCCTGCTATATTTAAAACACGTTTTTTTCTTGTATGGATTTTGTTTGTGTACATAGTATGAAATGCTAATACATGTATGTTATTTAATTAATTTGTGTTGCTATTTGTATTTCCTTTCACTTATATGGAATGCCAGTAGTAGCACACATTATAAATCTGTGCATATCCATTTGCATTTATATTATTTATTAATCTTTGTCTACACGCTGGCATTTATACACCTTTTATATTCCTGCTGTTTGGAGTTATTTGGGGTAGTTTCTTGGTTGGGGTTCATAGGTTGATCCCAGGCTGCTTCCTGTATCCCACCAGCTCTCCAGGCCTGTTCACCAGCCCTATGGGAGGGTTGTGTGGGTGGAGTGGCAGTGGCTCCAGCTAGGTACCAACCTGTCCTGGTCCATCCCCAGCCCCACAGGAGACAGGATCCGAAGCAAAGTTGAGCTGACCCGATACCTGGGCCCTGCATGTGATCTCACCCTCTTCGACTTCAAACAAGGCGTCCTCTGCTATCCATCCCCCAAGGTACTGTACGGTGTAGAATACTTGGGCACGGGCGCTGAGCCTCCTGACACTCGCCCACTGGTCTTCTGCCCTTGCTCTTGTCTCCAGGCCCAATCCTTGGCCATCACCAGCAGGAAGCGGAAGAAGCCTTCGAAGCCAGCCAAGGCTCGGAAGTGTCAGGTTGGACCTCAGAAGAGTGAGGTCAGGAAGGAGGCACCAAGGGATGACACCAAGGCTGACACTGACACAGTCCCAGCTTCGCTTCCTGCCCCTGGGTGAGTGTTGAGCTAGAGTCAAGTCCGTGAGGGTTCTGGTTGGGGGTACACTCAGGGCCCCACACCCATGTTTCCCATCCTAGGTGCTGTGAGAACTGTGGAATCAGCTTTTCAGGAGATGGTACCCGAAGGCAGCGGCTCAAGACTTTGTGCAAGGACTGCCGAGGTGAGTGGCCCCTGGGGCACTGGGAGGTAGAGCTGGAGCAGCCTCGGTGTCAGGCTGGCATACAGATATCTGGCTGGGGGCTTAGTGGTAGATGACAGAGCAGAGGGAGTCGTGAGGTCAGATACCTGATGCTCCTTTAACATTTCTGTCTCCCTCCCTGCAGCACAGAGGATCGCTTTCAATCGGGAGCAGAGGATGTTTAAGGTAAGCACAGCCTACTTCCTCCTCACAAGTGTGTGGTGGGAGCAGGATGTGATGGGGGCTGGTCAGAGTCTGAAGGAACAGTGATGGATCCACTGGATGTCAGGGTCATTTTGTAGGGAGCTGGCTGCAGGCAGTCGACAGTAATGGAAGTTAATCAGTAGACACTGTGATAAGGGTCACAGGGGAGAGTAGACGTTGTTTATGGCCTCAGTGATGGTGGCTAATCACTAGTTACCAGACAGTGATGAGGCAGACGGGGGACCAGCAGACGTGGTGATAGGGGCCAATGTGGGGTCAGCAGACACGTGAGGGGCAGTGCTCCTGGAGCCACTCCGCTTGGACCCGTGACCTTGCCCCACCCATTCCTGGCAGCGTGTGGGCTGCGGGGAGTGCACGGCCTGCCAGGTAAAGGAAGACTGTGGGGCCTGCTCCACCTGCCTCCTGCAGTTGCCCCATGATGTGGCCTCGGGGCTGTTCTGCAAGTGTGAGCGAAGACGGTGCCTCCGCATTGTGGAAAGGGTGAGTCAGGCAGCTGGGGTGGGCCCAAGGCTCACCCGTGCTCCTGGCCCTCAGCCCTGGCCCCACGCTTCACACCTCCGGCCCCCACAGAGCCGAGGGTGTGGAGTGTGCCGGGGCTGTCAGACCCGAGAGGACTGTGGCCGCTGTCGAGTCTGCCTTCGCCCTCCGCGCCCCGGTCTCCGGCGCCAGTGGAAGTGCGTCCAGCGGCGCTGCCTCCGGGTAAGTCAGAGTGGAGCGGCCAGTGGGGGCTGTGCAGTGGGGGGCTGGGGCAGCGCTTACACTGTGGTTGAAGCTGCTGCTGCTTCCGTCTTTCCACCTGGCCTTGCCCACCTCATGTCTTCTTTTCTCCCCCACCTCACACTCACCGCTCTGGCTTCACCTACCTGCCCTTGTCTGCCAGCACCTTGCTCACCGCCTCCGTCGCCACCATCAGCGATGTCAACGACGCCCTCCCCTGGCTGTGGCTCCCCCTGCTGTGAGTGCCCCAGCCCATACTCTGCCTGCCTGTCCCCCTGGCATGCTTTCTGCACACCTGAGGGGAGGGCGGTGGTCTGTGTCTGCCTGGTGCCGCCAAGCCTAAACTTGCCTTCTGCCTTTCTCTCAGGGTAAACACGGCCGCCGCAGAGGAGGCTGCGACTCCAAGGTGGTGCCCCGGCGGCGTCCACCCCGAGCCCAGTCACCGCCTCCACCTCCCCCACCGCAGCCTCCAGAGTCTCCGGAGCTGGTGAGGCCCTGGTGGGCAGGGGGACGGCACAACCGTAACCTCACCAGCTACCTGCCCTGACCCCACCCCATTTGCCTCTGCAGCACCCCAGAGCCCTGGCCCCCTCGCCACCTGCTGAATTCATCTATTACTGTGTAGACGAGGACGAGCTAGTGAGTGGCCTCACCCTACCTGAATAGACTCTCCCAGGGCGCTTGGTTAACCCAAAGAAGCAGATGCTGCAATGGGCCTAATAGGGGAGTAGTAAAGTACAGTGATGGATACTAGTACGGGCTGAGCAGACAGTGGGGTAGGAACTAATATGGGACCCCCAGGTGCAGTGACAGGACCTGGTGTCAGATGAACCAACGCTCTGATGGGGCTCACAGAGGAAAAGCTGGCACAGTGCCCAAAGTCCGCATAGGATGAGCGGGCGCAGCGATGGGAGCTAATGGGCGTCTGCAAAATTCTGCTGGAGGCGGGGGTCAGAGACGTTATCTTGGTAGCTAGTGGGGGACCAGCAGATAGAATGATGGATACTGTATTGAAGCAGCCACCGTGCTCATGGTATCAAGGACCTTCCAGGACAGTGATACCGCCTGGCGCTGGACTCGCAGACGGGAGGTGTGACTAGTGGGAGCCAGTTCCCTCCAGTGGGGCTGGTGGACGAGCAACAGGAGCAGCGTTGTCACTATCCTAGTGACAGCCCCGCACCTCCTGTTCCCAGCAGCCTTACACAAACCGTCGGCAGAACCGCAAGTGTGGGACCTGTGCAGCCTGCCTGCGGCGGATGGACTGTGGCCACTGCGACTTCTGCTGTGACAAGCCCAAGTTTGGGGGCAGCAACCAGAAGCGCCAGAAGTGTCGCTGGCGCCAGTGCCTGCAGTTTGCTATGGTGGGTGTAGCAGGAAGGGTCTGGTGGGTGGGAGGAATAGTGCCAGTCTCCCCCTCATGCCCCCTGCCACTTTATGCCTGGGAGGGGCGGGCAGACCTCTAGTGGGTCCTGCAGCCTCAGAGTGGTCGGTGGGGCGGTGGGTTTGCCACCAATTAGCAGACGTTATGCTGGGATAAATGAGGAAACTAGGAGGTACTGTCATTGCTGATAGGAGACTCACAGCCTGTGTGATGAGCGGCTCGTCCATAAGGAGATTCCGTGCTGGAACTGACGGGGTTGGGCGCATCAATCAGAGCAGGGTAGTATTGTACCTGGTGGCCATAACGTGCCACCTCTCCTCACAGAAGCGGCTGCTGCCAAGTGTCTGGGCAGGGTCCGAAGATGGGGCATCGCCGCCCCCAGCTCACCCTCGTCGAAAGAGGCCTGGCTCTACTCGAAGGCCCCATCTGGGTCAGACCCTGAAGCCTCCCTTGGCCACACCCGCAGCTCAACCAGACCGAGCCCAGACTCCAGTGAAGGAGGAAGCAGGCAGTGGCTTTGTGCTGCCCCCACCTGGCACTGACCTTGTGTTCTTACGGGAGGGTGCAAGCAGTCCCGTGCAGGTGCCTGGCCCAGCCCCGGCTTCCACAGAAACTCGGTTGCAGGTGAGGGTCCCGCCTTATCCTGCCCTTCCTAACCCCACCCAGCCTCGTGCAGGGAAGCTGGGACCAAGTCTGCTGCCATCCTCCTCCACACAGGAGGCCCAGTGCCCTGGCCTGAGTTGGGTTGTGGCCTTACCCCAGGTGAAGCAAGAGAAGGCGGATGCCCAGGAAGACTGGACACCTGGCACAGCCATCCTGACTTCTCCTGTATTGCTGCCTGGCTGCCCCAGCAAGGTGGGGGTCAGTGATGGGTGGTCTGTGAGCAGAGTGATGGGGAGCCATGATGGTGGTTCTTTGAACACAGTAATAGGTGTGCTGATGACAGCCTCTCACAGAATTATCCCGCCTGTCTGACAGATGCCTCACCCTCCCCAGGCAACTAGTTTGGCCTGCTTTGCCGCCCACTTAACAGAAAAATGGAAATCTGTGAGGAATGGGAAAGGTCTGTAGACAGTGATGGTTTTTCTGTGCTCAGGTGTGACGGAGTGTCAGCACAGGGACAGGTTGGCTGGTAGGGACACTTTCCTCAGGCCAGCCCTGCCCTTCTGACAGCTGCCAATTTCCCGCCTCTCCCAGGCAGTAGACCCAGGCCTGCCAGCAGTGAAGCAAGAGCCACCTGACCCTGAGGAGGACAAGGACGACAACAAGGCTGACTCCACCTCTGACTTGCCCCCAGAGGAGGAGGCAGGAGGGGCTGGCACGCCCGTGGTCAGTGCTGGGGGACGCCCCACTCTGTCCTGACCCTGCTCTAGGCCCACCAGTCATATTGACCCTGATGTTAATTCTTCCCCAGATCACGGAGATTTTCAGCCTGGGTGGAACCCGCCTCCGGGACACAGCAGTCTGGTTGCCAAGGTGTGCCCCGCACTGTGAGGGGTCGGGATGGCGGAGGGAGGGGTTCTGGCCAGATGTGGGCCCTGAGTCGTGAGAGCAGCCAGCATTTTGGCATGGCGTAGTGGGAGGTAAAGGCCCAGTACGACTGCTCTGGTCACCATCAGTGATGGAGTATGTGCAGGACCTTAGAAATTTCTCCTGAGGTCTGGGCCAGGGCCCTCCTTGAGGAGGGTTACAGGAGGTGATGGTGGGAGAGGTGATGGTGCCCTGTGATAAGATTGGAAAGAAAAGGGAAGATAAGGAAAGCTTTTCCCCCGTATTCTTAAGAAAATCCACAGGGGTCAGTCTTAGAAGTTTTTATTCAGAGAATCATCATTTGGGGTCTTGAAGGCCTGTGGAGTTTCCAAGAGATGAATGGATGGGCTGGTCAGTGGGGGGTAGTCAGGAGATCTGGTCCTGAGATGGCTTTGTGATTGGGGCCCACACACAACTGAAGTATCCTCAGTGGAAGGAATCAGGCTGTGTTTCTTGAGATTTTCTGGAGCCTGTTGAGGTCATTAACTGTTTCAGCTGCTGCACAGAACTGTCCTACAGGTGTGGCAGTGGAAGGAAGGATAGGGAGGTGGGAGGACTGTAGGACTGGGCTGGTGGGAGGAGGTCAGGGGAACGCTGCCTCCTGCAGGACTGCTGAGAGCCCTGACCAGAGCCAGACAGGCAGCGTAAACTGTTGACCTGAACCCCTGGATTCCTTTGTCCTGCAGACTAGTGTCTGCAGGCCAGAAACTGCTCCACCTGTACTTGGGCGAGTACTGAGGTACTGATTGAGGGCCTGCTGGGCACACTGGTGAATCAGTGACCTTGGGAGGCTTATCTTTCGGGAGACATAGGATTCCTGCCTTCAGGGAGCTTATAATCCAAGTGGTGAAGCTGTTTCCCCTATGCATGAAATCATTACATATTAACAGAAAAGTAATGATGTGCTATGTTGTCTGCAATGGAAGATTGTAGAAGAGAGGGAAGGGATAATTAAGGGGAAATGGAAGAGTAGGAAATGGTTTTGTGATGCTTCATTTTGCACATAGGGAACCTGATTCAACATACAGACCTGCTCCCTCTTCTCTAGGTCCAAGGACCTTAAAAAACCTGGAGGTAGAAAGCAGTAGACTGGAGGCTTCTACAGACTGTAGGACTCAAGGTGATATTTACAGACCGACTTTATCAGAGACAACACTGATCTGCTCAGAGGCTGGACCATAGATGGATTGCCAGGGCTTGTGTGGGAGTCAGGAACTGGGAAAACCTACCACCAAACCAGAGGAGCAGGCCTGTTCAGTACTCTGAGCTTATAGAGGAAATAAGCAGAAAAGGAAGACAAAGAGTAGAAAGTTTGTGCATCTCCTCCAACCAGTGCAAACCCCAGGAGCCTGAGTGTCATAAGAAGTGTGGATATTAAAGATGGGGGAGCTGGGATGGGAGAGCCGACGTGATTAAAGCCACCTTCGGCCTAAACAAGCCATCATCATAAATAATTCTAAATGGATTTGGATGAGACCTGGTAGTGTCTCTAAACATTTCCTCAGGGAGACAGCAGTTCGGAATGTATTGGGAATGGAATGTGAATAAATGAGGAAAGGAACTGCTATTCGTTGAGTTCCTCCCATGGACCTGGTTTAATCCTCAAAAACATCTTTTTAGAACGGCTTGATTGTGCCCATTTTTGCAGAAGGGAAAATGAGATTCAGAGAAACTAAATAACCTGTCCAGTGTCGAACAGCTAGTATCAGTAGAGCCTAGGATCAAGATCAAGCCCAGGTTGTAAAAGCCTTGTTTTTAAGTTAAGCCACTAAACTGTTAACTGTAACCTATATCCAGTAGTGTGTAATAGTGTCATATTAACAAGTTTCCAGTGACCTTACAAAGCTGGATTCTTCTAAGCATAATAAACCCCGTACAAAGCTGCTGCCCCTAGGGTGGCATAGGAAACACCAAGACAGGGTGGATTGTGCCACCTTGTCAAAGCACGCATGCCTCCTGAGACTGGGTTATTCCCAGGCCTTGGGTGCCACATAGGATTCCTCAAACCGAAAAGGGCGTCTTTCCCCACGGCTGATACTTACCATCACTCCCTACCCTCAGCCAAAGCAGTCTTCAGAATGAAAGCTCCTGGCCTGGCTCATGTTTCCTCAAAACTTGCCTCCCCTGTCCCTTGATGACCTTTGTACTTGGTTTCTACTCTCAGCCCCTGTCTTCTAGAAGTCTGAGCTCCTGCTTCAAGTCCCACCTAAGGGCCAGTCTTGGCTCAGCCCTGCCTCACTTTCCAGTTTTTCATAAAGTGCCAAAAAATGACATGTGTGATTCATTACTTAGCTTTACTGGGCTGGGACTGAGTGCCGGCCTCCTAAATTTTGTAGCCTATGTGCCTCTCTTGCTTACTGTAGTCCCAGCCTTGCAGCTTTAGATATTCAGAGGTAGATTAAGCATTTCTCTACTTTAACTCATTGTATAGCCCTCTGCCATCCTTCTCTGCTCCTTCCTTTGCCTTACCCTACTTATTTCAGCCAGAGTCAAGACTGGATAATTTTCTCATACTGTTTTGCTCCCTCCCAGGATCCAACCACCCAATTCTCATATTCTGGTGGTATTTTGACAGTGGTGCCCTAAATGAAATTTGAGAATAGCATTCTGACTCATGAGATAAGTCTGGTTACTGTGTGTGTCAAGATACAATCAGAAAAGCAGCACTACTAATATAAAGATTTTATATATGTGTGTAATGTATATATAAATATGTATATTATCTTAAGGGATTTATTGTAGGTGATTTGATCTTATGCAATTGTGGGAGCTGGTTGAACAGTCTGTATAAGGCTGTTGTCTTTGCATCTAATGCTGGAGCTTGAAGTCTGCAGGGCAGGCAATCGGGAAGGGAAGATGGATGTAAAAAGTGGGAGACGGAGGACACACTGGCGCCCATGAGCACGAGCTGGAAACCACAAGGATGGCCTGGAAGCCATGTCAGCCTCTCACCACCTCCAACTTCGGTGACGTGGGTGTCCTGCAGAAGAAGCTGGTGCCCTTCATCACAGAGTTAAATATGCATCTGGTCCAAGAATTAGAAAAGCTGAAGGAAGATCCTGGGGAAGGTGGAGCAGCTGCAGGCCTGGCCGCAGACCTGACTGTTGCCCATACCAACGAGGTGAGCCAGCAGATGAGTGACGTGTGAACTGCAACAGTGCCTGGTGCTCCTGCACCAGCCTTCTGAGCGTGCTGCTGCCGCGCATCTGCCCTCCAGTTACCACGCAGAATCTCTCGTGGCCTGTCCTAACTGGAAGCATGCCAGGAAGGGGATACTGGGAAACGTAGCCTAGTCACGGTGACATGTTACAAAGCCATCCCGCCATGAATCAGTTCCTAAGGGTCTCACAACTCACCTGAGGATAACTTGGTAAAGCTGCGTTGCTGAAAATGCAAAGCTGAAGACCATTTCATGGTGACCCCAGCAAGTACAGAAATTCTGTCAAGCCCATCCAGAAAAAAACTTGCTGGTCTCGGCTATTTTTGTGTCATTCATTCAGGTATCGAGAACCTGACCCATGGTAGGCACTGTACTTAATACTGAGATTCAGGAATGAAAAAGATATAGTTCATGCAGTTATTAAATACATCAATATGTATTTACAAATGGTGAATGAATTTCCAACTTTATCGTGGAATTTAATGGTGAAAATACAGAATTCAGGAAACTGTTGGGAGGACAGCCCTTGCGTGACCTTGTTGGGGTACAATAGGCATTGGAAATAATATAGTTTATGCTGTTCTATTTTAAAATTATTTTTAAATGATTTTTATTGTCCCGTTTACTGATTTATATATATTTAGTGTTTTGGGGGGGAGTATCTTAATGGTGCTTAAGTGTTGATAGACTGCCTCTGAGAAACTGGTATAGAAAGCGGGTGGCAAGATCAAAGTCAAGTTCTGTTCAAGGATCTTGGGTGAATCAATTCTCCTAGACCCCCCTGGAGGTTGAGACTTGGCTGTCATGCCAGGGCCGGTCCCGCCACCCTCCGAATACGCTCACCAGGGGGCGCTGGCCCCCGGACCCTGGTCCTCCGGCCAGGGCTGGACAGACGCTGCCCCTCAACTCCCTGTCCCTGGGGCGTGGCCTCCCTTGGGCCGAGGCGGTCCAGAATCAGCGCAGAGGGAAGCCGACTCCCCTCTTCACAGTGGCTCCGCGGGCGAAACCGAAGCGGGATTAAATTACGGGACACGCCCGGGGTGAGGGCGCAGCGCGAAGAGCTCAGGACCGACGCCGGGACGTTCTACGGCCGCCGGGTGTCGCCGAGAGTCCGCTTCCCATGTCGCTGAAAATTCACGTTGACGGGACCCTCCAGGCTGTGGACCTCGGAGGTTCCCAACGGGGGCCCGAGAATCTGGCTTTTACCAAACCCCGCCCCTAGGCCGAGGGCGTCACCGCCCTTCTGAGGGTGTGGTGTCACCAGAGCAGACCAGCCAGCGGGCCAGGCACCCGTGGGAATCGAAGATCCAGCAACCAGCCTTCAGGACCCCATCCAGGGAGCGGAAACGATCGTCTAATTTCTTTTCTTTCTTTTGTTTCAGGCTACGTAAACTCTTAGCAGTAAATGAAAATGAGTATTTTACCGAACTGCAATTGAAAGAAGAAGCATTATAGGAGATAAAAGACAAAATGAGAGAGAATTATTAAAAGAAATTTCAAAAGAGAAGAGACGTTATTTTGTGGCTGAAAGGCTGAACGAACAATTCAGGAAATGGAGTCCAAACCTAGAAACATGCCGCATGCAAAATCCGAAGTGGGCGGATTACAAATGATTAGGGAATGCTGATTTATAGTAAATTGCGGTCTTAAATTGGGATACGCAGTACTAGTTGTGCTTTTATTACACGTCAGTGACCTACTAGGTGCTGATTTTTTCCTGTTAAAGTTCCATGTTCGTTCCCATTTCAGGAAGAGTACCAAAGTGTCATTTGACTTTTAGGTATTACCTACTACTTTTTGTAGCTCAGCTGGTAAAGATTCCACGTGCAATGCGGAAAACCTGGGTTCGATCCGTGGGTTGGGAAAATCCCCTGGAGAAGGGAAAGGCTACCCACTTTAGTATTCTGGCCTGGAGAATTCCATGAACTCTATAGTTCATGGGGTCGCAAAGAGTCGGACAGGATTTCGACTTTCACTCACTCACCACTTTGCTCTTGAGCGGAAGTTCAGCTGTAGTCTCCACCTGTGCTGAGGGCCCCTTAAAAGGTCTCCTCACGTGTGTGTGTGTGTGTGTGTGTGTGTGTGTGTGTGTGTGTGTGTGTGTGTGGTGTGTGTGTGTGTGTGTGTGTGTTCTGCCTGGGATCTAGAATGCCAGTGCTGAGGGCCCCTTAAAAGGTCTCCTCACGTGTGTGTGTGTGTGTTTCTTCTGCCTGGGATCTAGAATGCCAGTTAGGCTCTCTCAGCTTGTTGAGGATAATACCCGCTGTTCCATCAGTCAGGTATTTGTGAAACTGAAAGGGTTTATGTGTGAAAATACCTTATAAATTCCTGTAAAGAACTACGCGAATAAGGTGGTCCTGTGATGATTTGCCCTAAAGGTTAACTTAAAGATGGCCTCACAATTTGACCATCCTACAAAGTGTCCGCTAACTTTTCTCATGCTTTTAAACATTACAGGATATAAATAGCAAAGTCAGTTGGAATGTAATTAGATCTTCGACTTCATTGCGGGTTAAGGAGGCTTTTTTCTGCTATTTGATGAATCCTAGAAAGGGACCGAGGTCGGAGGGAGGCATGGCCAAGGGCAGGGTGAGGACTGCGCAGACTCAGCTCTTCCACTCCAAGAGGAAGTAGCGAGTGCCCGCGTCTGTGGTCACCATGGTAACGGGACCAACTTCCGCCCCATTCACCTGTCCCTAGCCCCGCGAGGCGCACCACTGGCAACCAGACCAGTGCATCTCACAAGCTCGTCCCGCCGGTAGCTGTGGTTGGGGAACCGCAGCGGACACCGCCCCCAACCCGAGGAAGCTCCAAAATGTACAGCCAGCGGTTTGGCATCGTACAGAGAGAGGTTAAGGGGCCCACTCCCAAAGTCGTGATCGTGGTAAGCACGGGATATGTGTGTGGGATCCTACCGTTTTCTGTATCTTCCCCATCTCAGGACCCAACCCAGCCTTGGCCCCCCAGCAGGGGTTCTCTCAAGGGAAGCAGGTGCCTGACGCAGTAGTTTGAATTTTGAACGAAGGAAGAAAAAGGTCTCTTGCTTAGCTCTCTTACTCCGCCCCTCCCTACCCTTCTTCCCCCTTCAGCTGTATTTAGTTTCTGTATTTGGAGAATCACCACTGGCGATCTTGAAGGTTGAAGATCTTGCAAGACTTTTAAAAGAGGTCGTCCCCTTAAAATGCAGAGTGTGTGTCAAGGAAAGGGCGCTGGGTCAGGTGGCAGGGAAATCTGGGATCTGGGCTGGCAGTGATTCAGCTGTACGGTCGGGATTAGTTCTGTACGTTTAGGAAAACCGTCTGTTGAAGAGTGCTGGCCTTTGGGGGTTTTGAGTGGTTTTAGGGCCCTTCCTTTGCTGACTCAACCATAACAGAAGCATACCTGCAGGCTTGGGAATAGGAGGTTGGTTGCCTTTATGGCAGCAGTGGTGGTAGGCGACCAGGGGAACGCTGTGCTGCAGAATTTGATGAGCGCTGCTCAGAACCTCGGACAGGTGGTCCACGCACCTGCATTCCTTTGCTTCTACACACTAGTTTCCACAGGCCAGAAAACCTCCATGTGTAGTTAAGCAACGATAGAGGCATCACATGAGTCCCTGCTGTGTGCGCAGCTCTGTGGAAGATACAGGGGTGAATACATTGACCCTGGGAGATTTCGCTTTCTCTAAAAGTTTGGTCCTTGCCTTCAAACTGCTTATCATCTAATTGCAGAAACAACTTGCTCATGCACAAAATCGTTAAAGATTAACACAGTGTGCCAGCACAGTTGATCGCGGTGTACTGTATTGTCCGTGTCGGGACACTGTGGAAGAAAGGTCAGAGATGATGAACGATATAGTTTTATTATGCTCTGTAGTGCACATAGCAGTTGTCAGTCAGTTTATAGACCTGCTCCCTCTTCTTTAGGTCCAGGGACTGTAGGATCTGGGTTTGGAAATCAGGAGACTGGAGTCTTCTACAGTCTGTAGGGTTTGAGGTTTATGACGGACAGAAGTGGATGTACTTTGGGTTCTGTATCTGAACCCTGAGCTCAGCTGGGGTACTGGTCAGGTGACATTCCTTGTGTTGGAAACCAATAAGGATTTCCATTCCACCAAATCACCACCAAACCAGAGAAGCAGGCCTATTGAATATTTTACGTTTATAGAAGAATAAAGAGGAAAGGGAAAAGTCAGAGCTGGTGTATCTCAGATACCAGAGTGTGATAAGAAGTGTGGATGTTAGAGGTTGTAGAGTTGCAATGAGAGAAGAGTTAAAACCACCAGAGATGAGACTTGAATGCTAAACAATTTCTTCAAGAGAAGGTGGTGAAAGATGTAATGTCTGAAGTAATGAAGCAGCAAAAGGAGCAGCTGTTTGGTGAGTGCCTCCTAGGGACCCAGTTATTTACTTCTTGAAATAAATTTTTTTTAGGAAGCCATTTGTTTTGCTCTTTTTGACAGGTGAGAAAACTGAGACTCAAAGAGGTTAAGTAACTTACTCAAGATCACACAGTTATCAGTAGAAGCCAGAATCAAACCTTAGCTTGTAAGATGTTATTCTTTAAGACATTAAACTGTAATAGTAGAAACTAATTTGAGATGTTACAGTAACAAAAGCTTTCGGTGACCTTGAAAGTACAGGGTAGTTATTAAACCCTTCATTCTGATTTTAGCACGGTTTAAGAGTTGCAGTGTTCAGTATGGTGGCCACTAGCCACAAATTTGAGCACTTGTAATATGTCTAGAGTCACATATTGAGATAATATTTTCTATATATTGGTTAAATAAAAATATATTAAAATTAATTCCCCCTGTTTCTCTCTTTTTTTCTTTAATACAGCTACATCAAAATGTTAAATTGCAGATCTGGTTTATATTATTTTTCTTTTAAATAGTATAGGTTTTGAGTACATAATGCTGAGACTGCATGGATTGGCACCATCTTGTTCGGGAACTCCAGATCTTACTTTATTCATCCAAAGACAGGGTCCTCCCTGACCACAAAGGTCTTCCTACCCAGGATGCCACAGCCTTAAAGGGCTTCCTAATTCCCTGCTACTGCTCAGTCTGTTTCTCGCTGCCCTCCACTGCTATTTCCTCTTCAGTCAAAATGTACCTCAGAGCCTGATTCTTGCCCTGATGACTTAAGACAGTTGACTCCTGATGACCTTGGTGCTTGGTTCCTGTTCTCAGCCCATCTGTCTACTAGGAGCCTGAGTGTGTCCTGCTCAGGGTGCAGCCTTGACCCAACTCTGCTTTGTTATCACTGAGTCTGCGTTCATAGGATGCCATACATATTAGAGAACAGTAGTTTGTTAACTAAATCTAGGCTCTAAATAATTTCAATATGAATTAGCTACTTCCCATGATGTAACCTTCAACATCACCTTCTGTCTCCAACCTACCTCAGCTTTGTATTATCTTGTTCAACTATTCTAGGCACCCGTGTGTATACCCCAAACCTTGAATCTTTTCATGAGGCTGTCTTCAAATGTTGATTTCATTTCCTTAGGAGACTGCTTTACCAAGTTTCAGTGCCAGTATTCTGGTAATCCAGACAATGATGCTCTCAGTGTAAATGATGAGATTGACTCTGTGCCGCGAGTTAAAATCTTTGTTACGGTGCATCAGCCCACCAGAGTCTGACTGCTCACCTAAGGGTGATTTGCTAAACCTGGCTGAAAATACAAAGCTCAAAACCATGGATTTCATGGTGGCCCCAGGAGGGGCAAGAGTCACATCGAGCCCACCCATGAACAGTTTCATTCATTCATTCATTCATCTTTCCTCTTCATTCGTATTGAGAACTTGATACTGGTAGCCATGCTTCATGCTAGCAATGCAGAAATAGAAAAGATATAGTCCATATGATTTTAGCAAATGTGTCAATATTTATTCACAATGGTGTATGCATTTCCAACTTTTTTGATGAAAGTTTGTATAAAATGAACATATTCACAGAAATTCAAGTTAATCCCAGAATGTCAGGAGTACAGCTCTTGCATTAAATTTCTGGGGACAGTAGAAATAGGAGTCAAATTCTACCATTAGTTTTTGTTTTTTTTCTTTTCCTTCTTTCCCTTCCTCCCTTTCTGTCTTCCTTACTTCCTTCTTAGTAAAGGATATTTCACTGTCACAACTTGTTATGTATATCCTATATACTTAGTGAGTAGTTTACTTTAATTGAAAGATTTTGATGGTGGTAACTATGTTGTCAGAGCCCTGAAAAGCAAGGTGGGATAGTAGGTGGCAAGATTAAGGTCAGGAATTAGAAGACCTTTAATTTTTGTTCTACCCAGTTCTGCCCTCACTACTCAGAGCACTTTGGGCAAATAAATTAAGTCTGATTTGATTAGATAATCTCTGGAGTCCCATTCAAAGTTTTAACTTTATAATCCCATGAACTTTTATTCAAATGGCATTTGAGAAATATTTGAGACTGATTTGATGACATCTTAGGTACAGGTTTCAAATAATTCAAACAAGTTACATCTTAGACACTTAAGTTGTTTACAGTTATAGCAGGATATATTAGTTTTATATACCAAATTTTGTTTAATACAGGTATTGTGGATTAACTGAAAATATGCAGTTGATTTTGGGTCTATCATAAGTGATACTTGATTTTTTTTTTTGTTCCAGAGAGCCAAGCCTCCCAAAGGCCAAGGAGCTGAGCATCATCTGCAAAGAATCCAACACAGCCATCAGAAACATCATGCTATTTTGGCTTCCATTAAGTCAATCGAGCGGGATCGCTTGAAAACTGAGTGGGACCAGCACAATGACTGCAAGTTTGTGGACAGTCTTGTGAAAGCAAGAGTCAAGGATGCCATGCAAGGGTTTATCATCAACACTGAAGAAAGACGAAATAAGTAAGGCTTAAAAACTGGCTAATCCAGACCCTGAGACATTCTGAAACCAGAGCCTGAGATTGACCAATCAAAAATCAAGTGAATTTTTATAGTAAGGATCATGGCTGAGCTAGTCTTATTCCTACCAAACCAATAGCTTATTTTCACTTGTGATAACCTATTGATAGAAATCAAAAGAACATATTGTATCATATTTTGTTATTATAATTAAAATCTTGCTCATTTTGCTTTTTTTGTTGAAATACAGATCACATATCTCATCTGCACGTGATCAAATAAAACGTGGCGTAGATTAGTCTCTATTGCTTTAGGTGACAACTCATTTTATGGAATACTGTAATGATCTTTCCTTCTTACAAAATTTACAACTGAATATATACTTCTGAAATTGAATTTAACAAAATAAAAAGCAATTAGTGAAATGGTACATGTAGCATGACAGTTTTAATTCCTTTGCTTGTTGTTGTCATTTTGTTTTGTGAACCTAGGTTACGTGAACTTTTAGCATCGGAGGAAAATGAGTATTTTACTGAAATGCAATTGAAAGAAGAAACAATTGAGGAGAAAAAAGATAGAATGAGAGATAAAATAAGATTATTAAGAGAGAAGAAAGAAAAAGAGAGACAGGATTTTGTGGCTGAAAAGCTAGACCAGCAATTCAGGTAATGATGTCAGAAAACATACACATCAAATCTGAAGTTTGTATATTAAAAATTATTTAGGAAGACTGATTTACAGTAAAGTGTAGCCCTAACAGGGCATAGCAGTTGTACACTTAAGTCTTGTTAATTATACATACATCTTTGCACTAAGAAGTTCTGTCTGTTTGCTTTGAGGTGATAATGCATAAGATTTATTCTCAGCGTATTTCAAGTATACAATACAGAATTATTACCTGTAGTCCCCATACTCTACGTTCAGTTCAGTTCAATTCAGTCGCTCAGTGGTGTCTGACTCTTTGCGACCCCATGAACTGCAGCATGCCAGGCCTCCCTGTCCATCACCAACACTGAGAGCTTGCTCAAACTCATGTCCATTGAGTTGGCGATACCATCCAACCATCTCATCCTCTGGCATCCCCTTCTCCTCCTGCCCTCAATCTTTTCCAGCATTAGGATCTTTTTCCAAGGAGTCAGTTCTTCACGTCAGGTGGCCGAAGTATTGGAGTTTCAGCTTCAGCATCAGTCCTTCCAATGAATATTCAGGACTGATTTCCTTTAGGATGGACTGGTTGGATCTCCTTGCAGTCCAAGGGACTCTCAAGAGTCTTCTCCAACACCACAGTTCAAAAGCATCAATTCTTCAGTGCTCAGCTTTCTTTATAGTCCAACTCTCACATCCATACATGACTACTGGAAAAACCATAGCCCTGACTAGATGGACCTTTGTTGGCAAAGTAATGTCTTTGCTTTTTGATATGCTGTCTAGACTGGTCATAACTTTCCTTCCAAGGAGTAAGTGTCTTTTAATTTCATGGCTACAATCACTATCTGCAGTGATTTTGGAGCCCCCCAAAATAAAGTCTGTCACTGTTTCTACTGTTTCCCCATCTATTTGCCATGAAGTGATGGCAAATGCCAGATGCCATGATCTTCGTTTTCTGAATGTTGAGCTTTAAGCCAAGTTTTTCACTCTCCTCTTTCACTTTCATCAAGAGGCTTTTTAATTCCTCTTCACTTTCTGCCATAAGGGTGGTGTCATCTGCATATCTGAGGTTATTGATATTTCTCCCAGCAGTCTTGATTCCAGCCTGTGCTTCATCCAGCCCAGCGTTTCTCATGATGTACTCTGCATATAAGTTAAATAAGCATACTCTACACTAGATCCCTAAAACTTATTCATTCATCTTATTACTGAAAATTTATATCCTTTGAGCAAATCTTCCCTTTTCTTCTATCCCCTAGCCCCTGAGAACTGACATTCTACTCTGTTTCTATATGTCAAACCTTTTTTCCCCTTAGATTCCATGTTTAGTGAGATCATATAGTATTTGTCTTTCTTCGTCCAGCCTATTTCACTTAGTATTATATCCTACAGGTTCATCCATGTTGTCTCAAAGAGCAGAATTTTCTTTTTTATGCTGAGCAATATTCCATTCCTGGAGTAGGAAATGGCAACCCACTTCAGTATTCTTGCCTGGAAAATTCCGTGGGCAGAGGAGCCTGGTGGGCTACAGTCCATGGGGCCACAAAGAGTCAGACATGACTGAGTGCACAATATCCCATTCCACAATTTCTTTATCTGTTCATACCTCAGTAAACAGTTTGTTTCCATATGGTAGTTCTAGTTTCAATTTTCGAAGGATCTCCATATTGTTTTTCATAATGGTTCTACCAATTTGTATTCCCACCACAGTGTACAAAGGTGTCCTTTTTTCTACATCCTTGCCAACATTTGTCATCTCTTTTCTTTTTTTTAATAGCCGTCCTAACGGGTGTGAGGTGATAATCTCATTGTGGCTTTGATTGGCATTTTTATGGTGATTTGTGATGTTGAGTATCTTTTCACATACTTTTTGGCCATTTGTATGTCTTCTTGGAAAAATGCCTACTCAGGGCTTTTGTTCATTTGTGTAGTCAGATTATTAGTTTTTTGCTATTGAGTTATATGAGTTTCTTAAGTATATTAGATATTAACCTTTTAACAGATACATGATTTGAAAATATTCTTTCCCATTCTGTAGGTTGCCTTTTTACTTTGTTGTTTCCATTGCTGTGAAGAAACTTTTTATTAATAATTGGATATAGTCCCACTTGTTTATTTTTTATTTTGTTGCCTTTGCTTTTAGCATCTTATCCAAAAAATCATTGTCAAGACCAATATCAAGGAGCTTTCCCCTTATGTTTTCTTCTACATATTTTACAGTTTCAGGTCTTAATGTTTAAGTTTTTAATCCATTTTGAGTTAATTTTTGTAAATGGTGATCCAGTTTCATTCTTTTGCCTATGGTCATCCAGTTTTACCAAGGTTGTTTATTGAAGAGACTGTCCTTTCCCCATTGTGTGTTCTTGGCCTCTTTATAAAGGATTGGTTGACCATATATATGATACATGGAATTCTTTCTGGGCCCCCTGTTCTGTTCCACTGCTCTGAAAGTGAAAGTCATTTATTCGTGTCCCACTCTTTGCGACCCCATGGACTATACAGTCCATGGAATTCTCTAGGGCCAGAATACTGGAGTGGGTAGCCTTTCCCTTCTCCAGGGAATCTTCCCAACCCAGGGATTGAACCCAGGTCTCCCACATTGCAGGTGGATTCTTTACCAGCTGAGCCACAAGGGAAGCCCAAGAATACTGGAGTGGGTAGCATATACATTCTCCAGCAGATCTTCCCTACTCAGGAATCTAGCTGGGGTCTCCTTCTTTGCAGGTGGATTCTTTACCAACTGAGTATTGCTCTATTCATCTGTTTTTATGCCACTATCATTACTGTTTTGATTTTTATAGCTTTGTAATATAGTTTGACATCAAATGTGTGATGCTTCCAGCTTTGTTCTTCTTTATCAAGATTGCTTTGGCTATTTGAGATCTTTTGTAATTCAATTGAAATTTTAGGATTTTTTTCTCTTTCTGTGAAAATGCCATTGGAGTTTCGATAGGCATTGCACTGAATGTGTCACTTTGGGTAGTACGGACATTTTATTAATAACAGTATTAATATTCCAATCCAAGGACAAAGGATATCTTTCCATCTATTTGAATCTTCAGTTTCTTTCATCAGTATCTTATAATTTTCAGTATACAGATCTTTAACTTCCTTGCTTAAATTTATTCCTATTTTTATTGTTTTTGAACCTATTGGAAATAGGATTATTTTCTTAATTTTTCTTTCAGGTGGTTCATTTTTAGTGTATAAAAATGCAACTGATTTCTGTTCATTAATTTCAATTCCTATAGCTTTAATGAATTCACTGATTAGTTCTAACACTTTTTGATGGAATCTTTAGGGTTTTCTATATATATAAAGTAAGATCATGTCATCTGCAAACAGACAGTTTTACTTCCACTTTTTCATTTTAGATATATTTATTTCTTTTTCTTGCCTAACTGCTCTGGCTAGGATTTCCAGTACTATGTTGAATAAAAGTGGCAAGAGTGGGCACCATTGTCTTATGCCTGATTTTAAGAAAAAGCCTTCAATTTTTCACTTCTGAACATGATGTTAGCTGTGTGCTAGTTATGTATAGCCTGTTGAGCTACATTCCTTCTACACTTAATTTGTTGAGAGTTTTTTGTATCATAAATTTGTCAAATTTCTTTTGTAGCTAATTAGATGATCATATAATGTTTATCCTTCATTCCGTTAATGTGATGTGGCACATTTACTGATTTGCATATACTTAACTATTCTTGCATTCCAAGGATAAATTGTGCTTGATTATGGTATGTGATTCTTCTAATATGCTAATATTATATTGAGGATTTTCACATTTGTGTTCATTAGGGATATTGAAGTGTTCTCTCTTCTTCATTTTTTGGGGAGGATTTGAGAAGGGTTGGTATTAATTCTTCTTTAAATGTTTGGTAGAACTCACCAGTGAAACCATCTGGTCCTGGGCTTCTTTTTTGGGAGTTTTGACTACTGATTCAGTCTCCTTACTCATTATTGGTCTTTTCAGATTTTCTCTTTTTGTCATGATTCGGTCTTGGTAGGTTATATGTATCTAGGAATTAATCCATTTTTTTAGATTATCTAATTTGTTTGCATATAATTGTTCCTAATAGTCTCTCATGATCCCTTGTATTTTTACAGTATCAGTTGTTAAGTTTCCTCTTTTATTTCTAATTTTATTTATTTGAATCATTCTTTCTTAGCTAGTCCAGCTAAAGATTGTCAATTTTACCTCTTCAAAAAAACAGCTATTAGTTTCATTGATATGTTTTATCATTTTTCTAGTCTCTGTTTCATTTACTTCCGTCCTGATCTTTGTTATTTCCTTTCTTCTGATTACTTTGGGCTTAGTTTATTCTTGATAGTACCTTGAGGTAAAGTCGGATTTTTGAGATCTTTCTTTTCTCTTAATATAGGTGTTTATTGTTATAAACTTTCTTCTTAAGGGGGCTTTTGCTGCATCTCTTAATTTTGGATATTTGTATTTCCATTTTCATTTAAGGTTTTTTTTTAAATTTTATTTTATTTTTAAACTTTACAATATTGTATTGGTTTTGCCAAATATCAAAATGAATCCGCCACAGGTATACATGTGTTCCCCATCCTGAACTCTCCTCCCTCCCCGTACCATCGCTCTATTTCCCCTTTGATTTCTTCTTTGACCCATTGGTTGTTCAGGAGTGTGTTTTTTAAATTTCCACACATCTGTTAATTTTTCCAGCTTTCTTTCTGTTATTGATTGCTACTTTTATGCCATTGTGGTAAAAAAAAAAAAAAAGATACATTATTCAGTCTTTTTAAATTTAAGACTTTTGTGTGATGTGGCATGTGATCTGTCCTGGAGAATGCTCCATGTGTACGTGAGAAGATTATGTATTCTGCTATTAGATGGAATGTTCTGTGTATGTGTGTTAGATTCATTTGATCTAAAGTATACTTCAATCTATTGTTTCCTTATTGATTTTCTGTCTGGATGACCTGTGCACTGCCAAAATGGAATATTGAAGTCTCCTACTATTACTGCACTGCTGTCTGTTTTTCCCTCGATATCTGTTCATCTTTGTTTAATGTATTTAAGTGCTCTGATATTGAGTGCATATACTGCTAACTCCTCGAACAACACAGACTCTGAAGGTCCACTTAAATGTGTTTTCTTCCCGATAAATGTAGTACTATATGATCTGGGATTAGTTGAATCTGCAAATGTGGAACCATGGATATGGAAGGTTGACTATAGAACTTGAGCATCTGTGGATTTTGTTATCTGTGGCAGATCCTCAAGTGAATCTGCTACAGGTATGAAGGAATGACTTTATAATTGTTATATCCTCTTGATGAATTGACTGTGTCTCTTGTTACATCTTTTGTCTTTTGTTACATCTTGTAACATCTTTTGAGTTAAGGTCTATTTTGTCAAAGTGTAGGTACTTCTGCTCTCTTTTGGTTTCTACTTTCATGGAGTATCTTTTTCCATCCCTTGACTTTAAAGATATGTAGCCTTAAACCTGGAGAAGGCAATGGCACCCTACTCCAGTACTCTTGCCTGGCAAACCCCATGGACGGAGGAGCCTAGTAGGCTGCAGTCCATGGGGTTGCTAAGAGTCGGACATGACTGAGCGACTTCCCTTTCACTTTTCACTTTCCTGCATTGGAGAAGGCAATGGCAACCCACTCCAGTGTTCTTGCCTGGAAAATCCCAGGGACGGGGGAGCCTGATGGGCTGCTGTCTATGGGGTCGCACAGAGTTGGACACGACTGAAGCGACTTAGCAGCAGCAGCAGCAGCCTTAAACCTGAAGCAGGTCTGTTATAAGCAGCATGTTGTTGGATCTTGTTTTTTATCCATTTGGCCCCTCTGTCTTTGAATTCTCAGATTTTTTCCTCCTCTTGTTTGTTTGTGTCTGATGTTGATGCTATCTTTTGGATTTTTATTTCATGCATTGTATTTTTCAGCTCCAGAATTTGTTTGGTTCTTTTTGATGATTTCTATCTCTATTGAACTTCTCATTTTGTTCCTATGTTGTTTTCCTGATTTTGTTGAGTCATCTGTCAGTATTCTAACTCACTGATCTTCCTAAAAACAGTTGTTTTGAATTCTTTAGCAGGTAACTTGTACATCTCTATTTCTTTGGGATTGATCACTAGAAAAGCATTGTATTCCTTTGTTGGTGTATATTTTCCTTCATTTTTGTATTCTTTGAAGTCTTGTATGGCTATGTTTGCCTGTGAAGTAGTATTTACCCCTTCCAGCTTTTACTAACTGACTTGAGGAAAGAAATACCTTCACCAATCAGCCTAGCTAGGGATTCTAAGTCTTTCTCATATCCTTTCTGTGGATGCACCTTATCTACACTTGTTGTCTGTAACCCATGTAAAGCACAGCCTCACCTCCTGTCTTTGTTAGGATCTAGATACTCCCTACTGGCTACTGGAGGAGAAAATGCTGTAAGGGGCAAAGGGGAAACTAGGAAGTGGATTTCAATGGACCATTAGTATATTTCCCACTTTATAGTAAATGTTTTTTTTTTTTTCTTTTTTACACAGTAAGAAAAAATGAAGTTTCATAAGTGGTTTGGATTCTTAAAATGTTTATTAATTTGGTAACAATTATAAAGATTTTATAAAGAAATCTTATACAACTGAGTATACAACTTCATGTTGTATACCTTGCTAGTTAGATGAATTAATTCGAATTTTAGAAGAAATAGTTATATCCTGCAACAGTCACCCATGTTATCCATGGGGCATACATTCCAAGATCCCCAGTAAATGTCTGAAACTGAATTCTGTATACATTGTGTTTTTTTCCTATACATTTCCTATACATCCCTGACAAAGTTTAATTTATAGATTAGTTACATTTCAGAGATTAGTAACAATTGCAGATAATAAAATGGAGTGGTTATAACAATATAGTGTAATGTAACTTGTGAATGTGGTCTCCCTCTCTCTCTCTGTGTCTCAAAATATCTTATTGTACTATACTCACCCTTCTTCTTGTGATGATGTGAGATTAATAAAATGTCTAAAAGTGAAAGTGAAGTTGCTCAGTCGTGTCTGACTCTTTGCGACCCCATGGACTGTAGCCTACCAGGCTCCTTCGTCCATGGGATTTTCCAGGCAAGAGTACTGGAGTGGGTTGTCATTTCCTTCTCCAGGAGATCTTCCCTACCCAGGGATTGAACCCAGGTCTCCTGCATTGTAGGCAGACGCTTTACCATCTGAGCCACCAGGGAAGCCCAATGAAATGTCTATATGGTAAGTAAGATGAATGATGGATTGTGACGTGCATGCGTGTGTGTGCGCTAAGTTGCTCCAGTTGTCCAACTCTGTGACCCTGTGGCCCATAGCATGCCAGGCTCCTCTATCCATAGGGATTCTCAAGGCAAGAATACTGGAGTGTTTGCCATACCCTTCTCCAGGGGATCTTCCTGACCCAGGGGTCAAACTCCGGTCCCTTAACCCTCTTAAGCAGGTTCTTCACACTAGTGCCACCCGGGAGGCCCTGTATTGGGATGTAGCGTTAGGCTATTGACCTGACCACAGGTCACCTACTTTGGGTGATTCTGGATCGTTGATCTGTGACGATGCTGATGACTGAATGTCAGGAGCAGAGGATGTCAGTTGTTGGAGATCCTAAGCGGAACAAAGCTGGGTGGTGCAAAGTTTCATCACACTTTAGAACAATGTGCAATTGAAAATTTTTGAACTTTTATTTCTGGAGTTTTCCATTTAATGTTTTCAGAATACAGCTGGCCATGCTGCTGCTGCTGCTAAGTCGCTTCAGTCATGTCCGACTCTGTATGACCCCATAGACGCCAGCCCATCAGGCTCCCCCATCCCTGGGATTCTCCAGGCAAGAACACTGGAGTGGGTTGCCATTTCCTTCTCCAATGCAGGAAAGTGAAAAGTGAAAGGGAAGTTGCTCAGTCATGTCTGACTCTTCACGACCCCATGGACTGCAGCCTACCAGGCTCCTCCGTCCATGGGATTTTCCAGGCAAGAGTACTGGAGTGGGGTGCCATTGCCTTCTCCAACAGCTGACCATGGGTAACAGAAATTGTAGAAAGTGAAATGGTGGATAAGGGAGACTACCATAATTTACTTGAAAGCAAACCATTTTCAGTGTTTTTTAATGCAGTACTTCTAACAGAACTGCAATATAAATACAGTTTAAATTCATCATAAGAGTGAAAGGCCAGGATTAAATTTTGATCAAGGGATACTAAATTATGCCCCATTACTGCAAATATAATTGAAGCTTTAATGTATGTATAAAGCAAGATGAAATTATTCCTCTTCCTCTGCTTCCCCTTCCTCGTCCTTTTAGTATCCCATTGTATAAATATGCCACAGTTTATTCGTTCTCCAGGTTACAGGCATTTCATGTATCTCCAGTTTTGGATCCTTATGAATAAAGCTGCTGTGGACATTCTTGTACATGTCTTCTGGCAGATAAGTACATTAATTTCTTTTAGTATATTTAGTGGCATACCTAGAATATTTGATAACTAGAATGGGTCATTTTTATTGTTCCAGGTCTTCTAAACAGCAAAATTACTTTCAGTAACAATAATGAAAGGAAATGAATAATAACAACAAGATAACCAGTGACTTTTAAAACTTTTTACTTGTAAATAATTATGTATTCATAGAAATTGCAAAGATAGTACAGAAATATATTATTACCCCATTTTTCCTTCAGTGGTTATAACACAATATCATACAAGGAAATTGACATTGGCATAATGTGTGTGTATAATTCTGTGCCATTTTATCATGTATGTAGATCCATCTAATACCCCACACAATCAAGATACAGAACTATTCCATCACCACATGGGTCTTCCTGTGCTTCCCTTTATAGTCACAGCTACCACTCTCACCATCATCTTCATAATTTCCTGATATTGTATATTTGAACTTGTACAGTATGTGATCTGTCAAAATTGGCCTTTTCAGTCAATGAATTGTCTTTGAAGTTCATCTAAATTGCTGCAGTATTAATAGTTTGTCATTTTTATTGCTGAGAGGTATTCCATTGTGTGGATGTATTTAAATTTCTGTAAACCATTAACTTATGTACATTTTGATTGTTTCTAGTTTTTATCTATTATGAATGAATCTAATATCAACATTTGTGTTCATATATTTGTGTGAACATAAGTTTTCCTTTCTCTCAGATAATTGCCATATGCTGGTCTTATATGTATGCTTAATTTTGTAAGAAACTAATAAATTATTTTCCAACATGGCTGTATGATTTTATAATTCTACTAGTAATGTATAAAAGATCAAGTTTTTTTCATATCTTTGCCAGCTTTTGATACTGTCATTATTAGGACAGAGGTGTGCAGTGATATTTCACTGTGGCCTTAATTGGCATTTCCTTAATGGGTTGTGATGTTGAACAACTTTTCATATGCTTATTTGCCATGTGTATATTCAATTTGGTGAAATGTATCTTCATGTCTTTTGCCCATTTTCTAATTGGATTAGCTATTGAGTAGTAAGAATTCTTTATATATTCCAGATATGAGCCCTTTGTAGGATATATAGTTTTGAAATATTTTGTCCTGGCCTGTAGCTTATTTTTTTTTTTTTAATCCTCTTAATGGGGTCTTTCACAGAGAAAAAATTTTTAATTTTGATGAAATCCAATATTTCGATTTTTCTTTTACAGATCATGCTTTCAAGTTCATTGTGAAAAAAATTTTTGTATCCCCTCCTCTTGTATTGCCCCTTCCCACTTGCCTCTCTCCAGTGGTAACTACTAGTTTGATTTCTGTATCCATGAGTCTGCTTCTTTTTTGTTATATTCACTAGCTTGTTGTATTTTCTAGATTCCACATATAAGTGATAACATACAGTATTTCTCTTTCTCTGACTTATTTTACTTAGCATAATACCCTCCAAGTCCATCCATTTTGCTGCAGATGGCAAAATTTTATTCTTTTTTATGGCTGAGTAGTCTGTTGTCTGTATGTACCACATCTTCTTTATCCATTCATCTGTTAATGGACACTTGCGTTGCTTTCATATCTTGACAATTATAAATAATGCTGCTATCATTGTGGTTCATGTGTCTTTTTGAATTAGTGTTTTTAGCTTTTAGGTTTTTTTTGTTGTTGTTTGTTTTTTTCTGATATGTACACAGGTGTGTAATTGTTGGGTCATATGGTAGTTTTATTTTAGTTTTTTGAGAAGCGCTCATACTGTCCTCCACCATGGCTGCATAACATCCTTGCCAGCTTTGTTATTTGTGTTCTTTTTCATGATAGCCATTCGGACAAGCAAGTGCAACTGGAATCTCATTGTGGTTTTTTTCCTTTTCCTCTTGGTCACACTGTGTCCCTGACCAGGGATTGAAACCAGGCTCTTGGCAGTGAAAACATGATGTCCTAACCACTGGACTCCAGGGAGTTCTCTCACTGTGGTTTTGATTTGCATTTCCCTGATGATACGCTAATCATCTTTTCATGTGCCTGTTGGCTATTTGCATGTCCTCTTTGGAAAAATGTCTTCAGTTCCTCTGTCCATTTAAAATTTTTTTTTTAATTGAGTTGTATAGGTTGTTTTTATATGTTGGATATTAACCCCTTATCAGTCATGTCATTTGCAAATGTTTTCTCTATTCGGTAGCTTGTCCCTTCATTTTGTCAGTGGATACCTGTGCTACCCAATATTGCTCTGTGCCTTCATTTCCTCATCTGCAAACTGAGGATAAAATAATAGTAATAATGAGCTTACAATAGTGTTTGCTGCAATATTGGTTGTTATGAAGATTGTAAGAGTTCAGACATGTAAACTGCTTAGAACAGTGCCTGGCAAATAATAGGCACTTAATAACTATTGTTAATAATATTATTACTCCTGGCTTTGTGACTTGGAAAGAAATTTTGGCTCCCTGAGATTTGATTTCTTTAACTCTGAAATGGGGATAATACTTGCTTATAAGGTCCTTATGAGGATGAAATAAGATTTTATATGTAAAAGTACCATGTAAAGCACCGACAAAAAGTTTTCCTCTTATCAGTAATTATTATCATTAAAATAGGTATTCTATTTGTTACTTTTTAGCTCAGCTCATTTTAATTTTTGTGGCTAGCTAATTTATATGATATAGTTACATATAATAACCTCATATAATTTATAAATAATATTGTGGGTGCTTAGAATTTTTTTTACTGAAAGACATGCATAATCAAAAAAGTTTGAAGACCTACTGATCTGAAAAAATGAATATGATATGAGCTCTTTCATATGGTGTCACTTCTGGCCTTCTTGGCAGCATGTATCATCAACTAACTGCCTTAAGAATGTTTTTGTACTCTGGTTTTATATTAAGGAAGGAATTACCTTAAAAAAATCATTAGCAATAAACAGAAAGAGTGACAGAAACCATGTTCATTGCAACATTGTAATTAAAGTCAGAAGTAACCTTTATGTTCATCAAACAGGGGAATGTTTAAATAAACTGTGATGTATTTATAGACTCTAGTCTCTACTATGCAGCTTATTAAACTATAATAAAGTTTTGAAGTTAGAAAATATTTTAAAGAACATTTCATGAGAAAACACTCCCAATAAAATGATAGGTGGAAAAATTAAAATACAGGAGATATAGATATGCAGAAAGACCCCAATTCTAGTAAAAAGATGCATACATAGGAAAGAAATATATATTAACATACTAATAGTGTTTATCTCTTAATAGTAGGACTAGCATTATTTATGGAGAAGGCAATGGCACCCCACTCCAGTACTCTTGCCTGGAAAATCCCATGGGTGGAGGACCCTGGTGGGCCCACAGTCCATGGGGTCGCCAAGAGTCGGACACGACTGAGCGACTTCACTTTCATGCATTGGAGAAGGAAATGGCAACCCACTCCAGTGTTCTTGCCTGGAGAATCCCAGGGACGGGGGAGCCTGGTGGGCTGCCGTCTATGGGGTCACACAGAGTCGGACACGACTGAAGCGACTTAGCAGCAGCAGCAGCAGCAGCATTATTTATAGTGTCTTTCATAATTTTATTTTCTAGTTTTTCTGCAATGAGCATGTATTGGTTTTATACTTAGGAAGAAAGAGTTTGTTTTATTTTAAATAAAAATTTTAAATATAAGCCATATTTCTTCTTATTCTTAGGTTTTAGATTTCCATTAATTGAATAGCTTTGTTAGAATGTGAATCATGGGATTGAGAAGGACTTTAGTAAGTTATCATGGCCAAATCTGAGAATTTCACAGGTGAATTCTAGACAGATGAATTTTTTTTTTTCAGTGTTAAAGTGTGTGGTTTGTTTTTTTTTTGTAACCTAGTAACTTCAGCTTCTGTTATCTATTGCACCTTCCACAGAATGTGGATGGCTGGTATGTTGCTAATCAGTATAATTATGTATCAGTTAAACCAACAATTATTTATTGGCCATTGGGTAAGTAGTATGGGTCATATGTTCCTGAAATATATCCTGAGTCCCAGCTCTCACAGAGATTCATTTTGAGGAGTGAGACTAATCCTCATCAAATGGTAAACAATACTCAGCTGCATCTGATAAATGTCATTTTGTGTGATATTGGCCACACAATAATAAGAGTAATAGAGTTTAGACCTCATCCTTTCTTTCAGTCTTAGCAATTCAAATTTCTTTAAAATTCTTTGTAGAACTCATTCTCCAGACTACAGCTTCTTTGTGTAGAATTTGATTTAGAAGACAGGAAGAATTGATGTTGTTTTGTTTTGTTTTGTTTTAAAAAAAGCCTTCCCATCAAATGTTCTCTCAAACTTGTCTAAATGTCAGAACCACATGAGGCACTCTTAAAAAAATGCAGATGGGACTTATCCCCTGATATTCAGGTTTAACAAGTCTGATCTGGAGGAAAGGAAGAGTGGAGTTTAGAAAATATAGCTGAATAATTCTACAGTACAGTCAGTGTTGAATTTTACAGCTCTTATATTAAAAATGGGCTCAATGAAGAACATCTGAAGAAAGCTGAAGAAAGAATAAGGTGTAAAGACTTACTGAAATAACATTTCCTCTTGAATGGTGACATAAACCTAGTTGCCGAAAGGCGAGAACAGGACTGTTTTCTCAACTCTAACGGTAAGCCCTTTAGTGGACATGTGTCCTGCCCTGCCTGGAATCCAGAGGCAATAGGGAAGCGTCACCGTGATCATGCAGACTCTATCCTTGGATCTCTTCTTGGGTGTACACGCAGGGTCTCTTTCTACCAAAGCCTTAACCTAACTGTAATGTTGCAGGGACGTGTTCCTCTTCTGTTTCCTCTGTAGTAATCACAGTAATTACCATTCACTCAGCTCCTATTATCTACCAGGTATTTACATCCATTTATCTCTGAACCTTAGCAGAACCTTAAAAGACAGTTCTTTTACAGATATAAAAATAAGCTCAGATGGATCGAGTTTGTGACCCAAGGTCACACAGGAAACGTCAGAACTAGGATTCAGAGGCTGCTCCGCTTGACTACAGGGCCTGGATTTTGTCTGTGGCATCCTGGTGTCTTCCTCCTTGCTGCTCCCCTGTGTGTATCCGCACTCAGATGGCCTACATCCAGTTCTTTAACTTTCTCACTTCAGTATCTGACAGTGCAGATTTGTGCCTAAAGAGAGCAATGTTTTATGAAAGGCTCGATTTCTTTTTTAAATTGCCCTTTCAGGGAACGCTGCCAGGAGCTCCGCGCTGAGCTGTTTTGTATCCATCAGAAGGCTGTGTGTGAGGAGCGTAAAGCTCAGATAGCGTTTAACGAGGAGCTGAAAAGGCAGAAGGTGGTGGAAGAACAGATGTTCTCAAAGCTCTGGGAGGAAGACCGCCTGGCCAAAGAGAGGCGAGAGGCTAAGGAGGAGAGGAGGCAGAAGGAGCTCGTGGAGAACACGCGCCTGGGGCTAAATGCCCAGGTCACCAGCATCCAGGCGCAAAGGCAGGCGGCACAGCGGCTGAAGGAGGAAGAGGCACTACTTGTGGTGGGTCTTTTTCAGACGCCTGTGGTGGAATGGTGAACTCAGTGGGTAAATACCTGTTTGCAGGCCTGCTTAAGAAAAGGAGAATTTTATTCAAGCCAAACCAAGGATTATAATACGGGAGACAGACTCTCAGAAGCTCTGCGAGTTGCTCTGCCTGTTAGTGGTTGAAGGCACATTCATATATATACCTTTTCAAGTCAAAGGGTCATACATCAAAATGACACACTGGTATTTTACATAAAGTTCATCGAATATAAATAGTCCAGATAAGCACATAGAAAGCAACCAGTAAGTCACCATGACCTCTTACAGAATTCGGAAAGAATACTAATCTAAGAAGTTCCATTACTAGTGTCAGAAGAAAGGAAATAAAAATTGATCTTTACGGTGAAGAAGGCATTCCCATCTTCGAGGAAGTCTGGTTAGTGTGTAATGAAGATGCATATTTCACTGTAAAGAGGGAGGGAGGAGGCCCAAACTGGCAGAGAGAATTTTATGTTTAAATTTTCTTGTTTATCCTAAAAATATAAATTTTCTTTTATCACTATCCTCAACCCTAACCCCTAGCAGCCACCAATAGGTTCTTTAACACTATTTTTTTGTAATTTATATGTTATATAAATTCCACCCTTTTAATGTTATAATAATAACGTGTTATAACAATACTGTTATATTAAATAATAATAATATGAGCATTTTCAAATGCACAGAAGTGGAGAGTCCCATGAGCCCTTGTGTACCAATCTCACAGTTTCAACAGCTGTTATATTTTGATATATTGATTTCCTGTATTCTACCCCTTCCATTATTGACTTACAATTTGTCCCACATGTGTCATTTCCCCTTTAAATACATTCTTGTTGTTGAGTATGTATCTCAACAACAATATAACTAAGAAGTTTTCTTATACATTTCAAACCTAAAAAAATTAATAATAATTCATTGTTATCATCTAAAATCAGTATCAAATTTCCACTATTGTCTGTTATTTGACATTTAAATTGGGATCCAAACATTGCTGTCCTGTCATAAGTCTTTTTGAAAGAGTGCCTGTTTATCATTCAAATCTGGGCATATTTGAGATTAGAAGGGGTGTAGTTAGTTCAGTGCCTCAGCATAACAGTGTAAAATCAGAACTAACCTGGGGAAACTGAGACAGTAGACTACTTGTAGGTTTCTTAGTCTTGAACAATTCTCTCCTATTTCCATCTCTATCTGTTTCATAGTTTGAGTTGGATGATTGCTGCTTCCTGTAGTCAATCTTACTTTTTAAAAAATGTGACCTGCTATACCACTGGCTTTTATGTTTGATGTCCACTGTTTTGCCTTAAATACTGCAGAGCATTTTCACTTATATTAGCTCATTTGACTTTCACAATTCAGTGTGGATTTACTGCTCATGGCATTAATGGAAAAGCCTAGCATATAACTCTCTTCTCACCAGCCAGAAATCATGGTATTTATGGCTGCTGTGAGTCTCAGATCAAGTCAGCTGGGACTTGTATCTCTCCTCACTATAACTGTGTCATCTCCTGTCCCAGCTGGGAAAGGACTTATCCTTCCAGGAGAGTTCAAATGCCTTTGGTGGGAGGATTAATGCCTCAATTTATACCATACCCAGATTTTCTACCAAACTCCCAACACCCAGCAGCATTGGTGCCCCAGTTAAAACTGCTTGATTGGTAAGCCAGCCAGAAGGGTCAGATAGATAAGAAAATGAGAGGAATGGGGAGTACTTTTAAAGAACAAAATGCTTAATTTACTTTTGTATATTTGACTGATGTGCACATTTCCATTCTTAGACTCTAATTGCTGGTTAATAGTGTATCCAAATCTAGATATACAGATACGCATGGAGGACTAAAGTCTGGAAGGTCAACACGCCAAAATGTTGAGAATGGTAGTAGGTGAATGATTACCAAGAATAAGTGATTTATCGTTATACTTTTCTGCATTTTGAACTCCATACTATTTATTGGTTTATGATCACACACAGCAATTTCACAAAGCCTTATTGTTGATTCAGCAATGAAAAGTCAAGTTTTATGTCTCATAATCCCTTTACACCCAGGAGTGTGTGCTTTCCAAGAAACCCTTTATTCTCACCTCTTAAATGAAATGCATTAACTTTTTTGTTTTGTCCAACTGTATTGATGCATTATCTTCATTATTATTCCACCTTAGGAAAATGAAAATGCACAGGTGAAACTTGAGAATGAACAGGATAAGCTAAAGAAACAGAAGACAAAACAGGAAATAAGGGCTGCTTTGCAAAAAGCCCTCCAAGAGAAGATGGAGCGTATGCAGCAGGAATACAGAGAAGAGCAGGATTTGAACATGAAGCTCATGCAAAATGCCCTTCAAAGTTTACAGGAGGAGACTGATAAAAAGAAGCAAAAAAAAGTAAGATGCTTACTCAATGCCTATTATGTGCTGGAGAGGTTCCTTGTTGAGCTGTCAGTCTTATGGGAGTCAGCCATGTGTAGAATAAACCATAACACTGCTTCTGTAAGTGTGGTCCATGAACCACAGCATGAGTGTCATCTAGAAGGATGTTAGAAATTCATCGGCTCCAGAATCAGAATCCCCAAATTCAGGTCTATGGCAGGGACAAGAAGCCTGTCTTTTAACAAGGTCTCCCAGGTGATTCTGATGCTCGGTCTGTTTTGAGAACTCCTACTCTATAGCTTTGGAGAAGGCAATGGCACCCCACTCCAGTACTCTTGCCTGGAAAATCCCATGGATGGGAGGAGCCTGGTGGGCTGTAGTCCATGGGGTCGCTAAGAGTTGGGCACGATTGAGCAACTTCACTTTCACATTTCACTTTCATGCATTGGAGAAGGAAATGGCAACCCACTCCAGTGTTCTTGCCTGGAGAATCCCAGGGACTGGGGAGCCTGGTGGGCTGCCGTCTATGGGGTCGCACAGAGTCGGACACAACTGAAGCGACTTAGCAGCAGCAGCAGCACTCTATAGCTTGGTGTTAGTACTGTGATAGCAGGATGGCGTCACAGGAAGTAGAGTGACTAAGTATGTCCAGAAACTGGGGAGACTTCACTGAAGAAGGGGCGTTCAAGCTGGACTTTGAAGGAAGTCTAGTTTTGACAGCAAAGAGAGTAGAGAAAATCACTCCAATATTTATTTAGTTGTTCCTTTGAAATTTATATTGAACTCTTTAGCGTGTTGTATTTTTCCTAAAGGTATTACGATTTGTTTTGTTTTGTTTCAGTTGACTTTACTTTTCAGGGAAGTTTTAGGTTCACAGCAAAAGTGAGCAACAGGTACAGAAATTTCCCATATGCTCCTGCCCCAACACATGCATTGCCTTCCCCATTCACAACATTCTCCACCAGAGTGGTACATTTGTTACAATCGATGAGCCTACACATCATTATCGCCTAAATTTCATAGTTTATAATAGTAGGGTCCACTCTTTGGTGTTGTGTATCTATAGATTTGGGCAAGTGTGTGATGACGTGTATCTACCTTGAGAGTATCATACAGAGTAATTTCAGTAGCCTAGAAATCCTCTGTGCTCCCCATGTTCTTCCCCCTTTCTACCCCAAATCCTTGGAAATCTGATATTTTTGCTGTCTCCATAGTTTTGCCTTTTCCAGATGGTCATATCTTTGGAATTACATAGTTTATAGGTTTTTCATGTTTTCTTTCACTAACTAATATGCTTCTAAGTTCCCTCCATATCTTTTCATAGCTTCATAGCTCTTCTATCACTGAATATATTCCATTGTGGGGATGTACTACAGTATATTTATCCATTTACCTTCTGAAGGACATCCTTGATTGTTTTGGTGATTATGAATAAAGTTGGGCTTCCCAGGTGACGCTAGTGATAAAGAATCCACCTACCAATGTAAGAGACTTAAGAGATGCAGGTTTGATCCCTGGGTCAAGAAGATCCTCTGGAGGAGGGCATCGCAACCCACTCCAGTATTCTTTCCTGGAGAATCTCATGGATGAGGAGCCTGGCAGGCTGTAGTTCATGGAGTTGCAAAGAGTTGGACACGACTGAGTGACTTAGCACAGCACAGCACATGAAAAAGTTGCTATTCACATTCTTATGCAGATTTTGTGTGCACATAAGTTTTCAAACTCATTTGGGTAAACAACATGAGCATGTTTGCTGAAGCATGTAAGAGATGTGTAGTTTTATAATTGCCAAACTGTCTTCCTAAGTGTCTATACTCTTTTGCATTCCCACCAGTAATGAATGAGAGCGCCTGTTGCTCAGCATCCTGGTCAGTATTTGGTGTTGTCAGTTTTCTAGATTTGGGCTGTTCCAATAGGTGTGTATTGGTGTCTCATTACTGTTTAATTTTAATTTCCCTGATGTCATGTGATATGGAGCATTAAGGGTTCCAAACCCAGTTCCAGTGTGTGAGGTAGACTTCAGGCAATACTCAGACAAGAGCTGGGTATCCTATCAGTTCAGTCGCTCAGTTGGGTCCAACCCTTTGCGACCCCATGGACTGCAGCACACCAGGCTTCCCTGTCCTTCACCAGCTCCCAGAGTTTACTCAAACTCATGTCCATTGAGTAGGTATTGCCATCCAACCATCTCATCCTCTGTCATCCCCTTCTCCTCCCACCTTCAATCTTTCCCAGCATCAGGGTCTTTTCTAATGAGTCAGTTCTTCACATCAGGTGGCCAAAGTGTTGGAGTTTCAGCTTCAGCATCTGTCCTTCCAATGAATATTCAAGGTGGATTTCCTTTAGGATTGACTGGTTTGATCTCCTTGCTCTCCAAGGGACTCTCAAGAGTCTTCTCCACAGTTCAAAAGCATCAATTCTTCAGTGCTCAGCCTTCTTTATGGTCCAACTCTCATATCCATAGGGTGTCCTATAACTCAGCTCAGTTCTGGTGTTGTCGACCCAAAGGTAGCATCAGATTCCACAGTACAAGGAGCAGTTCTATAAAACTGCCCCCCACCTCAGATGCCGGTTTTGAGCCTAGATAGTTACCTGTGCTTCTTACCACCTGGCTACAAACTGAAAGTTCAGGTGATCACTCTCCAACTCAGGATGCCAACTACAAATCCAGGTTCTTCCCTGACAGACGCTGTAAATCAGAAGTTCCCGCAGACCCTCCTTTGTGTTCGATTAATTGGCTAGAACACCTGACAGAACTCAGGAAATCAGTTTTCTCACTGGATTAACCAGTTTATTACAAAAGATATTAAAGGATACAAATAAACAGCCAGATGAAGAGATATATAAGATGAGGAGGTCCTGAACAAAGGAGCTTCTGTCCTCATGGAGTTTGGGTCATGGCCTGGTGAAATCATTCTGGTTCCCCAACCTGAAGCTTTCTGAACCCTCTCTTTTGGGATTTTCATATAGGCTTCATTACATAGACATGATTGGTTAAGTCATTGCCATTGGGTGATTGATTCACTCTCCAAACCTTCTCCTCGGCCCAGAGATCAGGGAACTGGGACTGAAAGTTTCAATGCAATAACCACGCAGTTGGTTCTCCTGGCAAACTTAGGTGTGATCCAGAAGTCACCTCATTAACATAACAAAAGACAACTTTATTGCTTTCATTACTTAGGAAATTCTAAGGATTTTAGGAGCTCTGCCAGAAACGAGGATAAAGATCAAATATATAATTTTTTAAGATGAATGGGTGTTGGATTCTGTCAAATGTTTTTCCTGTATTTATTGATATGATCATGTGGTTTTTCTTCTTTAGCTTGTTGATGTGATGAATTACATTAATTGATTTTTGAATATTGAACCAACCTTACTACCTAGGATAAATCTTACTTGGTCATGTTGTATAATTCTTTTTATACATTGTTGGATTCAATTTACTAATATTTTGTTGAGGATTTTTGCATCTATGTTCATGAGAAAGATAAGTATATAATTTTGTTTTTTCATAATATCTTTTTTCACTTTTGGTATTAGGGTAATTCTGGCTTCATAGGATGAGTTAGGAAATATTCCTTCTGCTTCTATTGTGAAAGAGGTTGTAGAGATTTGGTATAATCCCTTCCTTAAATGTTTGGTAGAATTCACCAGTGAACTCATCAGGGACCAATGCTTTCTGTTTCAGAAAGTTATTAATTATTAATTCAGTTTTTTAATAATAGATATAGGCCTATTCAGAGTGTCCTTTTCTTCTTGTGTGAATTTTGGCAGATTGTATCTTTCAAAGAATTGGTTCATTTTCTTTAGGATATCAAATTGTAGGCATAGAGTTGTTCATAGTATTTCTTATCCTTTTTAATGGCCACGGGGTTTGTCAATATAGTGCTGTCCATGCTTTCATTTCTGATCTTAATTTTTGTCCTCTCCTTGGCCTCTGTGGGCATTAAGAGCGGTGCTTGCCTGATCCAAAGCCAAAGTCTCCTCAGGCCAAGCAGGCCCCTCTAGGGCCAAACGCTGCCCCCATCAAAGCCTCCTCTGGCTGCCCTGGCCCCAGTGGGCCTAAGCGCCACCCCTGCCACAGCCTCCTCCAGCCCCATAGGTCCTAGGGACCCTTGAGTGGGTCCAGGTACGTGACTACTGCAGTCCTGGGACATGACCTCAGCAGATCTGCACCAGTGGCCTAGTGAAAATGACCTGAGAGTCATCAGGGCCATTTGTCAGCATAGCCATGGTTAAGGTGGAAGACAGAGCAGTGCCAACAACAGTGTACTTTCTGAGCCTGCAAGTGTGTGAAAGGGGACACAACAGAGCACATTCCCAGGTGTACAGCCCGAGAGGAGGAATCCTCAGAGGCCCCTCTCCCAGTGGAGTGCTCCAAGCCCACCGACGTTGCACTGCAGATAAGAAACACAGCTAAGAAACAGATCTCAGGGCCTCTGTGTCAACAACTATGAGCACATCATGCCCCTGACAGGGCGGTGATGACCGCAGAGCCAAGGGGAGGCCCTGCTCAGTAACCATCTCACCCACCATGTGGCAGACTTCAGAAGCAAGAGGAACTACAGTCCTGCAGCCTGCAGAAAGGAGACCACAAGCACAGTAAGTTAGACAAAATTAGATGACAGAGAAATCTGCTGCAGATGAAGGAATAAGATAAAAATCTGTAAGAACAATTAAATGAAGAGGAGATAGGCAATCTACTTGAAAAAGAATTCAGAATAGTGATAGTAAAGATGATCCAAGATTTCAGAAAAAGAATGGAGGCACAGATTAAGAAGATGCAAGAGATGTTTAACGAAGACCCAGAAGAACTAAAGAACAAACAGAGATGAACAATAGAATAACTGAAATGAAAAACACTCTGGAAGGAATCAATAGCAGAATAACCGAGACAGAAGAACAGGTAAGTGAGCTGGAAGACAGAATGGTGGAAAGCACTGCCATGGAACAGAATAAAGGAAAAAGAATGAAAAGAAATGAGGACAGTCTCAGAGACCCCTGGGACAACATTAGATGCACCAACATTCACATTATAGGGATCTTAGAAGAAGTGAAAGAGATGGAAGAGAAAGGGCCTGAGAAAATATTTGAAGAGATTATAGAAGGCAGTGGCACCCCACTCCAATACTCTTGCCTGGCAAATCCCATGGATGGTGGAGCCTGGTAGGCTGCAGTCCATGGGGTCGCTAAGAGTCGGACACAACTGAGCGACTTCACTTTCACTTTTCACTTTCATGCATTGGAGAAGAAAATGGCAACCCACTCCAGTGTTCTTGCCTGGAGAATCCCAGGGGTGGGAGAGCCTGGTGGGCTGCCGTCTATGGGGTCTCACAGAGTTGGACACACTGAAGTGACTTAGCAGCAGCAGCATAGTCGAAAACTTCCATAACATGGGAAATGAAATAGTAACCCAAGTCCAGGAAGTTCAGAGAGTCCCATACAGAATAAACCCAAGGAGGACCACACCTAGACACGTGTTAATCAAACTAACAAAAATCAAACACAAAGAAAAAAATTTTAAAAACAACAAGAGGAAAGCAACAAATAACATGCAAGGGAATTCCCATAAGGTTGTCAGCTGTTTTTTCAGCAGAAACTCTGCAGGAGGGAGTGGCATGATATATTTAAAGTAATGAAAGGGATAAATCTACAACGAGGAATACTCTACCCAGCAAGGCTCTTATTCAGCTTTGACAGAGAAACCAAAAACTTTACAGACTACACAAGCTAATAGAATTCAGCACCACCAAACCAGCTTTACCTCAAATTCTGAAGGGATTCTTTATGCAGGAAACGTAAGAGAACAAAAGATGAAGGGAATAAAGACCTACAAAAACAAAGCCAGAACAATTAAGAAAATGGCAATAGAAACACATATATTGATAATGGCCTTAAATGTAAATAGATTAAATGCTCCAACCAAAAGACACAGACTGGCTGAATGTATATAAAAACAAGACTCATTGCTGCCAACAAGAGACCCTTTTCAGACCTAGAGACACAAACAGACTAAAATATTTTTATGTCCATGCAAAGGGGTCTTCTTTGGGCCAGCAATTTGGATACTGGCCAAAGGTAGGAGATAGTTGCTTTGGAGCAAGAGGTTGTTTATCTCTTCATCTAATGTCAGGTAGGGGCCCAGCCCTGCTGATAGAGCCAGCTAGATCCCAGGGCCCTTTTTGGATTTCATATCCTATTGTGGTTGGCAACCACTAGGTTGAGGGCCACTTTTCCACACTCTGAGATCCACACAGTTCAGCTAGGGGGTCCTGGAGCTATACTTTCAATCTCTTGTAAAACTTGTGATGAATTTTTAATTAGTCTTTTATAACCTGAATAGTGAGGCATAGCCAGTGGCCCTAGTCATCTTCTGGGTCAATAAAATCTGTAAAATGATTCTAAGCAATTTGGCGGGAGCTTGTCCTCTCAGGCTTTCAATCATATTGCATGCACAACCCACCCTTGACTGGACCACCAGCAAGTGGAAGACAGAGAGACATTGAATAATCAAAATGGTTAAGGGAGTACTCATCTGGTGAGTGGATGTGGATGCCATCCTCTCTAATGTCAAAGGAGTGGGGGTTTGCTTTCAGTACTAACAGGGAAGTCTTTGGAGATGACTGGTAAGTACATATTGGAGAAGGCAATGGCACCTTACTCTAGTACTCTTGCTTGGTAAATCCCATGGACGGAGGAGCCTGGTAGGCTACAGTCTGTGGGGTCGTGAAGAGTTGGACATGACTGAGTGACTTCACTTTCACTTTTCACTTTCATGCATTGGAGAAGGAAATGGTAACCCACTCCAGTGTTCTTGCCTGGAGAATCCCAGGGACGGGGGAGCCTGGTACGCTGCCGTCTCTGGGTTTGTACAGAGTCAGACACGACTGAAGTGACTTAGCAGCAGCAGCAGCAGCACAGCCTGGGGCCAAATTTCTGTCCGTTTGGGGCACAATATATAACTGTATAAAAACTTGAGGAATATGTCTTTGATTAGGCCCTTGTGGCCACTGATGCGAAGAGCTGACTCATTTGAAAAGACCCTCATGTTGGGAAAGATTGAAGGCAGGAAGAGAAGGGGACGACAGAGGATGAGATGGTTAGATGGCATCACCGATTCAATGGACATGAGTTTGGGTAAACTCCAGGAATCGGTGATGGGCAGGGAGGCCTGGTGTGCTGCAGTCCATGGGGTCGGACACAACTGAGCGACCAAACTGAACTGAGGCCAGTGTGCCTTTTTGTGAGTCTAACCTCTGGAGGCTGAGCCTAAGTAGAATTCCACAAGATTCCATATGCTAGAGCCCATGACAGAACAACCGGGGAGGTGAGGTGGGTACTTGGATCTGAATCTCCATTGGTGTGTCAAAGGGGCTGAGCACATGCTTGATTAAGAAGGAGATTACATAATGCAAAGTAGCCAGCAGGCCTTCAAGTGAAGGTATGGATGATGGTGGTGCATACCTATTAGATCTTGTGAAGGGCAACAGCAGCCTGATAAAATCAAGATGCCATCTGGAATAGTCTGTCATCTGGGGCATATGTCTCCACCAAGGATATTTCCAGACATTTTTGGGGGACAAAGGAATCAATTATCTACCACCAGTTTGGTTAGAGCTGGGATAAAGGGCATGCTACACCTGGATGCCAGTCAGTAAGTGCTATCATTCCCCCGTGGCCTTATATAATATGGGTCCACTCTGTTAGTCGGTATGGCACTGAGGAATAGTCATGTCCAGGGTTGTTCTTGATACTTTGTGCCCAGGGATGTAATTTGGATGAGTCTGTCATGTTACTATAAGCTTCTGGTGTTTGCTGTTGTGCGTATGTGTGTGTAGTGACCTGAGTGATCATAACTGACATGCGTGAGTTGGCTATTTCTTTCTAAATGGAGGCGCCCCATATGTACTTTCCCCAAATCATGAAGTTATCCTTTTGCCAGTGCCTAGACTAGACTGTGAATCCTTTGGCTACCTCCCGGATGTGAGTAAAAATGTGTGCCCTTATGAGTCTCATTTTTATGGCCTGTTATAGATCCAGGCACACTGCCCCTCACTCTGCCAACTGAGCTGAGCCACAAGAGCTGTCCACGAGAGCGCACTAGGGATGCGCCACGGCCTATGTTTACAATGGTGGTGCTTCCAATGGTGAAGAACACCAACTCCCTTTCTGTGGCAGGAAATTGGTTGTGAGGGGTTCCCCAAGCTGCTACAGGGACTGGCATGAGTGTGCCACTAGCTGCACCTTGCTGTCAGTGAGCAAAGGGCTGGGCATGGGGGAAAATTACATTTTCCTGTAGTTTGGAAATACCCTTGACATCAGATTTAGTCCTTTCCTGAAGGTGCCATTTCTATTTTAACAGTAAGGCCTCGGTGGCTTTATTGAACCTCTGCTGGGTTGAATCCCCCAAAACGTGGAAGAGCATGTACTCTTGAGGCCTTGTACTTTGAGGGGATTCTCTATAGGAAGAATTATCTGGATTGGGGGTCAATTGGAGCCTCTTCAGGATTGGAGATGAAATCTAGGTCATGTGGGTTGCTCTATTCAAAGAAGTGATAGATTCATTGGACAAAACCCATCTTACAGAGGGGAGTTGGGCCTTATCTAGTATTTTCCACCAGCTTTGAGTCTTTGTGGTAATAAAGGTAGAGGGTAAGCTCAGCACTAAGCCTTAAAAATCCCATTAAGCAGGGGAAGGGATTCTCTTTCTGTAACTTTAGGGTGGTACCTTTGGATTTGGAGTCTTCCTAGTCACTGGACTGAAGATGGAAATGGCAACCCAGTCCAGTATTCTTGCCTGGAGAATCCCATGGACAGAGGAGCCTGGCGGGCTACAGTCCATGGGGTCACAAGAGTCGGACACGACTGAGTGACTTTCACTACTACTACTACTAGTCACTGGAAACCTTGATTATGGTATTTCACTTTTCCTACATGGAAGACTAGAGGTTGCCCAGGCTTGATCCCTCAGATCAGTGAACCTCTGATAAAACCCCAGCAGGTTAAGCTTTGGTTAAATACTTTACCCTGAGGGCAAACCTCATTAAGAAGAATAGAATGCTCTAGTGTATTTCAGAATAGTATATTTTCCCCTCCCCTTGCCATACACATGAAGGAATTTTTCTCAGATATTTACTGTGAGAAACTCGTAGAACTCCAGGAGGTAAAATTCACAAAAGTTGTGGGGTCCCCCTGGGCCACTGGGTCCCCTTAGAGTTTTTAACTCAGAGTTGTCCACACTTGAGCCTCCAACCAACCTCATTTTGTTTTCAATTTGCATTTCAACAATAGCTAATGATGTTGACCAACTTTTAATATGCTTGCTTGTATCCTCTTCAGTGAAATATCTTCTGATATCTTTTGCCCAGTTTTTTAATTGAATTATTTCTCTCTTTCTTTTCCTTCCTCCCTTCCTCTGTTCCTTTCTTTCTTACTATTTTTGTTGTTCAGCTTTTTGTTCTCAATTGAATCGTCTTATTTTATTTAACAACTTCACTAAGGTATCATTCATAAGACATACAATTCATCCATCTAAAATGCACATTTCAATGGGTTTTAGTGCCACTGTCACCACAGGTGCTTTTAGAACCTTTTTTGTTATCCCACTTTCTCTCTTCCTCTTCACCCCTAGACCAGAGCAACTATTAATAGCCTTCCTATCTCTGTTGAGTTCCTATTCTGGACTTTCATATGAATGAAATTGTATATCATGGGATCTTTTGACTGGGTTCTTTCACTTCGGTTCAGTTGCTCAGTCATGTCTGACTCTTTGCAGCCCTGTGGACTACAGCACGCCACGTTTCCTGCCTTCAATCTTTCTCAGCATCAGGGCCTTTTCTAATGAGTCAGTTCGTTGCATCAGGTGGCCAAACTATTGGAGTTTCAGCTTCAGCGTCAGTCCTTCCAGTGAATATTCAAGACTTATTTCCTTTAGGATGGACTGGTTTGATCTCCTTGCTGTCCAAGGGACTCTCAAGAGTCTTCTCCAACACCACAGTTCAAAAGCATCAATTCTTCAGTGTTCAACTTTCTTTATAGTCCAACTCTCACATCCATAATGTTTTTAAGGTTTATCCATGTTGTAGACTGTATGAGTACTTCATGACTTTATATGACTGAATAATATCTCATTGTATGGATATATCATATTTTGTTTATGTTTGTCCTTGATGGACATTGTTGCTATTTTGAATAATGTTAATATGAGCATTCATATGTGAATTTTTGTTTGGACATATATTTTTGTTTCTCTTGGGCATATACCAAGGAGTAGAATTACTGACTTTATGTTTAAACCTGTGAATAATCTCCAAATTGTTTTCCAAAGTGGCTTCACTGTGTTATATTCTCATACACTTTACAAGAGTTCTGATTTTTCCACATGCTTGTAAACATTGGTTGTTGTCTGTCTTTTTTACTTTAACCATCCTAGTTTGTCTGAAGTGATATGTCACTATGGTTTTTATTTGCATTTCTCTAATGACTAATGATTTTGAGCCTCTTTTTCTGTGCATGTTGGCCATTTGTATATCTTCCATGGACTAATCTATCTAAAGGTTGCTGACGTCTTAAGAAGTCTATTCAGGTTATTTGCCCAGTTTTTAATTGGGTTGTCTTTTTATTATTGAGTTGTAGGAGTTCTTTATATGTCCTAGATACAAATTCCTTATCACATAGGGTTAGTGTTAGTCACTCAGTCATGCCCAGCTCTTTGCAACCCCGTGGACTGCAGCCCACCAGACTCCTCTGTCCATGGGATTTTCCAGGCAAGGATACTGGAGTGACTTATGCATAAGTCATCTGTAAATATTTTTCTCATTCTGTGGGTGTCCCTTAAAGTAAAAAAGTTTTAAATTTTGATGAAGTAAAATTTATCTGTATTTCCTGTTGTTGCTTGTGCTTTTAGTGTCATATCTAATCAAACACTTTTCTTACACTCAAGGTCTTGAAGATGTCCTATGTTTTGTTCTTAAAATCTTAGTTTTAGCTCTTACATTTAGGCCTTTGATCCATTTTGAGTTAACTTTTGTATGTGGTATGAGGTAGAGGCCCAACTTCATTCTTTGGCATGTAGATACCCAATTTTCCCAGCACCATTTGTTGAAGAGAGATTTTTTCCTCTTTTGAATTGTCTTGGAACTCTTGTCAAAAATCAATTGACAGTAAACGTGAGAATTTATTTTGGACTCTCACTTCTATTTCATTAATCTATATGTCTCAATGACTATAGCTTTGTAGTAAGTTTGAAATCAGGAAATGTGAATTTTCCAATTTTGTTCTTCTTTTTCAAGTTGTTTTGGCTGTTCTGGCTCCCTTGTATTTCCATATGAATTTAGGATCAGTTTGTTGATTTCTGCAAAGAAATAAATTGGGATTTCTATAGGAAATATTTTGAATTTATAGACCAGTTTGGGAACAGTTGCCATTTTAACAATATTGTCTTTTGACCCATGAACATAGGCTGTCTTTCCATTTATTTAGGTCTTCTTTAACCAGCAATGCTTCTTAATAAGGTTTGTACTTTTTGTTAAATTATTCCCAAAAGTATGAAACTTATGTATACAAGCCATTCTGAGGGTGCAGCTACACTCTCAGACCTTGCTAGGTTCTGAGAGTTCTACCTCAGATCTATGATATTCTCAAAAGAGATCATATCAGAGGTTGGATAATGACACAAATATACTACAATGAAAGACAGAAGCCACCTGAAAATGACTGTATTATAAAGCCAGTCTGGGGCCTGAGCTGCACATTCAAATCACCTAGGGAACTTAAAAGCTATCCATTGGAAAGGAATCCCTAGTTGTGAGACTTAGCCCTTAGTACTTTTTAAAGCTCTCTAAGTGATTCCAAAGTATAGCTAAGATTGAGATTTGCTGATACAAAGTATCATTTTCTAGTCAGAGACAGTGCTATAATACTAGTGACGTATTTTGTTTGTCAGGCTAACACTTTATCTACCTAAATTTAAATAAATGAAAATAAAGTTGTATAGTTGAAAATTATTTGGGAACTTCTTTGAGGAACACTTTGAGAAAGTGTTTGCATTATTACTATTTGAACTATTCAAAACGTGTTATAAAATATTTCGAACAGATGCAAAAATAGTACAATGAATCCCCATGATTCCATTACCTCGCTTCAACAACCAGCAGCCAATGGCCATTCCTGTTTCATCCATCCCTCCCACCCATTCCTCACAGTCATCTTGAAGATTTTTAAAAAGTGAAAGTGAAGTTGCTCAGTCGTGTCCGACTCGGCTCCTCCTTCCATGGGATTTTCCAGGCAAGAATACTGGAGTGGATTGCCATTTCCTTCTCCAGGAGATCTTCCCGAGATGATGTATTATTTTTAGGGTTTACTTTTAAGTAAATACTTTAAAGTATTTGAATACTTAAAAGTAAACCCTGAAAATAATACATCATCTGTCGATGTTTTGGTATGTAATTCTAAGAAATTATGGTTCTAAAAGATTTTAAAACTTATGCTCCCTAGTATTGTCACACCTAAAAGTTTTAACAACATGAGGTAATTTTTATTTTATATAGGAGGATATGAGGAGAGAACAGAAGATATATTATCAATACTTGGCACAGCGGCATGAGGAAGAAAAAGCTCAGGAGAAAGAATTGGATAGAATGTTAGAGAAAGAGAAGGAAAAGAAGTTTGCTGAGAAGGACAAGGAGCTGAGACTTGAAAAGGAGGCAAGAAAACAACTTCTGAATGAGGTCATGTGTACAAGAAAACTTCAAGTTCAAGAAAAGTGTAAGGAAATGAATTACAATTATATTATACTTGGGCCTAATTCAATTTAAGTAGCAACCTCAGTATCTATTAAATAGATACTATGTATGAAATAGTGACTTCCCTGGTGGCTCAGACGGTGAAGCGTCTGCCTACAATGCAGGAGACATGGGTTCAATCCCTGGATCGTGAAGATCTCCTGGAGAAGGAAATGGCAACCCACTCCGGTATTCTTGCCTGGAACATCCCATGGGTGGAGGAGCCTGGTAGGCTACAGTCCATGGGGTCGCAAAGAGTCAGACACGACTGAGCGACTTCACATCGTCACATCACATGTATGAAATACCATGAGGCATGTAAGAGGGATTAAGGCAGGATCCCTGCTTTGTGGACCTTGCCTAATTGAACACTTAAATATCTTTCTGCTGGTGTCTCCATATGCCTGCACCTGCATGCCTTTTGCTTGGGTCGTTTTCTCTCCCTATGATGCTTTTGATCTTGAGAAATCCTGGACATACTTCAAGCCCAGCTCAAATGTCACATTCCATGAGAGGCCCCCTCTGTTCCCCTATTCATGATAAACCTTCTTTCCCCTATTCATAAAAGAATTTTCTTTCTGGGATTCTCATCATTTCTTGCTCACATCTCTGTCTTAGGACACCACTGAATTCCCTCAAACAGTGCCTGGTCACAAAAGGAAATAATCACTGATAAGATTTCCACCGTTCTGTGTCCAGATGGACACATTTACTAGTAGGATACCACTGGACTTCACACTAGTTGTATTTGTAAGAGAAAGCTCATCTTGGTTCCATTGATTAATTCTCCACTCCAGGAATTATAATATCAGTTGAAAATTGTTAAGCCAGTGTTAGATTGAGTTTTAAGAAATGAGAAGAAAGCTTCTACACTGAAAAGATTTCTGTATTCCACCATGATAAATGTTTTGGCATACATTGAGAAAACATGGAAAATTTAAGTATTTGGAACCACTTATAAACAAGGAAGTAAAAATCAACCATAATTCCACCACCCAGGAATGGCTATTGTTCACAACTTCCTGCATTTCCTTCCAGTATTTTTACTATGTATGTAATTTCCTCTCACAAATTAGTATCTTGTTGTATATATTGTTTTACAGCCTACATTTCCCACTTATCATAAACATTTTTCCAGGTCATTTTTCTTCAATTTTAAAATCTGTAGTGCTGGCTAGAAAGCCATGATAAAAATGGACCATAATTTATTTTACCTAAACACAACCAATGCACCTTCAACTTGTTTAGAAATTTTTCTTGCTGTTGTAGCATTGTGGGTGACTATCTCTGTACATAGTTTTTTTGGCTCATAAATAATTAAGATAAATTCCTGTAAATGGATTTGGAGGCCAAAGGTAAATGCATTTCAGATGTATATTGCCTGGTTGTATTTATTCCTCTGTGAACTCTGTTTTCTTTGTCCATCTTTTTCTACTGGATTGGTTAGGTTTTCCTTATTTAGTTTATAAAAGCCTTATATACTGCTTTTCCAATAGTTTTTTTGTAACATAGAAACTCTCCTATTAACATGAATGGCAACAGAACTGTTTGTCCTCAAGAAGAGAAAGGTAAGAAGTATTCTTACAATGGTAATCCGCTATGCAAAAGGCTGTTCATAGACTTAAATAGCAAATAATTAAGAGAAAATCTCTGTAGATTATAGCACATAGGAACCTAAGGCCTGTTCTTTCCTTAATGGAGACGACCTTCTGTGCTCAGTCATTCAGTCATGTCTGACTCTTTGAGACCCCATGGACTGTGTCCTGCTAGGCTCCTCTGTCCATGGAATTTTCCAGGCAAGAATACTGGAGTGGGTTGCCATTTCCTACTCCTGAGGATCTTCCCAGAGATTGAACCCATGTCTCTTGTGTCTCCTTCATTGGCAGACAGGTTCTTTACCACTATGCCACCTGGGAAACCCCAATGGGGATGACTGCTTCTACCTTATCTAACTAAGATCCGATCCAGTGATTCCAAGCTCTGCCTTTCTAAAGACAATATGGCATTGATGCCCGGATGATGCTGGCAAGTCTTTTATGAAAAAAGTCATTTAGCAAAAATTACTTTTGTCTTTCTTAGTGCAACGGAAAGCCAAAGAACAGGAAGAACGTACTATGGAACAGGAACGTATAAATGAAGGTCTTAAAGAGCTTAACTGTGAAGAGAGGGAGAATTTTATAAGGTATGGCTTTGTCTTCTTCATAATTATTAACTACCTAAAAAAGGGAGATTTTTAGCATAAAGGAAGATGTGCCATAATTTGTGTATTATTAATATTATTTTACATCAGTATTTTTGGGTTGGCCAAAAAGTTCCTTTAGTTTTAAAGTAAAAATAAAAGACACATTTTTAATTTTCACTAAGAACTTTATTGAACTACATAGCCACTGCCATTTTTTAGGCAACTTCATAATTCCATCTTCCCAAAACTTTTTTTCTTTTTGAGCAAAGAACTGTTCCAGGTGACTTTTACAGTCTTCCAGGAATTGAAATCTTTTACACTGAGAGAATTTTGTAGAGACTGAAATAAGGGAAAACTGAAGGTACAGTGTCTGGTGAATATGGTGGATGAGTCAGAACTTCCCAGCCAAGGTGTAGCCACTGTTGCCTGGTTATCAAAGAAACATGCAGTCTTGTATTATCCTGACGGAAGATTATGTGCTTTCAACAGAAAACACATAATTCCAGGTACTTTTGGTCGAGTGCTGCTTTCAGTTAGTCTAACTGGGAGCAGTGCTTGTGGGAATTAATCATTGGGTTTTCCAGGAGGAACTCAGAGGACTCCCTTCCAATCCCACCACATACACAACATCATCTTTCTTTGGATGAAGACCAGCCTTTGGTGTTGGTGGTGGTTCATTTTGCCTGCCCCATGATCTGTTCCATTCCATAATATTGTATGGAACACTTTTCATCACCTGTCACAATTTGTTTTAAAAACAAAATGCTTTTGTACATTAAAGAATTACATACAGAAATACAGTCAAAGAGGTGTTTTTTTTTTTTTTGCTTATGTTAAGCAAAACATCAAAGTGGTTAATATAGCCAAGCTGGTGCAAATCATTTTCAGCACTTGATTTGGATATTTGGAGTATGTCGGCTGTCTCGTGGTGTAATGTTGATTGGTATAACATTGGTATAACATTGATTGTTCTCAATGTCTCGGTTTGATCGCTGTCAACTTCAACTGGTCTGCCTGACTGCAGAGCATCATCTAGAGAGAAATCTCCAGCACAAAACTTAACAAACCCCTCGATGCGTTCCATCAATCCCAGCACCTTCTCCACACACTGCACAAATCTCTTTTACATTTCAGTTGTGTTTTTACCTTTCTTAAAGTAATGAAACATAATATGCCAAAAATATTGCTTTTTTCTTCCATCTTCAATATTAAAATGGCCACACAAAAATGCACCGATTTTGACAGTTTTTTTTAATGCACACTGATGTGACAACCATCACAATGCAATCTAACAAAATTGTTTTGAATGAAGTTAGAGATAACTGAGTGCTACTAGAGCCATCTTAAGGAAAAAAACAAATGAATCTTTTGGCCACCCCAACCTTTAGACCATTTGTCCCAAAAGCTCAATTCGGTTTATAAAACTTCATATAAAAAATAAACACCCAGTTCAAAAGAAAAAAAATTAGCACCAACCATTTAGTAAAATTCAACTCTATTGCCAGTATATACATTCTGATTACAGACATTAAGTGTTAAACTGGACAAACATCTTAAAATATATTAGACACAATTTTTGTAAAATAGGCAACAACCCTAAATTGTAATGAAATAAGATTTTTTTCCTCATGAAATAAATCCTGAAATATAATGTGACCTAATTAGATAAACAGAAATGGCTTATGGGGGTATGATTCCATGTAAATATCCCAGGAAGATTTTTGTAGCCTCACTGGGCTGGGAAACTAAAATGCTCTGGGTACTCTGAGTTACAGCACTTCCCTCAGGTATTCCTCTGATCACCATGATCAGGCTCAGGTGAGGGAAATTGGTCAATGCCTCCTTGCAGCCTTTCTCAAATCATATCAGTCTCTTCCCACTGATGGCCATGACACTCAATTCAGGTAACCAGTATAGTGGAGAAAGCGGACCTGGCTCCTCTAATTGCTGGTCAGCTTCCCTGTTCCCTGGCTTACCCACATCTGGTGCATAGAAATAAGCTCTCTTCTTTCTATAAAGAGTGTGGTTCATATACAGGAGCCTATTGTCAGTGTGGGGGCACTAACAGCAGCATCTGGCTTCCTGCTCCTTGTTCTGCTCTGGAGGTCATTCCTGCTCACTTTTGAAAAGCCTTTTGTTGGAGATGTGAGAGGAACTTAAATAGCAGCTCTCTTCCCTACCCAACTTCTGAATCAACTAAGAAAAATAAAGACTGAGCAGAAAGTATTATAATTACTACAATTACCTATTGGTGTGTAACAAAACACCCCCAAATTTGTGGTTTAAAGTGAGTTTTGATGATGTCTCTTGTTTCTGCTATTGATAAGACTCAGCTGGGTGGTTCTTGCTTGGCATCTCTCATGTGGTTCAAGCCAGTTCTGCTTGGGGCTACATTCATCTGAAGGATCAGCTAGAAGGGACACTTAGGATACCTATCCTTACAGCTGGTAGTGTGTGCTGACTGTGCTTGGAGATCTCATTTGGTATTAGCCAGAATACCTACACATGCCCTCTCCATGCATCTTGGGCTTCTCACAGACTGGTGTCTCGTTCTGAGAGGAAGAGTACCAATAGCAAGCATTCCAAGAGACAGAACAAGGAAGCTGCCAGGCCAGTTAAGGACTACGCTTAGGGCTGGTTTAACACCACTTCTGTCGCACAGGGCCCATCTGCCTTCAATGGAGTGGAGAAACGCTCCACTTCTTGGTGGGGTGGGGTAGAGGTTCACATTGCAGAAGAATGTACAGTAGGCAGGATAGCACTGTGGCCATCTCTGGAAAATAGAATCTGCCACAGAGGCACAGGAGTACTGTAATCTTTACTTCTGACAAAATTTGGTATTAATAATATGGTTTATAGATTATAAAATGATAAAACTGCTGTGGAAAGCAATATGAAATTTCCTCAAAAAATTAAAACTAGAACTACCATCAGTTCAGTTCAGTTCAGTTCAGTTGCTCAGTCATGTCCGACTCTTCACGACCCCATGAATCGCAGCACGCCAGGCCTCCCTGTCCATCACCAACTCCCGGAGTTCACTCAGACTCACATCCATCAAGTCAGTGATGCCATCCAGCCATCTCATCCTCTGTCATCCCCTTCTCCTCCTGCCCTCAATCTCTCCCAGCATCAGAGTCTTTTCCAATGAGTCAACTCTTCGCATGAGGTGGCCAAAGTACTGGAGTTTCAGCTTTAGCATCAGTCCTTCCAAAGAAATCCCAGGGCTGATCTCCTTCAGAATGGACTGGTTGGATCTCCTTGCAGTGCAAGGGACTCTCAAGAGTCTTCTCCAACACCACAGTTCAAAAGCATCAGTTCTCCAGTGCTCAGCTTTCTTTATAGTCCAACTCTTGCATCCATATATGACCACTGGAAAAACCATAGCCTTGACTAGACGGACCTTTGTTGGCAAAGTAATGTCTATGCTTTTGAATATGCTATCTAGGTTGGTCATAACTTTTCTTCCAAGGAGTAAGTGTCTTTTAATTTCATGGCTGCAGTCACCATTTGCAGTGATTTTGGAGCCCCAAAAAATATGATCTAGCAATCTTACTTCTGGGTATCTATCCAAAATAAACGAAAGCAGGACCTTAAAGAGTTGTTTGCATATTCATGTTCATAGCACCACTATTCATAATAGCCAAGAGGTGGAAATAACCCAGATGTCCATTAATAGATGAATGGATAAACAAAGTTTGGTAGGTACATGCAGTGGAATATGATTCAGACTTAAAAAAGGGAGGAAATCCTCTCAGATGCCACAGCATGGATGAGCCTTGAGGGCATGCTAAGTGAAATCAGCTGGTCACAAAAAGACAAATGCTGTATGATTTTACTTACTTGAGGTACCTAGAATAGTCAAATTCATAAAGATAAGAAGTAGAATGGTGGTTACCGAAGGCCGGGGGGAAGGCTCAAGGAAAGAGTTGTTTAATAGGTATGAAGTTTCAGATCTGCAAGATGGAAAAGTCCTGGAGATCTGTTTCACAATAATGTGAATATACTTAACACTACTGAGCTGTTCACTTAGAAGTGGTTAAGATGGTAAATTATGTGTCTTTTACCACAAGGGAAAAAAATCACTATAAAATTTTAAATGTAGTTTACATATAGAGGAAATCGTCTAGTTAATACTAAACAGAATGAGGCGGACTTACCAATCCAGTTGCCAGCAGTACCAGACCAGTGGAAGCCCCGCTGCAAGGAGAATATGCCCCCTTTTGATAGAAAGGAGAAAAGAAACAGGCAGAGCAGCCTGTTCATTTTACCAATAGGTGTCACTTCTTGGAGGGGAGTTGGGGGGTGATGCAGAGAGGCCAAGGGCTCTCTCCATGTAGCAGTAAATCTTTTGAATGGGGAAGAGACATTCCCTCACTAAAATCAATCATTTGTTCTAAGACTTGTCATAATTATTATTGTACGATAAACACAGTATTGAATTTTTCATCTTTCTTCCCCACTCACCCTGATTTTAATGGTAACTTTATTTGACTTCGAAAATCACATTTTAATCGTAATGCCCTATATAAATCCAAATGCTTACTTTGATAATTTTATATACTTTAATATTTCTAACATGTTAGACGCTGCAGTTTAGCCCAGGAGTACAGGAAGCAACTTCAGATGCAGATATGCTCCCAGCAGCAGGCCCGGGAAGCAGAAGAGGAAGAGGAGCGCCGAGAGTTTGAAGCGGGGATAGCAGCAGAAAAGAGCTTCCAGGACAAGATCCAGGGGATCCTGTCCACCCACCAAGTGGTGCCCCGAAACATCCATCCCATGCGAAGGGCATGTTCTACTAAGCTTCCGCCATAGTTGCATAAGCACCAACCTATTTTTTCTCAGTCTTTTGCTATTTTAAAATACAGTATGTCTCTTTTAACTCATGGATAAATTGTTCTTTTATTCTCTGAGTTTCCATAATTATATGCCAGGAAATTTTCTTCTTTCAAATTAAACTGCTCCTTTCCTAGACTGTCAAGAATGATCCACTTCCTGTGATGATGAATGACCCACACAGTTAATAGTCCTGACTTACCTCCATGCCTCCCTTTCTTGTTCATTTATTAGTAGCTTCACTTTCTTTCATCTGTCTGCCCATATGCCCATTTCCTCTTGCTTCCATTCTCTTCTCTCCTGTAGACATAGTTCTCTCCCTCTGTGTTTATGCCCTTGTGTAGTCCCCTTCCACCCTGAATCTTGGGCACTATATAAAAAATATGTTCATTTACTGGTTAAAAAAAACCAAGGTAGAAAGAAGTCAACAATGGTCATATTCCTAACGCTCAGCATTATCATTATTTTCACTTCTCTGAGTTCCCTCCCAGGCTTTGTTATATGGATACTCATTTTTGTTTTGTAAACACACTGCCATGTTGCTTCACCTACCATATTTACAAACGGATGCGTGATAGTCTACTGGGTTAGTGTATTATGATTTATTAAACAATGGACTTTGAGTTTGTTTCAAATTTGTCCCTATAGCAAATTATTCTATAACAACATTCATTTGAATTACTTCCTTAGAATCCATCAATTCCCAGGTGTGGGGTTTCTGGGTCAAAGGGGATTGACATTTATATACTTTTACTTCCAAGTACCATATTTGCAAAAGCAGTTTTTAGAGTTGTAGACTTTTAGGGAAGTGTTTTCAGGGCCAATTGATATATTCCCTGATAGTTTAAAAATGTCTTTAAGCAAATTGTTTGCTGGAATTTCTGAGAGGTTTTTTTCTTTAACCTTTCTACCCATTCATCACTCTTACCTCAGCTCTGGAAGTCTACCTCCTCTGGATCCTTTCAAGCCCCCTTGAAAGTTAATCTCTAATCCAAAAGTAGTTAATCTCTAATCCAAAAGTAGGAGTCTTGGCCAGGAAAAAAAAAAAAAAAGGAAAAAAGAGGACTATCTTTAAGTTTTGTTGAAAATAAGCTGACTGTTATTATAAGGGTGTATTTCCAGACTCTGTTCCATTAATTTATTTGTCTGTCCTCATACCAACACAACACTGTGATAAGTACTGTAGCCTTAAATAAGGTTGAAATTGCTAGTGTAGCGTCCAAATTTTTCTTTTTTTCCCCCAGTTTTTGTCTATTGTAGATTCTTTAAATATCCATATAATTGTTAGGATCATTTTGTCAGTTTCTACAAAGATGCCTACTGAGATTTCGATAGAGATGGCATTTACTCTATAGATCAGTTTGGGGAGAACTCCCATCTGAGCAATAATGAGCTTTCCAACCCATGAAGAAGGTCAACCTCGTCGTTCGCTTAGGTCCTGTTTAATTTTTTAAGCAGCGTTTTATGGTTTTCAGTGTGCAGGCCTCGTGCTTCTCTTGTTAAGCTTGTTCCTAAGTCTCGCTCTGTAATGCTGTTGTGAACAGAATTGTTTTCTTAATTTCAGTTTTGGATTATCCATTATTAACGTGTAGAATAGAATTGATTTTTGTACATTGAGCTAGCATCCTGTGACCTTTCTAAATTTACTCATTCATTCTAGTAGTTTGTTTTTTGCGTTTTGTTTGTTTTAGATTCTATCGGATTTTCTACATTCAGGATCATGGCATTTGAAAATAAAGCCTTTATTTTTTTCCAGTCTGGATACCTGTTGTTTCTTTTTCTTGCCTTACTGCACCAGTTAGTGCAATATCAAGTATGATATTGAATAGAAGTGGAGAGAATGGACATTCTTGACTTGTTCCCAGTTTAAATGGAAAACACTCAACTCATTTCTTCACCAGTGAGTATTATGTTATCTGTAGGTTTTTCTTAGATTCTCTTTACCAGGATGAAGTTATTCCCTTCTCTTCCTATTTTATTGAGAGTTTATATATAAAGAGGTATTGGATTTTAGCAAATCCCTTTTTCTGTGCCTGTTAAGTTGAACATGTGATTTTTGTTCTTTGTTCTATTAATATGGTATATTACATTAATTTATTTTCAGATATTAACTAACCTTGCATATCTGGGATAAATGCCACTTGTCTTTTTTTTTTTTTTTAATGAGTTGCTGCATTTCATTTTTTTTTTTTTTTTCTTGCCACTATGGTTTGTTGTGTGTCTTTGAGCTAGGTCTACTGTGATGTTTTGTCTGGGTCTGGTATCAAGATATTATTGGCCATGTGAAATGAGTTGGAGAGTATTTCCTCTTATTTTCTGAATGAGTTTGTGAAGAATTGCCACTATTTCTTCCTCAAATGTTGGATGGAATTCACCAAGGATGCCTCGTAGGCTTTCTCTGCAGGATTTTTTATTGCTAATTACTGGTTTTACTCACTTAGGTCTAATCAGATGTTCTTTTCTTCTTGAGTCAGTTATGGTAATTTGTACTTTTCTACAAATCTGTCCACTGCATCTAAGTTGTCTAATTTAAACACATATAAAAAGTGAAAGTGAAAGTCACTCCATCACGTCCGACTCTTGCAACCCCATGGATGGTACAGTCCATGGGATTCTCCAGGCCAGAATACTGGAGCGAGTAGCCTTTTCCTTCTCCAAGGGATCTCCCAACCCAGGGATCAAACCCAGGTCTCCCACATTGCAGGCAGATTCTTTACCATCTGAGCCACCAGGGAAGCCCTTAAATACATATAATAGTTAAACACATGTAAACCCACATAGTACTTCATAAAATTGCCTTATAATTATTTTAACTTCTAAGGGGTCTATAGTAATGTACCACCTTTCATTTTCTTGGAATTTGGGGGTATTTTGCCATTCTGTGATCAGAAAATAACTGGAAAGCATGGCCTCTCCATCCAATATCTTCTCCTGCCCCCAACCCAGACTGACTCTCTACCAAAGAGCATGTTACTTGGAGGATTAAAGCAATTTTTAAAAACAAAAAGTAAAAGCCACTTATTGCTAAATTATGCTGTTTACCTTTTTCTTATTTTTATGAAAAAGAAACTAACCTTTCATCATATGGATACAAACTTTTTTTTTCTCCTAGTTTTTCTGCCCTAGGGATGGCAGTAAAGAAAGATGTAAAGGATCTGAATTCCTGACACTTTATTATCTCCTAGGGCTGATTTCACCTCTTTGGTCTCCTTTAAACAAATTTTTTCAGAGTTACTGTATAGTTTTTTCCCGATCAGTATGAGTATCACTTGATTAAGCCGGTAGTATTTTCATTCAGATTTCATTGGGTTTATAAATTAGTTCAGAGTGTTGTCAACTTTACAATATTTATTTTTCCTATCCATAGATCATAGCATAGCACTATTCAGACTGTTCATTGCCACCAATTCTCCATTTCCTTTTCTCTCTCAAATTAACAGGACCTCAGCTTTTGTGAATGTGTAAGTTTGGCTGGGCATGCTGCTATGCAGATAAATACTATTTTTTACACTCCATTGCAGACAGTATTTGTCCAGGTGCCTAATTCTGGCCAAAGAAATGTAAGTAAAAGTGTTACATGGGTCTTCAAGAAGAAGGAAGGGGAGGGAAATTTTGGAATATCTGAGTAAGGAGAACTGCGAAGTCACTTCCCAAAAGACAGTGAGAAAATGGGAAACATCATCAAAAACCACAATTTCAAGAGGCTGGGAGCTGACCAAAGACATGCAATAAACTGAGAAACGTTTACTCCAGAAAATCTACTAAACGTTGGTACGAATGGTGGGAGTACGCGGCGTTTTGTCCTGGAGCTGCTTTGAGATCCCCCTCAGCTGCATGGAGCAGTGGTTCTATCAGGGCAGGGCAGGTTGTAAGGACCGACCTGCAGCCTTGCTGCCAGAGGGGACTGACTTGAGTGGAAGCAAAATTTGGAAAAATCCATGCTTGGGGCATTGTCAAAACAATAGCAATCTTGGTGGCAGTAAATCAGGAAAGGCTGACATCATGGCTAGCCTGAGATTGTGGTACTGTTTGGGGCAAGCAACAGACAGGCCAGCCAGAAATTTCAGGAAAATCTGGGGAACATGACAGCCATTATAAGCTTTGATAAACTCCCACATATTCTTGGTGATATGGGAGCTGCACAGACATAAAATTTACACCCATGCTTATGAGAGACCTAGCAGGCCCCAGGAGTCTACTGATCCTTGGCCAAATGTGAGGTCTCAAACATACAAAAAGCCAAAGCTGTGGCAGGTTTGCTAATGACAAAGTTTGAATTGTGTTCCCCACCTCTCACATCAATCCATCAATAAAAGGTGAAAGCCTTACTAGCTTACTCACTCACTGACCATAAACCTATGGTGACCCAGGGAAACTGGAGAAACCATGCTTAAAAATAAAGAGTTTAAAAAATGATTAGAGATACCAGTGTTATTTTGCCAGATGGTATAAGGGGTCAAACGAAGTCAAGTTTGTGTAAATGACTTGATTTACTATAAAATGTTATACATATAGGGGCATCATTATCCAGTCCATCCATCTAGTGCAGTATCCCTAATCTGTGGCCTAATCTCTCTTTGGGTTTCCTAGGTGGCTCAGTGGTAGAGTATCTGTCTGCCAGTGCAGGAGACCTGGGTTCAGTCCTTGGGTTGGGAAGATCCCCTGGAGGAGGAAATGGCAACCTACTCAGTATTCTTGCCTGGAAAATCCCATGGGCAGAGCAGCCTGACAGGCTACAGTCCATGGGGTCACAAAAGAGTCGGACGTGACTTTGCAACTTAGTGTTCGCGGTTGAGCTCTTCCAGTGATAGGGAAATTCTTTATATCAGACTGAAATCTATCTCCTCAAGAAAATATTTGCAAAACACACTTTCAAAATGGACACATATCCAGAATATATAAACAACTGCTACAACTGATAAGAACAAGATAAACCAGTTAAAAAAAAATGGACAAAAACTTATGCAGACACTTTGCAAAGGAGGATAGGAAAATGGCCAATGAACAGATGAAGAGATGCTCATCTCTTATGTATCCTGCATTGCCAGGTGTATCCATTTGCCACCATTTTTCTCCACTCCAGACCTTTCATCATCAGCTTGTTCTCTAGTGGTCACAACTCCTTTCTCTAGTTTTGCATTGAAATGGTATGTTCAGAATTAGACAAAGGCCATCCAGAAGAGGTCTGCAGAGCAGAATACAACAGGACGATCACCTCCTTCAACCTATGCATTATACTTCATTTAATGCAGCCCCCAGTTGAATGCTCACTCTCTAGTCACAACTGAAAAAATGTAGACACAATTTTCTTGTCCTTGGCAGGCCCTGCTGGCCTGTTGTAAACAAGACAGTGAGAAGCCATGTTTGATACTTAAAGGACAAAGTATTTCACTAACTTTACTGCCTTCTATTTGCAAACCAGTGTGATAACCACTGATGACTAACTAGTTATTGATGAAAGCCTGACAAAACCACTATCTGGCAACACTTTGTTAACAGTTCATTTGATTTACCTTATACATTTGACTGCAGCCACGAAATTAAAAGACGCTCCTTGGCAGAAAAGCTAAGATAAACCCAGACAGCATATTCCAAAGCAGGGACATCACTTTGCTGACAAAGATCTGTACAGTTAAAGGTATGGTTTTTTTCTGTAGTCATGTATGGATGTGAGAGTTGGACCATAAAGAAGGCTGAGCACTGAAGAATTGATGCTTTTGAACTGTGGTGTTGGAGAAGACTCTTGAGAGTCCCTTGGACTGCAAGGAAATCAAACTAGTCAATTCTAAAGGAAATCAATCCTGAATATTCCCTGGAAGGACTGATACTGAAGCTGAAGCTCCAATACTTTGGTCACCTGATGCCAAGAGCTGACTCATTGGAAAAGACCCTGATGCTGGGAAAGATTGAAGGCAAAAGGAGAAGGCAGTGGTAGAGGATGAGATGGTTGGATGGGATCACCAGCTCAACCGACATGAGTTTGAGGAAACTCCAGGAGATAGTGATGGATAAGAAGGCCTGGCGTGCTGCAGTTCATGGGGTCATAAAGTTGGACATGATTTAGTGACTGACCAATAGCAACAACCTACGGTTTATAAACAGCACTTCATTTCCTGCGTCTTTGACTATTCCCTTTTCCAGGCTGACCTCTACCTTTCAGTTCTAATTGAAAAGATTAAATAACCACAACTAAATTTTATACGAGCCTCACTGAGTACTAGCTACTATCCTACTGCTCTTTATGTGTGTTTACTTGCTTAATCCTCATGACATCTCTTTAAGGGAAGTACTATTATCTGCATGCCCATTTTGAAACTCTGTCATGGCAGGTTAAGAACTTGCCAAAGCCATATGGTTAGCGTGGTGTAATAAACATCTGGTCTTTGTCCCTAGTTCCCAGTACAAAATCCTTGGGATTTCCTAAGTGATTCCTTTGGTTCTTCACAAAGAGCCTCTTGATCACACTTGAATTTATGTTAGGATGCCGATCCCAGAAGCCTCAGGTTGGGGCTGGTCACCTGAAAGACAAGCGATTAGAGAGGACTGGAACTTTTAGACCCACCTTTAGAGGGGAGAGGCTCCAGAAAAAGAAGCTAGAAACTGAGCTGAATAACAGATGTTTGATGTTCAGAGAGCTCTGACTGGGGAACACACAGAGGAGTTGGGAGGGGGCACACTCAGAGTATGGACATTCCACCTCCCCTAGACCTTGCCCAGTGAGTCTCCTCTGTTTGGGTCTTCCTGAGTTGTATCCTTATGATAAACCAGTAATGTAAGTAAGGAGGGTTCCTGAGTTCTGTGAGGCACGTGTATCCAGTTGCTCAGTCCTGTTTGCCTCTTTGTGACGCCATGGACTGTAGCCCACCAGGCTCCTCCGTCCATGGGATGTTCCCGGCAAGAATACTGGAATGGGTTGCCATTTCCTCCTCTAGGGAACCTTCCCCGAGCCAGAGATTGAACCTGCATCTCCTGCAGCTCCTGCTTTGCAGATGGATTCTTTACCACTGAGCCACCTGGGAAGCCCGGGTTCTGTGAGTAGTTCTAGCAATTATTGAACCTGAGGAAGGGGTCATAGGACTCTTAATTTATAGCCAGTAGGTCAGAAGTACAGGTGACACAGGACTTGAGGCTGGCCTCTGAAGTGGGGTGCAGTCTTGTGGTGCTGAGCCTCTAATCTGCTAACTCTGGTAGTGTCAGAACTGAATTGAATGCTTGAATGTTGGTTTCTGGAGAATCACAGTCGGTTTTCAGTGTTGGAAAAAACCCAGTCAGTGGTGGTGCTGGCGTTTGAACCCAGTCTGATTACAGAGCACATGCCTTTAGGCTCACCGCTTTGTTCTCTCCTCACAGTAGGCAGGACAGGCAAAAATCAATGAATTATGGACTTTTAGAGCCTGGTGGGCTGCGGCCCTTGGGTCACTATGAGTCGGGCATGACTGAGTGACTTCACTTTCACTTTTCACTTTCCTGCATTGGAGAAGGAAATGGCAACCCACTCCAGTGTTCTTGCCTGGAGAATCCCAGGGACGGGGGAGCCTGGTGGGCTGCCGTCTACGGGGTTGCACAGAGTCAGACATGACTGAAGTGACTTAGCAGCAGCAGAGCTTAAAAACCTACCACAAATATTTTAGTTTTCTTTACTCTGCAAATGAAGAATCCAAAGTCAGAGAAATCGCTCTTGGTTCAGCACTTTTCCCATCATATAACATCATAATTTCTTACCAAAATCCAGTTCACTATCAAAGCAGTCTTAATCACCAATCCGCCCGCTCAGGCTTGCTGTTCAGGCAGTATGTATAACATGAGGTTGTTTCCAGTCCATTTCCATCACTTAGTGGTCTCTATCCAAACCTTTATGTTCACTACCATAGCATTCTGGTGCAAATTCGTCAAGTACATTTATACATACACATTCCATGAATTACACAAGAGCATGAATATTTTTCCTTCTATAATGCAGCCTTCTGATATTTTGATTACCTTACATAAACTGGGAAATAGCTTCTCAGAACGTAGGTGAGAGCTGCATCTAATAAACAGAAGAATTTCCTATATGGAGAAGCCCCCATGGTAACTGAAAGGGTATTGTATCACACCTAGTGCAGGTCACAGCAAAAAAAACACTTCTGTTTTGGTCTCTTGTGAAGCTGTTGGCTGGATGAGGGCTCTGAGAGCCAAAACTGCCTTTAGATATCCATGCTTTTCCATAAAGTTCTAAGATGTGTCTTTTGGATAGAGGCTGAGGGTTATTAGTTTATTGCTTCTAAGCATTGCAATGTGGGACTTTTTATTTGAAATAACTGAAGATATGGTTCTGGGGAAACTGATATAGCAAGACAATTTCGTGCTAGGCCTTTGCTCCAGGTGCCATTAATCAGCTGGGTGACCTTGGCAGGACTTTCTGGGAAACAATTCTTTTGCCTAAAAGCTGAGGTGCTTCTTGAGCTAGAAGGGACCTGAGAGGGTATCTAGTCCAAATCCTTCACTTCATAGATAGGAGAAAGTGTCTGGGGTTTGGTGGCCTCACAAGCCTGTTAGGAGGGCTCAGCTACAGTTAGGTTCTTCGGTGGGTGACCTGGGAAGCAGAATTGTGGGGTGGGCCGAGCAGTGGGGGAGGAACCAGTAGAAGGATGTGTTACAGGGTGGCTATCATGGTAGGCAGCTGGGTCTTAGCTCATTTGGGGACCTTCTGAAGACATGTGGAGACCTCACAGGTGTATACTGCTCAGGTAGAGGCCAGGGCATTTACCACTCCTACTCCTTTTGGTTGAGGAGTGCCCCTAGGGGCACTGACTTCCCCAATTATAGATGGTATGCTAAAGAGGCCATGAGAAAACCCTGGGATGATAAAGCAGAGCGATGCAGGGCCTACCCCTGAGATGGTCCCTGGGGCCCTGGACAGAACCATGGCTGGAATCTGGGGGACAGAGGGAAACAAAGCCAGGGAAATGAGAACTTACGACTTGACCTGCAGCACACAGCTAAAACTGGGCTTCCCTGGTGGCTCAGCTGGTAAAGAATCTGCCTGCAATGCAGGAGACCTGGGTTCCATCCCTGGGTTGAGAAGATCCCCTGGGGAAGGGAAAGGCTACCCACGCCAGTATTCTGGCCTGGAATTCCATCAGGGTCACAAAGAGTTAGACACAACCGAGCGACTTTCACTCACACAGCTAAAACGACGCTTTCTTTTTTTTTTTTTTTGCACATTTCCCAGGTGTGTGTATGCTTTCTCTCCAGTTATGTACGGTTGCTTAAAGCAGGTACCAAGTGTTAGATAGCTCTGATGATCCCAAGCTCTCAGCAAAAGGTTTGCCAAGAGCAAGTCCTCAGAAAATGTTTCCTTGTTTGTTCTGGGAAAAAAGAGGAAGGCTAAGTGGCCAGAGTGAAAGGGTGACCATAGGAGGGCTAAGCAAGGCTGAAGTGGAATAAGGCCAGAGGGACAGCCCCGATATGACCAGCAGTTAGTGGTGCTGACAGGCAGGAGGCAGAGAACTGTGGCCGTGAAGAGGCCACACCAGACCTGAAGCGGGCGGCGCTGGACCAAGAGATGAGCCATCGGAGGCAGCAAGACCCAGGCGTTGATACGAAGCAGGCAAAGAAAGGTGTGTTTGCTCTCTCTCTCCCTCCCTCTGGGGCAGCTTAAATGCACAGATGCCATCTTGACCACACACCCAAGGCTGGTGACCTTGGCTCCTGTCTGCTTTTGCTGTGTACTAGATATTTTCAGGGGAGCAACTCTCCAGAGCGAGGAGCAGGTAAGCCAGGGTGATGTGGAGAGGGAGGGGGTGTTGTTGGTTAGTCGCTCAGTCGTGTCTGACTCTTTTGTGACCCCATGGACTGTAGCCCACCAAACTCCTCTGTCCATGGAACTTTCCAGGCAAGAATACTGGAGTGGGGTGCCATTCCCTTCTCCAGAGGATCTTCCCGACCCAGGGATTGAACTCAGGTCTCCTGTGTCTCCTTCATTGGAACGCAGATTCTTCACCACTGCGCCACCAGGGAAGCCCATGGGAAGTGTTGAGGGAAAAGCATTTTGCCCCTCCATGTCTCCTGGACACTGAATAAAGGGCCCTCCTCTGCGGGCAGGTCTCTCTCTGCGTCCCTGGAGGGCTTCAGTGGATTTGCGGCTGATAAAGGACCGTGAGGCACACACAGCTTCAGCTGGGCAATGCTTGGACAGGGTTGCCAGGCAGGTTACTACTCACAGCATAAGTAGGACTCACAGAAGCTTGCAGACATGAAGAGTCAGTGTCTGGAAGGGCAGGAGTACAAGGGAACTCCCAGCCAGGAGAATGGACCGAGCAGGGGCTTACAGATCTAGGTGACGCTGCTCAGTAGCATGGTGGGGAGTCTCTGGGTAAAGGAACTCCCAGGAGGCCCTAGCATTCGGGGCCCTGTTACTGTGAGGCCATATCCTCGCTACAGGTAATAGCTGTTGGTAATATTTCATGGGGTTTATAAAGCAGGATATCTCTATGTGGCTAAACATTTGTGTGTCTGGGCTATTTCTAATATTTTGGGGGCTGTGCCCCACAGCCTGTGGGATCTTAGTTCTCTGACCAGGGATCAAATCTACGCCCCCTCCACTGGAAGCAAGGAGTCTTAACCCGTGGGAAGACCCTGGGCTATTTTTTAAAAATAACTGAGTACATAAAACTTTGTTTGGCATTGGTAGGCTTTTGAACTAACAGGTCTCCACCTGCAGTGAAGAAATAAATTAACCTACAGGCCAATATGCAGCAGCCTCTTTAATGTTTTAAGTAACGTTCTCTGAGCACCAGGAATCCAGCCATGCAGAACTGAGAGCTACTGTTCCCCCAAATAGACACTCTCCTCACTCCATAAACACAGGCACTTCTCCCCACTGCTGTGCCTGGACTCAGAGAGTTGATTCAGGATGTCACGCCCTCCCTGCCACACACCCCATGGAATTCCAGCCTTTCCTTCACTGCGAGCTCAATTCAAGATGGCGCCCTGCCTCCCTGCTCACCCCCAGCTCTCTGGTTCTCTTTTCCATCACAGAGCACGGTTTAGCTGCGATAGGCACGTGTCCACTATTAGACTATGAAGCTGTTGGAAGGAAAGAGCCAGCTCTGGACTGAGTTGTGTCTCCCTGAAATTCATATGTTGAAGACTTAACTCCCGATGTGAGTTATATAGAGACAGGTTCTTTAGGGAGGGAATTAGGTTTAATGAGGTCAGAAGGGTGGGGCCCTAACCATATAGGGTTGGTGTCCTTATAAGTAGAGAAAGAGACACAGAGTTTGCCTTCTCTTGTACACAAAGATGCAGCCATCAGAGGGTACAGTAAGACAGTGACCATCTTCAAGCCTGGAGAGGAGTCCTCATCAGAAACCAACCTGTCGGCACCTTGATCTTAGACTTCCAGCTTCCAGATCTGTGAGGAGAGGAATGTCTGTCGTTTAAGCCACCCAGCCTGTGGCATTCTGTTATGGTAACCCGAGAAAACTTATCTTATTCCCCTGAAAAATCTCTTATAGCACCTGGAACAATGTCTGGCACATGGAAGTTGTGCTGTTGTTTAGTCGCCCGGTTGTGTCCAGCTCTTTACGACCCCATGTTTCATGAGGTTCTCACAGCAAGTATACTGATGGGGTTTGCTGTTCTCTCCTCCGGTGGATCATGTTTTGTCAGAACTCTCACTAAGACCTGTCCATCTTGGGTGGCTTGGCATGGCTCACAGCTTCATTGAGTTATGCAAGCCCCTTTGCCATGACAAGGCAGTGATCTGTGAAGGAGCACATGGAAACCCCTTCACAAACGTTTGTTGAGCTGAACTGTAATTCCCAAATGAACGAGGCATGCGTGGTGCTGGCGGTGCCCTGGGTCTGGAATCTCTGACAAAGGCCAGCAGCCAACCCTACTTCTTGCACACTGTCGGAGACAGACCAGCCTGCCAACCTCACTTACAACTGAAAAGCCCACAAAGATCAGAAACTAGAAAGTCTGATGCTAAGCCTCATTTAGTAGCAAAATCTGACCTTGAACAAGGGTGAAAATATTTAAGGATATCTCAATGGGTTTTTCTATACAACTGTGGATGACTTTGATTACTGAGCACTATCCTAACTCTGGCTAAATGCATTATAAAATCTATGGCTTAGATATCTACTACATTTCTAAAGTGCAAAAACTTCAAAGTTCAAAACATATCTGGACCTAAGAGTTTCATATTAAGGACTGTGGACCTGTGCTCTCCAAAGGGGTTAATACCAAGCCCACTGCTGTCAACTTGAGGAAAACCATGGGAAGCACTGCTTATCTGCTGTGCAAGTAAATTGCAATGGCTGTTTGAACAGAATGAGAAACAGCTTAAACCTAAACTGGAGGAACATGTGACTGGAATTAAAACATTGGTTGATATGTATATTACAGATGTCCATGTTGTTTTTGAGCAGTTTATTCCATTGGCCTATAAAATGTGCTGAGCACAGTTTTTAAAGATGAATTGAAAAAGCACAATATTACCTAGGAAAATAGCAGCTGTGCAGTTTAAATTCCAATTGGCTTTTTATAAATTGTGCTTAACAACTGGAGGAATCAATAAAAATGCAATTATAAGAACACTCACAATTATTTATTGTGACTATCAGTGTTGCTACTACAAATAATATGAATAAAATTGATTTGCTGAATTTACAAAGTCAAGCATGTTTTTAGCAGAAAACCTCAATATCTTTAGTATCTAGACACTATAGAGCTTACATTATAAGACTGACCCAGTTTCTTCCCTTGAGGAATTTATAGTCTGGTTGAAGGTCAAGACCTAGAGACAAGAAATAATTGTGAACACTAAAGCAGCATATAATCCAGTGCTGTGTTAAGTATAATCAAGTATGTGGAACAGATTTACTGCTAAGCCTTCTTAAACGCTCCAGAATTCCAATGTAGCTTGGGCTGAAGCGAGGCCCCTGGTTGGGAGAGCCTTGGAGAGAGTGTATTGAAGCTGCGTTAGAACAGCACTGCGCTGCCTCTGCTTACGTTTTATGTTTGAATGGAGGAGGCTGGAGGACCTTTCCGTGAGTCGGAGGAGGGCGGTACCGGTCAGGTCATGCTTCGGAGCCACACCACTGCTGCTCTGGATTTTTAGCAAAGGGAAAGGTGAACCATGGCTGGGGCAATCAAGAAGTCTTCCGGGAAAAGGTGGCCCTTGATCTGGACTTAGACGGCCTTAGGTTGTGTGGACTATAGATGGCCTCAAGGAGGGAGAGGGTCTTTGGAGGGGAGTTTGTTGGGGGTCATAGTGAGACGTGGACTCAACTCAATCAGAGAATCTATCTTGGGGCAGGAATTCAAAACTTTCTGAAGCAGAACAAAAAGTCTCATTTTCCAAATGAGAAAAAGGAGAATCTGCTAAACCTCACCAGGTTCCAAGAGAAATTAGTCGCCTGTAGAATTGTAGTGGCACCCCACTCCAGTACTCTTGCCTGGAAAATCCCATGGGCGGAGGAGCCTGGTAGGCTGCAGTCCATGGGGTCGCTAGGAGTCAGACATGACTGAGCGACTTCACTTTCACTTTTCACTTTCATGCATTGGAGAAGGAAATGGCAACCCACTCCAGTGTTCTTGCCTGGAGAATCCCAGGGATGGGGGAGCCTGGTGGGCTGCCGTCTATGGGGTCGCACAGAGTCGGACACGACTGAAGCAACTTAGCAGCAGCAGCAGCAGAATTGTAGTAGCTGCAGACCCATCTTGGGCACACTTCGTGACACCTCACCTCCTTCTCCACTAGGGGTGCAGTCTCGATGATATGGTTAACACTGCGTGACGGAATCATTGGGACTGTTGACTCCAGAAAGAAGGAGGTGTGTTATTGCATGATAGGCAGCCGGTGCCTGTGGGGTCTTAGCAACTTTGAGAGCTGGGACCTGGGGGCTTGGCTGATTTCCAAGGCCAGTTGTGAGGTCAGGGCTGAGGGCGGCAGGGGCAGCCCAACCTGGACTCTTATAGAATTAAACGAGATGCTGAAGGAAAGGGTTAGTGCTCATCAGATTTTAAGTGCTGTAACTCAGTATTGGGAGTCTTACAGACCCAACACATATCCTATCCTTCCAGTGAAGTGATGTAAGCGCTTCCCAGGAGCACTCTGTTCCTATTCCTAGTCAAGGTAGTTCTATTCTGCAAGGACAGCCTGGCTTTCTTGAGAATCTAGCATCTTTCTCTGTCTTGCTGCTCAGTCACTCAGTCGAGTCTGACTCTTTGCGACCCCATGAACTGTAGCCTGTTCCTCTATCCATGGGATTCTCCAGGCAAGAATACTGGAGTGGGTTGCCATGCCGTCCTCCAGGGGATCATCCCGACTCAAGGATCGAACTTGCGTCTCTTCATCACCTGCACTGGTAGGATTCTTTACCCAGTGAGCCACCTGGGAAGCCCAGTGTCTTTCTAATACTTCATTATTACTTAACAACCATCCGTACATGTTTTCTGCTTTACAAGCAAGTCATTTTACTTGTCTTCATTGTAGCCACAGCGCTTGGCAGGGATTTTTTTTTTTTTTCTTTTTTGTAATTGAGGTATAACATTCATGCAATAAAATGTATGAAGTGCATGGTGGGGGGAACATTTACACGTTGGCTCCTGTATAACCAGCAGATCAGGATACGTAATATTTCCAGAGTTCTGAAGGTTCTTGTGCCCTTCATTCAAGGCGTCCTCAGAAAACCACGATTCTGACTTCTATCCCCATCCATTAGTTTTGCCTGCTCTTGAACTTCACAGAAATGGAATCGTATAGAATGTAGTCCCCTATATCTCCTGTATTTCTTTCACTCTGCATAATGTGTATGTGATTCTTCCATGTTCTGCACACATACCCACAGTTCATTCTTCGTTCTTGTTGGGCACTGTTTCATTGTCTGAATGTACCATAATTCATTTATCCATTCTCTTGTGGGCGAGAATTATTAAACAACATTTACAAATGAAAAAAGTCAGGGCCAGAGTGAATTAGTCCCTTAGGTTCCTTAGGTAGGGCAGCTGGGAAGGTGAGAATTAGAACTGGAATTTTCTGGTCCCAAATCCAGAGGTCTTTCTTTTTCTTATTTATTTTTTTGAACTTTTTATTTTGTATTGGAGGATAGCTGATTACAATGTTGTGATAATTTCAGGTGAACAGCAAAGGGACTCAGCCATACATATACATGTGTCCATTCTCCACCAAAACCCTCTCCAATTCAGGCTGCCACATAACATTGAGCAGAGTTCCTTGTTATTATCCATTTTAAATAGAGCAGTGTGTACATGACCATCCCAAACTCCCTAACTATCCCTTCCCCCCAGAAACCACAAGTTCGTTTTCTAAGTCTGTGAGTCTTTTTCTGTTTTGTAAGTAAGTTCATTTGCATCATTTCTTTGTATAGTCCACATACCAGGGATAGCATATAGTATTTCCCCTTCTCTGTCTGACTTGCTTCACTTAGTATGACAGTCTCTAGGTGCATCCATGTTGCTGCAGATGACATAATTTCATTCCTTGTAATAGCTGAGAAATACTCCCTTGTGGATATGCAGCACATCTGTTTCATGCATTCCTCTGTCGATGGACGTTTCGATTGCGTCCGTGTCTTAGCTATTGTGAACAGTGCTGCAGTAAACATTGGGGAGCGTGGATCCTTTCAGGTCATGTTTTTCTCTGGATATATACAGGGCTCTTCCTAATGGACCACTTTGGAGCAGTGCGTTCTGGAACTTTTCTTTTTAGGTGGCAAAATTTTGGCTTGGTTCAATCAAAAGATAAAAGCAAACACTAAAACCCCCATTTTGTTGGGAATTCTCATGTGAAAGTGGAAGAGGTACTCAGAATGAACATGGGGGGCTTTGAATAAACGCTTCATGGTCCTGATTCACACGGAAGAAGTCCTGGAGTGATGGATTCAGTCTTTAAACTCTGTGTTTATAGCTAGGTGTGAGTGAGACAGGGGAAGTACCACTATTTCCTGACAGAGCACGCTATTCATGAATGGCCGGTCCAGTGTGTGTATGTGAACTTAGCATGCTGCTAATCATGGTGAAATTCCAAAGCTCTGCTCCGTGTGTGCACGTGGCCACACACTTCTCCCCACATTGCAAACCCAGGCACATTGCTCCACCCCTGCTTCCAGGACCTTTCTCCCAGGACCCAGCTGGGGCCACTCTAGCCCTGCAGTTAGGGCTGACAGTTAGGGCTGACTGTAGTCTTGCTCCAGCCCAGGGAAGCAGCCAGGGTTGGGCATCTGACTTGGGCAGAGAAACTGGATGAAGCTCAGAGGGATTCGTGGAAAACTAGGAGGTGGGGAGGAGAACTGGGTAAGGATTTAGAGCAATTATACAAAATAACAAACCACTTCTTTGTAAATCCTGCAAATCACATCCCAAGTCTGGGGCCAAGAACCAGAGAAATTTCTGTGCAGTAACAGGCTATGAAGTGAATGTGCTTTATATAAAATGGGTACTAAATTCAGGGGTCTGCAGTGTCAGGCGGAGAAGGCAATGGCACCCCACTCCAGTACTCTTGCCTGGAAAATCCCACGGACAGAGGACCCTGGTAGGCTACAGTCCATGGGGTCGTGAAGAGTCGGACACGACTGAGCAACTTCACTTTCACTTTTCACTTTCATGCATTGGAGAAGGAAATGGCAGCCCACTCCAGTGTTCTTGCCTGGAGAATCCCAGGGACGGGGGAGCCTGGTGGGCTGCCGTCTATGGGGTCGCACAGAGTCGGACACGACTGAAGCGACTTCGCAGCAGCAGCAGCACTGTCAGGAAGAGGGGAGGCTTTTCCTTTTATTAGCAGAGAAACTGCATTTCTTGTAAGAGGTGCCACTCAAGTTACAATAGTGAAAAATACAAAAATCAAGTTTTCTCCCTGACAGTTGCTGTTTCTTTTAGACCTTTCCTCTAATGACATCACCTTTCCTCCCAGCCCATCTCTAACAGATGGGTCCCTTCTCCATAATCTCCACCCCTTGGACATATCTCTTTTGACTTTTTCCCCATGAGGACACATAGTTACCCACCTTCCCTTCATTCACAGCTAGTTTTGGCTCTCTTTTCTGACCCTGAACTCATGTGATCTTCGACCTGTATACACAATGTCCTCTCCTCACCAGAAAATGTTCTGGAAAACTAATCTCTGAAATGGCTAAACCAGTGTCTCCATGGACAAACCTTAGGGCTTCGCGCCACCAGGAGTCTCTCATAGAGGACATTCAGGTGGCTTCCACTCTTGTGTTATTTCAAATCATGCCACCATGAGTGAACTTATGAGAATATTAGCAAAGTAAATCCCTAAAGTGGAAACTCTGGGTTAAGGGGGATGTGCATACTTGATGCTTTCTGATCATTATTGCCAAGCAGCCAGCATATTCCCACGCACAGCACTGATTAACTTTAGAAGGGGAGGGGCTGACTGATGACTGGAGGGTATTATGAAAGAGGACAATGAACTCAATCTTGTCAGGATCTTCAACGTTTTTGTGTATGTTTCAAGCCTTACTTTAAATACCAGAATATTTGTTGATACATCTGAAATGATCAAAAGACAAAAGTAGACACGTGGGAGGTGCTTAAAACACGGTCATCGTTGCAGCCCCACAATGTGTCGTGGGGTCTGCAAAAGCACCCAGGCCAGCCCACACTGCACACCCTCTCCCGTGTGGGGGAGAGTGCTTGACTGCACAGTCCTCACACTCAGCCTGCAGTGCACGAGCAGACATGTTTGCTCATTCCTTACCTTTCATCCACAGCAGATGGCATCCTGCTCACGAAAGTGTCTTTTCAAACACGAATCAATTTTATATTGTAATCAGGATTTGGTGGCCCAGTGGTGATGGTTCACAGTGCTGCCTCGGTGTGCCACAGGACAATGAGTGAGAACCACTGACCCCAAAGCCAAGCAGATCCCCCAGCGAGGAGCAGGGAGTCTGTGAAGTTACCAGAAAAGGGTCACAGGGATCCTGGCTGGCGAGTAACTCCCAGCATTGGGAATCTGGAAGCAAGATCTTGGCAGGTCCAGGCATCCATGGGAAACCACGGCAAATATTGGGACAAAGTACTGAGATCTGGGCTTAAGGATGGGGTCACAGATCAAGGCAAGACTGTGGGGGGAGATGCCGAGTCTTGTCCTTGGAAAACCAGGATACGACTTGATAGGGAATCAGGTAAAGCTGAGGGCGCTAGGACAAAACAAGGATTTGGTTCCTACAACCAGACCACGGCCAGGCTTGGTTGTAAAGAGGCACTCCCCATGTTGGAACTGGGGTGCAGTTTGAGGGAAGATGAGCATTTGTGACTGAGTTGGACAGTTTACTGACTTTGGCCTTCAAACTGGTGGCAGCTCCAGGGCCAAGCTTGCCTGCGGGTGGTACATGTGAGGAGTGGGGGGCAAGAGCCGGACAGAGTCTTCATCAGCCGCTTGTGGAATAAGCTTTAAGACCAGCTTGAGCAGGAATGGCAAAATGCTTGAGTCAAAAGATAACCTTGTGTGTGAGAGAATTTTACAGCCTAATTTATGGAGTAACACACACTGAAGGAGAAAGTAGAACATAAACTTTCATCTAGAGCACGAAACCCTAAATTATACACCTCCCCACACTCCAAAGCTGTGGAGGCTGGGGATGCAAATGTTGTGGGAGGGGCCAGAGGTGGATACAACAGATGGCCCTGGAGGGGAGGGCCCGCCCACATGTGGGCCTGCACAGGACCGCCGGCAGTGTCATCACGGCTCTATGTGGGCTGTCACCCGGCCTGGGTGGTCTTTGGAGGAAAGACTCACATGTCACCTTTTGGTCTCAGTGATAGCAAATGCCTGGCTCTGTAACTGCTTGTGGAGTAAACTGTCAAGACAGGAAGGAAGACTGTCTCCAGCCCCATATCTTTGTCTTCACAGGATAGAACAACTACTGGAAAAGGACGTGCTGAGATGTCGCCTTTCACGGGTAGAGTTGTGTTCCTTTAGAAAAAAAAAAAAAAAAACACTGAAGTCCTAATCACCCCAGGACCGCAAAATGTGGCTTTATTTGGAAATACAGTAGGTTCACTGCATGTGTAATTAGCTAAGATGGGTCACACCAGGGTAGGTGGGCCTGTGATCCAATGTGACTGGTGACCTTATGAAAAGAGGAGAGGACGCAGAGGGACATAGGCACACACAGGGAGAAGGCCATGTGACAACAAGGGCAGAGACTGGACCGATGCGCCTGCAAGCCCAGGACCCCAGGTATTTCCTGCAAACCACCGGAGGGTGGAGCAGGCCGGAGGGTCCTCCCCTGCAGGCTTCAGACGAGGTGCGGCCCTGCCAACACCCTGAGTGGGGTTTCTAGCCTCCAGGACTGTGAGGCAGTACATTTCCATGGCTTTAAGCCATTCAGTTTGTGGTTCTTTGTCAGGTCAGCCAATCCCTAGGGAACTAACACATCACCCAAACTTCCTCTTCAGGCTGGAAAGAACCAGGCTTAAGTGAGGCTGCCCCTAAGAAGAAGAGAATAAAACAGCCTAGCATTCTCACAAAGGGAGAGAGATAATAAACAAATAAATATGGAAAAAATAGATTATGCTAGACTGTAGTAATGGCATAGAGAAAGATAAATGATGGCAGGATATGAAGTGACAAGGCGACATGTAAGTTTAAATGAAATAGACAGGAAGACCTCACAAGAAAAGCCCTGAGGGGGTGAGGGGGTGAAAACCGTGGAGGCAGAAAAGGCATCCAAGAGAGGCCGGCTGGGAGGTGTACCAGGGACAGCAAGCAAGGCACAGGGAGGGATCCTGACCCAGGGATCGAACTGCCGTCGCTGATGTCTCCTGCACTGGCAGGCGGGTTCTTTACCACTGCACCACCCGGGCAGCCCAAGGAAACCTCTAGCTCTCTCCTTTGTACACTTTTAATAGGATCTGTTTACAGAGCACAGACAAGTTGTGCTCTGACAAGGAAACTTCAAACTTTGAGTCGGGGAGGGAGGGAGCAGAGGCGTGGCCATTGCAAGGACCCTGCTGGTACCCTGAGTGAGACGGGAAGTCCTCAGAGGTTGTGCATGGGCAGATCTAGGGAACAGAAGGAGAGATTTTGGCGTTAGGAAACGTGCAGAGGCCAGAAGGAGAAGGAAGGGGCTCAGGGCCCCCCAAAGAATGGCAGTATCAACTGAGCAAGAGCGGAAGGCAACACAAGACTCAGAATCAAAGGCATTAGAATGCAAACATTCCCCTCTGATGACTTGCTCATGACTTCCTTTAGAGGTGTTCATATTTTAACAATAGGTGCCTGGAAACACAAATCTAGAAAAGGATGAATCATTTTCCCAGGACACACCACGGGCCAAAGTACCTCTTAATAAGGTCAGAGGAGGTAGGAAAGGGGTGTTTTCTGCGAGGCTGGAGAGTTTACACGCAGCTCATTTGAATGACATGAAGTTTGAATATGAGTGCAACTTGTCTGTGCTTTGTAGACATTTTGTGTTAAACTGGTACAACAGGAGATAGCTAGAGGCTTCCTTGGGCTTCCCAGGTGGGGCAATGATAGAGAACCTGCCTGCCAATGCAGGAGACATAAGAGAGATGCAGGTTCGATCCCCAGGTCGGAAAGATCCCCTGGAGAAAGGAATGGCCACCCACTCCAGTATTCTTGCCTGGAGAATTCCATGGACAGGGAGCCTGGTGGGCTACAGTCCACAGGGTTGTGAAGAGTCGGACTTGACTGAAATGCATGAGAATGTGCACACTCATGCAGAGGCTTCCTTAGCATCCAGTGGAAGCCTCTGGACTTGTCTCTGTGGGTCCTTTGATCTACTGGACCCCCCAAGCCACAGAGGGCAGCTTGGCAGTCACAGGATAGGGACCCTCACCTGGCTGCCTGCTCTCTGTGCCCATCCAGACAAAAAGGCTCCAGCCCCAAGGTGGAGGCTCAAAGCAACTATCTGCTGAGCATCTACTATGTAAGGGATACTCTGCTGAAGTGTGAGAGTTCAACAGTGGACAAAATGAACACAGTTTCTGCTTTTAAGAAGCTTATATTGGTTGGGAGGAAGGGATAGACAGGAAGCAATAAGAAAATGAATATAGCAACTTCAGAGTATGAGTTGATAAAAAGAAAGAGGAGGGTGTGACTGTAGGCCGGGTGATGAGGGAGGCCTTTCTGATTTGGTGCTATTTGAGGTTCTAAAAAGGAGAAGCAATAATATTTAAAATAGACAGCCAACAAGGACCTACTGTATAGCACAGGGAACTCTGTTCAATATTCTGTAATAACCTAAAATGGGAAAAGAATTTGAAAAAGGATGCATGTGTATGTGTAAGTGAATCACTTAGCTGCACTTCTGAAACTAACACAGCATTGTTAATCAACTATACGCCAATATAAAATCTAAAAATCTGATGCATTTATTTTAATTTTGACCGTGCTGGGCCTTCGTTGCACTGCATGGGCTTTCTCTAGCTGTGGCCTGGGGGGCTCGGTAGTTGCGGCTTGCAGGCACAGCTGCTTTGTGGCATGTGGGATTTTAGTTCCCCAATCAGGGACTGAGCCTGTGTTCCCCACACTGGAAGGCAGTGTTCCTAACCACTGGACCACCAGCGAAGTCCCGAAAACAAAAACATTTTTAAAAATGAAAAAAAAAAAATAGTAGATTTCCTATGCTACTGTAACAGTTGGCCTAGTATATCCTAGTCTTATGACTTATATAGTTCTATAATGTGATGAAAGAGTGTTAAAATCAATCGAATATGAATGCAAAAAAATGAGAAGCAACACCATTGATGATTATGGGGCCAGCACCAGGATGTGGTGAATGAGGGACTAATTTTGGGTGTAAAGCTTCAGTCAGTCAGTTCAGTTGCTCAGTCATGTCTGACTCTTTGCAACCCCATGAATCGCAGCACGCCAGGCCTCCCTGTCTATCACCAACTCCCGGAGTTCACCCAAACTCATGTCCATCGAGTGATGCCATCCAGCCATCCCGTCCTCTGTTGTACCCTTCTCCTCCTGCCCCCAATCCCTCCCAGCATCAGGGTCTTTTCTAATGAGTCAACTCTTCGTATCAGGTGGCCAAAGTATTGGAGTTTCAGCCTCACCATCAGTCCTTCCAATGAACACCCAGGACTGATCTCCTTTAGGATGGACTGGTTGGATCTCCTGGCAGTCCAAGGGATGCTCAAGAGTCTTCTCCAACACCACAGTTCAAAAGCATTAATTCTTTGGTGCTCAGCTTTCTTCACAGTCCAACTCTCACATCTATACATGACCAGTGGAAAAACCATAGCCTTGACTAGATGGACCTTTGTTGACAAAGCAATGTCTCTGCTTTTCAATATGCTATCTAGGTTGGTCATAACTTTCCTTCCAAGGAGTAAGCGTCTTTTAATTTCATGGCTGCAATCACCATCTGCAGTGATTTTGGAGCCCCCCAAAATAAAGTCTGACACTATTTCCACTGTTTCCTCATCTATTTCCCATGAAGTGATGGGACCAGATGCCATGATCTTCGTTTTCTGAATGTTAAGCTTTAAGCCAATTTTTTCACTCCTCTTTAACTTTCATCAAGAGACTTTTTAGTTCCTCTTCACTTTCTGTCATAAGGGTGGTGTCATCTGCATATCTGAGGTTATTGATATTTCTCCCGGCAATCTTGATTCCAGCTTGTGCTTCTTCCAGCCCAGCGTTTCTCATGATGTACTCTGCGTAGAAGTTAAATAAGCGGGGTAACAATATATAGCCTTGATGTACTCCTTTCCTATTTGGAACCAGTCTGTTTTTCCATGTCCAGTTCTAACTGTTGCTTCCTGACCTGCATATAGGTTTCTCAAGCTTAAGGGGTACCAAAAAACTCAGCAATCATGATGTTATCTGTAAAATCAAGATTTGTGCGAAAAATTCATGAGGAAGGAAATGTTAAATTTTGAAATAAAGATCTGACAGGGCTGGGCTGGGCCAGATTAGAGCCTGAGGCCAGACATGCATTTTTCCTTTGGCCTCAGGCTCTAATCTGGCCCAGCCCAGCCCTGTCAGATCTTTATTTCAGAAATTAAAAAACGCTTACTCCTTGGAAGAAAAGTTATGACCAACCTGGATATTGAAAAGCAGAGACATTACTTTGCCAACAAAGGTCCATCTAGTCAAGGCTATGGTTTTTCCACTGGTCATGTATAGATGTGAGAGTTGGACTGTGAAGAAAGCTGAGCACCAAAGAATTGATGCTTTTGAACTGTGGTATTGGAGAAGACTCTTGAGAGTCCCTTGGACTGCAAGGAGATCCAACCAGTGCATTCTGAAGGAGATCAGCCCTGGGATTTCTTTGGTGCTAAAGCTGAAACTCCAATACTTTGGCCACTTCATGCGAAGAGTTGACTCATTGGAAAAGACTCTGATGCTGGGAGGGATTGGGGACAGGAGGAGAAGGGGACGACAGAGGATGAGATGGCTGGATGGCATCACTGACTCGATGGACATGAGTCTGAGTGAACTCCAGGAACTGGTGATGGACAGGGAGGCCTGGCGTACTGCGATTCATGGGGTTGCAAAGAGTCGGACACAACTGAGCGACTGAACTGAACTGAATGTATTTCTTTAATAGTTAATTTTTTCCTGAGGTAGATTTGAAATTATTAATGATTGAGTTTACTTCATTAAAGCCAGATTAAGAAAAACAGTAAATTATCTTTTGGGGATTGTTATAATAAAGGGTTGCCATGAAGATCCCCTGTAGGAGGGCATGGCAACCCACTCCAGTATTCTTGCCTGGAGAATGCCTGTGGACAGAGAAATGGGTTACAGTCCATAGGGTCGCAAAGAGTCGGACATGACTGAGTGATGAAGCACAACACGGCACAGCACGTAGGAAAGGGTTAAGTCAGCAGGCTTGCGGTGTTGAAACCTTATACATTCCAAAAAAGGACTGTCCTTGGTGAGCTCCTGGGAGATAACCTGTAACAACTCATATGTCCATTAGTTGCTAATTACCCGAGACTTGGTTATTGACTGAGATGTGAATAACAGAAGGACTTGCAGGCTGTGTATGGGATGTGGCCTTTTCTGATATGCCAACTGACCACCCTGCGATGTAAATTCTTGATAGCAAATTATCTAGCTACCCCTGGAATTAAAAGGCAAAATAAGTACATATTCAGAGTCTCTACTAAGTCTCTAACCAAAGCCTTTTGGCCTTCAGAACAAAGAATCATGGGATCTGGTCAAGCAGATTTTTACCTAATAGAAATGAGAGAGTTTAGCAAAGAATCGAAAGCTCTAAATATTAAACTGTCTTTAAATTTTATGTATGTCAAAAATTCAGACAGTGAGCATTTTATATTTTAAATAATGCTTATATTTACTTGGAATATTAATTCATCATACATAGGATATATACATAAAAAGGATATTAAAGTGAAAAAAGTATATTAAAGATATTGTCAATCCCAGGTAACGAAATGAATACAGATACAGACAGTGTATCCATATAGTGGAGGAAGGCTTCACAGAGAAGGTGGGACATTTGGTGAGGCCAAGAGTGGAGGTTTGGTAGCTCTGCTTTAGAAGTGCCTGGGCGTGAAAAGACCATTCAGCTGGAGATCCTGGAATCAGCCTTTTTGAAGTGATTCCTATGTGATTCTAGTGTATAGCCAAGCCCAAGAATCATGGAGGTAGAGGATGGGTAGAATTTGGAAACAGATAGCATATTCCAGGCAGTTTTTATGAATTCACAGGTTTATGTAATTAATACAAGCCCTGAGATCTATCCTCAGCTCAACCTCAGGCTCTGATTCCCTCTCAATCTCAGAACACAAGATAATCTCCCCCCATGGCAAGATCTCAATTTAATGGTTCAATTTTATCAATGGGTGAGTGGGGGTGAAGGGTATGCTTTGTGAGCAAGGCAGGTGTGTAGTGATTGTGAGTGACATTCTCTGCTATGAAAGTGGGCCTTGTGAACGCCTTTCCACTTCCCAGTTCTTCCCAGCAATGTCTCGGCCAAAAGCAGCCCAGCCACCAGCCAGCAGTGTGACTCTGAGCGGCTCTGTCTCCTCTAGAAGCTTTGCTTTTTCTTTTATAAAATCAGAAGGTTGGAGATTGATCTCTTTAAGGCTCTTCCCGTTATGACTTTGGAAGATCAGAAAATTAAGGAATACTGAAAGCCAGAGAAAAGGCAAAGATAAAATTAGCTGGGAAAAGTGTCCAGAAGAGGGAGCCAAGATGCTGCTGCTGCTGCTGCTGCTGTGTCGCTTCAGTTGTGTCCGACTCTGTGCAACCCCATAGATGGCAGCCCACCAGGCTCCCCTGTCCCTGGGATTCTCCAGGCAAGAACACTGGAGTGGGTTGCCATTTCCTTCTCCAAAGAATGAAAGTGAAAAGTGAAAGTGAAGTTGCTCAGTTGTGTCTGACTCTTAGTGACCCCATGGACCGCAGCCCACCAGGCTCCCCCATCTATGGGATTTTCCAGGCAAGAGTACTGGAGTGGGGTGCCATTGCCTTCTCCGAGCCAAGATGCTAGGGAGAAACTATACTGTGTCCCTGGAAAGGGATCCTGCAGCTGCCTACCCGAGAGCAAGTGACCTGACATGAAGAGTGGTTGGTGGACTGGGGGCTCAGGGTTACTTTAGGGGCATTCAGACTGTGGGCCTGCAGGAGTTACCTTGTATTTCCTCCCATCCACGCCACCTCACTTCTCTCCTCTCTTTTCTCCATCCAAGCCCCAAGAGATTGGTCACTCCACCCTAGGGGTGGTGGGGGGTGGTTGTCATTATAGTTATTTACTCAAAAGCTCTTGAGTCTTGCAACAGCTTCTGTGAGCAGAGGTGTTGAAGGTTCTGGGAAAGTATAAATTCCACTCTTTTCTCTCTGGCTTCCCCTCTAGAAAAAAACCCAACCATTTTGCAGCAGACAGGATGTCCAGTAGGACACCCCATTTAGGGTTAAAGTCAAGCTTCAAATGAAAACCTCCTAAAGGAAACACAGGACTAACCGAGCTGTAAAGCCCTGCTGTCCAGTCTTCCCGGGAGCAAGCTTTGAGCCAGAGGTTTTCTTTGCTTGAGGTTATCAATACAGCATACATGGCAACAGCTCTGAATATTGATGTCAAGAGCCAGATGTATGGGGGGCAGTCAGCCGTGCATAACCACGGACTTCCAGGGGTGGTGCAGCCCGCCCCGCACCCAGCGGCAGAATCTACAGCATCCTTGGCAGTGATAATCAAGCTTCAGTGATAATCAAGCCTCTGCCTGAATTCCCCCAGGGGTAGCAAGCTCACTTTTCTACAAGATGCCTCTCTTAAATGGTTTTCATTGGAAGTTGTATTTGTTCTTCATGGCTGTGTGATATCTGCCACCCTGAGACTTTCTCCCCGTGGTCTGATTTCCATGAAGCTGCTGCTGCTGCTAAGTCACTTCAGTTGTGTCTGACTCTGTGCGACCCCATAGACGGCAGCCCACCGTCAAGCAGACCCAGCCTAACCCTCTTTAACATGACGGATGTTCAAGTGTTTGAAAATGGTTATGACAGCCGCGTCTTTCACCAGTCCTCAGCGTCCAGAGTCTTCTCGTGCCCGAATCAAGACACCCCAGTGGTCTTCCACCATCCTCACATGGCACGGTTTCCACCCTCATCCCCACCCACCTGCACCCCTTGGAGGAGTGGCCACTGGGAAATCCAGGCTGGGGTCTGTGTCCCCGTCCGTCTCTCCCTGTCAAATAGTGACAGAAAAGTCCCGGCCTAAATCTGCACAGGCGAGGTGCTAACTCAGAACAGGCAAAAAATGTTTGTTCTGCCCCAAGAGGGACTCGGAGATGACCACTGAATAAACTGCAAAGATGAAAGTGTTCCACAGCATTAGGTTCTTAACACCATTTTCAATCCTGAGCTGCTAATAAAGACCTAATTTGGGAGGTCGTGGAAGAAACCACCCTTCTTTCTGTGGGCTTCAGACTTTCTTGTTCTGAAACTCTAAAGGGATTTTGAAAAACCATGTATATGTCTTCCCATGTTTTTAGGTTAATAACTAATATTTTAAGAAGTTTAAGTAGTTGGAAAAGATGTAATTTCTGGCATATTTTAGGTATTGTCAGCTTAAAATAAAACTGTTGTATCATTCTTTTAAGTGAACCCAATGGACTCTAACTGCCATGGCAATTTGATATGTTCCCTTGCCCATTTAAAAACCACACAAGTTCTTTAAATCTTTTTTTTTTTTCCTTTGAATCTGAATTTATTCCACTTTCCCTACAAGATTTTATCCTACATTTTTAATGCTAGAAACTCCTTTAATAACCACCAGTGATACTTATCTATAACAAAAATATGTATATAAATTAATATATTAAAAAATTTTGCAGTGGTCAAGTATTAAAACTATTCTGAAATGAAAGATCACAAATTGTATTATTATACAATTTCAAAAATCTGTATTTTTGTTATAGATATAAATGCTTTGTATTTGCTTACGAAAATAAATAGACGGGAAAGAAAGTTTTGTTAGAACAGTGTCCCTCAATTCTTTGAATTTCTTCTGAGTTGCCAAAAATCACATGGTGATCCATCAAAAGATTATTGTTAATAACCTGTCAGGTGACAATGGCTTAGTTCCTCCTTCAGTTTTGTTGATAACAGAATTGGAAACCACCCAACCTGCCCAGACCGTGTGGCCCCTTCGTCAGAGTCAGGCATTCTCAACACCAAAGCTTCCAAGTGTCCGTTGGTTTGATGTCCTGGAGGCTCTTGCTTTCCAAGGAAAGGGCCACCCCATCACTCAGGAGGACTGAGAAATGTGCTTTCTTCTGCAAAGTGAGAGAAGAAGTGAGAAGGACCATCTCAGAATGAGCTGTCGAACTGCAGGCTTGTTTTGTCAAAGTCATGTTTAGAGTTAATTTGGACATATAGGATCTGGAAATTGATTTTCTTAAAACAAACTATGGACTAGTGGCTCCTTGAAAAGTCCTGGATTAATTAGGGCACCACAGACCACAGTTTGAAGATGCTGCCTTAGAAGGTAGGAATATTTGGGAAACCAACCTACCGAGAAGGGGAGGGGAGAAATCGCTAGGATGAAGTTCGTGCCAGTGGGATAATCACCGAGGATCCTTTTTGTATGTGATTGTCTCAGTCACCTCTTGCTGTGTAACAAATTATCCCAAAACTTAGTGGCTTCAAACCATACACATTTATTATCTCACAGTTTAATTTAGACACAGCTTTTCCGGATCCTCAGCTTCTGGGTGTCCCACGTGTCTGCCATCAAAGTGTCAGCTGGGGTTGTGGTCTTCAAGTCAAGTCTAAAGCCTTGGCTAGTGCAGAATTTGCTTCCAAGTTCACTCATTCAGCATTGGGAGAATTCAGTTTTTGAGTGTTGTTGGTCTGAGGTTACCCTCAGTTTCTTGTCACATGAATCTCTCCATAGGGCAGCTCACAATAGGTTAGCTTGCTTCATGGGAGCAAACATATGAAAAATGTCAGAGAAAAGTCCAGCAAGACAAAGTCACAGTCTTATAACCTAACCATGGAAGTGATACCCCATCACCTTTCCTAGACTCAAATCACTAGGTCCAGCACGATTCACCTACTATTTCTTGAGTTCTATTTTGAGCAAGGCAATGGGTCTGTGTTGTTCCTGCCTTAGAGCCTAGTGTTGAGAAGTCAGTGATATTAGTGGGCTTCCCAGGTGGCACTAGTGGTAAAGAACCTGCCTGCCAATGTAGGAGATGTAAGAGGTGCAGGTCACATCGCTGGGTTGGGAAGATACCATGGAGGAGGGCATGGAAACCCATTCCAGTATTTTTGCCTGGAGAATCCCATAGACAGAGGAAACTGGCAGGCTGCAGTCCATAGGGTTGGACATGACTGAAGTGACTTAGCACACACACACAGGGATATTAGTACACACATATTACAGGGTGCAGTGCAGATGAATGCTTTGGAAGTTCAAAGTTCTTCCTCATTTGTATGTGATGGAAAGCCCCATCTGTCAGGAAGGAGAGCAAGTCACTTACAATGAATGTCTTCTCTTTACTTTGAGAAACCATGGAGCACAGAGCAGTGCTTCTTAAAAGTATGAGCCCTATACCATCTAGGGTACTTAATAAGCATGCACACACATGGACCAACCAGATTAGTATCCCCTGGCATCCCCTTCATCCTGATTCCCACTAAGGTTCAGGAACTGCTGGCAGGTGCTTAGGCTCTAGAGTGTGATAGAGTTTGAGTTCAGTACTGGCTTTCTGACCTAGAACATCTCCCGAGCACCCTCAGCCTTACTTTGCTCACTTATGAAACAGAGTTAATATCTGAACCTCCTCTAAAATGTTGCTTTGAGGCTCAGACAAGATTGCAGAAGTAAAGCACTTGGCAAATGCTTTTTCCTGGCACAAAGTAAGTTTTCAAATGTTTTTATTATTATTCCAAGGAGGGAAAGCCTATATCTGATTGTGAGATTCAGTTCAGTTCAGTTCAGTCTCTCAGTTGTGTCCGACTCTTTGTGACCCCATGAATCGCAGCATGCCAGGCCTCCCTGTCCATCACCAACTCCTGGAGTTCACTCAGATTCATGTCCATCAAGTTGGTGATGCCATCCAGCCATCTCATCCTCTGTCGTCCCCTTCTCCTCCTGCCCCCAATCCCTCCCAGCATCAGGGTCTTTTCCAACGAGTCAACTCTTCGCATGAGGTGGCCAAAGTACTGGAGTTTCAGCTTTAGCATCATTCCTTCCAAAGAACACCCAGGACTGATCTCCTTTAGGATGGACTGGTTGGATCTCCTTGCAGTCCAAGGGACTCTCAAGAGTCTTCTCCAACACCGCAGTTCAAAAGCATTAATTCTTCATTAGACGTCCACAAAGTTCTGGCCAAGAGTAGGAGCCTCCTCGGGGACGTGATTCAGCTCAGTCAGCATGAATTCACCTTTTAATTCATGCCAGGTATGATGGAAGCCAGAAAGTTGGACCTGGGTTGGGGATGGGGACAAAGGATGGTCACGTGAGTCTCAGGTTGGTCCAAGGGCTTAGAGGGATTGCTAGCATTGCCTACCTGGCAGGTGGAGAAGTGGGTCTAGAGGTTAGAGCTGGACTGGAGAGTTAACATTGCGGTAAGAGGAGAGATGGGGGCGTGGCTGAGAAGAAAGCTGAGATCTGGGAAATGGGCCACAGTTTTATTCAGGAAGAGAAAGAAGAAGGTGTGGTTAGCAAAGCCGGGAAAACAAGAGGAGAAAAATGATAGAGGCCAAGGGGGAACAACAACATAGGGAGAGTCAGTTCCCACCCCAAGCTTCAGACAGAGACGGCAGTTTCAGTAGGATGGGGTTGAGAGGGAACTGCTTAGGAAGGAATGAAAGCAGAGACTCTTAACCTTGACTGTCATTAGAACCACCTGAAAATGCTTAAAAATCTCTCTGCTCAGGCAGCACCCCAGACAAGTCAAATCAGAATTTCTGGGAGTGGGATCCAGGCATTTGTCTTTGTAAAAGTGACTCCAGTGTGCAGAAAGTGTTGAGAACCAGTGAATTACAGAGGGACTAGACTAGGGCTGAGTCTTAGCAAGGAGACTTTCTTATTTGAGAGGGAAGGACCTCGGTGAGATGTGAAGACACAGGTGTTGAGCCCCACTCCCAGCCTTTCTGATTGGTCCTCAATGAGGCCCCATATTTTGTATTTCTAAAAATTTCCAGGTGATGCTAATGGCCCTGGGGCCCACACTTCAAGAACTACCAGAATACAGGGAAGGACACTCTGCAGACAGGTTTTTGAGGGAGAGAGACAGGACAGGAGCTCCCTTTCAGATCCAAGAAGAGTCGTCCAAGCTTAGGTCATTGGCACTGGTCAACCCTGGAAGTATGATTCTTTAGAATTAGGGAGGAACTTCAGATACTGGGATCCCACCCTTCGCCAAATGGTGTTCCTCACGGTGGAACTGTTAAAGCTCCCCGGGTAATTCTCATTGAGGAGGCATGGTTGAGAAGGGCGGCAGGTGGACTAAATGCGGATCCTGCTTTCCAAGCGAGAAGGTCTTAAACGAGATGGGTCTAAGAATCTCCCGCCAGGCAGTGGGGCTCCGGAAAAGCCGCAGACATGGATGCTCTGGCTGAGAACTGCTTTCAGAAGTCATCCCTCATTCAGGTACGAAAGCCAAGCCAGAAGACCGCGTCTCCTCCTACAGCCCTTGCTCTCCCTTTACAGACTCCTGCCAATTCTTTTCCTTTTTGGCTGAGATTTCTACTTTTCTTTGGAAGCCGAAGAGAGCGCAAAGCTGCTAGGTGTCACTGGCAGACGCGACCAAAGTAAATGAGACAGAGAACGGCAGAGGGGCTGGGAGTGCATGAGAGGGAGGGGGGAAATGTGAGGTTTCCCAGAGAGGCAAACAGTTCTCCGGTGGGGCGGCCGGGAGCCTAGTTGGAAGCTGTGGGTGAAATCTGCAAAGGTGGAGAAAAGTTTCCACTTCCACTTTGCTTGCGCTCAGATTTCAGAGCGGGGCGCTGTTTGGTGCAATCTCGAGTATCTCCAAATCGTCTTTAACAGGCTACCCATAATTGAATGTTAATAATGGGAATGTTAATGCCCAGGGAAAACCCATAGGAAAAATGTATGAAGCCTTTCGGCCGCAGGCGTCTCTCCTTTTTATTCCTCTTTTCCCTTCTCGGGTTCTTCCTCCTCTTTGTGTTTTGCTTTCCTTGTCTCCTCTGGGTGCCCGCCCAGTCTCCCGCGGCGCAGTCGGCGCGCGGAGCGCGCGCGGCAGGTGCAGGGCTCGCACCTGCCCCGCGCGCGCCCGGCGGCCGGCAGGGGGCGGTCGGCGATCGCTCCGCGCGCGGCCCCGCCCCGGCCCCGGGGACCCCGCGGCCGCGGGCCCGGCCCCCGTAGGGCTCATAGGAGGCGGCGGCGGCGGCGGCGGCGCACCGGCCGCGCGCCCGCCCGCTCCCTCCGACGCGCCCGCGCCGCCTCCCATACCTGCGCGGGGAGCGGCGCCGCGGCCTCCTCCCCCGCCCGCCCGCCGCCGCCGCCCCGGGAGTAAAGGTCGCGCCCGCAGACAGCGAGCCTGCCGCGGCGCCTCCAGGAAGCCGGCGGGGCAGGTCGGAGAGGAGGGGAAAGAGCCGAGAAACTCGGGCAGAAGATGGCGCCGGACGGGCCGGCCGAGGACTGAGAGCCGCCGGGACCTGCCGCCCGCCCAGGGCACCGCGTCCGGGCTCGGCCCGGCCTGCGCGGTCATGTCGGTCAGCGAGCTCTACAGCCAGGTGAGCGCGGGCCGCGCCGAGCCCGGCGCGCGGGGGAGGGCGGCGGGGCGCGTGGCCCGCGGAGGCTCGGTACCCCGCGGCTCCGCCGGGGCGTGGGGGCGCCGGCGACTCCTCGGAGCCTCCCAGCTCCGCGCCGCCTCGGAGCCCCTAACTTCGGGTGGCAGAGAAAGTTTGGCTGTTCCGGGAGCGCCCCGGCCAGGACCGTACCCCGGCTCCCCGACGCCCTGCGGTAGGTGTCCTCGCCCCGGCGCAGTCCGGCCGAAGCCCCCGGCACCGTCCGGCTCGGAGTCCGGGCCGCGGGGACCGCCCTCCCCACCCCGCCGCCCGCGGTGGTCCCCTGCTTGGGGACCCCCACCTCGGTGCTCTGCAGCGCGATCTTCCGAGGGCGATCCTCTCGCGTGCCAAAGAGGGGAAACCCTGAATTCGGGGGGTGACCCTCTCGCATGCCAAAGGATCTGAATTCGGGGGCGGGGTGTTCCTCCATTTGCGGGGTGGGGAGAAAAGGTATGGGCTCAACCTCGGGGCGGGGCGCGGCGGCAAGAGATGGGGAAGCCGCGGATCTAAGGATGCTCGGGGGACCTCGGGAGGGCGCGGGGAGCGCTTTCTTACTTCGCCGCGGGGTGGGTATTTTGAGGTGGTCCCTCCGGGCGGGCCCCGAGTGGGCTTCAGTCCCTGCGGGGAGGGGGTGGGAGTACTGCTGACCCTTGGGGTGGAGTGTGGGATTTCCAGGCTGTCCTCAAGGTCAGAATGGATGTGCGGGACTCGGTCCTCGGAGTCGGGAGAACAGGTGCGGCGAGCCGGAGACTGCCCGGCTTCCGCAGCAGTTGCCGCGATTGAAGTTAGAGACGGGACGCCGCTCCCCCCAGCGCCCGCCGCCGCCGGGGCCCCCTCGGGTTTGCGCTTGGTGCCGGCGCGGGGGACGGTGAGGGGGTGAGGGGCCTTTTGTACGTTCGCACCCCATCCCCCCTTAAAATATTTTTTTGAGTTCTGGATGTCCCCGACACGTCGTCTGCCGGTTTGTCTTCATTGGGGCCGGGACTCGTTTGCCGGTGCCTGGTGCCCACCTGTCCACGTGTGCGGAGGGGTGCCTGGCGCGCCCCCCTGTGTGATCCGCAGGACGCGCGCCTGGGCCAACCGGTCTGGGCGGGGGAGGGACAGGTACTTCCGCATCCTCACCTGGAGACTTCTCGCGGTTGCCCCGCACCTGGGCGAGCCCTTCAGCCCGGTGGGCTGGCCGCCCCCTTTCCGTTTGAGGACTTTTCTCATCCCTCGCCCTCTCGGGGGGGTGGCGGACAGGGCTGAGCCCAGATGACACGAGGTTGGCAGTGGAGTCTGTAAGAGGGCTGGGGGCGGGGTCGCCCTCACCTGGTGCACCTCCGCCAGCCCCAGGGGTGCCGGCCGCGATCGCTGATGAACGACCGCTTCTGGGAAGACGGGGTGTGAGCCTGAAGCCGGGGGGTGCACTCTCTGGCGTTTCTGGTTTTGGAAGAGCGCCCCATCCTGTTGACCACTGGGAGTCTTGGGAGGAGAAGCTTCAGCTTTCAGTCTTTCTCTTGAAGCGGGTTATCTGGTACCTCAATGGGAGGCTGGAAACCAGCGAGGCAGGGAAAAATTTGGAGCGTAAAGCTCTGAACCTTACGAAAGTGCACGAAAATACCGCTTGTACTCCCAAGTAAAATGAGTGACTCAACCGAATATCCCTGCCACGTATCCTATATTACTTTATCAAGTGATAACTAATTGCCGTATTACACAAGCTAATGGACAATTGAATAAACCCTTAATTTTTGGAGCCCTGATCTTGAAAAACAAGAACATTGGGATGCTTTTAAAGATACTTTTCAGGGGAAACACTCAATTTGATTTTTAGTTAGAAATGAACATATTGCATGTTAATTATTAGAAATGATGAGTTAGAGTCTGAGCTAAAATTCCAGTGTACTCTTTCTTGACTTATAGATAATAAAGGACAAAAACAGTTCTTGAAGAAAAGGTCTTGGGAGGGCGCTCAAGGTGCTTAAGAGGAAAAGTATCTTCGTTGGTATGAGGGTTTGGCATTCTTAGTCCAAAAGCAGTCTTTGCATTTCTCCCTAAGGCCCGGGGACTGTACCTCACTGTTAATGGGTTTCTTGTTCATAATCATGTTTTAGGTTTATGAATCTCAAATTGAGATTTTTCTGTGGCCCACGCAGTAGCTTCCAACCAGATTGCATCTTGAGCAGCTGTTACTTTTTCTGGCAGAGTTGAACACGCTTATATTTTACTATGAGGAGCAGTTGTGCTGTTTCCTCACCATGACCGTCCCACTTGCTAGGCTGGAGTCTCAGTATGCATATGAAATCATAAATTATACAGAGAAACCGTGTCTGTGACTTAGATTCACTTTGTTTCTTGGGGAAGATGATTCGTTTATTTTAGTGTATTTATCAAAGTAGCCAATGTTCCCTTTTTTATTTTTAACTTGCTAGTGGGCTTTTCTAATGTGAGGAACACTGGGTCCAGGCACGCACTTTAATATATTATGCATGATGGAAATAATGATCTATTATGCCAACAGCATTTATGCGTGGGATGGAAATTTTAGAGCCATTATTGATTATACCTGTTGCTTTAGTGACATGGTATAAGATGTTGTTATTGGACTGTGAGATGCTTATTTAAGTGTATAAACTAGCCTGTAAGTACTGTAAATAGTTTCAGGTAAGAACCTGGTAGATTGATCTATTCCCAGTTACCCAAGAAAAGACTTTCTTCTCCTCCTTCCACATTACTATTTTCTTGCTCTTCTCCTTGTCTATCCGTTCTCTGCAACTGGAGGCTTATATGATATGTGGCATTTTTTGTGGGGAGGGGAGAGATGATTTTAGTTATCGCTGGAGGGCATTTCCCATGACAAAGGCACTCTTGTTTTCAGAAGACCCAACACCTCACCTTTAAGAAATTGCTTTCTTTGTACTGAGGTTTTCCTCAATGGGAAAAGAGAGTGAGAGTCCATGTCTGACGCTTCGAGGGTTATGTCAAAGTGAGTCAGCCCCAGCGCCCATACAGAAAGGTGGAGCTAATGATGGGCTCTCGTCACAAGTGGCACGTATGTGGCAAGTGTTAGTACTTTGTTTCCAACCCACAGGAAAAGACAGTCTTTTATAAATCAAATTAGCCCAGGTCCCAGGAAGATGTCCAAACATGCCTAACCATAGTAAACATGATTTGATTATGGTAGTTGCAGAAAATAGTCTGGTTTTTAAAGTATAAAATACATAACCTCTTTTTCAGGCTGATTAATGCAACCCTTCTCTATACGAGGGTTATTCTGGATGAAAAATTTAAACACTGCTCTCTCAAATCATGTGGTCTTCAGTGTGCTACTTTGGTGCTAGCCAGCAGTGAGAGTGAAGTCGCTCAGTTGTGTCTGACTGTTTTCTATCCCGTGGACTATACAGTCCGTGGGCTTCTCTAGGCCAGAATACTGGAGTGGGTAGCCTTTCCCTTCTCCAGGGGACCTTCCCAACCCAGGAGTCAAACCCAGGTCTCCCGCATTGCAGGCGGATTCTTTACCAACTGAGCAGCTGGGGAAATCACCAGGCTGACACCAGCACCTTCAAATACTCCCTTTCCTGCCTGGCTTCTTGTTGATAGGTGGTGTCTGAGCGGGGGACTTTTGAGTGCTGCTAGGAAGTGACTTTACTAGTGGACATGCCCTGTGTGTGTCAGCCATGGCTTTGAGCTCAGGGGGCCTTTATGAAGGGCGCTATTTTGGGGCCAGTCCTTTGGAAAATAGAAGTTGTGCTTCTGCGCTGGTGTTCTCGAACTGGCTCTTAACCTGTGCATCGGGTGACACAGGCTTCTCCAGGTATCGGTCTGGAAGGCAGCAAGAGGCTCCTATTCTCCTGGTGCCCACTGGTAGAGATATGAAGGCCTGATGAACTGCTGCTGTTATGCTCTTCGTCTGCCCTGGACCGCCCCCTGCACGCTGCCTGGCGCTTGCTTCCTCCAGCACTCAGCTCCTGGGTCTCTGTCAAAGCTTCCTGGAGCCTGAGAAGTGATGTCCCTCCTGCCCCTGCGGGGGACAGTCCTTTAACCAACAGGCGTCTAAGAGCTGTAGCTCCCAGTTCTCCAGCTCTGGGAACAGGGCGGCTCTCCGCGAGGCCCATGCTGTTTCCAGAGCTCCTGCACAGGCTGAGCAGAAGTGCTTCCACTCAGGACTTTCCTGACCATCACACCCCTGGGGGGCTTCCTTCCCTCCCCCAGTTCACGGCCCCACTCCCCTTTCCTGAGAGCCTTGCCTGATCGAGCCCTTAGACAGGGATCCTCATCCCAGGGTCCAACGTGGGGAACCTGGATGAACCCAGCGCCGCGGTGGCTTGGCCGGGTGGGTGCTGAGAAGCTCCAGGGCTCTTGGCTCAGGGCTCTGTGTCCCACACTCCCGTCTTCCTTCCTGGCCTCATTCTCTGCCTCACCTGTTGCTTTCCTTGCATCCCTAGCTGTCACTCCGTTTCTTTTCCTCTTGCCCAGCTGGGCCTGCAAACCCAGTGGGCCCTTCTTGGCTCTGCTGATGACCATCAGAATTCCCAAGTTTATTTACAGAACAGAAAGAGACGCACAGAATTAGAGAACAAACATACGGCTGCCTGGGGGAAGGATGGGGGTAACGGATAGTTAGGGAGTTTGGGATGGACATGTACACACTGCTCTGTTTAAAATGGGTAACCAACAAGGACCTGCTGTATAGCACAGGGAACTCTGCTCGGTGTTACATGGCCGCCTGGATGGGAGGGGAGTTTGGAAGAGAATGGATAAATGTATATGAATGGCTGAGTCCCTTTGCTGTTCACCTGAAACTGTCACAACATTGTTAATCAGCTATACCTCAGGACAAAATAAGAAGTAAAAAAAAAAAATCTTAAAACTTGGCATGGAAAAAAAAAAAAGGAATTCCCAAGTTTGCATGCAAATTGTTAACCAGTTCATAACCAGGGCATGTTTTCTGCCTGCCTGTAACCGGTGTGCACTGAGCAGGCTTGCTCTGATAGTTTGTGTGTCACGCCATGTCTCCCTGATTAGGCTGAGATCCTGGAGAGCAGTTGTTGTTCAGTTGCTCAGTTGTGTCTGACTCTTTGCGACCCCATGGACTGTAGCACATCAGGCTTCCTTGTCCTCTGGTATGTCCTAGAATTTGCTCAACTTATGTCCACTGAGTCAGTAATGCTATCTAACCATCTCATCCTCTGTCATCCCCTTCTTCTCCTGCCCTCCCAGCATCAGGGTCTTTTCCAGTGAATTGGCTCTTTGCATCAGGTGGCCAAAGTATTGGAGCTTCAGCTTCAGCATCAGTCCTTCCAGTGAATATTCAGGGTTGATTTCCTTTAGGATTGACTGGTTCAATCTCCTTGCCATCCAAGGGACTCTCAAGAGTCTTCTCCAATACCACAGTTCAAAGACATCAGTTCTTTGGTGCTTAGCCTTCTTTATGGTCCAACACTCACATCCATACATACCACTGGAAAACCATAGCTTTGACTAGAACCCTAGTTGGCAAAGTGATGTCTCTGCTTTTTAATGTACTGTCTAGGTTCGTCATAGCTTTTCTTCCAAGGAGCAAGCGTCTTTTTTTTTTTGTGGCTGTGGTCACCGTCTTCATTGATTTTGGAGCCCAAGAAAATGAAGTCTGTTACTGTTTCCCTTTTCCCTGCCATGTATTTACCATGAAGTGATGGGACCAGATGCCATGATCTTTGGTTTTTTAACGTTGAGTTTTAAGCTAGCTTTCTAACTCTCTTTGATGCTCATCAAGAGGCTCTCGAGTTCCTCTTCGCTTTCTGCCATTAGGGTGGTGTCATCAGAGGCTGTACCAAACACTTTGGGAGTCTCCGCTGGGTGTAATGTGTTCTGCCTCATACCCAGTAGGGCTAAGTTATCTGGGAGATTGCCCCCGCCCCTTGTGACACCTCTGACATGCTGACGTCCTGCTGGGTGTGAACTTCCTTATAACTGCGTGCTGACACCAGGTCTCTCCATCTGGGCCTCATGATAGAGCTTGCTTTTCAGCTGCTAGTTTCTCCCCGTTTCCTTTTTGTTGATGTGTTACAATATTTCATTTCGTTAACTTCAGGATAGCCACCCATTAGACTTTCTGACAGCTCCAGGTCTGGCTGGAGTCTATTACTGTGCTTATTTTGTTCAACAGAAAGATGGCATTCTCTTGCTGTTGGAGGGCCAGGGCTCCTCTGAGTAGAACTCAATAGACATTCTAAGTTCTGGCATGCATGTGTGTGTGTTTGATACTGTCATTTTTTATGATAAGACAACGATAAACTAAACTTTATAATATATAAGTCTACACACCACCTTCTCTGAATGATAGAGTGTCACTACTCATATGGAATCATCAGGGTAAACCTGGATAGGTTTGAATGACCTCTGTTTTTTAATTCAGTAGGCTCCCAGGAACCACATTAAAAAGCAGTCCATTTTAAAGTGAGAGGAGTTATGTGTGTGTACCCTGATGTTCTTGTCTACACACATTTTGTGTCATCATTGGATAATAAAACCTAAATTCACAAAGTTAACGAGCCGGCATGCCCCGTGTGCCATGAGAGGAGAGCAGGTACTCATAGCTACAGATGTTCTGCAGCGGTGTTGGTCGGGTGGGCTTGGAAGCATGAATAGGTATTGGATACACGTGGAGACTGGGAACAGCACCGTCAGTAGGAGACAGTAGAGTGAGTGTAAGCATGGACAAGGATGACTTGTCCATGTCATCCACCTGCTGTCCATGTAGTATTTTAAAAACTCTTTATGAAAATCTTAGCTTTATAGAAAAGTTATAAAAATAGCAGAGTTTCTGTGTATTTATTCCCAAATTCCCGTGATGTTAACACTTCATAAGTACATGGCAATCACTGAAACCAGGAGGTGAACATTTGTACAATACTGTTAACTTGCCTGCAGGCTTGTCTACAAGCCTGTAGGTTTCCCACCACCGGCCTTCCCTGGCAGGAGCCCACCTAGGATTCCATGTTGGGTTTAGCACCACAACTGCCTAGTCTCCTGTGTTTGGTGTCAGACCTCAATTTATGTTTCTCCTTTTGACCTTGGCACTTTGAGAGCATTGGTCGGCTATTTTGTAGAATGAACCTCAGTTTGAGTTTGTCTGATGCTTTCCCATGCTTAGATGGAAGTTATAAATTTTGGGCAAGAACACAGCAGAAATAGCGTGCCTTCCTCCCAGGAGATGGACCAACTCAGGAGATCTGTGATATCAGTGTCTCATTGCAGGCGGTGTCACTTTGATCCCTTGTTTAAGGTGATGTCTGTCAGTTCCCTTTTATTGAAGACTGGTATTTAGAAACTAAGATCTGGGTGCCTGGTGTGCTTATCACTGTTTGTTTATAGTCATTTAGGGATTACTCAGGTTAGAACTCAAACATCTGGTTATACAGGCAATGGAAGAAGAGTCATTTATGACCTTGAAGTTTCTACCATGAGGATGGACAGAAATAAAGAAGGCAAGGATGATGCTTGATTTTGATATTGAGTTTGGGATGACAGTGGTTTGTCTAAGGGGAAATATTTACATTGAGGATGTATGAACAAGCTTAAAGGAGAAATGTGAGGTTTTGACATTCTTGCAAATAAAAGATGCCTGGGATTTGCTTTCCTCTTAGAAATACAGTTGTCTTACAGCATGATTTTAATAGAGATAAGATCATGACTTTGGGATGGGCAGTCTCGGGCTCTGTGGCCACGATCTTGCCGTGGACCATATGGGTAGTGTGGTTATACATTCTTAGCTCTGACATGTTGGGGCAGATAACCTTCTGAGCTTTGATTTCTTAATCTGAAAAATTGTCATGGTACCTGCATTATAAGATTATTGGAGGCTTATGTGATCAGACATAGGTGAAGTGCCTGCCTGGCACAGTGTCTGGCACAGTGTCTGCACTTGGCAACTGTTCATCAGCTTGTTTCCCTCTTCAGTGATGGCACAGATGTTGGCTTCTTCTCTCAACCCATCTGGCAGGGATGTTGTTTGTAAGAAGAGAGAGAAAGGGAAGCATTGCTGCAAGTACGGAACTACCTGAGGAATAGAGAACCAAGGCGTGGGGATAAAGGTTCCCATCCCCACGGCCTCCTGGGGAAAGAGCAAGAACAGTTTGAAAGAAGCTTTAAATTTAAGCTGTGCTGTCTGGTCTCCTGTTACAGCTCTCAAGGAAAATTAAAGCAATTTTTCACCATGCTCTTTTATTTTTTTGTTTAATACAAATGATTATTGAAACCATTCATATAATGCAGGAAAGGCAAGGGCTCTGTAATCCCATTCCCAGACAGCTCCTGTTAACTGCACATGTATGCCAGACCCACTGTGTCCAGTAGGGTAAATCCAGTAAGTAACACGTGACTGTTGAGCACCTGGGGTGAGGCTGGCCTAAGCTGGGATGGGGTACACACCAGAGCTCCAAGGTTGAGCACAAAAAATGAATGTAAAATGTCTCACTTAGGCTTTCTTTATGTTGATGAAGTGTTCAAATAATATTTTGGATATAATGCGGCTACTGGAAAATCTAAACTTCCACACGTGGCTTGCCTCATTTCTGTTGGGCCGGTACTGCTTTAGACTTACGCATGATGCAGTCAGGATGCAGTCAATATAGACTTATATGTATGGCATGATCCTGTTTTTTTACTTAAATCTTAATCTACTATGGCCTTTTCACCTGTAGCATGTGAAAGTGAGTTTGCCATTTTAGTGGCTGCATAACAGGGCTCCTTGGCTGTGCTCTTATGGTTTTCACCATTCCCATGTTGATGAATGTTTAGTTGGTTCCAGTCGTTTGATACTGTGAAAAATGTTGCAGAGCATTCTTGGAACCTTTCAGTATTTTTGGGATAGGAGCCTGAAGGTGGAGTTGCTGGCGTGCACTTTTCCAGGTCTTCGTTGATAAGGCCGGTTGTCTCTAGGAAAGAACAGTATTTCTTCACGCCTCCCTGGCACTGACTTCCTCTTTCTAAACTGAGACTAAACGTTTTAATTGTGTTTAAAGTTGACTTTCATTGGAGGGTTGAGCGTCTTTCCACCTGCTTGGTGTGTTCATTTGTGGTTTTCTCTGATTTTCCTGTTAAGACATTGTTTATAACTGTATTTTTGCTTATTAAATGATTACATTTTTAGATGTGGGAAGTCATGGAAACCAGAATGTTCAGGATGAAATATTACAAATATATGTTTTGAAGAAGGTACTTTGGCATGAGTTTTCCCTTTACTTTTTAGGAGCTTACACATCTCTGAGCTCTAAGTTATGTTACCTGATGTTTATCAACTGCTTTTGAGCCAGGTCATTTCTAAGAGGTGTGTGTTAACTCATTTAACAATAACACTATGCTGTAGGCACCTCCATCATCCTCATCTACAAACAAGGGACCTCTGCCTCACTTGCCCAAAGCTACACTCCTCCTGGGTAGGAGGCTAGGACCCCCCACCCCGACGCCAGCTGCCTGACCACTCTGTTCTGCTGCCTTCCATGAGGTTCTGTTCCATTGAGGTGGGTCTGGAACATCATTTGTGCATAAATGAGGCCCTAACATGAAGGGTCCTTTCCACTGGCACCGCCCTGCCCCCAGCAGCAGAGAGAAAGGAGGGTCTCTGAGTACAGAACAAGGGAGGTGGTCTGAACCATAGTTCTCTCCTCAGCAAACCTGCTGCTCAAGTCCTTTTCCCGCCACCACTCTCAGCCCCGTGGGCATCCTGGTGCTTCTTAAAACTGTGCTTCTCGAAGGAAAAACTCTGGTTTTTGGCTCTCCTTAGGCCATACAGAAGAGAAGGCAATGACAACCCACTCCAGTACTCTTGCCTGGAAAATCCCATGGATGGAGGAGCCTCGTGGGCTGCAGTCCATGGGGTCACTAGGAGTCAGACACGACTAAGCGACTTCCCTTTCACTTTTCACTTTCATGCATTGGAGAAGGAAATGGCAACCCACTCCAGTATTCTTGCCTGGAGGATCCCAGGGACAGGGGAGCCTGGTGGGCTGCTGTCTATGGGGTTGCACAGAGTCGGACACGACTGAAGCGACTTAGCAGCAGCAGCAGCAGCAGCAGGCCATACAGGCCCCAAAGGGGCAGGGGGAGGGGTCACATCTTCAAAAAGGGCTAAATGTAACAAGCAGAAGGTGTAAATGAAACTCAATTAGTGTAACTTATTTTGATTTTTTAAAAAATTTATTTTTAATTGGAGGACAGTTGCTTTACAATGCTGTGTTGGTTTCTATCACACAACAGCATGAATCAGCCGTAAGTATACACCCCCTACCCATCCCACCCTTCCAGGTCATCAGAGAGCACCAAGCTGAGTTCCCTGCGTTACACAGCAGCTTCCCAATAGATATCTGTTTCACACGTGGTATTCAATTTTAAATCTAACCCTCCTTTCATTCCAGGACATTTGTCCGCTTTCTAGGCGCTTTCCCTCCTGGCTCCATCTGCCTTCTGAACATCTTCCTTCCTGTCATACTTGATGTCAGCGTTTCGTTCCCTTTCTGGGCTAAGACCAGAGAAGCAGATCTGAGACTCCTAGAGGCTCTCTCCCACCTCCCGACTTAGTTGAAGGTTTTCATTTATGGATGTGCCCTGCTCACTGCCTGTTGTCTGAACGGGTGTTTGGAAAATGAACTCCCCCTCACTCAGGATGTCAGCTTGGCCATCAGAGACAAGGCCCTTCCTCCAGCATCCAGGACCCAGGATTCCTATTATAACTTCAGGTGCTTATCAGGGACTTAAGCTCTTTGGGAGCTCCATGGTGCTTTTAGATTTGATGCAACGAGTTCCTCCAGTTGTGTGGGTCCTGGTGTAGATGAGCGCTGGTAGATCTTGCTAATTTGCTGTGGGAATGATTAAGCTTATACATCTGAGCTCCAAGTTAATGGCCCATAACGCTCGTCTTAAAATTTATTCCAGGGCCGGTAAACGGTTACCCTCCTTTGAGTGATTCTAATAGTGACGTGGCCCCTGCAGGCTTTTCTCTCCTTGGCTGAAGTTAGGAGAGGACTAATGAGGTCTATCATGGCTGATACTTAATGATTTTCCTGTAGAGCCGTTGCCTTTATAAAGCTTAACACGTAGTGGCATGAGATCCTGAAAGGAACAAGAACGCCCAGATGCCTTTTGCCTGGAATTCTAAGACCTGGCTTTGAATCTCGTCAGCCCTGAGTAGCTCAGGTCCCCTGGCTTAAGAGCCTCCACAAGACAAAAGGTGCTGGGCAACAGGATGTCAGGCCCACTGTATAGTAACCTGGACGCTGTGGGTTTGCGGGGAAGGATGAAAGGAAAGATGTTTGAGCCGGTAAATGGTACTGTATTCAACTACTTTTGTGTGCCCCAGACATTCAGTTTAGACTCTGGTTTAACTTCCTTTTGCCAGCTGTCCATCCCGACCCCAGTGCAGTCCCACCAGTGTTATGAAGCTTGCTCAGAACGTGTTACCTGACTTGATGTGATACTCAGCTTAGGTGGGCTGCAGTCCATGGGGTCACAAAGAATTGGACATGACTAAGCACGCACGCACAGCTTAGGGGCTTCAGAGAGGAATTCATGCAGAATCGATACCATTTTTATGAATTTTTGAAATCAGCAAAATGCACAGTGTTGGTGAAGGATATACATGTGATAAAATGAGTGGGAATGAGGGAAAAGGCAACTTGAATAGGGAAAGGGCAGCTGGAATAGTAGTTATCCAGGGAGGGTGGGGGTGCTGGGGGAGCAGGAGTGGGAACAGCATTGTTAGCGGGCCGCTCGATTTCCTGACTAGTTCATGGGTATTCGTTTTGTTACTGTGCTTCATCAGTTACTTATAAAAAAAAAAAGGTGATTTGACAGAAAATAGGATGAGTTATAAAGCCAAATTTAAAACAGCTTTGAGATTGTAGGTGATTTTAGAATGTGTTTCACTGTGTTTTCTTACGTGTGTGCAATGGATGGTTGGGTTTGTGTGTTTTCACAATTGCTCTCATTGAAGATGTAGGTTGAATCTTCTGCTCACATCTTTCACATTCCCCAGGATAGGGTTTGGCATACTGTAGGCACTCAGTAAATGCCCTTAAGCTGGTTTAAAGACCACCTGTCCTCCCTCACCGTTTCCAGGCCGGAGCTCTTCGAGGAAAGGTCTCTTCACCAGGGAACCACCTGCACTGTAATGCTGTCTGCTGTTATGTTGGCACGACTTTTGGCTTAGAGTACCCGGTGGAAAGCCCATCTGTTTCCTCTGGCACTTGCCGAAATCTATGGAATGTGGAGCCCTGTTAGGAGATAATTAAATGTTTTTCTTTTTTTTAAAATCATTGTGTGCAAAGGCTTAACACAAGGTTTGAACATGGGTTAGCAGCAAAGCAACATTTGTGGCTATGAAAGCTCATATCACTGTAACTACCTTGGTTTTGAATACCCTAATTTTACACAATTTTGATGACGTGCATTTTTTGCTTTTGCCTTCTGAAGGCTATCACTTACCTTAAAAGTATAATCTTGGAGGGAGGAGGGTCTGAAGAGGGAGGGCATATATGTATAATTGTGACTGGTGCACATTGTTGTATGGCAGAAGCCAGCACAACATTGTAAAGCAATTATTGTCCAATTAAAAAAATAAGTATAATCTTATTTTTTTTCACTTAACTCAAGTTGTTATTAACAATCTCATCAAGACTCATGGATATTTGCATGATTGGGTCGGGGTGAAAATGAATCTCCATCCTTTATTCAAGATCAAAAAAAAAAAGCAGGTGGCTTTCAAAACAGGCAACAGTGAATCAGGGAAGAAAAATCAGATCAAGTTTGTTTCAGTCAGCTTCTCTCCACAGGAACAATGATGATACTCAGTTTTAAGCTGAAGATTCAGACCATCTTACGTGCATCCCTCGGCCAGCACCTGCGTGGAGCACCTCCTGCCTGCAGTGATGTGTGTCACAGCCCAGCCCTGCAAAGTAGTCTTTGGCCTTGAGCTCTTCTTGTCGAGTAGTTCATTTGGTGTATGAATAAGTAGTAAGGAGGTGTTCTTGCATTAAAAGGAGATAAACTGCTTTATCTTGTCTCATCAGATTTAATCACATTCTTAATTTGCCTGCACTTGCTAATAAAAGCTGATGTTTATTTGTGAAATAAGGAAAATGACACCTGGGGAAGCCTGGTGTGCTGCAGTCCGTGGGGTTGCAAAGGATCGAACATGACTTAGCCATCGAACAACAATAAGAAGGAAAATGAATGTCTCCTTAGCCACAAACTAATGTGGCTAGTTAGTTACTAACTAGTGTTTCTTTGCTGCTTGCTTTTTTAATGGTCATTTTACTGCGTGTACATATGTGTAACTATGTAACAAGCTGTGTGCACCAAAATGAAAAGAATACCCTTAAAATGTGGTTTTTATGACTAACCCATCAGATACTATCTGAATGAATGGTTTTTCCTTCAGTATATTCCCTTTGGCAGAGATACAAGGATACTGGAGCTCATCAGTAGTTCCGAAATTGGCTTCAAATCTGATGACATTCTTTTTCCTTTGTATGGAAGGCAGAACCTTTGCCTGGAAGGTATGCTTTGTTTGCTGGAAACTTCCAAGGGTTATTGAAAGAATGAAGCTGTTTGAGTAAGGCAGGAAATCACTGGCTTACATTTCTGTTGTAGACAAATTGTGACTTGCAGGTACAGATGACAGTTTTGTGCGGCCTCTTACTAGCCATTGTCCTCAAGAGTAGTCAGGCTTCAGATGTTTTCGGTGATGAATCTGCGTAGAGCCTCCCCCTGTCAGAAAAATACTCACTTGAATGTAGCAGTTCTGGTTTGTTTGGTTGAAAAGGCTCACCAAAATTTTAGTGACACTAATTTGTAGTCCCATTTAAATATATATGGTTTCTAATATAATTAACTTAGGTGTGTAATTGCCTAACTTGCTTACATGATTGCCTCAATATTACGAGAAGTATAATAGCATTAATAAATACCTATTGATTTAAAAAATGAAGTGAAAAGCCCATTCTACCTAATTTCCTAAAAGGCCCTTTTGAAAGTAGATGGAAGGATGCTCCATCCATCCTTGGTGAGAAGGTAGCTTCTCACCGCTGCTATGCATCAGGCAGGATGAGAAAGGAAGGCAGAGCAGTCTTATTTGCAGTTGCCGAAAGGTGGTGTTCGTCGTCGATGGGTGGATAAACAAAACGGGACACATCTATGCAACGGAATATTATTCGGCCTTAGAAAGGAAGGGCATTGGTTCAGTCTGATCCCAGCGGCGGCCGCAGCGGCTCCTGTCTTTTCTGGCTCTCCGCTATTTCCCCTTCACTTCTAGAAACGTGGTCACCAACGAGGCTGCCTGTGGCGTCATCACAGTGTTCAGCGACGTGAAAGTGTGTAAGTCGTCTTCACCAGAGGATGTGAAGCAGCACAAGAAGAAGGTGCTCTTCTGCTTGAGTGAAGACACGAACCTCATGCTGGAGGAGGGTGGGAGTTGCTGGTGGGTGAAGACCTCAGACGATGCCACCCCACTGTTGTCACGGGGCTGCCATACAAGGATGTAATGCTACCTGTGAGACCAGGGAGAGCAAGAAGGGGGCCTGGGAACCCTGAGTCTGCACCCCTGAAGAGCAGAGCGATCTGTGCCAGCTCCAAGGACACTGTTGAAGAGAAACTGATGGGGATCAAGTATGACCACAAGCAAACTGCTCCGAGGAGGTCAAGGACCACTGCACCCTGGCAGAGAAGCTGGGGGGAGGTGTCCTTATCTCTTTGGAGGGCAAATCTTCCTGAGCCCCCACCAGCCCCCTGCCTGGAGCATCTGACAACCCCAGACCTGCCCACAGGGTTGCAGGCTGCCCACTTCCTGCCAGACTTGGGGGGTGCGGGGCAGGGATCCCAGCAAGGGGAGGGCAATCCCTTCACTCCAGTTGCCAAGCAACACCCCGTACCTCCAGGACCATCCTCCTCCCTCCATCCCTGAAGGTTCTGCCCGCCTCCTCAGACTGTTTTGATCTTCTGATTTCTTCTTGTGTTGAAGTAGCTTAAGCTCAAACAGGAGTATGTGGGGGCAGGGGGGTGTATGTTTTAACCCCCCCTAATTCTCACCTGTTCCTCCCTTTTCCTGTGCTGCCAACTTCTAACAGCAGTGACTCTGGGCTTGTGTGTCTAGCTCTGTATATAAATGCTGTGTTGTAGAGATGCCCGCTCCCCGTGGCCCCTGGTCCCTGTGCCTTTTTCCCCTGGGTCATGGCCACTCATGACAGTAGGACTAGGAAGGAACTTTCAGTTAAAAACAGACAAAACACAAAGGACATTCTGACACACGCTCGTAAACACGGATGAACCTCGAAGGCTCACGCTGCGTGAAATCAGCCAGTTATAAAATGACAGATCTTGTATAATTCTACTTAAGAAGGATCTACAGGAGTCAACTTCATAGAGACAAAGCAGAAAGGTGGTTGTGGGAGGGAAGGGAGAGGAGAGAGTTGTTCAGTGGATGTAGAATGTCAGCTCTGCTAGATGAGAAGTTCTGGAGATGCGTGGTAGTGATGGTTACCCAACAATGTGGATGTGCTCAATGCTACTGAACTGTACATTTCAAAATGGCTAGGATGGTCAACTTTATATTATGTGTGCTTACTTGCTCCATTGTGTCCAACTCTTTGTAACCCCATGGACTGTATGTAGCCCACCAGGCTCCTCTGTCCATGGAATTCTCCAGGCAAGAATACTGAAGTCGGTTGCCATTTCCTTCTTCAAATATTATGTGTATTATGCCACGATTTAAAAAAAAAAAAAGCTCTGGAGAAAAAAGGGTAGGGAAGATGTCGTGGTCAAGAGCATAAGCTTCAGCCTGACTCAGTCTGGGTTTTGAGTACTGGTGTCCTGTGTCACCCTCTCCCCATGTTTACCGGCTGTGTGAGCTTTCATTGTTGTGTTGTTGCTAAGTCTGGCTCTTTTTACGACAGAGGAGCCTGAGGCCCTCCCTCCAGGCTCCTCTGTCCATGGGATTACTGGAGTAGGTTGCCATTTCCTTCTCCAGGGGACTTTCCCAACCCAGGGATTGAACCCATGGCTCCTGCATTGTCAGGCGGATTCTTTACTACTGAGCCACCAGGGAGGCCCTTATGTGACCGGGTCTCCCGCATTGCGGGCAGATGCTCTACCATCTGAGGTACCAGCGAATCCCCTTATGTGACCGTAGACAGTTACTTCATCTCTAGATTTAATTTATCTGTAAAACAGGGGTAAGAAGCTATCATATCAACAGAGGCTTGTTCGTGGGCTAAAATGAGACCATGTGAACTGTATTAGTTGGTGCTAATCCCGTTGCTAGGAGAAGGTCTTATCCTTGGAAAGCCTCAGTCCCAAGGGCAGTCTGGGGTGAGAGGCCGAAGGGCTGGGAGGGCTGCTGTGGGCGCTGACTCACTGCCTCCAGCCCCTGTATGCGGGCGGCCAGCCTTGGGTAGGGTCCTCTTGCCTAGAGAAGCCCCAGCATTGGTGGAGAAGCTCCAGGGCTATGCATGTGCTTTTCCTCTCTCAGGTGTTGGGAGGGAAAGAACAGAAGGAGGCTTACAGTCCTGGCTTTGTGGACCCCCTGTCACCTCAGATCTTCAGCCCTGGTGCTCCAGACCTCTTACAACTGTGGGACTCCCCGATTGCATGGGGAGGAGCATTCCGCCTGGACACCACTAACAGGACTGTGTCTGGCTTTCGTCCTTCTGGCACTTGGCAGGTGTCTGCAGCGGGCTTCCCTAGCTGTGGCGAGCTGGGGCTACTCTCTGTAGCGGTGCACGGACTTCTCATCGCCGTGGCTCCTCTGGTTGTGGAGCGCGGGCTCAATAGTTGTGGTGCGTGAGCTTAGTCGCCCCACGGCATGTCGGATTTTCCTGGACCAGGGATCCAACCCGTGTCTCCTGCATTGGCAGGTGGATTCCTAACCACTGGACCACCAGCGAAATCCTCTAATCCATTTTTTTTTTTTTTTTACTATCATCAATCCCTGTCTTGGATTCTGGTGGTGGTTTCCATGTATAACCTGTTCTTAGACCCTAAAAACAATGCTGGGATATGGGATTTAACAACCACTATTACAATAAGTGAAAGTGAAGTCACTTAGTCAAGTCTGGCTCTTTGTAACCCCATGGACTGCAGCCTACCAGAGTCCTCCATCCATGGGATTTTCCAGGCAAGAATACTGGAGTGGGTTACCATTTCCTTCTCCAGGGGATCTTCCCGACTCAGGGATCCAACCTGGGTCTCCCGCATTGTAGGCAGACGCTTTTACAGTCTGAGCCACCAGGGAAGTCTACTATTACAATAGTCCAATAATAAATCAGTTTTTTTTTTTTGTCTGTCTTCTCTGCCAAAAGTATTCCACATCCTCTCCTTTTTCTCTGGTTGCTTCCTCTTCCTCCTTCCTCCCTCGCTTCACATCCCTTAACCTCCTGTAATCCATTTTTACTAAAGGCTCTAGGGACTGCCCACCGTGTTAACATCCCTGAAATCTGACTGGCAGTGTGAAATGAAGCGCCACTCAGCGGGCTCCTGGGGTTACACAAGACTCAGCAGGTAGAGAGTGCTTGCTGTGTGGGGCAGATGCTACAGGTATCGGCCTGAACTGTGCTCAAGTCACAATGTGAACCATGGCAGAAATCTGAAACTGCCTGAATGCCGGCCAAAGAATAATGTGCCCAGGGCTGTAAGTAACACCAGCGGCCCTGGCACGGTAGCCTGTATTTAAGACGATGCAGCCAAGTGCCCGCCAGATAATTAGTCAGGCTATAACTGAGTTCCACTTTATCTCACTCAGTAAGTCAACTATTGGCTCGATGCTGGAGTTTAAAACCTTGCCTCACGTTTCTTGTGATTTGCCGGGTTGTGGGAGGCAGGGGGTCAGTGGTCACACTTTTCTGATGAGCTATGTTTATGCGTCTGTGTGTTTTTTCCTGTGAAGTTACAGGACGCCTTAAGAAACGGCAGTTTTTCAGTCAGTCAGTGTGGTAAACAGTGGTTAGAATTTGGGTTTGTGGCACTGAGATGTAGATTCACATGCAATTGTAACAAATAATACAGGACGATCCTGTGCATGCACGCTCAATCGCTTCGGTCGTGTCTGACTCTTTGCGACCCCATGAACTGTAGCCAACCAAGCTCCTCTGTCCATGTGATTCTCCAGGTAAAAACACTGGAGTGGGTTGCCATGCCCTCCTCCAGGGGATCTTCCCCACCCAGGGATTGAACCTGCATCTCCTGTGGCTCCTGCATTGGCAGATGGGTTCTTTACCACTGAGCCACTGGGGGAGCCCAGGGTGATCCCATGTACCCTTTAATCAATTTCCCCCAATGGAAATATCTTGCCAAACTATAGTACAACATCACAAGCAGGCTTTTGTCATTGATACAGTCAAGATACAGGACACTTCCATCCCAACAAGGATCCCTCTTATTTTTATAACCACACCCATCTCCACCTGCCCCCCAGCCTTTAAACTCTGACAACCACTAATTGGTTCTCCATTTATAACTCTCTCAGAATATTATGTGTGGAATGCTACAGTTTATAAACTGTTGGAGTTGGCTTTTTCCCTCAACATAATTCTTTGGGGATTTATTTATGCTGAGTATATTGATAATTCCTTCCTTTTATTGCTGAGTTATTATTTCATGCTGTGAATGTACCATAGTCTAACTATTCACCCATGGAAGGATATCTGGGTTATTTCTGGTTAACGGCTATTACAGGAAAGCTGCTATAAACATTGGGCTGTAGGTTTCTTTGTGTGAAGGTCAGTTTTCATTTCTGAGAAATGCCCAGAAATGCACTTTCTGGGCTGTATGGTTGTGCATGTCTAGTTTTTTAAGAAACTGCCTGATTTTCCCAATGAATCAGTTTCTCTATATCCTTATCAATATTTCAGATTATTTTTAAAATAAACTTTTATTTTAGAACCATTTTAGATTTACAGAAAAGTTGTGATGTTAGGGTTCCCTTATACCCTATACCTGGTTTCCTGTCTTAACATCTCATGTTGTTATGCCACATTTGTTACAACTAATGCTGCTGCTGCTGCTAAGTGGCTTCAGTTGTGTCCGACTCTGTGTGACCCCATAGACGTCAGCCTACCAGGCTCCCCTGTCCCTGGGATTCTCTAGGCAAGAACACTGGAGTGGGTTGCCATTGCCTTCTCCGTGTAACAACTAATAAACCAGAGGAGATCAGCCCTGGGATTTCTTTGGAAGGAATGATGCTAAAGCTGAAACTCCAGTACTTTGGCCACCTCATGCGAAGAGTTGACTCATTGGAAAAGACTCTGATGCTGGGAGGGATTGGGGGCAGAAGAAGGGGACGACAGAAGATGAGATGGCTGGATGGCATCACTGACTCGATGGACGTGAGTCTGAGTGAACTCCGGGAGTTGGTGATGGACAGGGAGGCCTGGCATGCTGCGTTTCATGGGGTCGCAAAGTTGGACACGGCTGAGCTGAACTGAACTGAACTGAAAAACATGAGAAGTCTGTACTTTACTTGTATTCCCTTAGTTTTTACCTAGTGTCCAGGCTGATGCTGGTGTAGCTGGTGGGTGGGGATTGGGGAAGCCCCAGGTTATGGCAGAGACTGCAGGGGAAGGGGAGTTGGTGAGGGGATCCCTGATGGGGTGAGACACAGGAGATGTAGGGATGTTCGTGGAAGGGGCAGACTGTATTCTAAAATCCCTGGTGTCAGAAGTGTCTTTCCTTTCCTGAGTCTTCTGGAAATATAGCCCTCTAAAAGCACCTCGATAAATCACCTTGTCATCAGATTTTCCACTTCCTTAGCTGTTGAGCAAGTTTGGCTTATAAGGATGAAGGCCTTTCATGTGCTTTGGCAGTTGGAGGGGAGGGAGGCGATGAAGAGGTGATGCCTTGAGAGATAGCCCTGAAACCAAGAGGGTTGTTCTTAGCTGGGCTGGTGCCTTAGGGGTTAGCACTCTAATGAGCAATTTATCAATGCAGCGCTGAATAATTCAGAGTGAACAAAAAAAGCCAGCCAAGGCCCCATGTGGTCCTTCATATAAATGCAATATAAATACCATAGAACCTTGCTTTATGTGCAGTTTTACCACTTTTCTCTAATGGTTTATTTCTGAATTGTTGGTTTAACCTAGACTGTAAGCCCTCAGGGCAGCAGTGGCCTTTACACATAGGTTTTTACAAATGATAAAGTGTTTTTGCCTCACAGACGGGGGCAGATGGCAGATGGGCTTGGCTTTATTTGTTTTGGAGACCTGAATGTTCAAGTTATACATATTGCTTTAAAAAACCGAAAGGAGCCCTAGGCGTAGGAGATAATCTCTTGACTGTGGGTCATCGCCTGTCTCAGCTGGGGAAGCAGGAGAAACAAGGGCTTCTTGGAGGGCATGGGATCTCAGACTAGATCTTAAAGAGTCGGTAGGATTTGGGTCAGGACAACGAGGAGGAAAGTGTTTCCATGACCTTTCACAGGGTAATCCAATTCTGATTCGTATGGCTATTTGCCTCCAATGACTTATTTCTCATCTGCTATAAATCGAGTCTCTAGAAGTTGGACAGTTGACAAATAACCTCTAGATCTAGTGGGTGATTGAATGTTATGGAGCAGAATGGGGAAGTGAAGGCGGATGAATGAAATGTGTCAAGGGACCTTACACCCACTGCTTTAGTAGCTTAAGCCTTCTGATTTCAGAGGTCAGTATTAGAAAGGGTCATACCTGTAAACCATCCTCAGTCCGTGGAGACGTGTGATACCAGCACTTTGCAGGAGGTCTGTGGAAGTGGTCATTTTACAGGGAGACAAAAGGAGAGGGAAGCTTGTGCAATACCCAGAAAGAATTTTCCCCAGGAAATGGTAAATTCTTCAGTCTCTGTTCAGACATTCCCGTTGGGGCTTGCTTGCTAGGGTAGCGATCACTGAAAATGTGCTTAGGGGATTTAGTTAACTTGTGTAGGTCTTTAATATCTTTTCCAGGGAGTTCTTCCTTTAAGACTTTCTTGGCATCTTTTATATTCACTTAAAAGATAGATACTTTGGCCGCTTGATGCGAAGAGCTGATTCATTGGAAAAGACCCTGATGCTAGGAAAAATTGAAGGCAAAAAGAGAAGTGGGTGGCACAGGGTGAGATAGTTAGATAGGATCACTGATTCAGTGGACATGAATTTGAGCAAACTCCAGGAGACAGTGAAGGACAGGGAAGCCTGGTGTGCTGTAGTCTGTTGGGTCACTGAGAGTCAGACTCGACTTAGTGACTGAACAACAACAAAAGATGGAAACCACTGACTTAGTATATGTGTCAGGATTGGCAACTCTTTCCAAATTAAACAAAAATTGCTATTGGAGACTGTGATCTTTGTACAGTGAAATGTTATGCACTTGTACTTGGTTTTTCTAAAGATGGAAATGTGTAGGTCATCGCTGGGGGAAGCTCCAGTGTCCCCTTTCACCTCTCCAGAGCCAGCATTGAGTCCTCATCACTGCTCTTTTCCTGAGACGTGTAAATCAACCTTATCTCCCAATGAGGAATCTTACACACTCAAAACTCTGAACTAATAAGTGGTTTCTCTTGGTAGAAGTGAGAAGGGGAGGTATGGAGGGAAATTTTATTTCATATTTTATGAACAAAGCAGTTCAAATTTTACCTATTTGCAATGAGCTTGTAATTCTTAAAGTTCTAATAGATTAGAGAAAATATACCAAGTTAACTTCTGTTTAAGCATCAGGTTAAACAAAAATTACAAGTTTGATCATATCTGTCTTTTCTGTGGCTTAACTGAAAAACTAAGCATGACCATTTCAAAAAATAATTTGAGTTTCTGTGACCAACATTACCTGTCAATCAGGTGGACCCACATGGGGGATCACTCAAAAAATGTGTGGCCAGGAAGTCCTGTGCCCAGATTCCGGGGAAGATATGAATGGCATGCTACCTGATACCTGGCAAAAGGTAATGACTGCTCTGGTGACTGATAACAGGAGGACAGTGATAAGTTGTGAGAGTTTAACCATCACTTTGGGAGAAAATGTATGTTGATGAACCATCCAAACCTTGGAGTGCAGGAGGGCCATCAACCAGCCTGAGGGACCCGTTTACCATCTTCCATCAGCCGTTTCCTTACTCTGAGTGGGCAGATCGCTGGGAGAAGGAGCATCTGGCTAGCTCTGATTTCCCACTGATTTTAAATGTTAATCCGTGGCATCCGGTAGATGTGTGTCTCCTGTGCTGGTTACCAGTTAGCCTCCCAGGTCTGCAAACTTGCCGCTATCCCCTCTGGGATCTCCCTGCAAGTTGGGGATCATGCCCAGCACACCAGAGACCCTCCAGAGCCCTGCCAGGTAACCGATGCACTGTACCCTCTCCTGATGGAAGTGGGGTGGGGGACAAAGCAAAATGCAGCTCATGATACATCAGCACTGAGTTGACTCCTGGTCTTAACGTTTCTTAACTTGGCCTTGGCTCCAACAAGAAGGCACATTTTGTACCTGTCCCTCTTGATAGAGGACTTCCCTGGTGGCTTAGACAGTAAAGAAGCTGCTTGCAGTGCAGGGGGCCTGGGTTTGATCCTTGGGTTGGGAAAATCCCTCAGAGAAAGGCATGGCTACCCACTCCGGTATTCTTGCCTAAAGTATTCCATGGACAAAGGAGCCTGGTGAGCTCCATGGGGAAGCAAAGAGTTGGACATGACTGAGCAACTAACACTTTTCTCTTGATAGAAACTAAATTTAAAAAAAATCATCGTAATATGAAAATCATATTAATGTTATTAAACAGATCTAATGCCACAGGAAAAATTGGATCACAGACCATGTGTGTAAGGTACATAGATATCTTATGGAGGGGACCTTTTCCTTAAATGAAAGTCCTGTTAAATGCAGCAGGGTGTGCTCAGTTGTCAGTTAAGCTACCTGTCTTCCTCTGGGGACTCACCAGTGGCAGGTGGGATGTGTTGGCATCCATGCCAGTAATGTCATTGGGCAGGCCAGGGTGTCACCACTTAAAGAGTTTACCACCCATAATAAGTGCAGATTTTAGGAGGCACATTTGAGGCCTGAAATAGAGGGTGAGGGGTGAGACCTAAGTACTCCTAAAGATCACTAGAATACAAGTAATAATGCAAAAGTTATCCTGGTTAGGAGTGGTGAAGCCCCGATGGCCAGCTTCTGCGGTCTGAGTCCTGCATGAACATCTCTTGTCTTCTTCATCTAAAACCTAAAACCATCACTACAAACCATCTTGTGGTTTCAGGCAGAAGAGAGACACATGGTTCCCATGAATTTTTCTTTGCCTGGTATGTTACACCTGCAAAGGTGTGAACTACTTTGCTGTTTGTGTTCAAAACAGTAGGATTCTAGAAGAAAAATAAAAACACTAGTAGGATTCTGTTCCTGCCCACATGGCTAACGTATGAAGTTGTGCAGAGTTTGGTTATGGAAGGGAGGTTAGAGGCCATCTCACCTGTGTTTTGGGATCTCAGAGCTCATCTGAGTTTGCACGAAGCTCACGCCTCCTCTCTCTTCCTGTTGCTGATGTAAGCAGAGTATCCACCTGGAGTCGAGGCCGGCCCCGTGGCAGCTTGAACAGTCCTGGTTTGTGAGCGGAGCCTGGTCTTTGCTGAATGAAGTGCCTTTTCAGAAGGAGCTGCTCAGACCAGGGACCCTGTTTTTTTGTTGGGAAAGGTGCTTAGAGTTCTATCAGAAAGCCGAGCGGAGCGTTTCCCACAGTATCAGGCTCCCGGGCTGCTCTGGGCCCAAAGATAACGAAACAAGATAGGAAGGCGGACCAGGATTGTGTGCCCCAGGAGAGGTGTCTGGAGCCGCTGCCAGGGGTTCCCCTCCTCCCTGAACCTGATAGGTTGAGAAAGTAGAGTGACCTTGCAAATGAGGTGTGCACGCTGGAACCCTGCCTGGGAGGGAAAACCCAGAACAGGCACACGGCCCCTGTTTGTGCATCTCCTGGGAGAGTGGAGGGAAAGACATTGTGCTGGAAAGACATCTCTCTGAGTGAGCAGGGGCCAACTGCGTGCCTCACTCCAGTGTTCCATCGGGGTGGGCTTGTCCTCATGCATTTCTTTTCCTCTGTAGGAGGGTAACCAGATGGGATGGGGAGGAAAGGAGTAAATCTGAGCAGCCTCTGCTGGGCTTCTCATTCATTGGAGGCCTCCCTCCGTGAAGGCTTGGATCAACTGGTGTCTCAGACAACTTCGGCAACAATCCATTTCGGAAAGATCTGCAGGGGGCACTGCGTTCCATGATGTCATTTTTGTTATCAGTTGCAGTTGCGTGAACGCTGATGGAAAGAATTGTTGAAATATGAATAGGGATCTCTGCCCAGGGCCCTTTGCTTTGCCTGGGGATGTTGCTGTTAGTCCCTGGGAACGTGAGAGGGAGAAGCTGCCCTGGAGAAGCTAGAATGGATGGAGCGGGGTCAGCGTGAGATGCTACAGAGCCGGAAGACGCATTTTGCAGTCACTTGGGTGGTGCTCTGCTGACCTCTGGGTTGCAAATGGTACTGCCTCAGGAAGGGTGGTGGAGTGTGCGACCTAGGAGTTCCTGGACCCTCCATAGTCTGATCGGATGTCTTTCTGCATCGGCCCATGAAGGAGCTGTACCTCCGGGGTTGATGTGATGTGGTTGACGGCTTCTGGGATATGCCACAGATTTTCTGATGATCTGGGGTTTGCCTTCTCTCATGGGTTCCTTGAGGCTGTGGCTGAGCAGTGCTGGCAGTCATATACTGAATTTGTTCTTTAAAGGCAAGGTGTCCTTTAAGGAAAGGCTGGGCTCATGAGGAGATCACATGGGCTTCCCAGATTGTTTAACAACATAGTAGACTTTCTTCTGCTATCCTTAACTGACAGCATCAAAAACTGGGCACAGGGATCCCTACTTTGGGTGTTGATGACATTCAGCAGTATGCTAGCGTTTGGCAGGGACTTGCTGGGGTGGGGCGGTGAGGGGAGGTTCTGAAGGGGGTTTTCCTCATGCAGTTGCTGTTGAAGAATGTTAGGTGCAGAGAGACGAGAACCTGATTCGAGAGAGTTTGGTTCAGGCAGACAGGTTCAGAAAGGGGCCTTTCCTACATGATGAAACCCAGGAAAACGAGAAGGCGTGAAGCCGCCTTGCCAGGGTCACCTCTCGGGAAATATGACAGCTGGAAAGGTGGCCATCTGCCTGGCACACAGGCTACCTGGCAAGTGGTCATTTTCATAAGCAAAAAAAAAAAAAAAAAGATGCCAAACCAGTTTAGCAAAAATCTCGTGGCCCTGTCCTTAACTCGTTTCCTGTCTCCCAGCTTCCTCAAGTGAGCACCTTTTAATTCTTGAAAACAACCCCCAAACCCCTCATGTCCTCTTTTTTCCTTAGACGCTTTCACCTCTGCTTTGGTTTGGCAGCTGGGAGGGCCTCCTGTGCCCGGAGCGCTGTCTCCCAGCGTTCAGGTCCCTGGCACTTTGTGTCCTGGCCGCCCCACGGTGGGGACTCCGTGCAGAGCTTGATGGTCTCCATGGACGCTTTCTGGGGTCACTGCTATCTCTACTCTAGGGGCTGAGGGACGCTGAGGCATGGCCCGTGGCAGGCAGGGGGAGGGCTGTGTGTGTTCTGCAGCCTGAGTTTGTGAGAGAATGTGGGATGTAAGAGCAGCAACTCTTGTGCTCCTGGAGACTTTCAGGGGAAGCACACTGACGGAAACCGCCCACCCTGGCCATGCACTGGAGTGACCGTTTTTGTGAGTTATTTTACGACAGGAGGTCCTGGTAAGGAACAGGGAACTAACAAGCCACCAACGGAGAATTCAGCAAAGGTCAAAAGGAGACACCGTGTCCTACCACTTCCCAAAATCCTTCTTGCTGGCTTCCATCTTGGCTGAGCAATGCGTGTGCCACCAGGAAGGACCCTGAATCAGAGTGAGTGGCTAAAACGACAACCTGGAAACTAATCCCATCACCATACAGCCACGTGGCAGAGCAGTCCTCCTGTGTTCTCTTACCCTCCTGCTCGCCTCCCAGGTGCCCCTTCCCAATAAAATCTCTTGCTTTGTCAGTACATGTGTCTCTTCAGACAGTTCATTTCCAAGTGTTAGACAAGAACCCACTCTCAGACCCTGAAGGGGGGTCCCCCTTCCTACAACAAACCAGGTCTTATTAACACCCCCCTTCCTCTGAATCCCTTCCTTGTCTGTGGTCTAGTCTTTCAGTTGAATGTGTAGGTCTGTGCTTTCCAGGGGAGAGAGGGGAGAGAGTGTTCGTTGTTTAATGAGTTCATCTTTTTTCTCAGTCAGACTGGGAGCTCCACACGGGGGCAACTGTGGCTGTAGTGCCTGAGCTTGCCCCCCATCCGTGAGGTCTGTGCTCTGAGAGGGACCCAGACACACTGAAACGCATCTTGAGAAGGGTGGCGAGGAAAGCAGGAGACCAAAGCGTGGGAGAGATGGTTGAGCTGTTTCAGGGCTTTTTCTAGAGAACCCGTTCAGGATGGGTTGGTGTGGGTGGCCACTGGCTGTGAACACTGACTTCAAATAGTCTGGAGCTCAGCGTGGGACCAGGAGTTGGGGGGCACGGAGAGTGGATGTTACTGAGGATGTTCTCTGTGCCAGCCCTTATGACCTGTTATTTCCTCTCCCCAGTCACAGCTGTGACTAGTGGGTGAACATGTCAGAGAGATTCCAGCCCAGTCTAAGACACAACTTCCGAAAGACTCGAATGGTCCATACAGCTGCCCCCTGGCACTCCCACTGCAAGAAGTTTTCATGTGGGGACTGGCTGACCTTTCGTGGAGAGTAGTCCTGCTTCATGGCTTGTCCACAGGATGTATTCAGTTAAGGACCATTCTTTCCTAAGATAGTCCTTACTTTGAGGGGATTAAAGTGTCTGTTCTTTTGCCAATGGTCTCTGACATTAAGTAAATATTAACTGGTCCATGGATTCTCTTTTAAGATCAGGGCTGCCTCCCAAGACCTACCTGTAAGACCCCTTTCAACACTGAGTTCCTATGGCTGTAACCTCTGTAAAGGTAACTCTTAGAGAGCCTAGAATATAGCCTTGCCCTCTGTGGATGGCTGCTAAAAGTTAAAAAAAAAAAAAAAAAAACCACAAAGCTGCTCATATGAAATAGAATTTCCTGGAGAGCAGTTATCCTGAGTTGATCCCAAGTTAGGAATATCGAGGCACACCTGGCAGACCCTGCTGTTGCTTCTGCTTCTGTCTTTACATTGGATGTTCTTGCCTGATGGTTCATCCTTAACTTGGAAGTACTGATCTTTGCATGCTGTGTTTAACCTGTTTTCCCATGAGTGTGAGAGGATCCCTTCTCATTCCTGTCCATGTCATCTGTGGTTGCATAAATCTCGTTCAATTTATGGCTCTCCAAGACCCTGCTTCATTACATTAATTCATGAGTGTTTGTCCCAATTCTGCAAGAGTGGATAAAGTTTGAGCAGAAGAGTTTCTGCCACCTGAAGCTCAGTCTTGAATAAGGCAGCGGCAATGCAGGTTCAATCCCTGGGTCAGGAAGATCTCCTGGAGGAGGAAATGGCAACCCCCTGCAGTATTCTTGCCTGGAGAGTCCCGTGGACAGAGGAGCCTGATGGGTTACAGTCCATGGGATTGCAAAGAGCTGGACACGACTGAGTACTCAATACAAATAAGACTGGATAGGATTCACAGCAGGGCAAGAACAGGTGCTGAAGAGGGCGCAGGAGCTTGTGTCTACTAGGATCTGGAGTGTTCTGAACAACGGGACTTGGAGGACCTTGAAAAGTGGGCAGTGGCAGAAGTGAGGTGATGTAGGTGTGGAGTAACATGAAGGCCTGGGCATGGAGAACAGTGAAGAGGCTTTCTTGGAGCAGGAGGTTCATGCTGGAATGTTCCACCAGGGAGGTAAGCCTGTGTTGGTGAGGTGGAGGGGTGGGGAACTGATGTGACGTGGGCAGAGGAGGTCACGGCTGTATGGGAAGCCGGGGCTGTGACCGGGTGCTGGGCTGTGACCCTCGGGCTCTGCTGCCGTCGAGCTGGGTGACCTGGGATGGCACAACCTCTCTCTGTTTCCGAGGTTTCCTGGCTTCTAAGTTTAGGCCCAGCCTTGCAAAATGGCTGTGAGGGTCAAGGAGGATAATAAGCAGGTGGAAGCACCTTGAAAATGTCAGGGCGTTGAAATGTATGAAAAGTTTTCTGCAGGGACCGATATCATTACTTATCTGAGTCAGAAAGTGGAGGGAAGCAACTTTTCTTTTTTTTGTTGTTCATTTTAAAAATATAGGGAGGGAGGGATACATGTTGCACCAAAACACATGCCTGATTTCTTAGGTCTTTCCGAAGTTCAGGGGAGATCTGCCTGTGGTTAGCTATGGATTTGGTTAACTTGACTCTGAGGCTGACCATATCTTATCCAGGGTCTGTTTATTTTCAGAAGTGAATGACTGCTGTAGACAAACCTGTTTTACTTCCTTGGGTGGCTACCCAGGGTAATGAGTCTAAACTTGCTTTGTCTCTTGTGGTTGTTCATCTTTACGTGTGAGAGGAGCTGGAGAATGCACAGGCTTTGTGTAGCCAGCTCTTCTCTGGAAGTGCCCAGTAACGATGAGAGTAACAGTGGATGCCATGGTGGTACACGGGCACGTCTACGTTTAATCTGAACTTCATAATGATTCATACACATTACCATTCCTAACCTTGTTCTTGTTCAGTTGCTCAGTTGTGTCCTATGCTTTGCAACCCCATGGACTGCAGCACTTCAGGCTTCCCTGTCCATCACCAACTCCCGGAGCTTATACTCAAACTCATGTCCATTGAGTTGGTGATGCCATCCAACCATCTCATCCTCTACCACCCTCTTCTACTTTTGCCTTCTATCTTTCCCAGCATTGGGGTCTTTTCTAATTGACTCTTGTATTAGATGGTCAAAGTGTTGGAACTTCAGTCCTTCCAGTGAATATTCAAGGTTCATTTCCATTAGATTGTCCTTGCAGTCCAAGGGACTCTCAAGAGTCTTCTCCAGCACCATGATTTGGCACTCAGCCTTCTTTATGGTCCAACTCTTCATCGTAAGTGACTGCTGGAAAAACCATAGCTTTGACTGTACAGATCTTTGTTGGTAAAGTGATGTCTCTACTTTTTAATATACTGTCTAGCTTTGTCATAGTTTTCCTTCCAAGGAGCAAGTGTGTTTTAATTTCATGGCTGCAGTCACCATCTGCAGTGATTTTGGAGCTCAAGAAAATAAAATCTGTTACTGCTTCCACTTTTTCACCTATTTGCCATGAAGGGATGGGACCAGATGCCATGATCTTAGTTTTTTGGATGCTGAGTTTTAAGCCAGCTTTTTCACTCTCCTTTTTCACCTTCATCAAGAGGCCCTTTAGTTCCTCTTTGCTTTCTGCCATTAGGGGTGGTATCATCTGCATATCTGAGGCTACTGGTATTTCTTCTGGCAGTCTTGATACGAGCTTGTGCTTTATCCAGCTTGGCATTTCTCATGATGTACTCTGCAGATAAGTTAAAGAAGCAAGGTGACAATATACAACCTTGATGTACCCTTTAATCTTTCTGAATTTTGAACCAGTCCATTGTTCCATGTCTGGTTCGAATCATTGCTTCTTGACCTGCATATGGGCTTTTCAGGAGGCAGGTAAGGTGCTCTGGTATTTCCATTTCTCAAAGGATTTAAGAAATTTAAAATTTTAAAAGAATTTATGACAGAATTTAGCAAGAGGCAAAGTGATAGTCCTATTAGATTAGGATGCTTGTGAGGCTTACAAGTGGATGGGTAAGAGGATGCTGTGCCCTGAGAACTTAGTGGGCTACAGTTTTATTATCAAAGGAAAAGTGGGGAGGGGGAAAAGACTTTGTCTTTTTTGACATCATACTTCCATTATCAGCTCCTCCTCCTGGTTGAGAAGGGGAGTTTTTCTGTCCCTGTGTGGTCAAGTTAGGTCCACAGGTTGTTCTGTGTGTGTGCACAAAGTGTTTCCTGCTGCTGCTGCTAAGTCGCTTCAGTTGTGCCCGACTGTGTGACCCCATAGACGGCAGCCCACCAGGCTCCCCCGTCCCTGGGATTCTCCAGGCAAGAACACTGGAGTGGGTTGCCATTTCCTTCTCCAATGCATGAAAGGGAAGTCGCTCAGTCATGTCCGACTCCTAGCGACCCCATGGACTGCAGCCTACCAGGCTCCTCCGTCCATGGGATTTTCTAGGCAAGAGTACTGGAGTGGGGTCCTGTTGCCTTCTCACAAAGTGTGTCCTAGGGATCCTTAGCTGACTGGGCTCGCTGGGCATGCTGTAGGTCTCATGCCACCACTGTGTTAGTGTTTGGGGGCATGTCCTGGGCTTCTGTTGCATGGTTTTGTTGCTAAGCGAGCCTGCTTGGTTTTGGGCTTAAGCAGACCTGCTCTCTTGAGTGATCATTCACTTACAGGGGTCTCTCCCATATGTTTTCTACTTACAGTCCCGCAGTGGGATGAACCGTTTAATCACTTACTTTGTCCCTTTGCTCTGTCCCTGTGAAATTCACCAATGTGTGAACAAAGCCCATGTGTTACTTTCCAGTGTGATGTTATTTTTGTTTTTTCATTTTGTGGAGTACATGCTTTTGATGGACACCAACTAATATACATAAATTTGACATTGATTCTATGTAGGTTTTAAGAACCCTGTACCAGAACTTACGAAATGATTACTTTGGCTTTTCTGAGTCTTAAATTCAAGGAATAAATCACAGTAAAAGGCAGGTTCTTTGGTCATTTGGACCTGTGGGTGGTTTTGCACATGGATCACCTAGTCTCATGTGGTTTTTAAAAAAAACTGTACTTTTTATACATTTGATCTGGCTGCTGAGTCCCAGCGGTGGCATGTGAAGTCCTAGTTGTTGCGTGTAGGATCTTGTTCCTCGGTTCCTCGACCAGGGATTGAACCTGAGACCCCTGTGGACCACCCAGAAAGCCCCTTCTGATTGGTTCTTACCTGGGGAGGCTTGTGATGTCAAGACCTGTGGGTGATCAGTCTTGGCAGTGATCGAGGTAATGAAGGCTCTCAGCTCCTTTCTGGTCTCAGTGCTTAAGGTTTCAGTCAGATCTGAAATAACCATCACCCCCAAAGCTGTCCTTTTAGTCATGCCGGCAGCACCGACACCTCATTTGCTGGAAGACACCTGTCCTCTTTCATCTCTCTCCATTCAGGAGGGGTGCCTTTAGTTTCTTAACCCAGACTCATCATCCCTGAATGTTCTGTGCAGGTTCCAGTGAGGGAGTGCTTTCTTGGTGGGTCAAGCCTTGGGACACTCAGGGAAGCCTCGGAGATTCTGTAAGGGAGCTTATGCTGTGTGGTTAGGCAGGTGGCTGCAATTCTTTGCCTGCCACCTCAGCAGGGAATACGGGCGGTGCAGCCAGGACACGGGATCTGCAGGCCATGCTATGCACCGAGGCCCCGAACCTCGAACTTCTGTGCAGCGTGTCAGTCTGCAGCTGAGGAACTGCAGCCCAGAGAGCAGCTCCTCGTTATGATGACTCAGCCCTCCTGTGTGCATAATTCTTCATTCCAATTACCGCTCTCTGCGTGCCGCCAGCTTTCTTAGATCAGAGGCCAGGGAGGCTTTGAACTGACTGGGTCTTCCCCTGGGACATGAGCTCTCCGGGGCGGGGTGGGGCTGGTCTGGTGTGTCCTTGGAGCTGGAAAGAGGCTGGGGAAGCTGTGACCCAGGGGCGGTGGGATTCAGAATGGATCCTTCCCCACAGAAACTGGACCAGGTGCCAGGTCAGGGGGCTGATCTCTCACATCCCTTGAAAAGTTTGTCCGGTGGTCCAAAACAGAGTTCTCTAATACAGTCCAGTCCTAGCTCTGCCCAGGCTTTTTTTTTTTTTTAAGCAAATCGGAGTTTAAGAAGAAAGGAAATCAGCACATATTGAACTCTTAATAGAACCAAGTGTTTTTCCTGCATGGTCTTATTTAATTTGCGAGAAAGGTTTATCCTCATTTTACAAGTACTGGAGTCCATACTTTTATTTGTGACACTGAAAATTTTCTTTTATTGGGCTTCACATATGTATATAATTTTGGTAGGGAAAAACAATGAGCTAAATCAGCAAATACAATATTATAGTTTAAAAAAGGAGAACAGTAATGAATGAAGTCATAGTAATGTCTTTTTTTTTTTTTTTTGCCAAAAAGGAAGTGCATCACATTAAGAAACACTTGCAAATGGGTGGACCCATGAGGTTCAGAGTGTGCTTTGCACGTGGAATGATGGTGTTGAGGTCACTCAAGCTTGGAGCCTATATTTAAAATTAGATCTGTCTGACATCAAAGACCACTAGTATCCAGAAGGCCTGATAATACAATTTTTTTTTCCTGATAATATAATTTGAGGATTGTATCTTGGGTCATGATCCTTGGGATTTAGACCCTTCACAAGGGAGCAGAGACCCAAGATGACTGACACCTTAGGGTGAAGTAGGGGAAGAACTGGTGGTGTCCACTGTTTCTGGGAAGAGTTCACTGTGGGTCACGGGGTGATGGAAATTCTTTATCCTCAGAATATCAGCCTGGCGTGCCAACCCTGAACTAGGACATCTTGGCATGTTTCTTTTTTGGAGCTGTTTTCACTGTGTGTGGAGGTATGGTGAGTCGGGGGGAGGTGAGGGGATTAGGAAGAACAGTAAGGCAAAATTGAACCCTGGAATAAAAATGGAACCAAAATCTCTCTAAACCAGATCCAAGGAAAGGCTGGAAGCCTGCTTAGGAGATAGCACTAAAGGCAGGCATCCAGGGGTCAGAGGCAAGCTCCTGAAAGCTAGACTTGAAAAATTAACTTTAAAACCTGATGCACATACTTCCAAATGACTGTGAGCCTTTTGGGGGCACAGACCAGACTGTGTGTGTTTATATATGGACGCGCCCGAAAGCAGAAGTACACAGGGGGCTGCAGAGCTGCAGTGTAGCTTTCTCTCTGCTTAGGCACCGTGTTATTTTCACACCTGTCAGTGCTGGTAACTGTTGCCTCCTGTTGTCTACCTCTCAGGACCCTAGGGTTTGGCAGCATAGTTACTGAGCTCCTTAGGAAGCGGATCCCTAAGTATTTCGTGTTCATTAATATGCCAGATTTGGGCGAGAGATGAGGCATGGAGCAGGGCCTTTTCTAGAGAAGTTTCTGGTGCTGTGCGGGAGATTAAATCCACAGCTACAGGGCTGTGCAAGGTGCTGAGACAGAGGCCTGCAGAGGGCTCTGATGAAAGGCATCTCGGTGAACCATGTCAGGGAAGGCTTCCTGGAGGAGGTGACGCTTGATCCGAGACTTAGAGGACACGGTAACTAGGCAGAAAAGGAGTGTTCTGGACAGTGGGAACGGTGTATGAGAAATAAAGCAGAGTGCGTTCAGTGAAGTGGCAATGGTGCAGGATGTCTGGGGTCTCGGCTCGTTGGCTCTGGGATCAGGAAATGTCTTATAGGCTACCTAAAATGTCTGGACTTTACCTGAAGCAATGGGGAGCCATAAACGGATCTTAAGTTTAATTTCCACCACTAGGAAATAGGGTCCCCGAGCATGGCGGACAATGTCTGTTTGGTTGACAGCTGTATCCTTGGGACCTCAAATGGTGCCTGGTGCATCGGGAGGACAGTGAACTTCATCACCTTTGTGTATTCAACAGACCCATGTGCCATGCACTGGGTTGGAGGCATTAGCAAGGGGGCTCACCAGGAGGTCTCTGCAGTAATTCACGTGACTTAGGAGAGGGCAGTCGTGGTGATCAGAAGACAAACCCGCTTTGAGAGGAGCTTCAGGAAAACCTGCAGACTCACTGCGTGTGGCAGGTTCAGGGGAAGAACTGAGGTTGACTCCCGGGACTCTGACTCAGACGCTTACAGAGGGAACCCAGTGTGGCAGGAAGGGGCAGGCGAGGGTGGAGAGTTGTGAGGGGCAGGTGGGGTTTGACGAGTCTGTGGAACAGCTGGTGGTGCCGGCCTGCGAGCTTTAGACATTGACGTCTAGAGCCCAGGAAGGCATTCCAGGCTCCACAAGGGGATATAAGGTTTAGGCGGGATCAGGTAGAGTGGAAACTACGTCAGCTGTCACTTCCCGGAGTGTGGAGGAGGAGACAAGGCGGTGGCCCCAGTGGAGCCCTGTGCAGTGCTGGGGCCCAGGGGCAGGGGGTGCGGCGCAGGGCCCGAGGGAGGGGGCGGACTGTGCTCCTGCTGAAAAACAAAAGCGCAGAATCAGATGAAGTAAAAAGTCTGCCCCTTCCCTTTGCCTCCTTATTCCCTCCCTGGAAGTAGCTGCAGAAGACATTTCGTCCTGTATCCTTCCAGCTGTTTTCTGTGCCTAAACAAGCCTAAATATGTGTGCCTTTTATTTTTATCCAGAGGGATTTGACTTTTATAATGTCCCCTTCAATTCTATGAGTCTGTGATTCATGCAGAAAAGCATTTAAAGAGATCCCGTAAAAATACAGGTTGAGTCTTATGGCTGATTGATCCAGATTTAACACCCCATGGTGAAAGTACAGTATTATAAATGTTAGCCAAAACAGCAATGTCGAGATGATACAGTGGAGTCTGTGCTTCTTCACTACCTGTGAGTACACACGGTGGCGGGTGCACAGCCCCCCACCCCCGCTCCCTGGTCCCTTCCTGCCTGCTGTTGGTGTTGTGGGGTACAGTTCACTGAGGTTTCCTGGCTGCGCTGAACTAAGGCAGGTCCATGCAGCAGGAATTCCAGAGGCTGTGAGAACAGCTGAGGGCAGGACCCGGGTTTGCTTGTTGCTAGCCACCTGTATGTCCCTTAGAAGAAAAGGGCTTCCAGAGTCCTTCTTCTTGGCTAGCAGGACTCTTATCCCTGGCTGTGTAGCCTTGCTCAGGTGACTCCACCTCTCTGGGCCTTGGTTTTTCCATCTCTAAAATGAGAAAACTTGAACTAAGATCTCTACGGTTGCTTCTGCCACAAGCGTTTCATCATAGCTCTCCCATCTACCTGCTGTGGGTTAGACTGAGTGACGGTGGAGCATGAAAGTGTATTGACAAAGACCACATGCTATGTAATTTGCCGTCAATAAATCATAATTAAACTGAGCTACTGTCTTACATCACCTTTTCTACCTTCTAGGGAAGTGGCATGGTAATTTGTATAGTGGGAAGGGCTGCCCCTTTAATTAAAAAAATGAAGAAAAAGATATTAAAAAAAAAAGGAAAAGAACAGAGCCATGCAGAAAGTGTTTTGAAGTGTATTGGATTTTGGTAAATGGTTTCTTCCATCAATGTCACAGGCGCCTGTGAAGGCCAGTGGTATAACAAGTCTGGAGATTTAATTAGAATGGCTTTCGAGTTTTTAAAACACCACTTCAGTGGAAAACCATCCATTTTTTCCTCCTGATCTGCCTCAGGATCCTTCAAATGATGTTTGTTTCCTTGTTTGCAGAAGTCTTTTATTCTTGGACCACCACTGTCGAGTTAAATTCCAGCATCTTATGCCTTTGGGTAAGATTGCTTGGATAAGAGATTTTGTTGTTGTTAGAATGCATTTTTTAAAAAAAGAAATGGAAAAATACACTTTTTATGAAGAATGAAATATTTACATTTTGAAAGCTCTTCCCATCAGCATTTTTAATTTAAATACCTTGCTTTTGGGGATGATCCTAGGGGATTGTTGCTCTTAAAACTTTTAAATAAGACACTTGAATGTAGGTCACTTTGCAGTCATTGTAAGTGTCACATCCTGGTAGGAGCTTCAACTTCCCTCTGTGCTGAGAAAGATGGTAAAATTGCAGCCAGAAATTTTTTTTTAAATTTTAAAAATTAAAAAATTAACTGTTACTGGAGTATGGTTACTTTACAATGTTGTGTTGGTTTCTCCTGTACAGCAAAATAAATCAGCCATACATACATCCTCTCCCTTTTGGACTTTCTCCCCATTCTGGTCACCACAGGGCATTAAGGAGAGCTCCTGTGTTCTACACTGTGTTCTCCTTAGTGATCTATTTTATACAAAGTATCAATAGTGTATATAAATCCCAATCTCCCAATTCCTCCCAGGCTTTCCCCTTTGTATCCACTCATTTGCTCTCTACATCCCTTTCTCTCTTTCTGCATTGCAAATAGGATCATCAGTACTGTTTTTCTAGATTCCACCTGTGTGCATTAACGTACGGTATTTGTTTTTCTCTTTGACTTACTTCACCCTGTATGAAGTCTCTAGGTCCATCCACGTCTCTACAAATGGCCCAAGTGAAAGTGTGGGGTTTGTTTAGCTGAACCATGTGCATCTGTTAGGTTCTATCTAGGTGTGGCAAAGGGCCTTAATAATTTATAATATGTATACTTCTTCCTGTAGGCACATTGGCATCTAATCTAGTGTTTCACTGGGTTGAAATACCAGCATCTCCCTTCTTCCTAGGCCAAGCTTCTGTCACTGAAGAATACATTGCTCTTCCCCTTAGGTCTCTTGAGGGTCATTTCTGGGTTTATTTGCTGTCATTCTGCACGTATGTAGCCCATGTAGAGCATCTTCCAGAAACCTCTCTTACATTTTCCATCTAAGTCCTGTTTGTGGATGGAAGATGAAACACGCATGTCGTAAAGGCCCAAAGTCCCGTCACAGCTGGGCCTCCAGCCAGCTTCCTCACTGTAAACCAAAGAGTTTGGGTGAGAGGTGATGATGCTGTCTGACCGAAGGATTCTCCTGAATGCCTGCTGTGTGCTCAGTCCTAAACCAGACCCCGTGGGAGCTGCGACAGGGCCGAAGATGCTGAGCAGGTCACCTTGAGCGTTCTAGGCGTGTCCGTAGCCAACAGTAGGCCAGGGCTGCACACCGTCTCTCTATTTGCACATTACGTTCTCACTTTACCTCCTGTCCTTCCCGTGGCGCCTGTTAGGAAAGGCTCTTCCCGGGGACTTCCCTGGTGATCCAGTGGTTAAGACTTCGCCTTCCAATGAGATTGTTTTCCATGATGTGTTGTTATAAGATATTGACTATAGTTCTCTGTGCTCTACAGTAAATAAAGCTTTGTTGCTTATTGCATATCTGTTTTTTAAAAAAAATTAGAAATGTAACATTCTATACATACTAAGTTAAACAAGTGGAATCAAAATGTCATAAATTTTTTAGTTAGGAAAAAATTAATAAGTTTTCTAAGATATACATATTATACATACTATTTATATATATGGATACAAAAGCTTTTCTATAGTGCTTGATAAAGGCTTGAGAAAGACCTTTAAAAAAAGAGATGGAGAAATAGGAAAACATAAACTAAATGAAATGTGAACACTGAATATGAAATAGAAAAACTGAAACAACTGGATAAAAGTAAAAAATCATCAGACAGTCCAGTTGTTTTTAAATATGGCTGCTCACTAGAAACATATCTGGAGCTTTGGAGAAAAAAAGCAACACCTGGCCATTTGTGCTTTTCAAAAATTCTAAGATAATTCTGATAAGCATCTGGATTTTGAAAAGTGATTACAGATTTTTCTATTAAATGGCAGTTTTGGTAATATAGAGTTTTTCTGTTGACCAATCATGATACAATGCTATTAAGTGAGTAATTGTTACATAATCACAATAGTGAAAGATGTTTATCAGTTTTCACAATCAATAGCCAGAGAAAAAAATAAAAGATTATTACAATTGCAAGCCATAGGAAACATGATTAACCTAAAAATGTAAAATAATTACATACAGTTTGGAGGGTCAAGCAGAGTGATGTGGAAGTGCAAACCTGCACATGTTTTCATCTACCCAGCCAGTCTGTGTCTTTTGGTTGGTGCATTTAATCCATTTACATTTAAGGTAATTATCAATATATATGATCCTATTATCTTTTCTTAATTGGATTTATTTTCTTTCAGTTCAGTTCAGTCGCTCAGTCTTGTCTTGGCAACCCCATGAATTGCTCGCCAGGCTCCTCTGTCCATGGGATTCTCCAGGCAAGAATACTGGAGTGGGTTGACATTTCCTGGAGAAGGAAATTTTACCCAGGAATCAAACCCGGGTCTCCTGCATTGCAGGCAGATTCTTTACCATCTGAGCTATGAGGGAAGCCCAATCAACTGTACTCCAATTGTACTCAGCTATTATCTCTTCAAATATTTTCTCAGGTCCTTCCTCTCTTCTCCTTCTGGGACCCCTATATTGCAAGTGTTGGTGTGTTTTAATGTTGTCTCAAAGGTCCCTTAGGCTGTCTTCACTTTTTTCCTTTTTGTATAGTCTGTTCTGTGGCAATGATTTCCACCATTCTGTCCTCCAGGTCACTTATCCATTCTTCTGCCTCAGTTATTCTAATACTGATTCTTTCTAGTGTATTGTGCATCTATGCTTGTTCTTTAGTTCTTCTAGGTCTCTGGTAAACATTTCTTGCATGTTCTCCATTGTTTTTCCAAGATCTTGAATCATCTTCATTATCATTATTCTGAATTCTTTTTCTGGAAGATTTCCTATCTCCACTTCATTTAGTCATTTTTCTGGGGTCTTATAGTGTCCCTTCATCTTAGACATAACTCTCTGCTTTTTCATCCTGATTATCTCTCTATAATGTGGTTTTTGTTCTAGCCACTGTGGGATTGTGGTTCTTCTTGCTTCTTCTGTCTGCCCTCAGGTGGATGAGGCTAAGAGGCTTCTGTAAGCTTCATGATGCGGGGAACAGGGTGGGAAAAACTAGGTCTTGCTCTGGTGGGCAGGGCCTTGCTCAGGATTGCTTTAATCCAATTATCTGCTGATGGGTGGGGTTGCACTCCCTCCCAATTAGTTGTTTGGCTAGAGGCAACCCAGCCCTTTGGGATTGGAATGAAAATGGATCTTTTCCAGTCCTGTGGCCACTGCTGAGTCTTCCAAATTTGCTGGCATATTGAGTGCAGCACTTTCACAGCATCATCTTTCAGGATTTGAAATAACTCAAACTGGAATTCCATCACCTCCACTAGCTTTGTTCGTAGTGATGGGCTTTCTAAGGCCCACTTGACTTCACATTCCAGGATGTCTGGCTCTAGGTGAGTGATCAGACCATCGTGATTTATCTGGGTCGTGAAGATCTTTTTTGTACAGTTCTTCTGTGTATTCTTGCTACCTCTTCTTGATATCTTCTGCTTCTGTTAGGTCCATACCATTTCTGTCCTTTATCGCGCCCATCTTTGCATGAAATGTTTCCTTGGTATCTCTAATTTTCTTGAAGAGATCTCTAGTCTTTCTCATTCTGTTGTTTTCCTCTATTTCTTTGCATTGATCGCTGAGAAAGGCTTTCTTATCTCTTCTTGCTATTCTTTGGAACTCTGCATTCAGATGCTTATATCTTTCCTTTTCTCCTTTGCTTTTCGCTTCTCTTCTTTTCACAGCTATTTGTAAGGCCTCCCCAGACAGCCATTTTGCTTTTTTGCATTTCTTTTCCATAGGGATGGTCTTGATCCCTGTCTCCTGTACAGTGTCATGAACCTCAGTCCATAGTTCATCAGGCACTCTATCAGATCTAGCCCTTAAATCTATTTCTCACTTCCACTGTATAATCATAAGGGATTTGATTTAGGTCATACCTGAATGGTCTAGTAGTTTTCCCTACTTTCTTCACTTTAAGTCTGAATTTAGCAATAAGGAGTTCATGATCTGAGCCACAGTCAGCTCCCGGTCTTGTTTTTGCTGACTGTATAGAGCTGCTCCATCTTTGTCTGCAAAGAATATAATCAGTCTGATTTTGGTGTTGACCATCTGGTGATGTCCATGTGTAGAGTCTTCTCTTGTGTTGGAAGAGGGTGTTTGCTATGACCAGTGCATTTTCTTGGCAAAACTCTATTAGTCTTTGTCCTGCTTCATTCCGTATTCCAGGGCCAAATTTGCCTGTTACTCCAGGTGTTTCTTGATTTCCTACTTTTGCATTCCAGTCCCCTAAAATGAAAAGGACATCTTTTTTGGGTGTTCGTTCTAAAAGGTCTTGTAGGTCTTCATAGAACCATTCAACTTCAGCTGCTTCAGCATTACTGGTTGGGGCATAGTCTTGGATTACTGTGATATTGAATGGTTTGCCTTGGAAACGAACAGAGATCATTCTGTCATTTTTGAGATTGCATCCAAGTACTGCATTTCAGAGTCCTGTTGACCATGATGGCTACTCCATTTCTTCTAAGGGATTCCTGCCCACAGTAGTAGATATAACAGTCATCTGAGTTAAATTCACCCATTCCAGTCCATTTTAGTTCGCTGATTCCTAGAATGTCTATGTTCACTCTTGCCATCTCCTGTTTGACTACTTCTAATTTACCTTGATTCATGGACCGACATTCCAGGTTCCTATGCAAATTGCTCTTTACAGCATCAGACCTTGCTTCTGTCACCAGTCACATCCACAACTGGGTATTGTTTTTGTTTTGGCTCCATGCCTTCATTCTTTCTGGAGTTATTTCTCCACTGATCTCCAGTAGCATATTGGGCACCTACTGACCTGGGGAGTTCCTCTTTCAGTATCCTATCATTTTGCCTTTTCATACTGTTCATGGGGTTCTCAAGGCAAGAATACTGAAGTGGTTTGCCATTCCCTTCTCCAGTGGACCATGTTCTGTCAGACATCTCCACCATGATCCGCCCCTCTTGGGTGGCCCCACATGGCATGGTTTAGTTTCATTGAGATAGACAAGGCTGTGGTCCATGTGATTAGATTGACTAGTTTTCTGTGATTATGGTTTGTGTGTCTGCCCTCTGATGCCTCTCACAACACCTACCGTCTTACTTGGGTTTCTATTACCTTGGACATGGGGTATCTCTTCACGGCTGCTCCAGCAAAGCACAGCCACTGCTCCTTACCTTGGACGAGGGGTATCTCCTCATAGCTGCCCCTCCTTACCTTGAACGTGGAGTAGCTCCTCTCAGCCCTTCTGTGCCCACGTAGCCACCGGTCCTTGGATGTGGGGTTGCTCCTCTCAACTTCCAGATGTTCAAGCTGGTTTTAGAAAAGGCAGAGGAACCAGAGATCAAATTGCCAACATCTGCTGGATCATGGAAAAAGCAAGAGAGTTCCAGGAAAACATCTATTTATGCTTTACAGACTACGCCAAAGCCTTTGACTGTGTGGATCACAATAAACTGTGGAAAATTCTGAAAGAGATGGGAATACCAGACCATCTGACCTGCCTCTTGAGAAACCTGTATGCAGATCAGGAAGCAACAGTTGGAACTGGACATGGAACAACAGACTGGCTCCAAATAGGAAAAGGAGTACGTCAAGGCTGTATATTGTCACCCTGCTTATTTCTTATATGCAGAGTACATCATGAGAAATGCTGGGCTGGAGGAAGCACAAGCTGGAATCAAGATTGCCGGGAGAAATATCAATAACCTCAGATATGCAGATGACACCACCCTTATGGCAGAAAGTGAAGAGGAACTCAAAAGCCTCTTGATGAAAGTGAAAGAGGAGAGTGAAAAAGTTGGCTTAAAGCTTACATTCAGAAAACTAAGATCATGGCATCTGGTCCCATCACTTCATGGCAAATAGATGGGGAAACAGTGACGGACTTTATTTTTTGGGGCTCCAAAATCACTGCAGATGGTGATTGTAGCCATGAAATTAAAAGACGCTTACTCCTTGGAAGGAAAGTTATGACCAACCTAGATAGCATATTCAAAAGCAGAGACATTACTTTGCCAACAAAGGTCCGTCTAGTCAAGTCTATGATTTTTCCTGTGGTCATGTATGGATGTGAGAGTTGGACTGTGAAAAAAGCTGAGTGCTGAAGAATTGATGCTTTTGAACTGTGGTGTTGGAGAAGACTCTTGAGAGTCCCTTGGACTGCAAGGAGATCCAACCAGTCCATTCTGAAGGAGATCAGCCCTGGGTGTTCTTTGGAAGAACTGATGCTAAAGCTGAAACTCCAGCACTTTGGCCACCTCATGGAAGAGTTGACTCATTGGAAAAGACTCTGATGCTGGGAGGGATTCGGGGCAGGAGGAGAAGGGGATGACAGAGGATGAGACGGCTGGATGGCATCACTGACTTGATGGACATGAGTTTGGGTGAACTCCGGGAGTTAGTGATGGATAGGGAGACCTGGCGTGCTGCAATTCATGGGGTTGCAAAGAGCCGGACACGACTGAGAGACTGAACTGAACTGAACTGAACCCAGCCCTGGGGTCCTTGGTAGAGTTAATGATGACCTCCAGTGATGGTCCTCAAGGAGGAACTTCCAGGACTGTGGTTGCCAGTGCTCCCGACCCTGTGAGAAGGCTCTGCCGACCCCCGCTTCCACAGGAGACCCTCCAACACTAGCAAGTAGTTTTGGTTCAGTCTCCTGTGGGATCACTGCTCCTTTCCTCTGGGTCTTGGTGCACACAAGATTTTGTTGATGCCCTCCAAGACTCAAGTCTGTTTCCCCCAGTCCTTTGGAAGTCCTATGATCAATCACCAATGGCCTTCAAGGTCAGATTCCCTGGAGATTCTCACTCCCTTTATCAGATCCCCCGGCCGGGAAGCCTGACATGGGTTTCAGAACCTTCACCACAATGGGAGCATTCCTTTGGTATTATTGTTCTTGATGCTGGGAAAGATTGTAGGTGGGAGGAGAAGGGGACGACAGAGGATGAAATGGTTGGATGGCTTCACCGACTCAATGGACATGAGTTTGGGTAAACTCTGGGAGTTGGTGATGGACAGGCCGGCCTGGCGTGCTGCAGGTCCATGGGTCACAAAGAGTGGGACACGACTGAGTGACTGAACTGATTATTGTTCTCCAGTTTGTGGGTCACTCACCCAGCGGACATGGGATTTGATTTTATTGTGACTGCACCTGTCCTACCATTTTGCTGTGGCTGCTGCTTTGTCTTTGGGGTACCTCTTTTGGTGGGTCACAGTGTCCTCCTGTCAATAGTTGTTCAATAGCTAGTTGCAGTTTTGGTCCCTTGCAAGAGGAGATGAGTGCACGTATTCCTGCTCCACCATCTTGAACCAGAAGCCAAGATAAAACTTAAGAGAAATATTAAATGCTTCATTTAGGTTAAAACAGTTCAATAATGCAAGTACCAGATTCCCCTTGGCTGGGCTGAAGTCTTTGTGAAGAAGTGATGGGGTCTTAGTTAAGCTCCTACTGATGTGAGTTGGTGATTTTTCAAGAGTTTCTGTGATTCATCTTTTTTCCATTTTTGAAAAGAGACATTTTCCTGTCCTATGTCTTCTGGTGCTTGTCTTCACCGTGATTCCTTACAACTAAAATGATTCTGTTGTTTCACACCGTAAGTCAGTACATTTGGATTTGCAGATTAAGGTGAAGCTGTACCTTGCTGCTGATTGCCTTAGACTCCGGTTACCCTTCAAGCTCTTGGTGCAGCTCTAGCTGTTGTGTTGACTTATGTTGGACTAGTCTTCTGGGACTGGGAGGCTAGTAGCCTCCTGTGATGGGGCCTTTAGACATCTGGCTCTGACACTGCAAAGCATGGCAGACGTGTGAAACCAAAACATGAAATTGTGCAGCTGTTCCATCTTGCCCTTTGAACTCAGTAGAAAACATCCTCTCCCCATCCTTTCATTTTAGGGACCAAGCGCAAACCCCCAAATTCCCGATCAGAACCCCTTCATCCTGTCAGAGACATGGATGAAGACATTGCTGCTTCGGTTGAGAAATGAATGTCACAGAGTTTGGTTTGTTCACTAGTATCTGGTCTTGCTCCTCCTCTGATCACCTGGTGGAATTGTATACCCTCACTCAGGTGAACTTGGGTGTGACCATAGTGTTTGGTTTCCCCAGGAAAATATGAATGGAAGTGGTTTGTGATTGTTCAGGTAGCACACTTCAGCCAGCTCTTTTTATCTCCTCTGCCATGGTAACCAGCACTACGGCAGATAGGAGCTGCTCCATCAGCGTCAGTTCCAGAATAAGGCTGACACAGAGGCCGAGCCACCCACGAAGAACACAGGGCAGATGCAAAAGCCAACCTTTGCTGGCTGCCAGTGAGCCTCTGAGTGGTTTGTGATCACAGCGGAAACTAGTTTATTCTGATGAATGTGTTAGATTGGCCGACTTCTAGGTTAGCTGCCCCGAAGGTAGTTGGCGAACTACTTGGAATCAGAGCAAACTGCTTCCTGTTGATCCTGGAAGTGAAGCAGATTTCCCACAGAAATGGACTATCAAAGACTCTCAGAGAGGCTCTCACTCCAAAGAAGAAATGGTAGGTGAACTTCTCTTTCTTTCTTCCTCCTCATTGTCACTGCCTTGCTCGTTACCCCCTTTTACAGGTATGGTAGGGCAGAGTGGGCTGGCTTCAGATCTAGGAGGCTGACTGACTGGTGTCTTGGCTCTGTGTTGATGGGTCAGTATATCTCTTCACTTCCCTGGTGGCTCAGACAGTAAAGAATCCGCCTGCAATGTGGGAGACCTTGGTTCAATCCTTGGGTTGGGAAGATCCCCTGGAGGAGGGCATGGCCAACTCACTCTAGTATTCTTGCCTGGAGAATCCCTATGGACAGAGGAGCCTGGTGGGCTACAATCCGTGGGATCACAAAATCGGACAGGACTGAGTAACTAAGCACATATATCTGACTTCATACCTGAAATGACGGTGAGTTGTTTACCCTCTGCACGTGGGTAAATTTAACCTTTCCCACAAAGAGGTCTGGCTTTTGTCAAGGTTGAACAATGTGATTCAGGGTTGGGGCTGGATATTCCAGAAAGACCAGTATGATTTTGGGTGGGAGCTGGCCATATCTTAGGATGGGGGTTGGCCATGCCAGAAAGATCAAGAATGGTTTAAGCTGGGGACTTTGAGTCATGCCCGGAGGGGTTGGAGATCAGCCACGCAGGCAGCTGTCTGCTGAAGACACCCTCTTTTCCTTTACTCTCATATAACCATCCCCACAGCACTTTTGACCCCAGATGTGTGGGCTTTTCCCCCACACTGACCAGTTCTCAGGTACTAACTGGGTGTCCAGCAGTGAAATCTGACACTGTCGACCTGGAGTTAGCATCAGATCCCACAGGTTAAGGGCTCAGTCCCACATGGCTGCCCCCCTACTTCAGACACCAACCTCAGGTGCCAAGTTGCAAACTACTTCTGACCCCCCACGTTGGGTTTGATAGTTTGCTAGAAAGGCTCACAGAACTCAGGGAAACACAGGTCCTGGTTTATTACAGAGAATATAATAAAGGCTATAGATGAACAGCCTGATGAAGAGACATAGAGTGAGATCCAGGAGGGTCTTAAACACAGATGTTTCTGTCCTTGTAGAGTTGCAGTATGTCAGTCTCCTTGCGCATAGATGTGTCCAGAAGCTCTTTAAACCCTGTGTTTTGGGGCTTTATTATCAAGGGTTTATCATGTAGGCAAAGCTCAGTTTTCTTTCTCTCTGGAGAATAGGTGATGGGGCCAAATGTTCCAAGCTTCCAGTTATGGCTTGGTCTTTCTATTCACTGAACCCCCCATCCGGGAGCCCACAGAGTTACTTCATTAGAACAAAAGGTGGTCTTAACACTCAGGAGATTCTAAGGGACTCAGGAGCTCTGTGTCAGGAAGCAGGGCCAAAGACCAAATATTAAGAACTGGTGGCAGAAACCAGTATATATTTTATTGTTGCCCAGCAGTCAGTCATGCCTCCATAATGAGCACCAGTGAGAACTCTGACCGTCAGGGCTTGGGCGGCCCTCCCTGGTTGACAGTGTTCTGTGTCACACGTCGGTCCCAGGAAGGTAACACACTTGCTGCTCCTCCGACTCTGCCCCACGTGTCTCTTCCTTGGCCAGTTTTGTCTGTATGCTTCCCTGGTTTTGTCTGTATCCAAACCATAACAGTGAGCACAGCAGCTTTCAGTGATGCCTTCTACTGAGTTATTGAACCGGAGGATCTCTGAACTTGCAGTTCATTCTGGAAGTGAGGGTGACCGGGTGTACTGTGTGCCCTCCAGCTGGACAGTTCAGTTCAGTCGCTCAGTCGTGTCTGACTCTTTGCGACCCCATGGACTGAAGCACACCAGGCTTCCCTGTCCACCACCAACTCCCAGAGCTTGCTCAAACTCACGTCCTTTGAGTCAGTGATGCCATCCACCCATTGCATCCTCTGTCATCCCCTGCTCCTCCTGCCTTCCATCTTGCCCAGCATCAGAGTCTTTTCCAGAGTCAGTTCTTCGCATCAGGTGATCAAAGTATTGGAATTTCAGCTTTAGCATCAGTCCTTCCAATGAACATTCAAGACTGATTTCCTTTAGGATGGACTAGTTAGATCTCCTTGCAGTCCAAGGGACTCTCAAGAGTCTTCTCCAACACCACAGTTCAAAAGCATCAATTTGTTGGTGCTTTATAGCCCAGCTCTCATGTCCATACATGACTACTGGAAAAACCATAGCTTTGACTAGACGGACCTTTGTTGGCAAAGTAATGTCTCTGCTTTTTAATATACTGTCTAGGTTGGTCATAGCTTTTCTTCCAAGGAGCAAACGTCACTTAATTTCATGGCTGCAGTCACCATCTGCAGTGATTTGGAGCCAAAAAAATAAAAAAAAATAAAGTCTGTTTCTGTTTCCATTGTTTCCCCCTCTATTTGCCATGAAGTGATGGGACCAGATGCCATGATCTTTGTTTTTTGAATATTGAGTTTTAAGCCAGCATTCCCACTCTCCTCTTTAACTTACATCAAGAGACTCTTTAGTTCTTCTTTGCTTTCTGCCATAAAGGTGGTGTCATCTGCATATCTGAGGTTATTGATATTTCTCCCAGCAATCTTGATTCCAGCTTGTACTTCCTCTAGCCCAGCATTTCACATGATGTACTCTGCATATAAGTTAAATAAGCAGGGTGACAATATACAGCCTTGATGTACTCCTTTCCCAATTTTGAATCAGTCCATTGTTCCATGTCTGGTTCTAACTGTTGCTTCTTGACCTGCGTACAGATTTCTCAGGAGGCAGGTCAGATGGTCTGGTATTCCCATCTCTTGAAGAATTTTCCAATTTGTTGTGATCTACACAGTCAAAGGCTTTGGCATAATCAATAACGTAGAAATAGATGTTTTTCTGGAACTCTCTTGCTTTTTTGATGATCCAGCGTATGTTAGCAATTTGATCTCTGGTTCCTCTGCCTTTTCTAAATCCAGCTTGAACATCTGGGAGTTCACGGTTCACATACTATTGAAGCTTGGCTTGGAGAATTTTGAGCATTACTTTGCTATCATGTGAGATGAGTACAATTGTATGGTAGTCTGAACATTTTTTGGCATTGCCTTTCTTTGGGATTGGAATGAAAACTGACCTTTTCCAGTCCTGTGGCCACTGCTGAGTTTCCAAATTTGCTGGCATATTGAGTGCAGCACTTTCACAACATCATCTTTTAGGATTTGAAATAACTCAACTGTAATTCCATCACCTCCAGTAGCTTTGTTCATAGTGATGCTTCCTAAGGCCCACTTGACTTCGCATTCCAGGATGTCTGGCTCTAGGTGAGTGATCACACCATCATGGATATTTGGATCATGAAGATCTTTTTTGTATAGTTCCTCTGTGTATTCTTGCTACATCTTCTTAATATCTTCTGCTTCTGTTAGGTCCATAGCATTTCTGTCCTTTATTGTGCCCATCTTTGCATGAAGTGTTCCCTCGGTATCTCTAATTTTCTTGAAGAGATCTCTAGTCTTTCCCATTCTGTTGTTTTCCTCTTTTTCTTTGCATTGGTCACCAACAGCTGGACAACTGGCCCGAATTCTTAGCACTATCCTCTTTGCATCGTGACTCTTCAGTAGTTCATCAGTCCTGTTTCCACTGGTCTGCTGAATGAAAAGAGTTGGTTTCCATTCCTTTAAAGGGTGGCTGCTGTTTTGATTGCAAAACTCAGGAAGGACTGAGAGTTTTTTGTGGACTTGCAGGATTTCCATCCTGTGGTGGGTGTGACAGTGGAACACTTACCACTCCTGTCCTTTTAGAGGTTAATTAACTAACTAATTGGGCTGTGTCGGGCCTGGGCTGAGGCACGTAGGTTCTTCATGGTGTCACCCGGGCTCTTAGGTGCAGTGCGCCGGCACAGTGGTGGCACGCAGGCTTCTTTGCTCTGCAGCACGTGGGATCTTAGTTTCCTGGTCTGGGATCGAACTCACTTCCCCTGCATTGCAAGGCAGGTTTTCACCTCCTGGACCACCTGGGAGACCCCTACTCCAGTCCTGACTTGTGACCGCAGCCTCATATGGGAAAAGTTTACCTCCATGTTGCCTAACAAAGCCAATGACCTGGTAATGCTTGTCAGTTAAAATTAGTTCCGGTGCACTGAGGCTTCACTGCTGTTTTCTCCTCTGTCCACCCACTTAGCCCTGTGTTCGGGAGGAGTTTCTACCTTTTAGTTTTAAGAAGAAGATAAAATGTTTTGCTTTCCTTGGGCATCTTGCAAATAGTAAGTAATCACTTGTTTCCCCCAAATTTTGATGAATAAAGATAGCATAGTGCAAGCAGCATAAAGTCACTTTAAATCTTAAGTCTAGAACCAAATGTGAAATCTTGGGGTGTCTTAACAATTACAGTGAATTTTACAGAATGACCTAAATTTCACACACAGCAAATATTGGGAGTATAAAATTGTACATCCAATTATCTAAGTTGGTGCCATTTTCTTTGTAGTTCAGCCGATGCATTTTTTAGCCTTTTCCCGTAGACTGGTTTTAACTGCAAAAAACCTGGAACTTTCTGAATGACCTTTCTCATCAGAAAAGAATTGACTCCCATCAACTATGATATATGTTTACTTTATTAAATTGGTTCTTATTTATTGTATCTGTATAATACATTTCTGTTGGGGAAGGAGATGGCAACCCACTCCAGTATTTTTGCCTGGGAAATCCCATGGACAGAGAAGCCTGGGGGGCTACAGTCCATGAGGTTGCAAAGAGTCGGGCAGGACTTAGCGACTGAAACAACAACAACATTTCCGTAGACTTGTTTATGTGCGTAGTTTCAGGAGCTGTGATGCGAGTGGGTCAGGTCGCTGCTGGGCTGGGAACAGTGGATGTGGGAGGGAGCAGTGTCAGTCTAGTTGTTCTGGAATCACCTGCTGCTTAGCCCTGGAGCTGCTGGGTTGCATCTTCTCGGGGAAGAGTGGAGACACCGCATAGATGGGACCAGCATGGATCCTCGCTTAAATCCAGGGCCCTTGTTACCTGATCGTATCTACAGAGTGGCTTGCCGGGCAGTGTGGTTTCAAGAGTGCTGGGACCACTGTTCTCAAGGAACTTGCATCACTCACCTGTGTCTTTTCCATTGCCTGTCTGTGACTTGGTTGCATTTAAATCATGACATGAAGAAAGCCAGGCAAAGGCTGGAAATCATAGTTTGATGTTCATGGGTCCTTTTGGGGAAAGCTGAGGAAAGAGTATTGATCTGCTAGGGCTCAAACCAAGGGATTTTTTTTTTTTTCTGGCCCTAACTGAGCCCCACTTCTATCAGGGATTTTTCTTTTCTGGCCCTAACTGAGCCCCACTTCTATCATGGCTGAGTCACCTTCATGCACTGTGTGAAGTTGGGAGAAGGTCCTGGCTACAAGCCTGTGGATCCATCTACAAACTGAATACCCCTGGAGCTGGCACTGTCTGTAAGAACAGTCAGAGGACAGGACGAGGGATTTTGAGGACACGTTTTCCAAAGGCCTGTGGACCTGACTGTCTACTGTACTCTGGTCTGCCCAAAATACTACTGAGAGTTCCTCAAATTAGCTAAACATTTTTACAGTATTATTATAAACAAGTTATTTGGGAAAGGTAACCAGGAATTTATTAGCATGCATTAAATTAGCTTGTTTATTGGTTGAGAACAGAGTCCTGCGAGGGCTTCCCGGGTGGCACTAGTGGTACAGAACCCACCTGCCAATGCAGGAGACATAAGAGAAGGAGGTTCGATCCCTGGGTCAGAAAGATCCCCCGGAGGAGGACATGGCAACCCACTCCAGTATTCTTGCCTGGAGAATCCCCACGGGCAGAGGAGCCTGGCGGGCCACAGTCCGTGGGTTCACAAAGAGTCGGACACGACTGAAGCAACTTAGCATGGCATGGCAGGGTCCTGGGAAAGTGGAAGTAAGACGTACCTGTTAAAGCTGAGAGAGCTCTGGGTCCACCCCAGGCCGCCCACTGTCATGGGGCTGGTGGCACGAGGGTCCCCACTCCTCAGAATTGATATCCCTGGTCTTTGCTCATCTCGCTGAGAGAGAATGGCTGGGTGCTGGTACCTAAACAAATACAGGGAGGGAAGCGTTTCCTCTGAACTGCCAGGAAATAGGGTGATAGAGTCCTCATTTTATGGGCAGCTGAGGGTTTACTCAGGAGCCATCCAAGAAACCCAGTATTTCAGTGTGGTTTAGATGAGATCCCTTTGGGGTCTAATGAGGTGGGCTGGGCCTTTTATCCTTCATCTAAATGGAACCAGAATAATTTAGCGTTCTATTCCTGTGCTGTTCTTTAATTTAGTCTTCTCCTGGACTGCTGGCTCCTCCTGTGGTCTCTGGTCCTGCTCTGAGCAGCGTGACTCCCATTTGCTGTGTCTTATGCCCCCAACTGGGTTTACTTCATGTGTTCCCTTTCTCACCCACAGCTTCTTGTCATACACAACGTGTGTCCTGGGTGGGAAAGATGGCAGGAAGGAATGCCAAATACGGACATCTCTGTTTGGGGATTGAAATGACAGTTATTCAGCTTCTTTAGGGAAAACATTGCTTTTGACAATATTACTAAGTTACACGTAGGAATACACATGCATATTTTAACACATGTCTCCAGAGGCAATTTATTTATTTAACTGGAGGGAGGGTATAGTTGCTTTACAATGTTAGTTTCCGCTGTATGAGGGAGTGAATCAGCTATCTGTATTCATATATTCCCTCTCTCTTGAACCTCCCTCCCACCACCCACCCCCGTCCCACCCACCTAGGTCATCACAGAGCACCGAGCTGAGCTCCCTGTACTGTGCAGTAGGTCCCCACTAGCTGTCTGTCTTACACATGGCAGTGGCAATTTATTACCAGGCTAATCGACAGAGCTGCAGTAGACCTTGGAGACAGTCTATGCAAGTCTATGCAGCTTCCTCATTTCCGGCTGAGAAAACTGAGGCCCAGGTGGTTTGCAAGAACAGGACCTTGTCTGTGCTCCTTTACTGCTTGTGTGACCTTTGGTAGATCCATTCTACTATGCCAGGACTGCTCTGAAGGTGCGTTCTATTTCCTAGGTGTCTCTGGGTCTCCTAGGGCCTTGCACAGGGCTTCCCTGATGGCTTAGCGGGTAAAGAATCTGCCTGCAGTGCAGGAGGCACAGGAGACGTGGGTTGGATCCCTGGGTCAGGAAAATCCCCTGGAGGAGGAAACGGCAACCTACTCCACTATTGCCTGGAAAATCCCATGGACAGAGGAGCCTGGTGGGCTACAGCCCATGGGGTCACCTGCAAAGAGTCAGGTGCAACTGAACACATGCGCACAGAGGGGCTTGCACAGTGCTAGTGTATAGTAGGCTATATAATGTTTATTTAAAATGTAGATGAGTGTGAATTTCCCCTCTTGGTGGATAAGACTAAGGACCCTCTAGAGGCTCTGGCTGTGCAGTGGGATGTATATCTGCCAAACCTTTGACTGGAAGATAAACTGCCTTTGCGGTCCTTGTTCTTGTTCTAATTGCTTGAAGCTTGTTTTCCCTTGAATTAGCTCATTCCAAAATATCAGAGCCTCTGTTATCAAGAGCATTTTACAAGAGGCTGTAAGGGATGTAAAGGTAAGAGTTAGCTTTCCTCCCAGCTCCTCACTCCCCACTGCCCCAAAGTGTCTGTCTTTTGGGGGCAGATAAACTGGATACCAATTGCTGTAATACATGAGTGCCTGCAACAGGACTGTTAAATGTTTTGGCAATTGAAAATGGAGAGATGATGGTAGAGTTGGGTAGTTTAGGGATGTTTCATGGAGCTAATACTGATGTTTTAAACATCTACGTGCCAGCCCTGTACCAGGGTAAACCTTTATCTCCTTTGATCTCTGGTATAATCGTCTAAGGTACAAAGTTGCCTCCTTGTGAGAGAAGTGAAATGAAATGATATTAGTTTCCCAAAGAGCCATTAAGTGGCAGGGTTGGGATTTGTCTCAGACTCTAAGGTGCGTGTTCTTCCTTTTTCTATGCTACCTGTTCTGGGTGTGTCCAGAACTGCATTGCACACACACGCACACACAGATATGCACATGTGCACACACTGGGCTTCTGGAGAAGAACCTTGGATAGATTTGAATAGATTGAGAAGAATGAGCAAAGGCCTTCCAAGAGTGGTGGGAGTCACAAAGGCTCACAAGGCTTGCTGTTCGTCAGCTAATGTTTAATTGTATCTCACCTGGAAATTAAAATCACAGCCCCATTTGAATCTTTCTTATTAACCTGCATAGATATAAAAAACAAAAAAATATAAATTAGTTGACATAGTCCTTTCAGAGTCTGAAAGCAGATAGATAGTAGTATAGATATAAGGCTTTCTTAGCCCCTAAATGGAGTATTTCAGTTGACATGGTCACTCTAGTTAAATAGCACAAACAGAGGAAGGCTTCTCCATGGACATGCTGTGTGACCTTGGGAGCATGACCTGATTCATCAGTTTCTTTCTCTGTGGAGCCCCTAAATTAGCTGGCCTTGAAAGGTCACAGCTGAGAGGCTGCGTGGAGCTGCGGGAGAACTTAGTGTGGGCTCTGAAGGTCCGCTTTCAAGCTCTGTGACTAGATTCTTAGGATGCTAATGAACATCATGTATCTGATGGGGTTTTTGTACAGATGCAAAGTGATGACATGAAAAGCACTTTAATATAAAGTCTAGCATTTTATAAAACTGTTAATCCCCCCTCACAAACACCTACAAGGGCCTGCTCGTGTCTTTAGCACCTAGCACAGTGCAGTATTTCCTCCCAAGTCCATGGACAAGGTATCCACTAACTTCATAGCATTTTCTAGCGGCATCCAGACGTTTCAGAGCCTGCTTTTAAAATAGTGAGACTGATGCTATGCAACTTATTATAACATCCCCACTAAGTTATTTATAACATCCCCACTTATATTTAAGGAATAAGCAGAAAATGATCCAACTCAGCAGTTCAAACACATATACTCTCTGCTATCTGAGAATGCTTGAGCCAAACTGAATTTTTAACTCTGTCAAGCCCAGGGAGGTGGCTTTGGGGCAGTCTGGAATCCCTCTCCCTTTACCTAGTGGGTTCCAGTCTGCCAAAAGAAAGGGGTGTGTGTAAGTGGGTTTTTGCCTCTGGCAGAGACAGATGTGATCGACTCAGTACTGTTGAATTACCTGTTCTCCTCTCATCATTACACAGTTGCTGTCTCATAGCTTCTCCTATACATTGTGTTCTGGCCTCACTTGTCAACTAATGTGCCTTGGACAACCTTAATCAGACTTCCTGAAGAAGTGAAATTCAAAGGAAATGTTGGCCGAGTTTGTTCTCACCGAGGGGAAGAGGGAATGAGAAGAGGGAGATGGTTTCAGGGATTTCTGTGTTCAGCAGAAATCCAAACACAAGGGCAGAATTTTGCTGTAAACTTAGTCATTAGAACTGTTGTTTCTCTGTTTTCTGGGTTGGTGTGTGGCTCCAAAGAGCAAAAGGGGAGGCTGTTGTCTTCGTAGAAGAGCATATACTTTATAATCAGGCGGAACAATTCAAAGCAAGCTTCTATAATAGCTTCTAGGAACTTAATTCCAGAGCTCAGGGTCTGTCTCTAAATGATCTGTCTTATGTTGCTGGAGGCATCAATTGACTCTAGGCATCAAGAGAAATGTTACGGTGGTTGAGGAATAGCCTTTTCTTGCAAAAAGTGTACAGTCCACGTGGGAGACAGAATTCAGGAAGAGAGCAAATGAGGAGCCTCTTGGGGAACTTAGAGGCACCAATCCCTTGGCTGGAAGCTGGGTTGTCTCCACCTCGACTTCTGCAGCCCATGCAGTAAACCCAGGCAGGCGAGAGGAGGACTCTGGGCCGAAGCTACGAATGCTCACATGCAGGAAACCATGAAAACCCTGGAACACCAACCCCAAGGCTGGACTTCTGTTTATTCCAAAATCATTATTTTTACTTATTTTTGCTTATATTTCTTGTCTGCTTAGTCCAAATCCTCTTTCAAGTTTAAGCAATTAAAAGGTGTGTTAGGTAAAGAGGTATTGATATAGTTCAAGATTCCAGAGACTGAGAGGAATGGGGTGGTAGGTTTCTCTCCACCTTTATTCCCAATCAGGCATTTCCTTTCTCTGGAAGTGACCATGGGATCTGAGATTGTGTATGCATGTGCGTATACACACACACACACATATACACATACACCCATCACATGATCTTTATCTGTGCATCATTTGATAGATACTTAGGATCTTGCCATTTCCTGGCTATTGTGAATAATGCCCAGTGAGCATATAAGAAGAGTGCAGATATCTCTTCAAAATCCTGTTTTTGTTTCCTTTGGGTACACACCAGAAATGGAATTGCTGGATCATAAGACAGTTCTGGTTTTAATCTTCTGAGGAACCGCCATACTATTTTCCATAGTGACTATCCCAATTTACATTCTTCCCAATAGTGCACAAGGATTTCTTTTTTCCACATCCTTGCCAGCACTTACCTGTTGTCTTTTTGATAATAGCTATGCTAACAGGTGTGAGGTGATGTCTCATTGTGGTTTTGATTTGCATTTTCCCTGATAATTAGTTCCTTTTCATATACTTGTCAGCCATCTGTATATTGTCTTTGGAAACATGTCTATTCAGGTTCTCCACATACTTCTAAGTTGGATTATTTGGGATTTTTGCTATTAAGCTGTAGGATTTCCTCATGTAGTTTGGACAGTCACCCCTCATTTGATAAATGGTTTGCAAATATCCCATTCTGTACGTTTCCCTTTGCTTTTGCTCCTTGTGCTCTGCAGAAGCTTTAGAATCTGATGTGGTGCCGCTGGTTTTGTTGCTTGTGTTTTTGTTACATATCCAAAAGAAAATGCTGCCAAGACCAATGGTAGGAAGCTTTTCCCCCATGTTTTCTTCTAGGAATTTTATGGTTTCAAGTTTTATGTTGAGGTCTTTAATCCGTTGTTGGTTAGTTTTTGAGTTGGGTGTGATGGGGGTCCAATTTCATGCATGTCATTATCTGTTTTCCTACCATCATTTATTGAAGAGAGATCCTTTTTGCACTGAGTATTTTTGGCTTCCCTGTCACTTGTTCGTTGACTACATATGTGAAGGCTTTTTTCTGGTCTCTCTTCTGTTCCATTGTCACATGTATGTTTTAGTGCCAGTGCCATGCTGTTTTGATTACTGTAGCTTTGTGAGATACTTCGGCACCAACTGTGTCATGTGTCGAGCTTTATTTTTCCTTTTCAAGATTGCCTTTGGCTATTCAGTATCTTTTGTGCTTCCATCTACATTTTAGGGCTGGGAACTTTCATGGCAGTCCAGTGGTTAAGACTCTGTCCTTCCAATGCAGGCGACATGAGTTTGTTCCCTATTTGGGGAACTAAGATCCCACATGCCACATGGCTCAGTAAACAAAACAAACCACTGTCCCCCACAAATGCAAACCAACCCCCCCCCCCGAAAAAAAAGGACAAAGCTCAGGTAAGTTTTAGTAGGGGTTGCAGTGAATCTGTGTATTGCTTTAGGTAGTTAAGGAATTTTAACATTCTAACAATATTCTAGCAATCCAAGAACACAGGGTAGCTTTCCATTTATTTGTTGTCTTTAAATTTTTTTCATCGCTGTCTTTGTGTTCAGTGTACAGAATGTTCACCTTCTTGGTCAAGTTTATTCCTAAGTATTGATTTTGATGCTATTGCAAATGGGGTTAGTTTCTCTTTTAGATTGTTGTTAGTATATAGAAACAATTGAGTCTGTTTCTTGATTTTGTATCCTGCAACTTTATTGAATTAGTTTATTCTAATAGTTTCTGGTGGAGTGTTTAGGGTTTTCTATATAGAAAATCATGACATTTGCAAACTCAGACAGTTAATTCCTTCCTTTTCAATTTGGATACCTTTTTTTTCTTTTTCTGGCTAGGACTTCCAGAACTATGTTGTATAGGAGTGGTGGAACGAGTGTGGAAGTTGTCTTACTCCTGATCTTGGAAAAAGCTTTCAACTTTTCACCATTGAGTATGAGGTTAGCTATGGATTTGCCAATATGTAGAGTCAGACACAACTGAAGTGACTAGCATGCACACATGCATGGCCTTTATAATGAGATGTGTTCCCTTTATACTCAGTCAGTTAAGAGTTTTTATAATGAGAGGTATTTTTGTCAAGTGCTTTTCCTGCATCTGATAATTTTTAACTTTCATTCTATTAATGTGTTGTATCACATTGAATGATTTACATATGTTGAACCATCCTTGCATCCCAGGATAAATCCCACTTGATCACGGTGCAGTCCTTTTAATGTGCTGTTGAATTTGGTTTATTTTGAGAATTTTCACATCTGTATTCAATAGGGATATATTGGCCTATAGTTTTCTTTTAGAGTCTTTATCTGGCTTTGGGTGTCAGGGTAATGTTTACCTTGTAAAATGAGTTTGAAAATATTCTCTCCTCTTTTGGGGAAGAATTTGAGAGGGATTGGCTTTAATTCTTTGGATGTTTGGTAGAGTTCACCAGTGAAGCCATCTGGTCCTGGGATTTTCCTTTTTAATAACTTCTTCAATCTCCTTAGATAGTGGTCTGTTCAAAATTCTTCCTTCTTCGTGATTCAGTCTTGGTAGTTGATGTTTCCAGGAATTTGTCCTAGGTTATCCAGTTTCTTTGTGTACAATAAAAAGGAATCTTCTGCATTGTCATGGTTTCAGTTGTAATGTATCCTCTCATTTCTGATTTTGAGTCTTCTTTTTTTTCTTAGTCTAGTTAAAGATTTGCCAATTTTGTTTATCTTCTTTAGAAAGAGCTGCTCTTAGTTTCACTGATTTTGTTTTCTATTTTCTATTTCATTTTATTTCTGCTCTCGTCTTTTATTTCTTTCTGCTAACTCTGGGCTTAGTTGTTTTTCTAGTTCCTTGAGGTATAAAGTTAGGCTGTTCTTTTGAGAGCTTTCTTTTTTCTTAATGTAACTTTTTATTGCTATAAACTTTCTTCTTAGAATGGCTTTTGCTGCAGCTCATTAGATTCGGTATATTCTCATTTTCATTTGTTTCAAGACATTGTTTGATTTCCCTTTTGATTTATTCTTTGATGAATTCGTTATTCAAGAGTATGTTGTTTAATTTTCACATATGTATTTTCCCATTTAACTCTAATCCTGTTATTTCTAGTTTTATACCATTGTGGTTGGAAAATATACTTGGTATGATATCAGTTTTCTTAAGTTTGGCAACAGCTGACTGATGTGACCTGATGTGAAGAGCTAACTCATTGGAAAAGACCCTGATGCTGGGAAAGACTGAGGGCAGGAGGAGAAGGGGACAACAGAGGATGAGATGGTTATATGGCATCATCGACTCAATGGACATAAGTTTGAGCAAACTCCAGGAGATAGTGAAGGACAGGGGAGCCTGGCGTGCTGCAGTCCATGGGATCACAGAGAGTCAGACATGACTGAGTAACTGAACAACAACCATGGTTTACAAAACTTATTTTGTGAGCTAGCCTGCGATCTGCCCTGTGGACTTTGCCATGTACAGTTGAGAATATGTATTGTGCTGTTGTTGGATGGGATGTTTTATAGATGGTATCCTTTGATTTCCTTCTCTTTACCTTTAAAAATGATATGGTTTTGCTTTGTGGTCACCATGAGGCTTATATATTGATATAACAGTCTCTGTTATGTTGTAATCAACTTAAGTTTGTATATAAAATCTCTACCCTTTTACTCTTTTTTTTTTAATGTCACAGTCTACCTCTTGATGTTGTAACATCATTAGCAAATATAGTTATTGTTATTTTTTAATACTTCTTTTAGTAGAGTTAAGTGGTCAACACAGTACCTAATAACTGTATTAGAGTATTCTGAATTTGGCTGTATTAACCTTTACCAGTGTGTTGTATGGTTTCATGTGTTTTCAAGTTACTAATGAGTATCTTTTCATTTCTGCTTGAATACCTCTTAGCATTTCTTGTAAGGCAGGTCGAGTGATGAACTCTGTCTCTTTTTGTCTGGGAACATATTTATCTTTCCTTCATTTCTGAGGGATAACTTTGCAAAGTAAAGTATATTTGGTTGGTGGTGTTTTATCTGAGGACTTTGTAGCATCTATGCTTTCCTGGCCTTTAAAGTTTCTGCTGAGAAATCTTCTCATAGCCTTTTTGGAATTCCCTTGTAAGTGATAAGCTTCTTTTCTCTGGCTACTTGTAAGATTCTCTCTTTGTCTTTAGTTTTTGACAGGTTATTACAGTATGTCTTGGAGAATTCTGTTTAAGTTGCATTTGCATTTGGGAATGTATGAGCCTCATGAAATTGGATGGCCAAATCTCTTTCTAGAATTGGGACATTCTCAGCCATTCTTTTCTTTTAAATTAGCTTTCTGCTTCCCCACTCTCTTTTCCTTCGGGGACTCCAATATTTCACAGATTTCTTCTCCTGATGCATCCCATAGTTCACATAAGCTTTCTTCACTCTTTTAAATTTTTATTTCTTCTCCTCTGACAGGATAGTTTCTAAGGTCCTTTATTCTACTTTACAGATTGTTTCTGCTGCTTGCTCCATTCTGCTGTTTATGCTCTTGATTGCATTTTTCATTTCATTCTATTCTTCAGTTCTAGAATTTGTTTGGTTTTTTACGATTTCAGTCTTTGTTAAACTTCTCATTTTCATGACCCTGTTTTCCTGGTATCGTTGAGTTGTCTTTCTTGTATCTTGTTGGCTTGTAGCTCACTGAGCTTCCTTGAAGTAGATATTTTGAATTCTTTAGCATAAACGGCAGATTTATGCCTTTGGGGTTGGTTACAGGAAGATTATTTTGATTCTTTGGTGCCATGTTTCCTTGATTTTTCATGTTGCTCGAGGTCTTAAATTGCTGTCTTCACATTTGTGATGGTAGTTACCTCCTTCAGTCTTTACTGACTGACTTCAGGAGACAAACACCTGTCAGCTCTGCTAGGGATTCTGAGACTCTCAGAGCTGTGGATACACATGTTCCACATTTCTTGCTCCCTCCTTTGGCAAAATCCTTAAGCTTATATGCTTTCTTATATCCTATAATGTACCAGGGCAGGTGCTGACAGCCTCCTTTCTGCTCCCCAGGGGTGGTGCTAGGGCTTAGATTTGCCGTCTTTCCCTGGCCTGCAGACCCCGGCTTTTGGTATGCTCGCTAGCTATCTGCTAAAACTCATGTTCACTGCCACCAAGAGTGCTCACAGGATTCTGGCTATGGGGTTAGGGTGTGCATGGGAGAGGGATTTGGGGTGTTGGGGCTGCCGGTGGGCCAGTTAGTGGGATTCGTGGCCAAGATGTCCCCAGCAGCTTGTGGAAAAGCTGCATAGTGGAGTCTGCAGCATGGTTAGTAGGATCTGTGTCTCTTTCAACACCTTCTAAGAGTCCGATTTGCTGAAATGAACCTCTCTTCTACAGTTGGTGAAGCTGGGTGCTCACACACATCATCTCACTCCCCATCTCAAGGGAGAAACCACGGCTGGGGTGTCTCTTGGCACTGTGAGCTGTGCTGCCTTGGGAGAAGATGACGTGAGGAAAGTCACACTGGTCCTCTTACCTCTCCAGAGCTTCCAAATGCAGATTTTTTTTTTTGCTCAATGGTATGCTAGAACTTCTCCACTGGACTTGTGGATTTCCTAGACGGCTTTCATCTGCATGTGATCCTGTGTGTTCTTAGCGGGCAGCTGGGGCCAGTTCATGGGCCACTTTGGAGTCCATCACTGAGACCAAGGTCTGTAGGCTAATTCCCTGGCACTTGGGAGGGTGATACCTCTCCCAGGTTCCTTGGCATAAGGTACCGGACCCCACATCTCCTTCACGGCATTTTTGTCTGTGGATGGATGGATGTCAAGGTGCTGTTGGGATGAGGGATGAGGGACGGGAGCAGAGGATGTCTCACTCATCCTGCCGACATCACTCCTCCCCCTTTATCTTTACTCCCATCTTGTATGCTTGGCACCTGAAGACGCTGTGATGTACTTGCATTTTCCCCATTAACCGTGTATCTTGTAGATTCTTCTGTTTTTGTTGTTTGAACATTTTTCTGTGGCTCCGTGGCAGTGGATCTCAAACCTGATGTGTGCAGACTCACCTGGACAGCTAACAGCGAATGCAGGGGCCCGGCCCTGGAGTCAGGGAGGGTGGCCCTGGAGTCAGGGAGGGCCCGGCCCGGGAGTCAGGGAGGGCCTGGGCTCCTGGAGTCAGGGAGGGCCTGGCCCTTTGCTGTTGACCACGTTCCCCAGGCGATTCTGAGAAGGACAGAGAGGAGAGGCATGCTCTGTGACCTCCTCTGTGTGGCCGTGCTGTGAGAAATCAGGCAGTTTCCACTTTCTGAAAATCCCAAAAGGGTTTGAAGCTGGACTGTGACACAACTCCAGGGCAGAAGTGGGGAGAACGGTGTGATTTCTGCGTTTATGCAGTCTCCCTCCGCTGTAGGTTGTCATTCCTGGGCAGTCGCTACAGTTGTTTGCACTGGCCTTCTGGGTCATGTTTCTGAGGTCCCCAGCTTATGAACTTTGAGTCTCTTCCCGCCCATCCTTCCGTTCGCCCTTTGCCCCGTCTGCCTTTCTCAGCTGTGCCTAAGGAGTGCCTCTCTCCTCCCCCGGCTGCCATCAAACCCTACTGGGACTCTTATTCCCAAGAGAGTGTTCGGAAGAATTGTTGTAATCCCCCAGACAGTTCTGTGTGGCTGAAGGAAGTAGAAATAAACAGGGAGAAATGATGATTTAAAAAGTAAATGAAGCTTGGGGAATGTGATTATGTAGTGGTATCCAGGGATTTACTGATGCTGAGTACGTTGTCCATTCTTTTGTGTAACTATTCCAAGTTAACAGCCAGGTGCAATCAGAGCAGGTTGCTTTCCTTGCGACTGGCCCATCTTTGAGGGGCTCCTGCCCTGTGGAGACCCGGGGAGGCCTCTGGAGCGTGGGGTGGGCGTGGTGTGGGACGTGGGAGAGAGGCGGTGCTTTTCAGTCCCTTAGTGTGGAGTGTTAGACTTGGACATGATCTTAGAAGTCATCTTGATCTTTGAAGTTTCACTAAAGCAACTCTCTAATACCTGATAAGCGAGTATTTAAACTTCTAAAGAGGCAGAAGATGATGAGGCCTTCTGGAGTCAGGGAGGGCCTGGCCCTTTGCTGTTGATCACGTCCCCCAGGTGATTCTGAGAAGGACAGAGAGGAGAGGCATGCTCTGTGGCCTCCTCTTGTGTGGCTGTGCTGTGAGAAATCAGGCAGTTTCCACTTTCTGAAAAATCCCCAAAGGATTCGTGGTGGGTTACTGTGTAGGATTCTGACAGGTAATCTTGCCAGTGGTTCCTCACAGATACCCGGATGTAATGACTGGTGCAGCTGCTGGTTCTTGCAATACTTTGGACTAGAAATGAGGCTCTAACGTTAGTGTCATGCAAAGCAGTGAGCATTCTCCTGACCCCCTTTCTGATCTTGGTTTGTAGGGTCTTGTTTGTGCTTTTTTTTTTTTTTTCCCTAATGTTTTTCCAATTGAACAGAGCCCCCAAATAGAGAAAAGAGTGAGGAAAGAAGGAAGATCAGGCTTCCCTTGGGTGAAATGAGTGTCCTTTTGCCTGAGGTGTGGTGGTCCCTGTGGAAGTGCTTTTAAGGGGACATAAATGAGGAGTGACTCGAAACTTGCTTCTTGCTGACGTTTTTACTTTTATCACAAGGAGGAAGCAATTAGATCCTGATTAATTCTGTCCTCAGCAGCATAGGGTGGTCTTAGAGAGTTTTCTTCAAGCTTATTTAAAAAATAACTATTAATATGATCATGGGTCTCTATAAATTCATAGAAAACACCACCCCCAAATGATTTCAGTTGAGACTTTTAAATACATCCGAGTGAGCAGTTGCAGCTGTAGGTATAACCACGGTGTTGAGAGAAAGAGGTGAAGGAAAAAACATGTTAATGATTTTAAGGGATTAAAAGGTATTTATAAAAGTTACTTGCCTTTCAGGTTTTCGCTGAGGTACTTAAAGCTCCTGAGTTTCATGCCCCCACTTGACAGTTTTTAAACATTGGAACTTAATGCCTTATTTCTTCTTGCCATTTGCTCTGTGACAACTGTCATGATCCATTACTGAGCAAATCTGAGCAGGCAGCCCTGCTTCTCATCGAGAAGAGAGATGGTGAAGAAAGGCAGGGGCATTGGGCAGTGATAAGCATTTTACTGGTACAGGGAGGCGAACATTCATGTCACTTTTCCCCCAGTCTGTGGCAGACTGCTATTAGCCAGGCTTAGTAGTCCTTGGGAGAGCATTGTTAATTATTAGCATTACTAATTGACATTGAACCATCATGATGTGACTCATATCACAGAACCTGACATATGTATTAATCTTATACTCAATCCTTTCAACTGTGAAAGGAGGGAAGTTTCTGTTGTCTCTAATATCAGAATTGAAAGCAGAGAGGTTTAGTAACTTAGATAAGGTCACACAGCTACAAAGTAGCAGAAGCAGGACTTGAGCCTTGGATACATAGCCACTACATACATTCTTTTCCCCCAAGTATGTTCTGATGTTCTCTGTTCCTGAATTTCTGGGGGGTTCTTGAAGGACAGCAGCGGACACTGTTTTCAAAGCAGAAAGTGGATGGTGGTTTCAGGGATGGTTTTCCGTCATTGATTTTTTGTGGCATAATACTGAGTCCTTGATGTTATTCTTAAAGCGGGGAGGCGGTATTGGTGTGCTTAGGGAGGGGAGAAAACAGGGAAACGTGTTGTTTGCCAGAGCCCACTGTGGACATAGGAGCCCCTTTCAATAAATAATTTTGCACAATGTTATTTGTTGGGGAAAATGGTAATGGTGGGGAAACCTGCAGGTACAGAAGCTAAAAATGTTCTCATTTCAAGAAGTTCAGGCACAGATCCGATTGTGGGCCCTGTCGGTTTGGTATTCAGCCTGCTGAGTGATTAGTGACTCACAGTCCACGCCAGGAGCGTGTTTGGAAGTCCGGCATTGCTACGAATAATAGAGGGGAGGAGTTTTCCCTGCCGTTTTGAAACTTGTGAAATGTCACATTATCACCTCCTGTCATGGTGACAAGTAGGTTTCTGCACTGATCTCAGTATCCAGCTAAATGCTTTGAAACTGCCTGTTGCCCCATAGTTTTGGAGCTGCGAATGCTTCTTAAAGCACTGCTCGGCCTACCTTGCTATCAAAGAACAGAAACAATTACGATGACGATTTAGCTCCAGGGAGTGCAAAGCGCTGTGCTGAGTGCCGTGGCAGTGTTTCGGTGCCTGCGGCCAGGGTCAGAAAGGAGGCTTGTTTCGGGGGTGTGTATAGGCAGGTGGGCTGGGGGCTCAGCAGCTGTTACTTTTCCATTGACACTGGTTTTGCATGTGGTTTGAGACCACTTCCCACAGGGCTGTGGCTGCCTGTCTTCACAGTCCTCCTGACACCTTCAAAGATTCATGGTGCAAGCTGTTCATGAATGGAGGGAAATGTCTCTTGTAGCTAAAGCCTGGGAATGATATAGGCAGTGAGTTGGGGACTTGGAGCTTGAAAAATACTGCTTTTTTGGCATTAATATATTGTGGTCAATTATGAAGAATCTCTCAGGTAATTTCGGTAATAGTTAATGTAGCAAAACTTTTTTTTCTTTTTTCCTGGCTGCGTGTGTATCTTGATTGCACATCATTCCTTTATCAGTATACTCAGGTATTTTAGTATGCTCTCGAGAGTGCTGTGTGAAGCAGTGTTAGGACTGGAAGCTAAGAAGTGCTTTATCTCTGCACATGCCTGGGAGATTGGCGTTGATGTGTCCCTGGAGGAAAATAGTTCAAGCCCTGCTCCAAAGTAGTAGTGTTCAGTCATGTGTATCTCACTCTGCAACTTTGTAATCAGTTGTAAATCTTCACAAACTGGGTAGTGGAGGGAGGAGTCAGGATGTGACAGAGGAAGAGGACAGCAGGCATCTTTTCCTTTCTGCACTAGGGTCATCCCTGAGGCTACAAGGTGGGAGGTATGGGGAGGCAGGAGGAGTGGGAGGGAGGAGTCACTGGGGCGGAGGCCTCCGGGATGGAAGCGCCAGGCCTTGTCAAGTACAGCATGCGGGTTATAAGGGAAAAGTCTTGGCCCCCAAGCTTACAGTTTAGATGGGCAGATCAGATGAGTATGTCAAGCAGCTAGTGATAAACTGATGCTAAGTTATTATTGTGCTGTGAATCAGAGTTGACCTGAAGGCCCAGGGTCAGAGGCTCGCTGCTCCATCAACAGGCTGGGGCTTTAAAGGGTTTGAGTCTGTGGCTCGTGGCATACTGGCTTGGGATAACGTGGGGTGGAGAGGATGAGAGTAGTTTCACTTGCTCTTATGAATTCATGCCGAGAAAATGCCTCCTGGAAACATGTGGAGTTCGTGTGCATAGAAATCCAGTAGTGGAGGGACTGAGAATTACTTGTTATCCCACTTGCATTTTCAGAACTGAGTTACTCTTAGCAATTCAGGTTTTCTTGGCCAAGAGGGAAGTAGGAATTTGTGATGAAAACGAGGATGGGTGATAGAAAACAGGAGACCTAGAAGTCGTATTTTGGGGGGGCTTGCACGCGGTGCTGTGTGTCAGTGGCATGTATGCGTGCGGTAAACAGCATGGCAGGGCCCTGGGAGGTGAAGGGTCACCGAGGATGCCGTCTCAGAGGGATTTGCTGAGCTTTCTTGAGCAGGCAGTAACACCTCGGCAGCCCCCACTAAAGGCTGACCCGTAACTAAGTCTTAGAAGCAGTTCCTCTTGGAATTTATGCAGAACCACATGTAGAATAAAGATACTGTTGACTCTAAAATTACTTGTCACTGGGCATGTTAAGAGGAACCTCGAAAGAAACTTAGAAGATGAAAGTGAAAATTCCACATCGCAGTTTGGAATCTGTAATGTTAGAGCTGGAAAGAACCTTAAGTTAATCTCACCCAATGTCCTCCTCTTACAGATGACGGCATTAGAGCTGAAAGAGGTCAGATGAGTTGCCAAGGTTGCAGAGAAAGTTCAGTGGCAGAGCTGAGACTGCAGTGAAGGTTCACTCGGGGGTTGGTACTGTCGTCGTCCATCTCTATTGCGTTCCTGCATTCTTGTCCTGCATTCTTGTTTCCGCTTCTGTCATGTGGAGTCAGGGAGCATGAGAAAATGCTCAGGCTCCTCTGGGGACACTGGGAAGGGCGAGGCTGTCACCGCATCACAGGCCGGAGGAGCAGGTTAACTGAGTCAGTGTGGCTGGCCAGCTGGGGCCAGTGGGGAGCTGGGAGAGGATGAACCTGGGAAAAATGTTGTGCATTTCAGCTGACTTTTAATTGTGGTGTCTGGTGGTCTCCCATGGGACAGGGTGGTAGGCAGGACACATTCCCCAGGCGGAGTTGCTGGATGTCTTTCAGAGAAGGACCTAGTGGGTCAGTTCATATCAGTGCATGCGTCGGTTGGCCATACTTCCATTAACAGCAACGTAAGGATTCTGTGTATCTTTTTAGGGGTCATTAAAAAGCAATTTTTGCTTTCTTATGGTGTTAAGTAAACTTTCATATAGAAATATAACATGGTGTTTTTTTCTGTCTACTTAGTTTGTATGTCACAGGCAAGGCAAGGGGCTGAATTTTGCTTCTGATCCTTGGCATTGGGGAATGACACATCCTGGCATCTGTTACCCAGGGGGCACAGGCCAGTTCTTTGCCCAGAGAAAAGTGTTGGCAGGAGCATGTAGGGCATCACCTAGCATCTGGATGGGGGACATAATTAGAGGATTGGTGCAAGCTGCTTCTAAGCCCCCACAAAGGTTGGCCTTGAACAGGTTCACCCGATTTCTTCCTCTGCTCTGAAGATGAGAAGTGGATTCCCTTCCGTGTGACCATGGTCTCACCTCCTGCATCCTGACTTGCACTTTAGCATTAGGGCTCCCTTTCAGGCCTCAGTTTCGATGCCTTCCATTCTCTGATTCAATGCAATGAATGGCTCATGTTGCCCAGCCTGGGGCTTTGATGTGTTTAAAGTGCCGCGACCTACGTCATCTCATTTGATTCTCATAGAAAGCCCTATGACCTGAGCAGAACATGCCCCTTATCCAACAGGTGTAGGAACTGAAGGAAGAGGTTTGCCCCTCCCTCCACAGCTGGAACATGACAGGCCTGGGGCCCCAGCCCAGGGCTCGCGATTGCCAGGCAGAGTTTCTCCTGCCACGTACCTGCTCAGCTTGGGACAGATGATGCCTGGTGTTCCAGACAGCAGAGAGGGAGTGCTGCAGAGCCCCCCAGCTGTGCATGGACTGGGACAGAAGGACTTGTGTGGAGGAGCCCCTTTAGGGTGCTAGGGCCTCTGGGCAGCTGCAGTCTCAGAGCAATGAATTCTTTCAGGATTCCTGAAACATTGTATATTAGCAAGCACATCACAGTAACTTTATACAACTAGTCTTTTGCAAACTTGAGCAGATGAGAAATGTCTAGGGAAGGGTAGGTGGCATCCCGTATAGAGGGTTTTGTCAGTTCATCTGTACCACTATTCAGGCTGGCTTAGAGTTTTCCTGGGGCAGGGGATGGCATGATACACTCTATGTACATCCCTAGGACAGATAAGCCCTGTAAGTTGTTCATGATGAAAAAAAAAAATCCATTGAGGGTTCTATTTTCCGACTCATGTCAGTGCCTGCCAGTGTGGGTGAGGTGGACATCTGTGGTTCTCACCTCCTTGTTTCCTCCTGAAGGAGCCTTTGTCCAGTGCCCAGGAAGACCTTCTGTAGCAGCCACAAGCATGAACTGTGTATGTCTACTTATCAGGGTAACTTCCAGAAGCTGTGGAGTTGGTCCAGACTCTCATCTGGAAGCCTAAGGGTGTTCTCGGCCATAAGCCATCTCTCTTGACGCTTGTCCATCAAATTTTCTGGGGCAACTGGGGAATTTTTCCCTCATCCAGGAAGTCTTAATGACAAGTCCAGGGGCCTTCTGCTGGCTAGTCCTTAACCAGCAGAGCTCTTTGCTTTGTTGAGTAAGTTCTCGAAAAAGACAGGTGAGTTTTTTAAGATGGGGCTGATGTATTTTTAATTGTACTCCCCCCATTAACCAACATTTCTTAATCAGATCACTGGGTAGCCGACAGCAGATTCCAGCCCAGCCTCTTGGCAGCCTGCCTGACGCGCAGCCTTGCTGGGGGAGGGGATGTGTGGGGGGAGATGGCATTTGCGTTTCTGTTTTTGAGGGGCTGCTTTGGGCAGGCTGAGTGTTCAGGTGGGCTGGCGAGCTCTGTGCTGCTCATCTCCTGGGAGCTACGTGGGAGGGATTTGCAGGAGGGTTGGGGGTGGGGGGCAGTCACTGAAAAAAAATTGGTTTGGTTTGGTTTCTGTTTTTCTGCGGAAACACATCATGTTCATTTTAGAGAAATCAGAAAAGCCAAGAGACAAGACAAATTCTCTCTCTCACTTTCTTGCTGGGCAGAGGTTTCTATAGTATTAGTCCCAGTTTTTGCCCTTTAGAGATGGAAGGTAGAGAACACTAGGTTGGACTTGAGCACTTTCCAAAGAGCACAGATTTGGGAGACAGACTCTTGCATGGGTTTGAATCCCAGTTCCAGTTTTTGCTAGTGAGCCTGTGCAGTCTTCTGCACCTCTTCATGCTTCGGTTTCCTCACCTGGGAGATGGAGGTGATACCTTTCGGGGCTGTGAGAGTGAAAGGATAAAATGTGGAAGGCACTGGGAAACAGAACCAGGCACATAGTCAGCTCTCCGAGTGAAGCTGGTATTGTTACATCGCCAACATTAACTTGCTCTTGGATCATTTGTTTGCTTACAGCGCCAGTGATGTGAGCTTTCTGCTTTATCGGAGTTTGGTGTTTCCAGTTTCCGCTCACGTTCAGGCCTGGAGCACGTAGGGTTCTTTTCTGTAGTGGTCATGCTTGACGGACACTTGCCACAGGCGGAATCTTGCCCTGGATGGAGTTCCCTGGGGGAAAGGGGATGCCCTGAGATTCTGGGGTGAGTGCCATTATGGGGTTGTGACTGCAGGGTTTCCAGCATCAGTGGCAGGAACTGTTTGGCTCCGTCCTTGTCTTCTCCAGCGTGTCTTGCTTTAACTAAGCCTCCCATCCCCTGGTCCCCAGTCATCAGACTTCACCCCCGCCACCACAGAGCAAGACCTGAGTGTTCCTGCCTCCTGATCTCACCTGAGCCTGCCGTGACATCCCGGCAGAGTGGGGATGGTAAGGGTGTGTGCTCGTGAGTCATTACTGAGGTTTAGCAAGTTGTTTTTCTACCACTTAAAATAGACCCCGGGTGTGTTTTATGGAGGCGATCCTCTGCAGTCCTCCAGAAAAGCCTGCTTTTCCAGTGGACTGTGGGCTGATTCGGTGCTTTCATCAGACTTTACACCAGAGCAATTTCCATGGGTGCCCGCCTTCTCACAGGGTCACTTCCTGCTGTGATGTTCTTTCACCTCACACACTTTATCTTCACGATCCTCCTCTGAGGAAAACAGCTTGGGTCTCCATTTCACAGATACAGAAATTGAGGTCCAGAGGGGTCAAGCAAGGGACTTGGGAATTGTTATCTCAGATAATTAGAGGCTGGCAGGTGGCCTTCTCCCTGGGCTGTTTGGCCTTTGCACATGGGCAGGGAGTTGAATTGCTCCCAAAATGTTGATTAAGTCACGGGGAGTGTGAGAGTCTAGTGCTTTGAAAGGAGGAAGAGATTTCCTGTCAGTCTGCCCCTGCACACTGCCATACACACACATGCACACATACACATACACACACTCCTCCTACCTGGTCAAATGTAATGGCCATCTTGCTCCAGTCTTTGCTACTCTTATGTATGTATGATTCCTTTCCCTGAAATTCAGCTTTTGTTTGTGAATCCCAAGATCATAGCATCCTGCCCATCTGCCTGCATGAAGGTCACATACAGAAGGCACCCCTCTTCTCAGGCCATCTGGTCTACCTAACAGTCCTCATTCCTCTTGTTTGTCCCCTTTTCCCCTTCAGAGGTACTCTCTCATGTCCTTCCCCATGTATTTGCTCCCACCTTCTTGCCTTTTTTTCATTCTGTTTCTTAGGCTTCTGGAAGCTTTCTTCCCCCTTCTTCTCTGCCAGGACAATGGTAGGGCATTAGTCTGTGTTTTCCAGAGAAACAGAATCAGTAGAGGGTGTGTTTGTGTGGGGAGGAGGAGATATGTGTGAAACAGGCTCATTGATGAGGGAGGCTGAGTTGTCCCACGATCTGCTGGATCCTGGAGACCCAGGAAAGCTGAGGGGGTAATTCCAGTCTCAGTACAAAGGCCTGGAAACCAGGAGAGCTGCTGGTATAAAGTTCTAGTCCAAAAGCCAGCAGACTCTGGACCTGGTAAGAACTGATGCTTCAGTTTGAGTCTGAAGGCAAGGAAGAACACATGTCCCAGAGCGCAGGCAGGCAGAAGGAATTCTCTTACGTGGCCTTTTTGTTCTATTCAGGCCTTCAACTGCTTGGGCCCACCTATGTTAGGGAGGGCATTCGGCTCGGTCCACCAACTCAAATGGTGATCTCATCCAGAAACACCCTCCCAGACCACCAGAATAAGGTTTGACCTCTTACCCCAGCCCTACGTGGCCTAGTCAAGTTGACACGTAAAGTGAACTCTCACGGAAACAAGATTTGTTTCCGGAAAGCCTCATTTGAATCCTGCCTGCTCCACAACATTTTCCCAGCTTCATTAGCTGACACTCAACTCAGCCTAGCTGGATTCTTCTTGCTCTTGTTGGCTCCACCAGAGCTCAGCATTGATGGCACCCCACCCCTCCATTGTTCTTCCGTTTTTCTAATTGGAGGATGATTGCTTTGCAGTGTTGTGTTGGTTTCTGCCGTGCAACAACATGAATCAGCCTTGTGTGTACATCTGTCCCCTCTCCCTTGAGCCTCCCTCCTACACTCTTCCCTGATCCCACCCCTCTATGTCGTCACAGAGTGCCAGGCTGGGCTCCTGGTGCTACACGGCAGCTTCCCACTAGCTCTGCTCTTTTACACATAGGTAGTGTATGTATGCCAATTCATGTATATATATGGAATCTAGAAAGATGGTACTGATGAAGCTATTTGCAGGGCAGGAATAGCGATGTGTATGTTGAGAGTGGGCTTGTGGACACCGCGGGAGCAGGAGAGGGTGGGACGGATCGAGAGGGTAGCATTGACGTGTATACACCTCCATTGCTCTTTAATGATTTTTTCCTAAGTACCTCTGGCCTTCTCCTCCATGTTTGAAGGACAGATATCTAAGTTCTCCCACTCTTGTCTCCCCCGTGGAGGGTCACTATGGTAGATGCTTAGTCAAATGCTTGTTATCTTAGCTCTGTTTCCCAGTGGATGAAGTGAAGGATACTGCATTTGCCTCCTGGAATTACAAGATCCACACGATGGGTTTGGAGAACTCGGAATCTTGTTTCCTATGGGCAGCCAGAGAAGGGGTAGCTAGCGTTTGGTGTATAGTAGTCATAGAGGCTTCCCTGGTAGCTTGGATGACAATAAAGAATCCACCTACAATGCAGGATACCTGGGTTCAATTCCTGGGTTGGGAAGATCTCCTGGAGAAGGAAATGGCAACCCATTCCAGTATTCTCGCCTGGGAAATCCCATGGACAGAGGAGCCTGGAGGGCTATAGTCCCTGGGGTCACAAAGAGTTGGATGTGACTGAAGTGACTAACACACAAATATTGTTGAGACGCTTGAAATTTTCATCATATGCTTTTGGGTTGCTGTAGGTTCCATGGCACGGTGGAGAGAGCAGTAGACGCCAACCAGGTGCATGATCTCAAGCTACGTGCTCTTTCTTTGCTCTATTTTCCATCTGTTAGATGGAGTTAAGTTGGTCTTGCCTCACCTGCCTCTTGGGTCTTGTGAGTATGAAATAAGGTAATAATGATGGTGGTTAACTTAATTTTTACATATGATAAGCACTGTTCTTAAGACACTTTTCACATGGAGATTCATTTAATTTCATGGTCTTATGAAGCATATATGTTCCCGCTTTTGCAACCAAGGTCCGGAGAGATTTAATAACTTGTTGAAGTTTACCAAGCCAGAGAGAGGCAGGGCGGGGATTCTAATCAGGAAGTCTGGTTCCACAGTGTACTCTCTTGACCACCATGGCAGGCTACAGGGGGGAGAGAGAGTGAGTGTGTGGACACCGGAAGGACGCTTGGAGAGCCTGAGGCTGTGCTGAGACCCATTTGCACGGGTCCCAGCAATGATGCGTGTGTGACTGCTGTCCGCTGGGGAGTCTACCAGGCCAGGACCGCGTGTGAGTTGAGAGCAGGAGCGTGTACAGCAGGTCTTGTCAAAGCCGTTGGTTACTGGAGTGCCATCTTGGGTTTGCTGCAGACATTTCAGACAGCTTAGCTGCTCCCTGGGCAGTCTCTCCTGCAGCTCCCGTGATTTGCCCTCTGAGCCCTGGCTTCACCTTTGTGGCCCGGGCCTCAGTTGTAATTAAACGGCTGTTGGTGTGTCTCCTCAGTGGAGCGCAGGCTCTGTCAGGGCAGGAGGGGCGAGGCTGTGGTATTTACTGCTGTGACCTAGTGTCCGCTGTGGCACCTGGACACGGGACCAACGAGCACTACACTGATGGAGCTTCCTAATAGACTTTTTTGTTTTTTTAAATTGTGGTAAAATACGCATGCCAAAATTTACCATCTTAACTGTCTCTGAATTTTTCATGTACAGTTCAGAGGTGTGAGCTACATCCACATCGTGTCTAACCATCCCCGCCCTCTGTCTCCAGAACCTTCTCATCTTTCCAGACTGGAACTCTGCACCCCTTAAACACTGACTCTGCTTTCCCATCCCCCCTCGTCCCTGGAAGCTGTCATTCTGCTTTTTCTCTCTAGGAATTTGCCCATTCTGGGTCCCTCATGTGAGTGGGGTGTACAATATTTGTCCTTTTGTTTCTTGCTTATTTTACGAAGGATAGCGTCTTCAGGGTTCATCCAGCTGGTAGCAGGTGTCAGAATTTCCTTCATGTTTGGATAATTTGCCATTGTACGTATTAGACCACGTGCTGTTTATTCATTCACCTGTCAGTGGACACTTGGTTTGTTTCCACCTTTCGGCTGTTGTGACTAATGAGGCTATCCACTTTGGTGCGCAAGTATCTGTTTGAAATCTTACTTTCTGTTGTTCTGGTGTATACCTAGATGCTGAGTAATCATATGGATTAAATATGTTTAGAAGATTAAATCACCTAGTACTTGTAAAGCTCTTAGAACAGTTCCTGGCATGTAACAGGCAGTAAATAGAAATATTTGCTAAATAAAAATACAACTCTAGGTGTCCTCGTTTATCTCGATGAATCCCGTAATTCAGACAGTTTCTTTTCAGTTCAATATTTAGGAAGGTGTGCATCATCATACCTTTTGAGAAAGGGGTAGAGGTGGTTTTGTGACCCCCCTCCAGCCCCACCCAGTTGACCGGGCATCCGGGTACTATTCCTACAGGAAGGAGCTCAGAAGGGACATGCCTCCATCAGGTCCTTGCAACCCTGGAGCAGTGGAGCTGGGGTGGGGGCTTGGTTTCTGAAGCCCCCTATTCTGGCTGCTCATCAGGTCCTTTATTTGAGTCTGATTTCCAGCGCCATAGTCTCTTTGCTAATCTTTGTAGTTAATCCTCTTTCAGTCTGCACAAATTAGGGCTTCTCCATTCTCATTTGGATGTCTGTAGTTTATCAAGAAGGGTAGTATAACGTTCTTAAAATAGTTTCACTTGAAGTTTATCTTAAAAAAACAAAAAGCACATACCATTCAAAATGGTCAAGCAGCAGGAGGGTTATATCAAAAGCAAACAGTGATATGGAATTAATGATGGCAAGGATGCCACGGTAAAGGGTTGGTACTCTGCTTGTAGGTATATGCATCTTCTGGATTGCACAGGGATTCCTTGTAGTTCTCACATGTATCTTTCCTTCTGGTTCCAAAGCATTTTCTGGTTCATGGTATTCTTGTTTTTCAAGCAAAAAAAATTTTTTTTTAATCTTTAATATTCACTTGAAAACAGAGTTGAGAAAAACATTCACACTTTCCCTAAGCCTTTTAATAAAACAAAAGAAAGAACACGGTGATGGCTTTGCTAATGGAAATGCTACTGCATCCTGAGGGCACCGGATGGGGACAAAGTATCCAGTCTCCCCTATGGGTATGAGTGTCTGTTCAACTACAGAAGCCACATTTTGATGAAAATATGTTTTAGCACTGTGTGTCGGAAAACTCGTAAAGAATCTCACGGTTTTACTGTGAAGTCTGTAAAGCTTTGAGAATAAAATTGTGGTTGCTACAGCTTCTGTCTATTATCAAAAACCAATTTAAGTAGGCAGAAGGGCTATCTGGTGTCACAGAATACAAGGAAATTTCACGCTAATCGTAGGTCATAATGTAGTTTTGCTGAAGTTTTAGATGGTAATTCAATTAAATTTACTAAGTAGAGCGAAAAGCACACATAACATGCTATGGTGGAGGTGGTATTATTTACATATGCATGTTTCATGGGCCCAGTAGTGTTTACTTACATGACTGAGCTAGAACGGGAGAAAACCGCATTATGTTTTGTGCATGGCTTGTGTCTGTGTGATATATGTGTGCCCAAACCCTTTTGAATGGCACAGATGGTCCATGAGGTGATGAGACACCTGCGGGCAGGGATCAGTGCCTGGAACACAGCAGGGCTGCCAGCAGGTATTCGCGAAATGCCTGGACGAGCGGGGACACACTTACATCCAACTATTTGAAAATGGAGAATTTTTAAAATTTTCTTAAAGAGCTTTTAACATTTTTTATTGAGGTGAAATTTACACCATATACAGGTGACCATTTTAAAGTGTCCAGTTCAGTGATGCTCAGTGCGTTCACGATATTGGGCAACCACCACCCTTGTCTGGTTCCAGAATGTTTCTATCACATACAAAAGGCACCATGGACCCATTTTTCCCTTCCACCAGCCCTGGCAGCCACGAATCTGCTTTCTGTTTGTATGGATTTGCCTGTCCTGGACATTGCGTATAATATATGACCTTTCATGTCTAGCCTCTTTCCAAAGCATAGGATTTTCCAGGTCCCTCGCATTGTAGCAGGTATCAGAACTTCATTTCTTTTTATGATTGAATAATAATAGTCCACCATGTGGATCCTGCCACATTTTGTTTATCTGTCCCTCAGCTGATAACATTTGGGTTGTTTCTACCTTTTCGGCCATTGTGAATGGTGCTGGTATGAACACCTGTGGAAGAGAATTTGAGCACCTGTGTTCAGTTCTCTTGGGTACATGCCTAGGAATGGAATTGCTGGATCATGTGGTATTTCTATGTTCATCTTCTTCAGTCAACACCAAGCCATTTTCCATAGGAGGTGCACCATTTACAGCTGAATCAGCAATGTGTGAGGATTCTTATTTCTCCACATCCTTGCCAACACTTGGCATTTTCTGTTTTTAAAAAAATTCTAGTCATCATAGTGGAGGCATAGTGGTATTTTACTGTGGGATTGATTTGCGTTTTAGGGCTCTGTTTCAAAAATAAGCACCACTGGGGACAGAACCATATTTTATTACTTCTTTTAGGACAGACTTTCTACATGGAGCAAGTGTGATCAGGAGACCTGATTTGGTGATAAAAATGGTCATTGAGTGCATGCCTTCTCTGCAGCAGCATTCTAGTGCTTTCTGCACAGGGTTTAATTCTCAAGTCACCCTGTTTTTCATGTGAGGAAGCGGAGGCCTAGAGGCTAACTTTTGTGTCTAAGTTGTATAGCTGCTCAGTAGTAGCTTTGGGGTTCAATTCAGGGCTGCCCGTCTGACTCCAAAAGCTCCCAAAGGCTCATGCCCTTTCCATGGGGAGTCTGAATCATGGACATAGGGAAAAGAAAGTAAGAAGGTGTTCATTTCATATATTTTAGTGAAAAGCAAAGCCTTTACGGTTTGTGAGTGAAGAGGACTGATGTTGGTGCTTGTCTGGGGTCCTGGCGGTCTGCAGTGTCTGATCCTTTCAGGAGTCGGGGCCTTGGGTGCTGGTGCGTCCCTGGCTGGGGGCTCTGGAACGGAGTTCCTGCTTGTGTTTGTGGGGTTGCAGAACAGCCTCACATCTCGGGGACTCTGTTGAGACTTTGTAATTACGTGGACTGATGAGGTTGAGGACGCATGCAGGGCAAGCCCCAGCTACACTCAGTTCTGGGGAATACCTTCCATTAGGTAATAGCTGGTTCACTCAGTTGAGTGCAGCTTCCTGAAAAAATAAATATCAGACTGAATCCTATTAGAAAATTACAGGAAATATATATATTTAAAAAGAGTCCTCCAGTGAATCCTATTGTAGGTGACCTTTTGGATGTATCTTTTAGGTAAATCTGATTTTTACATGTGGTTTGTTTAGTGTGAGATAGACTGGCTTTGGGGATTTACTTATAAGGTCATTGATACTGTAACTGAATTATCTTACTATATAGAGATGGTTCATGTGTCCTCACAGTGTTTATTAAACCACTTTGGTGACTGACACTGGGGATGGAAGAAATAAGTGAGGCCTCAGGATTCTTATGGGGCTTCCCTGATAGCTCAGTTGGTAAAGAATCTGCCTGCAATGCAGGAGACCCTGGTTTGATTCCTGGGTCGGGAAGATCCCTGGAAGAAGGGATAGGCTACCCACACCAGTATTCTTGGGCTTCCCTTGTGACTCAGCTGGTAAAGAATCCACCTGCAACGTGGGAGACCTGGGTTTGATCCCTGGGTTGGGAAGATCCCCTGGAGAAGGGAAAGGCTACCCACTCCAGTATTCTGGCCTGGAGAAGTCCATGGACTGTATAGTCTATGGGGTCGCAAGGAGTCAGACACAACTGAGTGACTCACTTTCACTTCACAGGATGCTTATAAATCTAGAAGGGAGGACAGAGATGCAAACTGTAAACCACAGACCATGCTGGTGCACTGGGGGTGCACCCTGGGGGCTCACAGTGGAGGCTGACAGTGCCTCTGGGTGGGGGCTTCAGAGAGGGCTTCATGATGGCACCCGGAGGGAGGGAGGGGGACAGAACTCTCAGGACAGAAAGGCTTGGCAGAGTGGGGACCCAAACGGGGCCTTGAGGAATTTGAAAGGCCTGGGGCAGGGGGGTGGGGGGGGGTGTGGAGGGAAGGAATTTGAGGCCCGGGGAATGGTGTCGGCAGGGGCCCAGAGAAGAGAATGTCTACATACACGGCCAGTGCCTTGCTGGCCTGGCTGGCTCCGGGGCTGGAGGGCAGGTCAGAGGTGGCGGGTAAGAGAGCTTCAGCTGCTGAGTCTGGCCTAGAAGCTCCTGGAACGTGTGAAGCAGAGTGTGGGTGAGTGTCACCGTCTGCCAGCTACCCAGGAGGTAGCAGTGCTCATCAACTACTCTTCTGAAGGTAGACCAACTTCGGGCCATAAACTGGCAGGTGGGCTCCCCCGAAAGCAGAGGCAGCCCCTGAGCCTGGTGCATCCTCCAACCCCTGACCAAGCAGGGATGGTCTCTGTTTCACATGTGAGGAAATGAAGGCTCAGATGTGGAGCGACCTGCTCAGGGCCAGGCAGCCTGCCAAGAGCAAGGCCAGGGCAGGACCTGGGAGCAGATCGCACCAGGTGAGAGGCTGACGGCAGGTGGACTGAGGCTCCACTCTCCAGGAGTCTTTTCCCTGAGACGTGAGCTGTTGGGACCTTTCCAGGGTTCTCTGGGTCTGAGCAACAAACCAGTGCTGGCCTCTCTCCCACACCCTGATCATCTTCCGTTTCGGCCTTTGCAGCAGTCCCCAACCTTTTTGGCACCAGAGACTGGTTTTGTGGAAGACAATTTTTTCCATAGACCCAGGGGTGGAGGGATAGTTTCAGGATGATTCAAGCTCATTACACTTACTGTGCACTTTATTTCTAACCTGCTGCTGCTGCTGACCTGACAGGACATACCGTCTGGGGCTTGGAGGTTGGGGACCCCTGCTTTAGTGAGTCAGGGAAAGGTTTCAGGAAACGGACTCCAGAAACCTCGACAAGCTCTTGCTTCCTGGTGGAGGACAGGAGGCTGTGTGACCTGTGGGGCATGGGCTCTGTGTGAGGCCTGTCTCAGGCAGACCCAGTCTTCAAGCCTCCAGAAGAACACTGACCGTGCAGGTGGGGAAGCTGGCCAGTTTCTGACATCCTGCTGTGTCCCCAGGAGGAAAGTAAACTGGGAAGCAGTGTTCAATGAGCCTGTGTTCCTTCCCTCCATCATCAAAGTTGAAGTGAATTGCTTAAGTATTTCAGAAATTAGCAAATATATATACATGCATAGTCTTCCCAGATGGTGCTAGTGGTAAAGAACCCGCCTGCCAATGCAGGAGACACGAGATGCAGGCTTGATCTCTGGTCAGGAAGATCTCTTGCAGAATGGCATGGCAACCCACTCCAGTGTTCTTGCCTGGAGAATCCCCTCGAGAGAGGAGCCTGGTGGGCTAGTGTCCATAGGGTTGCAAAGAGGCGGACACGACTGAAGCAACTCAGCACGCACTCATGGATACACATGCACAATATTATTTGTCCAGTGTACACAGTGCTGTTTCTCATTTAATACCTTTTTGAAAGTCCTTTGTGCTAGAAGTTAGATATTTTTTTTATGCTTTAATTTTATTTATTTTTTCTTTTTTAAATTTTATTTTATTTTTAAACTTTACAATATTGTATTAGTTTTGCCAAACATCAAAATGAATCCGCCACAGGTATACCCGTGCTCCCCATCCTGAACCCTCCTCCCTCCTCCCTCCCCATACCCTCCCTCTGGGTCATCCCAGTGCGCTTTTGTTGAACTCTACATTTCAACTTCAGAGCGATGAAAAAGGCCTAGTCAACTGGCTCATTAAAAATATTTCTGCCTCTTAGAAGACATTCAAAGCAGATGAAGACATTCAAAGCAAAGAAGATTTTTGCCTTCATTGGCAGGATCCTCTCTAGCTAATCCCGTCTTCTTTTAGAATTTTCTAAGAAGCTCTGGGGGAAATAATTGAAAAAGATCAGAAATGGAGCTCGGGATGGACCTGACTTCAACATCTTGGGTTGATGGACATTGGTGTGTGTGTGTGGTGGTGTTTTTTTTTTTCCCATTTAATATCCCCTCCCTTAGAGGGGAAAGGAAGATGTGTATAAATACTTTAGTTGATGATCAGGAAGACTGATTCTTGCTGCTTACTGACTCTGGGCCTCACTGCATCTCTGAATCCTTCTCATCTTTTGAGTGAAGAGATTGTCCTTTCCGCCTGAGTTTCTCCGTGACCCTGTTATGTGAACCGGGCAGACCACTGAGCAGAAAACTAATGCAGCCCATGAGATTATTCTGTCTGCAGCGACAGCAATCTGTGAATCCACAGACAAAACGTTTAGGGAGATGGAATGCAGCTGTTGGTGTAATGAGTGAGGAGAGAAAATAGAATTTGTTGAGGATTAAAAAAATATTAAGCTGAGAGATGTGAAAGCCTGTAGGGTAATTGCTACTTGGCTGTATCTTCACAACTGGCATAAGTACATCCCAAGGGCCTCTTGTGTGTTGGAGCACAGCGCTCCTCCAAGTGGTCCCCTCGGCAGAATCACCATCCCCTGTGTGCTTGGTGGACTCCAGCATCCTGGGTGGGTCGTCCTCCAACCTGTCAAAACAGTAAGTAGAAGGGATCCTGGGATCTCTTTCAACAAGCCTACCAGGTGATTCTTTGTGCTAAAGTGAGAGAGACACTGTTCTGGAAACCCAGCATTTGAGGAGCACTTGGGGCTTCCCTGATGGCTCAGATGGTAAAGAATCTTCTGCAATGCAGGAGACCCAGTTTCCATCCCTGGGTCGGGAAGATCCCCTGGGGAAGGGAATGGCTACCCACTCCAGTATTCTTGCCTGGAGAATTCCTTGGACAAAGGGGCCTGACAGGCTGCAGTCCGTGGGGTTGCAAACAGTCAGACATGACTGAGTGACTAACACTTTCACCTTCACCAGGATCATGAAGCTCAAATACTTTGGCCACCTGATGTGAAGAGCCAACTCATTGGAAAAGACCCTACTGCTGGGAAAGATCGAGGGCAGCAGAGGATGAGATGGTTAGATAGCATCACTGACTCAATGGACACGGATTTGGGCAAACTCCAGGAGGTAGTGGAGGACAGAGGAGCCTGGTGTGCCACAGTCCGTGGGGTGGCAAAGAGTCAGACATGACTTAGCAACTGAACAACAGCGACACTTACAGGGGTCATGCACACTTTGGGTGAAGAAACAAGCCCAGGAAGGTTGGTGGTTTCCCAGGAAGGTCTATAGTCGACTCGAGCTTTATCAGGGAGTTAATAGATGAGCTATAGCCCAGGCTGCTCCTGTTCCTAATGTGGCCTGTGACCTGTAACCTCAGTGGCACCTTAGAGCTTGTTAGAAAAGCAGATGCATGGATCCTTGGCCAGGCCTGTGGACTAGAATCTCTGGCAGTCGGTCCATTTTATCAAGCCCTCCAGGAAACTCTGAAACCCCAGTGCTCACCTAGGCACCGAGCTTTTTGTCATGCCTTGCTCACCGGAGCGACACTTACTCTAAGTTATGAAAGGCTGTGATGGCCCTGTCTTGACACTGTGTTCTTGGGATTCACATGGAAACACGTGGTCGTGCCTCTTTTTCTGAGGTGCAGCCTGGGATGTGCTGGTCTCAGGGTGACCACCTGTCCTGGTTTGCCTGGGACTGAGGGAAATTTCCCCAGACATACTGAACTGGGAGAGTCCCAGGCAGACTGGAACGACTGGGCATCCCAGCTGGTCTCAGGGTTTAGAGGGGAAAAAGTTGGCCGTGTCCTATGGAGTTGAATCATTTGACAAACATTTTCTGGATTGCACTGAGTGTGGGAGGCTCAGGCGGTAATAAAAAGGCCGTTTTCATTAAGTCTGTTTTAATGTATGGCTGTCATCGCTGAAATCCATTGTCCTTTTCTTTCTTTCGTCTCCACATGGAACCTGGCAGTACAGGAGCACAGTTGTGGGGAGGAGATGGGCTGGCCCAGCACTCATTTATGCTCCTTTTGTACTGTAAGTGGTTGCCATGCGGTAGGGGTGTTATTATATAAGCCGGGGAGAGGCTGTTCTGTGAGTTCAGATTCAAGGCAGGAAGGGTCAGGAGGAAGAAAGGATGGTTTTAGTTACAGAATCATTTCGTTCATAAGCTGAAGCTGGGAAGCTCTTGGGCGTGTGCCGAGCGTAGGTTTTGTCTCCTGCTCTGCTGGGCAGTGCGGGGCCTAGAGACACAGCAAGATCGCCCCATTTTCTTCATGCACTTATATTTCTTTCTGGGTTTTTCAGGGCATTTAAAAAGCAAGCAGGTATTCTGATTCTCTCATTTTATAAATTATAAGGTTTTGATTCTAGAGAGGAAGAAAACCAGACTCCCAGGTAGAAAGGGGGTGATGGTATAACATATAGAATTATATAGTCTAAAGTTACTTTTCAGATTTCATAACTGATACCTGGCACTGTTTCTTGCATGGACTCAGGGGTTCATGGAGGCCTGCTCTTGATCCCTGAGTAGGGCTGGAAGTCCCTTCCCAGCCCTCTGGAGATGGGCTTTATGCACAGGTCGGGGAGGTTAGACTTCCTGGAAGGGCATTGAAGAATGATCTAAGAGCTTCTGCTTCATAGGCAGGCCATTTCTTATGTTTGAGCACGTGTTAAGTGCCTTGAGGTCAGAGCTTATCTTGTTCACCTTATTGTCTCCCACACGTTAACTGAGCTTTTTACATATTAGCAAACTGACTAACTCCTGCTTGTCCTGTTTAGGATTAGAGCTGACACCTTCTTTCCCTACAGAAGGGACAGATTGCAGTTTGGGTTGGTGAGATCACGGCTGTGTGCTTCAACGGCACAGCTGTTTCCTAGCCCATGTCTGAGCTTTCCTCTTGTGGATTTGGGAAACAGGCTTCCTGTCCCCACTTACTCATTTGATAACTGAACTTCTAAAGACTGATCATGGAGCACCTCGATGATGGCTGTTAACCAGGAAATAAATGAGAAAGGCCACTCTTCACCTCAAGTTCGCCATCCCTAGAGCAGGGAGAAGGCTCTTATGGGGGCAGGTCTGTCTCCGTGTCATCGGGAGATTAAGAGTGAGAGAGAAGCAGCCCTGTTTTGTGTGGAGTGATACTAATTGCTGTGTGTCCTGTAGCCGAGAACTTTGGTCTCTAAGGACCACAGGAATATGTGCTATGATTATTCTTAGGATTCTGGCCTAGACTGTTTTTTTTTTTTTTAAATTAAATTTGACCCACTCTGCATCATCTGGGAAAATATTAGCTCACTTATTAGGAAAATCCACTTATGTTTGTTGTTGTTGTGGGTGTGTGCTCAGTTGTGTTAGATTCTTTGTGACTCCATGGGCTATATAGCCTGCCAGGCTCCTCTCTCCATGGAATTTTCCAGGCGAGAATACTGGAGCGGGTTGCCATTTCCTACTCCAGGGGATCTTCCCGGCCCAGGGTTTGAGCACATGTATGTATCGAACATTTGTTTTTGGCTGCATCGGGTCCTAGTTGCGGTGCACAGGTTCTAGAGCATGCGGTCTCCCCACTTGTGGCACCTGGGCTCGCTAGCTGTGGCACGGCTTGTGGGATCTTAGTTCCCCAACCAGGGATTGAACTCACATCCCTTGCACTGGAAGGCAGATTCTTAACCACCAGACTACCAGGGAAGTCCCAGAAAGTCCCTATATTTTAATTCAATGTCTAAGTCTTAGAGAGATGGGGAAGTTGTGCAGGGTCTGGGTGGAACATGGAAGGAATGATGATGTTGGATTATTTCTTCCTCTTGTCACTGGTGACGAGTTGTAGCTGGAAACATTCCAACCCCCCTTGTTTTCCCCCAAGTAGAAGGGGGTCAGCTAAATACTATCTTTAAAAAGGAAACAACCCTATGGAAAACATTGCACGATAACTCTCCTTTGTATACACATGCAGAATCCTCGCCAGAAAGTCTGTTCATTGCTACTAAAAATCCCTCAATGTGTTACAAGAACAGATAGCGATAACAGGGATTGAAACATTGGAGTAGATTATTTAGTAGTTCTAGAATAGTAGTTCTGTAAGTGTTCTGTAAGACTGAAGCCATACTGACGATTAGGGTTCAGCAGTAGACAGTCAGGTGTGTGAGGACGGGCACAGTGTCTTTTCGCCACTGTCTTTCTAGAGTCCGGCACGGGGCATGCATGCTATGGTAGGTGCTCAATACCTTTTGATAAATGGGACAAGGAAGTTCTCTTTGAAAGAAGAAGGTTCCATGACTGTCAGGCTCCCTTGCGTAAGGCTGGAGTCTCACCTTAAGACTCAGTTCCACAGACGTCTTTTGAAGACTAGCCAAGGGCCTGCTCCTGTCTGAGTGTCGTGAGAAGGGAGGGGGACAGGCCTCGGGGGAGGAAAGCAGACTGCAGTGAGCAGTCTGGACTGTCACCCCTCAGGGTCAGAGGCCAGCGGTTGGCAGTCGTAGGACAGGTGTGGTGGGCAGAGGCCAGGTGTGGAGTCAGATATAGATACCCACCGAGGTGCGGTCCTGCAGTGGGCCCGAAAGTCCTGACGGCGACGTCAGCGCCGTTCCCCGAGTGTGCTGGTGAGGACGCTGAGGCTCAGGGCGGGAGGTGACTAGTACAAGGTCAAACGGCCTGTTCATGCTAGAGCCTAGGCTGGAACCCGGGTTTGCTGGGTTTTGGTCCCCGCCAGCCCCACGTCTGTGATTTTCAAATGCCCTGTGGAGCAAATGGAGCAACAAGGGGCCTCCTGGCTGAGGAAAGGGGGCGCCCCGGTAGCCATGTGGATCTTCTCCAAAGGAGGTTCTGTGGACATTTATCTGCAGACGTCGGGACACGCTGCACGGGCTTCGCTGAGGCCATCCAATCACATGCTGCAGCTGTTGAAGCAGCACCACAGTGCTGGTGGCCCGGCACCTCCCAGCCTTCATTGTCACCCCCGTTTTTGCCCCTGAAAGCTTCAGTGCCGATCCCTCAAGAAGGATGAACTCTGGCTTCTGCTCTGGTCCTTCAACTCTTTGCCAAGTTCCCTTAGGCAGTGCGAGTGGAGGCTCATGAGGGAGTCAGCTGACTCCTGAACGCGCCTGCCCAGCTCAGACAAACGTCGGAATTGGGAGCAGGTTATGTAACTTTATTACGTAAACCTGGTTCCACCCCAGGCCTCAGTTACCCCTCAATTAGAAGCCAGCTGCCCTCAGAAGCCTGGCTGTGCCCCCCGGGCTCTTTGAGGCTTGTCTCGGAACCTGTCACGTGATGAGACTTCCCAAGTGATGTCTTGGTGACCTGGATGAGTCAGTGCAGCTCAGGAAGGTCCCTGGGAAGTGTTGGGCAGGTCAGCGGGGCTGTGACATTCAAGTGCATGATTTTTCTAGTGATTCATTTTCATCATTATTTTCCAGAAGCATCAGTCTGATATTTGGAAATTTAGTACATGGTCCTTCACTCAGGATAGTTTGAAGAGCCATCTAAAGCCTCACCCTGGATTTAGTAATAATAATAGTAATAGTTTAGTAATAATAAGTTAGCGCACATAAAGCACACGCTCAGTTTGGCTTTGTACTAACTGCCTTAAACATGTTATCTAATCTTCATGGTCACCCCATGAGGGTGGTACCCCAGGGGACCAGTATCCGTGTCTCACAAATGCAGAATCTGGGCCTTGGGGGGCCTGTAACCCACCCAGAGTCAAGCGGACGGGAAGGGACGGGGTGGGGGCTTGGCAGCAGGTCTGCTGCCTCAGAGCCTGCGCTGAGCCCTGAGCCAGGCTGGGTCCAGGAGGCCGTGTGCTGGCCAGCAGCTTTGTTCCCAGGGCTGAGCTGGGCCCGTGCTGCCCTGGACCTCACCGTGGGGGAGCGTCTGCCTCTGAGTCTTTTTCCGCCTTCCTCCGGCCTCCCTGGTTTGTGGTCCTGGGACATGTGTGGCAATGAGAAGACTGTTGCTTGGACTAAATGACAGCAGTTGCCACTCATTCTTTTCGTGGTGGTTGTTGGTCTCAGCCTTCTGCTAAGCACTGAGTTTTTGGGGAAAGCCGACCCCATGACTGAAATTCATGACATGGATAGTGTGGGTGCAGGTGCCCATCTACGAGAGTTGGCAGTTGACACTTTTGCCTTCCTGATGCCAACTGCCCCCTCCCCTCTGTTAGTGTGTGGGACAGCAGGCCTGCCTGGGGAGAGTGATCCGAGAGAGGCCAAGGCCTCCTGGGAGTCCGGTGGCTGAAGGCTCGGGCCTCTGTGAGACACGGGCCTCCTTTCTCTTTCTTGCCTTGGCCAGCTGTGACTTGACTTCTGTGCTTTCTCCAAATTTTATGAAGGATACGTTCAGTATTAGAATAACGTGTTTTAAAAAACATAAATTCTACCACCTTAGCCTTATACCTGTGCCTCAGTTTACTCATCTGTAAAATGGTGATAATTGCCTCTGCTTGCTTCATAGGGCTGACATCAAGCCAAATGAAGGAGGAACCTGGCGTGCTGGGTACTTTAAAGAGAGGAGGCAAAGACCACAAAGTCAAGCTCAGGTGGCAGATCTAAATTCTGTAAATGGGGCCGTGAGATGGAAGTTTAATCTTTTGCAATCTGATCTCATTTGTTCAGCCTCAGGACTTATCCTGAGAAATCGATAAAATGAGTTAATTGTATGTTCTCTCTTTTCTGTTCGTATAGCAGCTCTTTAGGCTTTAGACAAAAGCTAAACTCCCATGTACTTAAAGCTGAAATGGCATTTGTGATGCCTGGGAGATAAGAGCCTGCTTGAGTTGCTCTCAGTGAGGATGATAATGGAAACCAGGACGAAGGTGGGGAGGAGGGAGTTTCAGAAGGTGCTCCCCAATGGCGTCTGCAGGTGCTCCCCAGTGGCGTCGGCAGGGTAACCCCCTGCACTGACTTCCATCTCAGGGACCCCTACCTATCTCTGGGTGGTCGATGCATTTCTGGACATTCTTTATAATGTACAGAAACAAATTGCAATTTCCTATCTGAACCTGATGATTATGAGGCCACAGTTGATATTCAGACATAAAGAAAAGGAAATAGCAGCTCTCTGAGTTGAATAATTAAGCCATATCAGAGCAGTGAGTGTTCCGTGGCCCAGTGATGTGCTTTTTTCTCTGATGTTCTATTGTCCCTAATCTTTAGCACAAATGTAAAATGTCGTTCAGTTCAGTTCAGTCGCTCAGCCGTGTCCGACTCTTTGCGACCCCATGAATCACAGCATGCCAGGCCTCCCTGTCCATCACCAACTCCTGGAGTTCACTCAAACTCACGTCCATTGAATCAGTGATGCCATCCAGCCATCTCATTCTCTGTCGTCCCCTTCTCCTCTAAATCTTGGTGAGCCTTGCAGTAAAGTTGGCAGAAATTTGTCACAGCAGTAGGGAGGCATTAGCGACTCTTGGGAGAGCCAGTCAGGCTTCTGGTTTTATGTCAAAGCGCTTCTTGATGTGGCTTTAGGATGGTAAGCTTCCCAAGGGCAGGACTTTTGTCCATTTCATTCAGCGTTCTGTGCCTTGGACTTAGAACAGTGCCGACCACAGAGGTGCTGAGCAGATCGTGTCTTGGGAAGAGTGGACAGGAGCTGTAGAAAGCTTCTGCTCACATTCGGCAGTGTTGGTGCTGCGTGCAGGGGGCTGCAGGCACAGTGCAAACAAGCTCCTTGGGAAACAACTATAAAATCCTGGTGATGGGAAAGGGCTCCAGTGTACATTATTCATAAGCAGCCACTCAGCTTCCACTAACCTTAATTAAATGAAATGATTTGAAAGTGTAATGTTGGTGATACACTTGGGTTTTTGAGGTTTGGTGATGGTGTTGCATTAATAAATGTCTTATTGAAATAAATGACCCAGTTTCTTTTAATACAACCTCTTTATAGTGAAAGTAGAAAGCCGCTGCATTGGCTTTTAACACTGTTGCAAATTGGTTCATTTTCATAAGTGTCCTGACAGTGGGGATTCAAATATTGTCATTAGTCATTGTTATTTATCATCTTGGATCACACAGTTGAGATCATACTGTATGCCTATTTAGAAACTTCCAGTTCATTGGGGGAGTTTATTGCTCTGATGGAAGTATGTATCAGTACATGGGGTAGATGGGACTGGAAGGGCCTGATGTCTACAGGGCAGAGAGAAAAGGGTTTTCACAGGGGGTGCTATGCTATGTCAGGCATCACACAGAGTGGGTGGTCAAAGGAAGACCCTGCTGGCAGTGCTCGACTGGTTTAGATGCTATGGTTCTCTGATCCTGGAGGCGTGGGTGTCCCCTCCTGTGTGTCTGCCTGTGGAGTCCCGTTTTGTGGATATACGTGGAAGAGTGGCTGAGTAGGAGTCCTGTCGTTGCCTCTCAGTGGGACATCTCAGTGCTGACGCCATACTTACTGTGATGGGTCAGTACAAAGGACTCCGTGTTTACCCATGCGGCGTTTCTCTGCGAGGCTCTTGGAGCACCTGTGGCAGAGTCACTTAGGTTGTGTGCAATGTGGATTCCTGGATCCGTCCCAGATCCTCTGGAGAAGGGCTTCAGTTCTCTTTATTTTGCTTTCCTCCCATGGAAAAGTCTTGCTGGGCTTTTGGGTCTTGCTTTATTTCCATCGTGTCTCTCCTCTGATGTCGCTTCCTTGGAGAGTTCGTCGCTGACCACACTTTCTAAAACGGCAGTCTTGTTTCCCCCATTCAGGTTGTTTCCAAGCCCCTTTCCATGCTTTGCTTCTCTCCAGAGCAACTGTCTCTGTATCTGGTGTCACCTGTCTCCTCTGCTACAACGTGAGTTCCCAGAGTGCATGGACCCTGTCTCTTCCTCCTTTTGTACCCTGTTGCCTAGAGCCTGCCTGGCAAATAGTTGGTGCTCTGTGAATGCGCTGCATGAAGGTCTCCAGGTGAGTCTTACAGTTGCTCAAGGTGCCTTACGGGGAGAGGCAGATGAGCTGGTAAGAGGCAGTCCCTCGGTAGGATAAAGAAATGGTGGAAAAGGCTAAGACTTAGAAACTCCAGTCCTAATGTTAGTAAGCCTGCAGTCTTACCTTTATGAGCTAACTTTGCCAGCATAAACCACAGTGAATTTAAGGACTTTCATAACTACTGGTGGTGATTGCAAAATATTCTGCAAACATATGGCAATAGAAGTGACAATAACCACATTCTAGATCTTAGTTATGACTGACCCCTTAAGGCAGATAGGGTTTTTATCAGATTGCTGGTTCTTTTGAGTTTCTGTTGCAACTGACTTAACACAGAGAACATGAATTTGAGTGAAAGATGCAGTTTGTCTGGAGAATCCACACCAGAGCTTGCAGAAAGGACATGACCTAGAAGGGACTGTTCTCCTGTCTACGAATTTAAATTACAGTCTTGAATTTGGGTACATCTCCATTTCAATCTGTGACTGATCAGTGCCCTTTCAGGGGAGGGACTTGGTGGTTTTATGAATAGAATTTGCTTCTGTTAGGTAACCAGTTTAAATTCTTTTTTTTTTTTTTTTTTTCGATGATTTGAGCAAGAAATGCTGCTGATTATAAACGATGGTAGTGATGCCTCTAGCACTGGCCTCATTGTGTCCCTTTGAGTTGGTTGTGGTTAAACTGAGGCACCGACTATATTGGTAATAGAAGGTATGGCCTCGGTTTCCACACGAGTAATCTTGGAGCTGATCTAATCTGAGTATTCTTTCTTCTTCTTGCCATTTCCTTACTTAGTAGGATATCCACCAAAGGATGAAAATCTTAACTAGTCGGTCCAGAGGGAATACGTGGCCTAATCCTGAAAAGAAATCTCAATACTGTAGAGCCCTCGTTATTGCGAGCATTTAAAAGTAGCTCTCCTATCCTCTGCTGTTCTGTTCATAGTGCACTGTGATTGCAGGATCTTCTTCTGAAGTGTGTGTGTTTAGTAAGGCATTCTCTAATCTGAACCCATAGGTGTTTCGCTCTGTTTTCTCCCTTTTTCCTCTGGGCTTCCCTGGTGGCTCAGATGGTAAAACGTCTGCCTGCAGTGCGAGAGACCCAGGTTCGATTCCTGGGTCGGGAAGATCCCCTGGAGAAGGAAATGGCAATCCACTCCAGCACTCTTGCCTGGAAAATCCCATTGACGGAGGAGCCTGATAGGCTACAGTCTATGGGGTTGCAAAGAATCGGACACAACTGAGCGACTTCACTTTCTTTCTTTTCTTTCTCCCTTTACCCTATTTTTAACTGTACTTTTAAATATACATTGTGTGTGTGTGTATTGTATATGTATGTTTTTTTGGACAGACCCATATTCTACATTGTCAAACTCTCCAGGTGGTTAATAGCCCTAATAACCTTACACTCACCAGTCCATGCTACAAACATCTTTGGCAAATTTTAATAATGGAGTAAAGGTTTTGTTCCTTAACTTCCAGTTTCACTGGGTCCTCTGTGTTAGGGATTTGAGTTTATGGAGTATGACTGGTTGGTCTGAGTGACACATGTTTGGGGATTTTTTTTTAAAAAAAAAGCACATTTGACTGACTCAAGAGGAGAGGCAAGTGTTGATTCAGGGTGTTGCTATGGAGTCCCACAGATCTGGGCTCCAATCCTGGCTCTGGGAACTTTTAGTAATATATGCTTGGCAAAGTGCTTAATTTTACCAATTAATTACCTTACTTTATTTTTTCTTTTTGGCTGTGCCATGTGGCATGTGGGATCTTCCCCGACCAGGGGTCAAACCCTTGCCCCCTGCATTGGAAGCATGGAGTCTTAACCACTGGACCGCCAGGGAAGTCCCATACTTTACTTTCTTATGTAAATGAGAGTAAATACTATTTTACTCATTCAAATATTGAGTGCCAACCTGGTGGCTTAGTGGTTAAAAAAAAAAAAAAAGTCTGCCTGCAATGCAGGAGAGACCCTGGTTCCATCCCTGGGTCCAGAAGATCCCCTGGAGAAGGGAATGGCTACCCACTCCAGTATTTTTGCCTGGAGAATCCCATGGACAGAGGAGCCTGGCAGGCTACAGTCCATGGGGTCACAGAAACAGAGCTTAGTGGCTAAACATACTATTCAGTGTACCTCTTGTTTCTGCCCAAGGGCTAGTGACTGGCCTCTGTCTTGTTTCATCATCCAGCCTCATCCTGGTCTGAATTCCTACCTTTTTAGTACCTCAGTCTGCAGGGATACAGTTCTCCTAAACTGCAGAAGCCAAGTGTTTACTTCTTAGTACCCTGTCTTCTCGAGTCCTCCTGATGTGTGAGTCCCGGTGATCCTCAGAACGCTCCGTTCCAGCCGAGCCCCAGCCCACCCACAGGTGCTGCTGCTGTGGCGTTTTGTGGTTCTGTGACTGCCAGTGTTTACCGTGCTTTCTGGCAGGGCTGCTGTCCATCGGCTTCCAGTTAGAAGATTAGTAAGGGTGGATGCGACTTTTGGAGTGCACGTCTCTCTGTTCACTCTCTGGATAAACGAGTTGACCCCCAGGGCCCTGCAGAAGCCTGGCGTGCTGATGACACAGCAGCCTGTTACCACACTGGCTTGATTTTCACCTCCTCCCGTCTGTGTCTTCACAGAGCTCCATCTCCACATGAGGTGTAGATTCGAAAGCTGCATGTCTTCTGAGGTGCCCTCTGCCCTCTTCTCTTTCCAGAGCTTCCCTGTCCTGGCAGGTCTGGTGCTTGCATCCTCTGCTTTCTGCTGCCTGCTTTCTGTTGTCCCGTCCTCCTACGAGCATGCCGCTGCTGTGTGGAGTTTCCAGTAGGTTTCATAGATCGTGGGCCTTGTGGTCTCTTGGACATGCTTGTGCTGTGACTCCAACATAAAAGCCTGATGTTGCAAGAAACTGTTGCTCTCCTCTCTGGAGAGTGGTGGTCGCTACTGTCCGCCTCTGTTCTTGGTTCCTGTTTGCCCGAGTGTGGTCCTCTGAGGAGTACGGGGAGTGACCTTCAGGCTCTATTCAGGTGTAACATTTTTTCTGGTTGTAACCTTGTTTCCATTGGAGTATAGGCAAGTGAGGCCAGGTAAAGAGGCCTAAATTGTAGTGTTGTAGAAATAAGTTCAGTGTCAAAGAATGTGAATTATTATTTTTTAACCTTGAGAAAGGCTGTGAAAAATATGTATTGATTTGCCTGAAAGTTAAGAGAGCAAGGTCTGTAATTTGTGATTATTAATGATATTATTAGTGAGGAACTGGTTCTGTTGTTGACGGAAACCCAAGAATGTTCTTATCCTGAGGCCCACCTTATTTGAGCATTATTCTTCACCCCAAAGAAAGATGAGAACCATCACAAAGATGAATAGTTTAATTATAATCTTTCATGGTACTGACCTAAACTAAAACAAAATTTTTTTTAAACTGGTACTTTTTACTAAGGAGGTTCTTACTTACATGTTCTGGAATGATGCTTCCTGGTTGTTGTACCCATTTGGGACTCCATGCTCTTGGTAGCAGATTATTAGGGAGGACCCACCAGATTTCAAAGAGCCATCTGGTTATAATGTTAGAAAAAGCTGTTAGGAGTTTGACTAGAGTTGTTATAAAGAAAAACCAAAAGGATTGAGAGGGGAGGATTTTGAACAGAAGTGAGACTGAAATGCTGACACTTCCAGGGAGGGTTCGGCTACAGTGTCTGCATCTGCCCAGCCTCCGTGGTTCGGGTTGAGACAATATCCACACAAAAAAACTAGTTAGAGATGGGGACCAAGGTGGTGGCCTCAGGAGTGCAAGGCAGCACTCTGTTACTCTCACAGTCAGTGCTGTTGGTGGATTGTTGAGGTCACAACGTTGCCGAAATGTCAAGATAGCTGAGCCCACAAAGCAGCTCACCTGGGCTGCTAACCGAAGGACGCTTGCTGAATACCCGAGGTGAACCTGCAGTCCTAAGCACAGACAAAACAAGGAGGGGCGGGGCAGGAGAGAAGGGCAAGAGGCAGAGTCTGTTTCAAGAGCCTAATAACTCCACCTGCTGATAACATCCAGGCCTTGGGGGTAGCTACTCTTCTTCAAGAGAGAGGAATGCATTTGGGCTGAAGAAACACAAAAGACTGCCTCTCCATTATTCCCTGGAGAGTGCAGAAAAGTCTCTCATGGGCTGAAGCAGAAACCGGGGAGAGGAAAGAAAGGCCTTTGGGGAATCATGGGCTGACGTGGGGTCGTGCGGTTCTTTTGCCTCGGCGATTTGGGGAAAAGCTCAAACTAGAGTGTGCATGCAGAACACCTGGGGATATTTAAAAATAGAGATTCTCATTCACTGGGTCTGAGTTGGAGATTCTGCACTTTGAACAAGCTTCCAGGTGTTGCTGATGCTATTCCTCTTGTGCGGACCAAACTTGGAAGAGCCAAGTTCTAATCTTCTCTTCTGAGCCAGGCCAGACTGAGTTACAGTAGCCTTTGCCCTGTATCAAGGTCTCTTACTAATTGCAGACTCTCCCTGTTAGTATTCCTAGTATGCGGCCATCTCTACATCTCTACCTTCTCAATGGGTCTCTGCAACACTGGACCACAGGGGCGATGTGTTACCTGGCTTTTCTCCTTCTGGGCTGCTTTCCTTCTGTGAATTCTCTTTGAACATTCTCTCTTCCTTTTTCCAGGTTAAAACTTGGAGAGGGTCTTTTTTCTTTTTGTTTTAAAGTTTTTTTTAAGATGTACCATGTGGCAATCAATATTGCCTTAGGACTTAAGGCAAAGATTACATGCTACAGAGATGATATGGTCAGGGACTCACAGATGCCTGACTACTGTCTCATTAAGTACCCATATTCTTCCCTGGAACCTGTTTAAGGAACAATTGCCAAATATTGATCAACTTTCCACTAAATGTTGATTAGCCCCAAGCCCAATGCCTTCCAAAGCAGAGTTCTGGGTTGGAGCATTGCAGGTTTGAGTGGTGGAAATGGCCTCAGCTCACACTGAGCCACATCCTTTTCTAGAGGTCTTACCATGCTCTACTTGTGTCCCCTGCAAAGCAAAGACAGGAGGGAGTGAACAAAGATAGCCCGACACTGGGGAGCCTTTACCTCTGGTTCAGTTTGCTGATCCCTGGGCCTGGAGGAGAGAAGGTGAAGAGGAGGGAGAAGCACTGTGTGACCTCTGGATGACAGTGAGCATGCCCTAGTAGCCATCAGTATCCTGGGTCTAACTGATTGGTATTACTGTGCTTTGGGGGAAGAGAAGGAAGCAGGTGGAGGGTGGTAGGCACCTTTCATACCATGCAGACCTTTTCCTGTAACTCAGTTGGTGAAGAACCTGCCTGCAATGCAGGAGACCCAGGTTCGATCCCTGGGTCGGGAAGATCCCCTGGAGAAGGAAATGGCAACCCACTCCAGTATTCTTGCCCAGAGAATCCCATGGACAGAGGAGCCTGGCAGGTTGCAGTCCATGGGGTCACGAGAGTCGGACACAACTTAGCGACTAAACCACACGACCACACTTGTGCACAGGAGCTGAAGTTTTCTTGTCGGTGGGCCTGGTGTTGCATGACAGTAAACGAGGCTTCAGAGATGCTCGGTGAAGTTGGGATTCCCACACGTGAAAAGGCATTCTCTCAAGCCCTCACTTAAGTAGCAGAACCAGCATCATGCATCTCTCTCTTCATTGCGACAGCTCAGAAGAAAACAAGATCCTGATTTAGCAGAGCAGATGTCACATAAAACACTTTGCTTTAACTATGACAGAGTGAAACTGTGAGTTAGTCATTTAAGAATTTACTCTAGTGAATATCCAAACAGATGTGCTAACGTACAAGAGAAAACCTGCTCCTCCCTTGCTGTCGGTGGGCCACACCTGCGTGTCGTTTTAGTTCTTCCTTCAGTTCCAGGCAGGGCTTTGCTGAAACATCTGGGCCATGCATCTTGGCTCTGAGTTTGGGAGATGACCACTCACTGGGTTATGGACACTGAGGGTCTGTGTCTTGACCCCAGAACCGTGACTCTGTGTCCAGTGTCTTCAGCCAGCCCAAGGAGCTCATGGCAGGCACTGGGGCCCTGTTGAATACTTGTCAGTATGTAGGTAGCTCTTTGGTAGAGGATGACGTTAGTGTGTCCAATGCTGGATGCCCATTAGCATCACTGAAGCCAGTTGGGTTTGCTGGGGAAAAATAACTGTAAGATGTCTTGTGTTCCTCAGCTAACCATTCTGTGAAGGCATATAGCAGCTCAAAGCTTAGGCCCAAACATCTGTAGACCTCACCAAATGCCTCCTGGGGGTCAGGACCACCTGTGATCAAGAACTTCTCACCTAAGGTAAGGGCATTGTGTTTGGGGTGAACCCTCGGAGGTGAGAATCTCAGGAGTGACCTGCATTTTACTCACCAAAGAAACAAGGCTGGTGACTTTCTATCTAAGGCAGCCTTTGGGAGTAGAAGGAAACATACCCGGTCACACTTCTGTTCTCTGTGTCTCTCTTGGCCTCTGCTGTGAATCGCTCTTGCTGGACAACCAGTCCCGAAGCATGGTCCTCACATGTCACTGATCTGTTCTGGAGCCTCTAACAGCCTCCAGTTCTGAGAAGTCTCCCTCATCTGCCCATTCTTACCTGTCCAAATCCATTTCCCATTACAGCCTGACATGCATTTTCTGTTTCAGGTAGGCTTTTTGTTTTTTTCCTGTCCATATTTCAGTTGGTTTTATTCTGAGCATTAGGTATAAAAGATAAGGACATAGAAAATGTCTGAAGTTGGAAATGTACAACTTCAAACTTCATCGAGGGACGCAGATTGAGACATGTTGGAATATGTATTGCGCCCGTGGCCGGAGAAAATGGATTAAATGGAAACAGAATGGGGAAGTTGTGTTTCAAGCCTAATAGCAGTTACCAAGGGTCGCTCTGCTCTTAGAGTTGTGCTCGGACTGTCCATCTAGAGGTCACTGCTACCTGTTCTGCACGTTTATTCAGGGTGGATGAAGGTGTATGATACTGACGGTTGGATGCTGGGGAGATACCTTGGGGGCAGGTGGCCTCGGCCTCCTACGGATTTTCTTCTTGAGCTGCAGAGTCTGCACGGATCGGGTTCTGTGGTCTGACCTGCTCCCCTCTGCTGAAGGTCTCTTCCCTGAGCCACTCCTCAGGTGACTTCTGTTGGCACCTGAGTTCCCTGTGCTGCAGGAGGAAGTGGTTGAGAGTCACTGCGCTGATCGCCCAGGAGAGCTGACTGCATCATCTACCTTACATTAGCATTGTCTTCACTAGTCTACTCCTGTTTCTAAGCGTTTGGCCTTTTCCTTCTGTTTAAGTCCAGCCATCTCTGGCAGCCTTTCCCAGTTAATCCAGCCCCCACACTACTGCACTTCCAGTCTATGCCCACACAGTTGAAGGCTTAAATGTTTTTCAAAACTGAGTTGTAGTTTACAAGCTGCTTGAAGTGAGAGAGATTTTTTTTCTGCTTCATCTGTATTTTCTTTATGTTAATAACTAGCTTGGTACTTGGTAGATATTTTAGTGTCGATTTTGATGGGGGTCTTTGGGACATATAATATGAATGTTACACTTTAATTGGAATCCAGAGAGCTTGGCAACTAGGTTTGGAACCTGTAGCTACAAAGCAACATTTACCAGTTAACATGTCGGCCCTTAAGCAATCTGAACAATATACCTATGAGAGAAGCAGCTGATTTTAAGCAATGCAGTGTCTCCAAAACTCTGAATATGAACTATTAAAGTATACCCCTAAGTGGGCTTCCCTGGTGGCTCAGTGGTAAAGAATTGACTTGCCAAAGCAGGAGATGTGAGTTTGGTCCCTGGGTCAGGAGGATCCCCTGGAGAAGGGAATGGCTTCCTATTCCGGTATTCTTACCTGGGAAATCCTGTGGACAGTGGAGCTTGGTGGGCTACAGTCCATAGGGTCGCAAAGAGTTGGATTTGACTTAGCAACTGAGCATGTACGCACATACCCATAAATAAACCCACAAGCTGTCCTGTTTGATGGAGAATGTTAGTTACAAGCAAATTACATTGTAGAGGAAACAGTCACTGATTTTGCAGGGAATCATTTACTCTGATCTTGATAGGTGGTCTCCTGCCTGGACGTCAATGGGTCTAGTTAGTCTTGTCCTTTCCTGGCTCACACCTCTAGCCTCTTGGGCAAAAACTGTGTAGTTTCCCCTTTGTTTAGGGCTGAGTATCAGTTTCCCAGCTGCGGACTTTCCTTTGCCAATCCCAGGTTGTGTTGGCTTCAGTTTCATGTTGCTTTCGCTGCTCTGTCTCAGTTTCACTTGAATCCCGGTTGCAGCAGGGTCTGTGATCTACTGCCCTGGTTTCTTTGTTGTCAGTGAGTCCTTTGGCACCTGAAGCTGCCTCATGAGCTGTCAGTGACTTGCCTCTAGACTTTGCTAGGCTTGGGACTCGCATTGGAGGTTACTCTCCCTCCCCAATGATTGGTTTGTGTCATTTGACAATACCTAATATGGACCCTAAAACTTTTTGCCTCTTATGTCTACAAATCCATCATGCTTATTGTCTGGAAAATAAGCCCTATATTCTGCTGCTATAAAGTGATGAATGAGTCTTAAGAAAAATATCAGAATTTACATGTTTACCTATTATTGGCAAGAACTATCCTAACCACACTGCTATAGCCCAAGAAGTTTTGAAACTTCTAGTTGTGTTCAAGCCATCGTATAATTTACACGTGGACCAAACACATTTTATCAGTACAACTAAATACATCTTCATTGAGTGCTTTCGGTGAGCCAGGTAGTGGAGTATGTCTGGGATTCAAAAGAGTGGTTAAGATTGCTTTTATGGCGCCTCCTGTCTGGTTGATGTAAGCGTATGAGCAGCCCTGGGACAAGCCAGGTTGTACTGGTATGTCTGTGGGAATGGATGTGGGAGGAAAGTCAGAGAAGGCTGAAGTCATGAAGGATGGGGAGAATTACAGGAAGATAAGATAGGGGAGGGTGGAGCATTCCAGGAAGAGGGAATCATATTTGGTTATTTTGAAAATCCAGGGCTTTCTCAAGAAATGGGGTAGTTCCACTGGACTGGCTGACTGCATGTGCAGGGACAGTTCCCCGATTCCACCAGCCCCTGGGTGGGCGCCAGCTGAGGCTGCAGGGACCGGGCTGGCTTAGCGGGGTCTCCTAGAGGAGCTGAGCACAGACATCGGCCAGAGATGGGGGTGTATGGTAGCCAAGCTGAGAAGCCATCATAGACTCCAATGTTGGGCCCCTGGGCAAATGCAAAGTTAGAGATTAAGGAGAGGAGACAGGAACAGGACAGGATGCAGGAATGCAAAGCAAGGGTGCAGGGAATTCAATTTTTAAGGATGTTCAGTGTGAATGAGGTCAGTGGCGAAGGATTTGCACTTATGTAGAGTGGACCAACTAATAACAGGTTAGTGGGTGGCTCGTAAAGGTCAGACTGAAGGAGAGAGTGGAGATAGTGATCAGAGAGCACCGAGGGCCTCGAATAACAACCTGCAGGAGGCTCTGGGAACTACTGGTCGTTCTCTAACAAGGAGTGAAGGGCCGACTTGGGTTTCAGGTAGGGGGACCTCCTAGCTATTGGTAGGCTGGGTCGGAGAGGAGAGAGATTGAAAGCAAGGAGACCGTAGCACTTGCCAGTCTGAGTTTAGAGGCAAAGGATGCCTGGACCAAAATGATTCAGATGGGGAAAGGGGAGAGGTGGTGAGGGAAGCAGGTGGGAAAGGGTCTGGTGTGGCTTAGGTGCTGGCTGATCACATGTCTTTGCGCCAGAGATGGCTGGTTTATACCTATTGGCCTGGCATAGGTGAAACTGCTTTTCTGTTGGTCAAAAATGATCACATGTGGTCATTTCATATGCATCAACTTACTATTACAGGGGCTTCCTTTCACTCTTAGAAGTGTTCCAGATTACTTCATCATCTTAGAGACTGGAAGATGACGGAGAAAAAAGTATTTTCCAAGGTTCTGAACTTGTTGACCAGGAGGGAAGGGAGAAGCCATCTAGGAGAAAATGACAGAGGTGGCCCTCAATCTATACTACTGCCCCATGGGACCATTTATAAAGAAAAAAATATCTGTAAGCAGATAATGTTTTGTTTCCATCAGAGATTTAACACAGACTGAGTGCTCTGATGTTCTTAGAACTCCTCACCCACACACCTGGTACCAGTACAGCCTAGCTCCAGAAGTAACTAGGATTGGGAGGTGGGTGATACTGACCCACCTTGTTTCCTAAATTTGGGGCTGACTCATACCTCTGACTTCCAAGTAATTCCATTCTCACTAAAGGTGGAGCATCCCTGAGGATGTGTGAAAATACGAAGCTATGAAGGGGGTTCATGTAGGAGCCATAACAGCCATGTTATGAGTACACGATCTGAGTACTCTGGTGAAAGGGGCACTGCAGACCGTCTTGCTGTGAGAAATGTTGTATAAAAAGTGTTTAAAGCTTAGAGGTTTTTATTACTGAGCAGGTCCATGGGCAATATGTCCTGGCTTTAGTTTCTGGTGGCCTAATAGAGTCAGTATCATATCATGGACATTGTGTTATGTACCAGGTGTGTGGGTGAGGAGTTCTAAGAACATCAGAGTACTCAGTCTGTGTTAAATCTCTGATGGAAATAAAACATTATCTGCTTACAGATTTTTTTTTTTTTAATAAATGGTCCCATGGGGCAGTAGTATAGATTGAGGGCCACCTCTGTCATTTTCTCCTAGATGGCGTCTCCCTTCCCTTCACAATGCACCACCTTTTTCTATATATTTCATTATGAAATTTTTAGTATTTTCATTGAATTTTCTCTCAATGCGAAAGAAGTCTTTGAGCATTATGGAAAATTAGGAAGGTGCAGAAAACAATAGAGAAAATAATGATCATCCCTGATCTTACTACTTTTCTTCCTAACACATTGCCTCCTTCCTTCTTATAATCCCACTCAATTGGAGATAACTGTTAGGTTTTGCTATAAGCTTTTCAGACTTGCCTTTTGCATGCACAAACCACCATTTTTAAAAAAACATTTTTAAAAAATGTTTTTAAACATTTTTTAAAAAATTTTAAAAAAAAATTAAAAAAAAAAACAAAACAAGGATCATCCTGTATGTGTTGTATAATGGTTTCATTTAATATGCCCTGATTATCTTTCCAAAGCAAGCGTGTTAGCCTGCTCCCACATATTAGTCACACGAACGACTGTGCAGTATGTTTCCACGCCATGACTGATGGAAATTTAGGCCAATTCTCAATTTGTACAACTGCAAACCATGCTGCAGTTAATATCCTTATTTATTTACTTCATCTCCAGGTGAGTGCTTTTGTAGGAGAGACTCCTAGACTTGACCAGACTTGTCCACCTGGGTTAAGTTACCCTCTAGGTTTAACCCATTTTGTTATTCTGTCAACAGCGTTGAATGTGGCTATTTCCTTACCTTTTAGTGTTACCAGTCTTAATATTTTGCAAAACTTGTAGGTTAAAAAAATGGTATGTTGCTGTTCAATGGCCATTTCTTAAATCATGGTTAAGGATGAACATCTTTTCATGTGTTGATTCACTTTTTTTTTTTAACTGGAGGATAATTGCTTTACAGTGTTTGGTGGTCTCTGCCATGCTAAGTTGCTTCAGTTGTGTCTGACTCTGTGCAACCCCATAGACAGCAGCCCACCAGGCTCCCCCATCCCTGGGATTCTCTAGGCAAGAACACTGGAGTGGGTTGCCATTTCCTTCTCCAGTGCGTGAAAGTGAAAAGTGAAAGTGAAGTCGCTCAGTCATGTCCGACTCTTAGCGACCCCATGGACTGCAGCCCACCAGGCTCCTCCATCAATGGGATTTTCCAGGCAAGAGTACTGGAATGGGGTGCCATTGCCTTCTCCGGTCTCTGCCATACATCAGCGTGAATCAGTCATAATCATATAATCTTGAGCCTCCCCGCCCCCCCATCCCACCCCTCTAGGTTGTCACAGAGCACTGGGCCGGGCTCCCCATGTTACACAGCAGCTTCTCACTAGTTATCAACTCTTGGTCTTTCGAAAGGTTGTTTATATATTTTGTTCCTGATTTATAGGAGCTTTGAGAGTAGGACACTAAACCTTTCTTTGTACATTTGCGCATGTTTCTTAACTATCATTTGTTTTTAAATTTGTTTATGGAGAATCTTTAAAAAGAATGGCATATCTGTCAGTCTTTTTCCTTTATGGATTTTGAATTTTATGTCATGCTTATTTAGACTTTGAAATTCTTAAAGTGTTTTTGGAGCCCAACAGTCTTGACATTTATTCAGTGGTGCAGTAAGTTAACTAACACAAGAGTGTCTACTTGATGTGTTCACTTCCTACTTAATACCATATCATTTCTAACGCCTTTCTTAATTTCATTTTGAGCTCCCGTATGTCAAAGGTGTTCATAGTGACAGTGGCTTTCTAAGAAATTGAATATCACCCCTTTGGAGAACCTGAAAGTTATGGCCCAGTTAACCATTTGACTAACTTCTTCCAGGAGCCTCATGGTTTCCACGGTACCTTTATAGCTCTTTTGTTGTACAGACAGGATGCTTTTTCATTAGAAACTGAATCAGTCAAAGTTATGGGTTTCACACACGTTCTGCTTTCCTGAGGTTTGTTAGAACAATGCCCAGAAGCAGGAACCCCATACTCTCATCTCCCTTCCCATTTAGCTGTGTGACCTAGGGTTTGTCACGTAACCTTTCTAGACTCCTCATTTTTCAAATGCAAGACTCAGTCATTCCCTCAATGCCTCTCCCATCACTGTTTCTTGGTTTTATGATTTCATGATTCTTCTGAATTTCAGCTTAGGGCTGTGGCTCTGCTTATCTGTCATTTCTTTCTTCTAACCTTTTCTATCTTCTGAGCCTCTTACTTGAAATCTTTTCAAGGCAGGCAGTTATTCATTTGGATTCTTCTCTTTGTTTCTGCAGACCCTTGGATGTGTCTGCCTCATTTCCTGGACTCTGTCTTTGCAGCTGAAATTAGAAACCTGGAGAAGCATAGCAGATGCTAGAGTCTTATGAAGTAACAGGCCTAAAATAGCCCAAGTCCACTGGCAGAGGGCTCGGCTGTAATTCCAGTGACAGGTCCTGATGGGGCTGACCTGAGTAGGTCCCCAGTTTCTCCTCGACTTTTGAGGATGGCTTCAATACATCATCATCCCCTTGGCCAAACCCTTGACTTGTATAGTCTCATTTCCCCCTCTTTTCCTTTCAGTGTGTTAGTATTAAAAGCTTTGGGAAAATTTCAGTACAACCTGTATATAAATGGGAGTTTAGATCTGAAGAAGCTACAGGCAGGCACTGAATAGAAGCCAGACTTGGGGGTGAGTACTGAGTTGTAGGCACTGGGGGCTGGTGATATGTCAGTGGCCCTAAGGCATGTGGCTCATTTGATAAACAAATGAGCACCCGTGTGCCCCGAGAGACTCCTGCACAAGTAGAGAAGCAGCCTGGAGTGACTCAAAGAAGGCAAAGTAGTAGGCAGATTTGGGTTGAAGTCTCGATCCCTGTGTCAGGAAGATCCCCTGGAGAAGGAAATGGCAACCCACTCCAATATTCTTGCCTAGGAAATTCTGTGGATGGAAGAGCTTGGCAGGCTACAGTTCATGGGGTCGCAAAGAGTTGGACACAACTGAGCAGCTAACACTTTCTGGGGCTGTCCCTTGCCTTTTGTTTCAGGTATATCCCTTACCTTCTGAGTCTACCCGCTTTGGGGGATGATTGTAAGGATTAAGGGATGAGATTCATGTATGTTGACTGTTAGGAGGTGCCGTCTTTAAATGGTGATGATAGCTTTCTAATACTTGTGGTGGTGACTGAGTTACCAGGCATATGCAGATAAGTTGAATATGAGTAAGATTTGTAAATGCCCTAGGACACTTTACAGGTAAAGTGTTAAAGAACTTGGAAGACAAGAGTTCCTATCACCCTGAGTGTAGGAGGGGAATGCACAATGTTCATATGCTAAATACTGGATTAATCAAAGCTGCTGTAAGATAGGGTGTGTATGCTAAACTGTTTCAGCCGTGTCTGACTCTCCGCAGTCCTATGGACCATAGCCAGCCAAGCTCCTCTGTTCATGGGATTCTCCAGGCAAGAATACTGGAGTTGGTTGCCATTTCCTCCTCCAGGCAGTCTTCCCGACCAGGGCTTGAACTCACTCTCTTGCATCTCCTGCGTTGGCAGGCGGGTTCTTTACCACTAGTGCCACCTGGGAAACCCACTGTAAGATAGGCTGCCACTTTAACAATTCCTTTATGAACCTCCAGTGCATTTAAATGATAGGGTAGGACCTCGTCCAGTTTTTTTTGTCCAAGTGGCAAGTGACTGCGATGTACTCACAAATGATGATGTATTGAAGCCATCCTCAAAAGATGGAGTTTTTACTAAAAATTCCCATCCTGGGGGCACATGTATACCCAAGCACACCTGCTGATATGTAATTTAAATGCACTTCCTCATAGAAACATATTTGCTCTATTTGGAGCATATAGGCTGTGTGAGCTGTCTTGGGAACCTCTCACTTCTAGGATGGTTTCTATGGAAAATGTGAATTCTGAGTTCTAGACTTAGAACTTAGAACACAGCTTGTTTGAATATTGATAAAGAGAAGCCTCACTTGATGCTCCAGGAGGATGTGAGACCATGTCATGAGTGAAGTGGTACAATGAGGTTCTTCTTGAATGGACCCAAGAGGTAGTAGCTTCCCTGTGCTGCATTGTAACACACGCCAGGTCAGTTGTAGGAAGACTTCAGTACCTACGAGGCTAGGGAGCTACTCTGCTTTGATTTTAAACATTACATTTTGAGGCCTTGGTTTAAGAAAATTGCCTTAAAAGTCAAATAAAAAAAGGAAAGGGCAGCATCAGTAGCAGGAACAGTAACCCACCCATGGTGGGGTGGTGGCGATTTCCTGGTTTTCTGCAAATGATGACTGTAGAGCTTATGAATGTTGCTTGTTAAATTCTAGATCGATGTGGAGAAAAACCTAATAAGGGATTTAATTACTGTCTCATAGCTGTTGTTTCCTGGAATCTGTGTCCCTTTGGGCTGTTGTAATAGAACACCATAGATTAAGTGGCTTTTAAACAACAGAAATCCATTTCACCTTGTTGTAGAGGCTGTGAGTCCATAATCAAGGCAGGGGTGCACACAGCATCTGGTCAGGGATGCTTCTTGGTTCATGGATGGCCATCTTCTCTCTGTGTCCTCTGATGGTGGAAGGGGAGAACTCTGGGCTCTTTAGCCTCTTATAAGGGCACTAATCCTGTGCATGGGGCTCCACCCTCATTAACTTAACGACTTCCTAGAGGCCCTACCTTCAAACACCATCACAATGGAATTAGGTTTCAACATATGAATTTAGGGGAGACACGAACGTTCGGTCTATATCACCCTGTCAGCAGCAACGGCTTTGTTCTCTCCTGTAGCCCTGAAGTCTGTCTTCCATGAACACCCTTTGTTAGGTTCCTTCAGAGGAGAAACTTGGGTTTTCTTTTTGTATTTCTAATACTTGAATAAGGTTTCTATAACTTGAGCTTTTGATAAACTCTAAAAAAAATAGTATTTAAAAAGGAAACTGGTAAGTCTTCTGAAAGATTACTTTTGCTAGATGTAATGGACAGGAATAATAAAGATTAGCCAGGAATAATGGACATCAGAATTTTTCTCCAAAATATTACCAAGAAAGGGAGCAATAGAAATCAATCAACAATCTGTCAGGCACTAGCATATGCCTCTACTGAATTGAGAATTTTGAAAGAACCAAAGATGTATAATATACAGCCCTTCTTCAAAAGAAGTTTATAATGTAGATAAGATAGATATGCAAAACAGTGACTGGAAAAGACAGTATGAAATGAATTACTTTGCTACAAATCATTTTTGGAAGATGGGGGATATAAATTATACATACACGAATGCATGCATTTTAAATGCCTTATGCTCAAATGCATAATCCAGGCAACTGGAGAAATTTAGTAATTTCTGAAATACAGGCTTGAGCTGGTCCTTGAAGTGGGGGTAAGCTAAAGGGTTATGCAAGAAGGTATGTAAAAATGTAGATTGAAAAATTGCATCGTCCTATTTTATTCCTAATGAGCTAACCTGGAGTTCCACAGAAAGGAACAAAATTTTTGTTTTAATGATTTTAAAGTCCCTTGAAAAATACTTCATCTCGAGTTTTCACTGGTGCGGCCACCTGTGTTTAAGCTGTCTGTGGGGGTGACACGTGGACTCCACATCACTTTTTTTCTGATGCGTGTGGCCGCTGCTCCCAATGTATCTGCCGAGTGAAGTTTGCTCAGACTCAGATCTGATCTCACCTTTATCTGGCTCAGAAGCTTTCAGTCGCTTCCGACAGTTCGAAGTCCTCTGCTCTTGCAGTGGGTGTGCAGCGTGCTCCTCGGTCCAGCCTTTTTCCTCTGCCTTCCTCTGTACCCCCGATCCACAGCCAGCCTTACAGCAGGGTCTCCTCACCCACACCGCCTGCTGCGTGTCCTGCGTGTGGGTCTCTTCCTGATACTCCCTGCCTCTGCGTGCTCAAATCTTGCACGGCCTTCACATCTTTGCTCAGATGTCACAACTGCCATAAGGCCTTCTTATGTTTGCAGGAACACAATCCCTGCCCCTCTGAGTCTGGCGATACCCAGCCCACCTGCTCTCGTGGCCTCTGGCATGTTCTCCTCTGTGTTGCTGGTTTTTGAGGACATTTTTCTTCTCTTCCGTTTTGGTTTTCCTGCACCTCGCATCAGCTGTGCTTTCCACACAGGAGGCCTTACCTCCAGAGAAAAGGCATCTCCAGCCCTCACCCTACGTAGTGAACACCTGGCTTCTTTGTCGCTACTCTTGCATGTTCATTTGGAGGGTTTTGCTGACGTGTGTAAAGATGGTGGACACACGCAGACAAGCATATGATTCTTCTAACATTCCGCTTGATAATGCAGTGTCTAAGATGCTTTGTATCCAAGGGAGTTTCCCGGGGAAGCTGTGGGGTGTGACGGGGCAGACGTCAGAACCCTATCTAGCTGTAGCTTAAGGACACACTCTCGGGATGCAGGGGGAAAGCTAACTGCTACGATGTGTCCCTGGCCACAGGACTACGTGGTGTTGGGTAATGTCGCAGCCTGGTCATTGCATTGTTTGTAGCTGTTGCACACACAGACATGCCAGCTGTGCTGTTACTGTGGATCTCTGGCATGATCTGCTGTAGAGGGCCACCACTCCAGTTAGTCTGGTTTGGGCTTACTGGTAGAGTGATCTCTTGTTTGGTTATCTGTTTTTCTGCATACAAACCACCCCAATATTTAGTGGCATAAAAACAGTAGTTCTTTTTCATCTCGCATGGCTGTGAGTTGACTAGTCACATATGTGCCCTTGGTCGACTCATCTGCTCTCATAGCTTCACCTTCAACCTGTAAACATAAGACCTCTAGGCTCATTTCTTAAGCCTTAGCTCCCTTCCTGAGCTCTAAACATAAATATCCAACTGACTGCTGGCATAGTCGGCGAGATTCCCCCAACCTTGGCGTTTCTACAAGGGAGCTCTTTATCTTTGCCCTGAATGTGAAAATTGTATCATTTCTCTTTAAGTCTCCAATGCCTGCATAGTATGTGGCACAACCAGTAGATTCTGAGTAATCTTTAATGAGTTAATATGTGAACAAACACTTATGTAGACCCACCAGTAGGAGAGGAGATAAATAATGGTCCCACTTGTGGTGGAATACCGAAATGAGTGAACCAGATATACTTGTATCAAAAAGGATAAATACCAACTATGAATAGGAAAAGTAAAATTATGTAGTATATAGTATATGCTCAAGCCCCGGGAGATGGTGAAGGGACAGGGAAGCCTGGAGCACTGCAGTCCATGGAGTCGCAAAGAGTCAGACATGACTGAGCGATTGAACAATATATCTGCTACCATTTATCTAAAGTATACAGCCCCAAATATTGTGCATTTCTGGATTTATATTTTTGTGTTCCTGGCTACTGACATGGATGTGAGGGAACTCTCCACTGTCAATATTGGCTATCCTTTGGGGGTTAGAGGGTGGGCAATTACAGGGGGATGGAACACTCAATGGTAATATTAAATTTATTTTTTAAAAAATCCAAGGTGAGTAGGAATAGGCTATAAAATGTTAACTGTGTTTTGAAGATACAGATGTCTGCTCTAACTCCTCTATACTTATAAAAAACTGCAATATATTAATTTTTTTTTTTAAAGGAAAGACAATGATGTACCAGGGGTCAGCAGGAATAAATGTAGTGAGCCTCACTGAGAAGTTAAGTAGGGACTTGATCAGGGTCACACTTCTGTGCCAGGCATTAGAAAGAACCCAGATGATGTGGCCCCGCCCAGCTGATCTTTCTGCTCCGCCATGTCATCAGATTATACTCCAACCTAGAATGTCTGGTAAGCGTAATCCATCGTTTTCCAGTCACGTGGATGTTGACTGCCCATTGCTTGTGTCAGTCAAGCCCTGGCTGGGCGTGGGATAGCCAGGGAATATTTAGGGCCTGGCTTCTTATACCACTGTTCTGACATCTCTTTAAGGAGGCTCTCAGTTGCCATCCCTGTAGTACCAGTGGGTCTCACAGATGGTTTAATAGATGCTCACAACAAAGGCACTGTGTGTGATCCCAGAGCGCTGAGGAGAGGTGCTGGTCCACTTGGCCTGGTGCCTCGGAGGCCCGGGAACTGCATCTGAATTGTCCATGCATCTGTCTTGGCACCTGCCACCTTGGTGCTTAAATATTTATTTGAATTAATGGACCCAGGAATGTTTTATTAATGTGGCATTGTTCATCAGGATGGGGCTGAAATCTTCTCCCTGTTTGCTGAGGGTAAAATGTGATGCCATAGGCTTAGACAAGTCATAACAGAGCCTGGAAAGAAACCTTCCACCTGGAAGGAGTTTCCTGGGAGCAGCGGTGGAGGTTCCTTTGCAGTTCTGATATGAGACCCACGTGCTGGTGGAAACGCCTGGCCATTTGCATCAGCTTCCCTGGGGCTGGTGGCCACAGCCCCTTTCCTTGCCCCGCTAGGCAGGCAGCTTGATTCACGGCACCCTGCTTCCCCACCCCGAGTGTGAAGTGAGGTGCTTCGCTGTCAGCTCAAAGCCAGCATCCCAAAGACAGCTGACGAGTATGGAGGACCACATTGCTATAGGAAGGTAGCCTGAGCCTTTCTGGAGACATTGCTGTTTATGGGGGGTGGAAATGGATATGGTCATTACGTTCTCCCTTCCCCGCTTCTCATGTCAACTGTGTTAACTGTTACTGTGATCAGAACTGAAACAGAAAGTACAGCCTCTCAGAAACTAGCTCAGGACACGGCAGATTCCTCCTCCATTGTGAGTTGTTGCTCTTCTCTATGGGCAATGGAGAAGGCAATGGCACCCCTCTCCAGTACTGTTGCCTGGAAAATCCCATGGATGGCGGAGCCTGGTAGGCTGTAGTCCATGGGGTCGCTAAGAGTCAGACACGACTGAGCGACTTCACTTTCACTTTCCACTTTCATGTACGGGAGAAGGAGATGGCAACCCACTCCAGTGTTCTTGCCTGGAGAATCCCATGGACGGAGAAGCCTGGTAGGCTGAAGTCCATGGGGTCGCATAGAGTCAGACACAACTGAAGCGACTTAGCAGTAGCAGCAGTGGGCAATAGCTCTGTCATCAACAGCCTGCTTGTGTTAAATGATCTTAGTGCACTCTTACAGCTGATTCCATCACCATACAACTAAAAGTTTTAGCTAATGTGATCTCGGTTTCATATTGCGTATGATTTCCAGAAGGCAATAACAAGTGAATGGCTGATGTCCTTGGGAAGAAATAACTAGGTAACATATTCATTTTTTAGCCTGGGAGTGGAGATGGAGCTCGTTATTAGCTAGTCATTCCTCTAGGTGTTAGAGATTTAGATCAGAGTTTGTAAAGTTCTAATGAATATGTGATGTGTGACAGCTTTTCCTGTTATGCTTTTGGCTTCCTGATTAAACTAACAAGTTCGTATGTTGGAAAAACTACCACTGCCCACTCATAATGAATTACCCGGGCAGAATAAGTAGGAAGGGCTGGGAGAACTGATGTTATCCATCACACAGAGAGGGTAATGTGGGCATGTCACAGTTCTGAATGGGAAAGTGGGTGATGATGGACTGAAGCCCCACCTCAGAGTTAGGAGACCTGGGCTCCTGACTCGGCAGTTTCAGAGGAAAAGTGGACCGGGTTACTTAAACTTTCTCAGCCCTCCTCTGCCCCCTTGTTTTGCCAGAGATGGAATAATATGTACTGTATTTCTCAGAGGTGTTGTGAGGTTCACACTAAAGGCTTAACGTCCTCCCAACTATAATCCAGTTCTGTTGTCATTGCCATCCCAGCAAGCATCAGGGTTCTCTGGCAGTGTGCTTGACCCTTGAACAACACAGGTTTGAACTTCATGGGTCCACTTATGCATGGATGTTTTTCTGTAGTAAATACTATTGTACTGCTAAGTCGCTTCAGTCATGTCTGACCCTGTGCAACCCCATAGACGGCAGCCCACCAGCTCCCTAGCCCCTGGGATTCTCCAGGCAAGAACACTGGAGTGGGTTGCCATTTCCTTCTCCAATGCATGAAAGTGAAAAGTGAAAGTGAAGTCGCTCAGTCGTGTCCGACTCTTAGCGACATCATGGACTGCAGCCTACCAGGCTCCTCTGTCCATGGAATTTTCCAGGCAAGAGTACTGGAGTGGGTTGCCATTGCCTTCTCCAACTATCGTACTACATGATCACAACTGGTTGAATTCAATGATGTCTATATAGGGAGTGGACTATAAATTATACATGGACTTCTGGCTGTGCAGAGGGCTAGCACCTCTACCCTCTGTGTTGATCAAGGGTCAGCTGTATGGATTCGGTTACATGTTCCCAAAAGGTAAAAGCAGGAAGAGGAGGGGAGTCTCCAGCAAGGCAAAGAGCTGCTGTGTGAGTGGTGTGAGTTCCCCACCTTTGACGGTCTGTAAGCTTAAGGTCCTCTTCCTCTCAGATGGAGTAGTTCCCTATGAACACATTTTTCTATATATCAATCATCTGTGAGGCATAGGAAACATAGTGGGTCTGGAGAGAACAATAAAGATGGTGAAAGCAAAGTTTTGTTTTGTTTTAAGAGAAATCTGAGAGAGGAAAAATACTCCACTCTGTCAGAATTGACACTTGATTTGCCCGGGATAATGGATTCAAAGCAACATGGATCTCTGTTTTCCCCGCTTGTATAACAGATGTGCTACTAAATGCTGGCTAACAGGTAGCGGGCGTTGTTCTCAAAACTCCACATGTTACTCTTGGAGTTCTCCCACCTACCCACTGGAGGGACCCGCTCATAAACTGATGCCCAGGAAGGTTATGTGACTGGCCTCAGTCACACGGCTACTCCTTTGCAGGTAGGCTGGCTCCGAGTCTGTTTCACGGTGACACTCCTGTGGTCTCTGTTCAAGGAAATGACAGTCATACTCTGCAATTTGCTTTTAATTATCAGTCTCCCTCGAGGTGGACTGGAGTGGTGTGCCTGAGGATGAATGAGTTTGGAATCCTTGACTTTGGGGATCTGTTTGGGGACTCCCACGAGGGGGTTTACCTCCCTTCACTCCCAGTGGAATGTGGCCTTGGGGACCAGACGTGTAACTGAGGGCACATCTCTGCAGAACGGCTGGCCAGATGTAGGAAAACCCTCTGAGGCCCGGACATTGACTTGACATAGAAGGGATGGAGGCTCAAATATGTTGTGTGATATTGGCATAGTTCACCTATCTGTTCAGTCTTTGCTTTAAGCATAGTAAAGAGGAAGGCCTTTTTAAAAAATGTATTTAAAAATATATTGACTATGTTGGGTCTTAGTTGCTGTGTGTGGACTCTCTAGTTGTGGGGTGCAGGCTTAGTTGCTCTGAGGTATGTGGGATCTCAGCTCCCTGGCCAGGGACTGAAGCAATGTTCCTTGCATTGCAGGGAGGATCCTTAACCACTGAGCCACCAGGGAAGCCCCAAGAGGAAGGCCTTTGATCAGAACTGGTCTGCCTTTTCAAGAGTGCATTTTAAATGTAGGCTGCCCCTGATGATATCAACAGATAAAAACATTTCTGAGATGGATTGTGTGGAGTTTTGGGATGCCGTTTCCCACTGGGAGTACTTTTGCAGGTGACAGTTCCTCGTTCGGTCTATTTGGTCGTAGTACTCTGGAGCGGTGATAGTCCCGGTGTGAGACTGCGTGAGGCCTGAGGCTGGGGTCTGCTGACCGTGCGGTATCGGGTGTGGTTCCTGGTTTGGGGGTGACTGATGTCTGGCGTTTTGCCTGCCTCATGTTGTGTTTGACCTTTTCAGACTTTCTCCAGCCCTGGGTGTGCTTATGGGCCCTGAACCCCATCACACTCGAGGTTGCCTTGACTGTGCTGAAGAGACGTTTCCTCTTGGCAGCTGTTCTCGGCTATTTTTCCCCAAATGGCAGTGAACTGACACAAGGGTGTGAATCACCAACATGCCACGCTTCTCTTAGAAGTGTGTTTGTGTTTTCAGAAAATATTATTGAACCAAGTGAATTGCTCCCTGGTAAAATTGGACATGGCTTAGTGACTGAATAATAAAAACAGTGTAGCATCACCGACTCAATGGACGTGAATTTGAGCGAATTCTGGGAAATAGTGGAGGATGGAGATGCCTGGCGTGCTACGCTCCATGGGATTGCAAAGAGTTGGATACGACTTAACAAATGAACAGCAACAAAATCCCAATGAACTTGAATGATTTGGTGATTTCAATTCTATAACCAAGACTTTGGGAAGTTTGAAATAGGAGTGAACAGGTCACTAGATGCTTAAACCCTGCTCCCTTCCTCAGTTGCTTCTTTGTATAAATTGTGAATTTCTAGCTTCTGAATTTTATTTTCTAACAAAGCTTACACAACAGACGGGAAGATAAAGAAGGTTGCCAAGTGTGAATTGTAATATGAAGTGTTACTTGCACTGAAAAAAAAATGCCCAGAAATAAGATTTTTTTTCCGCATATGGGTCTTTATACCCCAGGACACCTGATTTGTGTATGTGATGGAGAACAAAGCAGAAGCAAAGCCCTAAGCCAGTCCCAAAGCACAGTGATCCGCTTTTGGGAGAGAGCTCCTGTATGTTACTACCGTGCGGGGCTTGTACACCTCCACAATGCAGCTGTTCTCCCCTGGTTTTTTTTCCCGTTTCCCACCACCTGGACAGTAACTGGAGGATGATTCATCTGTGTGTAGAGTGTATGAGTTAGTTGGCAGCACCCTGAGCCATCAGTTAGCTTTTGTTGGCTGTTGGCAAGTTATTTAAAAATACCAAGCGTTTGTTTTCCCAGGAGGTGAGGATCATCCCACTGGGGAGAATGGGCTGGAGGGTCATCTTTACCCAGCACTGCCAGCCAGTTCCCCGGGAGCTCAGGTTAGGAGAGAGTACCCTGAGGGCAGCTGGCTCGGTGGAGGGGACTGCCGGAGAGGGTGCCGTCCATACTGGCTTTGTCGGCCTGTTGAAAAGGGGCGGGGGGGGGCGGTGGAGGGGGTGCTGGCACCGCCCCTTAGAGCACAGAGTGGCGCTGTCTCGGAAGGCGGGCTTGAGTCCCAGGCCACGCAGAACTTTCTTGTAAGTTTCACTCACCGCGGGTTGTCGCATGAGAATATTTTTCTTAGCTCCCATCTCCTGATCAATTTTTGGTCATTGATGATCAAAAGTGAAAGTGAAAGTGTCAGTCGTGTCCGACTCTTTGAGACCCCATTGACTAGAGCCCACCAGGCTCCTCTGTCCATGGGATTCTCCAGGCCAGAATACTGGAGTGGGTTGCCATTTCCTTCTCCAGGGGATCTTTCTGACCCAGGGATTGAACGTGGGTATCCTGCATTGCAGTCAGATTCCTTACTGTCTGAGCCACAGGGAAGTCGATTGATGATCAAATTCAGTGTCTTAAAGAAACACCAACTTGAAATGTAGGCCGTTGGACAGAGTAGGATGGACAGATAAGAGACTCGTGACCAAAGACATCTCGGACACCCTCCTCCTTTCTGTGGGGGACCTCATCACACTGACTGGGAGGGCTGTGCCCCCACGCCTGCTGTGATGTGTTCTTATCGTACAAATTGGGTTCGTTCCAGCATTTTTCACAGTGGTTTGCACCTAGTGTATTCATAGTGTGTTAGTTGCTCCGTTGTGTCCGACTCTTTGTGACCCCACGGACAGCCTGGTCTGTCAGGCCCCTCTGTCCGTGGGATTCTCCAGGCAAGAATACCAGAGCGGGTTGCCATTCTCTTCTCCAGGGGATCTTCCTGACCCAGGGATCGAACCTAGGTCTTCCACATTGCAGGCGGGTTCTTTACCATCTGAGGATAAATGGTTTTATTTAGCGCAATTCCAGTGAAGATCTTGGTGAAGTAGCATTTTTTTCAGTGTGTCCTTTGTCCCATGGTCTGATTCTAACACTGATCCTGACACCCGGTACTTCAGGAGACGCGCTGGATGGCCACTGAAGCCGGATGGCCTGTGGGTGGCGAGACTCTTGGGGGCAGCTTGTGGGGCAGGTCGTCATTAGCTTCCCTGTCTGTTTTTATGAAAATGTCCGCTTTGGAGCAATGTGTACAGGAAGAGCTTTGAAAGGACAGGTGGAGACGTGGGCGTGGCAGTCAGGAGAGGCTCTCTGGCAGCTGCTCAGATGGAGGTGGGTGCTGTGATGGTCTCCCTGAGAGGCGAGGGTGTCGGGTCCTCTCCACGCCCTCACAGCTTTCCTCCTTGAGCCTCGATGCAGAGCCTGGGAGGGAGGGCTGTGTCTTGGCCCGTTGGGGTTGCTGGGATGGATACTATAGACCGGGTGGCTTAAACAGGACGCGCTAGATGTCAGTTCTGGAGGCTGGAAGTCCCAGATCACGGCGCCAGCAGTTCCAGTGTCTAGGGAGGGACTGCTTCCATGCTGAGGAGCGGTCTTCCTGCTGCGGCCTCACAGGGTGGAAGGGCCAGGGAGCGCTCTTCAGGGGCCTCTTTGATATGAGTGCTGGTCCCACTCATGAGGGCTGCACAGTCGTCTCCCAAAGGCCCCACCTCCAGATACCACCACATTGGTGTTAGGACTTACCATGACTTTGGCGAGGGGCACAAGCATTCAGTCTGTAATAGGCAGTTAACTGTGGGTAGTTAACCTGGTTGACCTTGTCACTAAAAGCAAACCTCTGTGGTGTCAGGCTGCTCCCAAGGGCTTGCTGAGATGCTGCATGGTATCGGCTGCCCTAGCGTGGGCTCACACGGGCAGAGTCGAGGACAGGCGTGCCTTCAGAGACTCCCCAGCAGGACCATTGCCCAGGAGTGAAGTAGCAAATGCTTTGCTCCAGATGTAGTCTGATCCCGATAGATGCATTCTACAGATGAAGAACACAGGTCTGATACACTGACATCTGATCTCAGTGTATCTGATCTCTGAGGTTCACGTCTGTCTCATGCCTTCTCTTGATGCCAGCTCCCTGAAGGCCTGGCATCCCCGTGGACCTGGGGGAGTGGTGAATGTCTGTACAGAAAAGGTGGCAGCCATTCTTGGGGGCATCTATCCATGCCCTCCAGGGCCAGTGAGACCGGCAGGCATTTAAAAGTGAAGGAGATTTCTCTATCCTCAGGCTGCAGAGAGGGCAGATGTGAGGAGGGCTCTGACCCAGCAGCGCTTCTAGCTTTTAGGTGGGGGAGGAAGACAGTGATTGGTCTTTAGGGGATGCATAGGTGGGTTCTGCTCCCTCTAGCTTCTCGTGCCTGGGCGAGCGTGGCAGCATTCTGTGGAAGAAAGGAGGCCATGGGCTAAGCCTCTTTTTCCTGGGATGTGAATTCTGATGAAAGATTTTGGGGAAAACTGAAATGATACAGAAATGAATGTGGACCGGTGGACAAAGCTGGACACGTGGATGCCCTTAGAAGCGGAGTGCGCTGGGTTGGGTCCCTGGTTGCCTTGCATTTTCATTTCTTTACTGCAGAAGGCTATTAACGTCTGAGTACCTGGATCCCTGAACTAGCTCACTGTAATCTTGACCCATATTTATCAATTCTGACTGGAAAGGAGAAGGCAGCAGTTAGCCAGTACACCATTGCTAGGATTTAATATCCCCCTTTTTTTTCTGATTTCCTTCTTATTCCTCTTTCCTCTTTGCCCCTCCTTCTGCTCCTTTCCCTCCTTCCTTTTGCCTCCATCCTACTGAGGCAAGTCATACCTCTTGATTCCTGGTCATACCTCTTGATTTCCGGTTATACCGCTCTGGTTTCCGGTGCCCCTCACCCTCAGGGTGTTGGGAGGGAACACGGTGTATCCATTGCTGCCTCCTTGAATGCCTAACCTCGTGATCAGGTTCATTTTCCTTTCGGTTCCCACAGCCAGAGCCGGGTCTTGACTTCATCCTGAGCGCTTTCCCTTAGCAGTGAGTGGGCTCAGGCTCTGGGTGAGGGCTCTCTTTGGCACATCTTCTGCAATTAGAGAAAACATCCTGCCCACCCTTCCTTCTGGTTGCCCTCACAGCTGTGGCTTTATCTGATACGATTTTTTTTTTAAAAAATCATGAGCTCATCTAGGCGGCATCAGTGGGGAGGGTTAACAGAGGTTATCCTTGAGGTGTCCTTGGATGCAGAGTGCAATTTGAAGTCAGACTTGCTGAACCAAAATCCAGCCCTTCTGATGGTCCCACAGCGTGGCCTGCCCCAGCCTGATGTTCATTTATGGGTAGAGCCTCAAGTTTCCACTGGTCTTTATCTTTAAAAATGAGGTGATGTGGGCAGGAAGGAAAGCTGGAAGCCAGAAGTCACTGGCCCAGGTTTCAGGCTCCTTACTCATATTATGGACAAAAGCTCGTCTCCTCAGTCTGAATTGCGTGTCACAGATTGTTTAGAGGGGCCTGGGGCTTCCTGTCAGAGTCGGACATGACTGAAGCGACTTAGCAGCAGCAGCAGCAGGGGCTTCCTGTTGTGTGTTCTCCCCTCCCTCTTTGTCACCTGCTTTCTTGAATCCAAGACCTAGAGCTCTTGGTCTGTCTTAGGTAGAAAGGGAGGGTCCTTGGACATCCTGGGATCCAAGCCTTTGCTGCCTGGCCTTGGACAGAGAGACACACCTTCAGTGGGCTGCAGCCCCCAGCATTTATAGAAATGAGATGTCTAGTGCTTCGTTGGAGGAGTTAATGAGGATTAAATCACAGTGGCTAAAACATTACCTGGGGAGATGGCTGACTTGGCGTTCTGACAGAACAGTTGGTCCCTTTCTTTCTGCAGCTGTGGAAAAGGGAGGTGCTAAGTGGATCCACGCTGTAGAAACAATGATACTGCTCCTCTGGGTCAGCTGTCCTCACCTTGCTCTTCACTCTGCAGGAGATGCTTAACACTTGGATTCCTCCGTGTCTTGGCCTGCACTTGAGAGGTCTCCCTGCTTCTCTAGCCTGTATGTTTCCTATCTCCCCAGATCCATGGAGTCCAGAGAACTCCTTCCTCTCTGAACATTAGCACTGGGGCAAGGTCAACAAGAACGCTCCTGTGTCCTTCAGAGACAAAGCCATGCAATGCACATGGTTTGTAGCTCAGTTTGGGTTCCTCTGCAAACACTCGAGTACCTGTCCTGTATCAGGCACTATTGGCGCTAGAGATGTGAGCTGCAGGAGGTTAGAGACCTGTCTGTTTTGTTCACTGTTACATTTATGAGCCTGCCACAGGCAACAGAGGAATGATAAGTATTTCAGATAAATACTGTGAGGAAAATACAATAGAGGGGGTATGGTAGAAAGTGATAAACAGGGCCTATTTTTAAATTAATTGTTCAGGAAAGGCTCTGTAGAAAGATGATACTTAAGCTGAAAGTTATATGATGAGGCAGAGCCGTGTGGGGGAAGGACTGCAGGGTGGCAAAGTCACAGGCCCCAGGGAAAGAACAGGAGGCTGGATCAGTGTGCTGGGGTGGGAAGGGGCGGGCTGTGGAGAAGATAGGCAGTGTTCAACAGCTTCAATAAGAAATTCAGATTCTATTCTTAATGTGCTGGAAGATTTTAAGCCAAGGAGTGGCATCTCATAAACTTTTTCAAAGAAGCACTCTGCCTGCTGTTTCGTGAGGGGTTGGTGAAGGTTGAGGGTTGAAGCAGAGACCAGGTGAAAGGGGGCAGACCTGGTCCAGGGGAGGGAGGGGAGAGGCGGAGGGAGAGAGATGGGAAGCGTCAAATCAGGGCATCTTTTGGAGGCAGAGCTGATGGGCTTGCTGATGGGTTGAGTGTGGATGTGCTTTAGGCTTAGCAAGCAAGTGGACTGAGGTGTCATTTTCTGAGACAGGAAACACTAGGAAAGAAACAGGTTGCGGGGGGTCGGGGGGGTAGGCTAGGATTCTGGAGTTCAGTTTGGTCTTTTTAACGTTTAATATACATGTTATATACCAAAACAAAGACGTTAAGTTGGGCATGTGACTCCAGATCTCCGTGGACTGTTACTTACGTGAGAGTTGCAGTTGCAGGGTCACTTCAGAGGGTCTGTGTTTGCGTGTGCATGCATGTGTGCGTGTGCGTGTGCGCACACGCATGCGTGTGTGTTGGGGGGAGGGAGCCGTTTACAGGTGGGTGGAGGAGAGGAGCAGTGAAATCCACAGTGAAGAGGCCGGGAAAGAGGAGGACCAGGAGTGTGGTCAGCAAAGCTCTGTTGTTTTGGAAACCTGCCTTCGAACAGCGTGTTCACGTAGCGGGAGACTTTTCATTCTGAACACACCTTGGTTTGCTTTGGTTGCTTGGCTTCCAGAGGTTCTTGGCTTTTATCTTGCTGGTTCCATCTGGGTGCGGAGTATTGTTAAGTGATTAAATTGATATAAATTATTCACCGGTCTGTCTTTTAATGTTTTTCTTCTGCCATCTGGAAACCCTCTGCATGGTGGGTGCTGGGCTTTGGTGCTGGGTGCTAAGAATAGCAATGATGATAATTAGCATTTGTATAACGCTTGGTAGCTGTAAATCTACTCTGATAGTCACCACCCAACTACTCACACTTCCTCTGGCTGCTTCTGGCTGAAGGATCAGGTGAGAACCCCTTGGCTAGGAATTAAGTATCTGCTGGACTCTGGCCTGCCCTTTGAACTTCCCTCCCACCATTCCTGCCCACAAGTCCCTAGCTTCAGCCTAGCTGATGGCCTTGTCTGGACTATCAGCCCTGTCCCCATGCCTGCTTCTGGTCGTGTGGGTCAAGTTCTCTTCAGGGACTCCTCCTGGAACTTCCAACCAGACAGAGCTACCATTCCAACGTCTCCCAGATGGGTCCCACTTACTCCTTTAATCCTGTGCTGATTTCTAGGAACTCTGTTTCCTGCCACTTAACCTTTAATTGATGACGAATATTGCCTTTTTTATGCTTTGTCTGCTTCACTGTACTGTTAGCTCTCCAAGGGCAAAAACGTGCCTTAGAAGATTTCCTTCCTACCACATACCTGGCAGTGTCATCTTCTGCTCATGGGAGGGGTTTAATATCTGGATTTATTCTCCTTTGATGCCCTTGTGAGGTCACACAGGCAGTTACTTAGTTCAATTTAGTTGCTCATTCGTGTCCGACTCTTTGAGACCCCATGGACTGCAGCATGCCAGGCTCCCCTGTCTATCACCAACTCCCGGAGCTTACTCAAACTCATGTCCCTTGAGTCGGTGATGCCATCCAACCATCTCATCCTCTGTCATCCCCTTCTCCTCCCGCCTTCAATCTTTCCCAGCATCAGGGTCTTTTCCAGTGAGTCGGTTCTTTGCATCAGGTGGCCAAAGTATTGGAGCTTCAGCTTCAGCATCAGTCCTTCCAATGAATATTCAGGACTGATTTCCTTTAGGATTGACTGGTTTGATCTCCTTGCAGTCCAAGGGACTCTCAAGAGTTTCCTCCACCACCACAGTTCAAAAGTTAGGGTTAGGGTTAGGCTCAGCTTTCTTTGCAGTCCAACTCTCACATCCGTACATGACTACTGGAAAAACCATAGCTTTGACTAGATGGACCTTTGTCAGCAAAGTAATGTCTCTGCTTTTTAATGTGCTATCTAGGTTGGTCATAGCTTTTCTTCCAAGGAGCAAACGTCTTTTAATTTCATGGCTGCAGTCACCGTTACAAACGAGAAAACTGAGGCGAAAGTGGGCCTTCCTGGAGATGGGGAGCACTCGGCTTGTCCAGGGTCACACAGCAGTTAGTGACAGGACCGGGACCTGTCTTCCGACCACCAGTTCCCATTTCCAGCCTCCTCTCAGTCCACACTCTCTGAACAGCAGGTCGTTCACTCTTCACGGTCGTCACCTACGTCCGCTGTGTGGCGCTCCCACTGATTTACGATGCTCCACAGACTTTGGGCTGAATCCCCGAAGCTTGGAAGAGCCTTGCTGGACTGTGGCTGTTTTCCTCTTTTCTCCCAGGACATGGGCAAATGCCAGGCACTAGCTACCCTTCTTTCCTTTATTAATGGTTTCTGGTTGTAGGAGCTACAGCCTGTGTGGGCACCGTATTTTGCCTGGGGTGGCCGCAGCACACCCTTTCTTCATTGCATCTGCTCCTGCAGAACTGAGCAGGTGTTTTCCGGAGCCTACAGAGAGGTTTTGAAGGGAGTCTCCATAGAATTAACAGGGTAGGGTGGTTCCACGGGGACCTGGATGACTTCTAGTTACTTCTCTTTCCCTTTAGACCTAGCCTGGTAGGGATTGCTGGTTCCTTGTGGTGGAGGATGGATCGGTAGCCTGTGTGATGCAGTGTGTTCCAGACATCAGCTGTTGATCTGTCCTTTGTTAACAGACAGGGCTCGGGAGTCTGGGACTTCATGGAATGTCCCTTGGACGCTCCCCTGCAGTGGGGAGACCTGTGCTAAGAATCCTGCTCCTGGCGTTCTTCCCTTTATCTTTAGAGAAACACAGAGGGGTGCATTTCTTTGACACACTCATTGCATCAGAGCTTTCTAACCTGCAGGGCTGAGAAATTCCCACAGAAGCAGGAGTTCTGGCAGATAAGACCTAAGAAGTTGCAGGAGCTGCGCTGTGCTAACGCTGCCAAGAGACATACAGTGTCATTAGATCTCCGCGCTGGGATTCGAGACAGAGTCGTTCCTGCCCAGATGTGCTCAGGCTGGCCACGGCCCTGAGCTGAAGAGTCTTTGAGATAGGACTATATTTAGCGTTTCTGGTCGGGGAGAGGCTCTAGTTTCTTGCTGTGAGAAGCAGGCAGCTACAATGCTCGGGTCCGTCCGTCCATCCAGCACGCACTGAAATAGTTTCCAGGTCCTGTATCCTATGTGGCTAGCAAAGAAGATAAATGACGTTTTATTCCTACTCTGGAGGGAAAGGAAACATCTATGCAGGTGAATGTAGTACAGTTAAAGGAAGAGAGGGGACCACACTCAGGTCAAAGGAGCAAAAAAGACTCAACCAGAAGAGTTAATATTTAAGCCGGACCTTAAAGGCGAACAGCAGTGGGGAAGGTGGGGGAAAGGAGGAAGACGTCTGAGGCAGAGGAAAAAGCAGAGCAAAGGCACACAGACGTTAAAGCTCTTGGAAGTATTTGGAAACGCAAGGTTAGTGAGGCTGGAGTGCAGGAATGGTGTGGGGGAGGGTCAGGGGTGTGGGCCCAGATTGTGAACCATCTGAATATGAACTTTATCCTGTAAACAGCATGTACATTTTCAAGCAGGGGAATGGTTTCATGAGGGGTGAAGGGTGGATTTTTTAAGGATGATAACTCTAGGGACTTCCCTGCTGGTCCAGTGGTTAAGAATCTGCCTTGCAATGCAGGAGACACAGGTTCAGTCCCGGGTCAGGGAACTAAGCTCCCATATGCCACAGGGCAACTAAGCCTGTGGCGGCAGCTACTGAGCCCCACGAGCTTAAGAGCCCGCAAGTTGCAACGAAGATCTGACACAGCCAAATAAAACAGATGATTATTTATAGAATGGATGATAACTCTAGAACAAGCGTTCTCAACTTTGGCACTGTTGAGATTTCAGGCTAGATCATTGCAGACTAATTAACAGTAGATTGTAATATTTCACATGAAAGTTGGAGGTCCTGAACTAAGGCAGCAGAGCCGGAATTGAGAGGACGAGCTGAATCAAGGGAGCTGTCAGCCGTGCCTGGCCTGTCCTAGGCGCCTGAACAAACGGAGTTGAGCCTGAATTGGGATTCCTTACTTAAGCTTCGAACATTGGGAACAGCTTGGAGGGTGGAAGGAGCCCTGGCTGGGAGTCAGCCCTGTTGATGGGTCAGTTCTTGTTCAGGGGCCTGAGTTGGCCAAGTCCCTTAACATCCCTGGATATCAGTGTGCTTCAGCTGTAGAATGTGTCTAAGGCCACCCGCGTGCCTCTCTCGTGGAATTCTAAGACTTCACACTTGTGGAAGCCCTTTGAGAACAGCAGTGCACTGTCCAAATGCACAGTCGTTTCTCGATGCACGTGCTCAGGAGTGAGGGCAGTGGGCTGGAGCTCATGCAGGACACGAAGGAGGGGGAGGAGATCGCAAATGCCTCAGCCAGCTGTGGACTCATGGAGGCTGAGGCTGGACTCCATGAAGCTCTTGAAGCCCTTGAATGGGAGACGGGATGTTGGCGTTTGGCAGGGAGATGGTTGCTGGCGTTTTGGTGATTAACGTCTCAGCTGTCCGCAGTGGAACTCTGTTATAACATGATGCTGTTCTTCATCCTGCTATCAGCAGTAAAACAGACTCTCGAGCTAAGCGTCAACCAAAATCTGAAGGTTCTGTGTTAAACAGAGGCAGCTGGTGGATACAGCAGGGGAGGGAAGGGCTAGTAAGTAAGTGGTCTGTTTTAAAAATCTCGTGATTATCTTTTACCAGGAAACTTTTCATGTTCCACCTATTGGTTGTCTGTCGGTTCTTAGGACACAACCCTGGAGAGCAGTGTGCTCTTGGGCTAGGCACTGACTTTTCTGCGGGCCTTGTTTTCCTCCTTCGCTAAATAAGGAGAGAACTTTAGTTATCTAAAAACAGAGACAGAGCATTGAACTGATGGACTCCTGTAGTCTCTGTGATCAGAGGAAGGCCTTTCTGTTGAACCACAAACCATAATGTTTCCCTGGATGTATTGATCATGGTGGTGGTTTAATCACTAAGCGGTGTCCGGCTCTGAGGCCCCATGGACTGTAGCCCACCAGGCTCCTCTGTCCATGGGATATTCCAGGCAAGAATACTGGAGTGGGTTGCCATTTTCTCCTCCAGGGTATAGTTCCAACCCAGGGATTGCACACATCTCCTGCATTGGAGGTTGCTATGAAACGATTTTTACCAAAAACAACCCTCTACTAGGAAGCAGGAAGGTGATGGAATGATAAGTGCAGGCCTAGTGTTTGGTACTTTTTAAGTTCAACCTATGTATTGAAAAAAACAAGGCCTGGAGAATTTGAATGACTTGTCCAAGAAGGTTTTGCTGTTTGGTTGCTGAGGGAGGCCTGTGCCCCTGGGTACCCTGCCTCCCAGACCAACACAGTGTCCACGTCAGACACAAGTGCCTTTTGCTGGACGTTCCCAGCTCTGTGCTCTCGGTTGTCTTGGGAAGAACAAGTATGACTCTGCCTGTGTCCAGAACCAGGGTGATGGCTTTTCTCTCCTTTTGTACATTTTCACTTCATTTAAGGTGAGGACTGCTTGCATCACTTACCTTGTTTGAGGTTTGGTAGTTCCAACTGTGACATTTTCCCAGGCCCCGCTCTATGCTGGGCTGGGTCTCCAGGAAGGCCTGGAACCAGGGACATGATTAGAGCCACTGGGATGGACTAGAGATTTAGACCTGGGATACATCCCTATTTTAATCCCTAAGTGATACTGGAAAGAATACAGTGTGACTCAGGCTTTGTCCAGAACCTGGATGATTGAGCATCTTGCATATGTACCTGCTTTAAGACCTGGCATGTGTACCTGTTACGGAAGGGGTGCACACCAATTTCAACCAACCATTCATCCTCTAAAGCTTTTGCCAAATGCTTACTGGTTTTCTAGCATGTAAGACATTTGTATGCAAGTGAGAATTTTGCTGAAGGATGAGACTCACTTACGTTGCCTCAGAGTTTCTAAGTAACTCTAGAATGAAAAGGTTTCCAGTTCAAAATGTATATATAACTTTTCTAGAACACGCTTGTGGTTTACTTGGTACAGAGCCGAGCGCCGGCAGGAGTGGAGCACTTCTTTGCCACCCTCCCCTGTGGGCTATTAATAGTAGCAGGCTCTCAGCAACAGCCTTTTGAAGCAGTACCACTCGCCTGACGGTGTATTAGGGCCGCTCAGGTGAGTTGAGGTGGCAGCAGGCAGAGGCTTCCACTTGTACATCCAAAGTTAGCTCCAGCAATAGCGCCCATGTGCAGCGTGAGCAAGAAGGACCACTCCCGTGGTCATCTCGTACCCGCTCCTCAAATTGTTTTTTGTGACAGGGGGGCAGGGAAGAGCTTTGGATTGAGAAGATGACCCATATTCTTTCATTTTAAACTTGAAACGAACCATTTCCACTCATTACCACTAAGAATAGAGCATATAAAGGGGGCATTTCACGGCACATCTGTCCTTGGCTCCTTTTTTAAAAGTCTCCTATGTCTTCTCTGGTTAGTAACACACAGGACCAGGTGAGCAATTCTTTCAAGCTGCACTCACTTTTTGACTGGACCAGAAGTGACATTTTAGTATAATATATACTACATTCAAATTGGCCCCTAAAATGCAATCCTTCGACCTAGAGGAGATGAGTTGGATCATGCGAGAGACTCGCTGGCTATCCGACAGCAGATTTGTTTGATGTTAACAGCGGATAGAACCCTCCGAAGAGTGATTCAGTTTTAAATAGGCAGGAGGCGTTATTGATGGTGGCTGCCCAGTGATCCGTCTCAGCACCAAGAGGAAAGCAAAGGGCGGAAAGCAAAGGCCTCATTTTCCGGGCTCTGGTTAATGGTGACTTAAACAGCAGAAACCGACGGTTTCCCGGCTCTAAAATCAGTCAGTTCCCTGGCTGCTGCTCAGTGTGCATGTGTTGGTTCTGGAATAGTTTTTCCCTCGTGCCTCAATTTCTGAGGTCTAAACTTCAGATGCTATCACTGCACCTATTTGCTAATATACCAGATTGAACAGCCTCTCTTCATCCTTAGTGTCAGACTTTTCCACTCAGCTCTCTGAAACTCCAAATAAACTCTGCATGGCAAAATATAGTGAATAGGCTGGGAAGTGTGGTTGAGAATGGAATAACATAAAACACGAAGAAAGAAGATTCAAAAGCTGAATAAGTGTATCGCTAAAAAAGAGTATGGTGGACACGGCAATTTAGCAGGATGGAGTGAGGAAGTACTGAGTGAGTGAAGTTATAGGAACACCCAGGGGTAGAATTTCAAGGACAGCTTATCTGGAGTTCATAGAATGTTCATGGAGTTCTGGAGTTCATCCACACAGGATGTGGATTCTGTGCTCATCGTGGGTGCTCACCTGAGAACAGAGAGAAAGGCCTGGGAGCATGCACATTGGCAGATTTAACTACACTCTCATGTGGAGGATTCTTTTTTCTTGTTTATCTCCCTCTAGGTACTGACCTTTTTCTTCCAGACCTTTCTTATATTATTGAGATATAGTTGCCATACAGCACTGTATGAGTTTAAGGTATACAGCATAATCCTTTGATTTACATACATCATGAAGTGATTATCACAATAAGTTTGACGAACATCCATCATCTCATAGACACAAAATCAAAGATGTAGAAAACTTTTTTCTTGTTCTGAGAACTCTTAGGTTTTACTGTATTAACAACTTTCATATGTAGCATACAGCAGTGTTATGTTGTACATTATATCTCTAGTACTTCTAACTGAAAGGTCCTGCTGGGTGACTGCCTTCATTCAACTCCCCCTCCCCTCAATGCCCCCTGCTCTGGTAACCACAAATCTAATCTCTAAATTTTCTATAAATTTGTTTCTGAAGTATGATTGACCTGCAACACTGTTAGTTACTGTTATATAATATAGCGATTCCATATTTCTATACATTTCAAAATGATCAGCAATAAGTGTAGATACAGTCTGTCACTATACAAAGATGTTACAGTTATTGACTAGTCTCCACATTGTACATTTCATTCCTGTGACTCATTTATTTTGCACCTGGAAGTTTATGTCTCTTAACCTCCCTCGCCTGTTTCTTTCCTCCCCCGCCCCCATCCCTTCCCCCTGGTAACCACCTGTTTGTTCTCTGTGTCTATAATGCTGTTTTTGTTTTGTTTGTTCATATGCTTTGTTTTTTAGACTCCACACATAAGTGAAATCATACAGTGTTGGTCTTCCTGTGTCTCACTTACATAATGTTCTTTAGGTCCACCCATCTTGTTGCGGATGGCAAGATTTCGTTCTTTTTGTGGCTGAGTGAGATTTCATTGTGTGTGTGTGTGTGTATTTGTATATATACCATATTTTCTTTATCCATTCATCTGTTGACAGGCACTTAGGATGCTTCTGTGTCTTGACTGTTGTAAGTACCGCTGCAGTGAACAGAGGGGCTCACTTATCTTTTTGAATTAGTGTTTTCATTTTCTTTGGATAGATACCCAGGAGTAGAACTGCTGGATCATATGGTAATCTTGTTTTTAATTTTTTGAGGCATGTCTACTCTTTTCCACAGTGGCTGCCCCAGTTTACATTCCCACTGTAGCGCACATGGAGTTCTTCTTTGCCAGTTGTTGACAGCATTTGCTATCTGTTGTCTCTTTTGATGATAGCCGTGTTGATGGATGTGAGGTGATGCCACATTGTGGCTTTGGTTCACGTTTCCTCAAAGGTCAATGATGCTGAGCATCTTTTCATGTGCCCGTCGTTCATCTGTATGTCCTCTTTGGGAAAATGACTATTCAGACCCTCTGCCCATGTTTTGACTCGGTTGCTTTTCTGATGTTGAGTTGTATGAGTTCTTTTTATGCTGCCGCTAAGCTGCTAAGTCACTTCAGTCGTGTCCGACTCTGTGCAACCCCATAGACAGCAGCCCACCAGGCTCCCGCATCCCTGGGATTCTCCAGGCAAGAACACTGAAGTGTGTTGCCATTGCCTTCTCCAGTGCATAAAAGTGAAACGTGAAAGTGAAGTCGCTCAGTCGTGTCCGACTCTTAGTGACCCCATGGAACACAGCCTACTAGGTTCCTCTGTCCATGGGATTTTCCAGGCAAGAGTACTGGAGTGGGGTGCCATTGCCTTCTCCCATTCTTTGTATATTTTGGATATTAATACTTTATTGCAGTGATCCCCAACTTTTTTTGGCACCAAGGACTGGCTTTGTGGAAGACAGTTTTCCCATGGACTATGGCGTGGGGTGGTCTCAGGATGATTCTAGTGCATTACATTTATTTGCACTTTATTTCTATTATTATAGCAGCTTCATCTCAGATCATCAGACACTAGATCCTGGAGGTTGAGACCTCTGCCTTATTGGATATATTGTGTGCAAATGTTTTCTCCTATTCAGTAGGTGGCTTCTTTTTCACTTTGTTGATAGTTTTCTTCTCTGTGCAAAAGCTTTTTATTTTGATGTCATACTGTCACATGAGTGTATGTTCCTCGGTTCTTTGTCTCGTCACAACAAAGATTTGGAGCAACGGACATTAAAGCCCTCGGCACGTCACAGCTCTCGGGTCTTGGACAAACCGTGCTACAGCTCTTAGGCAAATCAGTGCTACAGCTCTATTTTATTTAGAAGATAGCAGGAGAGTGAGAGAGAGAGAGAGGGAGAGTGAGAGAGAGAGAGAAAGAAGCGTGCGCACGCGGGAGAGAGAGTTTATGAGAAAGCGCTTTGGCTCCTCCTTTTATATGTTTTTTTCTCCACCTGGGCCTGCCCTATGCAAATTGGGCTTAGCCAGGAGTGCTGTTTGTTCTGCCTGAAGTTTTCACTCTGGTCCTCGGACCTTCCTTTGACCTTCCTTGTCTTTTAGCCACGGCCATTTTGGACTCCTTTCCCCTATTCTACCTACCTAACAATACCATGCACAAAAATAAATTCCAAATGGGTTAAAGACATAAAATCAAAGACCTGAAACCATAAAACTTCTAGAAGAAAACATAGTACATTCCTGGAGATTGGTCTTAGCAATATTTTTTTTTTGATATGTCTCTTTAGGTGAGGGAAACAAGCAAAAATAAACAAATAAGAGACTTTCTGCTTATATTGACCTGATCTAGTCCATGTGTCTAGTCCTCCTTCTGTTCCTTCTTCCCTCTTATGTCTGACACCTAGATCATCTTTGTGTGTGAGTGTGTGTATGTGTCATGTCCAGCTCTTTGTGACCCTAAGGACCAAGAACCCACCAGGCTTCTCTGTCCATAGGATTCTCCAGGAAGGAATACTGGAGTGGGTTGCCATGCTCTCCTCTGGGGGAATCTTCCTGGCACAGGGATTGAACCCATATCTCTTGTGGCTCCTGCCTTGCAGGCAGATTCTTTACCACTAAGCCATAGGGGAAGCCCTAGATCTTATTTAATATTTAAAAAAGACAGAGAGACATCCCTGGCAGTCCAGGATAATATACAAAATCTAAGTGAGGCTCCCCAGCCCCTCCTGCATCTCTCCCCAGCATAATTTTGAGTTCTTTCCTCCTGTCCTATGTCCCACCCAGACTGGCCATCTTTTGCCCTCTGGCGAGCACTATTCCTTCCTGCTTCAGGCTTGCCACACAGATAAACTCTCATCCTGGAACACCCCTCCCTCCTCGGTATGCCTAGCCAACTCCTTGTCCATCTAGGATTCAGTTTGAATCTTGCTCTTTCAATGAAGCCTTTCCCAATGACCCAGGCTAAGTTAGGTCACACAGCCACATGCCGTGAATGTCTGTGCTGTCCAAGCAGTTAGGACCGTTGCAGTAGACTAACTGCACAATACGGTCTAATGTCTTGAAGATAGGGACGTGTCTGTTTCTCTTTGTCCCAGCACCTCACACAGTGCCTGTCATGTGGCAGGTGTTCCGTAAATACTGGTGGATGAATGAATAGAGTCTTTGTTCTGGTCGGGGGGCCTTGTAGCTTATGGGGGACATTTCCCAGTTGAAGAATATTTACTGAATTAGCCTCAAAGATGAAGTGTTTAAATACAGGTGATGGGAAGGACAGCATGCTTTATCCTGGGGAAGGAAGATTGGGAGCCGGCTGGAGTCCCGAATGTGAGTACATAAGGTATTTAAATTCTAAGATAGATGATCTCTTAAAGACAAAGCAAGAGCAGAAGTTTTCTTTAGAAAAGAGTGGTTTCCTAACACATTCTCAGTTACTTCCTTTTGATCAGTGAAGTTCTGTTTGCAGAAGCTAGCTTAGCTGTAATGCCTTTAGTCAGTGCTGGTTTTGATTGCTTGAAGAAGTCTACTAATGGAACAGGGTTTAAATTTTTTATAAAATGAAAGCAAACATACTTTGCTTTGGTGAGTATTTCTAGGACTGTGACTTGCTAATAAGCATTGTGGTGAATGCAAACTATTTATAGACTGTTTTCTTTGGGGAAAACAATATAGAAGTCTTCGATTGTGGAGTCAGGAGTAGGTACCTGCTGGAAAGAGGAAAACAACTGCCCAGTGATGGCTTCATACACGGATTTTAAACGTTGAGGTGTTTCAAAGAGCTTAGGTGGAAATGAAGATAGTGTGCTCCGGAAAACTGTCTTAAATGACTTAAAGATTTGTAATATGACTATGGACTGTTTAATCACATACTAAATTGCCCTGTACAGGGAGAGTCCACAGTCCAGGAGCTGTAGTCAGGTTACTGGAAGTGAAATTCCAAAAAAGTTTTAGCTTCTTGATAGGATTCAGACATGTATTTAGCTGCGTGAAACGTATGAGCTTTGAGTACATCTTTCTGGTTCCTTTAGTAGCAGGTTAAATGGATTTAACATTGCAGGCTTACAAAAGCAGCTTGCCAGGCTCCCTGGTGGCTGAGCGGTAAAGAGTCCTGCCAATGCAGGAGACACAGGTTCGATCCCTGGCCTGGGAGGATCCCAAGCCTCAGAGTGGCCAGGCCCAGGCGCCACAACTGTTGAGCCTGTGCTCTGGAGCCCGGGAGGTGCAACAACTAAGCCCCTGCACCACAACTACTGAAGCCCGTGTGCCCTAGAGCCTGTGCTTGGCAACAGGAGAAGCCACCGCAGTGAGAAGCCTGTGCACGTGTTCTGCTGGGATTGATTACTTGGCATGTCTGTGCTCTCCACAGGGAGCTCTCTGTGTCTCCATCCCAGGACCCAAATTCCTGCCACAGTGACAATATCTACGTGCTGTGCTAAATGTTCCATGTACACAATTTCATTTAATCTCAACAGCAACTGTAATACAGAAGGTATTTCTCTACTTTACAGATGAAGAAACTGGGCCTGTGATGGGGGGTTGAGGCTAATAATAATACTTGGTACCTGTAGCTTCTCCTTCTGTTCGCCTGTCTCCCATCGGGGGAGCCCAGCCAATGGGAAGGGAAGATGTCCAGCGACATACTGATGGGGATGCTCTGAGTTCAGACCCCAGATCTGGGGGACTAATCATCACCACTGGGTTCAGGGTGCAGTTCTTGTCTGGGTCCATGAACATAATCTTCAAATTTCAATAGACATACAGAGGATTGTGGGAGGTTCTGCTCAGATTGGGCAAAAGGCCCAGTCTTTGTCCTCCGGACTCTTCAGATGCAAAAGAATGAAGTGTGACCCACTTCCTGCTACAAGGGCACTGGGGTAAGATATCGTCATAGTTGCTACAATGTGGCAGTCCCCTGCCAAGTTCCACACCACTGGGGAAACTGCTTTTGCGATGGTGCTGAAATGAAGACATTGGCTCAGGGAAGTGTGTGGTCTCTCCTCCCCCTCCGAGAACTGTTGCTTTAGCAAGAGAAGTTTCAAAATGGACACCTACACCCACAGAGGACATCACTTGTGATATTTGGAGAAGCGTTTAGGTGTCTTCCTGACCTCACTAAAGAACTGAGCTGTGAGTAGCCCCATTTTTAAACGAGAGACACGTGTTTGTGGCCTAGAGGGTTTTGTAGTCTCTTGGCACCGTGGTTCTCAGCTTGCCCTCCTGCACCTTGTAGCTGGATGTGGGCTCTAGGCGAGCTTGGGGGAGCAACCTGCTGCCCTTTCGCTGTGTGTGATCCTTCCTGCCTTGGGCGGCATCTGAGTCCCAGGTCTCGCCTCCCTGCCTTTTCACTTCTGTGTTTTCCCTTGACACCCTCGGCCTGTCCGCTGACTCACTTCAGGGCGGGGAAGCACCTCTCTGGGCTGGGTCTCTGACTGGTCCTCTATGGAGAAATAGGGAGGCTTCTGTGCTCCTCGAGGGATGGAAGTTGACCAACTTGATCTTGCATCTTATCTAATGAGTTCTAGAACAAAATTCACGCCCTGAGTAAATCTGTTGCCCAGTTTCTCTGTTTTATCAAAAGGACTCCCCTTTCCACCCACAACCAGAGCCCCTCTTCCAATCATAGAGCAGAGGTTTAAGTGCCTGCTAACCACAACATCACATCAGTGCTGGGGTACAGCCGTGAATAAAGCCAGCAGTGTGCCTGCTCTTCGTCCCCTAAACACGGTAGAAATGGACAGGCAGTTTATCTGATCAATCCCCAGGTTAGGCTTGGGGTCCCCTCTCATCCATCCCCAGGACTCTGTGCCCAGACTGCTTTGCTTCGAGTCAGGACCACATTGTGGCCAGCGCTTTGGTCTGATTCTTAACTCTAAGACTGCCTAGTGGTTTCACTTGGCATGTCGTTATGAATGGGTATCTGCACTTCCTTCATGTGTAATTATAAGACACTTTGTACAAAATACATACTCAGTGGGACCTGGGCTGCTTAAAACAGCCAGTACTCCTTCAGGGTGGGAGGAATGGGGGGTTGGTGAGGGGGCTGGGGAGTGGAGACAGAGGAGGACTTAGAGTCTGAGACCTTCTCTCTGGTTCTGCCCTGAACTCAGCTCTTTCACTGTGAACTTTGATAAATTGTCCAGTATATTTTACCCTCAAGTTTCTTCATTATGAAATATTAGCGCTAGCCTTACTCATCTTATTTTTTTTTTAAACGAGGATGAAATGATTAAATGACTTCTATTAGTGTAAGATTATGGAGGTGGCATTATTGATAATTCTGTGGGGCGAATGTTTCCAGTGTTCCTATTCTCTTTTCCCTCAAGTCCACTTTGGCTCTGAGGCTCACTCTGAAACAGTGAATTTAACTCTGATGGCATGTGCATCACTTAGAAAGCCTTTTTTTTAAAATTTTATTTTATTTTTAAACTTTACATAATTGTATTAGTTAAAAAAAAATAAAGTACAGTGCTTGGGCCCTACCCTTAGACTTAATTATTCAAGTGTGGGACGTGGGCATTGTTTGTTTGTTTTTTTTTAAGACCTGCAGGTAATTCTTTAATGTCAGCCAGTGTTGAGAATCACTCCTCTCAGGTTTTGAGGCTGAAGTAGTCTAGACCCAGTTACTGATTTGAAGGTCACCTATATGTGATGATTTGCGGGGCACCTAAAGGTTCCTAGTAACATGGAACACCTTGGGTTGGTTTCCTTCCCCTAATTGCCTGTGGAATCCCGTGAGGATCCTGCCTGTTAGACGGCTCAGTGCCTCCCCATCGTCACTACTGCTTAATGCTTACCATATCCATACCGTGGGGTCTCCTGTCATTCTTAGGGTGCTTCATGAGGTAGGGCCAATGTTTACCCACGTTGTACAGCTGAGAAAGCCAAGGCTCGGGCCTGTTCATCACCTCACCCATGCTAATGAGTGGTGGCTGGAATTCTTAGCCAGGCTGTCTAGCTCTGGAGCGTGCACACTTAAGCACAATACTGATAGGGACAGAGTCAAGGGATAAAGCAGGTGATTCAATAGTTAATCCCACTAGGGGACTGTAAGTAGAAAAAATATGAGAGACTCTGTAAGTTAATGATTACTCCAGGAAAGCAGGTCTGCTTAACCACAAAACCAAGCAGCCTTGCTTAGCAACAGAATCATGCAACAGAAGTCCGGGACATGCCCCCAAACAATAAGACAGTGGCGGCATGAGACCTACAGCGTGCCCAGCGAGCCCAGTCAGCTGAGGATCCCTAGGACATGCTCTCTGCACACATTGAAGACAAATCGTGGAACTAGCTTGACCATGTTGCTGCTGCTGTTTAGTCACTAAGTCATTTCTGACTCTCTGTGACTCCATGGACTATAGCCCAGCAGGCTCCTCTATCCATGGAATTTTCCAGACAAGCATCCTGGAGTGGGTTGCCATTTCTTTCTCCAGGGGATCTTTTTGACCCAGGGATCAAACTCGCATCTCCTGTACTGGCAGGCGGGTTCTTTACCTCTGAGCTTGACCATGTAGGGACAAGAAAACTCCCCTGCTCAACCTGGAGGAGGAGCTGATGATGGAAGCATGACTTTACTCAAGAAAGACAGAGAAGTTCTCCGCCTCCCCACTCTTCCTTTGATAGCCCACTAAGTTCTCAGGGCACGGCACCCCTTCGCTGCCCATCCACCCCGCAACCCTGCTCGTAAGCCTCACAAGCGTCCTCTTCTGACGAATCGCTTTTGTATCACTTTGTCTCTCACTGAACTCTTTTCTGTGCCAAGACACAAAGGACTGTGGTACTGGAGCTCTTCAGAAAGCCCCTAAATGATACCAAACTGTTTCAGAACTGCACTGCGTGATAATTGGTATTTATGGGTAAATACCGTACTCCTCTCAGTACTGTATTCACATTTTTGCTGGGGCTTTCTGCAGATGGTGCTTTCGCTCAGGGTGAAGAATCCTCAGGCTGAAATTTCACGTTCAACCACAGGCCTCTGAGCACGTGAGGGTCTATTCAGCCCTGCATATCAGTTACCAAAGCACACTCCAAGGACCACTGGTTTTTCAGACCTGCCTGCACACGGGGCGCATCTGGGGAGCTTTAAAAATCACTGCCTGGTTGCCCCCCTCAGGAGTGTGATGTAATTAGCCTGAGGGGCTGCCTAGCTGGAGATGCTGTAAAAGCTCCCCAGGTGATTCTTCTGTGCGACCAGGGTTGAACACAGTTTTCGGAGGCAGCCAGTCCCTCCGGGGTGAGGGAGCTGCCTCTGCGCGGCCTGCAGAGATGGGGGAATGAACTTGGGCTTGGAGCACATGTTCTAGGTACTAATGCATTTCATTTCACGGAACATCTGCCTTCTCCGGATGATACACAGGGCTCTTTCCAAAAGAAAAAGCAGTTTTTCTTTAACAACTAGGTCAGACGTTATTTTGTTTACTTTGATATGATGGAATTAAGCATTGTTCAAACAGCACAGTGACAAATGGAGTACTCCTGTAACTGGGCTAGGTGACGGCTCTTGTCTTCCCTACAATCTGCTGCCTCCAGGAAAGCTGAGAGGTCGGATTCGTTGGAAGGAATTCCTTGAAGGTGAGAAAAAAAATGAAAAGGCAGCACAGAAGCTTGGTTCTAGGAAGTTTCTATCTGGCTCATAGAAATGATGGCTTTCTGTTAAGAGAAGATATTTGATCTTACTGCTTTCCCAGAGGTGAGAAGCGAGTACCCCTGTCAGGAGAGAGGGGTAAAGGATGCTGTTTGTACCATGTGCAACCCAAACTGCTTTTGTTGTTTAAATTAGGGTGAAATTCATATCACACAAGATTAACTGTTAAGTGAACAGTCCAGTAGCATTTGGTACATTCACGATGTTGTGCCACCAGCTTGTCTATCCAGTTACCAAACCTTTTCACTACTGCAAAGGAAACCCTTCCCTGACAAATTCTTTCCATCTCCACAGCTCAGATCACATCTGTCTTCCTCCCTCAAGGCCTTTTATTTTAAATTGAAGTATAGTTAATTTACAGTAACATCTTAGTTTCAGGTGTACAACAAAGTGATTTGATTATATATATGTGTCTATATGTATGTTGTTTTTCAACTTTTCCATTATAGTTTATTACAAGATATTGAGTCTTGCTCTCTGTGCTACACAGTAAATCCTTGTTTATCTATATATCTATATATGGCAGTGTGCATCTGTAAATCCCGGCCTCTTAGTTTATCCCTCCCCTCATTCCCCTTTGGGAACTGTAAGTTTGTTTTCTGTGTTTGTGAGTCTATCTCTGTTTTGCAAAGACACTCATTTGCACTGTTTTTAGATCCCACGTGTCTGTCCACTCAAGTCTCTCCACAGATTTCCGTCTCAGGAAACATTTCCGGAGCATCTCCTACTTGCTAGGGATACAAAGATGCCTGATGGTGTATCTGAGGGACCTTGAAGTAGTAAGAGGAAACTGACGGGAAAGAAAACAATTGCAAAACCATAAAAAAGGTTGATGCGAGAAGCACTGGTTGCCGCAGCCCAGCGTTGGGAAGGCTGCCTCTGCAGGCACAGGGAAGGAAGGATTCAGTGGGGAGACGGCGCTGGAGCTTGGACTCTGCCCACGTGGACAGGGGGGAAGGGATATTCTAGGCTGAGGAAACGGTGTGTTCAAAGGTCGGGGGCAGCGAACCTTTCTGCAAAGGGCCAGAGAGCAAATAAGTTAGGTTTTGGGGGCCGTAGGGCCTGTGTCACAGCCGTCACTGATATGGGGAAGCAGCCACAGGCAGCATTAAGTAGACTGTGTCATGTTCCAATAAAACTTTATGGACACCCAAATCTGATACACAGTTTTCACGCGTTAGCATGTGATTATGATTCTTTTGATTTTTTTTTGCCCCCATCAGCCATACCACTTAAAGACCATTCTTAACTCATGGGCTGTATAAAAACAGTTGGCACACTGCATTTGGCCCAGGCTGTAGTCTGGCCTGTGTACCAAGGCAGGGAAAACTGAGGTCATAGGCAGGGGCAGAACAGCAGGTGCTGGATGAGCCTATTCTTAGCCCTGGGTGTGAGATTATGCATCTCTGACAAGCTCCCAGGCAGTGGTGTGGCTGAGGTCCTCCCTTGGAGTAGCAAGGAGCTGAAGTATTGTTAGGGTCCCCTTATGCCCCTGATACTGTGTTAGCTTCTGTTGTTGCTGTTCTTCAGTCGCTAAGTTGTATCCAACTCTGTGACCCCATGGATACCAGGCTTCTCTGTCCTCCACTATTTCCTGAAGTTTGCTCACATTCATGTCCATGGGGTCGGTGATGCTCTCTTACCATCTTATCCTCTGTTGCTGCCTTCTCCTTTTGTCTTCAATCATTCCCGCATCAGGGTCTTTTCCAGTGAGTCAGCTCTTTACATCACATGGCCAAAGTATTGGAACTTCAGCATCAGTCCTTCCAATGAATATTCAGGATTGATTTCCTTTAGGATGGACTGGTTTGATCTCCTTGCAGTCCAAGGGACTCTCAAGAGTCTTCTCCAACCCCACAATAAAAAAGCATCAATTCTTTGGTGCTCAGTCGAAGATTCTGTGGGTATCGGAAAATGTAAACAACAATTGTCTGCCTACCAGGTGTTTCCATTCTACTTAGAGAAGATTTATGTAAGTGGAAAGGTAAACGGACCCTCCCAGAGTAAGAACTAAACAGCAGAAGGGCCAGGCAGTGAGGTTCCCCGCCACTGTGCATGGTAAACTGTCCTGTGCGAGGCACGTGGACAGCAGGGTTAAGGTAGAGGAGCCCCGTGCGGGCTGTGGCTTCCAGTCCATCCCCCAGCTCGACCACGTCCACAGCTCATCACCGCCACTCGCTCTCTGTCAGCATTTGCCCCCTCCTGTCATTTGTCACTTTATCTTCAGCCTCTCCCAGGGCTGTTTTACATTGAGTGGAGACTAAGCTGTGAGTTAGAGCCTTTGGGGGTGTGCTGCCCCTGCCTCCGACTGGAGGGGACATCATGGCAGCCTCACTTAGGGACGGGGGCTGTAGCGGGGCTCAGGGAAGTCCTGAAGCTGGGGGACAGGAACTTACAAGTCCCCACAGCTGGATGGATGGCAGGCTTAAATGGCAGAGGAGGAAGTAAGTTAGAACACCCGAGGGAAGAGAAATGTTGATGGCAGATACCTCTGAGTTTTCTTCGTGTCTTATTCCATAGCACTCAGACGCTATAAAGCTCTATAGTATATTCCTCTAAAGGTACAGTAATACCTTGCTCTAGGCCAGGTTCGGAGGTGGAGAGAAGATTCTGTGAACTTGATTCATTATAAAAGCCAAAGGACAGCTTTGGCTTTGTACCCAGAGCTGGGGTATCAGCGATACAAATTGGTGGTTTGCTTTCCTATTAACTGTGTATTCTGAGTTTCTTGCCTCAAGACTTTCACTCCTTGATAGTGAATTATAGGCAAGTGTAGCAGAGGCTGGGGCTTGCTTTTTCAAAAGGTCAGTGATCACCTGGAGGAGAATGCTGTATTTAAAAAAAAAAAAAACAGGACCCAAATCAAGCCAGCACCTGAGTGCCCACAGGGAGCTTTGCTGTCTGTCCATGAGGGAGGTGGGTGATGCTGACCCAGGCACACATTCTGGCTGGTCCTTGGTCTTAACAGCTATTATTTCAGGTTTGCTAAAAATATCCTGTGACATACACACACACACACACACATATATGTCAGACATATATATACATACATATGTATATACACACACATGCACACGTGTGTGTGTGTGCATGCTCAGTCATGTCCAACTCTTTGTGACCCCATGGACTATAGCCTGCTAGGCTCCTCTGTCCATAGGATTCTCCAGGCAAGAATGCTGGAGTGGGTTGCCATTTCCTCCTCCAGGGGATCTTCCTGACCCAGGGACTGAAGCTATATCTCTTGCATCTCCTATATATATATATGATGGATATATATACATATAAGTTTATTTAACTTATATGCAGAGTACATCATGAGAAACGCTGGACTGGAAGAAACACAAGCTGGAATCAAGATTGCTGGGAGAAATATCAATAACTTCAGATATGCAGATGACACCACCCTTATGGCAGAAAGTGAAGGGGAACTCAAAAGCCTCTTGATGAAGGTGAAAGTGGAGAGTGAAAAAAGTTGGCTTAAAGCTCAACATTCAGAAAACGAAGGTCATGGCATCCGGTCCCACCACTTCATGGGAAATAGATGGGGAAACAGTGGAAACAGTGTCAGACTTTATTTTTCTGGGCTCCAAAATCACTACAGATGGTGACTGCAGCCATGAAATTAAAAGACGCTTACTCCTTGGAAGGAAAGTTATGACCAACCTAGATAGCATATTCAAAAGCAGAGACATTCCTTTGCCTAGTCAAGGCTATGGTTTTTCCTGTGGTCATGTATGGATGTGAGAGTTTTGACTGTGAAGGCTGAGCGCCGAATAATTGATGCTTTTGAACTGTGGTGTTGCAGAAGACTCTCGAGAGTCCCTTGGACTGCAAGGAGATCCAACCAGTCCATTCTGAAGGAGATCAGCCCTGGGATTTCTGTGGAAGGAATGATGCTGAAGCTGAAACTCCAGTACTTTGGCCACTTCATGCGAAGAGTTGACTCATTGGAAAAGACTCTGATGCTGGGAGGGATTGGGGGCAGGAAGAGAAGGGGACGCCAGAGGATGAGATGGCTGGATGGCATCACTGACTCGATGGACGTGAGTCTCAGTGAACTCTGGGAGTTGGTGATAGACAGGGAGGCCTGGCGTGCTGCGATTCATGGGGTCGCAAAGAGTCAGACACGACTGAGCGACTGATCTGATACATAGGATGGATATATATGGAGGGAGGGTGTGTACTCATGCACACAGCTTCTCAACCAAACAGGCCCCGTGGAAATCGCATGCCTGTGAGGCAAATACTGAGAGATGTGTCTGACGGATGGCAGGCGTGTGTTGCCGAAGGTGATGTCACTGGGAGATCCAAAGGCTGCCGTCCGGTGCGTCAGACCCTGCTTCTCCCGGCTGCACTTCACTCTCACCTTGGAGCTTTCAGGTCCCCTCGGACTTGGACTGCAGGGTCCAAGGTGGGCCCAGACCTGGTCTTTCCAAGGCTCCCAGGGGACTCTAATGTGCGGTCAGGGCCAGAGCCCCCGAGTGACATTGACGGTGCCTCCCACTCAGCGGGGACTGGCTGCGTTCTTCCCCGCCGGATCTGGGCAGCTTAATGACCTTGCGGATCCCCATGCGGGTGGTGGCTGGGGGAGGATGGGTGAGATTTGGGGATATGTTTGTGGTTTAAAGAATGCCCAGCTAAAATGAGGTTGCTGACAACTCAGGAATATATTAACACAGTTTCAATTTGCTGACCACTTTCTTTCACCTCTGCAGGAAAATAGCTTTGACCCTGAATGCAAAATACTAAAGCAGAGATTCCCAGGCTCTGAGGACTTGCTACACTATCTTGTTGGGTTTTGCACGTGTCATTTTATGCTTTTGTTTGCAGCTCACTAGGTGCTCCCTCTGACGTAGATATTTTGCAGCACCTTTTGAGATGGTATAAAACTCCGGGTAGAACAAACTAAACTCTGGATAGAACAAACTGTAGGCTTGGCATTCCCTGATAGAATTAGAATTTCATTGATCTGTAATATTCTCATAGGATCTTGAAAGCGTCTTCTGTTACCAGTCCAGTGAGTTATCATTTGTCTGTCGTCCTGGTACGGGATCACCTTGTATCTTGAGATGAGAAGGGAGGAAAATGTGTGGAGACGGCTTTAAACGTTCTCCTGAGGGTCCCTGGTAGAGAGCACACCTGGAGGCTTGTCGCGTCATCTAAGCTTCTTTTGTTTTACTCTTTCAGTACACAAGGGTCTGGATCCCTGACCCGGATGAGGTGTGGCGCTCCGCTGAATTAACCAAGGACTACAAGGAGGGGGACAAGAGCCTCCAGCTCCGACTGGAAGATGAAACCGTGAGTATAGCCCAGAGGGTGGGTGCGCCGGGTTCCGCTGACAGGGGTGGATGCTACTCTGAAGCTCGAGTGTGTCCTGCACGGTGGTGCGTCTGAGCTCCCGGGGTCCTTTTTGTTGCTGTAGATGGTGCCGTATGTGCGGGCCAAGTCGCTTCAGTCGTGTCCAACTCTTTGTGACTCTATGGACTGTAGCCGCTAGGCTCTTGTGTCCATGGAATTCTCCAAGCAAGAATACTACCCACTCCAGTGTTCTTGCCGGGAGAATCACATGGACAGAGACTGGCTACAGTCCATAGGGTTGCAAAGAGTTTCATGAACTGACTAGAGATGGTGACGTACGTGAAGGTCTAAACCATGCAGCTGCTGAATGGATGGCACAGTACACACACGTGCCCAGCTGAGAGATCCCGGGTGGCTGAGAGGAGAATCTTCCCCGTGGGGTGGCGGACACAGGCGGCTTCCCTCTGTGGGGATGAGGCACTGGTGGGAGGTGAGGGGGGAGCCACTTACCCTGAGAGCCAGTGCCTGGTCCAGTGGTTGGACCACTGGCTCTGGATCCAGCCTGCCTGGGCCAGGATCCTGGCTGGGCCCTTGCTAGCTTTGTGCCCTTGTTCAAGTTAACGATTTTTATATGCCTGTTACTTTATCTGTGACATGGGGTTGCCTAGGTGCATATGAGAATAAAATGAGTTACTATGTGGCAATACATAGGAGTCATGCCCGGCATGCAAGCACTGTTAGTAGCTCCAGTGAGATTTAATTAGTTGATTTTCAGATTGTTTTGGTCAAAGGAAGACAAGGCAATCACCAGGAAATCCTATTTCTTCTAGAAGGTCTGGTTCCATTTTTTTCGTGAGCCTCATGTCATTACCCCTCCCTGTGATGTGTGCACGTCACAGTTATTTGAAGACTTGCCGGTGCTGGTCATGGGGGGGTTATGGGTGATCGGTTGTGACCCTGCCATTGCGGGGAGCTCAGTGCTGGAGGGTGCAGAGGACGTTGGGAGCAGGCAGAGGCGGGGGTGTCGGGGGAGGGGCCGTGGAAGGGAGCTGGCATTGAAAACTCAGGCTGCAGGGGGCCAAGGGGAGTGGCCCAGGCAGGAGTTGTCGCCAGAGCTCCAAGGCCTCAGTGTGTCCCCTGTGGGTGTGTGGAAGGAAGGGAGGCCAGTGTACCTGGAAGCCACCAGAGAAGGGGACAGACAGGGCCCGAGGCTAAGGAGGCAGGTCAGGGGTGCACCGTTTACAAGGGGGAGACTGGGAGACAAACAGACTTGGAATCAAGCGGCCAGAAGAACTCAAGCTTTGGCCTTGGGCTGGGTCAGATCTGAGGGGCTGCAGAGCAGGCCTCGCTTGGAGGGGAGGCTGGGGCTCGGGTGGTGCCTACCTGCCTCTGAGCTGTGGGAGCGCTGAAAGCTGGTCCCCTGTCACTCAGCCTCTGATCACTTACCGTCTTCCTGTTTTACCTGCTTTCAAGTTCTTTGCTCTTGTCTCTCTAGGTAGTAATGACCTGCTTGAGAAAAGGACCTTGTCTTCTCTGGTCACATGTACCCACAGTGGTTGGTGATTAACTCACTGATTAGTGGGGAGGTTGAACATCTTTCCCTTCCTAACTTCTCTTTCTATCAACCTTGAATGCATCACTGGGTAAAACCAGGACAGTGAGTTGGTCAATTTGTTAGGAAGTGTTTACATCAAAGCGTGCCTGCCTCCCTTTCCCCTTCCTTGCAGGCAGACCTCGCCAGCCTCCTCCTGGTTTTGAGGTGAGAAGCAAAATTCCCGACAGATGGAATCATGTTTATCATGTTGAATAACTTCCCACCCCACACCCCAAACAAAATAAAATTAGTTCACCCACGTGAATGGCATATCTTCCATTCCAGCTGATTTCGTTTCAGTTGAATTTGTAAGTGGGTGGGTGTTTTTTGAGAGTCCTACGGAGGGAGGGAGGGCCGAACTGCTGTATTGCTAAAACAGAGCAGATGCCCGCTTCCTCAGCTGAGAGTGAATTCTGCCTGGCGTGACTAATCCTGGCAGCTGCCCAGGACCCCTCCCCAGCCCCCTCCTCTGCTCCATTACGGCCGTCAGCTGTAATCAGAAGAGATGCCTAGGGCTGGAGATGAGCAGCTCTGGAGAAATAATGGGCTCTGAACGTCAGATTCTGTCCAGGTGGCTTGCGGGCAGTGGTTTGTCCACTGCTGGCTCTGAGCTGTCATTAGGAGCGACTCAGCTGAGCTGCGGACCTGAGCTGGGAGGGCAGAAGTTAGATGGCTAGACTCCGAAGGTTTGAAGAATCTCCTCTGTAGCTGAAAGCATCCTTGATACACCAAGCTGGCCAGAAACTGCACCCCGGAGTCTCTTTCCCCACCCCAGCTTCTCCATCTGAAGTCTGGTGGTGTGGGTTTAACTGCAGCAGCAAAGGATGAAAATAAACTAGTTCTCTTCAAAAACAATAATGTTCATAATCACTGGGCTTTCACCTTAGCAGTAAGCAACACATGCACTCTGCTCTGTTCAAGGGAAGTCAGCCCCCTGACCCCACAGTTTCTCTAAGATGATTCTTTTTCCCTCTTGCATGCCTGCTTATTTATTTGGGTAAAATACACAAAACATAGAGTTCACCACGTCACCTGCCATGAAATGCTTACCCACTGTGGTGCTGCCATCACCACTATCCCTCTCCACAACTCTTCATCTTGCAAAACTGAAACTGTACCCACTGAATACCGACTCCCTCTGCCCCGTCTCGCTGCAGTCTGTGGTCAGCCCTATTGCACTGTCTGTCTCCGAGTTGGATTTTTCTAGGTACCCCACAGAAGTGGGGCCATGGGACACTTGTCCTTTCATGTCTGGCTTGTTTCACTTCGCACAAAGTAAGATGTTTTCTGTTGATGCCAATGTGAAGATGGGAAACTTCTTAAATGGAAAAAGAAAGAAAGTGAAGTCGCTCAGTCGTGTCCGACTCTTTGCGAGCCCATGACTATAGCCCACCAGTCTCCTCTGTCCATGGGATTTTCCAGGCAAGAATACTGGAGTGGGTTGCTGTTTCCTTCTCCAGGGGATCTTCCCAACTCAGGGACCGAACCCGAGTCTCCCGTATTGCAGGCAGATGCTTTACTGTCTGAGCCACCAGGGAAGCCCCTTAAGCGGAAAGGACCGTCCTTTTTCTGCACAGCTGTGAGGGGATGCAAGGTATCTAAGTGTTGCAGCCCTTGGTGTGGTACTCTGTTGAGACCGGGGAAAGCCCCTCAGTGTATGCAGATCTTGGTGATATGTACAACTTCCTCATTCTTGGTGTGACGTGGACCTGTGCCCAGCCAACCTCCTCTCTCCTGCCCCCACCTCCTCTAAAAACTGCTCAGCCCCTGCCCTCTACTGGCAGGGAAAACTCTCCCCCTGTTGCTATGGTTTCATGTTTAAATTCTGTTTTTCCACCCGAATGTATATCCAGCATCCAGAGCTATTTACTCCTAGTGTGCGAGGACCTGGCATGTTCGTGAATGAGAGGAAGGTGGGGTGACACGAACTATAAGAAGACCAGCGTGCTCTCCCTGCATCTCTGCATGACCAAGCCCACTAATGTTTGTGAGGCCAGGACAAGAATAGGGATGTAGCCTACATCTGTTTAAATATCAGAAGCATGTTTTATCAGAATTATTTAGGTAAATCTGGCATTTCTGACTCTTGAAAAACAAAGTGTTTAGTATGTTACAGTTAAGATACTTGCAAGTCTACTGTTCCGTCTCTGTCTGGCTGCCAGTGGAAAGAACCGCTGTCTTCCCTTAGGCTTGCCATGCCTGTACCCACATATGTGCAGATTTAGGAGGAATGTGACTTGTTCAGTATTGCAAAGTGTTCCTCATGTGTCAGGTTAGCAGTGGTTGTACATACTGTGCTAATTTGTGAGCACCTATGGAGCCGTGATTAGAATAGACAGAGAAGCAAGGAATTGGATGTTTGGCCCAACAGGGAAACGCTGTTTGATTATGTGAGGTTTTTTTGTTTGGTTGGTTGGTTTTTTGTGTTTGTGCTATCTGGAGGTAGGATTAAGGAGCTAATTTGTCTTCCTTGTATTTAGATGTCTTTGCTGCCCAGTTCCTCTTCCCACTCGAGGCATTGTCTGGCTCTGACATCGTGACCTTATAGCCCATGACCCTTCAAGGTGCCTGAACACATTTTGTCTTATTTCGAGGACACAGGGCAAGAGGTGCCCCCGGGTCTGATACTCTTGTTTATCACAAGAGTATGTGTTGAAGGTTGTAGCTCTCACGGTGTGAGCCCTGAACACTGATCCCAAATGACAGAGGTTCCACGTGTTCTTTAGTAAGCTTCTGTGTGCATTTGTCTTGTTGGCGCCCTTTAAGATGCAGAGTCCAGGGAAGGGCCTCTCTTGCTCAGCTCTGAGGACGGTACAGGATGTTTCAGGATATTATCTCAAGGAGATGGCAAACACGGTTCTTCCAGTCAAGAAGTGACAGCCTCACAGAAGGCAGGGACTGTCGTCCTTACACATTGGTGCATTCAGACCACACACCTTGAGAGTGCTCAGAGCTTGTGTAAACCCCATGCAGATTAAATGTCAGCTGTTGAGTGCAGCTGGCAAAGCCACAGAGCTGAGAGTACCGGGGAATACTCCTCTGGTACCAGTAAAGCCTCTTAATGCAAGTGACTTTATTTCTTTTTTCTTTTTGTTTTCCTGGTTTTTCCATTCTTTCTTACTTTCATATTGGTTTATGTGCCTTCTAATACTTCTCTTTATCTTTGTCTTGCACAATGATCCATGATTGAGACAGTATTACACTTTGGTTAGATGGCAAGAATAGTTATATTGTACAGATGCAAAAAAAAAAAAAATGGTTCCTTTAAGTGATAAAACAATACATTGCACGTAAATATCTATTGGTAATATTTTTTACCAGTACAATTAGTTATTTTGTCTACAGTGGGTTTTATGTTTTTAATTAATGTATTTTATTGTAAAATTCATGTAACATAAACTTTACTGTCTTCACCATTTTTAAGAGTACAGCTCAGTGGCATTAACTACATTCACACCTGTCACTTATTTATCAGCCACCTCTTCCCCTGCTGAATTCATGATCTTTTGTGTTAGCATATTTTGTGTAGCTGATTCTGCTTAGAGATCCATGAAGCAGTGATTTTTGCCCCTAAGGGACATTTGGCACTGTCTGGAAGCGTTTTTGGTTGTCATTAACTGAGGAGGGAGGTTTGCTCTTGGCATCTAGCGACAGGTAGAGGTCAGGAATGTTGCTGAGAGGACCCTCTCCCAAAGAAACAACTCTGAGTCCTAAATGAGAACAGTGCCGAAGCTGAGGAACTCTGGTTTAAGCCCATAGAGACAACGGCCCTGAACTTATCATTGCTGAAAAGATACCATGTTGAAAGCTAAACTTTTATAAGTCTGTATTCTAATGGAATGTGCTATCTTCGACTTCAGGTTTTTGTGCTGCTGTGATTTTTTTTTTTTATAATTTAAAATCTTTAATTGCCTATTTTCATCTAAGTTTTTTTCCCTTTAGTTACTTGCATCACCATTCATTTATTATTCATTCATTAAAAACAGTTATTAATGAGCAATTATTATATACCCCCTTTGTGGTGTTGAGCCACTGAGATTTCAGGGTTAATTTGTTACTTCTTCATAACCTGACCCTTCCTCACAGGCAAGTTCGCGTGAGTCACGTAGTATTTATTTTTCAAGTAATTGCATGCTTGTGCTTGGGCCTGGGCTAAATGGTATGAGGGAAGGAATAAGAAGGTTCTTTGTAAGAAACATGATCTTTTCGGAGACTAGAAAACGTGGAGATGTAAAACTTAAACACAGAACCATGACAGAATCAGACAGCAGGACATTCATTAAGTGAATGTTTTTTGTACTCATTTAGGACATAATGTTAAACGGCCTTTTAGTGTGTATTGAATGACCCTGGAGCCGAACACTTGCTATTACAGTGAGTGTAAGTGGATTCATGCCTTGAGGTCTTCTATTTTCTCTGCAGGACAGCTCACAAAGAGAACACAAAAGAGAACACCCGCCACATCCACTGACCTAAGTTAAGTACTTTAGACCAATAAAGTTGGAAGGGCCCTTAGAGATTATTGGGACCAGTCCTCTCATCTTACAGCTGGGGCAGCTGCTGTCTGTGGAAGTGAAGCAATGGGCTCAGCACAGCAGAACCACTGAGCTCAGTGGTTCTCAACTTTGGCTGCACAATATAAACTCTTGAGGGTTTCTAAAAATTCTGCAAAGCCCCAGCACAGCCAGACAAGTTAAATCAGAGTTTGGAGAATAGGACACAGCATAGCATCTTTTTGCAAGCTCCCTGTGGGATTCCAAGGTACAGGAAGGGTTGAGAGCCACTGCTTTAGCTGATGGTGAGGGTTTGCATACAATGTTTAACTCCTAGTTGGGCTCATTTATATCAAAGGATGAGCCGTGTGGCACCTCAGGGTTGCCTGCTGCTGACTATTTCCACTAGCTTTTCTTTCCTCTAGACCTTCTGGTTCTATGAATAAAGAACACTTCTTTCTCCTCCTCTACTGTTTATGCTGACCAGTGACTCCAATTCTTTGTTGAGATTTGTCATTTGAAGATGTTTTTATGATTATGTTCCCTTGCTGTGGTACCATGTAACATGGACATGAATCGAGGTATGGGAGAGGTCATGAAAAGATCAGACACTCATTCAACTGATACTTTTTTTTAGCACCTGCGAAGCATTATAAGGGCTTCCCTGGTTAGAGGGGCTTCCTGTAGCTCAGTAGTAAAGAATCCACCTGCCAGTGCAGGCAATGCAGGTTCAGTCCCTGGGTAGGGAAGGTCCCCTCAAGAAGGAAATGGCAACCCACTCCAGTATTCTTACCTGGGTAATCCCGTGGACAGAGGAGCCTGGCAGACCCAGTCCATGGGGTTGGAAAAGGGTTGGACGTGACTAAACAAACAACAACAAAGCGTTATAGTATCACAGCTCCACTGAGTTCAGAGCAATCTAGACCAAGAGAACATTGTCCTACAGTGGAATGTTCCCTATCTGTATTGTCCAGTATGGAGGTCACTAGCTCCTTGTGGCTACTGGGCCTCTGAAGTGTGGCAAGGGTGAGAAACTGAAGTGTTCATTACATTTAGCTTTAATGAATTAAATTTAAATAGCCATCTACTGGTAAGTCCAAGTCTAGGGCTAGGGTGTCTTTCTCTTATCCCTTTCCATTTGCTAGATGGAGACCAACGGGAGAGCCCCATGTGTTCCTGATTCCCAGATCCTGGCCTTGAGAGGAGAAAGTCCAATCTAAGTGGGTGACTGAGCTTTAATCTTGGGAAAGGGGTTAAAATTCAGGCTCCTCTTTACCTCCAGAGGCCCAGTTATTATGCAGTGAAGTCTTTTTTTTGTGCCAGAAAGTTAATTTTCTCTGATCATGTCACAAACCCTTTGATTTCTAGTAAAACCATGTTAAATAAGCACGGTGACAATATACAGCCTTGACATACTCCTTTTCCTATTTGGAACCAGTCTGTTGTTCCATGTCCAGTTCTAACTGTTGCTTCCTGGCCTGCATATAGGTTTCTTAAGAGGCAGGTCAGGTGGTCTGGTATTCCCATCTCTTTCAGAATTTTCCACAGTTTATTGTGATCCACACAGTCAAAAGGCTTTGGCATAGTCGATAAAGCAGAAATAGATGTTTTTCTGGAACTCTCTTGCTTTTTCCATGATCCAGTGGATGTTGGCAATTTGATCTCTGGTTCCTCTGCCTTTTCTAAAACCAGCTTGAACATCAGGAAGTTCACGGTTCATGTATTGCTGAAGCCTGGCTTGGAGAATTTTGAGCATTGCTTTACTAGCTTGTGAGATGAGTGCAATTGTGCGGTAGTTTGAGCATTCTTTGGCATTGCCTTTCTTTGGGATTGGAATGAAAACTGACCTTTTCCAGTCCTGTGACCACTGCTGAGTTTTCCACATTTGCTGACATATTGAGTGCAACACTTTCACAGAATCATCTTTCAGGATTTGAAATAGCTCAACTGGAATTCCATCACCTCCACTAGCTTTGTTCATAGTGTGCTTCCTAAGGCTCACTTGAGTTCACATTCCAGGATGTCTGGCTCTAGGTGAGTGATCACACCATCATGATTATCTGGGTCATGAAGATCTCTTTTGTACAGTTCTTCTGTGTATACTTGCCACCTCTTCTTAATATCTTCTGCTTCTATTAGGTCCATACCACTTCTGTCCTTTATTAAGCCCATCTTTGCATGAAATGTTCCCTTGGTATCTCTAATTTTCTTGAAGAGATCTCTCGTCTTTCCCATTCTGTTGTTTTCCTCTATTTCTTTGCACTGATCCCTGAGGAAGGCTTTCTTATCTCTCCTTGCTATTCTTTGGAACTCTGCATTCAGATGCTTATATCTTTCCTTTTCTCCTTTGCTTTTCGCTTCTCTTCCTTCACACAGACTGGTTCCAAATAGGAAAAGGAGTACATCAAGGCTGTATATTGTCATCCTGCTTATTTAACTTATATGCAGAGTACATCATGAGAAATGCTGGGCTGGAAGAAGCACAACCTGGAATCAAGATTGCCAGGAGAAATATCAATAACCTCAGATATGCAGATGACACCACCCTTATGGCAGAAAGTGAAGAGGATCTAAAAAGCCTCTTGATGAAAGTGAAAGTGAAGAGTGAAAAAGTTGGCTTAAAGCTCAACATTCAGAAAACGAAGATCATGGCATCTGGTCCCATCACTTCATGGGAAATAGATGGAGAAACAGTGGAAACTGTGTCAGACTTTATTTTTCTGGGCTCAAAAATCACTGCAGATGGTGACTGCAGCCATGAAATTAAAAGACGCTTACTCCTTGGAAGGAAAGTTATGACCAACCTAGATAGTATATTCAAAAGCAGAGACATTACTTTGCCAGCAAAGGTCCATCTAGTCAAGGCTATGGTTTTTCCAGTGGTCATGTATGGATGTGAGAGTTGGACTGTGAAGAAGGCTGAGCGCCAAAGAATTGATGCTTTTGAAGTGTGGTGTTGGAGAAGACTCTTGAGAGTCCCTTGGACTGCAAGGAGATCCAAGCAGTCCATTCTGAAGGAGATCAGCCCTGGGATTTCTTTGGAAGGAATGATGCAAAAGCTGAAACTCTAGTACTTTGACCACCTCATGCAAAGAGTTGACTCATTGGAAAAGACTCTGATGCTGGGAGGGATTGGGGGCAAGAGGAGAAGGGGACGACAGAGGATGAGATGGCTGGATGGCATCACTGACTCGATGGACGTGAGTCTGGGTGAACTCTGGGAGTTGGTGATGGACAGGGAGGCCTGGCGTGCTGCGATTCATGGGGTCGCAAAGAGTCGGACACGGCTGAGTAACTGAACTGAACTGAAAACCATATTAGCTGTAAATGTTCAACACTAGTAGCTGTTTTAGAATCAAATACTTGTTAAAGAAAAAAGGTGTTCTTGCAGCTCTCATTCCCTTCCTCCCTCTGGATGTACACCCCCTAGAAGTCTGTAGCTTTGAGTGCTAAGCTTGTAGCTTCTGCTGCTCTGCTGCCGCTCTGGGCATTTTCCCTCCTTATCCACTTTACTGTCACCAGTGTGTTGAAAGTGTTAAATTGCTCAGTCATGTCCAGCTCTGTGATCCCATGGACTGTAGCCTACCAGACTCCTCTGTCCATGGAATTCTCAGGCAAGAATACTGGAGTGGGCAGCCACTCCCTTCCCATTGGCTTATTTTTTTGGAACATGTTTTCACAAAACTGCATATGTGTTTCCCTCTGCACACGTGAACAAGAGTCGTCTGAAGGGAGATTCATCGGAGAAAAGATGAAATGGCGGCATTTCTATCTTGGGGTTTAAAGACAGCAGGCTCAGGTCCCAGCTTTCTGATCTGACACATGAGGGCTTGGCTGGGGGAGCTCTGTGGTCTGCACTTCCCCGGGGTGCTTACACAGGAGGTGGGGTGGAGAGCCATGAGAGAGAGAGCAGACAAGCTCCTGCTGGGGTGATGGACATCTCCACTGGGATATCTTTCGAATGGCTCCCGTGCGGAGGTCTGGTTAGGCCCAGCGATACCACCTACTCTGCTGGAGATAAAGTGGGTGAGGGAGCACCTCTTGAGTTGAATGAAATAAAAATTGACTCTCTGCAGTCTCCATTTGCCCCTTGTTTCCCACCGTTTGGAAACCTTATCTGCATCTTCATGAGAGTTGTTTGCTTATCTCCTGTATGGAATACATTTAATGAGAATAAAAGAGCTTTTCACAGAAAGGGAGCCTTGATTAGTGCTTTTGTTTTACTTTATGAAATGTGTAATTTATTGATTTTGGCTGCACCGGGTCTTAGCTGCGGCACACAGGACCTTCACTGTAGTGTGAGGACTCTTATTTACGGCGTGCATGCAGGGTCCCTGACTGGAGACCAAACCTGGGCGCACGGCACTGGGAGTGCAGTGTCTCACCCACTGGGCCCCCAGGGAAGCCCCAGATTTACATGTTTTAAAACCCTGTATGACTCAGGAAGGTCAGCCTGGAGCTCTGTAACAACCTGGAGGGTGGGATGGGGTGGGAGGTTCCAAAGGGAGGGGACATATGTATACATATGACTGATTCATGTTGATATCACTTCATGGCAAATAGATGGGGAACCAATGGAAACAGTGACAGACTCTATTTTCTTGGACTCCAAAATCATTGCAGATGGCGACTGCAGCCATGAAAATAAAAGACGCTCGCTCCTTTGACGAAAAACTATGAGAAACCTAGACAGCATATTAAAAAGAAGAGACATTACTTTGCCAACAAAGGTGTGTATAGTCAAAGCTATAGTTTTTCCAATAGTCTTGTATGGATGTGAGAGTTGGACCATAAAGAAGGCTGAGTGCCAAAGAATTGATGCTTTTGAACTGTGGTGTTGGAGAAGACTCTTGAGGGTCCCTTGGACTGCAAGGAGATCAAACCAGTCAATCCTAAAAGAAATCAACCCTGAATATTCATTGGAAGGACTGATGCTAAAGCTGAAACTCCAATACTTTGGCCACCTGATGTGAAGAACTGACTCATTGGAAAAGACCCTGATGCTGGGAAAGATTGAAGGCAGGAGGAGAAGGGGACGACAGAGGATGAGATGGTTGGATGGCATCACCGACTCAATGGACATGAGTCTGAGCAAGCTCCCAGAGTTGGTGATGGACAGGGAGGCCTGGCGTGCTACAGTCTGTGGGGTCACAAAGAACCGGACACAACCGAGTGACTGAACTGAACTAAACTAGGTTGGTCATAGGGTGACTGAAACATGAACAACAACAACAGAATTCTGTAAAGCAATTATCCTTCAATTAAAAAATAAATTTAAAAAATCCAATAACAGGAAACTGTACAAAAGAAAACCTAACACAGATAACCATTGATATTTTGTGGGGATATTATTCCAACTAGACTTCCATTATTTACTCAGTCGTGTCCAACTCTTTGCTGCTCCATGGACTGTAGCCCGCCAGACTCATCTGTCCATGGGATTCCCCAGGCAAGAATACTGGAGTGGGTTGCCATTTCCTTCTCCAGATTGACTTTAATATATAGTTTAAAATCAGTGGAATCCTATTATAGATTTCATTCGATAACGTGCCTTTTGTTAGGTGCAGCAGAATGCTCTGGCAGCTCCCTGACTGTAAATACAGGTCCGTGTTGTGCTTTACTTTCATATTTATAGCTTCGGGAGTTGATATCTTTGATCATTTGTAAGATTGTCTCCTGGTGGCGAAGAATATTTATGAAAAATTGTGATAAAGCGTTGCCAGCTGCCCTCCAGAAAGGTTAAATCAGTCTGAGCCCTTTTGCCCACACCCTTCCAGGTTGAGGTCCTGTCAGTTTTCATACCTTTGCTTACTTGATGGATAGTGGCTCTAAATAATCTTTTATTTGCTTCTCTCTCACTGTTGGTAAAGCTGAATAGTTCTTTGTATATTATCCATTAGTTATTCTTTGTGACTTGTATTCTGTGCACAATTTTCTGTTGGAGTATTGGTTTTCTTTTTAATTTCTTATAACTCTTTGATTATTAAGGATGTTAGTTCCTTAAATAATGCAGAATAACTGTCCCCTTCTCTCAGTTTCCCCTGCACATGGTGTGTGTTTTAAGCGCTTCCCAGGTGATGCTAATGGTAAAGAACCTGCCTGCCAGTGCAGGAGACATAGCAGACGTGGGTTCAGTCCCTGGTTGGGAAGATCCCCTGGAGGAGGGCATGACAACTCACTCCAGTGTTCTTGCTGGGAGAACCCCATGGACAGAGGAGCCTGGCGGGCTACGGTCCATAGGGTTGCAAAGAGTGGGACATGACTGAAGCGACTTAGCCTAGCCTGTGGTGTATTTTATGATGGTTTTAAAGTTTTAGATTGTAGTCAAATTAATGAATAGTTTCCTTCATTGTTCTGGCTTTTGTATTACCCTTTAAAGATACTTTCTTTCAAAGCTTTTGTGAAGATTTACCCACATTTTCTTATTGGTTTTATTTTTCTTTTTGATTTTAATTTTTATTTTTTTCCCCATCTAATATTTATTTAATATGGGGAAGAATGGAACTTTGACTCAATTTTTTTTCCTAAATGGCTGCAAGTTTACCTCCTACTACTGAAAAATCTTTTATCCATTTATTTGCTATTTTAATGTTATGAATAAATTTTACCCATATGTGCTTGTATTTATTTCTGGATCTGGTGTTATGTTTCAATTATCTGCTTCTTTTAACACCATTAGTAGTTTAATTTAAGCCAATATCATAGTAGCTTTAATAATGTACCTTAGTATCTGATAGTACAAGTCTCAAAGTGGGGCAGGAGACAGCACTGATATTCATATTCTTTTAGAAATTAACTGTTATCCCAGTAATTGAGGCTATATCTATAGAATTTCCTGAAAGACTTGTAAAGACTAGTGATTCTTAACATGTGATTCATAGACCACCTGATCGGAATTACATGGGGATTTTTAACAATTGATATTCTTGAACCCACCCAAGAGCTCCTGAAAATAAGCTGTGTTGAGGAAACTCTTTTTGCAAGGTCTCAGATGATTTTTAAGAACACCATAAGAAACTTAACACTCTGATAAAACATGGTAAGCAGCAGCCATGTTCCTCCTGTTTAAATGCTAAAGAACACTTCCTTTTATTAGTTACATCTTTGTGTTGATTACATGTGTACATGTAATCAGTTAAACATCCTGTCCCTAAACATATTTTGAATATTTATGTAGTCCAAGTGCAGTGCATAGGCTTCCCTCATAGCTCAGTGGGTAAAGAATCCACCTTCGATGCAGGAGACCCCAGTTAGATCCCTGGGTCAGAAAGATCCCCTGGAGAAGGAAATGGCAACCCACTCCAGTGTTCTTGCCTGGAGAATCCCATGGACAGAGGAGCCTGGCGGGCTACAGTCCATGGGGTCGCACAGAGTCAGACACGCCTGAGCGACTGAGCACACACAATACTGTGCATGCTGAGTACAAGGGTGGCATGTTGCATTTGAGATTTGACCTTCAGATGCATAATCACACATCCCTAATCACAGACACACACACCCATGCACACCCATCAAAGTCTTACTATACTTTAGATCAAAGTATAGTTAGTGCCCTAAAATAGCTAGCAGTTAGGTTGGGAAAAAACATGTGAACAACTTGAATGAAATTCATGGAGAGCAGTTGGCTAGTTGCAAGATAATAAACAAAGAGAATGAGCTGGATGATGGGAGAAAGGGTAAGGAAGCACCAGCATTAAATGGGGCAGACCAAAGAAGCTTTCCTGCGTAGGAGAAAGACCAGCACTCCTATTGCAATGGAATTAAAGCCTCAGTAAGTATTTTTGCATTGATAAGCAGACAACACCTTATTGAATCTACCTGTCCTTCCTGAATTTCTCGTGCCATTCACTTGATACACTGAGATTATGTTTTCTGCAAATTTTCTACCTGGACTGGTCTCTTATGGCAACACAGGTATTTTTGTTCAGCTTGCTTTCTTTAAAACATTTATCTTCATTTATGATCATAATGGGTAGTGGTCCTAGACGACAAGACTGGGCATTGAATCCAGGCTAAAAGATTCATGACTGTGCCTTTTGTGTCTGTCACTTGCCTTTCCTTAGATTCAGGAGTACCCCATCGATGTCCAAAACAACCAACTTCCCTTCCTGCGGAATCCAGATATCCTGGTGGGAGAAAATGACCTAACTGCCCTTAGCTATCTCCATGAGCCTGCAGTTTTGCATAATTTAAAGGTCCGCTTCCTGGAGTCCAACCATATCTACACTTACTGTGGTAAGTAGGGGGTATCTATTGGCTGTGTGTGTTTGAATGTGGTTCCAATCTTTAGACTTTACGTGTTAAACTCCAACGGTTAAGAATCCTACTTTCATTCTCTTTTATATTAATAAGTACCTCTCACTTGAAAGTTTGCAATCAGTGCACGTGGCTTAGTTAGGCGGCTGTACATCTCTTTGGAAGGATTGGTGTTAAAGCTCAACCAGGGAAGAAGTGGGCCACACCATGTGGCTTGATGGCTCAGGCGCAGCCCTGGAGTCAGTAGGAAGGCAGTAAATCCATCCCAGGGTCCTGGCTCAGGCCTCTGCTCCCTCTGCTGAGTACACTGCTGCAAGTGTATTGCAGGCTTGGATTTTTTTTTTTTTTTTACCTTTTTATTTTTATATCAGTATAGATGATTAACAGTGTTGTGTTAGTTTCAGGTATGCAACAGAGTGATTCAGTTATACATATAAACTGAAAGTCACTCAGTCGTGTCTGACTTTTGTCACCCCATGAACTGTACAGTCTATGGAGTTCTTCAGGCCAGAATACTGGAGTGGGTTGCCGCTCCCTTCTCCAGGGGATCTTCCCAACCCAGGGATTGAACCCAGGTCTCCTGCATTGCAGGAAGATTCTTTACCAGCTGAGCCACCAGGGAAGCCCCAGTTATATCACTTATATGAATGTGAAGTCGCTCAGTCGTGTCCAACTTTTTGCCACCCTGTGGATTGTAACCTACCAGGCTCCTCCGTCCATGGGATTTTCAGGCAAGAATACTGGAGTGGGTTGCCATTCCCTTCTCCAGGGGATCTTCCTGACCCAGGGATTGAACCCAGATCTCCCACATTGCAGGCAGACACTTTACTGTCTGAGCCACCAGGGAAGCCCCAATTATATCAGTTATACATATACCTGTGTCTATTCTTTTAAAATTCTTTCCCCATTTAGATTGTTATATAATATTGAACAGAGTTCCCTGTGCTATATATATAGTAGGTCCTTGTTGGTTATCCATTTTGATTATAGCTTCTGTATATGTCAATCCCAAACTCCCTAACTACCTACACTAGCCTTACCCCCTGGTAACCTTAAGTTTGTTCTCTGCTTCACAAATAAGTTCATTTGTATACTTTTCCCCAGATTCTGTTCATAAGCAATATCATATTTGTCTTTGACCTACTTCACTTAACATGACAATTTCTAGGTCCGTCCATGTTGCTGCAAATATTATTTCATTCTTTTTAATGGCTGCATAATATTCCATCATGACACGAATATCTCATTGTTTAATGTACCATAATTTATCCATTCACCTATTGTAGATCATGTTAGTTGCTTCAAGTTTGGAAATTATGAATATAGCTGTTATAAACATCCATGTACAAGTTTTTGTGTGAATATATTTTCTATTCCTTTGGATAAATACCATTGAGTATGATTACTTGTTTATATGATAAGATTATGTTTAGTTTCATAAGAAACTTCCAAAGTGGCTGTGCCCTTTTGCATTGCCACCAGTGATGAAATAAGAGTTTCCTTTGCTCCTTATCCTCTCCGCATTTGGTGTTATCAGTGTTCAGGATTTTGGCTATGCTAATAGGGGTGTGGTATTACCTCACTGGTGTCTTAATTGGCATTTCCCCAATGACTTAGGTGTGGAGCGTCTTCTTCCCCTTCTTGTTTCCCATCTCTGTATCTTCTTTGGTGAGGTGTTTGTTTAGGTCTTTTGCCCGTTTTTAAATCAGATGGTTCATTTCCTTATTGTTAGATTTTAAGAGTTCTTTGTATATTTAGAATTCCATGGACTGTATAGTCCACAGGGTCACAGAGTAGGACAGGACTGAGTGACTTTCACTTTCACTTTTTTCACTGTATATTTTGGGTAGCAGTCCTTTATCAGATGTGTCTATAGTTTGTCTTATCATTCTCTTGACTGGGCTTCTTCTCAAACAACCAAAGGGAGCACAATGGCAGAGCTCTCCTGTCTTGGCAGTGACCCTTTCCATTCCTGCCTTCTCTTTCCCAAAGGACTGGAAACGTTCACATTTTTTATATGTGTCCATGGGTCCCTTGAGATCCAGAATCTTCTTTATGTGAAAGAAAAGGGCATGCGTTTGTCTTATCTTCAGCATTGAATTTTTTTTTTTAACTCTTTTCACATTCTCAAATATCAGTTTATCTTGTCCTTCTATAAAAGATCTGAAGGGTTAAAGGACTTGACAACTCTTCATTCAACGTGTATGTATTGAGTCCATCTTTTAATTGTGTCCTTTTGGGAACACAGGATGGAAAAAGTGGTAAAATGAAAGATAATACATGGTATAATATGATGTGAGATAATAAAAAAAAATAGCTGACTCAGTGCTTACTATGCAAGATGCTGGTCTGAATTGCTCTCTATGAATCATTTTACCCTCAGGATAACCAGGGAAATGCAATTATCATCCCCATTTTGCAGTCCATGAAGCTAAGACACTCAGAAGTTAAGGAATTGGCAAAGTCACACACAATAATGAGCCAAGATTTGACATTAAGATGTGTAATCATATTTCCCATTCACAAGTTGTTTGTATTGTAGTTAAGATATCCCATATACAGATGAGAAATTTAACAGTCTCTTTTAAAGATTTTAGTTCTGAGATTTTTTTTTAAGCCTCACACCTCTTGGCAGGGTTCAGTACTGTCTTTTTCTGATCCTATAGCACTTTGTACACATCTATTTTATGAATTCAGTTTGTTGAGCATTTGTGTGTCTGTGTGTGTGTGTGTGTGTACGCCCATGCATATGTGTTTATTCCATGCTCCAGGGTGTTTGAAGAGAGGCCTGACCTGTCCTTCTTTTCTCCACTAGAGCCTAGCAGAGTGCTTGATAAACACTTGATACATCTTGATTTAGTTGAGTGATTGGTTAAGACCCATCCTGTTCATCTTGTCTTCTTAAGTGAACAGGGACCTTTAAAACTCATGTCAGTATACTACCCAAGACAATCTACAGATTCAGTACAACCCCTATCAAATTACTAATGGCATTTTTCACAGAACTAGAACAAAAAATCTTAAAATTTGTATGAAGTCACAAAAGATCCAGAATAGCCAAGGCAATCTTAAGAAAGAAAAATGGAGCTGGAGGACTCAATCTTTCTGATTTCAGACTATACTATAAAGCTGCAGTCATCAAAACAGTATGGAACTAGCGCAAAACTAGAAATGTAGCTCAATGGAATAGGATGGAAAGCCCAGAAATATAGATCAGTGGAATAGGATGGAAAGCCCAGAGATAAACTCATGCACCTATGGTCAGTTAATCTATGACAAAGGAGACAAGACTACACAGTATTGGAAAAGCAGTCTCTTCAACAAGGAGAGCTAGAAAAACTGGACAGCTACATGTAAAAAAATAAAAATTAGATTATTCTTTAACACCACATACACAAAAATAAGCTTAAAATGGATTAAAGACCTAAATGTGAGACTAGACATAAAACTCTTAGAGGAAAACATAGGCAGGACATGCTCAGATGTAAATCGCAGCAATATCTTTTTCAATTCATCTCCCAGAATAATGGAAATAAAAACAAAATTAAACAAATGGGGCCTACTTAAACTGAAAAAGCTTTTGCATACCAAAGGAAACAGTAAACAAAACAAAAAGACAACCCACAGATTGGGAGAAAATATTTGCCAGTGATGTGACTGGCAAGGGATTAGTCTGTAAAATTTACAAACAGCTTTTGTTGCTTACCAGCATCAAAACAAACAACCCAATCAACAAATGATAAGACCTAAATAGACTTTTCTCTAAAGAAGACATACAGATGGCCAAGAGGCACACGAAAAGATGCTCAACATCGCTAATTATTAGTGAAATGCAAATCAAAACTGCAATGAGATACCACCTCATACCAGCCAGAATGGCTATCATGACAAAAACCCCAAATGGTAAATGCTGGAAAGGGCGTGGAGAGAAGGACACTCTCCTACACTGATGGTGGGAACGTAAATTGGTACAGCCGCTATGGAGAATAGATGGAGGTTCTTTTTAAGGAACTAAAAACAGAGCTACCATATAACCCTGCAACCCCACTCCTGGGCTTATATCCAGAGAAAAATATGATCCGGAAGGATACATGCATCCCAGTGTCCATTGCAGCACTGTTTACAGTATTTACGACGTGGAAGCAACCTAGATGTCCATCAACAAAGGAATGAATAAAGATGTGGTAAGTATATACAATGAAATACTACTCATCCATTTAAAAGAATGAAGTAATGCCGTTTGCAGCAACATGAATGGACCTAGAGATTGTCATACTGAGTGAAGAAAGTCAGAGGAGAAGTATCATGTGACATCCCTTATATGTGGAATCTGAAAAGAACTGATACAAATGAACTTACAAACCAGAAAGGACTCACAGACTTAGAGAATGAACTTATGGTTGTCAGGATGAAGGATGCAGGGAAGGGATATTTAGGGAATTTGGGATCAACATGTACACATTGCTATATCTTAAATGGATAACCAACAAGGACCTACTGTATAGCACATGGAACTTTGCTCAATGTTATGTGGCAGCCTGGTTGGGAGGGGAAGTTGGGGGAGAATGAACACACATGTATGTATGTATGGCTGAGTCCCTTTGCTGTTCACGTGAAAATATCACAACATTGTTAATCAGCTATACTCCAATACAAAATAAAAAGTGTTAAAACAAAGCTCATGTCAGGAGGCTGCCATGCTATCAGAATCTGACCACACTGTCTATTCACAGGGATTGTGCTTGTTGCCATTAATCCTTATGATCAGTTGCCAATCTACGGTCAAGATGTCATCTATGCCTACAGTGGCCAGAACATGGGGGATATGGACCCCCACATCTTTGCTGTGGCAGAGGAAGCCTACAAGCAGATGGCCAGGTAAGAATAACCTTAGCCAGGACGTCCTCCTGGGTCGTCAGAGGGTGGAAAGGGGAGTGTCCACCTTCTTGGGCTGCTTTTTCTCAGTGGTGATTCTGGGTTTGAAGTGTTTTGGAAACCAAATCAACCTCGGGTTCTTTTCTTAATCACATTTCCTCAAGTCTTCATCTTATTCTTGTGAACCTGAGCCTGGGCTTGGAGAGCAGGGGCTCCTTAGACTCTGATGAGCAGTGCAGTTAATGCCTTGTGTCTCGTCTCTCTGTGACTTTCTTTTGGCCGTCTCGCCTCTTCTCCAGGTGTGATGAATCCATTTTATACCATCACATTCATTTTACAGATCTCACTGAAGGCTCCGTTTTGAAAGAACCAAGACTCTGACAACTTCTTAAAGTGCCAGGCATTTGGGGCAGAAATAGAAGCTTCAAATCGGCAGTAATGCGTAGTGGTTTCAGATTTTTAGCCTGGAAGTGGTGTTCTGTTTAGGCACGTAAGCGGATCTCATTTTGCTCTTCTTTTTCTAACTCAGAGAGATAGGCACAGGTCTGTTTCATCAGAAAGTAGGCTAGGTGAGTGTATGAGTCAGGGTTCGAGTGTGTGTGTGTGTGTGTAAAGAGAAAGGTTTTTATTTTAAGAAATCGGCTTGTGCAGCTGTTGGGGGTTGGCATGTCCAAAATCTGCAGGATTAAGCTGGCAGGTTGGAGATCCAGGGAAAAGATCATACAAGATTTTGAGTCTGAAGGCAGTCTATTGGCAGAATTCTCTTTGGTGGGGATGTCAGAGTTTTTTCTCTTATGACCTTCTACTGATTGGATGAGGCCTACCACATTATGAAGAGTGATCTGCTTTTCTCAAATGTCTACTGATGTAAATGTTAATTTCATCTCAAAAGAGAAAACAAAAACAAAACACCTTTATAGCAGTATCCAGACTAGTGTTTGGCCAAATGTCTAGAAACTGTGGCCTAGCCAAGCTGACACACAAAATTTACCACCACGCTGCTGTTCTTGAACTGTCAAAGTATAGTATAGGGAAAGATGGTTTTACCAAAGTTTTGGTGGAAATGCATTTTCCAGTTAACAGTAAAATGCTGGATCCTTTCAGCTCAGTTTTTCTTGTCCCCTCTAGAGAACATCTTACAGAGCTAGCAGGAAAAGCAGGAGTGTTTTGTGGGGAGCAGGGCTGCGTAGAGAGGAGCAAGCGAGAATCCCATTTAAGATGGTCTGTGCTGCTGTAGATGTCAGAGTACAATTTTCAGCCCAGTGAAAGTTTCCATGAGGAAAAACTGTTCTGTAAGCTTCCTTACTAGTTTATAATGTTTTGTTGCTGGCTGTGGAGATCGGTATGTGAAAGATCTGCTTCCTCATAGAAACACAATGACCATATTCAATATAAGCAGTGATCAGAGAACAGAACAATATAATAAGTAGAATGATCTACAGCTGTTTCATTTCTCCAGAATGTGATAGATTGTGGAGCTAAAATGGTCATGACCTTTGACCTCTCTAATGTCATAAAAAGACCACATACTATGTTCTGGGCGTGACCAGGAGTCACTTAGCTTGGTAAGCCATTAAGGCACATGCTGCAGACTGAAGTGTGCTCAGGGTCGTATCACGTGGCGGGGAAGAGTGAGGGGTGGTGTGACGCAGCACGTGGCCCCACTCAAGTGTGTGCACAGTGGAGGGACCTGGGGTCTGGACAGGCTTCGGTGTCTTGAGAGAAGCACTTACGCTGAGTCCTCATTTGCTTCATGTGAAGAAGACGATCCTTACTGCATTACAGATGGTTCCCTGTGGTTCTAGAATGGAAGGCGACCATGGCCTGGTTCTGAGGACTCCTCCCATGCTACAGGTTCCGCCAGCTCCCTGAGACTGTCCTCTCATGCATGCCCTTGATATTAGTTTTCATCCCATTTTGCTCTCCTAGCCAGTTGCACTTAGATGTATCAGAAGTTGGTTTTTCTTTTTTAATTTTTTAATTGGAGGAGAATTACAATGTCGTGTTGGTTTCTGCCATACAGCTCTTCATCAGACTTCTTGAGGCTCCCCTACAGCTTTGAGAACCCTCTTGCCTCCAGCTTGTAGACCCTCTTGACTGAATGCCCCCATTCTTCCTTTCCGAACCTGAAGCTGTGCACACGGTTATGCTGCTCTCAGCTTATTTCACTTGTTTGGGTCCTTTTTCATGCCCATTAGTGGGAAGGGACGGGGTGGGCATCCAGGGTGGCAGTGATATGATCTTGCTGAGGGGAGTGAATTTGATGATTAAGGGGTTTGGATGTTAAAGGTGGACAAAAAGTTGCTTCATTAAGGGTTTTCTTTAAGGTCTTAAGGTTTATAATCGTTTTACCCACCAAGTCCCAGGGTGTAGAAAATAATGCTGCTGAAATTCTTGTGCAATTTTTGCTCATGAACGTGCATAAGAAGTATAAGGCCAGCACACGTGGCTCGGGGGAGAGAGCTATTTTTGAATAAGTTCCATTGTCAGCAGCTCAGGGTTTCTGCTATTGATTCAAGGGGCATATTAGAAGCCCCAGCAGAATCTTTGCAGGGAAAGAGGGAGACTCAGTGGTCTGACGCAGGGACGGTTTTTGCTGTATTTCCGTTCTGTGCCTTCACTGTCAACTTTGAATACTAAACACACTCATTTTACAATTCATCTGCCAACTGTGTGGTGTGCTTCCTGACTCATCAGTAAGTTGCTGAAGAGGTTGTTATGTGGATCAAGTCGCTGTGGTCTAACACAGTGTGCTTTGAATCTGAGCCTCCACAACAGCTGGGTGACTAAGGGTACAAGCAGCTAACGTAACGACGCCCAGCCCGCGGTGACGTGACTCAGTTGGCCTTGGACTCAGCAGTTCTTTCTCATGATTCACCGTGGACTGGATTTTCTTTCTTGATGTGGTTCACTCTGGGTCTCTCCAACTCGCGATGCTTTGAGCGTATGAGGAAAGTCTGTTAAAGCTCGAAGGGATAAATCCAGACCTTCATCCCCATCCCAAGAGTTCCTGCAGAGTCTTGTGCTGGAAAGGATGAGGAGACACGATAATAAGATGATTGGTTCAGCATCCCTGTCCTTGTTGACCTCAGACTAGGCTTGGGAGTACATGGAGACTCCCAGTGAATAAAAAGGCTGAAGTAACATGAAACATCAAACTAGTGAATTCTGCCTTCTAACCCATGAGAAATGGACTGCCCACTGCTTTATTTCTGCTCCTCCCTTGTTCATGATCCAAAATGCCCTTTCTCTCACTTTTACCTCCCCCGATTCTAGCCTCAGCTCCTGGGTTAAATCATATCAGCAAACATTTGTAAAGTATCAGTGATTTGACAGGCTCCTTCCTAGGTGGAAACTAAGAAATGTGAGACCTCTCCTCACTTCTTAAGTCGCTCACAGTCTTTTTGGAGAGAGAGGACACAGTAGACCAAAAAGCCTGTAACTGCAGGAAGTGTAAACCGAAGTCACACTCAGGGTCGTTTGAATTGAGTTTGGGGATGACTGTCACATCTGGTCCAAGAAACTGTAGCGCTGAGGCTGGATCTTGATGAATTGGTCGGGTATGTAGGGTGAGATGCAGACCTCTAGGTGGGTGGAATAGAGTGATCATTCCCCCAGCAGTGTGGCATCAAAAAGCAGAAAACCATAAAACTAGAGCGCGTAATCACAAAGCCACAGCCACATATGCTTCACACCCCTTAGGACGTTTGTAGGCAAAGACTTCACAGGTGTTGGCAAGGATGTGGAGACGTTAGAATCCTGATACACTGCTAGTGGGAATGTAAGATGGTGCAGCTGCTTTGCAAAATAGTCTGGCAGTTCTTCAAAAGTTTGACAGTGTTATCACATGACTCAGCCATTCTGTTCTTAGATATGAAAACACATTCCAAGAGAAATGAAAACATATTCACACAGAAACTTACCCACAGACATTCATATTTAATAGAATGTTCCCATAGAATTGTTCACAGTAGCCGAAAGGTAGAAGAAAAAAACCTAAAAATCCATCAACCAATCAATCAGTAAATAAAATATGGTTATGTCCATACAGTGGAATATGGCACACAGAAAGGAACAAGATGTGGTACTTGGTACCACAGGGATGAACCTTGAAAACATGCTCAGTGAAAGAAGCCAGACATGAAAGAACAGAGTGTGTGAGTCCACTTACATGAAGTGTCCAGAATGGACAAATATATAGAGAGAGGTAGATTAGTGTTTGCCCAGAGCAGGAGGTTTGAGGGGGAATGGGAAGTGATTGCTGATCAGTATTTTTTTTGGTTTTGTTTTTAGTGGTGGTGGGGCTGGTGATGAAAATTTTCTGTAATTGATTGCGTGGGTGGATGCACAGCTCTGCAAATGCACTGAAACCCATTGAATTGTGTACTTTAAATGGGTGAATGTGTGTTCTGTGAATTATATCTCAAAAAAGCTATTTTTCACAAAAGGCATGGTCAGGGGACAGTGCCCAGGAAAGCTTAACCTATGTGATAAGTGCGTCTGGGGTTGGTGTGGACTATACAGCTAAGAGACAGGGTGACCGGACTGGGGAGGAACCGGAAAGCTGGGTGAACTTTGGCAGAAAAGTGTGTTCTATTAACAGAGGGTACAGAGATGGTCAGTTGAGTTTAGGAAACCCTGGATTAATCAAGTGAAACATCTGCCTTCAAGGCAGGGGCTTTCAGAGCAGCTATGTTGACATGCTTTCTGAGTCTCCAAGATGGAGATGCTTTATGCTGGGTTTGCAAATCATATTTAGACACAAAACTGTTTTCAAAGATTATCTCAAGGACTCTTTGGGAAATGCTGGCTTCAAGCAATGGAGACATTCTAGAGCTTGTTAGATTAAAAAGATAATATGACACCAGGGATATTCAAAGAGTGATGTTTCTCTTATGGGCCCTATTTCAAAATCTCTTCCTTTTCTCCCTGTTCTGATACCATTTCCAAGGATGAGAAGACCTTCTTGTGAGGAGCTTAGATTCTTGCAGAAATGCCTTGCCTATTTAAATGACCTCTGTGTAATGAATGGCAGTAGATGGTGAAGCTGGACTTCAGACCCAGTCTGTGTTCCCCGAAGCCCTTTGTACCACTGGGGAAGCTATACTCCCTCCGTCGGCGGGGCCTGCGACTTCTTCCAGTAGTCTTCTGTAGTCTTCCCAGACTTCTACAGACTTCTTCTGTAGTCTTCCCAGAGCAGAGCAGGCTGTGGTCCTCGGGGCCATGAGGGCTGAGGGATAGACCTTTTCCCTCGAGGGTTCACGAGAGTCTAAATTCCAGAGTGAGATGAGTCTCGGTGTATTTTCTAGCTCTGCTAGTGGGGCCTGGCCCTCTTACCCTGCTGCCCAGGTCTGATCCTTTTCTTGAGGTTTTGTGTTCTTTTCTGAAAGAAAGTAGGGACAGTGCGAAGCAAATTCATTTGCTCATAGAGCTCACACAGGTCCATCTGGTTCTGCTATGCTGCGGGCTGTGACTAATAGTGGAAGATGGAATGGGATGCTCCTGGGGTCCTGGGAGGGGACATCCCACTCAGTACACCTGGGGCAGCCAATGGACAACCCCCCACCCCACCATGGGAGCACTCCCAGAGAAGTTCTGAGTGTGGAAATGTGCTGTAGAAGGGAGAGGACACTGTACATTTTCCATCTTCTGAGGTCCCCCCCACAAAAAAACAAAACAATAGAACTAATGGCTTTATCTTCCTGATCATTAAGGTGGAATGCTCTGGGACACCCAAGAATGGACTCAGGACACTTCAGGATCTCTTTTAGGCTGCAGACTTTGTGGAATTTGGATCTTTGGGGGAAAAATTTTTAAAAGGAACTGCACATAGGTGACCTAAATTCACACTTTGCTTTGAGATCCAATTTGAAGTAGGATGATGTCAGTTTCTTCCTTCCTTTTTGATATAAGGGGGTTTATTATTCTGGGCTGTATAGTTTGGAGAAGTTTGGGATGTCGAGTACTTCCTGATCAAGCTTCATGTTTTCAGTGCTGAGAGCCAGGTTTCGTTTCTCTGTAAGGTGTTCGCTGTACAGGAGTGTCCGGGGTCTGTCCCTGGTGACGTGTCTCCCACCCGCTGTGTGTCCACGCACAGACCCTTTGGGCCTGAAGTTCTCAGCATCTTCACTCTTTAAGGAGAACAGTGGCCCTGCTTCAGAGAGAGACTTGGACCTGCGAGAGGTCATGAGGAACCTTTAAAAGTTGTTGAACACTATAAAAATTGGGGGTGTGGCAGTCTGGATGGGAGAGGAGTTTGGGGGAGAATGGATACATGTGTACGTGTGGCTGAGCCCCTTTGCCGTCCACCTGCATCTCTCACAGCATTGTTAGTCGGCTATGCCCCAATACAAAATAAAAAGTTAAAAATACGAGGGTGCTGATGTTAAAGCTGACAAGACAGCTTCCTCAGCTGCTGTTAAATACAGCGAGCGACGGTATTGCTGGGGAGGTCAGTAGTTAGGGAACAATGACGTGCTGGATTTTTACAGTAAAGTCTTGAAACCATGACTTCATTCAGCCCTGACTTTTGGGTGCAGTTTTTCTTTCCTTCCCATTCATTATGATTTCAAGTCAGGACTCGTCAGGACTAGGTTGCTTTAGGACAAGGTATAGGAGATGTTCGAGATGACTGAACACAGGAGTGACTTCCATGCTCCTGTCGAGTACTATTGCTGATTTCTAGAACTTGCCCTGAGTCGTTCCCTCTATTGAGATTCTTCCCGGGGTGCTGTCTTCCCTGGGCTCTTCCCCTGCAGCTATTCTTCCCTACTCCCCTCATCTGCTCTCCTTCCCCTCCCGCCCACCCACGTCTGGACACACTCCTGTCCCTCCCCACAGTTCCCAGCACTAAGGTCCACAGCATTATTTTGATCCTTTATAATCTCTTGGATTGTATAGTTTCTTTATATTTCTGCCTATCCCGTTTAAAATTCTAGTTATGTATTTTAGACTTAAATATAGGGGAAAGTTCAGTATGCAGTGAATATGGCTAATTATAACATCCATATGTTAAAAGCAATGGATAGTAAATGTATATTGTTATCTCCTTTTAAAATCGGCAATTTCAAGAAGACTGGAACTGGGAACTTCCCTGGCGGTCCAGTGGTCGGGACCTCGCCTTCCCGTGCAGGGCATGCAGGTTCAATCCCTGGTCGGGGCATAAGGGCCCACATGGCTCCTGTCAAAAAACCAAAACAAAACAGAAGCAGTATGGTAACAGATTTAATAAAGACTCTAACAATGGTCCACATCCAAAAAAGTTTTTTTTAAAGAATAGGACAGGACCATTTCCTTTGTCTAACTTCCGTGACACTGCAGAGGTCATGAATGTTACTAATAGTTAAGTCTCAAATCAAAAATCATAGAGCTGAAAGAAATGTTACTAGTAATCACTTTTTACCTTACCTGGGGAACACAGCACCGTAGAAGGAGAGGGTCTGCAGTCGTCTGGCTGTTGTCATCGTTCAGTTGCCTGGTTGTGTCCGACTCTCTGTGACCTCATGGACTGCAGCATCCCAGGCCTCCCTGTCTCTCACCATCTCCTGGAGTTTGCCCAAGTTTGTGTCCAATGCATCACTGATGCCATCTAGCCGTCTCATCTTCTGACGCCCTCTTCTGCCCTCAGTCTTTCCCAGCATCAGGTAGCAATTGGCTAAGACACGGGGATGCGGGAGACCACATCCCGGCAACTAGTCCTTTGGGTGCTGCTTGACCACTCCCAGTCCAGGTGGCTCTGTCTCTCAAGAAATGTGTTCCATTTCTAACGGTTTCTACTATCGGAATCTTGCCATCACACCGCACTCTGCTGCTCTCTGATTGCCTTCACCCGGGGGGTCTGAGGGCTTCCCTGGTGGCTCAGATGGTAGAATCTGCTTGCAGTGTGGGAGACCTGGGTTTGATCCCTGAGTATGGAACATACCCTGGAGAAGGGAACAGCAACTCACTCCAGTATTCTTGCCTGGAGAATCCCATGGACAGAGGAACCTGGTGGGCTACATACAGTCCATGGGGCTGCAAAGAGTTGGACAGGGGGGTCTGACCTCTGTTCTGTGCGGCTGTGCAGGATAGCCAGCATTTTCTTACCTGTGGTGGCCCCTCCCCCACTCTGGCTGAGCATCCTGGCTCCCACGGCCCTTCCTTCTGAGCGTGGCCTTTAGTCCCTCTCCTGCTGTGGGTCACCCTGGACACCTTCGGTCTTTCTGTCTGATATCTGTGGTCTCTGAACATGATCTGCCAGGTGAGCAGTCTTCCTCGCGTGGAATTCCTGTTACAGAGCCTACAATTGCACCAAGTTGGCAGGCATTTCATGTCGCAGATTTTTACTAAGTTTGCAAGCTGTTAAATTCCTATTTCTCCCCCCCATCCCCATCCACAGATGCACAATAATTATTTTATTACCACTGTAATGAGATTTAATTGTCTGGCAATAAGCTACACCTATTGAAAGTAAAGTCACACACATTAAATTACATGTACAATTATACCGATTTTGATATATGCGTACATCCACGAAACTATCACCATGACCCAGATAACGAACATTTCCTTAACTTCCAAAAGTCTCCTTGGAAAAGGAAAACTTTTTCCACCCCTGCACTGCTGGAGATCAGTAGTCACTAATCTACTTTCTGTCACTATAAACAGAAACTTCCTTTAAGATATGTTGCCCTCATTCTGCACTTGCACAATTGATTTTTTATGTGCTGAGCAGGATTCATAGTTACCTGTATTAAATGTGACCTTTCATGCCTGCGCTCCATTATTCCAGGGTATCTCTTTGACTCCTGATTTTCGCATCTGATATATTAGGTCTCCCTGCCTTGGCACATGTGCAAATTTAACAAATCTTTTGTTTCTGTCCTTATCTGTTGAGGAGGAGGTATTAATCTGGCTGGATTCCTGTAACTTGCTAGGAGCAGTCCTTTTACTAAGAACTGATCATTTAAACTATTAAACCTAAAAATTAAGTCAAGTCCTTGTATTTTAAATAGGGTTAAAAGCTGTGCCCACTGGATTGGTCAGATGTAATTTTTCTGGGTGAGGGGGGCTCATGACTGAGGAGGTGGGCAAAGGAGACCCTGGTGAGCACCCCCAGCCTCACCGCTTCCTTCCCGTGTTTCTCCTGGTTGTGTTCTTTCATCTGAGGTGCCTCCTACATTTGCTCAGCTGCAGCAGGAGGACGCCTGTATGTCCTTCCGTCCTCGGGTTATTGTAAGAAGTAGCCGGCGCTCCTCACACGTAAGCCTGAGCCGTGACAGCGCAGGGCGGGCCCAGCGGACACCCCTGCACCCACCCCCCGGGTCCTGCTTGTGACATAGCCTGGTCCCGCTGTCAGAGTCACACTCGTCCCCGCACACCAGCTGCTTTCAGAACTCACAGTGGTGCTGCATGTGAATAAGATTTCGTTTTACAGGGTGTCTGAAATAATTTTCAGTTGAAGAAGCTAATAAAATGTGAAGCCTAGCAGGATGAAATGGCATTTCTATTTACATCGTGATAATGTCTTTCACGCCATGGTAGCCACTCTTTCTTTTTTAGCTGCATAGTTTTATGTTTATATCCTGAAAGACAGAATGTCTATGGATGTCATCTGCTAATGTGTGCATGTTTAGTAGGAAAGAAGATGTCAAGAAGCGAGGTGGCTCAGCTTCCAGGGACAGGACTGTCTGGGTTCTCAGAACACAGGAGCTGTGGGACCTTGGCAGGTCACTTAAACTCACTTTGCACCAGTGCCCGCGTCTTTAAAACAGGGATACATATTGTGGCAAAATCATCAGGTTGCCAGAACTAAATGAATTGATAAGTGAAGAGTACTTAGAATGATTTCTGGAACAGAGTGCTCAATAAGTGTTTGATCCAGTGCTGGTGGTAGTGATAGCCTGGTGATAATACTGATGAGTCGATGGTAAGTAATGTCACTGTCATTTCATAACATCCAAAGGAAGGAAGTGCTGGAAGGAGACATCAGTGCTGAGCAGGATTTCCTTTCTATGTCACCCTCAGAGGACAGGTGGTCCTTCAGGGCCAAGGGAATAGTAGAAGGCTGGCCGTTTTGTGCGATTAATAATGTTCTTTTGGCCTTTGTTATAGGCTCATGTGTGAAATTAGAATTACAGAAGTTTAATAGGTGGTTGCCAACCTGTCTAGAGGAAATACAGCATCAATTGCACAATGTCTAAAGCTGTCTTTTGTCATGTGCAGGAAGCCAACAGCTTTGAGTTTTGAACTTAGAGTGAAGTTAAACTGTTACTGACTCAGCCACCCCTAGAATAGTGTTAGAATGTGGACACCACTGCCCTTTGGTAATGGCATCTGTAAGCTTGTGTGTATGTGTGCTAAGTCCCTTGAGTTGTGTCCAACTCTCTGCGACCCCACGGGCTATACTCTGCCAGGCTTCTCCGTCCATGGGATTCTCCAGGCAAGAATACTTTCAGTCAGTCAGTTAGTTCAGTCGCTCAGTGTCCAACTCTTTGTGACCCCATGAATCGCAGCATGCCAGGCCTCCCTGTCCATCACCAACTCCCAGAGTTCACCCAAACTCATGTCCATCGAGTCGGTGATGCCATCCAGCCATCTCATCCTCTGTCGTCCCCTTCTCCTCCTGCCCCCAATCCCTCCCAGCATCAGAGTCTTTTCCAATGAGTCAACTCTTCGCATGAGGTGGCCAAAGTATTGGAGTTTCAGCTTTAGCATCAGTCCTTCCAATGAACACCCAGGACTGATCTCCTTTAGGATGGACTGGTTGGATCTCCTTGCAGTCCAAGGGACTCTCAAGAGTCTTCTCCAACACCACACTTAAAAAGCATCAATTCTTTGTCTTTCAGCTTTCTTCACAGTCCAACTCTCACATCCATACATGACCACTGGACAAACCATAGCCTTGACTAGATGGACTTTTGTTGGCAAAGTAATGTCTCTGCTTTTCAATATGCTGTCTAGGTTGGTCATAGTTTTCCTTCCAAGGAGTAAGCATCTTTTAATTTCATGACTGCAATCACCATCTGCAGTGATTTTGGAGCCCCCAAAAAGAAAGTTTGACACTGTTTCCACTGTTTCCCCATCTATTTGCCATGAAGTGATGGGACCAGATGCCATGATCTTAGTTTTCTGAATGTTGAGCTTTAAGCCAACTTTTTCACTCTCCTCTTTCTCTTTCATCAAGAGGCTTTTGAGTTCCTCTTCACTTTCTGCCATAAGGGTGGTGTCATCTGCATATCTGAGGTTATTGATATTTCTCCTGGCAATCTTGATTCCAGCTTGTGCTTCTTCCAGCCCTGGGTTGCTGTTTCCTCCTCCAGGGGATCCTCCCAAGCCAGGGATCAAACCTGGGTCTCCTGCATTGCACATGGACTCCTTACTGCTGAGCCATCTGGGAAGCCCCATCTGTAAGCTTAAGCAAAAGGAAAATAATAATGTGACACTGCAGGAATGGAGCGATGATTTGTTTGTTTTTATAGGCATTTGCTTGAGAGACAGCATGCCCACCGTCACTAACTAAGTGCATGCTGAAGGCTGGAAAGCAGCTTTTCACAAGAGCGTGGAAGTGAGACCCAGTCTCTCCTGGTCCCTGTGGTGGTGCATCGGTTGTTAGAGCAGCAGTCTTCAGACAGCTGGGCACATTGAGTTTTGGAACATTCACTGGAGTGTGGGAACAAAATTTTAGAACTTTATTTTTTTCACAGTCTTTTAAGATATAAAATTCTGTTGGTACATCTCTTATAATGTGCACAGTGCATTAATACAGTAGCTTAGAAATTAATTTATAAATTCATATTTCCAGGGGAGCTGGCTCATAGTTTTCCTTATAGATAGGGAAAAAGAGAAAAGTGGGTTAGTGGCCAGGGCAGTGTCTAAAGCCATACATAGATGCAGTGGTCTTTGTGGACTAGTTCATGGTCCACAGAGGACATCTGGCCCCTGGCCCCCTGCTGGGGTTCTTCTTGGAGTGCTGCAGTGGGGAGAAGGTGAGAGAAGGTGGCTGGCTCAGTGCAAGCCTTCCCTGTCATGGGACATAAAGCGCGGTCGCTATTCCTGTCAGTGTCTCATTTTTAGACTGTGTTAAAGAGCCCTGCTCTCTTGAAAAACGTATATATGACCATTTATAAAATTAGATAGCCAGTGGAAATTTGCTGTATGAAGCAGGGAGCTCACATCTGGTGCTCTGTGACAACCTGTGCTGTGCATATTCATGTCTGCCTCTTTGCGACACTGTAGACTGTAGCCCACCAGGCTCCTCTGTCCGTGGGGATTCTCCAGGCAAGAATACTGGAGTGGGTTGCCTTGCCCTCCCCCGGGGGATCTTCCCAGCCCAGGATCGAAGCCAGGTGTCCTGCACTGCAGGTGGATTCTTCACCATCTGAGCCACCAGGGAAGCCCCTGTGACAATCTGGAGGGGTGAAATGGGGTGGGAGGTGGGAGGGAGGTCAAGAGGGAGAGGACATACCTATACCTGTGACTGACTCGTGTTGATGTGTGGCAGAAACCAACACGATGTTGTAAAGCATTGACTTATTTAAAATTAAAATAAGTAAATTCAAATTTTAAAAAAGAGCGCTGCTCTCTTAGTAGCTCTCGGATTACATTAGAACACAGGTTCCAGTGTAACAACGGGCAGTGTTTTGTCTCGAAAAAGCAGAAAACCTTGGGGAGGCCCTTTATCAAGGAGATCAGTTGTTAGTATTGAATCCTAGCACCATCCTTGCCCTTGGAGGGAATAAGCAGAGGCTCCCCAAGGGCTTCATTTCAGAGCCACAGAGGCAATCTACCCACCCCCCACCCCCACACACACACACCTGCTTTACTGAATCAGAGGTTCATGGGTGAAACCAAATTATCTTTTTAAACTCTACAACTGATTCAGAAACTCTCATCTTTGGACACCTACCTGTTTGGGGAACTTTTGAAATAGATGAGTCTCTCTGATCTGGGGGACCCAGAACTGGTGCTCACAAAAAGAATCCACATCACGGGTGTTAAGAGTCGCCTCAGTCTTTAAGCTCTGCTTGGTTGCTTTTAGCATCTCAGTAGGAATTAAGGATCTGAGAGTAGACTTTGATCAAGGAAAGGAGTTACGGAATTTGAAAGCCTGTTAGAACTGGGGAGAGAAATCTTTGGATCCTCCAAATTTAGCAGATGGCTAGCTTTCTGCAGTGACTCTCAACCCTGCTTGCACAGGAAAATTACCTGGGAGGTTCTAAACAACCATGGCCAGGCCTCACCCCCAGAGGTCAGGTTAATCACGTGGTGCTCAGGTGGATATAAACACTCCCAGATGCTATCTTAGTGAAGCTGGGTCAAGAACTTTGTTGAAACCATCTGTGTAACGTAGGTACCCCACCTGGTCTTTGTCACCAGCAGAGTTTTAGGGCGTGAGGGGACGCTTTTGTTCATGGGGAACATTGTAGAAAGTGTGCAGGCCGTGTAGCATGTCCAAGAGAAAGCCCTGTGTTAGTGTCCTTTAGAACAGTGTTAGTCGCTCAGTCGTGTCCGACTCTTTGCAACCCGTGGACTGTAGCCTGCCAGGCTCCTCTGTCCATGGAATTTTTCAGGCAAGAACACTGGAGTGGGTTGCCATACAGTGGACAGATTTAAAAGCAAATGCTTTTTGAGTCTGCCTGGCTCCTGCCCCCACCATAGATCAATGATTTTGGAAGCCAGAGGAGGGGCACCTACAGCCAAAACATGTCGGAAATTAATTCAGTTCTCTGTATTCCCAGAACTAGAGAACAAAATGCCTCATGATTGATGACCTGCTTTAAAGAGAGATCCCTTTTGGTTGAAAAGGGAGTTAACCTTTTTCTGAAGAGCAAGTACCAAGAGAGCTTAGAAGTATGGGATGTCTTTTTAGAAAATGCCTTGGACCTAGTAGCAGCGCGATGAAGAGCCAGGGGGACATCCTAGTATCCAGCGCTTTCTAATTAGTTATCCTTGGAGGCTAACAGTACTTTACCCCAAGCCTGTGCTTATGGAGAGGTTACTGGGGACATATTAATAAATGCAGGTGTGTGAACTATGTAGTGTCTAGCTGCATTTAGCTTAAACGTGTAGTACCAGCCTTCAGTTAAGATATTGGGGATCAATAAATGCTCACTCCAGCTGGTTCTGCTTCTCCACTAGGTCGTTGGGCTCCTAGAGTTTTATTCCATTTGTCATTGCACGTATTGATCCATCATAATTGCCTGATGTGTAGGAACTCTAGCTCAGCAACCCAAGGCAGAGATTTTTCTTCCCAGTTGTATGAGGTTGTCATTTCTACAATGCTGTTCACTTTACTTGCTTATATTTGTAGATCCTCTTACTTTGCAGAGTATATGTTCATGAAATGCGCAGCATTTTTAAGAGTTTTGCACTTGGAGTTGGAAAGCTTTTGAGGTCATATTATCTAGGACAGGGTTTCCTTTTCAGCATCATCAGTATTGTGGTACTTAGTCTTTCTGGAAAGTTCTAGACCCCCTCATTCCACTGTTTGAAACTTAGGGGTGAGCAGATATCTTACAGTTGCTTACTCCCACCCTGGACAGTTCCTGCCTCTCTTCTGGGGTAGCCAGCAGAGCAGATTGGTCTGGGAATGTACCTTTAGTCTTTTCTTCACTAAGCAAGACTCTTTCTGGTCTGGTTAGCATTCCTCATGTGACAGTTCAGAATCCTGTTCGATTTCCTTTGAATACATTCCAGTCTTTCAGTATACCTCATGAAATGTGGCATCTGTAATTAAGCTAAGCGTGCAGATCTAGCCTGACCGGAGGAGAAGGCCGTGGCCATCTCCTGCTATCCTGGGGCATAAATACTTAGGTGCTGCATTAATGGAAGCTTACTAATAGTTCCTTGCTGTGATGATTGATAATGAGTCACCAAAATCATCCAGTGCTTCCCATCCACACCGTGGTTCTGGATGGTGATCACAGGTTGGTACCAACCACTGTGAGGTCTGTTTGTGGACCCGCCATGGTTGTAGACCCTGTCCAGACCACATTGCTAAGTGGCAGTGTCCGTTTAAGCATAGAGGTTACCAGAAGCCTCTCCCAGTTCCCCTTACTTCACAGCCCGAGTTCTCTTTGTCTATGACTCAACAGTGAAACCAATGTTCACCTTCCCCTAAGCCTGGCTCTTGATTTCAAGAGTGGGAATTTAACAGACTTGTAATGAATTTTCACAGTACCAGGCAGAATTCCAAGACAATTGCCATGTTAGGTACTGAAAAGTCACGTTCTGACAGTCGGAAGGTGAACTTTGACACTTTTCCTGTGTCTTCACTATGTGTTAGTCTCAGTCGTGTCCGACTGTTTGCGACCCCATGACTGTAGCCTGCCAGGCTCCTCTGTCCATGGAATTCTTCAGGCAAGCGTACTGGAGTGGGTTGTCATTCCCTTCTCCAGGGGATCCTTCCAACACGGATTGAACCCAGGTCTCCCGCATTGCAGGTGGATTCTTTACCATCTGAGCCACCAGGAAACGCTTTGTCTTTGCCTTCCTGTTATAACAATCCTAATCATTTGGATACAAATGAATGCCTTGATTTGAGGCAGGAGAAAGCTATGTAAAGCAAATGTAAAAGAGGAAAGTACATTAGCGTGTCTCAGAACTCTCTCCCTACTTTGTTGATGTGCATGATAACATAGAATGTTCCTTAAGATCATAAATGAGGTATGAGCAGTACTTTATTGTTATGCGGCACTAACTCAATTTTATAGGTTTGTCAGTGTAACCACGGAAGTCATGCATCTTGCCTAAGGCACGTAGCTGGCAGTTAGCAGGGATGATGGGACCCTGGGCCCCCTAATTTCCAATGCCATGCTCTTGGCCACTCTGGTCTCCTGGGTTCCTGGAAAAGACATTTCCTGGGTTTCTGGCTTGGGAAACCAGGTAGATAGAAGTTATACCTGCTGAGACCAGAAAGATGGAGGAAGGGTATAGGAGGCACTTTTTATTTGGGAGTTGTCTCATTCATGATCCCCAACCTCTGATATCCAAATAAAGCTATCTAGTGGTTGAGTCTATGACAGAATTGAGAGAGGTCTTGGCCTATAGGTGGAGCTTAAAGCCTTGGGAATGGATGATGTCATCCTGGGAGAGACTGTTGAGACAAGTTCCCAAAATCTAACCCCAAGGAAACTGGGCATTTGGAGATCTGGTGGAGGAAGAAGAACCTAAAGGAGGTGATGATCACCCCTTAAAGGTGATGGGGTTTGTGCCTTCTTCTTGGGGGCAGTTGGAAATGTAGGTAAGAGTCTTGTTAGGCACAAATGGGGTGGGAGTGTGGAGTCCTCCACTGAGCGGGCAGTGCACTGATGGTGTTACCACCTTGACCGGGTGTGCCTTAGGAACCAGGAGCGGCCTGTAATGGCAGTCCTGTGCATCCAAGAATTGCCTCCCTCCTGCCTTCCATTGCTTTGCCCCAAAATGCTCAACGTGATCTTTAACATCCGTTGTAGCACTCATGTCTATACTGCCCTTAGTTTTCAGGTGTCTTTTGTCTCCCTTGCTTCATGGCTCCCCTCTGAAACTCAAGGAGCATGGAAAGGTAGGCTGTTGAGACCCGAGGCTCTGAGGGGCTTGACCAAAGGCACCAAGCTCGTGAGAGGCAGAACCGGTGCTGGAATTCCTTCTGCTACTGCTGCTCCAAGGCTCCTGCTGTTTTGTCCCCTTCTGTGTGTCTGGATGAATCTGGAGAACCTGGATTTGTAGCAGAATTCCCGCAGCGGGGCTGGGCTTGCGCTAATGAATTTGCTGTATCCGATGGGAAGTTTTCATGGCTGCTGCATGACGGTGTCTGCTCGGAGGCTGTGTGAGCTGCCTTGTTGGACGCCTGACTCTTCTCTGAGTATGACCACAGAACAGGAGATAATTCATCCTTGGTGGACGCCCATATACGTACTCTAGAGTGCAGAGCCTGCAGTGGGTGTCAAGCAAATACTGTCTTTGCTTTTCCCCTGTTCTTATCATTTCTCTGCACATTTGACATACCCCATCTCTGTGTATGTGGGCAACTTCTGGGTGAACCTAAAGAATGCTCTGGGTACCAAAATGTCTGCCCTGGAGATGTCTGCAGCCCTTTAAATTCTCAGAGTAGATGAGTAACTATTTAATATTAACTAGATGGCTGACCAAAGATTCTCCTGCATAAAAATATCTGTCTCCTTGGCATATCACTTTATTTAAAGTGTTACCCTATTTCTCAGCTATGACCGAAAAACCATTAAAATACATGTGTTATCTGAAAGAGAAGATGTCCTGTGTGTCACAACTTTCAAATACAGCTCGGGTCTAACGTCTTCAATTTCTGCCACCGTGGCTGAGTTGAGGGTCTCACCTTCCACTTGGGTTACTGCTGCGGCCTCTGAAGGGGCCTCAGTCTTGCCTGTGTTTCTTTTTTTACCTCCCAAGTCCACCCCCTGTGCTCCAGGGGAGGAAGAAGTGTTTGCTCATGTTGCTTCCATGTTAATGGTTTCAGAATGTTAAAATGCTGGTGGGAAGGAACTAGCTGGGGAGACAGAGAAAGGGGATAACTGGTAGAGAATCCCTGACACGACCAGCTTTGGTGAGATCCAGGGCCAAGACGCTGAAATTAGCTCTGAAAAGGTGGTGGTGGTGGTTGTTCAGTCGCTTAATCACATCCAGCTCTTTGCAACCACATGGACTACAGCATGCCAGGCTTCCCTGCCCTTTGTGTCTCCCAGAGTTTACTCAGACTCATGTCCTTTGAGTTGATGAAGCCATCCAACCATCTTGTCCTCTTTCACCCCCTTCTCCTCCTGCCCTCAATCTTTCCCGGCATCAGGGTCTTTTCCAGTGAGTTGGCTCTTTGCATCAGGTGGCCAAAGTATTAAGAGCTTCAGCTAGTATCAGCATCAGTCCTTCCAGTGAATATTGGAAGACATGGGGGTGGGATCCAGAGCCAAGATGCTGACATTTACCTCCAAGAAAGTAGGATTCTCCAGTTGTTGGAGAAAAGGCAGAGAAAAGCTGGGTGCTGATGCTGCAGGAAGATTGATAGACTTGGTGTCAGGAAGTTGAACTGTTCCAGGCTTTTTCCTCTCAATTCCTGTTATTTTATCATATGGTAGGTACTGATATGTTGGATGAATCACATGTGGACTTTAATGTCTCTCATAATGGAGATGTGCCCAGGGAATCCCCAGATAGGAATAAGTCACATGTACTCGGGGGAAAGAAAGCTTGAACCTGAACCTGCTGTGTGTGCTGTGAACTCACTGATGCACAGTTGGTGCAAAGGTGGGTGAGCCGCCAGATGAGGTGACTGAACCTCTGGAGGGACAGATGCTAAGGGGGCGGCGATGGCACTGCAGCGTTTCCAAGGAGCCTGCGGGAGGTGCCCTTGGTGAGCAGGAGTGTGGTGCTGGAGACGCAGTGGGTCTGAACCTCTGCTTGGTCGGTGGCTATAGTGTCTCCCCCAGGTCCCCTTGCACTTGTCACAGGTGGGGTAGAGAGAGAATCAGACTTTGACAGCTGCAAGCGTGCTTAGATATTTTTCTGTCTAACCTGTTTACTTTACAGAAGATGTAATGGAGTGTCGAGGAGACTGGCTAGGCCCTGTCCTGAATTTGTGCTGGGCCCCAGGGTACCAGACCCCAAGGCCAGTGCTCCTTTTAGCCTTCAGCGGAAGGGCCAGCTCCCCGGGCCATAGTCAGACCCACAGATCTTCCTGCGTGCATGCGTGTATGTGTGTTGATATGAACTGAGAATGACCTCATGCCCCATGCTTCTTATGCTTGACCAAGATGATCATCAGATTTGACCTTTCATGATGAATGTGAGGCTTTTCTCAAACACATGGCCTCAAAGAAATGTTTTAAACTGTACACAGAATGAAAAACCTAAGAAATTAAAACATTAACATCTTTCATTTTTAAGACACTTTAGGAACAGTTTCAGGTTCACAACAAGATTGAAAGGAAGGTGCAGAGATTTACCGTATAGCCTCTGCCTCCGTACACGTATAGCCGCCCTCATTATCCACATCCGCCGCCGGAGCGGTCCATTTGTTACAACCGATGAACCTACATCGACTCATCGTAACTGTGTAAAGCCTGTAGTTTCCTTAGGGTTCACACTTGGTGTCATTCTTGGTGTTGTGTACTCTGTGGGTTTGAACAAATGTGCAGTGACGTGTATCCATCATTATGGTGTCATGTGGAATATTCTCACTGTCCTAATAAAAAGTCCTCTCTGCTTCACCTATTCATCCTCCACCACCCCTATCGACCACTGATCTTTTGGCAGTCTCCATAGTTTTATCTTTTCTAGAATGTCATATAGTTGGAATTGTACAGTAGGAAGCCTTTTCAGATTGGCTTCTTTAGTTGAGTAATATGCATTTAATTTTCCTCCATGTCTTTTCGTGGCTTCATATGTCATTTCTTTTTAGCACTGATTAATATTCCATTTTCTGGATATGCTACAGTTTATCCATTCACCTGCTGAAGAGCATCTTAGTTGCTTCCAGGTTTGGGCAATTATGAATAAAGCTGCTGGAAACAGCTGTTTGCAGGTTTTTGCATGGATGTAAGTTTTCAATCAATGTATCTTTTAAAGGAACATGCTACATGCAAATGTAAAGTTTTTCATGGCGTAAGGAAAGTAGACTAAAACGGGGAGAAGTATCATCAAACAAAAGGATATGAGTGACTGAAGGGGGGGAAAAACCACTCTAAAAGCACCCCATTTGAACTCATATTTGAGGTTGGATGATAAAAACAGAAACAAAAGAACTACCTGAAGAGTCATATTGAAATTCCCAGATCAGATCCTATGTTAAGAGATGCTTGAATTTTCCAAAATTGAAAATTTAACATTGTGGTATGTTTTAGGAGTTAGGAAAGTCAAATCAGTCTATAGTCAGTTTTGGTTTTTTGTTTTTTTTAGCAGTTGATAAATACTTGACAGAAAAGGTGTACTGTTTTATTTGTCAGGTAAAATACCTCAGAATTAAGGAATTTAATTAATCCATCTTAGCTGATTAAAAAGGGCACCAAAAATAACTTATTAGGGACTGAAGAGATTAGAATTGTTCCTGAATAGTATGCTGTCTCACCTTTTACACTTAATCTTAGCCAAAAGGCCGAGAAGCGATTGCTCTCACCTTTTGACACAACAGGTAGATTTTGATGAGCTCAAAATGAAGGGGATTTTCAGTGCCTATCCTTCAAGTATGCAAAGCTATGCATACTTTCAAGTATGCAAAGTATCCTTCAAATATGCAAAACTACTATTATAACCAAGAAAAATTTAAGCATGTTCGCACTAAACACTGTATATGAATCTTTCTGTTTATCTATAATGCCCCCCAAAGTGGCAACAACCCAAATGTCCTCCAACTGAAAAAGGAAAAAATTGGTATATCCATACAACAGAATGTTGTTTGGCCTTAAAAATTAGGAGTGAAGAATTGACACATGCAACAACATGGATAAACTTTGAAAACATTATACTAAATGAAAGAAATCAGTCAGAAGATCATGGTTCCCTTCATATGAAAGTTCATAATAGGGAGAGGCAGAGAGTGGACTAGTGAATGCCTGGGGTCAGGGGGACTGATGGGAAGTCACTGGGAATGGACAGAGCTTCTTTTTGTAGTGATGACAAAGTTATCAAGTTGATTTTGGTGATGGTTGCACAATTCTGTGAACATACTAAAAATCATTGAATTTATACAGTTTAAATGGGTGAACCATATGATATTTGAATTATATCTCAGTAAAGCTGTTACCCACCCCCCCAAAAAAATTAATAAAAGGCAGAAAGCAGATGTAGAGATGCTATTTTACAGAAAAGGTGAGCAGGAACTACATTTCTTAAATAGGAACACTTGATATCATCATACTAGACTTGATAAATGAGGTTGAGACATGTGGGATGAGAACAGGGAGATAACTGTGAATAATACTATGTTGTGAAGAATCCTGTCCAAAAACATTTGTTTGTAGTTCAGTAGGTATACACCATCTGGAGAAGAATTCAGTACCATACATGCTAACCAATATGCATACACATCTTTTTATTTAAAAGAGGGTTTCTCCAAGTTGTAAGCCAGGTTTATAAATTTAAGCTTCATTAAGTATAAACAAGGGTTTAACAAGAAAACATTTAGGTCTTGGGTTCATATAGGACTAGATCCTGAGAGTCAGGCACAGCAAAGAAATGAAGCCAGAAGAGAAGAGGATTAAAGAGGAAACATTTGAGCAGCTGGGTGGGAGGGCCCATCTCAAACTCAAGGTTGTCGGCTCTCTGAACTTGCTTTCCTGGGTTCTGAAGGCCTTGCCCAATGCCTGACACCTCTTATCTTTGGCCCTTTCCCTGTGTCCCTTTTCCACGAGTCAAGAAGCCTGAACATGACTCAGCAAAATGCACCAGGCTGTGGTTGCTCAGCAGGTTGGCCAAGTAAGCCTCCCAGTCTTGGAGCTTTGTAGTACTTCCAGGCCTCGGAGGGGACCGTGGTATCAGCAAGAATGTTAGGATGCTCCAGGTCAGTGTTTTATGAATATGGGGTGGAGTACAATCTTGGCACTCAGATCAGAGAAGGAAAACGTGTTGCTTCCAACGGGAGCACCTCCGTCCACGGGTGGCGCTCACTCACAGTGGGGGTGTAGGGAGGAGTGCTCCAGTAGATGAGGTGATACATGTGCTTCCTGGGTCCTCACAGATAGCTGCTAACTTACTTCCAGGAAGCTGGGCTTCCCTCTCCGTGAGCACACCTGCTGCTCCAGTAGTGTCTGTAACTTACCATTTAAAACTCCTGTGGATCTTGATAAATGACACTAAAAATAACACTAAAAGACTTCACCATTTGGGATTTTTGCAACTGACAAGGGACTTTTTCACAACCATTACTAAAAACAGCCAGATCGCAGCATTTAAGCTTTATTAAAGGAAAGCCTAGGATGTATTTTTCTTTTCTTTTTTTTAACGATTTGAAAAGCAAGCACATTCTGGTCCTGGGAGTATTTGAGGATTGCTTTAATTAAATTACCTAGCCCCTAAAAGCCTGTGAATATTCAGAACTCAAAATCTTCCCAAAGTCAATTAGCTGCATTAAAACACTCCTTCTGCTTGTAGGGAGACATTGTCGAATTTTTGACACAAAAGGAAGTTTATTTTAACATAGGATTCTTTTTCCCCCAACAAAGGTTTTTACATAAACTCTGAACTGCCCCCTCTCCCCCCAACTTATCCTTCAAGAAAAGACAAGGGGAAACTTTACTAAGTCGCCATCCCGTGAAGCCACTGCACAGCTAATTCCTAATTCTGAGCTTCTCTTCCGTCGCTGAAAACTTCCAGCTCTTGGTAAAGACGAACCTCAAGGCAGTCGACATTGACATCTAACAAGATTCTTCAGGGGTCTTGCTCTCGAGTCTCGGCCCCCTTGGATCTTAGACCATTGGCGTTCTCTTCTGTACTTTGCAGCACAATGCTGTCTTTTGTTCTAAGTGTGCTGGGTGTCCCTCGGAGTGGCAGCTCCTCAAGGGAGCTGTTTTCATGTACTTACTTGGAAAGCTCAAAATGGGACCCCATGCAGGTATGTAGTAAAGAATTGCCACCTGACTGGTGGACAGCTGAGTCCCCTTTCCCATCATCATGGTTTTTTTTTCCTCCCCTTTTGACTGCTAAGAGGTTTGTAGACACTCTGCTGCTGCTGCTGCTAAGTTGCTTCAGTCGTGTCCGACCCTGTGCGACCCCATAGATGGCAGCCCACCAGGCTCCCCCGTCCCTGGGATTCTCCAGGCAAGAACACTGGAGTGGGTTGCCATTTACGCTCTAGTTGGGCTTAAAGATTCCTGATTTGGAAGTTGAACTGTAATTCTTGGGTTCTTGCCCACATTGACTCACCACCCTATCAGATGGCATGTAGGCTGTAACCTCTGGGGAGTGTTGAGTGCCACACCCTTGGCTGGGCTTGACTGAGGAGGGGGATGGAGCCATATGGGACTTTTTCAAGGAAACCTTGGCTTTGGATAAGGTACTTTCTTCCACTTTGTACAGGTTATTGGGCCTGGAAGGGGAGTGAAAGAGTGTTGCCTAACCTGCCTCCGTGGTCAGCAGGAGGGTAAACTGAAGTTGTAGATGTGATCGTGTTGTAGAGTGGAGTTGATGTTGACTACTGTGAACTTTGATCATCCCTGTTACCTAGGTTTTCTGTTTGGGTAACTCTTGGGCACTTACATTTGTGCGATATAAAAAGGCCTTGAGAGAGGGCAGGGAGGTGAGTAATCAGTAGGAACTATCTGTCAAGATCTCGGTTACTCTCTCACCCAGCACTGTAACTGCAGGTCCTGTGATCCTCTCCAGAAGGTAGTCGATTTGGGGCCTGAAGGTGCTATTGCAGAAGTTCAGAACTTGATATAAGTGTACAGTTGACTCTTGAACAACGTGGGGTTTAGGGGCGCCAACTTTCTGCACGGATGAAATCCACATTTAACCTAGAGTTGGCCCTGCCGTCCGTGGGCGCTCCCGTTTAACCTGCCACGAGTTGGGCAGTACTGTAGTATTTACTACTGAAGAAAAAATCAGTGTGTCTGTGTTCCCATGCAGTTCACACCTGTTGCTGAAGGGCCCGCTGTAGTCGGTTCATTTATTAAAATGGTTTCATCTGCCATCTTAACTGCTCAAGGAGTGGATGCAGGTGGGGAAGATGCCTTGGCTGAGCTCAGAGGAATGGGGCTGGCACATTTAGACCTGAGGTAGCATTTCCCAGATGAGACAGATCTAAGAATATATCAAAAGTGTGGGCTGAGAGAAGGGAGAAGCCTTTCTCAATTTTACTTTTGTTAGGGATATTTCTGAGAGCGACGAGTTTTCCTGACAGCATAATGAATTATTGACTTGCTTTCCATTATTAGATCTTTCAGCCCATTAAAGTGAGTCTTTCTTTAGAGGACTCAGAAGTGGTTAGAGACCCACTGGGTATTCCAGGACCCACAGACTTGGGATGTTGTACTAAAGAAACCCATGAATGAGTGTGCTACTGATAAATAACCAGAGCTACCATTCAGGTGCGTCTGCTCTAAGCCCAGCAGTTCCATGTAGATAATTCCAACATTATCTACTAAGCTGTGAGGTCAGTTCTGTCTCTGCTTGAATGCCTTCAGTCTGAAGCAGATTGTCTTATGAAGTGACCTCTCATGTGCTTGAACACATGATGTATTTGAAGGGCCCTTGCATCATAGAAAGGGTGCTAGGCTGGATGTCCAAGCTTGTGCCCTCAGTGGTCTAATTTTTTTAAGCTGTGTAGGGAAAACACTGTGAAGGTAGAGCCTTGCTTTTTATAACTGAGTAAAGCTCACAGCAGAATTAGCCTAATATGTTTAATGATGTTCATAATCATTATGCTCCATGATAATTTAGGCATAAATATTAAGTGGCGGACACAAATGACTGCAGTTAGTAGTGCCTTCCCGTAGCCAGACTCTCTTTTGCATGCATTCTCTTTTTTCACTTAGAGCGTGTTCATTCATTGTGAACTGTTGAAGCCTCTGGGCACCAGCCTCTGGTATGTCCTCAGCCTGCCCTGGGGCCTGTCAGCTGCTAACATAGCCCAGCGCTTTTCCACCTCCACTCGATCCTGAGTGTCTCATACGTGAAAGCTGGATGGTTTCTGGGCCAGGAGGCTGGGATGGTTGCATTTAGGAGAGGAAGGCTACAGAAGAAGCTAAACCCTGTGAGAGCCTCTCCAGTGGGGCCTGTGAGAGCCTTTGTAGCAGTTGGAGGGGCAAGATGGATCCTCAGACACTGTCTTTTGAGCCAGCTTTTTCCCCTCTAGAATAGACTCCCCAGAACAACTAAAGCAGAGTCAGCCTTAGGCCCAGGTGCTGTATAATTTCATGGCCACATGAGAGAATCATGAACTTTCAAACCAGCCAAGGGATGATGATGCTGGGTGCCCAGACCAGCAGCATCAGTATCACCCAGGAACTTACTAGAAAGTACATCTCAAAATCCTTGCCCTGCAATGTTGGACTGTTCAGGGCAATGAGATGCAGACGCTGTGAGAGTGTCATTTAGTCTTCTGTGAGCTTTAAGGCCTGAAAGGTTATATACCAACTTGTGCTACAATGTATTCCAGGGGAGAGAAACTTGCCCCCTATCCTAGGAGTCTCTGAAATCTACCTCCCACCTCTACCAGCACACTTAGTGATGTTTCTTATTGGCCCTTGAAAATGCAGCAGGACTGATGAAACGTGGGCATGGTTTCCTTGAAAGTCATTGTCATTAATGCTGTGCAAAGAGGCATGATTTTGCAATCTGGAAAAGAAAAACATTTTTAAAAGGGAATGAGTGACTCTTAACCATTTTTGTTCCATTTGAAACATTTAAATGTATCAAATATAATATGTACAATTGCAAAGGACTGATTTTACTGAACTTATCAAATTATTTTAGGAGTTTGTGATAAAGTAAATATAAGGTATCGTTAATGCATTAGTGGCAGATCTAATAATAACCATAATTTTGAAGTAGTGATGAGTGTAAATATTTAATGATATCTGCAGCAACTGTAATATAATATGGTGTCAAAGTCACAGGTCCTGCTAATTCTGCTCCCTGTTTTTGACTATTCTTTTTTGTTTATTTTTTAAATTGAAGTATAGTTGATTTGGGGCTTCCCTGATGGCTCAGATGATAAAGGATCTGCCTGCAATGCAAGAGATCCAGTTTCAATCCCTGGATTGGGAAGATCCCCTGGAGAAGGGAATGGCAACCCACTCCAGTATTCGTGCCTGGATAATTCCATGGACAGAAGCTACAGTCCATGGGGTTGCAAAGAGCTGAACGTGACTGAGTGACTAACATAGCTGATTTACAGTGTTGTGTTAGTTTCTGGTATATAGCAAAGTGATCTCGTTATATATATATTTTCTGATTCTTTGCCATTATAGGTTATTGCAAGATACTGAATATAATTCTCTGTGCCATACAATAGGACCTTGTTGTTTATATTATATACAGCAGTGTGTGTCTGTTAATCCAGTGTGTATCCCTCCCCACTTGCCCCTTTGGTAATCATAAGTTTGTCTTCTGTGTCTGTGTGTCTGTTTTATAAATAAGTTCAATTGTGTTACTTTTTTAGGTTTCACATTTGGCTATGTTCTTAATTGGCGGAAATGTTAAAATTGTTAGAATTTAGTAAAACTGAATAGAGCCGTGCTTTTTATTCCATCTAAGTTCATGGGTGCCCCTGAATTCTATTCGTGAGCGTGTTGGGAATTTGTAGATCCCAGGTGCAGAACACTGGAGACAGGGCAAAGCTGCCGATTCTCCCCCGCTCACAGGCACTGGCCGGCCGCAGTGTGCTCTGCAGTGCTCGTGCCTCTGCGCGCTTCTGACTCTAGTGCTGACCGGCCTGCACTGTTGCTGCCACTGGGGGGTATCAGTCACGTAAGTCTTGTCAACAAGGATGCTCTACTTTGATTTCTAAGTGATTTGTAAAAAACCATTAACTGGAACTTAGACTTAAATGTAAAGGCTCCTATAGTTTACAGACAAGAAGAACGGTTAAAAAACTCACATGTTACGAACTGTTTAGCCTCGTAAAGTTAGTCTTTGTTTTAAGGTCAGTGTTACACGATACTAGGCTAATAGCAACCATGAATAAGTTACAAGGTATTTGAATGTCTACAAGTACCTGAATATATTTATATCATGACCCATTTAATGAAGCTGTTGAGCAGTGGTTCTTAATCCTAGCAGAACTAATGTAGCAGAACATCAGAATCCTTGTGGAATTAAAACAAAACAAAACCAATATCTGGGCTCTACCCCCAGAGGCTGTGATCCAGGTGATGGTTGTGGAATCCATCGGGGGAGTTTCCTGAGCTCCACATGTGCAGCCAGGGCTGAACAAGTTATGGTTCTGTGTAGTCCAGTCGTTGCCAGAGGCCACGACTTGCCTGTTGGGGTGGGAGTGCCCTAAACTTCACCCTCTTCCTGGAACACCATTTCTCTCTTTTGCCCTTTGCACAGCCTGGCGCCTCTGCCTGGAATGGCCTCTTGGGATAAATCATGAAGGGCCTGGGATGCTGCAGGTGCTGATGCAGACGCAGGCCCCAGTGTCTCATGAGAGGTGCTCGTGGGACCCACGTGCGTGCTTGCTCAGCTGTGTCTGACCCTTTGCGACCCCACGGACTGTTGCCCGCTGGGCTCCTCTGTCTGTGGAATTCTCCAGGCAAGAGTACTGGAATGGGTTGCCATGCCCTCCTCCCGGGGATCTTTACAACCCAGGGTTCGAATTCATGTCTGACTTACATATGTTCAAATGAGTGTTTTGGAAATATCTTTCCAGTGGCAATGAGGAGAATGGATTGAGTAGGGGCTGACAAAGGCAGAGGAGGACCGGTTACGATACTGTGAAAGGACCAGGAGAGAAAGGATGAGGGACAGGACTTAGGGGATGGATTAAAAAGAGGATCGAGGCAGTACAGTCAACTCTGCCTGGTGGTGTAAGGAACAGAAAAGAGTCAAAGGCCCTTCCCAAGTCCCCGTCTCATTGCTGTGCGGGGCACCAAGCCATGCGCTTGAGGAGTTAGGATGAGGAGCAGACTGGAGGGGGGCTGGGGAGCTTGGTTCTGGGTGTGGAGGCTTTGAGGGGAGAGCTGTGCAGCCTCTGTGTGTCACTGTCGCTGCGCATATGTGCTTGGCTTTGGGAGAGATCTGGGTTGGGGTGTAAATCTGAGAGTGGACAGCTTTGGGGTGGTGTTTGTAGCAAGGAGGTAAGATGAGATCATGTTAGAGGCAACCTGGAGAGGTGAGAGGAGATGCTGAAATTGACGTGCAGGGTTCTGCTAAATTTAAAAGGTGAATGGATGAGGCTGGATCTAGAAGAGAAATCGAAGAAGACCTTGTATCTCCTGGTAACCTGGCAGAGAGAGTGCAGTGCAGAGAAAGAGGATGGGCTTTAGACCGAGGTGCTCAGATGCACCTGGCTTCAGATACTACCAAGCTAGACTGCTGACCCACGAGAAGCCTTTTTACCTGAATATTACCTGGATGTATTCCTTTTCTGTAAAGTAATTCCCAGCACCAAGTGAAAGAGAGCTTCAGAAGTGTTTATTTGGTACTGCAGGTAATCTTGCCCAGATAATCCCATAGACAGAGGAGCCTGGTGGGCTACCGTCCATGGGGTCGCAAAGAGTCAGCCACGACTGGGTGACTAACACACACACACACCCTGTAGGGTACAAATAAGCATACACCATAGTTTACCCCCAACTAAGATAATACTGGGCTTTCCTGGTGGCTCAGACGGTAAAGAACCTGCCTGCAATATGGGAGACCTGAGTTCGATATCTTGTTTGGGAAGATCCCCTGGAAGAGGGCATGGCATTCCAGTCCAGTATTCTTGCCTGGAGAATCCCATGGACAGAGGAGCCTGGTGGGCTACAGTCCATGGGGTCGCAGAATTGGACATGACTGAGCGACTAAGCATGGCACAGCACAAGATAACATGGACCAAATAATTCTGTTAAATATAAAACCACAGGAAACACTTGCCTCTGTTGCTCAGTTCAGTTCAGTCGCTCAGTCGTGTCCGACTCTTTGTGACCCCATGGACTGCAGACCCCAGGGACACCAGGCCTCCCTATCCATCCCAACTCCCAGGGTTTACTCAAACTCATGTCCACTGAGTCAGTGATGCCATCCAGCCATCTCAATCTCTGTCGTCCCCTTCTCCTCCTGCCTTCCATCTTTCCCAGCATCTGGGTCTTTTCAAATGAGTCAGTTCTTCACATTAGGTGACCAAAGTATTGGAGCTTCAGCTTCAGCATCAGTCCTTCCAATGAATATTCAGGACTAATTTCCTTTAGGATGGACTGGTTTGATCTCCTTGCAGTCCAAGGGACTCTCAAGAGTCTTCTCCAACACCACAGTTCAAAAGCATCAGTTCTTTGGCACTCAGCTTTCTTTATAGTCCAACTCTCACCTCCATACATGACTACTGGGAAAACCATAGCTTTGACTAGATGGACCTTTGTTGGCAAAGTAACGTCTCTGCTTCTTAATAAGCTAACTAAACCCACAGATTTCTGAATTTTCAGGGATATTTTCAAGATTAGCAGGTACCTGCAGTTGATGTGAGCTATTTATTAATATTCTGCACAGCTCAACTGTAACCTGGATCTGGAATCAGAGTTCAGGAATAGCAGGAGGTCTTAGGGCTCATCTTCCAGCCTTTCCAGTTTAAGAGCAGAGATGCTGGGACATCTCCATCCACACCGAGGAGACCCCCACCCCGTTTCAGTCTCACTCTGCCCTGCTTATCTTCCAGTGAGGGGTGGGCTTGACTGAGTTCCCAGAGGTTCTTTCTGTGATCCTTTCACATGTGAGAGGAGGCAGCCTCTCCTGGGAACAGCAAGTAAGTGGAAGGAGACGGATTCATTTCACGGCTACTTGTATCACACTACACCTAGGAGGTTTATAAATAGAACTTAGCACCCAGAGGGCCACTGTGAGACTAAAGTGGAAAAATGATACTTGGATATGAAATGCACTAAGTACTTAGCCCCCGCGTTGTCAGAAGGTTCAATTTCATCTTATTGACTGGGCACTTAGGACTCTGACTGCTAACTACCAATTAAGCAGTTTTCCATGAATATTTATGGCTGCCTTCCATATTGACTTGATTTCTAGACTGTGAGCACACAGCCCTGCCTGGGAAAGGGGAAGGTGTGGCAGGTAGGTCACTGGTCCCTGATGGCAGAGATGCTCAGGGATGCTGCTGTGCCTGCCCCACACCCCGAGCATGGAGGGCCCCAGACATAGGCACCCTCTCTCTAGCTGCCCAGGACATATCTCCTCATTCCCACGTTGAGCCTGGCTTTCTTGTTGGCTGGGTTTATGGGATCCCTGACTTGGCACTTTCTGGCCCAGCCCCTTCTCACAGCAGAACCGTTCTTTCTCATGCCCCAACCTTGGGAGAAAATCTTTAACTTTAGACTCACTGTAACTGTGAGGCTCTGTTTAGAGCCCCAAATGGCCTCACTCTGTTTCTGTACCTTTTTTACCTAACTGACTGTTGTTCTGTCACTAAGTCAGGTCCAACTCTTTGCAACCCCGTGGACTGCAGCATCCCAGGCTCCTCTGTTCTCCACTGTCTCCAAGAATTTGCTCAAATTCATGTCCATTGAGTTGGTGATACTATATAACCATCTCACCTTCTGCTGCCCCCTTCTCCCTTTACCCTCAATCTTTCCCAGCATCAGGATCTTTTCCAATGATTAAGCTCTTCAGATCAGGCAGCCAAAGTATTAGAGCTTCACCTTCAGCATTAGGCCTTCCAATGATTATTCAGGGTTGCTTTCCTTTAGGGTGACTGGTTTGATCTTCTTCCTGTCCAAGGGACTCTCAAGAGTCTTCTCCAACACCATAATTCAAAAGCATCAATTCTTCAGCACTCAACCTTCTTTATGGTCCAACTCTCACATCCATACATGATTTCTGGAAAAACTATAGCTTTACCTAACTTTATCTCCATCCTAGCTTATCTCTGTCCCCAAACCTTACTTTTCCCTTCCCATAGAACCTGGGTTTTTTTTCTCCCAAGGTGACTCTGCCCTCTTCTTGACTTTTCCTGACTTTCCCACTCTAATGGGGTTTTGAGATTATTTTGTGTTAATATAATTGTGTTTGTATCCCTAGGCATCATATTTCTTTTTTATTGTTGAGTTTTAAAGAAAATATCATACCATATATAGTATTATCAATTTTTTTTTAGCTGGCATGCTGCTAAGATTCATTTTAATTGTCTTCCTTGCATGTCTCCCAGTTATTAACTCTGTCCATGGTACTGACACAAATGTCTGTGTTGGACGGAAATTCTTGATTAAAAATTCTTTGTATCCCCATTGTCTGGTGCAAATCTTTTTTTCTTTTTTAACCATAGTAGATGGTCTGCACTGTGATGATGGTGTTGAAAATGTAATTACAGACCAGACAGACATAGACAGGCAAGAAACAATAGATTGATTATCCCATTAGTGACTAGACTGTATTCTACTGACACACCTAAATTTTCAGATGATTTGTTACTGGAGTGGGGAATGATGGAGGGGCTTAATGATGTGTGTTGAGAGACAGGGCGTCCTTCCTGCTGGGCGAGGCTCAGGCTGGGCCTTCCCTCCTTCCTGTTTACCAGCTCCACTGTGTGTCAGGGGCATTAGCAGGTCTTGTTCCCACCTCTTCCTGCCTTTCAGGGAGTGCCCAGTCCACGGAAAGAGAGCTGCACCTCTTTGAGGCTTGGGGCCCCTGCAGGGAGCCCCCTTCCCATGGATGAGCTCCGGAGACTGAACTGAGGGCAGGAACCACGAAGTTTGGTTTGCAGGCAGTAAACTGTACACCTCTAGGGGGCACCGTGGCCTCAGTCTATGAAGACCACCATCCGTGATAGCCCCTGCTATCTTGACACAAACCAGGCGCTGGCCTGTCCATCCAAGCCCTGCGTCTGAGACTGGCCATCATGGAACTAGGTTCTAATGGGAAAGACAAGGATAGAAGGAGTGCTAAGTAGATAAAGAAAATATTAGTAAACTGTATGCTGAGTGCTAGGAAGGTAGGGTGGTCAGGCAGGGGCTTCTGACCACCCTAAAAGAAGTGATGTTTTAACTGAGGAAGTGGTGCTGTGCCAGCCAGCACTGACACCTGATTCCTGTCTAATGTCTCAAGGCTCGAATTGTTGGAGGGATTCACCAATGGTGCTTGGTTACACACGAAGGTGCTATAATGGTGGTGTAGAGGTGTTACAGAACACCCCAGTGGGAAATTGTCCAGGGTAAGGAAGTCTGTGTTCAAGTTTGCATTTGGTGTCTTGCTAGCTGAGAACTCTGGGAATATCCCTGGGTCTTCCCAAACTTCATTTTTATCCTTGTTAAAAATGAGAAGAGTGGGGGGCTTCCCTGGCTGTCCAGTGGTTAAGACTCCAAGCTTCTACTGCACAGAGCTTGGGTTCAAATCCCTGATTGGGAAACTAAGATCCTGGATGCCATGGCCCAAAGACAAAATAAAAACACAGCAACATCTTAATATTTATATTATTAAAATGGATTTTCTAAAATGAGAAGACTGATACCCAGTAGTCTTGTGAGTCCCAAACAGAAGACTCTTGAGAGTCCCTTGGACTGCAAGGAGATCCAACCAGTCCATCCTAAAGGAAGTCAGTCCTGAATATTCATGGGAAGGACTGATGAAGCTGAAACTCCAAATCTTTGGCCACCTGAGGTGAAGAGCTGACTCATTTGAAAAGATCCTGATGCTGGGAAAGATTGAAGGCAGGAAGAGAAGGGGACGACAGAGGATGAGATGGCTGGATGGCATCACTGACTCTATGGACATGAGTTTGAGTAAACTTCAGGAGTTGGTGATGAACAGGGAGGCCTGGCGTGCTGCAGTCCATGGGGTCGCAAAGAGTCTGCGACTGAGCGACTGAACTGAACTGACTGAAGCAAGGGATAGCGTGGCTAAGTGTAAATTGGTGGTGGTAATTAATTACAATGAAAAGTAGTAATGTGTGAGTGGCCGTAAGGCAGACTCTGAGTACCAGGCACTAAGAGTTGTGAGATCAAAGAAGAGAAAATCAGTTTGAACTGAAATAGCTTCAAGCAGATATAAAGTAGGAAGGAAAAAGAAAGCCCCATGTGGCTTGAACGGAGTGAACAAAGAGAAGCGTGGCATGTGATAAAGCTGGAAAGAGAGATGCTGGTTCATGGAGAGTATTGAACATGATTCCGGAGCTGGGATCTTAGAGGGCAGAGGTGTTCCACTGGACGGCTTAAAGCAGGGGGCGAGGTTTGACCCCATATTCACTGCAAAAGGTCATCTAAGGAGGATGTGTTGATATTACAGGAGGATGACAGCAAGGGTTAGAAAGCTGTTATTGTATGCTTGTTAGAGATGATGGCTGGGTCTCACAGGTCCAGAGAACAGAGCAGAGTGTCTTGGGAGGTGAATTCAGTGAGACACACTGGCTTGAGGGAAGGGGAGGAATCCACAGTGACTCCCAGGTTTCTGGATGAAGTGGGCGAGTGCAGGCTGGTGCCCCTTACACGGAGAAGGCTTGGGTGGGGGAACAGGGAGTGATGGAGAATCTTTGGCGCTAGGAATCCTGCAGGTTCAAGGTTAAAGCTAATGCCTGTTCTCTAGGAGCTCTCAGTTCAGCGACTGGCATGTGGTCACGTGGTGGCAATTAGAGAGGGGTTCCAGGGCGAGGGTACTGATGTCACACATGTCCAGGGGCATGCTGCCCTCATTGTCACAGCCAGGCGGTGTATCTGGAGCTCTTCTGGGGCTTCCCTCAGTTGGAGACAGCTGAAGCAGTGCTTCCTGATGGTTCTGTGCCTGTTGCTGGTGGGGAGGCCAAGGATGATGGTTTCTTCTCTGCAGAAAGCCCAAACAAGACCACACTTCAGCATGACATCCCCAAAGTCCCTGCAGTGCCTCCCTGGCCGATCAGTGCTCTGTAGTGGGGACCTCAGGTGTCTTGACACCCACCTTTCCCCACCCCACTTCCCCCCGCCCAGGGGGCCCCCACCCAGATATGGGGATGGAGAAGAGGCTGGCCTTGCTCGGGGAGCTCCAGGTGCTGCAGTGGTTTGGTGGGAAATTTTTACTGGAAGAGCAGAAGGTTGAGCAGCAATTAAGTCTCGCCTCTCAGGTGTCCAAGATGGGGATGCAGTGTGAGCCCCGGGGATGGGAGATGGACTTGTTGGTTGCTGGTGTTTGCGTGAGAGCTGGAGAGCGGCTGGTTCTCAACCTGGGAGTCCTGTGCTCCTGCCTGATGCCCAGGCCTTCAGGGGTGTTTCCTGCCTTCCTGGAGGCAACCTGGGCCTGAGTCACAGCTGGTGTTTCAGGGTGTGAAATGCCGTGGCTGTGGGTTAGTTTTTCTAAATATAGGCAGAACTCACTTTACTGCCCTTCGATGTATTGTGCTTCACAGGCCTTTTTTAAAAAACAAACTGAAGGTTTGTTTCAACCCTGTGCCAAGCAAGTCTATCAGCTCCATTTTTTCCCAACAGCATTTACTCCAAGTCTCTGTGTCACATTTTGGTAATTCTTGCAATATTTCAAACTTTTTCACACTATTTCTATTTGTGATGATGATCTGTGATCAGTGATATTTGATGTTATGTTGTTACTGTTATGGGTGCTACCAGCCACACCAATGTAAGGGCGTGAACGTAACTGATAAATGTCTTGTATGTTCTGACTGTTCAACCAGCTAGTTGTTCCCCTATCTTTCCCCGCCTCCTCATACCTTCCTGTTTTCTGAGACACAGTATTGAAATTGGGCCAGTTGATAACCCTACATTGGATTCTAAGTGTTCAAGTGAAAGGAAGAGTCCGTCCATGCAGCAAACTTCATTGTTGTTTTATTTTAAGAAATTGCCACAGCCACCCCCACCATAAGCAACCACCACTCTGATCAGTCAGCAGTAAAACCCCCAATAACCAAAAGACTGCAACTGGCTAAAGGCCAAGAGAGTGCTTAGCCTTTTTTTTCAAAATAAAATGTTTTTAAATTAAAGTATGTGCTTTTTTTTTTTTTTTTTTAGGCATAATATTCTTATGTACCTTCTGGGCCTCCTGCATTACAGGCAGATTCTTTACCACCTGAGCCACCTGGGAAGCCCCTTAATAAACTACATTATAGAGTAAATGTAACTTATCTCCACCAGAAAACCAAAAAATTCACATGACTTGCTTTATTGCAATATTCTCTTTATTGGGATAGTTGCTTGATTGTGGTTGTCTGGAAATGAACCTGCAGTATCTCCAAGGTGTGCCTGTAAAGGGAACCTCACCTGGCTCAGGAGAAAAGGATTTCTTGAAAAGCAAAGAGACCCAAGTAGTAGGCTAAGTCATGTCTGTAATTGGGCTGAACGGATGGAGCCATACATCAGTTGTGTTTTTGAAGGACGTCGGGTAGAATTCCATACTTATAAATATCTCCCCCACAGCCAACCCTAAGTAATGGAAAATTGCAACTGAGAGCTTTTCCCCACCCATACTCCCTCTTACAATTTTGATCATGGAATCATCAAATGTCAGAGACAGATTAAATCACTAGGGGAGTCCCAAGCTGCAACTGTGTATTTGACAAGATGAAAAGACAGAGGTCCAAAGAAAAGAAGTGACCCAAAGTCACACAGCAAGTAAAATGACCATGCAGGGCCTGACATCAGTGTGAGGTGAGATGGGACACTGCCTTACAAGCAGCACAAAGCAGATGCTGTGAGACTTTAGAAGGTAGAGAAATAATTGCCTGCTGGGATGCCTGAGATGGCTTAGACTTTGGACGTGGGTCAGGCTTCGGGAGAAGGGTGTAAGTTGCAGGTGATTTCCTTCAGAGTGAGAACCATCAGTGGCAGTGGTGGGGAAGTGCGCAGTTGCAGAGGCTGGCACGTCGCTCATCTTGGCTGGACTGCGATACCCTCACCTTATACGAAATGTAGACATCGTTTCATATAGCCTTGCAGCAAATCTGTAAGATGGTAATGTGGTTAAGGCTCACAAAGGGCCTGCCGATAGCAGAGCCAGAGCCAGAACTCAGACAAGATCCTTAGACCAAAGGCCCAGTGTTCTGTCCTTAGCACAAAGGGCCTGCCGATAGCAGAGCCAGAACTCAGACAAGATCCTTAGACCAAAGGCCCAGTGTTCTGTCCTTAGCACCAGTTTGCCCATGCTTGTCAGAGGTTTTAGTGTTGAGATGTGCATTGTGATGGGGTTCAACCATTCAACTAAGGACTTTGGACTTGATTCTGTAAGTGATGGGTAGTTACCTTGATTTGAGTGGGGAAAGCACGCTTAGAGCTGTGCTTTAGACCCTCAATCTGGCAGGAGTGTTAGGATGAATTAGAGACCTAGGTGGTCCCTACATCTAGGTGACCACTTAGAAGAGCATGAGCGTGGTTGGAGATCAAAGTCGTAAGAGACTGGACTGAGATAGTCTGAGGGTCAAAGAAGTAAACTACCTTGTCCAAAGCCAGACAGCTAACCAGTGGGTGTGAGGTTCAAAATCAGGTGGTTTTTCCTGCCCATATTCTGGTCCTGGGCTCTCTAGCTGAGACGGAAGCAAAGCTAATGTGTGTAGAACAAAGTGAGGGTGCTCTTGCCCATCACCCCCAAGGTCAACTTATGGGTGATTACAAATAGTGTATGATATATATGTCCCCCTTCCTCTGGGTCATAAAATAGGGTATGTGGGGTTTGTAAGTCTTTCTCAGAACTCCTTTCTTTCTCCCCCTTTCAGATCTGTTGAAATGTATGAAGGAAGTTGGGCTGTTTCCATGCCATCCCTCACATTTATCCCTAATTTGGGCTCAGACCCTTGCCAACAGGGTCCTTGGAAGGCGAGAGTGCTTTTCTGTGGCCAGCGACTGACCAGGGCCTTTGCTTTGCAGAGATGAGAAGAACCAGTCCATCATAGTCAGTGGGGAGTCTGGAGCTGGCAAGACGGTGTCGGCCAAGTATGCCATGCGCTACTTCACCACGGTCAGTGGCTCAGCCAGTGACACCAACATCGAAGAGAAAGTCCTGGCGTCCAGTCCCATCATGGAGGTAAAGCCGTCCAAATGTCCTCAGCCTCCTTGGCTGGAGTTCCTTCTGCTGGCGGTAAGACTGCTGAGTGTCCAGCCTCATGTGGTCAGCATTCTTACCTCTTCCCAAGAACCTGTTGTCCACTGTTGAGGGAAATTTTTCAAAGGTGCCCCTAAAACCACAGATTTGGGAATTTCCTGACCTGGAAGCCCAGGTCCCTGGTATTGGATAGAAGGTCCTCTTCATGTCTTCCTGTCCCTTGACTTTGCCCGACAGTGTCATGACAGTCCTTCCCCGTCTACCGCCATCTCTGCCGTGTCCTGTCCCCTCTTGCCATCCTGTGTCAGCAAATCAGTGTCCCACCGAATCCTTCCCACGTGGTGAGGCCCCACTGAATCAGGAGGGAAGTTCCCATGGGGTGAGGAGGCCTGGATAAAAGATCCCCCCTCCTTTCCCAAAAATGTTTGGACTTTGTCTTCTGCGGGGAGAAAGAGTCAAATGCTATGTGACAACATATAATTTGTTGAAGAGTCTCAGAAAATTGTTCCCTGAGTTGGCATGAACTGGCCAGGGCAGGTCCAGTCTCTGTCTTCACCACCTGCACCTCCCACACGGTGGCCTCAGAGCGGCCGATGCAAGTGAGGGGTCAGAGAGATTTCTGAAACTTAGGTCTCACTATAGCGAGCCATGCTACAGGGATGGAACTCCATTTCTCTTTTCCCCCCTTTCCTCTGTAAAAGTTTCCTTCTGATGGAGTTGAGCTAAATGGCTGCACCGTCCCTGGGCCAGCTTTGATTTCCTGCCTCCGAAGCTGAGGCCCTTCACTATTGCCTGGGCTGCAGTAGGCCCTTCTGTCAGCCCCGAAGAGCCCCTTGGTTTTAGTGAGAGGAAATTCAGTTGAAGCCGAAAATTGCCAAAATAGCGTCAGGTTTCTCCACCCAGCCTTGAGCCCATCAGGTGAGGCACAAGGCATCAGTGTGCTTGGTCCTTCAGATTATGTTGGAGCTGGGGGAACAAGACCCCGGCTGGACCTTCTCCAGCCCCTCTCGCTCCCTCTGCCTTTACCAACTGCAGGAGTAGATTCTGAGTCTTGAATCACAGGGGCTCATCAGTTAACCAAGCAAACTCTTCTACCTGGAGAATCCAGGCCTGGATTCCTGCCTGGAGAATCTCATGGACAGAGGAGCCTGCTGGGCTACAGTCCATAGGTTTGCAAAGAGTTGGACATGACTGAAGCGACTTAGTATGCTTGTAGACAAAAGCAAGTTTCAGTATCTGTTCTTATATGATTTGGGAAATGGTCAATAAAGCTGAAGGCATTTTTACCAAACAGATTAGAAACGGGAAAAAAAAAAAAAAAAAAACCTTTTATTTGATTGTGCATCAGAATGCACTTGACTGTGCATCAGAATCTCCTGGAGCATTTGTGAGAGCTGATAGCTGGGCATTACTCCCAGAGTTTCTGATTCAGAAGGCCTGGGGAATCTACATTTATTTTAAGTTCCTTGGTGATCCTAATGCTGCTGGTCTCAGTGCCACACCCATTGGGAAACATTTATCAAATAAATGTTAAGAAGGTAGGAAGGATTCACTGGAAAATATGAAAGAAAAGGAAATAATCCCCACTGATCCCACAGCCTGCTGATAATTGTTCAATATTTTGGTATATTTCCTTCCAGCTTTTTCACTGACTATTATATTAATAGGATTAGCCATGTCCCTTTTTATCATTTAGCTTCTTATGAACTCATTGGCTACAGACATACATTGATAGATGGCTTTACCATTATTTAACTCCCTGTTGTCAGACATTTAGTTTGTAGCCTGTTTGCTCACAGCATTTGTTTAAAGTCTCAAGGTGGTGGCCTGGCCATGGGCTGGATCTGGGAGGTGGTCGTGGAGGTGAGTCCGTGCCTCCCCCTTGGCTGTCTCCTGCACTTACCTGGTGGCAGCTAGGCCAGCACTCTGCAGTTAGCATCAGGAATCCTCTCAGGTGAGCGTGGAACCAGGATTTCAGCTTTTCCTTTGAGTTTCAAAATTTCAAATTTCAAAATTACTACTATGAAATTCAGTATGTAGTAGTAAGATTGCCAAGACACAGAGTGCCTGTTCTTTTGGAAGTAAAGTAAGTAGTGATTCTGTACAAAACAGAGAAGGGAAGAAACCCTTTTGATCCCTGGAGGTTCTTATTAGCCAGGACGGGGGAACTTCATGAAGACAGACCGCCTCATAATCAAACAGGTACAAGACCCAGGCAGGATGATTTTTTTTTTTTATTTTGTTGTGGTAAAACGTACATAATAGAAAAATTAACAACCACTGAAGTGTACATTTGATTGGCACTAATACACGCTCAGTGTTGTGCACCATCCACCACCACCGTGCATTCCCAGGATGTTTTCACCATCCAGACAGAAACCCTGTGCCCACTGAACAGTAATGTCCTGTTCTGCCCTCTGCTCTGGTAACCTCAGTTCTAATTTCTGTCTCCACGACGTTGCCTCTTCTGTGTCTCGCATGCAAGTGGAATCATGGACCTCACTTCTTCTGTGGGGGCTGATTTCGCTGATTCCGTAGCGTTCCCAAGGCTCACCCCTGTTGCAGCGCAGGGCTGGTTTCGCTGATTCCGTAGTGTTCCCAAGGCTCACCCCTGTTGCAGCGCAGGGCTGATTTCACTGATTCCGTAGCGCTCCCAAGGCTCACCCCTGTTGCAGCGCACATCAGTACTTTGTCTCCGTTTTTGTGGCTGCGTAACATCTTGTTGCACGTATGTACCACGTTTTTGTCTATTCCTCTGTTGATGGATAGTTGGGTTGTTTCCACTTTATTGGCCAGTGTGAATAATGCTGCCATGAACACTGGGGTGAACCTAACTGTTGGGGCCCCTGCCTTGGGAATGCTTTTTAAATGACTGTGATCTGAAGTGATCTGATGTTTCCAGTGTCTGTTACAGCCTGAGCAGGCTGGTGGGCTGCTGGGCAGGCATGGAAGGAATGTGAGAACAAGAGGAGGAAGGATGTGTCCGTGAACCAGCCCAGTCTTGGATGATGTCATGTGAACAAATGCTACAGTGGTTTGGGTGCAAAACGTTAAATTTCTACAGTTAAGCAGATTGCTACTTTGGAAATCATGTGAATAAACCCAGAGGGCTCATTCTGTCAACTGTGGAATTTTGTTATCATAGAGGCTATCCCTTGGGCTATTATTAAGTGTTACCTTTGAGAGAAATATTGGATATGCACATGGAAAGGAAGAATTGTTGCCTGGAAGAACTCAAGGTAGAATCAAAGTGACGCCAAGCAGAGAAAGAGCAGATTCTGTTACTAGCCAAACCCAACTTGTTGCAAGTTCAGAGTCTTAACTTGGGCCCCGGTGCCAGGAAGCTCAGTCATCTTCATGGCTCCTCAGAGGAATACAGCCAATACAAGGCATGTTTTAATCAGGGCACTGCTGATTACTGATGACGTCCTGGGGAAGGATGGCACCTCCCAACAAAGCAATCAGTTATGGTCATGTCATCACCTCGTTATTTCTGCAGCCCAGCCGCTGCAGACGCCTCCTGGGGAGACCCAGAGTTGTGGGCTGTCTGAGGCGCTGGAATTCCCAGTGGGCTGCATTAGGTGGCAGTTGTTTGAATTAAAGTCGAGTTGCGAGTGGGTTGGGATTGACTGGGCTGGATTCGGATGATCTACTGTCAGCTTCAGAGCTCTTTGACCCCATTCTGTGTAAGAGCTTGTCAGCAGCCCAGGAGCGACTGGTTCACAAGTCTGCGCTGATTAGAAGGGCACTGCTAATCAAGAGACTGAGGGAGCAGGGGCAGACCCAGCCCCAGCCCAGAGGGGTCACATGGCTTCTTGGGGTGACTGGAGTCTGCAGGCATACAACTCCAGGAGCTGCAGAGACTCCCCTTGTCCTGGAGAAAGAAAGGGGGCTAAATCGACAGAAATGAAAACCAGTTGTTACGTGATTTTCAGGATATGACTTTTTTTTTTTTTAAGCTAAAGAAACAAGGTCTATGACTATTAACCTATTCATACCAGGATCTGCCCCATCACACCTTCCTGACTCCCTGTCCTCTTGTTTCCTCTCATGTTTCAACACACTGTAGCCATTCCTCACGTGTTAGGTCCCTCACATGCCCCTCTGTCCCTTTGCCCATGCTATATTTATAAATAAAATCCCCTTTCCTTCTCCTCTGGTGAAATTATACCCACCCTTTAAGATTCTCTTCATCTTCCACTTCTTAAAGCCTTTCCCATTCTGCTGGCATTGGCTAAATTTCTCCCTTCTCTGTTTCCACCCTAGTTGATATGCGTCTCCTTATTGTGCAGTCCCAATCATATTGAAGTGATTGGTTCCAGTCCATTTTTGTTTTCCTACATATTTGTATATGCAAAAATCAGAGGGTGGTTCTATCACATATCAGATCAGATCAGATCAGTCACTCAGTCCGATTCTTTGCAACCCCATGAATCGCAGCATGCCAGGCCACCCTGTCCATCACCAACTCCTGGAGTTCATTGAGACTCACGTCCATCGAGTCAGTGATGCCATCCAGCCATCTCATCCTCTGTCGTCCCCTTCTCCTCTTGCCCCCAATCCCTCCCAGCATCAGAGTCTTTTCCAATGAGTCAACTCTTCGCATGAGGTGGCCAAAGTACTGGAGTTTCAGCTTTCGCATCATTCCTTCCAAAGAAATCCCAGGGCTGATCTCCTTCAGAATGGACTGGTTGGATCTCCTTGCAGTCCAAGGGACTCTCAAGAGTCTTCTCCAACACCACAGTGCAAAAGCATCGATTCTTCGGCGTTCAGCCTTCTTCACAGTCCAACTCTCACATCCATACATGACCACAGGAAAAACCATAGCCTTGACTAGATGGACCTTTGTTGGCAAACTAATGTCTCTGCTTTTGAATATGCTATCTAGATTAGTCATAACTTTCCTTCCAACGAGTAAGCGTCTTTTAATGTCATGGCTGCAGTCACCATCTGTAGTGATTTTGGAGCCCAGAAAAATAAAGTCTGACACTGTTTCCACTGTTTCCCCATCTATTTCCCATGAAGTGATGGGACCAGATGCCATGATCTTTGTTTTCTGAACGTTGAGCTTTAAGTCAACTTTTTCACTCTCCACTTTCACTTTCATCAAGAGGCTTTTGAGTTCCTCTTCACTTTCTGCCATAAGGGTGGTGTCATCTGCATATCTGAGGTTATTGATATTTCTCCCGGCAATCTTGATTCCAGCTTGTGTTTCTTCCAGTCCAGCTTTTCTCATGATGTACTCTGCATATAAGTTAAATAAACAGGGTGACAATATACAGCCTTGACGAACTCCTTTTCCTATTTGGAACCAGTGTGTTGTTCCATGTCTAGTTCTAACTGTTGCTTCCTGACCTGCATACAAATTTCTTAAGAAGCAGATCAGGTCGTCTGGTATTCCCATCTCTTTCAGAATTTTCCACAGTTTATTGTGATCCACACAGTCAAAGGCTTTGGCATAGTCAATAAAGCAGAAATAGATGTTTTTCTGGAACTCTCTTGCTTTTTCAATGATCCAGCGGATGTTGGCAATTTGATCTCTGGTTCCTCTGCCTTTTCTAAAACCAGCTTGAACATCAGGAAGTTCACGGTTCACATATTGCTGAAGCCTGGCTTGGAGAATTTTGAGCATTACTTTACTAGCGTGTGAGATGAGTGCAATTGTGCGGTAGTTTGAGCATTCTTTGGCATTGCCTTTCTCTGGGATTGGAATGAAAACTGACCTTTTCCAGTCCTGTGGCCACTGTGAGTTTTCCAAATTTGCTGGCATATTGAGTGCAGCACTTTCACAGCATCATCTTTCAGGATTTGAAATAGCTCAACTGGAATTCCATCACCTCCACTAGCTTTGTTCGTAGTGATGCTTTCTAAGGCCCACTTGATTTCACATTCCAGGATGTCTGGCTCTAGGTCAGTGATCACACCATCGTGATTATCTGGGTCATGAAGATCTTTTTTGTACAGTTCTTCTGTGTATTCTTGCCATCTCTTCTTAATATCTTCTGCTTCTGTTAGGTCCATACCATTTCTGTCCTTTATCGAGCTCATCTTTGCATGAAATATCCCTTTGGTATCTCTGATTTTCTTGAAGAGATCCCTAGTCTTTCCCATTCTTAAATTGAAGAAAGTAGGGAAAACCACTAGACCATTTAGGTATGACCTAAATCAAATCCCTTATGATTATACAGTGGAAGTGAGAAATAGATTTAAGGGCCTAGATCTGATAGATAGAGTGCCTGATGAACTATGGAATGAGGTTTGTGACATTGTACAGGAGACAGGGATCAAGACCATCCCCATGGAAAAGAAATGCAAAAAAGCAAAATGGCTGTCTGGGGAGGCCTTACAGATAGCTATGAAAAGAAGAGAAGCGAAAAGCAAAGGAGAAAAGGAAAGATATAAGCATCTATCACATATAAGTGGTACCATATTCTATTAACCATTTTGCAACTTGCTTTTCACTCAGTACTCTCTTTATTTACCCATGCATTATGTTCTAATTTGCTTAGTTTAACAGCTTCATAGCATCCCATTGTATGAATAGTCCACATTTTATCTGTTTCTCGGATTGGTAGATATTAAGGTTGTATTTTATTGTTACACATATTCTGCATTAAACATTGTTTTGCACACCTGCTTGTACACTTGTGTGAGTTTCTCTCGGTAATATCTAGAAGTACGGTTGCTGGATTCTTGGGTCCTTATATATTCAATTTTACTAGATATGCCCAGTTGTTCTTAAGAATGGCTGTTGCAGTTTACGTTTGGACCAGCAGTGTATATATGAGAGTCCCTCTTTCCTCACCATTTCATAGTATCCAAGTTCTTCAGGTAGTGCCACCCTGGACTGTCATCTTTGTCTACATTTCTCTGATTTCCACTGAGGTTGAGTATCTGATGTTTACTGGTCATGTGACTTTCTTCCATGAACTCCCTGCATATGTCATTTGTTCATTTTTCATATTTTAACTGTATCATGTCTGTGTCTTTTGTTGCACTGTAGACTCAGAGATAATCAAAGTCGGAGTTTTTATCATGTGTAACAACTGGTCTCGCTTTCCTCATGCATCGAAATGTTTTCTAAGTCAATACAATAGCAATAAATCTAGCAGGTGTTTAACAGATAAAGAACAACGTGCAAGTCCTTCACACATGCACAGAAGTTAGAAGTTCATGCCCGGAGTGGAGTTTATGGGTTTGGTAGTAATAATACAAACAACCTCTTCCCTTCATGGGTACCGTTATATACTTTCAAAGTACTTGTAGATCCATTGTATCGATTCTCAAAGTAGCCTTGTGAGGTAAGGAGGATAGGCTGGCAGTGATCTTTAGACTGTAGGCAAGCTTTCCTGAAGCTGTCCTAAGGAGTGATCTCAGATGTGGTGAAGGTTCATCTGCCGGGAAGAGAACATTCTTGTTGCCATTTTACAAATGATGAAATTTGAAATTTTTGAAATTGAGATTTGTATTTTCTTTGGTTGGAGGTAGACAGTCCTTTAGAGTTTTACAGAAGCTGGCCTTTGCTGATTGCATCCTCCTGATGTTAACATGTTCCTTTGTCTTCTGTATGTCCCATAAAAGGGTGCTAAAATTGAAAGGCTTGGTTAGATTTAGGTTTGTTTGTTTTAAAAACCAAGAACCCTTTATTGCTGATGGTGGGTGTTCCCATCAAGATGTACAGAATGCCTAGCTAGACATCTTTTGGTGAAGTCAGCAGCCATTGCTTATGCCTAGATTAGTTAATTCATTAGGAGTTACAGAATGGAGATGTTCACATTCTATTTTTCCTCCCACATTTATCAGTGGGAGTGAGTCTAGGAAGAGAAGCTTCTCACTAACTAGTTACCCTGATAGAGTTTACACAGGAAAGTTAGGGTGGATTTTTGCTTCCTTATTGACTGCTTATCAGAGTAATGAGTTGGTTCCCTGCCATCCTCTGAAAGGCTTTCTCCTCCTTTCTTAGGAAAAGATAAATGTGATGATTCATGTCTTAGTCTTTATCCTTTGATTTGACCTGACTGTTTGAGATGTGAGAAGTCACCCACACAGGTGGCAGCTCCTGTCTGGCGGTGAGTAGTTTGGACAAGGACCATGAAACCAGGTGGAGTGAACACGGACTGTGGATTTGTATCTTGGTGTTGGCACTTCCCTGCCATGTGACCCCCAGCACACTGCTTACCTTTTTTGAGCCCAAGTTTTCGCAAAAATATGAGGGAACTTAATAATACTCATCTCCTGGGATTCTTGCCTGGATTCAGGGAAAGTGAAGGGAGCGCAGCCCAGGACCTGGTTCATGATGGAGGCCTGGGAAATGGTCATTTTTCCCTGTGTGTTGGGGAATGCAGCCCTCCTGCTGCTTTTCCAACAGAATTGGCTTCCTGAAGTTTGACAGTGGCCTGGCCCTTGGTGCCTTGAAGGATCATGGCGCGCTCTCAGGGTGGGGTGGAGAGTGGCCCTCACATGCACATTCCAGGTAGGAAAAGGAAGAAGAGAAGAAGGTCAGGGAGGTGCACCTTCCAGCTGTCTAGTCCCCTTTAAAGAGACCCTCAGTCAACTCATCATGCTCACTGGCCTTCCTTAGGAGTAAAGGAAAATGAAGTTCTGTTTTCTTTTGCTCGAACCATTGTCATCTCAATAACAAGTTCTAGAAGGGAGGAGGAGGGAGGGAATAGAGATGCTGCCAGGAGCATTCAATCCTGAAACTTAGGAAAACCACCCTGTCTTGCACACCTTTGTCTTTTCTGCACAGGCCATCGGGAATGCTAAAACCACCCGCAACGACAACAGCAGCCGTTTCGGGAAGTACATTCAGATCGGCTTTGACAAGAGGTACCGCATCATCGGGGCCAACATGAGGACCTACCTGCTGGAGAAGTCCAGGGTGGTCTTTCAGGTGAGCCGCGTGACTGCACTTTTTGTACTTTTTCCCGGGGTTGGTGCTTCCTTGGTCCATGTTCCACCCCCTGTGCCCAAAGAACATCTCGTCTTCTGAACCTGGACTTGGATAGACTTGTGCTTTTGGCCTTCTTTCTTCCTTTTTTTATTAATAAGTTTTCATTTATAGGTATCAGACCTGAAAAATCTTTTATCCCGTACTGATATGTTTCAATGGGTATTGTGTTTAGATTCAGTCAGCAAAGATGTATTGTCTGTTATGTGCTAGCCCTGTGCTAGGCATGAAAGAGAAGACAGTCATGTTCCTTGTGGACTTCAGAGTCTTGTGATCTGGGCAGTGTCATATAGGGTCTATGGGTTTCCTCTTTCACCAGGAAACTCGCTTGGTTATATTAAAAAAAAAAAAAAGATATTTGACCATTTTCTTAGTTTCCTTTACAAATAGATGGAGTTCTCGCTTCTCACGTGCCTCACGTGACTCGGTTCTTCTTTGCTCACCTTGGGTTCCCTCCTTCCGAATAGTCTTTGGCCTCTCGGGGACCATCCTCCTCCTGCACCCTGGCCTCCAGTGGTGGTCGGTGCAGCTCACAACCCCGAGTGTGGTTCCCTCCACCCCGCAGGGTTGGTGGGACTGCCCCATTTGCGGACCACTGCAGTTTCACTGCGACAGCACAGACAGCCTGCTGGGCAGGGTATGGGTGAGATGTGCTCTGACCATGGCTATGGCTAGACTCCTCATGGGTTTTTTCCTCTTCCTTGCCGTCTGCACTCAGGCTTCCTGAAGCCCGTGTCCCCACCGCCCACCACCCCCACTCTGCCTGTGTAAGGCAGGTCTGGCCCCGATGTCTGCTGTAAGTCCCGTCTCATTGTGGACCTTTCCCCTTGCCGTCCCAGCCTGATGATTGCAGGGGCACAGCTTCTCTTAGTGCCAAGCCTCTCAGGGGCGAGAGGGAGGCCGCACCAGGGAAGTGACAGTCTTCCCAGCGTGAGCTAGGCAGCGCAGTGGCCTGAGCCAGCGCCGACCCATGGGGCTGTCCCGGGTGAAACCGCAGGGATGCTCTGTGAGGGAGAAAGAGAGACCACGCCTTGTTTTGCATAAGTCCAGAGGTAAACATCTTCTGGTTGGCAGAAGGGCCCCATAACAGTGAATGCAGATTCCGGAGGTAGGAGTTGAAGGTGGCAGAGGTGTGAAGGAAAGATCTTGACCTCTGTCCTCCAGAGCACCCTGGAATCGAACAGGGCAGGGGACAGTCTTGGGGTCCCTGCCCCTCACACTGAGCAACTGTGTTTTCTCCTCTAGGCAGACGACGAGAGGAATTACCACATCTTTTACCAGCTCTGTGCGGCTGCCAGTCTTCCGGAATTTAAGGAGCTGGCACTAAGTAAGTGAAGGGGGTGCTGCCCGTCCTGGGGGGCTGGGTCCTGCGGCAGCAGGGGGTGCTTCTGGGGGCTCTGCTCAGGGTCCTCCATCCTGGGGTTCTCAGCTCCGCCTCTCGGGGGGCCCAGCCTCAGACCTCTGTGAGTTTCATGCCCCCAGAGAATGAGAGGAAAAGAGGCCGGGGGTGGCACAGTATTGCGCAGAGCCTCAACGAATTAACATTCATTATTGTTTTGGAAAGTATGTTTCACTCGAGACACCATGAGAAACGTGTCCCCACCACGAGGATGTAGAGATTTAGGTAACGCATGCCGCTTAAGTGTAGCCCAGCCGCTCTTAAGTCACATTTGAGGATTGAGACAAAGAAAAAGAAAGAAAGGGGTGAGGCTAAATCAGAGGTAAGACAGGCATGGCTCCAGAGGCGCGTCGGAGAATCCCGGACCTCCCTGTGGAAGGTGAGGTAGGGGGTGCTGAGAGGAGTTTCCCTGCACCCGGAGCCCCAGCCGGACCACAGCGCGGGGTCCTCCCCACAGGCAGGCAGCTTGTGCACACCCGCTCCGCAGCGCTCGGGCCGGGATGGAGCAGCTGGAGCAGGAGGCCAGCGGGAGCTTGCTGCTGCCCTCAGATAGGAGGACAGCTTTCTGGTGGGTTCCCCTCACCCTGCATTTCTGCTGCTGCTGTTTGCTGAGGGGCCTTGATGTGAACCTAGCGGAGCCGAGAAAGTGAACACGTTAGTCACTCAGTCGTGTCCGACTCTGCGACTCCATGGACTGTAGCCCACCAGGCTCCACTGTCCATGTCCTCCATTCTGCAGGCCAGAATACGGGAGTGGGTTGCCATGCCCTCCTCTGGGGGATCTTCCCAACCCAAGACTTGAACCCAGGTCTCCCACACTGCAGGCAAACTGTTTACCGTCTGAGCCACCAGGGATGCCCTGTTGGAGCTGAGAGCCAGCCAAAGCAAGAAGGGCGAGCAGGCTTTAGTTCTCCACACCACACCCATGCAGCCCCTCTCCTTGGGCCTGGAGCCCTCCCCCACTTATATGCAGGGCCTTAGCTCTGAGTATTGACTGACTCCTGCTGCTGAGTCCTCCAGGCCAACTCCTGATGGGTTTGTGTGCTGAGGGCAAGCCTCAGGCCACGCAGCTTGCCTGGCCTGGCCTGTCATCTGTGTTCTGGGAGGTGTGGGTAGGTTCAGGACTAGCAGATGGGGTACAGAGCTGGATGTCTAGACAGGGGTTAGCTGGCTGTTGTGCAGCTGTTAGAGACGTAGACGTCTGAGCCTTGGCGGTCGCAGAGCCAAATCCTTGCCACCATAAGGGCCCAGGACCAGGTCCACCTCTGGCCTCTCCAGCTGAGGCTCCCAGGAGGTAGAATACATCAGGTAGGTCAAGCCTGGGTCTGGCCTGTTTGCTCTCTGCTCTACTTGGCTGGTAGCAGTCAGTGCCCGTGTCGTGCGCTTTAGCACCAGTTCCTTCATTCATTGAACCCTATGCAGGCGAGTTTGAGCCTGGGGATGTACTGTTGAATCAGACATTGTGGGTCCTTCCCTTGCTTAGCTTACAGTACAGAGTGAGAAGGGTGTGCTGAGGGGTGGGTCACAGCTGCTCAGGGACAGTCGGTCTAAGTTGGACCCCAAAGGAGGAAGCCTTGGATGACATGCTTGACACTGGTTTTGTGCCTTGCTCGAGCTGCTCGGTGCTTGCACATTCTCCCCAGTGGTTGTAAACTCCTCGGAGAAGGAGTGAACGTTACCAGCCTTGTTTGATGGGTTCTGCCGTGAGCTGGCTGCTTGGGGCTCTGATGTTGGCTCGCACTCACAGGGCCCAGGAAGGCAGGCCATGAAAGGCTGACACCATCCTCCCCCACTCCTTCCCACGGGCCCTGCGGGACCTCTCAGAGCCAACCTGCCGGGGATGAAGACTTTTTTCTAGGGCTAATTTTATAGAAAATGAATGAATACTGGCAAGACCCATCTGGCTGTATTTGGACCATTTTATTCCAAATGTAACTTTAATAGGAAAGAAATCATCGTGGTTTTTTTTTTTTTTTCCCCCACTTACAGGAGAGCATTGAGGTGAGAAATGACTTTTCTTTATTCCGTGTTTCAGCAAGGTGCAAGCTCCTTAGGCCCCTGGCTGGAGAGTTCAATAACTACCCAATTGGATTAGTTTCTTGCTTTCTTACCTGCCTGTGCCCTCCGAGAGCATCTTGGAGTGGCGTGAAGAGCCTTTGATAAGCTCTCACGCTCAGGCATGCGGCTGTCTTCTGCCTTGAGGGTGGATTGGCTGTGAGCCCTGAAGCTTGACATTTTTAGTTCCACTGATAACCCTGGTTGAGTGGATGCAAACATCAGATAAAAGAAGGACTAGCCAGTGGCTTCTGGTGAATATTCAGACATCCCTCACTTTCCTCCCCCTTTTCTTCACTTAAACTGTTGTTCAAATGCAGAGATCTCTGTAAGACCCCTTGGCCCTGCAGGAGTTCTGTGCATTTGTCTGAGGACGCAGTGGACAACAGATGTGCAGACAGCCAGCCACACTTTCCTTTGCCCTGTTGTTGGTGGTTTGTTGTATTAAAATGACCTCAGGGTGAGATTTTTAAAAAAAAAATACAATTAATAGTGTGTTCAAGTATGAATGCGTGCATGCAGGCATGTCTTATTCTTTGCGACCCTATGGACTGTAGCTCACCAGGCTCCTCTGTCCATAGGATTCTCCAGGCAAGAATACTGGTGTGGGTTGCCATGCCCTCCTCCAGGGGATCTTCCCAACCCAGGGATCGAACCCACGTCTCTTATATCACCTGAATTGGCAGGCGGGTTCTTTACCTCTAGTGCCACCTGAGAAGCCTTAGAATATGCATAAATGCTGGTTAAAAGAGGTATAGTGGACTCACATTCCTGTCACACAGTCAGGAATAAATCCTTTCTTCTTCTTTTATTTCCATGGCTATATTGATACAGTTTTATAAGCACCCTCTCTTGCCTTGCACCAGTCGGAGTACAGCCTCCCCAGGTGAAGTACAAGCCCTGGGCCATGGTCTTGATGGTCCATTGTTCTCATCACTGGCTTCATGACCCCTTTGTACACTGGTTTGATCCACTGAACCAGTTAATAGGGGATTCCATGGTGTTTGTCTCCTTGGAAATTCTAAGTAAAGAGAGAGACTCAAACTAGAGGACAAGAGACCCGTCTCTGGGATGGGATGATTGGTTTCCTGGGCCTAAAAGTAGAGCTGAGATGCAGGCAGGCTAAGTAAATAGGGACTTCAGCCTGTTGGGATGTCTGTCTATGAAGAGAGTCTGGGGTGTGATGTTAACAGAGGTGATTGCAGCCTTAAAGCAGAGGGAAGGAAGACAGTTATTTTGATTGTACTACAGAATGCTGTGATTGGCCAGGGTACCCTTGCAGTGATGAACCTCAGTGGGAGGAAGTTACCCTGCAGGGCCTGGGAGTTTGGGAACTCAAAGCCAGGAAGGGTGGAGTGGTCTGTCTGACTTAGAATGTGAGACGGCGGGGCCCTGGCTGCTGACAACGACAGATGTTTGATTCTGAAAATGCCTCCTTCCCTCCAGTGTGACAGTTTAGTGTTCTTGGAGTCTCAGACAACTCTAGTGCATCAGCAGATACTTTTGATAATGAGTTAGGTTGTATCTATGTCTAAGCAATGGAATGTCATAGATAACCATCTCCTTAGCAGGGTGATCAAGGAATGGGCTGCCAGGCCTGGCCAAACCCTGGGTGAGCCTGCCCCTTAAAACCCTATGGCGCTCAGTTTGCCTGTCTGGAAAATGGGAGTAAATATACATTTGGCCATCCATATCTGCAGTTTCTACTTCTGTGGATTCAGCGAACTGAAATTCGACCCACAGTTGTAGAGAGCTGACTGTACTACACCATTTTATATAAGTTTTAGTTGCTCAGTTGTGTCTGACTCTTTGTGACGTCATGGACTGTAGCCTGCCAGGCTCCTCTGTCCATAGGATTCTCCAGGCAAGAATACTAGAGTGTTTTGCCATTCCCTTCTCCAGGGGATCTTCCCGACCGAGGGAGCAAACCTGGGTCTCCCGCACTGCAGGCAGATCCTTTATTGTCCGAGCCACTGGGGAAGCTCTATTTTGTATAGGGGACTTCAGCATCTGTAGATTTTAGTATCTGGGGGGGGTCCTGGAACCAACCCCCTATGGATACACAGGGACGACTGTATTCAGTCATCCTCATATGGACACTGTAAAAATCATCAAACGAGGTGTTTTGAAAGGTAAATGTGAAGGGGGCGTAGAACTGATGTTTTATTAAACCTCTGAAGCTGTTACAATACTCTGTGTCAGAGCTTCCAGGGTGGTGAGAACGAAAGATCTAAATTTGCCATCTTCCACAAAGACCTAATGTCACTTGCTTCATCAAAATGGGCTTTTGCTGTGGCCGTGAGTGAGCTCGGGGCTGAAGTCCTTCATCTCCCAGCTCAGGTGCCTGCAGTCATCAGAGGGGGTTGAAACGACCCCTCCAGGAAGCCCTCCCTCGTTAAACATGTCTGCTGTTCTGCTGTGTGTTCCTGTGTACAGTGTTCCTTGCTGGTTGTGTGTGAGACTGGGGTTTGGGTCTGAGTTCTGCCGCTTCCTTGCTGGGCCTGATAGCGTGGACTGGGCTGGTGGGAGGAATTGGCAGAGTGCAGTGCTCACTGGAGCATAGGATCGGAGGTGGGGAGTGGAGAAATCTGGCAGGGGAGGTCGGCAGGGCCTGAATGAGTGGAGCCCGAGGAGTGACAGTGAGGAAGCTGGCGGATCTGGGACGTAGAGGTGGCGAAGGAGGAAGAGCCATGGGTCTGGAGTGTTTGGAGGAGGCCACTTAATCAGAAGTCCAGGGGGCCCTGCTCAGGAGCTTGACCTTTGCCTTGAGGGCAGTGGTCTCCACGGGGCGTTGCAGGCAGTGGTGTGATCAGTTTCCAGCGATTTGGAGGAGGGTTTTAAAAGGACAGGAGCAGAAGCCAGGGGAAAAGTCTAGAGCCCTTTGCAACAGTTCCCAGACAACAGAAGCTGAAGGTCAAGCCCGGGGCAGTGGCAGTCAGGAGGGAAGAAGGAAAGAGACTGAAGAAATTCTTCGGAGATCAAATCAGAAGGACAAGGTATTGAAGGGGGTCACCGGGAGTTGCCGGGAAGCTGTTCTGAAGCATGTGTAGCTAATGTGCCATCAACTGTACGTGCCCAGGTCAAGAGAAGATCTTTGAGCTGGTGTTTGCAGGGGAGGAAGGAAAACAGCCAGTGTCCAGTGTTGGCATCTTATCAAATCCAAGCCCTGGACAGGGTTGTAGCCCCACAGAGGTGCTAGTTTGTGGAAAGTGTAAGTGACTTTCAAGGGTAATTTTGATTGGCTGCAACTGTTTCCTGAAACGCCAGCTTCTGAGCCCTGGGGTGCAGACGCTGCCCGGCTCGCTGCTCGATGTGCTCCCCTGAGGGCGCCTCTGAGTTGATGACAGACCTGGGTGCCTGCTCACTCACCGTCCCCAGGCGGTGAGCAGAGGCCTGACGGAAGAGGAATTAAACTGAGGGTTGAGAGCAGGCACTGAGCCTCAACCTGGGTTTGCACACATGCTTAAATAGCTCATGGTGCCCTAATGTTTAAAACAAAAAAGGCTGTGTCACCCTGGGCACGTCACTGCCCTTCATGTGTTAAATGAGGCTGTCAGAGCACGGAAGTCTGCTGCTAGGGTGGGTGTACATTTTTTTTTTTAACATGTTTCTCAGAGCCTTTTAAAGATAAATCTGTGGTGAATTCTACTGTAAGTTGAACCAGGCATTTCATTTTCTCATGTTTTTTCACATATCAGTTTAACGCAAGCAACGGGTTCTGTCACCAAAGTGTAGTTTTCTGTCTTTTGTTCCTCAGTCTTCTGTCCCAGTTGCCGTGGTCAATAAAGATGATATTTGAAACCCTGTTTGGCTCCACTTATACGAGGCACCTAGAACAGTCAAACTCATAGAATCAGAAAGTACATTGGTAGATGCCCAGGGGTGCGGGTGGGGTCGGGAGGGGGAAAGGGAGCTAGTGTCTAATGGGGACAGGGTTTCAGTTTAGGAGGTGAAAAATTCGGGAGGTGGGTGATGGCAAGATTGCACAGCAGTGTGAATGTACTCAGTGCCCCTGAGCTCTGTAGTTGAAAGAAAGTGAAGGTCGCTCAGTCATGTCCGACTCTTTGTGACCTCATGGACTATATAGTCCATGGAATTCTCTAGGCCAGAATACTGGAGTGGGGTAGCCTTTCCCTTCTCCAGGGGCTCTTCCCAACCCAGGGATCAAACCCAGGTCTCCTGCATCGCAGGCAGATTCTTTATCAGCCGAGCTACAAGGGAAGCCCAAGAATACTGGAGTTGGTAGCTGGATTATCCCCTCTCCAGCAGATCTTCCCAGCCCAGGAATCGAACCGGGGTCTCCTGCATTGCAAATGGATTCTTTACCAACTGAGCTATGAGGGAAGCCCCGAATTCTGTAGTTAAATATGGTTAGAATAGTATGTTTTATGTGACTCTTACCACAATTAAAAAAAAAAAAAAAAAAGATGATATTTGAAAGGGTTCCACGTCTTGCTGGGAATAAACTTTGGCCGGGACAGCTTGCTCAGGGGCTTAGGCATCCTTGGGGGCGTGGTCTGCGGTGAACCCAGGATGCAGCATCCCACCTGTGCCTGACCCCTCACTTCCTTTCCCACCGCAGCCTGTGCTGAGGACTTCTTCTACACGTCACAGGGAGGAAACACAGTCATCGAGGGTGTGGATGATGCTGAGGACTTTGAGAAGACTCGACAAGCCTTCACGCTCGTTGGTAAGGAGCTTGGGGATGGGGAGAGGGGACTAGAGGTTTGATTTCACGGACAAGAAAGCTCAGCAATGTCCTGCTTGGCTTGCCAAACTTAATAAGCTGGTGGGGAAGCCCTCTGGCTCCTGGTGAATATCTTCTTATTTTTATTCTACCCTAACCCGCAGGCTCCCAAACCGATGCTGTGGAGCTCTGATGCCCTTTCTTAACAATAAGATTTGAGCATTGATCTCTCGGATCAACCATGGACCCCCATGGACCCCCCTTTCACTCCCTCAGGGCATCGACACAAACAGAGAGGAGCCGTGTCTTTTTTGTGTTGTGGTCTGGGTTTGAAGCAGTGTGTTCTAGCAGAAAGAACATGCCCTAGGGGCTGAAACTACCCATGTACCCCCACTGTGGGATCCAAGTTGGAAATAGAGCATAAAGATCTGGCAGCTCTGTAATTCAGGCAGTGTTATGTCTGTTGATGCTGTTTCCATCTCGAGCTTAGCAGTGGAATCCATAAAACAAGAATTTCTCTCTGTTCTTCTCAGTCCTAAAGGGCAGTTCAGTTCAGTTCAGTCACTCAGTCGTGTCTGACTCTTTGCAACCCCATGGACTGCAGCGTGCCAGGCCTCCCTGTCCATCACCAACTCCCGGAGTTTGCTCAAACTCATGTCCATTGAGTCAGCAGTAGAGCTAGAGAAAACTGCCCCCTTCTCTGGCCAGTTCTGGGGGAGAAGAGCCCCAAGGTGGTAGACAATCCATGCTTAACTAGGAAGTTGAAGTGGTAAATTCCTGGGACCTGCAGCCAACAAAGGGGAAGCTTGGGAAGTTAGCCTGAAATCCACAGAGTGGCTCAGGGGGCCCTGGTGCTTTTCCCAGCCCTTCCCTAATGGACATTTGGCCTCTGAGAGGTATGATCAACCTAGAGCAGCATTTCTTAGGTTCTTTGGGGATTAGAATCTGCCTGCAATGCAGGAGACCCAGGTTCAATCCCTGGGTCGGGAAGACCCCCTGGAGAAAGAAATGTCAACCCACTCCAATATTCTTGCCTGGAGAATCCCACGGACAGAGGAGCCTGGCGGGCCACAGTCCATGGAGTTGAGAGTGACTAACACTTCGCACTTTTACTTTGGGAATCAGGGACCTTTCATCCAAGGTCCAAATAAAACATGGCTGAACAGGGCTCACCCTGATCGCCACGTGGGGAGAAAAGTGGGACTTCCTGTGCTGAAGTCTGAGTGCTGTTCCCTTCTCTGGATAACTGATGGATATATGTGGTCTGCTTTTTGTACCCATGAGACATAAACCACACTGGTTATCCCAATAGAGTAAAATTACTGTAATTGTTAACAAGAGCAGTAGTAGATAATTAGCTATTAAATAAGAGGATTTCAGGGGCCCAGAAGCAGTGGATATAAAAGGACCATCTTGAGGGTGAGGAAGAGATGCAGTGCAGAAGCTAGTGATGAGGAGAGCCCCCCACCCACACCAGGCTGAGATTTCCAACACTTGTAGGGGATGCAGCTGCCCCAAGGTCAGGAAGCCCTCTGGTGGTGAAGGAAGCTACCACAGGGTGTGAGCCAGCCCTAGTCTGTATAAGCAGACTGCAGTATACCCCAGGGTGTGGTGGAGCCAGAACTTCTCAGAAGCAGCTTCTAATGGGGGGGCCTGGCCTGCGGACACAGCTGGTTTCTCAGCTGGGAGGTGCCCAGGCTGCCAGGATGAGTGCTGATGACCGCAGGGGACCAGTTTCAGTTCAGTCGTTCAGTCATGTCAGACTCTTTGTGACCCCATGAACCGCAGCACACCAGGCCTCCCTATCCATCCCAACTCCCGGAGTCCACCCAAACCCATGTCCATTGAGTCGGTGATGCCATCCAACCATCTCATCCTCTGTTGTCCCCTTCTCCTCCTGCCTTCAATCTTTCCCAGCATCAGGGTCTTTTCCAATGAGTCAGCTCTTCACATCAGGTGGCCAAAGTATTGGAGTTTCAGCTTCAGCATCAGTTCTTCAAATGAACACCCAGGACTGTTTTCCTTTAGGATGGACTGGTTGGATCTCCTTGCAGTCCAAGGACTCTAAAGAGTCTTCTCCAACACCACAGTTCAAAAAGCATCAATTCTTCTGTGCTCAGCTTTCTTTATAGTCCAATTCTCACATCCAGACCAGACCCAGGAATGGGAAAGCTGCTCTCGCCTTGCGGAGTCCCCGCAGCACCCTCTACTGACCAAGTGTGATATGCCACCCTCAGGCCAAGAGGAAGTGTTCAGTCTAGGTCCATTGTGACCAAGCAGGGCAGAGAAGGGCAGATTTGAAGCTGAGAGATACTAAATTGATAACAGGCACCCCTGAGTTTCCCTAGCATCACGCAGCTGTTTTATTCTCCAGAGCTGGGGAGCAGGTTTAGAGGAGACTTGACGCCGAGCCGGATAGCATTCTGCGCAGAAGGGAGAAGGGCCCCTGTGTGAGTGGTGGGCCTAAGCTGATGAAGGTTGCACCCTCCAAGGCCCTAAGGAGACTCGGTACTTTGATTGCCAAAACACATGGAATTTGTAAAATTAATTACTTTAATAAGCCACTCTTCCCTACTCTTTAATAAGCCTGTCCCATCTTTTAAATCCCACAGTTTGGCAAAGTTTTTCTTAAAGGACATGATAGTAAATATTTTGGGCTTTCTGGGCCACGTTGATTTTGTAGCAACTACTCAGCCATTGTAGTATAAAAGTAGCCATAGGCAAAATGTGAAAGTAAGAACTGACAGTATTCTAGTCAAACTTTATATAGAGAAACCAGCGGTGGGCCACGGGCCGTAGGCTACCAACCCGCGGTTTTAGTGTTTGATTATTTTTAATTTGTTTTGTTGCTACCCAGAAAGAGGTGCAGCGTATTCAGAGAATCCTGTGTTAAGAAGGGACTGTCTGATCAGTATAGTGCAGAAATCCTAACTACTATTAGGATTCAACAGGCATTCAATATCTACTACTTAAATTCATGCCATGACAGGGTAGTTAGGGCTTGGGAAACTGACACGTCATTGGTCCCTAGGAATAAGTGAAGGGGAGAGGAAAGTGACGGGCTCAGCACCCACTTCCCTTGTTCTTCTATGGGACTTACCGGAGAGCCCTCTGGGCTCCCATCGCAAGCCTGGCGCTTTAACCCCTAAACAGGTACGTAGCCGTCCGCCTCCTGTCTTGTTCTGGGTTTCAGCCTCTGGCTTAACCTGTCTTCCTTTTGCCAGTCATAGTTACACTGAACCAGGGCATGTGCCTAAATGTTCACCCTCTGGCTGTGTTTGTGGTTTGTTGAAATAAAACCAGATGTTGGAATGATGCCTATATTTCTGTAGACATTTGCAAGCACTTGCCCTCTGTGTAACAAGTATCAGTATCATCATCCTACCACCCATGTTCCTGAGCACCTATTGTGTGCCGGGCACTGGGGATATAATGAAACAAGAACAGGAATTCGTTGTAATTTTAAAAATTTGTATGTTTTGAAGATATTGAGTAATAAAAATTAAAAAGGAAATCCCTCACCCTGTGAAGTTTAGACAGTGTGTGTGAGTTGCTGTCATGTCCGACTCTCTGTGACCCCATGGGCCGTAGCCCACAAGGCTCCTCTGTTCATGGGGATTCTCCAGGCAAGAATACTAGAGTGGGTTGCCATTTCCTCCTCCAGGGGCTCTTCCCAACCCAGGCATCAAACCTAGGTTCTCCTACATTGCAGGTAAATTCTTTATCATCTGATCCACTAGGAAGCCCAACATTATTAACATCTAGAGTTAATTTGTCTAGTTCATGTTTGGGTTGTCCACTTTATTGATTATCTGAGTAAAGCTTTGATCCTTGTATCTTTACTACCATTTATATAGGTGTCACTGACTTTTTTTTTTTAGCTTGAGTAAATTAATGTCTTAAAAATAAGTAACTGCCTCTGGGGAGGAATTTGGGGGTAATTGTATTATCTCTTAAACTGAATGGTAGGTTGACTGGTGTTCACTCTATTGTCTGAAGCCTTAAGTCTGAAATATTTGGTAATTCAGAAAGAAATGATGGGACTTCCCTGGTGGTCCAGTGAGTTTGACTCTGAGCTTCCAAAGTACGGGACTGGAGTTCGATCCCTGCTTGAGGAACTGGATCCCACATTCTGCAACTAAGAGTTTGCATGCCACAAGGAAAGATCCCACATGCCACAGTGAAGACCCACTGAAGCCAAACGGATAAATAAATAGATATTTTTTAAGAAGAAATAATACCTATAAAGCTAAATATAAATGTTAAGACATTATCCATGTCTTTGATAACTTACATGCATAAGTAACAAATTTGACAGTAGTTATTTGCTGCCAGTGGCTCCGGGATAGGTGTGTGTGTCTCTAACTGAAGGAGCATATAGTGTCGTAAACAGTAGCCCTAGGGGGACAGCCAAGGGACAGCTGTCTGTCCAGCCTGTAACAGTGTCCCCAGGAGAAATTCTCCTCTTCTTCCCTGGTTGGCACTTCAGATGTGTGCCACAGATGTTTGTGAGATATTATATTGAGAGAAAAAGGATTGCAGATAAATGACCATTCGTATTAAACTCATAAGAAATATCCGTAAAGCGCTTGGTTGAAATAAAGCCCAAAATGGGTCTGCATGATTGCCGCCTCTCCTTTGCTCTCATAGAAGTTAAAACGGTCCTGTGACCCATCTGGTTTGATCAGGACAATCACCATGAAGATATTTCTCTTTTAGTCCGAGGAGCCCCTTTGCCCTCTGAGCTGTTACTGTGAGAAGTAATTACTTGCTGAGGATCCTGGATCATTTTAGGGAGTCATTGGCCTGGAAAGGAAAATGCAACATTTTTTTTCAAAGTCCTTAAAAAGAAAGTAAAACATCCTTTCTATCCTACCGTGGATATTGAGTGTCATTCATTTTCTTTTTCCCCCAGGAGTGAGAGAGTCCCATCAGATAAGCATTTTTAAGATAATTGCTTCCATCCTGCACCTCGGAAATGTGGAGATTCAAGCCGAGCGCGATGGTGAATCCTGTAGAGTATCAGTAAGTTGCCCTCCAGCGTGGGAGATAACGTGTGCACACTTCACTCTGCCCCTCCAGTTTTGTACAACTGAGATGCCTTTGCACTTAGAGGACATTCATAGGTTATTTATTCTTAAGAGTAACGGTTTCTGTTTCCTTGCTGATAATTTTTTAAAGGAGCAAATCCTTTTCAAATCAGCTGCCATCAAGGTTCTGTCCCTGAGGGCAGGGAATTTAGGGTTTATTCAACAAATTCTTTTTGATGGTTTGGTTTCCCAAGTGTCCTGAAGTCCATGGGATTCTACAGAGTGTGGTCAGCTCATGAGTACTTCTGGTCTGTGCTTGCTGGGACGTGAAGGGGTATTGGACACCATGCTGGTGACTGACCCCAAGGAGCTTACAGTCTAATCGGGTAGGCAGGATTGATGACAAGAGTGGCCAGGATTTTGACGGTACAAAGGAGAATATTGAGACTGTGTTGCAAACTGTGAAGTGCTCTGTAGATGCTCTTAATGACTGTTTTCCTGGTGCCCAGTGTAGATAAAGAATGTCTTCATAGGTGGATGGGGGAGCACCGCCAGTCACAAGCAGTACAGACAGCGTGTTGTGTGCTCTCTGGTGTGTGGTGTCAGGCTGGACTGAACTGGTCTTCTCACCTTGCGTGAGTGAGTCTGCAGTTGCTTATTTTAGGTCTTTCATGTCCATTTATGGCCAAGTCCTGGGAGGTACAAAGCACAATTCTTGCTAGCAAAGACTTAGAATTGAAGTAACTGGGGAAGTACAGAAGACAATGCTGTGGATAATGAACGTGGGCACGAGTGTCATCGCCACTCACAAGCTGATGCTTTTTCCGCTGTGCATTTTATAACTCCGCTAAACCTGGCCCTGCCTCAAAGGAGCGGAAGACCTTTGACCGAGCTCATCGCCCCGTCCCACCCCCATACATCTTCCCTAAAAGAGAAATAATAGCTTTGGGTTTGGAGCCGAGGAGGGCTGCCAGCACCCTCAGCATGGAATCTGCAGTCCGTGTGAAAGCAGGAAACGCTGGTGCTGGGCCGTGCTTGGTGTCCCCAGACGTGGATGTGCGTGTGCCTGTGTGTGTATGCGTGTGTGTGTGTCACAGGGCAGTGACGATGCTGTGAGACAGATTGTGGTGAGTGGAGAACCTGGTGCCGTACTGATGTGGGGAGTGATGGATGGGCCCTAGTACAAGCCAGACAACCCCTGGCCTGAGTATTTAGAGCCAGCGAAGCACAGAGTGTCCGTGCCTCTCTACCCCCCACACCCCTGTAAATGCCCCCTGGTTCCTCAGGGCACCCATACTCTGGCTCGTGCCGGGGACAGGTGAGTCTGGAAAGATTGGCATTGGAGAGCTCCAGTGTCGGTGGAGAAATGCAGGAACAGTGACAGATGTCCCCTGGCCTCCCCCCACCACCCCCACCCCCGGTCTCCTCTTCTCAAGGTGACAACCTGGCCACACCCCCGTCGTGGGTTCTTATCACATTCACCCCTCTCCTCCGACCCTCTCAGGGTGGTTGTACTTTTACATTTATTATGTGCTGATTTGCTGCATCTCTGTCCCTCGTGAGACTCCAAAGCCTATGAGAACATGGACTGTTCTGCTGACTGTGGTCCCGCCAGCACCCAGCACAGGGCCCAGGACTCCATGGACACCCGCTAAGCAGATGGGTGGCTTTCGGGGCCCCCTCGGCTCAGCGGGGCGCAGTGAGCCAGTGGAGGGGCCCTGGGCGGGGTTGACGGCGAAGTGGGAGGACCAGGGCCAGAGAGCCTCTGGGCACCTGTGCTCGGGGGTAGGGTGGGGCCCTCTCCCTGGAAAGCTAAGGCTCTGCTAGTAGTGAAGTGTTGCTCTGATCTTCTAGTGGATCTCCCACACCAGCCTCTGCAGGGACCTTCAGGGGAGAAGGCACATGAATGTTCACTGGCGGCAGCACATGGATGCCCGCTTCCCCCTCTTAGCTCAGGGACCGTGTCTCCTGTTCTCCAGCCCTGACGCACACTGGCACCCACAAGTGTGTGTGCAAAGGCTGTGAAGGAGGGGTAGCGGGCACACTTGGAGAGGGGACAGAGGACACAGATGGTGGTGAAGGGATGGGGGAGGACGCCTGGCAGCTGGAGGCGTGGACGCCACGTGGTGCAGGAGGCCCTTCCCTGAGAGGTGATGGGAGTCAGAGGATTTGAGCACAGGTCTGTGGTCTAGGCAGGTCTCGCTCTCCAGTTGGAGGCTGTGTCGAGAACTAACTGGGAGAGAGAAGTCTTGGGTCAGGACTGCCAGGGTTCAAACTCGGGTTCTGCCGTTTACTGATAGTGACTCCCCTTTGAGTCTGTGTCTCCTTCTGCAGGTGGGGGCGCTTGGCACAAGGCTCAAGGGCTTGAGTTCTTGACTGTTCTCATCCTTGTTGTTACATCGCCCTCCGTTCACAGGATTGGAGAACCTAAGACCCAGAGAGAGGAACTCTTTCTCTAAGGTCATCATGACGGTTCAAGGCAAAGCCAAGTCAGAGCCTGGCCAGTGCTCTCTCCCCCAGACCACTGCCAGCCTTGCTTCTTGGCCCCTGGGGGTTGGGTGGTACCGCACCAGCCTGGGGTCCGCCCCCTTGGTGCCCGGCACAGCGCTGAGCATGCCGTGTGCGCTCGGGAAATGCTTCACTAAATGGTTGGTAGCGATTCCGGTTTGTGCCTCGGGTACATAGGGTGGACCTCCTGCTGGAAAGGCTGTCGGTCCAGATGCACTGTGCCTTCTGCTCGGTAGTTTTTATTTGTAATTAAAGCATGAAAATATGTTCCCTGCCTGCCACAGTTACCTTGGAGATGTAGCAGCATGCAATTACTTGGACACCAGAGGCAATTTGTTACTTGAATTTGGCGATTGGGGCCCACAAAACTCATCTGCTGCCTATGATGCTGGCCATTTTTGATGGGTTTAGCATCATTTAATTAAGCTTAAATGTAATTGCATGGCATTAAATCAGTTTCAGTCATCACCTTTAATCAACAGTCAGAAGTATCTACGGCCAAGCCATGCCCTACCACAGCGGATAAGAACCCATCCCGTGGTGATGATCAGAAAGTTCCAGAACTCATGGTTCTTTCTGTACTGCGTTCACCTGAGAGATGACAGGGAGGGGAGAGAGGCTGCGGGCAGGCCTTGGGCGGTCATGTTTGCTGCTAGCAGGCCGTTTACATATCAGAGAATGCAGCTCAGTGCTTTGCCTAGCAGTTAAGGACTTCTTGGTAACAGGTCAGATTAACAAGTTGGACACCTGCTACCTCTGAACCTGTTGCCTGCCAAGCTGTCCCCAGGCACTTAATGCTATCACATAGGGCTTTCTGTTTGCAGGAGAGGGCGGGTGGTGGTGGGGGGGTGGGGGAGAGCTGCAGGGTTAGAAGGCTCTTGGCCAGAAGTGGCCACAGCTGCCCCACCAGCCGAGTGAGTGAAAAGGCAGAGTCCTCCCACGCCCCCAGCCCAAGCTGATTCTCTGCCCACGCTTGAAGCCTGGTTAAGAGCTCTGGGCCACAGGCAGGTCTTCTATTTCACCCTGGTTTTTCCTCATGTGAAAAATAAAGGGGATTGGATTAGAATGATGATCCCTAAGTATTTTCCTGAGAACCTTAAATTAACCCTAGGCAATTTCTTAGGAAGTTAAGGGTCTTTGTCAATTAGTTCAGGAAATGCTCTGTGAAATCTCTCTCTCTCTCTCTCTCTGTGTGTGTGTGAGACAGGGTATGTTAACAAGCCCCTCCCATGTTCAACTTACAGTCACTCTCCCCACCCCTGCACTTGTGTTGGGTACAGCCAATTACTGGTCTTTGTAACTATGACTCCACAAGCCATACTCTGGAAAACCTGTGGCCTTCCTGATTTGGGGAGGTTCTTTCCTACTCTGACATTTTATTGTTTTGTAATTGTGTGTATTTGGGTAGACGGATTTTAAGTATCTGTAGGAGGGAAAAAATGGCCTGGGAAAGTGGTACAGTTATCTGTGTTAATTTTCATCGGACAGGCCCCACATTTACATCTTCCATGGCAGTCTCATCAGAAAATGAGTCCCACAAGCAATTCAGGGCCATTAGGAGGTAGCTCATGATGTTCCTGGATTGCCTTTCCACCTCGGAGTCCTGAAGCTCTCCAGCAGGCTCATGGCTGGGTTATCAGCTTTCCCTGGGGGATTCAGATATGGAAATGAATACAGTAAGAACCTGGAGAGGAGAAGCAGGTTTTCTGGGGGGAGTCGTGAATGGGCAGCAAGGGTGACCCAGGAGACTCATACACTTGGGTGAAATAAGACTCTGGGTGACTTGGTTATCAGTGACTCAAGGGCCACGTGGTAAGATTGGTACTTTGGGTCAGTAAGGGTCAGGATCACGTGCAGCTGGCTACCTGGGTGAGTTCTTGCACTTCTCTGGGACTCAGCTTCCTGCCTGTATGGCAAGGCGTTCCTATTTTTCCCAGCTCTAAACGTGAATATAAGTTATAGCATCCCAAGTGTTCTTCCCTGGTCAAACTGGTCCCTTACTTTTACCATTTGTCCTAGCTTTCCACCTAAAATCACTTTTTTTTCCCCACGTGGCAAGTGCTTAAAGAATATTAGGAAGTTTGGGGCTATGAGTTTAGTATCACATATAAGTTTAGTGTAAGTCTGAGGTTAAGGTGAAAGCAGCTCTGCTTGGCAACTTAGGACAAAGGCAGTGTCAGTGCGCTATTGCTGATGGGATAGGGGTGGTCAGCCCAGGGCTTGTTGCTGAGCATGCTGCTCTGGGCCGTGGGTCAGTTCGAGATAGTGCTCGAAACTGAGGCCCTCTCCTGGGCTGTGGACAGAGCACTACTCTGCAGCTGGAAGTTGCAATCACTGTGATTCTGCCTTCTAGCCCCTTACTCTTGGTGGATTATCCATTCCTAAGCTCTCAGTTCTCATTCTGCTTCCTTCACTCGAAAACCCTCTCCTCCCGTTACCCTGCAGCCGCTGTCAGTGGAGGCAGGGACAGGGCAGACGCAGAGGTGTTTTTTAAAGCCCTGCTGATTACTTGGTCCTTAGCAGGTCCTTAGGGCTTCCCTGGTGGCTCAGTGGGTAAAGAGTCCGCCTGCAGTGCGGGAGAGCCGTGTTCCATCCCTGGCTTGGGAAGATCCCCTGGAGAAGGAAATGGCAACCCACTCCAGTATTCTTGCCTGGAGAGTCCCATGGACAGAGGAGCCTGGTGGGCTACAGTCCACAGGGTTGCAAAGAGTAGGACACGACTGAGCGACTAACACCAGCAGGTATTATCAGTTTGAGCCACACTCTCTGGGCCCTGATGATCACTCAGTGGTGTGAGAGTGCAGGAGATGGCTGGGGCAGTGGCTGGGGATGAGATGGGGTTCTGAGGGGCCTAGAGTTGGCGAGAGGGGAGAGGGCGTGGTCTGTCCTCCACGCCCCTCCTGAATCCTTCTCCTGGGTCTCTTCCAGCCTGAGGATGAACACCTAAGCGACTTCTGCCGCCTGCTGGGCGTGGAGCTCAGTCAGATGGAGCACTGGCTGTGCCATCGCAAGCTGGTCACCACCTCGGAGACCTACGTCAAGACCATGTCCCTGCAGCAGGTGGTCAACGCGCGCGACGCCCTGGCCAAGCACATCTATGCCCAGCTGTTCCACTGGATCGTGGAGCACGTCAACAAGGCCCTGCACACCTCCCTCAAGCAGCACTCCTTCATTGGAGTCCTGGACATCTACGGGTAGGCCCGCGCCACTTCCTGCCGGTCGCTGGTGTCTTCCTGCTGGCATCTTCCAGCCAGCGGGGACCTCGGAGACCTTCTTGAGGGTTCTCAACCAGGGGATTGTGAAATACGGAGGGGAGGGGGCATTTGAGGTTGTGGTTGTCACAGTGACTGGGTCACTACTGGCACTTGGTGGCCCAAGGCCAGGGTGCTAGGTGTCCGATAGTATGGAGGACAGTCCCACAGAAAAGTGGACCATGTCAAACACTGGTGGCTCCCCCACTGAGAAACCCTGCAGGCACCCCTTTGTCCTACTGGGACACTGAGGTTCAGAGAGGGTGGGGGCTAGCCCAGTATCAGACCGGAGGTTTCTGTGACCTTGCATTCAGGCTTTGTGTTTCAGTTATGTTTTATTTAAGTCTGTCGTCCAGCCTCATTCACTGTATCACCAGTCAGGGTGATTGCTTTAGTGCTGTAGTTGTGCCCAGTGCTGTACAGGTTGATACTGTGGGTAGTCATTCAGTTCTAGCCTAGTGGAAACGACTGTTATCGTAGTGTATCTTGCAGGGAGAGGCAACCTGGCACGTGGATAGTGTACTTCAATAGGCACTGGGAGACTGCCTTTTTGACTCAGAGCCATCACCAGCTCACTGAATGACCCTCTGCAGATCACAGCCCCTCTGGTCTTGAGTTTCCATTGCTCAAAACTAACAGAGCCACAGTCTCTCTGAAATTCATTCCAGGTCCTTCTGGAGTTGCTTAAAAAGACACATACTGGGTTTAAACCTCACTGGCGCTTCTCTTATGATCAGTGTCCTGCCCTCATGAAGCTAATGATAGATGAAATCCCCCTGAATTCTTTATATCCTAAGAGTCATGGCTTCTGTCTTCAAATTGGAATTCAGGCCCATAGCAGTGCGGCGTTGTAAAAGCCGATGCTCTGGTAGAATCGAGCGTGTGGTGGACCGGTGGGCTGGCGCTTGCCTATGTCCGACTGTAGCAGAGGAGAACCTCCTCTGGAAGCAGCTGCTTCCCTGAGCAGAGGGAGAGGCTGCCTGGCTCCATCTCTGCTACTCGCGATCATCACGGGGCTTCCAGTGAAACTGTGTCACACACCATGGCAGGAATGCAAGAAGGACACGTGATTTCTGGCATCGCAAAGGCCTTGAGAACTTGCTAAAGAATTAAGTCACTGCATGAGAGTAATACAAGAGACAACAGAAGAAATTGTAGCAGGGTCCATGTGAGGGTTTGCACACTTAGTGCTGTGCGAGCATCAAGGCAGAAGAGCGCACGCTTATTGGCACAGTCAGGACAGGTTTCCTGTGGAAGGTGAGGCTTGAACTGGGTCTTTCAGAGAGAGAAGAGAACCCGGGTGGTGGGGGAGCTACTTGGGGAAGAGGAGTTCGGTCTGGATGGTAGGGAAAAAGGCACCTCGTAGGCGAGGAGGAGCACAGGGGAGGATGGCCTGGGGAGCCAGGACAACGCTCCCTCTCGGCGCTCTGCAGGGCCCTTGCTGAGTGGCTGTGGACACCCTGCTTACCCTCTGCTCCGTTGCTGCCGCTTTGGCTCAGTCCTTCCGATTTCCCTGGGCAGAGCCGTGCAGAAGAGCCTGTATGCCCTGGGAATGCACTGCTGAGCTGTCAGCGGCGCATTCTGTCCTTCATCCCTGTGCCATGAGCATTTTCAGGTAACTGAGTTTCCAGAAAACTGCGCTTTAGCACTGCCTTCTGATGTAAGACCCAGAGAAAGTTAGGCGGCCGCATCTGACCCGGTTCTCTTAATCTCCCTGGGCAAGAATCTGGTTTTTTTCTTGAGTTTTCAGTGTGGGAAGATTAACGTGGAGACTCCTGGTTGTTAGTAGCACGTAGAAATACTATGGCTGTAGTGCTCCTGATACGCTGTACACTGTCACGCCTCGCTTCTGTTAGAGGTGCCTACTGTCTCAGCAGTCCTGAGTTTACAGACGGTTGCCCCCCTTCCAAGGGGTCCCCAGTGAGAGGCTTTGCTTACTAACGAGGAGCGGGGGTGACTGTGAGTTGGGCACCTGGTGCTGCTGAGTCTGAGGTGTCAGCTGGGCCCTTGGCAAGCTGGGATTGTGTGTTTGTATTTGCCGTTTAATTTTTTTAAGATTTTTTTTTTTTTTTTAAACGTGGACCATTTTGAAGTCTTCATTGAATTTGTTACAATATTGCTTCTGTTTTACCTTTTGGTTTTTTTGGCCGTAGGGCATGTAGGATCTCAGCTCACAGACCAGGGGTCAGACCTGCAACCCCTGCATTGGAAGGCAAAGTCTAACCACTGGACAGCTAGGGAAGTTCCTGACCATTTAGTTTATTGGTTTTTATAACGGAGTTCATTTTCTCTAAGGCCCTGTGACCGCGCAAAGGGGAGAAGTAGATAACAGGGGAGACTTGTCTGTGGTTTGAAGGGGCGCTTGTCGGTGGAGGAATGGGGATCCACAGGACTCTGTGTCCTGTTTCTGGGGCAGGCTTCTGACCTGTCGCCCTCATCTCCATGTAGCCCTGGGTTCCTCTGAGAACTTCTGGCAGCTTTCCAGTGAGACCAGGTCCCCCTGCAGGAGCCCCTGGTCAAGCCCTCTCAGGCGTTCCCTCCCCTGGTTCTTCCTTCCAGGCATGCTGTGCTGTTTTCTGTTTAAAGTCCTTGTTCTTTCTCGGAAGCTAACTTACTTTTTCGAACCTCGTCATAAAGCGGTCATATTTAGAAAGTGGTTTGCCTCCTCCTGGGAAGACAGATGCCACACACAGTTCCTCCTCCAGCCGCTCAGTCAGTCGGCCTCACGCGCTGTGGGCAGAGTTCAGGATGGCGAGGTAGGTTCAGGGTTAACTTGCCGCCATCTGACTGGGCCGTTGGTTGCCAAAGCGCTTACGGACAACCTTGATGCTGCATACGCATGCTCCTCAGCAGTTCTGGTCTGCGGAGAAATCGTTGTATAAATTTGGGCTTTCTTTTCTGGTCAGAGGGTGTGGAATGAACTCTTAGGAGATTAAAACCAAAAACTTCACCGCAAGAAAGCAGGTGACTTGAATCTGGAGGTATTGGGTTTTTTAAAATTAATTTATTTGTTTTAATTGGAGGCTAATTACAATATCATAGTGGCTTTCACCATACATCAACACGAATCAGCCACAGGTGTACACGTGTCCCCCGTCCTGAATCCCCCCTTGGAGGTACTGGCTTTGATCCAACAGGTCAGTGACATCATTTATTAACCTGGGGGAAAATGGCAGCGTTGGGTGGAAGTTTGAGATTTACACTGAGCTGCTTGCAGTCCTCTCCCCTCCCAGTCATGCCGTCTTTCTGCTTTATTTCCTTTGGACTTACACACCTGCTGGGTGTCTTTCAGAAGCCTTCAGAAGAGACATGCTCTGAGAAACCCACTGAGCCTGGTGCTCTCAGCTTCCTGAGAGTGGGCCCCACACCCGACACTAGCTGTCACCCTCTCTGACCGCCTCCCTCCCCTCTCAAGCGCCTTCCTGTCGCTAGGATGTATTTACAAACAGTATGGCTACGGGAAGGGATTCTTCCATGGCATCCCCAAACTCCAGCATTATTTTTTATTTTTGAGTTTTCCCACCCAAGTCCCTGGAGAGGAAGGAGACCCTGTCTCCCGCCATCTCCCGCGTGGTGTCTCAGCCCGAGTACGGGGACACCGTGATACAACAGAAGATGCCCTTGGGATGACCTAATGCTTTTCTACTTTCTTACGGCTCCTTGTCACCTGTGGGCAAAAGAGAGCTTGTGGAAGCTGGAGAGAGTGGCAAGGAGGGCGGGGGTGGGATTCTGAATACATTAAACCCCACTAATGAAGACGAAAGGAATAAAGGGTTCTCTCCCTCTCTGAAAGAGAAAGTGACTCAGTTGTGTCCAACTCTTTGCGACCCTGTGGACTATACAGTCCATAGAATTCTCCAGCCCAGAATACTGGAGTGGGTGGCCTTTCCCTTCTCCAGGGGATCTTCCCAATCCAGGGATCGAACCTGCATTGCAGGCAGATTCTTTCCCAGCTGAGCCACAAGGGAAGCCCAAGAATACTGGAGTGGGTAGCCTATCCCTTCTCCAGGGGATCTCCCCTGGCTAGAGCGTTTCGGGCTCATCAGTCAGGCTCATCCTGGAAGCAGGTTGTACATAGTGTAGGTGAGCCACTCCAGGTTTTCCTATAAATGTTTCAAGTGTTACTATAGAACCTGTAGCTGGAATGAATAAACACTCACTTCCGTATATATAAGCAAGCGGCATGTGAGCCAGCATCACACATACACGCCTCCGCTTATCATGATGCTCTGACGGGCGGTTTGTTCAGACAGTAGAAAAGGCTGTGAGCACCTGAATCAATTATGTGGGCCACTGCCGCCTCCACCACCACTCTGACGAGCCCCCTGCTCAGAGGCCCTGCCCTCAGGCTCCTCTGGACACTCCTACACACCCAGTGTCCTGGTAGAAGTCTCCACCTCCCACCCCCCACCCCCTGCCGCCTCTCGCTCCCCTGCCACCTCTCACTCCCCTGCCTCAGGTCCCAAAAAGTGCAAGGCAAGCCACAGCCAGAGCAATTTAGCCAACCCAAGCCAAGCTCTCTTCCTTGACTGCAGACCTGTGAAGCTGCCTGCAGGGTCTTTCTTACAAGGCAGGGGTGGAAATTCACAGGACAGACCAGGCAGCTCTTAGCTGGGGTTTCCCTTTCAAGTCGCATTAACGTGCATTTGCCTCTACAGGCTTCGTTAATTGCAGTCATAATTTTTTGTTCCTCTCCCCTCCTCGAGGCAATGAGAAATAAATGGCTCCAGTTTGAGAAAGGTACACATTTATTTGTCTTTGACCTGAGCCTTCAAAATGCCAAGGTGGCAGGAGGCTTCAGCTTTGGCCAGCTCATTCTTGACGAGGACAGTTGATGCTGGAGACTTCTGGAGCAAGGCAAGGATAGATTCCTGCCTGATGCTGAGGGAAGCATGGGCCCCCAGAACAGGAAATGGGTTTGCTGGAATCTCGTATCCTTCCTAGTTCTTGTGTTACTTTCTCGCGTATTGCCTAACTTTAAATTTGCATCCTATTCAATGTTTTCTAATGATTTATGTTAAAAAAAATTTTTTTAATTGTAGTTTAAAACCCCACACAACATAAAATTTACCATCTTAACCACTTTTTGTATACAATTCAATAACCTCAAGTGTATTCACATTTTTGTGCAGTTGATCTCTAGAACTTTTTCATGTTGGAAAAACTGAAACTCTATACCCGTTAAACAATTCCTGTCTTCTCTTCCCCACAACCTAGGAGAAAGGACTTTCTGTCTATAATTTTGACAACTCTACATATTTCATGTAAATGAAATCATACAATACTTACCTTCTTGTGACTGGCTTATTTCGCTTAGCCTAATGTCCTCAAGGTTCAACCATGTTGTAGTGTGCGGCAGATTTCCTTCTTTTTTCAAGGTGAATAGTACTAAGTTGTATGCATGTACCACATGTTCTTTATCCATCCACTGATGGATGTTTGGGCTGCTTCTACCTCTTGGCTATTGTGATGCTGCTGGAATGAACAAGGAAGGGTGTGCAAATATCTCTTCTTTTAAACTCTTTAAGATATATAGCCAGAAGTAGGATTGCTGGATTATGTAGTAATCCTATTTTTAATCATCTGAGGATTATGTAGGAATATAGTGCTTCTATTTTTAATTCTTTGAGAAAACTCCATGTTGTTTTATAGTAGCTGCACCACGCTACATTTTTACTGGTAGTGCCCAGAGGTTCTAGTTTCTCTACATCCTTGCCAGCTCTTGTTGTTTCTGTTTGTTTGTTTATAGTAGCCATCCTAGTAAGTCTGAAGTGATTTTGATATGTATTTGATAGGTATGATTATGGTTTTGTTATGCATTTCTCTAATAATTTTGATCATCTTTTCCTATGCTTCTTGGCCATTTGTGTATCTTTATAGAGAAATGTTTTAAGTTCTTGGTTCATTTTTAAATTAAGTTATTTACTTTTTTTGTTTTTGTGTTGTAGGACTTCTTTATATATTCTGAATATTAACTCCTTTTCAGAAATATGATTTGCAAATGTTTTATACCATTCCACAAGTTGCCTTAAATGATATATTTTAAGTAAATTTCTCAAGTTCACCATTTGCCTCCGTCCTTTTGATGGAAATTCTTTGTTTCTTTGTTATTTTTCTTTCTTGGTCTCACTCTTTCAAAACAGACTGAAAGATAACTTCATGATCCTAAGTGATTTATTTGGAGAAGACAACCTATCCCCTCCCTCTGTCCAGTATGGAAAGGTTTCATGGAGGGTGGAGGGGGAGAAGTCAGTGATTGCATTTGCCCTGAAGCCTGTGAACAGTGACCCAAGCTTGGACAGCCCAGAAGATCCCTGGACATGTCTTCTTCAGGGTAGACATGCATAGCCAGCCCAAGGTGCCCAGATCCAGCAGATTACCTCTTGCAATGGGTTCTCCCTGGAATCTCTGAGTCTTCCAGGAGACCCTTGTAACTCTGAGTGCTTGAAAGTCAAGCTCAACCTTCTGGAATTGCTCTGACATAGCCCTTTGGAGCATGCCTGAAGCCAAACACCACTACATACTCTTAAAGCTTCAGTAAAGTCCCATTTGTCTCTGTCCCTGCCAGCACCCTCATGAGCTCACCCTCCTTTAAAGTCCTGTAACACCTACAAATCTCTACTAGTTGAGGTTTCCTGGGGTCTTCCTAATAGCTCTCTCTTTTGGGCAGGGTTCATGATTTGCCTTTTGCAGCTCTTACATTTCCTGGGACAATCGACTGATGGATTGGGAGAGAGTTACCATATGATGGGCATCTTCCTGCCCCATATCAGATTTTCAGACACGGGGGAGAGGCAGGAATTGGAGCACACTGCAGACGGAATGGGCTTAGATCCTCCAGAAGACCTGTTCTTGACCTGGGGATGTGAACAGTGCTTAGAACTTTGCTCTCCCTGAAGGACAAGTCCCATGTGTGGGCCTCTGGGCACAGAGAGAAGCACAGGAGCAGAACTGAAGTTCCCCCATTTTAAGGTGCAGCCAGTGCCCAGATTGTTGAGGAAAGAGATCGAAGGGGTGGCCTCCCTAACAGACTGTGAGGTGCCCTTGTGAGATTTCATGGGTTTCAGGAGGGAAAGAGACCTTGAGAGGACTTGCTTGACTTTCGGCAGTCATTCCCTAGCAGCCCCCCTCTATGTCTAACCTGTACCACATAGCTTCTCTTTTGAGCTTTGGTGGAAGGGTAGAAACACAGGGCTAAGCTAAGAATGTCTAATTCCTGTGCCCTGTGCCATGGGGGAAGAACTGTTTCCCAACCTTCAAAGCCTCTCATCTCCTCTCTGCTCTGGAGGGAGTGGTTCGTGGAGGTTAGTAATTAACTCAGAGTGACAGGTTGACTTCTTTTTATTGCAGTTTCACTTTCCCATGGACATTATCTTATTTTTATAGAGGCACTTGTATCCCTTACCCCACCCTGAAGTCAGGCAGAATGAGAAGGGAATTGTCTACTTTTTTGCTCTGCTTTGAAGATAGGCAAACGTGGAAGTGGGAATGTTAATTGTACCACCTTGGCTACAGATCCCAGGCCCCAGCATTAAGCCTTATTCTGTGTCTTGACCTCCCTCCCACCCAAGGATTCTGGACTAAATATTCTCAACATTGACTTTACAGGGGAAATCCAGTTCCCTCTCACATATAAATTTCTTGGTGATATTTTAATGTGAACTATAAATGGATCCATTGTATTTATTTTTAAAAGTCACCTCTATTGATGACAAGAGATCATTTAGAGAAGTTGCCTTATCTCCCTAACTGGCCTTTTCTGAGGTCAGTCATCTTAGACATTTTCCGGGCTCCCCAAACCCCTCATCCATTCATCTCTGGCCGGCTGGCATTACAGTATAATTACCCTAGATGGCAGAGGAATTGTTACCAGATAATATCTTAGAAATAGGGAAATTAAGAGCTAATTTCAGGCCATCTCAAGTTAATGAGAATGTTCTTTGTGGAGTGCTACCAATGTAAACCTTTAAAAAATGACGAGTGGGATATATTTAAATCCTTTATCTTTGGAGCTTGATACGGGCTCTGCAAGTGCACCCAAGTGCTGTTATCTGGCCAGTTGCTAGGGTGGCTCTTTTATCTTCCTTCTGGGTTTTATTAATTAAAAATTCCTCTATGGCTTGGCTGTCATCAGAAACCTTTCTTGAGGTGCAGAAAGGAGGCTGTAGGGAGAGGAAATGAGGTTCTAAGAGACATGACTGGGTCTGTAGGACCATCATCTGGGCTGAGAGGACCCTAAGCCAGGGTGACGGCTGGCCGACCCAGTGCCTCCCTCCTGCATGGTCTGGACTGCCTGCAGCTTGGACTTTGTGACTTTGATCCTGTTTTATTGACCTGGAATTACTTGTCTTCCATGGGCATGACCAAAGGCTGTTCTTTAATGTGGTTGTCTCCAAGCAGTTGATTCCTTTGATTTCAAGATGATTTCCTGCCTTTGCTCGTCTTATATTTCGGTGCGGGGGTGGGGGAAGGTGGAGAAGCCTGATGTGTTCTGGGCACCAAGCTAGCCCAGTTGGATGGTTGGCACATTTATTTTTGCAGGTCCTTCTGCTTAGGGTGCTGCCTCTCTACCACCACCACCCCCCCTAACCCATCAGGGGTGGCTCCAACATTTCTACTGGGGAGCGGCGGTTAGGGAGCACAATCTGTTTGGAAGGTTTGGCATAATTCTACGTAAGATTGAGAAAATTCAGTTGCCCATACTAACAGTGAGAAGGCCAATGCTGTGAAGGTTCTGAAGGTTGAAGCCTGTGCCCGGAGCCCAGGTCCCTCTTTGGTGTTCTCTGTTCTCCCCATCTCCACGTGCTCAGACACTTCCTTCTCTGGGAAGTTATCTTCTTGCCCACAGCCCTTCCTAGTCATCTCTCCCTTTCCTTCTTATTTATTTATGCCCATAGGTGTGTATGTGCATGCTCAGTCATGTCTGACTCTTTGTGATCCCTTGGACTGTAGCCCACCAGGCTCCTCTGGAATTTTCCAGACAAGAATACTAGAGTGGGTTGCCATTTCCTTCTCCAGGAGATCTTCCCAACCCAGGGATCAAAGCTGGATCTCCTGCATTGCAGGCAGATTCTTTACCACTGTGCCACCTGGGCAGCCCCGTTTATGCCAATAATTAAAACTTTATTGAAAAATGGATACCAAAATAGGAGAGCACTATTGCATACCTTACACAATTAAACATCATTACATTATCTTGGTAGATGAGAATTGCTGAGCTGGTGAGGATTTCTGTGAAAGAACACAAATTCAGGAAGTTGTATGGATCCTTGACGTTGCTTCCTTCTAAATGAACGCCTTCTGTGAGGCTGGCCTTTCCTCCCACCCCTGGCACAACACTGTTGAACAACCTACACAAAACACAGTCGTCTGAACATGACTGAGAGCTGTAAAATCCTGTAACAACCTGGACATTTTACATGAAATCAGAATTTGGACTTTGAACCAGCCATTTCTTTTTATGTTTTTTCTCTTCTTCTTCCAAGCAAGAGTGCAGTAAATCTCTCGCCAAAGGCATGTTGGTCCTTTCACAAGCCCAGCCTGTCCAGATCTCTAAGGCGACATTCCCAGGGAGCAACACACCCCTGGGTGCACAGCGTCCCCTTTCTTCTTCTTTTTATAATATTTATTTGGCCACTCCAGGTTTTAGTTGAGATGCATGGGTTTAGTTGCCCCGAGCCAGGTGGGATCTTAGTTCCCTGACCCAAGGGATCGAACCCGAGTCCCCTGCATTGCAAGGCAGACACTTAACCCCTGGACCACCAGGGAAGTCCCCTTCCTTCTTTCTTAAACAGAACTTTTACTCCTTTCTGAGTTACTGTGCTCTCAGAAATCACTCTCTCTGGGTTCAAATATTGTCTCTTCTGTCTCCTGACTCTCTGACTTTGGACAGGTTATTTGGTTTTTCAGCAGTAGGATGGATTAGTGAGAGACCCCAACTCTTGTTGATTGTGGGTATTCAGTGAGCCCATGAAGCCTCTGGAACTTGGTGCTCTGTAGATGCCCATTCACAGGGTCCCTGCCAGCTCATTCAGCCAGGTGCGTGAATGAGAAAAAGGTTCCTCTTCCTCCTGGATTTCTGCCCTTTCTCGCCTGCTTAGCCTGCTGCCCTTGCTCTGCAAGCATGGGGGCCCCATTCATTGTGGCTAAAGCTGCTGATGCTATTATCATGCTCCCAGCTTGGTGGGTGATCACATCCATCCAGTCACATAACTGACTCTCACTCCACATACCATTGGTCGTTTGAAGTCCTCTCATCTCCGCCTTCCTTAATGTCTTTAGAACCTTCCTGTTAACTTGGCTACCACCAGCCTAAGCTATACCCTAGCTGGATTTTCCCTAAATAATTACTCCAATAATAAATCCTTATTCAACCTCCTGCATTCAGTCTTGTACACCTTCCCACAAATCACAGTATTTTTCTGAGATGGAAATTCAGTTTTCATTTCTTAATTTCAAATCCTGCCAGTTCTCCCCATTTCTCCTGGAAAAATCTAGAAGTGTAGCATACAAGGCGTCCGGTGGGGCTGTGCCTGGCTGTGTGATGCTGCGTCTCACCTGTGTACCCGCCTCCCCTTCCCCAGCAGTGATCCAGCCATATCATGAACGTTTCAGTTGAGCAATTGATGTCAGTGTTGATGATCTAAAGTATAAGGAGCTCAAATAAGTCCATTTTTAAAGTTAAAACCCAGGAAATACTTCACCAATCACAAACAGTTCACAAAATATGGACAACTAGAACATACACTCACACCCACAGAAAAATCTTGAGCTTTATCGATAGTCAAAGAAATTAGAATTTAAAAACATTTGTCATATAACAGTTAGCCAAAGATTTTTAAAAGTTAATTTATATTATTGACCAAAGATCTGTGATGCATTAATACTCCCAGTGAGGGGCAGGAGGGACAGAGCTGACTGGAGCACGAGGCAACTTGGGGGTGATGGACATGATAGAAATGCTCTGTATCTGCTTGTGACGGTGGACACATGTAGTGTAATACTGATCAGAACCTCATTGAAATACATCTTCCAAACCGGTGCATCTTATTGTACATAAACTACGTCAAACATGAATTTTTTTAAGTTTTTTAATTTTTAAAATTTTATGTATTTTTGGCTGCACTGGTCTTTGTTGCTGCTCACAGGCTTTCTCTTGTTGCAGTGAGTCGGGGCTGCTTTCCAGTTGAGGTGCGTGGGCTTCTCACTGTGGTGGGAAGAGCTCGCGGCAGCTCTTCTTGCAGAGCTTGGGCTCTGGAGTGTACAGGCTCAGTAATGTGGAGCCCCATGGCATGTGGAATCATCCTGATTCCACATGGGAAAGGGCTCAAACCCGTGTCCCCTGAATTGGCAGGCAGATTCTTAACCACTGGACCACCAGGGAAGTCCTCAAACCTGAATTTAAAGACAACCTTATTGACCAGGATCAGGAGAACGAGACCCTTGCGTACACTGGGAGGCTGGGGTGAGGGCAGGGTGATAGCATCAGTTGGCTCCATCTTTCTGCAAGGTAATCTGCTGCTACCATTTAAGAAAACAAATCCTGACATGGTAATTTTCCTTCTAGAACAGCATCCTAAGAATCATGAACTCAAAGATGTATATCTAATATTTGTCACAGCAGCAATAGCAGCTAAAAACTGGGGAAAGAAGCAGAATGTCCTTCAATAGGTGACTGGTTACATTACGATTCATCTGCATGGGGCACTGCCAGCCCAGGAAGAGCCTTCGTGTGAATCGGAAAAAGGCATCCCTCTGGGGCAAACGCTGCCTCCTAGACTTGAAGGGGACATCAGCTAAATTCTAGCCCCACTGGTTCCCTCGCCTGGGCTCCTGGGCAAGTCTCAGGCTGAAAGCAGCATCTCTGATCCATAGGACGGTCCACAAGGCAGACGTTAGAACTGATGTCTTTGAAGAACAGCGGCATGGGAAACTGTTAAATAACCAATGGGAAGTTAAATGATAAATATAGGGATGATTTTACATATAATTCTACTTTTCTTCAAAAATAGAATCACTGGAAGGACACATGCATGTGTGCATGCTAAGTCACTTCAGTCGTGTCCGTCTCTTTGATACCCAATGGACTATAGCCTGCCAGGCCCTTCTGTCCATGAAATTTCCCAGGCAAGAATACTGGAGTGGGTTACCATTTCTTTCTCCAGGGGATCTTCCCGACCCAGGGATCAAACCCACGTCTCTTATGTCTACCTGTATTGGCAGGTGTGTTCATGTGGTTCGCATGAGTGACAGAATCGTGGGTGACTTTTTCTTACACCTGCTTTTTCCAAATTTTCTTGCTGTCAGTACTTTTTTTAGTTGTGAAAAGACATACATTCTTACTCTCCTGTTTGATTCTCAAGACTCTATTGTGCTGATACCTGTGACAGCGGTCTCAAGAGCAGAGGGGACTTCTGTGCTGGAGTTAAGGCGAGAACCGCAGGGAGCAGAGGATGAGGGCCGCCTTGCTGAAGTCCCAGAGATCTCTTTGGTAAATGGGGACATCTCTTACTTTGTCCTTTGGTCTTTCCGTCCTGTAGGTTTGAGACGTTTGAGGTGAACAGCTTCGAGCAGTTCTGTATCAACTACGCCAATGAGAAGCTCCAGCAGCAGTTCAACTCAGTAGGTTTTTCTGGACCCAGAGATGTCGGGTGGTGGGGGGAGTCACAGACAGCCCAGCCCACTTCTCTTCCGTCCAGGGTCAGTGGGCTCCTGCTCAACCCTGACCTGCCCTTGGTTTCCTGGGGTGCCCCAGCTCTAGGCAGGCACTCCCCACTGGTCAGAAGGAGGTCAGAATTGGGACAGCTGAGTCAAGAGTGTCAGTGATCCTCTCCTTGGCTTTGACTTCCACTCTTTTTGAGCCCGAGCATCTGGGGTATTTGAACAATCACAAGCCACCTGTGAGGCTTCCTGCGATTGGTTGAGGTGTGACAGTGCAGGTGAGTAGTAGGACATCCTAGGGAAGGGCTCACATGGGAGTGAGATCACCTTTGTCGTTGTTCAGTCGCTTAGTTGCATTTGACTCTTTGCAACTCCATGGACTGCAGCACGCCAGGCTTCCCTGTCCTTCACTATCTCCCGGATTTGCTCAAACTCATGTCCACTGAGTTGGTGATGCCGTCCAGTCATCCCCTTCTCCTCCTGCCCTTAGTCTTGCCCAGCATCAGAGTCTTTGCAAATGAATCAGCTCTTTGCATCAGGTGGCCAAATACTGGAGCTTCAGCTTCAGTATCCGTCCTTCCAATGAATATTCAGGGTTAATTTCCTTTGAGTTTGACTGAGATCACCCAACTGAGCCTTTTTTTTCTGCAGTCATGACTGTGGCTGGTGCCCAAAGCCTTTCTGATGAGTATATCCCATCCTCCGGGACTCAGAACCCATGTGGTTGAAGCTCAGGGGAGTCAAAAGTTAAGGTGTGTCTGTAGTTCACTGACCCGACTTTTTGCTTTTTATGCTAGCACGTATTCAAGCTGGAGCAGGAGGAGTACATGAAGGAGCAGATCCCGTGGACCCTGATTGATTTCTATGATAACCAGCCTTGTATCGACCTCATAGAAGCTAAGCTGGGCATCTTGGACCTGTTGGATGAAGAATGTAAGGTAAAACTGATGATATCATTGAATCGGTTCAATTCTAGGCTTGGGATTGGGGGGCAGAGGACAGCTGTATGGTGCAAGGGAACATGTGAGATCTCAAGACTGGAGTTGCATCTGATTAGTCGGCCTTTAGTTTGCTGGGAGAAGCCTTGGTGTCTATTCTGCATACTAAAAGGTACCAGCAGGTAACGCACTGAGCGTGACTGGCAGGTATTGCTACGTTGGTGAACAATGTCTTTGGCAGCGGCTGGGTGTTAAGGATTGGCATGATGTGATGGTGGTATGAATTTGGTGCCCCACATCTCCTAGGTGCTGAGGAAGGACCCCAACTTCTAGACAGGCATCCCGGAGAGGGGGGGTCAAGAGCCCAGGATCGTCTTTACCATGCAAGGTGGCTTGTGAGTGGCAGGAGCCATGTGGCTTGGTGGCAAGTGAGAGCTGTGGATTTCCCCCATGCAGCTTGTCATGGACACTGCCTGCTATGACAGGAGGAGCCCTGAGTTGCCAGCGTGGAGAGAACCAGGCAGGCCTGAGCGTGTGGGGCAGGGGAACTCCCATGTTATCAGTCACCTGATTGCTTTGGCCTTTGGTTTTCTGCTCTATGAATTGATGGGCATTGGATCTGATGGTCTTCCAAACTTCTCCTGATTTGGTGTTTGGCGATTATGGTAAATGTATGCCAACTCCTTGAGGGGTGGAAACTCTAATTAAGAGGTGTAGAAGCCACTTGGGTCTCGGCGTTGAAAGGGAAGAGCCCAGTTGCTCTTACTGTCTGACCTCCCATGTCTGGGCTGTGGAGAGTGGCTTGTGGCATGATGGTTTGGGAGGAGCAGGTATTTCCTTTCCAGAAACTTTCACTGCCTTTGAAAGTGAGAAAGACTGAAAACAGAACAGTGGAAGACAAAGTGAAACTACACTGAGATCCACAGCATGCTTTTATCTGATGGTTTTCAGCACATTCTCAAAGCTGGGGACTTGGTCTGGTGTCAGACTCAGGAACAGGTAGTTCCTTGGGGTGACGGGGGCTGCGTTGGCTCGCGCCCGCCCCCATGAGGTTGTGATAGAGGTGATAGAATGGTTGTCCCTTTGCCCCTGCTCGGGCAGCCCAGGCCCTCCAGTCGCCCCCACCCGGCGTGCACCCCTCCCTTACTGTCTCGGTTCCGCGTCCACTGCCAGCGGCTCCCCTCTGGCACTCGGTGTGAGCGTGCTCCCCTCCCCTCCGCCTCTGGTGATCCTTTCCGCAGCCTCCTCCAGCTCCACACCCCCAACCACGCCCTCCGTCCAGTTCTGGGCCTCTGAACCAGCAAGCCCCCCGGGCCCAGCTCCAGGAGGGCTCTGGCTCTTCCCTCCCTTACCCAGCGGTGACGTCCAAGGACAGACAAGGCTCTGAGCTGGCGGCTCAACCTGGCTTTGCGATGAAGCGCTAACTGTGCTGCAGACCGCAGCCCCCGGGGGCCCGTCCTCGCCTTTCTCCTCACACGGGCCTCTCACAGGAACCCCCCCACTGCCTCAGGGGGATGGAGTCTGTGAATTCAGCAGCTGCCCTATTGATTTTCCTTGATCTACCTTGCCTTTGGCAGGCAAGCCAAGGTCACTTGTGGGTTCGTTTTGGCTTCTGGTTTGAGGTTCTCAGAGGTGCCGCTGCCCAAGGGAGCGTGTCCCCAGAATGTCAGGCTGCAGCGGTGAGAACACTGGTCACTGCACGGCGAGAGACCTCAAGCTGCTGTCCAGAGGCGGGGGGGACCCAAGCCCCTGGGTGAGGGAGCGGGGTACGCCCATTGCAGCACGGGGCTGGGGAGCTGGTGGTTCTGGGGGTGGTGGAGGAGGGCTTAGTGGTGCGGCTGAAAAGTAGGCAGTGGTTTCAGGGAGGACCAGGGTGCAGCCATGCAGCAGTTTTGAAAGTGCCCCTCACAGAGCCCTGGACTTGGCGGCCTTGAGTATTCCGGATGCAGCGGATCCCCACACCTTCCTGTCTCTTCCTACCGAGTGCACACTGCCTGTACTACTTTCCAGAAGCCGAGGGGAAATAAAACCAAGCTGCGTCTGTATGTCTGTATGGATGGTCTCTGCCTTATGCTCTATGGTGCCTTTTGTTTGGGTCAAATTTTTAAGATTAGGGGATTTAAGTTTCAGACTGTATCCAACTCAAACTCCTGCCAAACCCCCAGAAGGTATTGGTTTGGCCAAAAAGTTCATTTGAGTTTTTCTATAACATCTTATGGAAAAACCGTAACGAAATGTTTGGCCAACTCAATACTATGCACCTACTGTATATCTGGTCTTGAGGGGAAAGCCCTCAGGAGAAGGGACAGGGGTCTCCCTGCCAGCCAGCAAAGGGTGAAGAGGGACAGGATGGTACTTGGGAAGAGCCTGGCCTGGGCGAGGGGCCCATGGAGGGCTGTGGGCAGGGCCCAGGGACAGCACAGTGACCTCAAGGGCAGGGCACACCAGGTCAGGAAGAGTGCTGAGCTGCACCTGGCCAGGGGGTTCTGTTACATGCTTGCTTCCCTGTCCCTGAGGTGCCTTAGAAGGGAGATCTGAGGTAAGCTGGGGTTTCCCGCTAGTCCCCAGGGGACGGAGTTGTGCGCATGTCGAGATAGACCGGGGGTGGTGCTGTGAGTGTGACACACGCAGCCTCACTGGCCGCCAAGTCATGGTTGTAGCAGGGGAGGCAAGATGAACACCAAATTGTAGGACTGACGCAAGAGCCCAGGGTGTGGAAACCACTTTCTGTGAGATTTAGCTGCGGTGGGAATTCAGACTCATTCAGTGTAGTCGGATATGGCATCTAGTAACAGATGGATTTTTAAAATTTTATTTCTTTTTTGGCTGTGCTGGGTCTTCATTGCCGTGCATGGGCCTTCTCTTCTGGCACTGCTCTCTAGTTGGGGTGAGCGGGCTTCTCACTGCGGTGGCTTCCTTGCTGTGGAGTGTGGGCCCCAGGTGTGTGGGCTTCAGAAGTTGTGGTGCACGAGCTTAGGTGCTCTGTGGCATGGGGGATCTTCCCAACCAGGGAGTGAAGCCCTGCCCCCTGCATTGGCAGGTGGATTCTTAACCACTGGACCACCAGAAGAATCCTAATAGATGGATTTTTTTTTAAATTTTATTTTATTTTTAAACTTTACATAATTGTATTAGTTTTGCCAAATATCAAAATGAATCCGCCACATGTATACATGTGTTCCCCATCCTGAACCCTCCTCCCTCCTCCTTCCCCATACCATCCCTCTGGGTCATCCCAGTGCCCTAGCCCCAAGCATCCAGTATCGTGCATCGAACCTGGACTGGCATCTCGTTTCATACATGATATTTTACATGTTTCAATGCCATTCTCCCAAATCTTCCCACCCTCTCCCTCTCCCATAGAGTCCATAAGACTGTTCTATACATCAGTGTCTCTTTTGCTGTCTCGTACACAGGGTTATTGTTACCATCTTTCTAAATTCCATATATATGCGTTATTATACTGTATTGGTGTTTTTCCTTCTGGCTTACTTCACTCTGTATAATAGGCTCCAGTTTCATCTACCTCATTAGAACTGATTCAAATGTTTTCTTTTTAATGGCTGAGTAATACTCCATTGTGTATATGTACCACAGCTTTCTTATCCATTCATCTGCTGATGGACATCTAGGTTGCTTCCATGTCCTGGCTATTATAAACAGTGCTGCGATGAACATTGGGATACACGTGTCTCTTTCCCTTCTGGTTTCCTCAGTGTGTATGCCCAGCAGTGGGATTGCTGGATCATAAGGCAGTTCTAATAGATGGATTTTTAACCAATAGTTATTGCTTTTGTCAGAAGCCGTGAAACTGTATACTTATAAAGGGTGCGTTTTGCTGTATGGAAATTGTACTGTAATAAGTCTGACTTATAAATCCTCCTCTTGGAGGAACGACCTAGCAAGGACTGATAGGAATTGAGACATCAGTGCGTGTTTTCTCTTAAGTGGCATACTTGCGTTTGAACAGGAATTTTGTGAAAATGAGACCTTGACCCCTAGAAGCAGTTCCAGTGGGTGAAGGCACAGTGTCTCAGGCTGGAGAGACAGAGGCAGGCCTGAGTCAGGGAGGCAGACTCTGCCCTGCTGACTGGGATCCTCTCGTTCCATGGAGCCCAGCCTGAGGGGCCGGCGAGGATGAACCTTCCTGGTCATGATGTTGTTGAGGCAGTAGAAGGACAGCAGGCTGCACTCGGGAGTCAATACCTGCTGTCTCCTGACCAGGTCCAGCCTGCTCTTGTGAGAGCTGACTGAATACCTGCTGTCTCCTGACCGGGTCCAGCCTGCTCTCGTGAGAGCTGACTGAATACCTGCTGTCCCCTGACCTGGTCCAGCCTGCTCTCATGAGAGCTGACTTTGGATGAAGACCAAGGCCTTGTGGTTTCTCCAGATGCAGCCCCAGGGTGGCTGGCTGTGAGCAGCTTGGAAGCCTGTGGTGGACGGAGGGCAAGCGGCTCCTACAGTCATCTGCCTGACAAACCCCAGGTTCCCTTCAGTGAACCTCTGAGGGGTCAGGCGAACAACAAGATCATCTCCCGAGCTGACGGGGAAATGGAAACACTGAGATGAGAGGGCAGGGGTAGGGGGGAGTGCCCCCAGAGCGGCTGTGTGAGCAGGGGTCACATGAGGGGAGAGGCGCCCTGGGCACAGGGAATGTCGTGTTTGCAGAGCCTGAGATGGTCTGGTTTGTCCCGGGCCTGTGGTGGTGGCCGGCGAGGGTGGGAAGTAGGAACCATCGAGAACGGGAGACTTGGCCTGGCCTGCCCAGCGAAGGTGTCTGGGGGATGGAAGGGAGTGAAGAGGGGGAGAGACACGATTGGATGTGACTGACTTTTCAGCAGGGCTCCCTGAGAACCGTGAAAGGTAAGCTGGAGAGAGACCGTGGAGTCAGCAGAGCAATGGCCACACTGCAGTTGTACGGCCAGGAGATGCCGAGAGCTTTTGGCTGAGGAGGGAGGCAGCGGGTGAGGGCCTCCACGGCCCCGCACGTGACAGCCAGTTGTTGGTTGGAGCAGTTTCTAGGGACTTGTCTGGGCAGACGTCTGACTTGGGTAACACGAGGAGCGAATAGGAGTGAGGCAGTGGAGGGGGCGAGTCTGAACTCCTGAGGAGGAGCTGAGAGAGAGGGAGGGCTGGAGAGGATTCAGGAGAGGGCAGATGGGCCACTCCTGGTACCCAGGAGGCAGGGGTGTGTGCTCGGGAGGCCGACCAGGAGGAGAAGCGCTCCCTACCCTGAGGAGGGTCCGAGGCATTGTGGTCTGATGAGTCTCTGAATGTAGAGCGGGAATGTGAGGTTTCCTGCTTGGCAGCCTGCTTCCCTGTGACGGAGGAGACGGGGCATCTGCTGAGAGGCAGCAGGGTTAGAAGTTCGAGGAGAACAGAGGAGGTGGGGACAGGCTGCCCTCCAGGGAGAGACGGGGAATACCAAGTGCAGAGATGTGAGGTCCAAGACCATCAGAGACTGAGATGTATTTAGGTGTTGTCAAGGCACGGTCGAAGTCCCCTTCGATCTGGGCACAGCGTCTTAATCTACAGAAGTGCTGTTCACTCTAGAATTCAATTTTCTTTTTTGGCACTAAGTTATACTCAATTACCAGCAGAAGTTGATGAAGGGAAGGGAAGTTGGTGTGTGATCTCAGCCAGCCACCCAGGTCTGGGAAAGGACAGAATGGGTGGCTGGGTTGGTCTCAGTTCAGTTCACTTCAGTTGCTCAGTCGTGTCTGACTCTTTGTAACCCCATGGTCTGCAGCAAACCAGGCCTCCCTATCCATCACCAACTCCCAGAGTTTACTAAACTCAGGTCCATCAAGTTGGTGATGCCATCCAACCTTCTTATCCTCTGTCGTCCCCTTCTTCTCTTGCCTTCAGTCTTTCCCAGCATCAGGGTCTTTTCTAGTGAGTCAGTTCTTTGCATTAAGTGGCCAAAGTATTGGAGTTTCAGCTTTAGCATCAGTCCTTCCAATGAATATTCAGGACTGACTTCCTTTAGGATTGACTGGTTTGATCTTCTTGCTGTCCAAGGACTCTCAAGAGTCTTCTCCAACACCACAGTTCAAAAGCATTAATTCTTCAGCGCTCAGCTTTCTGTATAGCCCAACTCCTCACATCCATAGATGACTACTGGAAAAACCATAGCTTTGACTAGACAGACCTTTGTTGGCAAAGTAATGTCTCTGCTTTTTAATATGCTGTCTAGCTTGGTCATAGCTTTTCTTCTATGAATTAAATTAAGAGCAAGCATCACTTAATTTTATGGCTGCAGTCACCATCTTCTGGAGAAGGCAATGGCACCGTTAAGAGTCAGACACGACTGAGCGACTTCACTTTGACTTTTCACTTTCATGCATTGGAGAAGGAAATGGCAACCCACTCCAGTGTTCTTGCCTGGAGAATCCCAGGGATGGCGGAGCCTGGTGGACTGCCATCTATGGGGTCGCACAGAGTCGGACACAACTGAAGCGACTTAGCAGCAACAGCAGCAGCAGTCACCGTCTTCAGTGATTTTGGAGCCCAAGAAAGTAAAATGTCTAACCGTTTCCATTGTTTCCCCATCTATTTGTCATGAAGTGATAGGACCAGATGCCATGATCTTAGTTTTCTGAATGTTGAGTTTTAAGCCAACTTTTTCACTCTCCTCTTTCACTTTCATCAAGAGGCTCTTTGGTTCTTCTTTACTTTCTGCCATAAGGGTGGTGTCATCTGTGTTTCTGAGGTTATTGATATTTCTCCCGGCAATCTTGATTCCAGCCTGTGCTTCATCCAGCCCAGCATTTCTCATGATATATTCTGCATAGAAGTTAAATAAGCAGGGTGACAATATACAGCCTTGACTTACTCCTTTCCTGATTTGGAACCAGTCTGTTGTTCCATGTCTGGTTCTAACTGTTGCTTCTTGACCGGCATACAGATTTCTCAAGAGGCAGGTCAGGTGGTCCTGGTATTCCCATCTCTTTAAGAATTTTCCACAGTTTATTGTGATCCACACAGTCAAAGGCTTTGGCGTAGTCCATAAAGCAGAAACAGATGTTTTTCTGGAACTCTCTTGCTTTTTCAATGATCTAGTGGATGTTGGCGGTTTGATCTCTGGTCCCTCTGCCATTTCTAAATCCAACTTGAACATCTGGAAATTCACAGTTCATGTACTGTTGAAGCCTGGCTTGGAGAATTTTGAGGATTACTTTGCTAACGTGTGAGATGGGTGCAATTGTGTGGTAGTTTGAGCATTCTTTGGCATTGCCTTTCTTTGGGATTGGAATGAAAATTGACCTTTTCCAGTCCTGTGGCTGCTGATGAGTTTTCCAAATTGTCTGGTATATTGAGTGCAGCACTTTCACAGCATCATCTTTTAGGATTTTAAATGGCTCAACTGGAATTCCATCACCTCCACTAGCTTTGTTCATAGTGGTGCTTGCTAAGGCCCACTTGACTTCATGTTCCAGGATGTCTGGCTCTAGGTGGGTGATGACACCATCATGATTATCTGGGTCATGAAGATCTTTTTTGTATAGTTCTTATGTGTATTCTTGCCACCTCTTCTTAATATCTTCTGCTTCTGGGTTGGTCTGGAATTTTTTGCTGAGCATGCGAAAGGGGTGTTTTGTGAAGGTGGGAAAGTGAAGGAGGAGACGGCTGTCAGGTGGGGAGGAAGGAGCCACTTCTGCCTGGAGCTGTTAGGACAGCAGAGTCCTGGAGGCCCAGCTGTCACAGGAGGATTCAGGGCTGGTGTGGGCAGGGCCACTGAGAGGTCACCAGGGGTGGGAGTCATCAGGGAGCCCGCAGAGGTCTGGGATGTTGCAAGATGGTGGCCAGGAAGGCTGTCTTGCTGGCACAGGCCCAGGAAGATGGGGACAAGAAACAGCCATGGAATAACTGACTTTGGGCTCCTTATCAACCAGATCTTGTCAGCTGCTGGGCTGGGGCAGGCTTTAGCTCCAGGCAATGTCTCAGGCCAGTGATGGCAGCCAGACATAGTTTCCTACAAGGGTTCCAGGAGTACCTTGGTGAAAAGCTGTCCTGGGCCGCAGGTTTTATACCCCAGGCTGTTGGGGATGAGGGACTTAGTAAGTCCAAGGATTATTTCATTCCCCACCCCCCAGTTTTTTCTGTTTTGTTTCAGTAGCAAAGAGTAAAATGAGGTTTAATATATTTTAACAGCTTTATTAAGATAGAATTAATGAACCATCCAACTCTGTATTTAAAATACACAAGTCAGTGGGGTTTTTGGTTGTTTTTTTTTTTTTTTGGTGTATTCACAGCTGTGCAACCATGAATTTCAGAACATTTTCATCATCCCCTAAAGATATACATTAGCAGTAATTCTCCATTCCTCCACAGCCCTAGGCAACCACACATCTACTTATCTCTACAACACTTGCCAATTTGAGACGTTTCATCTAGATGTGGCCTTCACCTTTGGTGTGACCAGTGGCCAGCAGAGCAGGTCAGAGGGATTCACCTCCTGAGGGACAGTGCCCACCTAGATGAAGGCAGAGCTGGAGTCCAGGCTCCTGGCTTGGTGCCTTGGGAGAGCAAGAAAGCTTGCATGAAGCTGCTGGCAGATACTTTTTTTTTTTTTTTTTTTTTAAGGATTTGATTTGCTGCATATTCCAGCACTACTGATAACCGCAATCTAGATTTTATCAAAGTACAAGATTTGCTTGCTGTCTCCAATGCCTGTTTTAAATCTACTTATTGAAAAGATTTTTGGAAATGACTGCTTCCCACCTAACCGTGCCTTTGTGGCTGGCTCCTTTAAAACTCTGTCATCAGGCAGGGAAGCCCAAACAGTGAGGAACACATCAACCAACCAGCCTGTCCTGGCTTGAACCCCAGCTCTGCTGCTTGCCAGCTGTGTGACCTTGGGCAAGTTAGCTAACTGCTCTGTTTCTTCACCTGTAAAATGTGTATAGTAGCTTCCCTGGTGGCTCAGATGGTGAAAAATCTGCCTGCAATGCAGGAGACCCAGGTTCAGTCCGTGGGTCGGGAAGATCCCCTGGAGAAGGAAATGGCTACGCATGCCTGTACCCTTGGCTGGAGAAGCCCATGGACTGAGGAGCCTGGTGGGCTACACTCCATGGGCTTTGCAGAGAGTTGGACATGACTGAGAAACTAATACCTAGTTCACAGGATTGAATGAGTTAATATACCAAAAATGTATAGAAAACTGCCTGGCAATAAGCTCTCTGGACACTTGCTTTTAGCATTATCTGAGATTCTTCATTCCTGTGAATTTCTGCTTGCCTTCATTTTTAGTCAAGGATGAGAGTGAGAACAGAGACCAACCCTCGTCAGGAAATATGTTTACATATGACCTTGGTTTCGGGCCTCGCTTAACTCATTGATTCACGTGAGTCTGATTTAGGGAATATGTAGATTATGAAATCTGCTGAGAAGTCCAGTTTCATGGACAAAACGAGCTGGATACTGGCAAATGCAGGTGCTGACCCGGGTGGGACTTCTCATCGTGGTCCCGCCCTTCCTGCCCTGTCTGCCCCGGGGCTGCCAGGTCTGGGTTATTTTGCTTCTCTTCTCCAGCTTCGCCTCCTGGGAGCTCAGCCAGGTTGGCCTCCTGCTTCCCCCCCACCTGGTGTTTCTGAACACAAGCTGCTTGGAGACAAATATGAAACAATATATTTTAAAATGCTGAATTAAATATATTTTATTTTGTCTGCCCAACACAATTAATAGCCTCCTTGAGGAAAAAGTTTTCTTAAAAATCCTATGGCACTTAACACTGGATATTCAGTACCAATTACACCAAGTTGAATATTGAGAAAAATCTGTTTGGTTACAAAGTATTTGAGAAATTTGTTTTCAAGTGGGTAAGCAATTTTTCATATGCACAGGTTTTATTAATTTACTAAACAAAGCCCTTTTTAAATGGCTAGTGGAAGGGTCACCTTCAGCCCTGCCTGATCCACATGTACAGTCTAAGCTAATGAACGGGCAAGGCAGTTGGTGGCCCGTAGCTGAGGAAGGGGCGTGTGCAGTGATGCTCAAGAATGAAGGAGGGGTACCCTCACATTCGACAAGGTGCCATCATCTTTGATCATTTGAGAGGTGGGCAGAGTGGCTCTGTGCTTTGTTTTTAGCAAAGCACGATGCGTTTTCACTTTCGAAGCTATCTCTAAAGATATGGAAAGAGGCTGCTCTTCAAATCCTTAATGGAGTGAAATCTCTAAATGTAAATTTGAGGGAGGTAGAGATTAGTACTGCATAGTTCAGTCACTAGGTACTTAGCACCCAGTTTGTGGCTGGAACCCAGTTTTAAGGTTTTTGAGGGGCAGGAAAAAGACATATTTCTCAAGTGCAACAAACCTACAGTTTATAGAGACAAGACAAGACGCAAAAGCCAACTGACGAGCACTGTTGGACAGTGCGTGTGTAAGAACTCAACTGGAAGAATTCCAGAGTGGGATCGAGGGTGATCAAGAAAGGCTTGAGAAAAGGACTTGAGCTGAGCCTGGACACTGGTGTTCAGATGAGACAGGGCGAGCTATCCTGCTGCAGGAGTTGGCCTGAGGGAACAGGAGCTCGGACTAGAGATGGGGTGATGTGTTCATGACCCTGAAGTCACTGGCCCCACCAGAACGAAAAAGCATCTTCAGATTTGTCCCGTGAGTTGTGATTCTGCTCTTGTAACCTTCGCCTCCACCCTCGTCCACTCCCAGCTCTTCCAGCATCTGCCAACCGGCAGGTTCCCTGAGGCTCAGTGCACGCCTGTAGACACCACAGGAGCCAGCACGCAGGGCATGTTGAGAGCGTGCAGTGTGGGATCCCAGGTGTCCATGGTTGAGTCTGCTTTCCACATCCGGTTAGGGTCCGGGTCTGAGTGCTGAATCCAGCCTCATTGAGGTCAACTTCCTGGCAGACTCCATCACCCTGCCTCCACTGTTGACTTCCTTTTTCCTCTTTGCAAAACCCCTGATTTTGTGAATCCACAGGTCCCCAAAGGAACCGACCAGAACTGGACTCAGAAGCTCTATGACAGGCACTCTGGCAGCCAACACTTCCAGAAACCCCGCATGTCCAACAAGGCCTTCATTGTCATCCACTTTGCAGATAAGGTGGGTCTTCTCATGGTGGGCTCAGCACTCCGAGAGCCCCACCTTCAGGGGACTTCGGGTTCTTGGGCTAAGAGGGAGCTGACCTTTGAAGTCAGATAAGTGGCCAGGAGTCTCTTGGGTGGGGCCTTGTCTAGCCTCCTGGAGCCTGAGAGAGGGAAGAGCGGTTCCTTCTCCACGTGGCTCATTTCCCAGCAGCTGGTGTAGACTTAGAATTTCTCCATGTGGATTGTGTTCCATATGTACTAGCCCAGTGCTTCTCAAATTTCCATGTGCATGTACATCACCAGGTCTTGCTCAAAGGCAAGTTCTAATTCAGTAGATCTGTCGTGAGGCTGACAAGCTGCATTTAGAGCACCCAAAGGAAGCCTTCTGTCCAAGGCAATCTTATGGGAACTCCTTTTTGAATCAATGTGTTATTTGCTCCTTCATGTTTGAAACAATGTGTTATTTGCTCTGTCCTGTCTGACTCTTTGGAACCCCATGGACTATACCCCACCAGGCTCCTCTGTCCATGGAATTCTCCAGGCAAGAATACTGGAGTGGGTAGCCATTCCCTTACTCCAGGGGATCTTCCCAACCCAGGGATCGAACCCAGCTCTCTTGCCTGCATTGCAAGCAGATTCTTTACTGTCTGAGCTGCCAGGGAAGCCCAGAACAATGTTGTTATTGTTCAGTGGCTCAGTTGTGTCTCACTCTTTGCAACCCCATGGACTGCAGAAGAATGTGGTTTTCCACAAAATGAATATTCAACTTCCTGTCTATACATCTCGGTACATGTTGGGTTTGCATTTTAGATGAGAGCATCCGTGGGTTTCCCATGTACACACAGCTCTTTCAGAAGACGCTGTGGACGAGATGAAACCAGTGGAGATACTGCTGAGGGCCCCGGGTCACGCAGGAGCACTAACTACCCTTTCTGTTTCTGGCCGTGGCCCCAGGTGGAGTACCTTTCAGATGGTTTTCTGGAGAAAAACAGAGATACCGTGTACGAAGAACAGATCAACATCCTGAAGGCCAGCAAGGTAAAGAGCTCCGGAAGTGGAGAAACAGAAGCGGAGCAGCCAGGCCAGAGCCGGGCAGGGTGTGGTCAGTGCCAGCCCCAGTCTGGATCATGCTCGGGGGTCGGGGGTGAGGGGCCTGCCAGTCATTTCGTCTGAGAATTTGAGGATGGCCTGATGAAAGGAAGGAAGCAGGGGATGGCAGAGGCGACTGGGAAAGGTACCAGCTAGTGGAAGGATGTGGGAAGGGGTCCAGTCTGAAGGGATCATGGTGAGTCTAACTGTGGACACGTTGCAGGCGTCCGTCGTGTCGTTCGTCTTCCGTCTCCTTGGAGCAGATGTAAAAGCACTTAAACTCCTTCAGATCCTAGTTTCAGCCCCTTTGATTTCTGCTCAGCAGTCTGTGGAACCTCCCTACGGCCAGAAACATAAATGGAGCAGTAGGATTCAGGGGACCCTTACATCTACAGTTCGGGAATGTTGCTTTCTAGGATCTCCAAAATTTCAGTTGTTTCCTTCTCATGAGCATAACAAAAAGGCAGCAAATATTGTGTCCATTCTACAGGTAGAAGGACCAAAGTACCGACTGACCTAAACACATTTATTAAGCACCTACCTGGCGAGGCACGGCCCTGACATACCTGTAGGCATTTACATTCTGTTACGGGCTGGGGGTGGGCAGGTGAACAAGCCTATAGTAACTGAAGGGAGAGGCAGCCTGGGCTGGGGCAGCACGAGCCCTGCTTGTCCTGAGAGCCCCCTTGCTGATGCTTGGAGGCAGGCGCCGATGCTGGCCACAGCCCTTCAGAGGAAGCCCAGGAGAGGACCCTCCAGGAGTTCAGAGGCTGTCTTCCCCGACCGCGTGACTCCACACTCACTGCGGAGGCCTGATAACACTGCAGGTAGCAGATTAATTTCTCTTTGTGATAACCTGTAGTTGAATGCCATAGGGCTGAGGTGATGGAATGCAGAAAATACACCCTGGGGATGGACCCAGGCATCTAGAGGCAGGTAAATCACGTGGCCCTGAGGCCAGGGTTTTAGGGAGGATTTGGGTCGTTACCAGCAATGTGGGCAGCCCAGGGCAAACCCCGGCTCGTGTCATCTCCCCATATCTAGAGAATTAGTCATCACTGAGACAAACTTGCTTTGGATAAATGTGCACGTCAATGCGAAATTAACCCCTCGCCTTGCCAAGTGTCCAGCCCTCTAGTCCATGGTGGTTAACGTGACTTTTTCCATTCTTTGCAAGAAAGGCGAGGGATGGGAGGGGAACCACAGTGAGAGAGTAGAAGTGGACGATTTGAGCCCCGAGGAGCACGTTTCCTCGTCCTGTGTGTCTTAGAGGCCTGTGACCTCCTGTTCCTGTGACAGTGGCCCTAGAGGGCTAAGAAACTTTGTTGTGACAGGCTTCTCCTGTCGGGGAGGAGCATCAGTGAGGGACCGCGGGGGAGTGTCAAGAACTTTCCGTTAAGTGCAGAGTCTGGTTCTGCCATTGATTTTTGTCTTAGTCTGAGTGTCTCTCGGGGATCCCAGTATCTAGAAGGGATCTAGAAGGGAATCTCTCACACTATTGTCTCCAACAGATTATCTGTTATTAGCCACTGAGGTTTTTTTCCCCTTATTTTTATTTAACAAACTTTATTAAACATTTGTGTGATATATAGTGGTAACAAGTACATGTAGTTAACCTCACAGAACTTACAGTCAAGTGAAAAGATGCACAGTTTGATCGTAAGTTTTGGTGATGCTGTGAAGGTCAGGAAGAAGGTTCTGTGGAAAAGAATAATAGGAATGTACTGGGAGTTGCCATAGTCACCACCAAATTGAACCATTTGCTAGGAAGACTCTCAGCCATAGTGCTCATGGCTATGATTTATTACAGCAAATGGATATAAGGCACATCAGCAAGGGAGACGGTGCCTGGGGTGATGGCCATGGAAACCAGGTGTGAGCTTCGGGAGTCCTCCGCCAGGGGAGGACGGAGAGTCCTGCTGAATGTGCTTCTTTCCACCGCAGTGCCTTGTGATGCCTGCTGCCACTGCTGGGTCACTTCCGTCGTGTCCCACGCGTCCTCTGTGCAGCCCCATGGACTGTAGCCTGCCAGGCTCCGCTGTCCGTGGGACTCTCCAGCAAGAATACTGGAGTGTTTGGCCATTCCCTTCTCCAGGGGATCTTCCCGACCCAGGGATCAAACCCGTGTCTCTCATGTCTCCTGCACTGGCAAGCGGGTTCTTCACCACTAGCGCCCCCTGGGAAGCTCGTGATGATCCCTGGCAACTGTTTACCAGAGCAGCTCACCTGAGCCTGGGCATTCAGGGTTCCCTACTGGTAGTCAGTGGTGTTGGCACCCTTTGCCTAGCAGGTACCAGTTCCAGACTCGCAGCAGGAAAGCAGGTTGGCTCAGCAAAAACGTTGTTGGTGTAAACAGTTTAGGCTCAGTGAACCATTCTTAGGAACTGCAAAAGACTCCAAATCCACGTTTCCAGACACCAGCCAAGCATGTGTCTTGTGAGCAGGCCTCTCTAGGATGACAGTCTCAGGCCTGGTGTTTATTCTTTTCTAAACAGGTGTATCATTTTAGATAGGGTGTACTAGATTTTTATTAGAATTGAAATATAGGCTCATAAAAATTCAAATAGTTTAGAAATATATAAAATAGAAGTATTCTCTCCCACTCCTGACCTACCTTTTCATGCATTCCCACTCTGATAATACAAGCATCCTGGTACATCTTTTTAAAATTGAAATGAATGGCATTATATACAGTCCTCTCTCATTTTTCACTTACCATTATCTCTTGACCACTTTTCATATGAGTACATATCCACTTCTTTTCCTTTTTTAAACAATTGTTGGTATTTTGCTAACTCAAATAACACTGCAAGGAATGCCCTTTACATATATCTTTGCTTGCTTGTATAGTTGTGTCTGCCTGTAAATTATTAGAAATGGAATTGACAGTTCAAAGAGTATGCACTTCAAATGTCTAGCAGCATTGCTAAATTGGAGTGTAAAATAGTTCTGTGATCTACTCTTAAAAGGTTTGTTGTTCTTGTTTAGTCACTAAGCTGTCAGACTTTCTGCAACCCCATGGACTGTAACCTATCAGGCTCCTCTGTCCATGGGATTTCCCAGGCAAGAATACTGGAGTGGGTTGCCATTTGCTTCCTCCAGAGGATCTTCTCCACCCCAGGGAGCAAGCTCACGTCTCCTGCATTGCAGGCAGATTCTTTACTGCTGAGCTACCAGGGAAGCCCACTCTTAAAAGGTACCAACTCCCTTCTCTTCACTGTCCACCTACCACAACTCTAGCCTTCCCCTTCACCAGCTAACATTTCTAAAGAAACCAAAGACCTTGTTGCCAGGCCCTCCTGCTCCCATCCCAGCAAACCCTCAGAGATGCTGTGATGATGACCAACAGCCCTTAACGATTGAACTGAGAGGGGCTCCCAGGCTCCCCAGACCCCAGTAGGTGGAGAGCTGAGTATGCTCCACCCTGGACTCCTTCCAGCCCATTTCAGACATCCCAGGAGATGGAAAACAGAGATCAACAGTATGTCACTATAAACCTACAGATGGGATCTCCGCAGACTACAGCTGCCAATCAGAGCGATTAGAAATGTGCTTTAAATCATTCGGACAGGTGAACACCACTGGCAGCGTCTGTTGTAGCATTTTTAAAGCTCATAGTTCACTGAGCCTCTATCATTTTCTTTAAATTTTTTTTCACAGCGGTCCCACAGAGTTTAGGTTTCTAGGATACACTTAAAGCAGAGAGAAAAATAAAAGACCTGGAAAGATACAAGCCTATGGTATCCAGTTAATGCCCACCTTTTTACTGGTTTTCTTCTCACTAAGCATAACTCTTACATCTGGTAGGCAAATTCATGGTTTTACTTAAAGTATTTTTATTTGGAGAGAGACCTATTAGCTTTTTCCTTTTGTGTGGCATCCCTGGTAAGAAATGAACAAATCAGTGTGAAAAACTAGTCAGGATGGGATGGAAGATAACCACGAACCCTGCCAGCCAAAAGGCTGTTGAAGAGCTCCCACCAAGAGCAGTGAAATAAAACGGTGTTAATGAGAATGTAATTAGTAAAGCCAGTTACGCTGCCTAAGAGGCTATAATACAGCTAATTGCTTCCTCAGCTATCAGAAAGCTATAAATAGAGATTTAAGTAGAGAGATGCCTCTTTTAAAACATGACTTCAGGTTAACAGACTGATTTGTTTTAGATTCTAAAGATGGAGGGTTTTCCTTCTTAGTGTTTATTGTAAAAAGTGATAAAATTTATAAATCAGGGTGGGGGGAATCTTGAAGGGACGATTTTTTCTTCTGGAGATTTCCTATTCCAGGGCCCCACAGAGTTCAGGTCAGAGAGCTGGGCAGTGGGTCCAGGGTACATGCCGGCAGGTGCTGGAAAGCAAGGGCCATTCTGGGCCATGTTCCCAGGCAGACCCTGCTGGTACCGTTTCCACAGCATCCACGTGGACGGGATCTCAAGACCAGTGTGGTCCTGAGGCCAGGCAGACCATATGAGCCCAGACTGCCTACCCTGGGCTGCGACTGTCTCTGAGGTCCAAGAGTCAGGATGCTCTGACAAGGTCCAAACACCATCTCCCCCCGCCCCCCCACGTCTCCTTGCTCCCTCAGCTTCAGCGCATCAAGGGTGACGACTCATGCATTCCATTGCTTTCTACACGGCTAGCTTCCTTCCAGGGTACACACACGTTTCATTTTGAGCAAGCACATTTGCTTTACATTTTTTAAAAGTTGTTATATAATAGCTTTTGAGTCATCATACTATGTAACATTAGCTTTGAAGTGTTTTTGGAGGCCTTCCTGTTTAAAATCAGTTTCTGCTGGTAGTTATAAAGCCTCCCCCAATACTTAGAATAAATAGATAACTGTGTAAGATAGAACTTTAGTCAGGAAAACATGATCGTTCTGGGCAATACAGGAAGGTCTTGCTTCTTGAAAAAAAAAGTGCTGAGACTTTTCCTCCAAATACCCTTTAAAACCCCTTTAAACAGAGTCAGTTCAGTTCAGTTGCTCAGTCGTGTCCGACTCTTTGTGACCCCATGGACTGCAGCAGCCAGGCCTCCTGTCCATCGTTAACTCCCAGAGTTTACTCAAACCCATGTCCATTGAGTCGGTGATGCCATCCAACCATCTCATCCTCTGTTGTCCCCTTCTCCTCCTGCCTTCAATCTTTCCCAGCATCAGAGTCTTTTCAGATGAGTCAGTTATTCACATCAGGTGGTCAAAGTATTGGAGTTTCAGCTTCAGCATCAGTCCTTCCAATGAATATTAAACAGGGTATTTCTTACCTAAAAGTTCAAAAATTGTTTCCACCTGGAGGGTAGCATTTACCATATATAAGAATTGATGGAAAAGAAAATGTGTTTGTTATTATGTTTACAGCCAGAGCTTCTAAAGATAAGACTCGAAGCTAGAGATTCCAATCAAATGGTTATTGTAGTGTGTCTTATTTTAGTATCACATGTCTGCTTTCAAGAAAAGATAGTGTTCATATAAACGGAAGTGAATAGCTGTGATTTCCAAGGTAACGGCTATGTATATACCTGTAATTGACATTTTTCTTAAACCCTCAAGTGGTCTTTAGAAAGTGTTTTCATATTTCTTTTAATCCCTTTTCAAACAGATCTGCCTCAGGCTTTTAAAATCTATATATAGACTTGAGTAGCAGAGAACACCAAAGTCAGTGCCTGCCGACACTGAAATAAGTGACATGCAGTATCAGGGAAGTGCTTGGTTTGTTTGAAGGTTTTATCTCAGTATTTTCAAGATTGAAGGGAGCAGGTTTTTAGAAAGGCCCAGGTGGATCCTGTTTCTGAGGACTGCCCTAAGGTGAATTATAGTGCTTCCATTCCTGGGCGGTCAGCTGGTAAATAGACTTTCTGGTTGTTTGAAAAGCAGAACTGGAGTTAGTTAATTAAAAACAACAACAAGACACAACTCTCTCTCACTCAGAAATGTGTTCCTTTTACATGAATCCATTTTCAAACAAGAGCTTGGTAACTACTTTTCGTTGAGACTTGGGTTTGTCTACAGTTGGGACACTCCGGGCACAAGGAGGTCCCTGTCTGGCCCAGTCCCTTGTCCTGGGGAGTGGGTTGGGGGTGGGGTGGTGCGGGATTTGCCTGGTCTTTTACTGTTGCCTGCAGCCTGAGGTTAATCGAGGTACCTCTTGGGCATTCCATCTTGTGGTTAAACTAGATGTCTCTGTGTGTTCACTGAGTTTGTAACGTCAGTTCTGAATAGAACATAGAGCCCACCCCTCCCCTCTAGTGTTAAGGTCCCAACACACTCATCTTCTCTGTCCCAGAGACCCGACCACTTCCAAATGCAGTCTCGATAGCCGGGACCTAACAACAAAAACATCGCTTTTATTTTATTTATTTATTTTTTCATCGCTTTTAAAATACAGTACAAATGCTCCAGGCTTGGTTGTGTTTGTTCCTCAATTACAGCGCAGTGCCTGAGTAGATTAAAATCTGCCTTGAACAGAAGTTTTCATTTTTTGTTCTTAACTTATAAATCCTTTAATATATCAAATAAATAAAAGGCATCGCTTTTCTGATGGCAGCAGGAGAAAGGGGCTTAAATTTTAAAATACTCTTATTATTGCATTCAATTTCAGAGTTCCTTCTGTGATTCTGATACGAGCTCCAGACCTCAGAAGTTACAGATTTTTCACAAAAAAAGCTACTATTAATGATTTCTATAAATTAGACTTTTCCAACGGTATAGTCATACTGTTGGTAACTTCTACCAAGACCCAAACATCTTGGAAGTCCACTTCTGAAAGTATGTGAGTTAGAATAATTTAATCAGTTTGGTATTGTTCGGACTTGGCAGATGGAATCACTGATGTCTTAAGAATGTGAACCTGGCTTCAGACTCCCATCAGTCATTTCCTTGTGGACACTTCTAGGCGCCTTTCTGACTGGGCACATGACCCTTTCTCATGTGTGCCTTGGCTCTCTGGCACCGGTTTACAGAGGCCCCATGCCTGGGCTGACCTCTCCCACCTCCATCAGCCCCTCTATTCCTGCCACTGCCCCTGTTCTCAGTTAATATGCATGATGGTGGCTCTTTGCCGTAGACAGTGAGGACCAACAAGTCTGTAAACAAGGAGTTACTGGTATGTAGGGGTTTTGGATGTAGAGAAAACTCTAAAACTGGCTGTGGGGTAGAGCGTGTTTGCAGAAGGATATGCCCGGAGGTGGGCACTAAGATTTGTAGATGACTACAGTGACCCAGGAGAGCACTCAGGTGGGCCTGAACTGGGACAGGGGCATTCTGGTTGATCGAGAAAGGATGCTGAGGCTTAACCGTGGACAGACAAGGTGATTGGGATGAGAGGTGGGGTGGTGGCAGGATCTCTAATCTAAACTTGGGAAGACAGCTGGTGGTAGTGCTTTGGGCTGTGTTGAACTCGGAGCTTCCAGCGGAACACCAAGAGTGAGGAGGAGGGTATTGAGCAGAGGGTTGGAACTGTGGATCGCCGTCGTGGAAGATCGAGATGGAGAGAGGGGCTTGAAGGGGATAGTTGAAGCCACGGGCACAAAGGACACTGTCCAGGGAATGAGTGCTAGAAGAGTTAAATGGCGACCATGTGGTTTTGGGGAATCTGCAACTCAGAGGAGAGAAGTACAGGAAGGTGGAGCGGTGAAAGGTGCTGGAAGAGAACACAGTGGGGAAAGCGGGCAGCGGGCAGGAGGAAAGTGACGCGTGATGGAACAACATGCGTGGTGGCTTATGTTATAGCAAAGTGATAACGTATTATCTGAGCGGGAGGGGCACTGAGATCAGATTTCAGAGCCCCCAGAAGGCAGACTCGGACATTCAGAATTAGCAGGAGGAGATGGGAGACACCATTTTAATGGGAGTTATGGGAAGAAAGGTGCATGGATATGAGGAAGAAGAGCCTGGAGACTGAGCACAAGTGTTTGAGCCTCGTTGGGATGGGAGTGGCTCAGGGTTAGAGGGCGGGGCCCGGCTGCTCCTTCTGTCCCCTCCCCACCCGCAGGCACAGGGTAGTGGCCTTCCAACCCTTGATCCTGTCCCGAGCATCTACTTCCCCAAGGGATGCTGGCATGACCAGTGCCTTGAGAGCTGGGACTGTGTCCCACCTGCCCCGTGCCTGGCCTGACCTTCACCCCAGTGTACACAGCGCGTTAACAGAGAGGTTATCTTACCTAGTCTCATAGCAACTCCATATAGCGAGTCTGTCCTTATCCCCATTTTACTGATGAAGAAATTAAGGCTTAAGTTAAATAACTTTACAAGATGCAGTAATAATAAGTGTGGAAAATTTTAAACAGCTTTATTAGACCATAGCTTCCTTCTACCACTCCAGAAGGGAAAGAAGTTTTGCCCATCTTTGTAGGTGAAGGTTATGTAAGATTGCCTGGGGAAATTACTTTTTTCCCTTCCTTTCTTTAAAATATAATTCTTATACCCCAAGTTGACCCCAACTTATACCCCAAGTTGAAGTGTATAATTCAGCAGTTTGAGTATAGTCACCACAGCCATTACCATGGTAAATTCAAGAATATTTTCGTTACTCCAAGGAGAAACTCTGTTCCCATTAGCAGTCATTCCACTTTCCCCATTTCCTCAGCCCCCTGGCCAACTCGAAACTACCTTCTGTCCCTGGACGTTTCTAGTAAGTGGAATCACACACTGTGTGGTCTGCTGTGTCTGACTGTTTCACTTGGTGTGTTTCCAAGGTCCAGGCAGGTCTTAGCATGAACGAGGATTTCATTCCTTTACACTGTTGAGCAATATTCCGTTGTGTGTATGCATCACCTTCTGTTTATCCATTCAGCAGTTGATGGCGTTTGGATTGTTCCTGCTTTGAGCAATATTCCGTTGTGTGTATGCATCACCTTCTGTTTATCCATTCAGCAGTTGATGGCGTTTGGATTGTTCCTGCTTTGTAGCTTCTAGGAATGATGCTGCCACAGACACTGGTGTGCAAGCGTTTGTGTGGACATGTGTCTCCAGTTCCCTCTGGCGTGTCTCGGAAGGCCACTTGGAAAGAGTGCAAGCAGCATAAAGTCCAAGAGCTCTTGTTCTCCATCTTCTTCCTCTGTTTGTTTCTAGTTCCCGCTGGTGGCTGACTTGTTCCATGATGGCAAAGACTCTGCTCCCACCGCCACCGCTTCTTCCAAGATCAACATTCGCTCCTCCAGACCCCCTGTGAAAGCCTCCAACAAGGAGCACAAGAAAACCGTGGGTTACCAGGTTAGCCCCCAGGCCCTGGAGCTGTGGAGCCTGGCACGTGAGGCAAGACTGCCTCTCTGGAGATGAAGGACGGAGGGGCAGAGTCAGAGGGGGGCCCGAGTGGCCTCAGTATCTGCATCCCCTGCCCCAGCCTGGTCCTTCTGTGCCCTTTGAAGAAGGAAGGTGCAAAACCTTCACTAGAGGGAACTGGAAAGGGAGAGAGGGGAGGACTCCAGCCCCACGTTGAGTGTCTGATCCCTGTCAGGGGGGACTACATTGCAGGACCACAGACACCTGAGGGTGAGCCTGGAGGGCTAGGGGTGCAGTCTGGGAGAGCGGGATCAATAGCCTTGGGACCCGAAATTGAGAAACGGCTCCTGCTGTGGGCCTTGACGTCCAGCATGTCTCCCAGGAGAGCAGAGTGCCTGCTGAGCCACTGACCCTCATGCTTTGGTAGATGCCTGCTCTGGGTGCGTCTTGTAAGGCAGTAACTGCCAGCATGCCACCCGGGCACCCTGTATCAGGGCTGCAGGGCCTCCAGCCACGTGACGATCCCTCTCACACTCTTGGCCCTTGCTCGCCTCATCTCATCTGATCAGGGTGCTGAGTGAAACGCACCCAGAAGGTCTTTCCCCAGGTGCGTTGCAGAGCCTGTTGCTGGGATGCGGGAGGGTCTGGGGGTTGGCCACGCAGCCCAGCAGCGTCAGAGCTGGAGTCTGCCCCCAGGTCCCTGAGGGTCTCCCTGCCCTGCGTTAAAACAGTAATGAAGCGATAAGAGCATTGACAGCTCCCACCCCCAGTCTAGGGGTGCTCCTGGACGTTCGTGATTCACCACGAAAGGCTGAGGAGGAGTAGGTCACAGGGCGCTGACCTCTGTCTCCCCAGTTCCGCTCCTCCCTGCATCTGCTCATGGAGACACTGAACGCCACGACACCGCACTATGTCCGCTGCATCAAGCCCAACGACGAGAAGCTGCCCTTCCAGTGAGTGTCGCCTCGAAGGTCAGGGGCACGGGGCAGGCACAGCCCCGCGGGTCTGTGGTCCTCGGCGGGATGAGTGGCGGGTCCTGCAGCCCCGCCCCCCACCCCGGTGATTTATGTGCCGAGTATGGACCCCAGCTGTCTGCTGTTTGGAGAACTGGGGGCCGTGAAGGGCCAGCTCCCCAATCTCACATTGCTTATAGTGATGGTTAGGGTGCCCACGAATCAGAGAGCTGGTTAGAAGTGTGCCGTTAAACGGGGACGTGAGTGTATCTCACAGCAGCTGCTCCGTTCAGAGATGGGAGTGGTCAGGGAGGAAACGTAACCTCACGTGGTGCATCGAGTGATGAGACGTGCAGACGGTCCCGTGTCTCACACCCCTCTCTTCTGGGCCTCCAGAACCATCCACACTTGCTCACTTTCCCCTCTCTGAGACCCACATTCTGCCACTACTCCTACCTTGACATTTTCCTTCCATTTCTGTCCCCACTCATATGGTTTGCTGCTGCTGCTGTTCAGTCACTCAGTCATGTCCGGCTCTTTGTGACTCCATGGACTGCAGCACGCCAGGCTTCCCTGTGCTTCACCATCTCCTGGAGTTTGCTCAAACTCAGATCCATTGAGACAGTGATGCCAACCAACTGTGGTTGACCTCGCCCAAATCTGACTCTTCAGCAAAGATTCTTTGGCATCTCTGTCGTCTCTGGGTTGTGCCGGATTCCACCTGGCATTTCTGCCGGTCTGCTGTGACTTTGTTGGCCTCCTCACACTGAACATGTCTGAAACCAGACTCATCCTCCCCGCCCCCCAGAATGGTTCCTGTTTATTTGGTCTCTGTCACAGTAAATGGCATAAGCATTTCCTGACATCTCATCCACCCACCAAACTTGGCTCTTCCAAACCAGAAACCTAAGGGTCCCTCTGGACCAGCACCGTCTAGTAGAACCTTCTGCCATGATGGAATTGTTTGGTAAATCTGCAGTGATCTACATGGTCACACATGCCTACTGAGTTCTTGCAGTGTGGCTAGGGTGACTGAGACAGCGGAGTCTTATTTTCATTTTAGTTACTTACAGGTGGCTAGTGGCTTCCATATTGGGCAGCAGGGCCCTTACTCCCTAGGATCCAATCATGGTCAAAGTCCTGTGGAGTCCGCCTGACAGTCTCTCCCATGGTCTCCCATGTCCCTTCCTGCCACCGTGGCCCTGTCTCAGCGTCTCTCCATTTCTTGCCTGGAGTGCTGCCCTGCGCCTGCAGAATGCTCTCTCACTCACCCTGCGGCCTTTCCTCCTGCTCCCCTGAGCCTTCACACATGCTCTTCTCCCCATAGCCAAAGGAGGTACATTTTTCCATTTTCAAGCAATTCCTTCCCATCTTTCTGATTTCCTTTTTGGTCCTGGCATAATTTCTTTCTGTGAAATAATTTATTTTGGCAACTCTGACTCTCAGGATGAATATCTGAACTGCCTTCTGCATTTCATATTGGTTAATAAAGCTTGACTTCCATTCTCAGGGGCCTCGTCCTGGAAAAGGTTGGGAAGACAGTGTCGAATCAGCCTCCTCGGGAGCCGGCTGACTGTCCACTCTTCTCCTTTCCTCCAAGTTCCCGAGACATGCTCAGGAAATCCCCCTGTGTGGATCTGTTTACCAGACGCCTCCAGAAAAAGAGAGGCTGTTAGGAAAGCAGCGGGTGTGAAAGATGTAGATTACGTGTGAAGGACACGAGTGGTGCGCTGGGCCCGGGAGCGGAGCGTGTGGGGCTGCCACCAGCTCTACCCACAGCCGGCCTGACCTTGGGTGATGCGTCTGTCAGAACCAGGTGCCCACCATGTGCCAAGTTCTCATGCTGAGTCTCTCCTCCCACGTGAGAGAAGCCCCTGGGGACTCTCAAAGGGACATGCGAGTCCTAACAGCCCATTTTTCTAGGAGACTCCTTTACCTTCAGGACCAAAGTCTTCCTCCCAGTAGAGTGGGGGAGGTTACAGAACCAAGTCAGAAAGCCTGCGTTCTCAGCTACCACTTGTTTGGCTCATCCCAAGCGAGGCCCTCGCCGTCTTCATTTCATTTCCCCATCTGTTAATTGTGGCTAAAAAAAAAAAAAAATAGTTATCCTGATGAAAGACTTCAGCGAGATAATGAGGATTATTTATGACCAGTATAAAAATTTATGTCATGAAAATCTGTGATGTTATTGATAATTCTGGAAACAAAGTGCTGTATCCCTCCTCCCCCTCCCCTAAAGCCGGGTTTTCTCAGCCTCAGCACTGTGGGCATTTGGGCCAAGTAATGGTTTTCTGCAGGGCTGTCCCGTGCACTGGAAGAGATGTAGCAGCTTCCCTGGGCTCTGCCCACTAGATGCCAGTGGCACCCCCCACCGCTGTGACAACCAACAGCATCTTATAACGTTAATGTTCCTTGGCGGCAAAATTTTCCCCAGTGGAGACTGCTGTCCTGCACTAAATGCTTCTATTTGATAAAAAGTCTTTCCTTCTGCTTCTTCCTTTGTTCAGAAGCCATCTCTCCAGGGCACTGGGCTAGGACAGTGGAATCACGATGAATAAAGACATAGTCTCCTTCTTAAGGAGTTGTCAGCCCCAGATAGCTGGTGACAGCCTAAGAGTGACTGTCAGTGGGAACGCAGCAATAAAGAGGCGAGAGAACAGGAAGTGTCCAGGGAGGAGGTGGCCCCGGGCAGGTGTGATCCTCTGAAGTGGGGATCATCGTCGGAGCAATCGGCCAGGTTTCCTGAAGGCCAGTGGGCTGGTCTCAGCAGTGGGTGGTCCTGAGTGCCTCAGGGTCCCGCGTGCACCTGCCCAGCACCGCAGAGCCCCAGGCAGTAGGTGGGAGCCTGCAGCCTTTTAGGCGGCAGATGACTGCGGAGGTGGAGCCAGGTCCCCACGTCCTTGAAGGGGGCTCACTCTGCGTCCACCTACAGCCGAGCTTCAGAACAGCCAGAAAGAAAAAGAACATTTATTCCTCATCCTGAATCATGGTGACTGATTCAGGGTCAGCTTAATTCTTTCTCCCTGAAGACTCCCTGATTACCCCCAGCCAACCCCAGCATCCTTCCCTCCAGTTTCTTTCAGTATTTTTACCACGTATATCACATAGTGCCTTGTGGTTTAATCAATCCCTGGGTAGGAAAGATCCCCTGGAGAAGGGCATGGTTACCCACTCCAGTATTCTTGCCTGGAGAATTCCACAGACAGAGGAGCCTGGTGGGCTACAGTCCGTGGAGTCACAGAGAGTCAGACGCGACTGAGTGAATAACACTTGCATTTGCAGTTCGCTACCTCTATACACGTCTCCCCCCTCCAAGTGCGGATACTTGAGAAAATCCAGACCACGTCTGACTTTTTACTCCAGTGTCCTACTGAGTATAGGTGTTAGAATAAAAATGGGGTTTTCAGTACTAAACTTAGCACCTTAGGGCGGGTGAGTTGCTGAAGTCATGGCTTGTATCTCTAAAGACAAGAAGATAAAGTTCTTTATCTGTGTGATTTTTGGGCAGCTCTCATGACAGCAGCTCATGGCATGTGTGACCTTGTATGTTGTGCCAGCCGCTGTTCTCACTGCTTTCGTGGGCTGTTACACTTACTCTTCACACTCACCCTCTAAAAGGGACACTTCCACTCTCCCCACCTTAGAGAGGAGGATACTGCTGTACAAGGAGGTGTGTTACTTGCCCCAAATCACACATGCAGCTGTAAGTGACCACGTCATGATTCACACCCAGGTCTGCGTGGCCTGAAACTCCCCTTTTTAACTTGGGAGCCAACTCATGCTCGAGGTGCTAAGTGTATATGATTTGGCCACTGAGTTAAGACAGATGCCCCTGTCTATAGAAATAATAAGGGAAGGCTCTGCAGTTGTTGTTCGGTCGCTCAGTCATATCCAACTCTGCAACCCCATGGACTGCAGCATGCCAGGCTTCCCTGTCTTTCACTATGTCCCAGAGTTTGCTCAAACTTAAATCCGTCGAGTCGATGATGCCATCCAACCATCTCATCCTCTGTTGTCCCCTTCTCTTGCCTTCAGTCTTTCCCATCATCAGTGTCTTTTCCAGTGAGTTGGCTCTTCTCATCAGGTGGCCAAAGTATTGGAGCTTCAGTTTCAGCATCAGCCCTTCCAATGAATATTCAGGATTGATTTCCTTTAGGATTGACTGGTTTGATCTCCTTGCAGTCCAAGGAACTGTCAAGAGTCTTCTCCAGCACCACAGTTTGAAAGCATCAATTCTTTGGCACTCAGCCTTCTCGGTGGTCCAACTCTCACATCCATACATGACTATTGGAAAAACCATAGCTTTGACTATATGGACCTTTGTTAACAAAGTGATGTCTCTGCTTTTTAATACATTGTCTGGGCTCTGCAGAGGAGGCAGGAATGAGCTTGGGAGGGTGGACAGAGTGCAGGGGGGCAAATAAGAGGAGCAGTCCGGGTGAGGGTGAGAACGCGCACAGAACGGAGATGGCTCAGCTGTTTCCCGTCTGTCTTCTAGCCTGCGCTTGGCCCCTGGCCTTGAGCTCCCAGGCGCGCAATGCCTGTACCTCGGTGCAGGAAGGGGTGGTCTCTCTCTCTCTCCCCTGTTCTGTTTCTTTGCCGCTATGGCCTCTCATTGCTTGTCTTGTGTTTTGCAGTTTTAACCCAAAGAGAGCAGTGCAGCAGCTCCGAGCCTGCGGCGTATTGGAGACCATCCGGATCAGCGCGGCTGGCTACCCATCCAGGTACTGCACCCCCTGGGGCCCGCCTCCCCAGGGGACCCCCTTATGCACTGTCAGCCAGAGACAGAGCCTCCAAAAACGCTCCCCAACGCTGAGGGCTCAAGCAGGGAGCCGACAGACAAGAGAATCTCAGTTTGTCCTAGAAGTATGGGTGTCAAGAGTAACATCCTCCTGGACAGCTTTTCAGATGTCAGCTTGGCGTTGGTCTGGGCGGCGAGCTGGTCAGCCCTCCAAGCAGCAGAGCCTCCAAAATCCTTTTTCCTGTCAGTCCTCTAGGCGTGATTCTTTAACTCAGCTACATGCTGAAGTTCTCAGCATCGAGGGAGAACAAAACGCCCCGTAACGTGTTTTGCTGCTCTGAGAAGGGCTTTGTGCTGGACGTGTTGACCCGCCGGGGCCCTGTCTGAGATCACCCAGGGCCCTTGTATGGCCGAGAGGCAGGACGTGTCCTTGACGCACCAGTTTTCTCTCCAGGTGGTCCTACCATGACTTCTTCAACCGGTATCGGGTGCTGGTCAAGAAGAGAGACCTTGCCAACTCAGACAAAAAGGCCATCTGCAGGTCTGTGCTGGAGAGCCTCATCAAGGTGAGCTGGGCACAGCCCTGACTCCAGCTCCAGGCGCGGTGCCCTGGCATTTGGGGTGGGGTGTTAACTGCCTCAGTGGTCCTCACCCCTCTTACCGAAACTGTCATCTGAGATGTTCATCCGTTTTCCTGCATCAGTGACTGTAAAGGAAAAGCCCCTTTTCCACCTGCCTGGAGACATTCCCAGCCTTTCCCACGTAACAGGTTCCGTAGAAAATGAAATTGTTTATACAGTGCCCTAGGGGTCATGATAAGGCCCCAAGCTGCTGGCCCCGATCCCTGCGCTCCCCAAAGCCCGGGCTCCTCCGCTCGGCCTGCCTGCTGGCGCCGGTGAACCTGCGGGGCTCTGATCCGGAGCCCAATGCCGGGGCTCTGATCCGGAGCCCAAGCACGGTGGCCTGGAAGCCAGCCGAGGGGGAAATACCCGCGCCTCCCGTATCTTCCCCATCGCAGAGCCAGCCTCAGGCCCAACCTCAGATGCTTGTTTTAAATAAGACAGTGGATTTCATTTTATCTGAAACAACCTGAACTCGGCAGCTGACGCTTGGGGCTGGAGAATGACAGCCGAGCTCTTGGGGGTCTTTGATGAGGGGCAGATCCCTGTGTGTTTCTTGGTTTTAGAGTATTCAGGGATTACAGCAGAGTATGGTACTTAATGATCTCAATAAATGGTTAGATTACATCGAGAATCTTTCAGAAGGGAAGAGAATTGCATCAACTTAAAAAAAAATTAAGTATCGTATTGTTAGGAAAATCTGTTCATTTGGAGTATAGTTCATTGCCAGATGACCAAGTTTAAAATCGTAAGTTATTTTGTAAAAGTGACACAGTCACCCTCTGAGCACAATGTTGTCTTAGCAGCTCAAGACTGTAGCTATAGACAGTACAGAATGCTGGGCTAAACGTTCCGTAGAGAAACGAGGGTGGCAGTCTTCTTAACTGAAGGTTGCCTTTGGTCCGTTGGACTCTGGTTAATTGAGGTTTGTGCTGTGGAACATCTGCCAGTATCTACATTTCAACATCTCTTTCTACGTGGGTGAGAAAAATGTGTTCTGGGTCGGCTGAACCCTGGGTGAAAGGGAGCGTCAGGCGTCTTCCTCCTCTGTTGGCACCGGGAGCTGGCCTGTTTGTGTGGTCGAGTCTCGCAGCAGCCCGCTCAGCCCTGGGTCTAGCTCCTGCTTTCCCCGGGGCCATAGTTCCACTCTTCCTCTCCCTTCCCTGGTTTCCCCACGCTTCCAGTGGAACCGTTGCTCCCCACACAGAAGGCGATCTGGAGGGGCCTCAGATCAGACCAGCTGACTCAGCGTCCCCCACCGCACTCCCCTCCAGCCGGCAGGACTGAGGGCCGCCGTGCGGACCCGCTCCTTGATGCACTCGGGCCTCTGGTTCGACATCACCCAGCTTGCACGCTGACCCCGCCCTCCTGCCTTCCTCAGTCCAGCAGTCTCTGAGCCCCTGGTGTGCTGTCCTGTGCTCGAGATGTCTTTCCTCTCTTGCAGAGGACGGCCTTTGCATTGACACTCCCCCTAAGTTATGAGCCCTGAGCTTGACACATAGATGTCACTCACCAGGCATTTATGGAATGCGTGAACGAACCAGTGAATCCCCTAAAGTGTGTGAATAAGTGCTGTTTCCTCTGCCTGGAGTGCTTTCCCCACCTTTGTCGTGTCTGGCCAGGTTCTTGCCTTCTGAACTGAGCTCTAAAGTGCTTTCTGGTCCATGAAGCCCGTTCCTGGCTCCCCCAGATGGAGTTAGTCACTGGCCAACACTTCTCCACTTCTGTCTTCCATTATTGCGTTTCTCCCCTTGTATTGTAGTTAGGGGCTTGTTTGTCATTTCACCAGACTGTGGAACAACTGAATGGCCAGGGTCTCACTGTCGTCGTGTTCCTGGCACAGCCACTGGACATCACAGGAGCTCGAGTTTGTGCAGGTGGCTGCTTGGGTGACAGATGAGCTTGTCCCGATGAAACCTGCCACCAGTGACTCACAGTCCCTGAGCCTTAGTACAAGTCAGACGTTTTTCTGTTTCACACACTCCATTTCATCTTCACGCTGCCTTAAGAGAAAGACACAAACATGACCCCCATTGCACAGATGAGGAAACTGAGGCAAAAACAGCTGATACACATGGCCCAAAGTGACTCAGGAGCCCCCACAACCTAAACCACGTCACCACTGAATCAGTCTGATTGATCAATCAGTGTCACGGTGTGTAATTGCCATTCCTAGACAGGAGTGGGTTTCCCTGGTGGCTCAGACGGGAGAGTGTGCCTGTGATGCAGCAGACCTGGGTTTGATCCCTGGGTCGGGGAGATCACCCGGAGAAGGGAATGGCCACCCACTCCAGTTTTCTTGCTTGGAGAATCCCAGGGACGGAGGAAGGGGCCTGACCGACTACAGTCCATGGGGTCACAAAGAGACAGGGCTGAGCATCTAACACTCTTCCACTTTTCAGACGTAATAGGGCTCAATGCTTCAGGACTCCCTTGGAAACCTTCTCTGTCTCTTCCCTTTGGGGGACATGCGGGGGCGCACCTTCTGGTCACTAGTGCTGCTAGTACTCCTGCTAAGTGACCTGAGACTTTAAGTGGTTGAGACTTGGCAAAGTCACCCATTATACTAGAAGGGCACAGGCCAGCTCCCTGCACTTTCCGGGAAAGTACTAAGTAATACTAGGGCAGAGTGATTAGGAGAGAAGCCGTGATGAAGGGGCGTGTAGGCCTGGCAGCAGGCTGTTCATCCAGGGGCAGCTGGGCGCGGGGGCTGTATCGTGAGGTTGCTCAGGAGTGGTGGTCTCCTCCTGCAAGGAGTGTAGGAATCCCTCCATCGTTAGCTTGAATGTGTTTTTTCTCTAACTCCACAAATGGGTATTGAATTCTTGAATTCTTCCTATGTACTACCTTAGAGTGGTCAGTGAGAGTTACAAAGGAGCCGACTAGGGGGGCCCTGCCCTCCAGGACTGACCGTCGTCTAGTGTAGTTACAGGCGTCACTGGCCATCAGGAAAACCTGAACCTGCATCCTGACAGTGAAGGAGTGGATTAACGAGCTTCTGCTGGGAACCCAGGGAGCGTGAGGAGATACATATGAGAGGAGTGTGAAGAGGAGGTGGTCCTACAAATGGGCATGATGCGATAAAGAGACCTCTGGCCGAGGAGTCCTGGGTCTTGGGTTCTATTCCTTGATGTTTTCAGTGAGACCTTTGGCCAGTCACCTCAACATTCTCGGCACCTGTGCAATAAGAGAGTGGCTTGGGATGGGTTGCTAAGATTTCTTCCTATCCCCTCAGTCTCTGATTATCAGAGAGGGGTTCTCAGGAGATGACCTCTGATCAGTATGTGGAAAGTATGGTCAGTTCTAGGGGTCAGAGAAAGCAGATGTCTGGGCGAGGAGGCATGCCGCCATCAGGCCTGTGGTGACAGGCGCACCGCTGGAGCCTTCAGAGAAATCCTCCTCCATACAAATGGTGGCTCTGCAGACCAGCCTGCCATTTCCCTGGTGGTTTCTTCCAGAGTAGGAACTGGAGCCAGTGTACCATGGCCCCAGGGATACAACAGGCACCGCCCCGCCCCCCAGGCCATGACTCTGCTGAAGACCTAGTAGCCAGGCTTGTCCCCAAACTGTGAGGGTTGAGTCGCCAACCCGTCCTCACTGAGGAGTCTCCCCAGCCGGGTGATGATGAAGGCCAGGCCTCAGGCATCTCAAAGCTGCCCCGCCCAGCCCAGCCTTGGTTCCTCCTGGCATGAGCTGAGGCCCAAAGCAGAGGCAGGAATGAGAACCAGGCATGCAGCTTGCTCCTCCGTGCCTCGCCAGCACCCCAGCCATAGAAGGGACCGTCAGCAATGGCCCGGCTGGCTGCTGTGTCCCCAGCTCAGCCCCGGCGCAGGCCGCCTGGCTTACCTGTGTGTGGAACCCGGTTCCTGTTGACTGTACAGGGCTTGGCCATGACAAGTGTCGACTCAGCATGGTTTCAGAGCCGCTGGTCAACATGAAATATATATTTGTGTGTTTTCCTTACACCTTGGCTCATTATCTCCTTCTTATAATGGTCTTCATGCTCAGTGAGCAAAATTAGATGACGTGTGTTTACAAAGAGCACTCAGTTATCGTGGGCCACCTACTGAGTACTGTGCTGTAGCCCAGGCCTGTCCACACACACACGCACGCACGCACACACACACACGCACACACACGCACGCACACACACACACGCGCACGCACACACACACACACGCACGCACGCATACACACACACTGCCGGGTCATCTTCCCTTGTCCACTAGGGCAAACATGGAAAGGGCCCCTAATTTTAACCTAAGTACATGTCGCTAAAGACAGTCACCATCTGTCTGAAGAAATAGTTCACAGCATAGTTAGACACCAAATAGAATGTACTTGGGGGTTATTCGCAATGTATGTGTAATTTCCCACACCTGCCTGCTTTCACTCCATTCAGGTCTTTGCTTGAACAGCCCCTCCGTTGAGATGCCTTCCTCCTTTAGCCTATTCAGCATCTGCATCCCATCCTCCAGCCCTCTTACTATGTTTCACGCACTCCATCTCATCTTCACACTGCCTTTAGAGAAGGATACAAACATGACCCCGGTTGCACAGATGAGGAAACTGAGGCATAAAGAGCTGATATAAACTGCCCAAAGTGACTCAGGAGCCCCCACAACCTAAATCACATCACTACCGAGTCAGTCTTATTGATTAATCGATGTCACTGTGTGTAAATGTCACGGTGCACAAACCTCATGAAGCTTTGTTGTCTTCATAACCCTCAGCACTGCCTGAAATGTGCCGTGTCCTTGCCCGCTTGCCCAGATGCCCTCGCCGTGATGCTGCTGGCGGGCAGGCCTGCTTCTCACTACTGCGCTCGGTGTCTGAGCAGCAGTAGGGACGGGTCGGCGTCGGTCACACACCGACTCTTCAGCGGTTGTTTAAGGAGCCAGGGGCGTGTGAGACCCAGCAGGGAGATCGTGCGGGGGAGCAACTGGGGTGATGGGGTGCGTTACTTGCCGCTCACGGGTGATGAACCAGCTCCCCTCCCTGCCTCGTCAAGGATCCTGACAAGTTCCAGTTTGGCCGCACCAAGATCTTCTTCCGGGCCGGCCAGGTGGCCTACCTGGAGAAGCTTCGGGCTGACAAGTTCCGGGCGGCCACCATCATGATCCAGAAAGCCGTGCGGGGCTGGCTGCAGAAGGTGAAGTACCGCAGGTTGAAGGGAGCCACCTTAATTCTGCAGAGGTACTGCCGAGGATACCTGGCCCGCAGGTGAGCCGGGGCACACCTGAGCTAGCGGTCGGTGCGGTGGGGCGCAGGGGGCGGGTGGGGGGTGGCGGCAGCCCTGGCTCTGAGCTGGCTGGCCTCAATCAGCCCCTGTGGGTAAAGCGCCGTCCTCCGGGGCCCTGTCTATATCCAGCTTTCCCCCAGCAGCCGGGCCCCTCTCTCCTTCCCTTCTCACCTGAGCCAGTAGGTCTAGTTCCCAGGTCTCCTGTCTCCCCCAGTCTGTCCCCACCCACCAGTGCTAGCTTAGGACTGGCTGGTTTTCCAGCCAAACCTCCGTTTGCCCTTTGCTTAAACGCTTAAATAAAACAATCCTCTTTCTACAAGAGAGATGAATTCAGCCTTTCTCTCACAGTTAACGTACACTCAGCTTCATGACTTATGCCACCGATTTCAGAATCCCTTAGGAGTTTGGTTAGGGCTGAATGAAAAGGCCAGGGGAGGTCCCTTCTATGAGCTGTTGCACTCAGCCAGCACGGGGAGAGGGAGGGGGAGACTTGTCTGACCACAAGCAGCTCCCTTGGGGCAAAGCCTGATGCCAGTGGGCTGCCCTGCCCCAGCCCAGCACCACACAAAAGAGGCTACTTTGCTGAAAACATCCCCTCCTAGTGATGTCGTTGGGTTGCTGAAGCCCTGAATCAGTATGAGCATCACCATGGAGATGGGCATAGAGGACACCCCCATCCCTTGCCGTGAGACCCACCCCCCAGGCTTTACATGGGTCATTAGATTTTGGACCCAGCCCTGGTTCAACATCAGTGACCTCTGCAGATCCCGGTTTTCTTGAAGATGTGACAATAATCTCTAGGATGCCTTGCATTTGGAGGCCTAAGTTTCATAAGTGACTGCTCAGGCCTCTCTGCTTGAATACTGAAACAAGCCCAGAGCAGGCACCCACTGTACTGTAAAGTTAGAAGATTGTTCCGGCTCCCCCTCATGTCCTTGTTATAAGCTGTTTATCCAAGCAGAACCAGAGATAATGAATACTGTTAATTACCTGTGAACGGTTGAGAGGTGGTCTCTAGAATGAAAGCTACAGAAATGAGAGAGTTGTCAGTGGTATCCACACTAAGTTGTCATCCACAGTTAGGGCGTTGCCGAACACCCTGGGGCACAGGACTCTGTCCTGGGTAGTGGGATGGCCCGCATTCTCCCTGCAGGGAGTTTGTATTCTAGAGAGAGTGTTCAGGGAGAGCTGCCAGGAGTCAGACTCATTTAAGCAAGCAGAGCAGGGCTGAGTGAGTTACCACCCACTCCAGAGTTGCGCTAGATGACGTCCAAGGTCCTTTCTAGCTTTTAATATTCTTAGTCTCTCGTTGAGCACTTGTTATGGGTCTGACACCAAACAGAGCCCTTGCAGGGGCTAAAAAGTGTTGGACTGACTTTATGTCTGCCTTGAGGGGTGAGACGGGGAATGTAGAAATTAAACAGAGGGAAGTAGATGCCCATGTGCAGTGCATCCCTGGCAGAAAGGCTGAGAGGTGAGAAAGTAAAGAGAGGTCTCCACAGGCCTGAGAAGGTGACGTTCATTCAGCAGATACTTCCCATGCGCTGCCGTGCCAGGCCCTATACTAGATGTAGGGGTACAAGGATGCTAAGACCCAGCCCCTGACCCCTCCGAGCCCGGTGAGGTCCAGGGACAGACCCGAGCGTGAACACGTGATGTCCTTGAGGGCTGCCCATTATAGGAGAGGCTTTGTGGGTCGGGGAATGGACGGATGAGGATCAGAGTTGATCAGACTTTGAGTTGTAAATATGTGGCAAGAGTTTTTGGACAAGGTAGAGGAAGCCAGTTCTGTTCTAAGCTGTGTCTCAAGGCCGGTAACGGTGACACAAGTTGGCCTAGCCAGCAGGTGACCAGGCAGGGCCGAGGGGAAAGGGTTTGTGTTCACAAAGGGCCCACCGCTCTCTCCCTCCCCAGACTGGCCAAGCATCTGCGGAGGACCCGGGCGGCCGTGGTGCTCCAGAAGCAATACCGCATGCAGAGGGCCCGCCGGGCCTACCAGAGGGTCCGCAGGGCCGCCGTCGTCATCCAGGCCTTTGCTCGGGGCATGTTTGTGCGGAGAATCTACCACCAGGTGCGTAGCCGCCCCTGGGGACTCGGGCTGTGGACTCGGCCCTGAGCAGCAGCAGATGGCTTGGCACCAACCTTAGCACTTGTTGGGCACTTCTCACTGTTTTCTAAGGAATTTTGCAACTCTGCTCCCACCGAATCCTGACTGAAGTCTCATGAGGCACAGTGACTCAGGGTTCACCAGAGAGACAGAAGCCACAGGAGATGCATGTGTCTGTGTGGATAAGGTTTATTATGAGGAACTGACACATGTAGGTATGAAGGCTGAGCAGTTCTTGATGTACCGTGTACACACTGGAGACTCAAGAAACCCAGGGGAGTAGCTCTCCCCAAGTCTGAAGGCCTGAGGACCAGGCAGTCATGGTACAGTCCCAGTCCAAGGGCTAGAGGGCTGAAATGGTAAGGAATCTGCCTGCAATGCAGGAGACTCTGGTTCGATCCCTGGGTCAGGAAGACCCCCTGGAGAAGGGAATGGCAACCCACTCTAGTATTCTTGCCTGGAGAATCCCATGGACAGAGGAGCCTGGCATGCTACAGTCCTTGGGGTCACAAAGAGTCAGACACAACTGAGCGACTAACACTTTCATTCATTCTGCAAACATTTATTTTGCAGGGCATTATAGTGAGGACATTGATGATGCTTTAATTTTCTGAGTGGTTTTTTAACTATAGGAAAAAAGAAAGACCAAATTATAAGCCAAGTTAACTGTAAACCAGTAACCCAGTTGACAATCCCACACAACCGTCTCACTTCGCCTCCAGCTTACTGGCACCAGGAGCGGATCCACATCTGTTGAATGGGGGGCTATCAGCTGGATGATCTTTAAGCCCCTCTGAGGTTTTTATTTTTTTAGACTGTGGTTTCCTAGTGAGTTAAAAAATTAGAAATGAGGGTTTGACAGCTGCCACCGGACTTAGTTGCAACTTGTTCGTAAGACAGGCGGCCACCAAAGCCTCAAGTCATAGGGCAGGGGTAGCTCGCCGACCTTGGCTCTCGCCTCCTGCGAGCTATGCACGAGCCCCTGGCTCCCGCGGTGCAGCGCAGACCCACCAGGTGTGTGCTTGTCCCCTGCTAGGTCCTCAGGGAGCACAAGGCCACCATCATCCAGAAGCACGTGCGGGGCTGGATGGCTCGCAGGCGCTTCCAGCGGCTGCGGGGTGCGGCCGTTGTCATCCAGTGCGGCTTCCGGAGGCTCAAGGCCAAGCAGGCGCTGAAGGCCCTCAGGATCGAGGCGCGCTCCGCGGAGCACCTGAAGCGCCTCAACGTGGGCATGGAGAACAAGATTGTCCAGCTGCAGCGGAAGATCGATGACCAGGTCAGTGTCTCCACTCCCACGTGGGGGTTGGGGCCGGGGCGAGACTCCATGGGCATGTTTGAGAGAGACCCACCGCTTCCCCCGGGGAGCTCTCAATTGATCCCCATGCAGCTTCACGAGGCCATTATACGGGTAAGCGAAGTGTGGATCTGGAGCATCAAATACTTGGCCAAGATCACAGAATTAGGAAGTGCTAGAACCAGCACTCCAGCCCCGGTCTGCCTGATCCTGCAGCCATAACGAGGATGATGTTGGTTTCTTAACACCAAATGTCTACTAGAGAGTCAGTCCTTTCCTGCATCGTGGCTAAAATGGGTTTCCAGAGTTGAAAGCAGGCTCCTTGGGCTTGTGGGGTGTTAGTGACCTCAGGGCCAGGCTCCTGCAATGCCTAGAGGGTTTCTGGTGCCTCCTGAGAAAGAAAAGGCGAGGACGGAGGGAAGGAAGGGGGTGAACGTGCCCGGTGCAAGGGATGGAGAAAGAGAGAGCTGGCATTGCCTTGGCGGTCACTGGTTTTATTGTATCTAATCTATGCTAGGCACTTTTTAAAGCTTCTCATGATCCCAGTAGGGCAAGAAAATAAATGAGCCATTTTACACCTAAACCAGCTGCCCTAAATAGGAACCCCAAAGTAGTCAGATGTTACTGCCTCTCTGTTCTTGCAAAAAAAGACCAACCTTCCGGAGAAGGGACGGTCACCCTGGGTGTTTATCTCTGTGTGAGTCCCACGGGAGTCTCATTTGGCTTGGCTCCCTGGTGGAGAAGTGAGACAGAAAGCTCGCACAGGGTTGGCCCGCAGTGATAGGTCAGGTCAGGGAGGAAGACACAACTGCTCAGAGCATCGGGAGTAGACAGGAAAAATGGCTCTCTGGGCTCAGCCATGTGGAAAACACAGGCGCACGGCGGACCTGTATTATTGCTCTCATCGCCATCATTCTTATTACTCTATGGCTATTGACGACTGGCCGGGAAAGACATTCGCATAGTCAAAGTGCCCCCATTAACTTTCTGAGCGAACAGTGTGGTCCGAGGAAGGAGCAGGCTTTGCGAGCACCATTGTTCCGTGCGTGGAGCCTTGTGTACTGGCCGCCTCTTCCAGCCATCAGTCCCTGTGTTGTCATTGCTGATTTTCGAAGTTAAGAGGTTAAAAATAAATCTAGTATTTTACACTCCACGTGCTGGAACATGAAAGAGAAGCAGATTTAAAAGACCTGTTTTTAAAAAGAGCTTTTTGCCTTAAGCTTCCTACTTGGCAAATATCTATGAGCAGTGGCCGGTGTTACCCTCCCTGGGCAGGGTGCCCTGTGTGCAGAGGGTGAGGAGAGAAGGCAGGGAGGGGGGAGTTAGGTTTTGTTTTCATATGTCCCTCCCCGTGTTGCTCAATTGTGTGCCAGGCACTCTCCTCACGTGTTAAGTCATTTAATCCTCACCACACCCTGTAAGATTTAACGTTATTCCCATTTTAATCTGAGGCACAGAGAGACTGAGTAGTCTACGAGGTCGCAAAGCTAGGAAGTGGCATGGTTAAGATTGAAACTTGGCAATTTGGTTCCAGAAAATGTTCTGCCACCTCCAGCCAAATTTGGGGATATCTGCATATTAGGAGATTCTTCAGACATGTGAGAATTCCTCAGTCCAGGGAAGACGCTTAGCTTTGTTCTGAGTTCATTCTCGTGGAGAATGTCATCCTTGGACCAGCCAGTGTTTTGTAGTGGAGTGTGGGACCTGGTGTCAAAGAAGACGCATGGCTCTCTGTCTTGAGAGGAGTCATAAACAACCTGTGGAACCAGGACGTTAGAGTCTCGTTGTATTGCAGCCTCTTAGAAGGTGGGGCTCACCTTTTGTAAGCAAATGGGTTTCTGTTTTGTGTGTAATGCCTGGAGACAACTCAGGAGGCTGCTCCCCAACACACACAGATTCTTAGCCAGGAGGATAGGAGACACGCATGCCAGGAACGACATAGGTGAAAACATCCCCAAGTGTTCGGCAGAGTGGCCTGAGATCATGGACTCAGTCCCAGCTGGATGGAAGCCTGAGTCCTGTCTCAGTTATACTTGCCACCAGAGCTGACAGCTAGAGATTATGGCCAAATCTCTAACTGGGCCTTGAGTTCCTCGGAGGCTGCTGCTGCCGCCAAGTTGCTTCAGTCGTGTCCGACTCTGTGTGACCCCATAGATGGCAGCCCACCAGGCTCCCCCATCCCTGGGATTCTCCAGGCAAGAACAATGGAGTGGGTTGCCATTTCCTTCTCCACTGCATCAAAGTGAAAAGTGAAAGTGAAGCCTTGCTCAGTCGTGTCCCACTCTTCGCGACCCCATGGACTGCAGCCTACCAGGCTCCTCCATCCATGGGATTTTCCAGGCAAGAGTACTGGAGTGGGTTGCCATTGCCTTCTCCAAGATCTTTAACTTCTAACTCAAAAATTCACTGATCCCATAAAGTGGTTCTCAACTCCAGGCTGCACTGTAGAATCACCAGGGGGCGCTTTTTAAAAAAGCGTCCCCACTGCCAAGAAGACAGCAAAGGAGGAAACTGCAGGCTAAACCCAGGGTGAGGTTAGGGCCCAAAAGTCAGGTCGAAGGTTTTGTGCACACAGCTGAAGAGACGATGTCGACTTGGCACCAAGTTCCCAAGCAAACAGGAAGAAGGAAATAGGATAACTTGAGAGCTACGGAAAGCGTTTAGAAGGGTTGGTGCTGTCCGTGGTGCTGAGACACTTTTCTGAGGGTGTTCATAACCTGTGATGTAATAAGCTACAGCCTTCACAGTATCCTTCAGCAGTAAGTGCAGTGATAGCTCCTGGGACGGTTTCTTGCAGTGTCCCTGGTGTAGGCCTGTGGTGTGACATTTTTTCAGCCCAAAATGGTATAACCTATGAACTTGACTCTTATCAGTTTGTCTTTATTCAAGCATATGTACAGTGAGATGGCCAGTTGAGCTTACAGTTTTGGGTTTTGTTTTTTTTTTTAATGAGGGTCAAGTTCCTTAGACATTTATAAGGCTATATTAAACTATTTTAATGGAAAAAATATGACACAAATGTATGGATTCAGTCAGTAGTCTTTTCAATCAATTTGATTCAGTATACTTCATATGCATTTGGTTAAATTAAAGTAGTTAATATTTTATGAGTCATGTACATCTGAAAAATTGTAGGGGCAAGTCACAGCTTTATGGCCTTCTATGCCTCAGTTTTTTCAACTGTGAAATAGGTGTATTAGTTAGCCTTGATTAGTAGGTGTATTAATCAGGAGTTGGTGATGGACAGGGAAGCCTGGCATGCTGCAGTCCATGGGGCTGCAAAGAGTTGGACATGACTGAATGACTGAACTGAACTGAATCAGCCTTACTATGTAGGACTCCTGTGAGGAGAGAATGAGTTGATAGATGTGCATCATGTAGCACGGTGCCCTTGAGCAGTGGATGCAGTGGATATCTGAGGAAGCCAAGGAGAACAGGGGTCCATGTGGAAATCCCCAGGCCCCCCAGTATCAGGACAAGGCCCACCCTGGTTCAGGACAGAGCTGCCCAGGTCTCGGGTCACACTGAGCAAGTTGGCTCCAGGGAGCCTGGCCTTCCTCCACAGGGAGGGTTTCCAGAGTCTTTGAGGGAAAGGACTGGCCCTCACCACTCCCGGTGCCAGGCTTGGCTGTACAGCTGTGGGCACCTGACGTGGACATCATGGTGTGAGGAGGAGGCAGGACGCTGTGAGGCCCTTCTGGGGTTTCCCTTTCTAAAATCATGCCTCCAGAACAGGAAATGTACAGCCACAGTGTGTCCCCAGCGATTACTTCTGGGTGCCGATGATGGTGAAATAAGGAGCTGTCCAAGGGCTGCCGTTAGGAATCTCCCACCCACACCCCTGTTGTCCGGTCTTTTCACCATTCCATTCTCTAGGGGACCATTCCACCCCAACCCAGGAGAAGAGGGTGACCCTTGTCAAGCACCTACTGGGTGCTGGCCCCCAGGGAGGCCCTCAGTCTCCCTGAACTCAGAGGTGAAACCTCTGAGGTGAAAAAGAGATGAAACCCTCTGAGGATGGAGTTACTGTGGCCCCTTTTTCACACTGAGGAAGCCGGGCACACGGAGGTGCAGTGATCAGGACGGAGTTGTGGCCTGAGCACAGGTCTGCCCAGCTCCAGCCTCTTAACTCCTCGACTTCCCTGAGCCTGCATGTCAGCAGAAACAAAGAAACTGGCCTCCTAGACATGTTGTCTTTGCATGTGGGTCCTGGGGTGTCATCGCTGCCTGTAGGAGGGTGTCACACCACGTCATATGCCTGTCTCTACACCCCACACCTGCTCCATCATGAGCGCCTCCCCCCTGCCCCCCAGCCTGGTCCTCATCCCCACTCTCCCTGGGATCTGACCCAGGCCACGCCACTGGGAGGAACCTGCCCAGAACAGAGCAGTGTCGAGGCGGCTAGTCCAACTCGCATCCCCGTCCTGTACCCCACTCCCCTTGTGCAGAGACCCTTCAGCCTCCCGGGAGACCCAGATTGGGTGGGCAGAATAGACCAGCTTTGGGTTGTTTAAACAGATGCCGCCTAATTGGATTTCTCATTGGTGATGACTTAGGGCAAGGCTGACTGCCAGCCCAGATATGGGGGTGTGTCGGGTTGCAATTGGGATGTTTCCTCAGACGGTGGGAGGATCAGTGCTGGGATTGTGCTGCCTGGACACCAAACGTGGGTCTCAGCCTTGAGGTCCCAGGCGTCCGCTGTGTTGTACTGGGTCCAACACCTGTTCTGCTGCTGCCCCTCACTGCTCCCCATGACCTTCCTAGCTGATGTGAAAGTCATTGGTTCCTGATGCCAAGAGCTCTGTTTTACTCAGAGCTCCTGCAGAGAATAGCCGTGGAGAATGGTGATGACCGTTTGCTGCCTGCTTGACGATCGGGAGGACTCTGCATCTTCCCCTTCACGTTCCCTCTGACCGCCTTCAGCTGATACGCTCAACCGCAACACCTCTCTGCCCACGTTTGCGCTTGCACTTGACACGGCCCTGCGTCCTCAGGGCTTGCTGTGTGTGAGCTCACCTACAGTCTCCCTGCCTGCCCCCTCTGTACCTCCACCAGGCACCTGGGACTGCTTCTCACTTGCCTGTTTGCTTGAGTGGGTATGTGATTGGGTACCTTGTCGACAGGGACAAGTTTGGCCAGGGCATCTGTTTCTGGAGTCAGACTCTTACAGGACCAGCGGACAGGTGATGGGAGGGCTCCCCCAGCCCCGTGGAGGGCCTCCTTGGAAGAGGGGATGCTAAAGAGGTCCTTTGTCTTAGAGTCAGTGATTAGGTTGCAACTCTTTGTGCCAGTGAGTCCAAGGGCAGGAGGGCTCAGCATTGACAGAGCAGGGAAGCCTGAAACGCAAAGGCTGCAGATCCAAGAAGCCAAGTGCCTTGTTCCTGAAACTTCAAAACCAGGTATAAGATCTTCCCAATGGATATAGAAGGCTAGCCACTCTCAGCCAGCTTCCAGCACTGTCCCCGTTCCTAAGCACTCCTCGAATGTCAGTCCTGCTGCCTTGTCTTTTCCCGTATTTCTCCTGGGTTCACAATACAGTTTTGTTAGGGAGATGCCAAGAAAGCACTCAAGCATTCAGTGGTTGTGAGATTCAATTCCACCTTGGAAGTTCCTTTTTTAATTGCCTTCTTGTTTTTTTGTTTTTTTTTTGCTGCCCCACTAACCTTGCCGTCCACCTCTTTCTCCCCTCTTCCCGTCTGCTGATGCTCTCACAGAACAAAGAGCTCAAGACGCTGTCGGAGCAGCTGTCAGCAATCACCTCCACACACACCATGGAAGTGGAGAAGCTGAAGAAGGAGGTGGCCTGCTACCAGCAGAGCCAGGGTGAGGACAGAGGCCCGCAGTTGCAGGAGGAGGTGGAGAGCCTGCGGACCGAGCTGCAGAGGGCCCACTCAGAGCGCAAGGTCCTGGAGGACACCCACACCCGGGAGAAGGATGAGCTGAGGAAGGTCTGTTGGGGCCGGAGCGGTAGCTGGGTGGTGGGTGAGCTAATGCAGCACCCCTCCGAGGCAGTTTTGCTTCTTCCAGCTCTACAGCTGCCATGGACTTTCCTGGGGCTTGTGCCCAAGACTGACCATCCCTCTGCGTTTAGATGTAAAGTGCCCCTGCGTTGGGGGAACCCACACAAGCACGTGTCCATTCACCTGGCGAGTGTTGATTGAGTCTCTGCCCTTAGTGGGACACGATGGAATCCCCTGAAAGGTTACACACATGTGCCTTTGGACATGTCCCTTATAGCCTAGAGTTAGCCACTGAAGCAGCTCTGTGGCCTCAGTCCTTGTTGGCAAGAGAATCGGTTTAGAGGTAGTGGCCTTTATTGCCTGCAGGGATTAGGGGCAATCTCATGGCATCCCCTGGGCTTCCCCAGTGGCTCAGTGGTAAAGAATCCACCTGCCAATGCTGGAGACCTAAGTTTGATCCCTGGATTGGGAAGATCCTCTGGAGGAGGGCATGGCTACTCACTCCAGTATTCTTGTCTGGGAAATCCCATGGGACAGAGGAGCCTGGTGGGTTACAGTCCATGGGGTCACAGAAGAGTCAGACACGACTTAGCGACTAAACAACAAAACACCTAGGCATCCCTCCCCATAACCATAGTGCTTTGGGGAATTTGCCTAAAGTTTAAGTATTGATCGGTTCAGCCTGGCTCATCTACTCTGGCTGGCGTGCTCTGTAGGTTTACTCTCCATTCCATAAAATGTAACTTCTGGGATTGGGCCCTTGCCCCCATCTCGAATGTCAGGATGCAAAGAGTCCCTTCTCCATTCCTGAGATAGCTGTCCAAACCAGGGAAGTCCCACGTGCCCCTCTGGAGCCTTCCACAGCCTCAGTGTCCCATGCCATCTCTATGGCAGGGCCCACGTGCTTAGTTCCTGTCCATCACTGGAGAGTCACATTGGGTTGAGAATCTGTGTGGGAAGGACTCAGTGTTTCTAATGTTGAAATAATAATTCTAAGTATTTAAAAGTTGGGGCAAGCAGAATGCTTTCACAGGAATGGTCCTGAAATAGACACTGGAGTTTTGGATTCTCACCCCTGCATGGCCATTACTAAGTGCCCACAGGAAATTTCTCTGACCTTAGTTCACTCATCTGTTTAAAAAAAAAGAAGAACAGTTGGTTTCAGTTCAGTTCAGTCGCTCAGTCGTGTCCGACTCTTTGTGACCCCATGAATCGCAGCATGCCAGGCCTCCCTGTCCTTCACTATCTCTAGGGCTTGACTAAACTCATGTTGATGATGCAATCCGACCATCGCATCCTCTGTTACCCTCTTCTCCTTCCACTCTCAATCCTTCCCAGCATCAGGGTCTTTTCCAATGAGTTGATTCTTTGCATCAGGTGGCCAAAGTATTGGAGCTTCAGCATCAGGCATTTCAATGAACATTCAGGGTTGATTTCCTTTAGGATTGACTGGTTTGATCTCCTTGCTGTCCAAAGGACTCTCAAGAGTCTTCTCCAGCACCACAGTTTGAAAGCATCGATTCTTTAGCACTCAGTCTTCTTTGTGGTCCAACTCTCACATCCACACATGACCACTGGAAAAACCATAGCTTTGACTAGATGAACCTTTGTTGGCAAAGTAATGTTTCTGCTTTTTAATACACTGTCTAGGTTTGTCATAGCTTTTCTTCAAAGGAGCAAGTGTCTTTTAATTTCATGGCTTCAGTCACCATCTGCACTGATTTTGGAGCTCAAGAAAATAAAGTCTCTCACTATTTCCATTGTTTCCCCATCTATTTACCCTGAAATGATGGGACCAGATGCCATGATCTTAGTTTTTCTGAATGTCGAGTTTTAAGCCAACTTTTTCACTCTTTTCCTTCACCTTAATCAAGAGACTCTTTAGGTCTTCTTCACTGTCTGCCATGAGGATGGTGTCATCTGCATATCTGAGGTTATTGACATGTCTCCTGGCAATCTTGATTCCAGCTTGAGTTTCATCTAGCCCAGCATTTTGCATGATGTACTCTGCATATAAGTTAAATAAGCAGCATGACAATATGCAGCCTTGATGTACTCCTTTCCCAGTTTAGAACCAGTTCATTGTTTCACGTCCAGGTCTAACTGTTGCTTCTTGACCTGCATAGTTTTCTCAAGAGGCAGGTAACGTGGTCTGGTATTCCCATCTCTTTAAGAATTTTCCAAAGTTTTTTTGTGATCCACATAGTCAAAGGCTTTCGTGTAGTTAATGAAGCAGAAGTAGGTGCTTTTCTGGAATTCTCTTGCTTTTTCTATGATCCAACAGATTCTGGCAGTTTGATCTCTGGTTCCTCTAAATCCACCTTGAACATCTGAAAGTTCTCAGTTCACGTACTGTTGAAACCTACTGTGAAGGATTTTGAGCATGAGCTTGCCAGCATGTGAGATGAGTGCACTTGTGCAGTAGTGTAAATATTCTTTGGCATTCCTCTTCTTTGGGATTGTAATGAAACTGACCTTTTCAGTCCTGTGGCCACTGCTGAGTTTTCCAAATTTGCTGGCATATTGAGTGCAGCATCATCTTTTAGGATTTGAAATAGCTCAGCTGGAATTCCATCACCTCCACTAGCTTTGTTCGTAGTGATGCTTTCTAAGGCCCACTTGACTTCACATTCCAGGATGTCTGGCTCTAGGTGATTGATCACACCATTGTGATTATCCAGGTCATTAAGATCTTTTTTGTGTAGTTCTTCTGTGTATTCTTGCCACCTCTTCTCAATATCTTCTGCTTCTGTTAGGTCCATACCATTTCTGCCCTTTAATGTGCCCATCTTTGTATGAAATGTTCCCTTGGTATCTCTAATTTTCTTGATCTCTGGTCTTTCCCATTCTGTTGTTTTCCTCTATTTCTTTGCATTGTTCATTTAGGAAGGTTTCTTATCTCTCCTTGCTATTCTTTGGAACTCTGCATTCAGATGAATGTATCTTTCCTTTTTCTCTTTGCCTTTAGCTTCTCTTCTTTTCTCAGTTATTTGTAAGGCCTCCTCAGACACTATTTTGCCTTATTTGCATTTCTTTTTCTTGGGGGATGGTCTCGATCACCGCCTCCTGTATGTTACGAACCTCCATCCATAGTTCTTCAGGCACTCTATCAGATCTAATTCTTTGAATCTATTCGTCACCTCCACTATATAATCATGATGGATTTGATTTAGGTCATACCTAAATGGCCTAATAGTTTTCCCTACTTCCTTCAGTTTAAGTCTTAATTTTGCAATAAGGAGTTCATGATCTAAGCCACAGTCAGCTCCTGGTCTGGCTTTTGCTGACTGTATAGAGCTTCTCCATCTTTGGGTGCAAAGAATATAATCAATCTGATTTCAATATTGACCATCTGGTGATGTCCATGTGTAGAGTCATCTCTTATGTTGTTGAAAGAGGGTTTTTGCTGTGACCAGTGCGTTCTCTTGGCAAAACTCTGTTGGCCTTTTCTGTGCTTTATTTTGTACTCCAGGGCCAAATTTGCCTGTTACTCTAGGTATTTCTTGGCTTCCTACTTTTGCATTACCGCCCCTGTGATGAAGAGAACATCTTCTTTGTGTTAGTTCTGCAAGGTCTTACAGGTCTTCGTGGAGCCGTTAAGCCCCAGCTTCTTTGGCATTGCTGGCTGGGGCTGTCTGAGCACTTTAGAAAAATATTTTCAGGTCTCAGTGCACTGAGGGTTTTTCGTTTTGAAAAGTCACCTTCCCATAAATGATTGTTCTTGTGTGCCCAGAGCTGTTTTGGAGGTCATTAACTTACTGAGCTCCCTGGGCAGGATGTGGGTCTCGTGCCACCACTGTTTTGTCATTGAGGGCATGTCCCGTGCTTCTGTTGCCTGGTTTTGTGTTTAAGCAAGCCTGCTTTCTCGAGTAATCATTAACTTACAGGAGTTTCCCATATTTTTCTACTTAAAATCCCCTAGTGAGGTAAACTATTGAGTCACCTATTTTGTCCCTTCATTCTGTCCCTATCAGAATGAACTTCATTCTTCAGGGTAAAGCACATGCTTAAGGAAAGTCCTATTAAAATGTAGCTATTAACACAAGCCTGTAACCTATAAAGCATGAAATTCCAAACTGTGGTTTATGGATCCTTGAGAACAGATAGTCAGTAACCCTTGTATGTGAATAAAAGACAAGAAGGTAAAATCCAAAGCCAGAGAAAAGAGACCAAGTTTGAGGCTTGAGACTGGTGATCCTAGGAGAAAAAGAAAAGCGGGTTCTCTGCATGTGGGTGCCAGTCACACGAGATGGTGTTAACCCAGCAGATCACAAAACCAGGGTCTCCTGTCTTCGCCTCCATGGAGAGCACTTGACTCATTGACTCCCCAGGCTCCTTCCCTGCTTCTCCTGGGACAATGGGATTAGGGACTCAGAGCACTTTTAAAATATCCACATCTCCATCCAAAGGAGCCTAAGGGTTGATAATATCCCAGTCTTCCTCCATAAAGCCAAATAAGGAAATGGGCTCCCTCCTACTCGCATTTGAAAAAAATGTTTTTATTGAAGTCTTGACCTGGGTCTTAAATACAATAAGATCTTGGTCCTGGCAAGGAAAAAGAAATTCAAGGACATTGAAAAGGAATAGCAGGCACAGAGGCAGAACAAGAAAAGCACCTTCCCGACTCCAAACACAAGCATATCCTAAACTGGGCACATAAAGTGTGAAGTCCGCCTTTCTCCAGGAGGAGAACATGCTTGCAGGCGTGCTGAGTCGCTTCAGTCCTGTCCAGCTCTGTGCAACGGTATGCATTGTAACCCGCCAGGCTCCTCTGTCCATGAGATTCTCCAGGCAAGAATACTGCAGTGGGTTGCCATGCCCTCCTCCAGGGGATCTTTCTGACCCAGGGATCAAACTAGCGTCTCTTATGTCTCCTGCGTGGGCTGGCTGATTCTTTACCACTGGTGCCACCTGGGAAGCCCCAGGAGGAGAACAAGTGGAAGCACGTTTGCCTCTTTCTCTAACATCTTCCAGACATTTGTTCTGGCGGCTGTGGGCATGGGCAGGTGCAGGCTGGCTCTGTCCCCCTCTGGTTCTTCTCTGCTGAGTCAGGGTTTAATATTTATTGAAGGCCCCTTGTCCAATCTTAACAAACACTACATAATCAGACAATTGGTTTCTTCTCCGGCTTATCCACCAGCCTGCTCCTCGCTGAACAAGATTGATGACACGGATAAATCAGGGAGGGAGCTGGCTGCTGGCAGAAGTTTAGTTAATGGATTTGATGTTTCTGTCAGCAAGTGCTATATTGGAACTGGCATCCTGGAAAACTTGAGGCTCTACACCCCTGACAGGATTCTCATCATCAGCCCACATAGCCAGGCTGCCTTGGGCTGTGGGAGGCCACGACCCCCTGGGGGCAGGAATTCAGTGCAGAGCCTGGGCATTCCTGCCGCCCCATCCAGCCATAGGTGTTAGTTGACAGCTGTTCTATTAAAAGGACCTGTTGTCCTGGCCTCTCCCCAGAGTGGTCTGCATCTCAGCGTGCAGCTTCTTTCCTTTTAGCCTGTGGGACGTGTGTTTTGTTTGTTCTTAAAGCCGTCAGTGATCCCTATGCTGACTGACATGTGCAGCTGTGCTGTTTCGTGTCCTTGATGAAGGAAACATGACTCCCAGGCCTGCCGTTGACACAGAGGCCACGGCTCATTGTCCAGAATCTGCTCCGCAGTGAGGCCAGCATGACCTGGCTTGGTGCAGGGTTGTGGGTGGGTGACGAGCAGCCCACAGCCAGATCCCTGGCTCTGAGCAAGGGGCCCTGATATTTGTGAGCCCCCAGGCCTTGAGTATTCAGGCTGGTGCAGTGGGGTTCTGGGTTGTATCGTGTCATCAGTCACCACACCACCAGCTGGTATTGACCTTGGGTAGTTCCCATGTAAAGGCTTTGGGGTTTTCCAAATACAAGTAAATAGATCTGCCTTTGCAGGAGGTAGGGTTCTCACAGTGGAGTGTTTCGGGTCTTCCCGCAAAAGGTGCAGGACTTCTTTGGCTCATTAAGACTCAGAACTGTGCTATCGGTATGCTTCCAGAGAGGCTGATGGTTTCTAAGAGGATGCCACGCTGCTTCATGGAAGGATATCATCTCACTGCAGCCTTTCTCAGCGCTCACAGCCCTTCATTCATCCTCTTGTTATTTAGTGAGTGTATCTGTTAGGCCCTGTTCCGTACCCTGGGGCAAAAGTAAGCGATTTTAAAAGTCCTTCTCATTTTTATGGTGCTTAAATATTTGGGGGTTATTGGAGAATGCACAGACAGGAATCAGACACAAATTATCCCACGTGGGCTGTAAAGAGAAATAAAGCAGAGGACAGGGATCCAGAGGGAGCCAGGTGGGCAAGGGAGGTTGTTTCATTCGTGATGGCCAGAGACGCCCTCTGAAAAGACACCCGAGTGAGGCGAGGAGTGAGCCGTGAGGACTTCTGGGGAGCAGGTGATATGGTACATCCACCGGCCCCGAGATGGGAGCAGGTTAGGTGGGATCAAGGCCCCATCTGGAGGCCATCAGGCTGAGATGGAGAAAGCAAGGAGAAAGGTGGTGAGGTCAGAAGAGGAAGGATCTTCTGACCTTGAAGGCAGCACTGGCTGTGAACCCTCCAGAGAGGTGAGCGAGTCTGTCTGAGGCCGTCGGTCCCTGCCGCCCCAAACTCCTTCCTGAAGCTCTGCTGTCGGAACCAGGTCTCTGGGGCCTGCTCCAGGCTGTGGCCATCACTGTCCTTCAGATGTCAGCCTCTGACCTGTTGGGATGCAGGTGGCCTAGGCCCAAAGAACTGGGACCCGGTTGGCTCAGCATCACAGCCTGCGGTACCCCCATCTGGCTGTGTGACCTTCAGCCAGCTCGCTAACTTTTCTGTGCCTTGGTTTCCTTAAAAGCCGATGACGATGGCACCCACCTCACGGGTATTAAGGAAGCTGATAATGACACCTGTGACCTAGTGCGAGCCCAGTGACTGTTAGCTCCTGTTCCCTCCGCCAGCCTGAGACTGGGTGGGGGGCAGCGGCTCCGCCTTAGTATCCCTGGACCCCACCCTCGCTCCTGGTCCCACGTCTTGGCACAGTGGGTGCTGAGTGGCAGAGGCGCACCTGTGATGCTGGGCCAGGGGTCCGCGCTCTGCCGAGCCCCTCTCTGGGGCTCTTGTAATGATGGGACAGTCACTCCCCCTCCCTGTGGCAGTGCGAGAGCCCGCCCTTGGCCTCCTTTCTCTGTGTAGGAGCCCAGCGCAAGCGCGAGTCCCAGGTGAGCTCACGCTGTGCTTCTGCACGGCCCCTTGTGCACTTTCTGCCTCCTCCTCCTCTCTGCTCAGGTCCATTTACCTTCTTCTCGGTGAGTAGGCCAGCAGCCCCTCCAGAACTTTGCAGAATTAGAAGTGTTATCCCTGCTGTGGGCCACCTTCATGCTGTGGACCTTCGTGTGAGATGGTAGGTACACGGCCAGGAGGACAGAGGACACAGATCCCGGGGGCAGAAGAGCATCCTCCAATCCACTTGTCCCATGGTTTTCTACCAGAAAACTTGCATTTGGCTCTTTTTGCAGTGCAGATGTACTGGAGTGGATTGCCATTGCCTTCTCTGTTAGCAGCAGCAGCAACAGTGCAAATGTCCAATTTGAAAAAATGTATTGTTGTTCAGTTGCTAAGTCGTGTCTGACTCTTTGAGACCCCATGGACTGCAGCACACAGGCTTCCCTGTCCTTCACTATCTCCTGGAGTTTGCTCAAATTCATGTCCATTGAGTCGGTGATGTCATCCAACCATCTCAACGTCTATCGCTCCCTTCTCCTCCTGCCCTCAATCCCTCCCAGCATCAGGGTCTTTTCCAACGAGTTGGCTCTTTGCATTAGGTGGCCAAAGTATTGGAGCTTCAGCATCAGGCCTTCCAATAAATCTTTAGGGTTGATTTTCTTTAGGATTGACTGATTTGACTCCTTGCAGTCCAAGGGACTCTCAAGAGTCTTCTCCAGCACCACGGTTTGATAACATCAATTCTTTGGCACTCAGCCTTCTTTATGGTCCAGCTCTTACATCCATACATGACTACTGGAAAAGCCATAGCTTTGACTTTTGAAAAAATAAGGAAAGACAAAACAAAACCAAAAACCAGAGCTACATTTGTATCCCCAAAGATTTTAACTAGTAAAGGCAGTTACTGAGCTAAGGCATGTGTTTCATTTAATTTACCAGGGGCTAAATTAGCCTCATGGTAACAGGATTTATATCAATGTTGGTTCCCATGATCTGTCCCAAAAAACCTGTTAGAGGTAAGAACACTCCTAGTAATATTTCCTGGAAAGAGTTAAAAGACCCCCTCCACAAAAAAAAGAAAAAAAAAAAAAAGAAGAAGAAAGAAAAGGAACTGCTGCTTGATGCTTAATGAGGCCCCAAACCTGGTGAGCATGCTGCTTCATTATTTCTCATGCTGAGGAGAGCACACCTGCTCAATTCTGTGTTGCTAAGTGTCTCTCACTGCAGCATGCATCCCTGCCAACAAAAGGAAAGCCACTTGGCTGCAGACGCTTGTCACCCTCACGTTGCCAGCAACTCTCCGTCTGCTAGTTGGCTGGGGAGACTGGGGGTGGCCAGCACGTGGGGAGATGTGATTGGGGAAGCACTCTCTGCCCTCCTGGGATGTGGAGCAGGAGGCATGGGCCCACTTCCAGAACTGCTCCTACCAGGAAGAAAAGCAAAACTCCCCAGTGCCACTTTGATGAATGGTTTAGAATAACAAAGCTGAGTTCATCAGAGGCCTACCTTCTGGAATCAGCGAGGGAGATGGAGGAAAAAAATGAGGCTTATGCACAACAGAAATTTTTAGTGGGTACATGCTTATAAGTGTGACCCTCCCCAACCAGAGTTTTGGCTGAGATTGTAGATCGCAGGTGGTTGCAATGAGGCTTCATGATCTCAGGCTGCATTCAGGCAAGTGGAGGTTTCAGGCCCAACCTCATGGTGATGGCACGTGCCCTCTGTACCAGGCAGATGACACGTTCCATTTCAGAAGGTCCTCGCCTGCCTGTAGGATGCTCAGAGGATGGGGATGAGGGTGGTGAGGGGTCATGGAAGCGTCTCAGGTGATCACCTGCTCTTTGAGCTGCCTGCACGTTCCGAGGGCTGTTGAGGGGAAGCAGAGTCTAGCTCTGTGGGAAGTCTGATTACTTTACAGCCTGCTCTGAACACCCACCTCCTGGGGACGCTGGCTCAGGGGTTGCAGTCTTGCGCCTTCAAGGGGGGCTGGAGTCCTGCCCTCCTGACCATGGCACCAGGTGGAGCCTCACTCCAGCTGAACCCTGGGCATTATTTGTAGAGGTTCACTCCACGTGGTTTCTTTTGTTGGTGGATTTCCGTTTGACTTGTACATCAAGAAAAGGGAAAGCTATTTTGATTATTTGCCAAGCTAATTTAAAGGCACACATGAGATCATTGCGTGGTAAACTGCATCTAATAACAGCAAATTAGATGAATTTGAAGAACCTTTTTTCCAGTAGTGTATGTGCCTCCTGAATTGAATTATTCAGTTAAACAAGCTCATGTATTCTAGAGGTTTTAGTCAATCATAAATACATTTTTAAAACCAAAAAACCCTTTAATGGAATCTGGGTTTTTGCATTGGGAAAGCTTGAGCTCCTTTACTGGATCCACAGGGCTCCTCATTCCTTCAACCAGTGCTGAATGCTGGCCCAGGCCAGGTTCCGATGACGTGGCAGCATGGCTTGTGGCCCCTAGGTCCTCACTGAGGCCTCTGGTCCAGGCCAAGCAGGTGACAACGAAGCCAAGCCTCTGCCAGAGGGAGTTGGGGGTGGGCGGGGCTCTACAGGGACAGGTGGGTCCTGGAAGAGCCACACAGCGAGCACAGGCCCCACCCACACCTGCAGGGCAGGAAGACTTCTGGAAGAGTGGCCGTGGAGAACTAAACCATGAGAAGAAGTTATCCAGGGGAGAGCAGGGCGAGCAAACTTGACAGGAGGAACACAGAGATGCTCAGGCAGCCGCTGGAGGGTGTACAGAAGGTGGGCCCTGCTCAGGGCCTCTCCACCCTGAGAACAGAGGAAAAGTCTTTCCAGCCTGGTTCTCACTCCCTCCACCCACCCAACTTTGTCTTTTCTCAGCCCCCTGCCTGAACCGCATGTAAACACTACCACACAGACCAGCTAGGATTTCCAGGCCAGGCCTCCCACCCTGCTGCACCAGCTGCTCTCCTGTCTATAGACAGCCCATCCCCCGGCCGCCTGGGAGAGCCCAGATCCAGGCCTGGTCCAGACAGCCTGCTCCTCCTGCCCGTCGGTGCCATTCCTGGTGACCTTCTCCTCCTGACTCACTTGGCGGTGGTGATTCTCAACAAGGGAGTCATGCTGCCTTCTGAGTTCCTAAGGGGAAAACCACGGACCTCGCTCCTGGGCTCCAGCCTTGTGGAAAGTCTCTCCTGACCCTGTCTACGTGATGTTGAGGGTGGGGCAGCAGTTATCTTAACTCACCTCCTGGTACCTTAAGTTTTCCTTTAAAGCCTGGAGGAAGGGAAAAGGGCATTGAAACATAGCCAGTTGAAACTCCGACTTCTCCAAGGCTTCTGTCCTGTAGCCAGCATCCTCGAGGCCTCCTTTCCTGCTTTTACTGCCACGGAGGTCTAACAGAGCTTGAAGGGCGTGCAGGTGGGTCCTCCAGGATCTGAGTGGCCGTCTCTCCACCTGGATTCTGTGCTACAGTGTCCCAGGCAGCGATTCAGGAGGTCCCCATCAAGTCTCTGTGCACAGGCCAGTTATGACATGTTCTGTTACTGACCAAGGAAGGCATTTTGAGGCTCTTTCTACACAGGTTGGGAAGAATCCTCCCCCAAGGAGGTCATAAGATGTAGCAAAGATAGCCAGAACTGATTTCTTGAACCAAAGGGAGTGAGGTTGTTCATGGTGCCATTCAGCACAGTCTGCAGGGATGCTCGTCACTCAGACCAAAACCAGCCTGCCTTACACTCATTTCTAAAAATCTTTTGCCACAGCTAGCACTTTGCATCATACTTAGTAAAGTAACAGCTTCATTGAATATAGTTCATACAGCATAGTTGAAAGTCTACAGCACGTCTCTTTCCCTTCCCCAGCATCTGGGCTGTGCTGGTCCAGGGAGACCGACATGGGCAAGGAGGAATAAAGATCAGAGATAGGGCTTCATTGTTGGCATCAAGCTTTCCTGAGACTCAGATTGGAGAGCTCAGAATTTACCAAGTCATGGAACTAAACGCAAGGAGGCCAGTTATCACTGTAAGTTACTGCACACAGCATATGAGCTTTGTGTAAGCTTTTCAGGAGGTTTTGTGGGCATTGGAAAACCATAAGCAGCAGTGAACTCATCTGTCTTGTTTTAATGGGATTTTTCTTTCAGTGTACAATTTTAATCTCCAAATGAAAGCTACTCTGGCTGATTCAGTTTTCTTAAGTTAAAAAAAAAAAAAAGAACATTTAAACATAACCAGCTGAAGTTCAAACCCCACAGAAGGAGCCTTTCCTCAGCCCAGCATCACAGGCAAACATTTTTCCCCGCTGCTCTTTTTCAGCGAGTTGCAGACCTGGAACAAGAAAATGCACTCTTGAAAAATGAGAAGGAGCAGCTTAACAACCAGATCCTGTGCCAGTCTAAAGGTAGGTGCCAAGTGCTGGATTTTTCATTTTGGATTGGAATTTCTTTTCCAGACTGACTTCCCCCTGAGATTTCCACCAGGCGTGCAGTTGGTCTGGGTGCCACAGTGGGGAAAGGGTTCTAACAAAAGGAAGCTGAAAAAGAAGGGTGATTCTTAAGATCCTGCTGCTGAATTTAGTTTCAGGAGGTATCATGCAGTGAGACGCACACATAATAGACGAATAATGCATGAGATCTGAGTTGGGGAGACCGTGCGCTCCAAGAGTGACGATGCAGTGTGCTAGCATCAGCGTGACCTTGAGCGAGTCCCTCGGTGACTGCAGTCCTCAGTTTCTTCATCTGCAAAATGGGCATAAGCCTGTGACCTACTTAGGATGATGCTTGACCTGTCGTGAGCCCTTAGGAACCGTTGTTATTGCTATTTTCAAGTTTAGCATCCACTGTACCTGCTGTGGTTTCTTCTCCCCAGTGGGTCACCTGTCAGTGTTTGCTGGAGAGGGGGTTGCGGGCCAGATCAGGTCCCCTCTCTCGAACATGCATGACCTGGGCTGCTGTTAGCTCCTGTACGATGCCTGATCAAAGAGGAGCAGGGCGTGCAGACCCTGGTTCTCCCGTGACTCAGTGCGGCCTTCAGCAGGTGGCTCCCCTCCCGTCCCAGCTCCTCCACTGGACTACGCGAGTGTACAGACCTGCCCAGCATGGTCCTGTTGAAAACATTTAATAGTTCTAAATTTCCCTTTAAAAATTGTCTCTTTTCCACTGATTCGAATCGCAAGTGTGGGTGGGAGAAAAGCCCATCCACGTTCCCTCCTTCCCCTAACATAACCTGCGGCCTGGTCTCCTGGAGCCTCCTTTAATCCCTCTGCACACCAGGCACCTGAGCGGCCAGGAATAGGGAGGCGCGCTGGGTCCTCCGTTGCTGTGACCGCTGTCTCGAGGGAGGGGCAGGTGCAGTAACCGAGGGAGATGTGGTGTGCGAGGCGGCTTCTCTCCCTGGCCCCTGGGGGTGAGAGGGGCCTTCTTCCCTTCTGGACTGGAGCCGGGTCCACGCTGCCCTGGGCTCTGTTGTTGGGGAGGTCGTTGAATAGACTCGCCTAGTATCTGTGTCATGAGCTTGTTGTGGGCGGCCTTTTAACCGGCGGTTAGTCACTTGTCTCCGAGTGAGCGGACGTGAGGGACAGCCACACTGACGCAGCGCTGTGGCTGCGGGCGCTTGCTTTCCAGATGAGTTTGCCCAGAACTCTGTCAAGGAAAACCTCATGATGAAGAAGGAGCTGGAGGAGGAGCGCTCCCGTTATCAGAACCTCGTGAAGGAGTATTCCCGGCTGGAGCAGAGATACGACAACCTTCGGGATGAGATGACCATCCTAAAGGCAAGGAGGGCAGTCCCGACGCCCACCCACCGGCTCTGTGCCCTTTTCCCCACGCAGCCGCCACCCCAGCATGGCTCTCTGCATGGCAGTGCCCTGGATCGGTGTCCCCGCTACCCGCCCCCCACCCCACCCCAGAGTCCTCACCCCACCCGTGGGTGGTTCTCACACAAGCAAGCGGCTGGGTGATGAGTCGTTCCCAAGGGCAGCTGCTTTTCCAGCTTTGGGGTCTTATGAAGATTTCAGGACTTGAAGGGAAATTCTGCCTGCATGAATGTATCCCCTTTCTTATTTCTGTTCTGGAAAAGCCCCTGTGTGAGAGCGGGAAGGGTGTGGGAAGTGCACACTGCGGGCAGGCCCTCGAGAGCCTGATGGTTTGTCCTAATCCTCAACGCGCATGTGAATACATAGGCGCATTTTCATATTTCAAGATTTGCCATTCTTTTTTATCCCATGTAACTGTTCCCTCTCGAAATGCACAAACAAGACTAAGTTAATTGCATAGAAACCAGGAAGAGAAGCTGAATAGGAACATATATAGAGATCTAAAATTTTCCCACCAAGATCACTTTGACTCTCAAAGGCAAATCAGATGCAAAGGGGGAAAAAGTTATTTTTAAGTGAACAGTATAAATGGTAAGCTCTATTTCTAATATGCTTACTATTTTGAAAAACCAAGATCAGTGGCATGCAGGTTGAAGCATGGGCCGCGAGGGGCTGGAGTGAAGCCTTCTCCTCAAGAGGGAGGCTGACAACAGGACTGTGTGCACTTCAGGGCGATGGGGTTAAGGGTCGTTTCAGAAAAAATCTGCCCAAGAGTTGGGAGTTTGCACTGAGGGAACGCAGTCCCGCTGTGGGGCTGTGTTCTCCTCGAGGTGTCACTCTGTTGCTTGGCTGGCTGGATGGAAGAACTGTAGGTGAAATTTCTTATTGGAACAGCTCTATTTAGCCATCATTCCAAGAATCAGTGGTACCTATTCTTGTTGACAAGTGAGGCGGAAGTCTACTCTAGGGTCTGCCGTTACTTGGAAAATGATAGCTCTTATTAACATTAGTTCATTTTGAGTTTTCACATTTCTCTCCCTGAACAGCAAACCCCAGGCCACCGGAGGAACCCATCAAACCAAAGCAGCTTAGAATCTGACTCCAATTACCCGTCCATCTCCACGTCTGAGGTGGGAGACACAGAGGACACCCTCCAGCAGGTGGAGGTGAGGAAGGCAGGCTCTCGGCTGGTCTCTGCGCCCCGGGGCAGGGCGGGGTTGGTGCCCTGCGTGGAGCCCCCAAGGCTGGCAACCACAGTGCCTACGGCTCATTTCTGACAGAAGGGCCGCTCGGACTGTGGTGGACTTCTTGACTCTCTTATCAGCTCTCTGGAGTTGTTATTTACAGCGCAAGGCAACAAGTTATTGTTCCCACTCTACATAAAGGAAGATCCCTGATTCCTCTTGCAAAACTGAGGACCTACTGCAGAGAGGTGAAATAGCTGGAGGAGCTAAGTCATTAAAACATGTAAATTAGCATCCCCACTTACTGTCACGGTGCACATAGTCATATCAACAGATATACAAGAAAATGTTCCTTCCTGACTTAGCAGCTGGATAAAACTCTGAGAACAGCAACAAATATTTCAAACTATAGATATTTGCGGAATGACTGTATCTTTGTCAGTAATGGCCTCTTAGAATCACTCGATGGTCTTTATAGTCTGTGTGTAATTTTATCAAAGGTACGTAGACACACGATTTTTCCTCTGGCATTTGAAAAGCAGAAAATGACAAGCATGTAAAACTTTATGTAGGACGTGGAGATAGATGTGGAAGAGATGAAAACAAACGTGACAAATGAAAAACAAAAAAACAAATGTACTTTGAGACGTCCCTGTGCCAGACACTGCTGCCAGGCACTAGAGAAACAGTAGGGGCTGACCCAGAGGAGGTCCCTGCCTGCATGAAGCTTGTCTGATGAAAAGCTAGACAGTAATCAGTTGATGGAAGATGCTGGCTTAAGTCCCTTCATTTTGCTTTGCAATCTCCTCCTTTTTCAGAGGCTTTGGTCAGCCTGAACGCCAGATGCACCACCCAAGTGTTTCTTTGTGTGACAAGTTTACATGCAGACATAAGCACTTCCATCAGTGGATTTATGTCCTTTAAGGAAACTGAGGCTAGGTCTTGGGACTGGCCGAGCAGTACACCCAGTGCTGGATAAGCACAAAGCATTCATTAAGTGCTGATGAACCAAGTTTTGTTGTCCCATATGTACACACGTATACTTTCTAAAAAAAACTTTTAATTTTGTATTGGGGTATAGCCAATTAACAAACAGTGTTGTGATAGTTTCAGCTTAACAGCCAAGGGACTCAGCCATAGGTATACATGTTTCCATTCCCCCCCCTTAAAATCCACGTGGATATGCTTGTGCAGATATCCGTGTTTGTCACCCCCACATTTGACAAACTCTTGAGGACAAACCCAGGCATGAATCTTAAGGAAGAACCCTACTGGGAATTGGTGGTGTGGAGCCTGTTGGATAAGTGGGTTGCCTGGCAGGACAAGTGATGGTTTTGTTTTGAGGTGCAGTCGTGTGGTGTTTGACAGCCCATTTATAGTCATTAGCAACCACACTGATCCTGTATCAGAACGCATTGCATCCTGGGTTTTACAGTGTCCCTGGTTCGAGACCATTGTCTAGAAATGAGCTCTTTTAACTTCCAAATAAAGTGGCTGCGTCTTTATCCATCTGTTCCTGGAGTGTATGATCGGTCATCTTAAGTGTCTCACACGGGAGCAATACAGGTGACTGAGACGCAGATGTTATCCAGGCAGAGAGTGAGCCTGGAGCACCAGCTTTAATGTGAGGATGCCACGTGGGTGGCGTTGGCTTTGTCTCAGAAGTCTGGATTGGTGATGTCTAGGAGGGAGACGGAGGACAGACAGCTGACATGAGGGACATGTGTGTTGCCTAAGGCATCCTTGCTATTAAAACCTTCTCTTCCTGCTTCCTGTCTTCCCCGGAAGGAAATTGGCCTGGAGAAGGCAGCCATGGACATGACCGTCTTCCTGAAGCTGCAGAAGAGGGTGCGGGAGCTGGAGCAGGAGAGGAAGAAGCTGCAGGTGCAGCTGGAGAAGAAAGAACAGCAGGACGGCAAGAGAGTCCCGGTGCGTGAAGGGGCTGCAAGCCTGTAGGGGCACGCTCCCAGGGTGCTGGCCTCAAAATGACCCTGCTCACTCCTGCCAGGGCACATGGGCCGGGTGTGACCCCGCAGGGTCGTGCTGGGCCTGGGTGTCAGGGAAGCGCTTCATCTCGTGTTGGTGACCTATTGAGTCTTCTCTGCCAGTGCCCACATCACCGCAGTCGGACAGGAGTCCACTTCCCAAGTAACCCCAGGGCAGAGAATTTCCACTAGTGAAGCCAGTGGAGACCTGTATCATTGTCCCCCCCTTGCAAAGAGAACCAGGGTGTGATTAGAGTATAAATACAGGTGACCCTCTGCACAGTTGCAAATTCACCTGTGACTCTAGTCAGCCGTGGTTCTACATCTGAGGAGTCAACCAATCACCGATTGTGTCCTGCTGAAGAATTTATCATTGAAAAGCACGCAAAATTAAGACTCATGCAGTACAAACCCAGGATGGTTCAAGGGTCGACTATGTAGGCAAAAGTCAAATCTGAGAAAATCGATGGCCTTTTGTACCTGGAATCCAGTGTGGGCTTGAGTTTAACCCCATTGGGTCAGGGGCAGGGCCAGTTTGCAATCAGTCACCCTTCTTTCGTAGGTACCTTCGTCTCAATCTAAGTTATCATCCACATCTTGGGTCTTGAAAAGATATTTCTTGAAACCTTAGTGTCTCCAGATGTATGGCTCCATCTATGGACCTACCAGGCACCTGTGCAGTGCTCAGCATTGTGCTGGTGTCAGACTCATTGTACGTGTTGAATGTTTATTAAATGAGGGAAATTCAAGCAAAAGAGAAATTCACAGATTGACTAGACTGTAAATTTGAGGGATGTGTAATCTAGTTCAGTAGGACCAGATATAACATAGATGAAAAATGAAAATACCACTGGTGGTATTTTTAGTAAGTGCCAGGTTGAGTACAGATGGGTTGGTGCTGTAGGAATAGAGTCCACTGCCGTTAGCAGTGATGCAGAGGTAAGTGCCACTTGCTGTAAGGACCACTTCTGATGGGACTCGAGGCCATTCTGCAAGGATCACATCATTAGCTGACCTCATAGTGGGTTTGTGGAAGGCCTTGCGTCTGTTTTCAGGCCCTAATTGTCCATTGTGGGGTTTGACCTGCTCCCTGCATCCTCAGCCCCGCCCCCATCCTACCCCATCCGACCCCCTTTCTAATCAAGCATGATACAGACGCTGATCTGTGTTGCTGGTAAATTCCTAGGCTTTTTCTTGAGCAGGAATTGGGGAGGTAAATCTTGCTGATGGATTTAAATCTCTCAGGTGGATTAGATGCAGAATGGAGAGTGAAAGGATTAGGTTTATAAATGACTCATTCAATTAAGAGAGAAGCTGCCCTGACAGGCACGCACGAATCAAATAGATGAAAAACTCACAGACATCAAACCAGGCCTGACCTGGAAGTTCCTGGCCGCTTGGCTGGCCCTGCTGGCTCATTCTGCAGGCTCCCCACCCCAGGGCTGCCAGATAACTTCAGAATCTTGGCTTTCAGACTTCTGCTTGTGTTGACACCAGAGAAAGTGGGTATGGTGGTGGTGGTGATTTAATTGCTCAGTCGTGTCCAACTCTTTGCAACCCCATGGCCTGTAACCACCCAGGCTCCTCTGTCCATGAAATCTCCCAGGCAAGGACTCTTTGAAACCCCATGGACTGTAACCACCCAGGCTTCTCTGTCCATGGAATTTCCTAGGCAAGAATACTGGAGAGGGTGGCCATCCCCTTCTCCAGGGGATCTTCCTGACCCAGGGATCCAACCTGATCTCCTGCATTGCAGGCAGACTCTTTACCCTCTGAGCCACCAGGTAGGCTCAGAAAGGGTATATCTCTCCTTAAAAATAATCACTGAGCAAGAGTTAGAACCACAGGTTTGGCTCAGAGCCCTGGAATGTGCATGAGCATCTCTGCTTAAGAAGAATGGCCTTGTTTCTGCCAGAATTCAGTAAAGAAGGCAGAAGTAGGGAGGGGAGGGTATAGGATCTCTCTGCAGAAATCCTGAAACTGAACTTTCTGAGAGCATGTTCTGGGGTCTGCCCTTGGTCCCTGGAGGAATTCTGAGCCACCTGGGTCTTTATTCTGGAGCAGTATGGCCCCAGGCTCAGCTCCAGAGAGAGGCCAGGCTCTGGATGTGGAATGACAGGGAAGACAGTAGGGAGTCTATCAGCGTGGGTGCGATTGAGCCTGCCGTGGTGGGGACCCTCTAGGACAACCAGTCGGAGTGTCTGACTTCCCATCCCCCCTGCTCCCTCTCCTCCGGCCTGGCTACCAGGGAGTTTCCAGTGGGCGATCCACTTAGAAACATAACTGCCAATCCACGTTAATACAGCACTTCAGGTTTTGCATAGATGATCTCCACTTTCCAAGAACCTAAAGCTCTCAATGTGGGGCAAACCCCTGTAGCATTAGGACACCAGTGCAGGCCTCTCCCCAGGGCAGCAAGTCATAAGCTGACCCTGAGTGGTCACAGCCCCACCCCTGGGGATGCTGGGAGACGAAGCAGAGGCTGGGACCCTGGAGAGCTGCTTTCCTAGGTCACAGGCTGGAAACCATGGAGCCAGTGTCACTGTCCTTGACCTCAAAGGGGCTGCAGGAGGGGCTCAGATCCAGCCCTTTCCTCCCAGCCTGGGACACACCTCCTCTGTCGACAGCTGGACTTCAGGCTGCCAGCACTATGTATAATCTAATTAAGTTCTGTCAGGTTTAACTCCCTAAACCCTCTCATTCATGGACCATCACCCACTACTTGAGATCACCCCAAGCAGTTAACCCTTTACAGAGGTTTGTCTACCCCTTCTCAGTGGACAAGTCAAGTCCAAGAGCTGCCAGACAATTCCAAGAGTCATTGGCTCAGCTGAGTCCTAATGGGCGAGTATTCCTGTGGTTGTCATCGACAATCCCAGGGGTGCAGCTGTGATGTCAGACCGTACCCACGGTGCTCTGCGTGGGCCAGCTGGCTCACTGCCTGTCGTAGGGTCTTATAAGGACCTGGAGGAAGCATACTTCTCTACAAGGTGCTCACAGTAACTTAGCTGGGAAAACAGACGGTTCATGTGCACGCACATCCTCCAAACAAGCTTAGAGGAGCTCGTCAACCTCGTGATAAGTACAGAATTATTATGCTAACCTTCTTAGTAAGCACGCAAGTCTGATGGTGTTAGTTTTGTAGGGCTGCTGAAACAAAGTACCACAAACTAGATGGCTGAAAACAACATGAATTTATCCTCTCATGGCTCTGAGCCCAGAAGTCAAAAATTCAGTGGTCAGCAGAGCGGTGCTTTCCTAAGGGCTCTTGGGAGATGACCCCAGTCTCTGCCCGCATCTTCAGAAGGTCACGTGGCACTCCTCCCTGTGTGGGTTTCTTTTTTTCTCCTCATAAGGACCCCAGTCATATCTGACTAGGGACCATCCTAATGACCTCATCTTGACCTGCTCACATCTGCAAGGGCCTGTTTCCAAAGGGGATGACATTCACAGGCACCAGGGGTTAGGACTTCAGTGTATCTTTTTAGCAGACATGGTTCAACCCATAACAGTATGATTTGTATTCAACCTGTAGGTGCTCATGAAGATCATGTGAACGAAGTTATGTAGGGGATGTGGGCAGGCAGGGAGGGGTTATTTACGGAGAGCTCTGTGGTGACCTAAGGTAGGAAGCTGCACTTTGGAGGCAGAAAGGAGACGGACACACGGAGGGTGAGGGTGCTGGGTTCACGAGGAAGGGTCAAGCCCCTCCTGACCGTGGAGGGAGGTCCTCCTGGGGAGCAGCCGGCCTGTGACCCATGCTCACCTCTCTGCCTCGTTATCCACACAGGCGGACCAACCAAGCAATGACTCAGATTTGGACCAGGATGCAGATCTAGCCTACAACAGTCTGAAGGTAAGATTCTTGGAAGACAAGCTTCCTTGAACTGCCCCTGTGGAGGCCTGGTGATGACTTGGGTGGCAGCAAAGCCTCCTGAGCTCCCATCTGCTCTAAGTGGGGCCATCAGCACGGTTTCCTCTTCCTGCATTTGTTTCTTCATCTTCAGTATGAGGGAAAATTTGTATGGTGGCTCAGATGGCAAAGAATCTGCCTGCCATGCAGGAGCCCTGGGTTCTATTCCTGGGTCAGGAAGATCCCCTGGAGAAAGGAATGGCTACCACTCCAGTATTCTTGCCTGGAGAAAATCCCATGGATAAGAGGAGCCTGGCAGGGTTGCAAAGAGTCAGACACGACTGAGCAACTAACAGACGTCCTCCATGAAACTATATATGCTAATAGGAAATTTTCCCTCTATACACCACCCCCGGCCCAAAATTTGCCAGTTTTCCACACCAAACAATTCTCCAGTTCTCTGTGGACACCAACTAGGTGTCCTTCAGTTAAATTCAGTTCCGGTACAAACTACTGAGAGTTGACAGAGAAATGCCCACGTGGGCAGTGGAGTGGTGGGAAGGACCCTGTACCAGCCTCGGAACTCACCTTCTCTGCTCCACCCTCAGTTTCCTCATTCATTAAAGAAAGGGGTTATGCCCAGTGATCTCCCAGCTCTGTGATCCTATGGCTCTGTAACAAGTGTGCAACCAATGCCCGCTTATCCATGTTCTTGGTTTTCTCTGGGAAACTTTGAATTCCATGTATTCCAGGACACTGTCAGCAATTTATATAAAATTATCAGACTTTAAATTGCCTGACTTCATCTTAAACACAAAGTTAAATATTTTGCCTTGAAATTTTAAATACATTCCAAAATTGAGTTTCAATAGTATTCTTGACTCTGTACATAGGCAGTTTTTTTCTCTGCTAGCACTGGCAGTTGGTGGCTTTCTGTATGACCAAACCAATGTTCTTGGTCTCTTCTCCAAGCAGTCCATGTGATGCTCCTTAGAAGATGGGGGCAGAGAGGCCCCTCTAGACAAATAAATTTAGGACATTGTGGTTTAGTCGCTAAGTCGTGTCTGACTCTCATGATCCCCATGGGGTGTAGCCCACCAGGCTCCTCTGTCCACTGAATTTCCCAGATAAAAATACTGGAGTGGTTGCCATTTCCTTCTCCAGGGGATCTTCCAGATCCAGGGATCAAACCCGGGTCTCCTGCATTGCAGGCAGATTCTTTACTGACTGAGCCACCAGGGTTAGGATAACCTTTTGTAAAGTCAAAAAATATATTAACATATTAGGGTTCCAGGAAGTCCTCCTCTGTTAACATGTGGACACTTTAACCCAGTGCTTCCATGAAGAAAGATTTTGTAGCTGGACACATCTAGAAATACGAACCCTGCTGAATCACTTAGAGGCATGCGACCCTAGTAGGGGTATCATGTCGGATCCTTAGTACCAATAACTCTGGGTTGTGGTTTCAAGTCCAGGCCCAGACTTTGACCTCTTGCTGACATAGTCAGAACCTCTCTGTGGCCCAACATTAAAATGGGAAGGTTAGTGTTAGCTTCCCAGGCGGGCAAGGCTGGTGATCAAGGAAGGTAGTGGAGGAGGAAGCCCTCCTGGGAAGGGTGCCCTGACCCCAGGGAGTGACAGGGGTGTTGCTGGGCCGCCTCCCAGAGGCAGGAGCTGGAGTCGGAGAACAAGAAGCTGAAGAATGAGCTGAACGAGCTGAGGAAAGCCGTGGCCGACCAAGCCTCGGAGCACAGCCCGGCTGCCGCCGGCACCCCCGACAGCTACAGCCTCCTGCTGAACCAGCTCCGGGTGGCCAACGAGGAGCTGGAGGTGCGCAAGGAGGAAGTTCTCATCCTGCGGACCCAGATCGTGAGCGCCGACCAGCGCCGCCTGGCGGGCAAGGGCTCGGTGAGGAGGGGCCCGGGGCCAGTGCGGGGAGAGATGCTTTCCTTAGGTGTCTTCACCCGGGAGGGTCTTCAACCTACAAGACCAGAGTCTTTTGCTCTAGAGTTGGCTCTAAAAGTAGAGCAAGCTACCTGCTGTCCTCCCAGCATGACTTCATGGGAGACTTTGCTGGAAGCTTCTTGAATCCTCTGAAGTTACTCGATAGGAGCACATTCAGAAGGAACGAGGCGCAGAAGCAGAGCGCACCTGGGCCACAGCCTGAGCAGCTCCCCTTGCCTGCCTTTTCACCTTAGGCCTTGTCCCTTGTTACTTTGTTACCTAGGTGGAGAAAGTCTTTCCTCTCTCTCTTAGCCTCCCAGGGTGACACGTCAAATGCAGCATTTGTTCCTAATGTTTCCGCCTCCTGCACAGATTGAGGAGCAGGAATGGAGGGGCCAGGGGCCGCCTGGGCTGCCCCGGGCGTGGGCCTAGGGTGTGGTGGGGCAGGTGTGTGAGCAGCACGATTTGTGGGGGATGTCACACCGCGACAGACTTCGGCTGTGTCCTCTGCATTCGGGGAGCTTTCTCCTCCAGGGACATCTTGCCTCCCTCCACCCCATCATACCAGCCCCCCTGCTCTGCACTCGCTGTCTTTCACAGCCAGGCCTTATTGCTCCCTGACTCTCCCCATGTGATTCTAAAATCTCATTCCTGCCAGGGATTAACTCCTGTTATCTGAAGTCTTCCTGGGCCTTCATCTTTTCCCAAAGGCTCATTTTTTTTCCACCTCTGTGTATGAAGTCATTTCATGACAGTTATTCGTATAACCAGAGTTCTTTCTCTCTTAATCGGGCATCTCCTAGGAGCCAAACATCAATGCCCGAACCAGTTGGCCGAACAGCGAGAAGCACGTGGATCAGGAAGATGCCATCGAGGCCTATCACGGGGTCTGCCAGACTAACAGGTAAGCCCCACCTCTCAGTGACTGCGCCTGGGGGAGGCGATCAGGCAGGGGCCCTGCCCAGCCTGGCACATGAGGCCCCTCCTCAAGCACTGACCATGCGCTCGGTATTGGTTATTATAGGAGATAAGTGGGGAGGAGTGGAGTCGGTGAGTCCCATGCACTGAAGTAGCCCACTGTTAGCGTCAGGAAGACTCCAGTGAACAGCCCTGGAGCATCTAGAACCCAGATCCTCTGAAAAGCCCTGGGGAAAGGAGCTTCCCCAGGGAGGCTCGACAGGAGCAGAGGGAGGCCTGACTGGGAGTGACTTCTGTAGAAACAGGAACAGGCGTCAAGTGAGCCTGCCTGAGTGGTAGCAGGGAGCCTGCCGCAGCTGCTTGCTGCCGTGCTACCGTCTTCACCAGCCTGGCTGGTGAACAAATGCGACGGTGGGCCCTGTGCCCTGTCATTTAGGACATGGAACCCACGCCAGGCCCTGCAGAGGTTGGATGGGAGACTCTGACCACTGCCGGATTGGCTAAAGTGAGATTTCCCAGGACTTCAGTGAACTGACCACCTTTGGTTCCCCCTCAAGGATGAGCTACCCAGGATTAAGGCAAAAGAGAGTGGCCGAGAGAGGCAGAGGACCGGGGTGGAGCAGGGCCCTGGCGGTAGCACACCCGAGCACACGAGAGGGTGCACGGAGGATCTGTCTGCTCACCAGCTGCTCACCAGCGCTCAGTTTCCTCGTCTGACCTGGGGACAGTCTTAGCAGCCTGCCGCACAGGGTGACTGGGATAGGCGAGTTCGTCCGCGCGTAGCTGAGTGGTGCCTGCCTGTGAAAGCGTGCAATTAGCAGTGTCGGTGTAGAAACTGTTAATAGTTGCGCCTCCTTCTGCCTCTCTGGGCGCTTGTGTCAAGTTGGAACTGGCCCTTTCCCCTGGCCACCTTTCTCTCTCCCTGAATGTTGATCAGTCACTAAGCATTTATTCAAAATTGCAGAAAGTGGAAGTTGTCAGCAGGGGGCCCTGGGAATGCGTGGTGAACCGTTGGTAGGAAAGTCGCTGAATGACGTGAGGACTTCCCAGGGCTTTGATTCCCGGTCTCCTCATCTAGCTCCTCTTTCGGCCCATGATGAAGCTGAGCAGCTCAGGCCACACAGCAGGCCCGTAGCTGAGTCAGGGTGGAAGGCGAAAGGCTGGGCTGCTTCCAGCCAACTGCATAGGCTATACGAAGGTAAAGGTATTCTCTCAGGCCCCCAGGAGGAAACCGTTTATTTCAAGAGAGCCATAATTCTTTTCCATAAAGGAAGGAAAAAAGAAAATGAAAGTGAATTTCTGCATGCCAAAACTGCAGGCAAGATTTACTCATTTTAAATTATCTTGGATGAAGATAAGAAATGAGATGAATAAGAAAAAGGAGCACAGATGACATTTAAAAAAATGTTTTTAAAAGAAAGAAGAAAACAGGGAGCTTGGTCCTGATGGCGGAGTGGGAGTATCTTTCTGATCTCCCTTTTTATTCATCCAGATGGTTTGTCAGAGTCCCAAGTCAAGGTTTTCCCAGGGCATGCTTAATACCCTGGATTCGTCTTCCTTTACAGCAATGATAATGATGGTGATAAAATAAAAATAGCTTTCCTTATATCTTAAAATAATTCCGTACCCAGCAAGCCCAGGATACAATAGGGAACTAAGAGCCTGTGACACCGAGTTAAGTACAGAAGGGAGCCGCTGCCTCCAGGAGGGGAAGCCAGGGGAACCGGTTCTCCAAGTGCCTGGAAGGGACGTCAGTGGGTTTGTCAGTCTTCTTGAGTCCCAGCGGTCAGGGAGGACAGCCGTGGGCGGGCAGGCAGGGCCGGAGGATTGGGATCTGATTGCTGGGGCCCAGCCAGCAAGCACATCCTTTCCAGCAAAGGTGCTTTGAAGGCACAGTTGCTCTCGGTCTCCTACCATTTTCCTGTGGTTGAGTGTGTTCTGGCTTAAATGTAAATTGTATTATGCAGGGACAGTTTTGGAGTTCCGTGGTTGGAAAGTCTGTCCTCTCCCTAGAAAAACTTACACTCGTAACGCTGAATTTTTCTTAGGTTTCCAGAGAGAGTGTAGACACACACACACACACACCCCCAACCCGATCACAGCCCCTCCAAGAGCACTGGTTCCCAAGTTCAGAACCTTTTCACTTGCTAACTTTCATAGTCTATAGAGTTACTTTTCTGATCTTTGCCAACTGTGTCTTTTGTCCTCAAATGTAGGTCGAAAAGCCAGTGTTGAGGACCTGCTCTGAGAAGAGCCGTGGGAACAGGCATAGCACGTCTGTCTCCAGACGCTCTCTCATTTTCACATCTGGGGAATTCAGAGAAAACCAGCATCGTTATCAGCATTTTATAAATGGCAGAACAAGAGTAAAGACAGGGCTGGTCCGTGCCCCAGAGATGGGCTGCCACAGACAGGCTGGTGTTTGGAGAGACTGTCTTTTAAGAGCTGTCTGGAGCCAGGTCCATCAGAGGGCTGGGAGACAGAGCTTCCTGCTGCTCTGAGGCTGGCTTGGCCTCTGGGCATGCTGGCGGGGAGGGGTGGTCACAGAGCTGCAGGGGGCAGGGGTGTGGGCAGGGCTCAGACCTGGCTCCAGGAACCAGTTCCCTTAGTTTCTGGCAAGTTCCACCCACACCTTGCCAAGGTGGTGGACTCAGGGTGCATTCTTGGACCCTTCCTCAGGTCCCAAGAAACCTCCTCGCAGGCCCCCTCCACCCAGCAGGTGCCGGGAAATGTCCGGAGCCCTGGGCATGAGAGCAGCTTCGCCATTGCCACCTGGGCTTGGGCAGCTGGGGGGTGGTGGGCGGGGGGGGTGTCACCCCCTAAGGGGCCTGTGCAGGAGAGTGGAGACCTTGTCCCACCAGGGAGGGGTTTGTGCAGCCGCCTTGGGGTGGGGTTGGGGCTTGGAGTTAGGGTTCCTTTAGACTGGAGCCCCAGCAGCTGCAAGCTCTCCTGCTGGGTAGAGTGAAGGAGGGGAACTTGATTATGCTCAGCTTGTCTCACAGACCCAGCTCGGCTGCTCCTGGCTGGAAGCTTTCAGCGTTTTCCTTAACGTTCCCCAAATGCTCTTGGCCCTGAGCCATCAGCACAGTTTGCTATGATTCCACGGCATAACCATACCTGTCCACAAGCAGTTCCCTGCTGCATGGCCAGGCCTGTCTGTGGTCTCAACATCCCTCTTGCTTCTGGTGTTGGGGAGCTATCTTCCATTTCTCAGAGGTCCCAGAATCTCCTGGGCAGTAGGATAGAAAGTCTGGGTGGGAACTAAAGACGGAGCACAAAGCAGTCTTTGTAGAATTGGGACATCGACTGTCTCGGAGCTGGCAGGAACCACGCCTGTTCTGTTCACAGGACAGCAGGCTCTTACACTGGACCAAGGGCTTGCGGTCAGGTCCTGGTTTCCACAGTCTCCACAGAGGCAAAGTCATATTATCCCAGGCCTTTCCTGGTGCACGACTTTACGGTTTTAGGTTGTGTAATTATAGATCTAGAAGAAACTTCCCAGATAAGTCAGCTGAGCACTTTCACTTTACACCTGAAGAAACAGGCTCGGGCGTGTGGGTGGCTAGCCCAGGTAGGAGCTTGTTAGCCGAGGGGAGTGGCTGCCATGTCTTGCCACCTCCTGTGTTCGGGGACTCTGCCTGCCTCTTACTCGTGTGTGTGTGTGGTCTCTTTGGGAACAAGGCTCAGCACAGTGAGACATATGAATATCAGTTCAGTTCAGTCGCTCAATCGTGTCCGACTCTTTGCGACCCCGTGGACTGCAGCACGCCAGGCCTCCCTGTCCATCACCAACTCCCAGAGCTTACTCAAACTCATGTCCATTGTGTCGGTGATGCCATTCAACCATCTCATCCTCTGTCGTCCCCTTCTCCTCCCGCCTTCAATCTTGCCCAGCATCAGGAATGATATTAAGTGACATGAAGGACTTAAAACATTTAAGAAGTCAATTCCTGGAGAGTTTGGGGTTTTCCTTCTTAAGCCACCAGGTGGCGCTCTCTCCCCAGCTCATCACCCACCCCCGCCTAGTGGTGTGGAAGGAGGAGAGGCAGACCCCTTCATGGGAAGCAAAAGATAGGCCTGGAGCTGGCTGCTGCTGCTGCTGCTAAGTTGCTTCAGTCATGTCCGACTCTGTGCGACCCCAGAGACGGCAGCCCACCAGGCTCCCCCGTCCCTGGGATTCTCCAGGCAAGAACACTGGAATGGGCTGCCATTTCCTTCTCCAATGCATGAAAGTGAAAAGTGAAAGTGAAGTCACTCAGTCGTGTCCGACTCCTAGCGACCCCATGGACTGCAGTCCACCAGGCTCCTCTGTCCATGGGATTTACCAGGCAAGGATACTGGAGTGGGGTGCCATTGCCTTCTCTGGAGCTGGTTGAGTGGTTCTTAATTTACTTGTGTGCCTGACTTCCGGAGCTCAGTGGATGACTGGGCCGCATGGTTCTCTACTCCAGTCTTTCTGCCCTGTGCCTGGTGTGTTATAAGAACGAGGGATGAGACCTTCCTCACCGCAGGGCTCAGCAGCACATGTGGCCCCCTCCCCGAGAGGGGGTCTCCTGGGAGCTGCAGGGGTGAAGGGACCCTCCAAGGCCTGGCAGCCCCTCCTCGGGGTCTGTAGGACCCAGCCAGGAAAGGACCTGAGAGCAAGGCCAGGAGCCCTTGGGTTCTAGCCTGGGTGTCAGTGTCAGGCAGGTAGCCTCCCCCTTGGTGTGTCCACCCGTGTGGAGATGAGATAGTCGCGGATCCCCAGGGGCCCCTTCAGAAATAAACGCTGTGCCCACCTCTGGGCCTGACCCCATGCTGGCCGTCGCTGTGCCTGGAGTTCCTGCCGGTGACCTGCCTTCTGGGTTAAAGCCACTAACACAGCAGCCACCAAAAGGCCCGTGTTCAGTACTAAGGGTTAACACCCGAGAAGGGGAAGGCCTACGCTGTTGACTGCCCCCCTCACACAGCCCAGGCCACGTGTGGGTGTGCAGGGAGAGTGGGACACACAGGTCAGCTGGGGAGGGGGCGGGGAGCTGGCACGATCTGGGGAAGCCAGGCTTGAGGGAGGTGCTGGGCCCTGACTCAGGGAGGTCCCAGGGCACACACCCAGCTGGCGGGAGGCAAGCGTGGGCAGGAAGCAGAGGCCACGGAGCCTGCCTATCACTAGCGCTCCCTCGGCTAGTTCCAGACACTGCAGAGTCGGGTCTGTGCTGGGTGTGACCAGCTATGCCTGGGAGGCGGCCCACTCGAGCCCTGCCGGGGCTAGGCCCTTCCTCATGAGGAGGAGCTGGGGGGTGTGGGGGAGATGTGACAGGTAGCTGCACCCCCCAGACCTCACACACATGCTGACCAACAGGGCATCTGGTGGCCAACCACGGACAGAAATGCTCTGGAAACGACTGTCATCTCCTGAGAGTTAGATTGCTGGCCTTGACCGCAAGCAGAGTGGACACAGCTCCCACTTCCTGCTTCCTGCCAGGGTTCTGGGGTCCAGCCCGCAGGAGCAGGGGCCTCTGGGAGCAGGGACGGAGGGGCCGAAGTTGGATGGGGACAGCAGGGCTCTGCCTGCTGCCCGCCACCCGGTGCTGCCAGCCTTCGAGGGTCTCGTGTGTGCCCTGGGCTGGGCAGGGCTGGGGAGTCCATGCTGGGGGAGTCTGTGACACGTGCCTCCCTTCTCGGAGCTGCCTGGCTGTCATTGGGAAAACACAGGGCACACGGAGAGGACAAAGAGCTAGAAAGTCGGAGGCATTGCCCTCCTGCTTTTCCAGTTGAGTAAACTGAAGTGATGCAGTCCGGTCCCAAGGTCAAGGGGAGAAAGTTCACTACTCACGATGCCGGTCGCAAAGTTGCTGTTAGCTGTTTCTTGATGCCAGACTGCAGGGAGGGCAGGAGATGAGATGAGTTAATACTTTTGTGCCCTTGAGAAGTGACAGGAAGGGGCCACACTCTGACACACAGGCAGGACAGGTCGTCTCCTCCCCTGTCCTCGCAGAGCTGGGGTCCCCGAGGCTGTGGCCCTGTGGCTCTGTGGATCTGACAGCCGGGAGGCCACCACCCCCGCCCCGCACAGTCAGCCCGTGCTTGTCGCCTGCACCGTCCACCCCGCGTGGGTCCTCTCCTCCCTGCCCCGTTGCCTGGCCTCCCCGACTCGCGCTTGCTTTTCCCGGTCATTCTGGTAGAGGGAGGGACGATGAGGGAGCCCCGGTGAACACCTCCACCCAGCCCGTGCTGCTGTGGTTCACAGAGTCATCGGAACACGTTGACCCTCTTGCTCTGCCTTCAGCAGTGGGCCTTCTGGCTTGGGGCAATCAGAGGCCCCTCGGGAGGGTGCGGGAGCCACTCTCAGGACAGTGACCGGAAGCTGGGAGACTGGAGGGAGATGATGTTTGCAGGAGCCCAGATGCTGGTGATGTGAGGGGTAGGAGGGGGACTGGGCGTTCTGGAACCTTCCCTCCTGCCTTTCCAAGCCTGGCTGCCCTTGTTTCCCTTTCCCCGGCCCTCTGCTGCCCCCCTCTCTCTCTTCCCCATCTACACTGGACGCCCTGTTTTTCTGTCCTTTATTTCTAGCAAGACTGAGGATTGGGGCTACTTGAATGAAGATGGAGAGCTCGGCTTGGCCTACCAAGGCCTAAAGCAAGTTGCCAGGTCAAACGTGTGTCTTTCTTCCCGTGTCTGTTGTTCTGCCTGCTCGTGTCTATGCTTGATTATTTTTCAGCTGGAGGGGATGCAAGGGTACAGTTCACAGGGGTAGGGCAGGGAGGAGTGTCAGAGGGAAGCCCCTTGCATCGCCATCTGTCACTTTATGTGGAGGCTGCTTGTTTGCATCAAGACAATGGCTCTTGATGGCTCACTGAAACCTTGAAAACCACCCGGCCCAGCTCCCTCATTCTGTGGGTGAAGGAACAGACTAATCTGCTTAGCAGGCTCTCAGCTCTCTCCTCCTCCTCCAAGTCGCCTCAGTCGTGTCCAACTCTGCGACCCCATAGACGGTGGCAGCCCACCAGGCTCCCCCGTCCCTGGGATTCTGCAGGAACGAACACTGGAGTGGGCTGCCATTTCCTTCTCCAATGCATGAAAGTGAAAAGTGAAAGTAAAGTCGCTCAGTCGTGTCTGACTCCTAGCGACCCCATGGACTGTAGCCCACCAGGCTCCTCAGCTCTCTAGGATGGTGGAAATTTAATTCTGGGATTCCTGAGTCTGTGCTACTTCTGTGCTCCATTTTGACCATCCTGCGTGCATATCAGCCCAGAGCCCTGGCTACATCTGTGCTGCTGGCCAAGCTCCAGGCAGCCTGCCCTCCAGCACACGTGATAGTCCCCATCGTGGTAACTGCTTGGAGCTCACCCGGGCTGAGCGGCCCGGCCCCAGTGTGCTGCGGTGTCAGCGTGTCTGGCCTCATGCCTTTGGGGTGAGGACACTGGGGCTTGTAGGGAGTGAGGAACTTGCTGCCTGCACGGAAGGTCCGGAATGTGGACCTGGTTCCATTTGCTACCAGAGTCTGAATCTGGCTGTTCAGCCATCAGCCCTGGGGGAGCAGCCTAGCACAGGAGATTAGACAAACCTGCTGCTGCTGCTAAGTCACTTCAGTCGTGTCCGACTCTGTGCGACCCCATGGACTGCAGCCTACCAGGCTTCTCCGTCCATGGGATTCTCCAGGCAAGAATACTGGAGTGGGTTGCCATTTCCTTCTCCAATGCATGAAAGTGGAAAGTGAAAGTGAAGTCACTCAGTCGTGTCTGACTCCTAGCGACCCCATGGACTGCAGCCTACCAGGCTCCTCCATCCATGGGATTTTCTGGGCAACAGTACTGGAGTGGGGTGCCATTGCCTTCTCCCAGACAAACCTAGACAGCATAATTAAATAAGCAAAGACATCACTTTGCCAACAAAGGTCTGTGTTAGTCAAAGCTATGGTTTTTCCAGTAGTCATGTATAGATGTGAGAGTTGGACTATAAAGAAAGCTGAGCGCTGAAGAATTGATGCTTTTGAACTGTGGTGTTGGAAAAGACTCTTGAGAGTCCCTTGGGCAGCAGGGAGATCAAACCAGTCAATCCTTTAAGAAATCAGTCCTGAATATTCATTGGAAGGCCTGATGCTGAAGCTCCAATATTTTGGCCACCTGACGTGAAGAGCCGACTCATGGGAAAAGGCCCTGATGCTGGGAAAGATTAAAGGCAGGAGGAGAAGAGGGTAGCAGAGGATGAGATGGTTGGATGGCATCACCGCCTCAATGGACATGAATTTGGGCAAACTCCAGGAAATAGGGACAGGGAGGACAGGAGGTGCTGTAGAGCACGGGTTCACAAAGAGGCAGACGTGACTTAGCAGCAGAGCAGCAACAGGAGGAGCACAGCCTGACCATCATGTCCCGAGTCTGCTGCCAGCGCGTGGCCGGCCGCTCAGGGCTTTAGCACAGCGTCACACATCTGAGACTGCCAACAGTAGAGGGGGCGGAGGTCCTCAGGCTTGTTCCCCAGAAGAGAAAACAGGCTCAGCAAGGTGGGGTGAGGGCCATGCCAGCATCCTTGGCCTGATGCTGAGCCAGGGCTGAGCCAGGAACCTAGGGCCTCGAGCACCATCTTCCGAGTTCTGCCTGCCAAGGACATCACAGAGGTCCTGGAGCAGCACGAAGAGTCTTTCTTATTGACAAAAGAAAGTTCAGGTCGGCTGGCTCTCGCGGCCACATGTCTCCTGGCTATGGGTTCAAACTTGGCCCCACCTGTGAGCCACGTGACGTCTGGCTCCATTTTCTCACTGGTAGAATGTGGATCAAAATCAGACCTTCCTTCTCAGGTTGTTGTCAGGAATAAATGCAGGTGAAGCACTCTACACACACCTGGCGTGGAGGAAGCACGGAATAAATACTAGCTGTTACTTGTATTATAACGGCTATTTTGGAGTAAGATCAAATTCCTGCCCCATCTAGACGTTTGCTTTATTTTGGGTTGGGAGCGGAAATTGGATGTGCTTTGATATGTAATGAATTTATTAATCGAGTGAAAAAGGCACAGCCCGATGACACATCAGGACACCTGCCCGACCTGCCCTGGGACGTGGCCTCAGACCTGTCTTGGCTTTAGTGGTCTCACCTGCCAGATGAGGTGGCCAGCCTGGGGCTGGGGCAGAGGTTCTCAGACCTTGCACAGAACCCTGGCCGTAAGCTCACTCACAGCACAAAGTGGGAACTGATCGTTTGGGTAGAGTTCCTAGAACCTGAGCGTTCCAGTCTATTTCTCTCATTAAATTTATAGCTTGCTGGTGATTACTTTCAGTTTATCGTAAACCAAGATCGAATGTTATCTAAATATCGTGCGTCCCCTAAAAGTGCTGGCTTAGTTGCCAAGTTATTTTCCACAAAACCCTCATTATTGATTTCCTTTGGTGATGAGTGAGTGACTCGGTCGTCCCCCCGTCATCCATTCATGTCACTTTGCTGAGCTGGCCCCCAGAGCCTAGCATCACCCCCGATGCTGCTATGGAGCTGACCGGACGTGCGGCTCCATCCACCTGGGACTTTACAGTGGAGACGTTCCCCTTTCTCTTGCTCCCTCCCGCCTTGGGGCCGTTAGCACCTCCCAGACTGACAGCAGAAATACAGAACCACATGGTACTTCCAGTCAGCATCTTTATCTGCATCCCAGGAAGAGGACGACCCCAGTCAGGAGGTGTTTGATGAAAGTTTCTTTAAATCATTGAGCCCCGGAAGATAGCACCATAGTCACAAAATCAGTAATTAACCTCTTAATGAGGACGCTGCTTCAGAGCCTTCCTTAATTCCTGGCCTTGCAGATGAAATGGGGGTCTCCCAGAATTGCTCCGACTGTTTCCCAAAACTTCTCCCCAACCTTCCCCAGATCTTCTCTAGGTGTTTCTGCCACTTGTCATGACAGCGGTGGATCTTAAACCTCCCCCTGATCATTTGCAATTAGTCTTAGCTTCTGTTTGGACTGTGAAAGAATGTGTATAAAAGGCCAGAGATGAAGTGGCGGGGTGGGGGGGTGGGGTAGGGGAGGAGTTGGTCATAGTGGTTAGGTAAATAAAAAGAATAAAAAAAGAGATCTAATACTTTGCCTTTCTCAAACTTGCAGAGAACCTTCTAAAGGGGAGATATGCAAGTAATACAGTTAGTTCTGTCTACCAGAGTTTTGTCTTAGCAAGGAGATTCTTGTGAACTTCGGGGCAGATATTGACGCTTTTACTGGAAAGATGCTCTAAGAAATGTATTTCTGCTGATCTCTTGACATGGAGACAGTCCCTCAACCCCAGACCACCAGACTGTGCTCAAGAGCGAAGGATGAGGGGATGAGAGTGGTGGCGAGATAGGCCTGAGGTCAGGGGTGCTGTGTTGGACCTTGATCCCCGTCCTGCAAGAGGAAGGCTGGCCTGCTTGCCTGCCCAGCCCCGAGGGCCCGCTTCCCGCCCCCCGCCCCGTGTCCATCCCCCATGGGTCTCATGCAATTGCTGCTGCTGCTGTGTCCCTGCTCGGCTGCTCCCCGTCGCGTGTCGCTCTGTGGCCCCTGTCTGGGGGCGCAGACTCCAGCCCTGTTGTCGTCTGTCCTCCTTCCTCTGGGTGCAGGTTGCTGGAGGCACAGCTGCAGGCCCAGAGCCGCGAGCACGAGGAGGAGGTGGACAATCTCAAGGCCCAGCTGGAGGCCCTGAAGGAGGAGATGGACAGACAGCAGCAGACCTTCTGCCAGACCCTGCTGCTCTCCCCAGAGGCCCAGGTGGAGTTCGGCATCCAGCAGGAGATGTCTCGGCTCACCAACGAGAACCTGGTGAGTCCCCGCGCCACGCAGGGCCCGGCCCTGGGAGGTCACGCTCTCAAAGCAAAGGGGACCAGTGGTGGCCTTTCACCAGACAGACAACGTTCATGTCTTTGGCCCTATGGCAGGAACAGAGAGTCTAGAACTCTCCCGCCAGCAAGAATGCAGAGCTGTTTTGTTTGTCTGTTAACATGTAACTAGCCTCCTGAAAATTTAGCAGCCCTTCTGGAAGAGCTTCCAGGTCATGCAGGTCAGGAATTCTGGCAGGGCCCAGTGAGGGCGGCTCATCTCTGCTCCACTGTGGTTGGAGGGGGCCAGAGGATGCAAGGCACCCCCAGTCCCAGGTCTGAGGCCTCAGTTTCCCTCCCGGGGTCTGCTCTCTGCTGTTTCCATGGCAACTGACTTCCAAGAGGATGAGGTGGAGGCCTCTTAAGATCTAGTTCCAGAACTGGCCCAGGGTCACTTCTTCCACCTTCTGTGGACCAGGGCAGCTCTGGGCAGATTGAGTGGTGGGCGGACTCCCCACTCTTGCTCGGAGGGGCAGTGGGGAGAGTGGTCGGTGGCCCTCCTGGCAGACAGTCATCGAATGAGCCTGGGCAAAGGCCAGAGAAATGAGTCTCTGTTCTCAGAGATCTCAGGCGGGTGGGGGAAGCAAGATGGAAAAAAAGAAGAGGAGGAGAAATAAGATGTTGTTTCCAGAAACCCAGTTCTACATGGGAATAACAAATACTACAGAAAAAGGGTTGTGGGGGAGGCTTGAAATGAGGCAGGAGGCATGAAAGGGATGTCGCCCCTGCCGATGGGCAGAGAGGAGGAGGAAGAGGGAGGAGCCCGGATGTCTTCCGAGGCTCCACAGTCGCGTCGCTGTTGTGTCACAGAGTCCGTAGTGGTCACGGAGCTCCTGCGGGGACGGGGTGACATTAATGCGGTGCCAGGTGCTGGGGCCGTGGCTGCTGGGAGTCTGGCAGCCCCTGAGGGGCCCCAGCCAAGGGCCTGTTTGGCTTCTGGGCCCCAGGTAGCCTTGCTGGCCTTTGGGCTTGTCCAGCAGACGCCTCTCCAAGGCAGTCACGTGCCTTCACCCGTCTGTTCCTTCCCCAGGGCACCGCCCAACCACCTGGGGCCCTGGAGGCTGAGGGTCTCCTGGGTGTTGCCGTGACAACCAGAGGAGGCGAGGCCTAGAGGACTGAGGCTCAGGCAGGGCGCCAGGCAGCCTGAGCAGGGAGGAGACTGCCATCTAAACTGAGAGAACGCTCTGACCCATCCCCTGCTTTGTGGGTCCAGACTGGGAAGCAGCGGGGGTGGGAGGTGAGGGAGCTCCTACTGGAGCGGGAGCCTGGCCTCCTCATTGGCGGCCTGATTCGCCGGGTGCCAGGACCACCACCCCACCCCCCTCCGCCCCTCCCTCCAGGGTGGGATTAGATGTGTTCTAATCACACTGCTGAAATGCAGTACTTGGATGCAATCTCAAAAACAACAGAATGATCTCTGTTCGTTTCCAAGGCAAACCATTCAATATTACAGTAATCCAAGTCTATGCCCAAACCAGTAACGCTGAAGAAGCTGAAGTTGAACTGTTCTATGAAGACCTACAAGACCTTTTAGAACTAACACCCAAAAAAGATGTCCTTTTCATTATAGGGGACTGGAATGCAAAAGTAGGAAGTCAAGAAACACCTGGAGTAACAGGCAAATTTGGCCTTGGATTATGGAATGAAGCAGGGCAAAGACTAATAGAGTTTTGCCAAGAAAATGCACTGGTCATAACAAACACCCTCTTCCAACAACACAAGAGAAGACTCTACACATGGACATCACCAGATGGTCAACACCGAAATCAGACTGATTATATTCTTTGCAGCCAAAGATGGAGAAGCTCTATACAGTCAACAAGCCTTGACCCGAAAGCCTTCCTCAGCGATCAATGCAAAGAAATAGAGGAAAACAACAGAATGGGAAAGACTAGACATCTCTTCAAGAATGTTAGAGATACCAAGGGAACATTTCATACAAAGATGGGCTCGATAAAGGACAGAAATGGTATGGACCTAACAAAAGCAGAAGATATTAAGAAGAAGTGGCAAGAATACACAGAAGAACTGTACAAAAAAGATCTTCACGACCCAAATAATCACGATGGTGTGATCACTCACCTAGAGCCAGACATCCTGGAATGTGAAGTCAAGTGGGCCTTAGGAAGCATCACTACGAACAAAGCTAGCAGAGGTGATGGAATCCAGTTGAGCTATTTCAAATCCTTAAAGATTATGCTGTGAAAGTGCTGCACTCAATATGCCAGCAAGTTTGGAAAACTCAGCAGTGGCCACAGGACTGGAAAAGGTCAGTTTTCATTCCAATCCCAAAGAAAGGCAATGCCAAGGAATGCTCAAACTACCGCACAGTTGCACTCATCTCACACGCTAGTAAAGTAATGCTCAAAATTCTCCAAGCCAGGCTTCAGCAATACGTGAACTATGAAATTCCAGCTGTTCAAGCTGGTTTTAGAAAAGGCAGAGGAACCAGAGATCAAATTGCCAACATCCACTGGATCATCGAAAAAGCAAGAGAGTTCCAGAAAAACATCTATTTCTGCTTTCTTGACTATGCCAAAGCCTTTGACTGTGTGGATCACAATAAACTGTGGAAAATTCTTAAAGAGATGGGAATACCAGACCACCTGACCTGCCTCTTGAGAAATTTGTATGCAGGTCAGGAAGCAACAGTTAGAACTGGACATGGAATAACAGACTGGTTCCAAATAGGAAAAGGAGTACGTCAAGGCTGTATATTGTCACCCTGTTTATTTAACTTATATGCAGAGTACATCATGGGAAATGCTGGGCTGGAAGAGGCACAAGCTGGAATCAAGATTGCTGGGAGAAATATCAATAACCTCAGATATGCAGATGACACCACCCTATGGCAGAAAGTGAAGAAGAACTAAAAAGCCTCTTGATGAAGGTGAAAGAGGAGAGTGAAAAAGTTGGCTAAAATCTCAGCATTCAGAAAATGAAGATCATGGCATCTGGTCCCATCACTTCATGGGAAATAGATGGGGAAACAGTGGAAACAGTGTCAGACTTTGTTTTTGGGGGCTCCAAAATCACTGCAGATGGTGACTGCAGCCATGAAATTAAAAGACACTTACTCCTTGGAAGAAAAGTTATGACCAACCTAGATAGCATATAGAAAAGCAGAGATATTACTTTGCCAACAAAGGTTTGTCTAGTCAAGGCTGTGGTTTATCCAGTGGTCATGTATGGATGTTAGAGTTGGACTGTGAAGAAAGCTGAGCGCCAAAGAATTGATGCTTTTGCACTGTGGTGTTGGAGAAGACTCTTGAGAGTCCCTTGGACTGCAAGGAGATCCAACCAGTCCATTCTGAAGGAGATCAGCCCTGGGATTTCTTTGGAAGGAATGATGCTAAAGCTGAAACTCCAGTACTTTGGCCACCTCATGCGAAGAGTTGACTCATTGGAAAAGACTCTGATGCTGGGAGGAATTGGGGGCAGGAGGAGAAGGGGATGACAGAGGATGAGATGGCTGGATGGCATCACTGACTCGATGGACGTGAGTCTTAGTGAACTCTGGGAGTTGGTGATGGACAGGGAGGCCTGGCGTGCTGCGATTCACAGGGTCACAAAGAGTCGGACACGACTGAGCGACTGAACTGAACTGAACTGAATCACACTGCTTCCTTCTGCTTTTAGGACCTTAAAGAGTTAGTTGAGAAGCTGGAGAAGAACGAGAGGAAGCTCAAAAAGCAACTGAAGATTTACATGAAGAAGGTCCAGGACCTGGAAGGTAGGGTGTGAGTGCGGTGTGAGTAGGTGTGTGTGTGTTCTGAGGCACAGGTGTGCTCAGCCCCCCTCAGGGAGGGGCCTGCCTGCCCACCCGCCCCCCCGCCCCACCACCACACGTCACTTGCTCCACCTGCTGCTGCCCCTGCCCAGCACAGACACGTGACGGACTCACGCAGACCCTAGGAGCTCGCCCAGTCTCATTTTGCTGGTATCTTCACCCACAAACACAAACTGAGCAGGTGTTCGTGTGCTGACTCCAAGCTGTGTGGAAAGGGGACATTGCCTCATGGACCTGTCTTGGAAGGGCTAAAAGCTGGAATGCAAAACTTTCTGGTTCGAAAGATCGCTCTGTAACATGAAGCCAGAAACCACGGGGGCCCCCCTCCGTGCTCTAGTAGTCAGGGAGAGAGGCCAGTTCCCTGGGTAAACGTCCCACCTGGCATCTGGCCCAGAGAGGTAAGGCAGAGACTTCAGTGGATCTTCCAGAAACCCCCAGAATATCCTTTCTCTGACTCCCTGCTGTAGGTCTGATCATATCACTCTCCATCCCTCTTTGCACATCCCGCCTTCCTGGGAACCCTCCTCGGTCCCCTCACCATCTGGGATGCAACCCCCCTCTCCCACTCCTTCCTCCTGAGCTCAGGAGTCACGTGCTCAGGCTCCAGTCCCCTCTTTCACTCCTAACACCACGTGCCTGCCAGGCACGTTCCCATCACAGGGGTCAGTTTGTTAATCACCCGCTGACGTCCACCTGCTGCTCTTAGATGAGGCTCTAGGAAGGCAGGACCGTGTCCTGTTTAGCCTTGAGCTGTCGCCCCTCATACCCCACGTGCCCCTCCCCGTCTTTGGATTTTTCTTTTCTGTTCCTAGACTTCTCAATCTCCCGGTCACTCAGATTTTTTCTTCTCTCCCTTCCTCCTCCTTCCCTTCACCCTCCCTCTTCCCTTCTCTTCCCTCCTCCCCTCCCCCCTTCTCATCTCTGGGGGAAGGGGGAGAAGCAGCCCCCAGCAGAATGGTTGTACATCCTGCGCCTGCATCCTTCCTAAGTTCTCTCTGGTCCACAGCCCGCCCTCTGCCATTCTGGGTGTTTCCCGGCCCCTCTCCTGAGTGGATCCGGCGCCCAGTGCTCAGGTCTCCTTGTCACACGTGTGACCCAGACTGCAGGGTAGACCATGTATGGAGTGTGGGAGCCCAGCGAACCCAGAACCCTGGGGCCCAGACCCTGGCCCAAATCCTGCCCACCCAGGATGCCTGGCTCCCAGGCCTGAGCTGGAGATCTCTCAGTTCATGCTCCGTCCCTCTGCCCTGCTCAGCTGCCCAAGCCTTGGCCCAGAGCGAGAGGAAGCGGCACGAGCTCAACAGGCAGGTCACCGTGCAGCGGAAGGAGAAGGACTTCCAAGGCATGCTGGAGTACCACAAGGAGGACGAGGCCCTGCTCATTCGGAATCTGGTGACAGGTCAGCCCCGCCTCCCTTCCGCCTCCTGCACAACCCACACCCCACCGACACCCCCACCCACTTTCACCCGCCCCCTCGAGCTGCTGCGTTTCTGACGAGCTCCCAGGTGAGGCTGATGCTGAGGTTAGTGTGTGGGCTGCCCCCAGAGTGTGTCTGGGGGGGCACCTACAGGGCTCTTGGGAGCTGCTTTCCTCGCCACCCTGGGCCTGGTTTGCCAGTTGTACCAGCTCTGACCCCTCTGGTCTCACACCCCCACCTGGCTTCAACAGCCTGACATCCTGCTCTGCGCCCAGCCCACATCAGCAGCCGCCTGCAGGGCCAGCAGGGAGAGCCTGGGCCAGAACCAAGGGGTCTTTGGAGGCCTGGTTCTCTGGCCCCCGAGCTGCTAGCTCCCTTCTCTGGTGCCTGAGTTCTCCCGTCTGTAAGACTTGAAATATGACAGAGGTCAAAGTGCTGTGTTGAATTGTTCGAGTGTGAGGAACTCAAAAGAGACGGAAGAACGGAGCGTGATTTCAGCCCGGCACAGGTTTTGGTTCAGCTCTTCGTTTGGGGTGTTTTTAGTAGCTGAGTATTTTGCTGTTTTTATAAAGGTTAATTTCCCCTACCACCCCTACAATTGCCTGACAACTAAATGTGACGTAAGTTCACCTTAAACAGGCTGTGTCTTGTTCAAATGCCGTTAGGAAAGAACCTTTAATCTCCGATGAATGAAACTCAGGGCTCACAGCATCAGAGTAAAACAGGGTGGAGGGAGTAACACTGGCTGCTGTGCCAGCTGACGGGCAGCTCCCCACGCTCATCGCTCAGGTGGCTCCAGGCCTCCACAGAGCACTTGGCCACCTTCCCTCTAAACGACTTCCCACATGAACTGGGGGAGGATTTCACTGACGGCAGCTCAGGTGCCCAGCGCTGGCTGTTCTGTGGATGATGACGAAAAGTAGAGCCATGGTCCCCACCCCCAAGACGCTGCCATTTAGCTGCTGCAGGATCCCAAATCACAGTGGAAAATTCCAAGGCAGGAGAAGCTATTTGCAGTCTGCATAGGGGTCAGGCTCAAAGCCAAAAGGTTTAGAAGTCTGGGTCTTAAAAAAAAGGCACATTTTTTTTTTTTCTGGAAAAATGTTATTGGTTTTCTAATTAGAGTCAAGGGCCAGTCTGCAGTCATCTGTTAAGCCTATGAGATGCCCAAACGTTAACCAGGCATCAGAGTATTATGGCCTGTAGGTGTACATTTGAGGTCAAGTACCCCCTGGAGATGCTGGCAGCCCATGCCGAGCCCCGACCCGGACTCCCTGGTGGAAGATCTGAGGATGTTGCCCCTTCCTTCCCCCGGCCCACCTGCTGGTGGAGGGGAGGTGGCCTCCCTCATTGCTTTGAGGGGCTCGTGGGACCTGGATGAGGTGGAGGTTGGGGGTGGAGGTAACAGGGATATGGGGTGAGGGCTGGGGCCGCAGTCAGCGTGCTTGGGATCTGAGGCCCGGGGCCTTGTGCCTGGGCCTCGTGCTTGCCTTTCCACCTTGCCGGTCCCTGGTTCTTTCCTCCTCCTCCTCCTCCTCTGGGCCCTTCCAGCACCCCTTGCTCTCAGCCTGGTCTGTGCCTCCCTGAACCTCCTCTGGAATGGCAAGCAGTCTGACAGCTTCTCCCTGGTCTTCCGAGGGCTTTGGCAGGAAAGGGCCAAGAGGCCAAGCAGGAGTCTGTGGTTCACGGGGAGGCTCACCAGTCCCTTCTGGTCCTGCCGGGGCACACAGCCCAGGAGGCAAGGGGAAGGTGGGGCAGCAGCTTCTCCTGACCACACCCCGGTTAGCGCTGGCCACGAGGGAGGTTGGTGAAATGGCTGTCAAGCAGCGAGGCGGTGGCTGGAGCCAGTCAGGGCCTGCTTGAGCTGCCGCTTCTGGCAAAGTGTGGGCAGCTGCCGCCATGAGGTTGCTGAACGGAAGACCAGATGGGCTAGAGGTTGCTCTGGCTCACCCAGCCCCTGGCCTGCGGGCTCTGTCTTTGGGACCAGGCCTTGCCTTCTTGCTGCTGATGAGCCCACTGTGTCCACAGCAGGAAGTGCTGGTGCAGAAGCCTAGGGGGTCCTTGCCCCGGTCCCCTGATCAGGGAGCCTGTTCCTGCCTTCAGCCAGTCTCTGGCCGTGGGCCCCTTCTTGGCAAGGACTGTGGCCTGTGTGTAAACTTGGGCAGGGAGCCCCCCACCCCACCCCCTGCCCCTGGGGATTCTCTTCCTCTGTGTTGTAAGGACAAGGTGTGACAAGCCTATTTTAAACAATTAGGAATTTGTTTGTTGTTTTTTAACGCGTTTCTGAAATACTGGTAGACAGGGTCCAAAGGAATGTGTGTGTATCCAGGGCATCTTCTCTCCTACTCCTCTGCCAGCCCCCCACCCCCACCCCGAGGAGCTTCAGGAACCTGGGGAGACTGTTTGTATGGCGGGCCAGGATTCTTACAACCCTGAGCATCGAGCAGCGTCTGCTGTTGAGCTAATCGTTGCTGTCTGTTGTTGGCAGAGTTGAAACCGCAGGTGCTGGCGGGCGCGGTGCCCTGCCTCCCAGCCTACATCCTCTACATGTGCCTCCGGCACGCGGACTACGTGAACGACGACCTCAAGGTGCACTCCCTGCTGACCTCCACCATCAACGGCATCAAGAAGGTCCTCAAGGTCAGTGTCCAGGCCCCAGGTGCTGGTCTCGTGGGGAGCTGGATGAACACAGCAGCTCACTGTCACCTCAGTTCAAGTTCCTCAGAATCTCCAGCTCTGGAGGGAAATGCCGCCTGATCTCTGGACAAACAGGACCCCCAGGATGTTTTGCTGCGTGCTCCCCAGCACCCCCGTGCTGGACTCCAGACAGTTAAGAACCTGCCAGGCCATCTTGCCCAGTGGTCAGGGCAGAGCCCAGGCCTGCTGGAGTCAGGCTCATCTGTCTCCCTTGGCTTCGTTGTAGGAAGACTTCCTGTTTGCTCCGGACCTTGGGGTCCAGCTTTATCTAGAACTCACCCTTTCATGGTTGGTCCTCCCATGCTCTGCCTTCAGCCCAGTGACCTAGTACTATACAGCCCGGTTGCACCCCAGTTTTCTCCAGTGTGACTCCCAAGTGGCCCTAGACCCCAGCCACTCCCCGCTGGATGTGCACCACTGATCAGGGGCCTCCAGGCAAGGTCGTGCGTCCTCTCTGGGGCTAGAGGAGCAGGAAGGCAGCCTCGCGGGGAGGGCTTTCTTCCGTGTGCCCGTGAATAGTAAGGGTCTGCTTGTCGCCAGGCCTGGCTGGGGCCTCCTGGGTGAGAGAAGGCAAGGTGGATGCGTCAGGACAGATGGGAACTACCTCTTCATACCCAGGCACATCTTCTTCTTTTCACAGAAGCACAATGAGGACTTTGAGATGACGTCGTTCTGGTTGTCCAACACCTGCCGCCTCCTGCACTGCTTGAAGCAGTACAGCGGGGACGAGGTGAGTGTGAGATGAGCCCAGGCCCCTGGAGGGCACGGATGCCACCAAGGTGCCCTGTGTTCTTCAGCAGTTAGGTCCTCGTTTCCTTGGTGCAGCAAAGCGTGTTCCACCTCAGAGCACCTCAGACCCCAGGTCAGAACAGGGGCAGGGCGGAGAGCTGTCGGTCCTGAAGCCATCTCTGTTTTGTCCACATGTCGTCCTGAGCTGTTTCGTGTGCCCTGAGGAGAGGGTGTGTGGTCTCTGGGACCTCTGACTCTGTTCACTGAACCAGGAATAAGGCAGGCCTCCATGACCCTGAGGGCCCCTGGAATGAATGAGAAGATTTGTGGGGAAATGTTTGCATAACCTGTCCATCATCTGAGAGCTCCCCAGGAATCTCCCTGAAAACCCCGTGAACTTAATTTTCTGAAGCAGCCCTAGAAGGGCCCCATTTCTGGGAACGTGGCAGAAAGCTCAGTGGTCTGGCGGATCAGGCTGTCTCCGAAGCCAACCCGTTAGTTTGTCTGTTCCAAGACAGATGGTCTAAGAGAAGAGGCGGGGTGTAACTGAACTGCAGATGTGCAAACTGACCCTGAAACCCAGCTTCGTGCTTCTCATCAAATTCAGTCCCTTCATCTGAGGCCCCGACTCATCCCATCACTTATTAATGTTCTGCTCTGGAGCTCTAGGGTCCAGCTTTTTCTAGAACTCACCATTCCCACTGTTGATCCTTGAAAAACCTTCTCCCATGCTTTGCCTTCAGCCCAGTGACCTAGTAACATACAGCTCAGTCTCACCTCCATTTCTCTGATGAGACTTCCAACTTGTGCCCAGATGCCGCTCACACCTAACGCCCTGCAGGCCTTCTCAGCTTGCTTCCTCCCTTTCCTTTCACAGTCTCAGTCCCTACACTCCCCACAGGGTAACTCAGTGAGGTGCAACAAAAAGCTTTGTTCCATCTTTTGTGCCAGAATAAGTTTTCACAGACTGTTCTCTCTGGGATAATAGAAGAACATGCCGTGCCAGGCAGTCTCACCACCCTCGGAATGGGACTTGACTCCCATATCTATCCTAGAATCTGAACTTCATTTCATCACCTGTTGTTATTATGAAAGGGAGTGGGTTAATGTTAAAGAAATAGTGTGTTTATTATTGGAAGAAATGGGGCTCATTTCAAACCAGATATTCTCTATTCCCTAACCCTAACATTATACACAAGCTTTTACTTTAAGCAGAAAACTGTATTTAAGGTTATCTCCCTGAAAGTCACCACTTGACCTAATGCTGTCTGTACTCTGCAGGGAACATTATATAGGGCTCAGGAGGACCAAGAATTCTGTCACGTTGGGCTACTCTTTCCTGTGCTTATATTCCCAGGGACAAGTCTTGAATCACAGTGTAACCAGATCTGCATAGCTTAGACAACAATTATCTTGTTATCCCCTCTTCTGCCTGCTTTTGTTTTCTTTAAGAATTGCTTTGTGACCTGACATAGTATGAGAGGTATTGCTAGAGACAGTCACCCTTTTGAAATCATTGACTTTTCGGCTGCTCTTGATTGCTTTTGGCCTGAATACAGAGATATTGTTCACATGAGTTCTTCTGATATTAGCAGCTTTCTCAACTTGAATATTACTTCATCTAGTTAACAGGGAAAGCTCAGAAGACATGGTGCTATAACTGTGGAATCATCTTGGTTCATCCATTAATTCTGATACTCAATGATAGGCTCTACATAAAATTTCTTATTGTAAAAACATACACTCCGAGCCAGGTACTTCTTCAGGGACTTGTGTATAGTCCTAATATTTTAGGGTAACCTGGCATATTGGGACAAGAACTGGGTTAAGATGCAGGAAGCATGGATCCCTCTTTTCTGGGACCTGCTGCCAACCTGCACTTTGCTGCCTCAGGGAGACTTCAGGGATTTGGACCAAATGATCACAGACTTTTGACTAAGCAGTTTTCCGAGTCCTCTGTCATGCTAAGTTTTGACTCTGCCTTCAAATTTAAGAGCCATCCTTGAGAACTGGAAGAACTGACAGGGTCTTAGAGGACCTCACCTGAGCAGACAGAACCTGAGCGGTCTCCCCACAGTAGGATACCTCGGAAGTGACTGGAGGCCTGGAGGTCTTCCTGTGCCTGGCACTCAGCACAGCACCCGTCTCCCTCTGCAGGGCTTCATGACTCAGAACACTGCAAAGCAGAATGAGCACTGTCTTAAGAACTTTGACCTCACTGAATACCGCCAGGTGCTGAGCGATCTTTCCATTCAGATCTACCAGCAGCTCATTAAAATCGCCGAGGGCCTCTTGCAGCCTATGATAGGTAAGCTGGCACTGGAGATCTCCAGTGCTCATTGTGGAGTCTGATGTGAGGGTAAGCACTCCCTCCGTTTAAGGAATTGGCTATCTTAGGACAGCCCTCAGAAAGCCCAGGCTCTTCCCAGAAAAGGCAACAAAGGAGGTGTATGCCGTCTACTCAAAAAGAGTCATGAAACTTTCAACACCAGCCCATCAAAGCTGCTTGAGTAGTGAGACTATAGATCATTTTCCCTCTATCTCCTTTTTCTGTAATGTACTGCATTATTTTTTCCCCAAACTAATTTCCATAGGTACTAAATATAAATTCAGAAAATGTAAATGCATACACAGTGACAAGATATAATACTCTTGCCCATGTATATGCTTTATTCATGGAAAAGGGAAAGAATTAAGTATGTTCATATAAATGAACACAGTAGTAAACACTCATGCAATAAATATTTATTGAACATTCTGTCCAAAGCAGGACACTTGGGCACTTGACATGATACCAGAATTGAAAAATAAGAGCAGTTATTTTTTATGTTAAAAGTAACACACATGTGCATCACTCACTGTGCTCCTTAAAGGCTGGGGAGGTTCTGAAGCACGTGGACAGTGTTTTCCCCAAGTTCTGACAGCATAAGTTGGTTGTAAGTGAATGCCAAGTAGGACAGGGTCCCACATGCCATCCAGAAATATATCCCTTGGGGTAAGATTCATTCCAAATCCTTCTTCTTCTCTGAGAATCTTCTTAGGAGGAGCTAGTTTATTCCCACCAGACATAGAGAGAACTGGGGATATTTCATGACTCAGACAAGGTGATAGTTAATTGCATCAGTTCTAGAATTGGACAGACCTGGGTTCAAAGCCTGGCCCTGCCACTTCCTGGTAGGGCAACCTTGGACAAATTATTTAATGCTTCAGTTCCCTCACTAGGAAATGGGTTGTTGGAAGATTAAAAGGAACACTGATGGAGAAGGAAATGGCAACCCACTCCAGTAATCTTGCCTGGGAAATCCCATGGACAGAGGAACCTGGTGGGCAAAGAGTCAGACACTGAGGGAGGGGCAGGCGCTTGCTAGAGGCCCCAGAGCTTTTGATGGCAGAGCCAGCACTGTGGCTGAGGACTCCTGGCTCCCAGGCCTCTCTCACCAGATAGGAGCGTGGAAAACTAGTCTAAAATACGCCTGAGGGCTTTCCTGGTGGCTCAGTGGTAAAGAATCACCCCCCTGCCAAAGCAGGGGACGTGAGTTCCACCCCTGGTCTGGGAAGGCCACACGTGGCAGAGCAGCTGAGCCCATGCATCACAGCCACTGGGCCAGGGCTCTCGAGCCGGGAGCCGCAGAACTGAGGTCTGTGGGCACCAGATCCCATGCTCCGCAACAAGAGGAGCCACAGCTAGAGAAAAGCCCACGCGGCATGAAGACCGTGCACAACCGTAAATAAAATCATTAAAAAACAAACAAAAAAAAAAAATAAAAGGAACACTGAATGTAAAGCACCTGACATGTAATTAAGTTCTGTGCATTAACTATGACAGACCAACTCACCTAAGATTTACATGGTCAGAGAGTGATGGAGAAGAGCTGTTTGAACAATTGTTGGATGATCTCAGAGTCCAGGCCCACACCCACGTTGCTCAATTCTCAAATTTTGGTCGCTCAGCACAGAAGCCAGTACAGAATTGAGTTGGTTTTACCTTTTACCTATGTCCCATCACCAATAAATTTAAGCGAAGATTTAGTCCACAGGTTTAGCTCAAGATTTCTATGTGGAAAACTTAACTCGGTTGTAGAGATCAACCTATTAGAAATCGCATGCCAAATGCTCTAAGTTCCTGAGAGTCAGCCCTGGGCAGGATCATGGCCAAAGCCTTCTGTGATCCAAGTGACCCCGAAGCTGATCTAATTTGGGAACATCCGTTGCTCTAATCGCGCTTTGCTTTCAGTGTCGGCCATGTTGGAGAACGAGAGCATTCAGGGTCTGTCTGGGGTGAAGCCCACGGGCTACCGGAAGCGCACCTCCAGCATGCCGGAAGGAGACAACTCGTACTGCCTGGAAGCCATCATCCGCCAGATGAACTCCTTCCACACGGTTATGTGCGACCAGGGCCTGGACCCCGAGATCATCCTGCAGGTGTTCAGACAGCTCTTCTACATGATCAACGCGGTGACGCTCAACAACCTGCTTCTGCGGAAGGACGTCTGCTCCTGGAGCACAGGCATGCAGCTCAGGTAGGCGAGCGCACCTCAGCCCACCCCCAGGGGAGGGGACACCCCACACGCCAGCTCCACTCACACACGGGGGACATTTGTCTCTGAAAATGACAGCCAAATCCAAGTGGCCGTCCTTGTCACAGGCAGTGTGTGACTCAGATCCATCACTTTTTTATTTGTTGATGAAAGTCATCACATACCGAGGAGGCTGCTGCTGCTAATTCGCATCAGTCGTGTCCGACTCTGTGATACCCCATAGACAGCAGCCCACCAGGCTCCTCCGTCCCTGGGATTCTCCAGGCAAGAACACTGGAGTGGGGTGCCACTGCCTTCTCCAATGCATGAAAGTGAAAAGTGAAAGTGAAGCCGCTCAGTCGTGTCCGACTCTTAGCGACCCCATGGACTGCAGCCTACCAGGCTCCTCCGTCCATGGGATTTGACAGGCAAGAGTACTGGAGTGGGGTGCCATTGCCTTCTCCACCGAGGAGGTGAACTTGGTAAACAAATCAGTTCAAAGCTCAAATATTTGCAGACTTTATAAAGGTTGTAAATATGATTTGGCTAGGTTGGAGAGAAAAATCAATGATTTAAGAGGCATGATGGCTCACCGGAGTACAAATATGTTTGCGAATGTTAAATGTAAGTTGTTTTAACTCAGTATAGTTAATGCCTCTTTTCTTCATTAACTTAGTACAGACACTTTAGGCACTTCATCTTGGCTTGGTTTTAAGCACCCACTCATTCCGCAAACAGTTACTGAGTGCCACATACTTGTCACGTTCTTGCCCACATGAGAGAATCAAGAGGAGGAGAGTGATAACACTAGTGGTAGCTGGGCTGCAGAAGAAAGCCATGAGGTGAGCTCGTCCCAGTGAAGCAGGAGGACAGGCATCACAGGGTGCACTCTTCCTGTGTCTAAGGTACAACATTAGTCAGCTGGAGGAATGGCTTCGGGGAAGAAACCTGCACCAGAGCGGAGCTGTTGAGACCATGGAACCCCTGATTCAGGCTGCCCAGCTCCTGCAGTTAAAGAAGAAAAGCCCCGAGGATGCTGAGGCCATCTGCTCCCTGTGCACCGCCCTCAGCACCCAGCAGGTACGGTCACTGTCAGCCAAAGGGACTCAGGGCCAGGCCAGCTTCCGTTCCAAGTCAAAGGTTGTTTTCAAAGCACTCTGGGCCTTTTTCTGCCCTGGTGATACAGTCCTGAAAGTTCAGTCTATTGGTTGTTCCTGCATGAACCAAAGATACTTTGGTCTGCCAGTAACCCTCTGGTCTTTCTTATTTACTTAGAAAGATCAGGTAGTCAAACCCACAAAGCATCAAGCTTAAGCACAAAGGTTTTTAAACACTTAAGAGAGAGTTCTGGAATGTCTCTCACCACAAAATTTAAATTTCTTTCAGAAATTGGGAGTAGCATCTGTCTTTTGGCGTTAAATTGTTTCCTTTACAACTATAATTCCATTACATTTGTATTTTCACTTAGACTTCATATGTGTTATTTTATTTTATTTTTTTATATTTTTTTATTTAGCTGCACCAGACCTTAGTTTCAGCATGCAGGATCTTCAATTTTTTAAGTGGTGACACGAGGGATCTTTAGTTGTGGCGTTCCAACTCCTATTTGCAGCATGTGGGAAGTACGAGTTTCCTGACCAAGACTAGAACCCAGGCTCCCTGCATTGGGAGTGTAGAGTCTTAGTCACTGGACCACCAGGAGAGTCCCTACATTATTTTAAATAAAGTCAGTAAGCATCTGACTTTAAATTTTCTTTCCTTTTCCCCCTAGAAGTTGCATTTATACTGGGTCTCAGTTGCAGAGATAGTTTGTTGTTGCCATTCAGTCACTAAGTCACGTCCGACTCTTTGTGACCATATGGACTGCAGCACACCAGGCTCCTCTGTCCTCTACTGTCTCCCAGAGTTTGCTCAAGTTCATGTCCATTGACTAGGTGATGCTATCTAACTATTTTATCCTCTACCACCCCCTCTTCTTTTGCCTTCAAGAAGTACTACATCTGTCAAAAGATAAATCCTGTCACATAGGTGACCTTGCCCTCCATCATGAATGTGCCTGTTTAGAAATGGGCCCATCACAGGGTGGGGGTGCAAAATGAGACCAGCATGAAGAAATCGGGATTTTCCATATTAAATCATGCACATTCTCTCTGCCCAGCACCTAAAGAACAACAGAATCCAAATTCACTATTGCAAGTAAACATACATTTCCTTACCACCTCCATTAGATACTCAGAGATGAATACCAAGCTCTTAAAAAAGCTGCTTCCTTCTATACGTGTTTACTGAAAGTTTTGAAACTTAAAATTTTGCTTTCATAAGTTTATTCCTAGACTGTACCTGGTACCGCTCTGCCACTGGGCAGGCCACTTCCCCCACACAAAGAAGTACCTTCTGTTTAGATAGGAGAAAAACCTGCTCTTTAGTAAGTGATTTTGGGGGGTGGTGAGAGATAAGGAAAGTGCTGTTAAGACCTTTGTTATAAAAGGTAAGATACCCAGAACTCTTTTAATGAAACCTTTAAGGGGCTAGTAGATAAGGCGCTGAAGACTTTAGGCCAACAGTTTCCTAAAATCCTCATTAATTCATAAGTCACAGAGCATGGGGGAGGGTTGGGCAGATATATAGGAGAAAGGAGTCGGTAAGAGAGCTCAGATCTCCCAGGCAGAGCTTTGGGACCCTAATTTACTAAACGTGGATGCCTCAATGTCAGTCCAGCTGCACCTGAATTGTGGGTCTTGCCCACAGAGAAGTGTTCTCTGGTGCCAATATCATAAATTCTTTAAGGTTCAAAAGTGATTTTAGGTTCATTTAGCTCTGTGCTAAACTTTTGTTTTTATTCCAACAGATTGTCAAAATTTTGAACCTTTATACCCCTCTGAATGAATTTGAAGAACGGGTGACAGTGGCTTTTATACGAACAATCCAGGTGAGTTTTAAAATAGTAATCAATTTTATAAGTCCTAGGATAAAACATGGAGAAGGCAATGGCACCCCACTCCAGTACTCTTGCCTGGAGAGTCCCATGGATGGAGGAGCCTGGTAGGCTGCAGTCCATGGGGTCGCTAAGGGTCGGACACAACTGAGCAACTTCCCTTTCACTTTTCACTTTCCTGCATTGGAGAAGGAAATGGCAACCCACTCCAGTGTTCTTGCTTGGAGAATCCCAGGGACGGCGGAGCCTGGTGGGCTGCCGTATATGGGGTTGCACAGAGTCGGACACAACTGAAGCGACTTAGCAGCTTAGCAGAGGATAAAACAAATAAAAAAATTGGTAGTTGAGAGTTAACCTAGTTTCTCTTTATTAGTAAAATACTGCTTCCATTATAGTCTAGAGGACCTTACATTCTTAGGTTTTCTCTTTTGGTAAATAACCTACCATATATACAAGGAGACTGAACTTTAATAATCTTCGCCTCTTGGATTTTACATTGTTTAAGTATTATTTCATTGACCATTGTGTGTGTGTGTGTTAAGTCACTCAGTCATGTCTGACTCTTTGTGACCCCATGGACTATAGCCTGCCAGGCTTCTCTGTCCATGGGATTCTCCAGGCAAGAATACTGGAGTGGGTTGTCATTCCCTTCTCCATGGGACCTTCCCAACCCTGGGATCAAACCTGGGTCTTCTGCATTGTAGGTAGATTCTTAACCATCTGAGCCACTATGGAAGCCCCAGTTTACCACTAGCAAGTTGCTAAACTATAACACAAAGTGGAATTAGAAAGTAAGCAAAATGTCAACCCTACCCATAAATGAAATTAAGAAATACTGTTGTTTTGTTTTGTTTTTAATGTTTATTTGGCTTCGTTGGGTCTTGTTGCGGCCTGCAGGACCTTTGTTGTGTCATTCAAGATCTTTCCTTGCAGCTCATGAACTCTTTGGTTTCGGTTTGTGGGCTTAGTTGCTCTGTGGCATGTGGGATCTTAGTTCCCTGACCAGGGATCAAACCTGCATCCCCAGCATTGCAATGCAGACTCTTAACCGTTGGACCACCCGGCAAGTCCTAAGAAATACTGTTTTAAGGAAAAAAAAAAAAGAGCTCTTAAATCTTGACTCTTACAATATATAAGAGACAATATTTACCCTTAGGAACATTCTTGAAAGCAAGCATATTAAGGGAAATGATTACTTAAATCTGTCTTAAGAGTTTGTGAATGTTTACCTAAAGATGAGCTTCCTAAGCTGAGCCCTCAGTGATCTGTGCTGAGTGCCTAATCTTCATGTGTGACTGTAGCTGACAGCATCTAAAGGATGAGTCACATCAAGATTAGTCCAAAAACGGCGAACACTCCTCCCATCAGTACAGGTGGGGAGCACCCTGAGGAAACACAATACTTTTTCAAACTTTTAAACTGTCTCTTCAGCTGGCGAAGTAACTGTCAGTCCGAATCAAGGATAAAAAGAAATGGGAGAAAGTGATTAGAGAAGGAGGCAGGAAAAGCAGAAAAGAATAAATTACCTTGAGCATCATGTATAAGTAGAGAAGAGAGGCTGAAGGTCAGGGGAGGGTGCCAGTCAGATGGAAGCTTGTTCTGTTAAGGGCAGAGGGGGAAATCCAGTGGTTTGTTAAAGATTTGGGTCAGAGAGAACCAGGCAGAGAGTCACCTCTATGGATGTTGTATCGTCAGCTGCTGAAATGACTGATGGCAGAAGCCACTGAGTTCTCTGACATGCCACTATTTTTATGGAGAGCTGAGAATTTACACAAAGCAGAGGGCATATTTCTTAGACAGTCTTTTTTTTGCTTTTAGATATCTGAGACACATTAGAGGGAGAGCTCTAACTGCTTATAAATTGGCACTGTATACAAGAAGACAGTTCAGGCCAAAGGTCAAAGAATATGAGCCAAATCACACTTGGGGTTTAAGGCAGTAGGAAAAAGGCAGTGGAAGTTGGTCAGATAGTCTCTGGAGACACATACAGTGAGATTCTGAGTCATCCTTAGCAGTCAATTCTCGAGTCCATCAATTCTGTCAAAAAAATGTTGTGTGCGTGTGTGTGTCTGTGTCTGTTTGCCAGCTAGGGTTTTGGTTTTGTTTCTTCCTACACAGTGCTCAGAGGAAAGGCTGGGACGGTTCATGCCATCCTCCTGTACTTGAACCTTATGTAGGATAAATACAAGTTGCTTTTGCAAACCATTTGCTAGGACAAAATATGCTGATGTGTAAGAATGATTCCTGTGAAATGACTACCTTGTGAATTTTAAATAAATACATATATACCCTTTGCTCCTGAATTGTAGTATAGGTATTATTTTCTTTTTTGTCCCATTTTTATACTCTCCTTTAAATCCTTTACAATTTCTTCAAACCTTTTAAAGTGCAGAGCCTACTGCTAACTCTGACTAAGGTGGAGAATTTAAAGGGTCTTAAGTGCTATGAAAAAATTTTAAGAGCCTGTTGCCATTTTAAATTTTATGCACATTTTCTCATGCTGTCGTGATGGCTTTGTAATAATAAATGCAGCAAAGCTTGGAGCCAGCTGAGTGCTGAGCTAGCAACACTCCTGGAGAGACTGCTCTGACAGGATCACATGAAAGCCGCCCTGTGGTATCTTAAGTTAGTGAAGTTACTTATTCATCCTTAAACGTCCTTGACTTTTCTGAACTTCTTTTCCTATCATTTCAAACTACTTTTTCAAACTTAAAATTACTTTATAAATTTGACCCATCTTTCAAGATACCAAACCTCATGGGTGTTTTTAAACTTGACACCTGGAAATTTAAACTGTTTTCCTTACCCACGTTCAACTCTACGGGTTCTTCTGCCTTCTTAGAAGCATGTCACAGTCCTACACTCATGCAGATTTCATTCTAAAAACCCTGTTTCCTAGCACTTTTCAAAGGCTACTGCATTGCATATTTATTGACCTCACCCCTTGCTTCAAGACGTAAGAAAATAGAGATGCTGTGTTAAAGTCAATGTAACATCCACACATGGGATTCACTTAGCAGATAAATATCCCTTGTCTTCTCTAAAGGGCAAATGATGAAACCTCTAGAAGGTTACAGAATATCAAAAATATTGTCACTATCTGGCATCTGGTCCCATCACTTCATGGGAAATAGATGGGAAAACAGTGGAAACAGTGTCAGACTTTATCTTTTTGGGCTCCAAAATCATTGCAGATGGTGATTGCAGCCATGAAATTAAAAGACGCTTACTCCTTGGAAGGAAAGTTATGATCAACCTAGATAGCATATTCAAAAGCAGAGACATTACTTTGCCAACAAAGGTCCATCTAGTCAAAGCTATGGTTTTTCCAGTGGTCATGTATGGATGTGAGTGTTGGACTGTGAAGAAAGCTGAGCACCGACGAATTGATGCTTTTGAACTGTGGTGTTGGAGAAGACTCTTGAGAGTCCCTTGGACCGCAAGGAGATCCAACCAGTCCATTCTAAAGGAGATCGGTCCTGGGTGTTCTTTGGAAGGACTGATGCTAAAGCTGAAATTCCAATACTTTGACCACCTTATGCGAAGAGTTGACTCATTGGAAAAGACTCTGGTGCTGGGAGGGATTGGGGGCAGGAGGAGAAGGGGATGACAGAGGATGAGATGGCTGGATGGCATCACTGACTCGATGGACGTGAGTCTAGTGAACTCTGGGAGTTGGTGATGGACAGGGAGGCCTGGCGTGCTGCAATTCACGGGGTCGCAAAGAGTCGGACGCAACTGAGTGACTGAACTGAACTGAAAGCAATGATGGTGCCTTGTCCCAACAGGAAAAGCATTTCTCATACTTGAAGTTAATGTGGGATGACCTGTGTTTTCAATCAGGATATATTGATTTTCCTATTGGCAGGACTCACAGTTAGTTGCCTTTGAATAGTTCAAAGTTTGATGGTGTGTGCCAGACTCAAGGAAGAAAGGAAATTTATCATAAAGAGATAAATTTCGTATCATAAAAAGAACAGCAAACAACATAGCACTTGCCAAGTACCAGAGGCTGCTCTGAGTGCTTTCTTCACACACATTTACTCTCTTGAGCCTCATAACCTAATGAGTATACTCTCCCCACCTCATCTTTTGCCATGTGTTTTTCTATTTTAAACCATTTTTAAGTGTACAGTTCAGTGGCATTGACTATATTCACAATGTTGTGTAACTATCACCACTAATCCCAGAACTTTTTCATCATTCCAAACAGAAACTTAACCCAATGAGCAATAATTCCCTATAATTCCTTTACGTCAGCCCCAGATAACCTCTATTTTACTTCCCATCTCTATGAATTTGCCCGAACTAGATATTTCATGTAAATTTGTCCTTTGGGGTCTGGCTTATTTTACTTACAGTATTCTTTGGGTTCATCTGTGTTTTGCTATATAACAGGTAGCATAACATCATTCCTCTTTGTGGTCGAATAATAACCCCTTGTGTTTATATATTACATTTTGTTTATCCATTTGTCTGTTGATGGACCCTGGACTGCTTGTTTATTGGGGGCAGTGCTTTCATTAACATTGGAGTACAAATATGAGTACTTGTTCTAAATTATTTTAAGTGTATCCTTGGGAGTTGAATTACAAGTTCATATAGTAATTCTGTGTTTAAATGTTTGAGGAACTACTTCAAACACCGTTTTGCATTCCCACCAGCAATGCATGAAGTATATACATCATTCTTATAGTTTTGTATGTTGAACCACCCTTGCATTCTGGGGATAACTCCAAATTGGTCATGTATGTTTAAGTCTACCTGGTTTATAGTGGTATTCATTGGCCTCTGTTTGCTCTTGATCTTCCACCTGGTGGTTCTATCCATTATTGAAAATGAGGTAATGAAGTTTCCGATTATTATTATAGACTTATTTCTCCCTTCAGTTCCTTCCATTATTTTGAGCTCTGTTGACAGATGCATATATATAACTCATATCTTGATAGATTGAGACTTTTATGCATATATAATGTCCTTCTTTGCCTCTTGTAAACTTTTCTAACTTGAAGTGTACTTTGTATGACAATAATACAGCTGTATCAGCTCTTTTCTGGTTACTTGAAATATCTTTTTTCAAACTTTTACTTTCAATCTTTTTGTGTGTCTAAAGTGAGTCTTTTTCAGACAGTGTGTAGGTGACTTTCTGAAAATCCTTTCTGCCAGTCCCTGCCTTTTAATTGCCTTTATGTTTCCATTTAAAGTATTGCTGATCAAAGACTTACTTCTGCCATTGACTGCTTGTTTCCTGTATGTCTTATATGTTTTGTGTTTCTCAGCTCTTTCATCACTGTCTTGTGTGTTTATTTCTTGTAGTGAGGGTATCATTTTGATTCCCTACATCTCTGCACACTTTTGGTTATTTTCTACTTCTTTATTTGTATTTTTGGCTCTGCTGGGTCTTGTTGCTTCACGTGGGCTTTCTCTCGTTGCAGCGAGCAGGGGTTACTCTTCACTGTGCTGCACATGCTTTTCATTCCAGTGTCTTCTCTTGTTGCAGAGCACAGGCTCTAGGGTGCATAGGCTTCAGCAGTTGTGGTGCGTGGGTTTAGTTGCTCCACGGCATGTCGTATTTTCCTGGAGGAAGAGGAATTGAACCCATGTCCTCTGCATTGGCAGACAGATTCTTAACCACTGGACCACCAGGGAAGTTTCTGGTTATTTTCTTAGTGGTTACTGTGGTGATCACCATGAATGTCTTCAACCTGTAACAACCTAGTTTAAATAATATCCACTTGGTTCCAATAGTATATTGAAACCAAGTGGATGCATGCATCCATGCATCTCCATCTGCTATGCATCTCCATCCCTCTTGATTTATATTGTTATTGCCACAGATTACTCCCGTTAAACGTGTGTACCCATTAACAGAAATTTATTCTTACTTTCTGCATTTGTGTAAGTCATACAGGGGACAAAGGTGCTGCAAAACAAAAGTGTAATGCTGGCTTTTACATTTACCTGGCTTCCCAGGTGGCGCTCATGGTAAAGAACCTGCCTACAATGCAGGAGACACAGGAGATGTGGGTTTGATCCCTGGTTGGGAATATCTCCTGGAGGAGGGCATGGCCACCCACTCCAGTATTCTTGCCTGGAGAATCTGATGGACAGAGCCTGGTGGGGGTTGTAAAGAGTGGAATCCCATGGGGTTGTAAAGAGTTGGACATGACTGAAGTGACTTAACACACAGCTTTACCAGTGTTATTTTTTCTTACGGTTTTGAGTTACCGTCTAATGTCCTTACATTACATTTCACCCTGAAGGACTTTCTTTAGTTACTGGTAAAATTACTTTCTTTAGTTACTGGTTACTGGTAACCAGCTACTTCTGCTTTTGTTTCTCTGGAAATGACTCAGCTGTCCCTTGGTATCCAGGAGGGATTGGTTCTATGACCTCCATGGGTACCAAAACCTGTGGATGCTCGTCCTTTATATAAAATGGCAATTTTATATTTATATTAAAAAAGTGTTTGCATATAACCTATGCACATCTTCCTGTACATTTTAAATCATCTCCAGATTACTTATTATACGTAATACAATGTAAATACTATGTAAATAGTTGTCAGCATATGTCAAATTCAAGTCTTACTTTTTGGAACTTCCTCAAGTTTTTAAAAAATATTTTTGATCCGTGGTTGGTTGGATCTACAGATTCGGAACCTGTGAATACAAGGGGCTGACTGTAATCCTCCTTCATTCTTGAAAGACAGTTTCTCCAGATATAGAATTCTTGGTTGACTAGAAGAAATTATTTCAGAAATTAAAATGTGTCATCCCACTGCCTTCTGGCCTCCATGGTTTCTGATAAGAAACCCGCTTTTACTGAGGATAAGTTACGTGATGAGTTACTACTCTCCTGCTGTTCTTTGGATTCTTTGTCATTGGGGTTTGATACTTTGACATAATGTGTCTCAGTGACTCTTTTTGAGTTTATTCTGCTAGTTTGTTGAGCTTCTTGGAAATATATCTTTCATCAGATTTGGGAATGTCGTCACTATTTCTTCAAATAGTTTGCTATCCCTTTCTCTCTTCCCTTTTTCTGGGACTCCTGTGATGTACATTTTGGTCCACTTTATGGTGTCCCACAGGTCCCTCAGTCTCGGTCCACTTTTATTCATTCTGTTTTCTCTCCCCTCCTCAAACTGGAAAATTCCATCTGCTCTGTTTTCAAGTTTACTGGTCATTTCTTCTGCCTATTCAAGTCTTCTGTTAGACCCCTTTAGTAAAATGAACAATTCCATTTTAGTTATTATACTTTCCCTAAAATATCTAGCTCCAAATAGAGGGTGAGAGGGGAGGGGCTCTGTCCCCTTTATATCTTCCAACTGATGTCATAAAGGAAGCCACTGTATCCCAAGAGAACCAAAAGCAAGGCAGACATCTGTGCCAGTCCTTCAGGGAACTACCAGACCAACCAGAGCGCACAGCCCCAGAGCTTCGGAAGGCAAGGTCTCCCTGCCTGCCTGGGCACCAGCCATTTGCTCCAGGACTGGGGGTTGCTGTCCCTGCAACTGCAGTGTGTTTGGAGAATGGGGGATGGCAGCCAATGCACATTGCTCTCTCAGCAAAGATCTCCAGGCTCTCCTTTATCAGGCACTTTCCTGGTTGTTTTAAGCATCCAGCCAGGTTCCAGAGTTATAAGACAGTTGATGCCAGTCTCTCTTTTTCTAGCTCAGTGGTAGCTTCAGTGGAGGGACTGACCCCTGGAGGTTCCTGTTCTGTCATTTTGTGCAATATCACTCTCCCTTTTCCTTTTTAGAGATGAGGAAACTGAGGCAGAGGAAGGTTCAGGAGCTCGCGCAAGGTGGTGCCAGGATTAGAGCTCAGGTTAACTGCCTCCAGAGCCCATGTCCTCAGCCCTTTCACCATACCGCCTCTCCACGTGATTTGCAGCTGAAATGTATTTTTCTATTCTCCCTTAGATGGAAAAATTTTAAAAGAATGCTAGAACTGGAGAAACTAATGTCATCTGATCTCCAAACAGGCCTAAACCAAAGCCTTTCTCCCTCCAAATACCTCAGGGAGAGGGAGACCACATTCTCCTGAAGTCCTGCCTAGTTATTGTAACAGGAATATTCTTGTGATTCGTTTTTGTGAATTCACCAAAACTGGCTCTTTTTAGACATAGGCAGTGTTTTACATGGTCTTATCCTTCCCCACAGGCACAACTGCAAGATCGGAATGACCCTCAGCAGCTGCTATTAGACTTCAAGCACATGTTTCCTGTTTTGTTCCCGTTTAATCCATCTTCTCTGACCATGGACTCAATCCACATCCCAGCATGTCTCAATCTGGAGTTCCTCAACGAAGTCTGAAAATGCACATGCCAGAGCTTGATTGCCAGTGAGAGCACGAAGGAAGTACATAGGACAGTGAAGTGAATTTAAGAATCTGTTAAAATCTGTAAAAGGAGATCAGATCAAAGTTTGAGAGCCTGTGCAGAGTGAACTATACAGAATAAGACACATCTGTCATTATATTTTGTACCTACTGCTCAGAATAAAAACACTTGAAATATGGAAGATTTTTTTAAAGTATGATTTCGGTCTAAACAAATTCATATCATAATCCATAGCCACCAAGCAGTCCCCATGGCCATATAAAAGGTGCCAGTCTATACAATAGAAACTGCCTAGTTTTGATCTTTGGACATAATGAGAATTTCCAAAGTAAGATGACATTAAAAATAATGTAAGTCACATAAACTGCCTTCAGAGGGCTTTTAACAAATCATGGTATTGTTAAGCATGATACTGTCAAATAGCAAGTGACATTTCCCCACATCAGCACACTACAGGTGTGGATGGGTTTATGAGGAGATGTTTTGAGGACAAACATATAGACCTGGGCCTTGTGAAGTTTCCTGAAGATAATTTTAATGCCTAGTGATGCAGACAATGGTGTAATTGACCTCCAGACTAAACAGTTTGATTATTGGTTTCTGAAGTAAAAGTAGAAGACTTGGTCCCTAATATACTCAGACCTATTTGTGTGGTCATGAATTTATGGAGTAATTGTGCTAAAAATGCTACAGTTCCAAACATAAAATGTAAGCAAATAGATACTATTATTTCCAATGCTAGTCCAGTGCACTTCCTGAGTCAACAAAACTTTCAAAAAAAATCAATATAATCTAAATGTTAGAAAATAGTAACAAGTCTTATTTTATTAGATTAAAAATCAAACAAGTCAGTATAAAAGCATTTAATCCCTTAATGCCATTATACCTCCAATGAGAGGTATAATTACGTATTATGTAATGCTCCTAGTAAGGAAAGCAAACTTCATCTTGACAATTTGACAAATTGAAAAGCCTTTTTAAAAAATCAGTTCAGGTATTATTAAATTATTATCCAAAAGTTTTGGGTGCTTGTGTGTGTATGTGTATGTGGTTTTTTTTTTTAAGAGAATAGCTTATGTCAACTTACCCTTTTCAGGTTATTTTCAACATTTTTCAAAATTACTACAAAAAATTGTAAATATCTCTGCTTTAAAATAAGGATTAAAAAAAAGAGTATTCAATGATAATATTACAACAGATTTTATGTGTTTACTGCTGGTTTCTTCAACAGCAGACATTCAGTTAGAAAATCCTAACTTTTTACTACTTTTTCGTATTTCTGGTAGATAACTACGCTCCTTCCACAGGAACAGATGGTGTTTGCAAATCGTAGAAGAGCCTCTGTGCTGCATCAAGAAGATAAAATTTCTCCACAAAGTACAAGTAGAACCCACACACCCCACCACCTTTTTACTCAGCCTTTCAACTTAAAAGGCTCTTAGAAATACAACACACTCCGAGCACTAAAGAGTCCTGTGTGCGGAGCCCTCACAGCTTGGCTTCCTTGTAATTCTCCTCACCCCATGGGCGGAAGAGGCACCATACCCGGACGAAGACCACTGCCCAGCAGGTCCCAACCCGAGTCGTCAACATGACCTCCACACTGAACATCAGCCTCCTCTCGGGTGTCCACACAGAGTTGTGCCTTCCCCTCCCCCCCAGATAAAGTCACACGATACGACAACCCGGACCCACACTCTTCAGCCCACATGGTGACTACATTTGGAAGACCAGTCTAAACCAACTGGGTCTATGGCTACCTCTTTTTAAAGTTGTTTATTATGTATAATTTGCTTTTTACTGCATTTTAGCTTAAAACTTAGTTTCATGTAGGGCCTATTCTTAACCTTCTAGAGAAAATGAAATGCCTCATTAGAGTGGTAAGGAATTTGAAAAGCAGTGATTCCTTAAAAGCAACAGCTTCCCTGTCCTTGAATGTGTTGTATTAGTTGCTCAGTCACGTCTGACTCTTTGTGACCCCATGGACTATATAGCCCTCTAGGTTCCTCTGTCCATGGAATTCTCCAGGCAAGAATATTGGAGTGGGTAGCCGTTCCCTTCTCCAGGGGATCTTCCTGACCCAGGGACCAAAGCCAGGTCTTAGCTCAGCTGGTAAAGAATCTGCAGCAATGCAGGAGACCCTGGTTTGATTCCTGGGTCAGGAAGATCCCCTGGAGAAAGGGATAGGCTACCCACTCCAGTATCCTTGGGCTTCCCTGGTGGCTCAGATGGTAAAGAATCCGCCTGCAATGAGGAAGACCTGGGCTTGATATCCTGGAGAAGGGAACAGCTAACCACCCCAGTATTATGGCCTGGAGAATTCCATGGAGAGAGGAGCCTAGCAGGCTACAGTCCATGGGGTCGCAAAGAGTTGGACAGGACTGAGTGACTTTCCGTTTCTTTCTTTCCTGCACGGCAGGCAGATTCTTTACCATGTGAGCCGCCAGGGAGGCCCTTAAGTGCTTATGCTCGCATCTCTCCATCCCTCTGGGTCACTACCTTTGCTGCCACTACCAGTGATATGACAGACCTATCAGTGGCTAGTCATTGGGTGCCAAGCACCCACGGAATAAAACCTTGGCCAGTGGAATAAATGGGGTGGGGGAACTTATGACCACTTCCCTACTAAGCCTAAGAAACGGTAGATTGAGTTCTCTTCCAAAGGTAAAGATATTTCACTGGAGCTGCAGTTTGTATATATTTAATGACTCAATAGGTGAAGAATCTGCCTGCAGTGCAGGAGACACAGGAGATGTGGGTTTGATCCGTGGGTTGGGAAGATCCCCCGGAGGAGGAAACAGCAACCCACTCCAGTATTCTTGCCCGAAAAATCCCATGGACAGAGGAACCTGGCGAGCTACAGTCCATAAGGTCACAAAGAGTCAGACACAACTGAGCAACTAGGAAAAAAAAAAAAAGCAGTATTTTTACAGACACAGTAAAAGAATACATTAATTGCTTACTTAATGTTTAGGTCTGCCCTATTTAACATAACAGACTGGAAGAAGCATCATCTTTAGTTAGCATTTTTCTTAAGTCAGTTCAACATATTTTCCAACTTCTTGAAATCAATGACTTTTAATTTAAATAATCCAACATAAAGGTTTGAATTCTATGCCAGATATGTCTTTGTATTTTAGTATTTAAAATTTAGTTGACACTTTTCTCACTACGTGCCTTCAGCAGTTACTAAGATAACTGACATCAACTGTCTGAAATAAGTGTTGCTGTGGAAAGAATTTCATGTTCAACATAACTTTCTGGTGGTGTTTTTGTTCTGTCTTTTGAAACATGAAAAGCATTTTAAAGATTACTTAAGAATCAAATATTTATATGTCAAACAATTCATGTTTTAAGTATTAACTGGATCTATCAGTTTCCTAAGAGTAATGTGTGTTGTGTGCATATTAATAATTGTTGCTGAAGCTGACAAACATATCACCCACATGTATTCTCCACGAGCCGTCACAGCCACTGTTAGACTTAACGGTACCCAGCAACCAGGTCAGACCCAAAGGAAAATAGGGTTTATCCTCCTTTTTATGAAGCATGTCAACAAGAGTTTTTTCTTTGATTTTCCGATGCTACATTTTAAAGTTTTTGTAAAAACAAAAGAGACAAAACTAAAAACTTGGAAAACTTAGAAAAAATTAACACCGTTACTATCAATTCATCAAATACTTAACAGCCTCATTTAACCCATTACGAAAACAGTAACCGATAAATTAAAATCCATTTCTTTAACATATAGTAAGTTTAATTGCTTTCATACATTTGACCTAATTCTAAGGAAGCAAGGGATTCGTAAGCTGAAACACTTGTGTGATGCCAAATGACTAAACAGTTACTAAAGTGTGACAGCATGGGGCAGGACACTAGTTTTTCCTCATAGAATGTTTCTCGCAGTTTCTCATTTGCTGCACGAGCCAAACAGCCATAATTCACTCTTTATACACACTGGTGCCATAGAGAATTAGTGTATAGAAAATTAGAGGTTGATGCCAATGCCAATAAAACGTAGGCCTTTTTTTCTTATTATATAGGTCATTAGATACTAAAGATTGTTTTTCCCCCCAAAATTTCCAATTATAATAAAGAGGGTCAATCAAAAATGAGTTTAAACTGCTTTCTAAAGTGATATAGTGTCAGAATAATCCAGATTTGAATATAACATTTTGTCACCAACTGATGCTTAAAGGACTGTTTTACTGAGGCGTTCACATCATATTGAGAGGTGAATCTAACAGTGGAGAAGAAATATGACTAATAAAAATATTTTTCCATTTTGAACAAATCTGTAAACTACACCTTTGTTTATAAAAATTGCTTGTATTAGTCACTGTAATATTCAGCTGTGGATAAAAATCTGTGGAAATAAATACTATTGAATAAGGTGGTATGACAAATTTAAATGAAATTTAAAACTAATTGCACATTGGCTGAAAAGTTTATTTTTAATGCTTTCTTAAGAAATTTTATTCAGGGGTCTATATTTCAAACATGCATCGTGATCATTGAAACCAGAGGTTGGCAAGCTGCAGCCTGCAAGTTGCAGGTAGAAGGAAACTCCCTATAAAATAAGACTGAATTAGTTTAAACAAGGCAGTTTGGGTGCAGTGGATCAATGGAATAAAACAGAGAGCTCAGAGATAGACTCATATGTATAGCTTTGTATATGGCAAAGATGTCATTACAAATCAGTGGGTACAATATAAGATCTGTATGGAGTAACTTACAGAAGTGAAAAACATTAACAATGACATTAAAATACTGGAAAAGATTTCAGGTAAGAAAACTCCATACTACAGAAATGTCAATTGTCCCCAAGTTGGTCTACAGATTAAAAACAATCTCACTACGGTTTTGGGGGAACCAAACTTGGGTCTGCTGGCCTGCACACAGTAAAACCAACCTGCCAACACCAGGTGGTGGTGAAGGAAAGGGCTGTGTAACACAGGGCCAAGAAGGAGTATGGGCAGCTAATGTTCAAAAGACCTGACTCTGGGTGAACTTCAGGGAAATGTTTTTAAAGACAGAGTAAGGCACAGGGTTGCCGAGTGCCTGATCAGCTCCAAAACATTTTTCTGACATCACCTGATGTTGGTGGGGAGTCAACATCACCAACTTTCTGATTCCAACCAGTCTGGGGTCTCCTGCTTGTGGTCAACAGGCAGTTGACGTCTTTCACCAGGTGGGGGTTTCAGTATCTGCAAAACAGCTCAAGGATATGGCTCAGAATATTACTTACAGCACTTAAGAAGGAACTAAAGGTCCTTGACTTTTTTATGGCTAAACCATTATTACTTTCTCTTAACTGTTTTCCTATATTTCTGTATTTTCTCACTTCTGTGATTAAATTTGCTCTTTGAAACTCAGGGAGGGCCAAGGACGCTAAAGTTTTTTTATTTTTTACCAACAAGTGGTAGGTGAAGGACATGGTGGGTGGGGTCTATCCAGGGGAGGCCCCATAGGGTCCTGCTCAGTTAAACCTATGAACCTAGATTTAACTAAGTTTATACAGGTATACCTTGGAAATGTTGGTTGTTCAGTTCAAGACCATTGCAATAAAATATCACAAGTAACCCAAATTTTTTGGTTTCATAGTACATATAAGTTATTTTTCCACTATACTGAAGTGTGCAAAGATCACTGATCACAGATCACCATAACATGATAATCTTGAAAAAGCTTGAAATATTACAAGAATTACTAAAATGTGATGCAGAGACAAAAAGTGAGCAAATGCTGTTGGAAAAAATGGCACCAGCAGACTTGCTCCAAGCAGAGTTGCCACAAACTCAATTTAAAAAAGAAAATGAAACAACAACAACAACAACAACAAAACAATAAAGTGAAGAGAGTATAATGAAGTATATCTGTATTACCAAATGAACTTCTAAGGCTTGGTAAGGCTACAGAAACTGCAAGTAACTTTCAAACAGGTAGAGGAACAAAGAGTAAGGGGTAGGAGAGCCCACCCTCCATGCAGTCAAATTACATCCTCTGAATGTAATTCATAGACAGCTCTACACACACTGAGTTCCTCCATATCCGAGGTTCCAACCAATCTCTGCTCGTGTAGTACAGTAGTATTTACTATTGAAACAAATCTGCAAATCAACCCGTGCAGTTCAAACACATGCTGTTCAAGGGCCAGCTGGATATATATCCTTCACTTAAGTTTGTGATAGTATCTTAAGCTATCTGGAACACATCTAGACCTGGGGTAAACTTAAATTCGGCAAATCAGTGTCTGTATTATTCTCTGTCTATCTTTATTTCTGATGTACTTGTTTAGCAACTTAAACTTTCAGTAGGGTAGGTATCTGTTATAAGGACAAAACCACATCCAAGGTTATAACTGCCTCTTTTTAAAAAAATTTATTTTTTAATTGAAGGATAATTGCTTTACAGAATTTTGTTGTTTTCTGTCAAACCTCAACATGAATCAGCCATAGGTATACATATGTCCCCTCCCTCTACAGCCTGCCTCCCATCTCCCTCCCCATCCCACCCCTCTAGGTTGATAAGACAGAGCCCCTGTTTGGGCCCCCTGAGACATACAGCAAATTCCCATTGGCTATCTATTTTACATATGGTAATGTAAGTTTCCATGTTACTCTCTCCATACAGTTCACCCTCTCCTCCCCATAGCTGTCTCTTAACAAAATTTGAAGTTATCACCAAAAGCAGTTAGACTAACAATGAGCACATACATGACCTTCCCAGCTTCTCAAGATTAGTAAACGCAGCTGTCTCATTCATTCAAATTCAAGGCCCTCCATACCCTTCAGTTCTGAATCCATGGACTCATTCAACCTCAATCTAAAAATTTTTTTGCCAGAAAGTTCCACAAAGTAAGACTTGAATTTTTCATGCACCAGCAACTATTTACATAGAATTTACTTTGTATTAGGTACTATAGCTAATCCAGAGACTTCTTAATGTATGTATATGGGAGAATGTGCATAGGTTATACGCATATATGCAAATACTACTTTATGTAAAGGACTTGATTTAGGTGTCCGTCTAGAACCAATCCCCTAAGATACTGAGGGGTCACTGTACTCATCTGTTAACACAGTCCCAGCTCCTACCAACTGTACCAGCTTTCCCAGTCTCTGCTAATGAAACTTCTAAAAGCAGTGCTGTTCAAAACTACCATCAATTTGGGGTATTATAGGAAAATCCCATGGACGGAGGAACCTGGTAGGCTGCAGTCCATGGGGTTGCACAGTCGGACACGACTGAAACGACTTAGCAGCAGCAGCAGCAGGAAGTTTAAGTACAGCAAAATTATCCACGTAATGTAGAAGACAGAGCTGAGGCCAGTTATTTCTGAAATCCTAATGAAATCTTAACATGCAAATTCAAGATTTATAATTGATTCACTGATTTCCAGTTTTACACTAATGCTACTCTTTTTCTTTACAAAAAAATAATTACAGAAAGACATGATAATAGGCTATTTCTAAAAATATAAAGCTAAATGTCTTACAACAGTAACTTTACATCACATTATCTAGATTTTTAAAATTATAAAATACCTAATTTTGATATAGATATTTAGTATTGTACTATATGGCCCAGTGGCTCAGACAGTAAGGCGTCTGTCTACAATGTGGGAGACCCGGGTTTGATCCCTGGGTTGGGAAGATCCCCTGGAGAAGGAAATGGCAATCCACTCCAGGGCTATTGCCTGGAAAATCCCATGGACAGAGGAGCCTGGTAGGCTACAGTCCATGGGGTTGCAAAGAGTCAGACACGACTGAGTGACTTCACTTCTATATAGATAGATATAGATATGGTTAAAAATGAAAAGAACTAAATGGAATTTCAGGTAATTTTTCAGCTTCCTTGAAAGATACTTTTCCTCTCAATTTTTATTTTGAAAGTTAAACAGCTATAGAAGAATTGTAAAAATAGAACAATGAACAACCATGTAGTCTACCTTTATGTTCCCTAATTAGTAACATTTCACCGTGTTTGCTGTCTTCGCCAGTGTATCTGTATGCAGGTTTTTTTTTTTTTTCCTCCAGTCAATTGGTAATTAGTTTTGGCACCATGACTCTTCACCTTTAATATTTCGGTGTGCATCTCCTTAGAACAAAGGACAATCTCTGCCCTATCTACAGTATAATTAACATAATCAGGAAAAGTAAAGTCAATACCACCTCATGAAATTCACAGACCATTCCTTCCCAACTGTCCCAATTCTGTTCTTTAGCGTTGTTTTGAATCCGGTTTCCAAAAAGACCCCACATTACACTTAATTGTCACATCTCAACTCCTGTTCATCTAGTACCATTCCTGGCCTTTTTTGTTTTTCACAACACTGACATTTTAAGAGTTCAAGTCAGTTATTTAGCAAAATGTCCCTCAATTGGATTTGTATGATCGTTTCCTTACGATCAGATTTGTCAGACGTTTTTTTGGAGAAATCCTACGTGAGTTTGTGTCCTTCTCAGTGCATCTCAGTACATGATGTCAGTTTGTCCCATTAATGGCAACATTAAGCTTCGTCATTTGGTCAAGGTAGTACCCACAAGATTTCTCTAGTGTATGGATAACTTTTCCTCTTCATGATACTCTGCTGCTGCTGCTGCTACTGCTAAGTCGCTTCAGTTGTGTCCAACTCTGTGCGACCCTATAGATGGCAGGCTACCAGGCTCCCCTGTCCCTGGGATTCTCCAGGCAAGAACACTAGAGTGGGTTGCCATTTCCTTCTCCAATGCATGAAAGTGAAAAGTGAAGTTGCTCAGTCATGTCTGACCCTTCTCAACCCCATGGCCTGCAGCCCACCAGGCTCCTCCATCCATGGGATTTACCAAGCAAGAGTACTGGAGTAGGGTGCCATTGCCTTCTCCACATGATACTCTAAGATTGTGTAAATATCTTTACATAGATTTTCATGTTTTTATATATGTAAACCTTTGTACTCAATGGTTTTCAAATACACCCATTTTCATGACATGTTTAATTACAGAAAACTTAGAAATTTCTATTTGGAAAGACTTGCTGCAAGCAATCTTTAAGATATTAAGTGGGAAAGTGTGATACTCATGATGGCATTTTAACTTTTCTCAATAAATATAAGAGCGCCAGACTGAATAGAACCTGCCTTTTTCTCTTATTGAAGAACACTAATACCTTTATCAATAGTTCTAGAGAACAAGAATTTATTTTGCATTTGGACTAGTAGAAAGTTTTAATGGAAAAACACATAACTTTTCAAGATCTGTTTATTTCCTCCACTGTTGTATCTCACACTTAACACAATTAACTGCACATGTTTTCTGATTTTTTTTTTTTGTATTACAAAACATATTTGACTGGCTGAAGTTCAGAGTGCCAACTTATGATAAGCATGTTGGTTTTGGCTCACCTAATGAATTCCATTTGATTTCTATTTTATTATGAGTAACTAGCTGGCAAACATAAGTTCTAATGCTTTAAGGTATTCATTATATATATGCATCTAGAATGGTATCAGCTCTGTACTATCCTTGGAAGAATTAAGAAAATGGTCCTTTGAATCACTTTCTGTAGGCGCCATAGTTGATAAAGGCGAGCATCTAGTTATGACCCATTGCCTCACTTCTCCACCCACCTTTCTCTGCCAAAAAAAGCAAATAAATCTTCTAACTCAAGTCACCAAATACAAATATGTTACCTTTACCAAGGTTTCAACTACTTTATTTCTTCCACCAAGGAAGATTAATTTAGCATTCACCTCCTTTCCTGTTTTCTATAACATATGCCTTAGCTAACTCTTTTCCTACCCCCCACTTCTATGTTCCAAATGCCATAAGCCCTGGACAAAGAACACAGGCTTGGGCTTCTGAGAATCAAGAGTTCAAACTTCAAATTCAGCAATTTTCTAGATTTGAGGCTTTGGCAAATTACTTGGTTTCTCTGGGTCTAAGCTTCCTCATTTATAAAATAAGGAATAACTCCTACCTATTTTATGGGGTTGCAAAATGTCCCTTAATTTGGGTTTGTCTGATGTTGTATGAATTGTATGTTATTCTGTTTTACATAACAGTAATCTTGAGAAACCCATATGCAGCTCTGTAAGCAACAGTTAGCAGTGGACATGGAACAACAGACTGGTTCCAAATAGGAAAAGGAGTACGTCAAGGCTGTATATTGTCACCCTGCTTATTTAACTTATATGCAGAGTACATCATGAGAAACGCTGGACTGGAAGAAGCACAATCAAGATTGCCGGGAGAAATATCAATAACCTCAGATATGCAGATGACACCACCCTTATGGCAGAAAGTGAAGAGGAACTAAAAAGCCTCTTGATGAAAGTGAAAGTGGAGAGTGAAAAAGTTGGCTTAAAGCTCAACATTCAGAAAACGAAGATCATGGCATCTGGTCCCATCACTGCATGGGAAATAGATGGGGAAACAGTGGAAACAGTGTACAGATTTTATATTTTTGGGGCTCCAAAATCACTGCAGATGGTGACTGCAGCCATGAAATTAAAAGACGCTTACTCCTTGGAAGGAAAGTTATGACCAACCTAGATAGCATATTCAAAAGCACGGACATTACTTTGCCAACAAAGGTCTGTCTAGTCAAGGCTATGGTTTTTCCAGTGGTCATGTATGGATGTGAAAGTTGGACTGTGAAGAAAGCTGAGCACCGAAGAATTGATGCTTTTGAAGTGTGGTGTTGGAGAAGACTCTTGAGGGTCCCTTGGACTGCAAGGAGATCCAACCAGTCCATTCTGAAGGAGATCAGCCCTGGAATTTCTTTGGAAGGAATGATGCTGAAGCTGAAACTCCAGTACTTTGGCCACCTCATGCGAAGAGTTGACTCATTGGAAAAGACTCTGATGCTGGGAGAGATTGGGAGCAGGAGGAGAAGGGGACGACAGAGGATGAGATGGCTGGATGGCATCACCGACTCGATGGACATGAGTCTGGGAGTTGGTGATGGACAGGGAGGCCTGGCGTGCTTCAATTCATGGGGTCGCAAAGAGTCAGACACAACTGAGCGACTGAACTGAATTGAACTGAACTGAATCCCAAAGATGGGAGCTTTTATTTTACTATCATTCATCATCCAGAATATGGAGATGAAAAAAATATCATCAGGTATGTGAGAGGCTTTGATCTATTCGAAGTCCAAATTCCACTGACTATATACACCTGCTGTGAAAAACCAATATACATATTATCTAAAGTTTTTAAAGCGAATTTAAAGTTAGCAGCCTTGGAATCTGCATATTGAATTAACAATTGTCAATTTCCTGGATTTGTTTAAATCAAAGCAACAGAAAAAAAGAATAAACCAGAGGGTCAAAGAACAGATGGTGAAGAAAGGGGAACAAAGGGAGCACAAAAGAGAAATGAAGGGATTTTCTGTAATGCTGGACATATTCTATTTACATTTTGCAAGCTGAGAGTAGTTTGGATTACAACAGTATAAGCATTTGTGAAACTCATCCAACTTGAAGATTCATACGTTTGACCATATGGTAATTCTGCCATAAAAGGAGTGTAAACATATACTCACCTTTAACGTGAGCCAAAGTACTCCTGAAGTGTACTAAGGCTGACAAAGAAAAAAAAAAAAAAAGGAAAGACGTGATACAGCAAACATGGCAAAGTGTTAATACTTGTAGAATACGGGTGATGAATATACGGGTAGTTCACGTAGAAGTCTCTGCACTTTCCTGTAAGTTTCTAAGTTTTCTTAATAAAAACGTTGGGTTAAAAAACAAACAAACAAAAAAAAACCAAAAAATGAGAGGACCACGAACGCGTTTGAACACCAGGATTTGGGGTGGGGGTTCCCAGACAGCTCACAGAACACCTCAGAGCCTCCCACCACAGCTTCCCAACCACCGAACTAAGCCCGAGGCAGCGTGGCCCGCCCCCGAGCCCTGGCGCTGGGGGTCTGCCGCCCGCGTCGCCCCCTGCTCGCCCGGTCTCAGTCCGTTCTCAGAACACGCTCCATCACCTAGTTCCCAGAACTCAGATTGCGCAGTGGTCACGTCATCATCGACCAGGGCTTGCAGGCACCACCCTAACGTTACCCAAATCTTAGCCTAACTGCCTCCCCCTAACCTCCCAGCCCCCGGGTCCCTGGCCCCATTTCGCCTGACATGTTTTCATAATCCTCTCAGGCTCCGGGCCAGCGGCGCCGTCAGCCATGGGGCCCGATCATATAAGGAAAATACTGCGGCCTCATCCGGGGGCTGCATCGTGGACCCGGGGGCGACCCTGTCCCCTACGCCACTCGCTACACCCCACACCTGCTAACCTCCCTGCCCCGCTTCTCGCGCCCGGGCCTTCCGGGCGGGTCCAGCAGCCTCGGCCTCCCCCTGGGCTGCTCTGCGCAGCCGCCCACCCCGCCTGCCAGCGCGGCTCAGCCAATCCCCTCCCACTCCGTCTTCCGTGCTCACCCGACTTCCGGCCGGGCTCGGCCGCCCCAGACCTTCCTCAAACCCTTTCCGCCCTTTTGGCAGCCCAGTCACACCTTTGGCCCCCGAGTCACACGTTGAAGAGAATCCGGGAGTGCGGAGGAGAGGAACCGCTAATTACCTTGGCGCGGGGAGGGGCTCCAAAGGCTAGGTTGGGCAGGGGAGAGTCAAAACAGAGGGAATCTCTAAAAACAGTGAGATGGGGGAAAGAATCCGCTCACGAGGAACGTTTTCCAGTGGGGAGGCCTGTCTCCTTTCAAGGTTTTTGGCACCATTGGTTCCCACCCGGTGTGGCCCCAGAGGGGCGACTAGGGGCCCAGAAGGGAGCGCTCGGACAGGCCCTCCAAAGGAGGGGAAAGGGCAGGGGCGTAGCCTCGCTGGCACCGCCCCGAGCACTTAAAGTCGGGCGTGGCGGGCGGGACCGCGGCGTCGCTGCCGAGGACCCGAACGCTGCCGCTCGCCTGCCCGCCGCCATGGCCCTGCTCCGAGGTGAGCGCCGCGGCCCCGCCTCTCGCGCCCCTTCGTGGGGCTGGGGAAGGACGTCGGGTGTCGGCGGGGAGTCGGGGTCTCTTTGGTTGTAAAAGCGGACTTGATTAAAAAAAAAAAACCAATCCGGAAGCATTGTTTGAGTTTAGGAGAAACCATACGTGCGAGGCGAAAGGCATTGCCCACCACGGTTTTGCTTGCTCCTGACCTCGAAGGTCCTTTCCCTTCTCCGCGCGGTAGTGACCCTCCTAGTTCGAGGTCAGCTGTTGGCAAGACCAGGGCGGGGCCCCCTAAGCGCGAGGCGACCTCGGGCGCAGGGGTGCCTTTCAGACGAGCTGGCGGCCCTCGGACCTGGTCACAGGGTGGGCAAGGCTTGGAAGGAATGAAGATTCTCTTGGCGTCGTTGAGGAACCTCTGCCCGAATAACCTGCACCCGCCCCCCCTCCCCAGCCCCAATGCGTGATGGCGTTCTGTTGGAGAACCTGCTTAAGCCCGTTCCCTTCTCTTCTTACTGACTCTTAAAAAGTGCCGTCCCAGGAGTACATAAATTCTGCCGTTACTTTTTTTTTTTTAAGTATGTAAATTCCCTTTTCATAGCAAATGGTCGCAGTCAGTGGAATTTTCAAGACTATGACAACTTGTCTTTATGTGTCCTTTAAAGAACCTTCAAATGAGACTCATATATCAAGGCCTTGGGAAAGAAAACACTTGGTAGGATCTAAGAAGCGAGGTTCTGGTGGTCCAGGGCCCCAAGGGCTCTGTAAAGGTTTGATTCTGTACTGGTTTGATTCTGGATTCTAAAGAAAGCAGCCTGCTACCTAGAAGAATAATGCGGTCTAGTTTCCAGTCTGTCCCCATTTCCTCAGGACTGTGAATCTGCCTGTGTAGCAAGGAGAGTTTAAGACCACTTAAGAATCTTATGGCAGAGATCTAGGCAACATCAAATGATGGTTTTGATTCGAGTGGGGGGCAGTGGGATTGGGGAAAGGGGGGAGGGATGGTTTGAGATAGATTTGGAGGTGGATTTGACACAACTTGGTGATCGGTTGGAGTGGCAGGTCTATGAGAAGGAAATGCCAAGAATGACTTCAGGTTTGAAGAACTGAGTTCATGATACTTCTTAGGGAGTGAGGAAAATGGGAGAAGGGATAGATTTGGAAGAGAATATTGAGGTGCTCAAGTGCAGATACCAGGTAGACAGTTGGTTAGGGGGATCTGAAGCTCTGACAAGCCAAAATGACATGTGAACAGTTCCGGTGGAAAATAGATATTCTGAGGCAAAAAGATTTGTTAGTGCTCTTTCCAACTGAATTTCATACAGTAGCATGCTTATTTTTATTTTTTGATGGCGTATTCAGGAGACCCAAATTATTTAACAGCTGCATTGTCATGAGCTGTCTTCCTTAAAAGGAAATCATGATTTTATTGATTTCTCTGTTCACTGTTTTATCAGTGATTCTTACCACTTTTAATACAAACTCCTTTGAAAATTTGATGAAAACTATGTAAGGAAAGAATGTGCATCAACACCTGCATGGAGGAAGTATGAAGTTTATCACTTTGGGACATCATTCACTATGATGTTAAAGTTAGTGATCATACTTTTATACGTTTCCCTGTTTTACAGTTGAGGACACTGATGTCCAGAAAGGTGGACTGGCTTATCTATAATGGTAGTTAGTGTTTTGGTTGTTATTGGTTAGTTAGAGGGCTTCCCTGCTGGCTCGGCAGTAAAGACACCGCCTGCAATGCAGGAGGTGTGGGTTCAATCCCTGGGTCAGGAAGATCCCCTGGAGAAGGAGATGGCATCCCACTCTGGTATTCTTGCCTGGGAAATCCCATGGCCCAAGGAGTCTGGTGGGCTGTGGTCCATGGGATTGCAAGAGTTGGACACAGCTTAGCGACAAAACCACCATCACCACCAGGATACAGATGGACTCGTCTCTCAAGAAACATACTAAGTGCTTGCAGGACTATTGAGTAAGAGAGAAAGTTTGACTAATTCTTGTAAGGAAAAGGACACATTTAAATGGGAACAAAATTGACTTTGGTAAAGATTGTCATTAATCAGATTTCTATCTTCAAGTAGAACCAGTACCCAGGTTTTTTACTAGCACCCATCCAAGGACTTGGTTGGAAGGTTGCCCCCAATAGTAATTGTCTTACTGTTACCTTAGCTTTGCTGGGAGTGTTTGTACAGCCTTGCAAAGCATGTTGGTGGGCTGCCAAATTAATCCTGCAACTGAAGCGGGTACAGAAGCAGCAGTTGTCCTTGCTAACTTTGTTTGCTGTCAGCAGTTGTTGTGATTAAATGAGTAAATATTTTCCTAACAATGTAATAGAAAAGAAGGCAGAATTCCTCTTTATTTTCTCGTGTTATTTTTTCCTGTACGGTCACATTTGCCACCTTGCCGGGCCCTTTCTTGGCATTTCTGACTCATTATGCCTTGGATTAATCTGTCTTTTCACTGTCTTTAGTGGAAATCTTTAGCCCCTGAATTTCCAAAGTCTTTTAAAATACATAGATGTTAGTCTGGTTAATGATTGTTAGGCTTTAGACCTTTTAACATGCACACAAAATTGACATCAGATCAGATATTAATAATTATTGCCATGGTATCCAGTTTATGACATGGGGAAAAAAAATCACACATACCAGATTTTTTTTAAATAATTTTTTAAAATGCTTAATAGCATTTTCCCCATTCAAAATCATTGTATTAGTTCAGTGTTAGCCTTACTCCTGCTTACTTTACAGTCTGGGAGCACCAAGGAAACAGATGTGATGTAAGGAAAGGGGAAATTCTTGCTTTTGTTTTTGTTTTCACACACACACACACACACACACACTATTTTGTAGGTTTCTCATATTTTACCATTAGAACTTCCCACATGAAAATGCTTTCTTAGATTATGAAGTACAAGGAAGAAACCTATGAATGGAAATTTATGGAGAAGCAAAGGAAGTTTGCCTTCATTGTTTCTGAAAAGCCAGGGTTCATTCAAATCATTTCTGTGTATGTAATGTCATTTTTTCTGGTTTTTGAGATTTTCACATTCTCTTTAGTTTTGAGAAGTTTGGCAGTGCTGTGCCAGGATGAGTGTGTGCATGTGTTTTGCATGTATTCAATTTGGGGTTAACTGAGCTTGAATCTGTACATTTATCTTTTAGTTTTATAGAAAAGTTGAATACAAAGTACAGAGCATTCCCATACACTTAACTCATCCCACTCCATTATCCCCTATTATTAACAGCTTTCATTAATGTGGTATGTTTGTTACAGTTGATGAACCAATACTGGTACATTATTTTTAACTAAAGGTCATAGTTTACATTAAGTTTCATTTGTTGTGTTGTGTAGTCCTGTAGGTTTTGATAGATGTATAATGACATATATCTACCATTATAGTACCATAAAGAGTAGTTCTCTGCCCTAAAATTTCCCTGTGTTCTACCTGTTCATTTCTCCTTCCCTACAGCCCCCAACCCCTGACAGCTGCTGGTCTTTTTACTGTCTCCATAATTTTGCCATTTCTAGGTGTTATATGCTGCTGCAGCTGCTAAGTCGCTTCAGTCATGTCTGACTCTGTGCGACCCCATAGACGGCAGCCCACCAGGTTCCCCTGTCCCTGGGATTCTCCAGGCAAGAACACTGGAGCGGGTTGCCATTTCCTTCTCCAGTGCATGAAAGTGAAAAGTGAAAGTGAAGTCGCACAGTCATGTCCGACTCTTCGCGACCCCATGGACTGCAGCCCACCAGGCTCCTCCATCCATGGGGTTTTCCAGGCAAGAGTTACCGGAGTGGGGTGCCATCACCTTCTCCGAGGTGTTATATAGTTGGAATCATATAGTGTGTTGTCTTTTCAGATTGGCTTGTTTCACCAGCAGTATGAGTTTAAGTTTCTTTCATGTCTTTTCATGACTTGATACCTCATATCTTTTTATTGCTGAATAATATTCCATTGTATGAATGTACCACAGCTTATCCATTCACCTACTGAAGAACATCTTGTCTGCTTCTAAGTTTTGGCAGTTATGAGTAAAGCTGCTATAGACATTTGTGTGCAGGTTTTTGTGTGGACATGTTTTCAACTCATTGGGGTAAATACAAAGGAGTGTGATTACTGGATCATGTGAGTAGCATATGTTTAGTTTTAGGGTTGGAAGAAACTGCCACACTCTCTTCCAAAGTGGCTGTACCATTTTGCATTCCCAGAATCAGCGGGTGAACTTCTTTTGCTCCCTATCATCACCAATGTTTGGTGTTGGCAGTGTTTTGGATTTTAGTTGGGAGATGGAATCTCAGAGTTGTTTTAATTTTCAGTTGCCTAATAACACGATATCAAGCATTTTTTCATATGGTTGTTTGACATTTGTATAGTATCTTTGATTAGCACATTTTTATGCATTTTTAGCTGGGTCATTAATTTCTTATTGAGTGTGAAGAGTTCTTTGTATGTTTTAGATACACATATCTTTGTATATTTTAGATACACATACAATACTTATCTGATATCCTTTATCAGATAAGTATTTTGCAGGTATTCCCTCCCAGTCTGTGGCTTGTCTTTTTGTGCTTTTAATTGTGTCTTTTGAAGAGTAGAAGTTTTCAATTTTAATAAAGTCCAAGTTTTTCTTTCTTGGATTGTGCTTTTAGTGTTGTATCTAAAAAAGTTATCACCAAACCAAACCAAATGTCCCCTAGGTTTTCTCCTTTGGTATCTTCTAGGAGTTCTATAGTTTTTGCATTTTATATGTAAGTCTATCCAGTTTGAGCTAATCTTTATGAAAGGTGTAAGGTCTGTCTGCTTTATTGTTGTTTGCATGCGAATGTTCAGTTGTTCCAGCACCACTTACTGAAAAGACTATGGTTTTTCCATTGACTTGCCTTTGACTTTGAGGTCAATTGCAGTAGACTTTGAGGTTCTACCCATGTTTTTGGTTTTTATTTTGTTTTTCCCAATATTCTTCCCCCTGTTCTTCAGATTACATAATATCTGTTTATCTATTTCAGAGTCACTGACTCTTACTCCGTTCACTTCCATTCTGCTACTACACCCATTCAGTACACGTTTTATTTCAGGTATTTTTCCGTTTTAGAATTTTCACTTTGGTTTTTTCCTTTAATCTTCTTTTTCTTTGTGGAGCTGTCTGAGCCCTTATTATGAACATATTTTTCTATATATTTTGGAACATAGTTATGAGAGACTACCGCTTTAAAATCCTTATCTGCAAATTCTAACATCTGGGTCATGTTGCGGTCCATCTCTGTCAATTGTCTTTTATCTTCAGGATGAGTTGCACAGGCATACCTCATTTGCTTGTGAATTGCAGATACTGCAGATTTTTTTGTTTGTTTTTTACAAGTCGAAGGTTTGTGGCAGTCCTGCAGTCAAGCAAGTTATTTGTGCCATTTTTCCTACAACATTTTCTCCCAAAATGTATTACATTTTGATTCTCACAATGTTTCAAACCCTCCATCAGCAAAAAGATTACAACTTACTGAAGGCTCAGATGATGGTTAGTATGTAAATTTTTTAGACATAATGTTGTTGCACACTTAATAGGCTGCAGTACAAATATAACTTTTATATGCATTGGAAAACCAAAAAGTTCATGTGACTTGCTTTATTGCAGTGGTGTGGAACCAAACCTGTAATACCTCGGAGATATGTTTGTATCTTCCTGTTCCTATGTGGATTAATTTTGGATTGTGTGGTGGACAGTGCAGATGAACCGTGGTAGAGACTGAATTCTGCTACTTTCCAAAAAGTATTGACTTATTTATTGTTAACTATTTATTTTTGTAGACATTTAATTGGCTGAACTCAAACTGCTTTCCTCATAGCTCAGTTGGTAAAGAATCTGCCTGCAATGCAGAAGACCCTGGTTTGATTCCTGGGTCAGGAAGATCCACTGGAGAAGAGATAGGCTACCCACTCCAGTATTCTTGGGCTTCCCTTGTAACTCAGCTGGTAAAGAATCCACCTGCAATGCCGGAGACCTGGGTTAGAACCCTGAGTTGGGAAGATCTCCTGGAGAAGCGAGAGGCTACCCACTCCAGTATTCTGGCCTGGAGAATTCTGGCATGGATTGTATAGTCCCTGGGGTCACAAGAAATCGGACACAATGAGTGACTTTCACTTCACTTCAAACTGCAAACTCTGTCTGCCCTGTAGAGGGCAGCAGCTCAAAGCTAACTTCAATTCATTTCGCCTTAGCGGCGGTGCATGTAGTTGGCCCCACAGGTACATGATTAAGGATTCAGCTGGATATTTGGGCTCCCCACTGTGGTCCTTTACTTTCACAAACCCCCCTCAGTTCCCTGTAGCTGTGATTGCTGCAAACTCAGTTTTCTTATTCTTCAAGCCAGCCAGACTGAGTTTTTTAATTCTAGCCATTCTCTTCAGTGTAGAATGCTGGCCTTCAAGTTAACAACTATAAGCAACTTAAGATTCACCATGTGCTATTCCCTTTTTCCATATCTACGCTTCACTTGCCTATTTTTGTTCATTTTCTGGGCACTTGAGGAAGCCATTCTTCTCTGTCGTCAGTGTCTATTGGAGTTGGCCAAATAGGAGCATACTAGGCAATGACCAGAGATAGGACTGTACCAAAATTAGGAAGAAAGCAAACAAAGGGGAAAGAAAAATGAAATAAAGTAAACACTGATATGAAAAAAGGCTGAGACTGTCAATCAAGGAGGATCAGAGGACATTTATGGGAAGGCATGGGCTTCCCTGGTGGCTCAGTGCTACAGAACTCGCCTGCCAATGCAGGAAACAAGGGTTTGATCCCTAAGTCTGTAACAGCCCCTGGAAGAGGAAATGGCATCCCACTCCAGTATTCTTACCTGAAATCCCCATGGAGAGAGGAACCTGGCTGGCTACAGTCTATGGGATCACAAAGAGTTGGACATGACTTAGTAACTGAGCACGCAGACGGGAAGGTGCAGTGCCACAGAATAACCCATCTATGAGAGGAAAACATTTGTAATGCACTAAGCTAATATTTTGCTTCCCTGGTGGCTCAGTCGGTAAAGAGTCTGCCTTCAATGTGAGAGACGGGTTCAATCCCTGGGTCGGGAAGATCCCGTGGAGAAAGAAATTGCAAACACTCTTGCCTAGAGAGTTCCATGGACAGAGGAGCCTGATGGGCTGCAGTCCATGGGATCGCAAAGAGTTGGACATGACTGAGTGACACTTTCACTTTAAACTAATATTTATGGCCTTTTGTAAATATCTGAATACTTTATCTTTAAAGAACCAATCAGATCTGTTCTAAATTGTAGTTATGTATGTTGCTCCTAACATTCTTTTAGACTGTAAATTTCTCAAAGTAGAAACCAAAGAAAAAGCTGGAATTTTTTTTAGGATAGGTTTAGTTTGTTCTATCAAAAGAGATCCCTAACATAAAGGAGAATTGTGTATCTGGGCACAAACCCATTGTTAAAAAGTCTCATAGTTTCTTGGCAAGATGTGAAAATGTGTGCTCAGATTGTCTTTGAGAGAATTTAGCCTATGTAAAGCATAAAGCCTGAAGTCTGTCATACAGTAAGTACCCCCGATATGTTGACTGTAATATTTACCTTGCAGAGTTGTTTGGGACGATTAGATATTATATGACAAGTGACGAGATGTCTAGTGCCTAATAAATGTTAATGTGATGAAGCAGCTGTTAACTGATGTTGTTCCCCAGTACGCAGGCTTTGCATTTTTGCATTTTGCTACTCTAGTGGGTGCCACTCACATCCTAGTCCCTGTAGATTTGTTGAACATGACTTTTTTTCCTTTGGTGGCACTAGAGTGCCTTGAGAAGGGGCAGTTTGTATCTGTCTGTACAGGGACACCAGTTGAACCAATAGTGATACTGCAGATTTGTAGTCTTTGTATTAATAGGTGTATAGATAATCCCTCTGTGTCCTTTGTGGTTAGGTCAAATGTAGGAAACTTTGTTATACTCTGACACACATTAAAATAGGGATGTTAGTGAACGAGAGTATCTTTAGAAGAAAACAGCCAGAATTAAAGAATTATTGAAAGGATACTTTTTACGTACTTCAGAAAAGAGAATTTAGGTCTGGGGAATTTTACATGTTAGCTGACATCAGGTACTGGAGGGGCTACCCATGATAACAGCATATCTATTTTGCCTGTTTTATTCTAAGAGTAACAGATAATAGTTCCAGTTATTTGAAGTTTGTAATCTGAGTCATCCTCTGACTCTAGAAGCAGTGACATATATAATACAAATTCAAAGCAGCATATGTTCTAGAAGCTATATAAATTGAGTTTGGGATGCATTTGGATAGAACTGGGATTGGTGGATGGAAGATTTGGTAAGCCAAGCCAGTTCAGTATGAGAAAAAAATCGTTAGTTTCTATTGCCCGTTCATGGTAACACTGCTTCACACAATAGAGCATGCCTTTAGCATAAGTTAGAGAGGACCTTTCATCAGAAATAGTCTGGAGGGCGTGCATGGTGTGAGTGCTTGGCCTTCAGGCACCTTTAGTTGGGAGATTCTTTGATTCTGTGACTAAGCAATATATTTCAGCAAATAGAAGCATTTCCATTTTCAACAAATCATCAGCAAATAATCAGTTTATAAAAATGTCCAGCCAACATGGATTTGCATTTGCATCGTAGCCTGCCAAGCAGTTCTTGGTGCCGCATGCAGGTATTGATCAAAATGATAACCCTTAGGACAGCTTGTGTGTGTGTGAGACCCATGCTATGTACTAAGCGACGGAGATTTTCAGTCATTTAATTGAAAGTTGTGCTTTATAGTAAAGTGCACAGAGAATTATTTAAAGCATGTTAGGGATGCTGCTGACGAATGTGCAATTGCTTATAAATTCTCCTTGCAATAGGTGTGTTCATCGTCGCTGCTAAGCGGACCCCCTTTGGAGCTTATGGGGGTCTTCTGAAAGACTTCACACCTACTGACATGGCTGAGTTTGCTGCCAGGGCTGCCTTGTCTGCTGGCAGAGTCTCACCGGAAACTGTCGACAGTGTCGTCGTAGGCAATGTCATGCAGGTTAGTAGGGCAGAAGGGAAGTGTTCACTCCTACTGCTTTCTTTTATCAGTTTCTAAAAATAATTCCTTTAACATGTCATAATGGTCTACTAGTTAATAATAGTTAAAGGTATTCATAATTTAAGCAATTCCCTGACCCCCGAAGCAGTGGCATATATAATTCAAAGGAGCATATGTTTGGAAACTACATATCTGTCTGGGACTTGGGATACATTTCATTGCTTCTTAAATAACAGATTAATTTCCTTGACTTACTTGAAGTAAATTGGTTCTCTCTGTGTGCCACCTGGGGAGAATAGCAAGCCTAAGCAATGCAGTACGTCGTGTATAATTTCTTACACACAGTAGAAGTTTGGTCAATGTTTGTTTTGGGGAATGAGAAGCTCTTTTACCCTCTACCTTGCTGTATATGGTGTACAAAATAGATCATTCATTTGCAGTAATTGAAAGCTGAATATGCCTTCAAAGTGTGGTCAAGATATGGGGATGCTCTTACTCTTCCCACACCTCATTGACGGGATGGAGGCTCTACATTTAGTGCTTTGCCACCACCAGTGCGTGTGTGCTAAGTCCCTCCAGTCGTGTCTGACTGTGTAGCCCTATGGACTATATAGCCCACCGGGCTCCTCTGTCCATGGGACTCTCCAGTGAAGGATACTGGAGCGGGTTGCCATGCCCTCCTCCAGGGGATCTTCCCAACCCAGGGACTGAACGTGCATCTTAACATCTCCTGCATTGGCGGGTGGGTTCTTTACCGCTAGCCACCTGGGAAGCCCTGCCACTGACAGTACTAGAGCCCCAGTCACTGCTCTTCTGGCTTATAAGGTGTTTCCAGACTGGGTGAGACGCCTTGAGACTACTGCCACCTCCTCCACTGCGTGCTTTCAGCTCTTAGAGCTTGGGAGAAGGCTCAGAGAGAGGTGCACAACTGTCCCCTGTGAATAATACTGCTTTGAACATCATGTACAAGTTTCTGTGTGGACACAGGTTTTCATTTCCCTTGGGTGTATGCCTGAGTATAAATGCTAGGTTATATGTTAGCTCTACATTTAGTTGTTTCAAAGCTTTCAGATTGCTTTCCAAAGCGGCTAAACATTTTATATTCCCGTCTACAGGGTATGAAGGTTCCACTTTCTCCACATTCTTGTCAACACTTGTTATTGTGTGTCTTTTTTTTTTTTTAATTACTATAGCCATGCTAGTGAATGTGAAGTAGTATCTCACTGTGGTTTTAATTTGCCTTTCCCTGATGATTGATGATACTGAACATAATTTCATGAGCTTGTGTCCATTGCTATATCTTCTTGAAAGTGAAAGTCACTCAGCGTTGTCTGACTCTTTGTGACCCCATGTACTGCACAGTCCCTGGAATTCTCCAGGCCAGAATACTGGAGAGGGTAGCTATATTCCCTTCTCCAGGGGATCTTCCCAACCCAGGGATCAAACCCAGGTCTCTCACATTACAGGCGGATTCTTTACCAGCTTAGCCACAAGGGAAGCCCAAGAATACCGGAGTGGATAACCTATCCCTTCTCCAGTGGATCTTCCCGACTTGGGAACCAAACTGGGGTCTCCTGCATTGCAGGTGGATTTTTGGAGAATGTCTAATTAATATCCTTTTCCCACTTTTTAATTAAGTTATTTGTCTTTTCATTATTGATTCATAAGTGTTGTTTTTATATCCTAGATACAAGTCCCTTAACAGAAATTATGATCTACAAATATTTTTCTATACTTGATTATCTTTTTATTTCTTAATTATATCCTCTAGAGTATGAAAATTTTGAATTTTGATGAAGCCCAATTTTGGTTGTTATTGCTCAGGCTTTTGGTGTCATTATATAAGAATCTATTTCCAAATCTAAGGTTGTGAAGATTTATTCCTATGTTTTCTTCTAGTTTTAGCTCATACATTTAGGTCTTTGGTTTATTTTTATTTAATTTTTATATATGTTTTGAGGTACAGGTTCAAATTCATTCTTTTGCATATGACTATCCAGTTGTTCTAGCACCATTTGAAAAGACTCTTCTTTCTCCCATTGGATGGTCTTGGCACTGTTATTGAAAATCAGCTGACCATAGACACGTGATTTTATTTTTTGACTCCACATTCTATTGCACTTATCTGTATGTCTACCCTTTATATGTCAGTTCCACACTGTCTTGATTATCTTGATTATCACTACTTCATAGTAAGTTTAGAAATCAAAGAAATGTGAGTCTCCTACTCAGTTTTTCTTTTCAAAGTTGTTTTGGCTATTCTGGGTCTCCTGCAATTCTAAAATATGAATTTTAGAATCTGTTTATCCATTTCTTCAAAGAAGTCAGCTACAATTCTGATAGGATTGTTTTGAATCTGTAGGTCAGTTGGCGGAGTATTGCCATCTCAACAGTATTAGTAAGTTTTCTGATCTGTGAATATGGCATGTTTTTTGTATAAATCCTCTTTAATTTTTTCAACAATGTCTTACAGTTTTCAGAATATAAATTTTGCACTTCTTTTATAAATTTATTACTATTTTGTTCTTTTACATACTACTGTGAATGAAACTTTTCTTATTTAACTTTCAGATTGTTAATAGCAAGTGTATAGAAATGCAGTTGATTTTAAGAAAAAAGAAATACAGTTGATCTTTATATTTAATCTTATATCCTGAAACCTTGCAGAACTCATTTATTAGTTCTAATGGTTTTCTAGTTGATTACTTAGGATTTTTTGTATATAACATCATGTCATCTGAGAGCAGAGATAATTTTGCTTCTCCCTTTCCAATCTGTATTTCTTTTACTTTTGTATTTATTTTTATTGCCTCATTACTCTGTCTAGAACCTCTGATGTTGAATAAAAGTGACAAAAAATGGATGTTGCTCTCTTGTTCCTGATACTGTGGGGGAAAGCCTCTGGTCTTTCAGCACTAAGTATGGTGTTATGTGGATTTTTGTAGATTTCCTTTATCAGATAGAGGAAATTCTTTTTCTGTTCCTAGGTTGTTGAGTGTTTTTATCATGAAAAGTTGTTAGATTTTTGTCAGTTGCTCTTTCTATGTCAACTGAGATAATATGATTTTTGGTTTTTATTCTGTTGATACAATGTGATATATTAATTGCTTTCAGGTGATGAAACAACCTTACATTTCTCGATGACCCTTGCACTGATCATAGTGTATAATTCTTTTTCTAAATTGCTAAATTCTGCTTGCTAGTATTTTGTTGAAGATTTTTATATCCATATTCATAAGAGATATTAATCAGTAATTTTTGTGATATCTTTGATTTTTTATCAGTATAATTTTGGCTTCATGCTGAGTTGGGAAGTGATCCTTTTCTATTCTTTAGGAACAGTTCGTGAATAATTGGTATCTTCTTTAAATGTTTGGTAGAATTCAGTAATGAAGCCCATCTGGCTTTTTTTGTGAGTAGTGTTTTGTACTAATTAATTCAGTCTTCACCCCAATAAAAAGAAATGCAAAAAGGCAAAATGGTTGTCTGAGGAGGCCTTGCAAACAGCTATGAAAAGAAGAGAAGCTAAAGGCAAAAGAGAAAAGGACAGATATACCCATTTGAATGGAGAGTTCCAAAGAATAGCAAGAAGAGATAAGAAAGCCTTCCTTAGTGATCAATGCAAAGAAATAGAGGAAAACAATAGAATGGGAAGGACCAGAGATCTCTTCAAGAAAATTAGAAATACCAAGGGAACAACATTTCATGCAAAGATGGGCATAATAAAGGACAGAAATGGTATGGACCTAACAGAAGCAGAAGATATAAAGAACAGGTGGCAAGAATACACAGAAGAACTGTACAAAAAAGATCTTTGTATGATCACGATGGTTTGATCACTCACCTAGAGCCAGACATCCTGGACTGTGAAGTCAAGTGGGCCTTAGGAAGCATCACTACGAACAAAGCTAGTGGAGATGGTGGAATTCCAGTTGAGCTATTTCAAATCCTAAAAGATGATGCTGCACTCAATATGCCAGCAAAAGAAAGTGCTGCACTCAATATGCCAGCAAGTTTGGAAAACTCAGCAGTGGCCACAGGACTGGAAAAGGTCAGTTTTCATTCCAATCCCAAAGAAAGGCAATGCCAAAGAATGCTCAAACTACCACACAATTGCACTCATCTCACACGCTAGCAAGTGAAAGTGAAGTGAAAGTGAAAGTCGCTCAGTCATGTCCGACTCTTTGCGACCCGATAGACTATACAGTCCATGGAATTCTCCAGGCCAGAATACTAGAATGGGTAGCCTTTCCCTTCTCCAGAGGATCTTCCCAACCCAGGGATCGAACCCAGGTCCCCTGCATTACAGGCAAATTCTTTACCAGCTGAGCCACAGGGAAGCCAACATGCTAGCAAAATATGCTCAAAATTCTCCAAGTCAGGCTTCAACAGTACGTGAACCATGAACTTCCAGATGTTCAAGCTGGATTTAGAAAAGGCAGAGGAACCAGAGATCAAATTGCCAATATCTGCTGAATCATCGAAAAAGCAAGAGAGTTTCAGAAAAACATCTGCTTTATTGACTATGCCAAAGCCTTTGACTGTGTGGATCACAATAAACTGGAAAATTCTGAAAGAGATGGGAATACCAGACCACCTGACCTGCCTCCTGAAAAATTTGTATGCAGGTCAAGAAGCAACAGTTAGAACTGGACATGGAACAACAGACTGGTTCCAAATCAAGAAACGAGTACTTCAAGGCTGTATATTGTTACCCTGCTTATTTAACTTCTATGCAGAGTATATCATGAGAAATGCTGGACTGGATGAAGCACAAGTTGAAATCAAGATTGCTGGGAGAAATATCAATAACCTCAGATATGCAGAATGATACCACATTTATGGCAGAAAGCAAAGAAGAACTAAAGAACTCTTGATGAAAAAGGAGAGTGAAAAAGTTGACTTAAAACTCAACATTCAGAAAACTAAGATCATGGCATCTGGTCCCCTCACTTCATGGCAAATAGATGGGGAAACAGTGGAAACAGTGTCAGACTTTATTTTTTTGGGCTCCAAAATCACTACAGATGGTGATTGCGGCCATGAAATTAAAAGACACTTGCTTCTTGGAAGAAAAGTTATGACCAACGTAGACAGCTTATTAAAAAGCAGAGACATTACTTTGCCAACAAAGGTCCATCTAGTCAAGGCTATGGTTTTTCCAGTAGTCATGTGTGGATGTGAGAGTTGTACTATGACGAAAGCTGAGCACCAAAGAATTAACGCTTTTGAACTATGGTGTTGGAGAAGACTCTTGAAAGTCCCTTGGACTGCGAGGAATTCCAACCAGTCCATCCTAAAGGAAATCAGTCCTGAATATTCATTGGAAGGACTGATGTTGATGCTGAAACTCCAGTACTTTGGACACCTGCTATGAAGAACTGACTCATTTGAAAAGACCCTGATGCTGGGACATGTTGGAGGCAGGAGGAGAAGGGGATGACAGAAGATGAGATGGTTGGATGGCATCACTGATTCAATGGACATGAGTTTGAGTAAACTCTGGGAGTTGGTGATGGACAGGGAGGCCTGGCATGCTGCAGTCCATGGGGTTGCAAAGAGTCGGACACAACTGAGCGACTGAACTGAACTGAACTCACTTGTTATAGTTCTATTCTGATTGTCCATTTTTCCTTGACTTGGTTTTGGAAGGTTATTTCTTTCAAGGCATTTTTCCTTTTCACCTAAGTAATTTATTGGGCTTCCTAGGTGGCACTAGTGTTAAAGAATTTGCTTGCCAGTGCAAAAGACTTAAGAGACATGGATTTGATCCCTGGGTTGGGAAGATCCCCTGGAGGAGGGCATGGCAGTCCACTCCAGTATTCTTGTGTGGAGAATCCCCATGGACACAGGAGCCTGGCAGGCTATAGTCCATAGAGTCACAAAGAGTCAGACACCACTGAAGTGATTTAATATGCATGCATATAATTTATTGGCACACAACTGTTCATGGTAGTCAGTTCTCAATATTCACACTAGTTATGTTTTGTATAGTTTGTCGTTTTGTATATTCAGCATATAGAGTATGCTGAATTAGCAACTGCTGAACAACCGTTTCCAGTGAAATGACAGTTCCTGTGAGCCTCCAGCCACAACATATTTGTTAACAGATCAAAAAATAACCTTGTTTTATGTGTGTTTCTACGTTAACAAAGCTTCCCTGGTTATTACAGTGTGCAGCCAAGGTTGCGAACCACAGTCTCAGATGCATCCTTTGGTAAAGCACATACTACTTTGAGACAGCGTATTACATTTTTAAACAGCTCTGATTGTTATAAAATTCTGTATTCTCCTGAAGATTTAATAAAAGAATTTCTCATACTTAGTTTGTTTAAAAACCAGTCAACCAAATTACAGTTTATATTCAAATCATTCACACTTAATGTACAAAATATGTTATACCTGTATGTATTATGTCATACCTTAGAGCCAAATTGTTTATAATTTTTTAAAGATTATGGACATTTTAGTATATTTTGTCCTTTTTCTTGATTTCCTAGATTTATAGAGGCAATTCTTTTTCTTTTCCTTCTGTTCCAGAGTTCTTCAGATGCTATATACTTGGCAAGACATGTTGGTTTGCGTGTGGGAATCCCAAAAGAGACCCCAGCTATCACTATTAACAGGCTCTGTGGCTCTGGTTTCCAGTCCATTGTGAGTGGATGTCAGGTAAGAGCAGCATTGACAGAATGTGGTCCACTGGAGAAGGGAATGGCAAACCACTTCAGTATTCTTGCCTTGAGAACGCCATGAACAGTATGAAAAGGCAAAATGATAGGATACTGAAAGAGGAACTCCCCAGGTCAGTAGGTGCCCAATATGCTACTGGAGATCAGTGGAGAAATAACTCCAGAAAGAATGAAGGGATGGAGCCAAAGCAAAAACAATACCCAGTTGTGGATGTAACTGGTGATAGAACCAAGGTCCGATGCTGTAAAGAGCAATATTGCATAGGAACCTGGAATGTCAGGTCCATGAATCAAGGCAAATTGGAAGTGGTCAAACAGGAAATGGCAAGAGTGAATGTCGACATTCTAGGAATCAGCGAACTAAAATGGACTGGAATGGGTGATTTTAACTCAGATGACCATTATATCCTCTACTGTGGGCAGGAATCCCTTAGATGCAATGGAGTAGCCATCATGGTCAACAAAAGAGTCTGAAATCCAGTACTTGGAATGCAGTCTCAAAAACAGCAAAATGATCTCTGTTCGTTTCCAAGGCAAACCATTCAATATCAGAGTAATCTAAGTCTATGCCCCAACCAGTAATGCTAAAGAAGCTGAAGTTGAACAGTTCTATGAAGACCTACAAGACCTTTTAGAACTAACACCCAAAAAAGATGTCCTTTTCATTATAGGGGACTGGAATGCAAAAGTAGGAAGTCAAGAAACATCTGGAGTAACAGGCAAATTTGGCCTTGGAATACAGAATGAAGCAGGGCAAAGGCTAATAGAGTTTTGCCGAGAGAACGCACTGGTCATAGCAAACACCCTCTTCCAACAACACAAGAGAAGACTCTACACATGGACATCACCAGATGGTCAACACCGAGATCAGATTGATTGTATTCTTTGCAGCCAAAGATGGAGAAGCTCTATACAGTCAGCAAAAACAAGACCAGGAGCTGACTGTGGCTCAGATCATGAACTCCTTATTGCTAAATTCAGACTTAAATTGAAGAAAGTAGGGAAAACCACTAGACCATTCAGGTATGATGGAGAAGGCAATGGCACCCCACTCCAGTACTCTTGCCTGGAAAATCCCATGGATGGAGGAACCTGGTACGCTGCAGTCCATGGGGTCGCTAAGAGTCGGACAAGAGTCAGTGACTTCACTTTCACTTTTCACTTTCATGCATTGGAGAAGGAAATGGCAACCCACTCCAGTGTTCTTGCCTGGAGAATCCCAGGGATGGGGGAGCCTGGTGGCTGCCATCTATGGGGTCACACAGAGTCGGACACGACTGAAGTGACTTAGCATAGCATAGCATAGCATTCAGGTATGACCTAAATCAAATTCCTTATGATTATACACTGGAAGTGAGAAATAGATTTAAGGGACTAGATCTGATAGAGTGCCTGATAAACTATGGAATGAGGTTCGTGACATTGTACAGGAGACAGGGATCAAGACCATCCCCATAGTAAAGAAATGCTAAAAAGCAAAATGGCTGTCTGGGGAGGCCTTACAAATAGCTGTGAAAAGAAGAGAAGCTAAAAGCAAAGGACAAAAGGACAGATATAAGCATCTGAATGCAAAGTTCCAAAGAATAGCAAGAAGAGATAAGAAAGCCTTCTTCAGCGATCAGTGCAAAGAAATAGAGGAAAACAACAGAATGGGTAAGACTAGAGATCCCTTCAAGAAAATTAGAGATACCAAGGGAACATTTCATGCAAAGATGGGCTCGATAAAGGACAGAAATGGTATGGACCTAATAGAAGCAGAAGATATTAAGAAGAGATGGCAAGAATAGACAGAAGAACTGTACAAAAAGGATCTTCATGACCCAGATAATCACAATGGTGTGATCACTCACCTAGAGCCAGACATCCTGGAATATGAAGTCAAGTGGGCCTTAGGAAGCATCACTATGAACAAAGCTAATGGAGGTGATGGAATTCCAGTTGAGCTATTTCAAATCCTAAAAGATGATGCTGTGAAAGTGCTGCACTCAATATGCCAGCAAATTTGGAAAACTCAGCAGTGGCCACAGGACTGGAAAAGGTCAGTGTTCATTCCAACCCCAAAGAAAGGCAATGCCAAAGAATGTTCAAACTACTGCACAATTGCACTCATCTCACATGCTAGTAAAGTAATGCTCAAAATTCTCCAAGCCAGGCTTCAGCAATATGTGAACCGTGAACCTCCAGATATTCAAGCTGGTTTTAGAAAAGGCAGAGGAACCAGAGATCAAATTGCCAATGTCCGCTGGATCATGGAAAAAGCAAGAGAATTCCAGAAAAACATCTATTTCTGCTTTATTGACTAAGCCAAAGCCTTTGACTGTGTGGATCACAATAAACTGTGGAAAATTCTGAAAGAGATGGGAATACCAGACCACCTGACCTGCCTCTTGAGAAACCTGTATGCAGGTCAGGAAGCAGCAGTTAGAACTGGACATGGAACAACAGACTGGTTCCAAATAGGAAAAGGAGTACATCGAGGCTGTATATTGTCACCCTGCTTATTTAACTAATATGCAGAGTACATCATGAGAAATGCTGGGCTAGAAGAAGCACAACCTGGAATCAAGATTGCTGGGAGAAATATCAATAACCTCACATATGCAGATGACATCACCCTAATGGCAGAAAGTGAAGAGGAACTAAAAAGCCTCTTGATGAAAAAGTTGGCTTAAAGCTCAACATTCAGAAAACGAAGATCAGGACATCTGGTCCCATCACTGCATGGGAAATAGATGTGGAAACAGTGTCAGACTTTATTTTTTGGGGCTCCAAAATCACGGCAGATGGTGAGTGCAGCCATGAAATTAAAAAACACTTACTCCTTGGAAGGAAAGTTAAGACCAACCTAGATAGCGTATTCAAAAGCAGAGACATTACTTTGCCGACAAAGGTCCATCTAGGAAAGGCTATAGTTTTTCCAGTAGTCACGTATGGATATGAGAGTTGGACTGTGAAGAAAGTGAGCACCGAAGAATTGATGCTTTTGAACTGTGGTGTTGGAGAAGACTCTTGAGAGTCCCATGGACTTCAAGGGGATCCAACCAATCCATTCTAAAGGAGATCAGTCCTGGGTGTTCTTTGGAAGGAATGATGGTAAAGCTGAAACTCCAGTACTTTGGCTACCTCATGCAAAGAGTTGACTCATTGGAAAAGACTCTGATGCTGGGAGGGACTGGGAGAAGGATGAAAAGGGGACAGCAGAGGATGAGATGGCTGGATGGCATCACCGACTCGATGGACGTGAGTTTGAGTGAACTCCGGGAATTGGTGATGGACAGGGAGGCCTGGCGTGCTGCAATTCATGGGGTCGCAAAGAGTCGAACAGGACTGAGTGACTGAACTGAACTGAGAGGAAATGCCTCACTTCAGTGTAACACTATGTTTTAAATTTTATAGTATTTATGAAGAGAGGTCAATATTTGATTTTTCTTGGAAAAATATTCATAGAAAGAAAATCATTTTTTGGATATATACATTATGAGCATGCAAGAAAATCATTTCATAAAAGCTAGTGATGAACCCTGTAAACACCATGCTAAATGGAACAAGCCAGTCACTAAAGGACAAATACTGTATGAGTCCACTTATATGAGGTCCCTAGATTGGTCAGATTCATAGAGGCAGAAAGTAAAATGGGGATTGCTGGGGCCTGTGGGGAAGAGAAAATGGGGAGTTAGTCTTTAATGGATACAGGGTTTCATTTTGGAAGCTGATAAGACTTCTGGAAGTAATGGTAGTTGGTTGCATAACATTGTGAATGTGCTTAATGACTTGCGCAGCTAGAGTTGATTAGAATGGTAAGTTTTATGCTATGTATATTTTATCACAGTTTTTAAAAAGCTAGTCGTGACTCATTTTTATTGAGTGCTTCCTATGTGCCAGACATAGATTTACATTCAGTGTCTCACATAATCGTCACAACAGTCCTATGAGGCAAGAACTGTTATTCCCATTTTATAGGCAAGGAAATTGATTATTAAAGGCATTAAGTTTACTAAGTTGTAGTGGCAGAATCTGATGCCAGGTCTACAAGAGTTCCAGGTAAGGCAGTTCAAAACAGTAAATAAAGACTATAAGGTAAGGAAGGGAGTTGGAGAATTTAGAGGATGATACAAAATGTATTTTATTATAAAGGTACTGAATAATACTGTTGGTCAAAGGACAAACTAGTATCTCTTCAAGGGATAGTTGAGCAAATAGATTTCCTCCCTTGAGCATAGGGAAAAGGGACACAGTAAAATTTAATTTGTCAATGTCTTTATGTTTTCAAAGTCTTCATCTTTTATTACAAAATGAAAGATAAAACATATTGTAATGAACAAGTTACTTTCACATTTATTTATTTCTGTTACAATATATGTACCCTGATTTTCCTAGCAATCATTTTAAACATTGGGCTCCTAGAGGATTGTTATTTGGGGTTTTTCTGAGAAATGCAAATAGTGGGAAAAATTGGAATAAACAGATTCCTCTTTATGACTACCATAGGTTAACATAGTTTTTATAAAGCTGGTCTACTTCAAGTCCATTGATTAATAGGATAAATTTTACTTTTGCCTTTTTAATGGCTTATTCTTTATCTGCTGGCAATCTGTACATTTATACTATAATATCTCTGCTAGTTTTCAAGATGTGTATTGAGTTATGAATTACCATTCTTTGTCAAAATGTAGGTAGGATTTGTTACTTCTACGTAAATGATTGAAAAGTCTGCTAGCTTTTTTCCTCCTTGTATCTTGGGAATGAATGTTTTACATTCGCTTTGAAATCACTTGTATTTCCCTTTGAGACACTGTAATGTGAACGTTTGACTGTAAGAAGGGCACTTATTAGCTTCACTGTTGGTTTACTGCTTAATACATATTTCCGTCACAATAAAAGGATTTTGGGGTGTTGTTTGTTTGTTTTTAAATAGGAAATTTGTTCTAGAGACTCTGAAGTTGTCCTGTGTGGAGGAACTGAAAGCATGAGCCAGGCTCCCTACTGTGTCAGAAATATTCGTTTTGGAACTAAGCTTGGATCAGAGCTCAAGGTTGGAATCATTAAAATTTTTAAGAATTATTTCTATGCTATTATACTGTAATTTTAATAACACCATTTTGGGGCAGAGAAAAAAACTTAAACCAGTTCTGTTAATAGGGATTTGGCAAGATATGAATTATTTGAAATCTGTAAACTATTTCATAGTTGTTGATTTTGACATTTTAACTCACATAAAATTTGACTTTATCTCAGCACACGTCTGCTAGTGTAATTAACACTTGGGGAGATGAAGCAAGGGAAGTAATGGATTAAACAGATGGGTAAAGATCGAATTAATCTCTCTACTGAACAACTGGTAAGCCAGATAATTAAATCTTTGCCATAATTAATGGAAATTTTATTTCTGGAGCAATCTCCATCAAATAGATTTCTTCTTTACCACAGAAAACATTCTCTTGAAATAGGTTATAGTGTCCAAGTCAGTCAGATAAACAACAGTCCTTTACAAACCACCTGAGTAGTACTGTTAAGAGTGATAGTGTGCTGTCCTTTTTGCATCAAAGGGCCAATGACATTGTATGTTCTTAGGCTTTCCCAGTCATAATCATTGATTTATCCTGTCCACCCTGTTTCTCACCTGGCCTTTTTGAAAGTTGAACTGAATAACACTTAAATAATATGAGATAATATGTAAGATTCCTAATACATTTGAGAAAACCTTTGGAAAGACAGGTCAGCAACTCAAAGGGTGACAAGGCAGTCTAGAAGAAACAGGTGGGGCCCATTTATCAGAGACTAACTAATTGGATAACAAAACCCAGCCTATCCCGGGCTTTTTTAGTCTCATAATAACTGGTAGAACCTGCTATTGCTGCCACTGGAGGTGTGGGATGGAAAAAAGAGCACAGCTATAGTCTCTGAGGGTGTTCATAACTGCCTTACAGAGGTGGGCTACAGGGAAACGTTGCATGAGAACTGAAGTTTCTTACGAAGTGGAACCTTGAGGGTTTAAGCTTTGATTGTAGGATGACTTTCTACATTCTTACCTTGCACATTTAGCACTGTTGGTCGTCCTTAGAGCCCTGTGTTTAGAGCAGAGAACGTGTGCATTTTATGATGGTGTTTTTATTTTTTATTTTTTAATTAATTTATTTTAATTGGAGGCTAATTACTTTACAGTATTGTAGTGGTTTTTGCCAGACATTGATATGAATCAGCCACAGGCATACATGTGTTCCCCATCCAGAATCCCCCTCCCACCTCCCTCCCCATCCCATCCCCCAGGGTCATCCCAGGGCACCAGCCCTGAACACCCTGTCTCATGCATCAAACCTGGACCGGTGATCTGCTTCACATATGATCATATACATGTTTCAATACTATTCTCTCAAATCATCCCACCCTCACCTTCTCCCACAGAGTCCAAAAGACTGTTCTTTACATCTGTGTTTCTTTTGCTGTCTCACATATAGGGTCATCGTTACCATCTTTCTAAATTCCACTTATTTGCATTAGTATACTGTATTGGTGTTTTTCTTTCTGACTTACTTCACTCTGTATAATAGGCTCCAGTTTCATCCACCTCATTAGAACTGATTCAAATGCGTTCTTTTTAATGGTTGAGTAATACTCCATTGTGTATATGTACCACAGCTTTCTTATCCATTCATCTGCTGATGGACATCTAGGTTGCTTCCATGTCCTGGCTATTATAAACAGTGCTGTGATGAACATTGGAGTACACGTGTCTCTTTCAATTCTGGTTTCCTCAGTGTGTATGCCCAGTAGTGGGATTTCTGGGTCATATGGCAGTTCTATTTCCAGTTTTTTAAGGAATTTCCACACTGTTCTCCATAGTGGCTGTACTAGTTTGGGATGCATTCCCACCAACAGTGTAAGAGGGCTCCTTTTTCTCCATACCCTTTCCAGCATTAATTGTTCGTAGACTTTTTGCTAGCAGCCATTCTAACTGGATTGAGATGATACCTCATTGTGGTTTTGATTTACATTTCTCTGATAATGAGTGATGTTGAGTATCTTTTCATGTGTTTGTTAGCCATCTATATGTCTTCTTTGGAGAAATGTCTGTTTAGTTCTTTGGCGCATTTTTTGACTAGGTCGTTTATTTTTCTGGCATTGAGCTGTAGGAGCTGCTTGTATGTTTTTGAGATTAATTTTTTGTCAGTTGCTTCGTTTGCTATTATTTTCTCCCATTCTGAAGGCTGTCTTTTCACCTTGCTTATACTTTCCTTCGTTGTGCAAAAGCTTTTAAGTTTAATTAGGTTCCATTTGTTTATTTTTTATTTTATTTCCATTACTCTCGGGAGGTAGATCATAGACAATCCTGCTGTGATGTATGTCAAAGAGTGTTTTGCCTATGTTTTCCTCTAGGAGTTTTTTTAGAAAATGTCTCAAAACCAAATATAAATCATAGTAATAGTAAATGCTCATCAGAAAACCTCATTTTACTTTTACCTTTTTTGTTGGCACTGTTGATTATTTAAAGAAATGTTAGCATATTACTTTCAAATTTTACAAATGACTTTATTAATGTCTTTTAACAGCTGGAAGACACTCTGTGGACAGGATTAACAGATACGCATGTCCAAATGCCGATGGCAATTACTGCAGAGAATCTTGCTGTAAAACATCAAATAAGCAGAGAAGATTGTGACAGATACGCCCTGCAATCACAGCAGAGGTGGAAAACTGGTCAGTGAAAGTCGTTATTACAGATATCTTTAGAAAGAAAGCTAGGAAAGGTTTTTATCCTTTTAGATTATAAAGGCCATATAATAATATTGTTTAAAATGATGTCTTTTGAAACTCACATTTTTTTTTATTATTTCTTTGTTTTTAATGGTTAAATATTGAATATTCTGTTAATGATTGCAAATTAACTGGAAGTTTCTCTTTTGAAGTATGTGAATGCTACTTAAAAAGTAGTGTGGATGATTGGTCTTATCTAAACACTTGAATTTTGCCCCAAATGGTAGAAGACTCTGAGGGCTATGATGCAGTCTCTTGGAAGTGCTAGTTCCCTGGGGCAGAGGATGTAGTCCCCCAAGAGGCATCTTATACTCACAAGAAGGGGATGGTATGTTTGGGAAAGACTCATTGGGGATCCTTTTATGACTTCCCTCTCCCATTCCTAATTGAGAATCATTGCATCTGCCTCAGAGACCCAGAACTAGCCCAAGGCCGCAGCTGTGGTGCCCTTGTGTAACACTGCACACTGCTGGGGAGCCAGTCCAAAACGGGCAAAACGACAGCTGCTCTTTTATCAGTGTGGTGAGTTGGAAAATGTGTTAGTCCCCTGAAAAGAGTTTTGAAAACTAAACTATTATAAATGAGCAGACACTTTATTTAGGGGGTATTAAATAAGTGAAATAGTGAGGATAAAGTTCATTTTAGTATTTCAGATGAATAAGTGGAATGGAACTGATCCAAGTCTTCCTGTTTTTAGTTACACATTTAAGTGAAAGGGTATTGGTCTAAAGGTCAAGAGTTAGTTTGTTTCTAGTTTTGCCGCTGGCAGATTTTCTGACTTCAATCATTTATTTACCAAGCATTTATTCACTGTGCTAATAATAGAGGTAAAAATATTTGCCTTCCCTTTTTCTCTAACAGAATTGTTGTGAAAAACAAATGAAGTGTTAGCCTGTTATGAAGTGGCATCAACTTTAAGGTGGTATTATTTCTAACTTGGGCTCCCCAGGTAACTCAGTGGTAAAGAGTCACCTGCCAGTGCAGGAGACATGAGTTCAATCCCTGGGTTGGGAAGGTCCCCTGGAGGAGGAAATGGCAACCCACTCCAGTATTCTTACCTGGAAAAGCCAAGGATAGAGGAGCCTGGAGGGCTGCAGTTCATGGGGTTGCAAAGAATCAGACACTACTGAGTGACTGAGCATGCATGCATTCCTGACTTACTCTGTTTCTGAAGCTTTAGATTAACTATCGTCCACTCCAGTCAATGGGGTTGGAAGTAGATAAGCTGTTTTACTTAGAACTGTGTCAGTAATAGCACATATAATTTCTTCACATTGCCTGTCATTAAATTTCAGTGATAAATGACTTGGTGACATAGATAACTTGGTAACCTTTTTCCTTATTGTGCTAAAAACAGTTAACATGAGATCTATCCTCTTAGTAAAATTTTAAGTGTACATTCTTGTAGACTATCAGTATTAATACAACTTGGTAACTTTTTAAACTATTTCGTATCTCACCCAGAGAAGTTAAAAAAGGGCATTAAATCCATTTGATGTCACTACATCTGTAGGTAGCAGACAAACACTAATAATCTAGCAGTACCTTATAAAAAATGTTGTAGTAAAACAAATGTCAAAATTGTAATATTACAGAATGTATCTGCATAGGTGACAGTATATTAAATCCTCCAATAGACAAGGTAAGTTATGTAAGTAATAAAAGCTTATATTAAAGTAGACTGAGAGGAAAGGACAGAACAGAAATTAAATTGAAGGATATATTTGATTTCATTTTTCTAGTTTATATTCTTTTTTTCTCCCCATTCTTATGAACAGTCTTTCTACTATTTTAGCTAATGATGCTGGCTACTTTGATAATGAGATGGCACCAGTTGAGGTGAAGACAAGGAAAGGAAAACAGACAATGCAAGTAGATGAACATCCTCGGCCCCAAACAACCATGGAGCAGTTAAATAAACTTCCTCCAGTGTTCAAGAAAGAAGGAACCGTTACTGCAGGGAATGCGTCGGTAGGTAGCACCTGGGCCTACCGTGAACTCTTCTTACTGTGTTCACTGCAGACTGATCAGGCAATATCTTTTAGATGCTTTTCATGCTGATCTTTAGTTACTTAGCCTAAGCTAGTAGTGTTCATATTCTGTTAATTTGGGTTTTCATACTCCAAAATAAATTAGGGGACCCTTATATAATACTCTGCCAATTTCTTAGTCTTTTCAGACTGTTAGAAGGAAATCTACCTTTTTCTTTTTTTAACTTTTTATAAGAGGAACTCAAAAGCCTCTTGATGAAAGTGAAAGTGGAGAGTGAAAACGTTAGCTTAAAGCTCAACATTCAGAAAATGAAGATCATGGCATCCGGTCCCACCACTTCATGGGAAATAGATGGGGAAACAGTGGAAACAGTGTCAGACTTTATTTTTCCGGGCTCCAAAATCACTACAGATGGTGACTGCAGCCATGAAATTAAAAGATGCTTACTCCTTGGAAGGAAAGTTATGACCAACCTAGATAGCATATTCAAAAGCAGAGACATTACTTTGCCCACAAAGGTTCGTCTAGTCAAGGCTATGGTTTTTCCTGTGGTCATGTATGGATGTGAGAGTTGGACTGTGAAGAAGGCTGAGCGCCGAAGAATTGATGCTTTTGAACTGTGGTGTTGGAGAAGACTCTTGAGAGTCCCTTGGACTGCAAGGAGATCCAACCAGTCCATTCTGAAGGAGATCAGCCCTGGGATTTCTTTGGAAGGAATGATACTAAAGCTGAAACTCCGGTACTTTGGCCACCTCATGCGAAGAGTTGACTCATTGGAAAAGACTGATGCTGGGAGGGATTGGGGGCAGGAGGAGAAGGGGACGACAGAGGATGAGATGGCTGGATGGCATCACTGACTCGATGGACGTGAGTCTCAGTGAACTCTGGGAGTTGGTGATGGACAGGGAGGCCTGGCGTGCTGCGATTCATTGGGTCACAAAGAGTCAGGCACAAGTGAGCGACTGATCTGATCTGATCTGTAGCCAACTAGCAAACAATGTTGAGGTAGTTTCAGGTGAACAGCAAAGGGACTCAGCCGTACAGATACATGTATCCATTCTCCCCCAAACTCCCCTCCCATCCAGGCTGCCACATGACATGGAGCCGAGTTCCATGTGCTGTACAGTGAAATCTACCTGGTTTATTATTTTACTTTTTCTTCCTCCTGTGTGCACCTCATCAGATTTCTTCTTAAATCTACCCACATCAGGATATAAGCTTTTCCTTTACATTCTTTCCTGTTCTGCTTAGTGAGCTCGTGTTCTGTGCCTGAGACAATCTCTTTAATACAGCAGTTTATCACTAGTGCTACTTGTGTTCCAGATTATGGGGCTGCTTCCCATATGTTGCCATAATGCTAACAGCACTCCATTAGCTCAAAGCTTGATGAACTATATTCTTTTATCCTCTAGTTAATCATGTGTTTGTTTCCAAGGGGGTTTCCGATGGTGCTGGAGCTGTTATCATAGCTAGTGAAGATGCTGTTAAAAAACATAACTTCACACCACTGGCAAGAATTGTGGGCTATTTTGTGTCTGGATGTGATCCCACTATCATGGGTATTGGTAAGTTTATAGTGATACAAATTGGTTCGGTTATGTTTTTGGAGATAAATCTCCTTTGGCATTCAGATTCCTGAAACAGTAGCCACATTCAAGGTCACTTTTGGGGAAGAGGAAATTGGTCATCAGTCATTTAAACAACCCATCTTTATGAAAAGCTATGCTTGACACAACAGTAAGACCAAGACCATGTAAACTCCTTGTGGGCAGTAATCGTGTCATGTTGTCCATTTAAAATATATAAAATTAACACACAGTAAACAACAGAGAAGCATTACAAGGTAATGACAAGACAGACAAAAATGGGAGATGGGAGAGATCATGGGACGAAGTAGAGAAGATACGACCCCGCTGGGTGTTTTACACATGATTTTACATGTAGCTCATTTAATCTTCCCACAACCCTAGTAAGTGAGATTTCTTTGTGAATAGAAAAACTGAGGCTTGGGGGGATGGTCTTTTAAAGTTCAAAAGCAGTAAGTGATGAAATGGGGATGTGAATCCAAGTCTTGTCCCAGTGCTCTTTTCCCTCTGTTGCCTCAGGAAGTCAAAGAAATAATGCACCTGGCCTATCTATGACTTAATAGGAAAATGAACAATTCTAAACAGTGCATCTCAATTGGCAGAATACTAGCAGGAGAAAATTTGGAGCTCCCTACGAATATGTATAGTCTTGGCTCCAAAAATATGAATTAGAAGGAAAACAAAAAACTTTTTGCTGGATACACTCCTAGGAACTGTAGATAATACTGAATTTTAATAGTTCCTGCATCATTCTTTGGGGAGACAGGGAGCCAATTATGTGCCTCACAAAAATAAAATTGGCTTTGATCTATCCCACCTATACCTTCATACCCCAAGAAAAAGCCTGCCCTAGGTTATAGATTCAGATTTTTGGTGAGCCAAAAGATTTTCCTATATACTTAGGCCTTTTTTGACTAACTAAATGGGTTTTTGAAGTAGGTCCTAAGATTTAAAGGGAGATCACCTATTTTCAGCCTGCCTTCTCAGAAATCCTTCAGTATAAGCCTCTAGGTGCTACTCAGATAAAAATCACTTATGTTGATTTGGGACTAAATTAATACCAGCAATGTTTGTTGCTGTGTCCTTGAGAGATTCATCTCTGTACAGAATTCCTCAGAAAGAAAGTTGGCATGTCCATACCTTGTCATTTTTCACTGTGTTGTAAATTATGTCAACCAGAACTGCAAGCTTTGGAACCATCTGTTAAAAGTCATTTGTTTTTTCTTTATTATGGTCTTAAAAACTTACTAACTTTTAGCTACCTACTGTCAACAAAGTACAATTTTTGTCTTAGAAATGAAAGATAGCTTTTAAAATTAAACATCTGTGTATTGGTATGGCATTTATCATTTTGGTATTTATGGCAGTAGTTCCCAACCTCAAATGATGATCAAAATCTAACCATAACCCCAGTCCACCTCAAAATTTTGTTTGATCTAGTAAGTCCAGGTAGAATCGTGGAATATGGGTTTTTTTCAGTGTATAGCTGGTTTTGATGATCAACCATATTTATTTGATATAGATAAGTAGTTATTTTACAGTTTTCAGTTTAACCTCTCTTAAGAGTTTCTGATACATTGACATGGTCAGTGAACAAGAAAGTTTAGTTTTTTTTCCTTCTATTCTTGGGCCTGAATATTTGCCCTGTAGTATACAATAAATGCCATTGTGGAAGAATTCTAATTTTCCTCAGGGTTGGGACAGAGCTCTGTCCCACACCATATGATGTCCTCCCCCTCACCTAAATAGCTCATCTCTCAGGTGTAATATGGGGCCAAACAAGGTAACTGCATGAAATGCACAGCTGAATAAATAAGGGAGAGTAGATTATTGAGTATGTGGTGGAGATTGACTCATCAATCCAAATTCTAAGAACAGTTGTTCTCCAGTTATGCAGTTATTCAACATATAGCAGTGCTTAGCCCTGCCCAGTAGGTACAGATCCATAAAAAGGTGGAAAGCCAGGAATTGAAGGGCGCAATTAACGGCTCCAAGGAAGGACACAGTCATGGAGAAGCAGTGCTCCCTGGGCCTCCCCATGAGCGGCAGTGATAGGGGTGGGTACGTGGAACTTTGAGCCTCTTCAACTGGGACAGCTATAGCTGTACCTGTTATTGGGCTTCATTTGTAGAAAGATATCCTTAAAAGTAACGGGTTAAAAACCAGCTCAAAGCACTTTGGATGAGAAGCTTATAGCTACCAAAGGTACCCAAGGGTTGCACAGCTATTAGTGGTAGGAGCCATTACTAGAAATACGGTGTCCTTTTCCCAGCAAAACTACTATACCTTCCTAAGGCCCAGTAAATAGCAAAGTGGTAGGGAAACAGTCCTTTAAAAATTAGCTTGTAGCCTAGCATATTGTTAAAATTGACTATAACAATTCTAAGTTAATACTAACACATTTAGTCATGATTATGAAGGCAGGGAGGTATGAACAGTGGTTTTACATCCTCAGCTTTTAGTTGTGTGTAGCTTTCACACCTGTGGGTACTGCATCCCCTGACCGTGCTGGATAATCGATGCTCTGCTACTGACTATCTATCCATTTTCATGTCTTAAAGATACAAAGAGAATCTGGAATTAGATTCTATATTAAATCAGTAGCCCATATAGAACTGATGCTTTAAATTGGAAAGCATTTTTTGGTAGCCCTACCCATCAACAGATAATTGTCCAAGAAGCTTTTTAACTAGGTGACCAAATTAATTATTATATTTAGATTGTGTTATGCTTTTCTTGTGAAGACTGATTTCCCATTTTACCTTACATATGTTTGTGAAGCTTGTTATAAAATGTTTGACTACTTGAATTCAACAAAACACCACATATTTTTCTTTTTAGATGTTTATGGAAGTTTTATTCTCTAAGGGAGGATAGAGAAGTAGATAATCATCCCTAGCCAGATTTTTTATATTTTGGAAAGAAATATCAATTTACTTAAAATTATGAGCAATATTAAAAATAGGGTCCAATACTTTGGCCACCTGATGTGAAGAGCTGACTCAATGGAAAAGACCCTGATGCTGGGAAAGATTGAGGGCAGAAGGAGAAGGGAGCAGCAGAAGATGAGATAGTTAGATAGCATCACCGACTCAGTAGACCTGAATTTGAGCAAACTCCAGGAAATAAAGAAGGACGAAGAAGCCTGGTGTGCTGCAGTCCATGGGGTCGCAAAGAGTCAGATGCGACTTAACAACTGAACAACAAAATTGAACTGTCATTAGTGATCATCAGAAATCTGGGACTTAGAGTTTATTTCCAAAGTTTTTAAAGGTGGATTTGCATTTCTTCAGTGAGAGTTATGTTTTATTTTGAATCTCTGCCTCCTGTTGGGGTCACAAACATCTCCTTGCTTTAGCTATCTTTTCCCTGAAGTGCCTGGTAGCTTTTTATCTTGGTGTGCCCATGTGGAGATACCAGTGCTATTTCTTGCCTTTTGTCCAAAATGGGCCTGAAAATTCAGAGCATAGCCACAGTCACTTCTCTACTGGGAATGTATGATTTGTATTCCAGGAGAGTCCTCAGTTTGCCTTGGCATTTGGTATTAAGAACTATCTATACATGGGAATTCCCTGGCAGTCCAGTAGTTAGGACTTGGTGCTTTCGCTGCGGTGGCCTGGTTTTGATCCCTCTTTAGGGAATTAAGATCCCTGTGCCAGTTGCACTGAGCGGCCAAAACTTTTTTTAAAAACTAAAGTTAAAAAAAATAAGATACATTTTAACAAACCGTCTATACAAAACCTCACTCCTTGGGCTGTTTGAACTCTTAAGGTCATTTATGGTAGAATTTTTCATGTTAAGTCTCTCGTCTACAATTTGCATGAACAGCTTTTCATCCTTGTCCCATTTTCTGTTTCTTACTGTCATGTCATTTAATATTGTGGGCTATCAGGGTAGCAAGATTTTTAGTTACTGTCACATTCTTTCCTCCTTACTTACCTGTTTAGTAAAAAAGGAGAAATTTGATATTTACAAGATGAAATTGGTTTTTGTTCTAATACAGGTCCCGTCCCTGCTATCAGTGGAGCACTGAAGAAAACAGGGCTGAGTCTTAAGGATATGGATTTGGTAGAAGTAAGTGTTCTACATTTTTCACAACATGGAATAAGCCGTCAACTGCTATAGCACAGATGGCTTTAGTTCGATTTTTATAGGTCTTTATGTTTTAGTACCTTTAAAGTTTCCAAATGATGTGAATCTAAACAAGTATTACTTTCATTGTGTGCCTGTGTTGACAGATAATCAGGCCCTACCTTATTAAAATGCTGTATTTATATCTGAATAATTCAAAGGGCCTTTTTTCCTCTACTAAAGTATAATTCTTGGGTACTTTTTATGACCTTGTAAGATTCTGCTATTAATCATACATTTTAGACTATTAATGTGCCTATTGAACTGAATTGAATGTTTGTTAAAGTGGGTGAGAAATAAATAACTTTATTTTATGGATTAAAGTAGAAAAATACAGGTAAAAAAAATTGACCTAATAGAAAAACAATAATCTAACCCCAAATCTAAGTTTCTTACACTTCTGCCAAGTTAACAGAACCCAACCCCAACCCCAAAACTTAGGTTTGGCTTTTACACCACTGTTGTGGGTTGATTTGGAATGCATCTGTCATAATTTTTGGCACTGGAAACTTAGATTTATTGGGAGAGTGATTTCTTTATGTTAGAACAAAAGCATCTTAAATGTTTAGTACAATTAAAAGAAAGGATTAAGAATATGCTTAAAGATGGGTTATATACATTCGGCATTTGGGAAGTATTTGAACGTTTTAGGTAATTAAGCTGCTTAATTACTATATTTATATTAGCAAATCAGTACCACTGAATTTCTGACTTCAGATTTCACACTTAAACCTTGAAAATATTCATCTCTGTAGAGATGTTCATCAGCATTTATAGATGTGTAAACACTCAAGGATATGCCTTTCCATACCCTGATGTGATTGTCTTTGAGACTTTTGATGATCATGAGATAGTTTTTCCTGGGTTCAAAAGCCTAGTTTCACAGCATACTCTAGGTCTCTCAGTACCTCGTGACTATATAAAATGGAAAAATAAATGTTGGATCTAAGGAAAGTAAAGCACCATCTCGGGAGAGCACAAAATATAGTAGGAGAGAACACAAGGGTAGATTTTTATCCCAGCCCTGGAAAAGCTGCCTTTTTAAAAATCAGTATCCTTCTCTATAAAATTCTCTGCTGAGATCATGTGAAAATATAATTCTGTAAACATGAAATAAGGTAATGCTCTTGCCCAGCCTTGTTAAGTGCAATGCAACAATATGAAACTTTCTAGTTCTGGCCGTGTTTCAACATGGTAACTATTCCTCTCAGGTGTCTGGCTCTGCAGGTTTATTCTTTATTGTCTGTCAGTTTCTTCTTGGAAGTATGGCTAGTAATATGGGTTAATAGTAATAATAAGAGCAAGTATTTATTGAATATTTGCTTGTACAGATAATACACTAAACACTTAATACCCATGATTTCATTTAACATTAACAGTAACTCTTAAGATGATACAACAGTCACATTTTACCAGTGAAGAAAGTTGAGTGTCAAGAGAATTTAAAGAACATGCATACAGCCAAGATTTGAACTATCCATCTGGCTCTAGAACCTATGGGTTTTCTATAGTACCCCATTGCTTCTAGTCCAGGATCCATGTGTAGTATCACTGAGGATTCCTTTAAGGCAGAGGTCCCCAACCTCCAGGATCTAGTGTTGAGTGATCTGTGGTGGAGCTGATGATAATACTAGAAGTAAAGTGCACAATAAATGGCAATGCACTTGAATTATCCCAAAACCATCCCCACCCCCACCTCCAGTCCATGAAACTGGTCCCTGGTGCCAAAAAGGTTGGGGACTGCTACTCTAAGGGATGCGTTAACACTTAAAGTATCGCTTAGTAAATACACCCATTTATGAAGAATGATTGAAGATAAAATAACCTTGAAAGGTAATTTAAGTAGGGAAAAAAAACAGGAAAGTTAACAATCATTAGGACTGGACAGTTCTCGGTTAAAAATAAGTTTGTGAATAAGGATTTTTATTAAGTGTTTTGATTGTTTTAAAGGTGAATGAAGCTTTTGCTCCTCAGTACTTGGCAGTTGAAAAGAGTTTGAATCTTGACCCAAGTAAGACCAATGTGAATGGAGGGGCCATTGCTTTGGGTCACCCATTAGCAGGATCTGGGTCAAGAATTACTGCACACCTGGTTCATGAATTAAGGTACGTGCTAGAAATTGTTGGTTTTCAGATTTGCTGTCTTTTGTGTAAATGCATGAATTTAGGTTTCCCCAGAACAATCCAGCATTTGCCCATTCTTCCTCATAGCCCCTTGCCCTGCTTTTCTCCGTGATTTGCGCACCCCTTCTTCACATTTCATTTCACAGTTGATTTGTTGGTGTCCACTCTTGTGACACTGGCTCTTCCCCGCATGGGCCGAGTAGCCACTTGGCACGAGTTCACTGGGGGCCCAGTGTTCGTGCAGCCCACCCTCGGTGCGGGTGCACAACAGGGAGCCCATAATGAGGCCCTGCTCTCAGGGCACCTGCATTCTAGTGCTAGTTACAGGAGTAAGACACAATTATTTCAGAAAACAAAGTGCTGATCAAGATGCTGTCCTTTAAGAAACCTCAGCAAACTGACAATTGGGGTCTAAGTTTTTCCTTCACTGTTTCCAGGGCTCCAGCCTTCTGTGCATTTGATACTTTGCAGTTTTAACAGAAGAGCTTCTCCTTCTGTACCATGTCTTTTGGACCATTTTGTTCTGTTAGTAGGAAAATTGGAAACAAAACCAAATATGCCAGGCTTGAAAATCACTCTGGCTCCCTGTGACATTAGGGTAAATAGGACTCCTGTTTCACTCAATAATTGGGTTGAAATGAGTGATTGATTGCACAAAAAATAATTCCTGGATGGTTTCTCAAGGTCACTCTATCAGGACTGAAGAATTACAGTGGATGGTACTTTAAAGGAGTCTTAATTTTTATGAAAGGGACATGAAATATTTCTAAACTATCTGACCTTTCAAACAGACAAACTTCAGTAATTATACTTATTCTAAGGTCCATAAAAATCTAAAACAGATAAATCAAGGAGGCTGAATATTAATATTTACTCCCCCTTCTTCAACTTCCAGCCCATTCCAGTTACCTCCTGTTTTATGTTTGTTTCTACCTCCATCTTCTGTGTTGCTACACTTTTAAAAGTAAGAATACTCAGCTTTCCAAATCCTTTCTCCTCTTTTCCCCAATATTGAGGACTGGAGAAAACATTGAGCTGATGAGCTGAACGAGAATGAATATTGCAAATGTGACCATTATAAATTCTATTTAATTGATTATCTAATTCTGTACATTCTTTATTCAACTAGTTTTCAGCCACTGCTTTCTTTCTCAGGCGTCGGGGTGGAAAATATGCTGTAGGATCAGCCTGCATTGGAGGTGGCCAAGGAATTGCGGTCATCATCGAGAACACAGCCTGAGAAGAGCAGGCAGCCTGCCCTGGTCCATGCTCACATGACTTGACTAGGCCACAGTGAACCAGGTGACCTTCAGAGCAGATGCAAAGCCAGCCATGCTCTGCACTGAGAGTGACTGGGTTTGGGCAAGGCATGGTAAAGCAGAGACCCATTTATCATAAACAAGAGCCCATGCCAGAATAAATTCTCTCAAATTTGTACCAAATATGCAGCATTTCTGAACTGAAATCCAACTAATGTAGGCTTTAAAGGGAATTGTATTCTTGCCAAATAACCATCACTTACACCTTAAATAATATGATTGCAGGGAAATTGAATAAATAGTGCCTTAACTTCAGCTAATCCTTTCCTGTTATTTCTTTTATTTTTCTAAAGTTTTAATTGAGGTAAAATACATATAACATAAAATGTACCATCTTAATCGTTTTTGAGCACACACTTCAGTGGCATTAAATACATTCACATTGTTGTGTGGCCATCACTACTATCCATCGATCTCCAGAGCTCTTTTCATCTTGTAGAACTGAAACTCTACACCCGTTAAACAACAGCTCCCTGTTCTGTCCTCTCTGCAGCCCTTGGCAACCACCATTCTGCTTTTTGTCCTATGAATTTGACTCCAGTAGGTACCTCGTATAAGTGGTGCTTAGTTGCTCAGTCATGTCCAACTCTTGGCGACCCCATGGACTGTAGCCCACCAAGCTCCTCTGTCCATGGGGATTCTCCAGGCAAGAATACTGGAGTAGGTTGCCATGCCCTCCCCCAGGGATCTTCCCAACCCAGGGATTGAGCCCAGGTCTCCCACACTATATGGCAGATAGTTTACTCTCTGAGCCGCCAGGGAAGCACCATATAAGTGGAATCATACAAAATTTGTCCTTTTGTGCCTGGCTTATTGCACTTAGCATAATGTTCTCAAGAATCATGCATGTTATAGCACCTATCAGAATTTTCTTCTTTTTCAAGGCTGAATAATATTCCATTATATATTCTATTATACTAGATTTTGTTTTTTCTCTCATCCATTGATGGCAGGTGGGTTGCTGCCACTGCTTGAAAGTGAAAGTGAAAATTGCTCAGTTGTGTCCAACTCTTTGAGACCCCATGTACTATACAGTCCATAGAATTCTCCAGGCCAGAATACTGGAGTGGGTAGCCTTCCCTTCTCCAGGGGATCTCCCCAACCCAGGGATCAAACCCAAGTCTGGGATCGAACACTGTGGGCAGATTCTTTACCAGCTGAGCCACAAGGGAAGCCACCTCTTGGCTGTTGTGAATAAAGCTGCTCTAAACATAGTGAGCGTCCCTGGTGGCTCAGCTGGTAAAGTCCACCTGTAATGCAGGAGACCCTGGTTTGATTCCTGGGTCAGGAATATCCCCTGGAGAAGGGCATGACAACCCACTCCAGTATTCTGGGGCTTCCCTGGCAGATCAGATGGTACAGAATATGCCTACAGTGCAGAAGATCTGAGTTTGATCGCTCGGTCAGGAAGATTCCCTGGAGGAGAGCATGGCAACCCTCTCCAGTATTCTTAGCTGGAGAATCCCCGTGGACAGAGGAGCCTGGCACGCTGCAGTCCATGGGGTTGCAAAGAGTTGGACACGACTGAGCGACTAACACACACACACACTGTGCAGGTGTGGTCTTGCTGGGTTCTTGAGTCACTTGACAATTCTGGTTGTAAGGTTTCAGGGAATTGCTATCCTGTTTTCCATAGCAGCTGTACCATTTTATGTTTCCACCACTAAAGCACAAGGCTTTAAATTTTTCCACATCCTCACCAATAATTGCTGTTTTCTGTTTGTTTATTATAATAGCCATCTTAATGAATGTGAGCTGATATCTCACAGTGGTTTGAGTTGCTTCTCCCTGATTATTAGTGATATTGAGCATCTTTTCCTGTGCTTGTTGGCCATTCAGCTATCCTTTTTAGAGTAATACCTATTTTAAGTCCTTTTCTCATTTTTTAAGTTGAATTATTTTTTATTGTTGTTGAGCTGGCTTATATTTTTAAAAATTATTTTGGAAGTCAGTTCAATTTGTATGTTAAGTGATATTCATAATTCATTATGAGATAAATGCCCAAAGGAGCAAAATTACCGAATTTAGTCTTGATGTTAATAAATGATATCATATTAGCTTGATTTTTCCCTTGGATAAAGACAGTGCTGATTATGTATTATAACTTTTCAAATACATTTGAGTGGGAGCATAGCTTCCTTAAAGAAAATTTGGGTTCATTTTAAGGACCAGATCTGTAAATGACAATATGTGGGGTTGAGAAAGGCTGCAAGTCAAGGCTCAGAAGAAGGCATACTATGCCTCTTCTCGTGCACCTCACCAACACTTCCCAGCAGTCAGAAGGAAATGTTGTCATTAATGTCTATTACACTAGCTAACTAAAATGAGGAAACAGAGTCAGTAGAACGTAGCTACTATAAACCAATGACTTAATGCTAAAATTTAAAGCCATTAACTGAAGAGACCAAACTTTTGCCTGGATTTCATCCCCCCTTCTTCAGCTTTCCTAGTTTACCTAAATTATGTGCTGTCCTCCACATACCTCCCCAGGGGACATGTGGCAGTGTCTGGAAACGTGTTGGTTGTCATGATTGGGGAGGGGGTGCTACCGGCATCTAGCGGGTGGAGGCCAGGGCTGCTGCTAACTAAACATCTTGCAACACAGATGAAGTCTCTGCAGCAAAATTATCAAGCCCAAAGTTTCGAGAGAGCTGCTGTTGAAAAATCCTGCTTTAACCCTCAATCCACCTGTAAAGTGCAAAGGTTTATTGCTTTCTCCCATGAAGGTCTTGTGTAGTTTTATGAGGTTTTTTTTTTTTTCTACTTGGACATTGCTAAAGAACAGTTTTGGGGTATTATGTATCTAGTCAGCTTACCAGACCTTTGTATTATTAGTTCTACTCATATAGATAACATCTCATTATTTTTTATCACCTTTTTGCATTGGGGAAACCACTAGACCATTCAGGTATGACCTAAATCAAATCCCTTATGATTATACAGTGGAAGTGAGAAATAGATTTAAGGGACGAGATCTGATAGGCAGCATGCCTGATGAACTATGGACGAGGTTCGTGACATTGTACAGGAGACAGGGATCAAGACCATCCCCAAGAAAAAGAAATGCAAAAAGGCAAAATGGCTGTCTGAGGAGGCCTTACAAATAGCTGTGAAGAGAAGAGAACCAAAAAACAAAGGAGAAAAGGAAAGATATACCCATTTGAATGCAGATTTCCAAAGAATAGCAAGGAGAGATGAGAAACCTTCCTCAGTGATCAGTGCAAAGAAATAAAGGAAAACAATAGAATGGGAAAGACTAGAGATCTCTTCAAGAAAATTAGAGACACCAAGGGAACATTTCATGCAAAGATGGGCTCAATAAAGGACAGAAATGGTATGGACCTAACAGAAGCAGAAGATATTAAGAAGAGATGGCAAGAATACACAGAAGTACTGTACAAAAAAGATCTTCACGACCCAGATAATCACAATGGTGTGATCACTCACTTAGAGCCAGACATCCTGGACTGTGTAGTCAAGTTGTCCCTAGGAAGCATCACTATGAACAAAATTAGTGGAGGTGATGGAATTCCAGTTGAGCTATTTCAAATCCTGAAAGATGATGCTGTGAAAGTGCTGCACTCAATATGCCAGCAAATTTGGAAAACTCAGCAGTGGCCACAGAACTGGAAAAGATCCATTTTCATTCCAATCCCAAAGAAAGGCAATGCCAAAGAATGTTCAAACTACTGCACAATTGCACTCATCTCACATGGTAGTAAAGTAATGCTCAAAATTCTCCAAGCCAGTCTTCAGCAATACATGAACTGTGAACTTCCAAATGTTCAAGCTGGTTTTAGAAAAGGCAGAGGAATTAGAGATCAAATTGCTAATATCCACTGGATCATGGAAAAAGCAAGAGAGTTCCAGAAAAACATCTGTTTCTGCTTTATTGACTATGCCAAAGCCTTTGACTGTGCAGATCACAATAAACTGTGGAAAATTCTGAAAGAGATGGGAATACCTGACCTGCCACTTGAGAAACCTGTATGCAGGTCAGGAAGCAACAGTTAGAACTGGACATAGAACAACAGACTGGTTCCAAATAGGAAAAGGAGTACGTCAAGGCTGTATATTGTCACCCTGCTTATTTAACTTATATGCAGAGTACATCATGAGAAACACTGGGCTGGAGGAAGCACAAGCTGGAATCAAGATTGCCAGGAGAAATAGCAATAACCTCAGATATGCAGAAGACACCACCCTTATGGCAGAAAGTGAAGAAGAACTAAAGAGCCTCTTGATGAAAGTGAAAGTGGAGAGTGAAAAAGTTGGCTTAAAGCTCAACATTCAGAAAGTGAAGATCATGGCATCCGGTCCCTCCACTTCATGGCAAATAGTTGGGGAAACGGTGGAAACGGTGGCTGACTTTATTTTTCTGGGCTCCAAAATCACTGCAGATGGTGACTGCAGCCATGAAATTAAAAGACACTTACTCCTTGGAAGGAAAGTTATGACCAACCTAGACAGCATACTGAAAAGCAGAGACATTAGTTTGCCAACAAAGGTCCATCTAGTCAAGGCTATGGTTTTTCCAGTAGTCATGTATGGATGTGAGAATTGGACCATAAAGAAAGCTGAGCGCTGAAGAATTGATGCTTTTGAACTGTGGTGTTGGAGAAGACTCTTGAGAATCCCTTGGACAGCAAGGAGATCAAATCAGTCCATCCTAAAGGAGATCAGTCCTGAGTGTTCATTGGAAGGACTGATGCTGAAACTTCAATACTTTGGCCACCTGATGCAACGAACCGACTCATTGGAAAAGACCCTGATGCTGGGAAAGATTGAAGGCAGGAGGAGAAGGGAACGACCGAGGATGAGACAGTTGGATGGCATCACCGACTCAATGGACATGAGTTTGAGTAAACTCCGGGAGTTGGTGATGGACAGGGAGACCTGGCGTGCTGCAGTCTATGGGGTCACAAAGAGCTGGACACGACTGAGCTACTGAACTGAACTGGGAGCTCTTTTTTCCCTTTGAGAGGGGAAAAAAGTCAAATTTGGAAATGTTCATATTAGTTCACCATTCAGTGTGATCCTTACACTAGGTGGCAGATAGGTGCACTTCATCAAATTGAGGAAGTTCTCTTCTATTCCTAATGTGGTTAAGAAATTCATGAATAGTTCACTGATTCTTCAAACCGTGCTAACCTGGCATTACCACTTCACTGATCTTGTGAATGTCACCAACCACCTTCACGTTGCTTAATCCAGTGAAACTTTTCTGTCTTCATCTTTGACTCTGCAAGATAGTATGCAGGTGACTATCCCATTGTTCTGTTTTTGCAGCTGTTCTGCTGCTAAACCTCTGCTGTCTGTGGTGACCCCAGGCCAGGTCATGAGACTCATCCCACCAACACTGGTCTCTCCTCTTGCTCCAGGCTCCTGCACCTAACTGCCCTTCGGACACTTCTCTCACTAAACCAACTCCTTCTTCAAGTCCTTCCATCCTCAGTTCCAGTAAGTCAAGTCAGGAATCTGGGAATTTCCTAGATTCTGCCCTCTCCCTCATCCCTCATATCTAGTCCAACAGCAAGTTTTATTAGTTCTTTCAGAATGTATCTCAAATCCATTCACTTCGTCTTTCACCTCCTCCTTCACCGCTTTGCTCCGGGCTACCAGAATCTCTTGCCTGTTTTACAAGAGCCTGCCTCCATTCTGGCTCCTCTTCAATCATTTTCTAAGAAGTCACCAGGGCATCTTTTAAAAACACTAGTTCACCTTCCTCTAAAGCCGTGGCAGATTTCTCACATACTTGGAATACAGTCCAGACCCCTTACCTACAAGGGCCTGCTCATGGGGGCCCCCAACCCCTGCGGTGATCTGGCCTCCCCTTCCCTCTTGGCTAAGCTCAGCCTGTTCCTCTGGCTCCCTGTGCTTCGCGCGTGGTTCCTTCTTTGGGCTCCTCGCAGGCGAGGCTTGCTCATCCTTCAGGACTGTGGCAGATTCCCTGTCTGTCTGCAGTGCTGTTTCCTTTGCCTTCCCAGAACATGACTCTCCCCACTTGTCCGTCAGGTCTCAGATGTGCTCTCCTAAGACAGGTATTCTCTGTTCTCCCGAGCTCCTCTCCTCAGACCTTTGTGGAATTCTTCTGCGCTTGTATTCACTTATTAGACTGTTTATTGTCTGTCTCCCTTGTTAAATTGTGAATTCCAAGCAGGCAAGGACTTCATGTGCCCATCTCAGTGCCTGGCACCGAATAGATGCACAGTAATGTGGAGGGGATGGATGGATGAATAGAGGGACAGCAGATGGGAGTGACTGAAAGCATGGGAGAATTTCTCGGAGTCACACAGACGTAGAACAAGTAGCAAGGAGCTGCTCTCACGTAGTTTACCTCTTCCGTCTCCACAGATGGTCATGGAAGTGGCTGTGTACCTCGTCGTGCACACCTCTGCACCTGTGTGTTTTCAAGCAAGAAGGGGTGAAAAGCTGGGGGCTATGCTAATGGTGCTTGTTGCCTGGCACTAAGGATCAGAGCAACTGTGGGCAGTTTACTTTGAACCTAACGAACTACATGTGGTAGAGTTGGGAGAGAAAGCCAAATGCGTGAAGCTCTCCCTAGGATGACCATAGAATTTATCATCCAAACCAGGTCATTTTTGAGATATGAATGGAGACACTTAATAATTACCCTGGGGCAACAAGTATAAACTGGGACTATGCTAGGGAAACTGGGTAGCACCCTACCTTTAATTAACCAAAGTACATTGCAGTGACTTCACTGAAAACTCTAGAGAGCTGAGCAAATATTGTTGAGTGTGATTGTTGGATTTAAAGTTAATTAAGTAGTTGGTCAGGGTGAACTTGTTGAGTGCTCCAGAGATAAGCAAACACTTGAAGGAGATGACAGGTCCCCAAGAAGAGTAGGGGAAACAGCCAGCACTTGGCCCTGAGACAGGAGTGTGTCTGCTGTACAAGGAGGCCAGGGTGGTGGGAGCAGGGTGAGCAAGAGGAGAACAAGGCTGGGGAGCAGAGAAGCGCCTGGGTGCATGCCATGTAGGGCTCTACACGCCACTGCAGGGACTCTGGCTTTTAGCCTGGGTAAATAGGAGCCACTGCAATGGTAACCCACTCCAGTACTCTTGCCTGGAAAATCCCATGGACGGAAGGGACACGACTGAGCGACTTCACTTTATTTTTTCACTTTCATGCATTGGAGAAGGAAATGGCAACCCACTCCATTGTTCTTGCCTGGAGAATCCCAGGGACAGGGGAGCCTGGTGGGTTGCCGTCTATGGGGTCGCACAGAGTTGGACACAACTGAAGCGACTTAGCAGCAGCAGCAGCAGGCTTCTGAGTAGAGAAGAGATAATCATCTATTTGAAGGACTTCTCAGACGTTTCTATTAAAGTGAACCTAGAGGGATGAAGATGGAATAGGATGCTATTGCAGTAATCCAGGCATCTCGGATCTAAAGTTATCAATAGAGTGGTGAGAAGTTGTCAGATTCTGGTCATGTTCTGAAGATAGAGCCTTATTTCCTCCAGGATTGGCTGCTGGTCGGTAGAGAAAGGAGTCAAGGATGACTCCCTGGGCCTTTTCATCTCAGCCTCTGAGATGGGAAGGCTGCAGGTGGAGCAGATATGGGGGGAGGTTCAGGAGTCCAGACATCCAAGCGGAGATGCTGAGCAGGCACTTGGCTGAAGCAGTCTGGCTTTGGTATGGAGCTTGATCTGAAAGTCATTGGTATATAAGTGGGATATGATCAAGAACTTGTGGCCTCGCCATTGACAAAATAAAAAGATAACTTACAGAATGGGAGGAAATATTTCCAAATAATATGACCGATAAGGGGTTAATATTCCAAAATACATAAACAACTCATACAACTCAACATCAAAAAAAAAAATTAAAAATGAGCAGAAGATGGGAATAAACGTTTTCTTCAAAGAAGACACACAGATGGCCAGCAAAAATGCTCAACGCTGTTAATCTTCAGAGGAATGCAAGTTAAAACCACAATGAGGTATCACCTCATACATGTCAGAGTGATTATCAAAAAGAACACAAATAACAAATGGTCAATCTGTAAAAAAGAGAGATCCCTCCAACACTTTTGGTAGGAACGTAAATTGGTGCAGCCACTATGGAGAACAGTTCTCAAAAACCTAAAGGTAGAACTACCATATGACCCAGCAATTCCACACCTAAGTACCAAAAAAACCGAAAACACTTAATTTGAAAAGATATATATACCCCAGTGTTCATAACAGCATTATTTACAATTGCCAAGAAAGTGTTTGTTGCTCAGTCGTGTCCAACTCTTTGCTACCATGGACTGTAGCCTGCCAGGCTCCTCTGTCCATGGGATTTCCCAGGCAAGAATATTGCCATTTGCTTCTCCAGGAAGATATAGAAGCAACCTAAATGTTCATCAAGAGATGAATGGATAAAGGAGAAGTGGTGTGTGTATATATATACAATGGAATACTACTCAGACATAAAAAGGATTGAAATTTTGCCACTTGCAAAACATGGGTGGACTTGAAGGGTATTAGTTTAGACTAAATAAATCAGAGAGAGATACTGTATAGTATCGCTTATATGTGGAATCTAAAAAATACAACAAACTAGTGCATATAACAAAAATGAAACAGACTGAGATGCAGAGCACAAACCAGTGATGGCCAGAGAGAAGAGGGGCAGGGGACTAATAGGGGAAAACCTCTATGTATGAAGTAAGGAAGCTACAAGGATACGTTGTGCAGCACAGGGAACGTTGCAAGTCGCTTATAATAACTATAAATGGAATATAACCTTTAAAAATTGTGAATCACTGTTGTACGCTCAAAACAGGAATATTATACACAAGTGTGTGTGTGTTAGTCACTCAGTCATGTCCGACACTTTGTGATCCCACGGACTAGCCCACCAGGCCCTGCTGTTCATGGAATTCTCCAGGCAAGAATACTGGAGTGGGTTGCTGTTTACTTCTATACCTCAATTTTAAAAAGTTGAAAAAAAAAAAGGATTAATGGCCTCCATTCTAAAGTGACTCATAGAAGAACAATTTTTCCTTGTGTTAACACTATTAGGTTTCCATTTTTGTGACTTAAAATTCGATCCCTGAGTTGGGAAGATCCCCTGGAGAAGGAAATGGCAACCCACTCCAGTATTGCTGCCTGGAGAATTCCATGGACAGATGCTACAGTCCGTGGGGTTGCAAAGAGTCAGACACGACGGAGTGACTAACACTTAAACTTAACACAATTAGGTTTTCATTTTTATGACTTGGTATTCAAATGAGAATAAGACTTTATAAAGCCAAATATATCTGTGTCGCCCTTTTAGCGTGATCTCATTCTTTTATAAGTTTTATCATTTTTCATAATAAATGCCAGCTTTTCTACCATCATGGGGAAAAAAATTGTAAACTCCTTACAAAGTGAAAGAGGGGAGTGAAAAAGTTGGCTTAAAACTCAGCATTCAGAAAACTAAGATCATGGCATCCAGTCCTATCACTTCATGGCAAATAGATGGGGAAACAATGGAAACAGTGAGAGAATTTATTTTGGGGGGCTCCAAAATCACTGCAGATGGTGACTGCAGCCATGAAATTAAAAGATGCTTGCTCCTTGGAAGAAAAGCTATGACCAACCTAGACAGCATATTAAAAAGCAGACACAGTACCAACAAAGGTTCATCTGGTCAAAGCTATGGTTTTTCCAGTAGTCATGTATGTATGTGAGAGTTGGACTACAGAGAAAGCTGAGGGCTGAAGAATTGATGCTTTTGAAGTGTGGTGTTGGAGAAGACTCTTGAGAGTCCCTTGGACTGCAAGGAGACCCAACCAGTCCATCCTAAAGGAGATCAGTCCTGGGTGTTCATTGGAAGGACTGATGCTGAAGCTGAAACTCCAATACTTTGGCCACCTGACTGAACCGACTCTTTGGAAAAGACCCTGATGCTGGGAAAGATTGAAGGCAGGAGGAGAAAGGGACAACAAAGGATGAGATGATTGGATGGCATCACTGATTCAATGGACATGACTTTCAGCAAGCTCCAGGAGTTGGTGATGGACAGGGAAGCCTGGCGTGCTGCAGTCCATGGGGTCGCAAAGAGTCAGACATGACTGAGTGAGTGAAGTGAACTACTAAGTTGAATAATTTAAATGAAGTATGGGAGCATACATTTTTAAAGGTACTCTAACCTAAAGAGAATTCCTTTGTAATTGAGAAATAATTGAAAACATTTTTATGAAGTGAACAATGACTCTCCTTTTCCTTCCTCTCCATCTCATTTTTGATTCTTCTAGTGAGCCCACATTTTCAGAAACTGGGTTGGTTTGCAGTGTGGGCTCAGTTGCACCAGCGGTGAGCCCAGAACACTCCTCCCCCTAGGTGGCGCCACAGGCCTGTGCCGCCTGGGTTTCTTTCTCAGCTGCAGATCAAAGATGCTCTCAGCAAAGTTCTCCCAACTCTTGGTTCTTCTTGCTTCCTAGGAATTGAAGGAAGAGAAGGAACCAGCAGTAAAGAAAGCTAGGGTGGGAAGTGGGGCCAAAAACTCTGCTGGCCAGTGCTCCAAGTCCCTCTGGCCAAGGACACCACCTTTTATTTCTTTTCAGTGAAAACACAGCAGATGTAAAAGGCCCAGAGCCTAGGGAATCCAGTGTTACAGTCTCAGACCACAGGCCCGCTGAGGCACTGAGCCCTGGGTCCTGCCCAGGAAAGGTGGGGGAGAGGGGCTGGGACACCATCGAGCAGCAGAGAAGACAGGGCAGCATCTCCACTCTGTGTGCTTCGCCGCTGTGGACACTTGGGCCCCAGGGGCTCCTCTTGTTCACTCTGGACCCTGTATTTATTTAGGGACCCCAGCTGCACCCAGCCTTTCCCAGCTGACAGAGCAAGGGTTTCCGGGAGCGGCTCGCATTCTCCCCTCCACACTTTCATGGATGTGAGCCGACTCCGGAGCCATAACCAGTGAGGTCTGAGGGCTGTGGGGGTGCAGCTTGGACACATGGAGCAAAGACAAGTGGGGAGGTCTGTGTCCTGTGCCCTGGCCTACTTCCCCAGGGACAGGCATGCCGCCTTGGACTCCACATACACCCCAGTGTCTGCTCTGAGAGCCTCAGTAGGCAAACAAGATGGATATATTACTTCTCAGGGACAGGGCCTAGGGAAGACAAGGCCCCTTCTGCCTGTGCAACACGTGAGAGCAAAGGAAAGTAATGAGCTCCTCCAAAGCCATCTTTTGATCCATCTTGGCACGGCCAACAAGCAGACACATTCAAGGGCCTGAAGGTTTTATATTAATAGAAGTGGCTCTGATGGGAGAAGTAAAAGCCAGACTTGTGCTCTGAACATGCAGTTCTTCCAGAGCCTTTTAGAAACACAGGACAAGATAAAACCATAAATTGCACGATAAGGGAACATGCTGATACCAGGAGCAAAAAGCAAGCTATGCTGCTACTCACACACACACACACACACACACACGCGCGCGCAGAGTTGTTCTTCACACTGGGTTTCTAGGTTGCAAAGAGAAGCCGAGTCCCTAGGAGCTGAGGCCCCCAGCAGATGAAATAGGACTCAGAGCCCAGCCACCCTTTAGGGTGGTGCCTGGTCTGCCACGTGCTGGGAGATGGGAAGGAAGGGGATGTGGGAGCTGGGGCCCCAGTCAGACCATCCCCCAGGGCTCTAAGCCTGCATCTTCAGGGAGGACCAGCAGCATCTGGCAACGTAGGCAGCGTCCCAGCCTTGCTGTGGACCAAGAGCACGCAGCAGTCATTACCAAGTCTGCTTTCTGTCCCCGCAGGCAGCTCCGAGCCCACGACTGTGCGGATTTGCCCAGTCAGGAGGAAAGACAATCTACCAAGTGGGAGAAACTCTGTCCCACAGGCTTCTGTGTGTCCATGATGGGTGTGAGCTCACAGATGTGGGCCTGGGCCCACCCTCCATGGAGGAAACGAGACCTCCTTCTGGAAAGACAATGGCTGAGTGAGGACAGAGTGAGTTATGAAGGATACGGTGGTGCTGAGCCCCTTCAAGCTTTCTAAATGGCTGAAAGAAAGTGAAAGTGAAAGTGAAAGTCGCTCAGCATGTCCAACTCTTTGCCACCCCATGGACTATACAGAGTACATGGGATTCTCCAGGCCAGAATACTGGAATGGGCAGCCTATCCCTTCTCCAGGGGATCTTCCCGACCCAGGAATCAAACCAGGGTCTCCTGCATTGCAGGTGGATTCTGTGCCAACTGAGCCATCAGAAATTGGTGCCACAGTCCAAGCAGCCATTTTGTGAGCCTGCCACTGGCCCTCGGGGTGGCAGGGTGTGGACCCTGCGCAGCTGGGACGCTCTGTGTTTACAGCAACTAAGTGACCTGGCAGTCAGCTTCTTGCTCTGGAGAGCAGGGCCGTGCACCATTTCCAGGGGCAGGTTATGACTCTGGAAGCCAAGAAGGAAAAGAGAAAGCAGGAGGTGCTGGGTCACCGCTGGGCTGATGACAGCATGGCTACCGAGGCCACACCCAGAGCTCTCCCAGCGCCCTGGTCAAACCCCCTCACCTGAGCTGAGCTAAGTCTCTACTTTTCACTCCCTTTAAAGAATGCAGCCAACACGTGGGACTTCTCTTCCCACTCATCCTGTTCACTTTATCCTGAGCCACCTCAGTCTCCGGGATTTCCAGACTCTGATCCCCAGCCTTGCTCTCTGGCCAGCCCCTGTATGTCTTGTCTGGTGAGACTCGTTCCTAGCCACCCAGCCCACGTGTGCTGGGGAGACCCAGAACACCTGGCTGCCTGGTGCTGCCCCTCCAGATCTGCGGACCTGTGTGCTGGGGTCCACAGCACAGAATTCTGTGACCACAGCCAAGCTGGAATTTACTAACAAATGGCCAGAGGACGGGGAATCCTGGTTCACAGAGAAACCACAAGCCATGTTTTTCGTATCACTGCTATCAGGAACTGTAAGATAAACATTATTAACCCTGAGAAAGAAAATAAACCCACACAGAGAGTCTCTTAGAGTCACCAGAGGGCTCGGCGTACTGGTGACAAGTGATAACCCTGCCTCACGGTGGGAACAACAAGGAGTCGTCATGTTCTCCCAGGCACTGAGGGGAGGGAAGGGAGGGAAATCCGTGAGGATTTGAACCACAAGCCCCTCCTCATACAGGCTTGTGGTTTGACCTCACACTATCCACACAGTTCAGAAAACCACCCCAGAGCAGAGGCTCTGAAGTGGTACCCAGGGGCCAAACAGAAATGACTGCAGCCCTCTCTGGGAGAGCCTGCCTTCAATTAAGTAAGTTGCATCCCAGCTTTAGAGATGCTAACGGAATGAGCAGCAGAGAATCAGTCAAGTAGGATGGCTCTAATTTATAAAGCGTTGGAAAGCAATAAAATGTACCGAAGATTAAAACTGCTTGAGCGTGTCTGACTGAGTCGGATGGTCAAGCAGCCCCTGCGGTCTCCCAGGGCCATAAGTGCCCTTACGACCAGCAGTGGAGAGCAGTGCAGGCCAGAAGCAGAGAAAATAGTTTTCCTTTTGAATAGATGTAACCAAGGGAATTCCTCTCTGTGTTTGATTTCCATCCAGAGGCTGGCAGAGGAGAGAAAAAGCAAGTGGCACAAAGAAAATACGAATACTGAGAACTATTGAATCGGGAGAGAGGGGTGGGGTGCGATACGAATACTGAGAACTATTGAATAGGGAGAGAGGGGTGGGGCGCGATACGAATACTGAGAACTATTGAATAGGGAGAGAGGGGTGGGGTGCGATACGACTACTGAGAACTATGGATAGGGAGAGAGGGGTGGGGTGCGATAGACTACTGAGAACTATTGAATCGGGAGAGAGGGGTGGGGTGCGATACGACTACTGAGAACAATTGAATCGGGATAGAGGGGTGGGGTGCGATACGAATACTGAGAACAATTGAATAGGGAGAGAGGGTGGGGTGCGATACGAATTCTGAGAACTATTGAATAGGGAGAGAGGGGTGGGGTGCGATACGAATACTGAGAACTATTGAATAGGGAGAGAGGGTGGGGTGCGATACGAATACTGAGAACAATTGAATAGGGAGAGAGGGTGGGGTGCGATACGACTACTGAGAACAAATGAATAGGGAGAGAGGGGTGGGGTGCGATACGAATACTGAGAACTATTGAATAGGGAGAGAGGGGTGGGGTGCGATACGAATACTGAGAACTATTGAATAGGGAGAGAGGGGTGGGGTGGGATAGGAATACTGAGAACAATTGAATAGGGAGAGAGGGTGGGGTGCGACAGGACACCAGTCCACTGCCAGGAGCTGAGGGGTGGGGCGCGGGGGGTGGAAAGTGGAACCATCAAATCCATGGCATATCCTGCCCACCCCCAGGATTTCTAAAAGGGGCTCCTCTGCGTCTCATATAGGTAGGGGAATGAAGCTCCCCAGAGGGATCATATCCTGTCTGGGAACCCATAGGCAAAGCTCCAAAATGATTAAATGCAAGATGGTAGAGAATTGTAAGCCACCTGGTCTGGACTAAGAGAGTCGGAGAAAAGAGAGTCCCAGTTACGCTCAGAACTAAGGAAGGGTTGCCCTCCCCATCTCCTCCTCCTTCTTCCTTCTCCTTCTTCCTCTTCCTGTTCTTTTCTCAAAAAGAGTTTGCATACAGGAGGTGAACTCTGAGGCGGGCCTCAAAGGTCTCTGATGCCCACGGTCATTAATCTTTACTTCCTGCTTGGTATGCTGTGCCCAAGACTGCAGGCTTCTCGTCCCAGCCCTCCACAGCACCCTCGCTCCACGCAAGGGCTCACTGTGAGCCTGGCCATGCTGCTTCCTGGTGGCCCCTCTGCAGAGAGGTGTGGGTCTCAGTGGCACCCCCTCCAGGTGCCAGCCCAGGGGAGCACCAGGGCAGGAGGCGGAAGCACAGAACACACAGGTCAGGTAATGGAAGCCCAGTGCCCACAGCAGGCACAGGCCCCTCAAGAAGCCAGCTCTGTGCTCCCCCCTGGGGCTCTTTCTCCAACAATGAATCCTAGTCCTCCAAGTCCCAAACATCTGCCAGGCCTCATTCCCAGATACTTAATGACCATCTTCAAGTAACAATAAAAACCAGAAGAGGGGCGATTATCAGTAACATTCCTATGAGTTAAGTTCATTCTAAAGGAAGAAAAAATAAACAGTGTACACAGATGCAGAGGCTATGAGTGACCAGGAGGGCCATGTCAGAGACCCCCTTCAGGGTCCACACGGAATTCCATCGTTGGAAGCCTGGAAGGCCTGACCCCCACCCTACATGGAACCCTGAGACCCAGAGAAGGAAATGGTTTGCCCAAGATCATGGCTCCCATCAACAGCTAAGCTGGCGAAGAGCAGCTGCCCTGGCTTGCAGGCTGTAGGCAGGGTGGTCTCTCCAGACACTGGATGCTATTCCAGAGGTCAAGCCCCTTGCAGGGGTGGTATTTTATTTTTTTCCCTTGGTGTTTTATAAATTCTCAACGCTAATCTGCTGACCTCCCAGAATGCCTTTTACAGCTGAGCAAAATAAGCTGAAATATAGCCCCGGGTGTTCCTAAAAGGAATCTACAGAGACCTCACTCCTAAAACCTCCCCAGACTTTCCTCCCCAAAAGCTCCACTCCTGGGTACCTTCTCTCAAAACATCCTGACTCAGACTTGTGGCCTTAAGAACTGTCAAGGTCTGTCTACTTCTGCACAATCCTGACCCCGCTCCTCCCAGAAAAGTCAGCCTGATTTCTGTCAAGCGGCAGGAGAACCTAAGCTTATGTAGGTTTCTCTTTGTGGTGGCTAGCTCAGGGTATGTCACATTCACGTCACCTGGGGGTGCCTTGCACCACTGAGCGAGTAGCCCCCAGCCCCACCAGGCTCCAGGGCCCCCCTGCATCCCGAGGCCATCCCTTGGAGGCCGAGGCGGGAGCCAGGGCAATCTGCCATCTGTGAGGACAGAACAGGACGAGAAACTCTGGGTCTTAGGTCTGCTTGTGGAGGTGGGGGAGGAAGACATGCAGAGAAAAGGGTCTGCGGAGGGGGCTGGCAGGGCAGGGAGGGGGAGGGAGGGGAGGAGACCAGCGGGGCAGTGAGAAGGCCACACCACCCCCACAGGACTCGTGCCAGGGGAGCCAGCAGAGATCGGCCTCCACCACTCACCCCGGAAACCCGAGCCACCCCGAGGGGCTCCGGACCCAGCACAGAACGGGCGGGGGTGGCGCCGAGCCGCAGCCAGGGCCTCCCGAGCCTCCTCACACCCTGCCCGCCCAGCTGCCTGGCTGCCCAGCCTTGGGTTTCCTCAGAATGCCGTGCCCTCCGTCTCCTCCTGGTGGCAGCCGCTTCCCATGCCCACCCTAGTCCCCAGCCAGCACCCTGGAGCTTCACTGTCCCGGCGCTTCTGGCCTCAAACAACCAGAGAAACCTGAGAGCAAACCAAGAGAGGTTCCCAGCGGCCCAGTCTCAGGGGTGCTCTCAACTCCCACCTCCTTTGACCCACGAGGGGCTGAGAGTAAGCCGAGAGGCCCCCAGTGGCCCAACCTCAGGGGTGCTCTCAACTCCCGCCTCCCTTGACCCATGAGGGGCTCCCACCTTTGACCCACGGGGTCAAGTTTTCACCCTCAAAATAATGGCACAGCTGGAACTGGAATGCTGACCTCCTGTAGCCCCTTCCCCGGCCTTTGGGTGCCCCCTGACGCCCACCGGGGCTGTCTTCTTGGGCTTCCACCGTCTCTGCTGCTTGTGTGATGTTCTCGGGACTCACCCACTATGTGGCCTATTGGTCCAGCCCCAGCGGGGGCTGCAGTGATGCTGTGACGAATCTGCTGTCTGCCCTGGTGCCTGTACGCACACCGAGGATCGGTTTAGAAGCCCAGCAGCTTTAATCCGAGGATCTTTTCTCACGGGAGATTTCCGGACGTGTGGATGGCAGCGTTTTGGTCAACGGAGCCTTGGGGCCCCTTCAGATCCTCCTTGCCCAGCTCAGGGTTGCGCCAGCTTCCAGAAGCCGCAAGAGCAGCAGCGCCTCTCACCTCTTCTGGTGTCCTTCTCCATGGGCCACTGGTCAACAGGACCGGGAAGAGCCCCGTGGTGTGAGTGTGTGTGTGTCTGAGTGAGAGAGTGTATGTGTGAGAGTGTGTGTGTGTGTGTGTGTGTGTGCGTGTGAGACAGTGTGTGTATGTGTGAGCATGTGTGTGTGAATGTGTGAGAGAGTGTGTATGTGTGAGTCTGTGTGTGCATGAATGTGTGTGAGTGTTTTTATGTGTGAGTGTGTGTGTGTGGGTGTGTGTGAATGTGTGTGCATGTGTACATGAGTGTGTGTGTATTGTGAGAGTGTGAGTATGTGTGTGTGAGACTGTATGTGAGTGTGTGTGTGCGTGCATGTGTGTGTGTATGTGTGAGAGTGTGTGAGTCTGTGTGTGTGAATGTGTGAGGCTGTATGTTTGTGAGTGTGTGTGTGTGTGTGTGTGTGTGTGTGTGTGTAGGGAGCCAGGGCTGAAGCCTGCCAGCCTGCCCGGGGAGGCTGCTCCATCTCCCCCGCCCCGCTCATATCAGGCAGCCTGTGAGAAACTCTTTCAACAAAATACTTGCTTCTTAGGAAGCGACAGACCTGAAGCGTGAGGCCTCAGGAGTGGGGCAGCGGGAGCTTGAGAAGAGCTGGAAGTAGCTGGAGCCTGGCACTTGCTCCCCAACCACATCGTGCCCTGGTTTCTACAGTGGTCCCTCCCTCAACTGCTCCACGTGGGCCGACTCCAGAATGCCAGGGAGGAGGCGGCTGCTCTAAAGGTGGGAGAGAAAGAAAAAAAGGGTTTGCAGGAAAACAATAGCTGTCATTTCTTGATGACTTCCTCTCAGGCCCTCGGAGCTCTTCCCACCACCGGCTGGGGCAGAAACTATGGTTATCATTATCCCCCATTTCAGATAAAGAACAAGAGACACAGAGAGTGGAGGGTGGAGGGGACTTGCCCAAACTCACAGAGCTCTTTGGTCGTGGAGGCAGGTCTTGAACAGGAGGCCAGACTGACCACCAGACCAGCTGCCATTGCCACCAGAGGCTTGCACCTTGGGCCCCTCACCCTTCAGCCCCGTGCCTGTCCTGGATGGACTGTCTACTAGAGGACTCCAAATCCTCCTGAGTGGGACATAGATGGGCCCCAGACTGAGCCGCTGGAGTTCATTCCCTGTGGACAGATATTCCAAAGTAGTAGGAGAAAAGGGAAGCTGAGCTCTGGCCAGAGAGGAGATAAAAGACCACATATTCCTCACTGTTGAAGTAAAGGAGACCTTCCCAATTGAATACATGCAGAAAGCCTCCTGGAAGGTCAAAAAGGGACACCACCCCATAGTAGGTGATGTCAACCTACCCATAGGCCTCTTCACTAGAATCCGTCTTGGCTAAGAGATGCCCATGTAAACATTGGAAGGACGCCGAGATATACCAAGTACAACTCAGAACCAGGCAAAGCAAGATGATTGGCCAAAGGAAACTCGGAAGAAATGCCCCATAAAAGTGATTCAAATGACCACAAGGATGTGGCTCTTTCCGAGCCCACCCGTGTATCTATCCATGTGTACTGTAGTCCTTGCCTCCTAATAAACACTCTACTTGCTTCACTACTTTCCGTCTCTATGCGGAAACCCATTACTACACAGCGGTTGGGCCAGGGCCTTGTCACTGGCTCCTGGTCCCTGGTGGCCTGGTGGCTAGGATTCAGCATTCTCATTGCTGTAGCCTGACTTAGCTCCATGGCCTGGGAACCCGCTTCAAGCTGGCCAAGGCTGCCGAGATCATTCCCCTCATCCCAAGTGCCTCCCTGCCCCCAGACGCAGCTCCACACGGTTAATGTGAAGGTCAGTTCTGTCTCTGGCCAGACTGTAAGCTCCTTACGGCTGGAGGCATCACATGCTTGCTGAGACCCGGAGGCCTGCATTTCCCAGACAAGTTTAATCCCGAATAATCTGGGCCGATGTCAAATCCCGTACTTGTAGCTGGTCCCCACACAGAAGAAAAGAATAAGGCCAGGCTTCTGGACAATCCAGAAGTGAAATGATCCCTTGGGAAGGGTTGAGTGGATTTTAATGAAACTAGGGGTGGTGTGGGGGTGGGGGAAGCTGTGGACATATGGGCTGAATGCCATCTGGCTCCCGAAGAGTAAGAAAATGCTGTCCATGATAAAGTTGCAGGAGGCCTTCACATCTGTTTATCTGATCCTCGCACGAGCTCTGTGTGGTGATGAGCCTTCACAGATGCTCTCCCACCCCTGCAGCATCCTTGGGCTGAAATACAGGCTGGGGTTTCCTAACCAAGTAAGTTTGGGGAATACCAAGTTAGAGGTGTAGGTTTCTTAACTGTGGGGTTTCTCAGGGCCTTTAAAAAGATAAATGCTCACTGGTCATTTGTAAGAGGATAAGGTAATATGAGAAATTCTCTGGTGGCTCAGATGGCAAAGAAGCTGCCTGCAAAGCAGGAGACGAGGGTTCGATCACTGGGTCAGGAAGATCCCCTGGAAAAGGGAATGGCAACCCACTCCAGTTTTCTTGCCTGAAGAATACCATGGACAGAGGAGTGTGGTGGGCTACATACAGCCCATGGGGTCACAAAGAGTCAGACACGACTGAGTGGCTAACACTTTCACTTTCAAGGTAGTACGAATCTTCCCAGGTGGCTTAGTGGTAAAGAATCTGCCTGGCATTGCAGGAGATGCAGGAGATACGGCTTTAATCCCTGGGTCGGGAAGATCCCCTGGAGGAGGAAATGGCAACCCACTCCAGCTTTCTTGCCTGAAAAATTCCATGGACAGAGGAGACTAGCGGGCTACAGTCAATGGGGTCTCAAAGAGTCGGACACGGCTGAGCAGGCATGCACTGTCCATTCAATGACAGTGACATGAAGGCAGTCTGAAGATTCAGAAGGTTCCCAAAGGGATGTGACCAGGGAGCAAGCCCGTTATTGCTGAGTATCTCAAGGGAACCCACTTAGAGAAACACTTCCTAGAGCACCATAATTAGTCCTGATCCTACACGGAGGCTCCCTAAACCATCAACCCTGTGCAGCAGCGGACGGGGTCCCTGCAAGGAAGGCACAGACTTCCTGAAGCTTCATATCCTCACGTCCCCAGCACATTCAACCCAATCCCCGCACCCCACCCAACTTTGTCCCCTGGCTTTAGTCCATCCTTGAGCTTGTTTACAATCTGGGGGCAAGTTTACTTTCCAGAGTCACCCCAGATGAGCCAGTGGAAGAAAAGAACAAGGCCAGGCTTCTGGACAGTCCAGAAGTGAAATGACCCCTTGGGAAGGGTTGAGTGGATTTTAATGAAACTAGGGGTGGTGTGGGGGTGGGGGAAGCTGTGGACATATGGGCTGAATGCCGTCTGGCTCCCAAAGAGTAAGAAAATGCTGTCCGTGATAAAGTTGCAGGAGGCCTTCACATTTGTTTATCTAATCCTCACACGAGCTCTGTGTGGTGATGAGGACAAATATTACTGCCATTTGCTGGTTCTAGAAACTGAGGCTCCGAGAGAGTCATGGTCCCTGCAGGGTCACACAGCATTTGTGGAAATATCCAGAAGCACCTTGAAGCTGGGATCGTTGCACCTTCATTGGCCCCACTTCCAGCTTGTTTGTTGTGCTGTTTCCTTCAAGGGGGTCTAAGCAAACATGCTCTTGCTGAGGGTGGGGACTGTGAGGAGTGCTCACTCAGGCACAAGAGTGCCCCCTTGCACCCACTGCCTGAGCAGGAAGATCTGTCTGGAAACCACAGGTGCGAGCTCCCTCTCCAGGAGCTGCCCGCTAAGCCACGTGAGGCCACGGAACCCCAGCTGCCCGCAGTTTCTACGTTAGCCAAACCTTCTGCCTGCCCAGGCGCCCGGGAGCACTCTGGGTCCCAGTGTTTGAAAGCCCAGGTTTGACTGCACTCCAGCCCTGCCAGAGCCACTGCCTTGCTCTCTGAATCTCCACCCTCTGAGCCAGGTAAGTGACCTCACCCTGCCTGCTTGGCGGCCCAGAGACTGCACAGGGCTGCCCGGGGCTCCTGAAGTGTCCTCTTTGCTGCTGCTGCCATGGGGCCCTGGGTCTCAGGACAGCTGACTCCCGGTTTCTCAGAGAACGCAGTTCCGTCTATCAGATGTCTCACAACCAGCGAGGGCAGGCCCACGGGACTCTGAGCCGCTTTTCCCTAAGGGTGGACGTGGAACCAAGCCCTGGATGAGGAACGGAGACCAGCTGGATGGCGGGGATTAACTGCTCCAAGGAGCCTCTTCTCTGGGTCCTCACACGCCACCAGATGGGGCCCAAAGGGGCTTAAGGGGACGAATGTGGACACCGTGCAGAAATCGGAGGCCGGCAGGCAGGGCTCAGCCCTCAGCTGCCCCAGCCAGCTCACGCGGTCCACCCAGAGGACCCCATGGCCCCCAAGTCCACTGGCACCTGCGCTTGCTTCCTGGACCGGCTCGTGCGGGTCTTAACGATCTGAACGCGCAGAGCCCAGGTCCTGGCTGCCCTTGAAGGGCACCCTGCTCCCCAGCATGTCTTTCTGCACAATTTAGATTTCTTCAGAGGTAGGGGCTCCTGCTCAAGGCGATGTAGAGACAGAGTCCGAGATGGCCTCAAGCTGAGTCTCCAGCTTCCCTCAGCCCAAGTGGGCCTGAGAGAAGCTGGTGCAGATGGAAGCTGATGGAGCTTTCTCCAAGAAACCCCGAGGGGCTGGAGCTGCAGGGCTGACATGACAGCTTCAGGGTGCACAGAGCCACGGCTCCTCTCCGCACTCGGGCCGTCGGCCGGGCTCTCTCCTCTCGCCTGGGGGAGCGGGCGTGGTTTGGGGGACCATCTCTCCCCGCCAGCCTGCCTCCACCCTGTCTCAGGCTTGACTGTTGGTGCAGTGGTGGGTTAGCTCAGTGTTCCTGAGCATTGTCGGCAGGGCCACAAGGCCTTCAGGAGGCTAATTATGTGGTCGATAGGAGGGGTTCTGTGGTGAACGGAGTTTGGGAAACAGGCAAATTTGTTACAGAACTTCTCAGAGCCTGTGTGTTCAGCAGAGTACTATTACTAGCGCAGGATCCCAGGTTCGTTTCTTCTGCTGTGAAGCTTCCAAGGAAGGGAGGGAAATTTGAGGAGGCCAGCAGAGTCCTGCAGGGCAGGAGCGAGAACACAGACGGTCCGGGAGTGTCGCAGACTTGGCTGAGGACGGTGCAGACGGCGGTGTGGCCGGTGCGTTGCTCTGCGGACTGAATCTGCAAGGCACAGATGGAGGGTCTCCCTGGATTCCGCTCACTGTCTACTGCCGCCTGCCCACCACCCACAAGACCCCTTCACCATCCCTCCATATCCTACCCAAGGCTGACCTCTTCTCTCCCCTCTGCTGGCACTGTAGTCCAAGCCACCTGGACACACAGTAGCCCCCAAAGTGGTCTCCTGGCTTCCGCTCCTGCGGCCCTGGAGGTCAAGTCAAACCCCTGCTCCAGACTCTGTCAAATCCAGAGAAATATCACAAGTCCTTCCCTGGCTCAAAACGCTCTGCTGGCCGCATGCCTTCCCGGCTCCTCCCCACTGCTGCTTGTCAGCCACGTGGGTCTTTCTTTCCAGCCACCAAGCACACCGAGTTCATCCCAGCCCAGAGTATCAGCCAGGCTGCCCCCTTGCCCAGCAAGCTCCCCCTTTTCTTCCAGCTGCTTCTCTCTATTCTCATCTCAGCTGGAAGGTCAAGACCATCCTTGACTCACCCACCAGCCACCAAACACCCCTCACCCTGAGTGAGCGGTCTCTATGGCGTTTATCCTGATGCCAGTTTTCCTCTTATTTGCATTTGAGTGTGTTTGTCCCCATCCTGTGCTGAAATCAGTGCCTGGCACACAGTGGACACTTGTCAGAGGGACACTGGTCAGTGACCTCTCCTGACCTCACTTCCTCCCCTGAAAAGTGGGTCCCCAGAGGATCTCCAAGTCTCCTGTCTGTCCACCGGCTCATCCAGACCCCATATTTGCCAAACGCCAGCTTGACCTTGTTCCCAAAGGCTTTATTTCACTTTTGCAGCAGTTCAGGGGAGAGGGGAGGGGAGGTTGGGGAGGGGGGAAGGGGTCCCCAGAAAATGCCCAAGTGGCAAAGCTCTCGGAAAGGAAGACCTTCTGAGTCCAGGAGCCAGTGTGTCCTTTCCTGAGCCAGCTCTCACGCAGACTGCAGGCCAGAGTCAGACCACCCCTGTGCTGAGCCCCTCACGGCTGCTCAGTGACACACGGCAGCAGGCTGGGGGAAGCTGGGCCCACCCAGTTCTTTTCATGAGGGACAGGAAGCTCAGAGAAATCAGACCCCGTACATCTGCCCAGCCAGGACTGAAGGTGGGACAAACCTCCCTCCCATTCAAGGCTGCCCTTGGCTGCCTTCTTCCTCCCTCCGGGTGGCCTTTGATAACCCTTCCACCCAGGGTGACTGTATTGTTTAAACAGGAACGCTTTGATCAGAGCTATTAATAATCATGCCAGGACCACAGGCATACATCAGACCTGCTCCTGGCAAACTAGAGCATGATGTGTATGTGTGCTCAATCGTGTCCAACTCTTTGCGGCCCCAAGGACTGTAGCCTGCAGGCTCCTCCGTCCATGGGATCTCCCAGGCAAGAATACTGGAGTGGGTTGCCATTTCCTTCTCCAGGGGATCTTCCTGACCCAGGGATCAAACTCGTACCTCTTGTGTCCCCTGTATTGGCAGGTGGATTTTTTACCACTGACAATTTTTTAGCTGGGTGGATTTTTTATTTGGGTGGATTTTTGCTTCCCTGGTGGCTCAGATGGTACAGAATCTGACTGCAATGCAGGACACTTGGGTTTGACTCCTTGGTTGGGAAGATTCACCTGGAGGAGCGCATGGCAACCCACTCTGGTATTCTTGCCTGGGAAACCCCTTCGACAGAGGAGCCTGGTGGGGCTGCAAAAAGTTGGACCCAACTGAGCGACTAACACTTTCACCTGGGTAGAGTCACACTGTTTTTAACCCCATTTCACCAGATTAAAAGTCCCAAAATAAAAGGCAAGGGCAAAGGGCCCAGTATGTGCCTGCTGCTGCTGCTAAGTCGCTTCAGTCGTGTCCAACTCTGCGACCCCATAGACGGCAGCCCACCACCCGCCGTCCCTGGGATTCTCCAGGCAAGAACACTGGAGTGGGTTGCCATTTCCTCCTCCAATGCATGAAGGTGAAAAGTGAAAGTGAAGTTGCTCAGTCGTGCCCTACTCTTAGCGACCCCATGGACTGCAGCCACCAGGCTCCTCCGACCATGGGATTTTCCAGGCTGGAAAATTTTCCAGTACTGGAGTGGGCTGCCATTGCAGTATGTGCCTAGATTCTGCAAATCATCAGCAGTGGGGGAGGGGAAGGGAGAATGGGAACTCAGGTTACAGGGGCCAGGCCTGGGCGGCAGTGAGGCCAGGCGGGGTACAGGGGCCCTGGGCACCCCCACCTCCTCCACCCTCAGCGAGGGGTGGCTCAGAGGGCAGACTACAAAGAGCAGGAGGGCTCTGAGGGGTGGGCAGCCAGCAGCCCCGCTGCGCCTCCCTCACTACAGTTCCTTAGTATTTGTCAGGGAGGCGCCGTCCGTAAAACAGAGCCTGCCGCAAGAGCCCCGGGGAGCCTGGAGCTGAATGCCCTTGACACAGGCACACACGCCCACCCCAGCCCCAGGCCCCAGCCTCATGGCGTCCGCAGAGTGTTCTGGGAAACACTCCTGAAAGGCATTCTTCTGGCTCAGATGACCCTTGACCTGGAAGCTGAATTACAGCCATTATGTTTATATTTGATTTGAATTTAATTTTATTTTAACGTTTCTTTCTCCCACCAAAGGACCCCAGTTTCTCTCAGGATGACCTCAAGACCGCCTGACGTGACCTCTTGTTTTTTCCACTGGCTTACTTGATTTTACTGGTTTTTCTATGGTTTGACTGTCTGCACTTTGACTGTGATTGTTCTGATAGAAATCTCGGAGTTTTCTGAGTGTTTTCACAGAGGGGGCATGTCTAGCATAGGCGCAGCTCCAACCCCCCCTGGGCTCTGAAGTGGAGCCTGTCAGGGGCTGGTCATAGTTCTTTCCAAGAAGCTCATTCCTGGGTCCCCTGTGCACCCTGTGTTAGAGAGCCTCCACGGGGCCCGTAGACCTCAGAACCCCCGAGGTGTTTAAGAGGAAATGAGATTCATGGGGGCCATGATCTGGTCGTTATGGAGACTGACCCATTCCATGGTGCTCAGTGATCATAGTCCTGGTGGTCTCACTGTTACTCCCCAATAGCACATACTTATCGCGATCCTGCAGTGTCGGGCCCTGTTCTAGGCACGAGAGCAACAGAGAACAAATGCAGCTGGGTGCCTGCCCCCGTGGACCTTACATTCTAATGTGGGAAGTAGGCATTCACTGCTGCTGCTGCTGCTGCTAAGTCGCTTCAGTCGTGTCCGACTCTGTGCGACCCCATAGACGGCAGCCCACCAGGCTCCCCCGTCCCTGGGATTCTCCAGGAAAGAATTCTGGAGTGGGTTGCCATTTCCTTCTCCAATGCATGAAAGTGAAAAGTGAAAGTGAAGTCGCTCAGTCGTATCCGACTCTTAGCGACCCCATGGACTGCAGCCCACCAGGCTCCTCCGGTCCATGGGATTTGCCAGGCAAGAGTACTGGAGTGGGGTGCCATTGCCTTCTCCGTAGGCATTCACAGATAAGTATAAAGTATATAAAGGCAGGAGGAGAAGGGGATGACAGAGGGTGAGATGGGTGGATGGCTTCACTGACTCGATGGACATGAGTTTGAGCAAGCTCCAGGAGTTGGTGATGGACAGGGGAGCCTGGCGTGCTGCAGTCCACAGGGTCACAAAGAGTCGGACACGACTGAGTGCCTGCACAGCAATATACTACAGGGCAAGGCAGTGGGAAATTTAGTACAGAAAAGTAAAGCTGAGTGAGGAGGTGGGGAGTGGCTGCAAGTCCAGGGACAGCACTGGTTCAGCGATGGAGTCAGGAGAGACTCTTTGAGCAAAGACCAGTGAGAGGGCCAGACACGAGCACCCCTGGGGGGCAGAATCCCCGGAGGGAGGAAGGGCAGGGGAGAGGTCGGGGAGGGGCAAACCTGCCTGACATTCTCAACACAGGGGAGGCTCTGAAGCTTGGGAGAGAGGAGGCAGAGGGTGAAAGGGACTGGAGGCAGCCAGGCAGCAGCCAGTGGCCAGTGGCCAGTCACAGACCTCACTGGCTGCGGGCAAGGGCTTCAAGCTCCCAGCCAAGCTAATGTGTGCCCGAGGCCTTGCACAAGGCTGGCACACGATAGACAACAAGCAGAGGGTGATGCCAGCGACAACAAGCATGTATGCTTGGCAAATGTTCCCTCTCTTCTTATCTGCATGTTGGCTGGGAGCCGGCAGGGATACCAGGGATGAGACATCCCGCCAGGACTCTCTTCAATACTTGTGCAAACTTGGGACCTCCCTGGTGACCCAGTGGTTAGAACTTCGAGCTGCCAATGTAGGGGGCTCAGGTTCAATCCCTGGTTGGATAACTAAGATCTCACACGCTGGGCGGTGTGGCCAAAAATTTTAGAAAGGAACACATGTATACCTGTGGCGGATTCATTTTGATATTTGGCAAAACTAATACAATTTTGTAAAGTTTAAAAATAAAATAAAATTTAAAAAAATTAAAAAATAAATAAAATTGAATACCAAAATAAATAAATAAATAAAATACCAAAAAAATAAATAAAAATATGGAAGTCAAAACAAACAAACAAAAAAAAGAAAGCACTTAAAAAAAATAGTTGTGTAAACTCTGCTCAGGGCACTTTCCCATCTGTGTTCTCATCTTGCCTTTAGGGCAACCCTGTGCGGTCAGTGGGCAGGGTGTTGTGATGCCACTTACGCTTGTTACTTAACTTTCACAAGCCTCAGTTTCATCATCTGTAAAATGGGGAGAATACCCACTCCCAGAGAAGCACCTTGTGGACTGGATGATTTAAAATGGGAGGGGAAGGCATAGGGAAACTCTAACCAAATCTAAGCTGAAACAATCTCCATTTCACAGATGATGAAACTGACACTTGAGCTCAAGTGCCCGCAGTTGCTTCTGTTTCACTCACCTTCCATGAATAGATCTGTTTTGATCCAGATGTCTGAGTCAGTGGCTACAAGTAGATAAGCCTTGTGTTTGGTGATAAAAGCAAAGTTCTGTCTTCCTCTGAGATCATGAACTGAGAGGTAGTGGAGTGAGTTTGCCAATAGTTATAAGTCAGTGATTTTCTAAGTATCAGAAAGCTAGAGAAAAGCTTCATGGGTCCTTGCCTAGAGAGTGCATGTAGACTTCACCACAGGCCCAGCGTCTACACAGGTCTTCTCTACCTCTTCTAAAGACACTCTCAGGAAAGGGTCTGAAACTCACCTGAAACATCAGTAGCATGTATGAGCATGTGCCCTGGGAAAATGCGTGCTTCACAAAAATGAAAGAGTGGATTGCTGCTACTGCTAAGTCACTTCAGTCGTGTCCAACCCTGTGCGACCCCATAGACGGCAGCCCACCAGGCTCCCCCATCCCTGGGATTCTCCAGGCAAGAACACCGGAGTGGGTTGCCATTTCCTTCTCCAATGCATGAAAGTGAAAAGTGAAAGTGAAGTCGCTCAGTCGTGTCCGACCCTCAGCGACCCCATGGACTGCAGCCTACCAGGCTCCTCCATCCATGGGATTTTCCAGGCAGGAGTACTAGAGTGGGGTGCCATTGCCTTCTCCGAAAGAGTGGATTAGGACTCTCTAAAAATATGTATTGAACAAACACAAACAGTTAAAAACTATTTTTAAAAGATATCTTTTGATAGAAATTAGACAAGTGGTTGTCTCTGGGACAGGTGGAAATAGACCAATAAAGGACATGAGGCAAGCTTTGGGGGAATTAACGAAATGTTCTACATTTTATTAGAGGTGGTAGTTATTACACGTCTAAGTGTAACCGTTGAAACTCATCAAACTGTACAACTAAAGTCTATATATGTAGTATACATAACCTTCCTCAATAAAAAAGAGTATTGAAAAAAAGGTTACTTTTTCCCATAGCAACAAAAATGTAAAGAATAAATAAATCTGAGGATGTGTGAATTTTTAATGGCGAACAGTATAAAACAATATTAAGAGCAATGGAAGAAATTAAACAGAGAGAGATGCCAAGCTCACGGATTGTTGTTGTTGTTTAGTCACTAAGCTGTATCCGATTCTTTGCAACCCCATGGACTCTAGTCCACCAGGCTCCTCTGTCCATGGGATTCTCCAGGCAAGAATACTGGAGTGGGTTGCCATTTCCTTCTCCAGGGGATCTTCCCGACCCAGGGATTGAACCTGAGCCTCCTGCATTGGCCTGGAGATTCTTTACCCCTGAATTCCCAGGGAAGCCCAAGTTCATGGACAGGATGATCCAATATTATAAAAATGTCAATTCTGCCTAATTAATCTATGAGTTTAGTGTTCATCAAAGTCCTGACTTGATACACTATCACTACAATGTGTATGTAGAGCAAAGGGCCAAGATAAGCCAAGACAGTTTTGAAGAACAGTTTGCCCTATTGCCTCTCAAGAACTATTGAAAAGCTATGGCAAGTGGGACAGGGTGGCATTGAGACTTAGTGACAGCATCAGGAAAGAGATGGGTCAGTAGCACCGGGCAGTCCATGCTGTCCTGAGGTTTGGCTGGGAGCCTGCACCTGGGCAGCGCCGTGTCCTTCAAATGACTCACTTCCTCCCTGAGCCCCTGCTGCCAATGGACGAGTAAGCACTAACGCAAACAGAGTGAGCAGGCCAGCATTTCAGACATTGGCTCTCCAAGTGAACTGATGCCTGGGAGCAGTCCAAAGCAGAACTCCACCACCAGTGAAGTCAGCTCCGGAGGCTTCATCTTGTCTTCCTGTCTTTGACTCCCTGCGGGGTCAGGCATCCACAGACCAGGCAGCCAATGAACCATCCAGTGTCCTGGCTCTGTTTCCCCCCAGGGACCCCTTGTCTGGCCGGGGGCAGACCACTTCACCTCTCTGTTTCTCCAGCTGCCTTTCTGTATCCACCCCCATCACAGAGTTATGAGTGGGGAGGGGCATTGATGTGCCAGTGGGCAGAAAAGCTCCTGCCTGAGTGTAAAACCCTCTTCAACCATGGGAGGGCGTGGCCAAGAATCAAAGCCTTGACTTAAGGATGTAGTTTTTGAAGGAGAATTGGGGAGCATCAGCTAATAGGCAGGAGAATTCTCTAGGGGCAGAGAGGACAAGAGGCTCTGGCAGGGCCTCTTGAAATTATACCATCGGGATCTACCCATCAAAAGCCTAGTCAAGCTCTACTGAGTGAAGTAAATCAGACAGAGAAGGAGAAATATAATATGACATCCCTTATATGCAGAATCTAAAAAAAGATGATACAAATGAACTTATGTACAAAACAGAAACAGACTCCCAGACTTAGAGAATGAATTTATGGTCGCCGGGGCAATGATGAGGGGGAAGCAATAGTTAGGGAGTTTAGGATCAAGATGTACACCCTGGTATATTTAAAATGGATAAGCAGCAAGATCTTACTGTATAGCACAGGGAACTCTTAATATTATATGGCAGCCTGGATGGGAGGAGAGTTTGGGGGAGAATGGATACAAGTATACATATGGCTGAGTCCCTTTGCTGTCCACCTGAACCTATCACAACTTTGTTAATCGGCTCTACCCCAATACAGAATAAAAAGTTAACAAAAAAGGTCTAGTCATGCTCAGTGCATGACTGCTTGGTGTTGAACAAAGCTCAACATTGCCATTACTAGTGGGGGATTGATTGTTTAGCAGGATTGAACCCAGTCAGATGAGACCAGCTTCCACCTTATTATCCAAGACAAAACCTGTTATTTAATGTTATTTGTTGTCACACACACGTGCATATGCATGTATTAGTCATTTATAAGTGTTTGATTTTTTTAAATGTTGTAATCAAATTATGAGACTTTGTACTTCTCTTTTTTGTCTTACTTGTGTGTGTGTCTTGTGTAGAAGGCCTTTTCTTCCCCAAGATCATCTGTATGTTACATTTTCTCCTAAAGTATTTATAGCATTCTAAAATGCTATTTTAGATCTTTTTTTTTTTCATAGTTCTTCAAGAATACATAGAAGAACTATACAAAAAAGATTTTAATGACCCAGATAACTATGATGGCGTGATCTCTCACCTAGGGCCAGACAACCTGGAGTGCGAAGTCAAGTGGGCCTTAGGAAGAATCACTATGAACAAAGCTAGTGGAGGTGATGGAATTCCAGCTGAGCTATTTCAAATCCTGAAAGACGATGCTGTGAAAGTGCTAAACTCAATATGCCAACAAATTTGGAAAACTCAGCAGTGGGCACAGGACTAGAAAAGGTCAGTTTTCATTCCAATACCAAAGAAGGGCAATGCCAAAGAATGCTCAAACTACTGCACAATTGTGCTCATTGCACATATGTCATGCTCAAAATCCTCCAAGATAGGCTTCAACAATAGGTGATCTTAGAACTTCCATATTTGCAAGACGGATTTAGAAAAGGCAGAGGAACCAGAGATTAAATTGCCAACATCCGTTGGATCATCGAAAAAGCAAGACAATTCCAGAAAAACACCTACCTCTGCTTCAACAACTACACTCAAGCCTTTGTGTGGATCACAACAAACTGTGGAAAATTCTTAAAGAGATGGGAATTCTAGATCACCTTACCTGCCTCCTAAGAAATCTGTATGCAGGTCATGAAGCAACAGTTAGAACCAGACATGAAACAATGGATTGGTTCAAAATTGGGAAAGGAGTGCGTCAAGGCTATATATTGTCACCTTTTTATTTAACTTATAAGCAGAGTACATCATGCGAAATTCCAGCTGGATGAAGCACAAGCTGGAATCTAGATTGCCGGGAGAAATATCAATAACCTCAGAGATGCAGACGACACCACCCTTATGGCAGAAAGTGAAGAAGAACTAAAGAACTTCTTAATGAAAGTGAGAGAAGAGTGAAAAAGCTGGCTTAAAACTCAACATTCAAAAAACTAAGATCAGGGCATCCAGTCCCATTACTTCATGGCAAAAAGAGGGGGAAACAAGGGAAATAGTGACAGACTTAACTTTCTTGGGCTACAAAATCACTGCAGATGGTTACTGCAGCCATGAAATTAAAAGATGCTTGCTCCTTGGAAGAAAAGCTATGACAAACCCAGACAGCATATTAAAAAGAAGAGACATTACTTTGCAAACAAAGGTCCATCTAATCAAAACTATGGTTTTTCCAATAGTCATGTGTGGGTGTCAGAGTTGGACTATAAAGAAAGCTTAATGCTGAAGAATTAATACTTTCCAACTGTGATGTTGGAGAAGACTCTTGAGAGTCCTTTGGACTGCAAGGAGATCCAACGAGTCAATCCTAAAGGAAATCAACCCTTAATATTCATTGGAAGGACTGATGCTGAAGCTGAAGCTCCAATACTTTGGCCACCTGATACGAAGAGCCAACTCACTGGAAAAGGCCCTGATGCTGGGAAAGATTAAAGGCAGAAGGAGATGGGGGGTACAGAGGATGATAAGATGGCTGGATTGCATCACTGACTCAACGGACATGAGTTTGGGCAAACTCTGGGAGATAGTGAAGGACAGGGAAGCCTGGCGTGCTGCAGTCCGTGGGGTTGCAAAGAGTCAGACACAAAGCAAACAACAAAACTGATTTTGGTCTTTAATTCAACTCCCATTTATTTTTGTGATCAATATGAGATAGGGTTACAACTCCCCCCCACCCCCGCCATTGGATAACCAACTATCCCCACACAGAATCATTTTTCCGTACTTACTGACTTGAAATATTTTTAGCAAGCATTAAATTCCCATAAGTACATGAGTTTGTTTTTAGAGTTTGTATTCTGTCCTGTTGATCCAATTGTCTTTTCCTGAACTAATAAAAGTCTTTTCTTTTATATTTTAACGTCTTCGTGGCTCACTATCCTTTCTTTAAATTGACTCTGCTATTACCAAGCATTTGTGTTTTCACAAGACTCAGAATAAACTTATCATGATACAGAATTTTGAAACAAGCATCCCAAAATTGAGTACCCAGTGTGTTTTTTCCCCATAATAGATAACACATTTTTTCTTTTTTTCCCTAATAGCAGCGCTTCTGCTAAGAGCTATTTAACAACTGCCATTCGGGGAGTATCTTGCCCGTTGGCTTCTACAGCCTGTGAAAATATTCCTTCAATATTATTCATTTTTACAAACAAAACAAAAACATGTTGCTACTCCGCTTAAAAATCAGGCCCCTCTCCAAATGGGGCCGGAAGGCCGGGAGCCTGGGGACTGCACTGGGGGGCGGGGTAGGGGGGTGATAACCCAGGTGCTGCTGATCAGGCTCAGAGCAGTGGGGGGAGGTGGGGGCTCGGAGGAGGGGGGATCGAAAAGACACATGGAAAGGTGAACTCAGCTGAGGACAGACTGGATGAGGGAATGTGCTCCTTACGCCACGTCTGCCCCTTCCCGCTCCAACCCTCATCCACTCCTCATCTTTCTAATTACCTCACATGCCTGCCTCCTGGGGCTCCAGCTATGTGTTCTGGCCCTGGCTCAGTGTCCTGGGACCTGAGTCTCACTGCCGAATCAGGCCATGGGGTCCCTGCCCTCTGGGACCGGTATTTGCACTGCGCCCCCACGAGGTCTGTCTTCCTCAGCTTAGTTACTAGTCTGCTCGGGCTGCCCCAACAAAGAGCCCAGACTGGGTGGGAAAACCACTGACTTATTTTCTCACAGCTCTTGAGGCTGGAAATCCAAGATCAAGGTGCCGGCAGGGTTAGTATCTTCTGGGGCCTCTTCCCGTGACTGCATACAGCCGTCGTCTCCCAGGGTCTTCACAGGATCGTCCCACTGCATGTGTCTGTGTCCCAATCTCTTCCTTCTGTTAGGACACCACTGGGTGCTATGCTCAGTCACTTCAGTTGTGTCCGACTCTTTGAGACCCTATGGACTGTAGCTTGCCAGGCTCCTCTGTCCATGGGATTCTCCAGGCAAGAATACTGGAGTGGATTGCCAAGCCCTCCTCCAGGGGATCTTTCCAACCCAGGGATCAAACTTGAGTCTCCTGCATTACAGGTGGATCCTTAATTGCTGAACCACCAGGTAAGATGCATTGCATGAGGGCCTACCCCAATGACCTCATTTTAATTTAATTCCCTTTTTAAAGGCCTTATCGCCAAATATAGGCACATTCTGAGGAACTGGGGGTGCATGTGAGCGTGCTCACTCAGCCGTGTCCAACTCTTTGAGACCCCATGGATTGTACAGCCTGCCAGGCTCCCCTGTCCATGGATTTTTCCTGGCCAGAATACTGGAGTAGGTTGCTATCTCCTCTTCCAGGGGATCATCTCGACCCAGGGATAGAACCCCCATCTCCTGCATCTCCTGCTTTGGCAGGCGGATTCTTTACCACTGAGCCACCTGGGAAGCCCCTTACTAGGGGTGATGATGTCAATACATGAAATTACAGTTTAGCCCATAACATGTAGCAGAATCCTACTTAGACTTGAGGCCCTCTTCATCATGTCGACACTTACCAGCTCATCCCCTCATTCCAGCTGGCTCTTTCCCAGGGACAAAATGAACGCCTCCCTTTTCTGTTCAGCTGTGGGGTGACTCCTATCCCTCTTGCAACATCTATCACAAGGCCCTGTAATGAGCTGTTCCTGGGCCTGTGTTCCCTGCTATTTGTGAGCTACTTACACAAGCCGGTCCTCTTCCGCTGCTGGCTCCTGTCTGATATTAAACACGTGATCCCCCCTCTTCGGGTCTCAGATCTTCCACATAAATGAGAAAAACAAGGCTCAGACTTGGCAAGGCTCTCATCCACGCCTGCTCTCTGCCTCAGAGCGCCTGGCATAGGGTGAAGACTATGCCGGTGTTTGCTAGTCCCTGATCTTTGTCCAAAGTGGGGCGTGTGAGTGCTACCGAGATGTGAAATCACACACGGCTGGGCTGAGATTGGTGGGAAGAGAAAGGACAGGTGGTGTGTGTCAGAGAGATGGGCCTTATTCCGGAAGACGTGGCACAGTCATCACTGGAAAGGGAGCAGCCTGAGGCTGGCCTCTCCACGGAGCCACGTTCACAGGTAAGACAGAGGACAGTGGACTTCGGCTGCTGAGACATCTTTTCTGTGCATGCTGGGAAGGAGAGTGGCATGACTGGCCTAGAAAGCCGGCAGCAGTGACGCTAAGCCCAGCCTACCCTATGATGCTGGTTCTACTTCCTCCCCTGCCAACCAATCCCTGCACAATTTGCCACCCAGGGGTCTTCCCTCCTCTCCTGGTGGCACTGAGGTCATCAAATCGAACCTGCAATACATTCTGCGGACTCCAGATCGCTGCCTTTAGGAAAACCTCAAGTCCAGTTTCCTTGAGTAAGGGGACTTCCCTGGCCATTCTGTGGTTAAGACTCCAAGCTTCCAATGCAGGGGGCACGGGTTTGAGCCCTGGTCAGGAAGCTAAGATTACACATGCCACATGGTTCAGCCTAAAAAAAAAAAAAATTCACTCGAGTCAGATGTATGAAAATATGCAGCCATCCAAATGAGAGGAACAGACAGTGAAGACTCCAGAAGGACAGTTCCCTCCTTTCTCTGGGCTAACTTCACTCCTCAGAGTGGACAGCTCCTGCTAGCCCTCTACCCTTCCTTCTCCTGGAGGCAGACTTTCCTTCGTTCAGCTACCACCGCCCCACATCCACCCACCCGTGTGGTTCCAGTGGAGCTGCCCACTAGGTTCCCCATCCCCTTGACCACAGCGATGAGCAGGTGACTCGAACCGGGCCAATCAGACTTCTTCCCTGAAGTTACTCAGGTTGGAGTCAAGGCGAGAGGCTCAGTTCCGTAACCTTAATGGTGGTAATAATAACACCAGCAGGATTAACAATTATAACTCTAAAATGCCAGCACTGTGTTGTACTGTCTCCTTTAAGTCATATAAAGTAGATTATATGATTGGGGCTTCCCTGGTAGCTCAGCTGGTAAGGAATCCGCCTGCAATGCCGGAGACCCTGGCTCAATTCCTGGGTTGGGAAGATCCCCTGGAGAAGGGATAGGCTACCCACTCCAGTATTCTTGGGCTTCTCTGGTGGCTCAGATGGTAAAGAATCTGCCTGCAATGCAGGAGACCTGGGTTTTGCTCCCTGGGTCGGGAAGATCCCCTGGAGGAGGGCATGGCAACCTGCTCCAGTATTCTTGCCTGGAGAATCCCATGGACAGAGGGGCCTGGCGGGCTACAGTCCATGGGATCGGACTGCAGAGTCAGACACGACTGAGCAGCTAAGCACAGCACAGATTCTATGATTATCCCATTTTTCTGAGAAGAAATCTGAGACTCAGAAAGTTACATAATTTGCCAAAATAAATGGCAGAGCAAGGATTCATGCCCCAGTCTGACTCCAGAAACAGCATTCTCCAGTCCCTCCCCTTCCAGCTTCTCTGACAGTGAAACTGTGAACACGTGGCCTGCAGAGGCTGGCAGCCATGCTCCCATGTGGGCCAGCCTGCAGAGAGAAGCAGGTATGAAAGATGGCAACAATAGCTTGGCAACATTTGAGTTCTGAACTCTGCTTCCTTGGCCTCTTTCCCTGATCTTTTGTTTCAACTTCAGGAGGCAATAAACGATCTGTTTCCCTGTGATGGTCCAAAATGAGTCTTGGTTGCTTGCACTCTGCCTTGTGATCCCAGTTCCCACCACCTACCTTTCTATCATTGCAACACTTCTCCCTTTTATCTTCCACTTCTCCTTTCCCTGACCCCTTTCATGAGTCTACTAATAGTTCTGAAGCAGTACTAATAGCACTCTGCCTAAAATAAACATCTCCTCGATCCTGCTAAGTCTTGAACAGTTTCATCTTTCCCTCTCCCTCCATACCGTCCTGGAAAGAGCCATCACACGTGTTTCATCATATATTTGTTTCTTTCCCCTTTGCACCAGGCTCCTGCCCTTACCTTCCCGTGGAGTCCACTCAAGACCAACTGCAATGGTCTTTTCTCAGTCTTCATCCTCTTTAACTTACGTGGAAGGTTTGGCCCCATTGAGTCCCTCCTCCTTGAATTCCTCTTACTGTGGCTTTCTTTACATTCCTTGATATTTTCCCTGCCTCCTCAACACCCCCTTCCCCTCTTTCCTTCTTTGCATTCCCTAAGAGAATAAACTTCCCAAGGTTTGGGTCTTCACTCACACTGGCATTGACATGTTCTTTCCTGTGTTAAAATTAAATAGAGATTGGACTTGAAAATTCCCTGAGCAGACAAAACCATTTAAGCTGCATAAGTAAATTTTGAGCTTCCCAGGTGTCACTAGTGGTAAAGAACTCACCTGCCATTGCAGGAGACACGAGTTTGATCCCTGAGTCGAGCAGATCCTTTGGAGGAGGGCACGGCAACCCACTCCAGTATTCTCGCCTGGAGAATTCCATGGATGGAGAAACCTGATGGGCTACAGTTCACAGGGTCACCGCAAAGAGTCAGACATGGCTGAAGTGACTTAGCACAGCATAGCACACAGCAAGTAAATTTTACTTTAGTTTATTCTACAAAACAAGGAAAACTTGGGCCATTTCTTATAAATGCCTGATGATCACGAAAGAAAACTATCATCTTCCTTAAAATATGAGATAATCACTTTTAACCCATCCCCTGGAAACCCTCACTGTAATAAGCAATCACTGTAAAGATTAAACAACTTCCCACTTTTCCTTTATAAGCCATCCTGTAAGGTCATGCCCCTGAGTTTCATATCAGTCTTTGAATTTAAAATCTCCTGGTCCATGAACTGCTCTTATATGATTAACAAATTCTTCCTAAACACTATTTTTGATTTGGTGGGTTTAATTTTGCTATTTCTGGATTTTTGACAGTTTCTGGTATCAGGGGAAAAAAGTGAAAGTCGCACAGTGAAAGTCGCACAGTAAGTGAAAGTCGCACAGTCGTGTTTGACTCTTTGCAATCCCATGGACTGTAGCCTGCCCGGTTCCTCTGTCCATGGGATTCTCCAGGCAAGAGTACTGGAGTGGGTTGCCATTTCCTTCTCCAGGGGATCTTCCCGACCCAGGGATTGAACCCAGGTCTCCTGCATTACAGGCAGATTCTTTATGAACTGAGCCAATAGGGAAGCCGGAGGTAGGACCCAAAGAAGTCCCCACCCTAGCCCTAGCAACTCTGAGGTCGGTGAGCAAACCAGGTGCTGTATCCATTGAACCATTATCCGCTGAACCCTTTGAGCTCACTGATTTTTCAACAACCATGGAGTTCATGGGTAGGTCGCTCCTGGATCTGAGCTCTGCTCCCTTTTTGCATTTTGAGCTCTTTGACTTAATTGTGCATGCCTCTATTTTGTTTGTTGAAGCTTTTAAGTTACCCTAACCTGTTCCAAAGGTTTGGGGTTCTTTCGATTTCCTGGGTTTTGGAACAGCTAACGAAGAAAAAAGGCCCCTTGTAGATAAGTGATCTAAAGGCAAAGACGGGTTCTACTTGGTCTAAAGCTCTTTCTCCACCCTCGGAAACTCCTGCTTCCTATGTGTATACACTCTATAAACCAGGATCTTGTGTCTTTTCAGAAAATAGGTGAAATTTTGGATAATTTGGAATTACAGTGGCCACTTTGAGGAAACTTTGATTAAGATAATCCACCCTTGAGATGAGAGGATCCCAAACCTCTCAGAAACACTAGAACTCATTCTTTGATAGGTGTGAAGAAGCTTCTGATAGACATCATGACTCCAAACACATCTTCTCTAAAAGAATTCTTATAGTACAGAAATTTAAAATGTTTCATAAGGTACTTTGGCCATCTGAGCAGGTAATCTTAGCCCACCTGCCAGAAATAAAATTTGGATACAACTATTCTCTTGAGTTTTGCATTATTGTACCTGAGACATAGCTAAAATTTTCAGATGAAAACTATAAGATTTCTGTTTGTGTCTGTCTGTATGTTTTTGTATATGTGTGTATGTGCATGAAAATTTTTTAAGAATTCTATTAAATTGGCTTAAAGAAAAACACGAGCTTATATGAATCAACTACTGCAAAAACTTACAATTTTAGAAACTAGCAGAAATGTTTTTCAGGTTCATATAATCTGAAATAATATCTGACAAAAATTAATTTAAGTTTATTGATTTAATAAAATGGGCATGTCTTCAGAATTGTCAGCATTAAATATAAAGCAAACATGCAACTCTTTCTACACGTATTTACAGACAAGTTCACACTGTTAGAAAATTAATCAACGAGGAAAATAACTTCAGATGATTACCTGTCTAACATTTAATCCAAGCACAATTGTTAAAAACAAGTAATTTAAATAGGTGTAAATGAGATAAAAGCTTGTACTGTTTAAATAATGGATATTCATTGAATATCTAGATAACTTCCAAATAGAGTAATAAATTGAAACATTCATTGCTAAGCATAAATTTATCTATTTTTGGCTTCTTGACTTTGTACAAATATATTTAGAGCCATTAATAAATATGTCTTTGCCACCTTAAAAATTGGACTATAAAAATTCTTTGTCTTGTAAAAAAACCTGTGAGTTCTTGTAATTGTTTTTATAAATTTGCTAATTTACTATAGGATACTAATACACAACAGACACGTCACAAAAGCATGTCTCCTCATTTGCACTGGAAAGTAAAGTTTACTGAGATTTGAAATTTATAATCAGTATGTAAAACTAAAACTGCTAGAAACAAAGAGTGAAGGGAAATGGATGTGAGAGTTGGATCACAAAAAGGCTGCGTGCCGAAGGACTGGTGCTTTCTAACTGTGCTGCTGGAGAAGACTCTTGAGAGTCCTTGGACTGTAAGGAGATCCAACCAGTCAATCCTAAGGGAAATCAACGCTGAATATTCATTAGAAGGACAAATGCTGAAGTTGACGCTCCAATACTTTGGCCACTTGATGCGAAGAGCTGACTTATTGGAAAAGACCCTGATGCTGGAAAAGATTGAAGGCAAAAGGAGAAGGGGATGACAGAGGATGAGATGGTTGGATGGCATCACTGACTCAATACACAGGAATTTGAGTGAACTCCAGGAGTCAGTGATGGACAGGGGAGCCTGATGTACTGCAGTCCATGGGGTTGCAAAGAGTCAGACAGGACTTAGCAACTGAACAACAACAAGAAATAAAAACAGTGAAGGGAAACAACTCTGGGAATAAAATGAGATGCATTTTTGTACGAAGACTATTCAAGAATTATAGGATGTATTTTTTTATGGAAAAAAGAGAGTAATTTTATCTTAAAATAAAATGACTAGTTTTTCCAGAATAAGAAAAGGAAAAGAATAAGATAAAACCTAAGAGTATAGAAAATATTGCAGAACGTTTGAGGAAAATAAATTTTATGTTGTGAGATCAAAACTGCTAAAAGTGAATAAGTTTATTTAAAAGAATTTTTCAAATGAGCTGACCAATGTACTGATGCAAAACCAGAGTTTAATTTTCTCTCTGTTAAAATAACAAAATAGATTATTGATCAAAGTAAAAGATTATAAAAAGTTTTTCTTTACTTTTCATGTAATCTGCCTAAGAAACAAAGATTTGTGTCCTATGAAAATACTTCCTGCACTTCACACTGTGTTTATCAAGTCTTTGGTTACTTAGAAAAACTGAGTTTTTTCAATATTAAAAGAGCTAAGGGTTTTTGTTTTTACAACTATGTAATTTTATGTATTTGCCTTTAAAATTTTTTAATGATCACTTTGGCTGAATGAATAACCAAGTATTGTTTTACAGTGACTTATGTTCCTATTTGATCCAGTGCTTCTGACATTTTTGATAAACTGTCCAAAATCAAATTGTAAATGAAGTCTTTTTACCTCCAAGTAACTTTGGGATTTTCCACAGGGCCCTAGAAGGTCTACAAAGGTCCGTCTAGTCAAGGCTATGGTTTTTCCAGTGGTCATGTATGGATGTGAGAGTTGGACTCTAAACAAAGTTGAGCACTGAAGAATTGATGCTTTTGACCTGTGGTGTTAGAGGAGACTCTTGAGAGTCCCTTGGACTGCAAGGAGATCCAATCAGTCGATCCTAAAGGAGATCAGTCCTGAGTGTTCATTGGAAGGACTGATGTTGAAGCTGAAACTCCAATACTTTGGGCACCTGATGCGAAGAGCTGACTCATTTGAAAAGACCCTCATGCTGGGAAAGATTGAAGGTGGGAGAAGAAGGACACGACAGAGGATGAGATGGTTGGATGGCATCACTGACTCAATGGACATGAGTTTGGGTGGACTCCGGGAGATGGTGATGGACAGGGAGGCCTCGAGTGCTGCAGTCCATGGGGTCGCAGAGTCGGACACGACTGAGCGACTGAACTGAACTGAACTAGAAGGTCTGAAAAGATGTGCTCTCTCTACTTTTGAAAAGAGAAATGTTAATTTTTTAAGCTTATTCAAAATATTAAATTGCATGGAAAATATTATCAAGTAAAAAGTGATGTTAAAGGAAAAAGGGAATTCCCTGGTGGTCCAGTGGTTGGGATCCAGTGCTCTCACTGCTGTGGGCCTGGGCTAGATCCTTCGCCGGGAACCAAGATCCCACAAGCCATGTGGCACAGCTGAAAAAAAAAGTAATATTCAAACTTCTTAGATTATATTTACAAGGGCATATAAGTAGTTCAAAAATTACATGAAATTTCCAAAATTCTGCTTTATCCTGGTATAAATAATCCTGTTATCAATCATAATTCCAGCTATTATATTGAAATACTGTATGTCACACAATCAAATTTACTTGTCAATTGCATAATTTTTAAAAATATTTCTCACTAGATCTTTAACCAGGGCTATTTTTAATCTTGTGTCATTCACAGACAGTTATTTTTTACTCTTGATTCTTTTACATTTATAGTCAACTACAGGCAAAACTGTTTTATCTTCAAAGAGATTCATGGAAATGACCCTAACAGGCATTCTAGAATACAGGTTTCTCATAATTCTAAAATCACAACGCTAAACTGGGTAAATATTTCTGAAAATTCTAATCAAGACTGATTCATAAAACTGCTAACCCAAAGTCAAGCAAGATGAAAATGAATATAATTTTGATGACATAATTTAAAACATTGCTGGTTCTTTCATGTTTTATTTTCAAGAATTAAAGAACCCCTTTTTCTTTTATTTTTGAAGCTGTCTATAACTTCCTGCAATTTGGTGCAGTATACTTTCATAAACAGAAGTTGAAACATTTATCTTTTTCACCCTGCCTGATTCCCTCCAGAATTCAGAAATTCTTATCAAATATGCTCATTTTTCAGGACAATATGTGTATTTATATAAGTCCAAAAAGAATCTATTCTCCTTGTAACAGGACACAATTGTACAAGTCTTTAGCTGGTTTCTTATCCTCAAGAGATTTTTAAAGGTCTAATATGAGATTCCTTATTACCAGACAATTTTAGGGAATTAGGATTTTCTGTATGGAACCATTAAAACCCATTGGCTATTAACAAAGCTTTGACTAGGGTGTCATTTGAGAATATACATAGAATTACTATTCTTCCTACAATTGTATAAATAATCAAGCCAAATTTAATGAGGTTAGACTTATTTTACAAACATATTAATTTCACTGTAATTACCTTTGATAAAAACGGGGTGATTATTAAAAAAGCTGGTGTTTCAGTAGAAAACTATAGTGTACTTGTTATCGGATTCTAGTCCTGTTGGTTGTCTTTGATATTTTGTCATCTACCTGTAAACCTCAGAGAAACCACCACAATGGGTCATGTATGGACAATCTTATGCTTGTTGCTGTGTGGGCCACTCAAGAGAATTCACCAGACCACCCAATAACATCAAAGACAGTCAAACTACAAACCAGGACAATTCATCAGATTGAAAATACCATCTTCATTGAATTATTTAAAGATGATCCTAGCTCAAATCTGCTGCTGCTGCTGCTGCTAAGTCGCTTCAGTCGTGTCTGACTCTGTGCGACCCCATAGATGGCAGCCCACCAGGCTCCCCCGTCCCTGGGATTCTCCAGGCAAGAACACTGGAGTGGGTTGCCATTTCCTTCTCCAATGTGTGAAAGTGAAAAGTGGAAGTGAAGTCGCTCAGTCATGTCAGACTCTTTGCAACCCCATGAACCGAAGCCTACCAGGCTCCTCCATCCATGGGATTCTCCAGGCAAGAGTACTGGAGTGGGTTGCCATTGCCTTCTCCAAACTCAAGTCTAGAAATTTTCTCAACTGCTGCTTTCCAAACTCAGAATCTGCATTTATAATTTGCTTGAACTATTAACCTTTGTTTTTCTTTTGTTTCCATAGAAATGCTTCTTATTAAATTTCCTGATTGTTTACTTCATGTAAAGGGCTAATTTAGGTGGAAGCTGACTTGTAACTCTCTCCTGAAATAAACTTCCTCGTGTTCATCCTGTCCCAAGTAATCGTGAGGACTTGTGACTGCTCACGCATCATGTGTTCCTATGTAAATAACTCAGGGAAAAAAAATGGAAACCCAATTATAAAAAAATGGAAACCCAATTATACATTATCAAAAGGAAATGTCAATTGACTTTGATGGAAAAGGAAATGGCAACCCACTCCAGTACTCTTGCCTGGAAAATCCCACGGACGGAAGAGCCTGGAAGGCTACAGTCCATGAGGTCACAAAGAGCTGGACACGACTGATCGACTTGACTCACTTCACATAAAATCTGAATCAGGTTATAACTTTTCAATTTATTCAGTTGGTTCAATCTTGATTCTTGGGAATCTCTGCTCTGGGGAACTTTTCAATCCTTGGCCATTATTTCCTTATAGTCATCATACGAACCTCTCTAGTGCACTGTGTTCTCTCAAGAGTTTTAAACACATTTTGGCAGCCATTTACATCCTAAATGGAATCCCTCAGGATCAGACAACTGGAAGAACTCAATGATCTGACCTCTGTGTCTGCGATAGCTATGCAGCAGTGACTCATGACCATCTGTCCTGAAGACTCAAGTAACACAAACAGTGACGGGGTGATTCTTCCTCCTTGTCTGCATTAACAGCCGTTAAGTGAAAGTAACGCTACACATTGTTCATACTCAGCCTACTGAAAGAAGGACCAAAGGAGGGAAATGTTCAAATTAAATACACAGTAGAGACTGAACTTGAAAATTCCCCAACCAGACACAACCACTGAACCCACATGAGTGAAACTTAATTTAGTTTATTCAGCATAACAAGTGAAACTTAACTTGGGCCACTTCTTGTAAATGTCTGAGAATCATAAAGAAAACTTAAGCCAACTTTCCAAAAATGAGAGCAGATAATCACTGTTAACCAATCCTATGCCATCTGGAAACCCTCTTTGTAATAACCAGTCATTGTAAAAATTAAACAACTTACTTTCACTTTATTAGCCATCCTATAATGTCATACCCTGAACTCTGTTTACATCTTTGAATTTAAAAGCTTTTATAAACACAATAAATTTTTACAAACTCTTTATTGGGCGCTTCTATGGTGGCTCAGTGGTTAAAAAATTCACCTGCTAATGCAGGAGATACGAGTTCAATCCTTGGGTCGGGAAGATCCTCTGGAGGAGGAAATGGCAACCCATTCCAATACTCTTGCCTGGGAAATCCCGTGGACAGAGGAGCCTAGCAGGTTATCATCCATGAGGTTGCAAGATCGGACACGTCTTGTGTCCGATCTTACAACCAAGCTGCCACTACCACCATCACTGTTTCTTGATTTGGTGTGTTTAATTTAGTCATTTCTGGATTTTGACACCATTTGTCTCATTGCTTGCACATCCCCACTATGACCCTCAAACCATTATCTCTGTCCCTGACCCCTCCCCTTCCAGCCTCTTTGGCCCACAGACAGCATTATCTGCGTGCTCCATTAACACTTAGATTCAATACCCAAATACCTGGATGGTCTTTCAGAGAAAGATAACATTGGGCCCATCCCTCATGCCATACATCAGAATAAATTCCAAATGGATTACAGATTTATATTTAAAATGTGAACTCATATAAGTATTAGAATAAAGACTAAATCTGCAAAGTTGAAAACATATACAATTTAGTAGGAGAAATCTATAATAACCTTCAGACAGATTCTGGCTAAACTATTAAACTTAGAAAAGAAAAAATATATTTCACATCCAGGACAGAAAGAAATTCACTTACAGAGACAAAAATAGGTCAGGTCTCAGATGTCTTTCCAGCAGCGATTGGTGCCAACACAAGGAAATGTCTACAAGGAAAAAGAAGATGATCCAAGTGAGCTCTACTCAGCCCAGGTGGAGCTTAAGTATGGAGGCAAAAGCTCACATTTTCAGACACGAAAGGACTCAGAAAACACAGCATCTATGAGCCATTTTGAGAAATCTACTTGGTGGTGAAATCTCACTAAAGGATGAATTGAAATAAAATGCCCTGTTATTCTAAAGTCATAGAAATGGGTCAGGTGGGAAGCAGAGAATCCACTTAGATACAGGAACACTGCTAAACATCTGAGATAATTATGGCTTCAGAATACAGAAGCAATTGTTGTAACTCTGGTAAAACTGACAAAGTTAAAATAATAAAAGTATCAAAATTGGGAGGAAGGAGAGACCATGTGGAAGGACATTGTTGCTCATTCCCTAAGTCGTGTCTGACTCTGCCACCCCATAGACTGCAGCATGCCAGGCTAGTTGTTAATCCGTTACCTTTCCTAGCAAATCATCAATCGATCATGTCTATGTGGAAACCATCTTTCATCTCTTAAAAGCCTGCAATGACTTCAATGTCTTAACATTTCTTACCCTTAGTGGCATCTTTTAGGAACCTATTTCCCTTATAGGGAAGAAAAAATTATCTGAAGTAGTCGAGCTAAGCATTTGTTTCTATTAAATTCATTAAAAACTGAATGCAGTATTTATTTTTTGAAATATGTCACGTGTGGAATGACATCATCCTTACACAATTGTTTCCATCTCCCTACCTCTGCCTCTGTCTTTGTCTCCATCGAGGTCCTTCTTCCTACGTACAGACACAGAGCTGTCTGGAACGAAGTCAACCAAATGTTATGTTTCTTTTTTAATGTTTATTGGAGTATAGTTGCTTTACAGTGTTGTGTTATTTTCTGTATAGCACAGTGAATCAGCTACACATATACATGAATGTGAAAGTCGCCCAGTCATGTCTGAGTCTTTGCGACGCCGTGGGCTGTAGCCTGTCAGGCTCCTCTGTCATGGAATTCTCCAGGCAAGAATCCTGGAGTGGGTAGCCTATTCCTCTCCAGGGGAACTTCCTAACCCAGGAATTGAACCGGGGTCTCCTGCATTGCAGGCAATTCTTTACCAGCTGAGCCACCAGGGAAGCCCATATATATACACATGTCCCCTCTGTTTTGGATTTCCTTCACATTTAGATCATCACAGAGCATTGAGTAGAGTTCTCTGTGCTATACGGTAGGTTCTCAGTTATCTAGTTTACACCTAGTAGTGTACATATGTCAATCCCAACCTCCCAGTTCATCCCACCCTCTTTTGTCCCCCTTGGTGTCCATACGTTTTTCTCTAGATCTGTGTCCCTTTTTCTGCTTTGTAAGTAGGTTCAGCTGTACTATTTTTCTAATTCCACATGTATGCATTAATATATGATATGTGGTTTTCCCTTTCTGACTTCATTCTGTATGACAATCTGTAGGTCCATTTGTCTCTGCAAATGGCACAGTTTCGTTCCATTTAATGACTGGGTAATATTCCATTGTATATATGTGTCACATCTTCTTTATTCATTCCTCTGTTGATGGACAATTAGGTTGCTTCTGTGTCCTGGCTATTGTAAGTCGTGCTGCAATAAACACTGGGATGCAAGTATCTTTTGAAATTATGGTTTTCTCTGTATATGCCCAGGAATGGATTGCTGGGTCATATGGTAGTTCTATTTGTAGTTTTTTAAGAAACTTCCATACTGTTCTCCCTAGTGGTTGTACCACTTTGCATTCCCACCAGCCCTGTAAGAGGGTTCCCTTTTCCCCACACCCTCTCCAGCACTTATTGTTTGTAGATTTTTTGGTGATGGCCATTCTGATGGGTGCAAGATGGTACCTCATGGTAGTTTTGATTTGCATTTCTCTAGTAATCAGTGATGATGAGCATCTTTTCATGCCTCTTGGCCATCTTGGAGAAATGTCTATTTAGGTCTTCTACCCATCTTTTTTTACTGCATTGTTTGTTTTTTGATATTGAGCTGCGTGAGCTGTTTGTATGTTTAGGTGATGAATCCCTTATCAGTTGCTTCATTTACAAATATTTTTTCCCATTCTGAAGGTTCTCTTCATCTTGTTTATGGTTTTTTTTTGCCATGTAAAACCTTTTAATTTTATCATCAGTTATTTTTAGATAACTATTCCCAGGTGGTGCTCACCAATAGTAAAGAAGCTGCCTGCTAATGCAGGAGATGAAGAGGCATGGGTTAGATACCTGGGTAGGAAAGATCTTCTGGAGAAGAAAATGGCAACCCACTCCAGAATTCTTGCCTGGAAAAGTCCATGGACAGTGGAGCCTGGTGGCTACAGTCCACGGACACGACCAAGCAATGGAGTTCACATGCACATTTGTTTCTTCCTTATAGTTTCCTGTATTTTTTATATTTTTATTAAGAAGCATGTGTGGGTTATATTAAAATATGACATGCTGCTGCTGCTAAATCACTTCAGTCGTGTCCAATTCTGTGTGACCCCATAGACGGCACCCCACCAGGCTTCCCTGTCCCTGGGATTCTCCAGGCAAGAACACTGGAGTGGATTGCCATTTCCTTCTCCAATGCATGAAAGTGAAAAGTGAAAAGTGAAAGTGAAGTCGCTCAGTCGTGTCCGACTCCTAGCGACCCCATGGACTGCAGCCTACCAGGCTCCTCCATCCATGGGATTTTTCAGGCAAGAGTACTGGAGTGGGGTGCCATTGCCTTACCTAAAGAAAATAAAGGGTTGAACAAAGAGGTACCAGAGACATTCGAAAAGAAAGCAGATAGACACAGATACTAACATCAGACAAAGTAGAATTTAAATCAAATCAAAAGTATTCGAGTTATGAGAAACGTTATATGTGGTAAAAGGTACAGTGTGAAGACAAAAAACCAACTATAAGTTGATGTTCCTAACAGTACAGTTGCAAGATACATAAAACAAAAACTACCAGAATATGAGGACTTAATTTAAATCACATATGCACACTATGCGTGCACATTGAAATCCTTGAATACACTTCTTCTGAATTTGACAGATCTAGTAAAACAAAAAAATTACATAATCTGAATATTACAATCAACAAGTCGAACCTGGTATATACATGGACTTCAGTGTCCTACTAATAAACAATAAGTATTATTTTATTTGGCTCTTGGAATCTTTTTAAAAGTTGATCATGCATTTGACTCCAAAGAAAACCTATCAATGAAATATAAAAAGTGGAAATTTACAAAACAAATTTCCTTCCAAAGTCTTCCAAAGTCTTAAGTACTTAGAATTAAGAAGCACTCTTCCTGAATAGGGCTTCCCTTGTTGCTCAGCTGGTAAAGAATCCACCTGCAAAGCAGGAGACCCCGGTTCTATTTCTGGTGGGAAAGATCCCCTGGAGAAGGGACAGGCTACCCACTCCAGTATCCTTGCCTGGGAAATCCCATGGACAGAGGAGCCTGGTGGGCTACGGTCTACGGGGTCGCAAAGAGTCGGACACGACTGAGTGACTAAGCACACACACACACTTCCTGAATGGAAGAATTCAAACTTTAAATTGTCTAGAAAGCAATGGAAAGAAGAAATACTTGGACGAATGAATAAGTACTTGAAAGAACTAGGAAGAAAGGAAGGAGAAAGAGAGAAAAGAAGAGGGGAAGAGAAGAACTCACAGAACTAAATATGTTCGGTTATTTAAAAGAGCCATCAGTTTAATGCCAGTGAATAAAATCACACAGGAGACAGTAGGTCTAGATTCTAGTATCATCCTGAAAAGTCCCTTCTTTCTCTGAACCTCAGGCTTCTAAATCAAGACTCATGGATTCAACACGATGATCTCTAGGGTTTCTCCTGCTCTGTTTCATTTGGCTGGTAAATATGTTTACATACTGGGACTTTGACATGAAAATCCAATTTCTGCCTTTAAAAAAAAAAAAAAAAAAGCAGAACCAGAGGACTCGCTGACACTCTGGCTCTGGCTTGAAGCCAACCCTTTAGAAGGGGGCCACTTGGTCGACCAGATCCCCAGGATCAGCCTTCCCCTCTTGCTTCAGGATTTCCACCCCAGCGCAGAAGGAAGAGCTGCAGATTATCAGTTGTCACCCTCTCCAGAGAAATCCCAAGATGCACATGCTTTTTCCTCTTTCATCTCTCCCTTAGAGTGAATATTGGGTCCGGGGGAAAGCAAAATCTAAAAGTGGTTTTCAAAAGTAAATTCACATCTTCAGTCTTTGTAAGAATTTCCATCCAGACATGGTTTACATAAAGCCTGTTTCCAAGAAAACAGGATGAAAAGCTGGAGAAACTCTCCCCGCCCCCAGATGCATAAGTTCTGGTTACAGGCACCCACTTTCTCCTTGCTGGTCTGAATCACCAGCGGGAAACACCATCTGGAAGGGGAACTTCGTGGTTTGACTGAGCTGCATGTATAAAACTTTCTGAAGAAAAAAAAAAAAAACAGGGGAGAGGAGTGGGAGGTATAGACAAATGCTCCAAAAAAAAGATACTGAAAATTCACATAAGCAACTATATGTGGTCTTGTCAGGGCAGCCTCATTCAGAAAGCCTCTTCCAGATTCAAAGCGGGTTGTTCCTCAGTATGTAAATGCCTTACTTTTCCTTTCTTCTCTAGGTAGGCCAAAATTTCCTTGGCATTCCCAACTCCCAAGGCCTCCTTTCCACGTGGCTATGCCCCAGGCATCCAGTTCAGCCAGGGGCCTGGTAGGGGAGCCAAGGACCTGAGGCTATGGCCACAGAGGTATGTGAAGATGGGTTGGGAGCGAGCTGGTCTCTCAGACTTGATAAGTGAGAAAATCCCACCATCCAGAAAACTACCGTGACCATCTTCCTAAAACTTTCTGTCAGCCCATATACTGTAGAGGTAGAACTGTACGCTTTCTGCAATCATCTATCTCCAGGAGGCAGTCTGAGATAAAGGATCTTGCTGCCTTCCACTCAGCAATATCTGGTGACTATGTCTCAATAAAAAGAATATGTAGATAAAGATCTGCCTAAACGGTGGCCCGGAACACGGGCACAATTTAAATAATTGGCTTCCTGTTAAGGTGTATCCGATTAAAATCCCAGGCCTTGCCCGGTGGCTCAGTGGTAAAGTACCTGCCTGCCAATGCAGGAGATGCAGGAGACATGGGTTCAAGCCCTGGGTTGGGAAGATCCCTGGAAAAGGAAATGGCAACCCACTCCAGTATTCTTGCCTGGAAAATGCCATCGACAGAGGGGCCCGGCAGGCCACAGTCCCAGGGATGGCAAAGAGTCGAGCACACACACACAGAATCCTAACAACAGGGTATAAAGTTGCCCAACTTTTCTAAACCTTGACCGCACTAGGCTTTATTGTTCTGTTTAATCTTTGCCAACCTAAAACTGACAAAATAAACTGTAAAATTGAAGTTGAAATTAGATTTGCCTTTCTCTGATTAATAGTAACAATTAACTATCATTATCTTTTCATAGTACTAGTCAGTTACATCTCTCCTTCCATGACTTACATGACTTAATCCTCTATCAGTTTTCCTAATGGGGTGTTGTGACATTGATTCATAATAAGAAATATAGGTCTTTTCCTGGTGGTCCACTGGTTAAGAATTCGCCTTCCAATACAGGGACTACAGGTTTGATTTCTAATCTGGTAACTAAGATCCCACGTCACCTGGGCAACTAAACCCATGTACTGCAACTAGAGAAAGGCGCTTGCTCCTTGGAAGAAAAGCTTTGACAAATCTAGACACTATATTAAAAAGAAGAGACATTACTTTACAAACAAAGGTCCGTCTAGTCAAAGCTATGGTTTTTCCAGTAGTCATGTATGGATGTGAGAGTTGGACTATAAAGAAAGCTGAGCACTGAAGAATTGATGCTTTTGAACTGTGGTGTTGGAGAAGACTCTTGAGAGTCCCTTGACCCGCAAGGAGATCCAACCAGTCCATCCCAGAGGAAATCAGTCCTGAATATTCATTGGAAGGACTGATACTGAAGCTGGAGCTCCAATACTTTGGCCACCTGATGCAAAGAACTGACATTTGAAAAGCCCCTGATGCTAGGAAAGATTGAAGGCAGGAGGAAAAAGGGACAACAGAGGATAAGATGGTTGGATGGCATCACCAACTCCATGGACATGAGTTTCAGCAAGCTCTGGGAGTTGGTGATGGACAGGGAAGCCTGGCATGCTGCAGTCCATGGGGTCACAAAGAGTTGGACACGACTAAGGGACTGAACTGAACTGAATTAGTGAGTAAATGCTCTTCCGAATTCTGTAAACTGCTCTAGCAAATTAGTTGAGCCCAAGGAGGGAGTCATTGGAGCTTCCAATCTGTATCAACTTGGTCAGAAGGACAAGGGACAACCTAGACTTATGACTTGCCTCTGAAGTGTGTTGGGGGCGGGGTGGAGAGCCTCTTGTAGAACTGAGCCTTTAACCTGTGGGGTCTGCCACCATCTCCAGGCAGATAGTGTCAGAATCAAGTTAACTTGTAGGATACACGGCTGCAGTTGAAGAACTGCTTGCGGGGACCACATCTATATTCACACATGTCGACACTGGTGACCAGACCTTCAGTTGGTGTCAGAGAAGTAGAATCTGCTAGAATCGCCTTGACTCGTGGACATATGTGGTTTGGAAAGTGAAAGGGCAAGGGATGAAGAACTTTTGACTCCTGCGTGGCCACATGGTCACCAGCGGTACGGAGTAACAGCTGTGCTGCAGTTACTCTAAATTCCTAAATGATACTGAAAGCGCTGAGTCAGACCCTCATGCCAGACCAAGCTCAGATTTCAGTCAGTCTGAGTTTTGGCCACTAACTTTGTCCTCTGAGGTAAAAACTCGGTAGGGACAACAGAAAGGACCTCGAAGACCTCCGGTCTCTAAGAAGGTAGTCAGTGGCGGGGAAGCAGGGGTAAAACCCAAAAAACTGTTGAAACCTGGGGGTGTAAGGCTGTTGATGGAAAAAAAAATTAATCACCTTATTTATCTAAAAAGAAATGGAAATTTTTATTCAGGCCAAACAGAAGTTTATAACCTGGGAGCATCTTCTCAGAGAGCTCCAAGAACTGTTCTGCCTGTTAGAGGTCAAAGCACAGTTACATAAGTTTTTGAGAGAGAGGTTTGAACATTAAATGACTATATATCACCGACAATTTACACAATCTAGATCTAAATGTACAAAGTGAGGAGTGGGTCATGAGTCATCGCAGTCCCTTACAAGATTAAGAAGGAAGATTACCTCCTGGGGAGTTGTGAGGAAGTTTATCTCCTAAGGATGTCTGGTTTAATACAGATGCACAGCACATACTAAAAGGGGAGAGAGAAGGCCCAAATGAGCAAGGAAAATTTTATGTTTAAATATTTCTTGTCTTGCCATAAAACAGGAATTTTATTTCATCAGTGTGAAAGAGTTGAACCATTGATGATCAGTATCATTAGCTTCCTAAAGAATTGTTACTGAAATGATTGTGGGAGTAACTCCTTTGGGGTCTGTGTCTTTGGTTCTAATGCTGCGGAGGGGAGGAGCATGTTTGGGTTGATTCAGGACCCACAGGGTGCTAGAGCAAACCCAGAGAGTGATATGTGATCCAGACAAACAGGAGGTTATCCTCAAGGAAACAGCCAGCCTGGCGGGCTGGATGAAAACCACTGTGAGGTCTGTTTATCCTGAAAAGGTAAGCTATCTGTCTCCCCCTGTGAATACCAAGGTAGGACACATGAGGCAGCTGATATGCAAGCCTCCTCGAACTGGCTTTGTAATGATCGGGATGTTCATTCACTGAACATACCCTTTACCCAGCTGGAGTTGTGTCAGTTGCTCAGTCGTGTCTGACTCCTTGCAACCCTGTGGACTGTAGCCTGCCAGGCTCCTCTGTCCATGGGATTCTCCAGGCAAGAATACTGGAGTAGGTTGCCATTTCCTCCTCCAGAGGATATTCCTGATTCAGGGATCAAACCAGCATCTCCTGTGTCTCCTGCATTGCAGGTGGATTCTTTACCTTCTGAGCTAAAGAATACGCTCTCTACCCAGCTCATAGTGAAACCATGTAACTCAGATTAGGACTTGAGCCCATGGGCTTTTAAAATCACACACCTGATTTCAAGACTTAATGAAGCTCAGTGTTTTTTTTAAAAAATATTTTAATTATTTTTTTTGACATTTTAAAAAATTTTACTTATTTTTTAATTGAAGAATAATTGCATTACAAAATTGTGTTGGTTTCTGCCCAACATCAACATGAGTCAGCCATAGATATAAAAAATTATTTGTTATTTATTCTTTATCTTTTTAAAAAATGTATTTGTTTTAATTAAAGGATAATTGCTTTACAGAATTGTGTTGGTTTCTGCCAAACATCAACATGAATCATCCATAGGTATAAAAATTTTATTTTTAATTGGAGGATATTTGCTTTACAATGTTGTGTTGGTTTCTGCCATACATCAGCATGAAATCAGGCATAGATATACACACATCCCCTCCCTCCCTCCCATCCCTCTAGGTTGTCATAGAGCACCAAGTTGAGGTTGATGTCTCATTGCAGAAAGAATTCAGTGATAGACAAAGTGATAGATAAGAAGTGGATTTATTTAGAGAGAAACACACTCCACAGACAGAGTGTGGGCCATCTGGGAAGACGAGACTGGTCCCGGGGATGGGGTTATCACTTCAGATAGGGGTGGGTAATTTGATAGGCTAATGAGTGGGAGGAGTATTCCAGCTATTTTTGGAAAGGATGTGGAGGTCGACTCATCTGCCATCTTGGACCTATTTGGTTCTAACCAGTTTTTGTCACGTCTTATGCTTATGTCATTCTTTTAAAAGTTGTCCCCTGCCTGCTTCCCTCCTGTTTCAACAGTAAACACTGTTGTGGTTAAGGAGACCCTTCACATGGGCACCCCACTGTAACCTTAGAGTTGCAGAACAGTAACAGTCCAGGAAGCCTTATCAAATTTACTGCCTCAACTTCCTCTCATGGGTCATACAAATGTTATTGAGAACAGCTTAATTAACAAGAGAATGAAGGGGACAGTCAGGAGAATCTTCCCCACAAGGTGGAAACTTTTAAACAGTTATTAAGAAATAAAGTGAATTAAACAACTTTTGATAGGAATGAAACAAAAACAGAGTGTCATGGGACTCATTCCAGCAGCATGGGAGACTTTGAGTTCAGTTCAGTCACTCAGTTGTGTCCGACTCTTTGTGACCCCACGAACCGCAGCACGCCAGGCCTCCCTGTCCATCACCATCTCCCGGAGTCCACCCAAACCCATGTCTATTGAGTCGGTGAAGCCATCCAACCATGTCATCCTCTGCTGTCCCCTTCTCCTCCTGCCCTCAATCTTTCCCAGCATCAGGGTCTTTTCCAATGAGTCAGCTCTTCACATCAGGTGGCCAAAGTATTGGAGTTTCAGCTTCAACATCAGTCGCTCCAATGAACACCCAGGACTGGTCTCCTTTAGGATGGACTGGTTGGATCTCCTTGCAGTCCAGGGGACTCTCAAGAGTCTTCTCCAACACCACAGTTCAAAAGCATCAATTCTTCGGTGCTCAGCTTTCTTTATAGTCCAACTCTCACATACATACATGACTACTGGAAAAACCATAGCCTTGACTAGACAGACCTTTGTTGACAAAGTAACGTCTCTGCTTTTTAATATGCTGTCTAGGTTGGTCATAACTTTACTTCCAAGGAGCAAGCGTCTTTTAATTTCATGGCTGCAATCACCATCTACCATGATTTTGGAGCCCCAAAAAATAAAGTCAGCCACTGTTTCCACTGTTTCCCCATCTATTTGCCATGCAGTGATGGGACCAGATGCCATGATCTGTTTTCTGAATGTTGACCTTTAAGCCAACTTTTTCACTCTCCTCTTTCACTTTCATCAAGAGGCTCTTTAGTTCTTCTTCACTTTCTGCCATAAGGATGGTGTCATCTGCGTATCTGAGGTTATTACGATTTTCCTGGCAATCTTGATTCCAGCTTGTGCTTCTTTCAGCCCAGTGTTTCTCATGATGTACTTCTGCATATAAGTTAAATAAGCAGGGTGACAATATACAGCCTTGACATACTCCTTTTCCTATTTGGGACCAGTCTGTTGTTCCATGCCCAGTTCTAACTGTTGCTTCCTTGTGGGGAGCGAGCTCCGCCCCTGGCAAAGGTCATGAGGAAGGAGGCTTGGCATACCAAAGGTGGGATCAAGCCTCAGGAGTCTCCCTGGAAATTCTCGAGCAATCTACCCCCAAAACCAGAGTCTGCCTACTTTCTGCTTTGTGCTTTCACCTACACCTCTGACTTTACGGGGGGCTGTCCCCCACTACCTCTCTCTGAAAAAAGAGTTAGCTTACAGCTCCAGTTAATAATTCCTGGGTGTGACAGTGTTTCAACCTACAAACTCCTTTGGAAGTCCTCTAGCCTGCCTGAATAGGTTTTTTCCGGCAACATGTGATTGTTCAGAGCCTCCCAACTGTGAGAGGCAGGAGATGTTCTAAACTGTCTAAACATAGATTCCTTTGAGTAGTTAAAAGATTGATTAGAAATTGTATTGGTGAAGGGTTTTTCACTTGTTGGGCCAATGTTTGCTGCTAAGTCTCCATATCCCTTACCTACTGTGTCCTTGGCGGTGTATTGATTGATATAATGGGTGTATAGAAATGTAAGCAGTTGCCTCAATGTTTGTAATCTTGGACCCTTGAGTTAATTCTTTTCTTGATTGAGCCCACCTCACCTTTGCCCTATAGGAATGCAACTTTCTCCAATGCTTTTTGCAGGCTGGCGCCTGACTTTAGAATAATCACCTTTAGAGAAAAATAAGTTTCTTAAAATGTTAACAGGCTTCCTGGCCAGAAGATGATGTAAATCACCTAAACTTTTGCATATGATAAGTTTGAAAGCCTGGCTTCGATAAGGATCAGGAACTGCTGTCTTTGCATGACTCTACCCCTTCCCCCATTATCCTCTATGCACAACTTAAGGTATAAAACTACTTTGGAAAATAAAGTATGTCCTTTTGTTCACCGAAATTTGGTCTCCCCATGTCGTTCTTTCTTTCACCTTCTAGCTGAACTTTTCCTCTGAGGCAGGGAAGCTCGTCAAGCCTACTAATTTTGCCTGGGCTTCTAAGATCTGACCGGGGAGGCCTTAGTGTCTCCTCTCCTTCGGAGAACGGGAGGACGCCTGCGGCCTTCGTAGGTGACGTAAATTCCCTGCTTTGGAATTTTATTCAGCCTCTTTTCTTCACTGAATTTCTTCGCTGAGCTATCCTTATTTCACCACTCTTTATATCCTTAATAAACGTTTAATTAAGCAGTTGTTTCCTGATCCTCGCCAACGCCATCCCCGCTTCAAATTCCCTGGATCAGCCGGGGCTGGTCCCCGGCACTTCCTGACCTGCATACAGGTTTCTCAAGAGGCAGGTCAGGTGGTCTGGTACTCCCATCTCTTTCAGAATTTTCCACAGTTTATTGTGATCCACACAGTGGCATAGTCAATAAAGCAGAAATAGATGTTTTTCTGGAGCTCTCTTGCTTTTTCAATGATCTAGCGGATGTTGGCAATTTGGTCTCTTGTGCCTCTGCCTTTTCTAAAACCAATGTGAACATCTGGAAGTTCACAGTTCACATATTGCTGAAGCCTGGCTTGGAGAATTTTGAGCATTACTTTACTAGCGTGTGAGATGAGTGCAATTGTGTGGTAGTTTGAGCATTCTTTGGCATTACCTTTCTTTGGGATGGGAGACTTTATAGGGTTATAAAGAAATGGGAAGAATGAAACAGGCATTAACGGGATTAAAGCAAAGCTTTAATACAGCACTACCTAAGAGATGCCCTTCAGGTCCCCCAATTTTAAAGGGCCCCAAACAATAAATAGTAAATAGTCTGCTCTGTTTACAATGAAATTTGAAAATCCAGAAGACACAGATTACAGGGAAAAACCTAGCTAGCAATTGCCTGGGGCAGCAGTTAATCCAAGTAATCAAGATACAGATTGATGAGAGGGCCCGGGTCCCTTAACTCAATCCCTCACAGGGGATCCAAAGCCTTTCACACAAAAGTAGGTAAAATGGTCAGTGGATAAAAAAGAGACATTTTCAAGGACTTCTTGATACAGAAACCCCAGACACTATAGTAGCAAAACCCATCGGGGAAGCCCAGGCTCAGCCTACAATTATATTGAGAAAACATAAAAATGTAAGGATAGAAACATAAGAGTTGATGGAATTAAAGTAAAGGGTTGGGAGCTTTGGGAGTGCAGAGTCTTAACCACAGGACCACCAGGGGAGACTGCCACTGGGCATTATTAACTGAAACCACTCCTATGACTGAAGGACAGAAAATGATCTTGACATCTGAGATACCCACAGTGCCTAGGGTGATGCTGGAGAAATGCCCAGATGGGGCTGGCAATGCCCAGAAGAGTTTTGTAATAGTATGTAAATGGTTAACACAAGATCATGCTGTCTAGGGAAGGCAGAGAGGAGATACAATCAAGGAGACTCTTCCTCTAGGACTGACTTTGGAGCCACCTGAGGAGCTGCTGGAACCGACTGCCATGTGGACAGAGCCCTGTGAGTTGCTATGGAGCAAGAGCCAGTGGTTTATGGATAGTTCCAGGGTAATTGGACAACATCCAATTGGATGGCCACGACTCTGGAGAATTCAGCTCAATGGGATGAATGGCAGGCTGTCTTCCCAGCAGTGGTAAGAACCAAACAGTGTTAACAACCCCAGTGTTTGGGTTTTTACTGACTCATGGGCAGTGGCCAGTGGCCTGGCCATATGGTCAGGCAGAAGGGCAGTGGAAACCTGGCCTGTTAAAGGGATGTCCATATGCTGCATAGCTCTGTGGCAATCACTAAAGAAATTTGAGGGGTACATTAAAGAAGAGCATGTTGGCCCCCAGATCTGGAAGGGAACTGGAGCCGATGAGAAGAATCTCCCCATGTGCTCACTTAAGGTGGCCACCTGCACCCATGCAAGCAGGTGGTGGGTGCTTCAGCAATGCAGGGATGGGCTGAATCTGGACGCCATCCTCCCTTACCATCTGAGGCACACAATGTCAGTGAGAACCGTTCTGTCTGCCAACAAGAGAGCGCAAGTGAAAGAAGAGAGAATGTTTTGCTCACCATCCAAGTCTACAGAGATTAAGTCACTGACCCGCAGTGCACTCTGTGCTCTAGAGAGAAGAGATTAATGTGATAATGGGATGAAGAGCTCTGTGCTTCAGACAGAGGAAATTAAGGGCAGGATGCTCTGTGCTTTGGACAAACAGGCCCCTTGGAGAGTCACATGTATCTCAGGAAGAATTTTAATGAACCCAGCTTCTTGTAGTTTCCCACACATGCAAAAGCACTGTAGTCATTGTCTTCACTATCTGCTCTTTGTGACTAGCTGTCATCTCTTACCAAGATGTACGCTTGACTGCATGTGCTTTGTAGCCCATCTCCCCCCACTTTTAAAAAAATTGTACATAAGCAACCCCCACAACCTGCCCCAACTTCTTGGGAGCAGTTTCTCAGAGCTACTGAGAGGCCAACCCCAGGCTATGATCCTCAGAAAGACCCGTAATAAAGCTTGACTTTGGCCACCTGATGTGAAGAACTGACTCACTGGAAAAGACCCTGATGCTGGGCAAGATTGAAGGCAGGAGGAGAGGGGGACGACAGAGGATGAGGTGGTGGGATGGCATCACCGACTCGATGGACATGAGTTTGAGCAAGTTTTGGGAGTCAGTGATGGACAAGGAAGCCTGGTGTGCTGCAGTCCATGGGGTCGCAAAGAGTCAGACATGACTGAGTGACTGAACTGAAAGCTTAACTCATGCCTCTCAAATTGTGTTTCCTTTCAGTTGACAAGAGACAGACTGCAAACGGCTACATGGCAGATATCTTTGGTGGGAAGGCTCTGAACGCAGCTGACAAGTGAGACTGATGCTGGCGGCCTGGGTGAGGTGGGGTGGGGTAGGGAGGTGAGGGTAGGGGTTGAAATGGGTTCAGACAGTAATAGACACCAACTCGAGACTGAGCTTTTCTTACCCAGTGGAGATGCAAACACTCAGGAACCTATAAAAGAAACCAGAACAGGAAATACTGAGCCAAGGTGGACAGCTGAACATCATTTTTTCAGACCAAGGGACACATGTACATTATATTCATATACTTCCATTATATCCATAATATCCAAACATTATATTCCATATTATCCAACAATGAACAGAGAGCCTCCTCTGAGTACTAGTTAGCTAGAAAATTGGAACAGGCAGTTAAACCATTGGTTATCTAAAGTGGGAAGGTTAAAGCACGAAGGGCTGGCTTATACACCTTCACGAGCGTGTGCTCACACTCAGTGTGACACGAGTGGGGCTAAAGGAGTGTCTGTTTTCAGGCAGAGTAAGGAGGGATGTGGGTATTCTTTCTCCCCGCTCCCCGCCACCTCAACTTTTTCTTTCTTTTTTTTCCTTCTGTGGTGACAGGAACAGGGCTACACCTACAAGGGCCTCAGCAAGAATAAACTGTAAGTATGTTTTCATTTTGTTTTTTCTGCAAAACGCTTTATTGCTTCCATTCGGTCCAAGGCTTGGGAGAGGGCTCCAGGGTGGTTAGAAAGCTGCCTAGTGGCTGCAGAGAGGGGCTTCAGGCAGAAGCTTGGGCATTACGGGAGCTCCTGAAAGGCTCAGCTCCAGAGGCTCCGAGCCATGCTTGAGGGTGAGCCTTTCAAAGAAATATTCTCCCAACCCAGCCAGGGGCCAGCCAGCCTGCAGACGTTGTTGGTCAGGCGGTCTCCCGTCTTCTAGGACGTGGCTGTCTGTGAGTCACAGAGGTGGGGGTCTGTGTGGGCAGAACTCAGAACATCCAGGCCCAAAAGGGCTGGTTCCAGTTCTTCTCCATGAGAAGGGCGGCTTCCAGAGCTTCCTGGATTTTCCCGACTTCTCTTGAGACACTTCCGCCCGTCCTGAAAGAGGGCGTGGCCTCTGCAATGGCTTCGTGTTTACCAGAGGTGCTCCTGCACCCTCGCGCTTCTCCTCGGCCAATTTGCGGCAAAAGTGGCCCACATCCTGCAGAGCCACATGTTTGTGGTAGAAATAGAAGCCCAGAGAGAGGTAATGGTAGGAGGCCAACAGATGCGTGCTGACCAGGCAGTTGGCTTCGGCCTCCACCTGGGCGGAATAATTCTGACGAATCTGGGAGCTCATGGTTGATCTGCAATAAGAAGCTAAGCTCAGAAAGTGATGTTGGCTGGTCGTGGGAGCTGAGTATAGCTGAGTGGCTGATTCCAGGGTTGCAACTGGAAAAAATGTTGGAGGGTGGTCGGAGGCTCATGCAAGGGGCATCCCAGGGTCTGTTCCACAGGAACAGAAGCAAGAGACAGATCCGCAGGACCACTGAGCGCACTGCAGTGTGTTCTTAACCTTTATGTCAGACAGAAATCCTGAAGGCCTGATGGGGTGTGAGGTGCAAAATTGGGTTGAACAGTGAAGGCAATCATATTGCCAGATGGTAAAGGGAGCTCCCTGGTTCTGATCCTGTGTAACGGAGTGGGCGGGGGTGAAGGAGAGCGGGAAGGGGCCACTTGCTAAACTAGTATTACTGCCCGCAGTGTAGCTGACAAGGTAGAAATAGAAGCCTGCAAACCTGAGTGGCCTTGCCCTGGGAGACACTTTCGTATGATATGATAACAGACTACATAGTTATTAACGACTGAAAGAAGTTCTAGTAATGTGCCAATGTCTTTTGACCTGTGTGATTGCTTTGCTATAAGGGAAGAAGGTGTGAAGAGCAGGGAATGGACTGGGATATTGTGATTTATAATAAGAAATATGTATTTGGTCTTCATTCCCATTTCTAGCACAGAACTTCTAAAACCCTTGGAATTGCCTAAGTGGTGAGACAGATCAAGATGTCTTTTATTAATGAATTATATTTTGATTGTCCCCAGGTCACCTAAGGATGGGGCTGGTTGCCAGGGGAACCAACACTGTGATTGGAGGGTTGAAAGTTTCAGTCCCTGCTTAGACCTCATGGGAGGAGAGAAGGGATAGAGGTTGAATCTGTAGCCCATGGCCAGTGACTTGATCACTGCCTATGAACAAACCTCCACAAACCCCCAGAGTGATGGGATTTGGAGATCTGCTGGGTTGGTTAACACATGGAGTTGCTGGGAGAGTCGTGTCCTTGGAGAGGGCAAGGAAGCTCCACATCCCTTCCACATAACTTGTCCTGTTCATTTCTTACTTCTAGCTGTTTCTGAGTTGTATCCTTTTATAATAAACTGGTGATCTAGTAAGTAAAATGTTTCTCTGATTTCTGTGAGTTGCTCTGGAAAAGCAATTGAACCCAAGGAGAAAGTCATTGAAATCCCCAACCTATAGCCTGTTGGTCAGAAGAACAGACGGCAGCCCAGAGTTGCCACTAGCCTCTGCAGTGGGGTGGGGATGAGAGGACAGGGACATTCTTGTAGGACTGAGCCCTTCACCTGTGGGGTCTGATGCTTCCTCTGGGCAGATAGTATCAAAATTAAGTTAAATTGTAGGCTGGAATCCATTAAAAAGAATGAAATAATACCATTTGCAACAACATGGATGGACCTATGCTAAGTCACTTCAGTCGTGTCCGACTCTTTGCAATCCCATAAATGGAAGCCAACCAGGCTCCCCCATCCCTGGGATTCTCCAGGCAAGAGTACTGGAGTGGGTTGCCATTTCCTTCACCAATGCATGAAATGAAAAGTGAAAGTGAAGTCACTCAGCCGTGTCTGACTCTTAGCGACCCCATGGACTGCAGCCTACCAGATTCCGCCAGCCATGGGATTTTCCAGGCTAGAGTACTGCAATGGGGTGCCATTGCCTTCTCCGATGGATGGACCTAGAGGTTGTCAAAATGAGAGAAGTAAGTCAGATAGAGAAAAGGATTTCCTATAACAACCCTTATATGTGGAATCTAAAGAGAAATGATACAAATGAACTGAACAAAACAGAAACTCACAGACTTAGAGAATGAACGTATGGTTGCCTGTACACACTGCTGTATTTAAATGGGTCACCAACAAGGACCTCTGCAGGCCCCTGTGCTACGTATAGCACATAGAACCTTGCTCAGTACTACATGGCAGCCTGGATGGGATGGGAGTTTGGGAGAGAACGCATACATGTGCATGTATGGCTGAGTCCCTTCGCTGTTCACCCCAAAATGTCGCAACATTGTTCATCGGCTATACCTCAATACGAAATAAAAAGTTTTTTAAAAAAGGAAAAGAAAATTGTAGGCCGGTTTCAGAGAACTGCTTATTGGCGTGGCACAAAAGACAAAAACTACAAATAGCTTCAGGTAAACAAGCTCTCTTTTTACCATGAAAAAATGTTTTGAAATATCACTGGGCAAAAAGGCCCACCAAAATCTAATTTGCTATCCTCAATCATCTACTCTTCTAGAAATTTCAGAGGAAGGCATATATTTTGAATGTCAAATGAAAACAGGGAAGGATGACAAATAACCGGAATACCAGGAAACAAGCTTCTCTACTGTGAAGGCCAAAATTTTCTCTAAGTACAATGACTGTGCTCCCAGTGAGGACAGCCAATTTATCTCCAGGTCAATGGAATCTGGAATGAATGCTCCATACAAGGTATTTCTAGAGACTCGAAGACGAATAAAAGGTCATGAAACTCGGCAGAACAGTATGTTCGGAGCTGTTTCATTTTTTGAGTGTTTTTTATGTAGAAGACCTTGTTAGGTTAGGATACATTTATTGGAGGGAAAAGTACCCAAGAAAAGTAGATGGGCCACATGGGAAAACCTTAACTTCATTAGCCCCAGACACCAAGTACCAGAGCCACCCTACAATTTGGAGCCTGTTCTTGGGAGCTGGCCCTTTCCCAGATGTTTTCTTTTGTGATATAATAATTACCACAAACAGCATTTAAAATGACACTGAGATTTATTATATTACAGTTTCTGTGGGTCATAAATTAGTAGAAGCATATATCAGAGCTATTTGGGATTTGGTTCCAGATTACCGCAATAATGCAAGTATCTTGATAAATTGAGTCCCATAAATTTCTTGGTTTCCCAGATCATATAAAAGTTATTTACACTATGCTATAGTCTATTAAGTATGCGATGGTGAAACAGAGTAGGTTCATACGGTCCTTCCCCTCACATCCTCTGCCTGCCTTCTGTCTGTGAAAAACTCAAGTCAAAGACTAAGTTTAATCAGAGACATGAGAACATACGAAAAAAAGAAAAACCGTCAAGGGAGACCAAATAATAATAATATAGTCATTAGGCATAGTCAAGGTCCTTAAGTTCCTTTTCAAGAACTATAGATAATATTCTGAGCCAAATCCTGTGAGCTGTCTTATAGACACTGAAACTCCAGGTGGGAGCCGTTAACCACGTGATGACCAGGCTGTACCCACGACATAAGCTGCCACAATTTCAAGAATTGTCCTCAAGGAAATGGGAACAAGTGGACCCTGGAACTGAAGATAACTGCACCTCAGACAACCGAGATGATGCTGGTCAGACCACTGATGACCAGTTTGATGTTGACGGTCACAGCTGATTGTACTGTTTCTGCATGTAACCCCCTCCCTCAGCCTACAAAAGCTCTTGTCCCACCGGTTGCCAGTGGGGGGTGTTTGGGGGGAGTTGGCCTTTGGACTGATGTCTGCCCTCCATCCCCACCTGCTACTTCCCCTTCCACCCCGCCCCCCACCCTCATCACCATCATCTGAAATTAAAGCAAACTTTCTTCTCCACCAACCTGGCCTGTTTATTTGGCTGTTGAGTGATGAGCAGCCAGACCCCACACTCCTTTCGGTAACAATAGCATTATATCTAAAAACAAATGTAGGGCTTCCCTGGTGGCTCAGTGGTAAAGAATCTGCCTGACGATGCAGGAGACACAGGTTCCATCCCTGGGCGGGGAAGATCCCAAATGCCATGGGGCAACTAAGCCCATGTGCCTCAACTATTGAGCCTGTGCTCTAGAGCCTGGGAACCGCAACCCCTGAGCACATGCACCGCAGCCCCGAAGCACAGGCGCCCTAGAGCCTGTGCTCTGCAACGAGAGGAGCCCCCGCAAAGAGAAGACGGCACTCCGCAACTAGAGAGTAGCCCCCGCTCTCTACAACTAGAGAAAAACCCTCACAGCAACAAAGACCCAGGACAGCCAAAAATAAATAAATACAATTATTTTAAAAAATGAATAAAAACAAATGTACAAGGACTTCCATGATGGTCCAGTGGCTAAGCCTACACGCTCCCAATGCAAGGGTCTGAGGTTCAATCCCTGGTCAGGGAACTAGATCCCACATTCCCCAATTAAGAGTTTGCATGTCGCAACTGAAATATCCCACATGACGCAACTAAGACCTGGTGAAGCCAAATAAATATTTTTTAAAAAGCAAACATTAAAAATAAATTTAAAACAAATATATATATATATAGTTTAATTTAAAAATACTTCAATGCACCAAAATACTAACCATCATCTGATAAAGCAGGGTTGCCATGAATCTTCAATTTGTAAAAAATACAGTATCTGAAAAGCACAGTAAACTGAGGTACAGTCTAGCTCTTCTGCTCAGGATCTCACAAGGCTATAGTAACATTGCCTGAGGCCAGGGGTTCTCTGCCAAGTCCACACGGTTGTTTGCAGACTTCAGTTCCTTGTGGTTGTAGGACTGAGCCCCTTAGCTATCAGAGGCCACTAGAGGTCTTACCTTGTGATCCTCTCCATAGGCAGTTTATTGCATGACAGCTTACTTAAGATCAGCGACAGAATCTACCTATCATCTATCTATTATCTGTCATCTATTTATCTAATTAAAACATAATCTTTGAAGTGATATCCCATCACCTTTGCCATATTCTATTGGTTAGAAGCAAGTCAGAGGTCCTGCCTACACTCAAAGTGAGGAAATTTAGCAGGACATGAACACGGGAGCTATCCTGGGGTCTGTCTGTCATACCAAGTTTGTGATCCCCTAGCTCAGAGTTTCCTAAAGGGTATACCTAAAACACTAGTTCCACAAAAATTGTTTTTTGAAAAAATCATACCTCAGTTTTACAAGTTTAGAATTGCTATATATTTTCTCCCCTTCTTAGAGATTCAAAATACACACAAGCATATTAAATATACTGAGAAGTCTTGGTTATCTGTTTTGATGACATTCACCTGCAAAAGCAGAAAACTCAACTTCTTTTTTAAAATAAGGCTTAAAAAAAAAAAAAAAAAAAAGACAAGAAGCCTGGAGAAGACTTGATTCAGTGAACTAGTTGTGCCAGAGCAGATGTCACTGCAATTTTCTTGGTCTTCCCTCACAATGATGTGATGGCTGCTGTAGTTCCAGCCATCACATTTGCATTTACAGTGGGTAGGAGGAGGAAGGAAAAATCCCAGGTTGGCCCTCTGTTTTGTTTATTATGAAAATATAAACTTTCTCAGAATCCTCTAACTTCTTCTAACCTCTTGTGTGCTACAGACTATATTCTGCAAGACTCCTCTGTCCATGGGATTCTCCAGGCAAGAATACTGTAGTGGGTTGGTATGCCGTCCTCCAGAGGATCTTCCCAACCTAGGGGTGGAACCCACATCTCTTATGTTTCTTGTGTTGGCAGGCTAGTTCTTTACCACTAGCACTGTTAGGCTTCCCTTTGTATCCCATGAGTTAGAACAGGGTCATATGCTCACCCTATCTGCAAGGAAGACTATGAAAGTGAAAATGTAAAAAATTTTAGCCTTGATAGTGAGAAATGACAAGGCAGAAGGGGATTCGGAGAGACTCTGGGGGTAGCGAACTCACAGAGTCTGCCACACGTTGCCGAAAAGAAATGTGCTCAGCTTTTCCACTGGAATTCTAACACCTAACCACAGAAAATGTCTCCAAAAGTACTGCTGAAGCCAAAATCTCTTGGGGTAATGGAACCAGGAAAATTAAACTCCTAAAATTTTTGGCATAGACATCTGACACTAAAATCTTCTCTATTTCTCCCCATTCTGGAGAACAGCTTCTGGTCTCAACCACAGGGTGAAGAGCAGGCTTTCTGAAACTTAGCATGTGTTAGCTGCCACCGCCGTACTCTAAAATCTTCTTTCCAGGGAAGCCAACCTTCTTTTTCCACCAACTGGAAAGTCTTGAAGAAGGTCAGGTGGAAATAGAGGTTCATAACTTCTGCCCCCTTAACATTAAAGCATACGGACCCCAAACCCATAGCCCAGCAGCTCGTTCTCCTCTACTTCAGCTACGCAAGACTTTCCAGCCAAGAGCCATACCCTGTTGCTGGGAATGATGCAAAGCTACAAGCAGGAAATGGCCCCGATCCACTTCTAATAATAACCTCTTTTCAAACTCCTTTCCTTCACTTCATTTCCTAGTTTCTCTCTCACTTCTTCTAACCCAAAATAGGTGCCAACAAGTCTCACCAGTCTCTTTCTTGGTTTTACATTTCCAATGAAATCAGCTCCCCTTTATCTATCCCGCCCCCCAAGTTATGGCCCCAGATTTCAGTTGGCAACTGCAGTCATCTCTCTGGTGTACACTCAGCATATTAAATGTCTACAGCCCTCCAAGCGTCATTCGTGGGATGGGACAGTGTGGTCTTGTAGAAAGAGAACTGGACGGGTATCCAACTCTACCCTAACTAGCATGGGATGCTGGGCAAGTTGGCACAAAGAGCCTTTGCATTAAGAAGGAACTGGAGTGGGGGTCCCTGATCCTCCAGGCTGACCAAGGTTCTAATGGGAATCATTAGACCGAAAGAACATTTTAAGAGCTCTTGCAGCAGACTTCACTTGGGGAAACTTGTCCCTCTAAGGAGGTTCGGTGTTCTTAGAATCCACATTTTTGAGCCTGAACACAGGTGTTCATTGTTCTCATATTTCAAGTGAGAAAGAAGAGACTTTCAAAGCCCATAGTTAGAATAATCAGAACTCAGTGGGGTTTTTTAATTTCCAGTCTCCATCCACGGGAAGAGTTCATCCATTCATTTCTGTACTCACTGACTCATTTGACATAAATTTATTGAATATCTTCTGTAAGCCAGGTCATGTGCTAGGTATAGTAACGCATATATATGGAATTTAGAAAAATGGTACCAATGAACCAATTTGTAGGGTAGGGATAGAGACAAAGCTGTAGAGAATAGATTTGTGGCTACAGAGAGGGAAGAAGAGGGTGGGATGAACTTAAGGAGTACAATCGAAATATATACAGTGTGTAAAATAGATACCTAGTGGGAAGTTGTTAAACAGCACAGGGAGCTCAGCCTGGTGCTCTGTGATAACCCAGAGGGGTGGGTTGGAAGGTAGGAGAGAGGCTCAAGAGGGAGAGGATATGTGTATATTTACGGCTGGTTCACATTGTATGGCAGTACCAGTACAACATTGCAAGGCAACTGTTGTTCAGTCACTCAGTCATGCCTGACTCTTTGCAACTTCATGGACAGTGGCACGCTAGGCTTCCCTGTCCTTCACTATCCCCCATGAGTTTGCTGAAACTCATGTCCATCAAGTCAGTGATGCCATCCAACCATCTCGTCCTCTGATGCCCCCTTCTCCTCCTGCCCTCAGTCTTTCCCAGCATCAGGGTCTTTTCCAGTGAGTCAGCTCTTCACATCAGGTAGCTAAGGTATTGGAGCTTGAATTTTAGCATCAGTCCTTACAATGAATATTCAGGGTTGATTTCCTTTAGGATTGACTGGTTTGATCTCCTTGCAGTCCAAGGGACTCTCTAGAGTCTTCTCCAGCACCAGAGTTCAAAATCATCAGTTCTTCGGAGCTCAGTCTTTTTTACGGTCCAACTCTCACATGCGTACATGACTACTGGAAAAACCTATACGTACCTTTGTTGGCAAAGTGATGTCTCTGCTTTTTAATATGCTGTCTAGATTTGTAAAACAACTATCTTCCAACTAAAAATTAAAAAAAGGAAATCCACAGCTCCTGTTCTGAAGACTGTCTAACCCAGAGAGAAGACATCTCTGCCACCAATAACAACACGATCCAAGGACAACCGTGCTGTTGAGGGAGCTGGAGGCTTGTGGGTGGTTTTAGCAGTTGGACAGGGGTGGTCCAGCTGGACTAGATTCTTCCAGAAGGGCCTTGATGGCATTTCAGGGCACAGGTGATGTCATTCTAAACAGAACTCCCAGTGGGTAACAGGGCTGACTGCTGTGGACCCGGGCCCTCACTGGCAGCAGAGAAAAGAAAGACCTGTCCGACTGAACGTCACTGGCCTGGGCCCTGCAGAGCCTTCTGTTTCTGTTTCACACTTTGCTGTCTTGAGGTCTCTCACCCTCTTCCCCTCCCTCCACAGAGTGTGTATAAAGGATGTGACAGATGCAGGGAGAAAACAAGGGTCTCCCAGGAACAGGTGGGAAGGTTCTAGGTGAGATGCAGGGGATGGGGAGGCCCTGTGTGGGTGAATAAGAAGCAGGTCTTCCTGGAAGAGGAAGATGTGGAGGGATGAGGATCTGTGTATCCTGGGAACAAGAAGTAGCTCAGTGTTTCTCGAGCTACCTGTGTGTTCCGTACAGGCAGAGGAGAGGAGCGGGTACAGGAATGGCAGGAAGAAAGGCTAGACAGGTCATCCAGGGTCTTAGAAAGAGTCTCATAAAGTCTGCCCTGATGCTGGGAAAGACCAAAAGCAAAAGGAGAAGGGAGCGGCGGAAGATGAGATGGTTAGACGGCATCACTGACTCAATGGACATGAATCTGAGCAAACTCTGGGAGACAGTGGAGGACAGAGGAGCCTGGTGTGCTGCAGTCCATGGGGTCCCAAAGAGTTGGACACAACTGAGTGGTCTGAACAACAACAGCAAAGTCTGCCCAGATTGGTCCTATCTCAGTTTTCTAAGACCTCACAAAAATAAATGCAATGCTTCCTTATTCTCCATATATCCCCACGTATATAAACATAAACAGCAAAGTATACATTTGAAAACACTCATCTCTTCTCCAACCTGAGAACGCCAGAGTAGCCCATATGAGCAGAAGGCCCTTAGCTCATCCCCTGAAGAACTTGATCTAAACTTCTGTCCAGAAGGCATCACACATTGCAAAGAATTAGTCTTGGGGGAGGGGTGCCAATGACCCACAACCACCTGAAAGCGGGCCAACTGAGGTTGGGGCAAAGTCGTCCTCACCCAAGAGGCCCTTGCTTCCAAGCCACTCTCACTTTATAACTCAGTGTCCCAGCCTCATCTCCCCACACTGAACTCCTTCTTCCTAGGCACTTTCTGCATCTTACTTAGGATTTGAGCATCCCAAGAGCGCTAGTGGTAAAGAACCTGCCTGCCAGTGCAGGAGACAGAAGAGATGCAGGTTCGATCCCTGGGTTGGGAAGATCCCCTGGAGAAGGAAATGGCCACCCACTCCAGTATCCTTGCCTGGAGAATCCCATGGAGAGAGGAGCCTAGCGGGGCTACAGTCCATGGGGTTGCAAAGAGCCAGACATGACTGAAGTGACTTAATACTCAAGTGTTAAGTGTGTTGTGGTTCATTTAAAAATATGTTCTGAGTCTATAAATTCCTTGAAAGCAGGAACTGTGTCCTAATGATGATCCTTGTTTCTCTCCCAGAGCATAAAACAGGGCCTGGGATACAGCAGAAGTCCAGCAAATGTTTGTCAAATGAAGCTGAGCTTTGAGAGCATCACAAGAGGTAATGGCAGGAGGTGCATCCGTATCAGTGATCCAAAGGACCACAACAGGGGAATGATGGTGGAAAATAACCACAGGGAGATGGCAGGTTTGCCACTCTAGTGTATCCTGCAAATGACAAAAAATCTGATTCAAATTTGTTATGTAGGAAAGGGATATTCCAGGTCTTCCATGACTGAAATGCCCTGGGAGGACTTCAGGTGAGGCTTGACCCAGGAGCTCAAACAGTGTTACCAGGATTCAATCTCTGTCTCCTTTGTTCCCTGAGCTGTCTTCATTCCCAGTCTCTACTTGAGGAAAGGGATCCGTGTCAGATCTAGACCCACACTGCTCAGGGTTCTTTGTAGCTAGACAGGACACATACTGGCTGACAAAGTTCTCACACTGAACCAGGCTCTGGCTGGGAAATGAGATACCCTGATTTTACAGCTGTCAGATAAAGTGAACAGCCAGTCTTCAGGTACCCGTTCTCATAGCACATCATGTAAGTAGCTTGCTGGTACAAATTGACCCTGTGCATGTTTAAGTAGGGTATTATGGTTGACAAGTAATGGATTGCACATCATGTAAGTAGCTTGCTGGTACAAATTGACCCTGTGCATGTTTAAGTAGGGTATTATGGTTGACAATGGATTAGGCTACCTAGCTCTGCCAGTAATGAGTATGTGACCAAGAAAGTCACTTCACATAACTTCCCAGGCTTAAAATGTCTTTATCTGTAAAATTAAGTTGTGCTTGATCTCCACCAGAGATCCCTCCATGCTCACTCTTCAGTGATTTCTCCTGGGTAAAATTACCTGCCAAGTTCCAACCTTATGGCAACAGCATCCTGGGACCCTGTCCACCTTGATCCTACCCCAGGTGCAAAGCTGGTGGATTCTGCAGCTGTCCCCACCTGTAGGCACGTGTGTCTGACCACGAGTTACCTTACAAACCTGATACCTGGAGTGCTAGGTTTGGGGTTTGCCCTTCTGTTTCCAGGAGCTGCTACCCCCAACCCAAAGTTTCATGTGGAGAACTTTCAGACTTAGGACGCTTACTGATGTTTGTATCAGCACCTAAGCTGAGCCACTGGGAAAATGTCTGTTTTCTGATTCATGTGGAGGCTGAGTGAGTATGAGAAATTCAAGGACTTTAGGGTTGATACCCTGAATATTCAGGGCTTCCCCTCCCATGGCTCAGCCATAAAGAATCCACCTGCAATGCAGGAGTTGCAGGAGATGCAGGTTTGATCCCTGAGTCAGGAAGATTCCCTGGAGGAGGGCATGGCAACCCAATCCAGTGTTCTTGCCTGGAGAATCCCATGGACAGAGGAGCCTGGGGGGCTACAGTCCAGAGGGTCTCAAGAGACGTGACTGAAGCCACCCAGTGCACACGCACCCCTGAATATACATTGGAAGGACTGATGCCGAAGCTGAAGCTTCAATAATTTGCCCACCTGATGGGAAGAGTTCACTCATTGGAAAAGACCCTCATGCTGGGGAAGATTGAAGGAGAGAGGAGAAGGGGATGACAGAGGATGAATGGTTGGATGGCATCACCAACTCAACGGACATGAGTTTGAGCAGGCTCTGGGAGATGGTGAAGGACAGGAAAGCCTGTTGTGCTGAAGTCCATGGGGTCCCAAAGAGTAGGACATGACTTAGCGACTGAACAGCAACAACAACAAGCATTGATGAAGGAAGAGACAGAACCATGGGGGGCAGTCACACACAAGCTTTACTGGGTGATACTAGGGCAGTAAGTGGCGAAGAACCTCCCAGCAAGAGACCTTCCAGATACTCTGGCAAAGGCCACCCCTTGAAGGGGGTTGGGCAAGAGAACTCCAGGATGGGGCAGAGGTGGGGAGCAGAGAGCGTGCTTAAATATCTAGGCAGTGTTGCTTAAAGCAAGGTCAGGGTGGGGGAGCTCCTAAAAGCACAGTGATGTGGGATCTTTCATAACTACAGGGTCTGTCTTATCTCTGGTTGGCAGATGTTCAGTGTGGTTTCATGGGGGTATGCACACGCAGGTAGGCTCTAAAGAGCTAAAAATGTTTCTTTGGATGATATTTAAGGTAGCTAGATGTGTAACAATTAGAGTGGCATTGGCAGGCTTTGGGCTGACTGGCCCTAGCCGGCTGTGAATCAATAAACATGGCAACATTTTAGGCCAATACTCTAAAGCCACATTTGGCCGCTTTTCAGAACAGTGAGATCCAGCCGCAATCTCTCCAGGGTGAGCGTTTACTGGCAGGCTGGGCCAGGTGTGAAAGTCCCACTGGAGGGTGTTGAAACTCCTCTCAGTAAACTCAGCCCTCACGGAGTGGAGAATGTTCTCACTGTGATTTTCTTTCAAGGAATTAAGCAAACAATAATCCGTTAAGTATGAGTGGAACTTTATCCTTCAAAGCTCTTTCCTATTTGATTCTTACAACACCCTCAGAAGAATCAGAATAGGCGTTGCTAGTGGCTTTCATCCCCCGCCACCAGCACTGAATGTGGGGGGACATGGACATGGGAGCAGAGCTCGGTAATAGCCAGGACAGAGATCCGGTCTCCTCGAGTCCTGCCCGTTCTATCTGCCGGTCGGGCAGCTGGAGGTCAAGACCATTCTTTCCTGCCTGGAGTTCTGCCTTGAGCAGATGCTGCTGCTGCTGCTGCTAAGTCGCTTCAGTCGTGTCCAACTCTGTGCGACCCCAGAGACGGCAGCCCACCAGGTTCCCCTGTCCCTGGGATTCTCCAGGCAAGAACACTGGAGTGGGTTGCCATTTCCTTCTCCAGTGCATGAAAGTGAAAAGTGAAAATGAAGTCGCTCAGTCGTGTCCGACTCCTAGAAACACCATAGACTGCAGCCCACCAGGCTCCTCCGTCCATGGGATTTTCCAGGCAAGAGTACTGGAGTGGGTTGCCATTGCACAGACTGATAAAGTTTCACCGTATGTCCTTGGACCATTTTTGCTCTCTTTTTTTTTTTTTTATAGTATAGGTCAGTTATTGCAGAGGATGGAAAGAGTAGCAAGCTTAATTTCTAGTTTATCTTTTCAAATTTCTCGGCTGGATGGGTTCTTAGGTGCCAGGCGTTTCACAGATGGGGGAACTGAGGACCGCGGGAGGAAGCATCCTGCCCACAGCCGCACAGCGCAGGGCCCACGGTGCCTTTTCCTCAGCGGCCCGCACTTCAGCCTTTGAGCCCTAGGGGGCGCCAGCTAGCTTCACCTTTCCCAGAATCCAGCGATGAGAACAAAGCCTCCGGGGGATGTTACCCACCCAAAGTCCAGGGGCTGTAAGGAGTCAGGTAGCCTCCCTCTTTCCAAGGCGTGGCTCCCTCAACTCTCTATATCTCCACCGTCCGGGCCCCTCAACAGCAGGGGCTGAGTTTTCTGCCCTGTGGGAGTTTAGGGTCACAGCTTCTTTCCCCAGTGAAAGTGAAAGTTGTTAGTCGCTCAGTTGTGTCCGACTCTTTGCGACCCCATGGACTGTAGCCTGCCAGGCTCCTCTGTCCGTGGAATCCTGCAGGCAAGAATACTGGAGTGGGTAGCCATTCCCTTCTCCAGGGGATCTTCCCAACCCAGGGATCCAACCGAGGTCTCCTGCATTGCAGGTGGATTCTTCACCATCTGAGCCACCAGGGACGTCTTCATTGCTCCAGATTCTGTCCTCTTCACTGGGCAATGACTCTGCAAAGCTGGCTTCAGGCTCTGGGACTGGAAATGCCCTCAGTTCTCTTCTGGGAACAATTTCTTGCCCTGTTGAGGCCCAAGTTCCCCCCTGATAGTCACTGCCTTCAGCCACGGGTGGATCCAGGCTTTGATGGACCTTGAAGCTTATCAGTGTGGGGACTTCTTTAAGAAAAACAATGTAAAGGCACACATACAAAATGCCCCCAAGCTCCCAGGAGAGACCCTGGCAATGAGAAGCCTATGCCCCAGGTCCAAGCAGACTGGGGTTCACCCTGCAGCTGCCTCTCTCTGGGGAGTGGCTGGTGGGGTTCCTGGCGGAGGGAGCAGAGCAGCTGAGGGCACCCCAGAGTCTCAGCAGACAGTGGGGCGACCTTTGTGTCCTCCAATAGTTGCTGTGATCACTCTTAGTTAAGTCACCTGATTTCAAGCCTCATGCAACAGAGTAAGGTGGCTGCTTTCCTCCTGGCCAGAGAGGGAAGACTTCTGCCAATTAGCTGGGCAAATCCCCAGCCACCTCACTGTTGGCACCCACGTGAGTGCCAACCAGGGCCCCCTCCCTCCAAATGCCCAGAGATCCCCTAGGATATTCACTCTGACCTAGACTTGCTGCCATCCAGGACTGTCCTGGTTTTAGGACTGAAAATTCCACATCCCAGGAAAACCCCTCAGTCCTCAACAAATCAAGACATTGGTAACCAGATAGCCACCCCCTCACTCACAGTGGTCAGTCCGCTCTGGGCCAGATCTCAGCCCAGTTCTCAGAACCCAGCCTTGGGTTTGGATGACTACTCCAAACAACACCTCAGGTGACGGAGTTCCCTGTTGGTCTAGTGGTTTGGGTTTCGGCTTTTACCGCCACGGCCTGGGATTTGATCCCTGATGGGGGAACTGAAATCCCACAAGCCTGGTAGTACAGCCAAGATTGAAAGACAAGCAAACAACAACAACAAAAACCAAGAAAGGGATGGGAGGGAAGTTCACGAGGGAGGAGATATATGCATGCTTGTGGCTGATTCACATTGTTGTATTGCAGAAGCCAACACGACTTTTAAAGCAATCATCCTCCAATTAATAAATTTAAGAAAAAACAACAACAGAGCAGGTGACAGGAAGGATCTACAAGGGCCTGCCCTGTTGCCAGCCGTATCTCTGTTCAATCAAGGACACAAGGCTTACTTCTTATCTCAGCAGACAAGAAGGAACTAGTAACAGAGGACAGTACCACTGCCAGGTAAATAGTAATAGTTATAGTTGCATGACTCAGTCCTAACAAGTGAAAGGGTGAACGCGGGGGTGTCATGTTCATGATTGCATTTACTCTTCACTCCAAACAGGTGGGGATTTTCCATGCTGATTCTGCAGAGGGGGACTTGGTGTGCAGAGATGCTGATCAGCCCAAGGTGACTTGTCAGCCCAAGCTCTTCCAACCATCCCACCCTGGCCCAGGGGACAGGATACCTGATTCGCATGCTAGATCATTTGTTAACTCATTGTGTGAACTCAAGCAAGTGCATTAGACCTGGGAACCTCAGCCTTGTTGAAAAGTAAACTCTATTCAGACAGGTGCTTTCAAGGCCTTTCAGGGGTCTGCGCTCAGTCAAGGCTGAACATGGTCAACTCTGCCACTTATAACATATGTGGCCTTGGACAAGTTGCTGGACCCACTTCCACCTGTAAAACTGTGGCATTATCTGGGGCAATTTGTGGGAAAGGTTTAATGGAACAGTTCATGGAAGTTCAGCACCAAGACTGGGGTGTATTGACTTGAAAACAAGACAGTGATTACTATTCCTGCTGTGGTTTCTCTAAATCCTTTTCACTCAGACTGTAGAACTTCAGTATTGTCCCAGATACATTGTATGCAAAGATATTAGCACCAATTTACGCTGGTTAGCAACGACTTCTTTCTCAAATATGTTTCCAGAAAATGGGGAAAAGTTGTGTCCATGGTAACCAGACAGAGGTGGCCAGCAGAGCTGGAGGAGAGAGGAGTTGGCTCAGTCAGACCTGGCCCTGAAAACGGGAGCCTGTGGTGACAGCAGCCAGCCCCTTCTAGACAGTGGTCATGGGCAAACCCAAGAATTGCACCTTCTAGGATTTCGGAGAACCACAGGTCTTCACACAGGTCTGCTCTCATTGGGCTGCTTTGGGGACCCACCTGCCAGGCACAAGTCTTAACACACAAACCAGGAAGGCGTTGCTACTATGGAAAATAAAATTTTTCTTTTAGGATGGAATTAAGAAGCCATCACACTTTCACTCACATCAGGACTGATACCCCCAGGACTGAACAGTCAGTTCATTTAAATGAGGTGGGGGTGTAGTGGCCAGAGTTTCAGGGCCAGATGCTCACACCCAGATTTTGCTGGCCTTTGTGTGACCGTCTTTATCATTTTTCCAACATCTCCCAAACTCCGCAGACTGTTTTGGGAAGCTGCGCATCCTACCAGGAGAAGCTGGGAGGCCACGGAGGTGGCAGAGTGCTCCAAGCCTTGCCCGAGCCAAGGCGCGGCTGGCGGCCCGGGACTTTTCCCTTCCAATAGCAGAAAGACCAGCTTTCCTCCAGCATCAGGAGATCTTCTCAGCCAATGCGAGGCCAGACCCCGGTGACTCACCCTGCAGCATGTGGTTTCTCAAGCAGATGTTCCCAGACCACATGAAAGGCTGGCAGAGTATTACTGTAGGGCTTACTATTCCTTCTTTGTTAAAATTCCTAATATAAGGAAGTGGGCTTGGGGATTGAAGGAAGCATCGGTTTACAGCCCCACCCCCTCTCCCTGGCAGCTTGGCAGGAGACAGAAGGGCATCTCAGGAGCCCGTCTAGGGGCGCCCCCCTTCTCCTTATTTCTCCATCCATGGTGTTAATTTTACTGGAACTCCTTTCTGTACAGACAGTGAGGAGGAGGGGAATAAGTCCAGGACAGCTGGCTTGTACCCTTCTGGGACCCCTGGGAGGCCTCCTGGGGGCACCCAGTGCTCTGTCAAGACGTGGGGACCCAGACCCATCTCCGGTACCCCTGGAAGGAGACTGAGCCAGGAAAGGTGGACTAAGTCAGGAGGTAGAATGAACCTTCTTGCCTCTACTTCAAGACACACTTTTAACGGTTTTCAAATTATTTTTTTTTTCTTGTTAAAATGCCAAACATTTAAAAAGTAGACTAATACAGTGAATCTCCATCAATGCAGCAATAATAATTATCCACACAGAACATATCTCAAATTGGGATACATTTATTGTCGGTGGCTATATTTAATATATTTAACCAGTCCATTCTGAAGGAGATCAGCCTGGGATTTCTTTGGAAGGAATGATGCAAAAGCTGAAACTCCAGTACTTTGGCCACCTCATGCGAAGAGTTGACTCATTGGAAAAGACTCTGATGCTGGGAGGGATTGGGGGCAGGAGGAGAAGGGGACGACAGAGGATGAGATGGCTGGATGGCATCACCGACTCGATGGACATGAGTCTGGGAGTTGGTGATGGACAGGGAGGCCTGGCGTGCTGCGATTCATGGGGTCGCAAAGAGTCAGACACGACTGAGCTGATCTGATCTGATCTGGTATTTAATACAGTGTTTCTTCCCCTGGCAAAACTATCATTAAATGAACAAGGTGTCTAACAACTGGTTAAGGAGGAGCAGATTGAAACAGATGAACAAGGAAGAAAATCAAGCAGGAAACAACTTTGCCCTCGAGCAATTTTCTTTACATTTTTATCACCTAAGATCCTTTCTGCTACTTTCTGCCAACTGGCCTTAGGTTTTGAAGGTTTTTATCTACCAAATTCCATTTATTATTAGCTTCTACCCTTTTAAAAATAAAAAATAATAGAAATTTGTGCACCAAAGGTAATTAGCAGCATTATACACATAGCCAAAAGGTAGAAGCAGCTAAGTGTCCACTGAGGGAGGAGTGGATAAACTGAATGTGGTTTAGCTTATAGTCCATGCAGTGGAATATTACTCAGTCTTAAAAAGCAAGGATGTTCTGACACAGGCTACAGCATGGATGAACCTTGAAGACACTGTGCTAAATGAAATAAGCCAGACACAAATACCATATGATTTCACTTAGATGAGGTTCCTAGAAAAATAGTCAACTTCGTAGAGATAGAAGGTTATATACAGGTTACCAGGGGCTGGAGGCAAGAAAGGATGGGAAGTCATCGGATGCAGAGTTTCTGTTTGGGGTGATGGAAAAGTTCTGGAAATGGATAGTGGCAATAATTATACAACATTATGAATGTACTTAAAGCAGAAATAGATGTTTTTCTGGAACTCTCTTGCTTTTTCAAATTGCCAGCATATTTGATCTCTGGTTCCTCTGCCTTTTCTAAAACCAGCTTGACCATCTGGAAGTTCACGGTTCATGTATTGCTGAAGCCTGGCTTGGAGAATTTTGAGCATACCCCACTCCAGTACTCTTGCCTGGAAAATCCCATGGACGGAGGAGCCTGGTGGGCTGCAGTCCATGGGGTCGCTGAGGGTCGGACACAACTGAGCGACTTCACTTTCACTTTCCCTTTACTAGCATGTGAGATGAATGCATTTGTGCAGTAGTTTGAGCATTCTTTGGCATTGCCTTTCTTTGGGATTGGAATGAAAACTGACCTTTTCCAGTCCTGTGGCTACTGCTGAGTTTTCCAAATTTGCTCTCATATTGAATGCAGCACTTTCACAGCATCATCTTTCAGGATTTGAAATAGCTCAACTGGAATTCCATCACCTCCACTAGCTTTGTTCGTAGTGATGCTTCCTAAGGCCCACTTGACTTCACATTCCAGGATGTCTGGCTCTAGGTGAGTGATCACACCATCATGATTATCTTGGTCGTGAAGATCTTTTTGTACAGTTCTTCTGTGTATTCTTGCCACCTCTTCTTAATATCTTCTGCTTCTGTTAGGTCCATACCATTTCTGTCCTTTATCGAACCCATCTTTGCATGAAATGTTCCCTTGGTATCTCTAATTTTCTTGAAGAGATCTCTAATCTTTCCCATTCTGTTGTTTTCCTCTATTTCTTTGCATTGATTGCTGAAGAAGGCTTTCTTATCTCTCCTTGCTATTCTTTGGAACTCTGCATTCAGATGCTTATCTTTCCTTTTCGCCTTTGCTTCTCTTCTTCTCACAGCTATTTATTAGGCCTTCTCAGACAGCCATCTTGCTTTTTTGCATTTCTTTTCCATGGGAAAAAAGTTTCCTCTTGAGAAACCTATATGCAGGTCAGGAAGAAACAGTTAAAACCGGACATGGAACAACAGACTGGTTCTAAATAGGAAAAGGAGTATGCCAAGGCTGTATATTGTCACCCTGCTTATTTAACTTATATGCAGAGTACATCATGAGAAGTGCTGGGCTGGAAGAAGCACAAGCTGGAATCAAGATTGCCAGGAGAAATATCAATAACCTCAGATATGAAGATGATACCACCCTTATGGCAGAAAGTGAAGAGGAATTAAAAAGCCTCTTGATGAAAGTGAAAGAGGACAGTGAAAAAGTTGGCTTAAAGCTCAACATTCAGAAAACTAAGGTCATGGCATTTGGCCCCATCACTTCATGGGAAATAGATGGGAAAACAGTGGACACAGTGGTTGACTTTATTTTTCTGGGCTCCAAAATCACTGCAGATGGTGATTGCAGCCATGAAATTAAAAGACGCTTACTCCTTGGAAGGAAAGTTATGACCAACTCAGATAGCATATTAAAAAACAGAGACATTACTTTGCCAACAAAGGTCCGTCTAGTCAAGGCTATGGTTTTTCCAGTGGTCATGTATGGATGTGAGAGTTGGACTGTGAAGAAAGCTGAGCGCCAAAGAATTGATGCTTTTGCACTGTGGTGTTGGAGAAGACTCTTGAGAGTCCCTTGGACTGCAAGGAGATCCAACCAGTCCACTATAAAGGAGATCAGTCCTGGGTGTTCATCAGAAGGATTGATGCTAAAGCTGAAACTCCAATACTTTGGCCATCTGATGCAAAGAGTTGACTCATTTGAAAAGACCCTGATGCTGGGAAGGATTGGGGGCAGGAGGAGAAAGAGATGACAGAGGATGAGATGGCTGGATGGCATCACCGACTCGATGGACATGAGTTTGAGTGAACTCTGGAAGTTGGTGATGGACAGGGAGGCCTGGCATGCTGTGATTCATGGGGTCTCAAAGAGTCGGATATGACTGAGCGACTGAACTGAACTGAACTGATGAATGTACTTAGTGCTACTGAACTCCAAATTCTATGTTATGAATATTTTCCACCATAAATTTTTTAAAGGTAAAATTATTGAGGATTTCAAGATGGTGACAGAGTCTTAAACCAAGCGTGGGCCTGTCTCCTGCTGTACATCTTGTTTGTCCTCCAGTGAGAGTGGTGCCTTTTACCTGTCTTATCTTGCTTCCCTTTAATGCAGGAGTCAAATGAGAAAATGTCACATCCTGGTTCCTAGAGGAGCATCAGGGCGATACAAATGGGAGCCGCTGAGATAAGGAGACAAATGGAACAGGGAGGTGGCCCTTGTGCTGCTGCCCTTTCCAGGTGCTAACTGCTCTGGACTGAGTGTCGCAGGTGGGTGAGTCAGAGCGGAAATACTGATAAGGAGCAACGATCGCAGATCAACCACCGCCTCACTCCTGGAAAGGGTCCAGGGTTTCTCCTCTGTGAATCACTCTAAGAGAGGAAGGGCCTCTCAACTTTCGGACTTTTTTTCGGTCTCTACTTTCCGACTGCCACGTTACCTTCGTCAGGTCTCATGCTGCTCTCCTGCCGTTCTACCAGCGTCCCTCAGAGCACCAACGTGGACCACACACGAGGCAGCAGAAACAGCTATGACGGTGAGGAGGGTCAGAGTCCATTTGCGCATGCCCAGCTTGCAAGCAGCGAAACCTCTTTGCTTTGATTTATTTTCCTCCTTTCACTTTCCCCAGATTTTTCGTGTGTTTAGATTTTACTTGAAACCATCAGAAAAATTCACCATGTAAATAAAAACAAAAAAGCCAACAAAAGTCAAGAGCAAGACAATGATAGCACTTGTCTTAAGTGAGTAAATGCAGAAATACACAAATTCTCAACAGAACATAGGCATTGTTCAAGAGTCAGAACAATCTAAAGCGATTGATCTAGGAGTTACCGGTCAAGTAACTTTAATCTGATCATGTGGCCTTTGGAGCCTGGTTTTTTTTTCTTATTAAAAACAAAGATGGCTTCCCTGGTAGCTCAGATGGTAAAGCGTCTGCCTGCAATTCGGGAGACCTGGGTTCAATCCCCAGATCAGGAAGATCCCCTGGAGAAGGAAATGGCAACCCACTCCAGTACTCTTGCCTGGAAAATTCCACGGGTGGAGGAGCCTGGTAGGCTACAGTTCATGGATCACAAAGAGTTCGACACGACTGAGCAACTTCACTGGTTCACTGGATGTTTACTGCTGCCCAGAGGTGCTGTGGAGATCAATTGGAATTGCCTTTAGAAAGTCCGTAAACCCCACACAGATGGAACTCACAAGGATCTGCCCCTCGCATCATGCTGGGCACAGAGAGATCCCTGGCCTTTGCTTATCTCACCCCACACAAGGCCACCGGTTGGTAGTATGCAGCAAGCTGGGAGGGCTTTCAGCAAAGCTACATTCTACTTTGGAGTTATGCGTACATCTGTCATCCTTCCAGACCTTTCAGCAAATCTTTATCCTGTGGGTTTGTGTACTTGGCCCTCTGGTTTGAGAAACACTACCTTAAAAGTGACAGCAGGATTGAAGTCACTGTCATATGCATTGGAATGTATTTATGATGTGCTGATATGGACAGTAGAATGCATTTATGTGAAAATCAACATATACTTCTTTCCTGAGAGTAGGTAATATATTCACGTGCTTAAAGAAAAAAAACCAAAGCTTCCCTGGTGGCTCAGATGGTAAAGAGTCTGCTTACAATGCACGAGACCCGGGTGCGATCTCTGAGTCAGGAGGATTCCCTGTAGAAAGAAATGGCCGCCAACTCCAGTATTCTTGCCTGGAGAATCCCATGGACAGAAAAGCCTGGTGAGCCAGTCATGGGGTCGCAAAGAGTCAACACGACTGAGGGACTATCACACTTCACATGGTTAAAAAAATCAAAGTAAGGACTTGCCTGATGGTTCAGTGGTTAAGACTCTGTGCTTCCAACACAGAGGGTGCGGGTTTGATCTCTGGTTGGGGAACTAAGATCCCACATGCTGCAGGGCACATCCCCACTCCCAAAATTTAAAGTATAAAATGTATCTTGCTTCCATTTCTACTCTCATCAGCCTGATTTCCAATCTCCTTTCCCACCCTTACCTATCCCCAGAGCAAATTTAGTCTTTTCTTGTACACTCTTCCAGAGATTCTTTCTGCAGTTTTTAATATAAGCAAATATGAGTTCTCCTTCCCCTCCACCTCCAGGTACACAAAATGAAGCAAGTTCTTGCCTCCACAGCTGCACCTTGCTCACGTCACTGAATCCTACATCCTGGAGGTCTCTCCTCGCCACTTCCCAGAGAGCTTCTAAATGTCTTCATTTCAGCAGCAGAGGGTTTCATTGCAGGAGGGTCCCGTGTTTTATTTAAGGAATCCCATGCTGGTAGACATTTTGGCTGTTTCCGGTTGTCAGCTGACTTTAATGCACATCCTAGGAGTGGCCGGTTAGCATTTGAAGCATTTGAAGCAGTCCACATTCCAGGGCTTCCCTTGTCGTTCAGTTGGTAAAGAATCTGCATGCAATGCAGGAGATATGGGTTCAATTCCTGGGTTAGGAATATCCCCTGGAGAAGGAAATGGCAACCCACTCCAGTAATCTTGCCTGGAGAATCCCACAGACAGAGGAGCCTGTTAGTTTCCCAGTCCATGTGTCGCCAGAGTCAGACATGACTTAATGACTAAACCACCACCACCACATTCCAGAGGTGGTGAAAGCAAGGTTCAAGAATCTCAGCAGTCTAAATGGTTCAGTAATTAACATATGAGATATTAGAAATAATTTTTTATTGGGAAAATGAATGTGACTAGCTAGAAAAATGTTACAATACCCACCACCCTTGTAAGACCAGACCTAACCCTTCTGGAGTGCACCTTAGTCTTTGAGCAACATTTGCAAGATAACAGTAGCTCAGCAGCTTTGGTTAAAGATTTTTTTCTTTTTCTAAATTTACTTGAATTTAAAGAACCAAGTTTCTTTCTCTTGCTCTCTCTCTTTGCATTTGAAACTTGGATTTAACTGCTATTATTGTTTTCATCTTTTGTCTGACTTCTTTTTAAATTAATTAATTAATTTGGCTATGCCAGATCTTAGCTGTGGCATGTGAATTCTTAGTTGAGGCATGTGGGATCTAGTTCCCTGACCAGGGATCAAAATCGGGCCCCCAGCACTGGGAGCATGGAGTCTTAGCCACTGGACCACAAGGCAAGTGCCTTATCTAACTTCTTTGTATATCTTTCCTATATTTATAGTTTTCAAGAATGATTAAAATAATGCAATCGTACTGCAGAAAGTTGGAAAACAGAGAAAAGAGATAAGGTCGTTGACTCAGAATCCCATCATTGTAACACAGCCGTTCGGGTGCATTCCCTCCGGGTTCTGTGCCTCTGCTTAGCTAACATCAGAGTGGAGGTAAAATCCTATGTGCTCCACTGTGGTTTATTCCCCCCTCACACTGTGCCATCAACAGAGGTTCTTTGGAAGTCTATGGTCTTTCTAGTGTTGATAGAATATTAAAGGATGGAATTTCTTTAACACTGTTTCTTACTTTTACTTTCAGGAGAGCTGTTCTTTAAAAGGGGCTTCCCAGGTGGCGCTAGGGGTAAAGAACCTGTCTGCCAATGAAGGAGATGTCAGAGATGCGGGTTCGGTCCCTGGGTCCGGAAGATCCCCTGGAGGAGGAAATGGCAACCCACTCCAGTATTCTTGCCTGGAAAATCCCATGGACATAGAAGCCTGGCGGGCTACAGTCTATAGGGTCACAAAGAGTTGTACATGACTGAAGCAACACCTTCTTTAAAAAAAAAATATATAAGTGTTGGTTTTCTCTCCCTGTGCCCAGGTCTGAAGGTCCCATCTAGCTGTCTTCATCCTGGCTTTTGCTATCTATGTCCCTAGGTCTTCAGGGCTCCTCCTTGTAGCTACACAGGGAATGCGTAGACATTGTTCCTAAGCACATTTAACTTACTGGAATTTAAACCTAACCTCTAGACATCACTCCTCTTGCATAACTCATGGCTGATAGCAATGGATGCCATCAGGTCTGAAACAGTGCTGGCAAGGCCTGAGCAATGAACATGTGTGTCATTTAAAGTGGTTCCTGACCAGTGGCCAAGACAGCGGAACCCACCTGCAAGGGGCCAAGCAGATAGGTTGATGGTTTTGCCAAGGTTCTTGAAAAATAATAAATTAAAGATCCTAGAGATGCCTTGACTGTCACTGTTATGGCAGGAACTAACAGGTTATACACACAAAACCATGGATGATGTCATTGTGGGGAAATTTAAGGGATTTTCAAAGATAATTTTTTTTTCTTCTTTTCACTCTGATGTTAGGATAGCTATGACTCCATAATTCGCTGGAATGACCTAAGCTAATTTGGTTGGTCTTCCAGCATATTCTCTCAGTAAGCTTTAAGAATGAGAAGTAGATAGGGGCCATTGGTCCCGTCCCCTAATTTCTCCCTGTAGTGGCATGTTACAAGTGAGTCTTAAACCAAATTCTGCCAAGAGCAAGCCTGCATAAAAGCCATCTACACAACCTGTTCTTGTAAAGTCAGGATGTCTCCACTTACAGGCACGTGTCTAGCACCTTGCATGAGATGTTCACTTGGAGGTGGGAAAGCTGACATTCTGATGGTAGGATGAGTTGACTGTAGTGAGTCAGGCAACAGGCTGAAGGTTCATGCTATCTAAACAGGCTGAGCAGGGGGCAGGAGCCGGCAGGCATCCCATAAGTGGCTGATTCCCGGGCTTGCCTTCCCCTCTGTGATCTGAGCAGAGAGGGAACCTACATATCAGCCTCCCAGCAGCCCCTTGCTTGTCTCCAGCCCTTTTCTGGCCCTGGCACCAGGGAGCCCCTGTTTCCCCAGAGTCAGGAAACCCCCAGGAAGTGCAGAGACTGGTTCTGGTCCAGAAAAGCTTGGCAAGATGCTGTTCTGGGGTCAGATTTCTGGGAAAGCGCCTGAAACTATAGCTGTGGTTTTTCTCAATAGAAAACCCTCTTCCCCATTCTGACTATGGCAAGCGAAAGGAGCTGACTGTGCAAGCAGCATCCTGTGAGGACTGGACGCAGAGATACCACGAATCCCAGCAGCCGTCTTGCTGGTGGCCTCTTCCCAAGTCTCCTGTCCCCAGGAAAACCAAGATTAAAAAAAAAAAAATGTGGAACCTGGTCCAGCCTGGTTCCTACCCAATCTGAGATCCCGGCATGAACTCTTCACAGACAGATTTCTGAAGATCTGTTATGCACCTGACACTTTGCAAGGTTCTAGGCTGGTGGGAGGAAGGGATTGTCTCCACGGGAACTGACTTGGATGTTCTAAGTGCCCTCTAGGTGCTTGCCTGAGTCTGGAGGAGGGACTTCCGAACTCCTGGACTCTCTCAGGAGCTGAGAGAGGCTTTACAAAGGAGATGATGCCTGAGCCAGATCTTTTATTTTTTTCCTGCACTGGGTCTTCGTGGCTGTGTGCAGGCTTTCTCTAGTTGCGGCTAGCAGGGGCTATTCCCCAGTTGCGGTGTGCAGGCTTCTCATTGCGGTGGTTCTCTTGTAGAGGAGCACCGGCTCTTGGCCTCACAGGCCTCATAGTTGTTTGTTGCGGCTCGTGGGCTCCAGAACGCGAGCTGAGCCAGGTCTTGAAGGGCAGATTTGCCAGGTAGAAAAGATGACAGTCCCCTCAGGAGGAAAAGTGGGCTCTTCAAGCTTCTTGAATGGAATTGCAATTGTATCAAGATTTTGAGTAAATGACTTGGAGGTCACTTTCCCCAACTGGAAATCTCCCAGTGCAGTAACATGCTCTTTCTGGGAACTTAAAGGGGATTTTATTTATTTTTAAACTAATAAACACTGTGTCACCCCAGGAAGCCGAATTTCAAAAACAGTGAGACAAAAAAGCGTGCTGGTGGGAGTTTTCCAGTTCAACTTTCTGTTGGAACAAAATTAGTCAAGAATGTGTTTTTATCAAGAGAGAGTCATTTTACTGAAATGCCTTGAGCTTTTGATCTCAAAGATAGCAAACATCAGCCAAGAAATCTTAGTTCTGCTTCAGACTTTGGCTGCATCTTACATAGGGCGGCTCCTCACTGGATCAGAAACCTGGTAACAGAGCTGACTGGAGATGGGGGTGAGTGGGCACGGAAAAAAAGCTATTGAATTCACTCTGCTAATGGAAAGCTCAGTAAAGTGAAGACAGCCAGACTGCTCACACCCCTGTTAGAATGTCTCTTTAAACTCTATGGGTTAATTAACAGCCATTTAGGGGCATTTCTAGAAATGGGCCCAGAGCCAAGCAAGTCTGGACCCATCCTAAAACTGTGTCCTCCCCACTACTTGGAAACAAGCAGGCCCCTCACCTGCAAACTGCCCTTAACCTGGGCAGAGGCTGTGGGGAAGGGGTTGTAACGTCCTTGTTTAACATGTTAATTGATGGGACTTTCCTTCTCTCTCATCGCTCCTCTCTACCTTTTCACATGCTGGAAGCGCAAACCAAAACCATAATGAGGTAGCACTTCTCATCTATTAGGATGGCTGTTATCCAAAAAAGTAAAGAGAAAATAAGAAGTGTTGGCTAGGAACTGGAGGGATTGAAACCCTTGTGCATGGTTGGTGGGTAAAATGCTGCAGCTTCTGTGAAAAAAAGTATGGTGTTTCCTTGAAAAATAAACATAGATTACCATATGATTCAGCAGTTCCCTTTCTGGATACGTTGCAGGAAGGGGAACCCCTTCCAAGCCCGAAACTGGGCTCTTGTCTAATACTCGGAAATGAATTGTCTGAGGAGACACATGTGCTAACAAAGCAAGAGATGTTATTGGGAAAGGGCGCCCGGGTGGAGAGCAGTAGGGTAAGGGAACCCAGGACAACTGCTCTGCCACGTGGCTTGTAGTCTCGGGTTTTATGGTGATGGGGTTAGTTTCCAGGTTGTCTTTAGCCAATTATTCTGACTCAGAGTCCTTCCTGGTGCTGCACGCCTTGTTCAGCCAAGATGGATGCCAGAAAGAAGGATTCTGGGAGGTGGTCAGACATCTGGTGTCTCCTTTTGACCTTTCCCGAATTCTTCCAGTTGGTGGTGGCTTATTAGTTCCGTGTTCCTTAGCAGGACCTCCTGTCATAAAACAACTCATGCAAATGGTTACTATGGTGCCTGGCCAGGGTGGATGGTTTCAATCAGTATGCTTCCCCTAACAGGTATATCCCCACAAGAATTGAAAGCAAGGTCTTGAAGAGCTATTTGTACACCAATGTTCATAATAGCATTATCCACAATAGCCAAAAGGTAGCAACAACCTAAATGCCCATGGGTGGATGAATAGGAAACAAAATATGTTATTTATACAATAGAATATTATAGAATATTATTCCATCTGAAAAGGAAATGAAATTCTGGCATATGGCACAACATGGGTGAACCTTGAAAATATTATGCCAAGTGAAATAAACCAGACACAAAAGAACAGAGGATTGTATAATTCTGTGTATATGAGGTACCAGAAGCAGTCAGACTCAAAGAGACAGGAAATGGAATGGTGGTTATGATAGCTTATGGTGAACAATGTTGGATTCATGATCTACGAAGAAGATTTAGCTTTGGGACCAGGGACCAGGCTTGATCACTCAAGAGCTTTTGTGTAGCAGAGTTTTATTAAAGTATAAAAAGGGACAGAGAAAGCCTCTGACATAGACATCAGAAGGGAGACAGAGAGTGCCCCCCTCACTAGTCTTAGCAAGAGAGTTATATAATTTTTCAATTGGTTATTACAGTAAATCAAAAGAATGTCTCAAGGTTGTAGGTCTTACCAGACCCACTCCCATAAGATACATTTCAAGATGACAGCATTAGTCAAAAGGATCTCAAGAAGGAGAAACATGTCCTCAAGCAGGATACATTGTTGTTATCAGCCCTGGGGTTTCTTTGGAAGGAATGATGCTAAAGCTGAAACTCCAGTACTTTGGCCACCTCATGCGAAGAGTTGACTCATTGGAAAAGACTTTGGTGCTGGGAGGGATTGGGGGCAGGAGGAGAAGGGGACGACAGAGGATGAGATAGCTGGATGGCATCACTGACTCGATGGATGTGAGTCTGAGTGAACTCCGAGAGTTGGTGATGGACAGGGAGGCCTGGCGTGCTGCGATTCATGGGGTTGCAAAGAGTTGGACATGACTGAGTGACTGAACTGAACTGAACTGAACAGAGTTTTAAGGAAAAACATATCCTTGAGCAAGATGAGTTGTTTTGTTGTACAAAAACCAGCCCTGGGCTCAAGGGGGAAAAAAAAAAAACACGTTTCTCTTTCTCTCCTCCTTGATAACTCCTTGGAAGTGGTCAAATAGGAGATGGCAAGAGTGAACGTCAACATTCTAGGAATCAGCAAACTAAAATGGACTGGAATGGGTGAATTTAACTCAGATGATGATTATATCTACTACTGTGGGCAAGAATCCCTTAAAAGAAATGGAGTAGCCATCATAGTCAACAAAAGAGTCTGAAACGCAGTACTTGGATGCAATCTCAAAAATGACAGAATGATCTCTGTTTGTTTCCAAGGCAAACCATTCAATATCACAGTAATCCAAGTCTATGCCCCAACCTGTAATGCTGAAGAAGCTGAAGTTGAATGGCTCTATGAAGACCTACAAGATCTTCTAGAACTAATACCCCAAAAAGATTTCATTTTCATTATAGGGGACTGGATTGCAAAAGTAGGAAGTCAGGAAATACCTGGAGTAACAGGCAAATTTGGCCTTGGAGTACAGAATGAAGCAGGGCAAAGGCTAATCGAGTTTTGCCAAGAGAATCCATTAGTCATAGCAAACACCCTCTTCCAACAACACAAGAGAAGACTCTACACATGAACATCACCAGGTGGTTAATACCAAAATCAGATTGATTATATTCCTTGCAGCCAAAGAAGGAGAAGCTCTATACAGTCAGTAAAAACAAGACTGGGAGCTGACTGTGGCTCAGATCATGAACTCCTTATTGCCAAATTCAGACTTAAATTGAAGAAAGTGGGGGAAACCACTAGACCATTCAGGTATGACCTAAATCAAATCCCTCATGACTATACAGTGGAATTGACAAATAGATTCAAGGGATTAGATCTGATAGAATGCCTGAAGAACTATGGACAGAGATTCGTGACATTGTACAGGAGGCAGTGATCAAGACCATCCCCAAGAAAAAGAAAAGCAAAAAAGGCAACATGATTGTCTGAGGAGGCCTTATGAACAGCTATGAAAAGAAGAGAAGCAAAAAGCAAAGGAGAAAAGGAAAGATATATCCATTTGAATGCAGAGTTCCAAAGAATAGCAAGGAGAGATAAGAAAATCTTCCTCAGTGATCAATGTAAAGACATAGAGGAAAACAATAGAATGGGGAAAACTAGAGATCTCTTCCAGAAAATTAGGGATACCAAGAGAACTTTTCATGCAAAGATGGGCACAATAAAGGGCAGAAATTGTATGGACCTAACAGAAGCAGAAGATATTAAGAAGTGGTGGCAAAAATACACAGAACTATACAAAAAAGATCTTGATTACCCAGATAAACATGATGGTGTGATCATTCACCTAGAGCCAGACATCCTGGAATTTGAAGTGGGCCTTAGGAAGCATCACTATGAACAAAGCTAGTGGAGGTGATGGAATTCTAGTTGAGCTGTTTCAAATCCTAAAAGATGATGCTGTGGAAGTGCTGCACTCAATATGCCAGCAAGTTTGGAAAACTCAACAATGGCCACAGGACTGAAAAGGTCAGTTTTCATTCCAATCTCAAAGGTAATGCCAAAGAATGCTCAAACTACCGCTCAATTACACTCATCTCACACGCTAGTAAAGTAATGCTCAAAATTCTCCAAGCCAGGCTTCAGCAATACGTGAACCATGAACTTCCAGATGTTCAAGCTGGATTTAGAAAAGGCAGAGGAACCAGAGATCAAATTGCCAACATCAAAAAAGCAAGAGAGTTCCAGAAAAACATCTATTTCTGCTTTCTTGACTATGCCAAAGCCTTTGACTGTGTGGATCACAATAAACTGTGGAAAATTGTCAAATACCAGACCTTCAGTGGAGTGACTGAACTGAAGTGACTGAGATGGAAATACCAGACCATCTGACCTACCTCTTGAGAAATCTGTATACAGGTCAGGAAGCAACAGTTAGAACAGAACTTGGAACAACAGACTGGTTCCAAATCGGGAAAGGAGTACATCAAGGCTGTATATTGTCACTCTGCTTATTTAATTTATATGCAGAGTACATCATGAGAAATGCTGGGCTGGAGGAAGCACAAGCTGGAATCAAGATTGCCGGAAGAAATTTCAATAACCTCAGATATGCAGATGACACCACCCTTACGGCAGAAAGTGAAGAAGAACTAAAGAGCCCCTTGATGAAAGTGAAAGAGGAGAGTGAAAATGTTGGCTTAAAGCTCAACATTCAGAAAACTAAGATCATGGCATCTGGTCCCATCACTTCATGGCAAATAGATGGGAAAACAGCGGAAACAGTGACAGACTTTATTTTATTGGGCTCCAAAATCATGGCAGATGGTGACTACAGCCATGAAATTAAGTGATGCTTGCTCCTTGGAAGAAAAGTATTGACCAACCTTGACACCTTTTTAAAAAGCAGAGACATTACTTTGCCAACAAAGGTCAAAGTTTTGGTTTTTCCAGTAATCATGTACGGATGTGAGAGTTGGACGATAAAGAAAGTTGAGCACCGAAGAATTGATGCTTTTGAACTGTGGTGGGGGAGAAGACTCTTGAGAGTCCCTTGGACTGCAAGGAGATCCAGCCAGTCCATCCTAAAGGAAATCAGTCCTGAATATTCATTGGAAGGACTGATGCTGAAGCTGCAACTCCAATACTTTGGCCACCTGATGCAAAGAGCTGACTCATTTGAAAATCCCCTGATGCTGGGAAAGATTGAAGGCAGGAGAAGGGGAAGACAGAGGATGAGATGATTGGATGGCGTCACTGACTCAATGGACATGAGTTTGAGCAAGCTCCAGGAGTTGGTGATGGACAGGGAGTCCTGGTGTGCTGTAGTCCATGGGGTCACAAAGAGTCAGACAGGACTGAGTGACTGAACTGAAGTAACTGAGAGCTCCCGACCCCTATCTCCTCCTTGGGGACCCCAGACTTCTTGTCAACCTGCCTAGGAATTGACTCAGTTACCAGGGCTAGGATATGTAATTGTTTAATTTTTGTACAGAATTTCTATTTGGGATGATGAAAAAGTTTGGGAGGTGGTTGGTGATGATGGTAGTATAACAATGTGATCGTACTTAGTGCTAATGAGCTGTACACATACAAATAGTTATAGGAGTAAATTTTATGTTATGTATACTTATCATAATTTAAAAGTTGAAAAATACATGATAAAAGAAAATTTCACAGAAGTCTTCAAAAGACTTAATTATAAAATATTTAAACAATATACATAAAGTCCTCCTTGATTATGCCATGACCTCATCAGATACTATCCTTGTTTTCAATTTGAGGAATTTCCCTGTAGACAGTTTATGTATATTTCTGGTGGGATATGTTTACATATAGAATTAGTGTATTTCTGGTTTTATATTTTTTCAATTTTTATATAATTATTGTCACACTCAACTTTTCTTACTATACTTATTTCTGCCTTTATCTTTGGACTTTCTTACCATTACTTCCTCTTCTTTGTGTTTTCTAAGGCTTAACCATTTCCTCCTTGCCTGATGATTCTAGGCCAATGGGTTCCCCCTTTTTTAATTCCAAACATTTTAGAGGTATAAAGACACTTAGAACATATTTGGTGTGGCCTTGAATTCACACGTGACTGCCCTGCCCCTTACCCGTCCTTCCTTACACCAGATCTTGTTTCTAATCAGATCATCACCTCACTCAACCATGAGGTTCCTGTCCAGCGCCCAGCAGAGCAGTAGGCTCTAACAGGTACCGAGAAAGAATTCAAAATCAAAAATGAAAGCAATCAAACCAAAATCTTATTGTGTACTTTCCTAGTGAACCTCTGAGTCCTGCCAGGAACCTGGAGGCAGTTAGCAGAAAAGGAAGTAATGTCTGCTTTCCTTCTCCGTTTTCCACCTGGCAGCACAAGAGTGTTTTTCCATTTCATTCCACTGTTTGGAAAATTCTTGAGCCAGCACCCAGCTCTGTCTGCTGACTGCATGGTGACCCCTTTTCTGGAGAAGCGGCTCCAGGGGACAGGTCCTCTAATATCATCTTCAGCGAGTCCCAGGTGGGAACAAGTCCTTCCGAGAAGACAATTTAAACATTAATCAGAAAAAAAAAATTGATGAGGATGAAGGTGGGAGTTGGATATTTTTTGAAAGGCTCATTAATGGGAGCAAGACCAGGCCTGCTGGTGATGACACACCAGACTAGACCATGGGACTCTCACTTGCAGTCACTTGCAAATGGAAAAGTGTGGGTTCTGATGCTATTTGCCAGCAGAAGGGCAGCAAGGTTTTCTCTGGGAGCCTCCTGCATACTTTGCAGCCTCCTGCCCGCTGGGTCATTGAGCGCCAGCAGACAGGGGTCAGGCCCAACATTACCACACGACTGCTGGGAACAAGGCCCCAGCACCAGCTTTGGTGAGAACTTGATGAGGTTTTTGTGCTTTTTAAGTTAGCACTCCAAGATAGAACAATCTCCTGGCCTTTTTTATAATTTATTTTTTACAACTTTATTGATGTATAATTAACATGCAATAAATTTAAAGCCTGATATGTTTTGGTATGTGTATATACACTTATAAACTGTCACCTTAATCATGATATGAAATATTTCTAACACCCTTAAAGTTTCCAAGTGCTCCTTGGAATCATCCTCTTCCTTTCCTGGCAACCACCGATCTGCTTTTAGTCACTACGGGTCAGTTTGCATTTCCTAGAGTTTCATACAAATGGAGTCGTATGGCAGACACTTTTGTTGGTTTGGCCTCCTTCAGCTCAGCATCATGATTTCAGATCCATTCATGTCATTGCATATATCAATTGTTCATTCACTCTTTTTGTTGCCTAGCTGTATTCCATTGTACAAATACATAATTTGTTTATTCGTTCACCAGTTGATGGACATCATGGTTGCTTCCAGTTTGAGGTTATTACCAAAAAAGTCTGTGATGAACATTTGTATACAACTTTTTGTTCATTTTTCTTTGGTTAATACTCAGAATGGCTGGGTCATATTGATGGGTTTTTAAACAGAGCCCAAAGGAGCCATGGGGTTTCTGCTTAGGCTAAGAAAGGAGTATGAGGAAAAAGATCCCATTTTCCATTTCAAACACAGCAGAAGCTCCAAGGGTATCCTCACTTGGTTGGCTTCTTCTGCCAGCATTTCACTGAAGAAAGGTTTTCTTCTTCATGGCCAAGAAGAAAAAAGTTTGAGAATCCAACTCGCCTTCTAACTACTCCACCCCATTATTTTACAGATAAAGAAAACAGCTTGCAACAAGCCCATGGCCAAGGTTGGTAGACTAGATGTCTCTATAACTTCCTAGGCCTAGGACTCTAGGTCAGGGACTTTGGCTTCTTCTCATGCATGACTTCCACCTCCCTGCGGAGTTTTGAAGCTGCCACTAGTATCAGGTTGGCATCAGATAGAATCATATCCCAAATATGTGGACATTTCCTTTAGAAGCCCATGAAGCCGGATATAGCAGACAATTTAGGCCAAGGGGTCAGGAAGGACTGTGGGGACTTTCCATAGCTGCAAAGCACTCTTCCAGGGAGTTATTCTTAGAGGTCCTTGAGTCAGTATGAGCCAGACAGTGTCAGAAGGGAAGGGGTTATTGTTCCTATGTGTCTAACCCCTTCCAAGAGGAGAGAAAAGAGGCATCTCTAAGGGCTCATCTTTTTTTTTTTTTTTAATTTTTAATTTAATTTTTATTTTATATTGGGGTATAGTTGATTTACAATGCTGCATTAGTTTCAGACGTATAGCAAAGTGATTCAGGTATGCATATGTATGTTAGTTGCTCAGCTGTGTCTGACTCTTTGCAACTATGGACTGAATGTAGCCCACCAAGCTCCATTGTCCGTGGGATCCTCCAGGCAAGAACACTGGAGTGGGTCGCCATTCCCTTCTCTAGGCTTCCCAACCCAGGGGTCGAACCCAGGTCTCCTGCCTTGCAGGCAGATTCTTTATCATCTGAGCCATCAGGGAAATGCATACACAGATATATCCATTCTTTTTTCGATTTTTTTCCTTTATAGGTTATTATAGAACACTGAGTAGAGTTCCCTGTGTATACAGTAGTCTTGTTGATTTCTTTACTTCATTCCTCCTGCAAGGAAAATGAAAGGCCTTTCCTCCAGGCCACTCCAGTGGTCCAGCCTGGCAGCCCCAAAAGCCCCAAGTGCAGGGGATGAGGGCTGAGCCGTTTCACCTCTGCTTGCCCAGCTATTTGAGCTGATTCACACACAGTGTGTCTTCCTCTGGTCCCTACTCTTGAGCAGTTTACAGACAAGGCAGGAAAGAAGTCAGATCATGCAGAATCTTAAAGACAGGTTCAGACTTTCCAATGCCAAGGGAGGCCACAGAAGGCTTTCACAAGATAGGCCTCGTCATCTTTCAACATTGCTGGGCTCACCTGGGATGTAGGGAGAAGAGTGATAAGCCAGCTCTCCAGAAGCGGCTTCTGGTGAGCAAGACCGAAGGAGGTCAAGTACAGAGCAGAGGTACAAGCCATTTGAAGTGAAAGCCTCTACGTTAGCTCATTGCTCACCCCAACTGGAGGATTCAGAGCAGGCTTCCTGGAGGAGGTGACACATAAGCAGGGCCTTGAAGGGTGTGGTAGTTTGATGGGTAGAGGGGAGGGAAGGGAGGCTTAGAGGTCTGGAAGTGGAAAGCCTGCCTTAGAAACAGATGGCCCATCAGGGTAGATGGCCTACTGGGTAAGGGAGGCAGAGAGGCAGGTTAGGACACACCAGCACAGTGTATTAAATAGGACGCTGAGGAGCTGTGGCTTTTTGTGTAGGGAGAGGTGGTCTTGAGAGCAGGGACCTGGGGCCAGGCCAGCTGCTCAGGAAACACAGGGCATCACTCATCTGCGGGGTGTTCTGGAAAACGGAGCCTCACTTATGTCTCCCACCTAGGTTGTAACTTGGGGCCATCTCTGAGGGGAGCAGAGAACTAAGGGCCACTCAGCCGCGTTTCTCCCCACCCCCATGCCTACACTCCTATCTTCCCAGGTGACTCAGTGGTAAAGAATCTGCCTGCAATGCAGGAGATGTGGGTTTAATCCCTGGGTCTGGAAGATCCCCCGGAGAAGGAAATGGCAACCCACTCCAGTATTCTTGCCTGGAGAATCCCATGGAGGAGGAGCCTGACAGGCTACAGTCCATGTGGTCACAAAGAGTCAGATACGACTGAGCTACTAAATACATATACACACAATCTCTGTATTCAAGGAGATCAGCTCACAGGGTATGGGGCTTGGAAATAATGAATGTCTCAGTTTGGTTCAGTCACTCAGTCGTGTCATGCTTTTAAAATGGTCTATATAAAATTTTTTTTTTAAATAAAAAATAAACTTATTTAAAAATTTCCCCAAATTCTGTTTTGACTATTCTACCAAATATTTTAGGCTTCCCTTGGAGGTCTGGCTTCAATCCCTGGGTTGGGAGGATCCCCTGGAGGAGGGCATGGCAACCCACTCCAGTATTCTTGCCTGGAGAATCCCATGGACAAAGAAGGCTGGCGGGCTACAGTCCATGGGGTTGCAAAGAGTCAGATGTGACTGAGCGAGTAAGCACACACACACACCCAACATTTCAGTGGCCAAGCCTCCTCATTTCCCTCCATCACCTGAGGAATTACATCATTTCTGTGAGCACCGACCCTTTCATGCAAGGGCCAGACAGAAAGCCGTCTCTTAGGGCACTTTGGCAGATGAGGGTCAACAAAGGAGAGAGCAGCCAGGAATAAGGGGAAGTGTGTTCCATGGTGTGAATTCTGTGAAACTGCCAGTAGATAGGCACTATTTTTAATCTTGAAATAAATGTGCTTTCCGCCCCAAGTGACAGTCTTTGCTAACAACCACAGCGCACTGTGGACAGACCCTCGGTGCAGGTTAACTTGCTTGTTTCTGGGGACGCCCAGGGTCCCAGACAAGAAGCAGAGGATTTGGAAGCAAAGGTGTGAGTTAGGGTGGAGAACAGACTTGTCTAAAGCGTTTCTGACAGCACCGAGCTGTGTAATAATCTCCAAAAGAAATTCGCTTCCAGACGGTGCAAGCTTTTTCTAAATTTAGACCTGCAGTCTTTGATTGACACAGGTGAGTGATTCCAGCCCTGTGGTAACCATTGGAGACAAATACTTAGTCTCTTCGATTTTTACAAAGCAGACACATGAGACATACTCAGCAGACCTTGGCCCTAGATCAGACCGTTGTGAAAGCCAATCACAAAGCTAGATATTAAATGGGATACCCAGAAGTTCTTAGCCATCACGTTCCTCCTCAAGGAACATATAATCTAGCTAAGAAAAGAGATATGTGTGTATAAAAGGATAACATGGCATCAGTGTTTATATAACTGAGATTAGTTCAGCTGCAACTAAATATCTCACAAGGAAATAGAAAGTCCACAGATGGGTGTTCTCGGGCTGGTGGGACTCAAGGCCTTTCCTCTGAGCCTTCCGCCATCTCTAGGGTGCGACTCTCCGCCTCTTGGTCCAAAGCACAGATGCATTTCAGCAGCAAAAGGGAGGAAGAAACCAGGAAGGGCCATCACCAGAGAGACAAGAAATAACAAGTGCTGGCGAGGCTGTGGAACAGCGTGTACACTCCCTCGCACACTATGGGGGTGCCTCTCACTGCAGTGACTGTGGAAACAGTATGGAGGCTATTCGACAAGTGAAACCGGAGGTGCCACGTGCTCTAGAAGTTCTACTCCTGGGCATTTATCCAGAGGAAACAAATCACTAACTCAAGAAGGTATCTGTATCCCAATTTACAGGGCCCTTTATTTACAGTGACCAAGAAATGGAAATAATCTGTGTCCATTGATGGAAAATGGATGTAGGAAACTTGGACACAGATACACAGAAATCCTGCTGTTTGTGACACATGAATGAACCTTGAGGGCATTATGTTTAGTGAAATGAAGTCAAACCGAGAAAGACAAATACTGTATGGTTACACTTACATGTAGAATCTTTAAATACCAAACATAGAAACAGAGACCTGATGGTTGCCAGAGGTGGAGGCTGAGAGTCATCCGATGGTGCAAACTCCCAGTTACAGGTCCCAGGGATGCAGTGTACAGCATGCTGACTACACTCGATAGCATGGTCCTGTGGCTTTAACAGTTGCTAAGAGAGTAAATCTTTAAAGTCCTCATCACAAGGAAAAAAAACGTGTAACTATGTGTGGTGATGGATGTTAACTGGACTTTTTGCGGTGATCATTTAGTAATATATATGTTGTTTTGCACTTGAAACTAATACCTTGTATGTCAATTACATCTCAATTAAAAATGATGTACAGTATTTAATTGCATTGAAACATGCTGGTAGTACTCTTGAAAAAAGAAATATAAGACCCCAAAAAAGAGTCTGAAATAATTATCGCTGAATATTTTGAAATTAGTCTACAATTATTGCTATAGTTTACTTTCCTGGACCTTAATCAAGATGGATATACTATAAGCTATTTGTAACTAATGATAAAGAACTAATTATGTTGGACATTTTCTTTTACAAAACTAGAGAGGATTCATGTTATTCCTCTTTGGATGTCACTTGTTAATTTTATTCAACATCCTTTTTTCGATACTGGTGAATGTGTAAGTCATATCACCTGTGCAGTAGACAGCATGCTTTATGGGCTTCCTAACTTCCTCATAACAGAGCTCTTTCAGTATTATAATGATACTTACAAGTCCGTTTAGTGCTTTCTTTTCTGTCATTGCTATGATTGTAGGTTGGATTTTCCAACAGTATGAAGCTGTATATTCAAGAAATATTTCCTGAGCTTCTACTATGTAGGGTGATGATGGTCTAATGATGAATAAAAATGGCATAGACCTGGCTTCATAAAATTTAACTTATTGCAAGAGTGATGGACATTTAAGAAAGGTTAATATCTATGAGACACTGACTGCATGTGCTTCTGTAGTAGTCATCACAGAAGCCAGACCCTTCTGTGGGCTAATGCTCTGAGAGCGACAGAAGAATAACATGTAACTTAAAATACGCCACAGCAGAAACCAGCTGCCACACATCTGATGGACAAGTAGCTGCTGCTTGTGTGTTCTTCACTTTGGACACAAAGCAGAATTTCAGAAGTGGAGAGAAATTCAGACCAGAGGATTCTTCCTCTTGGGTGTAACTTTAAAATTTTTAGAACGGCCCTGACTAATACCATGACTCTCCTGATTTTGGTGAATTTCCTGACTCAGTTCAAGCTACTGATTCAGCAGATATTTGGCACCACGTCAGACCATCATGGAAACCAACATGTGAGGTCGGGTGCCAAGCAATTTCCTACATTCAATAAGGATTTGTACAAGAGATGAATGCATGAATAGTCACACTAAACAATTCTCTTTCCGTCTTTACCTCTTTTTCCCCCTTGCTTTACTTTCTTCCTTTCTCTCTTCTTCTTGCTTCTTTCCTTCCTCTTTCTTTCTTTCTGTTTTCCCTCTCGGACTCTTTCAATTCCTTCCCCACTCATGCTCCAGTACTTCTCTCAGGCACGTGGGATTTTTATGGTCCCTTGGGTTGGAAGATTACTGACCCATCAAAGTCCAATGACGTGGAATCAGAAGATCTATTTCTTTCCCCTACCTTTTAAAGAAGTGTGTTGTAATTTCTGCAGCAGGAGTAAAGGATTAGCAGCTACTCAAATGGTTGCAGGGCACAGGATTTTTTGAAGGTCTGAGAGTAAACCTTAGCCTTAGTTCTGACCACTCAGTGGATGGAATTGAAAGCTGTGTTCAAGGAAACGTTGTCATTGATTAGAGGTCTCTCATCAAGCAGGGTGCCAGGGAAAAAAATGTTCCTAACTTGTCTACAGACATATCTCATTTTATTGTGTTTCACCTTTAATGTGTTTTGCAGATTGAAGGTTTGTAGCAACCTTGTGTCAAGAAGGTCTATCGGTGCCCTTTTTCCAATAGCTTTTGTTCACTTTAGGTCTGTCTGTCAGTTCAGCTCAATTCAGTCGCTCAGTCGTGTCCAACTCTTTGTGACCCCATGGACTACAGCACACCAGGACTCCCTGTCCATCACCAACTCCTGGAGCTTACTCAGACTCATGTCCATTGAGTCAGTGATGCCATCCAGCCATCTCATCTTCTGTCATCCCCTTCTCCTCCTGCCCCCAATCCCTCCCAGCATCAGGGTCTTTTCAAATGAGTCAGTTCTTCGCATCAGGTGGCCAAAGTATTGGAGTTTCAGCTTCAGCATCAGTTCTTCCAATGAGTTTTCAGAACTTATTTCCTTTAGGGTGGACTGGTTGGCTCTCCTTGCCACATTCCAGGATGTCTGGCTCTAGGTGAGTGATCACACCATCATGATTATCTGGGTCATGAAGATCTTTTTTGTACAGTTCTGTGTATTCTTGCCACCTCTTCTTATTATCTTCTGCTTCTGTTAGGTCCATACCATTTCTGTCCTTTATCGAGCCCATCTTTGCATGAAATATTCCCTTGGTATCTCTAATTTTCTTGAAGAGATCTCTAGTCTTTTCCATTCTGTTGTGTTCCTCTATTTCTTTGCACAGATCACTGAGGAAAGCTTTCTTATCTCTCCTTGCTCTCTGGAACTCTGCATTCAAATGGGTATATCTTGCCTTTTCTCCTTTACTTTTCACATTTCTCTGTCACATTTTGGTAATTCTCATAGTATTTCCAACTTTTTCGTGATTGTTATATTTGTGATGGTGATTGTGATCTGTGATCTTTGACATTACTATTGTAACTGTTTGGGGGAACCACAAACCACACTCATATAAGATGGTCAACTTAATCAAACGTTGTGTATGTTCTGCCTATTCCTCTGTCTCACTCCCTCCCCTTGGGCTTCCCTATCCCCTGAGACACAACAGTATTGAAATTAAGGACCCTACAGTGGCCTCTAAGTGTTCAAGTGAAAGGAAGCCACACACCCCTCAAAAGCCAGAAATGACCAGGCTTAGTGAGGAAGGCGTGTCAAGAGCAAAGACAGGCTGAAAGCTAGACCTCTTGTGCTAAACAATGAGCCAAGCTGTGAATGCAGAGGGAAAGTTCTTGAAGGAAATAAAAAAGCCCTGGAAGTCCTGGAGTAGCAGTGGTTGAGAATCTGCCTGCAGGGGACATGGGTTTGACCCCTGGCCCAGGAAGATGCCCAGTGCTGTGGGACAGCAAAGCCCATGTGCCACAATTACCAAGCCCGCGCTCTGGAGCCTGAGATCCGCAGCTGCTGAAGTTTGCGGCTCTAGAGCCGGCGCTCTACAAGAGAAGCTACCACAGTGAGAAGCCCGCAGACTCCAGCTAGAGAGTAACCCCTGCTCGCCACAGCTAGAGAAAGCCCAGGTGCAGCAATGAAGACCCAGTGCAGCCAGAATTTTTTTTTTTTTAAGTAAAAAACAAAGTGCTGCTCCAATGAACACACAATGATAAGAAAGCCCAACAGCTTATTGCTGACATCAAGAAAGTTTTCATGGTCTATCTGGATAGGAGATCAAACCTGCTCCAAAGTTTCCTTAAGCCAAAGCTTAACGCAGAGAAAGGCCCTAACTCTTTTCAATTCTGTGAAGGCTGGGAGAGGTGAGAAAGCTGCAGAAGAAAAGTTTGGAGATAGCATAGGTTGGCTCCTGGGGATTAAGGGAAGAAGTCATCTCCATAACATCCAAGTGAAAGGTGAAGCAGTAAATGCTGATATGAAAGCTGCAGCAAGTCATCCAGAAAACCTAGCTAAGATAACTGAGACAGGAGGCTACCCTGAACAACAGATTTTCAATGTAGACAAAACAGCCTTCTACTGGAAGAAGATACCATCCAGGACTTTCATAGCTGAAGAGGAGAAGACAATGCCTGGCTTCAAAGCTTCAGAGACAGGCTGAATCCCTTGTTGGAGACTAATGAAGCTGGTGACTCTAAGTTGAAACCAGTGCTCATTTACCATTCTGAAAATCCTAGAGCCCTTAAGACTTATGCCAAATCTACTCTGCCTATGCTCTATAAACAGAAAAATGAAGCCTGGATGACAACTTACAACATGATATACTGAATATCGCAAGCCCATTGTTGAGACCTCCTGCTCAGAAAAAAATATTTCTTTCAAAATATGATTACTCACTGACAATACACCCGGCCACCCAAGAGCTCTTATGGAGATAAATGACAGGATTTATGTTGCTTTCATGCCTGCTAACACAACCTCCATTCTGTACCCCTGGATCGAAGAGTAATTTTGACCTTCAAGTCTTATAATTTAAGAAATACACTTCTTTGTTTAGAAAAATCACTGTAGTATCTAAGGACCTTTATAAGAGGAAAAAATGAAAAATGCTTATGTTTTACTATCACTGGCATCAAACTCTAATTTTCTACATTTCCTAATTCTCTGATTATGGCACCAATGTCTCCAAAAAACGAATTGTGGCTCTTTGGCTCATGCAGCAAATTAATTTGAGACACTGACTGCAGAGAAATAGTCTATGAGGAAAAACTCCAAGGTACTGCTTTGGGTCTGATCTGCTTGCTGGGCACCGTGGGTCTAACTGCAGCTGCGACGGCCCACGGAGAACGCACGCTTGGCAGTTCGTCTGTCAGTTTCAGCAGCAACTATGTACATAACACACGTTACTCTAGGTAGACAGCTAGGTCCCATGTTAGAAAAAAACACGAGTTGTTTAATCTGTAAATATTTGATTCTCTGTAATCTTTAAAATGCTCCTAATGTTTTAAAACAGATCAAAACTCCACCATGATGTATGTCAAACATGAAAATCCTTCCCACAAGAATACTTATTTCAGAGAATTGATAAACTTAGTAACTGCTAAAGGCATATTGGAAAGTATCAACTATATTTTAAGTATTAAAAAAATAAAGATATCTAGTGCAGAATTGAAACCTTTATGTCGAACTAGGTTATTTAAATTAAAAGTCATTATTGATTTCATGAAGCTGGAAAACAAATTGAACTGACTTTTTAAAAAATGCAAAGAGTAAAAATGCTAACAAAAGATTGATTATTAAAGATGCTTCTAGTCTACAAATGTTAAGTAAAATAGGGCAGACCTGAACATTAAGTAACTACTGTATTGCTTTATTCCTAGTGTCTATAAAAGTGAAGTGAAAGTCACTCAGTCATGTCCAACTCTTTTGCAATCCCGTGGACCATACAGTCCATGGAATTCTCCAGTCCAGAATACTGGAGTGGGTAGCCTACCCCTTCTCCAGCAGATCTTCCCAACCCAGGAATCAAACTGGGGTCTCCTACATTGCAGGCAGATTCTTTACCAGCTGAGCTACCAGGGAAGCCAATGTTTTTCTCAAGTTTATATAGGTTAAGTACAATTCCAGTGAAATACCTGTATCTTTGGAAGAGGAGAACTAAACTTGCCACTTCTTAGGCTAAGTAGAGGACAGTTCATTAGGTCGCCGCTTCCCCACTGATTCTCCTTGCCAAGCCACTGCCAGCCGGGGGAGGCCTCATCACCTCTCAGTGGTGTGTGGCTCCTCCACTCTTAGACTCACTTCCACTCGCATCTCTGACCTCTCTTCCTCTGGGTGAAATCCCTCCCTTCGTTGCTCAATCTCAAAGGTACTCTCTGTTTCTCTTTTCCTTTTGCAGCCATTTCTATGGCCCATTAAACTCTAAATCAGAATAATGGAATGGAAAAAAAATAATTTCCTTCCCTTGAGCACAAGGAGCTATTAATCTTCCAATTTTTCACGGATGTGAAAGTTAATTATACTCCAGTTTTCCAGTGTTGCAGAGAAAAATAAACCAAAGTAGTGAACTTTCCACCCACCTGTGGATTTGTCTCTCTCCCATTCTACCAGTTCTATCATATGTTTTGAAATTCTGTTGTTTATATACACATTTAGGATGAATCCTCCTGGGCAGACCTCTAGTCCCCCCTCTTTTGTCAATAACACCCCTTTCTCATGAATTCTCTCTGTTGTTTGGGTGAGTCTAATCCCTCCCCCTGACTACCAGGTTGGTCCATGACACAGGCATCACCGAGGAGAGTACCACTGCCCCACCACTCCCAACCCCGTGGCAATGGTTGACTTAGGAGTATATTCATCACACCGAGTGGGCTACTCAGAGCCAGTAAGCACATCCCAGGGAGTTTCACTGGGCCCCTAACCAAGTCTGAATATCTTTGGGCATGAGACATCTCACCTGCCTCTGGTGATTCATATGATGTTAAGATTTAAATGCAAATCATTACATGGTTAGTAGTAGAACCAATAGCTTCCAAACAGTAGAGTAATAAAAAGAGGGGCCAAGGGCGGAGACCTATACAGTTCTATTCAACTCAACATATAGCACTGACAAAGGGAAAGGAAAGAAAAAAAGGGAAAATTCATGGCAAATAGAAAGCAAAAATAAGATGGTTTTCAATAAATATAGTGGATATGAGTCACTTATTTAAAGATGGATTTATCACACTGAATGAAAAAAAGAAAAGAAAATCCAGCTACATGCTATAACCAAGACACTGTGCTGAAGCAAATTCATTCAGACAAATTGAAAAGAATGAAATGGGAAAAATATACCATGCAAATGCTGATCAAAAAATGGTATAGCAATATTAATGTAGAATTAATATTGGAAAATCAAGTGGAATTACAGAAAAATAGTCTGTTTTGTAGCAAATAAGATCCTCTTTTCTATAGTTATTTCTATATTTTTAAAAGTAATTAATTTTTTCTTTCCTTTTTTTTAATTGAAGGATAATTGCTTTACAGAATTTTGTTGTTTTCTGTCAAATATCACCATGAATCAGCCATAGGCATACATATGTCCCCTCCCTCTTGAATCTAAATTAAGTTATTTTTAGTTGAAGGATAATTGCTTTAAATAATGTGTTGATTTCTTCCATATATCAACATGAATCAGCCACAGGTATATATGTGTACCTATGGGAGGTCCCCCCTCTTAAACCTCCCCCTCATCTCCCACCCCATCCCATCCCTCTGGGTGGTCACAGAGCACATGATTTGAGCTCCCTGCATCACACAGCAAAGTTTCCACTGGCTATATATTTACACACGGTACTATGTACGTTTCCATGCTTCTCTCTCAATGGTCCCAACTTCTCTTTCCCCCACTGTGTTGACAACTTTGTTCCTATGTCTGTGTCTCCACTGATGCCCTGAAAATAGACTCATCGGTACCATCTTTCTAGATTTCATCTATATACATTAATATACAATATATTTTTTTCTCTTTCCAACTTACTTTACTCTATATAACAGGCTCTAGGTTCATCTACCTCATTAGGACTGACTCAAAAGTGTTCTTTTTTATGGTTGAGTAATATTCCATTGTATATATGTACCACAACTTCTTTATCCATTCACCTGTTGATGGACATCTAGGTTGCTTCCATGTCCTAGCTATTGTAAATAGTGCTGTGATGAAAATTTGGGTACATGCGTCTCTTTCAATTATGGTTTTCTCACGGCATATGCCCAATAATGGGATTGTTGGGTCATATGGTAGTTCCATTCCTAGTTTTTTAAGGAATCTCTATATTGTTCTCCATAGTGGCTATATCAATTTACATTCCCACCAACAGTGCAAGAGGATATTCTTTTCTCCACACCCTCTCCAGTAATTATTGTTTGTAGATTTTTTGATGATGGCTATTGTGACCAGTGTGAGGTGATAACTCATTGTACTTTTGATTTGCATCTCTCTAATAATGAGCGATGTTGGGCATCTTTTCATGTCTTTATTAACCATCTTATGTCTTCTTTGGAGAAATGTCTGTTTAGGTCTTCTGTCCATTTTTTGATTGCTTTCCTGACTATTGATATTTTTAGCAGGACATGTGGGCATCCAGAACAAACACTCTTTTCCAGTCTCTTGGGCATGATCTACATTTGGGCCAATAGGATGTGAGCAAAAGCATTGTGTAGTCGCTTCTTGTGTCGTGTGTGTTCTTGGGGAGGGACAGTTCTGGAGGTCACTGCTATTAATATCAACCTAGCCACATAATGCATCTCTCACTTTCTCAGGCTGTGAAGTGCTGAAACTGAGCTCATTTGCAATCTAAATACGTGTGTATGGTGGTACTCAGAACACTGAATTAATTTGTGTATGAACGAAAGGTATGTTATTTTATTCATCTTCAGATTGCTTATAAACTGTGCACCCTTACATAAGGCCTCCTATGGCTATGGTGTCGCTACCCTTGACCCTACAGATTAAGGCTTTGCCCCCACAGTAGAGTAGGGACTGGGGAGAAACATCTGGGCGGGGGTGGGAGGGCAATGTCCCTCCTCTGGTGGCAGATGCTCACTTCCCCTGGGCCTGGATCACAAGAGGTGCTTCCTCAAGGACTCTCCCTAACCTTGTGGTCTGGAGAGAAAAAAAATCCCCCCCTGGACGTCACACTTCCTGTCTTTACTGGTCTCTTAAGCATTCCCACTGAAATCTGGCCGCAGTCTAGCCATGTCGGCCAGTGCTCACTCCTTGTCTCTCCCTGTGGGCACTTGTTTCTTCTTGGATTTTATTCTAGTTGTTTGTACTCAGTTCTCCCACGGGTTCAATAAAAGTTGTCAACTTGTCATTTTTCCAGCTTAAAAAAAAAAATCTTTGCCGTGGTGGCAGTAATATGCTTTCCCAGTTGCCACATCTAAGACAGGAACTGGAAGACAGAATTAAGTTACTTTTTTAAAGGAAAAGAAAATATATCATTTTGCTCACTCGGTTTGTGGACTGAATAGTAATCATTTTTTAATATAGTAAATTGCTGTTTGGTTCTTTAGTTAAAGTTTTTCTCCATTAAAAAAAAAATTGAAGTATGGCTTATTCATAACGTTTCAGGTGTGTAGCAAAGTGATTCGGTTATACATACATACATATGTGTGTGTTTTCTTTTCCAGATTCTTTTCCATTATAGGTTATTACAAGATCTTGAATATAGCTCCCTGTGCTATACAGTAGGTCCTTGTTGTTCATCTATTTTATATATACTGCTGCTGCTGCTGCTAAGTAGCTTCAGTCGTGTCTGACTCTTTGCGACCCCATAGACGTCAGCCCACCAGGCTCCACCATCCTTGGGATTCTCCAGGCAAGAACACTGGAGTGGGTTGCCATTTCCTCCTCCAATGCATGAAAGTGAAAAGTGAAAGTGAAGTCGCTCAGTCGTGTCCGACTCTTTGAGACCCCATGGACTGCAGCCAACCAGGCCCCTCCATCCATGGGATTTTCCAGGCAAGAGTACTGGAGTGGGGTGCCATCACCTTCTCTGTTTATATATACTAGTGTGCATCTATTAATCCCAAACTGCTATTTTATTCCTCCTTCCCCCTTTCCCCTTTCATTACATAAGTTTGTTTTCTATGTCTAATGAATCTGTTTCTGTTTAGTGAATAAGTTCATTTGTATCATTTTTTTTAGATTCCACATATAAGTGATATCATAAGATATTCGTGTTTCCTGTCTGTCTTTCCTTCACTTAGTATGATCATCTCTAGATATATCCATGTTGCTGCAAATGGTGTTATTTCATGCTTTTTATGGCTTAGTAATAGTTCATTGTGTATATTTACTACATCTTCTTTATCCATTCAACTGTCAATGGACATTTAGGTTGCTTCCATATCCTGCCTCTTGTAAACAGTGCTGCTGAGAACACTGCGGTGTATCTTTTTGAATTAGAGTTTTCTCTGAATATATGTCCAAAAGTGGGATTGCAGGATAATTTAGTAGTTCTAGTCTTTTAAAGAATCTCCATACTGTTTCCAGAGTGGCTCCACCAGTTTACATTCCCACCAACAGTGTAAAAGAGTTAGTTCCCTTTCCTCACATTTATTATTGGGTATTTATTATTTGGCCATTTGATTCTTATAATTCCATAAGGTAAGCGATTGCTACTCCCATTTACAGATGAGGTTTGGAGAGGACGCGGGAAGGAGCGGGGATTTCCTTTGATCCTGCCTGATTGCCTGGGCGCCTCGGCTCTGTGCTGCCTTCTGAGATCACGGGGTGTGAGTGTGAGATTAGGGAGGGAGCTGGGGAGGAGGCAGGCCACCTGTGGCCTTAGCCAGTGCTCGTAGGAGCTTTAAGGCCTGAGCTGGGGAATGACAAAGGTGTTCAGGGTGAGGAGAGAGGATGGCATGGTTTGTAGTGTGCTTCGTATGTGGACTCCGGAGCTTCTGTTTTTCTGCATCCTGTCCAGGGAGGCCCAGCTCACTCTTAAAGCCCTCTTGCCTCCAAGCTGTCCGGGTGCCCTCTTCAGTGTCCACCCTGGACGCCCACTCTGGACAGTGCCTGGGCTCGTCTGACCTCCTTAATGCCTTCTCCCACTGAAACTGATCTATTAGGAGAAGAGGTAATGCAGCCACTTCATAAGTCTTAAAGTATCGCTCACCCACCATACATCCACTCACCACTGATCCAGCGGAACAAAGCCAGAAGGTGGAATTTCAGGGCCTCTGATGAACCTTGTAGCTTTTGACCTGGAGTGCCTGGGCCCAAGGCTGGTGGACCTGACTTGTCTTAAGAGATGGACTTGGGGATGCACCTGCCTGCAGGAGCAAATCAGAGGTGCTCCTCAGGTTGGAGCCCATTTAATGGTCCAGTCACTGGCATTTTTTTCCCAGTGGAGTTCCTGGTCAGTTTCCTAGAGGTCCTCACCCCAGATAAGACACTGACACCCTCTGTTTGTATGACCATAGAGCCACTGGCAAAGGGGTATGTAATTCTGACCATGCTAAAAGGCTCGTGCGCTCCCTAACCTCTGTATCCCTCAAAGAGACCCTTGGCCAGCTTGGAGCAGGCCTCTCTTCCCTCTCCTCCAACCCTTCATCATCAACCCTGCCAGACCTCCTTCGCACAGAACCTCTGCAGAAGGCAGAAGGAACCCTGCCAGGCTCCTGTGAGCTGGTGCAGACACCCCTAGATTTCATTCAAGGTCCTTTTGGTCTTCTGTCCCCACTATTCCTCCCATTCACCAGTTTTTCCCTCACTTAATCCCCAACTCTAGCTGCTGCTGCTGCTGCTGCTGCTAAGTCGCTTCAGTCATGTCCGACTCTGTGCGACCCCATAGACTGCAGCCCACAAGGCTCCCCTGTCCCTGGGATCCTCCAGGCAAGAACACTGGAGTGGGTTGCCATTTCCTCCTCCAATGCATGAAAGTGAAAAGTGAAAGTGAAGTCTCTCAGTCGTGTCCAATTCTTAGCGACCCCATGGACTGTAGCCCACCAGGCTCCTGGGATTTTCCAGGCAAGAGTACTGGAGTGGGGTGCCATTGCCTTCTCCGCCCACTCTAGCTACAGCCAGCTAATTATGACAAAGCTGCTTCCTGTGTGATATATAGAGCAGATTTACGGGGGGTGGGGGTCGGGAGGAGTAATTATTTACTAGAATATCAGGAAGCAGGGGGCAGTTACACAAGAGGTTTTGGGAAACCAAGCTGATTCATATGACTCAGATAGGATTCATTTCTTCTCATTCCAATGCCTTTAGCTTTCTAAGGCACCGGGGCCTTGGAATGCAGAAGCAATTTCTCTATATTGATCTCTGAAGAACTTGCATTGACAGGAGATGCGGGTTTGATCCCTGAGTCGGAAAGATCACTCCAGTATTCTTGCCTGGGAAATCCCAAGGACAGAGGAGCCTGATGGGCTACAGTCCATGGGGCCGCAAAGAGTCCATGAGGCTGCAAAGAGCTGGACACTACTGAAGTGACAGAGCACACACACCAAAGAAGTTAAACCAATAGGCACTTTTATTTTTGCTTCCAGACTTTTAATTTTGCTTTCCTTTAGAGTTTTTTCCTTGCTGGAGAGTGAAAATGTTTAATACATAATTGCATTTTGACTATGTCTTCTAGGATTGAGTACATAGAGGGTGCAACCTGGACAAACAATACAAAAATGAATTGTGTGCAGTGACTCAGCAAAGAGGAGTTTGGGAAGCCATGGGGGATTTGTGTTTATTTGACTTTGGATCTTTGACACAGGAAATACACAGGTGGTCTTTAAAAAAAAAAATTAAGCAATTTTAGATTATGAAAAAAATGTAAAAATAATATAGATGTCCATATAGTGGTCTCCCAACTTCCCCTGATGTTAAATTTTACATAACACAAACATTCAAATTATCAAAAGCAGTAAATTAACACTAATGCAACCCTATTAACTAAACTACAGATCTTAGTGGAATTCCAAAGTTCTCCCACCAATGTCCTTTTCCCCGTCCAGGATCCATTCCAGAATTCCACCCCATATTTAGTCATCATGTCTGCTTAGTCTCTTCTGGTTTGTGAAAGTTTATCCGTTTGAAGGTTTATCTGATGTTGTCTTGTGAATAGACTGAGATGATGCATTTTGGCAAGAATGCCACAGAAATGGTGTCGCGCCTTTCTCTGTGCGTCACATCAGGGGTGCGTGATGTCTGTGTGTGTTATCACTGGTAACGTTAATCCTAGCCGCTTGGTTCAGATGGTAAGTTGCTCCGTTATAAACTTACCATTTTTTCCTCTGTAATTAAGGGACACTTTATGGGGAGATAGTTTGAGACTCTGCAAACAGGGTGTTTGCCCTCGCACTTTTGCTCACTGATTTTAGCAGCCATCAGCGGTTCTTTTCTTGCTTCTAACAACTCTTAGTGTGATTTTGCCCAAAGCCAGGCTTCTGTTTGCTTCATTCTCTCTACGTTTATTGACTGGAATTCTGTAGGACAGAACTGTCCCTTCTCCAGTATTTTATTTAGTTATTTATTTATAACAGTATGAACTAAAGGATATTCATTTTATTCCAGGGTTATACTATATTACTATCATTATTTACATGGTCACTAAACTTCTTCCACCTTTGGCATTAGGAGCACCTTCAGGTGGCACTTATGTCCTTTGTCCTAAATTTGGTTTTTAGTACTTCTTTCCTTCCTGGCACCATAAGATGCTTCCGTCTAATTTTATATATTTTTTTCAGCCTCATCCCTGGAATCAACCATTTCTGCAATGAGTTCTGGTTTCTTTTATTTGAGAATGGTGTTTAGAAACTAAGACCTGGACACCTGGTGTTCTCACTGCTAATGAGCTATCCTTTCTTCTAGGGCCTCTCAGCAGACAGACCCAGGAAACCACACACACACATTCCTGAATCCTTCAGTGTGGGTGTGTATTTCATTCTAACCTTCCACCTTTCCTTATTTATTACTCTTCTTGAGCAGTAAAAAAACAAAAACAAAAAAAAGTGTCTTTCATTATCCACAATATTTTCACTTTGTTCAATCTTAGTATAGCCATAAAGATAGCATATTAAAAATCAGAGACATTACTTTGCCAACAAAGGTCCATCTAGTCAAGGCTGTGGTTTTTCCAATAGTCATGTATGGATGTGAGAGTTGGACTGTGAAGACAGTTGAGCGCCAAAGAATTGATGCTTTTGAACTGTGGTGTTGGAGAAGACTCTTGAGAGTCCCTTGGATTGCAAGGAGAGCCAACCAGTCCATTCTAAAGGAGATCAGTCCTGGGTGTTCTTTGGAAGGACTGATGCTAAAGCTGAAACTCCAGTACTTTGGCCACCTCATGCAAAGAGTTGACTCATTGGAAAAGACTCTGATGCTGGGAGGGATTGGGGGCAGGAGGAGAAGGGGACGACAGAGGATGAGATGGCTGGATGGCATCACCAACTCGATGGACGTGAGTTTGAGTGAACTCCGGAAGTTGGTGATGGACAGGGAGGCCTGGCGTGCTGAGATTCATGGGGTCGCAAAGAGTTGGACACGACTGAGCAACTGAAATGAACTGAACTGAAAGTAGTTTCAGGATTGCTATCTTATACCCCATGGAAAACAAATTTGCTAGCTAGAGTACAGCATTTGCATATATATTTGCAACTTTTCCCTAATTTTTTAAAGATTTTTGGTTCTTTGTTCCTTAGGAGTTCTTTGAGTATTAGGAGGGATTCCCAGATGGTGCTAGTGGTAGAAAACCCGCCTGCCAACACTAGAGACGTAAGAGACTTGGGTTTGATCCCTGAGTTGGGAAGATTCCCTGGAGGAGGGCATGGCAACCCCCTCCAGATTTCTTGCCTATAGAATCCAATGGACAGAGGAGCCTGGAAGGCTGCAGTCCAGGGTCACAAAGAGTCAGACACGACTGAAGTGGCTTAGCACGCAAGCACACACAGGGATTAGGAACATTGACGTGTTGTCTATGGTATATGGTGCAACTATTTTCTCCCCCTATTAGTTACTTTTACAGCTGTTTATAATTTTTTGCCTTGTGCTTCACTGGGTTTTTTGTTCACTTGATTTGTTTCAATTTAGTCAGATTGATCCATGTTTTCTTTTGTTCTGACTGGGCTTTGAGGCAGAGTTAACTGAGTTAACCTCTTAACTGAGATTAAGAGGAATTCAGCCATGTTTCTTTTCCAGTACTTTTATGGTTTAGATTGCTAATCCATTTGGAATTTACTCTCGCATATGGGGTGAGGTATAGATCTAATTTTATCTTTTTCCAGTTGTTTCAGCACCATTTATTAGAAAATATCATCTTGTAATTTGAGACGCTGCCTCTCTCATATACTAAATTTCCATGAGTATTTGGGTCTGTTCTATTCTCTTTCACTAGTCTTTTTGTCTGTTCCAGCACCAACACCATGATGTTTTCATTATGGTCATTTTGTGATATGTTTTAATGCCCAGTAGAGCTACTTCCCTCAGGAGTTTTTAATGTCTCCCTGTTTGCTCTTGTATGTTTCTTTTTCTATATGAATTTTACTTATCAACTTGTCTAATTCCATAAAGAGCTTGTTTGTGTTTTTGTTGGGGTTTCATTAAATTTTAAAAAGTAACAAAAAAGGGAGAACTGACATAACATTTATAACATTATCCTATTCAACAACAACAAATGTTATTTCCATTTGTTAAAGTCTATATTTGTGTTTTTCAAGAGTATTTTTATATTTTCCTCATTTAGATTTTGCATGTTTTTCACTAGAATAAACTTAGTAAAGTTTGTCCCAAAGTATGTCATTCTCCCCAAGCTATTATAAGTGAAGTTTCTAGCATTGCTGCCTGCATACACTCTGCATACTCGACTCTATCCTGCCTTGCATCATTCTCTCTATAAAAATGGAACACCTCAGTAAGATCTTAGTTGTCTCATGAGCAGGGACCTAAATTTATATGTTCCTCCTCTGTGTCCCCTCCTTATTTGGTTGAAATTTTTGCTATGAATAATTGGTGAAATTACATGAAGCCTCTGTGTCTGACCCCGAATCTTACTCCACAGACATGTCTTAGAAACAAAAGGGTATTTCCTGTTTATCTTTCCAAATTCATGCCCCTGTTGCTTTAACTGCAGGCAGTCAGTCTAGGTGTGGAGACAGCTCTTCCTGCCTAACGTGATCAAGCCTTCCGTGACCAAGTCTTCCTAGAAGTGGCTTGGTTATATCCTGATTATATTTTGCTCTCTGCCCATACATCTCTTTCTGGAGTTGAGCCAATGTACAGAATCTAAATATTCTGAACCTCTCATTTCACAATTTTATCCAGGGTCAGCCTGGTAACTATTGAAGTTTACAAGAACCAGAGTCCATGGCCTGTGGGTAAATGACCATCTGATAAGGCCTCTGGGACATGTGGGAACAGCCAATCTTGAACTTACCCATGGCGGCTGCCACCATCATGGCTACAGCAGTGCTGGGTATACTCAGTGGGTGCTTAACAAATATCTTATGGATGTCAGACGGATGGATGGATATATTGACAATGGACTGACTAATGGATGGACAGGTGGATATATGGATGATTTTTAAATTTCATCAATAGTCCCTTAGGTTAGTAGTGAGTGTTTAGAGTATACATGTCCACAAGCAATCTTTCTCCTCAAACAACCAATATCCGGAAAAGCTACATAGCACAGCCAGTTCAGTTCAGTCACTCAGTCTTGTCCGACTCTTTGCAATCCCATGAATCACAGCACACCAGGCCTCCCTGTCCATCACCAACTCCTGGAGTTCACTCAAACTCATGTCCATCGAGTTGGTGATGCCATCCAGCCATCTCATCCTCTGTCGTCCCCTTCTCCTCCTGCCCCCAATCCTTCCCAGCATCAGGGTCTTTTCCAATGAGTCAACTCTTCACATGAGGTGGCCAAAGTATTGGAGTTTCAGCTTCAGCATCAGTCCTTCCAATGAACACCCAGGACTGATCTCCTTTAGGATAGACTGGTTGGATCTCCTTGCATTCCAAGGGTCTCTCAAGAAAAAGGGAAAAAAAGCCTTTCAGGAATTCCTTGGCAATCCAGTGGTGAGGACTTGGTACTTTCATTGCCAGTTGCATAACATGGCCAAAACAAAAAAATAAATATTTTTTCTAAAAACCTTGTTTAAGAAAAATTAATTAGGAAGTTGTTAATTAAGGCACTGTCATATTCACCATTACCATCATCAGTATCACCTTAAAATTATAATAGAATAGATATTATGTAATGAAACAAGAATCTCAAGGAGAAAAACATTTGGGAATTAATTCAAAATGTGTGATAACATCAATCAACATGCTATCACACTCTCTAAAACTACCATGCATGCACTAAATACACAGTCATTTAGTAGGAGAAAAGGAGTTTGATGTTTCCTCAAAATGGATAAGAGTATATCTTGGAAATCAAATTAATGTACACAGCAAAATAGCAAAATAAATTTGATCAACTCTAAATTGTTGGATCCAAAGGAGAAAGGAGAGCATGACCATTTTCAAGTCATAAGTTACCCCCAAGCTTTATTTCAGGCCAGAAGCTTACTAACCTTTTACAAGAGCACAATTCTGTCCTTGGTCAAAATTTCATACCCCAACCCTTTCCTCTGTCTCCCCTCTCCCTTACTAGCTCTCCTTACCTCCTCTCTCTTCTCCCTAGCTGTTAATCTCTTATTCCAAAAAGGAGCTGACAAACTCATTAACTTGAAATGTATGTGACTCATACTAGTGTCTGGGATTATGGCTTCCAAGGGGATTCAAGCTTTAATGGGAGCCAAGAACCACATTGCTTTTAACATAGTCCAGTGCTTTTCAAAAATTAAAGTATGATTGATTTACAATGGTATATTAATTTCATGTGTGTATCACAGAGATTCAATATTTTGATAGATTACCATCTATTTGAAGTTATTACAAAATAATGGCTCTACATAAAAAAGAATGACATAATGCTGTTTGCACCAACATGGACGCTGCTGGACATTATCATACTAAGTGAAGGAAGTCAGAAAGAGGAAGACAAACGTCATATGATGTCACTTACATGTGGAATCTAACATATGACACAAATGACCTATCCATGAAACAGAAACGAACCATGGACACAGAAAACAGACCGGCGGTTGCCAAGGGAGGGGACTGGGGAGAAGGAGTGGTCAGCTGGGGTTAGCAGGTATAAGCTTCTATACATAGGATGGATAAACAAGGTCCTTCCACACAGCATGGAGAACTGTGTTCAATACCCTATCATAGACCATAATGGAAAAGAATATGTATATGGCTGAGTCACTCTGCTGTACAGCAGAAATTTATAAAATTATAAATTAACTATACTTGAATTTTTTTTAATTGACAAAAATAATGACTCTATTACCTCATGCTGTACCATATATCCTTGTCTCTAAGAACCATGTTTGTAAGTGAGAATTTTCAAAGTATATCAAGTCAGGAAGGAGACCCACACTGGGGGTACATATTACCCTGCATCCTTGAAATCATTCCTCCCAACTCACAGTCTTCTCTGGGGTTCCCAGCCTCCCAGGGGGAGCAGCACTAGCCAGGACCTGAGACCAAGCTGCCCCAGTGTCCTGCCCTGGAGACTGGCAGGCAGTGATTTCTGATCTTTAACCTACTTCCTCCAGTGCATAGGGATCTAGGTTCCAATCAGACCATCCTCCTCCACGCTGTAAAGCTTTCAGGAAAGACAACAAACCTTTGACTTGAGAAGTGGCTCTTGGCGAGAGCTATCAGGCCTTATCTCTGCCCAGAGCTAATCATCAAGAAGTGGGCAGAACATCAAAATGAACGCGAGAGCCATCCACCCACCTGGGTTACTGGTACTTACTCTTTTCCAAGCATTTCTCCATCATTTCCTCACTTGCTCCGAACAGCCGCAAGACAAGTATCATAAGCCCCAGTGCAGAGAAGAACACTGGCCCAGAGAGGCTATATAACTAGCTTTACATAGCACGTTGTAGACTCTGGCAGAGATTCTGGGTAAGACTCGGACTATCTGCCTGGCAGCCTTCCTGCTCTGTTGGATGGTTCCAAATGAGAAAGGCACCTACATCTGGAAAATTCTAATCAGGTCAATAGCCCAGGAATTTGCACATCTGGTTTATAAAGGTTGCCCCAGCCTGGGACATGGTGAATATCTATACACACAGGCACATCTCAGAAGTGGATGGTTGACCACATGAATCCAGGCACAAACCAGCACACAGCACTGTCTTACCTGGGGGTTTTGAATTTCAAGTGGTTATTGTTCTTTGAGCCCATAGAAATCTACATTGTTACTTTTTAGATAAGGTTTGAGCATGATTCTGGGACAACTCAGCTAAAGGTTAACTCGGTAGGGCTTGCCCAGACTGGCTCTTCTTTTTTCCCATCTGAAGGCTCCTAAGTTTAAGCAAACAAGCAGGTGGGTAGAGATCGTGGGACCCAGTGTAGGTAAGCCACATGGAACCTACCCTTGAGAAGATCTGAATTCTAACCCTAGTCCTGCCTTGAAACCACTTTGGGAAAGTCTTTCCTTTCCCCAGGCTTCAATCTTCCCAAGAATGAAATGATAAAACTGGAATTGATCAGCCCTGAATTTCCTTCTGGCTCAGACATTTCGTGGTTCTGAGATCTGATAAGGAGGTATGCTATAACCCGGCACACTGGAAACACATCCTGAATGCTAGGTGAGAGACATGGTGAGTTCATTCACTGACTTGTAGTTGCTTTAGGCATGTTCCCTTCTCCCTGGTAATGTCATCATCTGACCCAAATACAAATGCCATCATAGGGAAAACCTCATCTCAGACTCCTGGGATTCCCCCCAGAGATCTGAGAAGCAGGAAATAAATGGGCCTTCTCCAGACTAAGTAAATATCAGAGCTGAGGAAATTCCCTGCTAAGTTTCCCTGTGAAGAAAGCATCTGAGGGGTTAACACATCCCCGTGAATCTGCAGATCAGTCAGGAGCTGTATTCAGGGCTGGAGAAAACAGACCAAACTAGAAGATTCGAGATGATATGGAGGCCTCAGCTTGATTAGAAAGAGGAAAATGACCTCCACTCACTTTCCAGGGAGACTTTATCAGTAAAACTGCAGCAGCTACAGCTGTTGAGAAGCTGTTGCATATGGGGAATGACCTTCGGGCTAACTGGGTCTACCAGATAGCTGAGGGGGCGGCCCCACACTTTATATACTATGGAGCTCACAGTGGGCCTTCAGTGATGTCTATGGCGTGAATGCATAAATAAACCCTTGAGGAAATATTATTTTAATACAGACTTTTCTATAGTGATACTTCTTTGCACATATATTTTTGTAATATTTCTTTCTTTATTTGGCTGTACCAGGTTTTAGTTCCGGCATGTGGGCTCTAGTTCCCAGACCAGGGATTGAACCCGGGCCCCTTGCATTGGGAACACAGGGTCTAAGCCATTGGACCACTAGGGAAGTTTCAGATAGGGTTTTATATAAGATCTGACAATGAAAAACACAGTAGTTGTTAGTCTATGACCTTATGCAAGGTGCGTGACTTCCTCTGCAAAACAATGATGTAATAATCTATACCTTACAAGATTGTAATGAGAAGGAAATGAGGCAATTATGCAGAAGTTTTTGCCAACGGTAAAGTACCGTGTACAGGTTGCCATCTGATCCTCCTCTAATCTGGATCGACACAGAGCACTATCTCTTCCTGATCATTTAAGACCATTATCGTAAGCATCAGCCGTCACAGTGTTCTTTAGCCACAGCTGCTGGTGGACACATGGACACTGTCCTGTGCAGCAGGAATGCCCTAACCCCAGTCCCATTAACTCCACAGAGATTCCATGGATCAGTGGGTTGGGGCACAACCCGAGCATCATCTTGCTAAAACACCCTGGGTGATTCTGATGTTTCCTGGAAGCTGTACTTAATGCACCAAAATCAAACATATTCTCTCCTTACCCAGGTGAGGGACAGCAAGGGCAACTGTCCATCCCCTTTCTCTCCAAATCAGTGGAGTCATGATGTTCTCTGTTTAATGATCACCATGATCACCATCAACTTCACTTGGGACCATTGGCTGCTCGCCACCAGAGCTCCTGGCCCCTTGCTGGTTTGGTTTATGATCACAATTGCTCTCATCCCTCAGTGTCCCCACCTTTGCCCCAGTCTCTTTTTCTCTAGGTCCTGTGGCTTTTCCTTCACTCTATGACATTTGTAAGTGAGGACTGGCCTTTGGTAGATCTCACCAACCCACCTCAATGCCCTTCTGCTTCTGTCTGCTGAGCAGCCCCATCTCAGCCTGGGCCAGTCTGGTTCAATGGATCTCCTTCTGGTACCTGGAGGTGAGGGGTTGCTCTCTCATGTTATGGTCTGAATGTTTGTGTCCTGTGAAAATTCGTATGTTGAAATCCTAACCATTGATGTGATCCTATCAGCCAATGGGGCTTTGGAAGGCGATTACATCATGAGGGTGGAGCCGTCATGAATGGGATTAGTGCCCTTATGAAAGGGACCTCAGGCCTCTCTCTCAGCCCTTCTGCAGTCTGCCACCTGGAAGCAGCTTCTCACCAGAGCTCAACTGTGCTGGCTCGCTGACCTCAGATGCCCAGCCCCTGTCCTCGGTAAGCTGCCTCGTCGGTGATGTTCTGTGACAGCAGAGCGGATAGACCAAGGCTATTTTCTGGCTGGTTTTTTTCTAGAAGGCTTTGACACCAGCAGTGCCTGTTTCTGGATGCCTGAGAGACCCAGAGGAAAGAACAGTGATGTCTGTAGGGCTCATCGAGGGAGAGGTGGGATAGGGCTTCTATAGATGGCGCTTAAGCGGTCGGCCTAACAAATGCGGCCCCATTGCCTTCAGGAAAAACGCAGGACTCCCAGCTGATGTTGTCAACTCTCCACTAATTCATGGTAAGATCAGACGAGTCAGGTTTATAGACCCAAAGTTTCTTTTTTTCATAACTTAGCTCTCTTCTTTCTTCCCAGTTTTTGCTGGAGAGATAAACAGCCCATAGCAGACAGAGGCTGTGGTTACAGGCAGCACGGTCCCAGAGAGCAAAGGTGTGAAGCACTCAGAGACAGGACAGAAGGAAGGCTCCCCCGGACACACTGCCCTGTCGCCCGCTCCGGGTTTCTCTGCAGGGCTCCTACTGAGGACGGGGCGCTGTGCCCTCTCGGCGCTGCCGCTGGGGGCTTCATTGCGGAGCTTTCTTGTATGCTCTTTGGATGCTTTGGTCTTGCAGGTTTAGGCCAGTTACTGGTTCATGTGGAAAAGTGCAGCTGCTTTGCTTTCTTGATGTACTGGTTTGCCAGAGCTGTCATTTCAAAGCATCACAAACTGGGTGCTTTGGTCTTATGGTTCTGGAAGCTGCAAGTCTGAGATCAGGGTACCGGCAGGGTTGGTTCCTTCTGAGAGGAGGAGGGGAAATTCTGCTCCACGCCTCTGCTCTAGCTTCTGGTGGTTTGCTGGCATTCCTTGGCTACTTGTCTGCTTCAACTTGACTTGGCTCAGTGATGCTCAGAGAGCTGATAAAACATTATTTCTGGGTATTTCCAGATGAGATAAGTGTTTGAATCAGTGAGTAAAGCAAGTTGGCCCTCACCAACACAGGTGAGCATCACCAGTCTGTTGAGGGCTCAAATGGAACACAAAGGTGAATGAGGGGTGCATTTGCATTTTGCCTGAGCTGTGACATCCATCTTCTCCTGTTCTTTGGCGTCAGTGCATCTGGTTCTTGAGTTTTGGGGATCAGACTGGGACTCACACCATCTGCCTCCCAGTTCTCAGGCCTTCAGACTCATACTGAATTACACCACCAGCTTTCCCCATTCTCCAGCTTGCTTGTAGACTGCAGACTGTGGGATTGCTCGCCTCCATAACCACGTGAGCCAGTTTCTGTAATAGACTTCATCTTATGTCTCTCTCTCTCTGTATCCTATTGGCTGTGTTTCTCTGGAGAACCCTGACTCTTAGAAGGGGGTACATAACATCCATAGCACCAGTGATATCAACCCTAACAACCTGATTAAAATGGTGTTTTCCAGGGACTTCCCTGGTGATCCAGTGGTTAAGAATATGCCTTGCAATGTAGGGGATGCTGATTTAATCCCTGATCAGGGAGCTAGGATCCCATATGTTGCAGAACACCTAAGCCCACATACTGCAACTAAGAAAAAATGTGGCTAAATTAATTAAGTAAAAAAAAAAGATGGCATTTGCTAGATATCCCCACAGTGGGAGGCAACTAGTTCCTCTCTCTATATCTGTCCTCTGGAAGGAAGTCTCTAAGCCTGGCCCACACATGGGGTAGGAGCAGGAGTAGATTAAGTTCCCCGATCCTGGAGGTGGGAATATTAACCTATATTGTTTAGCCTTCTATAAGGAAGATTTGTCTCTTCTGCATTTATTCATTTATTTGATCATTTATTTATATCACTACAGACTCTTGTGTCAATGCCACCTTTAACATTCAGCGTTACTGCTTCTCCATAAAATTCTTGTGCAACTCTGGATATGCTGGCCTGAGTCCCAGCCTCCCTTTCCCACACAGGCCTGTTCATCCTCCTCCGCACTTTGGCTTTTGCAGCATTTGCTAAGTCCAGAGTGTCTCGCACATGCTTTTCCTCCACCCAAGTCCTAACTGTTTTCCAGTGACCAGCTCAAGACTCATCTCTCCCATGAAGCATCACTCAGGTCTATATTCCTCTTCCTCTCCCTCTCTCTTTCTTTTAATGACTTCTATAACAGCAACCTGGCTCCCCAGGGGGCTCAGTTGTAAAGAATCTGCCTGCCAATGCAAGAGCCTCAGGAGACGCATGTTTGATCCTTGGGTCAGGAAGATCCTGTGGAGGAGGAAATGGCAACCCACCCCAGTATTCTTGCCTGGAGAATCCCATGGACAGAGGAGCCTGGTGGGCTACAGTCCATGGGGTCGCAAATAGTCAGACACGACTGAGTGAGCACGCATAACATGTTGCTGTTGTCCAGTCTCTGAGTCATGTCCGACTCTTTGTGACCGCATGCACTGTAGAATGCCAGGCTTCCCTGTTCTTCACCGTCTCCTGGAGTTTGCAAAACTCATGTATTGAATTGGTGATGCCATCCAACTAACTCATCCTCTGTGGTCCACTACTTCTTATAATTCTATCAGCTCCTTAAAGAAGGAGAGCAGATTGTCTTTTCTTTTTTTTTCCTTTCCAAATAACAGCTATCCAACAATTCAATTGATGGAATTGAACAGAATCAAAAGCTCAAATTCAAACAGAACAGAACCCATCCAGGTAGATCTGGATCAATTCTTTAAACCATGCTATTTCCTAAGAGCAAATAAGCAATTTTATTTCATGTATATCATTTTCCTGTAATCAAGGCACTAACCTGAAGGCCTGTGTCCTTCTCTGGACCAGATGCTAACTCTGTTCTTTTTCATGACCGAAAATACCTGAACCCCTTCTTTTGTTCAGCAGATCTCAGGAGTCAATTTGTCTGATCAATGCTCATAATCAAGGAATTAGTGGACTAATTGTAAATTGTGTTAATATTTACAAAGCAAGCATGGGGCCTTTGGCCTGGCTGTGTGTAGTGGGCAGACACCTTTCTCGGGCCCTCCACGTGAAAAAGCAGCCTTCAGAGGGTAGCACTCCAAGATGGTGAACGCTGGTTTAAAGAGGATAACAATGGCAGGTGGGCATGAGGGGTATGCAGTACATCTTCTGATTTCCAGAGCATGTTGTAACCACCATCTCCTGGTCCCCGAGTCACCCTGTCATTCTTGAAATATAACCCTGCCCCATGAATGCCTGATCAAATGGGACTGTCCATCAATACAGGGGGCAGGTCTGCCCTCCACACCAGCCTTAAAGGAGGGCTTCCCAGTAGCCAGACCAAGCCTCTTGGGTAGGCTTTGATGGAAGTGTTGGTGGGAGAGAGGTTGATGGGTCTCTCACTGCCTGGTGAATTTTAGGCTGAAAGACCCAGCTTAGAGCCAACTCTGTGGTCACTGAAATGACCATTTGGTGAAACCATCAGCTTGATGCTGTTCTCCTAGCCATATGACTGGCTCTTGACGTGATCGGATGTTAACTACATCAGTATCTCTCACATGCAGCTTTTACCCTTCACAGGAAACTTTTTGATTGGCAAGGAACCTGCCCCCTATGAAACTGTCTATGTTGCTCCCCAGGGCCCTCAGGCAACACTGCAGAGTTATTCCAAGCTTGGTTTCAGGAGTTATAAGGTCATGAGAACCCCCCAGAGCAGTTCCACCCTCAGCCCTGTGAGTAGAATTGCTAAGACTGTTCCACTACGTCTACCCCAAAGAAGGGCTCATTTTCCCAAGCCTGGGAGCTGAACACTGGGCAGTAAGAGTGCCAGGGCTTCTATTCATGAATTCACAACACTGACCACATTGTTCTCAGTTGGAGTGTACATAAGCATAAAATTATTGTTCAGTGGTGGCCATGTGTTATATTGGCAGAGAAAATCAGTTCCAAATACCTCATTAGCACTGTACCTTCAAGCTCAAGAAAGAGATGGAAGCTTTATGGACAACTTACTGAGTAAACTCAGGTTTCTGTTACCATCCTAAATCAAGAGGAAAGAACATGAACTGGGACATTTAAAACACAGATGAAGGAAATGTGCTCCTATCTCCTACCCAGTGAAAGGCTAAACACAAGGGCACCTGGAGGTCATCAGAGACTACTCTCATGTTCCCAAGCCTTTCACAGCCAAGAGAGTCCTTCCGCAGACCAGTAACCTCAGCCATGCACTTTCAGTTTGCAATGATTAATTTTATGTGCCAACTTGGCTGGGGCACAATACCCTGATAGTTTGTCAAACTTTACTCTGGATGTCTCTGTGCAAGTGTGTTTTTAAAATGAGATTAACATTTAAATTGGTGGGACTTCCCTGGTAGTCCACTGATTAAGAATCCACCTGCCAAGGCAGGGGACATGGGTTTGATCCCTGGTCCAGAAAGATGCCACATCCCCCAGGGCAACTACTTAGCCTGTGCTCTAGAGCCTATGCTCTGCAGCAAGAGAAGCCACCACAATGAGAAGCCCTCTCACTGCAACTAGAGAAAGCACATGTGCAGCAACGAAGACCTAGGATAGCCCATAAAAAGTAATTAAATAAAAGCATTTAAATTGGTGGAGTTTGAGCGAAGTAGATCACTCTCCATTATGTGAGTGGGTCTCACCTAATCAGTTGAAGGCCTTGCTTACTAGAACGAGGACTCATCTACCCGAGCAAGAAATTCTGCCAACAGATGGTCTTTGGGCTGCAGCTCTTCCCTGGTTATCTAGCCTGCTGGCCTGCCCTGCAGATTTTGGATTCACCAGACGCCACAATTTCATGAGCCAATTCCTTAAAATAAATCTTTCAATAAAAGTAAATACGCTTCCTAGGTGGCACTAGTGGTAAAGAAGCCACAAGACATGAGAGAAGCAGGTTTGATCCCTGGGTCTGGAAGATCCCCTGGAGGAGCATATGGCAACCCACTCCAGTATCCTTGCCTGCAGAACTCCATGGACAGGGAGCCTGGAAGACTAGAGTCCGTGGGGTCTCAAAGGGTCAGACAAACTGGAGCAGCTTAGCATGCATGCACCTAGCATCCATGCACTCTACAACAAAGGGAACTATAGTCAATATTCTATAACAGGAAAGAATCTGAAAAATAATATCTATATACACACACATATGTATGTATATGTACACATTATGTATACATAGGGCTTCCCTGGTGGTTCAGATGATAAAGAATTTGCCTGCAGTGCAGGAGACCTGGGTTCGATCCCTGGGTTGGGAAGATCCCCTGGGAAAGGGAATGGCTACACACTCCAGTATTCTTACCTGGAGAATCCCATGGGCAGAGGAGCCTGATGGGCTACAGTCCATGGGATGGCAAAGAGTCAGCCATGATTGAAGCAACTTAGCATGATAGATAGATAGATATCTAAATAGAAACTGATACAGATACAGACATCCTACTGGTTCTTTTTCTCTGGAGAACCCTGACTAATTTAGTTAACACCTATTTTCATGGAAGGCTCCTGGATATTTTGTGGTGGTGGTTTTCCTAAAATGTTATTTGAGCTCCTAACCCCCCGAAGTCTCTGGTTCACCATTTAACTCAAAAACACTGCTCTGATCTGGTACAAAGCCTTGTTTGCCCTGAATTCTGACATCCAATGTACTTTTTCAGTCAGCCTTCCAGGTTCTGTGGGCTACAGAGGCAGTATCCCTTTTTTTCACACATCTTAGGTCATGTGTAGGCTAATCATGGACAAGAGGAGACACATACTCAACAAATCTCTTGGATCTTCAAGCCCTCAGGCTCCCAGCCACTCCATGTTCCCACCACCCTAGAAGGTAGATGGCTTCCTTCTGATTTTAGATTAGAAAGACATAGCTGATTCACGCCAGGATATGGTGTGAATCTCTTGAGTAGCACAAACATGAGAACATAAGCTCTGGTTTCTGATTACGGACATCACCAGCTTCCCTAAGCCTGACTTCAGAATACATTCATCTCATTACCACCCTCTCTCCTGCTTACCCAATTTCTTTACCTCTAGAATGGACACAACCACGTTAGCTATGTCTGCTCGGTATAGTCGCAAGTGCTACAGTCTTCAGTCCCAATGGAAATAATATAATCTTATCTATTGGGTATTTCCTATGTGGCAAACACTGTTTTAAAGACTTTGCACGCATCACTTCATTTAGTCCTCATAAGAATCCTATTATTAGTCCTGTGAGTCACCCAGTTCACAAACAGTAGGGCTGGCCTAGTCCTGGATGTGAACTTGCAGGGGCGGTGCTACGGCAGAAGAGTAGGGAGCAAGACTTGGTGTCCTGTGTCTGACACACAAAAGCCCGAAGTGTTGGCTAATGGACTGACCTTTCCCTGAGGACGTCATGGTCCAAAGTCCCACAGGGCAAAGTCATCTGGGAGCAGAAGGCAGAGGAGTAGGCAAACCAGGGGATAAACAGTCAGGAAGATCCCTTGGCAAAACTTGGAGGCTCACCTGGTGTGCCTCCCTCACTCTCACGGCAGTACCTTTCCTCCTGCTGGTACCCCTCATCCATCCCAGACTCCCAAGCCCTCCATCTTTCCACATCTTCTGCATTCAAACCAGCTTTCAGGAAACTCTCCTCAGCAAATGTACACAATTGCCCATTTTTTAAAATGAGATGTGTTCACAGTAAGGACCATGAACCATGATAAGGACCATCCTGTTGAACTTGTGTTTGCATCCTGGTCTCTGACACAGGGCTGCCCATAGGGATGAGGCCATGAACAAGGTGGTGCTCTTCCCCTGGGCTGACTAGCCCAGCTCACTCTGCTCTTTTGGCTACTAGGTCTGCTTTCTTAGACTTGCTGCCACTGCCCCACTGCTGGGCTCTGCACCATCTTCTCTCCTTACCACGCAACTTACCTGCTCAGCATCACCTAACATCTGGTTTGCTGTAGGCTGGAGACTCTACTAACCAACTTCTAAGAGCCATGAAAACAGGTCCCAAGAAAGGTCGGGCTGGGGTGTGGGGGCATCCCTGTAGCTGTATACACTTTATATTTCACCTCTGGAAGATACATTTGCAATCTGGGTTCAAGCCTTCATTTATTCTCCTGTAAATGGTGATAATAACTACTACCTCATGGGTGGAAAATAAGGGAGATAATACATGCAAAAAACATATCATATGTAATTACATATTTATATTATATATAGTACTTTACACATAAAAAGCATTTAGTAAATGGCAAGTTTAATATTCATATTTTTATTTATTTTAATTAATTAATTATTTTTTAAATTGAAGGATAATTGCTTTTGATGTCCCAGAATTATTGTGTTTTTTTTTCATCTCTTCTGTAGTATTTTCAGTTCAGTTCAGTCACTCAGTTGTGTCCAACTCTTTGCGACCCCATGGACTGCAGCATGCCAGACTTCCCAGTCCATCACCAACTCCCAGAGCTTGCTCAAGCTCATGTCCATCGAGTTGGTGATGCCAGTATTTAGGTTGTTAAAATAAGTTAACACAATGTGCAATCTGATCCCCATGTTATTCTAGCTACACTTTTGGTACCCACCATGAAAATAATTGTCTTTTACACCTAGGGCCTCTTTTGTCCCTGACACCTTTCTGAGGGTGTTTAGTCCACATGCTGTGATTTCCCAGGGGTGGAGGAGGAGCCTGACAAGCGCCCTGACTCCCTTCCTTCTCTTCTACATGTATTACCTGGATCCAGAAGACTGGAACCTTTCCCTTCTCTCCACTCTTGATCCAGTCCAACTGAAGGTTCAGATTTCCTTGGTCAAGAGCCAAGCTCTTAATGGGGGACTCTGAGTAGTCAGCCTGATCACATGACATGCAGAGGTCCTGAGTTGAGTCCTAGTGTGGCCACAGAATGCAGTAGGCTCTTCTCCCAGCCCAGCAGCAGCAGGGATACTGGCCCTCCACTCCTACACCATTTGTGGGAATGTACGGGTACAGCCACTATGGAAAACAGTATGGAGGTTCCTCAAAAAACTAAAAATAGAGTTGCCATATGATTCTGCAATCCTCCTGCTGGAAATACACCCAGACAAAACTATAATTTGAAAGGATACATGTGCCCCTATGCTCACAGCAGAACTATTTATAATAGCTAAAACATAGAAGCAACCTATATGTCCATCGGCAGATGAATGGATAGAGGATGCGGTATATACATATACAATGGAATGTTGCTCAGCTGTTAAAGAGAATGAAATAATGCCATTTAAAGCAACATGGATGCAACTAAAGATGATCATACAAGCAAAGTATAAGTCAGAAAGAGAAAGACAAATAGCATATACTATCTCTTTTTGTGGCATCTAAAATATTACACCAATAAACATATCCACAAAACAAAAACACAGACATAGAGAACAGACAGGAAGGGAAGGATTGGAAGCCTGGGATTAGTGAATGCAAACTATAATATATAGAATGGGTTAGCAGGAAGATCCTACTGTATAGCACAAGGAGCTATGTTCAACATCTTGTGATAAGCTGTAATAGCTTATGATTGAAGGAATATGCATAACTAAGTCACTTTGCTCTACAGCAGAAAATTAAATACCACATTGTAAATCAACTATATTTCAGTAAAATTAAAAATATATATATTTGCTATCTAGCAGAATGATCTTGGGCAATAAGCTGCTGGCATCTCTGGCAAGGACCAGAACACCAGCAAGGAAGGGTCATGAACAAAGCCAGCTTAGGACTGAAACTACCCAAAAGGCAGAATCCAGACCCCTTCAACCTGTGTCTCCCCAGCCACACTCCTCCAACCTGCTCCCCTGCCCCAGTGCCATCTGCTCATAGCTGACAGTGCACGCAGGGGAAGAAGTCATGGAGCAGCTGGCTGTTTACAAAGTGCACTCAGACTTCCCAGAAAAATCCCTTCAAGTAATGAACATGGGAGAGAAGAGAGGGGCCGGAGGAAGAAGGGGGATTGAAGGCAGCAGAGTTATCAGAAAAGCTCTGAGAGAAAGAGCAGGGAATTCCCAGCAACAGAATTCCCAGCCACAGTGGTAGAGTGGCTTTATCGTCAGAGCTAGAAGGCACCCAGGACCAGTGGTTGAAGTTTTGTGGGTGTCACAAATGGCCTTGGGACCCTAACAATGGAGCTCTCCCCTGAGAAACATGCATCTGAGCTCTCTCACCTGTACATCTCACTTCCCCTAGAGAAGCTAAGTGTCCCACCCAAAGTCGTGTGGCTGATAGGGAGTGAAGCTAGGATTTGAACCCAGATAGTCTGGCTCTAGAGTCTGTCCAGGCTGTTGACCCTTTCAACACTCTGCCTGGATCCTAATAACAACCCATATTCCAACAGGCCAGCAAAAAGCAGCATCTTCCTGGGTAGACAATGCTGGAGGCATGCTAAGTCACTTCAGTCGTGTCCGACTCTTGCGAAGTTATAGACTGTATCCCACCAGGCTTCTCTGTCCATGGGATTCTCCAAGCAAGAATACTGGAGTGGGTTGCCATGCCCTTCTCCAGGGTGGACAGTACTGGTCCTCTAAAATCCTTCTCTCTTTTCTCTATTGTTCAGACCCTGGCTTTGGCTTCTATTAGTTGAAACATCATAGATTTTCTTCTTAGGGTCTATTTTCCCTCTTTCTATGTAGATCTTATATTTTTGTAGTTATTTACAGTCTTCAAAATCTATTATCATCTACTATTTCATTTGATCTTTGAAACAACTCTATAATTCAAGATGAGAAAAATGGAGAAAAAGGTCCCTGGGCAGGCAAGTGGTCAGAACCAGAACTGACAGCCTCAGAGTGCTGTGCATTTCAGTTCTGTCTGCTTCCTCTGACCATCATTTAGCTTTTGCTCAGACCTGGAGTGAGCTAGGAAGCCTATCCTGTGAGCAGAAGGGCCTCTGCAGCTTCTGTGATGATGGAATACTTATTTAGAAGCCTATCATATGACATGTTTTATTAACCTTCAACAAAAGAATAAATCTAGGTTCATAATGCCAGACTTTAATCAAAATGTGTTTATTTAACTTTCACTAATAGGGTGAAGCGATCTAAAATTCCTGGGTATCATCTTAGCTCCTGAATTGCACCATCTGTATCTCTCTGGTCCTCGCTGCATTTGCTTCCTGAAGTCATGATATGTTTTTGTTGCTCTGATTTCTCAAAAACTGAGCTGGGCTGGGCTGCCTGCCAGCTCTATCAAGAAATTGCACCTCTATCAAGAAATTGCACCCCTTTTCATACCCTCTGTGTCCTCAAATTCCATATTCCAGTCAACTGGTCCAATCTACAGTTTATATTTTGTCTTGGCAGAAATCTCAAGAAATGGTTACCAGTATCTGGATAAAACCTAGTCTTTTAAGCAATGTTCAAAACAAGATCCCAAAACAGAAAAAGAAGTTCCAATTTCACTTGCTTCTTGCCCACAGCACTCAGACCTTGCCTCTCAAGCTTGTGTAGTGAATAGAATTGCTTCTACTTAAAGTGAATGAACATGTAGCTTTCCTTAATTTAATTATGAATCTATTCATTGATGCACTCAATTATATATATTTAGCATCTATTATATGTTACTCTTTATGCCCCAGGGCTTTCTGGAAAGGAAGTAAGGTTGATGCAGGCTTTATCTGTAAAGATCACTAGTTCAGTTTAATTCAATAAGCTTGTCTTTATTGTCAGCTTACTACCCCGTGTCAAGCCCAAGTCTCCTGCCTGTGAGACCTTTCAGATTTCTTTGGACAAGGAAGATATTCACACACGAAGTAGCCTGAAACTCATGAATATTCACCTCCCCTCCACAATAGGTTAACTTGTGTTGAAAAGGATTTTTTTTCAGATACAAGAGACATAAAGTTTGCTGTAGCAGAAGGAAAGAAGGGGATGTGTTTTTCAGGAGACAGGAAAGTTATCTGTCTCGGGATGAAGGCCAGGTTCTCCAATGATGGGCTGGGAGCCTCCCTCCTCCTGTTGACTCAGCTTTCCAGCATCAACCCCTAGGTCAGTCTTAGTCTTTCCTACTGTGGAAGGCTTTCTCTAAGTGGCAGTGGGAGACAGGACAAGGGCAGGACAAGACTGACAATAGCTCATGTCAACCCTGCTAAGCAACCACCAGCAGAAGGAAAGGGTTTTTATTCATGCTTCAGTGTGTCAAAATGTCCAGGAAGAACAGTGATTGGCCAGACTTTAAGGGTTATGGATCCCACGGACCAATCACTGTATGAGTGGAGAGGAGCAACCGCTGTGATTGGCCAAGCCTGAGCCACATGTCCATCCCTGTGTCCTGGCAGTAGAATAAGGCAATGGCAGCCCCAGCAGTGTCACAAGTTGAGAGTTGAGGAGGTGGACTTCCTCAGAGGAAAAGGAGTGGGTGGGATTGTTATCAGAAGAAGGGGAAAAAGCCATGCGGCAGACCCAAAACAACAGATGTCCACTACAATTATGTTCCAAAAATTCATCTGAAAGTGGTTGCTTGGAACTCAAATTCTATTTCCCCATAAAAACCATATTATAACAAGTTCTCGTATTTACATGTTGTTTTATAAGGCATTTTCTTATCCATGATGTCACTTGACCCCTCAATAGCCCCGTGAGGTACAGAGAGTTCTCACATGACCCTCACTCTCAAGCCAGCCCTGAAACGTCCTTTACGGGACAGGCCTCTGTGCCAGCTCTCATGAACCCTCAGGTTCTGGGAAGAATTTTCATGCTGGGGCAGGGAGTCGTACTAAGTTGTCTGCTCCTTCCAGGCCTGAGTATTTCCTCATTCTTCTCCCCCGACTTTGTCCTGGGCCCCTCAGAGGCCACCTAATGCGGATGGAGCTCCAAGGCTGTGGGCAGCATTGTGTGAAACTCTGCTTGGAACAGAAGGTAGAGGGATGAGGGAGAATGTTACCTGCTGGCACCAGACTTCCTCTCAGGAAAATAGCCTGAGATCCTATGGTGGAATGAGGAGGGGATGGGAGTGCTGAGCTGAGCAACGCTGCGGGTGGCTGGAACAATGCGGGTGCAGAGACGGTGGGGGGGCCATAAAGACATGAATATTCTGTCTTAATTTATACACTGTATGATGCTGCAGTAAAACTCCCCTTATATAAGTCCCTGAATTGCCGCTTAAATTTTCTAGAGCAAGACAGTAAGCTTCCCTGAGCAGGGGAGGGTAGGTGGGGAGAGGTCAAAGGGAAGGAGCAGAAACAAAGGAAGATTCAGAGAGCTCAGAAGAAGCAGGAAATTGGAGCCAGAGGTGACTCAAGGATGCATAAGCCCTGGAATTAGCAGAAATCATGAGGAGGGCATCAGCCACTGCGAGTGTTGAGTGAACTTTTTTTTTTGATGTATTGTTGCCTTCAATATTATTGTATATTAGTTTCAGGTGTACAAGACAGTGACAATATTTTTATAGATTATACTCTATAAAGTTATTAAATATTATGTTGAAGCAGAAGCTTCAATATTTTGGCCACCTGAACCAAGTTTTTGGCCAACACAACGTGACTTGCAATAATGCCTCTGCCTGCAGTAGGAAGAACGGGTGGGGAGGAAGGGACAGCAAATGCTGAGGCAGTACACCCTGCGTGGTGGTCAGGCGGCCTCCAAAGGAGGTGGTGGCCTAGATCAGGGTAGTGCTTGAGGAAATGGGGAGAGATGCATGTTTTGAAATGTATTTACAGATCTTGGCTTCTAATGTCATTTTCCAGTAAAAGGAACCAGGGGTCTTTACAGAACATAAAGGCTGGAGCAAGAAATATACAAGAGGAGCCTGGAGCATCTCGTAGCACCAGAAAATAGGGAAGTGCTCAACAAATATAAAAAACCCCACAGGTATGGATGGAGAAATGTTGAGAGTAAAGATACTTCTCTTCACCTGCCCTCTTCTGCTGATCTAGCTTGCTGTGGGCCAGCTGACAGAGGTCCCAGTGGTCAGAGCTGGGACAATTAGAGCAAGAAAATGAAGTAGGATTGCATTCCAATCCAAAGTATAAAATAAATATCCATTAGTCCATGAAGATGTAAAGGAACGATTAAGTTAATAAACAAGGGAGAAGAGACAAATCTGGGCAGAAGAATTTTAAATTAATTATGCAGATACTCTATCCTCAGCAAGGTGGAGCAGAACTCCCCACATCTCTACTGTGAGCCACACAGAGTGACTTAATTCCAACAAGTACACGATAGAAAAGTGGGAAAAACCCAGAAACTGCAGGGACATCCTGGTGGTCCAGTGGCTAAGACACCCTGCTCCCAGAGCAGGGGGCCCTGGGTTAAATCCCTCATCAGGGAACTAGATCCCACATGCCACAACTAAAGATCCCTCAGGCTGCAGCTACAGATTCCTCATGAGGCAACTAAGACCCAACATAGTCAAATAAATAAATTAGAATATTTTAAAAAACAAAAAAAACAGCCTAGTAACTGCAGATGAGAAAGCTGACAAGCTCCTCTCAACTAGGTGATCAAGATCAGCAGCAGCAGGGCTAAAGCATTTTGAAGTATGTGCCCTTGATATGATGTGATGACGTGTATTGAAAGAGGCAGGGTTTTCTTTACCTCTCAATGAATTATTCCAATGAATAATTTAATGCATATAGACTATTCATTAATTTGAAAAATATTGACTACCTTCTATGCACCAAGCACTGGTCTAAAGGTTGAGATTTGTTCTACTGGAGAAAAACAATATACAAAGGAATAGAAAATCTTCAGGTATAATAAGCACAATGAAGGAAAGAAAAGCAAGATAAGAATGTTATGAGGGGAGAGGTGTTCATTGATAAGGGGCAGTCTATGAAGACCTCTCTGCTAAAGAAAATAAGAACCAGGATCTCAAGGAAACATGAAGTTAGCCCTGTGAGAAACATGCTCAGCAGCCCACACTCAAAGAATGGACTTGGAGACAGGAGGTGAAGCGGGAAGAGGAGGCTTTAGTGAGGGTCTTGTGAGACCAGGTGTCTGGTGGGCAGGCACACCCAGAACCGTTATAATGGGGTTTTTATTTTCTGCCCATGCAAGTCCTCTCCCCAGCTCCTCATTGGCTCAGTATTACGGGGTTAACAATCTTCCTGAAGTCTTTTTATCAGTGGATGGGGCCATGAGTAAAGCTTGTAGGCTTCTGAGTGGAGGATTTATATTAACTGTTTTCCCCACCTCTTTAGTTTCCTGCACATGTCCAGGGTAAAGCCTGAGAAATTGTTCTTATGAGGAAGGGGAACCAGGAAGGGAAGAGAACAAAGGACTGGCACCGAGCTGCCGTCTTTATAAACTTTATTCACAAGCTGGGGACATGGGTGTATATATATATGTATACATATGTATGTATATATACACATCTTTCTATTTAGTTATTTTTTTTTAATGAATATGGATCATTTCTTGATTTCTTATATCTTTCTCTTTGGTAGAAAAGACCATATTTTTCTTAGAGCCCTGAGGTGACTGAAGGAAGAGCACCCAGGTAGAGGCTTCCTCAGAATGGGCTGAGATCCGGGCCTCTTGTCTTCACACCCTTGTGCAGCCCTGTGGATCCAACTGAACCATTTGAAGGGATGGCGGGTGAGTTCTGAGCCTAAGGCATGAAAGGCATTGCAACTCCCACCTTATTCTCTTGGTTTTTCCTCTGAAGGAATCCAGCCTCCATCTTCTCTAGACATCCTGCTGCATACCCAGGAGAGGTCCACGTGAAGAACTGTGACCTCCTGCCAGAAGCCAGCACCAACTGGCCACCCTCTTGGATGTAGACTCCCCATCCCTGCCAAGCCCCAGATGACTTGGTCCCTACCAACATCTGACTGACTGTAATACTGAGGAGGGCCATGAACCGGCTTCTTAGGAGGTGCTAGTGGTAAAGACCCATCTGCCAATGCAGGAGACTTAAGAGACTCGAGTTCCATCCCTGGGTCAGGAAGATCCCCTGGAGGAGGGCATGGCAACCCACTACAGTATACTTGCCTGGAGAATCCCATGGACAGGGGAGCTGGGCAAGCTACATTCCATGGGGTTGCAAACAGCAAGACACTACTGAAGCAACTGAGTACTCACGCAGGAGCCAGAACCACCCTGCTAAGCTGCTCCTGGTTTCCTATCCTGTGGAAGCCGTAAGAGATAATAAGATGATTAGTATTGCTTTAAGCTACTAAGTTTTGGGGTGAGCTGTTTTGCAGCCTTAGAAAATTGAAATCAGTATCAATTTTGAAGACCCCAAGCTATAATACACTTATTGTATTCAAAGCTCAGCAGGTGGGGTAGGAAGAAGTCTGGCTGGAACGGAATGAATGTGGAGGGGAGTGTGGAGTTAGCCTGGGGCCACAAGAGGGACAACATGTTTCTTCTGTTGGCAAATTATAGAGAATTTTGAGCAAAAGACCCTGATCTCATTTATATTTTAACAGAATCCCTCTGTGCAGCATTTGGGAGTAGACAGCAGCAGGGGAGTGGTGGAAACATAACAATTAGGGGGCTACTACAGTGGGCAGTAGGGGCGGCGGAGCCTGGTGAGCTGCCGTCTATGGAGTCGCACAGAGTCAGACACGACTGAAGCGACTTAGCAGCAGCAGCAGCACAGTGGGCAGTAGATCCGGCAGCTTCAGGATCTATTTCTGAGGCAGAGCCAAGTTTTGCCCAGGTAAGTATGACAGTGTTAGGAATGACCCCAGAGTTTTGTAAGGATGGACTTGCCATTTACTGAAGGATAAGGTTAATTGGGGAAAAAAATCAAAAGTTTGCTTTGTGACTTAGCCAGTTAGATAGGAGGTGGAAATGATGACAGAAAAAGAGACGTCAAGGACAAGATCTAGACTCCTGAAAGGGAAAGGGCTGGGCCGGAGCCTTGGTGGGTGTGGCCGTTCCTCCTCCTGTATGTGTTTTTGATCATTTGAAACATAAAACAACGTTTGGGATCCTCAGGCTCCTTATAACCACATGTCTTCTGTTGCTGGAGGTAGTTTCCTGACTTTCTGGTCTCTTCACTGGGGTGCCTCAGGCAACACAGGCTAGGATGGTCTTGGAAATATTAGCGCTGGTGAGCCCATGCCTCATCTCAAGTGATGACCAGGACATCACATCTTCCATTTAGTCAAGAGAAACCAGAAATGCAGGTTTTTATGTGCAATCTCCCCGTCTTTAAATGTCGTCATGCAATTCAATTATTTACAAAGTTATGCAGACCACAGGACACATTGGTGGCCTGGATGTGGCTCAGGATCACACCATGTACTCGTGGGTTTAGATCAGTCGCTTGAGAAATCTTTCTGACTCACTCTCTTTGCCTAGAAAATGGGGCAGTACATGTCTCCTCTGCTTCTCTCTCATGTCTGCTGGGAGGCAGAGGCGTGAAGTCATGCGAGGGAGAAGGTTTGTAAACTATGGGCCCTACTGCAGCAGAGCGCCGATGCTGCTGCGGGCACCGCTGCTGCTATCATAGGCATCAGGCTCGGGATGCAGCATCCCTTGACTCATCTTTGTTGACATCACTAACAGCACAAGCCACTACCCAGACTGCTATTCACTAATTCTCATGCCTCCGTTATTCATTGACTTAAAACTCACTTATTTACTTCCTACAGCACCTTGCAGTGCCTGCTCACAGGAAGTACTCAATAAGCATTCGCTCTAGGTGATGTTAATCATTCATTCACTCATTAATTCCACTACAATTTTTCCCTTTGGTGCTAATTACGTGTCTATTGTTGCCGGGGCAGCCAGGCGAGCTTGGAAGGCATCCACGTGTGAAGAACACAGCCAGCACTGAGTGCTCAGTGGAAGAGCACCGTGTGCCAAAGGAGCTCCCCAAGGGGACTGGGTGCGGGGGGTGGGGGGAGGTAGAGGGGTGTCAGGAAGGCCTTCGGAAAAGAGGCAAGACTGGAAGCAAGCTCTCAACTATGATAGGATTTGGATTGGAGGAGAGAAAGGAGAGCAGCTGGGGTGACCAACCGTCTGGGTTTGCCTGGAATTGAGGAGTCTCTCAGGATGTGGGACTTAAAATACTAACTCTAGGACAGTCTGGAGCCAGCCAGTCACACTGAGAGCAAAGAAACTAATGATTCTGAATATAGACTGTGAAACCAGACAACCTGCGGTCACATTTCTCCCACTGTCCTAGATGTGTGCTCTTAGACAAGTTACTTAACCCGTCTGAGCTCTGGTTTTCTAATTAATAAAACAAGGACCCATCTTGTGAAGTGGTTTTAAGGACTAAATGAGCAAATACAGTAGATACTCAATAAATAGTAGCCAGCAGCAGCATAATTCCAGGTAAAAAGAATAAATTGTGCTTCTCTTAAATTCCCAGGAGTCTGGACTCCAGACTCCAGCCCAAGCAGCTGCTATGATTCTAATAGCCATAGGGCCTTCTCCTCTTGGGCTTCTCTGGTGGTCAGACAGTGAAGAACCTGCCAGCAATGCAGGAGACCCAGGTTCAGTCCCTGGGCCAGGAAGATCCCCTGGAGAAGGAAATGGCTACCCACTCCAGTATTCTTGCCTGGAGAATTCCATGGACAGAGGAACCTGGCGGGTTACAGTTCCTGGGGTCGCAAAGAGTCGGACACGACTGAGCAACTAACAAACTATTCCTCTTAGAAAAGACACTTTCGTCTGCCCTTTGAGGCTGGGTCTAACAAGAAGGTCTTAGAACATCATCAACGAAATTAAGAGCTAACCTGAGAAGTCAGACAGAGTGTCAGATAGCTGCAAGGGTTTTAGCAAAATCCACACATATTTGAGATCTTCTCCCTTCATGGGCAGAGAAGGCAATGGCACCCCACTCCAGTACTCTTGCCTGGAAAATCCCATGGACAGAGGAGCCTGGTAGGCTGCAGTCCATGCTAAGGGTCGGACATGACTGAGCAGGCTTTCTGTAAAGGCTGCAGAGTCCTTCCTCCTGCCCTGAAAATTCCAATTAGGCTGTAGGCAGCAACTTCAAGACATCAGGCAACATTTTTGACTCTCCTTAAATTAAAAGCCAAGGAAGCAACAAGCCAGCAAGAACAGCCAGAATCCCACCACAAACTACAGTAGCTGTGTCTCCATCAATTTTCTTCACCCTCTCCTCCTGAGATATTTTGGTTCTCTGCTCTTCACAGCTTCTCTGGCACCACACCTGGTTTTGATCCTGTCCCTGTCATACGCCATCCCACTCTTAACAGCTATAACCTCTTCTAAGTGACTTTTTCTTTTTATAAATATAATATAGCTTTACAGAAAGTAAACTTGGAATATTAAATATGTGAAAATAAGAAAGTAAAAATTACCTTTAAAATTCTACCAACTAGGAATGACCACCAAATGAAGTTGATGTTGATCCTTCCAGATGTAGAAAGGTAGATGGCAGAGGACAGATGGAAAGATAGATAGACAGATAGATGCCTTCGTATGCGCATGCTGAGTCGCTTCAGTCATGTCCAACTATTCATGACCCTGTGGACCAGGCTCCTCCATCTACGGAATTCTTCAAGTAAGAATATTGGAGTGACTTGCCATGCCCTCCTCCAGGGGATCTTCCCAACCCAGGGATCGAACCCGCATCTCTTGAGTTTCCTCCACTGGCAGGTGGGTTCTTTCCCACTAGTACCACCTGGGAAGCCCCCAGATAGGTAGATAGATAGATATAAATAGACGTTATGATGTCCATCCCTCCCTTCTTTCTTATTAAGAAAACCTTAGTTTTGAACCCAAATAAAATTCTGTTTTCCACTTTCCCTTTCAACTGGGGATGGCCACAAAATGTGGTCTGATCCAGGAGTTCTAAGCAGTTTGTTGGAGATTTCTCAGAAAGTTTCTTTCCTGACATAAGTGCTTCCTCTTCCTCCTTAAAAAAAAAAAATAAATAAATAAATAAATATATATATATATATATATATATAATAGTTATTTATTTGGTTTCTTGGGTCTTAGTTGTGGTGCATGGGCTTAGTTGCTCCTCGGTATGAGGGATCTTAGTTCCCCACCCAGGGACTGAACTCATGTGCCCTGCATTGCAAGGCAGATTCTTAACCACTGGACTACCAGGGAAGTCCCTTATTCCTCATTCTTCCTGTTTTTTTTTCCCCCCTTGCCTGGGGTATTTATACAGTTTATAATTTTAGGAAATGGCTATGCTATGACAACCATCCATGGTGATTTCAATAGGACAAATTCCTAGAAATGGACCTACCGGGAAAAGGCTTGCAAAGTGTTTACACTTTTGATAGCTACTTACTGAACTCCTTCAGGAATTGTTCTACCAATTTATATTCCTATCAACTATATTTGAGTCCTTCGCTCACTTTCATGTTTGCCCCTGTTAAATCTTTGCCAGTTTAACAGGGAAGAATTTTATCATCAATGTGAAAACGTACATTTCTGGTAGTGCAACAGATTCAAACGGAGAAGGCAATGGCACCCCACTCCAGTATTCTTGCCTGGAAAATCCCATGGACGGAGGAGCCTGGTGGGCTGCAGTCTATGGTGTTTCTAGGAGTCGGACACGACTGAGCGACTTCACTTTCACTTTTCACTTTCATGCATTGGAGAAGGAAATGGCAACCCACTCCAGTGTTCTTGTCTGGAGGATCCCTGGGACGGGGAAGCCTGGTGGGCTGCTGTCTATGGGATTGCACAGAGTCGGACATGACTGAAGCGACTTAGCAGCAGCAGCAGTTTCTTCTGAGAATTTTATAATTTTAGCTCATACTTTTAGACCTTTGATCCATTTTGAGTTAATTTTTGTATATGGCGTGAGGTGGGGTCCAATTTCATTCTGTTACATGGGATGGTCAGTTATCCCAGCACCATTTGTTGAAAAGACTACCCTTTTCCCCATTGAATTGTCTTGGCTCTTGATAGTTACATTCAATGTACTTTCCAGAAGGATCCCCCTCCCCCCAAAAAGCCAAGAGAAACATAGAATTCAGTAATAGCATGCCCAGGGTACCAACACCTCTTCTCTGGGACTTGTATATCCATTGGTGCCTTATCATTCGGGTTATCTCTGTCGGTTCTCAAGACTTGGTTCTGAGTTGTACCTGGGTGTAAAAGACAGTTAAGACTTTGTATTCTCCAATGTTGTACAGAAATTTCAGGGTTTTTCAGCACCAGTGGTAGATATTATTTCTCTGAGTCACCAGCTACTTGTTCCCCATTAACAATTAAAATGCTAGGAAATTCCATCAGTTCAACATACAGCTGGCTTTTCCCCAAAAGCAGCTGCTCAGGCTCCAGGAGCCTGAAGTGACCTCAAGAGAACTTGGACCCAGGCCACATTGGAGGGAACACTTGGGGAGCCAAGTCTCCCACTTCTGGAGGACAGCCCACTGGCTCAGGAAAAGCAACGTAGGATGCAGGGTAACTGGATTTACTTGGATGCTCCGGGTTTCTGAGTCTTTTCTTTGGTTAAAGCCACAGAGATGCACACAGACAAGCCTCCCTGGATTGCTTAGATAACACCCTTCACCTGGATTTCCCAGCATTTTGTTTACATCTTTACTATGGTTTGATCAACATAGTCTTGATCTCCAGTGGCCTCGGCCTTCAGCAGCTTAAAGGGCTTCGGTACCGGCCAGAGATTGAGGTTGGAGGCGGGTCACAACAGTGAAGACACTGAATCCTAAACATTAGACCAATCATCAGTGACAAGGCCCTGACTCTTGGGCTTTGCAGAAAAAGAATCCCCACAAATATGAAAAATACTGAAGTAAGTAGAGTGTTTATTGTTGTTGCTATTGTTGAGTTGCTCAGTCATATCAGATGCTTTGTGATCCCATGGACTGTGTCACGCCAGGCTACCTTGCCCTTCACCATCTCCTGGAGTTTGCTCAAACTCATGTCCATTGAGTTGGTGATGCCATCCAACCATCTCATTCTCTGTCGCCCTTTCTCCTCCTGCCCTCAATCTTTCCCAGAATCTGGGTCTTTTCCAATGAATCAGCTTTTCACATCAGATCGTCAAAGTATTAGAGCTTCAGCTTTAGCATTAGTTCTTCCAATGGATATTCAGGGTTGATTTCCTTTAGGATTGACTGGTTTGATCTCCTTGCTGTCCAAAGGACTCTCAAGAGTCTTCTCCAGCAATACCATTCAAAAGCATCAGTTCTTCATCACTCAGCCTTCTTTATGGTCCAACTCTCACATCCATACATGACTACAGGAAAAATCACAGCTTTGACTAGATGGATCTTTGTTGGCAAAGCAATGTCTCTGCTTTTTAATACACTGCCTAGGTTTGTCATAGCTTTTCTTTCAAGGAGCAAGCATCTTTTAATTTTGTGGCTGAAGTCACCATCCACAGTGATTTTGGAGTCCAGGAAAATAAAATTCGCCCTTGTTTCCACTTTTGTTCCATCTATTTGCCATGAAGTAATGGGACTAGATGCCATGATCTCAGTTTTTTCAATGCTGAGTTTTTAACTAGCTTTTTCACTCTCCTCTTTGACCCTCATCAAGAGGCTCTTTAGTTCCTCTTTGCTTTCTGCCCTTAGAGTGGTATCATCTGTATATCTAAGGTTGCTGATATTTCTCCCAGCAATCTTGATTCTAGCTTGTGATTCATCCAGCCTTGCATTTCACATGATGTATTCTGCATAGAAGTTAAATAAGCAGGGTGACAATATACAGCCTTGACGTACGCCTTTCTAGATTTGGAACCAGTTTGTTGTTCCATGTCCAGTTCTAACTGTTGCTTCCTGACCTGCATTTCAGATTTCTCAAGAGGCAGGTCAGGTGGTCTAGTATTCCCATCTCTTGAAAAAGTTTCCGCAGTTTGTTGTTATCCACACAGTCAAAGGCTTTATCGTAGTCAATGAAGCAAAAGTAGATGGTTTTCTGGAATTTCTTTGCTTTTTCTATGATCCAGTGGATGTTGGCAATTTAATCTCTAGTTCCTCTGCCTTTCTAAATCAATTTGCATATCTGGAAGTTCTTGGTTCACGTACTGTTTAAGCCTCGCTTGAAGGATTCTTCTAGCTTCGTTGGCAATGCTTTTTTTTGTGATTGGAATAAAAACTGACCTTTTCCAGTCCTGTGGCCATTGCCGAGTTTTCCAAATTTGCTGGCATACTGAGTGCAGCACTTTAACAGCATCATCTTTTAGGATTTGAAATAGCTCAGCTGGAATTCCATCACCTCCACTAGCTTTGTTCATAGTAATGCTTCCTAAGACCCACTTGACTTCACACTCCAGGTGTCTGGCTTTAGGTGAGTGATCACGCCATTGTGGTTATTTGGGTAATTAAGACCTTTTTTATATAGTTAGTTCTTCGTTCTTGTCACTTCTTCTTAATTTCTGCTGTTAGGTCTTTGCCATTTTAACATGGGCACAGCAAAGGACAGAAAGGCAAGAACCTAACAGAAGCAGAAGAGTGTGTATTAGGAGAGGGAAAAAGTACAGTATATGTGGATAGACACACAGGCAGACTCAGACAGTCGCACCCTTGTGGCAGTTTAAGTCACTTATATGGGGCATCTCTTCTGGGCTTCCTTTGGCCATTCATTTTGATTTGCCTGGTTCAGCATCTATATTTGGTATATCTCAGAGTCTTTCCATGTGTGCACACACATTTCTTAGCCAAGATGGATTCCACTCAAGAGGCCTACGGGTAATGAGCATCAGTTCGCATCACTCCCCTTTTGACCTCCAAGGAGGCTTTTTGTGCCTGAGAAGTCAGAGGGGTCTCCTGACTTGGAGAATAAGAAATGCTTGGGGAGGGAGGAGCTAAGATGATGGAGGAGTAGGACAGGGAGAACACTTTCTCCCCCACAAATTCATCAAAAGAACATTTAAACGCCGAGTAAATTCCACAAAACAACTTCTGAAAGCCGGCAGAGGACATCAGGCACCCAGAAAAGCAACCCAAGTCTTCGAAAGGAGAGAGAAGAAATACAGCTCCAACTCACCAGAACACCAACACAAGCTTCCCTAACCAAGAAACCTTGACAAGCCACCTGTACAAACCCACACACAGCGAGGAAATGCCACAATAAAGAGAACTCCACAAACTGCCAGAATACAGAAAGGACACCCCAAGCTCAGCAGTTTAAACAAGATGAAGAGACAGAGGAATACCCAGCAGACAAAGGAACAGGATAAAAGCCCACCAAACCAAACAAAAGAGGAAGAGATAGGGAATCTACCTGATAAAGAATTCCGAATAATGATAGTGAAATTGATCCAAAATCTTGAAATAAAAATGGAATCACAGATAAATAGCTTGGAGACAAAGATTGAGAAGATGGAAGAAAGGTTTAACAAGGACCTAGAAGAAATAAAAGAGAGTCAATATAAAATGAATAATGCAATAAATGAAATTAAAAACACTCTGGAGGCAACAAATAGTAGAGTAACAGAGGCAGAAGATAGGATTAGTGAATTAGAAGATAGAATGGTAGAAATAAATGAATCAGAGAGGATAAAAGAAAAACGAATTAAAATAAATGAGGACAATCTCAGAGACCTCCAGGACAATATTAAACGCTACAACATTCGAATCATAGGGGTCCCAGAAGAAGAAGACAAAAAGAAAGACCATGAGAAAATACTTGAGGAGATAATAGTTGAAAACTTCCCTAAAATGGGGAAGGAAATAATCACCCAAGTCCAAGAAACCCAGAGAGTCCCAAACAGGATAAACCCAAGGCGAAACACCCCAAGACACATATTAATCAAATTAACAAAGATCAAACACAAAGAACAAATATTAAAAGCAGCAAGGGAAAAACAACAAATAACACACAAGGGAATTCCCATTAGGATAACAGCTGATCTTTCAATAGAAACTCTTCAAGCCAGGAGGGAATGGCAAGACATACTTAAAGTGATGAAAGAAAATAACCTACAGCCCAGATTATTGTACCCAGCAAGGATCTCATTCAAGTATGAAGGAAAAATCAAAAGCTTCTCAGACAAGCAAAAGCTGAGAGAATTCAGCACCACCAAACCAGCTCTCCAACAAATACTAAAGGATATTCTCTAGACAGGAAACACAAAAACAGTGTATAAACTCGAACCCAAAACAATAAAGTAAATGGCAACGGGATCATACTTATCAGTAATTACCTTAAATGTAAATGGGTTGAATGCCCCGACCAAAAGACAAAGACTGGCTGAATGGATACAAAAACAAGACCCCTACATATGTTGTCTACAAGAGACCCACCTCAAAACAGGGGACACATACAGACTGAAAGTGAAGGGCTGGAAAAAGATTTTCCATGCAAATAGGGACCAAAAGAAAGCAGGAGTAGCAATACTTATATCAGATAAAATAGACTTTGAAACAAAGGCTGTGAAAAGAGACAAAGATGGTCACTACCTAATGATCAAAGGATCAATCCAAGAAGAAGATATAACAATTATAAATATATATGCACCCAACACGGGAGCACCGCAATATGTAAGACAAATGCTAGCAAGTATGAAAGGAGAAATTAACAATAACACAATAATAGTGGGAGACTTTAATACCCCACTCACACCTATGGATAGATCAACTAAACAGAAAATTAACAAGGAAACACAAACTTTAAATGATACAATAGACCAGTTAGACCTAATTGATATCTATAGGACATTTCATCCCAAAACAGTGAATTTCACCTTTTTCTCAAGCACACATGGAACCTTCTCCAGGATAGATCACATCCTGAGCCATAAATCTAGCCTTGGTAAATTCAAAAAAAATAGAAATCATTCCAAGCATCTTTTCTGACCACAATGCAGTAAGATTAGATCTCAATTACAGGAGAAAAACTATTAAAAATTCCAACATATGGAGGCTGAACAACACGCTGCTGAATAACCAACAAATCACAGAAGAAATCAAAAAAGAAATCAAAATTTGCATAGAAACTAATGAAAATGAAAACACAACAACTCAAAACCTGTAGGACACTTTAAAAGCAGTCCTAAGGGGAAAGTTCATAGCAATACAGGCATACCTAAAGAAACAAGAAAAAAGTCAAATAAATAACCTAACCCTACACCTAAAGCAACTAGAAAAGGAAGAAATGAAGAACCCCAGGGTTAGTAGAAGGAAAGAAATCTTAAAAATTAGGGCAGAAATAAATGCAAAAGAAACAAAAGAGACCATAGCAAAAATCAACAAAGCCAAAAGCTGGTTCTTTGAAAGGATAAATAAAATTGACAAACCATTAGCCAGACTCATCAAGAAACAAAGGGAGAAAAATCAAATCAGTAAAATTAGAAATGAAAATGGAGAGATCACAACAGACAACACAGAAATACAAAGGATCATAAGAGACTACTATCACCAATTATATGCCAATAAAATGGACAACGTGGAAGAAATGGACAAATTCTTAGAAAAGTACAACTTTCCAAAACTGGAACAGGTAGAAATCGAAAATCTTAACAGACCCATCACAAGCACGGAAATTGAAACTGTAATCAAAAATCTTCCAGCAAACAAAAGCCCAGGTCCAGACGGCTTCACAGCTGAATTCTACCAAAAATTTAGAGAAGAGCTAACACCTATCCTGCTCAAACTCTTCCAGAAAATTGCAGAGGAAGGTAAACTTCCAAACTCATTCTATGAGGCCACCATCACCCTAATACCAAAAACTGACAAAGATCCCACAAAAAAAGAAAACTACAGGCCAATATCACTGATGAACATAGATGCAAAAATCCTTAACAAAATTCTAGCAATCAGAATCCACCAATACATTAAAAAGATCATACACCATGACCAAGTGGGCTTTATCCCAGGGATGCAAGGATTCTTCAATATCCGCAAATCAATCAATGTTATACACCACATTAACAAATTGAAAAACAAAAACCATATGATTATCTCAATAGATGCAGAGAAAGCCTTTGACAAAATTCAACACCCATTTATGATAAAAACTCTCCAGAAAGCAGGAATAGAAGGAACATACCTCAACATAATAAAAGCTATATATGACAAACCCACAGCAAACATTATCCTCAATGGTGAAAAATTGAAAGCATTTCCTCTAAAGTCAGGAACAAGACAAGGGTGCCCACTTTCACCATTACTATTCAACATAGTTTTGGAAGTTTTGGCCACAGCAATCAGAGCAGAAAAAGAAATAAAAGGAATCCAAATTGGAAAAGAAGAAGTAAAACTCTCACTGTTTGCAGATGACATGATCCTCTACATAGAAAACCCTAAAGACTCCACCAGAAAATTACTAGAACTAATCAATGCCTATAGTAAAGTTGCAGGATATAAAATCAACACACAGAAATCCCTTGCATTCCTATACACTAAAAATGAGAAAACTGAAAGAGAAATTAAGGAAACAATTCCATTCACCATTGCAATGGAAAGAACAAAATACTTAGGAATATATCTACCTAAAGAAACTAAAGACCTATACATAGAAAACTATAAAACACTGGTGAAAGAAATCAAAGAGGACACTAATAGATGGAGAAATATACCATGTGCATGGATTGGAAGAATCAATATAGTGAAAATGACTATACTACCCAAAGCAATTTATAGATTCAATGCAATCCCTATCAAGCTACCAACGGTATTCTTCACAGAGCTAGAACAAATAATTTCACAATTTGTATGGAAATACAAAAAACCTCGAATAGCCAAAGCTATCTTGAGAAAGAAGAATGGAACTGGAGGAATCAACCTACCTGACTTCAGACTCTATTACAAAGCCACAGTTATCAAGACAGTATGGTACTGGCACAAAGACAGAAATATTGATCAATGGAAAAAAATAGAAAGCCCAGAGATAAATCCATGCACATATGGACACCTTATCTTTGACAAAGGAGGCAAGAATATACAATGGATTAAAGACAAACTCTTTAACAAGTGGTGCTGGGAAAACTGGTCAACCACTTGTAAAAGAATGAAACTAGACCACTTTCTAACACCATACACAAAAATAAACTCAAAATGGATTAAAGATCTCAATGTAAGACCAGAAACTATAAAACTCCTAGAGGAGAACATAGGCAAAACAGTCTCCAACATACATCACAGCAGGATTCTCTATGACCCACCTCCCAGAATATTGGAAATAAAAGCAAAAATAAACAAATGGGACCTAATTAAACTTAAAAGCTTCTGCACAACAAAGGAAACTATTAGCAAGGTGAAAAGGCAGACTTCAGAATGGGAGAAAATAATAGCAAATGAAGCAACGGACAAACAACTAATCTCAAAAATATACAAGCAACTCCTACAGCTCAACTCCAGAAAAATAAATGACCCAATCAAAAAATGGGCCAAAGAACTAAATAGACATTTCTCCAAAGAAGACATACAGATGGCTAACAAACACATGAAAAGATGCTCAACATCACTCATTATCACAGAAATGCAAATCAAAACCACTATGAGGTACCATTTCACGCCAGTCAGAATGGCTGCAATCCAAAAGTCTACAAGCAATAAATGCTGGAGAGGGTGTGGAGAAAAGGGAACTCTCTTACACTGTTGGTGGGAATGCAAACTAGTACAGCCACTATGGAGAACAGTGTGGAGATTCCTTTAAAAACTGGAAATAGAACTGCCTTATGATCCAGCAATCCCACTGCTGGGCATACACACTGAGGAAACCAGAAGGGAAAGAGACACGTGTGCCCCAATGTTCATCGCAGCACTGTTTATAATAGCCAGGACATGGAAGCAACCTAGATGTCCATCAGCAGATGAATGGATAAGAAAGCTGGGGTACATATACACAATGGAGTATTACTCAGCCATTAAAAAGAATACATTTGAATCAGTTCTAATGAGATGGATAAAACTGGAACCTATTATACAGAGTGAAGTAAGCCAGAAAGAAAAACACCAATACAGTATACTAACACATATATATGGAATTTAGAAAGATGGTAACAATAACCCTGTGTACGAGACAGCAAAAGAGACACCGATGTATAGATCAGTCTTATGGACTCTGTGGGAGAGGGAGAGGGTGGGGAGATTTGGGAGAATAGCATTGAAACATCTATAATATCATGTATGAAATGAGTCGCCAGTCCAGGTTCGATGCACAGTACTGGATGCTTGGGGCTGGTGCACTGGGACGACCCAGAGGGAGGGGAGGGGAGGGAGGAGGGAGGTGGGTTCAGGATGGGGAATGCGGGTATACCTGTGGCGGATTCATTTTGATATTTGGCAAAACTAAGACAATATTGTAAAGTTTAAAAATAAAATAAAATTTAAAAAAAAAAAAAAAAAAGAAATGCTTGGTCTCTTATCTTCTATCTGGGCAAGGGCCAGCTTCCTCTCTTGATTGTCCTGCTATTGATATTTTGGAATTTCAGTCCACAGGATACGAATCGCCAGTCGTTTTACCCTGGGGGAGCTAACACATACAGAGAATTTGTTATGTGGCAGGCATTGTTCTAGGAACATTTAGGTCCATTTTATAGGTGAAGAAACTAAGTGTGTAAATAACTTTAGAAAGATCACACAACTTGTAAGGATTCAGATTCCTGGAGTCTGGCCCCAAATCCTTAATGGTTTAAGCACCCAGACTCAGAATCTGGACTTTTGGAGGACACGGTCTGCCTGGGCTGCTTTCTGCAGACCCACAGTACACGCACACTGAGGGCTGTGTAAGAACTGCAGGCATCGTCCAGAACTAGAGAATGTCATAGCTCATTGCAAACATAGAGGTCGTCTAGTCCAGCCCTCTCAGGTTACACAAAACAAAAGCAAAACACAGACAGGGGAAGTGGCAAAGCTGGGACCAGAGTTCCAGGTTCTGGACTCCAGGCAAAGCACTTCCCCCTTCACTCTCAATCCATTTAATGCAAGAGTGTCTACAATGTAAGGAACGTCTAGGTGAGCAGGTCCTGTGTCCTTGGAGGACACAGGACACAGGATGTGCTTCTTGCCCATTTTCAACCCAAGCCACATGGTCCCCCACCTCAGGAGTTCAGCAGGGCCCTGGCCAGGCTCACTGCTGAGCTGTACCTCACAGGGAGGTGTACCAAATGCAACTCACGAGGTCCAACCCAAGTGTTCCCCTTCCTTCCTCCACCCCCAGGGGTGAGAAGCAGGCTGAGAAACATAAATATGGGATTCCTGGGATAGTTCAAAGGAGTGTGGGGACTATGGGACAGAGAATAGTCAAAACACCTAATGTAACCAAGCAGGACCCTATGAAGCCTTCCTGGGACAGGCCTTTCCCTATATCCTCTGCTTTAGCTCCTGTCTGAAGTACCTGTTGTTGTTGCTGAGTCACGAAGTGGTGTTTGACTCTTTATGACGCTATGAACTGAAGCCTGCCAGGCTCCTCTGTTCATGGAATTTTCCAGGCAAGTATACTAGAATTCAGATCAGTTCAGTCACTCAGTCGTGTCCGTCTCTTTGTGACGCCATGGACTGCAGCACGCCAGGCTTCCCTGTCCATCACCAACTCCTAGAGCCTACTTAAACTCATGTCCATCGCGTTGGTGATGCCATCCAACCATCTCATCCTCCATCGTCCCCTTCTCCTCCCGCCTTCAATCTTTCCCCGCATCAGGGTCTTTCCTAATGAGTCAATTCTTTGCATCAAGTGGCCAAAGTTTTGGAGTTTCAGCTTCAGCATCAGTCTTTCCAGTGAATAGTCAGGACTGATTTCCTTTAGGATGGACTGGTTGGATCTCCTTGCTGTCCAAAGGACTCTCAAGAGTCTTCCCCAACTCCACAGTTCAAAAGCATCAATTCTTCAGTGCTCAGCTTTCTTTATAGTCCAGCTCTCACATCCATATATGACTACTGGAAAAACCATAGCCTTGACCAGATGGACCTTTGTTGGCAAGTAATGTCTCTGCTTTTTAACACGTTGTCTAGGTTGGTCATAACTTTTCTTCCAAGAAGCAATCATCTTTTAATTTCATGGCTACAGTCACCATCTGCAGTGGAGCCCAAAAAAATAAAGTCTGTCACTATTTCCACTGTTTCCACCCCTTTACCTGCTCTTTAAAAGTGCTTTGCCAAAACCCTTGTGGGAGCTTGAAGGTTTTCAGGGCATGAGCACTTGGTCTCCTTTTCTGGCCTTGCACTAAACCTTTCTCTGCTCCAAACTCCAACGTTTTAGTTTGTTTGGCCTCACTGTGCTTCAAGCACACTAGTTAACAACTTGGGTTAACAATAACACTGGTCTTACCACCATGCAAATTTCTCCAGAGAACTCCCAGCCCTGGTTGGCACTCTCTGATCCTTATCTTAGTGGCGCACCTGCACAGTTAGAAGAAGACTCCTGTATTTCGCTGTACTGGGGGTTTGCATATCTAAGTCTGCAGAAGCACCGTGAGCCTGCCCCAGGCTGCAAACCAGCTCACTGTAGGACTGGCCTCCTCATGCCCTGCTCCACACACTGTGTGCTAGTCACTGTTGCTGTCTCCTCATTCTGAAATTGATCTTTAATCAAAATCAGGCCACTTGTTTGAAATCTGAGACGTTGACACATGGCATTAAATGTTTTAAGGAGATAAGGGTTTCTCAGCTGGGATAGTTTTGTTTCTCAGGGGATATTTGGCAACACGGACAGACGTTTTTAATTATCACAGCTTGGGAGGCGCTGCTGGCATCCAGTGGCCAGTGGCCAGGGAGGCGTGGTGTCCTCAACACCTTACAAGGCACAGAGAGCGCCCTCAACAAAGAATCATCTGACCCACATCATCGGTAGTGTCGGGTCTCTAGATTCTAGAGTATGTTGGGGAAACGAGGGTAAGAGGAGATACAGGGGGCCGTTATTTCAGATTAATCCAAGAAAAAGATAGTCCAAACTGCTGCCTTGGGTCCGGGCCAGGGGGACAATTAGAAGCCCTAGGTTTGACTTGCCTGTGTGTTTGTGTAAAGGGGAGATTGTCTATCTTCTCAAAGAGTCCTGTGTAATCGACTCTTTGCCTGTCATTCTTAGAGAGGCCTGCCAGCCCAGAGCAAGCACGTGAAGTGAACCCTGGCTGTGTGCTGCCCCAGTCTCGCCCCAGCCTCACCCGGGCTAATGAGTCATCCGGATGAAAGTGCCTGCGCACCTGGACTCCCAGGAAAGAAACCACGCACCCCGGGACCCTCCCTCCCTCCCTCCCTCCCCCTTAGGCAGCTTTCCCAGGACCAAGGGGCCACCTCTCAGGCTCCACTGGAGTCTGGCCCACATCTGTGGACCAGGAGTGGTCTTGGGTAGAAATTCTTGGTAGTGAAGCTCCCCTGTGGGAAATGCATCCTCCTCTCAGCCCCTACTTTTCAGCCAACACCTGATACTTTGTGTCGGACCTGATTCCCTAACTTTGACCTACTTCCTCAGGCTGAAAGAGACAGGAAAATAGATGCGAGGTGTCACGTGGTAGGGAAAAAAGTTTGTGACACACCCAGTTTTTCCGGCAAGTTGATAGCAAGAAAAATGAATAGCAAATTCATATATCAGGACCAGATTTTGATCTTAGAGTGACTCTGTTCTTTATCTCATGTGAATAAAGGTTTTATGCTTTTTTTTTAAGGCATTGATTCCCATCAATATATAGGAAAATATTTGGTTGCCCTAGATCTGTTTAATTTTGACATCATTTGTATTTTAGGGCAAGTGCCCAGATCAGATATGAGTTCTTATTGGCTAATCATACTTCACTCCAGAATCTTGGAGGCATTGTTCTTCCTTGTTAAGGTTCTCACTAGAGGACCATTTTCTGCAATCAATCCACTCGACAAACACCGGTGGAGCTCAGGTGAGGGCGAGGCCATGCGGACAAAAGTGAGTAAGCCGCGAGTGCTCCCAAACCAGCACGCCGTGGACTTAAAGGAGTGATGGTAGCTCATTGCAGCACAGTCTCAGCACACCCCATCAGCCTGCCCTGTGAGGAAGTATCCCCCAAGTGACATTCTCACCTGATTCTGCCCTCTGTGGAGCCATTATCTGACCTGCCCCTGGAACAGCAAGTGGAGTTACTTCTGCATGTGCCTAATAAATATTTGTTGGATGAGACGAGGACTGTGTGAGTGCAACTAAAGCCAACAGAAAGAATTAATGAGACACAAGAAGAAAATCACTGTATAAATTCACTTACATGAGGTACCTGGGGAGTTGTCAAATTCATAGAGATAGACTGTCGAGTGGTGATTGCCAGGGGCTGGGGGGAGTAGGGAATGTGGAGTTACTGCTTAACAGGTGTAGAATTTCCCTTTGGGAAGATAAAATTGTTCTGGAGAGGGAACACTCTGATATAAATTGTAGCAATTTTTTTTGGCTCTGTCTCCCGAAGCAAAGGAAATAAAAGTGAAAATGAACACATGAGACCTAATTAAACTTAGCCTTTGCACGGCAGAGGAAACCATGAACAAAATGAAAAAATCTACTGAATGAGAGAAAATATTTGTAAACAATATGACTGATTAGGGGCTAATATCTAAAATGTATAAATAGCTCATACAACTCAACATCAAAAAAACCAAAAAACCAATTTAAAAATGGGCAGAACTGAATAGATGTTTTCCTGAAGAGGAAATGCAGATGGCCAACAGGATGCTAATTATTAGGGAAATATAAATCAAAACCACAATGAGATATCACTTCACACTTGCCAGAGGGGCTAGGATTAAAAAGAAAACAAATAACAAATGTCGGTAAAGACGTAGAGAAGAGGGAACCCTCCTACACCGTTGGTGGGAATTGGTACAGCCACAGTAGAAAACAGTATGGAGTTTCCTCCAAAAACTAAAAATAGAACTACCAGATGACCCACCAATTCCACTCTGGGTATATATGAAAACATGTATTTGAAAAGATACATGGAACCCAACATTCATAGCTGCACTGTTTATAATAGCCAGGGTATGGAAGCAAACCCACTATTTATCAATAGATGATTAAAGAATGAGTAAAGAAGATATGGTGTATGTATACACACACACACACACACACACACACACACACTACTCAGCCGTGAAAAAGAACAAAATTTTGCCGTTTGCAGCAACATGGAATGGACTTGGAGGGCACCATGCTAAGTGAAATAAGTCAGAGAAAGACAAATACTGTATGACACCACTTACATGTGGAATCTAAAAAATACTACTAGTGAATATAACAAAAAAGAAGAAAACTGACAGAGAAAACAAACTAGTGGTTACCAGAAGGGAGAGGGAAGTGGGGAGCGGCAATATGGGGGTAGGGGATTAAGAGGTACAGATTAGTATGTCTGTGGAATTTACTCGACGTTTAAATGCTCTTTTGATGAATTTGTGGGGGAGAAAGTGTTCTCCCCGTCCTACTCCTCCGCCATCTTGGCTCCTCCCTAGATTAGTATGTCTGAACTAAGCTGCAGGATACATTGTACAACAAGGGACTATAAGCAATAATGACTATAAAAGAAGTATAACCTTTACAATTGTGAGTTGTAACATATAATATTATACTCAACTCTACCTCAATTTTTTTATTTTAATTAATTAATTTATTTAATTTTGGCTGCCCTGGGTGTCCATTGCCACATGGGCTTTCTCTAGTTGCGGCGAGCGGGGGCGACTCTTCTTGCGGTGCTCAGGCTTCTTGCTGCAGTGGTTCCCTTGTTGCGGAGCAGGAGCTCTAGGCACGGGCTTCAGTAGTTGTTGCTTGTGGACTCTAGGGCAAGGGCTCAGAAGTTGTGGTGCATGGGCTTAGTTGCTCCACAGCACGTGTAATCTTCCCAGACCAGGGATCAAACCCGGGGCTCCTGTATTGGCAGGCAGATCCTTATCCACGGCACCACCAGGAAAGTCCTATACCTCAATTTTTTAAAATGTTTTTGATCAATATCTTGTAATAACCTATTATTGAAAAGAAATTGATAAAGGGTGTGTGTGTGTGTGTATATATATATATATATATATATATATATATATATATCTGAATCACTTTGCTGTACTAACCAGAAACTAGTACAACACTGTAAATCAACCATATTTCACTTTTTAAAAACCTTCTGGAGATGGATAGTAGTGAGGGAGGTGCAGCAATGGAAATATTGTTAATGCCACAAAACTATAAATTTTGTATTTTAAATCCGAATTTTTAAATTTTTACTGTGATTTTATTTTATCACAGTAAAAATCAGTTAAAATTGAAAAAAAAAAGAAGCAAGACAGCACTGGGGAAAGAGATAGCTGAGATAAAGGTGGTTTAAAAACACTCTAGCTGTTTCCCAAGAATTGATGCTTTCAAATTGTGGTGTTGGAGAAGACTCTTGAGAGTCCCTTGGACAGCAAGGAGATCAAACCTAAAGGAAATCAACCCTTAATATTCATTGGAAGGACTGATGCTGAAGCTGAAGCTCCAATACTTTGGCCACCTAATGCCAAGAGCCAACTCATTGGAAAAGACTCTGGTTCTGGGAAAGATTGAGGGCAGGAGAAGTGGGTGACAGAGGATGAGATGGTTGGATGGCATCACTGACTCAATGGACATGAGTTTGAGCAAGCTCCAAGAGATAGTGAAGGATAGGGCAGCCTGGCGGGCGTGCTGCAGTTCGTGGGATCACAAACTCAGACACGACTTAGTGACTGAACAACAACAACTTTATCTGTGCAGATAAAATTTATAGTGAAGAATGTGGCCTAGTTCTTAGACTTTAGACTCACTTCAAACCTCTGGGTCCCCTGGCTTCACACACCTGGGGTTTATCACATCGTGATCTGATCCTTCACGAAGGTCTGGGCTGACACTCCTGTGACCCCCAAGGCTCCAAAGAACCTTTGCCTTCAAGAAGCTTGTCTGCTCAAGATGAGATACTAGGATGAAGGTGAAAGTGCTTTAAGAATCATGAGTGTCATAGAAGTTATTTTAGAATGTAGATAGGCTCCAGGGCAGAGACTTCCATTCCTCCCCCTCTGTCTAAAGTCTGGGGACATGAGGCTCCTTGCAGGCAAACTGCCCCCACCCCCCCAGCCCCCCAACACACACACACCCACCCCCAACTGCTCTTTCGTTATGTTATCTGTAGAACTGGGCTTGGGCCTCAGTGCCACATTCTGACTTGAGTGCCCCATTCCCAACATATTTCAGTGACACTTGTCCTCTCCGGATGACCTCAGGTGAGTCCAGTGAGGACCCTCCCTGAGACCCCCCCAGACTCCTTCTTCCTTCCTTCCAATTGAAAAATCAGCACACATGACTCTACTCACACACCTGCTTCCTCTGTTCCACAGTAGTTGCTGGTGTCGACGCGGTATGGTCACCTGCCCTTGATCAAAGCTCCTACCGGCTGTTTTGAACGCAGGCAGGGAGAGGTCAGAGGCTGTCTCATTCAGTGTGTGTTTCTGCGCAGCCAGCCAGACTCCAGGAACTAATTAAATCACCAGATCAGACTGCCCACTTCTCTTTCCTCCTCTTCTCCCGCTTTGGGCTCCCCTCCCCATTCAAAGGGCTTCCCGGGTGGTGCTAGTGGTAAAGAACCCCCCAGCCAATGCAGGAGACCTAAGAGACATGGGTCCTATCCCTGGGTCTAGAAAGATCCTCTGAAGGAGGAGGCATGGCAACCCACTGCAGTACTCCTGTCCGGAGAATCCCTTGGACAGCGGTGCCTGGCGGGCTACAATCCATAACGTTGCAAAGATTCAGACACAACTGAAGAGACTTAGCATGCACACTCGCCCCATTCAGAAGGCCCCAGGCCTTCAGGCCTCATCAGCTTAGCTTTGGCCCCAGAGGCCTGTCTGAGGGGCTAAGCTGGCCACAGAAGAAGCCCCAGGCACCCAGGCCTCCCCAAGAATGCTGGGCCAGCAGGACGAGGAGAGGGCAGAGAGAGAGGAAGTAGGCTGTCTGACCCTCCAGGGATACCTGAGTTCAACTCCCCAGGAGAAAGGGGGACTCGAGGCCTGGGGTTGAGGGGTCCTCGAGATATTTCTGGATCCCGTCTTCTTCCCCTTCAGCTCCATTCACCCTCCATCCCTGTGAGCTCTCCCTCAAGCCCAGGGTGGGTGTGTTTCCTCTCTTCTTAGCTCCCACTGTTGACAACTTCCAGCAAGCCTGTCTGCCCCCAGAGAAGAGAGAGAGGCTGGTAGCATGGAAAGAGCTCGAAGCCCTGGGCATGTTCCTTGGCATCCGGCTGCTGTCTCCTCATGTCCCAACCCCACCACGCCTCGCTCCTCTTGCCACTCCCGCCCTGAGACAATGGGACAACGTGCTCTGCTGCAGAACACAGATGGGCCCGATCGCGCTGGCAGTCCTGACGCCGTCATGAAAGAAACCAAGAGGGAACAAGAGGCACAGTGCGTGCCCAGCCCCACCTCGGCTCTGGAACGTGAGCCGGAGGGCTGCGCATGCAATCACACAGCAGAGCGCGCCGGAACACGACACAGCCCTGCCGCTCTGCAAACGACCAGAGCCCGCGGCCACACACGACAGACCCCTCCCCGCTCCCTGGCAGACGGCAGCGATGGCCAGGCTCGCCAAGCTTGAGCTCTATCAAAAAGTTCTATCAAAAAGACCCAGGAGGGAGCTTGTTGACCCTCGGACTGTGCTCTCGGCCCAAGAAGAGAGCCCAAACTGGCAATTGTTCTCACTCTCTCATATCCGGCCAAGGAGCCCTGGAGCAGAGAAATTGGAGGATCTAAGGGGAGCCATGCCTAGGGCAGCCCCGGGTGTGCCTATTAGGAGGAGTGGGCCTTGAGGACTTAATAAGTTGTCTGAATCTCCTTTCCCGTATCTGTAAATTGAGCCTAATGACACACCACGGCTGACTGTATTAAAGGAGAAAATAAGCCAGTACTCCCTGATCTGAGTTACAATTATGGCAATGATTATCCAGTTGCTTGGTTAATCAACATAAATTTATTGATCACCTACTATATGCCAAGGACATTCTCCACATTGCCACATCTTATCTTCACAACAACCCTAGGAGGAAGGTATTATTATTCCCTTTTTACAGACAAGGAAATGGAGGCTGGGCAGCCAGGTTAATCATTTGCTCCAAGTTACATTGCCAGTAAGTGAAAATTCTTGCAGGTGCGGGGCCTCCAAAGCCCATGCTTTTTGCACCATAGGCCTCTGCCCAGATCTCTAGGGCAGAAAACATGTGCAAGAGACTGGACACACGTGGGTGGAATCAATTAAGATAAGGTTAGTATGAGCAGAAGGTGTGGGCTCAGGCTGGAGGAGTTCAAACTCCGGGGAAATTCAGGTGTGCAGATGACAGAAATCAGGTCCACTGTCCAGTGAGCCTGGAGACACCTGGGGCCAAGGTGAGGGCTGGGTAATAGCCTTTGGTAAAGGGCTCCTGTTGGGAAGGGGAGTGAAGGGGGCTGGGTCAGTGCAACAGTTTACAGAGGCCCAGGGGGCAAGTATCTGTGAATGTTCTCCTGCTAGAAGCTGTGATAGCCCCACTCCCCACCCTGACCCAGGGCACAATTACAACTCAGCCAGGTTCGCCTTCATTTTCTGCGGCTTCCCCATCTTCACCCTCTATCCCCTTGGGGTTCCCTCCTATCTAAGCACCCAGGGTTTCCAGGTTCCCCCCTCCTTCCATCGGTTCTCCACCCCTAGAATCGTCTAGGGCAGCATCCCCAGCTATTTTGGCATCAGGGACCGAATTCGTGGAAGACAATTTTTCCATGGACCCGGGGTGGGTGTGGTGGTTTGGGGATGATCCAAGTGTATTTATCACACACTTCATTTCTCATCTAATGCCTCTGCTTATCTGACAGGAGGCAGCAGTCTAAGGCCCAGAGGTTGGGGACCCATGTCCTAGGGCACCTTTAAAAACACGTATGTGGACCCTAAGCTAGAAATTCCATTTCAGTTGGTCTGGAGGAGATAAAGAAGGCTGATGATCACCTTAGAGATAAAAGGACTTGCCCAGGTCAGCAGGGAGACCTGGACTCCCCTAAGGCTTCCTAACTTGAAGCTCAGTTCCTGCAGGTTGAAATCACAAACACATGAAGGGGGCCTAGGGGGGTTTAGGGGGGCAGGGGAGGGGTGGGCACCAAGACGAGCACTTGTCCACAAGTATCTTCTAGTGATGGGACTTCCAGGTCAGAGCTCTCCCCTTGGCCTCGCTCTGCCCCTCAGTGATGACCACCATTGCTTTCTACTGGATGTAAAAAGCATGTTCCCAGGTAGCTCGGTGGTAAAGAATCCACCTGCCAATTCAGGAAACACGGGAGATCTGGGTTCAATCCCTGGGTCGAGAAGATCCCCTGAAGGAGGGCATGGCAACCCACTCCAGTTTTCTTGCCTAGCTCCATGGACAGCAGAGCTTGGAGAAAGTCAAGAACAGGGAAGCCTGGCAGGCTACAGTCAAAGAGCTGGACAAGACTGAGCGTGCACACAGTGAAAAATACTTCTTTGAGAGCCAGGCTGAGTAGCGCCCAAAATAAGTTTTCAAATTCCTATTGACTACAAAGCCTCTAAATAGAACTTGATGCCACTCAGGTCAGCCCTGGGGGCCCTTAGCCTTGGTTTCCAGGTCTTGAATTGAAAAATAAACACTAATAGGGCTTCCCTTGCGGTCCAACGGTCAGGACTCTGCACTTTCACTGCAGGGGATCTGGGTTCTATCCCTGGCCAGGGCACTAAGATCCCACATGACATGTTGTGAGCCTAAAAGAAGAAGAAAAAAATAAATAAATAAATACTAATAATATCTAACTCACAAAGCTTTAGCAAGGATAACTGGAAATGATGCTCACAAAGAGAAATGTCTGACAGAGGAACTAGCGTTCAGTCCTCTCATAAACACTCAGGATCTGCTGCAGGCGGATCTGGTGGGGAGAGGACACAGGTCCCGAAGATGCTCCTGTGTTCACAGGGCTCCCTGCCTAGGGGGAACTCAGGCAATTAGAGAGCCAATTAGTACACAGAGCTGTGTGCCCCGGGGACACAGCAGGGACACACTTAACCCATCTGAGAACACACATCAAGAAGCTTCCACACATCAAGAAGCTTCCATGTGTCAGGTTGAAGGGGAAGGGAGGCCTTGCAGCCCTGAAGTACAAGGAAACCCAAGTAACTGCATGTTACAGCTGAAACAGAAACAGCGCCTTGGTTTCCTAGGGCTGCCGTAACAAATTAGCACAAACACAGTGGATTCAAACCGCAGAAATTGATCCGTTCATAGTGCTGCCAGCGAGAACTCCAAATCAAGGCATCATCAGAGCCAAACTCCCCTCAGGAAACTCTAAGGAAGAATCCTTCCTCACTTCTTCCCAGCTTCTGGGGGTCCTGGCCATCCTTGATGCTTGTAGCTACATGACGCTAATCTCTGCCTCTTCTCTCTGTGTCTTTTCTTCCCATAAGGACGGTTGTCATTGGCCTTAGGGCCACCTAATCCAGAGTGAGCTCATCTCCATCACTAATTACACTTGCAAAGACCCTATCTCCAAATAAAGTCATGTGCTGAGGTTCCCAGGGGACATGACTTTGAGGGGATCATGATTCAACCCATCACAGAGGGCAGGGGTGGATGTGGAGAGAGATGAGATTCTCAGAGGTAGGTTGGGGACACACACAGACCCTGGACTTCATTCAGGGACATTTGTGACAGGTGGGAGCATTTTAAAATGTAAAGTTTTGAGAGGTGTGCTGCCTGCGGGAGGGAGGGCAGACCCTTCCATCTAAGAACAGCGTCAGATATTCACAGCAATTCGGTGAGAAGTACTGGTAACTCTCAACAGTCAGTGGGTTTGGTGGTGATCTGGAAGTGGGAAGGAGGAAAGACGCCACATCGCGTTCTCCGGTTTCTGACTCGGGGAGCTGAACGAGGGCACCTGGTGAGAGGAGCAAGGGTGGCAAGGAAGGGGATGGGAGACCCCAGTGAGATGCCAAGGTTTTGCAAGCTCGTGGGAGCTCTCGGGTCTGTGGAATGAGCCCACGGAAGCACCTGGTGCCATGAAAAGAGAACAATGTGTAGTGTGGGGAGAGAAGGAGGCTCAGACCAGGGAAGCACATTTAGGGCTCGGGCTGACGCAGGGCTCACACCAAAGACTGGGGAAGAGGGAAGAGAGGCCAGGGCAGCGGGCAGTGGGCAGTCACACAGAGACAGTACCGGTCCTTTCCCTGACCCTCGCGTCCTGTCCAGCTCCCTTTCCACTTCGCTGCGGCGAAGTACTTGACCTCTCCTGAGATGATGGGAGACTAACCTCACAGGGCAGACTATTCAGTTCCCTGTTATTTACTCAAGCACGTTCTGTGCTCCTGTTACCTAACCGCAGCCTGGAGTGGGCAACCCTGGTTTTACCTCTGTCAGCTTCTTTCAGCCTCAGACCCCTGACTTATCCAGAGCCTCCCATCGAGTCATCTTTGGCAAAGAGCCCACACCCTCTGTCTATTCCCTCCAATAGGGCAGAGGTTAGGCCCACGTGGGCCAATATTGATTGCCTGAGACGGGGCTGGTCTGATTGGAGATGTGCCATAAGTGAAAATTACATGCACATTTCAAAGACTCAGCCTGAAAATCAATGTCAAATATCCCAAGAATAATTTTGTATTGATTACATGCTACATCTACATTTTTAATATACTGAGTTAATTAAAATATTATTAAGATGAATGTCACGTATTTCTTGGTACTTTTTTAAAAACTTTTTTTTTGGACATGTATACACTGCTATATTTATTTATTTTTGGCTGTGCTGGGTTTTCCCTTGCTGCATGCAGCTTTTCTCTAGTTGCAGAGAGTAGGGGCTACTCTAGGTGCCATGCACAGGCTTCTCATTCCAATGGCTTCACTTGTTTGCAGAGCACAGACTCTAGGTGCACAGGCTTCAGCAGTTGCGACTTGCTGGCTCTAGAGCATGCAGGCTTTAGTCGTTGTGGTCAATAGGCTTAGTTGCTCCGCAGCATGTGGGGTTTTCCCAGACCAGGGTTCAAACCCATGTCCCCACATCAGCAGAGGGACTCCTATCACTGTAGCACCAGGGAAGCCCTGTACTTTTTTAAAACCTGACATTACACATGTGAGTGAAAGTGAAAGTCGCTCAGTCGCGTCTGACTCTTTGCAACCCCATGGACTATACAGTCCATGGAATTCTCCAGGCCAGAATACTGGTGTGGGTAGCCTTTCCCTTCTCCAGGGGATCTTCCCAACCCAGAGATCGAACCAGGTCTCCCACATTGCAGGCAGATTCTTTACCAGCTGAGCCACAAGGGAAGCCCTTACACATGTGACTTGCATTATATTTCTTTTGGGTAATACTGCCCCGAGACCTTTTTTGATGTCACAATTTACTTGAAACAGAACGTTTTCCAGAGTCCACCTGGCACAGGACATGAGAAGGGAAGATAGCATGCTCTATGTTGCATCTGGGTTTTCATGTTCTCATTTTATTTCTCAGAACTCACACGATTCCCTCTCACTCCCCTAACTTTTTTCCCCCTAACTTTTTAGATGAGAAAACCAGAGGTCAAATTTAACTTACATCTCAGTTCCTGTATTTTTTCCAGTAACAAGTCTAATGGTGGTAACAGTTTTTAAGGAACCCCCTTCAGTTCAGTTCAGTTGCTCAGTTGTGTCTGACTCTTTGCAACCCCATGAACTTCAGTACGCCAGGCCTCCCTGTCCATCACAAGCTCCCGGAGTCCACCCAAACCCATGTCCATTGAGTTGGTAATACCATCCAACCATCTCATCCTCCATCGTCCCCTTCTCCTCCTGCCCTCAATCTTCCCCAGCATCAGGGTCTTTTCTAATGAGTCAACTCTTCGCATTAGGTGGCCAGAGTATTGGAGTTTCAGTTTCAATATCAGTCCTTCCAATGAACACCCAGGACTGATCTCTTCTAGGATGGACTAGTTGGATCTCCTTGCAGTCCAAAGGACTCTCAAGAGTCTTCTCCAACACCACAGTTCAAAAGCATCAATTCTTCGGCGCTCACCTTTCTTCACAGTCCAACTCTCACATCCATACATGACCACTGGAAAAACCATAGCCTTGACTAGACGGACATTTGTTGGCAAAGTAATGTGTCTGCTTTTTAATATGCTATCTAGGTTGGTCATAACTTTCCTTCCAAGGAGTAAGCATCTTTTAATTTCATGGCTGCAGTCACCATCTGCAGTGATTTTGGAAGCCAGAAAAAAGTCTGACATTGTTTCCACTGTTTCCCCATCTATTTGCCATGAAGTGATGGGACCAGATGGCATGATCTTAGTTTTCTGAATGTTGAGTTTTAAGCCAACTTTTTCACTCTCCTCTTTCACTTTCATCAAGAGGCTCTTTAGTTCTTCTTCACTTTCTGCCATAGGGTGGTGTCATCTGCATATCTGAGGTTATTGATATTTCTCCCAGCAATCTTGATTCCAGCTTGTGCTTCTTCCAGCCCAGTGTTTCTCATGATGTACTTCTGCATATAAGTTAAATAAGCAGGGTGACAATATACAGCCTTGATATACTCCTTTTCCTATTTGGAACCAGTCTGTTGTTCCATGTCCAGTTCTAACTGTTGCTTCCTGACCTGCATACAGATTTCTCAAGAGGCAGGTCAGGTAGTCTGGTATGCCCATTTCAGAATTTTCCACAGTTTATTGTGATCCACACAGTCAAAGGCTTTGGCATAGTCAATAAAGCAGAAATAGATGTTTTTCTGGAACTCTCTTGCTTTTTCGATGATCCAGCGAATGTTGGCAATTTGATCTCTGGTTCCTCTGCCTTTTCTAAAACCAACTTGAACATCTGGAAGTTCACAGTTCACGTATTGCTGAAGCCTGACTTGGAGAATTTTAAGCATTACTTTACTAGCGTGTGAGATGAGTGCAATTGTGCGGTAGTTTGAGCATTCTTTGGCATTGCCTTTCTTTGGGACTGGAATGAAAACTGACTTTTTCCAGTCCTGTGGCCACTGCTGAGTTTTTCAAATTTGCTGGCATATTGAGTGCAGCACTTTCATAGCATCATCTTTTAGGATTTGAAATAGCTTCACTGGAATTCCATCCATCACCTCCACTAGCTTTGTTTATAGTGATGCTTCCTAAGGCCCACTTGACTTCACATTCCAGGATGTCTGGCTCTAGGTGAGTGATCATACCATCGTGATTATGTGGGTCATGAAGATCTTTTTTGTACAGTTCTTCTGTGTATTCTTGCCACCTCTTCTTAATATCTTCTGCTTCTGTTAGGTCCCTACCATTTTTGTCCTTTATTGAGCCCATCTTTGCATGAAATGTTCCCTTGGTATTTCTAATTTTCTTGAAGAGATCTCTAGTCTTTTCCATTCTATTGTTTTCCTCTATTTCTTTGCATTGATTGCTGAGGAAGGCTTTCTTATCTCTCCTTGCTATTCTTTGGAACTCTGCATTCAAATGCGTACATCTTTCCTTTTCTCTTTTGCTTTTCACTTCCCTTCTTTTCACAGCTATTTGTAAGGCCTCCTCAGACAACTGTTTTGCCTTTTTGCATTTCTTTTCCTTGGGGATGGTCTTAATTCCTGTCTCCTGTACAATGTCACGAACCTCCATCCATAGTTCATCAGGCGCTCTGTCTATCAGATCTAGGCCCTTAAATCTATTTCTCACTTCTACTAGTCATAAGGGATTTGATTTAGGTCATACCTGAATGGTCTAGTGGTTTTCTCCAGTTTCTTCAATTTCAGTCTGAATTTGACAATAAGGAGTTCATGATCTGAGCCACAGTTAGCTCCCAGTCTTATTTTTGCTGACTGTATAGAGTTTCTCCATCTTTGGCTACAATGAATCTAATCAAGCTGATTTCGGTGTTGACCATCTGGTGATGTCCATGTATAGAGTCTTTTGTGTTGTTGGAACTCCCTTAGACAGTAATAATCATAGTCTCATTATGAACATAAAATGTCTAATATAATTTACATCATCCCATTGGCTCCAAAAAGAAAATACCTTAAGACTTCCAGAATAAAATATTTTCATTTTAAAATTTTGTTTATACACAATAGAAAGTTTAAAAGTACAAAGAAATAGAAAAGTCAGCCTCCCACCCCTGACTTGCTCCCTCTTGCCACTCTCCGCTTCTCCCTCCTCTCTCCACCCCTGGGAGCAACACGCCCTGTGTATCTTCCTAGTGCTGGTGATGCACAAACACAGTCAAACGTGTGTAGACATATGGCCATTTTTAAATTAGCTCTTCAGGACTTTATTATTATTATTCTACTATTTAAACCATTTTAACTGTATGGCTCACTGGCATTAAGTACATTCACATTGTTATGCAACTCTCACCACATATATAGGCATTAAAGAAAAAAAAACTTAAATCTCAGCAGACTGTACCCACATTCCACATGTTACCGTTTGTACTTAGCACCTTATCTTGGAGAATACCAGTACACCAAGGCCTGCCTTTAACTGATATGTCGTATTTAAATGAAAAGAATTTTATGAATCACAAAATAAATTCAAATCAGGAAACCAAGTTCAAGGAACCCCAGTTTTCCTTGACCGTGACAATGACAGAATGAGGGTGGGACCCAGGCTGACTGATTCCAGTCCGAGCCTGCTTGGACTGGAATCTCCTTGACCTTCCCCGTGTCCCCATCTATGAAAGAACAGAAACAATTCCTGACCCACCGACTTGAAGCTGATGTGGAGACTGAAAGAGCTAGTAAAACCTAGAATGTACTATTCAAACAAGAAGCAGCATCGTTACTGTCATTGTAACTTTTTTCTTAACGTTTTTCATTGTGGTAGAAGTCACATAATATAAAACACACTGTTTTAACCACGTGTAACTGCAGAGCTCAGTGGCCCGAAGTACATCCGCATTGTTGTGCCACTCTCACCATCATCCACCTCCCGAATTTTTCACCTTCCTAACCTGAAACTCTGTCCACATTGAAACACTAAGTCCCCATTCTCCCTCCCCACCCCCACCCCCCACCCCCCGGCCCCTGGCATCCACCAATGTACTACTGACTTTATGAATTTGATCATTCTAGGTACCTCGTAAAAGTGAAATCAAACAGTATTTGTCTGCATCTAATAAATATATTTATTTTTAATGTATTTTTAAGGTTAACTTAATGTATGTCCTACATACAGACTGTACCTTCCTTCTGTTCCCCTTGTGCTTTCTAGGTTCTCATTGGTTATCTATTTTGTACATAGGAGTATACCTTTGTTAATCCCAACATCCCAATTTATCCCATCCCCACTTCCCCCCGAGTCACACCTTGGAGAAATTTCAGCAACATAGGGGAGGGCAGGTGTACTGGGGCAGGGGGACTCTTCCTGCCTTCGAATCACACCGTTCCTGGGCCCATACAGTTGGCCCCCACCCAGCACTGCTCTAGATCCTGGCTGCCTCCTTAAGAAGGTTTGGAATGTTCTGAAGGGCTCAGGTGTGATGGCTGAGACTCTTCATCTCCTGGGGAGGAGGTGGCCCCCAAGGACAGGCTTCCTCAGGAAGGAGACTCTATTCACAGAACGGAGACATAAACACAGACACAGGCCCTGGAAGTCTGGAGCAAGGTGAGTGGAAAAGTGTCCTCAGCCCAGGAGTGGCTGGTGGTTTATGTACAGCTGGCTGCAGGCTGACATTTTCCAGGCCCAGGCCCAGTACGGGAAGCTGACTGCGCCCACCAGCACAGCTCCAGCCCAGACACCGGGAGGAAGGTGAGCAATGGGAATTGCAGGGAATCTGGCTGGCCCAGGGGTCTGGCTTGCACCGCCCATGCAAGCAATCAACTGCTTAAAGAGGGGCTGCCTCATTTCACGCTGTGGCCCCGCCCACAGCCTTTGTGTCTGAGGCTTGCTTCTTAATTGTTCCTGGGTCTCCTCTGGCAATCAGGGTCTTGGGAGGGAAAAGGAGGGGGAGACGGAGGAGACAAATCTTCAGGAAAGAAAAAGCAAACCCAGACTTAGCCAGGCTAAATCCAGCCACTGGCTAACCAGCCTGGATGTACCCCACATGTCTTCCCAACTTTTCCAAGATGAGCCCATGGCCCGCAGACGTGCAGGAAAGTTATGCTTACATTGTGTGATCACAAAGACTGAGCTTCCCCAGGAAGGTTCTGGAGTCTGTTAGAAGAGCCCACGAGGTGCAAATCTCCAGAAAATACTCCTAACCTTGGCTCCTCACCTTGGCAAAGATTCACACTGCCTCCGCCCAGAGAGGTGGAAGGCCAGTCCACTCATCCTGTTTATAGAAAAGTGGCAGGGAGGGCAAGAAGACAAGTCCCAGCCTCTAACAAGGCTTCCCACCAGCCTGCCCTGTTTGAGCAGTTCCTTGCCACACTCAGTCAACCATTCTTTCTTCCTAAAGTCAGCCCGTCGGTGTCAGCCAGTCAGTGATCTATGCAGCTGGTCCTAAGAAAGAAACAAGTATTCAAGTATTCAGACATAATGCTGAGAGTCATCCACTTAACAAAGAAGTTAATTACGAAATTTCTCTGAAGAGACAACCTTCCTAGAGCATATACGACACAACTTTATTTATGTCGTATCAATGTATTCACAAAATTTTTTTTGGTATAAACCTAGAAAGGTGTGTATGCTTGAATATAAATGTATTGGTTGTGCTGTCTTTTTTAAAATAATTTTATTTATTTATTTAGGCTGTGCTGAGTCTTTGCTGCTTGAGCTTTTCTCTAGTTGCAGAGAGCAGGGGCTGCTCTCTGGTTGGGGTGAGCTGGCGTCTCTGCGGTGTCTTCTCTTGTTGCGGAGCACAGGCTCCAGGGCACTCAGCCTTCAGTAGTTGCGGCAAGTGGGCTCAGTAATTGCGGTTCCTGGGCTGTAGAGCACAGGCTTAATTGTTGTGGCCCACTGGCTTAGTTGCTCTGAGGCATGTGGGATCTTCCCAGACCAGGGATTGAACCCATGTCTCCTACATTGGCAGGCAGATTCTTTACCACTTAGTCATTCAGGAAGCCCTTGTGTTATTTTTCAGTTCTCAGGATAAAAACTTGACTTAGGCAGGTTTAGGGATGGTATCATTATTTCTACCATTCAGGTCAGGAAAGTGAGACTCAGAGTCTAAGCAAAAGCAGACATCCCTACGGCTCCACAATGACCGGCTGAGGGTTCTGTTTCTCAACCTGCCAAAATCCCACTGTTGTACCTGTGCTGTTTACAGAAAGTGGAGTAGAGGGTACCAGGGGCTGGGATGAGGAGGGAAAGCGGGGATATTACTTACTTTGTGAAGAATCTCTATTTGGGATGATGGAAAAATTCTGGAAATGGATAGTGGTGACGACCACAAAACATTATAAATGTACTTAGTATACACTGAGAAGTATACACGGAGAAGGCGATGGCACCCCACTCCAGTACTCTTGCCTGGAAAATCCCACAGACAGAGGAGCCTGGTGGGCTGCAGTCCATGGGGTCGCAAAGAGTCGGACACGACTAAAGTGACTTAGCAACAACAACAGCAACAATACACTGAAGGTACACTCCAGTTCAGTTCAGTTCAGTCGCTCAGTCGCGTCCGACTCTTTGCGACCCCATGAACTGCAGCACGCCAGGCCTCCCTGTCCATCACCAACTCCCAGAGTTCACTTAGAATGATTAAAATGGTAAACTGCATATATTGATATTGATATTGATATTGATATTGATATCTCAGCTTCCCTTGTGGCTCAGACGGTAAAGAATCCGCCCGCAATGTGGGAGACCTGGGTTTGATCCCTGGGTTGGGAAGACCTCTTGGAGAAGGGAAAGCTACCCACTCCAGTATTCTGGCCTGAAGAATCCCATGGACTATACAGTCCATGGGGTCACTGAACACCTCCACGTACAAGACTCTGGGCTGTGTGCTGTGAGATGGGGAAAGGAAACAGAGTCAGCACGTTCTGTGAGCTCCTAAGTCGGCTTGATAATGTGTGAGATAACTGCTGCAACGCAGCCTCTCTGGGAAATGCATAGAAACCGCCTCCAGCTGAGGGAGGGCTCCCAGAGCTGGACCTAGATGGGCTGGTAGGATGTGATCTGTGTCTGAGGAGGAAGTGGGTGCGCCACGCCTGTGGGGCGACTGATACCTGGGACCGATGGCCTTTGGAACATCCAGGGGAGCAGCGAGAGGTGGGTAGAGAGCAGGTCAGTCTGAGAAGAAGATCTGAGTGAGGGCAGAGAGGCGGATGAGGCTGGACGGACGCTGGAAGTGGACAGTAGGGTGTCCACCCGACTCTGGGAACCTGGAGATTCCAAATGTGCCCACCAGCTTCCTGCCACTTCCAAAGTGAGCGGTAGATGGGCTGGGTAGAGCTGGGTTTTTTTTAATGTGGGGAACGTATCCAGCAAAGATCATCTGCAGCCCACTTAGCTAGTGTGCAGGTCCCTGCCAGCCCCAGACACCCACCAGCACCCAAGGGAGCTCTGAGCCTCCCCAGCCTGACCTGGAGGGCCCATGGGCTCTTGAAGAGCTGGGCTTCAGTCTTCTTTGTTCCTTGCCCTCAGACAGCAGGGACTTCCTGTCCCATCAACCTCTGACCACACACCCTCCCACCATTGCAAGCTAAAGTGGAGGAGAGGGAAGCCCTGAGGCTCACAGCAAAGCCTCAGTGCGCCCCTGAGTCCCAGGAGTGCTCAGATGGAGTCTGGGCCAGCCAGACCTGCTTGGCCATCTACTTGGCTGCAGGATACACAGAATGTACCTTTGGGTGCCTCCAGCAGGTGAGTGTGTGTGTGTGTGTGCACACATGTGCAGATATGGGCTTTCCAGCACAGGTGTTGGGTAACCTAATGTCCAGCCCGCAGCCAAAGAATCGAGACAGGCTTTGCCTTTGAGGGGGCCGACAAGCAAATCTTCTGAGAAGGTTGTTGCCCCTGAGAACCCCAACGTCACAATCCCATTGCACCGAGTCCTCCCTATTCTCATGGACAGCCTGTCCAGCAGAAAGCAAGTGCAGAGCTGCCCATGAATTCAAGCTGTGTGCCTAAGTTTCCACCAACACCTAGGGATGCAATAAGTGCGAGCTGATCTATTGGTAAAGGGGTCACAGGAAGACCAAGCCCAGGGGGTTTGAGCACATGGGAGTGAGGAGAACTTGTTCAGCCCTTGCCCCCTTCCCTTAGGGTGGTGGTGATGGAGGCCAAGATCCTGTGACTGATGGGAAAGGAGAGAAGTTATAGATTTGCTGCAGCAGAATCTCTGGGGCATTAGTAATCATGCATTAAAATTTCCTAACACTTCCCAGATGGAGAAAAAGATTGCGAATCAGCTGCCTCAAGGAGAGAGACATGAAGAGGAGCCTTCTTTCAAGTTGAATCATGTGCCCAGAATAAATCAATCCACACTGCTGTCGAATCCACCTACTGGACCCTCACTGTAACTCAGATTCTTTTTAAAAAATATTTATTTATTTACTTATTTATTTGACCACACTGGGTCTTAGTTGCAGCATGCAGAATCTTCCATCTCCATTGGAGCATGTGGGATCTAGATCCCTGACTAGGGATCGAAACCCGGCCCCCTGTATTGGGAGCATGGAAGCTTAGCCGCTGGACCACCAGGGAAGTCCCCTAACCCAGATTCTTGTGTCATTCTGTCAGCCACCTTCCACATCTCCCCCGCCCAGCCTGATTCCAGTTTAGCCCCTTTACTATCCCTGTCATCCACTGCCTGCCATTCCGTTAGGACTTCATTTCAGACCCTGTTAAGAAAACCATACGATCACCAGCTTCCAGACTCCACTGCCTCCACTCTGCACACTCCAGGATTCCCCTTCAGATTGGAAGAAATAAGAAGAATTTGGAGTCTTTTCCCCCCAAGCAAGTGGGCATCCATATGTGGGTGAAATCCGAGCATACTCAGCGTGCAACCTTCTGGTGTTGGGATGAACGTGCAGGCCAGGCCTCAGCCTTGCCAGGATGCCGGGCACTTGGCCTCTTTAAATGCAAATGTCCCTTGTGGCAGCCTTGGCCTCTTCTGCAGGGGTGGCAGCCACCCTGGAAGGAAAGACGAGATTTAAATTGGTAATCAAGCACTGTACCAGATTGGACTCTGACCTTGTTCAGAATTCCACTGGCCCGTGTTCCCTGACTGGCCACCCCCCTTTCTGCCCAATTGTTCCCTTGGGTAGCAGCCTGCTATCTAGGCAGTAAGGCAGGCTGTCACCAGCTGCTGCCTCCCTGGCTGCCTTCCACCTGGCTGGATTGGAAGCCCTTAGAAATCAAACAGCTCTGCCTTCCAGTCTCTCTGCTACTTCTGCTGCTGGAGCACGAGAGTGGTCTGCATGAGGCCTGCGTGCAGGGCATGGGAAGAGGTGAGGGCAGGCCCAGGAAGCTTCTTTTATGCATTCTTGGTTACCAAAGCAATTCCCAAACAAGGTCAGGAATGGCCAGTGTGGGCCCACATGCCTGCTACATCCATGGAAGCAGCTGGAGCCAATGTTCATTCTCTCCAGCTCCTTCCCCTGCCCCAGAACACCCTCTGCTTGCTGCAAAACACTACACTTTTGCTCTTTTCTTTTTCCTGGAAAGTCTTCCACATTCTCTTCTGCATATCTAAATTATGCCCTTCCTCCCAGGGCCTGGAGAACCACTAGCCTCTATAGAGTACTTGCGACCCTATCATCCCATCACTTAATGGTAAATAAATGGGGAAACAATAGAAATAGTGAGAGACTTTATTTTCTTGGACTCCAAAATCACTGCAGATGGTGAGTGCAGCCATGAAATTAAAAGAAGTTTGCTCCTTGGAAGAGAAGCTATGACCAACCTAGACAGCATATTAAAAAGCAGAGACATTACTTTGCAAACAAAGGTCTGTCTAGTCAAAGTTATGGTTTTTCCAGTAGTCATGTATGCATGTGAGAGTTGGACTATAAAGAAAGCTGAGCGCCCAAGAATTGATGTTTTTGAACTACAGTGTTGGGAGTCTTGAGAGTCTTGAGAAGTCTCTTGGACTGCAAGGAGATCCAACCAGTCAATCCTAAAGGAAATGAGTCCTGAAAATTCACTGGAAGGACTGATGCTGAAGCTGAAATTCCAATACTTTGGCCACTTGATGTGAAGAACTGACTCACTGGAAAAGACCCTGATGCTGGGAAAGACTGAAGGCAGGAGAAGAAGGGGACAACAGAGGATGAGATGGTTGGATGGCATCACCGACACGATGGACATGAGTTTGAGCAAGCTCTGGGAGTTGGTGATGGTCAGGGAAGCCTGGCGTGCTGCAGTCTATGGGGTCGCAAAGAGTCGGACGCAACTGAGCAACTGAACTGACTGACTGATCCTTCTCTTACCTCCTCAATTCATGATTTAAACCAAGTAAGTATGTATGGCATTTAGTTGCATGGTGATTTGCCATGCTGTCTCACTGTTTTATCTCCCGAACAGGATGGTAAACTCCCATGGCTTGTGTATTGCCTAGAATTGGCACTTAAAAGGTCTACCGGGAATCAGTGGATGAAAGGACAAATGAAAGAATATATGGGTTGTGTTGGTCAGAGCAAAGTTTTCTTGAACACCCAGAATTCTTCCCAAGAAGAGAGCTCTTCTTTCTATTGGCTTTTGTCGCATTGATGGAAACTTTGCTTCCAATGCCTCCAAGAGCAGAGGGAAACCAGGAGTGTTTCACCAGGAGGAGTCACTAGCCAGTTGAATTTCCACCAGCATGCAGGGCACCGATGACTGCTGGGACAAGATGTCCTGCCCTTTTTGATCTAATTAGGATCATAGAATGTGCCCACATGAAGCTTTGTTTCCTATAAATGCACACGGTTTGTAAGTGCAGGAGGGACCCAGGCAAGGCTGTCCTAAACAGAGAGCATGTGAAGGATGCAGAAAACAGGGCTGTTGAATGGAGGCAGGGAGGAGGCCAGGTGTCCAAGAGACATGAAAGAGCTCACTACTCCCTCTCCCCCAGCCAGGCTCCATCTGTCCATGTCTGCTCTCCCGCCCAGGTGAGCAAGAGCCAAAGATGGGGCCAGGACAAAGGACAAGACTGGGAGTGGAGTGGAGGATGGACGGTTAATTCAGGTGGTTCATCTGAGAGACAGCACCTTGAGTGCAAGGCAGCTACCACGCATGCACTAGCCATCCAAAGTGGAAGCAGAGAGGGAGGCTCGAAAAGCCAACAGAAGAACTTCCCGGGTGGTCCATTCGTTAAGAATCCACCTTGCAATGCAGGGGAAGCAGATTCAATCCCTGATCAGGGAACTAAGATCCCACATTCCACGGAGCAACTGAAGCCCACAGGCCTCAACTACTGATCCTGCGAGCTCTGGAGCCCATGTGCCACAACTAGAGTCAGATGCCACAGTGAAAGATCACACGTAATGCAGCAAAGGTCTCGTGGGCCCCAGTGAAGACCCAAGGCAGCCAAATAAATTTTAAAAAATTTAAAAAAGGCAGTGGAATAGCAGACCACACAGGCAAGAAAGAAGATCTGGAAAGACAGATGAAGGGAGGGCTGTTACATCTTTGTACACAGAGGGCCCAGGGGTTAGGATAGCGGGTCATTGATGAGCTCTGTCCAGGGGCTTCCGCTTGCCATCTCAGAAGCAAGTCAGGAGCTGACAGCCAAGCACAGAGCAGCCTGTGTGGGACCTCGTGTGCCATCGGGCTCCTCTGTCCTAGGCTGCCATGAGGGCAGGGATCCTCTGACAAACAGAGGCTGTGCGCTCGTCTCCTGGGCAGAGGGGGGGCTCAGAGATGAGAACATGAACGGACGGGGAGGTGGCAGCATCCTACCTACAGGCCAGAGGACCGAGTGTAGTGGGGTGTTGAGGAGTCATTCTGGGGCTCCCCGAGGAGCAGAAATGCCCACATGACATTTCCCAGCAGCACCCCACCCCTGGGCCCTTCCCCTGTCTCGGGGCCACTCACCCGCCTGTGCACGCAACCCCATCACTGATGAGAGTGAGCTGAGTTTGCCAGTTCCACTCCTGTCATTACTCACACATTTCCCAGGGAAAGGAACAGACCCGGAGGAGAAGGCAGATGCCCTGAGCTGACCTAACTCTCAGCTAACTCAGCCCCTTTCTCTCAAGAGGGATATTATGACCCATTTTACGGCACCTACTGACATCAAAACTGTTGGTCCCAGAACAGGCGTCCAGGTCAGAGAACACCCCACTCCCTGGGTGTATTTCCTCCTGCTCCAGAACGTCCCCCAGGACCCCGGGAGGAAGGGCAGGCAATGAAGGAGAGCTCAAAGGCCCAGGTTTATGTACAGGGGAGCTTCCTCTCCCACTCTAGCCAGACACACGGAAGTTAATACATTCTCAGAACTGGGGAGGCAGGGGTGTGTGCAGATGCCGAGGGGACGGTGGGTCAAACAGCTGGCGCGTCTGATGACCGCATGCTCCTGACAGCACACACATGGCACCGCCAAGGCCGGGGACAGAAAGCAGGCCAATTCGGAAACCAGTGCTCCATCCCCAATCCCTCGGCACTGGTTAGGACCCTGGTTCCCATACCTGGCCGGGCGGCAGAGTCACCCGGCCAGCTCAGTGAACATGCAGATTCTTGGGGCCCTGCTGCAGTCCTGCCAAGTCAGAACCACATGGGGTGGGGAAACTGGGATATGTGTGTCCAACAAGCTCCCCTGGGTTCTTAGGCCGCATTCCCCTCCCTGAGTTTAGAGTTGCTGGATTTGAGTAGGGTTCCTTGCAAATTGATGATGGTCTTATTCGAGGCCACAGACAGTCCTCCCTAGGCAGACCCTGTGCCCAGAACATGGAATGGATGAGCCAGATCTACTCTGAGAGAAGCACCTTACAGCCTGAGCATCCCGCTGGTGCCCTGGACCTCCCCTTTGATCACCTGGGATGGGGTGACTCCCATTACCCCATAGGACCGCTTTCCTAGCATTTATTTGTTTCCACAAAATCAACTATTACACATACTTGATGACGGAAACTTGAATGCTATTCTTCCTCCTGTTTAACATGTGTGCCAACCAACCTCACCTCCCAAAGGTAATGTGGACACCTATCACCCACTGGCTTGTTCAAGATGAACCCAAGGTCACTAAACCATTATTTTCTTTTCTTTGGAGCTTCTGTTTGCCTGAACAACAGGCTGCAAAGCGATTTGGAAAGTCAGGCTTAGACCCAGGGTACAATGGGCACATGGGCAAAATGCCCGCCAAAGAGACAGTTTCTTATCCTTTTTTCCTATTTGTTTTTTTTTTTTTTTTTAACGTAAGGTACATATAAGGTCACAGAAAAAAGAGTACTGCTTCCACGTGGCTGGTGCTGAACCTTTGCAATTTACCAATGACATCTCACCCACTCATGAGTTTTCCTAGATCTGAGTCACCCACAGTGAGGCTTACTTAAGTGGAGAAAAATTCCTGAAATGAATGACTTGCATTGTGGCTTGGGAGGCAATGCCACAGAAACACTCACTCTCACCTGCACCATCAGGCCTGATGGCTGATGAAAGTTGGTGGGAAAGGTTGTGAAATTGGGGATTACAGAAACAAAGTCTCAGGTGGGTAGAGGGAATTCTGCTAGCAGACTGCTTTCAGGGTTGAACAGCAGCTGTTCCCTGCCTCTCCAACTTGCTGGCCTCTGCTCTGCAGATTTTGGACTCACTAGTCTTTGCAGTCACATGAGCCAACTCCTTAAAATAAATCTCTATATACACACATCCTGTTGACAAATGCATGGCCCAAGAGACAAGAACACGCTCACACCTACCACCAGCCCAGCAAGGGAGACCTTTAGTCCCTGCAATGGGCCAGACTGTCACAGTAACAAAATCAGCACTGACCTAGACTGCAGTGTCTATGTGGCTTCTGGCAGGGACACCAAAGTGGTATCCAGGGCGGAGTCCGTGTCCTCCAGTGACTTTCCAACTCGCCACCAAGTTAAGGAACTTTAGCACAGAAAGGGCCGCAGTGGAGCTTACCTAGTCCACCTCCCCTGTTTTACTGATGGGGAAACTGAGGTTCTGAGAGGGGAGGGGACCCGTCCCAGGCAGTGCAACCTGACGATGGAAAAGTTGGGGCGAGGTTCTGAGGAGAACATTCCAGACAAGAAGAGCGTGAGTGTGAGTGATTGTGTGTGTGTGTGTGTGTGTGTGTGTGTGTGTGTGTGAGATGCTCACACTGAAGATGGCGGGAAGGTGAGGGTAAAGACTGAGGAGAAAGAGGAGGGGGAAAATGCGGGCTCAAGGGGAATGTTCATGTGTTCACCAGGCATCCCACATTTTCCTCACAAACTCAGGTTTCTGAGGAAGAGTTACTAACCGTGCTGTCGGCTGAGGCCCAGCCCAGAGAGGGAGCCAGCTCGCGTGCTCCCCGTGGGAGTCAAGGAACATGGAAACGGAGCTCAGGCAAGCTGTCTAGGCTGGAATCTGAGGCAGGTGGTGGGTTTTAGTTTGTGTAACCACAGGAAATAGTTGAGGTGAACATGAGACGGAGAGGAAAGAGAGCTCAGGACACAAGAACAGAAGTTGGTGAGAGGAGACGGAGCAGGAAAAAAAATGGAGGCCCAGGAAAACCAGGAACGTGTGTGGTGTCAGAATATTTAAGGGAAGAGCAGGGGTTTTTTTCCTTTCAGTAGTAGGAAAAAAACAGGTCAAAAGAATCAAATTCGCTGAGAAAGGGCACACTGGCTCTCACAGATGGGCCTTTGGTGCTGCAATGAGAGCTGGTCGCGTGGTTGACGGACAAGCCAGAAAGACGTGAGCCCAGGTGAGAACCCAGGGGGGATGTGGTGGAGAGGGCAGGTACAGAAACCGCCTTCCAGAAGGTGGGAGGAACAGTGGCAGCGGGGAGGCAGGAGGGAGGCTTTTCTTTTTCTTAAACGAATGAGACTTGAATGTTTTAAATGCAGATGGAAAACAAACTAGCCCAGGGGAAAGGGCTAAAGACCTGGGAGAGAGGAGATGTTTAAGGGGATCAACACACTGTGAAACGGGGTGCCGGTGTGGCAGTGCTAAGAGGAGATCACAGGGACTTCCCTGGAGATCCGGTGGTTGAGGCTCCGAGCTTCCACTGCTTCCACCGTGGGGCACGGTTTCAGGGAACGAAGAACTCATGCAGTGAGATGCACATGGTATGGCTATGCAATGTGGTAGTCATGCAGTGTGGCTAAAAAGAAAGAAAGAAAGACAGTTTAGAACAAAAAAAAGACAGAGAGACAAGCATGGACACAGCTTCCACTGTGACCCAGAGAAACACCAAAGGGTGCAAACAAAGAGAGAAGTTTTGCTGGCCAGGAAGGGGAAAGGTCGCTTCTGGTTTTCTCTGTTTTTCTCTTCTTTTTCTAAATAAGAGTGCCCTCATCTTTGGGACACAGGCTCGTTCAAGTCAGAGGAGGCACCGGAGGGTGACAGGCTTAGAGCCCCTGGATGACTGTCTTCCAGGGCAGGTGGTCATCCCAGGCATGCATCTGATATGGCCTATGAAATGGAGACTGGCTTCAAACCCAGACTGATAAAACAATGCTCTCAGGCTACCAGCTCACGGTGGCCACAGTGTGAGGCTCTGTGGAGACACATGACCACAGGTGCCTGTGCAGCCCTTGGCCCGTGTAGCTACTCATCATCCACCAGACCCCTGGGACTCCCTGGACAATACCTGTCTCAGTCCATTTGGACTGCTATGATGCAGTGCCAGAGACTGGATAGCTTATTAACAGCAGACATTTATTTCTCCCAGTTCTGAAGGCTGAAATTCCAAATCAGGATGCCAGCATGGTTGAGTAAGGGCCCCATTCTGGCTTTCTGGTTGTATCTTCACATGTTGCAAGAGGCTAGGGAGCTCTCTGAAGTCTCTTTTATAAGGGCACTAATCTCCTTCATGAGGGCTCCACCCTAAAGGCATTAGGGTCCACCTCCCAAAGGTCTCATCTACGAATACCATCACATTGAGGATGCGGCTTCAACATAGGAATTCTGGGAACACACATTAAGACTGCAGCAAAGCTCTAAATCCCCCTTCCCCAAGAGTGGTCATCACAGTCCCCCCAGGTCAAAAACACATGTGGCTACATTCAATATCCTTTCCTGTAGCTCCTGGAGAGCCAGAATTCTAAGCTGTTGATCCTTGTTTCCCTGCTCAAAATTGCTCTCAGTGTGAAACTGATGCATTTTTGGCTGAATTCCAGTCCTGATGCAAACAGTTTGGCTCAGCCACCACTCAGACATGGCTCCCAGAAAGACCCTCCTCTGGTGCTGGCCTGCTTCACATAAGAGAGTTTTAACAAGATGTCCAGAGGAGATATGCCACCCCTGCCTCACTCCCAGCAGCCAGATCAGAAAGGAGAATTCCATATCTTCAACCCTTCCTAGCACTGCTGCCTTCCAACCAAAAGAGAATTGCTGGGAGCTTGTAAAGCCCCAAGCCCTCAGCTTTCATTGTCCAGCACGCAGTTCCTTTGCCTTTCCCCTTACTAATTCAACAGCAGCGAGTACTACAAAGACATGGGCCGAATTCCAACCACGTCATCACTGGGGAAACAATAAAATGCCTGACTGACTCTAAAGGCTGTATCTGTCACAGAGATAAAGGCCAGTCTCCGATCCTCTCCGACAACGCGGGGCTCCGAGTTCAGCCCAGGAAAGTTTGGTTTGCTCATGGCAGAAACTGTGAAAACCTTTCCTGCTTGAAAGCCCCCATTGGCCCTTTTATAGGACAAAACCAGCAAGAGAGATGAGTCAGCAGACGATGCTGCCTGTTGGAGGGCCCCGAACTGGGCTGAAAGAGCCCCACACCCACATATACCCATGTGGACCACAGCATGCAGGCCCGTGTGGTCTGATTTAGCAGATATCTGGAGGAAGTATCTGGACAAGATATCTGGAGTCCAGCTGATGTGCAATCAAGAGTACCATTCCTGGACTTCCCTGGTGGTCCAGTGGTTAGGAATCTGCCTGCAGGGGACACAGGTTTGATCCCTAGTCTGGGAAGATCCCATATGCCATAGGACAACTAAGCGTGAGTACCACAGCTACTGAGTCCATGCTCTAGAGCCCGTGCTCCTCAACAGGAGAAGCCACTTCAGTAAGAAGCCCACACGCCTCAACTAGAGAGAGCCCCTGCAGCAATGAAGACCCCGCGTGGCCTAAAGTTTAAAAAAAAAATAAACTACTATCCCTTACCGCAAAGACTCACATTTTTGTTTCATTTGATCCTCAAAACTAGCCCATGAGCATCTAAAATACGTATTCCTATTCCCATTTTGGGCTTCCCAGGTGGCACTAGTGGTAAACAACCTGCCTACCAAAGCGGCAGACATAGAGAAGCAGGTTTGATCCCTGAATCGGGGAGACATCCTGGAGGAGGACATGGCAGCCCACTCCAGTATTCTTGCCTGGAGAATCCCATGGACAGAGGAGCCTGGCAGGCTACAGTCCATGGGGTTTGCTAAGAGTCAGACACGACTAAAGTGACTTAACATGAATATTCCCATTTTAGAGATTAGAAAACTGACACCCAGGTTGTGAAGCATGCTTGGATCTTAAGTGGCAGAACCACTCAGGTCTTCTGACTCCTTGTTCCTGGCTTTTTCCTGTGAGAGCACACTGCCTCTATTTTTTAGAGAGTGGTCATTGCATTGAAAGTTAGAAGCAAACTCTGAAGATGCTGTAATTTCTTCATCTTCTCAAGGCCACCTGGCAGCAAAGCATCAGAAACGGTCTCCTCAGAGTTAAGGTGTAAGAACCACTCTTTGGCGTGAGCTCTGACCAAGTCACAACACATACTCTTGCTGCCTGATCAGAGCCAGAAGGTGAGGAAAACTGTCTCAGGATATCTGCTCTATCCACCAACGGAGATTCCATCCAGGCCTTCGTGGGGTCGCGTCTTCATGGCATCAAGGGCAGACAGGGTTCCTTCAGTGCTTTGGCTATAGACCAGGGAGGTGGCCTTTCCTCCCAAGGGGCTGGGTCTGCTCTTGCTTGGATTACCTTGAGAGGTTGCTTACAGCATAGGCCAGAACTAGGGGCTGTCCAGAGCAGATCCAGTGAGCAGACCCCAGAAGAGCAGTCCCAGGAGTTCTAAGACCACTTCATGGGCCTCTGGTTACTTTCAGGACAGGTCTGAATGGGTCTGGTCCTAACTGCCGCTTCCCATTGGAGTGCATGTGTATGGCTTCCCATGAACTTGCATCAACAAGAACATGCTTTGACTGTTAGGCTATGGTCATCGTCTTGACTCCTTAATTGCACGGGAAGTGACATAAGGGCAGAAAGATGGGCAATCGGTTTCCCAGAGCCATAACCTCTCATTTCTCAGTCCTTTACCCTCCACAGAAGCCCTTCTTCCCTCTCAGGTCCATGACATCCCTACAGGCTCTTCCTATCAAAACCTAATCTCAAGAAGGGATTTACAGCTTCAGCAGAATCCAAGTCAGCTGGAGCTGGAATGATGCCTTGACTCTCCAGGCAAGGAGAGTGTGGTCACTGCAGCCCTTAAAGGTATACTTCATGCTCAGAGACCAAGACCCTCCCAAGAACATCATCTGTGAGAGGTCAGAGCCTTTCACTTGCAGGTTCTGTTTACAAAATCCTCGCTGATGACTCTGCTTCCTTTGAAGACTTTGCATGACCCTAGTAGGAACAAGGGACTTGGCACCCACCGACACCGTTTCCGGGAACACAAGTGAGCCACTCTGGGTCCAGATACCTGATATGAATGTGTTTGAACTTGCATGTCGACATGTATTCCCAAGGCACTGGTCCCGGGTTAACAAGCAGAGAAACCACGCCTCTTCTCTAGGTCACACGAGCGTCACCAGCAACACTGTGGCTCCAATGCCAGGAAAATTAACAGTTCACTCCCCCTGGGGCTCGCCAGGTAGGCAGGGGCTGGAAGCAGCAGGCCTCGTCCTGCATCTCATTCACACAAGTCTGAACCGTCAGGGCAGATTTTTGGAGCACCTACTTTGTGCCAGGCACCTGGACAGGGGCTGAGAAACCCAAGCTACGTGGGCCCAGTTCCTATGCTCCTCGTGGCCAAGAGGAAGACACAGAAGAAACTGACAACTCCGTTTACCACGTGGGTGCCTTGTCACAGCTCTTAACACGACTGGGGTGCTAGGAGAGGAGCGCCCCTAACCCAGACTGGAAGGCACAGGGATGCTGGGGTGGCCAGAGAGGCAGGCGTCCACCCACAGAGATGATTTCAGTAAAACAGGGAAAGTGAAAGGATAGAGATATTAACCAAATCTGTCTTAAAAAGAAGTCTTCCTAACTCCGGCTCCCCTTTTGTTTCTTTTTATCATCTCCCACCCTTCAAAGCAAAGATTTTTGAAAGTGTCTTTCACTCATTCCCTGCTTCACTGAAATTGCTCTAAAATCACCAGTAACCTCCTGATTGACAAGCCAACATGCCTACCCTTCATCTCCTAATTCCCTGTGGTCTCTGGTCTCCCGGCCACGCCCTCCTCTAGTGTCAGTCTCCCTGACCCCACTCTCCTGCCTTGCTGTCCGCCGGGCTCCTCGGGAATTCTCTTTTCGACTCTCCTCTTTCTTTCCCGTTGCTCATTCTCCCCGGGGCCACCTGACCCACATCCAGCTTCCAACCGCCTGATGATATAAAACATTTGCCAAGTGCCTAGCGTGTCCCAGATATTGTGCATAGCACCACCCATGTATTGTCTTCCTTGTCCTCCTACAATTGTGCAAGACAGGACTAAGATCCCTTTCTTACAGAAGTGGAAAGCAACACACTTGTAGACTGTCTTGCTCAAGTTCACCCAACTAGTAAGAAGCAAAGCCAGGGTTCAAATTCAGCTGGAGTCTTAAACATCTTCCCAAGTCCCCAGGTTACACCACCTCTGACCGTGTCTCATGGATTCCCTCCCCTTCATCCAGACACCTATGCTCAACTTCCCATGAGCAGGCCCACCCCTGGGCACCTCAAACATGCTATGTCCACAAGACGGCTTGGATCCTTGCCCCCTGCTGGCCCTGGCCCTCTCCATCGTCCCTGCCTCCTTCCCGTCACGTATATGGGCTCCCACCCCAGGCCCTGGTCTGCATCATCCCTCACTGCCTGCTTCCTCTCCCACCCTCCTTGCCTGAGTCTCATTCCTTGGCTGTCTCACTTCCACGTCATCTCTCCCGTCTGTCCTCCACACTTCAGATTTCTCTTTCTAAAACATGACTCTGACCACACTATCTTCTTATTCAAATCCTTCAATGGTGGCACAATACCCTCAAGTCAACCTCCAAACCCTTTGGCTTGGAAGGTAAAAACTTTTTAGGACCCAGTCACCTGCCTCCCCATCTTGTCTCTTCCTCTCTCCCAGGCCGTCTATGGCCCAGTCACCTCGAGCTCGAGGTCCCAGGACAGTCCAAAATTATCCCATCCGGTGACTTTCTATGTGCCTTTTCCTATGTAACACCTATATGGTAAACCCTGCATGCGTGCCTGTGAAGTTGCTCAGTCATGTCTGACTCTTCGTGACCCCATGGACTGTATCCTGCCAGGTTCCTCAGGATTTTCCAGGCAAGAATATTGGAGTAGGTTGCCATGCCTCCTACCCATAAAATACCCATGTCTCTATGTCTCCTGCATTGGCAGGTGGTTTCTTTACCAGTGGGATTCCCCTGCAGCTCAGCTGGTAAAGAATGTGCCCACAATGCAGGAGACCTGAGTTTGATCCCTGGCTTGGGAAGAATGCCTGGAGAAGGGAAAGGCTACCCACTCCAGTATCTTGGCCTGGAGAATTCCACGGACTGTACAGTCCATGGGGTCACAAACCGTAGGGCCACCTGGGAAGCCCGTGGTTAACCCTACTCATCCTTCAGTTCAGTTCAGTCACTCAGTTGTGTCCGACTCTTTGTGACCCCATGAATCGCAGCACGCCAGGCCTCCCTGTCCATCACCAACTCCCGGAGTTCACTCACATTCACATCCATCAAGTCAGTGATGCTATCCAGCCATCTCATCCTCTGTCGTCCCCTTCTCCTCCTGCCCCCAATCCCTCCCAGCATCAGAGTCTTTTCCAATGAGTCAACTCTTCGCATGAGGTGGCCAAAGTACTGGAGTTTCAGCTTTAGCATCATTCCTTCCAAAGAACACCCAGGGCTAATCTCCTTTAGAATGGACTGGTTGGATCTCCTTGCAGTCCAAGGAACTCTCAAGAGTCTTCTCCAACACCACAGTTCAAAAGCATCAATTCTTCAGCACTCAGCTTTCTTCACAGTCCAACTCTCACATCCATACATAACCACTGGAAAAACCATACTCATCCTTAAACATGTTCAAATGTCACCTCCTCCAGGAAGCCCTTCATCGCTCCTCCCTTCACTCCTGCCCAGGCACATTTCTGTACCTACTCCTCAATCTTCACAGAGCATCAGATGGTATGTAACTGATCACTCCCCTGCACCCCTAACTAAGTTGTATGGCCTTCTTTGTAGATGTTGACTTAGTGATCTTTGCACAGTGCTTGACAAAATCTTTATTTAATCAGCATTGATTGATTGCTTAGTTGATTCATCAAGTAAATATAAAACAAGGTCCCCTGTGAAGAAACTGCAGTCCAAATGTGAAAGAAAGTCAGTCTTGGGCGAGGTGATGAAAGATACTCATGCCAAGATGGAAGATACTCATGTGACCAGGAGTCACAGCCGAGGGCTGCAGAAACTTAGGGGAGGAAGATATTGAGAGCGCTTAGGGGGTTGGAGGAGCAGGAGTTTTCCTGGATGGGAAGCAAGTTAATCCATGCACAATCCATGCAGAACCCCAAGCTCTGGCTTCACATACACCTGGTTTCTTTCCAGCAGCAGCAAGAGTTGAGCAGAGATTGGTGCCAATGAGCACCCAGGGTCCCTTCCACATAATTAGCATGTCTCTGGGGGAGGCCTGAATCCCACAGTCTGAGATGCAGACAAAGGGGATCTGTTCCAGTTATGCTAATTGCTGCCTCTCTCCCACAGAGGATGGGGCAGTGAGAGATTCCAGGAGGCAGCCGTGCGGGAGGGGGAATTCCTCAGCTCAGGCAGCCTGGCCCGCACAGGGAGGGGCCCTGCCAGCTTCACCATGAAAAGCCGGATGCAGAGCCAATGTGTCAGCACCATGGGCTGTCTCTGAGAGGTGTGCTTTGAAGACCAGGCAGCTTCCTATCCAGGCACCCTAAAGCTTAAAACGGCACTTAAGAAAAATTGCTTTCTCCTGAAAGCTACTTTTTAAATGCAAATAACCCTGGAAGAAGTAAGCCCGAGAAATTCCTAAGACCTTTGTATAAATGGGCAGGTGTGCCGCTTTATCCAAAGGATCTGCGGGCCTGGCAAGGCAAGTGCCTGAGCTGTGGAGGAAACAGTAGAGAAGTCAGGGGGCCCCAGGTCACAAATCCACTGCTGCTGCACGTGTACCCTGCCCCCCGACCCCCTGACTACTGCCCAGAGGCCCGGTTCGGGACTGGCCTTTCCTTCTGCCACCATCCTGGACCGGAGACCTAGCTAGTACCCAGGGGCACCCACCACCCAATTCTAACGCCTCCTTCTCCACAGCTTCCTCCCCTAGGAATATCAGCAGCACCCCTGAGGCCACGGGCCCCTCTGTAAGTTTACAGCTCTCAGCTGCTCCATAGGGTGCTGCTCCAGGATTTTGAGGGGTGGGGTGAGAGCGCTCGCAGGGTCTCTCCAGCTCCAGCCTGAAGCAGATTCACAGCAAGGGCGTGTTGAGACAGATCACCTACAGTTTCTGCAAGTCTGAGGTCGAACCTGAGAACTGGCCTTTCTAACAAGTTCCCTGGTGATCCTGGCGCCTGTGCAGGGAACCCCCTCTGAGAACCACAGCTGTGTAACCTTGTCACTCAAACTGTGTTCTGCAGATCAGTATCCCTGACATCATCCGAGAGCTGATTAGAAATGCTGAGCCAGAGCTGCAGTTTAACAAGGTCCCAGGTTACTTCTCTACACAATAAATTTTGAGATGCCTTCACCAAAGCAGTGTGTCTCCAAGTATGGGGCAGACCACCTGCATCAGCATCACCAGGGAGCTCGTTAATAACAAAGATTCTCCTGTGTTCACGGCAGCACTATCCACAACAGCCAAGACGTGGAAACAGCCTAAATGTCCATCGACAGAGGAATGGATAGAGAAGATGTGGTACACACATACGATGGAATACTACTCAGCCATAAAAAAGAACGATAATGCAGCAACGTTGATGGCAAACACAGATGATCATACTGAGTAAAGTAAGTGGGAATGACAAAGACAAATATCATATGATGTCAATTACATGTATGTGGAATCTAACCTATAACACAGACATTCATTATATGTGGAGTCAAAAAAGAAAGGACACAAATGAACTAACAAAACAGAAAAAGACTCAGAGAACAAACTTATGGTTGCCCAGGGGGAAGGATGGGGGGAAGGGATAGTTCGTGAGCTGGGGATGGACATGTGCACACTGCTATATTTAAAATGGATAATCAATAAGGACCTACTGTATAGCACATGGGACTCTGCTCAGTGTTACGTGGAAGCCTGGATGGGAGGGGAGTTTGGGGCAGAATGGATACGTGTATGTGTGTGGCTGACTCCTTCACTGTTCACCCGCAACTATCACAACATCATTAATTGGCTCTACCCCAACATCAAATAACAAGTTTTTAAAAATTAGTAATGATGTCTTTAGAAAACTTCCATAAAGGAAAAAGGATATTGTCAGATTCCTTCTAAGATAACAGTTCAGTTTTCTATTAACAATATGTGACAGCATCTTTTTCCTTCAGTTCAGTCGCTCAGTCGTGTCTGACTCTTTGTGACCCCATGAATCGCAGCACGCCAGGCCTCCCTGTCCATCACCAACTCCTGGAGTTCACTCACACTCACATCCATCAAGTCAGTGATGCCATCCAGCCATCTCATCCTCTGTCGTCCCCTTCTCCTCCTGCCCCCAATCCCTCCCAGCATCAGAGTCTTTTCCAATGAGTCAACTCTTCGCATGAGGTGGCCAAAGTACTGGAGTTTCAGCTTTAGCATCATTCCTTCCAAAGAAATCCCAGGGCTGATCTCCTTCAGAATGGACTGGTTGGATCTCCTTGCAGTCCAAGGGACTCTCAAGAGTCTTCTCCAACACCACAGTTCAAAAGCATCAGTTCTTCGGTGCTCAGCCTTCTTCACAGTCCAATTCTCACATCCATACATGACCACAGGAAAAACCATAGCCTTGACTAGACAGACCTTTGTGGGCAAAGTAACATCTCTGCTTTTGAATATGCTATCTAGGTTGGACATAACTTTCCTTCCAAGGAGTAAGCGTCTTTTAATTTCATGGCTGCAGTCTTTTTCCTTACATCACAGCAATTAATAAGCACTATTACTCTTTTTCATGGGCTTCCTTGGCGGCTCAGTTGGTAAAGAATCCTCCTGCAATGTGGGAGTCCTGGGTTCGATCCCTGGGTTGGGAGATCCCCTGGAGAAGGGAAAGGCTACCCACTCAGGTATTCTGGCCTGGAGAATGCCATGGCCTGTATAGTCCATGGGGTGGCAAAGCGTCGGACACGACTGAGTAACTTTCACATAACATAACATTCTTTTTCAGTTTTTGCCAGTCATATTGGTAGAAAGTCATTATCTCATTGGTACTTTAATTTCCAGCTCCATATTAATAAATTGAGCAATTTTTCCTAACAAAAAGAAAAGAAGCATCCTGAAAGCCCACCCACCTAAAATAAAACAAAATTTTAAAAATTCTATTGCATTACGTTGTTCCTTAAGGTAACTGACTTCCTTTCTTAAACTGCAACACATGAATTAACTCTTGGTCACACATATCTTAGCGTGAATTTGTTTATCATAAGGTTTCAGCCTAAGTTATGCTCTTCCTGAAGCTTCTCTCCAGTCAGTTTACTGAGAGAAGGGGGAGGCACTAAACTGAGGTGACATGGGCACTTGAGCCTCAAGTCCAGTTTGATAACAAAAGCTGAGGATGGTTTCACCATATCTTTCATAACCAGTCCTTGCTCACAATTTTATACCCAGTTTGCAGAGGTGAGTGTCTTGTGCAGACATAAGACAGTAAGTGAACATAAGTGTTGGTTTAAAACTTGAGTGAAATGACCCATTTGACTGTGTTCATCCCACTAGATCACACTTGAACTTAATCCCTCAACAGGTTAAATTACAGCCTCCATTGACTGTGGGCTTTCCAGAGGCCAAAAAATGTACATCCCAGTCTCATAATGGGTCGCATCTAATTTCCACATGTCCTCATACATAAAGTTTTCCACATCTTCCCAAAGATGGTTCATTTTGGTGTTTTGTGAGCTTTGCTGCTGGAGAAATCTTCACCTTTAACTTATAATGCCCACAGTACAGTGGGAGATGACATTTCTCAGGGCAACTGGTTTCCTGTTCCAAGTTTCTATGTTGGGTACCAAATGAGAGCCTCCCCCTCCAACTCCTCAGCACCAAGACCTCAGACAAATCCCCAGATTCGATAAGAGGAATAAGAGATGTGTGAATACACAATGGTGTTGGTTCTATTAAAGCCTCATGGCAAATTGCTTTGGGCCACCCTCAAAAGCCCTTCCCAGCTCCAAGTCCTAAGACTGAAGCCAAACATTTTTCTCTTCCTTCTCACCGACTGGGCTTTAACAGAGAGTCAGGCATTTCAGTATTTGTTCCTTCAGTTATTGAATGCCTACTGGCTTCAGCCCCTGATGTGTCCAGTCCAGGCTCCTTTATCACCCCTTGCCTGGCACTCAGCTCTGGTCCCAGGACTATGCCAAGAGAGATGGACAAAACTGAGGCTTCCCATCAACACCTCTGATCTTACTAGTGGTCTCTCCTTATCTGTTTGTAACCATTTTATTGAGAGATAGTTAACATATTGTTGGGAAGCCCAGTACAAAATAGCCGGTTGGAGGGAGTCCTTGGGAAAATGGCGAAGGGCCAGAAGTACCCCGGCTTGGTGCTGCAGGCAGAAAAACATCTCCTGCCTTGGGTTATGCCCGGCACCAAGATTTAATAATAAATATTAAGGATGTTGCTTGAGAAAACGGGTTATGGGATAAGCACATGGGTCACTTAGAGCGCGCTGTCCTTGAAATATTTTTACTGATTAGGTGTTAACCCCGTACGCGCTCTGCTGGCTGTATACTCTAAGCTCTTTGTTCCTGCTTCTATAAAAAGGCTTGACTGCAGAAATAAACTTGTCAGTCCTTGCAATAGACTGTCCGAGTGTCATTCTTTCAGGTTCGTTGCTTCCAAGTCCCGGGGAGAAAATCCCCAACACATATCATGCAAGTCACCCACTGAAAGTATACAATTTGATGATTTTTAGTATATTCACAGAGCTGTAAAACCAACAGCAGAGTCATTTTTAGAACACTTTCATCACCTCAAAAAGAAACTCTGTACAATCCCCTCACCCCCAAGTTCCTCAGCCAAAGATAACAAACAATCAACTTTCTGTTTCTACAGATTTGCCAATTCTAGACATTTTCATATAGATTCCATTCTATTCCACTTAGATGGAGTCATACAAATGTGGCCTTTAGGACTGACTGATTTATCTTGGCATAATGTTTTCAGAATTCATCTTAACTGTAGGAGGTTCAGTTCAGTTCAGTTGCTCAGTCATGTCTGACTCTTTGCGACCCCATGAATCGCAGCACGCCAGGCCTCCCTGTCCATCACCAACTCCCGGAGTTCACTCACACTCACATCCATCGAGTCAGTGATGCCATCCAGCCATCTCATCCTCTGTCGTCCCCTTCTCCTCCTGCCCCCAATCCCTCCCAGCATCAGAGTCTTTTTCAATGAGTCGACTCTTTGCATGAGGTGGCCAAAGTACTGGAGTTTCAGCTTTAACATCATTCCTTCCAAAGAAATCCCAGGCTGATCTCCTTCAGAATGGACTGGTTGGATCTCCTTGCAGTCCAAGGGACTCTCAGGAGTCTTCTCCAACACCATAGTTCAAAAGCATCAATTCTTCGGTGCTCAGCCTTCTTTACAGTCCAACTCTCACATCCATACATGACCACTGGAAAAACCATAGCCTTGACTAGACGGACCTTTGTTGGCAAAGTAATGTCTCTGCTTTTCAATATGCTATCTAGGCTGGTCATAACCTTCCTTCCAAGGAGTAAGCGTCTTTTAATTTCATGGCTGCAGTCACCATCTGCAGAGATTTTGGAGCCCAAAAAAGTAAAGTCTGACACTGTTTCCACTGTTTCCCCATCTATTTCCCATGAAGTGATGGGACCAGATGCCATGATCTTCGTCTTCTGAATGTTGAGCTTTAAGCCAACTTTTTCACTCTCCACTTTCACTTTCATCAAGAGGCTTTTGAGTTCCTCTTCACTTTCTGCCATAAGGGTGGTGTCATCTGCATATCTGAGGTTATTGATATTTCTCCCGGCAATCTTGATTCCAGCTTGTGTTTCTTCCAGTCCAGCGTTTCTCATGATGTACTCTGCATATAAGTTAAACAAGCAGGGTGATAATATACAGCCTTGACGTACTCCTTTTCCTATTTGGAACCAGTCTGTTGTTCCATGTCCAGTTCTAACTGTTGCTTCCTGACCTGCATACAGATTTCTCAAGAGGCAGGTCAGGTGGTCTGGTATTCCCATCTCTTTCAGAATTTTCCACAGTTTATTGTGATCCACACAGTCAAAGGCTTTGGCTTAGTCAATAAAGCAGAAATAGATGTTTTTCTGGAATTCTCTTGCTTTTCCCATGATCCAGCAGATATTGGCAATTTGATCTCTGGTTCCTCTGCCTTTTCTAAAACCAGCTTGAACACATTGCTGAAGCCTGGCTTGGAGAATTTTGAGCATTACTTTACTAGCGTGTGAGATGAGTGCAATTGTGCAGTAGTTTGAGCATTCTTTGGCATTGCCTTTCTTTGGGACTGGAATGAAAACTGACTTTTTCCAGTCCTGTGGCCACTGCTGAGTTTTCCAAATTTCCTGGCATATTGAGTGCAGCACTTTCACAGCATCATCTTTCAGGATTTGAAACAGCTCAACTGGAATTCCATCACCTCCACTAGCTTTGTGGTTAGTGATGCTTTCTAAGGCCCACTTGACTTCACATTCCAGGATGTCTGGCTCTAGATGAGTGATCACACCATCGTGATTGGGTCGTGAAGATCTTTTTTGTACAGTTCTTCTGTGTATTCTTGCCACCTCTTCTTAATATCTTCTGCTTCTGTTAGGTCCATACCATTTCTGTCCTTTATTGAGCCCATCTTTGCATGAAATGTTCCCTTGGTATCTCTAATTTTCTTGAAAAGATCTCTAGTCTTTCCCATTCTGTTGTTTTCCTCTATTTCTTTGCATTGATTGCTGAGGAAGGCTTTCTTATCTCTTCTTGCTATTCTTTGGAACTCTGCATTCAGATGCTTATATCTTTCCTTTTCTCCTTTGCTTTTCGCTTCTCTTCTTTTCACAGCTATTTGTAAGGCTTCCCCAGGCAGCCATTTTGCTTTTTTGCATTTCTTTTCCATGGGGATGGTCTTATCCCTGTCTCCTGTACAATATCATGAACCTCATTCCATAGTTCATCAGGTACTCTATCTATCAGATCTAGGCCCTTAAATCTATTTCTCACTTCTACTGTATAATCATAAGGGATTTGATTTAGGTCATACCTGAATGGTCTAGTGGTTTTCCCTACTTTCTTCAATTTAAGTCTGAATTTGGTAATAAGGAGTTAATGATCTGAGCCACAGTCAGCTCCTGGTCTTGTTTTTATTGACTGCAGGAGGTATCGGACCTTAATTCCTATTTATGGCTGAATGATATTCCATTGTATGGGTATTCCCTTTTTTGCTCAACCATCCTTCAGTTGACTGACATCTGGATTGTTTCCACTTGGGGCTATAATGAACAATGCTACTATGAGCACTTATGTACCAAAAAACTATTGCCCTTTACTTTTTGAAAGAACTAGAATGAAAAACAATCCTGGTGGTCACCCCAACATTTTGGGTGGAAAGCAGCTGAGAGAAGGCAGAATGGTACATTCTTTTGGACCATTTGCTAGAGTCAAAAACCTTAGGTGCCGCTGAGCTGTGAGGTCTTGGCTAATCCACTTGCTTTCTCTTTCCTTCATTTTCCCACTTTAATTGATTAATTTAACTTCCTTTTTATTAATTTTTATTGGAGTCTGCTGCTGCTGCTAAGTCGCTTCAGTCATGTCCAACTCTATGCGACACCATAGATGGCAGCCCACCAGGCTGCCCCGTCCCTGAGATTCTGCAGGCCAGAATTCTGGAGTGGGTTGCCATTTCCTCCTCCAATGCGTGAAAGTGAAAAGCAAAAGTGAAGTCGCTCAGTCGTAAAAGTTGTGTTAGTTTCTGCTGTACAGCAAAGTGAATCAGCTTTACATATATCCCCTTTGGGGGATTTTCTCTTTTGTAAGGGAATCAGAAGACCATAAATTAGGTCATTATTAGAGTATCGACTTGTTATGCATGACTTAGATCCTTATTAGAGTATCAACTTGTTATGCACGACTTAGTCCAGAAAAAAATAAGGGAAAATTGACATCATGATGGAATTCAGATGTTCCACTCACAGCCAGATGTTCCAAACCTTCCTTCCTGCCTCCATGGTGACCAGACCCTTTGCCCCAGAGTCTTCCCCAGGCCTTCATGACACCCCTTGATAGTGTTGGCTCTTTATGACTTCATGGAATTTGTTTAAATCCACCAGTAGGCATTGGGAAGTTATATATGCATCTATAGACAAGGACAGTCCAGCTCCCACTGGGAACTTTAACTCTTGCTAGCACCAGCTAAGCATTCTTGCCGAGTCTCTTGTTCATGGAATCATCTGCACATCTTTAGAGCTCAGGTGAATCTTGTGAACACTAGGTGACTGCCCTTCCTATTTTGCATGGATTAGGACATGCTCCTCAGCCGCTCTAGTCTGGCTTAAGTCCTAGACTTAAAATATTCATCTTTTGCATTTCCTTTCTTCTGATGATTACCAGCCTCTGATGAGCACATCACAGCAGGTACAGGCATTCCCTGAGTCTCCCTTCCTCTCCATGCACCACTGGTTATCTTTCCCCATTCTCTCTTTGAGTCCTACATGCCCAGACTCACTTGTGCACAACCTTTGAGCTTGCATGCTGTGTGCTAAGTGTCTTCAGTCGGGTCTGACTCTTGGCAGCTTCTTAGTGACTGAACAACAACAACAGAAAGATTTGTACCATTGTGGACTAAATTCTTGGTAGAGTAATAATAACTTCATGAAAAAGTATCTGAATGACTGTATAAAATTAGAGTTTTAAAAAGTATTCAGGGACTTCCCTCATGGCCCAGTAGCTAAGACTCTGCATTCCCAATGCAGGGTACAGGGGGCCCAGGTTCCATCCCTGATCAAGGAACTAGATCCCACATGCCACAACCTAAGTTGAAGATCCCACATGCTGCAACTAAGACCCAACCAAGAACTGGTGCAGCCAAATAAATAAATAAATACATTTTTTTTTAAAGTATTCAGTTCAGGAAATTTCCTGGAAGTCCAGTGGTTAAGACTCAGCGCTTTCACTACTGAGGGCCTGGGTTCAGTCCCTGGTCAGGGAACTAAGATCCAGCAAGCTACACAGTGAGGCCACAAATAAATAAGTAATAATAATAATAAATTAGGAACATTCAATTCAAGCCCTATTTAACCAAATTCTCTGGACTTCAGGGCTTCCCTGATGGCTCAGATGGTAAAGCGTCTGCCTGCAATGCGGGAGACCCAGGTTCAATCCCTGGGTCAGGAAGATCCCCTGGGGAAGGAAATGGCAACCCACTCCAATACTCTTGCCTGGAAAATCCCACGAATGGAGGAACCTGGTAGGCTACAGTCCATGGGGTTGCAAAGAGTTGGACACAACTGAGCAACTTCCCTTCACTTGTCAACGAACTTCAGCCTCAATAAAATCTGAAAGACAATTATAAACAGTAAATAAAATGGAGGGAATAGGCCGTCAGCTATTTACCATATTATGCAAATCCTAGGGCACCGTTCCTTGCAGGTGGTCTTCCTATAATCCAAACTTCCTTCAGATCACAGTGGACAGATGCAGATGTCCTCTGATTTCCTGGGGCTGTTGGCATTCTGAAAGGAGACAAGACGTCTCCTGGGTGGAAACCACCCAGGAAGGTAGCAGCCACCGGGTCCTCTCAGCTTCTGTTCTCCAGGCAGGTGGGGGGTCGGGGAGGAGGGTGCCTTCATCCTGCAGGGAACAGGAGCCACACGGGGGAGGACCAGATGGAGCCAGCATTCCCAGGCAGGCTGCCAGCCCTGAGCGGAGCCTGCAAGCAGGCGGTAATGAATAAAGCCAGGAGACAGAACGTGAGACTTCCCCAGAGTGTCCACAGATGTGGTCTGTGGTCCAACCACGTGGAAAACAGTGGCAGTGCCTGGGATTCAGCCGTCAGCACTGCCCCCTCCCTGGCAACGTTGTTTGTGAGGCCGCCCCTCAGGGACTGAACGGACTGTTCTTGTACAGGATACTCTGATGGACTGCTTAGTGTGGGGAAGACATCCCTCCCAACTCAGGTGAGCTCAGGTGAGCATAGAGCTGCCCCCCGCCCATGCCTCGCGAGGAGGGAAGAGGTGCTGACATGGGACTTGGTCACACCAGATGCTGCCCCCTGATCAACCTGTCCCTCTCAACCCGAACGTTCCCACTGAGTCAATGTTGGTGAAATGTTTTTAATATGCAATGCAATTCATTATCCTTCCTACCTCCATATTCAGTAGAGTAGAGTGATTAAAACAACAGATTTGGAAAGAGACCTGGGCTCAAATCCCAGCCAACCACTTACTGTTCTGACCTGTGACAATTCAGCCTCTCTAAGCTTCGAGTTCCGTATTTGAAATCACTTCAGTTCAGTCACTCAGTTGTGTCCAACTCTTTGCGACCCCATGGACTGCAGCACGCCAGTCCTCCCTGTCCATCACCAACTCCTGGAGTTCACCCAAACCCATGTCCACTGAGTCTATGATGCCATCCAACCATCTCATCCTCTGTTGTCCCCTTCTCCTCCTGCCTTCAATCTTTCCCAACATCAGGGTCTTTACAAATGAGTCAGTTCTTTGCACCAGGTGGCCAAAGTATTGGAGTTTTAGCTTCAACGTCAGTCCTTACAGGACTGATTTCCTTTAGGATGGACTGGTTGGATCCCCTTGAAGTCCAAGGAACTCTCAAGAGTCTTCACCAACACCACAGTTCAAAAGCATCATGAGAAAAACTCTGGAACTTCCCTGGAAATCCAGTGGTTAAGACTCCACACTTCCACTGCGGTGGGGGCAGGGGCTGGTTCAATCCCTGGTCAGGGAACCAAGATCCCACATGCTGCATGGTGCAGCCAAAAAAGAAAATAACTCATCGCATAGCAGCGGAGTGAGGATTAAATGAAATGAGACTGGGAAGGGTTTGGTTTCACACTGGGTCGTCTACTCTTCCAAAACCTTTTGGACCTGCCTTGCTGAGTGACAGCTGGAGTGTCCAGGGCTCCCTTGCAGCCTGTCCTTTATAGAAGCTCCTGTCCACCGCCCCTCCTCTCCTCAGGGAGCATCCCGTCCCACCTCATAAGGTGGTTCTGCTGGTAAAACATCTCCAGGACATTCTTTAGGTATGTGCGTATTTCCGGTATCCCACAGCAAGTCAGCTGGGCAAGTTTGGAAATTTTGGTGACTGCCAGTCTCCTCCTCACCTGCACACCATAGAGCTTGTTTCTTCATTGTTTGTTCTTTTATGAGAAAGTCTTGAAATGAATGTTCCTTCGAAGAAAGCAGGTGGTCCCCACCTCGTAATAGGTTAACATCCAGATTTACACAGAGAACAAACAGACTCATAGGTGTCTTGTGGAAGGTAAGTTCTTCTAGTGCTGTTTTAAGGAAAGGAAAAAGCACAGTGTCTGTAGCCGTAAGTTTAAGTTCAAGTTCATCCACTTGCTGAGAGGCCCAGGACCAGCCACTGACTTTGAACTTCAGAGTCTGCTTGCCGTCTCTCTCACACGTGTTATCCGTGTACCTGCCACAGTGAGGAGGCAGAAGCCTTCTAGGTGCTTTCTCCTCCTCCCAAAGCCAGGGTGACCTGTGAAGGGGAAACCCCTCTGATTGAGGGACATGACTTTGACCCTAAGCCAAGCGTCATGCGGGACCAGTGATCACTGGCTTCCTGTTTTCGCCACATCTCCCTCTGGGCCCCATGAGCTGACCCTGCGTCTGTGTTTCCACTCCTTTAAGCTCTTGCATTAGTTACAAACTGATTAGGAAATTCTCATTTGTTATCACTTGGATTCCCTGGGAGACAGACTGTCTGAGACGGAGGTTTAAGGGCAAGACTTCTACTGGGCAGGGGAGGAGTTGAACTATGATGTCACAACAGCCCAGCTGACCCCACCAGGGGCTGTGTAGCTCCTCCATCCCTCCAGAGTGGTCCTGTCCTTAGGCAAATAGGCCAGTTTGTGGACTGCCTCTAGGGAAGGGCTGCAACTGTAAGTATCTTGCTTGACTGAGGGTAATTCCTGGAGAGAGGCACCAACGAGAGCCCTCAACTGCCAAGGCTCCCAGCAACCAGTGGGATGAGTGCCTCAGTTCCAGAGAGGGCTTCTGGGTGGCCTCCACACTCCACCAGACCATCTGGGTGGTATTTTTTAATGTTCACATTTTTAAGTTTAAAAATAAAAATGCCATTGTAAGTAAGTAATTGTGTTTGCTTAAAATGGTTCTATCCAAAAATAAGTTTTATATATTTGGAAAGAGCAAGCCATAGTTCCCTGAAGAAGCAATTTTGTCAGCAGAAAACTAAGCTGTAAAATACCTAATTTAACATAACAATGTTACAATTTAAATGAAGAACTAATGAAGATGGGTTGAAAAATCCAATGTTAAGAAATCAGTTATCCTCAAACAAATCTATTAATATAAATACAATGCAATTCCTATCTCAGCAGATTTTTGTAGAAATTGACATTCAGATGAAAATGCAAATTACCTAGGATGACTAAAACAGTTTCAGAAAGAATCAAAATTGGAACGCTATCAATGCCCAGTTTCAAGACTTGTCATAAAGCAACAGTAATCAAGGAATAGTGTTACTGAAATCAAAATAGACCAATAGATCGGTGAAACACAGTCCAGAAAAAAAAGCCACACATTTGTTATAAAAAATGGATTTTTGACAAAGGAGCTAAGGAAATTCTGTGGAAAAAGGATAGTCTTTTCAATGAATGTTAAAGGAAAACTTAAATATCTGTCGGGGGGAAAAGAACTTTGATCAATAAATCACACTATGTACAAAAAAAAATTTTTTTAATATCTCTAAACCTACATATAAAGCCTAAAATTATAAAGCTTCCAGAGATGACATAAGAGAAAATCTTTGTAACCTTGGGTTCGTTGATATTTCTTACAGAGGATACTAAAACTAACATCCATTTTAAAAAATGATAAATTATATTTCATCAAAGTTTTAAGCATCTGCTCTTCAAAAGACACTGTTAGGAGAATGAAAAGACAAACCATAGCCTGGGAGAAAAGATTTGTAGATCATATTCTTGTATTTTATATCCAAAGTACATAAAGAATACCCAACTCAGTAATAAGAAAACAAATAACTTCTCCCAAAATGGAGAAAAGATTTTAGCACACAATTTGAATAGCAAATGACCACATGAAAAAATGCTCAACATTATTAGTCATTAAGCCAATGCAAATTAAAACACAAGATTCCACCACACACTTGTTAGTGACTGAAAATAAAAATACTGATCATAATAAGTATTGATGAGGACACAGAATTCTCATACATTGCTGCTGGGAATGCAAAATGCTACAACTCCTTTGGAAAACAGTTTGGTGGTTGCTTAAAAGGCTGAACATGCATCTGTCATATTATTGGCCATTTCACTTCTAGATATAAACCCAAGAAAAATGGAAGCAGATATCCTTCCAAAGATCAGTACACAAATGTTCATGGCAGCTTTATCTGCGAGACAGCTCCAAGCCCATGAAAAGGTGCATGGATACACAGATGGTAGTTCATCCACACAGTGAGGTACTACTCAGCAATAGAAAGGAGGGACTATTCCATGGTGGGTTAAGTCCATGGGTTCAGAGGAAGTGAGGACAGGGATGGCTGACTATGAGTTATACTTGGATTAACCTCCACCTTGTTCAAGGGTCAACTGTAACCATACAGAAACTTCTTTGTGAATGTTCACAGCACCATTATTTGTAATAGCCCCAAATGTTAAAATAACCTATTGTCTGTCAACTGATGAATGGGTAAAAAGTGATGGAATTTATTTAGCCATTAGAAGGAAGTAGTGATACATGCTACAACCTGTCAACCTCAAGACATTATGTGAAAGAGTCAAGCACAAAGACCACATACTACATCCACATTATGACATTTACAGTGGCAGCCTACAGAGACAGAAAGTAGATTACTGGTTGCCCAGGGTTGTGTAGAGAGGGCGGAAAAAGGGAGTGACTAGTCATGGGTACCAGGTTTCTTTGAGGGTTGAAGAAAATGTTCTAAAATGAGGTTATGGTGATGGTGGCAGGCCGCCCTTGTTGTTGCTGTCGTTCAGTTACTCAGTCACGTCTGACTCTTTACAACCCCAGGGACTGCACGCACCAGACTTCCCTGTCTTCCACCATCTCCCAGAGCTTGCTCAAACTCATGTCAGTTGAATCAGAGATGCCATCCAACCATCGCGTCCTCTGTTATCCGCTTCTTCTCCTGCCTCCTTCAATCTTTCCCAGCGTCAAGGTCTTTTCCAATGAGTAGGCTCTTCACCGGAGAAGGCAATGGCACCCCACTCCAGTACTCTTGCCTGGAAAATCCCATGGATGGAGGAGCCTGGTGGGCTGCAGTCCGTGGGGTCTCTAAGAGTCAGACTCGACTGAGTGACTTCACTTTCACTTTTCACTGTCATGCATTGGAGAAGGAAATGGCAACCCACTCCAGTGTTCTTGCCTGGAGAATCCCAGGGACGGGGGAGCCTGGTGGGCTGCCATCTGTGGGGTCGCACAGAGTCGGACACGAATGAAGTGACTTAGCAGTAGCAGCAGCAGGCTCTTTGTATCAGGTGGCCAAAGTATTGGAGCTTCAGCTTCAGCATCAGTCCTTCCAATGAATATTTGGATTGACTTCCCTTAGGATTGACTGATTTGATCTCCGTGCTGTCCAAGGGACTCTCAAGAGTCTTCTCAAACACCACAGTTCAAAAGCATCAATTCTTTGGCATTCAGCCTTCTTCATGGTCCAACCCTCACATCCATACATGACTGCTGGAAAAATCATAGCTTTGACTAGATGGACCTTTGTCAGCAAAGTAATGTCTACTTTTTAATATGCTGTCTAGGTTTGTCATAACTTTTCTTCCAAGGAGCAAGCATCTTTTAATTTCATGGCTGCAGTTACCGTCTGCAGTGATTTTGGATCCCAAGAAAATAAAGTCTGTCACTATTTCCATTGTTTCCCCATCTATTTGCTATGAAGTGATGGGACCAGATGCCATGATCTTAATTTTTTGAATGTTGAGTTATAAACCAGCTTTTTAACTCCCTTAGTACAATTAATAGCCATCTAATTGTATATCTTCAAAGGGTACACTTTATTATATGTAAATTGTAGCTCTATTAAAGCTATTTTTAAAAATAAAGCTGTTTTTTAAAAAATAAGGAAGAGACTACTAATGCATACAGAAACATGGATGTATCTCAAAATAATTATGCTGCATGAGAGAAGGTGAACAGGAGAACATACTCTACCAACATTCTACTTACAAGATAGTCTAAAGAAAGCAGGTCAGTGATTGACTGAAGAGAGGGCATGGGAAAGGATTGCCAAGGGGCATGAGGAAGATTCTGGAAGGCATTGCCGTGTTCATTACCTTGATTGTGGTGATGAGGTCACAGTTTCATGATGGCTTCACATAGAAAAGCATCAAATTACGTGATTTACACAAGTTTCATGTCTGGTGTGTCCATTAAAACTTAATGTGTAAAAGTGTTTAATGAAGAAGTGGTGGAGGACGAGGGGTGGGAGGAGGAGGCTGGAAAGGAGATGTGCTAATAGTTGACTTTAAAAAATGCAGAACCTAAAAGTTGAGAAATATGTTTTATTTGGCAGACAAAACTGAGGACTTCGGCCAGTAGACAACTTCTTAGATTTTTCAGAGGGACTGCTCCAAAGAGCCAAGAGAGGAGCCAGGATATACAAGAGTTCTGCAACAAGCATCAAAAGATTACTGTTAATTTAAAGAAAGCTAGGACCCCCTGGTGGTCCAGTGGTTGAGAATCTCCCTGCCAATGCAGGGGACACAAGCTCGATCCTTGGTCCAGAAAGACTCCATATGTCACCGGGCAACTAAGCCAGTGCGCCACGACGACTGAAGCCTGAACGCTCTGGGGCCCATGCTGTCTGACAAGAGAAGTCACCACGATGAGAAGCCTGAGCACCGCAACTGGAGAAAGCCCACGCACAGCACCAAAGACCCAGCATACCCGAAAGCGAAACAAATACATTACTTTTTAAAGTTAAAACAAAAGTCAAACCAGACATCTCAAGTTAATGCGTTTAGCTCTTTTCTGGGTATGAGAAGATCCAAGAACCTGGGCTCATTGAAATCATTCCTTCAATATGAACCTTACTTATCTAGGGCCAGTATCCTGTATTTCCCACTGTGAGGCCCCTCAGGGTGCACCACTGGCTGGATGGCTGAAGCATCCTTGGTGGATCTGGCAGGCAACTTTTTTCCCTTGTATTCTTCTAACTAATCTTTAATTCTTCAGTTTAAAAATCAATGTGATTTTTAAAAATTGTATTGACATTTAGTTGATTTACAATGTTGGGTTTAATTTCTGTTGAACAGCAAAGGGACTCAGTTATACATACTCATTTTCCATTATAGCATATAACTCAGATACTGAATATCGTTCTCTGCCCTATACGGTAGGAACTTGTCATTTATCCAGCCTATGTATGCTAGTTCAGGCACTATTTTTCCTGCACATAATAAAGAAGCTTGCCTTGAGGGAGGGAAAGATAGCAGTAGTGCTGCTGGGTCACCAAGAAAATGAACTGCAGGGTTTGTGAAGCCACATCGCCGAGGGTTTCTTTTTCTTAACTAATTTTTATTAGAGTATAGTTGATTTACAATGTTATGTTATTTTCCACTGTACAGCAAAGTGGACCAGTTGTGCGTATATATATATATATATATCTCCACCTTTTAAATTCTTTTCCTATCGAGGCCATTACAAAGCATTGAGTAGAGTTCCCCGTGCTACACAGGAGGTCCTTATTACTTATCTATTTTATTTATAGTAGTGTGTAAATGGGGTTGTCTTTTGATCAGCCAAAAAGAATCCGATGTAAAGAGTTTGGGGCAACCTAGTCAGAAAGAACAGACGTGCTTGTCTAGAAAGGACACAGGACCCCTAGCAGGGCTGATAGATCTGACCGAACAAAGAAAATGGGTTGAGGTCGCGATGGAACGCACGCCTTCGCAGTGACTGGTTGAGGCACAGGCCTCGCAACTAATCCCACTGAAGTTGTCCCGGGAGAATGACCAGGGCAGAAGCAAAGACATGCTTGCTTTTAAGTGCACTCTTAGCTTCTCCATTCCAGGGAGATTATCCCACCCTCTGCTCCCGGCCTCAACGCTTTTAAGTTCCTATGTGGCATCTGACTAGGATCACACATCTCCTGGGAAAGTATAAACAAAGTTAAATGTGAATTCCTTTAGGCTGAGATAATTAATGCTGGTCCAGATAACTCTGCTCCTTGCCGGACCGAAGCCCTGCCTGCTTAGACCTGTCCTCGATTCCAGACTCTTCCAGCGGCCCTTTCCCACCACAGCACAAAGATGCACTGATATGATGTAGGGAAAGTCAAGTTTGCACGGTATCACTAACCACAGATATTAGGAAAACAAATGACTTGAACCCTCGTTTATATTTGTTTTACTATCATTCCTTTTATTTTCTTAGTAAGCTTCTTTTTAAGGAGAGGCTATTCCCAATTTCTAGATAAACCCACAGTTAGAAAAGACAACTTTGACACCTTTCTTCTCTCCAGGCACCTCCTGCCACCGTGGAAACCACTGGGAAGGACGGGGACAGAAAAGAAATACTGGTGCTCAGAGCATCTACAGGATCAGGAGCGGAGGAACGAAATCAGCTGTGGAAACCCAGCAGTGTTTTAGAGGGGTGGTTAGAGAAAAGATTCCCAAGGGCTAGCCTATCTGTAAGGCGAGCACCTTGACTCAATGTTTTCCTACACTAACAGGAAACTTTCCTTTTGATGCGCTCAGCTGCTTCAATGTAAAGATTAATTTGAACTAACAAGCATCTTTTTTTTTTTAACAATGGCAATAGTTCTGTACTGGTTAGAGGTCTATTAGCCATTGATACACATGAGCAGGACTGAGTTCAGTTCAAAGCTTCCCATGAAGCCCTTGAGGATGTCAGCTATTCTGAATAAACCAGATCCTGGAGAAGTAGAAAGTCAAGGCAGTTTGGAAAATGGAATGTCTGAGGGATATGGGAGGGGAAGCACTTGGAGCAACCAGAGAACTTGTAACAGGAGACAGCGGAGGGAGAAAGAGAGCAGAAAAGGAATGTGAATCTCAGCCGCAATAAAATGCTAAATAAAAGAAGATGGTCCACCCATTACATGGAAATTTCAGTCATTTAAAATGTGATCATTATCCAGTGTTCTGTGACAACCTAGAGCAGAGGGTTGGGGTAGGAGGGTGGTGAAGATACGGGGTAGGTTCCAAGGGAGGGACATATGTATACCTACAGCTGATTTACGTTGATGCGTGGCAGAAATCAGCACAATATTGTAAAGCAGTTATCCTCCAATTAAACATAAAGTTTTAAAAAATAAATAAAATGAAAGAAAAAATAGAAAGTGATCATTAAACTTTATTGCAACAAGAAAAATACTGTCACAATTTACAGTCAAGAAAGCAAGAGACATAAAAAAGAAACGTCAGAGTCTGACAAACTTTGGTGGTGATTGGTTTAGTCGATAAGTCACGTCCGACTCTTGCAATCCCATGGACTGTAGCCTGCCAGGCTCCTCTTTCCACGGGATTCTCCAGGCAAGAATACTGGAGTGGGTTGCCATTTCCTCCTCCAGGGGATCTTCCTGACCCAGGAATCAAAGCCAGATCTCCTGCACTGCAGGAGATTCTTTACCGACTGAGCTACTGTCAGCTCCCATTTGAACTTCCTAACAAACTTTATGTAGTTCAATACTTGAACTAGGGTCGACCTTGAAAGAGCTGGTCTTCTTTTCCCCCTCCTTCCGGCACCCTGACTCAGAACCCAAGTGCGTCCCATTACTATCTTGTTTCAGCTCGACGGGGCCTGTGGTCTAGCAACACTGGGAATACAGCTATAGTTTCTAGCACTGTTTCTATGGAGGAAAGCTTGAACATTCTCAACATTCGATTTAAAAATGAACGTTTATTCATAAATTACAGACTGCCTAGAAGTATAAACTTTATGCTCATATTCATGCTCATTCACATTTGACTCTTTGCAACCCCATGGAGTGTATAGCCAACCAGACTGCTCTGTCCATGGGATTTTCCAGACAAGAAAACTGGAGTGGGTTGCCATGTCCTCCTCCAGGGGATCTTCCCGACCCAAGAATCAAACCCGAGTCACCTGCATCTCCCGCAGTGGCAGGCGGAGTCTTCACCACTGAGTCACCAAGGAAGCGCTCATACCCTTGTTGCTGTTATTTAGTCCCCAAGTTCTGTCCGACTCTTGCAACCCTGTGGACTGCAGCCCACCAGGCTCCTCTGCCCATGGGATTCTCCAGGCAAGAATATTGAAGTGGGTTGCCATTTTCTTCTCCATTATAACCCTTATAGCATTGTGCAATATAGCACAATTTATATTGTTCTTTTAATAACGACTCTCTTCTTTTAGACAAGGCAGATTTGACCAGACTGTGTGCTTTGTCTCACCCCCTGCCACCTACTGCTGGAGGTGGGGAGGGGGGCCTCACTCCCAACCCCTTCCAGGACCCCCTCATTTCTCTCCAGCAACTATGACACTTGCATTCAGCCTCTGCCTGAACTGACCTGCCCTGCAAATCTGACATTTCTAAGAAACTTGCCTTGAGGGGAAAAAAAAAACAAACATTGAAACAGTTTGCACAGCAAGTTGGAAACGGCTCTGCTCATGCCTAAAATCATTCTAGGCCATTGACATTGACATTGAGATTCTAGGTGGTTGCTTAAACAATTTATTTTCTCACAATTCTGGAGCCTGAAAGTCTAAGACCAAGGTGTTGGCAGGTTTGGCGATGCCTCTCCTTGGCTTGTGGATGGCTACTCTCGGTCTCTTTCCTTACATGGTCTTTTCTCTGTGTGCAAGCATCCTTGATGTCTTATAAGGACACTAGTCATTTGAATCAGCGTCCACCCGAATGACCTCAGAGCTTCCCAGGAAAACCTCTATGACTAGGGAGTTTTTTGAGTATGTGAGGTAATCTTTCATTAGCTTTTCAATTTCTTTAATATTTGTTGATCTACTCAAAATATTTATTTCTTATAGTCCCAATTGTGACATTTTAAAAAATTTTCCTCAGGTTTTACCCCAATTTCAAATTGATTTTTCTTAGCATCTATTAGCATACCTTTCTTTTGTGTTTTTGTAAAATATTTATTTATGTATTTGGCTGTGCTGGGTCTTGGGTGCACATGGTGGCTCTTCAGCTGTGCCATGTGGGGATCTAGTTCGCTGACCAGGGATCGAACCTGGGCCCCCTGCATTGGGAGTGCTGAGTCTTAGCCACTGGACCACCAGTCCCTTCTTCTATTTATAGATTTCATCCAAATGGAATTAATCTTTGCAAATGATGTGAGATAGGGATCTAATCTTATGTTTCTCCTTTAGTTGAGTCTACTTTCCCAGGCATCATGTATCCTGGGAACCATCCATTCCCTGACCAATGATTAATGGAGCCCCTTTATCATATATAAATTTCCACATTTACATAAAAAAGAATTTTCTTTCTGTCTTTGTCCTTTCCCAATTCAAATGTTTGCAAAACACAGAAAACTTTTTACTGTATATATTTAATAATCACAACAACCCTAAAGGTATTATCTCTTTGTCTCTGAAGAGTAAATGGAAGTTCAGAAAGATTGTGTTTAGCCTAGAGCTCACATAATCCTGAGTGGCATGCCCATATTTCTGACTCCAGATTGATTGGTCTTTCCCCAGTTCCCCTACTGCCTGTTTAAATAGCTGATTTCTCATACCTAATTTTATTCATTATATAGATACCTACTGAACACCTTAAATGTTCTAGACACTATTCTAGGATCTAGGACGGCAACAGTAAACTAGCCAGATAAAAATCTCAGCCCTCCTAGAACTAACATGGCCAAGGGCCCAGGGTAACTCTGAAAACAGAGGCGGAAACTAAGAAAACCACATTTGGTAACAAGGGCTATTCTAGTACCTGCTTGACATCCATCTTTCCCAGGAGTTCGGGGCTTCCATTTGTAGAGTCAAAGAAAGCCCCATGAAAGTTCCCTGACTCCAATTTGTAGAGGGGCAGCACTGAACCCCCAAGTCAGACAAGGCACAAGGGAGATACCCAGGCTACACCTCTACCTTTGGGCAATTTCAAAAAGTTCCTTTTGTTGGTCAGAAAGAAGGTTTCAGCCCTTTCTTCTGTTCCCTGAACGAGGCTAAGAACATACTTCTTACTCTCTGAGCCAATCCCTCCCCTGCATTCATGATTAGGGACTAGTATTTCAGAATGTCTTGGGGGGGAATGAAGAACAGACACCTCCCACCATCACAAAGACTCATTGCAGGGAGGAGTCTTCTCATTTTAAATGTTTTAACATTTAAGACTAGAAATAAAGTCAAATGTATGTACTCCATCAACTTCATAGTGATAAATCAGGTCTAGTTGACTAAAAATTGACAATAAGATGGAATAATTTAAAGGATGACTTAAAGGGAATAAAAATGAATTCCCAACGCACAGTTGGCAATATCCATTTCCATTTTTTAAATAGTAATTGCATTTTCAGCTAGGCCCCCAGGCACCCTGAATAAAAACATTATTCTCCTGGGACTTCTCTGGTGGTCCAGTGACTAAGATTCCGTGCTCCTAACGCAGGGGAGTCAGGTTCGACCCTTGGTCAGGGAACTAGATCCGACATGCTGCAACTTAGAGTTCTCCTGCCACAACTGAAAAAGCTTCACACCACAATGAAGACTGAAAATCCCATGTGCAGCAACTAGTACCTGGCACAGCCAAGTAAATAAATCTTTAGAAAAGAAGAGGACAGTATTTCCTAGCTTCTGGTGTGATCTGACTGTTTTCTGGCCAAAGAATGTGGGCAACTCCTCAATGATGCTACTAAAAGGGAATATGTCTTCCCTTTCTGACTTCCCAGGGATTAGAAGTGGACCTAACGGGGGACACTTTGGACTGTGTGGTGGGGAGAACATCCTATGAATGTCACAGCAAAAACTAAGAGCCTGGCTTTAGGGAACACAACCTCAGTACCACCTGGGGACTTTAACATAATACAGGATTCATCTTCTATCTGGTTTAAGTCACTGTTAGCTAGATCTCCTGAGATCAAACCTGCGTCCTCACCAACACTCCCCAAGCTCTGCCCCATTCTTCCCAACATGCACCTGCAGGACTTTCTGTCTGTGCGTCTGTGCGTGCATGCTCAGTCATTTCTGACTCTTCGTGACCCCACGGACTGCAGCCCTCCAGGCTCCTCTGTCCATGGAATTTTCCAGGCAAGAATACTGGAGTGGGTTGCCATTTCTTCCTCCAGGGGACCTTCCCAACCCAGGAAACAAACCTACCTCTCTTGTGTCTCCTGCATTGCCAGGTGGACTCTTTACCACTGAACCACCTGGACTTCCTACTGTGATTCAAGTAACTTCTCTTCTTGTTCCTTAGTGAAAGGAGCTGCTGTCCACTTCTTACCAACAATTAGATTCAAACAGAGAACATATCTTACATTAAAGTAACTTTTTTGTTAAACCCTAGGCTTAAGCAGCCATAATTCTTTCAGATTTTAAGACCCGAGATGCTAGACCACGAAGAATTTTGTAGATTTTTATTATTTTACTAGTAAAATTTTTAATCTTGAAAATGGTTAATCATAAAGTAAAAACTAACCATACATTTGTTTTTATACATTATATACACTTGAGAAATAAATAGCATTCTAAGCATTTAAAAAAGCATCATTATATACAAATAAGGCTTCTAGCCAAATGTATAAATACAAGACCCACTGAGGATTCCATTCCCAAGGCTTCCATTACAAATGCAGGAGCAGAAAGTGATCAGGATGCACAGTCATAACACTAACTTTACTTTGTCTAGAAAGCAGTCACAGAAGCGACAGGAAAAGCACACGACTGGATTGAGAAAATACTTTGAACTGAGGTCTTTGACTGGTTATGTCTTCAGAAGTTTGGCATTGAACAATGATACAACTTTGGCACAAGACAGATGAAAACAATGTCCTTTAAAAACCTAGTGTTCATCCCTCAGTCATGTCCAGCTCTTTGTGATTCCATGGACTGTAGCCCTACAGACTCTTCTGTCCATGGAATTCTCCAGGCAAGAATACTGGAATGGGTAGCTATTCCCTTCTCCAGGGATCTTCCTGACCCTGGTGGCTAAGACAGCAATGAGTCCACCTGCAATGCAGAAGATCCAGGTTCAGTCCCTGGGTTGGGAAGATCCCCTGGAGAAGGGCATGGCAACTCACTCCAGTATTCTTGCCTGGAGAATCCCGTGGACAGAGGAGCCTGGCGGGCTACAGTCCGTGGGGTCACAAAGAGTCGGACATGACTGAACAGCTAACACTAACGCTTAAAAACCTAAGTACAGAGAAAATAGCTCTTCCCCCAACCCCACCTGCCATCACAACTCCTTCCAAATAATATTCATCCATAAGAGTCCTAACCCCTTAGCACAGTTGTCCTCCCAGTTCTATATTAATAAAAGGGTTTAGGGTTTCATGGATGGCTCTGAAAAACCTTCCTTGTTTGTCACGTCTAGGGCATGTTGGTGGGAAATGGCTGTAGGAGAACTGGTGAAGTTGTAGAGATGTGCATACCATGGGCTTTGGCTCCAGGAAGTCTGGGTCCTCACCTGGCTCCACTACCAACCTGATATATAATTCTAGGCCCATGGCTGAACCTCACTAAGCCTTGGTTTTGTAACATAGAGATAATAGTGGCTACCCTGCTCACCTTCTGTTATGAGTCTCTAAATAAGTGATGCATGTTCAAATCTTTTGAAAATTACAAAAGGATTCCTCAGATATCATGTATATTCATTCAAACCAAGATCTAGAAGTAGGGGCTTTTCGAAGAAGTTCAGCACAGAAAGGGCACTGGTATTTGAACAAGATAATTCAAGAAGGAACAAGGATGGCATTAATTACATCTTGGCATCTGCTGTGTGCTGGTTTCCATATGAACAGACATGTGTAATCCCCTCCCATCTTCCTACACAGAAGAGATTTTGCCAATCATATCCAGCAATTGGTCACCATTCTGTCCCCAGGACGTATGACACTGCTGGTGATCAAAGATGTCACTCTGAAGGAGGATGCATGTCAACTACGAAGAAATAGGTAGAAACCACTTGAAGCCTCAGGGTCTTACATCCAACTCTTACATCCTATAGCCCCTCAGTGCCCCTCGTGCATAGTCCTGGATCATCTAAACTGGAAGCAAGTCTAGACATCCCAAACCCGTCAGGCTTCAAATGAGGAGAGGGTCTGCAGAAATTTACTAAGGTGCCTACTGCCACTTGCTAACTGTCAGTGCTTAGCAAGTATTTGTCCAATCAAAAATGAGCAATGGAAAAAATAAGAAAGCCAATGATACGTGCTTTAGAGAGGAAGTTGGGGAGCAGGACGGAATAAAATATAACTGGGACATATTACCAGTTACCCACTGAACCACAAGGGTGAGAGTTTCTGCACCTCCCAGACCTACTGTCCCCTCCCTGGGTGAACAAGGTCCCAGGTCCTGACATCAGCCAGCTCCCAGCAGAAAGACTTCTCACTCAAGTCAGGTGAGGCCAGGCAGCGGACAGCCTTCCACACAGAGGCACTCAGAGCCCGTGACCCTTGTCAGGTGAAGCACAGGCTCATGCAGTCACTGAGAAACCAGCCTGGTGGGCGCAGAGGTCGGGCGGCAGCCCTTTGCTCGCGGACCTGGAGGGAGAGCAGTGCTAGAGCAGTAGCAAGGCCAGCAGGCACGGCGGTGCGCGCTCCCCTCCGGCGAGAAGTCCCAGCCTTCGTGGGAGGCACAGAGCCGCCCTGAGAGCAGGCTCCTCCCAGTGCTCCAGGGACAGGGTCAAGCCAGGTCCTCCCATCAGGTGGCTCCTCCACTGTAACGTCCCTCCACGGGCTTGGAAGTCGGGTGGGTGGGGGGCCCTGCAGGCACCCTCAGAGATGCTCCACGGTTGGACTGAAAGGAACCATGTGGGGGCGGAGTTGTTAGTTGGCTTCGCAGCTATGCACCTCTGCTTACCACAAGACCAAGCTTTATTCCACTCCTCTCTGCCTGTTTTACCTTCTTCCCTTTCAGAACAAATGGAGAGAGTTCTGAGTGCTCTTTCCTCCCCCTCCCCCAAAAAGCCACAGAATCAACTTGAGAAACACCACATCAGGGCCCACTCTGGGTTCCTGACTCCCTACACCTCAGTGCTGACACCTGCATATTTAGCAGAATAATCACCTTCAGCATGCACGTATATGCACGCGCGTGCACACACACACACACACACACACACACACACACACACACGCAACCGCAGGGAAAACCATCAAGTCCTCTTTGCTTTGCTCTAAAAACACAGGAGAGCCTGCAATATGACAGGAAGTGGACAGAGTCAAGAGATCTTGGTTCTAAATCTCAGCTACACTAACGCACGATGGAGCCTCTCGGAGCCTCAGTCTCCTTTTCTGTGAACAGCTTTCGTAGCTGGAGAGAGACTACTGAAGGTGTAACACAAGTTCAGAGATGTCACCACTTCCTGGCGCTAATTTATTACTGGGGATCCTGTTGTTTTCTATTCCTTTGAGGGCAAAGGAAAGGACAACTTGTTTTCTCAAAGAGATATTTTAAGAGAATTATGGCATTCTCAACTGTTAGGAAGTTCTGGAGTGGGAAAAAAAGTATGTCAGAATAGCAGTCCTTCCCGGGTGTGCAATTTACATGGCTGTTCCAAGAATCAGTGAAATCAAAATGTGTGGAAGCACTTGGAAAGGTATAAATTTAAATACAGACATGAAGAATTAAAATTATTATCATAGCAGAAAATCTTGTAAGCCTACTCTAAACTGAGTCTCTTAATTAAATGAGCAGTTTTCAGGATGCCACAAGTCCTATGATCTCCAAGTGTATGGTCACGTTGATGCTTCTGAACAGAAGACAGAACAGCCAGGCTGTAGCTCAACCCTCAGGGCTGGCAGACAGCTAATCACAGAGGGAACCCAGCATGGGTGCAGCTGCTTGATAATTGATACCCAGATCGAGGCGTGGTGACTCATCTGAGCAAGTGGAACCTCCACGCTCAAGAAAGAACACAGGCTTTCGAGTAAACCAACTGCTTCAAATCCTCACTCTGTTGTCACCAACTGAGGGACCTGAAAAGAGTGACCTAACCTCCCTGAGTCTCAGGTCCCCCAGCTGCCCACAAGGTTAACAGCACCAGCATCGTGGACTTGATCAAAGTAAATGAGATGCTGTATGGAAGCACAAACGCAGGGTGGGCGCATCTACATGCTGGGTAGCCTTGTTATTTGGTACCTCTGACTGGACCAGGGGTTGGGACCTGGGGGGTGGGTCTCCCTCCTGCTCAGCAGGCATTTAGGCTCAGAGGGTGTGTGACTGAGGCCCCTTCTGATGGACCCACTGCTTCATACCACAGGATCAGCCTTCCTCAATTCTGAAATGATGAGACTCCAGCACAGGGCAAGAGGGACACCGAAGCAAGATGACCCCTTTGTCTGATTCAGTGATGTGCACATTGAACATTCCTGCTTCTCAGAAAGGGAGAAAGTTGGACTTCCCTGGTGGTCCAGTGGTTAGAACTCCATGCTTCCAATGCAGGGGTCACAGGCTTGATCCCTGGTTGGGAAACTAAGATCCCATATGCCTCACGGCCAGAAAAGAGAAAGGGGGAGAGTTGCCTACTTAAATCCACTCACACCAACTTGGGTCCCAGAAAATCTTAAAAGGGGAGCAAGCCTTGTGCTTCTCCCTTACTCCGCCTAACTCCCCACTCCACCCTGGTGCCCAGAAGGCAACCAGGAGCCCTGGAACTTCCCACAGCCCCGGTCACTACACAGAAATTCAATCTAAGATGGGAACATGGGTACCAAGCTTGGGGACTTAGTCACTGAAAGACCTCATTCCAGCAGGACCACGGCTGTGACACCCACAGGGTGAAGCAGAACAAGAGGCAAAGGGACATTCACAGCATCCAACATCCTGCCACACTGATTCATATATGTCCTTCCAGCAGAAGGTCGGCCTCATAAAGGAAGGGACATCATCTGCTTTTGTTGGCTTCTATGTCCCAACTGCCCAGACGTACATCCAGCCTGGGGGCCCGTCAACAGGCACTGCATGAACCGCTGAGCACATCCTGCTTACCTGGTTTGATTTTTCATTCTCCAGCCATCCAGACACTTGTGAAACCAGAGCTCTTGGCCAGGCGATATAAGGGTGTTCTCAAGATCTTCTGCACAAAAAGTCAATCTAGAAGGAAAAAGAAACCACTGATGTAGCCAAAACTCCAAGGGTAGGGACACAGCTGTGCGTCAGCCATACCGTGCTTTCTGGATCCAAGGCAGATGGAGTAAGAAGAAAAGAGAAGTTTTCATCTCGCGCATCCTGACTCAAGACCCTTCAGAACTCCCCACCACTGCTATAAGCACACCAAAAGGGTCTCACTTTGATGTCTCCCATGATTTGGCTCATGCAGCCTTTAATCACACCCCTTCCACCTTCTTCCCTCTGTCTGTCCAAATGGCCACCTGACTTCCAAGGCATAGCCTCTCTGAAGCCTCCCTGACTGCTTGAGACCTTACTAAGCTAACCCTCTGTTGACTTCCCAGTTTAATGAATTGGCATATCCTTGTATAAATGTCATTTTTGTTACTGTCATTACTTCCTATGGCACAGAGTTAATAGCAAAGGTGTTATCTCATTTAACACATTATATCATGCCTTGAATAGCTGTGGATTCCTGTATCTGTAGGGGACTATAAACTCCTTGAGTGAAGGAACTCAAGGTCCCTCCAGCATGGTGTCCAGAAATACCCACTGACAAGCATAACTGGAACTCAGCTGTGAGTCAATAGAAAAGATTCAGGAAGTAGACAACAAAGATCACAGGAAGAATCAGTAGTCTTAAAACTATTTCAGCTATAACGTACAGCCCAACTTCCAGCCCATCAGCCTTGGTGATGTGTGGTCAGTGTGACCCCATGGCCTGTAAATCTGACCATGATGCTTACCAGTAGGACAAAAGTCACATTCTGAACACTCTTCCAAACTTTTACCAGGAAACCCAAACAGCCCATAAATACCCATTACACTCAATCAGAAAATACAAATGAAAACAGCAGTAAATAACCAAGTCACACCCAAAGGAATGGCAAGAATATCCACCAAAGGAGGGGGAAAAAGAGAACTTTTACTCATTGACTGAGATGAAAAATTAGTCCAAGGACTTTGGAAAGGGATTAATATCCAGTCCAGTTGGTAAATACATATACTATAACCCAGTGATTTAACATGCCCCCAAGAAGCCCATGGGCTTCCCAGGTAGCTCAGCTTGTAAAGAATCCGCCTACAATGCAGGAGACCCAGGTTTGATTCCTGAGCCAGGAAGATCCCCTGGAGGAAGGATAGGCTACCCTCTCCAGTATTCTTGGGCTTCCCTGGTGGCTTAGACAGTTAAGAATCTCCCTGCCATGCGGGAGACCTGGGTTTGATCCCTGGGTTGGGATGATCCCCTGGAGAAGAGAAAGGCTACCCACGCCAAGGCAGGAGCTGCAGGAGACATGGGTTTGATCCCTGGGTTGGGAAGATCCCCTGGAGAAGGAAAGGGTAACGCATTCCGGTATTCTTGCCTGAAGAATCCCCATGGACAGAGGAGCCTGGAGGGCTAGAGTCCCTGGGGTCGCAGAGTCAGACATGACTAACTAAGCACAGGAAGCCCTGACACATGTGCACAAGGAAAATATCCCAGGATGGTCTTCTCAGCACTACTTATGACTGCAAGAAAGTAACAACAAGTAAATATTCAGCAGAACAATGGTGACACCACTGTTTGTTCAGTGATGGCTTGCATACAGGAGTTAAACATGAATGACACTCAGTCCCTCAGTCATGTTTGACTCTTGGCGACCCCATGGACTGTAGCCTGCCAGGCTCCTCTGTCCATGAGATTTGTTAGGCAAGAATACCGGAATGGGTTACCCTTTCCTTCTCCAGGGGATCTTCCCAACCCAGGGATCAAACCCGTGTCTCCTGCAGCTCCTGCCTCGGCAGGCAGATTCTTTACCACCGAGCCTCCTGGGAAGCCTAAACATGAATAGATGGGATCGATATGTGTTGTATAAATTTCATAAACTATGTTGAATGGAGAAAAGCAACTTTGAAAGGAATATCCACTCATGTAAACTTCAGAAGCAACCAAAACAATTCTACAGGTTGCGCATGGATAGAAGTAGTGAAAGTATAAACATCATGAAGAGGGAAACGCTAACACGTGTTAATGTTGGAAGATTAGTACAGTTGGTTTGAAAGGGCAGGAGTCAGGCAGCAGAGGGGCTTCTGATTCACCTGTAATGTTTTACTTTTTAAAATCTCATATCTGAAACCAATATGGAAAATGGTTCACATTTGTTAAGGCTCGGTGGTTTATTAGATTTGCTTCCATCTTTCAGGACTTCCCTGATGGTCCAGGGGTTAAGACTCCATGTTTCTACTACATGGGGCACAGGTTCGATCCTTGGTTGGGGAACTAACATCCCGCACGCTGTGCAATGTGGCCAAAAGAGAAAGTACCGAAAATAAAAAATGATCACCTTTCAGCTGCCACACGTCGGCACAGGCTGCACTTTCAAGCATCAAGAGACAGAGAAAGACACACGATTATCTAGACCACAGCCTTTGTGCTAATAGTTCCCTTCAGTGGGCACCCACCCCTATCACACCCCAGTGCCCAGGTCTCTAGACCAGAATCACTCAGGTGAGTGACCCAAGCCTCCACCCCTGCATGGCCAAGAGGCAATGTACGTGACAGATGAAAATGAGACACTTGAAGAACTGTAATGGAGAGGTACAGAGAGTGGAGCCTGCTTCCCGTCGACCCAAGGCTGGCAGTGACCTCCCAGGGGCTGGCTGAAGGATCTGGCCAAGGAAACTCTCCTCTCTTGACAAATGTCCTCCAGGTTTCCTGGCTCCCACTTAGCCAGAAGCTGCTCAGAGAGTCAAGGCACATTTCAGAGGCTGATTTAGGCATTGATTTCTCATGTTAGGCTTGGTTAACAGACATGTGGAAACTGCCAGTTGCCATAGCACAGAGGAATCTCTGTTCCTTGATGTTAGGGCCCCACCCACGTCCTGGAGTCAGAGCTTCCCAAGGAGGGGTAGAATGCTCTGAAGATAGGATGTCAGGGAAGCTAGGACCCCCACAGATCTCATGCAACTTCTGTTTGTATAGACCCCGGAGCAAACAGATTAACAAACAGCACTCCTAGTCCAGTGATTAAGAATCTCTGCTTCCACTGCAAGGGGCACGGGTTTGACCCCTGGTTGGGGAACTAAGATCCCACATGCTACCTCGTGCAGCCAGAAAAAAGTAATTGAACTCGTACTAGAGCATATTAACCAATATTAAAACAAAACAAGGCAGCTCTCCTAAAGTGCCCTGTCCAGGAGAAGCCCCCTTCCTCCAGGCCAGCACAGGAATTGGCAAATGGAACAAGGGCTGGGTTCCAGCCTCCACTTGCCCACCCCTCTCAGCCCAGGGCCTGTGACTAGGGCACAAGCTGCACAAATTGATCTGGGATTCAGTCTTCCTTGCAAAGCATTTGTGGTTTTGCCCACGTGCTTTGGATAGGAAAAGATGGAAGGTGCATGCTTGCAGGAGGAGATGACAACCCCCTCCAGTATTCTTGCCCAGAGAATGCCATGGACAGAGGAACCTGGTAGGCTACAGCCCATAGGGTCACAAAGAGTCAGACACGACTGAAGCGGCTTAGCACACCCTTCGCACACTCACTGAGCCAAGGAAAGGATTTGCAGAGGCACACGCCCTCTGCTGACCACGGACACAGGACAGGAAGAGGGTCATGAGGAACTTACCTCCGCTGGGTTTCCCCAGACTTGACCCGGATGCGTCTGATATGCAGCTCCTGCTTGGAGCCGCGGGACTGAGTCAGGTAGCTGCGAAGCTCCTTCCACAGGTTGTACCAGGACTGAGACTTGCCCTCCCACGTGAGTTTGATCTTTAGGAGGTCTCCCAAGTCCTCCTCGGTGTAGACCAGGAAGGTGTTGGTGGCATTCAGCCCGATCTGCTCCACCCTGTGAAGGGAGAGGAAAGCTGGTCTCCATCCCCTACTGCCTGGAGACTGCGGCACCGTGCGAGGTGACACATGACAGCCCTTGCCCCTCACGGATGGGAGAGAAATGCGCAAGAGGCCCCTCTTGCCACACCCTCCACGTCCCGGCAGCAGGAGCAGCAATGGAAGCTCAGCTGTGCCGCACGTGAGCAGAGAGCTAACACCACGCACAGCACCCCAGCTTCCTATGCAGTGCTTGGGAACCTGAGCATCTCACCATGTAGGCGACTTCCTTGTGAGGGGACAGGATCAGGAAAGAACAGAAAAGAAGTCACATCCCCATTCAGTGACATCTCACCCCCTCAGCCCATGGGCATCCATCTCCCCGCCTCTGGAACTCCCAGCCCCTCCTGTCTGTCCCTCTCGCTCAGCACCTAGGGGAGCCTGCCTCTCCCCATCTGTGTGCATGAGTGTGTGCACACAAGTCTGGACCCCCCGCTCAGCCCCCGGCCTTGAGAGCAAGTACCCTGATTGCATTCCTTGGCAATCCCAGCATTACTCAGCAGGGCACTTTGCACCTTACAAGTGCTCAACCGGTCCACACTGATTTCCATGTGCCCCTCCCACAGATAATGGGAAACGGGCCACGGATGACATGTTTCAGGTTCCAAATTTCCTAAAGCCTCGGGAATCAGGTGTTGTCTGAATGAAACAGCAGTTTCTGCCCAGCTGATCCAGCAGATTCTCACGCTGCTGATTCATCCCAGGAGCTTCCCTCCCAGAAATGTTGTGAGCTCAGGGCTCCGGGGAGAGTGTGAAACAGGAGGGACAAACCACCCAGCACCTCCCCGGCACGCAGACTCGCTCCCCTGCAAGTGCTCACATGCCCCTGCGCACTCTCTCCGGCTTATTCTTTGTCTTGCACCCAGCAAAGAAAACCCATGACTTACATTTCCAAAGACAGAACCTGGGAGTCTGCGTTGGTGCCATAAAGGGTGACATAAAAGGTGGGCTCCATCTCTCCCATGTTTTTGTAGCTGAAGACATGGATTTTCATCTGATAATGGTAAACTGCAGAGATGGCAGAACAAAGACATTTGTGAGCCTCACTTGTCATCTTAGGACACCCTGACCCAAAGTGAGTCACCCACCACAGTGAGTTTTTAGGGACTGACATCCTTTTGGTCCAGCCCAACCTCTAATCTCCCTCTGACTTCATTCTCTCCAGTGGCCTAAGAGGTCACTGCAGTATAGAAGAAGGAGCCTTCTGTGATGACCTGGAGGGGTGGGATGGAGGGGGCGGGAGGGAGGCTCAAGAGGGAGATATATAAGTATATCCTGCCTTGAATAGGATACTCAAGTACATAAGTATATATATATATATACATATATATATATATATACACATATATATATATATATACTTATAGCTGATTCACTGACACATATGGTAAAACAATTATCTCTCCAATTAAAAATTTTAATAAAAGGAAGAAGGAGACCTGAACTTGGAGTTTGGGAGAACTTTAGGGGACTCTGACCTCGATACCTTTCAGCTATGTGACCTTGAATAAAGGAACAAGGTATTAACCTCTTGAACTTCAATTTCCTTATATGTAATATAATACCCACAAAACTTTTGGTTTTATAACATGTTATAAAAATGTAAGATATCATTTCAATTCCCTGTTGGGCCTATCTCTGATCATTTTGATAATCAAATGAGAAAACAAATATGAAAAGCTAAATGCAAGATAGAATTTTTAAGTTATTGATATTGCGATCATAGAGTGATAATTCACAACACCAAAGAAGCCCCCATCATTTACTTTCAAATATTTAACTTTCCTAGGGCATGCACAATATAATCTGGTTCGCAATGATGTGTTCAAACTGCAGGGATGTGCCTGTTATACAGCATGGTATTTGGAAGTAGGAAAAGGTCCTTTTTCAGGGCAAGGTGGACAGGGATGAAGGTTACCTCTGAAAGGCATGCCCGCCCGGGTTTTTAGGTACATTTTGCTGTTCCTCTTGTTCCTTGTTTTCTTGGCATTGTAGCCGATGCTATTACAACGGTTCTTCCTGCAACTGAGACAGATTCCCTTTTTGAAGCGGTTGGAGTCTGTGCACTGGAACGCAAAGCTCGGCTTGTCCTGATTCACCAGGGAGTCGACAAAAAGATGTACTGCCCGCTCATGCTCACATTTCAGCACCTCTGCAATGGCTGGGAGAGAAGGAGACGGAGACCGTCAGGACAGAGCTGCTCCTCGGTGATTTGCCTGCTCCATCAGTAAGGGCTCACGCATCAGTTATCACCATTTTTCATGTCACGATTCATATGCTTGTTTGTGTCATTCTTAACACGTGCTGTGCTCTGTTTAGAACTGAAGGCTAGTCCTGCCACTGAACTGCTTGCCCTCCAGGTAAGAAGACCGCACCAATACACACAAAGCAATAAAGAGCAAGGGAGTACGCAGGACAAGCACTAAACAGGGTGATAGAGATCAGTTGTGCAGGAGGAGTCACTAAGTCCTGACGGAGTTGTGTGGTCACAAAATACTGGAAATGGATCTGATGCTAAACATCATCTAGTCCAGGGATCAGCAAACTATACCTTGCAGGCTGGTCCATATTTAGTAAAGTCTTATTGGAACACAGCCACACTCATTCATTTGCCTGTTGTCTCTGGCTACTTCCACGCTATGGCAGCAGAGTAGAGTTTTGAAACAAAGAGACTGATGGCTTGCAAAGCTGAAGATACTCACTAACTGACTCTCTATTAAATGTTTGCCAACCTCATTCTAGTTCTTTCAATTAGAGATGATGACCCACAGGCCCTTAAAGCTGAAGTCATTTGCTCAGGGTCACAGAGCCAATTGGTTGCAAAGTTAGGAGCATAATTTGAATTTTTCTGACCCAGAGTAATTATTATTTCTTGCAACCAGAGTCTAAAGCCAATAGTTCTAGTAAATCCTGGGACCTTCAGAAACATTTGGCAACGCTTCCCCTTTCCCTCCTCATTAACATCACCAGACTTAAAAAATGCCATCATCTGATCACTTGAGGCAGGGCTGCACTCCCCTTGCATAAACTCCCAAGCCCCGCAGGACCCCTTGGATGTTACATAACACCTTGGGAGAGGGCAACCTAAGACTCAGTGACAGAGTAGGGCATACAAAAAGCAGAGCATCAGAGTAGAGAGAGCCAACTGGGGTCAAGACTTAGAAATCCTAAAAGACTGAGGATGCAAGGCAGTGAGCAAATGAGAAACCCAGCCCATCAGTTTCAGCAGCAAATTCAGTTTTGCCCAAGACTGCTGGGAATAGGCTTAGGCATTCAGGAAGACAGACTTGTTAGTGAGTGAGGAAGTGTCTTGATTTTACTTCTTTATTTTTTTTTATTATTATTATTTTTTTAATTTTATTTTATTTTTAAACTTTACATAATTGTATTAGTTTTGCCAAATATCAAAATGAATCCATCACAGGTATACATGTGCTCCCCATCCTGAACCCTCCTCCCTCCTCCCTCCCCATACCATCCCTCTGGGTCGTCCCAGTGCACTAGCCCCAAGCATCCAGTATCATGCATTGAACCTGGACTGGCATCTCGTTTCATACATGATATTTTACATGTTTCAATGCCATTCTCCCAAATCTTCCCACCCTCTCCCTCTCCCACAGAGTCCATAAGACTGTTCCATACATCAGTGTCTCTCTTGCTGTCTCGTACACAGGGTTATTGTTATCATCTTTCTAAATTCCATATATATGCATTAGTATACTGTATTGGTGCTTTTCCTTCTGGCTTACTTCACTCTGTATAATAGGCTCCAGTTTCATCCACCTCATTAGAACTGATTCAAATGAATTCTTTTTAATGGCTGAGTAATACTCCATTGTGTATATGTACCACAGCTTTCTTATCCATTCATCTGCTGATGGACATCTAGGTTGCTTCCATGTCCTGGCTATTATAAACAGTGCTGCGATGAACATTGGGATACACGTGTCTCTTTCCCTTCTGGTTTCCTCAGTGTGTATGCCCAGCAGTGGGATTGCTGGGTCATAAGGCAGTTCTATTTCCAGTTTTTTAAGCAATCTCCACACTGTTCTCCATAGTGGCTGTACTAGTTTGCATTCCCACCAACAGTGTAAGAGGGTTCCCTTTTCTCCACACCCTCTCCAACATTTATTATTTGTAGACTTTTGGATCGCAGCCATTCTGACTGGTGTGAAATGGTACCTCATAGTGGTCTTGATTTGCATTTCTCTGATAATGAGTGATGTTGAGCATCTTCTCATGTGTTTGTTAGCCCTCTGTATGTCTTCTTTGGAGAAATGTCTATTTAGTTCTTTGGCCCATTTTTTGATTGGGTCATTTATTTTTCTGGAGTTGAGCTGTAGGAGTTGCTTGTATATTTTTGAGATTAGTTGTTTGTCAGTTGCTTCATTTGCTATTATTTTCTCCCATTCTGAAGGCTGTCTTTTCACCTTGCTGATAGTTTCCTTTGATGTGCAGAAGCTTTTACGGTTAATTAGGTCCCATTTCTTTATTTTTGCTTTTATTTCCGATATTCTGGGAGGTGGGTCATAGAGGATCCTGCTGTGATGTATGTCAGAGAGTGTTTTGCCTATGTTCTCCTCTAGGAGTTTTATAGTTTCTGGTCTTATGTTTAGATCTTTAATCCATTTTGAGTTTATTTTTGTGTATGGTGTTAGAAAGTGTTCTAGTTTCATTCTTTTACAAGTGGTTGACCAGTTTTCCCAGCACCACTTGTTAAAGAGATTGTCTTTAATCCATTGTATATTCTTGCCTCCTTTGTCAAAGATAAGGTGTCCATATGTGCGTGGATTTATCTCTGGGCTTTCTATTTTGTTCCATTGATCTATATTTCTGTCTTTGTGCCAGTACCATACTGTCTTGATAACTGTGGCTTTGTAGTAGAGCCTGAAGTCAGGTAGGTTGATTCCTCCAGTTCCATTCTTCTTTCTTAAGATCGCTTTGGCTATTCGAGGTTTTTTGTATTTCCATACAAATTGTGAAATTATTTGTTCTAGCTCTGTGAAAAATACTGTTGGTAGCTTGATAGGGATTGCATTGAATCTATAAATTGCTTTGGGTAGTATAGTCATTTTCACTATACTGATTCTTCCAATCCATGAACATGGTATATTTCTCCATCTATTAGTGTCCTCTTTGATTTCTTTCACCAGTGTTTTATAGTTTTCTATATATAGGTCTTTAGTTTCTTTAGGTAGATATATTCCTAAGTATTTTAGGAATGGAATTGTTTCCTTAATTTCTCTTTCAGTTTTCTCATTTTTAGTGTATAGGAATGCAAGGGATTTCTGTGTGTTGATTTTATATCCTGCAACTTTACTATAGTCATTGATTAGTTCTAGTAATTTTCTGGTGGAGTCTTTAGGGTTTTCTATGTAAAGCATCATGTCATCTGCAAATAGTGAGAGTTTTACTTCTTCTTTTCCAATTTGGATTCCTTTTATTTCTTTTTCTGCTCTGATTGCTGTGGCCAAAACTTCCAAAACTATGTTGAATAGTAATGGTGAAAGTGGGCACCCTTGTCTTGTTCCTGACTTTAGAGGAAATGCTTTCAATTTTTCACCATTGAGGATAATGTTTGCTGTGGGTTTGTCATATATAGCTTTTATTATGTTGAGGTATGTTCCTTCTATTCCTGCTTTCTGGAGAGTTTTTATCATAAATGAGTGTTGAATTTTGTCAAAGGCTTTCTCTGCATCTATTGAGATAATCATATGGTTTTTATTTTTCAATTTGTTAATGTGGTGTATTATATTGATTGATTTGCGGATATTGAAGAATCCTTGCATCCCTGGGATAAAGCCCACTTGGTCATGGTGTATGATCTTTTTAATGTGTTGCTGGATTCTGATTGCTAGAATTTTGTTAAGGATTTTTGCATCTATGTTCATCAGTGACATTGGCCTGTAGTTTTCTTTTTTTGTGGGATCTTTGTCAGGTTTTGGTATTAGGGTGATGGTGGCCTCATAGAATGAGTTTGGAAGTTTACCTTCCTCTGCAATTTTCTGAAAGAGTTTGAGCAGGATAGGTGTTAGCTCTTCTCTAAATTTTTGGTAGAATTCAGCTATGAAGCCATCTGGACCTGGGCTTTTGTTTGCTGGAAGATTTTTGATTACAGTTTCAATTTCTGTGCTTGTGATGGGTCTGTTAAGATTTTCTATTTCTTCCTGGTCGAGTTTTGGAAAGTTGTACTTTGCTAAGAATTTGTCCATTTCTTCCACGTTGTCCATTTTATTGGCATATAATTGGTGATAGTAGTCTCTTATGATCCTTTGTATTTCTGTGTTGTCTGTTGTGATCTCTCCATTTTCATTTCTAATTTTATTGATTTGATTTTTCTCCCTTTGTTTCTTGATGAGTCTGGCTAATGGTTTGTCAATTTTATTTATCCTTTCAAAGAACCAGCTTTTGGCTTTGTTGATTTTTGCTATGGTCTCTTTTGTTTCTTTTGCATTTATTTCTGCCCTAATTTTTAAGATTTCTTTCCTTCTACTAACCCTAGGGTTCTTCATTTCTTCCTTTTCTAGTTGCTTTAGGTGTAGAGTTAGGTTATTTATTTGACTTTTTTCTTGTTTCTTGAGGTGTGCCTGTATTGCTATGAACTTTCCCCTTAGGACTGCTTTTACCGTGTCCCACAGGTTTTGGGTTGTTGTGTTTTCATTTTCATTTGTTTCTATGCAAATTTTGATTTCTTTTTTGATTTCTTCTGTGATTTATTGGTTATTCAGCAGCGTGTTGTTCAGCCTCCATATGTTGGAATTTTTAATCGTTTTTCTCCTGTAATTGAGATCTAATCTTACTGCATTATGGTCAGAAAAGATGCTTGGAATGATTTCTATTTTTTTGAATTTACCAAGGCTAGCTTTATGGCCCAGGATGTGATCTATCCTGGAGAAGGTTCCATGTGCGCTTGAGAAAAAGGTGAAATTCACTGTTTTGGGATGAAATGTCCTATAGATATCAATTAGGTCTAACTGGTCTATTGTATCATTTAAAGTTTGTGTTTCCTTGTTAATTTTCTGTTTAGTTGATCTATCCATAGGTGTGAGTGGGGTATTAAAGTCTCCCACTATTATTGTGTTATTGTTAATTTCTCCTTTCATACTTGTTAGCATTTGTCTTACATATTGCGGTGCTCCCGTGTTGGGTGCATATATATTTATAATTGTTATATCTTCTTCTTGGATTGATCCTTTGATCATTATGTAGTGACCTTCTTTGTCTCTTTTCACAGCCTTTGTTTTAAAGTCTATTTTATCTGATATGAGTATTGCTACTCCTGCTTTCTTTTGGTCCCTATTTGCATGGAAAATCTTTTTCCAGCCCTTCACTTTCAGTCTGTATGTGTCCCCTGTTTTGAGGTGGGTCTCTTGTAGACAACATATGTAGGGGTCTTGTTTTTGTATCCATTCAGCCAGTCTTTGTCTTTTGGTTGGGGCATTCAACCCATTTACGTTTAAGGTAATTACTGATAAGTATGATCCCATTGCCATTTACTTTATTGTTTTGGGTTCGAACTTATATACCGTTTTTGTGTTTCCTGTCTAGAGAATATCCTTTAGTATTTGTTGGAGAGCTGGTTTGGTGGTGCTGAATTCTCTCAGCTTTTGCTTGTCTGAGAAGCTTTTGATTTCTCCTTCATACTTGAATGAGATCCTTGCTGGGTACAATAATCTGGGCTGTAGGTTATTTTCTTTCATCATTTTAAGTATGTCTTGCCATTCCCTCCTTGCTTGGAGAGTTTCTATTGAAAGATCAGCTGTTATCCTAATGGGAATTCCCTTGTGTGTTATTTGTTGTTTTTCCCTTGCTGCTTTTAATATTTGTTCTTTGTGTTTGATCTTTGTTAATTTGATTAATATGTGTCTTGGGGTGTTTCGCCTTGGGTTTATCCTGTTTGGGACTCTCTGGGTTTCTTGGACTTGGGTGATTATTTCCTTCCCCATTTTAGAGAAGTTTTCAACTATTATCTCCTCAAGTATTTTCTCATGGTCTTTCTTTTTGTCTTCTTCTTCTGGAACCCCTATGATTCGAATGTTGTAGCGTTTAATATTGTCCTGGAGGTCTCTGAGATTGTCCTCATTTCTTTTAATTCGTTTTTCTTTTATCCTCTCTGATTCATTTATTTCTACCATTCTATCTTCTAATTCACTAATCCTATCTTCTGCCTCTGTTATTCTACTATTTGTTGCCTCCAGAGTGTTTTTAATTTCATTTATTGCATTATTCATTATATATTGACTCTTTTTTATTTCTTCTAGGTCCTTGTTAAACCTTTCTTGCATCTTCTCAATCCTTGTCTCCAGGCTGTTTATCTGTGATTCCATTTTAATTTCAAGATTTTGGATCAATTTCACTATCATTATTCGGAATTCTTTATCAGGTAGATTCCCTATCTCTTCCTCTTTTGTTTGGTTTGGTGGGCATTTATCCTGTTCCTTTATCTGCTGGGTATTCCTCTGTCTCTTCATCTTGTTTAAATTGCTGATTTTGGGGTGTCCTTTCTATATTCTGGCAGTTTGTGGAGTTCTCTTTATTGTGGCTTTTCCTCGCTGTGTGTGGGTTTGTACAGGTGGCTTGTCAAGGTTTCCTGGTTAGGGAAGCTTGTGTCGGTGTTCTGGTGGGTGGAGCTGTATTTCTTCTCTCTGGAGTGCAATGACATGTCCAGTAATGAGTTATGAGATGTCTATGGTTTTGGGGTGACTTTGGGCAGCTTGTATCTTGAAGCTCAGGGCTGTGCTCCTTTGTTGCTGGAGAATTTGCTTGGTATGTCTTGCCCTGGAACTTGTTGGCCCTTGTGTGGTGCTTGGTTTCAGTGTTGGTATGGAGGCGTTTGATGAGCTCCTGTCAATTAATGTTCCTTGGAGTCAGGAGTTCCCTGGAGTCAGGGTTTGGACTTAAGCCTCCTGCTTCCAGTTATCGGTCTTATTTTTACAGTAGTTTCAAAACTTCTCCTTCTATACAGCACCATTGATAAAACATCTACGTTAAAGATGAAAAATTTCTCTACTGTGAGGGTCACTCAGAGAGGTTCACAGCGTTTATATGGAGAAGAGAAGAGGGAGGTGGGAGTTAGAGGTGACCCAAATGAGATGAGGTGGAATCAATAGTGGAGAGAGTGGGGTAGCCAGTAGTCACTTCCTTATGTGCACTCCACAACTGGACCACTCAGAGATGTTCACGGAGTTATACAGAGAAGAGAAGAAGGAGGAAGAAGACAGAGGTGGCCAGAGGGATAAAAGGGGGGAATGAAAAGGAGGGAGACAGATCCAGCCAGTAGTCAGTTCCGATTTTACTTCTTTAAAATGTTACAAAAAATTAAATTATGGTGCATCCATGCTAAAGAATATTACACAACCTTTAAAAAGGAAAAAGGTAAATAGATCTATGTACTCTGATGTCTAAGAACATCCACAATGTATATTAGGACTGAAAAAGCAAAGCTGCAGGACAATGTGATTTTGAAAAGTACCACACGCGCGCGCGCACACACACACACACACACACACAAATAAATCTTCAAAGCAAAAGGCCTGGAAGGATACACACAAAATATCTATATTGGCTACCTCTGGAGAATAAAAATAAGAGTGGGTGTGGGAAATGAGGGGGTATTTTTACTTCTTGCTTTAGGCAATTCTATAATGCTTGATTTTTTTCCCCAACAAAAATGTATTCCTTCTGTTATCAAAAGAATAACAATAATAACTATGACCTCAAAGCATAAGACAGCAGACCAGAGACCACAGGAAGACTGTTGCAGGATGATGAACTATAGGATAAACAGTGTTGAGGGGCCACTGTGGGGAGAAGTGGGAATAACGAAATGAATATTGTTGGGAACAATAATAGCTCAGGCTGATTCAGGAGGAGATGCAATACTTGAGTCAAAAGAAAAACTAAGGAACTCACTTCCATATGCAATCGACCCCAAGACATCGTTGAGTCCACAGCCCGGCTGGAAGTCACCCCCGTTGGGGTAGATGTCGATGTGACCCACGGGCATCTGAATGCCGATGCTCAAGCCAAAGGAGCGCGTGTAGGTGTGCAGGACATCCACGAAGTCCGCGTCGTCAGGGGACAGCCTCCTGTGGACGTCCGCCCCTTCAAACAAGGGCCCTGCAGGATCCAAGCCTACAGCAGAAGGGGGGGCCAAGACGGGCGTGTCAGGGGCACTGAGACCCAGCGGACAGCTGAGTCTGCAAGCGCAGAATGAAGACATCCGCACCGTGGGAAGCCTGCACGGCGTGGTGCCTGCTGTATAGGAATGCTGGCTTTCTTCTCAAGACTCCACCTGACTCAATAAACTGGTCATGAGGTTCAACCGACATGTGGATCCAAGGAACCACAGACTGTCGGAACCGAAGCAGTTCTAGAAAGAACTTGGGCTGGCTGAAACTAAGCCATTCCTCCCATTTACTCTGCCACTGGGAGCCTTCCACAGCCTTGATCTTAGCCAAAGTTTGACAGAATAACCGAGCGACCTGTATCTTCGAGAGGGAAGACTCAGTCTCCCCAGACTGAGCCATCTGCATCTGGGCTTCCTCTTCCTCTTCTGTTAGTTATGAGTCAGGCCCAGGAGTGGAACGGCAAGAGTCGGTGCACCAGAAATACTGAGCATCTGCAGGCTTCCAGAATTCCTCTCTTCTGCAGGCGCAAGCAGAAAACCCTTTGCCTGCAACCCTTCTGTATCAAACAGGCAACACTGCAGAGAGCCCTGGTTCTCACATTTAAAACAGCACAAATATCCATGGGGAGCTTCTTACAAGTTCAGGTTCCACTGTGTAACTATGAAAAACTCTGGAAGGACACACAAGTCCCAGATTTCCTGTGTGTATGTGTGTTGGGAGAGAGAGTAGGGCAGGTAACCATGAAGATAGTGGCAACAACAGAGACAATTTCACCATCTTTTATAATATCTGGGAACTACATGACTATAAAGGGTTTCCCAGGTGGTGCTATGCCAATGCAGGAGATGTAAGAGACATGGGTTCAATCCCTGGGTTGGGAAGATCTCCTGGAGGAGGGCACAGCAACCCACTCCAGTATTCTTGCCTGGAGAGTGCCGACGACAGAGGAGCCTGGCTGGCCACAGTGTGTAGGGTTGCAAAGAGTCAGACATGATTGAGGTGACTTAGCACATATGCACATGAGTATAAAACCCATTCTAAAATAGAATTTGCAAAGCATAAAATGCAGATTCCCTGACCTCCAAGAGATTCTGATTGGTAGGTCTGGTGTGGAACCAGAAAGAAAGGCTTATTCCCCAGGTGATCCTAAAACTAAGTGGTCTGTGAACCAGATTTTGGGAAAAAACTTCTCCCATGCTTCAGTACTATCTAGAAAATGAAATCTGAATGTCTTAATTCACATAGTTCATGTGCGATATTAAGAGAGTAAGTGCTTGTCAGTGTAAACACTAGCTACTCTTACCAAGTAATTATGGGAGCTGAATTCATCCCAGCCTAGAAGGTTCTTTGTTTGCCCTATACACAGAGAGAGAGAGAGAGGACCTAGAGAAAGCGAAGAAAAGATTGTGTGCCATTGGGAAAGGTTTGTTTAGTCTAGAACAATGGTGCTCAACTGGGAGGGGTTTTGCTCCCAAGGGGACCCCTGGCAACATCTGGCCATGTCTGGAGGCATCTTTGGTTGTCACAGTTGAGAAAAGGGCAAGAAGAAGCTGCTGGCATCTAGTGAGTAGAGGCCAAGGATGCCGATAAACATCCTACAATACACAGGTCAGCTCCCACACAAGCGCTGTCTGGCCCCAAACGTGAACAGTGCTGAGGCTCAGACGCCTGGATCTAGAAAGAGCAAGGTAGGGAGGAAAACGACCGAGAATAGAGCTGTGAAAGTAGGAGATGGGTAATAGAACCCTGTTCCCCAGACCCCAGCGCACTGGAACCGGGAAGACGTAGTGAGGTTTGTGGAGGGTGATTTTAGGAGAAACGAAAGGCAGAGCTGTTGTTCAGAGTGGATAGCAAACCTGTGGAACTCACTACTCATGAGAACTGGTAATAACTGAAACTCTACATAGTTTCCAAGAGAAGTTTAGAAAAATGAATGAATGACAGAGGCAGAAAGAGAGCCCAGGCTGCCTGGGGGCTCCCCTCTAGCGCAGGACCTAAAAGAAAGACAGCACAAAAGCAGTGGCCTCCCTGAGAAGCCCTCGATGACTCTTTTTAGCAACTGAGCGGACCCCGTACTGACACAGGTGGCCTCTCCCTGCCTCTCACCATGTGCCCTGAAGAAAAAAAGAAAGAAGAGAAGCATTTTGCTTTGCAGCCAATAAGAGGGGAGCTCTTGCATCAGTGAACAAAAGTCTCCACCAGACAGTCAGCGCCATGGAAACCAAGCTGGGCCGGAGGAATGCCGCTGGCTGACAGGGCTTCTCGAAAGGCCGGCTGGCTGGCAGGCTGAGCCTTCGCCTCCCCAGGCTGACCCTGCCTGACACGTAGCCAAGGCCCACAAACCCCACGGGAAATTTGCACAATTTACTTAACTAGGAAGGAGAGGGTGAATGCATCCAGTCCGGAAACAGAGGATGGAGAAGCACCCCTCCTTCCATTCAGTCAGACTCCCCCAAAGGTGTCCTGTCCAGCAAATGGAATACACACCTGCATGCGTATGCACACACACTCTTGTGCACACACACAACACCCAGGAAAGCCTCTGCCTCCTGGCCTGGCAGGAAACTGTCACAGCTCCTATTTCCCTCCCAGCAGGAGGCCAGCAGCATGGCCCAGTGGTGAGGTGCAGGTCCAACGGCCTGGGTCTGGACCCAGCTCTGCTATCAGGGTGTTAAATACTGGGCCTGTGATTTAAGCCCTGAGTCCTAGTTTCCATCTGTAAAATGAAGCCCAGAGAATTCTTTGGCCTGGATGCTGTGTGCTTACAGATGGCACAAAGTACCGGTCACACACTGAGTACTTGACATTAGGTCTATCTAGCCCGCAGCCTGCAGGGTGGACACTTAGTTCTTGAATGAACAAATCTGCTTGCTTCTTTCTTTATAAGTAACGAAATGTAAGTACAATTAGAAACATATGACCCCTTCCCTAGTGGATCAGGGAATTCCCTCAGAAGCCTAAGAGGGTAAAACTCCAGCAGACCCCAAGTCCACAGATCTCTGATCCAAGCAAGACTGGGGTTCAGGTACCCCCTGCAGGCCCAGGCTAAGGACCCCTACTGGCCTCTGCGCAGTGGCCTCCCTGGCCTCTGGACACCATACAAGCTGCCGTCTCTGGTCCTCTTGCCAGTCAGGACCGCCCAGTTCCCAGGCCCATGGGAAGTCTGAGGGGTGAGGAGAGGGCACAGGCCTCCCCCATCAGACATGCACAGCAACATGCGTCAGGTCAGCCAAACGCCCCTGAGGTGCTGCCTGGCAACTGGACAGAGGCTACTCCTTCTTGTCATGTTCGCCCCGGGGCCCCGCTCCGCGGAGAGTCTACAGAGAAGGGGCCGCGCTCTGGACAAGCTGGCCCCCACGCTCCCCGCAGACGGCCCAGAGCACTGATCAGCATTCTGCCCAAGAAGCCCGCATCTCAGCAGCTCCCACCCAGACAGGCAGCGGGAAGGAACCGGAAGGCTCCAACGAGCCCCATCCCACTTCAGATTCAGAGACAGGGAGAGGGAGGATCTGCCGTCTGTCTCCGTTGCCAAGGACACTGGCCCTGGCGCCCTGGAAGGGACTGTGTATGCTGCCTTTGCGCACAGCCGGCCCAGCTCCACAACACCCGGCCTCTCCTGGGGGCGAGGAGGAGGAGCGCAGACAATAGAACCCAGAGACACTCGAGGCCCATGGGCTTTGCTCCAGCCAGGGGTTACTGAGTAGTCACGTGTGGCCACACTGCCCGTTGGACAGTGCAGGCCCTGCTGACTTGATAAACAAAAGTGAAGCTCCCAAGTTATGCTGAATCAAACAGTTGGATCGAAAGGAGTGTGTGTGTGTGTGTGTGTGCGGGCACGCACACGCGCGCACTTATTAGACTTAAGCCCGGGGACAATGATTTGAGGAGGGCAACTAAACCTCACAAATGTGACTGCACCGGGTCTTCGTTGCAGCATGCAGGATCTGGTTCCCTGACCAGGGATCGGACCCATGCCCCCTGCATGGGGTACAGTCTTAGCCGCTGGACCACCAGGGAAGTCCCTCTATATAGTTTCAAATCTACCCCGCTGGCTTGTTGAAACTCTACCTTTACTCAACTTTCTTTAGCTAAGGACTCCCTTCTACCTGAGTCCTGTTTCAAAATGAATACACATTACCAGGAAGGAAACGATTAACTCTTTCCTTCTAGGTGACCAGTTGGGCCCTTAACGTGTTGGAGGTGTGCGCAAAGCAGGGAGGGAAAATTAGCAAAAGAATGCTGGCAGGAGGACAAAAATTCAGGGCAACAAATTTGCCTCTGACTTTCTCCTAGAGGAAGTTCTGTGTTTGTTTCAGGGGCCCCTGAATGGGAAAGAGTCCTTCCCACTTTTCCCAATCACTACTGCTACTGCTAAGTCACTTCAGTCGTGTCCGACTCTGTGCAACCCCATAGACGGCAGCCCACCAGGCTCCCGCATCCCTGGGATTCTCCAGGCAAGAACACTGGAGTGGGTTGCCATTTCCTTCTCCAATGCATGAAAGTGAAAAGTGAAAGTGAAGTCGCTCAGTCGTGTCCGACCCTCATCGACCCCATGGACTGCAGCCTTCCAGGCTCCTCCGTCCATGGGATCTTCCAGGCAAAAGTACTGGAGCGGGGTGCCATTGCCTTCTCCAATCACTAGATGATGTAAATATCTCAATCAAACTTCTCACATCAGAAGATTACCAATTCTGCCTATGGAGTGTGTATCTCTCTCTAAATAAACTCACTTTCACTTTAAAAAAAAAATCAATAAGATGGAAAATTCAACTTTCTATTGCCAACCTGGGTACCACTATCAGAAAGGTCTCTTTAAGGACAAAGTTTAACCACACATTTTAAACAGGTCCTTATCACTAATAAGTAACACCAATCAAATACTGGAAAGAGGCTGTTGGTGAATGAAATAGAAGTCGGAGAAGAATTCAAACCACAACCCACACTACTCATTCCTTCCCTTGAGCTCCTGGAGCATGACAGCAGAGACTGAAAGTGAGCGCCAGAAGCTTGCAGGCAGGCTTTACCCCAGGGCTGCCCTTGAGTCTCTTTAGCTGTCTGGGTGCTTCCTCACCTTTTGCACTAAACCAGTGGTTTTCCAAGAATGCTCCCTGGTGCTCGGGGACCCAGAGATTCCTCCCGAGAAGGAGGAGGCTCAAATAACAAACTTAACACTAACCACAGATACCCAGCTTTAACCAGAACATCCTTCCATCTGCTTCATATATTGAAGTCCTGCACAAGTTCTGTTTTCCAAGGGCTCTGAGAGGGAGCCCCGGGAGCAGCCCTGAGAGAAGGAGCCACGCTTACCCGTGATTCTGCCCACCGTGCCTTTCACGAAGTTGCCCGCGTACCCAGCCACGTGAGCTCCGAGGCTGTAGCCAATCAAGTGAACATTCCCGAGAGAAAAGTCCTCCTTACCCTGCAGGAAGTCACAGAAGGGAAGGAGTGAGGAGCGTGGTCCTGAGCCCACAGGTGGACAGCAATTCAACCAGTCAGTCATGTCAGGGAGGGGACAGGGAGCCCAGAGGTGGCTGGTAGTGCTGGCAGGGCAGCATGGATGGGACACAGCCAGGAAAGGGGAGGTGGAAAGGGCTTGGTGGCACTTCAGTCACCCCGCAACGGGGACAGGGTGCAGATTGTGACTAGAAGCTGCATACCTGAAAGTGAAAGTGATAGTCGCTCAGTCGTGTCAGACTCTTTGTGACCCCATGGCCTATACAGTCCATGGAATTCTCCAGGCCAGAATACTGGAGTCGGTAGCCTTTCCCTTCTCCAGGGGATCTTAACAACCCAGGGATCAAACCCAGGTCTCCCACATTGCAGGCGGATTAACAGCTGAGCCACAAGGGAAGCCCAAGAATACGGGATTGAGTAGCCTATCACTTCTCCATCAGATCTTCCCAACCCAGGAATCAAACTGGGGTCTCCTGCACTGCAGGCAGATTCTTTACCAACTGAGCCATGAGAGCCCTTCCCCTACACGTTTCTAGCAGTGTCTGAGGTGGGGAGGGGTAGCAGTGCAGAGGTCAAAGCCACCAGACGCACTGGAGACCAAGTGCCAGACACGGTCTGCAGCAGGGTGCTCCCTGCCCATTCTCTTAGGCCCAGGAGCTGCCCATCTCCTCGTCGCCAGCCTGTCTGGGATCCCAGAGTCGAAGCATCAGACCTTGATAGGGAAGGTACTCGGTGATGAGGGTGAGGGCGGATTTGACCCCATGGCTCAGGAACCAAGCTCAACTAAGCAACCTAGGCAGAGGACTGAGGACTATGTGAGAATCCTGACCAGAATTTTACCACAATTCATCAGATTTATGGGCTTCTAAAGGAAGGCCAGGTTAGAATTGCCCAGATAATTGAGTCACTTTGCCAGTGTACCCCTGCCTCCCATTAAGTCCACTGAGCCTGGGCAAATCATTAACCTATAAAAGTAAATGTAAGACCTCAAGATCTGTTTTCCACATATGTTTTATGCAAGGCATTAGGCTGCATTTGTTTGAACCAACCCTCCCCACCCTCAGCCCAGCCACCCTTCAGAATAAGAGCAGACATCAGTAGGTATTTAAGATTACATGCTTTGGGGCTTCCCTGGTGGCTCAATGGTAAAGATTCCACCTGCCAATGCAGGAGACCCAGGTTCCATCCCTGATCTGGGAAGATCCCGCATGCCTCGGAGTCACTAAACCCATGTGCCACAACTATTGAGCCTGTGCTCTAGAGTCTGGGAACTGCAGCTACTGAGCCCATGTGCTGCAACTGCTGAAACCTGACACTCTGTCCATGGGATTTCCCAGGCGATAAAACTGGAGTGGGTAGACATTTCTTCCTCAGAGGGATCTTCCCCACCCAGGGATCGAACCCACATCTGCTGCCTCGCAGGCAGACTCTTTACCACAGAGCCATCAGGGAAGCCCTCACAGGAGAAGCCACCACAATAAGAAGCCTGTGCACCGCAACTGGAGACTGGCCCCCGCTCTCTGCAACTAGAGAAAGCGCGTGCAGCGATGAAGACCCAGCACAGCCGAAATTAATTAATTTTTAAAAATGTTTTAAAGATTACAAGCTTCTGAAGGCATCAGCAAGTAATGACCCAGATGGCAAATTTTCTTCCTGCAAGTAAAGTAACAGGAAAAATCCAGAAATGAATCAATAATTAGAAAGCTTTCTAAAAGTTCCAGCTTCCAAAATATTTTAAGCGATACTTAATTCAGTAAAAATTTGATTCTTAAAGATATTCTCGGTTCACTGTAATAATCTGATCTTTGTTTCCTAAAAGGGTTCGGATTCAAGATCCTTCTCAGAAAAGGAGATGATTCCCTTCAGTCCCATTGTTACCTGAAGCCAGTCGAGCATCTGTGCGATGCTGTGACCCACACCCCTTGTGTTATTGACCGCATCTACGTAAAGCTGGTGAGCCAGTGGGAGCCAGTCCACCACCACGACGTTGGCTCCTTTCTCTCTTGTCTGCAGGGCTGACACCAGTTTGTACAGCCAGTTTTCAAACATGCCACTCATCTGCAGAGAAAACAGGACTTTAAAAAAAAAATCTTTTTCTGGGTTTGAAAAACACCAGTGAATATGGATTTCAGTTCCGTGACCCTCTCCCACAGCCATGGAACATTCACATTGGTCCCCCAGGCCAACACTTGCCCATGAGCGGGGCCAGCCACAGTCAGGATTGCTATGTGGGTGAGTGTCTTCCATTGCCCTTGATGACGTCTCCAGTTTTTCCCATCGAAAATGTCCGAGCTGGTGTCCTGTGTTGCTGCCCCACTGACCAATAGGGCTGCTAGGAGATACATGCTGGTGGCCATGCCGACCTGAGGTTAGCCCTGTCACAGTCAGGCAAGTAAGTGACCTGGTCCAGCATTCAAAAGCAGCTGAGAAGGGTTGTCCTGGAGAATTGGTTTCTTTCTCAGAGATGCAAAGAGATTCTGTCTCTTAGGCAAATGCCGAGTTAACAAATGACCCCTTCCCACAACCCATCTCTGCCATCCCTCTTGACCTTAGAGGAGGGAAGATCTGTTGCTGGAATCCCAAATTAGAACTCAGAGCACATTTTCCCACAGAAACAAAGTGTAAATGGTGACTAGGTCCAGTTGTAAACCTATCCATGAGTGCATTATTAGATAAATAGATTTCCTGTGCCTGGCCTGGGAACCCAAAGGCCATTTACAATCTTGCTTCTAAGGGAAACTGCTGTTCCAAGTTCCAAACAGATTACAAAAGAACTTTCTGGAATGCATTCGTCAGTTGCAGGCAGTTTGTATTTGCATTTTGACGGGGGGGGGGCCTTTAAAAGATCCAAACGCATGATTCTAATCATAGGCTGTGAGGTGAGGATGGGCAGACAGGCCCTTAATGATCCCTTCCATTGCATTCGGTACATAGGTGCCTGTATAACACCCCCTAGCCAGGCCTGACCCCAACAGTTGGTAATAGACCTAAAGACCCAGCAAGCATGTAACGGGTATGAATTTCTCATCATTAAGGGGAGGAACGTCCCCTCCCAATTAGCCCAGGCAGAAACCTGCTCACTTAACAGTGCCATTTTCCTACAGGCTGCCATTAGATGAATGGATAAATCCCTCGCTGGTCCAAAGCTTCTGAGGCCGAGCATTAAAGCCCTTTTTTTGTTCAAGTTTGTTATGGGCTTTTCGATGTGAATGGCTCAGCGAGGGCATAGAAAGACTCCAGTGCCTTTAAATGGAACCATCTCTATGCAAACAGGAGGGCACCGTGCCAACCAGGGCTGGCCAGCCGGGCCAGCTGGCTCATCACAGACTCTCTGAGCCAGTCGACTTGCTTCAGTTCAGCTGAGCTCTCGCAAAGGGATGGCCCCCGTGAGGCAGTGGTTGACCAATGTAATTAAGTGTAATTAGAGGGTCCCTTAAGAGCCAGTGGAGCTGGGCTACTGCCCTCAGGAGAGCCACTTTCTGAAAGCCCACTGCGTGCCAGCATTAAATGCCACCCTGCTGGAGTCCAGATTGCCCCCTCAGCGAAGTGCCCGTTACATTCTTCACAGCTGTCTGAAATACAAGCAGCCCACAAGAAAAGAGGGGGAGAAAGAGCGGAATCTGGAAGCACCAGTATGCTTTTTAATTGACCAAAACAAAGGAGACCAAATCCCATGTAGAGCTGGAAAGCTACCTCCCCCCGGGCTCACCGTCCATCCGTGAATGATGAAAAAGGTTTTGGCTGTCACGTTGAAGCCACAGTCCTCTAAGGGCTGGCTGTGGCCAAGGGAGAGATCGCATCCTTCATCCTCTGGGTCCTCTGAGGTGCGGAGGTTAAATCTCACAGGGGGTTTGGCAGCAGTCGGTACCACCCTGGATTTGTCGAACTCACCTGGGGAGAAAGGACAGAGCGTACGGATAACTAGCAGGCCTGGGTGGTGAGAGATCTGGGGTCCAGTTCTACTTCACTCTTGAGCAAATTACTTAACCCCTCTGGGTTTCAGCTTTTACATCTGCTGAATGTTTCCATCTCATCTCACAGAAGAGTTGCAAAGGCACACCTCACCAATATTTAAGTGTTAATTAGTCACTTGTATCAACTACTCTAGGGCTTCCTACTGTGGCCCAGAGGGTCTCCACAATGCAGGAGACCAGGGTTCCATCTCTGGGTTGAGAAACGCCTCTGGAGGAGGGCATGGCAACCCACTCCAGCATTCTTGCCTGGAGAATCCCATGGAGGAGGAGCCTGGCAGGTTATGGTCAACGGGGTCACAAAGAGTCGGACAGGACTGAGTGACTAACACACACAAACACACACATCAATGACTGTGAATCTGAAGTAAATAAGTCTCCCTTACCTTTCTTCCTTCTTTCTAATCCAAATGAGCTCTCTTTCCTTCCCTCAAGTTACTAATTTCAGAGAACGGGTCCTCAAGTCTTCTCTTGAAATGCTTGGGACCACTTGCATTCCTGGAGAAGGAAATGGCAACCCTTTCCAGTACTCTTGCTTGGAAAATCTCATGGACAGAGGAGCCTGGTGGGCTACAGTCCATGGGGTCTCAAAGAGGCAGACATGACTGGGCAACTACAATTTCACACAGACTTGTATTTCAGAATTCAGAAATTTTCAGATTTTAAACAGGTATTATGATGTGTATATATATATAGAGAGAGAGAGACACACACACACTATATATATACACACACGGTTTGGGGCATTCCTCATTCATCAAACACACCAATAACATTTCTGTAAGGAAATACATGACTACTCATACTCAAGGGTGAAGAAAAAGAAAAAGATTTTAAAGACCATCTTGTTGGTTCAGGTCACTTTTGGATGCCAATTGTGTAAGAATTCAGGTTAGATAATGCCAGGTCTTGCTACCAAACAAGTTACCAGTCAAATTTTTCAGTTTTGAAAGATTTTGGAATTGGAGGTAAGGAACTTTGACCTTTTAAACACTGGGCTTCCCTACTGCTCCCATGTCAATTCTGGCACTTACCCCAAACACCTCATGCACCCTCAGTGCTTCCTGCAGTACCAGACAGGTGCCAGACACTTTTTTACCTTATTAAATAAATTATCGAAGCCATAGAGATGCTCGTAAGAGCAGCAAATCCTCTCCTTTCAGCTCCACCGTGTACACACACACACAGCACTATCTAGGAGATGGCCCTACTTCAAAATACAGCCCATGTTACTGATGGTCCCAAGACCTTTTAACACTAGGTATTGCAAATTTGGAAAACTCAGCAGTGGCCACAGGACTGGAAAAGGTCAGTTTTCATTCCAATCCCTAAGAAAGGCAATGCCAAAGAATGCTCAAACTACCGCACAATTGCACTCATCTCACACGCTAGTAAAGTAATGCTCAAAATTCTCCAAGCCAGGCTTCAGCAATATGTGAACCGTGAACTTCGTGATGTTCAAGCTGGTTTTAGAAAAGGCAGAGGAACCAGAGATCAAATTGCAAACATCTGCAGGATCATTGAAAAAGCAAGAGAGTTCCAGAAAAACATTTATTTCTGCTTTCTTGACTATGCCAAAGCCTTTGACTGTGTGGATCACAATAAACTGTGGAAAATTCTGAAAGAGATGGGAATATCAGACCACCTGACCTGCCTCTTGAGAAATCTGTATGCAGGTCAGGAAGCAACAGTTAGAACTGGACATGGAACAACAGACTGGTTCCAAATAGGAAAAGGAGTTCGTCAAGGCTGTATATTGTCACCCTGCTTATTTAACCTATATGCAGAGTACATCATGAGAAAAGCTGGATTGGAAGAAACACAAACTGGAATCAAGATTGCCAGGAGAAATATCAATAACCTCAGATATGCAGATGACACCACCCTTATGGCAGAAAGTGAAGAGGAACTCAAAAGCCTCTTGATGAAAGTGAAAGAGGAGAGTGAAAAAGTTGGCTTAAAGCTCAACATTCAGAAGACGAAGATCATGGCATCTGGTCCCATCACTTCATGGGAAATAGATGGGGAAACAGTGGAAACAGTGTCAGACTTTATTTTTGGGGGCTCCAAAATCACTGCAGATGGTGACTGCAGCCATGAAATTAAAAGATGCTTACTCCTTGAAAGGAAAGTTATGACCAACCTAGATAGCATATTCAAAAGCAGAGACATTACTTTGCCAACAAAGATTCGTCTAGTCAAGGCTATGGTTTTTCCTGTGGTCATGTATGGATGTGAGTGTTGGACTGTGAAGAAGGCTGAGCACCGAAGAACTGATGCTTTTGAACTGTGGTGTTGGAGAAGACTCTTGAGAGTCCTTTGGACTGCAAGGAGATCCAACCAGTCCATTCTAAAGGAGATCAGCCCTGGGATTTCTTTGGAAGGAATGATGCTAAAGCTGAAACTCCAGTACTTTGGCCACCTCATGTGAAGAGTTGACTCATTGGAAAATACTCTGATGCTGGGAGGGATTGGGGGCAGGAGGAGAAGGGGATGACAGAGGATGAGATGGCTGGATGGCATCACTGACTCGATGGACGTGAGTCTGAGTGAACTCCGGGAGTTGGTGATGGACAGGGAGGCCTGGCGTGCTGCGATTCATGGGGTCGCAAAGAGTCAGACACAACTGAGTGACTGATCTGATCTGATCTGATCTGATTGTCATCATTAGGGCTTCCCAGGTGGCACTAATTGTAAAGAGCTCACCAGCCAATGTAGAAGATAAGGGTTCGATCCCAGGGTCAAGAAGATCCCTTGGAGGAGCAACCCACTCCAGTGTTCTTGCCTGGAAAATCCCAGGGACAGAGAAGCCTGGTGGGCTGCCATCTACGGGGTCGCACAGAGTTGGATACGACTGAAGCAACTTAGCAGCAGCAGCAGCCCTGTTCTAATCATCTAGGATACCGCCCCTGATAACAGGCTAGGAAATTAGACAAACTGTCCAGTCACCCAGAAATCAAGGGAAAATGGACCAAATGACCATACCAGGAGCTTAATTATCCCAGAGTTAAAAAGAAAGAAAAAAAACACAAACAAATGGAGTCATGGAAAGAGAGACTAGAGTGGTAGAGGGGTTGGTGGTGAAGAGGCCAAGGGGGAGGACAATGTACCAGATGTAAAAAGGATAAAGTTCCAGAAAATGCAACTAAATACACATGAGCAGAACTCTGTCATTAATGAACAAAAGCCCCAACTGGCAGAAATTTGAACCATGGACATAATTCATTCAAAATCTCCCAGTTTCCACCCAGATAGCCACTCATAGAGACCAGATGGGAAGTCTAGGGAAAAGGCAAAGAGGGTCTGCTGGCTTCCCAGCACTGACTTGTGGATAAACCCACATAAAGTGAACACAAAAGGTTCACTTTAGCACCTGGCTCTCTCTGACCCCACAGTTCTCTAGCTCATTTCTACTACTTCCAGCCCACATCACTTCTGCCTCTGGGACTTCATAATTGTTCTTCATCCGATGTCCCCAAGCTCATCCTCTCCTCTCCTCTCCTCCAGTTCCTTGCTCAGAAGTCAACTCCTCAGTGAGGAAAGTCTGGTCACAGACTAACGCTACACCACCTTCTCCCTCCAGCCCTCTGTACCTTCTGCCTCTCCTTTATTTTGCTCCATGACACTGAGCACTATTTCTATGTTTTAAGTAGTTGACTGGCTGTCTTCTCATCACTGAAATGCAAGATCCCTGGGGGTATGGACTTACACCTGTTTTGTTCACTGCTATATCCTCCTAAAAGCCTGTGTGCTCAGGTGCTCAGTTATGTCCGACTCTTTGGGATCCCATGGACTGTAGCCCACCAGGCTCCTCTGTCCATGGGGTTTTCCAGGCAAGAATATTGGAGTGGATTGTCATTTCCTCCTCCAGGGGATCTTCCTGATCCAGGATGGTACCCATGTCTCCTGTGGCTCCTGCATTGGCAGGGAGATTCTTTACCACTGTGCCACCTGGGAAGCCCCACTCCTAGAAGGGTTCCTGGCAAATAAAGACTTCTTTGAATGAAGGAAATAACCCCCAAATACTTAGAATCACAGAACATAGAAGTTGAAAGGAATGTTAGCATTTTACAGGAGAGGAACTAGAGATGAAACCTACTCTGGTTCAATTATACTAGAGTTGGGAATGTGTTAAGTAATTTTTCCATTCATTCAGATTAACCCTGCTGCTCATACATAAGCAACTTGGACCAACATCATTTGACCCAATCTTCAGTTCATTGAGTCGCAAAGAGTCAGACACAACTGAGCAACTGAACTGAACTGAATTGAACAACAGGATAGTAGAAGATGAGCTAATAGGATATGGTTCAGGGGTTCCCCACTCTCCTCTGCTTAACCAATTGACCTGGTACTCCTGTGGGGTGACCCTACCCTTGCTCCTCCAGGGCATGCTTCCTCCAATAGAAGAGACTGAAAAAGAAAAGCTGGCAGATGGAAGGAAGACAGGTAGCAAGAGGAGGAGCAAAGGCTGGAAAGACTGTTGGGGAGGAGGAAGAGTAGGCTGGCAGCCTGGGGTTCTCTGCACAAATTGCCCACCAAATCCTCCCCGAAAGCCCTCCTCAAACCAGAGCCAGCTACGCTGGCACCTTAAATTTCAAAGCATCTAGCCGAGATTAAAAAGAAGAGCGCCAGATGACAGAGCTCTTTCTAACAACCTTCTTGCCTCGAAAACCCGCAGGTTCAAAGAGGGCAAGGTTAAAGAGCTGCTGGCAGCCAACTCTGCTGACTGGACAGCATCGATAAGAGTGCATATTAACGGCAAAGGGGTGGAGCCGGACCGAGCGCGGGCGAGCGCACCCGGCAGCCGGCCGGCTCTGGGATGCCCTGGTCAGAAGCGCCGAGGAACAAGTGAACTGCAAGACTAATTAGGAGGAGAGAGTGGACAGCGCAGGCGGAAAGCAAGGAGGATGCTGCAGGGTCGAGGAAGAAGGGTGGGCAAGAGAGAGGGCACCTGGCCCAGAAAAGAAGTTCCGAGGGTGGTAATAAAATAAGTCCACGTTACCTTGCAGCCGTCCCTCTGGGCCAAGGGGTGTGGGGTCTCCCGTGGCAAAGCCACAATAGGCGCTCCACAGGCAGAGCTGAAGAACGGTGTTTCTCATCCTTACCACCTCCCCGCACCCCCTTCTCCAAAATGGGACTTTCAAAAAGACAAAAAACACCTCTCGAAGTTTCCAGCGGTCCAAGACTGTAAGACCCCCAGTGGGAAGCCCTCTCTCCACCAGAGAGAACGGTGGCCTTAGCTGAAGGTGGAGAAGGTGGAAGATGAAAACTCAGCTAAACTCAGCCGCGGGGTGGTGGGGGGAATGTGAAGGGGCTTGAACCAGAACCAGATCTGCCCTCTCTCGTGCCGCCTGCCCAGGAAGCCAGGGCTCGCCACTGTCACCCAGCGAGCTCCCGGCGAGGTACTTTTTAAAAGTATTGGGAGTCATCTGATCCATCGCCAGATGGTGATTTGCATAATTTATTCTAGTTCCCGGACTCTGATTGGTCACATCTTCGCTGACGCCAGAACCAAAGACTCCCCAAAGTTTGAATGAAAGCGCCGCACATCCACCGCGTGGACACTCCGCAAGCGCAGGCTTGTTTCCTCCCCAGGCGGCTCCGGGGGCAGCCGCGCTGTCACCACCCTACTTTTTCCCAGTGTCCATTCCCGGACCCTAGATTCTCTGCCACCCCCTGCAGCTCCAGGGGAGTCGTTGCCCCATAGCCCTGCTCCCTCCGCGATCGCGATCCCTGGAGAAGGAAGGTTGTCCTCTTCAAGGCGCAAAGCTCTCCGCGCGCGCGCGCGCAGTGCTCTCTCCTCGCCCCGGGCCAACGGTCCGAATGGAGAAAAGACACCTGGTCACCCTGTGGTCCTTCTTTACTCCCTTTCCTGCTGCGAGCGAGGCCCATGACAGGTGTAGACCGCGTAATCCGACAATAACCCGGCAGAGTTAAAAGGCTGCGGGCCCCTCTTGGAGTGCTCGCTTCGCCACTAGCTACAGAACTCAGGGCAAGCCACGCAACTACCCCAAAGCCGTTCCTTCCTCCCCCGTACACAGGTGGTAACAGCTCCTGTCGGTTAGGATGTTGCAGAAATTAAAAGATCCAGGATAATACCATTTGAGCTTCCCTGGTGGCTCAGCTGGTAAAGAATCTGCCCTCAATGTGGGAGACGAGGGTTCGATCCCTGGGTCTGGAAAGATCCCCTGGAAAAGGGCATGGCAACCCTCTCCAGTATTCTTGCCTGGAGAATCCCATGGACGGAGGAGCCTGGTGGGCTACAGTCCATGGGGTCGCAAAGAGTTGGACAAGACTGAGCGACTAACACACACACACAGGATAATACAAACAGCGCTGGGTGCGGTGCCGCGTGGTAGGCGCTCTCATACCTGGGGCTGGAGGGCTAGAGGGACGCCAGGCGACACTCTCCTAAGGAAACAATGAGCCAGGCTTGAGGATCTCAGACTCGCAACCAGTGCCAAGTGTCGGGGCGGAGGCGCGCCACCCCCTATCGAGGGGAATGAAGCAGCTTCTTCCTCTCCGTCATCATTTTGCCCTCCTCTTCTTCCCTTCATTGCGCGCGTCCCTGCTCCTCCCGCGGGTGCCGGCTCCAGCTCCGCGCCCGGAACCCCGGGACCGAGGGCGGCGACCGCGCCCCTGAGCCTGCATCTGGGGCAGGGGTCGGGGGCTGAGCCCGGGGCCTTCGGCCGCGGGCGGCCAGGACGACTCCGGAGCGGCTGCGCCTCCACAGCCCTCGGGAACGCGGAGGAGGCAGGAGAGAGAAAGCGCTACGGCCGTCTGCGCACCGCCGTCCGCCTGCGCACCACCATCCGCCTGCTTCCAGCCAGACTGCACCTTTGACCGCAAGTAACCCCGCGGAGCAGAGAAGGCAATGGCACCCGACTCCAGTACTCTTGACTGGAGAATCCCAGGGACGGCGGAGCCTGGTGGGCTGCCGTCTATGGGGTCGCACAGAGTCGGACACGACTGAAGCGACTTAGCAGCAGCAGCAGCAAGCCCGCGGAGGCCTGGAACCAGTCCAGCTCCCGCCCGCAGAGAGGAAAACCGCCCGAGCAGCCCGGCGCCCCTTTCTCGCCGGTGTCTGCGCCCCCGCCTGGGAGATCTGTGTGGGGAAACCAGTCTGGAGCAGCCGGTCCTGTTCCGACTTATCCTCGTTCCGTCTGTCACTCCAGTTGCCAGCGCCGAAGCGGGCTTCGTCCGTCCTGTGCTAGAATTCATTAACAAGAGGCAGGCCGGCTCTATTTTTCAGTGTAAACCTCACTGGTCATGAGTAAATGGAGCTCCCAGATATCTTTTCCCCCTCTTCTTAACACTCCCCTTCTTCACTGGCAAACTATACAGACGTAAGTCAGGTATCATCTCCATTCTACAGATGGGAAAATTGAGTCAGAGGAACAGGCTGTAGCTCTGAAGCAAGTCTCTGATAACCAGTTCTCTCTCTTCTGCTTAGTTTGATTTAGCCAATTGGCCTCTGAATAGGAACGTTTTGGAGCCAAATCTCCATCTCTTGCCTGGTTGAGTCCGTAGGCAGCCTGTGAGTCAAAAATCCCCATCTCTATTCTGAGTTACTCAAATCATAGCCCCTAGAACTGTAAGTGGACAGTGTGGAGGGTGTGTCTTGGGGACCTCTGTCACAAATGAGATTCCCTAGAAGAGCTAGGTACTCCTGCAAAGCTGGTTATCCTACTTGGAAAAAAAAAGATTCAACAAGATCAATTCTCATCTTTTTAACTGCCAAGGCTATGAAACCATTTAGATTTTATTACTGGTTGGTTAGAGTGCCCTCCTGTGTCTCTATATCAAAACATCATGTGAGAACTTTCAAAGCACATAATGAAGCTATAATCACAGCATTAGAGTAAAGTATAACATCAACTCTCTTATGCAAAGAATAACATATGTATAAAATATGCAAAATATTTTCTAGAAGAACCTCAAGGAGGGCTTGGGAGCCTCCTGTGTGGAGGAAGACCCTGCCTGAGGAGTTTCAGCAGAAACTTTGTATCAAGGTCTCAGGTTACTCTAGCAAAGGTTCTGAGCATTTTTCTAGGCAGTCTATCATCTGAAGACACCTTCCTAGGTTAGAGGAATGAACCTCCCTTTCATAAGAGGAGCCCACTTTCCACTTCAGACGCTGAAAAGCAAACACACACCTTGCCAGCCTCCCTTGCAGCTAGAGTTCCTGGTTTAAACTCAGCCAATCAAACTCTAAGGTGAAAGCCAGTGAGTCTAGAAGCAAACAGCCACTCCACTCTGCCAACAGGGCAGCAGGAGCCAGCTCTGCTCTGGGTGGGGGAGGAAGAGGGTGGGACGGTGGCACCCCCAGGCATCCCCAGACCAGCCTGCAGAGGGACTTGGGCAATGCAGTCTGCCTGAGTATACTTTCCAAGCCTGGTTCTTTTGCCCTGCAGATATTCTGATATTTTGATTGCAGTAATTCTGATTACTATTAAAAAATATGTTTTTTAATAGTTCCACTATATATTATAATTATTTTAAATAGATTAAGATTTTTAGTTGGAGTTTCAATATCAAACTCTCAGAAATTAACAGAATGAACAGACAGAAAAGTAGAAGGATATAGTAGACCTGAAAAGCATTATGAACCAATTCAACTGTAAGATTTATACAGTTTTCACACAACAGCAGGATACAAATTTTATTCAAGTTCCCATAGACTATAAATCAAAAGACACTGGACCATATTCAGGAATAGAAACAAAATAAGGTGGAAAAATTTCATGATCTAAAACTATTGAAATCATACAGAGTCTGTTCTCTTATCACTATGGAATTGTGTTAGTAACCAGTATCAAAAGATATTTGAAAATAACCCACATATTTTCAAGTGCAACGTGACATTTACCAAGAGAAATCTTTGACTTAGCCATTGAAGGTCTCAATAAAGTTAGACTGAATAAAACACAGAGGTGATTGCAGAGAAGAAAGCATTTAAGTGAGAAATCAATATCAAAGATATTTTTAAAACTCCATGTATTTGGAAATTAAATGTCCACTTTTAAAGGATGGTTGTACCTAAGAAGCCATATGAAGGAAAATTAGAAAGTATTTGTAACGGAATAAAAATGAGAGACCACCGCCTCTAGGCCACCAGGCTCCTCTGTCCATGGGCTTTTCCAGGCAAGAATATTGGAGTGCGTGCCATTTCCTCCTCCAGGGGATCTTCCTGACCCAGGGGTCAAACCCATGTCTCCTGCATCTCCTCCACTGACAGGCAGATTCTTTACCACTAAGCCACCTGAGGATCCTGTGTGTGTGTATATATCACTTTGCTATACATCTGAAACTAACAAAAGAAATGGAAAATATAGTTAAATGCACAGCTTACTCGAACTCTACTTTCCAAGGTCAGAGAATAAAAAATAGAAAAGAGTATTAGGCTGAGATGGGACTTGGTTCAGTTCAGTTCAGTTCAGTCGCTCAGTCATGTCCTACTCTGAGATCCCGTGAAGCGCAGCACGCCAGACCTCCCTGTCCCTCACCAACTCCCAGAGTTCACCCAAACCCAGTCCATCAGTGATGCCATCCAGCCATCTCATCCTCTGTCGTCCTCTTCTCCTCCTGCCCTCAATCTTTCCCAGCATCAGGGTCTTTTCCAGTGAGTCAACTCTTCACATGAGGTGGCCAAAGTAATGGAGTTTCAGCATCAGTCCTTCCAATGAACACCCAGGACTGATCTCCTTTAGGATGGACTGGTTGGATCTCCTTGCAGTCCAGGGGACTCTCAAGAGTCTTCTCCAACACCACAGTTGAAAACATCAATTCTTCGGACTTAAGACAACTCTAAAGAATGAAAAGGCTTTAAGCCCCAACTCTTGACTGGCACTTGGATCCCCTGAGTTAAGTTGACCACAAAGTTTGGAAAGAGAGTGCCAAATCTCCATCAAGGAGGTAACACCCTCTGCTTACTTGGCTCTTAGCTCTGGGCTACAAGCAGGAGTTAAAGTAGCCTGACTCTTGGTAAATTCAAAGACCTGAGGTCTACACCTCCTGAAGCTTGTATTTCTCAGAAGCAACACTTCCTCCAAAAGGAATAAGCTAGAGGAGCATTTCCCTATGTGGGCCTGTGATGTTAACAGGTATCCCATGGAATAAATAGGGCAACACTGAGTTAAACAGGTTAAAACAGGCTTCTTCACTGCAGGACTTCTCAGGACTTTTGCTACACTTTAACCCTTCAGTAGCTTCAGGTTTGAGACTAAGACCCTTCAAATGGCCTACGACACCCTCCATGAACTGGCCCAGGGAGGCGCACTACCCTGTCTTTTACCACCCTCCTCTCCTCTCCCTGCCTCCTGGCGATCCTGGCCTTGTCTTAGCTCCTCTGCCTGGTCTGTCCAATCCAATACCCACGGGCTCTTGAGCACTCGAAATGTGGCAAGGCTAAATTGAGATGTAAGTGTCAAATGCATACCAGATTGGGAAGACTTGAACAAAAAAAAAAAATTAAAATTTTGTTCTTTTTTTATTTTTGACCTCACTGCAACTCATGTAGGATCTTAGTTCTAGGGATTAGAATTTAGATCTAGTTGGCCAGGGATTGAACAAGTGCCCCCTGCAGTGAAAGCTCGAAGTCTTAACTACTGGACCACCAAGGAAGTCCCTATAATTTTCTCTTTAAAGCTTTCTCTTGTTTGAAAATTGTCTTTATTTGGCTGCCTCAGGTCTTAGTTGCAACATGCAGGGACCTTGTGGCAGCACAAGGACCCTCTAGTCTTGGCTCTCTGGCTCAGTAGTTTCTCCACGGCCTGTGGGATCTTCCCAGACCAGGGAACGAACCCACGTCCCCTGCATTGACAAAGCAGATTCTTAAACACTGGACCATCAGGAAAGTCCCCCCATAATTTTTTATGTTGAGTAAATGTTGAAATGGCAATATTATAGATACATTGATTTGGGTAAAATGTAATAATAAAATTAATTTCATCTTTTTCTGTTTACTTTTTCAATGAGTGCTGGAGAATTTTTCATTCCATGTGTGGCTCACATTTTATTTCTAGTGAACGTTCTAAAGGAGAAGGCAATGGCACCCTACTCCAGTACTCTTGCCTGGAAAATCCCATGGGTGGAGGAGCCTGGTGGGCTGCAGTCCATGGGGTCGCTAAGAGTCAGACATGACTGAGCGACTTCACTTGCACTTTTCACTTTCGTGCATTGGAGAAAGAAATGGCAACCCTCTCCAGTGTTCTTGCCTTGAGAATCCCAGGGATGGGGGAGCCTGGTGGGCTGCCGTCTATGGTGTCGCACAGAGTCGGACACAACTGAAGCGATTTAGCAGCAGCAGCAGCAGAACATTCTAAAGCATCAACATTTGACCTTTGGCCTATTTAATGCTAACTCTTATCAGACTTCAGATATCTGCTTGGGTCCCTTCTTCAGATCCCTGGTGTACATTTCCTGTAAGAATGCTCTTTTCTTTTGTAGAACTTACCCAGGTCTTTAATTAGACATTATTTGTTTGGCTATTTGATTCATGTCCCTCTCCCTGTAGTGTGTTAAGTCCCATGAAAGCAGCAGCTGGATTTGTTTCTGTTGTTATTCTTCCTCCCAGAGGCTAGCATTAAGCTTGGTACATAGAAGATTCATTAAATATTTGTTGAATGACAATATAAATGAAGTGTGAGGTGAATCTCCAAGAAAGGGATAAAGTATTCAACTTTTGCTAAATTAACCACAGAACCTTCACCCCATAAACGGTTTAGTGAAGGGTCAGAATTCCCCAGGAATACAGTTTGAGAAGCATTGGATTGGGGGCTGTCACTACAGAGAGAGTTAATTGAGCCCCAGTTTAAATCTCATATCTGCAATAGGGCCTCAGCTCTCCTATGTTCTGAAGGTAGCTCTGGTTTGTTTTATGTTTCCTTTCTCTACAAATCTCAAGCTTCAAGCCCTTGAATTCTTCCACTTAGAAGACAACTAAAGCAGGGGTCCTCAACTTCCTGGATCTAGTACCTAATGGTCTGAAGTGGACCTGATTCAATAATAGCAGACATAAAGTGCTTAATAAGTGTAATGTGCTTGAATCATCCTGAAACCTCTCCCCAACCCCCATCCTCAGTCTGTGGAAAAAAACGTTCTTCCGTGAAACCAGTCCATGGTGCCAAAAAAAGTTAGGGATCACTGATTGAAAGGAAGCGGAGTAATTCTCCTTAATAAAGAAATTTTCATGCAAATTCATACGCAACTTATACATGATTGTATGTTTCTCTCCTGCATCTATACAAGCATAGAGCGGGTGAAATATTGAGTTTAATTAGGAATTTGGGTAGTTTAAAGGAATTTACCTAAGAACTATGTCAGGCCTGACGCATTTCTTTTGGAAAAGAGAGCATGATAAGGGGCTATGTGATCAATTGACCCAAAGGTTGAGGCCCAAGGAAAGATAGTCAAGTCGGACACTCATACCTCCTAAAAAAAACAACCAGGGTGGTTCAGTTCACATGTTATTTTAACTCCCAGCATTAAAACGTGCCTTCTGGGATACAATTGTTTTACAATGTTGTGTTGGTTTCTGTTATACAACAATGTGAATCAGCCGTGCTGCTGCTGCTGCTGCTAAGTTGCTTCAGTTGTGTCCGACTCTGTGTGACCCATAGACGGCAGCCCACCAGGCTCCCCCGTCCCTGGGATTCTCCAGGCAAGAACACTGGAGTGGGTTGCCATTTCCTTCTCCAATGCATGAAGGTGAAGAGAGAAAGTGAAGTCACTCAGTCATGTCCGACTCTTAGCAACCCCATAGACTGCAGCCTACCAGGCTCCTCTGCCCATGGGATTTTCCAGGCAAGAGTACTGGAGTGGGGTGCCATTGTGCTTTATCCCCTCCCTGTTGAGCCTTCCTCCCACCGCACCCCATCCCGCCCATCTAGGTCTTCCCAGAGCACAGAATTGAGCCTCCTGTGCTGTACAGCAGCTTCCCACTATCTATTTTACACTTGCTAGTGTATATATGTCAATTTAAAAACATAAATGCACACATTAAATGCAAACCTTTGCAAAATATTTTTTTAATAATTAAAAAAAATGTCTTCTGCAACTAGCCCTGCATACAAAAGCTAAATGGTCACTAAGGGATCGGCCAAGAGCTTGGGGATTCTGAGCAGCCTGGAGACCAGCACCGTCCAGGGAAAGGACCAGAGGACCACAGGCAGCCGTGGCAGAGTAAGACAGCTGAGCTGACCCCGCTGTCCCACCTGCCCTACCTTTTCCCTAGCCCATCACTTCCACACAGCGGACCAGAGAGAGGAAGAGTCAAGGCAAAGGGGCTTATTGCCAAACTGAGAAGCTTTTTAAGTGTTTCCAGACTGGAGAACTGGATCACCAAACTAAGTTCCTTTTTAAATGCTCTGGGCCTGTCCAAAGCTCTGGGGGGGAGGAGGGTGGGGGTGGGTGGGGGGACAAGAACAAAAACTTTTAAACCTGACTCCAAAAGGTCCATTTTCTAGCAAAATATGTTTACAAAGAACTGACCCTGGGATATCTAAATAGACCAATAACCACAAGAAAAGATTGGAAGAGACCAACAAGCTTATCCGCACAGACTCCCAAGATGCCAGATGGACGTGATTTCCCAGGAAATTTCCTTAAACTATCAAACCCTTGGTTACATCTCTTTTTTCACCTATTTCTGTGCCTACACCTATTAACACATACTCACAAGCTTGCTAAATTAAATTAGTAATGACTAAGCTCAAGTGGCCTTTAAATCCTGCCTACCAATTGGCCATATGTGCTAGACTCTCCCTACTCCTCCTCCTAAACGGTGCTCTCACATCTTCTGCTTTCCCTCAAACCCCCAACATCTTTCCCGTTCTTACTCTTAGCTGATGACCTGGCTTCCCACTTTAGTAGAAAAATAAAATCAATCTCAAAAGTATATCCACAAGCCCCGACTGCTGAAACCCACCTATTTGCACCTGTACCCATGTCCTCAACCTCACTTCCAGTTACCAAAGATGAGCTATCTGTGCTTCTAAGTAACCCCCTCCCTGCACACACACATGTTCCCCCCCACACACACATTCACACACTAGATTCCATCCCTTCTCACTTATACCTGGCCATCACTTCAACAATTCCTCCCTCTCTAATGGATAATTTCCATCAGCATACAAACACAAGTTACAATTTCTCCATCTTAAAACATTCCAGGGACTCCACTTCCCTCTCCAGAGTCATCCTATTTCTCTACTGCCCTTTACGGTAACATTTCTTTGGACTCCCTGGTTCCAAGCCCTCTCCTCCCATTCCCTCGAGTTCCACCTCTTCCCCAAAACACCTCTCACCAAGGTCACCCTGCACAGCCAGGTGGATCTCGGTTCTCCTCTGACTCCATCACAGTCATTCCCTCCTCCGTGAGCTCATCTGGTTTTCCTCCTCACAAACTGGTCCCTCTTCCTCAGTCTCCTTTGTTGACTGACTTGGAGAAACCCCGGGTTCATCTATGGACCTCTTCTGTTTCATACCTAAAAATCACTCCCTTGATAATCTCATCTGCTTTCATACCTTCAAAGTCATCCATACATGATTCTCCAGTATATTCTTCTAGACTGAACCTCCTCTCCGTACTTCAAACTTGTTTATCAACTTATAGGCCTAAAAGGCACCTCAAACCCACCATGTTGAGAACTGAATCTCTGATCTTCCCCCCACATATACCCTTGCCTCTGTCTTCCAAATCTCAATAAATGGCAAACTAATCCTTCCAGTCACTCAGTCCACTTTGCTCCCTTTTTCCTTATTCCACAATCAATATCCAACAAATTCCCGTGACTTCACCTTCCAGATTCATCCGTGGCTGATGAGAATGAGAAGTTGCCATGTAGCACAGGGAGCAGTCTGGCGTTCTGTGATGACCAGGATGGGATGGGGGGAAGGGAGGGAAGCTAGGGAGGGAGGAGATGTATGTGTAATTATGGCTGATTTGCATTGTTATTTGGCAGAAACCAACACAATAGATGTCCATCAGCAGATGAATGGATAAGAAAGCTGTGGTACATATACACAATGGAGTATTACTCAGCCATTAAAAAGAATAAATTTGAATCAGTTCTAATGAGGTGGATGAAACTGGAGCCTATTATAGAGAGTGAAGTAAGCCAGAAAGAAAAACACCAATACAGTATATTAACGTATATATATGGAATTTAGAAAGATGGTAACAATAACCCTGTGTATGAGACAGCAAAAGAGACACTGATGTATAGAACAGTCTTATGGACTCTGTGGGAGAGGGAGAGGGTGGGAAGATTTGGGAGAATGGCATTGAAACATGTATAATATCATGTATGAAACAAGTCGCCAGTCCAGGTTCGATGCACAATACTGGATGCTTGGGGCTGGTGCACTGGGACGACCCAGAGGGAGGGTAGGGGAGGGAGGAGGGAGGAGGGTTCAGGAGGGGGAACACATGTATACCTGTGGCGGATTCATTTCGATATTCGGCAAAACTAATACAATATTGTAAAGTTTAAAAATAAAATTAAATTAAAAATATATATATATATTTATTTAAATGAAAAAATAGAGGAAAAATAAAAAAGATTCATCCTGAATCTGACCACCACTTACCATCACCATTGCTCCCACCGTGGTCCAAACCACCATCATCTGTCACCGGAAATAAACCACCTGTAATACACTCCTGCTCTGCTGCTGCTAAGTCGCTTCAGTCATATCCGACTCTGTGCGACCCCACATACGGCAGCCCACCAGGCTCCGCCGTCCCTGGGATTCTCCAGGCAAGAACACTGGAGTGGGTTGCCATTTCCTTCTCCAATGCATGAAAGTGAAAAGTGAAAGTGAAGTTGCTCAGTTGTGTCTGACTCTTAGTGACCCCATGGACTGCAGCCTACCAGACTCCTCCATCCATGGGATTTTCCAGGCAAAAGAGTACTGCAGTGGGGTGCCATTGCCTTCTCCAAATACACTCCTATGAAGCCTCAAATCATTCACTGTAAAGATTAGTTCTTACAGGGACTTTCCTGGTGGCCCAGTGATTGGAACTCCATACTTTCACTGCAGAGAGGGCAGGTTCAATTCCTGGTAGGAGAACTAAGATCCTGCATACCTTATGGTATGGCTTTAAAAAAAAAAAAAGTATATTAGTTCATATAGTAACGTGTGAGGTTCTGCAAGTTCTCTTGACCTCTTGGACAGTAATGCAGACTACTCCCCCAGCTCCTCATCCTGGCATTCTGACTGTTCTTTCAACACACCCGGCATATTCCCACCTCAGAGCTTCTGTTTTTGCTCTTACCCCTTCTGATCCCCAGATATTGTCAGAGCTCACCCTCCCACCTCCTTCAGACTTTTGTTCACATGTCACTGGGGCTTCCCTGACACCCACTTAAAAATTCAAAGCTCCTCCCAGCACGTCTCCTTCCCCTGCTTTTTTTCCCCCTGCTATTTTTCTCCATAACACTTCCCACCACCTGACATGTTATATATCTTGGCTACTTACTTGTTTACATCCCACTAGGATGAAAGGGATTTTTGTGTATTTTAACCATTTCTATATTCCCAGTTCCAGGACTTAACAAATACTTGTTGAATAAATGCATTAACAAATCCTGAAGCCTTTTAAACTTTTTCAGAGCCAGAGAGAAAAATAAAAGCTTCAAAATGTTTTATACAGTCAGAGTAACATTGATACCAAATCTGACAAAGACTGAAATGCGAAAGAGAGAAAGAAAACTAGAAACCAATCTCAGTTCAAATATTTTCAGTAAATATTGCCAAATAAAACTCAAGAGTGCATTAAAAGGAAAATATATCATGACCAACTGAAGTACATTCAATGTAAATATGGCTCAATTCAAGGAAATCCATGAACATAAATGCAAGGAAATCTATAATTCACCACATTTATACATCAAAGGTGGAAAAAAAAAAAAGTTACTTCAACAGATGTTTGAAGAAATTAAAAATAAGATAATCCAATAACAAGGGTGATTACATAATTACTGTGCAAAAATCTCTACTCTTTCAATGCCATGGGAAGGGTTCTTTAAGTAGCATATAAGCATGATAGATAAAAGAAAAACATAATAATCTTGACAACACAAAATTTAAAAAAAAAGACTTCAAACAAACTCAAATTCAAAACAAACTTATCTACATAACAGAAACAGACTCACAGACCTAAAGAACCAGACTTGTGGTTATCAAGAGGGAGGAGAAGATCGAGAGGGATGAACGGGAGCTTGGGGTTAGTAGATGCAGACCATACATTTAGAATGGATAAACAACAAAGTCCTACTGTATAGCACAGGGAACTATATCCAATCTCCTGGGACAAACCATAATGAAAGAGAATATTTTAAAAATGTATATATGTGTACAAACTTTGCTGTACAGCAGAAATTAGCACAAATCAACTATTCTTCAATTTTTTTTAATGTCAAAAATAAATAAATAAAATAAAATAAAAACCTATCTGCAGCTTGAGGGAAAAAAAAGACTTCAGACAAACTCAAAAGACAATTGAAGGATTTCCTTGGTGGTACAGTGGATACGACGGAGAAGGCAATGGCACCCCACTCCAGTACTCTTGCCTGGAAAATCCCATGGAGCCTGGTGGGCTGCAGCCCATGGGGTCGATAAGAGTCGGACACGACTGAGTGACTTCACTTTCACTTTTCACTTTCATGCATTGGAGAAGGAAATGGCAACCCACTTCAGTGTTCTTGCCTGGAGAATCCCAGGGACGGGGGAGCCTGGTGGGCTATATATGTGTATAAGACGGTGGGCCATCTGTGGGGTCACACAGAGTCGGACATGACTGAAGCAACTTAGCAGCAGCAACAGTGGATACGAACCTGTCTGCCAATGCAGGGAACACAGGTTCGATCTCCGGTCTGGAAAGATTCTGCATGCCAAGAGCAACTAAAGCCTCTGCACAATTACTGAGCCCTGCTGTAGGGCCTGCAAGCCACAACTACTGAAGCCCGCATACCTAGAACCCTTGCTCTGCAACAAGAGAAGCCACCACAGTGAGAAACCTGTGCACCGCCTCGAATAGTAGCCCCTGCTCTTCACAACTAGAGAAAGCTCGAGTGCAGTAATGAAGACCTAGTACCATTACAAATAAATTAATTAATTAATTTTTAAAGAGATAATTTAATCTGTGTTAGAAAGCATTATATACAAGAACTCACTTTCTAGATTTTTAATAAAATTTTATCCAAAAAAAATTTAATATGTCACGTTCGTGCAAATTAGAAAAAGGATTTCCTTCCTCAAGATACTGTACTTTTGGAAAGAACTATAACTATGCTAATTTTGTTAGGACAAGACAGTTCATCACTGTCTTCCAGAAAAATGGCATAATAAATATTAAAATCGGGAACTTTCTTGATGGTCCAGTAATTAAGACTTTGACTTCCAATGCACGGGATGCCAGTTCAATCTCTGATCCTCTGATCCGGAGTTAAGATCCCACATGGCTGGAGGCCAAAAAACCAAAATATATAACCGGAACAATATTGTAACAAATTCAATAAAAACCTTAAAAATGGTCCACATCAAAAAAAGCTTTTAATAAATATTAAAATCTATGATTTCTATGATGTGAATAGTATCTGTTAGGTTAAACAATATACAACCCACACAACCATTAAGAATATCTGTAGTCTAGACTTAGATCATTGTAAATAGTATTATTTACTTATATGAACATCCACCAGGATTAAGTTGGTGTTGGATATAAACTTTTTTTTGGTAGGATTACAAGCATTCTTGGTCCCCTCCCCCACCAAGTTCCAGTAATACCTTCTAATCATCTGAACAATCCTAAACACTGCCAGAGTTTTCCAGAATCCCCCAGGAGATGGCCCTCCTCTTGGAGAACTGTCATGTAGGTTGACTGGAAGGCATAAAGGAAGACTTTAACTCTATTTTACGCGTTTCCATACAGTTTGAATTTTTCACCATGTGCATGCATATAAAATGAATAATTAAAATATAATAATATAAATAAACTACATTACTACTCTAGAAAGGAACTAAATATTAGGGATGGAAGAATGATTCCAATAAAGGACAGTATTTATCCCAATACCTAATAGTAACAGAGGTCTAAGTCCACCACAGTTCAGCAGTAACTAGTTGAAAGAGCACGGTCTGGAAAGCCAAGAGTTTGGATTTCTCTCCCCTAAATCAACAAGCACCTCTACTTCGTCTTGCATCTCGAAACAGATGGAAGGCATAGAGTGCGACAGTGTTCAGACTTGCTCAGATGAGAAAGCACCTCAAAGTCATGATGCTTTTTGCTGAAGAGCATTAAATTTTAAAATATTTCATTCTATCACATAAGCTATGATCTCACATAAAACTGCTTGTTTAATAAGTGTGTTGCTTTAAAACGTTGGTTTAATTAGGTTTGTGCACTATAAAACAAAGTGAAAAAACAATTACAGATACAGGTGAAAACCCAGCTTTTGAAGGAATACTGGCCAGTTCCGAGTTTTTCCATTATTACTCCTTTGTTGCTTATTTGTGGTCTTTCATCTGTCGGAAGCACGCAAGTAGTAGGAAGCACAAAAACTTTTTTAAGAAAAATTATGCCTTTTCTGTAAGCCTAAAATAAGTTCAAAATAAAACTTTTTAAAATGGTAAAATTGAAATTAAAGGCTGTAGTTTGGTTAAGAGTATTGTACCAGTGTCAAGCCCTTAGTTTTGATCACTGTACTGTGTTCACATAGGATGTCAACATTAGGAGAAGCTGGGTAAGGGATAGGAAAGGCTCTGGACTATTGTTACAGCTTTTCTGTAAGGTAAAAATTAACTCAAAATAAAGTTTTTTAAATTATGGGAAACACTTGAATTTGAGAATACTGTGTACATCAATTTTTTTCCTGCAAATTGAGAGAAGGCAGTTATTCCCTTTCAGTTAAGAATGTTTTTTGTCTTCTGGAGACTTGCCTGGTGGTCTAGGATCTACTAAAACAGGGATCCCAGGTTCAAGCCCTGGTCAGGGAACTAGATCCTGCATGCGGCAACTAAGCCCTAAGCAGCCAAATAAATAAATGAATAAATAAATAAATAAGAATGTTTATCCCTTCTTGAAATGCACCAGAGTGAGCACACAGTTTGGGGCTGGGAAAAGCAACCTGAGATCCCAGCTTGCAAAAAGTCCTTAAGTGATTTTAACCCACACCCTCAGCAAGAACCACTGGGGAAATGCTGTCTGAGGTCTCTTTCCAAACCCTTCGTCTTGTCCACTCGGCAAATTCTTATTTATCCTTAAAAGTCTAAGTCAGAAATCACCTCCTCCATGAAGCTCTCCTTGCCAGGAAAACACCAACTGGAATTCTAGAGACATTTTTTTCCCCCGATAAGGTGAATTTACATTGTAAACCAAAAGGAGCCAACTCCCTCAAGGGTAGACCATAGTGGATGTCATGGTTCATCACTCAAATGCCCGCTTCAGATCCAAGGCAGGCATCCCCCTAGAGACAATGGGAATGTCAACTAGTGAGGATTGGTAACTGAGTCTCTCCCTGGGAGTTACTCTTGGCTTAAGGGAATTGCCTGCCCAAAGTCACTCTCCCTTCCTTCAGGGCAGTCTGTATATAACGTCCGGTCAACTGTGGAGTGCAAAGGCCGGGCTCCCTTTGCCCCAGTTCAACACAGCTCTGCAGCACTGACTGTGACACCTCTATGGCATCACAGTTCACCTCCCGCCTCTGCCCACTCCTGCTGCCCTGGACGCTCACGGGTAAGATCCCAGGAGCATTTCCCTAATAAGCCACCTGCTCACAAAATCCTGCTTCAGAGTCCATTTTCTGGGGAATCCATCCTATGACAATCACAACTGCCAATATTTGGAATTATCCTACCCACTTCAAGAAACGGATCCTTCGTTTTGCTGTACAAAGTCATGACCCACAGCATAATTGATTGCAACATGTTTCTAACAGCAACATATTATAAAATCCATCAACAGAGAACCATAAATCACGGCTATGGTCGAATGATATGCAGCTGTATAAAAGAATAAGGAAGCGCTTTATGTCATTATATGATGCAATCTTCAATTTATAAATTTAAGTGAAAAAGCAAGATATAGAAGAGTATGCATTCATATTGAGGTTTGACAGAAAACAGCAAAATTCTGTAAAGCAATTATCCTTCAATAAAAATAAGTAAAACAAAGAAGACTGTGCAAAGTATGCTATCATTTTGTTTAAAAAGCAAAAAAAATACATGTACATGTTTATATATTTTTAAGTTTATTTTATTTTATTTGCACTTTTTGTCTGCTCCGCGTCTTTGTTGTTGAGTGTTTTTTCTAGCTGTGACAAGCAGGCACTAACTCCTCTTGTTGTGGTGCGTGGGCTTCTCTTGCTGCAGCGCACAGGCTCTAGGGTGCTGAGGCTTCAGTGGCTCCATTACTCAGTAGTTTTGGCTGTCAGGCTTAGCTGCTTCTCGGCATGTAAAATCTTCCCAGACCAGGGATCGAATCCATGTCCCTGCATTGGCAGGCAGATTTTTAACCAGTGGACCACCAGGGAAGTCCCATGCTTATATATTTGTAGAATATTTCTGGAAGGATTTAGGAAAAAAACTAGAAACATTAGTTGCCTCTGGGAAGGACATTTGAATGGCTATGGGACAGAGTGGAGATCACTTCTTCCGGGGGGTTTTGTTTGTTTGTTTTTCACCCCATAGCTTTTTTGAACCTTTTGAATTTCAAAGTGTATAAATACTTTATTCAAAGCTAAATAAATGAAAATAAAACAAAAGAAAGTAAATGTTAAGGACTGAAAAGAGGCCTTGGGCTTGGAGAGCAGTAGCCACGGAAAGTCCTCAGGAAAGAGGTTTCAGTAGAGCCATGGAAACAGAACTCTTCAGGGGACACAGTGAGTGCAGAACAGAAAAAGAGGAAGAGAGAAGAAACAGAGGCTCCTCTTTTGAGACGTCTGGGAGAGCAGGCAGGAGAGGTTCCTCGGGGCTTCCCTGGGGGATCTAGGCCAAACAAAGCCCCTTGCTGGGCTGGCAACCTAGAACCCCAAACTACGCCCATCCAGGAACAAGCCTCACCAATTAAGTAAGCCCCTCTCCTTTAAGCATCTGACCTAGGAACTGCCAAAGAATTGAGTAGGAGCCTAAGAGGGAAGCCAAAGAGATTCACTGAATCGGAATGGCAGAGGGGCCGAAGCCAGCCATGAGATAAAGAAAAGATGCACAGAGCAGCAGGAGATTGTGGGGAACAATCCTTGAAAGATGACGGCATCAAACACAGAGAAAGCTGAGTCACAACAATGGTGGCTACACGAGGCTAAGGTCCACGAACGCTGCTCCTGAGGTTGCCAGACCTGCCTTAGGAGGGTGAGGAAGTGTGGTCCTCACACCAGCAACATCAGCACCCTCTGACAGCTCGTTAGAAATGCACGTTCTTGGCCCAGCCCCAGTCCAACAGAACCAAAAACTCGAGGTGGGGCCCAGTGATCTGCGTTTTCACCAGCCCTTCAGATGACTCTGGTGCACATTACAACCACTGTTATAGATCTTAGACCCGGAGGCCCAGTTGTCCCAGGATTCTTCTGTGTGTACGATTCCTGCCTGTGTATGTCTTTACAACAAATCCCACTCTAAAGATAGCATAAGCTCTCTAGCAGAAGATCTAGTTTCCTGCTCCAAACGTGCCTAGTACGACCTTACCTCAATTGGAAAGTCAACTCCTACTCTTGTTTGGAGATTCAGCTCATAGGCCACCTCCTCTTAGAAGCCTTCCTTACAGATCTCTCTCAGGCTAAGTTAAGTGTTGCTCTGCTATGTTCCTGTAGTCACCCCCTTTGTTGTTGTTCGGTCACTCAGTCGTGTCCAACTCTTTGCGACCCCATGGACTGCAGCATGCCAGGCCTCCCTGTCCATCACCAACTCCTGGAGCTTGCTTAAGTGCATGTCCATATGATGCCATCCAACCATCTCATCCTCTATCGTTCCCTTCTCCTCCTGCCTTCAATCTTTCCCAGCATCAGGGTCGTTTCCAATGAGTCAGTTCTTCACATCAGGTGGCCAAAGTATTGGAGCTTCAGCTTCAGCATCAGTCCCTCCAATGAATATTCAGGACTGATTTTCTTTAGGATGGACTGGTTGGATCTCCTTGCTGTCCAAGGGACTCTCAAGAGTCTTCTCCAACACCACAGTTCAAAAACATCAATTCTTCAGCACTCAGCTTTCTTTATGGTCCAACTCTCACATCCACACATGACTACTGGGAAAACCAGTGAATAATGAGTGAATAAATAAGGGAAAATATATATAACCATTACTGTCCTCATTTCTACAACTAGTCACAAGGCTATAATAAGTATTTATGACTTTCTTCAGCCTATTCCCCATTTCATGTTCCATCGGTCCTCACCCACTGTCTCAACTGCTTGCATTCTTTACTTGGTACCAAGACCCAAACCTTCATTCCTGAGAAGTCTGAATCCTCAGTGGGCCTGCTTTTCTTCAGTTCAGTTCAGTCGCTCAGTCATGTCTGACTCTTCGCGACCCCATGGACCACAGCACCCAAGACGGATGGGTCTTGGTGGAGAGTTCTGACAAAATGTGGTCCCCTGGTGAAGGGAATGGCAAACCACTTCAGTATTCTTGCCTTGAGAACCCCATGAACAGTATGAAAAGGCAAAAAGATAGGACACTGAAAGATGAACTCCCCAGGTCGGTAGGTGCCCAATATGCTACTGGAGATCAGTGGAGAAATAACTCCAGAAAGAATGAAGAGACAGAGCCAAAGCAAAAACAACACCCAGTTGTGGATGTGACTAGTGATAGAAGCAAGTTCTGATGCTGCAAAGAGCAATATTGCATAGGAACCTGGAATGTTAGGTCCATGAATCAAGGCAAATTGGAAGTGGTCAAACAGAAGATGGCAAGAGTGAACGTTGACATTTTAGGAATCAGTGAACTAAAATGGACTGGAATGGGTGAATTTAACTCAGATGACCCTTATATCTACTGCCTTTCTTAGTGGCTGTATTTTTACATTAACTTCTATCATTGGACGTGGAAGTCCTAAGAGACACCCCCAAAGAACACCCATGGTTCTAGACATAGTCCTCTTTGTCCCAGTGAAATGACAGTAGCCAAATTTCCTCAGGAATTGGGGTCAGTCATCCTTGCAGCATGCATAAGCAAGTGGCACTCTTGTCTTCCAGTTCAGTGGGATCATTACAGAGTCTCCCAGTGGAAGAACCATTCCTTTCTTGGGAACTAAGACCTCCATAGCCACAGATCCCAAAGATGCAAGAACTGCAGGCAAAAATTCTGTGAATGGGTTAAGTGTCAACATTAGTGGAGCCACTCCCAGTCTATCCCTTGATTTCTAGACCCTATGTTCCACCTATGGGATAAAGCAGCACCCTGTCTTGGTTACCAATTCAAAGCATAGTCTACATCCTGTAGGCTGAAACCTCGGCATTTCAGGTTGTTAATCCCAATTAGCACTGTATCTAAGTCTTCTATTCCATCATTCAGGCCAAAGGGGGTCACGTGGTAAGAACAGTGATGTCCATGGGCTTGAGTCCATTGTTAGTTCTTGAAATCAGTTCCTTGGTCAGAAGTAAGGTTATATCAGTTCAGTTCAGTTCATTTCAGTTCAGTCACTCAGTCATGTCTGACTCTTTGGGACCCCATGAATTGCAGCACGCCAGGCCTCCCTGTCCATCACCAACTCCTGGAGTTCACCCAAACTCTTGTCCATCGAGTTGGTGACACCATCCAGCCATCTCATCCTTTGTCATCCCCTTCTCCTTCTGCCCCCAATCCCTCCCAGCATCAGAGTCCTTTCCAATGAGTTAACTCTTCGCATGAGGTGGCCAAAGTATTGGAGTTTCAGCTTTAGCATCAGTCCTTCCAAAGAACACCCAGGACTGATCTCCTTTAGGGATACATCAAGTGTATAAAGCATCCTATAAATTCATAGATGGTGATGGTGCTACGTGTCGAGACTGGAGAAGGCAAATCCACATTCAGAATAGTATTTATTCCAAGGGAACAAAACATTCTCCCCTTCCTTATGAAAGGGGCCCAGGGTAATCAATTGGCCACCACATGGCTGGCTGATCTGCCAGGGAAAACCGCTCCTCTGGGGGCTTATGACGGTCCCTGCTGTTAGCAGGTTAGACTTTCAGGAAGAACAGTATCCATATTAGTTTTGGACTTCCCATGTGGTGCTAGTGGTAGAGAACTTATCTGGCAATGCAGGAGACACAAGAGCATTGGATTCCTCCTGCTTCACAGGCCCAGCAGTTTGTCTTAAGCCGGTTAGCCCTACCAATACAGATATATTTGATTGGCTTGGGCTTTGAAGGTACTTTCATAAATTCATTACACCGCCACTATTGTTTGCCTGGGAAAATCTTATTTCACACCTCCAGGTTCAGCTTGAAAATTCTTTCCTTTCTAAAGACTTTCTTGTCTCCCGCTTCCCCCCACGTCATCTCACACTTGCCCTTGATTTCATTGCTCTGCGCCTGGACTCTCTCAGCACTTGGATTCTATCACTTGTTCCAAATTATGGTTCCCATGTCCGTCTTTGACTAGGTTGAAGATTTCTTGTGACAGGAACTAAATTTCATGCACCTATTTATATGTGTTAAACATGATAGGTATGTAATCAACTTTCACAGAACGAACAAGAGAGTGATAATGGTGACTTCCCCTCCTTAGAACAAGCACAAGGGGCTGGCAGGAGGGATGACAGGGGAATTATTGTTTGATGGGGTCAGAGTTTCCTTTTGGGAAGATGCGAAAGTTCTGGAGATGGATGGTGGTGAGGGTTGCACAGCAGTGTATTTAATGCCACTGAACTACACACTGAAAAATGGTTAAAATTGTAAATTTTATGCATGTCTACTTTGCATAACTTTTTAACAGAACTAACAACTAAAATATCCTTTATTCTCACCTACAAGATGAAGTTCCACACCCTATTTCTGAGACTGACCTCCGGGATCAGGACCGTCCCACAAGGAAGGAAGCAAGTCCGTGGAATTTCACTGCAGCCTTACTTACAAGAGCGAAAGCAAGGCAGGAGAAAGGACAACTCCAATGTCCAGTAGGAAAATGGATAAATAAGTTGTACCAACTCATACTATTAAATACTCTATAAAACTGAAAATGAATCAATGAGACCTTCATTGAATAAGCTTATGTGAATTAATTCACAGATTAAGCCTATGTGAATAACAAAGGCTGCAAATTTTATCTACAGTATGGCTTAGTAAATCTTAAAGTGAAACACTATAACATAGCCACATTCATATATATACTGTTAATAAAAGTATAAAAACATGCAGTTTCAGGTGAGTGATTAACCTGAAGGAAGGAAGCAAGAAGGGCTGAGAGTCTCAGCCTTCAATATTTTATTTCTTACAAAAGGAGAGAATTCTGAGCTTTCCTGCTTGCTCAGTGGTAAAGAACCCGCCTGCCAATGCAGCAGATGAGGGTTCGATCCCTGAATCAGGAAGATCCCACATTCTAACCAGCTCGAGGGCCGAGAGCCACATCTACTGAGCCCACGTGCTGCAACTACTGAAGCCCACGTGCCCAGGAGCCCGTGCTCTGCAACAAGAGAAGGCCCCGCAGTGAGAAGCCTGGGCTCCGCAGCTAGCAAGTAGCCCCCACTCTCTGCAACTAGAGAAAAGCCCATGCAACAGCAAAGACCTAGCACAGACAAAGATAAAGTAAATAAACAAAGGAGAGAATTCTGAATAAATAAGGCAAACGATCACACATTTGTTCCATCAAGTGAACAGGCTATACGGAGGTCAATTCTATCTTTCTGCGCATCGCTGTCTTCTTAAATGATTTCATTAAAAAGTTGATAAAGTAAAGGTCCAGTTCCTTTGTGACACATGTTTTGACTAACCAAATCCTCAGGACACAACAATTTACAACTCAAGCATGTACTTATTTACTGACGCATGAGGCAGTGCCAGAAGATTTGAGTTTGATGAAATAATTGCAATACGATGATTTGGGCGACAAAAACCTCACATCAAACCACCTGATGTACATAAGCACAAGTAGGTACACACACACACACACACACACACACACACGGAAAACAACAGCTGCAGAGTGCTGAATGAAAAATCCAGAGTGCCCGCAGGAGTTCAGCAACAGAGTAGAAATGGAATGTCCTCTCTCTTGTATTAAGAACCAATTAGGTCACTGAAAAAAGCAAAATGAAAGTGTTAGTCTCTCAGTCGTGTCTGACTCTTTGCGACCTCATGGACTGAAGCCCACCAGGCTCCTCTGTCCATGGGATTCTCCAGGCAAGAGTACTGGAGTGTGTTAGTCTCTCAGTCGTGTCTGACTCTTTGCGACCTCATGGACTGTAGCCCACCAGGCTCCTCCGTCCATGGGATTCTCCAGGCAAGAGTACTGGAGTGCGTTGCCATTCCCTTCCTCAGGGGATCTTCCCAACCCAGGAGTCCAGCCCAGGTCTCCTGCACTGCAGGCAGATTCTTACCATCTGAACCACCATTGCTTGACAGTAAAAGGTTCCACTGAGGACAGCCAGTGCAAGTAAGCCTGTCACCCAGAGGCTGGTAACACTGCAAGCAGAGGAGCCACCAGGAGTGCTGATTTCTCATCTTCTGGCCTAAGAGGGCCTCCCGGGAGAGCCAGGCTCTCTCAATGAGGGTAAGCAGGAAGGGAGGGAGCCAGTGGCCACCTGCCCAAGATGCCAGCCACTCACAGAGGGAACTTTGCCAAGGCCCTTAGTGCATGGAATCCTTAAGAAGCTTCTGGAACAACTGCTCACCTGCTGCAGAAATCTCTTTTATAGCACCTGTCAAACCTCTGGGGCTTCCCTTGTGGCTCAGCTGGTAAAGAATCCACCTGCAATGCAGGAGACCTGGGTTCAATCCCTGAGTTGGGAAGAACCCCTGGAGAAAGGAAAGGCTACCCACTCCAGTATTCTGGCCTGGAGAATTCCATGGACTGCAAAGAATCGGGCACGACTGAGTGACTAACCTCTGCTTAAACAAATCCAGAGTTGGGGCCCCACTCTTTTTGAGGAAGCCAATTCCATTATAGGCCATTTTGGCTGTTGGAAGAGTCAGATTTTTTAAGGAAATAATCAGAACTAAAGCAGGAGGTGTAATAGTACAAGGGCTTCCCAGGTGGCACTAGTGGTAAAGAATCTGCCTGCCAATGCAGGAGACTCAGGAGACATGGGTTTGACCCCTGGGTTGGAAAGATCCCCTGGAGGAGGAAATGGTAACTCACTCCAGTTTTCTTGCCTGGAGAAGCCCCATAGACGGAGGAGCCTGGCAGTCTACAATCTATAGGGTCGCAAATAGAAACCACCGATGCAACGTAGTGGGCTTCGCTGCGGCTCAGCTGGTAAAGAATCCACCTGCAATCAGGAGACCTGGGTTCGATCCCTGGGTTGGGAAGATCCCCTGGAGAAGAGAATATAGCTACCCTCTCCAGTATTCTGGCCTGGAGAATTCCATGGACTGTATAGTCCATGGGGTCCCAAAGAGTTGGACATGACTGAAATTTAGCATGTACAATTGCTGTGTAAAATGTGTATGGGCTATCTATCTGTCTCTTCGTGTGTACTTGGGAAATCATACACCAAAATATAAAATACCGACACTTTTGGGGAATTCCCTGGCTGTTCATGGTTAGGACTCCGTGCTTTCACTTCCCCTGGTTAGAGAACTAAGATCCTGAAAGTTGAGTTGAGCAGTCAAAAAAAAAATAAAATAAAATAAAATACTAACAATCTGATTAAACTCTGAGTGCTGGAGTTATTTGGTGATTTTTATTTTATCTATTTATTTGTCTGTATTTTTAAAATGAAGGCTGCTCACGTAGCTCAGTGGTAAAGAATCCAATGCAGGAGACACAGGAGACATGAATTCAATCCCTGGGTCAGGAAGATCCCAAGGAGAAGGAAATGGCAACCCACTCCAGTATTCTTGTCTAGAAAAATCCCATGGACAGAGGAGTCTGGAGGGTTACAGTCCATGGGATGGCAAAGAGTCAGACACAATTTATCGACTGAGCAACAACAACAACAAACTTCCATTACGTCATTTCATCCCTGACCCAGCAGGGGAGGTGGTATTTAGCAGGCCTTCCCACTGTCCAGGTGGGTTCATTTTGAATCAATAAATATTTCCTGCCACACAGCAGGAATGGATATTCAAAGAGACTGAGAGCTTTGAGCAATATTATCCCCCAATGCTTCCTCGATGGCTCATCAGTGAAGAATCTGCCTGCAATGTGGGAGACGCAGGAGATGTGGATTAGATCCTTGGGTGGGGAAGATCCCTTGGAGGGGAAAACGGCAACCCACTCCAGTATTCCTGCCTGGGAAATCCCACGAATAGAGGAACCTGGTGGGCTACAGTCCATGGGGTCGCAAGAGTTGGACACGATTGAGCAACTGAGCACACACGCATGAGTTTTCTAAAACGAGCAAGTTTCACTTGGTGAAGTGGGAAGAGATAGTATTATATATATTTAAGTTTGGTGGGGAGATCCCGCCATGGTTCTTCCTCACCAATGTAAAACAAGCCCTCTTCTGTTTTGCATCCATTGTTCCCCAGTTCTGTTGTATTCTCAGGGAGGCAAACGGACCCAAGCCGGGCCATCTGAAGAGAGATGAGGTCAAAGCCTGCAGTGTGGCCGGGTCACACTGGGCCCACTCCACCTAGTCTAAAGAGAACGAAGCTTTCCAGTAGCCGTGATAGATTTAAGCGTGTCCACGCTTCAGATCAGTGAGTCAGGGAAAACCAGTTTCCTCTCCGGAAAGGAGGCTATACTCAGCCCTCCCCTTCCAGAAATGCAGTGATGTGTTTAAAATATTTATTTATCCATTTGGCTTCATTGGGTCTTAGTTGTGGCACTGGGGATCTCTGTTGTGTCATTTGGGATCTTTTATTGCAATGCATGGACCCTCAAGTTGTGGCTCACGGGCTTTTAGTTGTGACCTGTGGATCTTAGGTCCCTGACCAGGGATCAAACTCACATCCCCTGCATTGCAAGGCAGATTCTTAACCACTGGGCCACCAAAGGAAGTCCCAGAAATGCAACGATTTTAGAGCTAGTCCAGCTGAAGACAAGTTAGTGGAGGGATGTTTTGGTCTGAGCACTCCTGAAGAAGATCTTATAATACCCAGCCTCTGCACAGCACGTTAAGAGAAAGAGTTTCTCAGAGATCATCTTCACTGATTCAACCCAGAATCCTCTCTCCTTCAACCATCCAAACTAAAACATACATTGTATCTGAAATATGGTCTGTCTATGCATATGTCCACTTTCCTGGGAAGAAGGGTCCAAGCTTTAATCAGTTTCATCAGATTCTCCAAGGAGTTTGTAGACCCCAGAAGACTGGGGTGACAGGTGTAGCCCAGAGATGGTTTTTCAGAGGGCCAGCTGATTCCTCCTCTGTTATGAGAAGGACTGGGCTACATGGTTTCTACAACCTTTTCCAGCTCTGACTTCACACTGTCCAGCCCCCCGGGAGCCAAAACTTATTCCCAGAGTCCAGAGGTAGCCCGACCTTTACTGTCTATCAGGGCCTCCCACGAGACCACTTTTAGAGCAATAAGGATGTCTGCCTGCCTGGTGACAGGATTTGTAGCCAACAAAACCCTCTATACAGGCTGTCTGGCTGCAATTTATTCCGCTCTGTCACTTTGACTGCAGCCAAGTGCCAGGAGAAATTTGAATCTGAATGCTGCTGCTTCTGAAATAAGCTTAGAAAAATATACAGGCTCTCTTCAACAAAGAGCAAGCCTAGCTGAATCTGAAGAACCCCGTTTGGGGCGGGTTAAAGACACACAGGCAGACACTGTCCAACAGAGGCGAGTTTCGGGAAACCAGACGGAGATTAGCCTTTTACCAGAAGGAGAATTTGAGCCTGCAGGAGATGCAGTGGCTTTACCTAGCAAGGTGGATGAAGGCAGGGTGTGACCTGGAAGGATGGGGATAGGTTAGAAAACCTTTACTGAGCTCACCTGAAGCTTCCATTGGTGACATCATGGGGCTTAGTAGGGGAAGGGCTACTTCTGTTTGTTGCAGCATGGTTTGCAACAGAAGCAGATGGGACACATGTGCCTACTTGTGCATCGCTAGGAGACCAGGTAAATGCACACTGGAATACTATCTGGCCATTAAAGAGGATGCAGTGGGTCAGAGCAGGCGGGTATAGAAAACACTTTTCTTCTGAAGTGAAGAAGAAACAAGTCTCAGCACCTGGAGCGCGTACAGTAGGTGACAATTCATGGGAATACGCTTGTGTGTTCACACATTGTCTCTGCAAGAATTCTCAAGAAACACATTAGGAGTGGAAAGCAGACTGGTGGCGCTAGTGGTAAAGAACCCACCTGCCAATGTAGGAGACATAAGAGACGTTGGTTTGATCCCTGGGTAGGGAAAATCCCCTGGAGGAGGAAACAGCAACCCACTCTGGTATCTTTGCCTGGAAAATCCCATGGACAGAGGAGTCTGATGGGCTACTGTCCACGGGTCACAAAGAGTTGGACACGACTGAAGTGACTTAGCACTTTTTACTGGATACCTTTATCTAGACCTTTCAGATTGCTTACCATGTGCCTGTATTCCTGCTTGAAAATATAAATAAATAAAGAAGTTTTGAAAGGAAAAAAAAAAAAAAGCATCAGTCACTTTCCTCCAAAATTAGCTCTACCATGGAACCATCTTCCCTTCCCAGAGGTAGTGGTTTATTTTATGTGTGAACTGGCTGGGTATATCTATCTGCAAGTTTCATATCTGTGGATTCAACTAGTCACAGATGACAGAAATTTGTGGGGGGAAAAATTCCAGAGTTCCCAAAAGCAAAAACTAGAATTTGCCATGTGTCAGCAACAACTTATATAACATTTATATTGAATTTACCACTATCGCATTTACCTTGTATTGGGTATTATAAGTAATCTAGAGACAAAAAAGTATACTGGAGGATGTATGTAGGTCATATGTAAATACCATGTCCTTTTGTATAGGAGACTTGAGCATCCTCCAATTTCCGGTTTCCATGGGGGTCGTGGAAAACCACCCCGTGTGGATACTGAGGGGCCACTGTATGGTAGGTTCCCTTCCTCTGGAGGGCCCGATATGCGGGCTTGAGGGAATCTCTGTGACCAGACCCCTGGAAGGCAGAGGTGAGGGGACCTTTATTGCCTGCTGGGGAAAGGGCCGGTTGTGAGACTCCCTCGGGCAGGGGCTGGCCACGGACCTCGCTCTCAGGTGGCAGAGCTGGGAGGAAGGCAGCCTAACTTGCCCTCCGTCAGCCAGCACATGGGGCGAGCCCTGCCCTGGTCTTCCCACGGACACTTTGGTTACTCCCTTAGCATTAACTGGTTGGTTCCTTTGTCTCCTCCTGGCCCTTCCTCACGATGTGACTTTCTTTTTCTTCTCCCACTCTCCAAGTCTTTTCTCGTCCATGTCTGCTTTGTGAGCAAGGTTCCACCAACACGGCAACAATAAAGATGTTGCCAGGTTTCTGGTTCCTCCCTGCTGTGATCCTATTTGGCTCAGTTCAGTTTCTGGTCATGGCCTCTGAAGCCAGCCATTTCTGCTGAGTGGGAAAGACAGTCAATCAGCCAGTTACTTTGTCTCAGAGAACCAAGAAATAAGTTTAACCATTTCCCCCAGCTTTTATTGTTGGACCAAATCAGACCAAGCAATTCAAGATGATTGAAAATGACATGTATAGATATCCTCTTTTTTTCTCTCTTCCCAACTCATGACACACTGCATTATTCATTCCGACTGTGTCATTCAGTCTTCATTTCACCATGAAAGGGGGCATAAAATGATCTGACACTAACGTCTTTGCATTGGGTGGTCCCTTTGAAATAAGTCTCCTTCCACGGATCCCAGCTTTAATTAAGCAGTCCATCCACAAAGACTAAACCAGTTATGATTAAGGCATCGCTTTAGGCACTGAAAGGAAACAAAGGAGCAGAAAAAGAGCTTATGTGCAAGAGGTTATGTGCTACACGAAGCACACACACAAATAGATCATAAATTAGCTAAGCAGTACAGAGCTAAATAAATGACAAATGAGGTCGCTGTGGGCTAGAGGGCTCTGAAAGCTCTGGCCTGGGCATCGATGATAGACAGAAGTCAAGAAATAATCCTTCTGTAACTTCCATTTTAGGGGCTTCCCTGGTGGCTCAGTGGTAAAGAATCCCCCTGCCAAAGCAGGAGACACGGACATCCCTGGTCTAGGAAGATCCCCTGGAGAAGGAAATGACAACCCACTCCAGTATTCTTGTCTGGGAAATACCATGGACAGAGGAGCCTAGAGGGCTGCAGCCCATGGGGTGGCAAAGAGTTAGTCACGATTTAGCAACTGAGCAACAACAACAAACTTCCGTTATGTCATTTCATCCCTAACCCAGCGGGGAGGTGGTTCCAGCAGGACTTCCCACTGTCCAGGTGGGTTCAGCTTGAGCTAATAAATATTTCCTGCCACACAATAGGAATGAATGCCCAAAGAGATGAGAGGTTTGACCAACGCTACCCTCTCACAGCAGGCTTCCCCAGTGGCTCAGTGGTAAAGAATCTGCCTGCAACGCGGGAGACATAGGAGACGCAGGTTCCATCCCTGGTCCAGGAAGATCCCCTGGAGGAGGAAATGGCAACCCACTCCAGTACTCTTGCCTGGAGAATCCCATGGACAGAGGAGCCTGGAGGGCTACAGTCCATGAAGTCGCAAAAGAGTTGGACATACTGAGCACCCGAGCATGCCCCCACGCATTAATGCTACCATCAGGGCTAGAGCCTCCCTGGTGCTCTGTTGACTAAATAAGAGAAGACTGTCCAAGCAAATGAGAGTATCAACAGATACAAAGGCCCAGAGACCCAAGAGGAGTTTGAACAAACCAGGCTGGCTGGCTTATGGGGAGGAAAGCTGAGAAAGTGCGGGTCCACTACCAATCCCCCTGGGACACACACACACACACACACACACACACACACACGCATACACACATGTGCACACACACACACAAACACGTGAACACATACACTCCCCGTTTTCCTCAAATTACACTTCTGCCTGAGAGAATATGAACAAGCAAAGGATTAATCATGCATCAGCTGAATCAGAATTAAAAAGGATAGCTTTGACGGATGGGCCCTTTTCCCCCTAGGAATCCACCGCCAAACCCTTTCAGCAGGATTAATGTGATGGTCTGAAAGCTTCCGCCTGGGTCTTTCTGACTTCCTGTCAGAAACTCTTAGAGGAAGTGATAGCAATTCTTTTCAACAAAATAAATACATAAATGAAAGGAGCTTTATTATCTAAGCAAAGTTACACACGTTGTCCCAGAACTGATAACCTTTGGAACAATTTCAGTTACACACAAAAGAATTATCAGTGAGATGAGGAATTTGCACAAGGGGCAGTAAACAGTGGGGTGAGGTGTTTACTTCAGCTCATTGGTTCTGCAGCTTCAAATGGACAAGACTGTCATCAGGTGACCAGCTCGGATCACTCTAACTGGGAACTGTTGCAACCTCAGCCAGTGTGGGCAGGAAAGAATGGAGTGTGACCTTCCAAGAGATATGGCCTCTACTTTTCCCTGGTCAGTGGGTCTCTTTATCTACAGTCAGGATAATAAATTCAAAGAAAAGTTTCCACGTGGGAACAACTCCTGCCATCACCATCATCTTGACCATTATTCCCAAGCAGATGGTCAGAGTGAGAAGAGGGAGCTTTCTGGGGACCTCTGGATGGATTCACAAGTAGAGTGAAATCTAACTTCCTCCATGATATTTCCTCCACCCGGCCGCTGGGCTCTGCAGTGTCCACCTTGGACAACCTCTAGGAAATACAGACTGAGATTGTGAACCCTTGCCAGCAAATCTTCACCCACTGGTGGAATCCCCTCCAGTGTCCTAGACAGAGTTCATCCTGCCATTGGTGCTGAGATTAAGGTGATGAAGGGAATCTGCCACTTCAGCAGGCAATCAGCTCATTCTATTTAAGTCACTGTAAATGCTAGAAGCCCTTTATTTGAGGTTAAAGCTATTCCTGATAATGCCCAGTATTGATTTTAGTTCTATCTGTGCCCTCATTCATGTCGTGACCCGAGTTCCAGAAGATTGTCCATATGAATCCCACCTCCGAGTCCTCTCTGATCCAGGCCAAACACCCTTTGCTTGCCTTAGTGAAAGTGAAGTCGCTCAGTCGTGTCTGACTCTTTGCAACCCCATGAACTGTAGCCTACTAGGCTCCTCCGTCCATGGGATTTTCCAGGCAAGAGTACTGGAGTGGGTTGCCATTTCTTTCTCCAGGGGATCTTCCCTACCCAGGGATCAAACCTGGTCTCCTGCATTGTAGGCAGACGCTTTACCCTCTGAGCTACCAGGGAAGCCTGCTTGCTTTAGTGGAACCCAATGACTGTGAGCTTCAAATCCAACAGGCCATGTTTGGAATCCCTTCTCAGAGATGGTGGAGCAGACAGACTCCGAAATAGTCCTATGAGACCCACCCCTGGCCTCAGGCCCTTGTGTAATCTCCTCCATCTCCAAGTATGGGCAACACTTGCGACAAGCTTTCCTCCCATAGAACACAGAAAAGCAGTAGCAGCAGTGTTAGTCTCTCAGTCATGTCCGACCCTTGGTGACCCCACAGACTGTAGCCCACCAGGCTCCTCTGTCCAAGGGATTCTCCCAGCCAGAACATTGGAGTGGATTGCCATTCCCTTCTCCAGAGGATCTTCCTGACTGGGGGATTGAACCCAGGTCTCCTGCATTACAGGCAGATTCTTTACCATCTGAGCTACAGGGAAGAGCTAGAATACAAACAAGGTGACAGGCTATCACTGCCATGATTGTGTTACATAAGATTCTAAGAGACCTGGTCTGGTTTTGACGGGCAAAGGTGGTTTGGAGCAGGGAACAGTACTTGAGAATGTTAAATCTGGAAACAGCCCTGACTTAGAGGGTTTCAGAAGGGAATGATATCTGAATGGGTGGCAGAAGACAGAGGACTAAAGAAAGGGGAGCCGACTTACCCCATGGGCCTTGTTTAAGGAATCAGCACCAGGACTTTAACATTCCAAGCTCCAGCACCTGGAGGGCTCCGTAATGGTGACGGCATCATCTCCAGAAATCATGGCTTCCACTCTGTGCTCAGCCTACTTAGACTGCTGGCGGTACTGCTGCATCTATCCCAGTGTTTCACTTCATTAGGTCTGAGCCGAAAAGCCTTATTTTTTAATAATGTTTATATACTTATTTTTATTTCCAGCTGTGCTGGGTCTTCACTGCTGCCTGGGACACTCACTAGTTGCAGTGCTCGGACTTCTCATTGCAGTGGCTTTTCTTGTTGCAGAACATGGGCTCGAGGGTGTGCAGGCTTCAGTAGTTGCAGCATATGGGCTCAGGAGCACAGGCTTCATAGTTGTGCATCCGTTTAGTTGCTTTGCGGCATGTGGGATCCTCCCAGACCCCACCTTTGAACCGTGGTGTTGGAGAAGACTCTTGAGAGTCCCTTGGACTGCAAGGACCAGTCAATCCGAAAAGAAATCGGTCCTGAATATTCATTGGAAGGGCTGATGCTGAAGCTGAAGCTGCAATACTTGGGCCACCTGATGTGAAGAACTGGCTTATTGGAAGAGACCTTGATGTTGGGAAAGATTGAAGGCAGGAGGGGAAGGGGATGACAGAGGATGAGATGGTTGGATGGACAACCATCCAACTCAAACTCGATGGACATGAGTTTGAGTAAGCTCCTGGAGTTGATGATGAACAGGGAGGCCTGGTGTGCTGCAGTCCATGGGGTCACAAAGAGTCAGACATGACTGAATGACTGAACTGAACTGACGTGGGATCTTCCCAGACCAGGGATCGAGCCTGTGTCACCTGCATTGGCAGGTGGATTCTTATCCACCAAGCCGCCAGAAAAGCCCCGGAAGAGCCTTGGAGGTGGGATCACACCCTTTTGACCTTTGAGTCTCCTCATGGAGTCTGTTTCTCCCGAACTGTAGGTGCTCGTTCAGTTTCAATGACCTGAAGTCAGTCGGGAAGAAAGCTCAGTAATTAGTCTTTGCAGAACTTTTCTGGGAAAAGAGGGGAAGAAAGGCACAGGAGAAAGGAGTTGAGGGAAGAGAAAGAGGAGTTGGAGGAAGGGGGGAGAGGCAGAGTGGGAGTCCCAGGCATGCTGAGAGTGGGAGCCCCGGGAAGGAGTGAAGGAGACGAAGGGGCTCTGAAGCGAGGCGGCAGGGGTAGGGTCTCCTGGAGGGCTCCTGGAGTAGCAGGAGTAGCAGGCTTCTTCCACGAACCAGAAACAGACTTGCAGGTATGAGAACAGTCGTGTGGTTGCCCAGTGGGGAGTGGGGGAAGACATTTGGGATTAGCAGACACAAACTATCATATACAGGATGGGCAGATAGCAGGGTCCTGCTGCATAACGCAGGGGACTGCACTCCATACCCTGTAATAAACCATAATGGAAAAGGAAAATACAAAGGAGAAATGAACGATGGGGAAAAAATGGAATTCTTCTGGACCCAGGAGGGCTGGACTTGCTGCAGGGACAACAGCTTCCACAGTTCCCAGAACAGGAGCACCATCTAGGCACAGTCACTGGTACTTGCCAAAACTATGCCTCAAATTTTTTTTATCCCCCTTAAAAGTATGACCACTGTAGAAATCACCACTGAAGGTAAGTGGGAATGACGGGCAGTCGGCAGCCAAGGACCAACAGCAGAGAATCCTTTCACCCAAAGAAAGGAATAAAAACCTTTCCATAGTTGCACTTGATTGTATTTGCGTTCAGAAATTCAAGCAGAATACCCAAGAAGTAATAAACATTATGGTTATTCATGGATTGAGGGGTAGGAGGGTGACAGAGACGGGGAAAAGAATAAAAGTGAGACTATTTTTATTGCTTTTTAATATTTAAAAATATTTAATATTTTAATATTACTTTTAATATTTTAACATTTAGTATTTTAATTTTTTAACTTTTGAACCACCTGAATGTATTCCCTGTTGTTGCTATTGTTGTTGTTTAAAGAAGTCAAGACTTTAAAAAATTGTCTGCTGCTGCTACTGCTAAGTCGATTCAGTCGTATCCGACTCTGTGCGACCTCATAGACGGCAGCCCACCGGGCTCCGCCGTCCCTGGGATTCTCCAGGCAAGAACACTGGAGTGGGTTGCCATTTCCTCCTCCAATGCATGAAAGTGAAAAGTGAAAGTGAAGTCGCTCAGTCGTGTCCAGCTCTTAGCGACCCCATGGACTGCAGCCTACTAGGCTCCTCTGTCCATGGGATTTTCCAGGCAAGAGTACTGGAGTGGGGTGCCATTGCCTTCATTGTCTAGTGAACTTCAAATGCATCAAAGAAAAGAAGTCCCTTCAGAAACAGAGGGGAGCAAAACTTGCATCCTTTATCTAGTTGCCTTTCAAAGCTGGGAGTGTCACAAAGCAAAAGATGCTAAGCCAGTATTTTTTATTAGAGCAGTTGGGTAAGGTGGGGCTCACTTGCACAGAAAGCAACAGAGTCTCTTCACCTGTGCAGTGAGAAGGTTAGGCTAGAGGCCCTCATCAGCTCCTTCCAGCTCTCGCGCTCTCCCAGCCTTTGACTGGCAGTCTCAGCCGGTTTGGTGTTAAAGGCGGGGCACTGCTTGTCCCCACTACAAGCCACCCTTTGCAGGGCTGAGGCTTCGCCATCCTGTCTCTTTCCCCTCCTGCCCCATTCACAATCTCACCTTTGAAAAGCTTGAAAGTCAGCCCAATTTGGAGGAAATACATAGTTCATGACATCAGTTACATTTACACGTCAAGGTAAACAGAACTTTCCAGGCACACCCTTTGCCCACAGAAATGTTAAAAAGCTTTAACTGAATGCTAAACTGGTGCCATCTAGTGGCCCAGGGTGTCATCAGCACCTTGTTCTTCAAGGGAAGCTTTTGTGAACATTGGGGTTTCTTTCCAGGCTAGCCCTTGGAAAAATTGTGAAATCCAAGGCAAATTTTCCCATAGTCACATCTTCCCCTCTTGAATTCTCCCCCATGACAGGCAGGTGTACTGGAAAAAGAGCAAATATAGGTGTCCGGACGCCAATTAGCTGTAAGAGCCAGGGCAAGTGACCGGCTCTCCTGAGCCTCAGGTTCATCCTCTGTGAAATGTGGGTAGCTCGATCATCCTTTCAAAGTCGATGTGGGGAATAAGCGTGATGAAGCGTACACAGCACTCAACATACAGTAGATGTACCCTGAATGTTCCATTCTCAAGTACATCATTATTTCTTTTTTATTTTTTGCAGCACCACTCCGCACACAGGATCTTAATTCCCTGACCAGAGACGGAACCAATGCCCCCAGCAGTGGAAGCTTGGAGTCTTAATCACTGGATCACCAGCAAAGTCCCTAGTACATCATTATTTTTAAAACAGGAGTGAAAAGGGAATTCCCTGGTGGTCCAGTGGTTACGACTCGGTGCTTTTACTGCCAGATCAGGTTTGATGCCTGGTTGGGGAACTAAGATGCTGCACAGCCAAAAAACAAAACCAAAAAAACAGGAGTGAAAAGATAAATATTGAGCTCTGGATCTTGGAAGTATTCAAATAGAGGTTGGATAATTTCCTGTTTGGATGCCAGCAGAAATAATTCTATGCAGAGAAGTCACCAGGAGAGGCATTAAGGAACTCAAGTGATAGGGGCAAAGTTAGGGGAACTAACAAGAGACATCTGGACATCCAGAGACTAGCAACCACTGAAAGACATTTCCCCCTATCTACGACAGATTGGACAAGAAGGTATCAAAATGGAGTCAAGAGATATCTGAGCTTGGAGGATGGACCACCTGGCTGAGGCTGGAGTCATAAAGGGATGTAGCCACCCCAGAACCTGGTGCCAAGGCAGGAAGGAGGCTAGGAAAAAATAGCCCAGCCTGTTTGCCTGACCTTCCAACTCCTACCTAAGCTCACCATGGGCCACACTCAACCAGAAGTCAGCTGGCAGGGAGGCTCAGGTTGTAATCGCTGGACTCAGCTTCATGGGGCACGGATGTCAGAGAATGGATCTGGGGGAGACACCCAGAGAGTATCCAGTGCAGGGTGTCATAGAGGAAATCCTTGCTTCGGGGCAAAGAAGCAGATTAGGTGATGTCCATGAATAAATTCTAAGGAGAAGTGTTAGGGGAACCACTGAGTAGTTTCAGACCACTCATCCTGGCCAGGCAAAATAGTAACCACTTACATGAGTTAAGTGGATTCTTTACTAGCTGAGCCACCAGGGAAGCTCAAGAATACTGGAGTGGGTAGCCTATCCCTTCTCCAGTGGATTTTCCTGACCCATGAATGAACCAGGGTCTCCTGCATTGGAGGCAGATTCTTTACCAGCTGAGCTAAGACCTGGGTTTGGTCCCTATCTTACAACAGGAGGAACTTATAAGAACTAAAGGAATGCAAAACTAACAAGCTATTAGTACCACCAACTGTCAGAAGCTGGGAGAGATAAAAAGGAGAGAGGAGGAGACTCCAGTCCATATGGCCTACCAACTTCCCAGAATCCTTCTCGATGAAATCCATTGTGACTGAGCAAGGCATGCCCCACCAGGAAGGACCCTGGGTCAGAATGATTGGCCAGAGACAACCCAGAAATTAATCCCATCCCCATAAAACCTAAGACTTCAAGCCACATGGCAGAGCAGTTCTCCTGGTAGCCCTTACCCCACTGCTCTCTACCTGGGCCCTCTTTCCTAACAAAGCTTTGTCAGCAAGTGTGTCTTCTCAGACAATTCATTTCTGAGTGTCAGACAAGAGCCCACTCTCAGACCCTGGAAGGGATTCCCCTTCCTGTAACAGAAAAAAAGTAGGAATGAATATCTGCTGCTGCTGCTGCTGCTAAGTCGCTTCAGTCGTGTCCAACTCTGTGCGACCCCATAGACGGCAGCCCACCAGGCTCCCCCGTCCCTGGGATTCTCCAGGCAAGAACAATGGAGTGGGTTGCCATTTCCTCCTCCAATGCATGAAAGTGAAAAGTGAAAGTGAAGTCGCTCAGTCATGTCCGACTCTTAACGACCCCATGGACCGCAGCCTACCAGGCTCCTCCGTCCATGGGATTCTCCAGGCAAGAGTACTGGAGTGGGGTGCCATTGCCTTCTCCCAATGAATATCTAACTTTGTGCTATTTACTATGTCTTTTAACTTTCTCTTTTTCCTAGCAGGCCAGTACGATGGGTTTATTATCTTTTCTTTTTTTTTTTTCTCCCACCCACAAATAAAGGAGAAAAGCTCAGCAAAAGCAAGTAACTTGCACTGAGACACCGGACTGGGGAGTAGTGAAATTCTATCCTAGTTACTGGATGCCAGTGCCCCCTCTAGAGCTTCTGAGGTGGCTCAGCTGGTAAAGAACTTGCCTACCAATGCAGGAGATGCAAGAGACACGGGTTGAACCCCTGGATGGGGAAGATCCTCTGGAGAAGGAAATGGTAACCTGCTCCAGTATTCTTGCCTGGAAAATCCTATGGACAAAGGAGCCTGACAAGCTATAGTCCATGGGGTTGCAAAGAGTTAGACACAACAGAGCAACAGAACGCACACGCGCACACTCACTCTCTCTCTCACACACACACACACACAATGCCCCGCTATCCCTCAAATGACCCCCCTTCCCCCCTAGTTCTAGCTTTGGGAGGTTGGGGGAAGACTGATTAGAGGCAGGGAGGAGCTGGCAGAAGCACCCCCTCCTAAGAGGCAAAAGAAAAAGGACTCCACCCTTGGTGTAAGGGATTACATTTTCCTTATTGTCATGTAAAGAATTCCCCTTTCCTGGCAGAGGAGGCCAGTTTCTAAGGGAAGATCAAATAGCATTGTATGGAAGGCTCAGGCTGGGGTGAGCCAAGCAAATCCTGCTAAGGGATTAAGACTTTCTTCCCCTGGCTCTCCCGGATCCCCGGAACCAACTGTCTGAATATTATTCTACGGGGCAGGGGAGGTGGGATGGTAATTCTACAAGACAGAATATTGAATAGTTACTCGTCTGAAAATCCCCAAAGGCATTCTTTTCTGAGAAGATGGTCGGACTAATTTATACTGGCCAGCTGATTGAACAGCCAGGCAGATGAATCTTCTCCTAAGACATTGACAGCCTCAACTGAAAACAGTTGTTTGGACAAACTGTCAGACTCCTGCAGGGCCCACTTGACATCTGTGTTTGTCAGGTCAGCGAGGAGAACAGCTCTGACTTTGAGAGGCTGAGGGTTTGTTGTTGCCTGCTGCTCCCTGGAGATCTACACAGCAATTGAAGCCCCAGTGGTCGCCACCAAAGAGAATTCACTGTGTTAGGTAGGTAGAATAGGGAAAAGGAGTCCAAAATGGCGGTGGCTAAAAGACAAGGAAGGTCCGAGAACCAGAGTGAAGACTTCAGGCAGAACAAACAGAACAAACAGCTCTCCTGGCTAAGCCCAATTTGCATAGGGCAGGCCCAGGTGGAGGAAAAAACATAAAAGGAGGAGCCAAAGCACTTTCTCTCCGACTCTCTCTCCCGTGTGCATTCGCAGGCTCTTTTCTTTCTTTCTCTCTCTCTCTCTCTCTCTCACCCTCTCTCTCTCCTGCTATCTTCTAAATAAAATGGAGCTGTAACACTGATTTGCCTAAGAGCTGTAGCACAGTTTGTCCAAGACCTGAGAGCTGTGACTCGCCGAGGGCTTTAATGTCCGTCGCTCCAAATCTTTGTTGTGACGAGACAAAGAACCGAGGAACATACACTTGCGTGACATCTACATCCAGACCCACAAGACTGGCTCTACAATCTTCTGGAGAGACAACCAGAAAATAGTTGGCCTTGGGAGGGAAATACTCTATAATATCCAATCCCTAATCCTACCCACTCCTCCCTCTTTTGACATCTATGGTGCCGTGACTCGGATATAACCTGGCTGAAACAACCTCTGCGTGGAAGAGGCCAAGCACAGCAGGAGCCCAACTCAGCAAAGCTCCCGTGCTAGAAGCGGAAGGTGGAAGGGGAAGGCCCTAGAAGCGCAGGGGAAGGCCCATCATGCTGGAAACCGGGACAGCGAAAAACAAACTCAGCAGGAAGCTCACGCGGCCCAGTCTCAGATTCCAGAAGACCTCCCGTTAAGGTAAGAGGTCTTCGCTCCTATGGCTGGAGGGACCTTTACAATCTCTTGTTTCTTGTTTCCTCGAACCTCCCGCGACAGGCGGGTGGCAAGGGGCACAACTGAGGGACCCTGGAAAGGCTACTCCTCAGCATGTCCCAAAGGCGCTATCTGCTGAGCCCCAGTAGCTGTTACACAAGCTGGTGGGGGTTCTTCTGTCCTTTCTCTTCTCTGTGCCAAAGATCAGACCAATGAAACTGTGAGCACCGGTCAGATATTTAGCAAATTTTCCAGCAGGCTATGAAGGGGATTCCTTGGCATGTTTTTCCCACTGCTTTTTCCTCCTGTCCTTCAGCTCTCTCCTGGGACTCAAGCCCTGCCAAAACTAATGAAACTCAGGCTCTGATGTCTCATTGCAAACATTCATTGAGAGACAAAGCGATAAGAGGTAGATTTGTTAGGATCCAGAGAGAAGCCACCCTTCAGGGTGTGAACCATTGGCTGCAGCCTTGGTATTAGGCCTGGCTAGGTTTTGTGAGGGGATGGAATTCATATGCTAATGAGTGAGAGGATCATCCCAGCCATTGGGGAACCACCCACTCCTCCCTCTTCTGACCTTGTGCCTTGGAGCTGTCCTGCCACCTCTGGGTGTGTCTGTTGGCTTATAGATTGGGGATTAAGGTTTACTTGAAGTTGACTTGTCATCTTGGACCCAATTGATTTTAATTGGTTTACATTATACCCTTGTGCTATGTCATTCTTTCAAAGGTTGTGCTCTGCCCCCTTCCCTCCTGTTTCATGCTCTTTTCCTAAGCCCCATCCAGACCCACAAGGTTGCCTCTACAATCTTCTGAAGAGACAACCAGAAAATAGCTGGCCTTGGGAGGGAAATACTCTATAATATCCAACCCCCTAATCCTACCCAATACTGGTCACACTGGAGATCTTGGGGACGCCCCAAATTCCAGTCTGGGGGGTCCCAGGAGGTCATCACGCCTTGACCTGCCTAGGGATCGGTCTTCGAAAGGTTGTCACGCCTCAACCTGTTCGAGGATCCTCTAGTCCCACGGGTCCCAGGAGGTCGTCACGCCTCGACCTGCCCGGGGATTCGATCTCTAGGAGGCTGTCACGCCTCAGTCTGCCTGGGGATCTGCACCCTGACCCAGAGAGGCCTGGCTCTCAGGTTGCAACAGTTCTGGGTAGGATGAACTTACATCATATCTATTCCCGTCAAATCTCTTAATTCTACCCAGCACTGGTCACACTGGAGATCTTGGGGACGCCCCAAACTCCAGTCTGGGGGGTCCCAGGAGGTCATCACGCCTTGATCTGCCTAGGGATCGGTCTTCGAAAGGTTGTCACGCCTCAACCTGTTCGAGGATCCTCTAGTCCCACGGGTCCCAGGAGGTCATCACGCCTCGACCTGCCCAGGGACCCAATCCTCGGGAGGCTGTCATGCCTCGACCTTCCCGGGAATTCGATCTCTAGGAGGCTGTCACGCCTCAGTCTGCCTGGGGATCTGCACCCTGACCCAGGGAGGCCTGGCTCTCAGGTTGCAACAGTTCTGGGTAGGATAAGCTTCAGAAAGACTCACCCCTAAGGAAGTCCACCCATGGAAACATAAAGAAGCCTATTACTTGTGGGACTGTGCCCAGTCTCAGCAATAACTCAGGAGCCCAATGAGAACCCCATTGCCTTTCTGGAGAGGCTAAAAGAGGCACTCCAAAAGTTTACCAACCTGGACTTAGACTCTTATGAGGGAAGGGTGATTTTAAAGGACAAATTCCTGTCCCAATGTGCATCAGATATCAGAATTAAGTTACCGCAACTACAACAGCAGGACCCTGCTGCCTCTTTAGATGAGATGGTCCAGACAGCCACCAATACCTTTTATAACAGAGAACAGGAGAAGGAGGCCAAGGCCCAGGAGAAGGAGAGAAAGAAAGAGACAAGGCATGCCCAGATGCTGGCCGCCCTCCAGAGAAGCCCTATGGCAAACCCCGAGTCCTTGAGGGACAAGGCATGAGACAGTTGCCTGATCTGTAGACAGGCGGGGCTTTGGGCCAAAGAGTATCCAAACTGTGACAAGTCTCCTAGAACGGCTTGCCACAAATGCCATCAACTGGGACATTGGGTGGCACTCTGCCCGCAGGACCCAAGAGCCTCAAGGTCAAGCGCCAAGCCTACCCTCACGATGGTTCAAGAGGACTGAAGTGGCCCGCTCCAGCCAGCCCACCTGTCACAGATAACCATCACGGGGCTGGAGCCAAGGGTTCAACTGGATGTGGCAGGTAGGTCCGAGAATTTCTTGGTTGACACAGGGGCTACCTACTCTGTCTTGATCTCCTACTCCAGAGCCTTCTCCTCCCAAACCTGTACCATTTTGGGTGCCACAGGAAAAGCAACTACTAAAAGATTCACCCGAGCACTTCTTTGTTGCTGGGATGGACAAATATTTTCCCACCAGTTTCTGGTGGTCCCTGAGTGTCCTACCCCCTTATTGGGAAGAGATATACTCAGTGAACTGGGGACCACCCTATGATGGGAAGTTTTTCAGCCCCTAGAGCTCTACAGCTCCTGGTCACTACTGAAGAACCCGTTACACCTTCAATAGAGAGGGACCAAAAACTATGGGAAGACAAAATTAACCCCCAGGTGTGGGACCAGGGGATTCCTGGACGAGCCCACCAAGCTGAACCGGTCATCTTTGTCCTCTGAGATCCCACTCGGTTTCCTAACCAGATACAATATCCTCTCAAAAGAGAGGCTCAGGAGGGACTACAGCCTTTAATAAATAAATTCCTTGCTTGTGGGCTACTGGTCCCTACCAGTTCGCCATGTAACACCCCAATCCTCTCAGTAAAGAAAAAGGACGGAACCCGGTGAATGGTTCAAGATCTCCGGATCATAAATGAAGCTGTAGTCCCCCTCCATCCCGCAGTACCCAATCCCTATGTAATCTTGGGAGAAATCCCACCCAGTGCCAAATGGTTTACAGTCATGGATCTCAAAGATGCATTTTTTTGCATACCACTGGCTAAAGAATCCCAATACCTCTTTGCCTTTGAGTGGGAGGCCCCAGGAGAAAAACACCAACAGATGACTCGGACAGTATTACCTCAGGGGTTCAGAGATAGCCCCCACTTGTTTGGACAAGCTCTTAGCCAGGATCTCCGAGATCTGGACCTGGGACCTAATGGGAAAATATTACAATACGTAGATGACCTACTAATCTGCTCTCCAGATGAGAAAAGTGCCCAACAACATGCAATTCAGGTTCTAAACTTCTTGGCAGAAAGGGGATATAAAGTCTCCCATGCTAAGGCACAGATGGTCGAGACAAAGGTCACTTACCTGGGAGTTCAGAATACACACTGGTCCAGGAGACTATCCTCTGATCGGGTACAAGGAATTCTCCAGTTGCCCTCCCCCACGACTCAAAAACGATTGCAAGCTTTCCTGGGGCTAAATGGTTATTGTAGATTCTGGATACCCAGTTATGGTCTAATTGCCCAGCCCTTATACGAAAGCTTAAAGGGACGAGATGATTCAATCCCACTGATGTGGGGAACTCCTCAAAAGGAGGCAGAGGATACACTAAAACAGGCCTTAACTCAGGCACCTGCCTTGAGGTTGCCAGACCCAGAAAAAGCATTCCAACTTTATGTCCATGAAAGAGAGGGAACAGCCTTGGGAGTGTTAACTCAAAGGTTGGGATCTGAGCCCCAGCCTGTAGCTTACTTATCCAAGAGGCTCGATCCAACTTCCTGAGGTTGGCCCCCCTGCCTTCGAAATCTTGCAGCTATTGCAATCATGATAGAAGATGCTTTAAAACTCTCCTTTGGGGGCAAACTAACTATTTTTACCAACCACCAAGTAAAACAACTCCTAAATGGGAGAGGCAATTTATGGATGTCTGATCAAAGAATCCTCAGATATCAAGTAATGCTGATGGAAAATCCAGGCCTCACTATATCCCCTTGTGAGGTTCTTAACCCAGCCACCCTCCTACCTACCCCCGAGGGCTCTCTCCCATTTCACTCCTGTCTAGAAACCTTGGACCACTGGACAAAACCCCGAGAGGGATTGTCAGAAGATCCTCTGACCAATCCTGAGGAAATCTGGTACACTGATGGAAACAGCTTTGTCTTGGATGGAAAAAGAAGAGCCGGGTATGCAGTAGTCTCCAATTTTGAGACCATAGAGGCTAAGCCTCTGCCACCAGGTACTTCAGCCCAATTAGCTGAACTCATAGCCCTGACTCGAGCTTTAGAGCTGGGAAAAGGAAAAAGAATAGCCATTTACACTGACTCCAAGTATGCCTTTCTGTTGCTACATGCACATGCGGCTGTTTGGAAAGAAAGGGGCCACTTGACCACCCGAGGGTCCCCAATCAAATATGGTGATCAGATTCTTCAACTCTTGGAGGCAGTCCATCTGCCCATTGAGGTTTCAGTCTCCCACTGTAAAGGACACCAAAAAGGGAACACGGAAGTGGCACGAGGGAACCAAGCAGCTGATCAGGCAGCTAGGAGAGCAGCATTACAGAACCATGACCTAATAGGGATTGCCACCTTAGTTCCACAGACTAATTTGCCAGAAACTCCTTCATATACTGAAAGTGAGATTCTTAAAGCTAAGAGCGAGGGCTTTCAAGAAGATCATATGGGGTGGTTCCAAAAGGAGGGACTCCTTTTTCTGCCTGGAAACCTCCAATGGAAGTTGGTTAACTCCTTACATGCCACTACTCATTTAGGAGAAAAGGCCCTCCAAAGATTACTAGAAAAGTCCTTCAGAGGAACAGGCCTCCAAACAACTATAAGACAGGTGGTCTCCTCTTGTCCCACTTGCCAATTTAATAACCCTCAAGGAGCTCAAAGACCCCAGCTGGCCCAGCCCGTCCAACGATGTGGGGCCTAACCAGGAGAGGACTGGCAGATGGACTTTACCCAGATGCCAGTTTCTCAAAGGTATAAATACCTATTAGTTATGATAGATACATTCACAGGATGGATTGAAGGCTTTCCCACCCAGACCGAGAAGGCTGAGGAGGTGATAAAAAAACTGCTCCATGAAATCATTCCAAGATTTGGTCTGCCCAGGTCATTACAAAGTGACAATGGGACATCATTTACTTCTAAGGTCACCCAAGGGGTCTCGAAAGCATTGGGCATTACTTATTATCTCCATTGTGCCTGGAGGCCTCAATCTTCAGGAAAAGTAGAACGAGCCAATCAATTCTTAAAATCAGCGATAAAAATGATAACCCAGGAGACCTCCCTGGGATGGAAGGAGGCTTTACCAATAGCTCTCCTCCGCACCCGCATTGCCCCTAAGGAACAGGTTGGTCTTAGTCCTTATGAGATGCTATATGGGAGACCTTTTGTTTATGTCAATGACCTCTTCCTAGATCCAGAGGTTCAGACCCTCCAGTCTTATACCATGGCCATTGGGCAATTCCAACAGGATATACACTTGTGGGGTGTCAACCAAGACCCAAAAGATTCTAAAGAGTCACCACTATATGCTCCAGGGACTCAAGTCCTAATTAAAGTCTGGAAAGATGGGTCCCCAAAGGCTCAACTCCAGCCCACATGGAAGGGCTCCTACCCTGTAATACTTTCTACCCCCAGATACCTATTCAGAACTACCAATGAGTGCCATTCTAATGAACACCCCCAAAATCTGGTTTCTGGGGATAAGATTTCTCAGGATAACTCTAAGGAGCCAACACAGCTTGACAGAGACTGTTCTCCAAAACAGACAGGAGATAGATCTTCTGATCCCTGAACAAGAAGGGACTTGAGCTATCCTGGCAATGTGAATTTAAAATTGACCAATGTCCCTACTAGTCCTTGTTATGCTATATTGATGATGCCTATGATTATTCCATGTACTGTCAATTGTCTAACCTGTTTTGTCTCTGCCCAGGTCAACCAGCTACAACATGCAGTGCCAGTTCAACAAAGATATAAAACTACAGCTGACCACGGAAAATACCACACATCCTTGGACACTGCTATAAGGACTTGAGGATTGAGACTAGCAAGAGGGGGAGGCCCAATACCCCTCGCTGCCCCAGTTCAGCAGGAAGTAGCCAGAAAGACCTTGACGCCCCTATTCCCAAAGAATTGGGCCTCCCATCTCTTGAGGGGGGAATGTTAGGTAGGTAGAATAGGGAAAAGGAGTCCAAAATGGCGGTGGCTAAAAGACAAGGAAGGTCCGAGGACCAGAGTGAAGACTTCAGGCAGAACAAACAGAACAAACAGCACTCCTGGCTAAGCCCAATTTGCATGGGGCAGGCCCAGGTGGAGGAAAAAACATATAAAAGGAGGAGCCAAAGCGCTTTCTCTTGGACTCTCTCTCCCGCATTCATGCGCTCTTTTCTTTCTCTCTCTCTCTCTCACCCTCTCTCTCCTGCTATCTTCTAAATAAAATGGAGCTGTAACACTGATTTGCCTAAAAACTGTAGCACGGTTTGTCCAAGACCCGAGAGCTGTGACACGCCGAGGGCTTTTATGTCCGTTGCTCCAAATCTTTGTTGTGACGAGACAAAGAACCGAGGAACATACACTCGTGTGACAACTGGAAGAAGGTCTTGGGGAGCCGTGTTTCAATCGTGTTTGAGGAGTCCAGAGGCATTTGCTGTTCCATTCCTGTTACCCAAGTGTGGCCTCTCTGTACACCAGAGCCAAGTCAAATCAGGGTGGCTCCGTGGTATGGTAAAAAAATCTGCCTGCCAATGCGGGAGATGAGGGTTCGATCCCTGGGTCAGGAAGATCCCCTGGAGAAGGAAATGGCAAGCCACTCCAGTTCTCTTGCCTGGGAAATCCCATAGACAGAAGAGCCTGGCAGGCTTCAGTCCACAAGGTCGCAAAAGAGCAGGACAACACCAGAAAATTATTTCTTTGCCAGGCAAACAGGAACACACTGAGCTCCTGCCTAGAAAAACTAGGTGTCTCAATTCCAGAGGATTTGATGAAGTATTTTATAACAGTGGCTCAAAGATGGGGTCTCTGACAAGATTAGGGTGTGAGCCAGGCTTGCAGTCCCTTAATCTCTTAATCTTGATGAATTTCTCTGAGTCTCTTTAATCTTGCCTCAGGTGGTATCCTAGCTGCTGCTTCTTGAATAGCAACAGTTGGGATCCACCCTTTGGAACTCAGGGAAGGTCATGGAGGCTGGAGTCTTGCCCATGAGAGATGGGGACAGAAAGGCCTCCGAGCCTGGGAGTCCCACAGGCCCCCACTCAGTTTCACTCCCACCTTCTTCACCCTTACCAAACTCATATTACCTCATCTGCTACAGCTTTTCTGATATTTTGCAGAATTTTCCAGACTCTAATCTGAGGTTTCTGGCCTTACCAATCCACCTGGTGTCAGAGCAAGAAGAGTCGTCCTCGACCTTGCTTTCACTAGGTTCACCTTGATGAATGCAGCAGCAGTGGGCTGAGAAAGGGAGACTGTGACCTGGGCACAGAGAACACTAACAGCTGGAGGGAAGCTTGGCAGCCAATCAAGAGATGGACGGTCCTCGGAACTTCCCTGGCAGTCCAGTGGCTAAGATTCCATGCTCCCAATACAGGAGGCCTGGGTTTGATCCCTGGTCAGGGAACTAGACCCCCAAATGCTGCAATGAAAGCTCCTTCATGCCACAAATAAGACCTGGCACAGCCCCCCTCCAAAAAAAGGAGAGATGGACGGTCCAGAGGCAGGATGGAGAAGCCAGGCTAGCCATAGTGAGCTGAGGTGGTGTTATTGTTCAGTAGCTTTCAGTTCAGTCAGTTCAGTTCAGTCGTTCAGTCGTGTCCGACTCTATGCGACCCCATGAATCGCAGCATGCCAGGCCTCCCTGTCCATCACCAACTCCTGGAGTTCACCCAGACTCACGTCCATCGAGTCAGTGATGCCATCCAGCCATCTCATCCTCTGCCGTCCCCTTCTCCTCCTGCCCCCAATCCCTCCCTGCATCAGAGTCTTTTCCAATGAGTTAGCTCTTCGCATGAGGTGGCCAAAGTACTGGAGTTTCAGCTTTAGCATCATTCCCTCCAAAGAAATCCCAGGGCTGATCTCCTTCAGAATGGACTGGTTGGATCTCCTTGCAGTCCAAAGGACTCTCAAGAGTCTTCTCCAACACCACAGTTCAAAAGCATCAATTCTTTGGCACTCAGCTTTCTTCACAGTCCAACTCTCACATCCATACTTGACCACAGGAAAAACCATAGCCTTGACTAGACGGACCTTTGTTGGCAAAGTAATGTCTCTGCTTTTGAATATGCTATCTAGGTTGGTCATAACTTTCCTTCCAAGGAGTAAGCGTCTTTTAATTTCATGGCTGCAGTCACCATCTGTAGTGATTTTGGAGGCCCCCCCCCAAAAAAAAATAAAGTCTGACACTGTTTCCCCAACTATTTCCCATGAAATGATGGGACCGGATGCCATGATCTTCGTTTTCTGAATGTTGAGCTTTAAGCCAACTTTTTCACTCTCCACTTTCACTTTCATCAAGAGGCTTTTGAGTTCCTCTTCACTTTCTGCCATAAGGGTGGTGTCATCTGCATATCTGAGGTTATTGATATTTCTCCCAGCAATCTTGATTCCAGCTTGTGTTTCTTCCAGTCCAGCGTTTCTCATGATGTACTCTGCATACAAGTTAAATAAGCAGGGTGACAATATACAGCCTTGACATACTCCTTTTCCTATTTGGAACCAGTCTGTTGTTCCATGTCCAGTTCTAACTGTTGCTTCCTGACCTGCATACAAATTTCTCAAGAGGCACGTCAGGTGGTCTGGTATTCCCATCTCTTTCAGAATGTTCCACAGTTTATTGTGATCCACACAGTCAAAGGCTTTGGCATAGTCAATAAAGCAGAAATAGATGTTTTTCTGGAACTCTCTTGCTTTTTCGATGATCCAGCGAATGTTGGCAATTTGATCTCTGGTTCCTCTGCCTTTTCTAAAACCAGTTTGAACATCAGGAAGTTCATGGTTCACATATTGCTGAAGCCTGGCTTGGAGAATTTTAAGCATTACTTTACTAGCGTGTGAGATGAATGCAATTGTGAGGTAGTTTGAGCATTCTTTGGCATTGCCTTTCTTTGGGATTGGAATGAAAACTGACCTTTTCCAGTCCTGTGACCACTGCTGAGTTTTCCAAATTTGCTGGCATATTAAGTGCAGCAGTTTCACAGCATCATCTTTCAGGATTTGAAATAGCTCAACTGGAATTCCATCACCTCCACTAGCTTTGTTCGTAGTGATGCTTTCTAAGGCCCACTTGACTTCACATTCCAGAATGTCTGGCTCTAGGTCAGTGATCACACCATCGTGATTATCTGGGTCGTGAAGATCTTTTTTGTACAGTTCTTCTGTGTATTCTTGCCATCTCTTCTTAATATCTTCTGCTTCTGTTAGGTCCATACCATTTCTGTCCTTTATCGAGCCCATCTTTGCATAAAATATTCCCTTGGTATCTCTAATTTTCTTGAAGAGATCTCTAGTCTTTCCCATTCTGTTGTTTTCCTCTATTTCTTTGCATTGATCGCTGAAGAAGGCTTTCTTATCTCTTCTTGCTATTCTTTGGAACTCTGCATTCAGATGCTTATATCTTTCCTTTTCTCCTTTGCTTTTTGCTTCTTTTCTTTTCACAGCTATTTGTAAGGCCTTCCCAGATAGCCATTTTGCTTTTTTGCATTTCTTTTCCATGGGGATGGTCTTGATCCCTGTCTCCTGTACAATGTCATGAACCTCATTCCATAGTTCATCAGGCACGTGGTCCACTGGAGAAGGGAGTGGCAAACCACTTCAGTATTCTTGCCTTGAGAACCCCATGAACAGTATGAAAAGGCAAAATGATAGGATACTGAAAGAGGAACTCCCCAGGTCAGTAGGTGCCCAATATGCTCTTGGACATCAGTGGAGAAATAACCCGAGAAAGAATGAAGGGATGAAGTCAAAGCAAAAAGAATACCCAGCTGTGGATGTGACTGGTGATAGAAGCAAGGTCCAATACTGTAAAGAGCAATTTGCATAGGAACGTGGAATGTCAGGTCCATGAATCAAGGCAAACTGGAAGTGGTCAAACAAGAGATGGCAAGAGTGAATGTTGACATTCTAGGAATCAGCAAACTAAAATGGACTGGAATGGGTGAATTTAACTCCGATGACCATTATATCTACTACTGCAGGCAGGAATCCCTTAGAAGAAATGGAGTAGCCATCATGGTCAACAAAAGAGTCTGAAATGCAGTACTTGGATGCAATATCAAAAACGACAGAATGATCTCTGTTCGTTTCCAAGGCAAACCATTCAATATCACAGTAATCCAAGTCTATGCCCCAACCAGTAACGCTGAAGAAGCTGAAGCTGAATGGTTCTACGAAGACCTACAAGACCTTTTAGAACTAACACCCAAAAAAGATGTCCTTTTCATTATAGGGGACTGAAATGCAAGAGTAGGAAGTCAAGAAACACCTGGAGTAACAGGCAAATTTGGCCTTGGAATACAGAATGAAGCAGGGCAAAGACTAATAGAGTTCTGCCAAGAAAATGCACTGGTCATAACAAAGACCCTCTTCTAACAACACAAGAGAAGACTCTATACATGGACATCACCAGATGGTCAACACCAAAATCAGATTGATTATATTCTTTGCAGCCAAAGATGGAGAAGCTCTATACAGTCAGCAAAAACAAGGCCAGGAGCTGACTGTGGCTCAGATCATGAACTCCTTATTGCCAAATTCAGACTGAAATTGAAGAAAGTAGGGAAAACCACTAGACCATTCAGGTATGACCTAAATCAAATCCCTTATGATTATACAGTGGAAGTGAGAAATAGATTTAAGGGCCTAGATCTGACAGATAGATTTCAGTAGCTTAGTTGTGTCCAACTCGTTGCAACGCCATGGACTGCAGCATGCCAGGCTTCCCTGTCCTTCACCATCTCCCATAGCTTGCTCAAACTCATGCTCATTGAGTTGACAATGCCATCCAAGCACCTCATCTTCTGTCGTCCCCTCCTCCTCCTGCCCTCAATCTTTCCCAGCATCAGGTTCTTTTCTAATAAGTCAGCTCTTTGCATTAGGCGGCCAAAGTATTGGAGCTTCAGCTTCAGCATCAGTCTTTCCAATGAATATTCAGGATTGATTTCCTTTAGAATTGACTGGTTTGATCTCCTTGCAGTCCAAGGGCCTCTCAAGAGTCTTCTTCAGCACCACAGTTCGAAAGCATCAATTCTTCACCATTCAGCCTTCTTTATGGTTCACTCTTACATTGGCACATGGCTACTGGAAAAAATGGACCTTTGTTGACAAAGTGATGTCTCTGTTTTTTCGTATACTGTCTAGGTTTTTCATAGCTTTCTTTAAAGTGAAAGTGTTAGTCGCTAAGCCTTGTCCAACTCTTTGCTGACCTCTATCTACGGAATCTTTGCAATGTTATTTATTGCATTTAATAGATTACAGTATCATGTAGAAATAACTTTTTGTTTTTCTTTTTTGGCTAAGCCACTCAGCTTGTAGGATAATAGTTCTCTCACCAGGGATGGAACCCAGGCCCCCAGCAGTGGAAGATAGGAGTCCTAACCACTGGGTCGCCAGGGAATTCTCAATGACGTAACATTTTTTATTTCTTCTTTTTTTTTTTGACACGTACACACTGGTTTATTTAGTTTTGGCCACGCTAGGTCTTCATTGCTGCACACAGCCTTCCTCTAGTTGCAGTACACAGGCTTATTGCAGTGGCTTCTCTTGTTGTGGAGCACCAGCTCTAGGCTTGTGTGCTTCAGTAGTTGGAATACAGGGGCTCATTAATTGTGGCTTACAGGCCATAGAGTGTACAGGCTTCAGTAGCTGTGGCACCTGGGCTCAGCTGTTCTGTGCCCTGTGGAATCTTCCCAGACCAGGGGTTGAACCTGTGTCCCCTGCATTGGCAGGCAGATTTTTGTCCATTGTACCACCGGGGAAGATGCAACTTTTACATGCACTGGGAAACCAAAAAAATCCATGTGACTTGCTCTATCATAGTGCTCTGAAACTGAACTCAAAATATCTCAGAGATATCCCTGTACTGAGAGAAGTGGAAGACTGTGTTACAGGCTCAGCTATGGGCTGGCAGCACACTTAGGGAGGCTAATGAAGGTACCAACTTTTACAGCTTACAACCACAAAATCATGTGACTTTTACCAAAATTTCTTGAATTCATCTACCACTCTCCGTTCTCTTTGCCAAAAAAAATTAAACTGAACCTCATCAGTTCAAGCCACTCCCATCTTTTGCCAGCCTCTGGCCTTGCCCCTGAGGCATCCCAAATTTCTTGCTATAGAGTGATCTTTTCAAAAGTGAATCTGATCAGGTCACCTTGCCCATGCCCATCCCCATAGGTTTAAACACTTTCAGAAGTCCCTCGTTGACCTTGAAGATGAAAGTTGCTCAGTCATGTCTGACTCTGCGACCCCAAGGACTAGACAGTCCATGGAATTCTCCAGGCCAGAATACTGGAGTGGGTAGCCTTTCCCTTCTCCAGGGGATCTTCCCAACTCAAGGATCAAACCCAGGTCTCCTATACTGCAGGTGGATTCTTTACCAGCTGAGCCACAAGGGAAGCCCGTTGACCTTAAGTTAAATTCAAAACTCCTTGACAGATAAATAGGCTCCCTCCAGATCAGGTTTGCCACTCACCCTTACCTCTCCCCACCCACAACCAAAAGGAATCCAAACGCTTGCAGTTCCCATAGCAGAATTTTCTTGCTGGCAATAGTTAATTGTTTCTCTCTTACTGTATTGTCATGACCAGCTAGCTCCTTCTGGTCATTCATGGTGCAGTTGCCATGTCGTCCACTCAGGAGAGGCTTTCCTACTCTGCATGTTAACCCTACTTTAGCGATTTCACACTCTATTCTAACTGGCTGTTCACCTCCTAGTTACCTATCTCTCTGTCCCTACCCTCATTCTATGACTGTGGGTTCCTTGGCAGCCGAGGCTCTCATAGTATTTGTTAGAGCATAACATCCAGCACTGGAGAAGGCAATGGCACCCCACCCCAGTACTCTTGCCTGGAAAATCCCATGGACGGAGGAGCCTGGTAGGCTACAGTCCATGGGGTCGCTAAGAGTCGGACACGACTGAGCGAATTCACTTTCACTTTTCACCTTCATGCATTGGAAAAGAAAATGGCAACCCACTCCAGTGTTCTTGCCTGGAGAATCCCAGGGATGGGGGAGCCTGGTGAGCTGCCATCTATGGGGTTGCACAGAGTCAGACATGACTGAAGCAACTTAGCAGCAGCAGCAGCAGCAGCAGCAACATCTAGCACAATGGCAGGCATATAAGTGTTCGATGAATATTCATTGAATGGCTAAATGAACAAGTCAACTGATTGCTAAGGATGACCCCTATTTGCAGTACACAATTGCTTTAATAATTAAGATTTCTTAGAAATAAAAATAGTAAAATTAAAATATACTTTTCCCAGTACATGCAAAAGAAATCCTTTTTTTCCCTTGAGTATTTTCCCAAGGGTTTGTAAATTTGTGCCATGGACCTTTTTTATACTATGGTTTGTGAACCGCTTCACAGGATATTTTGTGTGTGTGTGTTTAGTCTCTCAGTTGTGTCCGACTCTTTGTGACCCCATGGACTGTAGCCTACCAGGCTCCTCTGTCCATGGGGATTCTCCAGGCAAGAACACTGGAGTGGGTTGCCATGTCCTCTTCCAGGGTATCTTCCCAACCCAGGGATTAAACCCAGGTCTCCCACATTGCAGGCGGATTCTTCACCTTCTGAGCCACCAGGGAACTCCTGTATTTTTTAAATACAAATAATAAAATACTATTACAAAGGAACCAATATGATTGCTGTGTGGTTTGTTGCCAACATTCATAGTGGAGAAACATGTTAAATTTAAGACAGAAGTTTGAACTTCAATGTTTAACTAAACAGATTGGAGGAAAATATGTATATCAAATACAATTTAAAGAGTTCACTTAAATTTTACAGAAAAGTCACTGAGGCTATAAAAGGAAGACCCAAAGCTAACTCTTAACAGCACCAGTGACTCTAAGTGAATAACCAGTAAGATGACCTGGGTGAGAAAATGCACCTTGGCATTTTTATTTTCAAGGAACAGTTATCTTTTGCCATATGAAAATCTACAAGTTGCAGTGGGGAAACCAGATGGCAATCTTGAACCAGACGCTTCAGTTAGTACATACTTTACATGCGCTGCTTTACAATTGATTATGTGATATTCTCAAACTGAGAATTTATGACTAACATAATTACATCCCATCCTTTGGATCTCCCTAATTTTTCTTTTTGGGCTTCCCTGGTGGTCAGTGGGAGCCCCTTGGACTGCGAGGAGATCCAACCAGTGCATTCTACAGGAGATCAGTCCTGGGATTTCTTTGGAAGGAATGATGCTAAAGCTGAAACTCCAGTACTTTGGCCACCTCATGCGAAGAGTTGACTCATTGGAAAAGACTCTGATACTGGGAAGGATTGGGGGCAGGAGGAGAAGGGGACGACAGAGGATGAGATGGCTGGATGGCATCACTGACTCGATGGACATGATCTGAGTGAACTCTGGGAGTTGGTGATGGACAAGGAGGCCTGGCGTGCTGCGATTCATGGGGTCGCAAAGAGTCAGACATGACTGAGCGACTGAACTGAACTGTTGGTCAGTGGTAGAGAACTTTCTGCCAATGCAGGTGATGAGGGTTTAATCACTGGGTCACAAAGATCTACTGGAGAAGGGGATGGCAACCCACTCCAGTATTCTTGCCTGGGAAATCCCATGAACAGAGGAGCCTGGTGGGCTACATTCCATGGTGTTGCAAAACAACAACAACAACAGCGAATTGTCCCTTTACAAATCATTTTCATATAATCACATAACCACACCTAGTGAATCTCGATGAATAAATGTATCGTCTATACCTAAATACTATGTAGTATTGTCCTAGAACTACAAACTTGTTTCCCTTTGTTTTTATATTGGAGTATCCTTGATTACCTCATTTCACTTCCCTGGTGGCTCAGATGGTAAAGAGTCTGCCTGCAATGCGGGAGACCAGGGTTCAATCCCTGGGTTGGGAAGACCTCCTGGTGAAGGAAATGGCAACCCATTCCAGTATAATTGCCTGGAAAATCCCATGGACGGAGGAGCCTGGTAGGCTACAGTCCATGGGGTCGCAAAGAGTCGGACATGACTGAGAGACTTCACTTATCCTTGATTAAGTATGTTATGTTAATTTCAGATGTACAGCGAAATGATTCAGTTATACTTCTACATATGTATTTTTTTTCAAAGTTCTTTCCCATTTAGGTTGTTACATTATACTGAGCAGAGTTCCCTGTGCTATACAGTAGGTCCTTGCTGGTTATACATTTTAAATAGAGCAGTGTGTATATGTCATTCCCAAACTCCCTAACTATCCCTCCCCACCTACACTTCCCCCTTGGTAACTATAATTTCGTTTTCTAAGTCTGTGACTCTGTTTCTGTACAAACCTCTTTTTAATTAACAGATATTAAAAATACATAATTTATTTCTGTATACAAAAAAGGAGAATTTTGACACGGTCCCTAAGCCTCTAATTCGTTTTCAGATCTTCTCAAACAATTTCCACATTCCCTTTCTCCTCCGCCTTCCCCCACCTCTACAAATCTCGTTTCTTTAGGCTAGGACTCTCGCGAGATGTCGAGTTCTCATGAATTCTCCCATGAGCCACTGCTCTTCCTTTTCCGGTAAGCGGCCTGAGGTGAGTGTCTCTTCGGCATCTTTCTCTAGTGATGAATCCTCCGGTAATCCCTGCCATCCTGGCACTCTCGGCGCCAATTTCGAGACCCTCAGAAGGAGGACTCTCGCGGCTACTGATTCCTCCGTGGTGGAGCAGTCCTGTGCGGGGGGACGTGTCGGAGCCCTCGGTTCGGCTCCCCTCTTCTATCGGGCCTCTACAGGCCGCAGTGGGCGAGAATGGGGGTGACGAGGTTAGAGGCCGGCTCTGGTCGGTGCCGACTCCTGAGGGCCAGTGTCTCGCGGTGAGTGGGGGCCGTGAACGCAGCGCATTCGGGGCCGAATGGAGAGAAAGTTTTGGGGAGGAATAAGATCAAGTCGGGTCGAGGTTTACTCAGTGGCTGAACGTGAGTTGAGCTACGCTTAACGCGAATAATACCCTAAGAGTGTGTGGAAAGCTTGGCTTTCTTGGAATCTGTGTGAGTAAAGGAGGTTACTGTAGAGGGAGCTTGTAGAGGGGTGTCGTTGGGTCGAGTTAACTTTGACCTGACGGATCTGATGCTGAGCAGGGCGCTGGGCTCCTCCGCACGGATACTTAGATCCAGATTTGGATGGAAACAGGCTGTGCTTTCTTCAAGAGGGTTAGGGGAAGGGCGTCCGTGTCACTAGTGTTAGTAGTGTCAACGCTGCTGTAGGCAACTGGTGGTTGTAGCTGAGATGAAACTGGATTGAGAGGAGGATGGCTGCAATGATGGCATTTCTTAGGACACCTTTGGATTAATAATGAAAACAACTACTCTCTGAGCAGCTGTGGACAGAGTTTATAGTACATAAATATTAAACTGTGAGTTGTTGTAAATATATGTTGACAGTTATTCTTGCTCCCAGGTGACCCCTAAAAATGGTGCGCTATTCACTTGACCCAGAAAACCCCACAAAATGTAAGTGAGCAAGCAACATTTCTTATTTGGGACTATGAGGCACCCAGATACCAAGATTAACCAAAAAAAATTTTTTCCGGTATTTTTTAGCATGCAAATCAAGAGGTTCAAATCTTCGTGTTCATTTTAAGGTATGTGAATCGTAGTTATGCTCTGAAAGAGTTGTTCCTTGAGTATTTTTTAACCATTCTAAAAAGGTAGCTGCAATGATGTGTTTCTTAGGACACCTTTGGATTCACCGTGAAAATAAATCATTTCTGAGCAGCCACCTTTTAATAAACAACGCTTTGACTTAGGATTTGTGGAATTGGGTAAAATTACCAGAGAACTGCTTGAGAACCTAGTGCACAGATCAAGATATGGGAAACGTAATTGTAGTTTACAAGATAATGGAGAATATATTAACAGTGAATAAACAGGTTTAGGATTCACATTTCTCCACCTTCAAACCAAGCCTCCCTGGCTCATAACAGATTGTGTATTATGTTTCAAGAATGGGAAGGATTTGGCTCTTGATAAAAGTTGACACTTTGAAAATACTGGAATTTGTTTGAATCTGATTTTTTTAAAGGATGGTTAACTCACAGCTTACATTATTTATGTTTAGAACACTCGTGAAACTGCCCAGGCCATAAAGGGTATGCATATCCGAAAAGCCACCAAGTATCTGAAGGATGTCACTTTAAAGAAGCAATGTGTGCCATTCCGTCGTTACAACGGTGGAGTTGGTAGGTGTGCACAGGTAAGAATTCATAGTTGTCATTTAAAAAGACAATTTGTTAGGGGAGGGAGTAGATGAAGTAAAAATGGCCAATGTCTTCCTTTACTGAGGCTCCTTATGGTTGCTGTGATGACAGCCTTTGGGACAACTTTGGATTAACCATGAAAAAAATGTTCTGAACAACCTTGATGTTGGTTGCAGTCAATTCATCTTGTAACATTGATTTAAATTGAGGGAAATTAGTAATAAACTCTCTGGTTTTGTTTTTTAGGCTAAACAGTGGGGCTGGACGCAGGGTCGGTGGCCCAAAAAGAGTGCTGAATTTTTACTACACATGCTCAAAAATGCAGAGAGTAATGCTGAACTTAAGGTACCCACACTATAAGCATCTTCACACATGCAACTTGGGTTATTGACTGGGTGAAAGTTGTCTGGATCTGTTTCCTTGATTGACTTGATGAAAGTAACAAAAGTTCCCATTAAAAGGGCTATTTTAAATGTACTTTCAATTTCCAACAGGAAACAAGGTTTTTTTTATAAAGCATTTCAGGAGCATGGTCTGCAGTAATTTCAAGCCTAAAACTGTAGAATTACCCCCCCACACAGACATAATCCCAGTACATGCAAGAGAAATGCCTTTTTTTTTTTTCCCCCTTGAGTATTTTACCACGGGTTTGTAGCCTTGTGCTGTAAATGTTAGTGCTCAGTAGTGTCCAACTGTGTGACCCCGTGGACTGTAGCCGGCTAGGATCATCTGTCCATGGAATTCTCCATGCAAGAATACTGGAGTGGGATTGAACCAGGTTTCCTGCATTGCAGGCAGATTCTTTACCATCTGAGCCACCAGGGAAGCCTTTTTTATACTGAGGTTTGTGAACCCCTTCACAGGGTGTATTTAAATACAAATAAATACAGTTACAAAGGAACCATATGATTGACATGTGGTTTGTTGCCTCCATTCATAATGGAGAGATGTTAAATTTCAGAAGTCAAAACAGCAGTGTGTAACTGAACAAATCCTGTGCCAAATAAACAGATTTATGCATTTGAGCAGTTATCCTTTACCTTTTTGCATTTGGAAAACTGGGTTAGAACTGGAATTAATATAGGTCTGTTTAGCTGTAGCCCTTCTAGCTGCTAAGCCTTGCTGTTAAAATCAAGCTTAGACATAGATCCTTTGAGATTCCTGTAACTCCACTCCCTAATGAATACCATTTATAAAATAGGTGCAATTACCAGCACTGAGTTTTGGTAATTACTTAGATTTAAGGGAGAGGACTTAGAATGAAATTTTCTTAAAAAATAAATATGCTATTTAAAGTTATAAGGACTTGAATGATACAGTTTGTGGTGTTTAGATAAAGGTATTACCTGATTTTAAAATTTTTAAAAATGTTACATGATTTTGCTCCCTTTTCCCAGGGCTTAGATGTAGATTCTCTGGTCATTGAGCACATCCAAGTGAACAAAGCCCCCAAGATGCGGCGCAGGACTTACAGAGCTCACGGTCGGATCAACCCCTACATGAGCTCTCCATGCCACATTGAGATGATCCTTACTGAAAAAGAACAGATTGTTCCTAAACCAGAAGAGGAGGTTGCACAGAAGAAAAAGGTAAATTACTTAGTCTCTGCTCTGTTTCACTTGGCGTATTAGATTGTGGTTGCTGTGATGACTAACTTAGGACACCTTTGGAATAACCATGAAAGGAAGCTATTCTGAGCAACCACCAACCTTTTATAATCATTTTATTTTGGCTTTCATAAGTCTCAAATTAGTTTTTTTTTTTTTTTTTTTTAACTTGGAAGATTATTTTTTATTTATTTTAGTTGAAGGCTAATTACAATGTTGTGGTCGTTTTTGCCATACATTCACATGAATCAGCCATGGGTGTACATGTGTTCCCCATCCTGAACCTCCCTCCCCATCCCATCCCTCAGGGTCATCCCAGTACACCAGCCCTGAGCACCCTGTCTCATGCATGGAACCTGCACTGGCGATCTGTTTCACATACGATAATATACGTGTTTCAACGCTGTTCTCTCAAATCATCCCACCCTCGCGTTCTCCCAGAGTCCAAAAGTCTGTTCTTTACATCTGTGTCTCTTTTGCTGTCTCAATTACAGGGTTATCGTTAGCATCTTTCTAAATTCCATATATATGCGTTAATATACTATATCGGTGTTTTTCTTTCTGACTGACTTCACTCTGTATAATAGGCTCCAGTTTCATTCACCTCATTAGAACTAATTTAAATGCATTCTTTTTAATAGCTGAGTAATATTCCATTGTGTGTATGTACCACAGCTTTCTTATCCTCATTAGTTGCTTAATAGCGAGTGGGAATTTCGCATTGTTCAGTGTGTTAAAACTGTGTAATTATATGCTGATGTCCACGCCTAGATGGCCATGTCCACTTCAGGTGTAATTTATCTGGAACGGGGAACCTCCTCCCTGCAGTCCCTTTCTCCAAGAAACTTATTTTCAGTAAATGATTATATTTAGTTCTTTAGCCTGGAACCCGGGAGTGACTCAAATCCTAATGGATCTGTCTTCTGTTGATTTTCTTACATATTATCCTCCATCCTTTTTTGCCACCTGGTTATTTCCAGCTAGGCTCCCAGCCTGTAGTCTTCGTTCTCTTACTGCTATAATTGCCTCCTGGCTGCCTTTCTCTCCGCGCCACCTCTAGACCAAAGGACTCATTCCCTTTATGATGAAATTTCCGATTACCTTCATTGAGATACAACTTCTTCTTTAAGATGTGTTTATCCTGGAATCATTCTTCTAATACTGCTTTTATTTTTTCTTTTCCCCAGATATCCCAGAAGAAACTGAAGAAACAAAAACTTATGGCCCGGGAATAAATGCCGCAAAAAATAAATGCAAATAAAAGTAAAAGTGTTGGTTGTCTTAATTAGTAAATGTATTTCACGTGTTAGCACAAAATGGATCAAATGAGTTTTCATTAACAGGTTGTTTTGCATCTTTTGGTACTTTGTATAAAATGGAATTGAGAACATGGGAAAATTTCTGACTCTCTTTTCCACCTACTTTATTGAACTTAAGGCACCCTAAGTCTGCTACTAAAGTAGCATTTACTGTATTGAGTTATGCATCCATAACTGACTGGGGTTTTAGAGGCTTTTCAGTATCCCAAAGAGGAACCTTAGCAGTGGTTGACTTGTCACGTCCTAACCCAATCCAGCCCTGAGCTTATGTTGATTTGCCTGTTCTGGACTTTTTATCGAAATCACAATCTTTGCCTTAGCATGTTTTTTTTTTTTTCAGGGTTTTTGTTGTGGCATGAGGTGTTAGCTTCATTCCTTTCCTTTTCTTTACAACCTCAGGGACCAGCCTGCCAGGCTCCTCTGTCCATTGGATTATCCCATCAAGAACACTGGAATGGGTTTCCTCCAGGGGATCCTCCTGACCCAGGGACTGAATTTAGTGAACATTGGAGGAGCTGCAGGACTCCCAAAGCAGTAGCATTTACTGTGCCACCTGCAATATGTGTGTGTTAGCTGCTCAGTCGTGTCCGACCCTGGGACCCCACGGACTGTAGCTTGCCAGGCTGCTTTGTCCATGGAATTCTTCAGGCAAGAATACTGGAGTGGATTGCCATTCTCTTTTCCAGAGGAACTTTCCAACCCAGGGATCGAACCCTGGTCTGCATCGCATGCAGGTTCTTTACTGTTTGAGCTACCGCACTGTAGGATCAGTGAAAGTTTCAGTCGTGTCCGACTGCGACCCTACAGACCACACAGTCCGTGGGATTCTCCAGGCCAGAATACTGCAGTGGGTAGCTGTTCCCTTCTCCAGGTGATTTTCCCAATCCAGGGATCAAACCCAGGTCTCCCGCATTGCAGGCAGATTCTTTACCAGCTGAGCTATCAGGGAAGCCCAGGAGCAATCAAAGACTAGCTGATTGTAGCTGTCCCAGTGGGAGTGAAGTGGTACAGCCATTTTTTGTAAGATAAATCCCTCTCAAAATTGACTTGAATGTTAATTTCCCCTGCTCTGGAATTTAAGACCCTTGTAGTGGGGAAGGAAGTGGCAACCCACTCTGGAATTCTTGGCCGGGAAATCCCACGGACAGGATCCTGTCCGGCTACAGTCCGTTGGGTCGCAAAAAGTCGGAGACAGCGACTGAACAGGATGAGGAGCTCAGCCAGAGCTGCATTCGAAAGCAGCCTAGCCGTCGCTGTGAAGCAGGCTTTCAAACAGGTGGTGAGCCGCTCGCAAACGCGCCATCCTCCGGGCGCAGCGTCCTGAGTCTACCTCGGCGACGGGGTACCTAGTAAAGCGAGCGATTCCGCCTCGCCTGCAGGCTCGACTGACGGCTGCGGCCGCGCCGGAAGTCGTCCACGCCCCCGGCGGGCGTCCCCGTTACGTCCGGCCCGTCGTCAGGCTGACGCAGACGCGCCTTTGTCAGCCCCTCCTGCGGTGCCATTGGCTCGGCTGCGGTGCGTCCCTGCGACCCTCTTTCCGGAAGCGTGGATAGTGCCCGTGGGATTTGTGGCCGGTGAGCCGAACCGGGTAGTGGTCTGCGGGGATCGGGGCGGCGTGGGCGGCGGCCTCGGTGCGCAGCGCGGCTCTCCTGCCCTCACGGTACTCCACCCCCCAGCCTCGCGCGCCTGCCTCCCGTCCACCTCGCCCTTTGCCTGCCCTGCGCCCGCGTCCACCCGCTCCTGCCTCTTTTTACCTCCGGATCCGCTCTCTGGCCTGAACTGTCGGTATCACTTTTTATTATCGTCACCCCCGTTCTCTCTTCTCTCCTGTCTCAGTCCTTACCTTTGACTCGGCCGCTCTCTTGTCTCCAGACTGATTTCTGGAGGACTGATTCCTTCCTGGAGCTGACGTTTCCCCTCCACAGCTGTTCCCTGTTTTCATAGAGCTTCAGCTTTTTCCTGTTTCATTGTATTGGACTAAGTCGAATGAAAGAAATTCCTGTCCTCCAACAGTTTCGATCCATTTATCTCACTGTGTTGTAATATTCGAGAATTGGCTTCGAGACAGTAAATAAAATTTTTTGTCAATTTATCATAGCCACCTCTGGACCTTTCTAAGCCACAGTTTCTAGGCCTTTCTAAGCCATAATTATGACAGAAGTAACTAGTAGTAATTGTTTTGAGAATTTATTTAAAACAATTTCAAGTAGGTTAGAAACGTGAATCTTTATGATGGAGCGGTTTCAAGTCATCGTATTATCCTTGTGCTTGGTAGCATTGCCAGTTGTTTTGAAGGGTTTCATTGTTTTTTAAACTTTGTTAGAAAGGGGAATAACATGATGATTGTGTGTTTTGAGAAGGGAAAATGGAAGAGCATTTAGCTAGGAAACCAGAATTAGGAGTTCTGGTTTTAGGCAGCTCTAGTTACCTAAAGTGTGGGCTTTGGACAGGTTACAACTTTTGAATTTGGGGTTTTTTTTTCCTTATAGTAACAACACTTAAATAGTACTTAGCATATTCGGACACTGTTCTGAGCTTTGTATTCCTATTATCTAGTCCACACTACATCCCTTTCATATAGGTACTAATATATATCTTCTTTTTACACATGGAAGAATTAAGGCACTGTCTGGTCAAATAACGTGCTCAGGAATACTGTCTAGAAAATAGTGAAAGCAGGTCTCAAATCCAGGCAGCTGCCCGGGTTCCTGCTTGATTATTATGCTGTGGTACTTTTAAGACCTAAACCAATCTGAAGCGCTTCAGATGAGATTCTAAAAGTCTAGTAGCCCAAAATAATGATTCCTTGTAAAATGCTGAAAAAGACTCATGCTTCTTTGGTTTACTTTGACCAGAGGATATGTTCTTTAAAATTTTGGAACGTAATGTTTTTGGCAAATTCCTAAATTATTTTAATTTAGCTCTCACGTGTGCGCGCTAACTTGGCTTCAGTCGCGTCTGACTCTTTGTGACCCTGTGGACCCATGGGATTCTCCAGGCAGAAATACTGAAATGGGTTGCCATGCCCTCCTCCAGGGGATCCGCCTACTCAAGAGACCCAACCTGTGTCTCTTCTGTCTCCCGCCTTTGCAGGCGGGTTCTTTACCCACCACTCGTGCCACCCGAGACTAGAAGGACTGTTTTAAAGAATCCAGTTCTGAATCCTTTGTAAAATAGTGGTCCTTCCCTGATGTACATTTACATTATTTCAGATTGGATTATCTATATCATTCCTTGCTTGTATTGTGAATCATTTTAAATTGCCTAGTTTAACAATGCTTACTCATTCACCAGTAATTACTCTGAATTCCTTAACGTTTTGGTGACTCCTTTTCTTTATATGTAAATGGAAATGCCAGAGTACCCAACCTCACTAGGTGTTTTGAAGATTAAATGAGTTGATGTGTGTAAAGGGCTTAATTGCCTCATCCTCAGTTCTAAGAAGTGTCGGATGACCCCATAGACTGTAGCCCTCCAGGCTCCTCTGTCCTTGGGATTTCCCAGGCAAGGATACTAGAGTGAGTTGCCATCTCCTTCTCCAGGGGATCTTCCCCACCCAGGGACTGAACCCATGTTTCTTGCATTGATAGGCGGATTCCTTATCACTGAGCCACCTGGAAAGCCCTGTCTTTGTCACCAAATTTATGGTTGTGAAACAGTAAATTGGAGAGTTTTGGAGGCAGGCTTATCTTCACTCTTATTTTCAAGTCTGCCACCTCTTAACTCCTGTCCCTTGTAGATGGCATCATTTTTATGAATAGACTCTTGTTTTACGATAGTACCTGTAGTGTGATTTAAGTTTTTCCTTCAGTGTAGAAATAAGTCTTTTCATGTATTTTAATGTAGGTAAATTCCTTGAGCCATTAATCTGTAATGAACTAAGTTGTTTTTTTCTGCTGTTTGTCAGTAGTTTAGGAACTCACATCCGGGACAATGGTGTGCATTCCCTGCATCGTCATTCCAGTTCTGCTCTGGGTCTACAAAAAGTTCCTGGAGCCATATATATACCCTCTGATCTCCCCCTTTGTTAGCCGTATGTGGCCTCGGAAAGCTATACGAGAAACCAATGATAAAAACAAAGGCAAAGTAGACTATAAGGTAAGAGCATTAAAATGCCTTGAATGGGCGGGGGTGGTACACTCAGGGTAAAATCGTGACTTTTGGGAAGTCAAGTTCTTAGAACCAGAAGCTTCATTAATATGTTTAAATTTCCAGAGAAGGAGAAATACCATATGATATCCCTTATATGTGCAATCTAAAAATAAATGATACAAATGAACTTACAAAACAGAGACAGACATACAAAACAGAGACAGACTTACAAAACAAACTTACGGTCGCCAGAGAGAAAAGTTAGAGAGTTTGGGATGGACGTATACACACTGCTATTTTTAAATGGATAACCAACAAGGACCTACTGTATAGCACACGGAACTCTGCTCAGTGTTATGTGGCAGCCTGGATTCGAGGGGGTTTTGGGGGAGAGTGGATGCATGTATATGTATGGCTGAGTCCCTTCACTGTCCACCTGAAACTCTCACAACATTGTTAATCAGCTCTACTCCAATATAAAAGAAAAAGTTCAAAAGAAAAAAAATACCAAATTCTAAATTTCTCTATTTTTTAAAATAGGGGTTTGGAATTTTCTATTTATGATTAACACTTGCTTTAAATTAAGGTTTTAAATAAGTCCTCTGATTTATTCATTGGCTACTTACAAGATAGTAACAGTATTTCCTGTCTGGTAAGAGTAGTGGTAAATAGCTAACAGAGGACAAAAGATGGTTCTGAATAAGCCCGTTTCTCTGATTTATAACTTTGATAAGAGATGTAATGAGTAGATTCATAGAGGTTTTCGTCTTGTAATGCAGTTACTTTTTTTAATGAATATTTAGACAGCTGTGTTTTCTTTCGTGTTGGTGATTATTCAGTTCAATCACCTGCATGAATGTAGCCATCCTGCACGTTTCCAGTAGGTTTTTCATTCTGAAGTTTGTGTTTTTAAAGAGAATATCTCTTATAATGTCTTTTTGTTGTAATGATATCTAAAATGTTTTTTCATTTTAGGGTGCAGACATAAATGGATTACCAACAAGAGGACCAACAGAAATGTGTGATAAAAAGAAAGACTAAACTGATTGTCCCGAAGGATCTCATTGTTATAAAAATGGACCTGATACTATGAAGCACCTTCTTTGTAATTGTCTCTGATCTTTTTCCAAGACCAGAATTTGGGTTAGATATTAACAGTTTAGACATTTACCTATGCTAATCAGGGAATACCTGGTATTTGTATTTAAAATGTAGCTAGTTATATTTAACAACCTCATTTCTGATTTCCTTTTTCATTAAAGTAGTTTTCATTTCTTTTATTTCAGTTTTAAAAATATGAATAAATATATAAGGTTTGTGCCAGTAGACACTGTTACTAAGTCAGTACCTAGAAATTCTTGGGGGCTCTAGCTTTTTTTATTCAGGCTCTTCAAATTTGAGGAGTGTAATTTTACTGTGAAACATTGCAGTGAGACTGTGCAGTCAAATGAAAAGTAGTTTTGGGAAATGATAATGACTTGAAATAAAGATGTAATTACTGTCCAACTCAAAGGAGTAGCTTATCTGTGAGAATAGTAATTACTATTTATTGCTCTGAGGAAGATAGAAAAGACAGAGGAATAGGGGAAACCTCTCTGAAAAATGGAGCATCTTTTACATAAATGTTTAATGTGTAATATAAAATTCTAATCCTTGTTTTGTTCCTTCTGTTCCTACAAATGTATTAAATATTGAGTTTAGCTTGTTGTTCTTTTTTCTTTTAGATATTTAAAAGCAAGATTTTTAACCACTTCGGAAAGCAGGATTGGAATAATGTGATGGCATCAGGATAGTTATGGGGCAGTGATACTTTCTTCTTTTTTTAAAAAAAATTTAGATTGTGTCAGTTATTTTGTTCCATAGTAATACACCCTAAAATTAGTGGTTTTTAGCAATAGTGATGTGACTGGTAAGTTACTTGCTGGTCTGGGCCTGTCCGCATGGTCTTTCATCCCTGGGCTTCTTCCCCCTACTGTTGAGATATACAAATATTCAAAGATGACAAGACATATCTTTATATAATGTTTGTGCTCTCTGAAGCAAGGAGAAATTAGAAGGAACTCCCCACCTTGGGTCCCCAATGAAGTCCTGGATCTTAACTGAGGCTCTGTTAAACTGTGTCTGGTTAAGTCATTGATCCACCTTGAACTTCCTTTGATAGAAATGAGTCTGTTTCAGCTTTTCTACCCCAGCGCACCTGAGGGATTAGATAAATTTCTGTTAGCTAAATCCAGTTGATTAATTTGGATTGCTTTTTAAGGTATTAAAAACTATATTGTGAAAGTAGCAGATGTTCATAGTAGAGCAATGCAAGGACAGGTTAAATGAAGAATGAATGTTCTTTCTCAACTCTCATTCCTTTATTCTGGCTCCAAAGATGGTAACCACTATTAGCTTTTCCTACAGGCGTCTAGCAACTTTGTTAAAAATAGTTTTTATTAAACATACCATTTATTAAAAACCAAATAATATTGCAAGGTTTATGATATCCTTATTCTCATAGTCCCCAAAGGATTTACTCATTTAGCTGTTGCTTTTATCTCATGACTTATCTTCATATTTCTAAGTGATACATGTATACAGTTTTGGGAGCTATCAGCTGTAAACATTACTGACTTCTTCCATGACTGAGATATAGCTATTTTACACTATATTCCCTCTTCTCCCACCCATCCTCCAAATACTATTTTTGTAAATTTTGAGTGAAAATTTGCAAAATTTTACCTGTTGATCAGTATGTATATCATTATGTGTGCTCTAGATGTCTTCCATTTGTCCCTCCAAATCTTTGCTTCCCTCACCCTACCCTCCTGCTCAAGAAAGCTGTACGGACTACATCAGCGGGCTTCCTGTGACCTCTGGGATCTGTTGGTTTGGCCAGTGGTATCTGCAGCAGGAGATGGGAGAGAGTAAAGGAAGGTGTGAGGTCAGGGTATTTTTTCCCTTGGGTCCTTCCCTTCAAGGTGTCTTCAGGTCAGATGTGTTCCTCAGCCAGAAGTCACTGAACCTCATGGTGACCAGCTCCACACGACTCCTTCCAGTTTCCACTAACCTCTCCCTCTCCTTGCTTCTTTGGCCCTAGGGGTGATGGCATCTGTTAGTACTGGCTCTGGGTCACTGCCTTATCTCGCAGGTACCATCGTCTCCTTGCTGGGATACTGATAGGATGAGCAGGTGACTACGGCTCACTGTTTGGCTTGTGAGTTTAGTGCGATCAGTTTCCTTTCGCGGAGCATTGCTTTCCTGCTTTTCCTCTCCCTTTTCTCCCCCTATGCTTCCTCTGTTGACTAGTTGCTGCCTGGGTGCAGGGCACAGGGGAAGTCCTTAGGACTTCTCTTCACCACTCCTGTGTTGCATCTCTTGTTCCCTGGATCCCACATCTTCCTCTGTTGGTTTACTCCTTCATTGCTCCTGAAGCATACCAATTTTTCTAATTCAGTACTGAATTTCATAAAGTTAATATAGATAATTTTGGAAAGTGATGGCCTATATCATCCGAGTTCATTTAAACCTACCTTCCTTAGAATTGCTGGTCTTCTAAGGCCATTTCTACTTCTAGCAGTCTCACATTAGAGAGAGAGACTAGTGGTTCCCAATCTTGTATTTTTATATACCACTAAAATATATATATATTTTTTAAGAAGTTGAGCGGATTTCCCTGGTGGTCCAGTGGTTTAGAATCCGCCTTGCAATGCAGGGGATGCAGGTTTGATCCCTGGTCAGGGAACTAAGTTTCCACTTGCCACAGAGCAACTAAGCCCAAGTGCTGGAGCCTGAGTGCTGAAATAAAGAGCCAGTGCTGCCAGAAATTTCTTAAAAAGTAGAAGAGGATGATCCATAGTTAGGGGAAGCACACTGACTGAAACCGCCCACCCTGGCCAGGCACCATAGGAACCCATTTGCATGAGTTGTTTTACGACAGGAGGTCCTGGTAACACAGAACTAATAAGCCTCCAACCAGAAGAGTTCGGGAAAGGTCAAAATGAGACACCACATGTCCAACCACCTCCCAGAATCCTCTCTGGCATTCATCTTGGCTGAACAAGGCATGCACCACCAGAAAGGACTCCAGAGTTAGAATGATTGGCTAAAGACAACCCAGAAACTGATCCCATCACCATAAAACTCAAGACTGCAAGCCATGTGACAGCTGTTCTCCTGGGTTCCCTTACCCTACTGCTCTCCACCTGGGTGTCCTTTCCCAATAAAATCTCTTGCTTTGTCAGCACATGTGTCTCCTCGGACAATTCATTTTCGAGTGTTAGACAAGAGCCGGGTTTCGGGTCCTGGAAGGGGTCCTACTTTCTGCAACATAGTTGCCAACATTTTGTTTTGCCAAGTGGGACTATATTAAAAGGATGTGATTTATTATCACCATTATTTCATAAAAGACATTTTGACAGCAAAAGAGTGAAAAGGAACATGGGAATAAATAACAATAGCCCATTAACATGAATACATTTATAAAGGATATCTTCTTGTTTTCATGAGAAATTCTCAATTTTGGCCATGTTTTTCTTTTTATGGTTGCTGAAAAATCATCTATCCTCGGACTGGATTTGGTAGTAACATGTCAGTCTATATTATATATATGCTAAGTGTAGAGTCTAGGATTCCAAAGCCATACCCTTAAATTGACTTGAAATATTGACCCCCTGCAGAGCAGTCACGGTGGCTGATACCCTTGTCAGACAGACCTTAGTGGGAATAATGGGGCAGAAGTGGAGAAGAGTGTAGACTAATTAACATTGACTTGTTTTCAAGATTTGATTCTGCTCACCCTCAGCATGGCTTTTTGTCTTAACCGAGTTTGCAGTAACTGATTTTGTGCTAGTTAACTGCATTTCCTGTCTCTTGGACGGACACATTTTCTCAGTCCTTTGAGGTTCTCCTGAAAGACTTGGGTTTTGTCATGTCTCTTTCATTATTGAGCTTCATTCCAAGGAAACAAGTGAGTCAGCACTTACTCAAAATGACCCCCTCTGATGTGTTGATCTGTTCAACAGATAGATGGGATTGAAAAGAACTACCCACTGATCCTAAACCTCTTGAGCTATCTGAAGCTCAATGTCCAGTTCACTTATAGTCAAAAGGAAAAGTGGAAAGGGAAGTTCTCTTGTGGTTTCCTCCCAACATAACCACCAGCTAGTCCTGTCCTCATGGAGAAGGCAATGGCACCCCACTCCAGCACTCTTGCCTGGAAAATCCCATGGATGGAGGAGCCTGGTAGGCTGCAGTCCATGGGGTCGCTGAGGATCGGACATGACTGAGCAACTTCACTTTCACTTTCATGCATTGGAGAAGGAAATGGCAACCCACTCCAGTGTTCTTGCCTGGAGAATCCCAGGGATGGGGGAGCCTGGTGGGCTGCCGTCTATGGGGTCGCATAGAGTTGGACACGACTGAAGTGACTTAGCAGCAGCAGTTCTGTCCTCAAAGTCATATTTGTTAATAAAGCAACAGTTCCTTAAGAAAGAAAGACTACTGGTAGATGTATTTAAGTGAAGGGAGAGGTTAGATTGAGAAGGTATGACTGAGAAGGGCAGTGTATGGTGGAGTAGTTACAAAGTATACTTAAATAGTCCAAATATTGAGCTGATATGGACCTTCAGATGCACCTAACCCTGTCCTCTCATTTCTACTAAAATGGTTAAATGACCTAAAAAAAAATAACCCAGATGTGGGAACAGGGCGGGTTTTCTGCAGGACTGCTATGTACACTTGTGCTGTGTGCACTGCCCATTTTCAAAGGGTTCTGTTCACAGAAAAAATTGTAAATGATGCCCCGAGATCTATGCATAGCTCATCCACAGTCCTAGAGGTCCTGCTCCTGACTTGTAATTCAGTGGGTGAAGTTTCACACTTCCTAGGTGTCTTCATTTCCTATTGTTGCATAACAAAGTATCACAAACTTAGTGGCTTAAAACAACATGAGTTTATTATTTCACATTTTCTGTAGGTCAGCCATATGGGTATGACATGGCTGGATTGTCCACTTAGGGTGTCACCAGGCTGAAACCAGGATGTTGCAGTTCTCATCTGGGCTTCCAAGTTCACTGGTTGCCAACAGAATTCATTTTCTTATGTGCGTAGCACTACGTTCCCATTTTTCTCTAGTCAGCCTGGAACTACTCTTAGCGCCTAGAGCCTCCTTGTAGTTCCTGTGCATGTGGCCCCTCTAGTCAGCTCACAGTAGGTATGTTCGCTTTCTTCCAAGGAAGGCAGAGCACATCTTTGACTCTAAACTGGGACCACCAGAGAATGCTTTTAAAGGGCTCATGTGACTATGTCAGTTCAGTTCAGTTAAGTCGCTCAGTCGTGTCTGACTCTTTGCGACCCCATGAATTGCAGCACACCAGGCCTCCCTGTCCATCACCATCTCCCGGAGTTCACTCAAACTCACATCCATCGAGTCAGTGATGCCATCCAGCCATCTCATCTTCTGTCATCCCCTTTTCCTCCTGCCCCCAATCCCTCCCAGCATCAGAGTCTTTTCCAATGAGTAAACTCTTTGCATGAGGTGGCCAAAGTACTGGAGTTTCAGCTTTAGCATCATTCCTTCCAAAGAACACCCAGGGCTGATCTCCTTTAGAATGGACTGGTTGGATCTCCTTGCAGTCCAAAGGACTCTCAAGAGTCATCTCCAACTCCACAGTTCAAAAGCATCAATTCTTAGGTGCTCAGATTTCTTCACAGTCCAACTCTCACATCTATACATGACCACTGGAAAAACCATAGCCTTGACTAGATGGACATTTGTTGGCAAAGTAATGTCTCTGCTTTTGAATATGCTATCTAGGTTGGTCATAACTTTTCAGGTCCAAGTAATTTCCCTAATTAAGGTCAACTAATTTTGGATATTAATTACATCTGCAAAATTCTTTTGCAGCAGCATTTAGTTTAGTATTTGATTGTTATTTGAGAGAAGATGTGTTTATATCAGGGGCCAGGAACTTAGGGCAACTGTCTGAGAAGCTAGTGGAGGTGATGGAATTCCAGCTGAGCTATTTCAAATCCTAAAAGATGATGCTGTTAGAGTGCTGCACTCAATATGCCTGCAAATTTGGAAAACTCAGCAGTAGCCACAGGATTGGAAAAGGTCAGTTTTCATTCTAATCCCAAAGAAGGGCAATGCCAAAGAATTCAAACTACTGCACAATTGTGCTCATTTCATGTGCTAGCAAGATAATGCTCAAAATCCTTCAAGCTAGGCTTCAACAGTACGTGAACCGAGAACTTCCAGATGTACAAACTGGATTTAGAAAAGGCAGAGGAACCAGAGATTAAATTTCCAATACCCATTGGATGGATCACAACAAACTGGAAAATTTTTCAAGAGATGGGAATACCAGACCACCTTACTTGTCTCCTGAGAAAACTATATGCAGGTCAAGAAGCAACAGTTATGCAACTGGACGTGGAACAGACTGGTCCCAAATTGGGAAAGGAGTACGTCAAAGCTGAATACTGTCACCCTGCTTATTTAACTTGTATACAGAGTACATCATGTGAAATGCTGGGCTGGATGAAGCACAAGATAAAATCAGGATTGCCAGGAGAAATATCAATAACCTCAGATATGCAGATGATACCACCCTAGTCGCAGAAAGTGAAGAGGAACAAAGAGCCTCTTGATGAATGTGAAAGAGGAGAGTGAAAAAGCTGGCTTAAAACTCAACATTCAAAAATCTAAGATCATGGCATCTGGTCCCATCACTTCATGGCAAATAGATGGGAGAAATAGAAACAGTGACAGACTTATATTTTCTTGGGCTCCAAAATCATAGCAGATGGTGACTGCAGCCATGGAATTAAAAGATGCCTGCTCCTTGGAAGAAAAACCTAGACAATGTATCAAAAAACAGAGACATGACTTTGCCTACAAAGGTCCATATAGTCAAAGCTATGGTTTTTCCAGTAGTCATGTACGGATGTGAGATTGGACTATAAAGAAAGCTGAGCACTGAAGAATTGATACTTTCGAACTGTGGTGTTGGAGAAGACTCTTGAGGGTCTCTTGGACTGCAAGGAGATCCAACCAGTCAATCTTAAAGGAAATCAATCCTGAATATTCATTGGAAGGACTGATGCTGAAGCTCCAATACTTTGGCCACCTGATGTGAAGAGCCATCTCATTAGAAAAGACCCTGATGTTGGGAAAGATTGAAAGCAGGAGAAGAGAACCACAGAGGACGTGATGGTTGGATGTCATCACCAACTCAGTGGACATGGGTTTGAGCAAGCTCCGGGAGATGGTGAAGGACAGGGAAGCCTGGCGTGCTGCAGTCCATGGGGTTGCAAAAAGTCAGACACAACTAAGTGACTGAACAACAACAACAGCAAATCCTAATTTGGCCCCAGCAGGAAGCAGACACAAATACTCAATGACCCAGCTCCTAAGTTCTTCCAGCATGAAGCAGAGTATAGCTCCACTATCCACTATTAGGAACTGCAGTGGTCTGGCTGTCCAAGTAACTTTTTTGTAAGGCATGGCCTCAGGGCTCCAAATAAGGAAAGATGAACAGGGACTCTGTAGACTTAACTGTGTAGCTGGGCCTTCCTACAGGCAGGAGGGACTTGAGAACTGAGTAACCTCTCACTCAGCCAGGCAGTCAGCACCCCGGACCTGAGGAGTCACATCCTCTGAGCATTCTGGCAGCTGGGTCTTATCTGACTGCTAAAGGCTGGCATTGCAGGGAATTCATCACCATTGCATGCACAGGCCTAAGGGACTGCCCATTCCAGTCTTCTGCACGGCTTACTGGCTGGCCAGTCAGTGTCTGTGTCCTCGCAGGTCCCTCAGTCTCGATTTCTCATCTTGAATAGAGAGACTTGGTTAATTGCCAGTGTCCCTTCCCAGTGGCAGTTTTATTTGATTATCTGTTCATCCAGCCTCTGGATGAATGCAGCCTCTGCTTGAATACATGAAGTGGTCAGAATCTCATTTTCCTTCCAGATAGACCATTTCACTACTAGGAAGCTTAATTTTACTTCACAACCTATTGTGAAGTGTTTTTCAGGCCATTAAATTAGCTTTCTACATCAACTCTTTCTCATAGGATTGTCTGGGATTTTAACAAAATACAGTACATAGGTCGTAATAACTTGTAAATGTGAATGTTTAATTATTAGAATTGATCTTATTGTCAAAAAGTTCTTACATGGAACTGAAATCTGCAAGTTGTAACTTCAGACCTGTGGTCCTAATTTGGTTCCCGGGCACACCAAAAATAAATGGGTCATGACGTCTGAAAACAGTGATCATATTTTTCTCAAGTCTTCTCTCGATCTCTTTTTTTAAAAAATATTTATTTGGCTGCATCCAGTCTTAGTTGTGGCACGTGGGGTCCTCACTGAGTCATCAGGGATTTTCACTAGGGTGCTCGGATGCTCTAGTTACGGAGTTCAGGCTCAGGTGTTGTGGCCTGTGGGCTTAGCTGCTCCACTGCATGTGAGATCTTAGTTCCCTGCCTAGGGATTGAACCCACATACCCCCCATTGCAAGGCGGGTTCTTAATCACTGGACCACCACGGAAGTTCCTCTCAAGTCTTTCCTTAATCTCATTGTGCATCCTCGGTGCTGTCACAGAGAAGACGATGGCACCCCACTCCAGCACTCTTGCCTGGAGAATCCCATGGACAGGGGAGCCTGATGGGCTGCGGTCCATTGGGTCGCAAAGAGTTGGACACGGCTGAGCGACTTCACTTTCACTTTTCACTTTCATGCATTGGAGAAGGAAATGGCAACCCACTCCAGTGTTCTTGCCTGGAAAATCCCAGGGATGGGGGAGCCTGGTGGGCTGCGGTCCATGGGGTCACACAGAGTCAGACACGACTGAAGCGACACAGCAGCAGTGCTGTCAGCCATTTCACACTGGGCATGAGACCTTTCCCCCTCCTGATTGCCCTTCGCAGGATAATCTGGTTCTGGTTAATGTACAGTATATGTCCCTTAGGAGGGGCACCCGGAAACTGGCAGCTGTCATACATGTGAGTTGATTACCACCTGGATTATGTAGGTGAATTAAAATTTATAGAAAAAGGCATGCTACATGCATTACTTAATTTATCTCACAGCAACTATGACATATGAATGGGATGTTACTGTCTCCAGTAGACAACTAGTCTCAAAAAGGTTACGTGACTATTATGGGCTGCATGTTTGTCTCTGCCCCCCTCTAAGCCCAATTTATATATTGAAGCCCTAACCCCAATGGGACAATATCAGGAGGTGGAGTCTTTCGGAGGTGATTAGGTTTGGGTAGGGTTGTGAGGGTGGAGCCCCCATGACAGGATTAGTGTCTATATTAGGAAAGAAAGAAACTAGCCCATCTTTCTCCACCATGTGGGGCTATGATGACAAGAGCCACCAGCAAACCAGGAACAGTGTTCTTACCAGATACAAGATGAGCCAGTGTCTTGATCACCGGAGGCTGGACTCCCCAACCTCCAGAACTGTGAGAAATAAGCATCTGTTGTTTGAGCCACCCAGTCTGTGGTATTCAGTTACAGGAGATAACGAAGAACTGACTAGGGGAGTGACTTTCTCAAATCATTCAGCTCATAATTATGGAACCAGAATTCAAAGTCAAGTCTGACTCCAAAGTCTGCTCTTCGTTTTTCAGAAAAGTTGGAAATGGGAGCACTGTTCACCGACGGGCTTGAAACAATAATCTAGAGATAGTTTTGATACTGCTTGTGGAGGCCTTCTAATAGGCAGAGGTCTTTTTAGGCCCTTTAGTTTCTAAGAAGAGAGACAGCACCCTCCAGGTGAAGATTTGTTCACAGGTGGAATCTGTTCCAACTTGCTCCACAGGAAAGCTGCACTTTCGGACTTTGTAAACTGGTAGTTATACAAGATTCAATTTAGGAGGTTTTGAGAGACCTCTGGTCTACCCATTTGGTTCCACTTTATGACCCAGCCCTTCTTTACCTCCTGTTTTTTTTTTTTTTTTTTTTAATAATTATTTATTTCGCTGCGTTATGTCTTGGTTGTAGCTTTTTTACATGGGATCTTGTGTTGCAGCACGTGGTCTTCTGTCTAGTTGGCATGTGGAATCTTAGTTCATGGAGCAGGGATTGAACCTGTGTCCCCTGCATTGCAAGGCAGATTCTTAAGCACTGGACCAGCAGTGAAGTCCCTCCTCCTGCTTTTAATGTTCTGAATTTTGTATTCCATGTGTTTGCAAGTCACTTTAAATACTTTGGAAAAGAATCTAAACAAACTAACAACTGAATAATTAGTCCCAGCTCTTTCCCCTTTTCTCCATCATATCTAATCTGAGTTTTCTAGAGTACAGGCAAGCTCTTTTAGTAGCCTGCTCTACTTAATGAATTTATAGTTTCTAATACCTTCTAGGATAACTTTAATTTGAGCCATAACCTACCCATTTTTTTAATAGTTTTCAGTCTATAGCATTTAAAAATCTTTAATCATACTTTTCTTTTTGGAATAGGTGATATGTTCATGAGGTACAAAATTCACAAGTTATAAGACTGCACACAGAGATTTCTTCTTCCTGTCCTGGTTCCCAGGAACCCAGTTCACCTCCTAAGAGGCTGTCAGGTTTACCAGTTTCTTCCAGAGTTATTTTTTTAAGGTGTAAGCAAATACACACATAGGTATGTATTTACTTTCTCTAAGTCAAAAGTAACATACAAAATACTCTGCTTAGTTTTCTTCTTTTGATTAAAAGTATATCTTAAAAGTATATCATGGCATCCAGTTCCATCACTTCATGGCAGATAGATGGAGAAACAATGGAAACAGTGACAGATTTTATTTTCTTCGGTTCCAAAATCACTGCAGCCATGATGATGGTGACTGTAGCCATGAAATTAAAAGATGTTTGCTCCTTGGAAGAAAAACTATGACAAACCTGGACAGCATATTAAAAAGCAGAGACACTATTTCGCCAACAAAGTTCATCTAGTCAAAGCTATTTTTTTTCCAGTAGTCATGTATGGATATGAGAGTTGGACTATAAAGAAGGCTGAGTGCTGAAGAATTGATGCCTTCGAACTGTGGTGTTGGAGAAGACTCTTGAGGGTCCCTTGGACTGCAAGGAGATCAAGGCAGTCAATCCTAAAGGAAATCGATCCTTAATATTCATTGGAAGGACTGATGCTGAAGCTGAAGTTCCAATACTTTGGCCACCTGATGCAAAGAACTGACTCATTGGAAAATACCTTAATGCTGAGAAAGACTGAAGGCAGGAGAAGGGGACAACAGAGGATGAGATGGTTGGATGGCATCACCAACTCAATGGACATGAGTTTGAGCAAGCTCCAGGAGATGGTCAAAGACAGGGAAGACTGGCGTGTTGCAGTCCATGGGGTTGCAGAGTCGGACACGACTGAGCGACTGAACTGAACTAACTTAAAAAGAGTACGTGTATCTTGAAGATCAGTGGCTATTAGATTGCCTTTTCTCTTTTAACATTACCAAAAAATATATAATCACACTTAATAACAGATTATCAAAATATAGGAAGCACAAATGGGCAAAGTTGAAAGGAGAAAAGAGATAGTTTATAATAATAGTTGGAGACTTCAATACAGCTCTCTCACTGATGGATAGAACCGCCAGAGAGAAGGTAAGTAAGGACATAGAGGACTTGACCAATGCATTGAGCCAACCAGTTGACCAACCAACTGGTTCTAACAGATACATGCAGAAAACTTTACTCAAAAACAACAGGGTACACATTCTTCGCACGTGCACATGGGTCATTCTCATATAACAAGAAGCTTATAAGCCATAAATTTTAAGCCATAAACTTTAAGCCATAAATTGTCTCAATAGATTTAAAAGGTAATATCATGTAGAGTATCCTCTCTGACCACACTGAAAGGAAGTTAGAAATCAATAGCAGAAGGACAACTGGAAAACTCACAAATCTTTGGAAATTAAAAACCACACTTTGTAAAAATTTTTGCCCATGCCAAGTGGCATGTGGGTCTTAGTTCACCAACCAGGGATTGAACCTGTGGCACTTGCGTTGGAAGGGCAGAGTCTTAACTACTGGACTGCCAAGGAAGTCCCTAAAAGACACACTCATAAACAACTAGTGGATAAAAGAATTCACCAGGGAAATCAGAAAATATCTTGAGGGAATTCCCTGGTGGTCCAATGGTTAGAATTCCAAGCTTTCACTGCCAAGGGTGTGAGTTCAACTCCTGGTGGAGGAATCAAGATTCCCAAGCTGCATGGTGTGCCCTCCCCTCCAAAACACTCTTGAGACAAATGAAAATAAAAACACCATGTAACAAAACTTAAGGGACACAATGAAAGCAGTGCTAAGTGAGAAATTTATAGTTATACATGTTTATATTTAAGAAGAAGAAAGATCTCAAATCAACATTACAATTTAAGGAACTAGGGAAAAAAGAGCAAACTAAACCCAAAGCTAGCAGAGGGAAGGAAATAGTAAAGATTAAAGGCAGTGATTAAATGAAATAGGGAATTGAAAAGTGATAGAGAAAATCAACGAAACCAAGCCATGGTTCTTCAAAAAGATCAACAAAACTGACACATTTTTATCTACACTGCCTAAGAAAAAGAGAGAGAAGAGTCAAATTACTAAAATCATAAGTGAAACGTTACAATCTATGCAACAGAAAATAAGAAAGATTATAAGAGTACTATGAGCAACTGTACACAAACAAAATGGATAATCTCGATGAAATAGACAAATTCCTAGAAACACAAAACCTACCAAAACTGAATCTTGAAGAAATAGATATCCTGATTGATCTATGACTAGTAAAGAGGTTGACTCCGTAATCAAAAATCTCCTAACAAAGAAAATCCCTAGACCTAATGGCTGCTTCACAAGTGAGTTCTATCATAACATCTAAAGAAGAATTAACACCAATCATTCTCAAACTTTCCCCAAAAATTGAAGAGGAGGTAATACTTCTTAACTCATTCTATGAGTTTTGCCTTGCCCTAATGTCAGAGCCATTACAAAAAAAAAAAAAGAGAGAGAGAGAGAGAGAAAGAAACAAACAGATCAATATCTCTGGTTTATATAGATTCAAAAATTCTCAACAAAGTACTAGAAAATTAAATTCAACAGCATATTGAAAGGATTATATACCACAAGCAAGTGGGCTTTATTCCTGGGATGCAAGAATGCTTCATCATGTTGTTGTAGGGCAGAAACCAACACAAGACTGTCAAGCAATTATCCTCCAATTAAAAATAAATTTTTAAAAAAGAACGGTTCAACACACAAAAATTGCTCAGTGTAATATACCACCTTAACAGAATAAAGGGGAAAAAACTCGACATCATCATTTCATATGATGAAGAGAAAGCATTTGATAAAATTCAACATCTTTTTATGATAAAACACTCAACAATCTAGAAATAGAAGGAAACCAATATGATAATACTGCTCAGCCTTATAAAGAAGGGAGATCCTGACTCGTGCTGCAACATGGATGAGCCTTTCGGACATTATGCTAAATGAAATAAGCCAGTCCCCAAAAGACAAATGCTGTATGATTCCATATGAGGTACCTAAAATAGTCAAAGTCACAGCGACAGAAAGTAGCAAATGGTTGCCATTGGTGGGTTAGGAGCAGTGGGGAAAGGGAGGTAGTGTTTAATGGGTGCTGAGTTTCAGCTGGGGAAGATGAAAAAGTTTTGGAGACAGGTGTTGGGGACAGTTAAACAACAATATAAATGTATTTAATACTACAGGAATGTACGTTTTTTAAATGGTTAAGATAGTAAATTCTGTTTGTTAATTGCAATAAAAATGTTTTGTAAATTATCAAAAAACCCACTACAGTAAATATTTTGCATATAAATTATTTTATTTATGTACACTTTTTTTTTTTGGCCCCACCATAGGGTATATGGGATCATAGTTCCCAGACCAGGGATCAAACCCATGCCTCCTGCAGCAGAAGTACAGACACCTAACCACTGGACAGCCAGGAAATTCCCTTGAGTGTACACTCATATTTGTAAAATAGATTTCTAGAAACGTATGTTGCAATGTCAAAGGGTATGTGCTTCATAATTTTGAAAATATTGTCACACTGTTGGCTGAGCTGACATACACAGGCTCCAGCAATGTATGGGGCCTAGTCCCCACATCTTTGCCAACAGTGTGCTATCAAATTTTTTGAATGTTCACCAATCTGATTTGAGAAAAAGATTTCAAGGTAACTTTCATTTGACTTTCACCTTTTATACGGGAGTTTTGGTGTTTAACAACTGTTAGTGTTTCCTTTTCTATTAACTGTTCCTGTGTTGGGCAGCGGTGTTTTGAAACCAAATGCAGACATATAGAGTTCTTTTAGATTTTATCCAGCTCTTTTTCTGTTCATTGTTGTAGTTAATAGAAAAAATTTTGAATTATAGTTTTCCAACCAAGTCTATTGGCTCTCGTTATATTTTCGCCAGCCAGTGGATGTCGCTGGTCAGTTTCTGACCACAATGTCTAGTTCTCCAACTGGGATTTCCTGAATTCCAGGGACATCCAGAGACTCTTTGGTCCCAGAGTCATAAAGTTCAGTTCTGAGCTACAATCTCTCCTTCCACCATTACGTCTCTTTCACCATAAAAATTCAAGTTCATAATTAGATTACCATAAAACAACCATAAAAATCCATTCTCCTTGAATTTTGCTGTTATATGTTGTTTATATCAGAAGGTGAGTTCTCGGAATTCTGAGTAATCTAGTTGTATAACATTCAGTAACTTAAAAAAAAACCCACACTCTTTTTTTTATCACATTTTCTCAGGGGTAAAATGGAGGCAATAATACTTCACTTACAAGATTATGAAAATTAGGTCCAATTACGTATATATTTTGATATATTACATGTGTATACATGTGTATATGTTTGGATATATGTACATATATTATTTTTGTATATATTGAATATAGGCATATATGCAAACTGTGTGTGTGTGTGCCAAGTCGCTTCAGTCATGTCTGACTGTTTGTGACGCCAAGGAAAGTAGCCTGCCAGGCTCCTTTGTCCATGGATTCTCCAGGCAAGAATACTGGAGTGGATTGCCATGCCCTCCTCCGGGAGATCTTCCCAACCCAGGGATTGAACCCGTGTCTCTCACATCTCCTAGCATCGGCACCACTAGCGCCGCCTGGGAAGCTGTACAAATGCATACAAATTGAAAAATACATTTGCCGTCCAATTCTACTCCTCAGACTTTAAATACATTGAAATTGTTTTACTTATTGTGTGTCAAGCTTAATTTCATTTAACAACCTGCTGTAAAAGTCTTTCCTCGTCGTTACATAACTTTCTACATCCTTCTTTTTAAAGGCACAGTGTTCTGTTGTCTGGATGTGTCATAATGCATTCAGTCAGGCCCCTGTCATTGAACTTTTAGTATTTCGGTGACATTTTTTAGTCAAGTACACAGTTTTGCACACACAAACAATGGGGAAGGGATGGATTACCCAGGAAATTAGTTTTCTGCTGCTGCTGCTGCTAAGTCGCTTCAGTTGTGTCCGACTCTGTGCGACCCCATAGAAGACAGCCCACTAGGCTCCCTTGTCCCTGGGATTCTCCAGGCAAGAACAATGGAGTGGGTTGCCATTTCCTTCTCCAATGCGTGAAAGTGAAAAGTGAAAGGGAAGTCGCTCAGTCTTGTCCGACTCCTAACGACCCCACAGACTGCAGCCTACCAGGCTCCTCTGTCCATGGGATTTTCCAGGCAAGAGTACTGGAGTGGGGTGCCATTGCCTTCTCCGATTTTTTAGCTAAAACTGCGATAATAAAGTAGCACAAACTGGGTGTCTTTAAACAATAGAAATTTATTGTCTCACAGTTCAGGAGGCTGAAAGTCAGAGATCAGGGTGTCTGCAACATTGATTCCTTCTGAGGGCTGTGAGAGAGGATCTGTTACATACCTCTCCTCTAGCTTCTGGGCTTTACTGGCCATCTTTCATGTTCCTTGGCTTGTAGACACACAACCCTGATATCTGCCTTTATCTTCACATGGCATCCTCCTTGTGTTTCTGTTGCCAAAATTTCTGCTTTTATAAGATACCTGTCATACTGAGTTAGGATTCCTCCTAGAGACTTCATTTTTCTAAAAAAGTATTTATTCATTTAGCTGCACTGGGTCTTCATTGAGGCACACAGGATCTTTTTAGTTGAGGCATGTGTACGCTTCGTGGCAGTGTCTGGGATCTATTTCCCTGACCAGCGATAAAACCCAGGCCCCCTGCATTGAGAGTGTGCAGTCTTAGCCACTGGACCACCAGGGGAGTCCCTCTAGTGGGTTCATTTTAATTTGATTGCCTCTGTAAAGATTGTATCTTCAAATAAGGTCACATTTTAAGGTACTAGAATTTAGAACTTTACCATTTGAATTTTTTTTTGACAGGGGGAGTATAATTCAATCCATAGCACCTGGTGAAATGGTTTATTAATTAATTTTAAAAAAGTTTGGTGGTGGTGTCGGCTTAATTGCTAAGTACTGTCTGACTCTTCACGACCCCATGGACTGTAGCCCACCAGGCTCCTCTGCTCATGGGATTTTCCAGGTAAGAATAATGGAATGGGTTGCCATTTCCTTCTCTGAGGGGGAGTGGGGGATGGATCTTCCCCACCCAGGGATTGAACCTGGATCTCCTGCATTGCAGGCAGATTATCAACTGAACCACCAGGAAAGCCCCCAAAATGTTTACTAAGTGCCTATGTGAGCCTTGGACTATGGCAATAAACAGAAAGTCCCTTCTTTAGGAAATTTACATTCCAGTAGCAAGGAGGCAAATAAACAGATAACTCTACAATGTGTCAAGGGGTGAATAAAAGTGGTGCCGAAAAATGGAGGGGGGAAAGGATGGATAGTGCTGGAGTAGGGGACAGGAGGTGAGGGTTGGGAGACGTCCCTGTTTTATGCAGGGTGGACAATATCCCATTTGACCAGTCTTGGAGGAGATAAGGGAGAAAGTCTTCACAGGGGTCTAAATTAATTATAATTTGTTTTACTTATTTAATGGTCTTCTACCTGAGTGCCAAAGAGTTGATACTTTTGAACTGTGGTGTTGGAGAAGACTCTTGAGAGTCCCTTGAACTGCAAGGAGATCCAACCAATCCATTCTGAAGGAGATCAGTCCTGAATGTTCATTGGAAGGACTGATGTTGAAGCTGAAACTCCAATACTTTGGCCACCTGGTGTGAAGAGCTGACTCATTTGAAAAGACCCTGATGCTGGGAAAGACTGAAGGCAGGAGGAGAAGGGGACGACAAAGGATGAGATGGTTGGATGGCATCACTGACTCAATGGACATGAGTTTGAGTAAACTCCGGGAGTTGGTGATGGACAGGGAGGCCTGGTGTGCTGAAGTCCATGGGGTCGCAAAGAGTCAGACATGACTGAGAGACTGAAATGAACTGAACCAGAAACAAGGGCTTCCCTGGTGGCTCAGCTGGTGAAGAATCCGCCTGCAATGTGGGAGACCTGGTTTGATCCCTGGGTTGGGAAGATCCCCTGGAGAAGGGAAAGGCTACCCATTCCAGTATTCTGGCCTAGAGAATTCCATGGACTATATAGTCTATGGGGTCAGAAAGAGTCGGACATGACTGAGCAACTTTCACTTCACTTCACCAGAACGTAAGTTTCTTGAAGGCAAGAAACTATACAGTTGGTAACATCCCAGTACCTAGAGCCATGTCTGGAATTTATATGGCATGCAGTAAAATATTCTTTACTAAAAAAAAGGGGAAAGAGTGGTCCAAGCAGAGGGAACAGTAGGTACCTTAGGTCCTGACCTGCGAGTGTGCTAGGAGTACCTGTAAGGAGGCCCTTCCAATTAGGTCTGACAGAGGCAAGTGGAGGTGAGATTAGAGGGGTGGGATGGGGTTGGGATTGAGGCATCTTGTAGGCCATTAAATACTATTGGATTAAAAAAAGTATTTATTTATTTTTTGGCTGCACTGGGTCTTTGTCACCGCAAGGGCTTTTCTGTTTTTGGAGAGCTGGGGCTACTCTCTGGTTGCAGTGTGCGGGCTCCTCACTGCGGTGGCTTCCCATGTTGCTCTGTGGCTTCTGTGGCTCAAGGGTGCGAAGGCGTCAGTGTTTGCAGTTTCTGGGCTCTAGAGCACAGGCTCCACAGTTGTGGGGCACGGGCTTAGTTGCCCCATAGCATGTGGGAATCAGAGCTGGAACCACGTCTCCTCCTGCATTGGCAGGTAGGTGCTTTACCACTGAGCCTTCAGGGAAGCCCCAGTGGTTTTGATTCAGAATGAGGTGAGAAGCCGCTGGAAGTCTTTTAGCAGGCGAGGGACATGGTCTGATTAATGGAGATGGAAGGAGGGAATCATGTTTAGAGCTTCAGAGAAAATCAGGCTTACAGAATAATCTCATTTTGAGATTTGCAGTATATTTCATTCTTTGGGTAAACCTAGGAAAATTTCCATCATTCCATAGCCATTTATTTGATCATATTAGAAACCATTTACTACTGAAGGACCATGGTGGAATAATTTTTTGTTGTTGGTTTGGTTCAGCTCTATTTGTTTTAACGCTAAAGGAAATTTCAATTTTGCAGGTATACATTTTATTCGTACGATGTTGATGAGAACTTCCCTGGTGATCCAGTGGTTAGGGCTCTGTGTTTTCACTGCTGGGTCCTTGGTTCAGTCCCTTATCGGGGAACTAAGGGCTACTCTCTAATTGCGGTGCTTGGGCTTCTCATTGCGGTGGCTTCTCTCGTTGCCGAGCCTGGGTCCTAGGGCTCGAGGGCTTCAGTAGTTGCAGAAAGTGGCTCCGTAGCTGTGGCTCCCGAGTTCTAGAGCACAGGCTCAATAGCTGTGACGCATGGTCTTAGTTGCTCCCCAGCATGTGGGATCTTCCCGGATCAGGGATTAAACCTGTGTCTCCTGCATTGGCAGGCAGATTCTTTACCCCCGAGCCACCAGGGAAGCCCTGTGCGTTTTCTGTTTTATAGTTACTTTCTAAGTAGCATGGGTATTTGTACAGTCCCAAACTGGGAGTGTGTTGGCAAGATAGGTAGCCATTAGAGAGTTTTCTTTTAAATTTATTTTTATTTATTTATTGGTTTTTTTTTTTTTTGATTCACTGCACGGCTTGTGGGAATCTTAGTTCCCTGACCAGGGATTAAACCCAGGTTCATGGCAGTGAAAGCCCAGGTCTCAGACCACTGGACCACCAGGGAATTCCTGTGAGTTTTCTTTTATTTATACTTTAAAACTTTTGAGCGTATTTGTTTTCTACCACTGCTACAAAAAAATTATAACACATCTAGTGGCTTAAAACAACAAAAAAAATGTATTATCTTACAGTTCTGTGGGTGAAAAGTCTGACTCAGTCTCACTGAGATAAAATCAAGGTATCGGCAAGACTGTGTTCTCCTCTGAAGGCTCAGGGGATAATCTGTTTCCTTGCCTTTTCCAGATTCTGGAGGTCACTCCCACATCCTGTCTCTCATCATTTTCGAAGCCAGCAATGCCTGATCCTTACGTTGAATCACTTGATCTTCTGCCAGAGCCATATTTATGACTCACTTTTTCTGTCTCCCTCTCACTTTCTACTTTTGTGATCACAATGGGCCCACTCGGATAAATAAGGGATAATCTCTCTATTTTAAGGTCGTCTGACTAGCAACCTTAATGTTATCCGTAACCTTAATTCCCCTTTGCCATGTAACCTAGTATCTTCATAAATTTTGGGGATTAGGATGTGGACATCTTCTAGGTGGCCATTATTTAAGCTGCCACATGGAATAATTTTAATTTAGAGAAGAATTGCAAGGTACAAATAGTTTCAGAATATCCTCTGCCCAGTTCCCTTAAATGTTAGTATCTTACTTAACCATCACACATTAGTCAAAACTAAGAAATTAACATTGGTTATCCTCAACAAAAGTCCAGACTTTATCTGGATTTCATCAGTTTTCCCACTATTGTTGTTTTTGATTCCAGGATCCAATCCAAGATACCCATTGCATTTAGTGTGAGGTTTTTTATGGCTTTCTTGTTAGTGCTTCTGCACTAACTGGACACTGAAATAGTCAAGTCAGTCAAAGTTATTGTGCTATTTGTGCAGGCAGTATTGAAAGTCGGTGACCAAGGATGATACTTTGCACATTACAAACACAATAAGTAGTTTTCAAAAGACTGCTACTCCAACTCATGCATTATATATTGTGAAAACCACTCCTATTATTATTCTTTGATTTATCATGTTTGCTTAGCAACATTATGACAAGTGCCTAGGAACACTGGTTTCTAGTGAAACTTTTATTTTAAGCTATCCAAAAAATACAAAAAGGAGAGGATATTAAATCTCACAGACAGGATTGCCTCGAATAGAATAAGTTTCCTCTTGGTCTATAAGTCAGTTCTGAAGAGATGCTCACAATCGTTGCTAGGTCATTCTGGGGTAGAACAGACTGTGTACTTTTTGTACAGGCAAAATTCTAAAGTACTTTGAGGTTTATTTTGGCGCTTGATTCTCTTTTTGCTTCATGAATTTAATTATCATGTAATTCATATATATATTACAGAAAAATTAGAAAACACATATGAAAAAAACTATTTTTAATCATACATGCTCTTATTCCCCAAAGAGAATAACTGTTAAAATTCTTTTAGCCTCTCCCCCCTTGGGAGTACATACATAAGTATTATAAACATAATTTATTATCCAATTTTCAAAAATAAATTATATTTATATGAAATAATACCATACATACTGTTTCTACTCCATGTATCATGAACACGGTAGCCATAGCATTATTTACAACGGTTGCATAGCCATGTCCACTTCTTTTTAGCTAGGCTCCCAGGTATCTTATATTTTAGTTTATTTTTTGTAGTAATTCTGCAAATTCAGAGAACCTGCTGGCAATAAAAGCTGGAAAAGTATATATAAGACCTCTATAATACTTCAATATACTTCAGTATATTGGCATATACTATTTATATTAAGGAAATAACAGTTACCTATCTCACAGCGTTATTTGAAGAAATTAAGTATTGGACAGCACATAGAAAACAATCCATAATCTGAGTTAATTACTATCATGCCATCGACAAGCGTTCTGTATGGGAAGTATAATCATGGTCTTGTATACATATTTTATATGAGAAAACTGGCTGGAGAGGTGAACTAAAGGCTCAGTGACATCAGTCTGGTAACCTCAGCTTATCTGACTACAAATTCCATGCTTTTGGCGCTGCACCATATCGACACTCTGTTATGTCGGACCTGTTCTTTCTGACAGGATGGTAAGCTGTTCCTGCTACCCGAGCTCCATCGAACACTATTTCCCTATTTCCCAAATTCTTCAGAGTCCTCCAAGGAACTGCTTGATTCTAAGGTGACTATTGGATTGGAATGAACAGGGGCCTTTAATAAACGTAAGATCCCAGCACAAACGCTGCGGGGTAGGCCAGGACGTCAGCACTAGGGTGAGAAAGTCAAGCAGTGTCTCGGTTTTGCCACGTGGCTTTGCCGTTACCCTGGAAGCGCAGGCGGGCGGAGAAATGCCTAACGCCCCCGGCTCAGGACTACAGTTCCCAGAAGCCCGCGCGCCGCATGCCACGTGACCGCCAGCGGGCGCGCGCTGGGCCGTTCGGCCCCCAGCGGCGTTCCCCGCTTGCTTCTCTCTTCAGTCCCCGCCTCCGGGCCTCCGCCTCGACGCTGCCCGGGCCGGAGCCGAGCAGAGGAGCCGGAGCCGGAGCCGTGGAGACGTGGGAAACATGGAGGCTTGAGGCGGCGTGCGCCACCCCGGCTGCGGCGGTGACCGAGGCTCGTCGTGTCCCCGCTGTTACGTCTGTCCGTGCGCTGAAAGCGGATCTCCCCGCCGGCTGAGGCAGGTGGGCTGTGGCGCCGCCCCCCGGCCGCGCGACCCTGGAAGCCGGGCGGGGCCGCCAGCCCCTCGTCAGAGCGGCTTTGGGAGCAGCCTCCCCTCCCCCGGCCGGGGCTGGCCAAAAGAGTCCCCCGGCAGTGCAGGGGCTGTGCCTGGGCCGCAAGAGCCGCCCCCCGCATTCAGGGTTCAGTGGCACTCGGCGCCGAGGAGTGAGGGGGTGTGTTAACCAAGCGAGTGGGTGGGGGCGGGCCTCAGTCCGTGTGGGCCACCGAAGAGCAAGTCGGTGATGAGGGGGTGGGATTGAGGTGACCGGTGGGCGCGTGATGGGCAGCCGAGCAATAATATTGCCTTTTGGGAGGGGGGGCAAATTTTTGCGATGCAATTTACATACCATAAAATTCACCCTTTAAGAGTATTATCAAAGTATAACTCAGTGTTGTTGTTTTTTTTAAGTCACTGTATTTTAAAAAGCATAGTCACGGGGTTGTGCAGCTATCTTAATTTCAGAACATTTCTGTCACCCAAAAACGAAACCTGTACCCATTAGAAGTCACTCCTTATTTTCCACTCCCTCACTCCCTGGCAACTAGTGATTGTGTTTTAACTGAAAGGTGAGAGGGTGGGAAGTTAGCTCGTCGAGTGTTGGTGAACAGTACTGGGTTAACAGAGTTGATAGGATGATAGTACTGAAATACAGGGAAGTACTGGGATGATTGTAATAGTGCCAGCAGAGGAGTGCTCAGGGTAGACTTGCTAAGGGGGAGGTTGAGTAGAATCCTTAGAAGAGGGGAAGGTTGGAGGGAGAGATGTGTTGAGAGAAAGTGTGCTGAAAGAGATGAAAACGTGTGTGTAGACGGTGGAAGAGGGACCCCGGAAGAAAGTGCGTGTGTGTATGTGTGTGTGTGTGTTTAGAGCACCCTTTCAGAGGGACCCTGGCTTTGGGCGGATCAATTGAGGGCTCAAGAGAGGAACTGGAGGTGGGAGGGAAGAGGATCTATGGGAATAGGTGAATGGTTGCTGCTGAGCTTGAAATTTACTAATGATGTAGATTTCTGAATATCCTGCTTTGTGTTGTTTATTTTGGATAATTCTGTAACTCAGATAGACTGAGCAAATATAACTCTTCCCATTCTGCAAATGAAGAATCAGTCTTTTAGCTGATAGGTGACTTCCTGAAACTCATTAGATTAGTAAATCAGGCAAAATGAGTGGGAATAAAATAGTAATTGATGCACGTGGTGAAAATTGAGGTGGGGCAGATGTTATAGGAGGGCTTCCCAGATGGCTCTGTGGTAAAGAATCCACCTGCCAAGCAGGAAATGCAGGTGAAACTCGGGTTCGATTCCCTGGAGAAGAAAATGGTGACCACTGGGTCACCATTCTTGCCTGGAGAATCCCATTGACAGAGGAGTCTGGTGGGCTACAGTCCATGGGGTTGTAAAAGAGTCAGACAGGACTTAGTGACTGAACAACAAATGTTACAGGAAGGAGTTTTAAACTATTCACCTATTAAATGTCTTAAATCCATATTATGATGATAAATAGGTCAGGGACTTTGTACTTTTTAATTTGGAAAAGTTCAATCTGGGCTAATATAATATACCCCCATGTACTCATTACCCAGCTCTAACAGTAACTCAGGCTAATTTAATTTCATTTATGGCTCTGTCAATTGCTAGTCCCACTCCAAATATTTGTAAATATAGTCCCACTTCAAATATTTGTAAATATTTGAGTATATATCTCTAGAAGATTGAGTCATTCTTCTTAATATACCCACAATATGATTAGCATACACCCCAAATAATCTCTTGTATATTTAGAAGGACTTATTTTTTAAAATGTGGCATCCATCTGATACTGAAGAAGCAGTGCAAACATTTTGATGCTTGACTTTCTGAAAAATATAGTATTATTTCCAGATTTTTCCAGTCAATCCTGTTCTCCTGACGCTTCTATTTTCTTGGTTGATATGGTTCATTCTTCTATAGAAAGTTTTAAGAATTGTCACTTTGGCTGGCTTTTTAGTGGATGGAGTTTTGTGAGAGCATGAGAAAAATAGAAGTGAACTATATCACAAAATGCACAAGTAACTTATCTCTGATAATGCTTTAAGTATTTGGGCAGTTTGATTATGCTTCTCTCCTCTAGACAATTTCACATATTGTTAGAAGTTGTTTAATGTGTGTATGTTAGTTTTTTATGATTACTCTAACAAATCACAAATTTAGTGGCTTAAAACAATACAAACTTGTTCTTTTTTTAAATCATTTATTTGGCTGTGCCGGGTCTCAGTTGTGGCATGCAGGACCTTCCATCTTCATTGCACCATCTGTGATCTAGTTGTGGCCTACGAACTCTTAGTTGTGGCACATGGGATCTAGTTCCCTATCCAGGGACGGAACCCCGGCACCCTGCATTGGGAGTACAAGAGTCCCAGCCACAGGAATACCCGGGAAGTCCCCAAACTTATTCTTTTGAAGTTCTGTGTTTTAGAAGTCCAAAATGGGTCTCACCGGGCTAAAGTTAGTTGGTCAAGCCTGTATTCCTTTTGGGAAGTTTCTAGGGGAGAATCTGTTTCCTTGCCTCTCCCAACCACATTCCTTCGTTTGTGACCCTCTTCATCTTCAAAACCAGCCGCGTTGCATCATTCTGTTACGCAGTTGATCTGACCACAGCTGGGAAAGATTCTCCATTTTTAAGCATCTATGTGATTAGATCAGGTACATCTGGGTAATTCAGAGTAATTTCCCCCAACTCAAAGTCCTTAACTTAAGGATTCCTGCAAAGTCCCTTTTGCTGTGTAAAACACCGGACACACAGGTTCCAAAGATTAGGATGTGGACATCTTCGGGAATCGTTACTCTGCCTATCACAGTATGGTCGGGCGTACTTTGTTAAGTGATTTTGTTTGCTGTTACAAATGCAGTGTGTCATCTTTCACTTCGTAAGATAAAGGGGTTAGTGCTAGAGAGGACTGTTTCATTTTCCCTTTATTGATGGTAAACGGATAATGTGGAATATGTCTGTGGCATTTGTAGAGTGAGACCTTTTTAAAAAAAGTGCAATAATGTGTAAAGTCTTTCTGTATTTCATTTCGGTCTTTTTCACATTCATGTTTTTTCAGTATTGCATACTTGTAATCAGAGTGTATATATAATGCTCAAGTCACAGGACACTCTGGGGGAATGATGGTTCCCTGCCCGGAGTGAGAGACCAGATGCTGTCTGTCCTGGTGGGTGATGGAGGCACCTCCAGTTCAATAGGAAGACAGAGGGAGAGAAAGTTTTCAGGAAGAACGAACTGCTGTGAGAGTTGGGCTCGAATTCCCTTCCAGGATTTTCCTTAATGTGACTCAGCTGCATGGTTGTGGGCCTGAAAAGCAGAGGATCATGATGGCCTTTGCTGCTCTTCCTTTCCCAGGCTGTGGAGAAGATGCTGAAACTTCTCAGTAGAGATTTCAGGAAGTCCTGTACTTTGGCATCCTGTTTCTTGAGGGGGCTCCACTTTCCAGCTTAGCTCTCAGGGTCTTAACTGCCTCTGAGCATGAAGGTCTTGTCTCTCTGATGGTGGTGTGTTTTAGCTTACCGCTAAGCCAAATATAATGAAAATATAATAATAATAATATTAATAGGTAATAATTACTTATTATTATTAAAAAGTATAATGGGAATCGTTAAATATCTGTGCCTATCTTTAAGCTTATTCTCCCTCCTAAGATTCTTAGTTGAGCTTAACTCTATGAACTTCTTAAAAGCTGCTTGCAGTTTTAAGTGATCCTTGTGTTGGTCTGTTCGTAGACGAAATAATCGAGGAGGGCTGAGAAGAAGTTTACATAGCTCTTATATGCTACAGACTTTTTGTTTTCATTCTTTTAGGAAAGTTTGGTCAATAGTTTTTGATGTCTTCTCTAGTTTTTAGCATTGTTTTAAAAATTCAGACACCAGGTAAGGGGTGGGGATGGGTGAAATGGATGAAAGTGATCAAAAGACGCAGATGTCCAGTTATGGAATAAAGCATCTAGGAATGTAATGTGCAGTGTGGTGACTGTAGTCAATAATACTGTATTATGTGTTTGAACTGGACATGGAACAACAGACTGGTTCCAAATAGGAAAAGGAGCTCGTCAAGGCTGTATATTGTCACCCTGTTTATTTAACTTATATGCAGAGTACATCATGAGAAACGCTGGACTGGAAGAAACACAAGCTGGAATCAAGATTGCCAGGAGAAATATCAAACACCTCAGATATGCAGATGACACCACCCTTATGGCAGAAAGTGAAGAGGAACTCAAGAGCCTCTTGATCAAAGTGAAAGTGGAGAGAGAAAAAGTTGGCTTAAAGCTCAACATTCAGAAAACAAAGATCATGCATCCGGTCCCATCACTTCATGGGAAATAGATGGGGAAACAGTGGAAGCAGTATCAGACTTTATTTCTCTGGGCTCGAAAATCACTACAGATGGTGACTGCAGCCATGAAATTAAAAGATGCTTACTCCTTGGAAGGAAAGTTATGACCAACCTAGATAGCATATTCAAAAGCAGAGACATTACTTTGCCAACAAAGGTTCGTCTAGTCAAGGCTATGGTTTTTCCTGTGGTCATGTATGGATGTGAGAGTTGGACTGTGAAGAAGGCTGAGCACCGAAGAATTGATGCTTTTGAATGTAGTGTTGGAGAAGACTTGAGAGTCCCTTGGACTGCAAGGAGATCCAACCAGTCCATTCTGAAGGAGATCAGCCCTGGGATTTCTTTGGAAGGAATGATGCTAAAGCTGAAACTCCAGTACTTTGGCCACCTCATGCGAAGAGTTGACTCATTGGAAAAGACTCTGATGCTGGAGGAATTGGGGGCAAGAGGAGAAGGGGACGACAGAGGATGAGATGGCTGGATGGCATCACTGACTCGATGGACGTGAGTCTGAGTGAACTCTGGGAGTTGGTGATAGACAGGGAGGCCTGGCGTGCTGTGATTCATGGCGTTGCAAAGGTTGGACATGACTGAGCAACTGATCTGATCTGATCTGGTATGTTTGAAAGTTGCTAAGAGTAGATCTTGAATTTCTCATTACAAGAAAAAAAATTAACTTTATGGTGGTAGATGTTAACTAGACTGATTGTGGTGATGATTTTGCAATACAGTATTTGTTGTGTTGTACACCTGAAACTAATATAATGTTATATGTGAATTATATCTCAGTTGAAAAATGCAGGCCCCCAAAGTGACTGTAACTCTCTGATAAGGTCATTGGGGGAAAAAAAAAACAAAAGTTTTTTGGTATGTAATATGACTGATAATGGAGAAGGCAGTGGCACCCCACTCTAGTACTCTTGCCTGGAAAATCCCATGGACAGAGGAGCCAGGTAGGCTGGAGTCCATGGGGTCTCAAAGAGTCGGACACGACTGAGCGACTTCACTTTCACTCTCACTTTCATGCATTAGAGAGGGAAATGGCAACCCACTGCAGTGTTCTTGCCTGGAGAATTCCAGGGACAGCAGAGCCTGGTGGGCTGCCGTCTATGGGGTCGCACAGAGTTGGACACGACTGAAGTGACTTAGCAGCAGCAGCATGACTGATAATAAATTTCTTTTTTAGATTGAGTCAATCACTGAATCTTGACAATTATTCCTTCAAAATATCTCTTGCAACCCTCCACCTTAGAATATTTTCAGAGCCTCCTGTGTCAGTCAAGATTTGATTTGGCTATACATGCAAATACTAGCTTAAACATATCATTACTTTGTTTCTTATGTAAAAGAAGTCCAGAGGTAGACAGTTCAGGGCTGATGCAGTGGCTCTACTGTCATTAGGGTGCTATGCTCAGTTGTGTCTGACTTTGTGACCCTAGGGACTGTAGCCCACCAGGCTCCTCTGTCCATGGGATTTTCCCAGCAAGAATACTGGAATGGGTTGCCATTTTCTCTTCCCAACCTAGGGATTGAACCCATATTTCCTATGTTGACAGGCAGATTCTTTACCACTGAGCTGCCTGGGAAGCCCACTGTCATTAGTGACCCATCCCCTTTTCCAGCTTCTCACCCTGTCATCTCTAGGGTACGGCCCTTGATTTCTGTGTCCAGATGGTAATTTATGGCTTGTCAGATAAATGATCTGACACCCACAGGATGGTTATGGACTAGATGTTCAGTTTAGTCACTCAGTCGTGTCTGACTCTTTGCGACCCCATGAACCGCAGCACGCCATCCCTCCCTGTTCATCACCAACTCCCAGAGTCCACCCAAACCCATGTCCATTGAGCCGGTGATGCCGTCCAACCATCTCATCCTCTGTCGTCCCCTTCTCCTCCTGCCCTCAATCTTTCCCAGCATCAGGGTCTTTTCAAATGAGTCAGCTTTTGCCATCAGTTGGCCAAAGTATTGGAGTTACAGTTTCAACATCAGTTGCACCAGTGAACACCCAGGACTGATTTCCTTTAGGATGGACTGGTTGGATCTCCTTGCAGTCCAAGGGACTCTCAAGAGTCTTCTCCAACACCACAGTTCAAAAGCATCAATTCTTCAGTGCTCAGCTTTCTTTATAGTCCAACTCTCACATCCATACATGACCACTGGAAAAACTATAGCCTTGACTAGATGGACCTTTGTTGGCAAAGTAATGTCTCTGCTTTTCAATATGCTGTCTAGGTTGGTCATAACTTTCCTTCCAAGGGGTAAGTGTCTTTTAATTTCATGGCTGCAATCACTATCTGCAGTGATTTTGGAGCCCAAAAAATAAAGTCTGACACTGTTTCCACTGTTTCCCCATCTATTTGCAGTGAAGTGATGGGATCAGATGCCATGATCTTAGTTGTCTGAATGTTGAGCTTTAAGTCAACTTTTTCACTCTCCTCTTTCCCTTTCATCAAGAGGCTCTTTAGTTCTTCTTCACTTTCTGCTATAAGGGTGGTGTCATCTGCATATCTGAGGTTATTGATATTTCTCCCGGCAGTCTTTATTCCAGCTTGTGTTTCCTCCAGCCCAGTGTTTCTCATGATGTACTCTGCATGTAAGTTGAATAAGCAGGGTGACAATATACAGCCTTGACGTACTCCTTTTCCTATTTGGAACCAATCTGTTGTTCCATGTCCAGTTCTAACCGTTGCTTCCTGACCTGCATAGATATAGATATTTTGAAATCATCACTGTACTGGGAGGAGTTCACTGGTTCAGAAGACCGAGAGATAGATGCAATATTGTGGGCATAGTAGAAGAGATGCCCTTTAGTAAATTATCCCCTTTGGGCATCAGCTTGCTTCTGGCCTTCTTTGCTTCCCTCCCTATTCCAGCCATGTTGAACTTCTTTCAGTTCCTGGGATGGACCCTGCCTGTTTTGCCTAATCCTAGGCCTACTCACTTTGGAGAAAGAAATGGCAACCCACTCCAGTGTTCTTGCCTGGAGAATCCCAGGGACGGGGGAGCCTGATGGGTTGCCGTCTCTGGGGTCGCACAGAGTCGGACACGACTGAAACGACTTAGCAGCAGCAGCAGCAGGCCTACTCACAGGCTTTTCTCTTTACTTTGAACCCCTGTACCCAACCAGGCCAGTGTTTTAGGTCTTAGCTTTTTATGGCATGACCTCTGGGAAGCTTTCACTGAGTCTTGGATAGTTGCCATGTTATAATTTTTTGTTGATGTGTCTGTATCTCATTCTCAGCTGTAAACAAAATCTATCTTTCCTAGTTTTAACCTTGACTCTTAGTATTAGGCTGGTCACATGGTAGGTGCTCACAAATACTGACAGAGTCGTGCTTCCGTAACCAGTATGATGGAGCTTAGGTATTGCTAGTTTGTTTTATCAGTCCTGCACCTCTTCTTTGATATTGGCACATTGATTTGTTAATATGAATCAATGATTGTGAAATAGTAAAGCACATTCTTTCCAATTTAGGAGAGTTAATTGACTCCAATTAAGAGTTAATACTTAAAGCAACACTTGCGGGTTGTTAGGTAATTTATAATAATATAATATTATTTGTATTTTATATAAAATATTTTAATAATTTATAATATTATAAAAGATCAGCAGTCCCATGTCTTACCTACTATCTTTTTAGTGTGGTTCCTGGAGACAACTACTTTTAACTATGTTTGTAAGTAATATGTCTAAATGACTATATTGTTATTTATCAATTTTAGGTAATATCTCTTGACTCCTGTTATGGTGGAAGAGGTCCTTTTTCTCCTCCTATCCCTCTTCCAGCCCTTTCGCTGTGGACACTTAAGAATTGGCGCTTAAAAAAAAAAAAAAAGAATTGGCGCTTAGCGTTTACACTATTATGACTGCATAAATGTCACTGCTAAGCTGAGTTTACCTTGTTTTCCCGCCCCCAGCTCTGTTTACTTTATGTTTCTATGAGCACGTTACTGATTTTTACCAAGTATGTGGAAGGACCTGTGGGGATTGGAACCCAGGAAACTTACGCAAGACGTTACTCTGGCTACTGCTGTTGCCACGAGCAGTGAGTTGTTTTTCATCCCTGTCCCAGAGGCTTCGTTGTCTTTGTTGGTGCACAGGTAAAGTACAACCCCAGACCTTTGCAGTTCGCCACTTGACTTGAATGTCTTGAATGTAGGCTCCTCTCTTTTATTCATACTTTTGGTTTGAAACTCCTGTTACTAATCTATTAAGACCTTCTAAATGGCTCTTATTATTTTTTGTGTCCTGTTTTCTATTTGTCGTCTTGTTCTTTTTTAAATAAAATATTTATTTTTGTTTATGTTTGGCTGTGTCCAGTCCTGGTTGTGGCACGATAGGATCTGCGTTGGTGGGACCTTCTGTTGCAGCCTGCAGGCTCTGTGTTGCCGTGTGCAGGCTTCTCTCTAGTTGCAGTGCGTGGGCTCAGTAGTTGCAGCACGCGGGCTTAGTTTCCTTGTGGTCTGTGGGATCTTAGTTTCCCGACCAGGGATTGAACCTGTGTCCCTGCGTTGAAAGGCAGATTCTTAACCACTCGACCACCAGGAAAGTCCCTTGTCTTTTTGTTCTTGATTATGGGTGTTTCCTTGACCTTATCTTCTGTCTGTTGAGTTTTTAAATCAAGTTTTAATGTCAAGTTTTTTTTCTTGTTGTTTATTACCTTGACATCTTGTTCTTGGTTTATGGGAACAGTGTGGCACGGTGGTAAAGAGCATGGTTTCTGCACCTAGACTGCCATGGCCTGAAATCTGATCTGTCACTTTCTAACTCGGTTGTCTTGATCTTGGGCATGTCACTTTTCTTTGCCTCAGTTTATTCTTCTAGGCCCAGAGTTGGCAGACATTTTGTCTAAAGGGCCAGATCGTAAAAATTAGGCTTTGTGGACCCAGAGGCAAAATGAAGAAAATTATGTAGATACTCACATAACAAGGGAGAGAAACTTTCTACAAGTGTATATTGATGATGTTAAAAATACAGTGCTAATAATGGTTGAGAACTTTTTTTGCCAAGAGAGGTTTCCTATTGAGAAGAATGAAATTTCTTCTGGGGAAGAAGGGATACCGTATTACTTAATTGGAGTTCTGAGTTATTGTTTCCTATCATCAGAATTTATCACAGATGTTTATATCTAATGCTGATGTATAATGAGATTTTCTGTATTTCATCTTTGAATATACCTTTTTGTTATTGTTGTTTAGTAACTAAGTTGTGGGAGAAGGCAATGGCACCCCATTCCAGTACTGTTGCCCGGAAAATCCCATGGATGGAGGAGCCTGGTAGGCTGCAGTCCATGGGGTCGCTAAGAGTCAGACACGACTGAGTGACTTCACTTTCACTTTCCACTTTCATGCATTGGAGAAGGAAATGGCAACCCACTGCAGTGTTCTTGCCTGGAGAATCCCATGGACGGAGAAGCCTGGTAGGCTGCAGTCCATGGGGTTGCACAGAGTCGGACACAACTGAAGTGACTTAGCAACAGCAGCAGCAACTAAGTTGTGTTCAACTCATTTGTGACCCCATAGATTGTAGCCTGCCAGTCTCCTCTGTCCATGGGATTTCCCAGGCAACAGTAAGTATTGCCAATGGCTTCCTTGCTGTCTCAGGGGTAAAGAAGCCACCTGCCAGTACAGGAGACGTGGAGCCACAGGTTCAATCCCTGGATCAGGAAGATCCCCTGGAAAAGAAAGTGGCAACCCACTCCAGTATTCTTGCTTGGGAAATTCCATGGACAGAGGACCCTGGCAGGCTATAGTCCACGGGGTTGCAAAGAATCAGACATGACTTAAGAGACTAAACAACAAATATTGCCAAATACTGACATCAATTTATGAGCATATATATAACTTTTTGGCCACGCTGCATGGCTGGTGGGATCTTAGTTCCCCAGCCAGGGATCGAACCTGGGTCCATGGCAGTGAAAGTCCAAGTTTTAACCACTGGACTACCAGGAAATCCCCTGTGTGGTTTTGCTAGAGCGTGTTAATCGCTTAGAAGGCATCTATAGAGTTATGTTAGATTCATTTCTCATATTTACCCTTTAGTAAATCATTCCACTGTGGACTGATCACTTCAGTTGAGATTATGTGGAAACTCTTTGTTGCACAGTAAAATAGTTTTTGAAATGTGGAAAGTACTTTTGTACCTGCATTGAGGTCTGAAAAACGCTATTGGAAGTATAGTTTGACTTTGAAAAATTTATCTATTGCATACTTGTGTGGGATTGGAGATCTCAAGTCTTATTTTGATTTCTGACAGCATCAAAAGTGTGTAAAACAGCTTGCTGTTACTTGTGATTCACACAATATCAGTTAATTTTACAGATCAGTGCTGTTGGCCTTCTATTTTTAGATTGAATTCATTGAGAAATGTTATTAAATCTGCAGCAAAAACTAATTTCCAAAGCCATTCAGTGTTTAATAACAGTGATTGAAGGGGGTTCTTGTTCAGAACAATTTCAGTCTCAACCCTGAGCTTGAAAAATTTAAATAAAACTGTACTGTTGCTAAGCCATTGTATTGTTGCGTGGTAGAATGTTTCAGGATATTCAACTTTTATTTCTGGAAAGACTCTATGGAATTGATAGTTAAGTTCGTGAGAGTGGATGAGGTTAACTACTGGCACTCCTGGTTCAGTAGCAAGATAGATTCAAATATTTTATACAGAGTATTCTGCTCATTTAATGAATATGCTTTAAACACTTTGCATTTTAAAAAAATATTTAATTTACTTAAAAATAGAAATACTAAATGTACATGTTAGCAGAAATAACATGTTTTTGTAAAAAGGTGTTTATTTTCCAAAGTGAAACAAAAGTTTGTAAACACCTTGCGTTTTCACAAGGTTTGTAGACGTGTCAGGTGAGCTTTTTCACTGCTACACACGTTTGCCACCATCTGTTGTTTTTCATCTCAGCAGATTTCACTTCAGGTTGTACTGCGTTACTATCTTTTCAATTATTTTGGAAACCATTCATGGCTGTAGTTCTTCCATACAGACTGTTCTTTGAGCAGTTATTCTCACCAAAAGACAAGTCTTAAGGTTGTTTTATTTTCTCTAAACACATTTCTTTGTCTGCTGTAATCAAACATGGTTTGACTCATGATTGGTGAATGACTTGCCTTGCTTGGTTAACAGATGAACCATTTGGAGTCTTAGTTGTAGCCTCATTTTCATTTTTTTATTTTTGAGAAGACATTTTGCTTGTGGTGAAATGATTTTACATTTTCAAATTTTCCTGATTGTTGTTCTGATGAGTTGGGAGTGAGTGCTGTGTGGTGGGGCAGGTCATGCTGGTAATGTCTTCCCATCTTGTGTTCTAACACAGCTATGATGCTTTTACATGATAAATGCAGTACTTCAGCATCTAATTAAATATGCATTTTATTTACCTACCTATTTGGCTGCACTGAGTCTTAGTTGCTTCATGCAGGATCTTTAGTTGCGGCATGTGGGATCCTAGTTCTCTGCCTAGGGATTGAACCCAGGCCCCCCGCATTGGGAGCAAGGAGTCTTAGCCATTGGACCACCAGGGAAGACCCTTCAGCATCTAATTAGATTAAAAAAAAAATCTACACTCCTCTGTGACTTAAAAGTGTGACATCATGGGACTACCCTAGTGATCCAGTGGTTAAGAATCTGTGCTTCCACTGCAGAGGGCATGGGTTCGATCCCTGGGCAGGGAACCAAAACCCCACATGCTGTGCCAAAAAAAAGGGGGAAATATGAATGCATATCAAAAAGAAACACTAGAAGATAAAACAAATTGCAAAAAAAGAAAAAACATGACCTCAGAGTCTGCTCTGTTCTTGTTTTAATATGAGAGCTACCCACTGGTAATTTACAATGTTGACGTATGGCAGTATGCCTGACTCCTGATATGCTGTCATTGTCACAGGTGTCATCGAGATTTGTTGTGCAGTGAGTAGCAGTATAAAGTACCAAATACAGTCCTTGTCCTCACAACTCAACTCTGTCGTCATATCGCGAAAGCAGATTTAGACAATTGCGAACAAATGACTGTGGCTGTGTTTTCATCAAACTTTATTTGTCGACACAGAAGTTTTAATTTCATATGCTTTCCATGTGTCACAAAATACTGCTTAAAAATGTAGAAATCATGCTTCATGAAGCAGGCTGGATTTAGAACTTGGGTCATCATTTGCTGACCCGTGATCTAGGCAATGAGAACAACAGTACTGGCCTCAAAGGATGTGGTGTGGGGTCAACAACTCAGTGTGTGTCTAGCACTTTGAATAGGACCTGGGGATATAGTAAATGCTATGTAAATCTTTTCACTTATTATTATTTTTATTATCTCCCTGAAGATATTATTTTTAATTTTTTCCCTTATAATCACCTGCTTTCTGATTAATTTCTTTGGTTTGTTACTGTTATTATTTATTTATTTATTTATTTTCAGATTGGAGGCTTTCCTCTCACAAGTCAAATCATTTTTGCTGGCCCATTCTTAAGGTCAAGACTCCCAGCGTTGATTGGAAGCTCTGTGTGTGAGCGGATTGTGGTGAGTGGTGGGTTGTAGGCGGCAAGCCAGCTTTTTAAATGGGGGAAATTCCATATGTCTCTATCTTTTCCTCTGGTTCCCCCTCCATTTCTCTTAGGAAGAACCCTCCAGTTTCCTGCCTGGGAGGCTGGGAAACCTGCTTTGTAGCTGTGCAGCAAGCCCACATGAACGTTACTCCCCTGTTTTCATCCTCTGCCTCATTACTGTCTCCAGCCTTGGCTTCAGAGTCGAGTCTCTCCAGTCAGATTGCTGCAGAGCGTGCACACATGATTTCCTACTGGGGCGGGCGGGCAGTTGGGGGACAGGGGGGAGACTCGCAGACTTGAGCCCCGTGCCTCACCCAGCCTTTCATGGCACCCTTCTCAGTTCTTTTGCCTTCCCAGTGTTCCATGGGGTGGATTGGCTTGCTTCTTGGTCGCATCTCCTTTGGCAGGCAGGTATGCTGGGCACATCCTCAGCTCTGCCAGTTCAGTCACTGCCTCTCTTGTCACCTTTCCATCTTTCACACTTCCTCTGATCTTCTTATATCTTTTTATTTTCGTGACTCTCATTTCACTGAAGTGGAATACCCAACTGTACTTACTCAGTATAGCACCTGGAACCTAGTAACCTTGGAGAGAATGTTCCATCACTTGGACTAGTGGCCCTTGTGGTGTCTCACATGTCCTTTGGCCAGTGATTACTGCCCACTGTTTCTCTGGACTCTTGTTTCAGGGATGAGGTTTTGTCTTAAAGTCTGTTGTGTGCAAATGTGTGTGTATGTATACACACACATATATACATTCTGGAATATAGTTTATGATTTATGGAGTCTCAGCCTAGGTTGTGACAAAGTGCACTTAGCATGTTATTTGCATATTTTGAGGGTATTAGCATGGAATTTGGTGACTCAGTCTGTATAGAAGAGGAGATTTACTTTTTATGTGAAGAACTCGCCTGCCAGTGCAGAAGACATAAGAGACGTGAGTTTGATCTCTGGGTCTGGAAGAGCCCCTGGAGGAGGGCGTGGCAACCCACTCCAGTATTTTTGCCTGGAGAATCCCATGGGCAGAAGAGCCTGGTGGGCTACAGTCCATAGGGTTGCAAAGAGTTGGACATGACTGAAGCAACTTAGCATGCATGCACGCACAAATATCAGATATTTCACAAATCAAATGCAAAATATTGAGCATAACATTTCTTGTTCACAGTATTGTTTTCACTCATGATAGTAAAGCTGACTAGAGGAAATAACTGATCAGAAAATACTGAAAAGCAGTATTATATGAGTCAGACAGCAGACCAAGGTGTAATTAAATTAACTATGAAAAGGGAAAGTGTAGTTGCTCAGTCATGTCCAGCTCTTTGCGACCCCATGGACTGTAGCACGCCAGGCTCCTCTTGCCACGGAATTCTGTAGGCAAGAATACTGGAGTGGATTGTTATTTCCTTCTCCAAAATTAACTATGGTAGTTAGTTTAACTTGGTAGTTAAGTTCCAAATGAGTGGTGAAGCTAATGAGCACCCTTGGACTAGAGAAAAGAGTGAGCTTGTGTTATGTTTAGTGACTAGGGTTTCAGGTGCTGTGGGACAGGTGTGTGGGGGAAACGCGGGTGTAGAAGGCAGGAGCAGAGGAGTGGATGAGCACCCTCGGTGTTGAGAACAGGCCCGCCTTACTTTGTTTTGGTTCCTATTTGCAAATTGAGGTTCATAACACTGCTTGTATCAGAATCACTGTGGATACTTGTAAGAAAATGTAGATGCCTGGGCACTAGCCTGACATTCTGAATCTTTGAGGCATAAGCATTTGCATTTTTAGCCTCATGCTCCACATGCTCCACTGGTGTTTTTTACGTACCTTTAAGTTTGAGAAGTACTGGTTTGGAGGATGGTTGGAAATAAAGATAGAATTCGAACTTTCAGACTGTATGGAAGGTCTTGAATGTCAGTACTGGGCTTTTCAGGTAATGAAGAATCATTGAATAATTTTTGAGCTGGTGAGTGAAGTGGTGGAAGTGGTAACTTCACTAATATTAAAAATAGGTTTAATAGTTTTCCTTGGCTGACCCTATCCTGAGCTAGGTCCTTTACTGAGTGCTTTTTTGCATGTGTCATATTGCTTCATCCTCAAAAAATCTTATGGGTTGTAAGTATTGTTGTTTTCTTGTGATGCAGTGGGGTTTGATAAATGGTAAAATGGAGATTCAGACTGATTATTCAGGCTTAGCAGGGTCTATCAGACACTAGAACCTTTGGTCTTAATTTCAATGCTGGACTGAATTTCCTTTTTTTAAGGATTTATGTAGTAGTGAAGTGTGCAGAGTGAATCCAAATGGAGAGATTGGAAGCAAAGAAATCAAAGTACTCTTGCACTAAATTGTGTGAGATTAAAGAAGCCTGGTCCCGAATGGAGGCAGCAGGAAGATCAAGAGATTTGTTTAAAAGATGACATGGAAAATTGTGGGTATTGTAGCAGAACCCACAGAACTTGGTGACGTTCTTGGAGAGTCACCCTAGTAAAGTGTTCAAGACCAGGGACCCTGGACTTAGCCTAGGTTCCAATCCTGCCTTTGCTACTTACTATGTCTGGGACCTCGTGTTTGGTAAATTACTTAACCTGTCTGTGCCTTAGTTTCCTCACCTGTAAAATGAGAAAACTGTGCCTGCCTTTCAGATTTGTTCCTGGGGACGAGATGAATCAGTGAGCGTAAAGCACGTTGTGTCAGCCAGTCTGCTCCTAGTGCTGCTGCTTGTGTGGTTCCTCGGCCTCTGGTGCTCCTGTGTATTTATGTAGCTTCTTGTAATAACTCCATTGTAATACTTATCGAATGTGCTATAATAATTTATTGACAGATTCGTCTCTCCCACCAGGATTTGAGTCCATTAATGGCAGGGACCTGGTTTTTTTACTTTTTTTCATTTTCAGTAAACATCACATCACCTACATTTATAGTAAGTGTGTAATAAGCATGTGTGGAATATATGCTTGGGTATGTGAGTGAGATAACTTGAGCCAAGAATCCTGATAACATTGACAAGGAATAGTGACCTTTGGAGGGGTTACTTGTTTTAGGGGACAAATATTAAATTCTACTTTAAGATTTTTGATGATAGCAAGACATCAAATTGAAATGTTCAATAAGTAGAGATTTATGCTTGGGTTTTGACCGAGAAGTCAAGACAAAATATTAGTTCTGGTGTCACTCAATAGAGTTTAAAGCACAAACCAGAAGCACATAAAGATCCTTCCTGAAGGACAGCAGAGAAGGAGAACAATCCATTTTTTTTTAACTTTACATGTTTCTGGTTTTAAAAAAAGGTCGAAGCAGTGTAGGAAAACATAATGTGGAAACTCCCTTTCCTCTAAATTTCCATTTCCATTCTTCAGAGGTAACCAGTCTTGGACCATTGCTTATGTTTTCTTCCAGGAATTATCTAGTTTGTATAAGAATTTACATGCTTATTTAAAATAATGGGGTTTTACTATATGAGCTGTTCTGTGTCTTTGTGTTTGCTTTTACTGGTACTTGCCATATTTGGGATCTCTTTACACATTAACACACAAGGTCTACCTCTTTCTTTTCCATGGCTACATTGTATTCCATTATACGTTTATTCCATATTGCAATTAATCTCCACATGATGGTCATTCCGGTTTTATTGACAGCTTGCTATTCCAAATGATTAACTTCTGGATGTATAGAACTTGTCAACTTGTATGAGTTTACCAAAACCAACATTTTGGCATACTTCAAAATTTGACAGATGTTGTCAAATACTTACATTAATGGTGGGGGTGCCTGTTTCCTTACTACTCTCACACTGCGATTAAGGTTTTGTTTTTCAACCTTTACTAATCTAATGGGTAAAAATGATACTTTGCTGTTTTAATTAGCGTATTTTATTTCTCATTTATACTGAAGATCTTCTAATATATGTATTAGCTGTGAGACCTTGGCTATTTCAGGAAGTTTTTTTTTTTTTTTTTTTGAGTACAGTCTCTTTAGCAGGTGCTTTAGGTTACCTAGGGATATCAAGATGTAAAGCCTGATTCATGCTTCTCAGGAATCATCTACCTTGGGAGATACAGCATATATACTCCAGAACAATGACATTTAAAGGTAGTTTTTTCCATAATGGGCACTTTAGGCTAAAGTAGTGGGAAGAGGAGACTGGTTTTGAGCAAGAGTGGCATCAGTTTTACACATGTTAAGATTGAGTTACTGATTACATTAGCTTCCCTGGTAGCTCTGGTAAAGAACCCGCCTGCAATGCAGGAGACCTGGGTTGGGAAGATTCCCCTGGAAGAAGGCATGGCAACCCACTCCAGTATTCTTGCCTGGAGAATCCCCATGGACATGGGAGCCTAGTGGGCTATAGTCCATGGGGTCACAAAGAGTCAGACACAACTGAGCAACTAAACACAGAACTGACTGCGTTACATTAAAGATAGGTCTACTAAAAGCATCAGCATGCTGCTTATTTCTAGTATAGATTTCTGTAAGAAGTGTTATCCACAAAATTACTGGAGATATATTTATGTGTATATATATAAATACGCATGCCTGCTCAGTTGCTTCAGTCACGTCTGACTCTGCAACCCTATGGATTGTAGCCCACCAGCCTTGTCTGTCCATGGGATTGTCCAGGCAAGAATACCCAAGTGGGTTGCCATACCCTCCTCCAGGGGATATGCAGGGATCTGCATGGGATCGATGCAGGGATCAAACCTGTGTTTCCTGTATTGCCAGCGGATTCTTTATTGCTGAGCCACCGGGGAAGTCCTTATATAAATATAAATGTAAATATAAATATATGTTATATTAACCTTAAGTTTGGTGGCTTCCTTCCTTGGTGGCTCAGTGGTAAAGAATCTGCCTGCCAGTGCAGGAGATGCAGGTTCGAGCCCTGGATCTGGAAGACCCCCTGGAAAAAGAAATGACAACCCACTCTAGTATTCTTGCCTGGGCAGTCCCATGGACAGGGAAGCCTGGCAGATAACATACAGTCCACGGGATCGCAGCAGTTAGGCATGACTTAGAAACTAAATAACAACAACAACAAGTGCTTAAGTTTAAAAAATAACTCAAGTGTTCTAGGCATTCCAATCAGAGGTTGGGATAGGAGAGATCTGAAAGTAGAATTGTGGACACCATTGGTAAGCCTAGGAGACAGGCTCAGTTACTGACATATTGAGGAAAAGAAGAGCTGAAACCAGAGAAGTCTTCCGATGCACAGTGAGAGTGAAGAGCAATAGGAGTTGTGGTGATTGGCTGCTGCTAAGTCGCTTCAGTCGTGTCCGACTCTGTGCGATCCCATAGACGGCAGCCCACCAGGCTCCCCCGTCCCTGGGATTCTCCAGGCAAGAACACTGGAGTGGGCTGCCATTTCCTTCTCCAATGCATGAAAGTGAAAAGTGAAAGTGAAGTCGCTCAGTTGTGTCCGACCCTCAGTGGCCCCATGGACTGCAGCCTACCAGGCTCCTCCGTCCATGGGATTTTCCAGGCAGGAGTACTGGAGTGGGGTGCCATTGCCTTCTCCAGGTGATTGGCTAGTGGGTTTTTGAAGTTCCAATTTATTCTGGTTTTCATTAGTAAGGATCTTGGGGGTTCCACACACATTGAGTACAGGTGATTGTGTGTGTGTGTATGTTTGGAATCCTTGGCATGAATCAGATGCAGAAGAGATGCCATTGGGTCTGTTTTCCACTTTGCTTTCTGTGAGGGTGGGAAGCAGGTGGAACTTTCTGGCAAGAGTAGCTCGTGGCTGGTTGTCTGCTTGGCTGAGCTTGTTCCTTGGGGTTGCAGCTGCCTCGGGTGCTGCCTTCACTCTCTGTTCTCAGCAGATAGTACTTTGTTGTTGCCCAGGGGAGTGAGGGTAGGGGTAACTGGGCAGGATGTCCTAGGCAGGCCTGTTGCCCCTGGGCTCTGGCCCTTTTCTGGCTGTCTGCCTCTGGGCTTGGCTTGCTATTCATACTCTTGGTGCCCTTGATTGAAGGCTCTTTTGCCTTTCCTGGATGTCACTTTTCTTTTCAGTCCATCTCCAGCTGTTTTATATTTTATAAGGACTCCTCACAGCTTCTGGTTTTCTGTGTCTTTCTGAGCATGGCTGTGTAGTAATTGACAGAGTGTGTGTGTGCGTGCACGTGTGTTATTTCTAGGGTTGGGTGAAGAAAAGAGGAGGAGGAGACATTGCATTTTGTGTTCAGTTGGCCGTCCTGGTTTTCCTTGTTAACGTTCTGTTCAGTCTCCTCTTACAGCTTACAGGCTTCATTCTTGTTGTCTCAGAGAGGTTTCGTATTGGTCCTGGGTGGAGCACTTGTTTTCATACTTTGACCTGTCCTAGCAGCTTTGAAAATAAAATTTATTTCGTGTAAACCAGTAGAAAATAGGCAAAGGATATGAGCAGGTAATGGCCTCATTCACAGCACAAGAAATGAAATGCAAATTAATGCCATATTGAAAACTATTTTCACTTATCAGTTGGTGAAGACTGAAAAGTGTGATTAAAGATCGGTGACTGTGGTGTGGAGAAATAGGCATTGCTGAAGAGGGTGGAGGTCGGCAACCTCCAAGGAAGGCAGCAAGGCAGTGTAGGAGAGGGGAAGATGAAGTCCCCTCTCCCCTTCTGAGTTCTTAACTGAGGCCCTGTGGTAAAAGGTCAACAGGGGAGAAAAGAGAAGTTTGTTAATATGCACACCTCATGGGAGATACCTAGGGAAAAATGAGTGGCTCCTGAGGTGGCTCAATTCAGGTTTAAATACCATCTTAAAAGGGGAAGGGAAAGGGGAACATAGGCCTCTTAAGGCAGAGTAAATGATTTTTAGGAAGGATAGATGGGCCTCAGCAGCACAGATGAGAGATGTGATAGTTTGTGACAAAGTTTATCTCCGTGTTGTGTCAGCTTCTTGGCTCCCCTGTGATAAGAATCAATCTTCCTTGGTTGATGAAACTGATCAACTTATGATAATGGAGTTCCTTTTGGAGAGTCTGGCTTCAGGCAGATAAGGAGGGTTCAGAAAAGGGCTCACCCGGCGTTTACTGTTTTCAAGTGCGTGTAGCTCAAAATAAAGTGTCACAGTGGCGTATTTTGAGGTGGCATATTCTGCTGCCCTTCAGCAGTATCTACCAAAATTAGAAATACATGGGATCTTTGACCCAGCAGTTCTGTTTCTGTGGATTTATTGTACCTATATACTGATACGTATGTGAAATATCTTCTATACCGGATGCTTACTGGTGAGTTATTTGTAGTTTACAAAAGACCATAAATTATGTAAATGTCCACCATTATGGGACTTACGGAATTAAAAACCAAAGTTGTTACAGTTGTAAAAAATAAATGAAGTGCTTTATATATAGATACGTAATGATTTCTAATATATGTTAACTGGGAAGAGCAAAGAGGCATATGTAGTGTGTTACGGTTTATGTAAATAGGAAAAAATATGTGTTTATATATACGCAGAAAATCTGTGGAATGACACCCAAGAAACTAATAATATTTTCTCTGAGTTGAGAAACTAGGTGGTTAGAAGGGATGGGAGAAAGACTTTTTACTGTATATCGATTGAACCCTGTATATTTTATACCATGTATGTTACTATAGTATCCAAAAAATAAAATACAAATAAGAAATCAAGTCTGACTTAAATTTTCATTAATAGACTCTATGATATTCTTATTGTTGCCTTATGAGGTGGATGGATGGAGTTTTGCTCTTTTGAAAAATTTATCATTTATGTACTAATTAAACTCCCAAAGTAAATTTTTAATTGATTGTTGTTAAGGTACCAAAAGAAAAATGAAGTACTTGCCTATTTGATTGAGAGCAAAATGTTTTGATCTTCATATTTTTCCTCAAGTAGTTTTATATGCAGCTTTTAATTTTTTGTTGTTGGCTGTGCTGGGTCTTTGTCTGGGGTGCAGGCTTTCCCTAGTCGTGGCACAGGGGCTTCTCCAGTTGCAGAGCGTGAGCTCTCATCTAAAGCCTGAGGGCTCAGTAGTTGCGGTGCACAAGCTTAGTTGCTCCCTGGCTTGTGGGATCTCTTAGTTCCCCAACCAGGGATGGAACCCATGTCTTCTGCATTGGAAGGCAGATTCTTTATGTGTCTTGTCTTTCCATCCCCTTAATAGGGTTTTCATAGACCAAAAGTTTTTAATTTTGATGGAGCTCAATTTATTGATGTTTTCTTTTATGGGTTGTGCTTTTGTGTAATGTCTAAGTATTTCCTGACCCCAAGTCACGGTTTTCTCCTGTGTTCTTATCTAAAAGTTTTATACTTTTTAAGTTTACATTTAGATCTGTAATTCACTTTGAATTAACTTTGGTATAACGTGAAAGGTTTAGGTCAGAGTGTGACCTGTTGATACCCAGTTGTTCTAGCATTATTATTTGAAAAAATTGTCCTTTTATTGAATTGATTTTGCATTGTTGAAAAACTCCAAGTGGCTGCAGTTTGGTGGGTCCATTTCTGAGTTTTTTGTTTTGATTTATGTGTTTGTCACTGTCTTTGGATTTAATTCTCTTTTTTGACCAAACGTGTGACCTGTCAGTAAACATACATAGTGATAGAAATTTTAAATTTAGATTTTAGGAGCTGTCAGCTTTAATAATTTGTATTATAACATTAAACTATATCCTACAAGTAGATTTCCTTAAGGCTGTTAGTTGTAGGCATCATAAAAGAATACTTCACATTTTTATCACTATTAATTAAGTTATGATGTTTCTTGTGTTTTCTGTATATGTTAAAAATTTAAATTTGAGTCAGAAATGGAATAGTCAAGGAGGTGAAAAAATATTTAATTAAAAAATATCAAAGTAATATATAGACATAGGTTAAAAATCAAATAATATGATGGACTTATGATGAAAAAACTGTACTACCACCCTACCCACTTGAGTCCTTTTCCCCAAAGGTGGCTACTCTCAAATCTCTGAGCTGTTGCTTCTTGTTACTTACCTCCTTATTTATAACTAATATGCTTTTACTATTATTTTCTGATTTAGTAATTTAAAATATTTTCTAAGATTGACCTCCTACCTACTTAATGGAAGTCAGAGATTTCACATTCTTAAAATAATTTTTTTAATGTTTATTTTTATTTCTTTGGCTGTGCCGGGTCTCAGTTGTGGCATGTGGGAGTAGCTCCCTGACCAGGTATGGAACCCATACTTCTTGAATTGGAAGTTCAGAGTCTTAACCACTGGACCACCAGGAAAGTCTCGACTTCACATTCTTAAGGCACCACTCTCATTTCTTTCTCTGGCATTTCCCTAGTATAGTTATTACCTCACAATTTTTGATTTAGTCTTTATATTATAGTGATTATATAAATATTCATAACCTGAAATGAGTTATACCCTGTGACTACACAAACTTTTCTTGAACAATGTTTTTTTCCCCCAGAATACATAATTAAATCATTTACTTTGTGTTCTGAGTAACAGTCATTCCTTCCCCACTTCCTTCCATATTCTCTGGTATTTTACAAATCTACTGAATAAGGTTGGACACATCAGGTGACCTATAGCAGTTCTGTGTTTTCTTCCCCAGGAGGTCAGTGGGCCATGCTGACCCTTGTTCCAGCTGTTGCACAGCTCTTGACCTGTAATTTCTTTTCACCTATCTTGTGTTGAATCCTGTTTCCTCAATTCCGTGTCTTCATTTTTCTTGGTTTATGCCCTCATACTGAAATTTTCCAGTAGCTTCAAATGGGTGCATGGGAGGTTTTTGAGTGTTGGCAAATCTAAAAATGCTCTTCTACCTTCATACTATCTGGGAGCTTTTGGCTAGGTATAGAATTCCAGTTAAAAATTTTTTTCTTAATTTAAAGGCATTGCTTCCTTATCATCTATCTATCTTCCAGTATTGCTACTGCAAGATTAAGAAACCAGTTTTTTTCTTTTTAAGAATTAATGTATAAGACAGACAGTAATAGAGGGTAATGAAACAAAACCTTTATATCTCTTCTCCATTTTCAGCAAATCTAAACAAGAATCTATTTCTTTTCTTTTCCCTTTTCTTTTCTAGAAAGTGTTTATGCGACTGAAGCCTCCCCTTTCCTCACACAATAACATTATATGAAAGCATTCTTCTGATTTTGCTTTGTATTTTTCCCATATATGTTTTAATATTTGTAGTAGCTATGAATATATCCATAATATTGTTTGTACATTTTACAGTCATATAAATGAAATTACGTCATGTCATTATCTCATAGCTTTCTTTAAATATTTTTGAGATGTGTGCATGTTGGTAATTGTAGATCTGGTTAATTTATTTTCACTAGTGTATTGTATCCCATTGTTGAGATTAAAAAAATAGAGGGAGGTATGATTTTTTTAAAAGTAGGTTTATAGTTTCTTATATTTAGGTCATGGGTAGAAAAAGTATGACAATTATTTTGAGCACATTTGAAATTTTTCTTCTTATTCTTTGTAGGTTGTTTTGTGGAAATGAAGGTTTGAGGACAAGTTATCTGCCAGATTAAAAGATGGGATCAAACAGTAGCAGAATTGGTGATCTTCCTAAAAATGAGTACTTGAAAAAGTTATCAGGCACCGAATCTGTCTCTGAGAATGATCCGTTCTGGAATCAGCTTCTATCATTTTCTTTCCCTGCACCAACAAGCAGGTAAGAGGTAACTTGGAAATTGAAAATTTGTATTCAGGGCCACATAAACTTGTATACTGATTTTTGAAAAAATTTTTATTTTAATGTTCTCTCTCTCCATTTGTTGTACATGTACTGGTAGAAAACCCAAAAGTTATGAAAAGGAAGAAATAAGTTTTTCTCTCTCCTTTCCCCCACTCAGCCACCTCCTTTCTCCAGAGATGATTCCTGGTAGCAGTTTCTTTTGAATCCTTCCAGAAATAGTAAAACCATATATTTCATGTAGTTTTACAAGACTGTTTAAAGACAAATACTAGCATACCACACATACCTTGCTTTTTTCTTCGTGCTTGCTGTCCTTGCTTTTTCCCCCACAGTTAATATGTACCTGTCTTATTCTTTTAAGTGACTGCAGAGTATCAGTGTGTGCTCAGTAGCTCAGTTGTGTCTGACTCTTTGTGACCTCATGGGGTGTAGCCTGCCAGGCTCCTCTGTCCATGGGATTCTCCAGGCAAGAATACTGGAATGGGTTGCCAGTCCCTTCTCCAAGGGATCTTCCCGAACCAGGGATCAAACCAGTGTCTCCTTCATTGTAGGCAGATTCTTTACCACTGAGCCCCTGGGGAAACACCAGGAGTATCTGCAGATTATATGAAATCAGTTTTTTATTGGTAAACATTTAGATTGTTTCTAATATTTTATTATAACAGATAATGCTGCATACATAATTTCTCATGCATACAAGTAAATTTCTAGTATAAATTCCTCAAAGTAGAATTGCTGTATCAGAGTGTATGTGCATTTGTAATTTTGGTAGATATTACCAAACTGCTTCATGGAAGTTGTACTAATGTATACTTCTACCATCAATATATGAGGAGGTCTGCTTTCCCACCCCTTTATCAGTTTAATGCATTTTTAGACTCTTTGGCCTTTGCCATTTTGGCAGGTGAAAACCAGTATTTCCTTTTTAACTATTATAAAAACTGACCAACATTTAACTATGTAGAGTGACTAGAATGTTGAATTCCCATTATTCAGTATGTAGATTTTAAGGATTTTTATTTATTTTTAATAGTTTTATTATGAAAGACTGAATGATGGCCCCCTAAAGATGTCTGTGGCATAGTCCCTGAAATCTTTGACTATGATGATATGTTGTAGCATGTATCAATATTTCATTCATTTTTATTCCTGAGTAAGATTCATGTATATGAATATACAATCATTTGTTTATCTATTCATCAGTTAACAGCCATTTGGATTATTTCCGTATTTACTTCATCTATATTTTAAAGTACTCTAAAGTAAAGTAAAATACAGACGTTTTCTTTATAATCATAATACCATTCTCACATCTTAACAATCACAAAATTAACAGTAATATCACACAAAATAACAATAGTTTCACTTACCCAGTCCTTCTTAAAATTTCCCTAGTTGTTTTGTAGTTTGTTTTTTACAATTAGGAAATAAAGAAGGTGTATACCTTGCATTTGGTAGTTATATTTCTTGAATGTCTTTAATCTCGAACAGAGCTATATATTTCCCAACTCCAGCCACTATTTTCTTTTCCCATATGCCTATGCCATTCATTTTTTTTTTCTTTTAAGAAACTGGATCAGTTTTTCTGTAGACTGTTCCGCCTTCTAGATCTACCTGACTACTTCTTATATTTTGTTTTTTTATTTGACTTTTCTATAAATTGAACATCAGATTTAAAGATGATAAAATTTGGGTTAAACATTTTTGGTAAAAGTAATTCATAAGTGATGCTAGGTGCCTTATATTGTATTCAGTTAGGATACAGAAAATGCGAAGTCTTAATCAGTTATCATGTTAAGACTGAGAGGTTTGGTTGTGGTTTAGAATCCACTGATGATTTTGGTTCCAATCACCTATCTTATAAGAGATTACAAAATGGTATTATTTTTAATTTGGTCATTTCTTAACTGGAATTCTCCTGTAAAGGATTGCTTTCATGAATTAAGTTATAGTAAAATATAGTTTTTATTATATTATTAATAAGGGGAAACAATTCTTTTCTTCTACTGATTTTCAGTAATGAAAATGGTACCATCATGACAACTAAGTCTGTATTTCTTCTCTCCCTGACCCTAGAGTTGGAAGGGCTATCTCTCAGTCTTTTGACTATGAATTAAATATATATATATGTAAAATGTATGTATATGTATTATCCTTTAACAATCAAGGTTATGTTTATTTTCATATGTTTGAGGGTTAAGGATTATTGGTATTTGCTTTTTGTAAATTGTTTATATATTTTGGCAATACATTTTGATTTCTGAGTTTTAGATATAGTTGGATTGGACTCTACAAGGTTGACTTAGTTTACATTTTGTGATAATGTGAGTTAGTTGTATATTATGGGAAGTAGCTACATATTAGTGCTTTTGAGATCCTTGGAAAATTAAAGGTGGTTGTGGATTGATGAGAGAGGTCAAACTGAAGATGAACTATAGTATCAGTACATTTTGAAATCATTTCCTTAATCATGAAGAAATTATCATTGAGTATCTCTGCTCATGTTGTAATAAGACTTAGAGGAAAAAAGAGCATATAAAGAGAATATTATTTATTATTCAAAATAAATTTTCTTTTCACTTATGTAAACTGTACTACAATCCATTTGTGCTCTGCCAAAAGACATTAAAGAAGACTTAGCTGAGTTTACATGTCCAGAGTGTCCGACAAGGTCTTTCCTTGTGGTGGTAGTGTGAGAGCAGAGTACGAACTGCAACAACTGGAGTCATGGTAGGACAGGCATTTAGGAAGTTTTGTCCCTAGCTGAAAGAAGTGCAGCTGAAACTGTAACCATAGGAGACATTATGCTTCCAGAAAAAACCACAAGGAAAAGTATTGTAGGCAATGATAGTAGCTATTGGATTGGGCTCTAAAGGAAAAGGTAGAGAGATTCAGCCAGTCAGCATGGAAGTTGGAGATAAAGTTCTTCTCCCAGAATATGGAGGCACCAAAGTAGTTCTAGATGATAAGGATTATTTCTTATTTAAAGATAGACAAAATTTGAATGGGAAAGAAAAAAATTAATAATAGCTAAAGTGCTCTTTAGAAGGAAAGGAGGAAGAAGATGGTGTGTGTGTATGTGTACTTGATTTATGCAAAGCTGGCACTTCAGAGCTTTGGGAAAAGGATGAACTTCTAAGCAATAGTGGTGGGAATAAATTGTTAGCCATTATTGTCTATTTCTTGACTCTTGCTGGTGCCTTGCAGTTTGAATTATTATGGCTTTATAGTTTGTTTTGCTAATTATTGCTTTTTCTCAAAGATCCTTTGCTGTTCTCGTTTATTCTTCATGTCATTTTTTTCTTAATTCATCCTTGTTTATAAAGGAATCTTAGAGTAAAAAGCTGTAAAGTGAGTAAACTGTACATTACGGTGGAGGAGGGATAGCTAGTTGAAATATCCAGAAAAGCTTTGTTCGTGATGGTTTGTATACTTTTGTCACTTTGTTTGAAGTTCCTCTTTCCTCTCCCCTGCCCTCAGCTCCTCTGCTAGTATTTGGTATGTGACCTGTAGAATGTTAACATTGAGCAGGCCTTGAGGTGGAAGGTGCTACCTCATTGATAGTCAGGGATGGTATTACTTACTTTATGAATTTTTCAACTCTAAGATGAATAACTGTAGGGAAGACTCTGAATCCAAACATTTCTGAGATTGCTCACTCCTGGAATTCCTTGGATCCCATATGTGCTTTCCTCAAGTCAGCCAAAAATTGATGTCTGCCAGTTTTTTTTAGAAGCAGTAAGTCCTTTAGGACTAATCTAATCTTTCCTTACTGTAAACTGTTTTTGGCACCAGGGTAGCAAGATTTTGTTACAGTTTCCAGGCATGGTTGAAAAATGTTCAGATTCTTCAATAGTTTTCAACTTTTCACCTTATTAAAATTCCTTGTGAAGCAAAGGTGTGAAATAAAATCAAGATTAAATCTAGAGTAAATTTTAAGTAATATACTGCTTATTTTTCTTAATAAAGTGTTTTAAAATTATTTATATGACTGATTTCATACTAAAGTTGAAAAGGGAAAGTGTTCATTGCTTAATCATGTCTGTTTGTGACCCCATTAACTGTAGTCTGCCAGACTCCTTAGTTCATGGAATTCTCCAAGCAAGAATACTGGAGTGGGGAGCCATTCCCTTTTCCAGGGAATCTTCCTGACCCAGTAATTGAACCCAGGTCTCCTACAATGCAGGCAGCTCCTTTACCATCTGAACCACTAGGGAAAATATAGCAATGAAATAAAAAACAATGCAGAGCTAAAGACAGAGGTAGTAAAATCATCTTTGTCTGCAGTAAATAGTTGAGATACATGAAACAGAGTTGTAAAATATGATGTCCAAACACTAAGCTATATATGTGTATATAGTTACATATAAACGTCATGGTAGCCACAGACCAAAAATCTATAATAGATACATACGCACAAAGAGAAAGGAATCCAAACATAACACCACAGTTAGAAGAGAGGACAAAAACTACAAAAACTACCAGAAAATGATGAACAAAATGGCAATAAGTACATAGCTATCAACAGTTACTTTATAAATAGACCGCATGCTCCAATCAAAAGACATAAAGTGGAGGAGGAATGGATACAAAAGCGAGACCCGTCTATGTGCTGCCTGCAAGAGACTCATTTCAGATCTAAAGACACAGACTGAAAGTGAGAGGATGGAAAAGTTTTCCCATTCAAATGCAGACAGAAAGCAGGGATAACAATACTTATATCAGACAAAATAGACTGTAAGACAAAGACTGTAATGAGAGACATTACATAATGATCAAAGGATCAATACAACAAGAAGATACAACAGTTGTAAGTGTATGTGTGTATATATATATATGTACCCAATATAAGAACACCTAAATAAATAAAGCAGTTAACAAACATAAAAGGAAAAATTAACAGTAACACAGTAATAGTGGGAGACTTTTAACACCCCACTTACATCAGTGGACAGATCATCCAGACAGAAAATTTGTAAGGAAACCCTGGTCCAGAAGACAAATTAGACCAGATGATTGATGCATATATATACATAAACACATACATCCATACATATAAACATTCTATCTAAAAGCATGAGAATACACACTCAAGTGCACATGGAACGTTCTCCAGGATAGATCACATGCTAGGCCACAGAATAAGTCTTAGTAAATTTAAGAAGATTGAAATCGTGTCAAGCAATATGAGACTACAGATCAGTTATAAGAAGAAAGAAAACTACAGAAGACTCCAAATGTATGGAGGATAAACAATATTCACTAAACTCTCCAGCCCATTATATGTCCATTTTATTGGTATATAATTGTTCATAGTAATCTCTTAATAATCCTTCGTATTTCTGTACTATCAGTTGTAATTACCTTTTCATTTCTGGTTTATATGAGTCCTCTTTTTCTTGGTGAGTCTGGCTAAAAGTTTATCAGTTTTGTTTATTTTTTCAAAGAATCAGCTCTTAGTTTCATTGATCTTTTCTGCTGTTTTAGTCTCTGTTTCATTTATTTCTGCTCTGATCTTTATTACTTCTTTTCTTTTTACTAACTTTGGGTTTTGCTTCTTTTTATAATTATTTAGGCATAAGGTTTGATTGTTTGAGATTTTTGTTGTTTTTTGGGATAGGCTTTTATCTCTATAAACTTCTCTCTTAGAACTGCTTTTGTTGCATCCCATAGATTTTGGATCATTGTGTTTCTTTTTTCATTTATCTCCAGGTTTTTTTTTTTTTTTTTTTTTCTCTTTGATTTCTTCAGTTACCTAGTAGTTACTTAGTAGCATATTGTTTACTGTCTACACCTTTGAGGTTTTCTGTTGGTTTTTTTTCTTACAACTGATCTCTAGTCTCATATTGCTTGATAGGATTTCAAGAAAAAATGGATTAATTCCTAGGATATACAATCTTCCAAGACCAAATTAGCAATAAATAAAGCATATGAGCAGACTGGTTACCAGTAATGAAATTGAATCAGTAATCAAAAAGCTCCCAAAAAACAAAAGTCCAGGATGAGATGGCTTTACAGGTGAATTCTCCCAAACATTTAAGGAAGAAATAACACCTACTCTTCTCAAGCTATTCCAAAAAACTGCAGAGGAAGGAATACTTTTGAACTCATTCTGTGAGACCAGTGTCACCCAGATACCAAAAGCAGATAAAGACCACACACAAAAAAAGAAAATTACAGGCTAATACCACTGATGCAGAAATTATCAACAAAATATTAGCAAACTAAATTCAGTAATACATTAAAAGGATCATACACCATGATCCTTGATGAAAGTGAAAGAGGAGAGTGAAAAAGTTGGCTTAAAGCTCAACATTCAGAAAACTAAGATCATGGCATCTGGTTCCATCACTTCATGGCAAATAGATGGGGAAACAGTGGAAACAGTGTCAGACTTTATTTTGGGGGGCTCCAGAATCACTGCAGATGGTGATTGCAGCCATGAAATTAAAAGATACTTACTCCTTGGAAGGAAAGTTATGACCAACCTAGATAGCATATTGAAAAGCAGAGATATTACTTTGCCAACAAAGGTCTGTCTAGTCAAGGCTATGGTTTTTCCTGTGGTCATGTATGGATGTGAGAGTTGGACTGTGAAGAAGGCTGAGTGCCGAAGAATTGATGCTTTTGAACTGTGGTGTTGGGGAAGACTCTTGAGAGTCCCTTGGACTGCAAGGAGATCCAACCAGTCCATCCTAAAGGAGATCAGTCCTGGGTGTTCATTGGAAGGACTGATGCTAAAGCTGAAACTCCAGTACTTTGGTCACTTCATGCAAAGAGTTGACTCATTGGAAAAGACTCTGATCCTGGGAGGGATTGGGGGCAGGAGGAGAAGGGGACCACAGAGGTTGAGATGGCTGGATGCCATCACCGACTTGATGGACGTGAGTCTGAGTGAACTCCGGGAGTTGGTGATGAACAGGGAGGCCAGGCGTGCTGCAATTCATGGGGTCGCAAAGAGTTGGACACTACTGAGCGACTGAACTGACTGACTGACACCATGATCAGTTGGGATTCATCCCAGGGAAGCAAGGATGATTCAGTATCCACAAATCAATATAATATACCATATTAACATATTGAAGACCAAAGCATATGATCATTTCGGTAGATGCAGAAAAACTGGCAAAAATTCAACATCCATTTATGATTAAAAAAAAAAGAAACCCTCAACAAAGTGTAGATATAAAGGGAACATACCTCAATATATGACAGGCCCACATCTAATATCATGCTCTGTGGTGAAAAATTCAAAGCATGCTCTAAGATCAGGAACAAGACAGAGCTGTCCACTATTGTCCACTATTTTGTTCAACAGAGTATTGGAGGTCCTAGCCAGAGCAGTCATAACAAGAAAAAGAAATTAAAGGAGTCCAGTTTGGAAAGGAAGAAGTAAAACTGTCATTCTTTGCAGATGACATGATACTATGTATAGAAGATTGTAAAGATACCACCAAAAAACTATTAGAACTAATAAATGAGTTCAGTAAAGTTGCAGGTTACAAACTTAGTATACAGCAATCTGTTGTGTTTCTGTACACTAACAATGAACTATCAAATAGGAATTAAGAGAATAATCCTATTTAAAATTGCATCAAAAATATTTGGGAATGAGTCTAAACAAGGAGGTAAAAGATGTATAGTCAGAAAACTATAAGACATTGACGGAAGAAATTGAAGACAACACAAACAAATGGAAAGGTATACCCGGCTCATAGATTGGAGGAATTAATATTGTTAAAAAGACCACACTCCCAAATGCATTCTATAGATGTAGTGCAATCCTTATCAAAATACCAATGGCATTTTCTATGGAAATGCACGAGACACTAAAGAGCCAAAAATATCTTGAGAAAGAACAACAAAACTGGAGATATCACATGCTCTAATTTCAAACTATACTACAAAACTACACTGATCAAAATAGCATGTTACTGGCACAAAAACAGACACAGATCAGTGGAACAGAATTGAGAACCTAGAAATAAACCCATGCACTTATGTTCAGTTAGTCTATAACAGAGGAGGCAAGAATATACAGTAGGGAAAAGAAAGTCTCTTCAGGAAGTGGTGCTGGTAAGATTGGACAGCTACATGTAAAGGAATAAAATTAGACCATTCTTTAACACAGTATACAAAAATAAAATGGATTGATTACTTGACATAAGACCTGAAACCATAAAACTCCTAGAAGAAAACATGGGTAGCATATGCTCTTTGACACTGCTGTTAGCAGTATTTTTTGTGTATGTCTCCTCAGGCAGGGGAAACAAAAACACAAATAGACTAGTGGGACTCAATCAAACCAAAAAGCTTTTGTAGAGCAATGGAAACAACTGAGAAAATGAAAAGGCAGTCTACTGAATGGGTGAAGATGTTTGCAAATGATCTATCAGATGAGGGATTAATATCCAAAACGAATAATACGATGAGGGATTAATATCCAAAAAGAACTCATACATCTTAACATTAAAAAAAAAAGAACAAGCAACCAGATTAAAAAAAAATGAGTAGATAATGCGGATACACCTTTTTCCGCTGAAGGCATACAAATAGCCATTGGACACATGAAAAGATACTCAGTACCACTGATCATCAGGGAAATGCAAATGAAAACCAGAGTGAGATACTATCTCACATCTGTCAGAATGGCAATCATCAGTTCAATTCAGTTGCTAAGTCGTGTCCGACTCTTTGCAACTCCATGGACCACAGCATGCCAGGCCTCCCTGTCCATCACCAACTCCCGGAGTTTACTCAAACTCATGTCCATTGAGTCAATCAAAAAGACAACAAATATGTGTTGGTAAAGACCTGGAGAAAAGGAAAGCCTTGTGCACTGTGGGCAGGAATGTAAATTGGTAAAGTCGAACTGTGGTGCTGGAGAAGACTGTTGAAAGTTCCTTGCACTGCAAGATCAAACTTGTCAGTCCTAAAGGAAATCACCCCTGAATATTCATTGGAAGGACTGATGCTGAAGCTGAAACTCCAATACTTTGGCCACCTGAGACAAAGAGTTGACTCATTGGAAAAGACCCTGATGCTGGGAAAGATTGAAGGCAGGAAGAGAAGGGGACCACAGAGGATGAGATGGTAGGATAGCATCACTGACTCAATGGACATGGGTTTGAGCAAACTCTGGGAGATGGTGAAGGACAGGGAGGCCTGGCGTGCTGCAGTTCGTGGGGTTGCAAGAGTCGGACATGACTTAGCAACTGAACAACAACAACAAAGTCACTATGGAAAAAAGTATGGAGTTTCCTCAAAACATTAAAAATAGAACTACCATACAGTCCAGCTATTGCCCTTCTGGGTATTTTTTTGAAAGAAAAAGAAAATGAGATACATGAATCCCTATGTCCATTGCAGCATATTTACAATAGCCAAGAAATGGAAGAAACTAAAGTGTCTGTTGATTGCTGAACGTATCAGAATTCATATAGTCATTTACTTTTACCAGTTGGATTGCTTCCAGTGTTATCCTATTACATATAATACAACAATAGCCTTATATGTATGGTAGAAGTGATTTCTATCCTGTGAGTAAAGGATGGTAAAATTACTTCCATTAATTCAATTCCTGTTGGCAGGGCATGAGAAACAAGTGTTAACAGGTCAGGAAGAGACTTTATGGGGCACTGATAGTGCTTCCACACGTATTTCTTGTTTATTTGAAAACTGATAAGGCTGGTCACATGTGGTGGCCTGGCAGCTCGGAGGGTCCTTTGACCGCAGAGGACTGACTGGAAAGATCAAAATCTGTCCACGTGTCACCCATTTTTGGTACACTTGTTGGAAAGCTGAGGATTAGAATTGTGATTCCTTGTGGGTTCTTGTTAAGTGGATTTGGTGAAGGCATTATTTTAAGGAGTTTTCTTTGGGGTAAGTGAGTGGTAGATTGAAAAGTCAACAGACTTTTACTAACACACAAGGCATCATTTTCTGGTTTATGTACTCTAGTGATAGAGACAAACAAGTTAACTAAGTAAAACGCAGTATTTAGAATATTAGAACATGAAAATGAAGAAAAGTTGAAAGATGGGAAAGGGAGACTAAAATATGAATACTTTGATACTCATATTTGATGCTTCACAGTTTGAACTTCACACATTGTAATAAAGAAAAAAAATTGATGTTGATTAAAAATAGACATGCACAATTGGACTATGTCTAAAGGCTGTTTCTTGACTTTGTAATCCACAGATTTGCAGTAAATCCCTAAATGTATTTCATGTAATGTATAAATAACAAAGATATGAAACAGATATTAAAAACCAATATCTACGTCTCAGCTAAAAAAATGATGCTTTCTAAAACTGTTTTTGTTTACTTGCTAAGTCGTGTCCGACTCTTTCATGACCTCATGGACTGTATAGCTTTCTAGGCTTCTCTTTCCATGGGATTTCCCAGGCAAGAATACTGGAGTGGATTGCCAAAAGCTTTTATTTTAAATTGATATTTGATTAGGGCATTAACACTGAATGAACTTAGCTTTCTAGATTTGAGAGCAGTGCTGAGCAGTGTAGTGACCCTTGTATGCTTACCAAGAATGAGAATCATTTTGCCAAAAAGTGGGCAAAGCATAGAGAATAGAAACAGCAGAACATGATCGGGGGAGCATAGATTTTGGAGTCAGAGTGACTTTGTCTTGCACCTCAGCTCTGCTGCTTATTAGCTTTGTGAATTTAGAGTGTGTGCATGTGTGTTCAGTCCTGTCCGACTCTTTGTGATCCCATGGACTGTAGTCCATCAGACTCCTCTGTCCATTGGATTCTCCAGGCAAGAATACTAGAGCAGGTTGCTGTTTTCTCCTCCAAGGTATTTTCCCAACTGAGGGATCAAACCCAAATCCCTTGTGCCTCCTGTTGTTGGCAGGCGATTCTTTACCGTTGAGCCACCTGGGGAGCATAGGGAAGCCCCTTAATCTCACCGAACTTGTTGACGGTTCTGTAAAATGGCAATGATATTACCTACCATGTAGATTTGTAGGAAGGAGAAAAACCATAATGCACATAAAGTGTCTGACTTTCCTCTTCTCTCCCATTAATTTAAAAGATCAAGGTCTCTGTCTTGAGAGTTACTCTAAAATACTTGAGGGGGTGAAAATAAGCAACACAGATTTAACCAATTTTCTTATGACTGTTTTATTTTCTTATTGAAAATCGTATGACTCTTTTGAATTAATCATTCAACTATTTTAAAAATTAGGCCAAACACAGAGTATGGTAATATTTGTCAGTGTCCTTTTTATAAAGGCTACTTTTTAGAAACCTTTATTGCATAATGAAAATTGTATTATGTATATTGAGCACTAGATGGTGCTCAAATAAGGAAGAAGGCAGCTTTTGGCACAGTCACACAATCACTAAGCTTATTTTTTCTCAGTACCAAAGTAATGCATGTTTAGTACCTTTATATACAGGAAAGCTCAAGGAAGGCAAAAAAAGATTAAAATAATACGAATCCGAAATAACCGTTCTTGACTTTGGTGAATATCTTGTCAGTTCTCTCATTTAAAAATGCTTGTACCATATTCCACACATTGTTTCTTTAACTCACATGTTCTCATGTCATTGTTTTCACATCACATAATTTTAAGTGATTATAGAATGTTTTGTCTTAAAGATTTCCATAATTTATATAATTGAATGTTTTGGTTGTTTCATATTTTTTTTTTATTAAATGTAAAACTATGATGAACTTCATTGAAATCAAATCTTTGTGCTATCCCTAACTGTATATCAAGGCTTCCCTGATAGCTCAGATGGTAGAGAATCAGTCTGCAGTGCAGGAGACCCCGGTTCGATTCCTGGGTCGGGATGAACCCCTGGAGAAGGGATAGGCTACCCATTCTGGTATTCTTGGGCTTCCCTTGTGGCTCAGCTGGTAAAGAATCTGCCTGCAATGCGGGAGACCTGGGTTTGATCCCTGGGCTGGGAATATCCCCTGGAGAAGGGAAAGGCTACCCACTCCAGTATTCCGGCCTGGAGAATTCCATGGACTGTATAGTCCATGGGGTTGCAAAGAGTCGGACATGACTGAGTGACTTTCACTTTCACTAACTGTGTAACTAGAGTGAGTTCTTAGTAGTTGATTTGCTGGTAAAGCAGTCTTTTTTTTTTTTTTTAAATCACATAAATCTTTCATTGTATAAAAGTTAGAAAATACAGAAACAAAAGGGAAAATAATAGTGTATCCTCATCCCATAGAGATTACCACTTGTGATATTTTGGTATGTTTTTCCATACTTAAAAAAAATGTTGATTTGGTGCATTGGGTCTCATTGCATCGTGCGGATCTTTTGTGTGGTGCACCGACTCTCTAGTTGTGGTGTGTCGGCTCAGTAGTTGCGGCATGTGGGCTCTCTTATTGTGTGCCTCCCATTTGTTAGGCAGTGTTTTTAAGGGCTGGAAACTTTGTAGTGAACGTGAGGGACAAGGTTCCTGTCCTCATGCAGCTTATAGTTTAGTGGAAGAGATGGGCACTAAACAAGTGAAGAAATGAATGAATGAGTCATTTCTGAAAAATGAAGCAGAGCAAGCTCATGGAGAGTGGTCGAATGGGAGCAAATGCCAGTGGGAGATTTCTTTAGCCAGAGGGTCTTGGGGAAGCAGCATTTAAGCAGATGTGAGTGAAATTAGGGAGCTCTGCATTTTCTGGGGAAAGAGTATTCCACCAGATAGAAGGAACAGCAGGTGTAACAGACTTGAGGCAGGACTGCGTTCTGTATGTTAGAGGAATAGCAAAAAGGCCAGTGTGGCAGAGCAGTGAGCAAGGAAACAAATTACATAAGGACTCTTGGCCATGGTGAAGATTTTTTGTGCTGTGTGGTGTTCCAGAGTCGAGCATGCTTTCATGTTGGTATTTGGGAATTTAGTCTAGTCTGCTGTAATTTATTTTCTTGCCTGGAGAATCCCAGGAACGGAGGAGCCTGGTGGGCTTCCGTCTATGGGGTCACACAGAGTCGGACACGACTGAGGTGACTTAGCAGCAGCAGCAGCTGTAATTTATTAACTCTCCTATAATGTAGAAAGGTTTTACTCACATAGTTTGTTTATTGTGGTATCATTTACATAATATAAAACTTACTATTTTAGCCATTTTTCTTTTCAGTTTAGCCATTTTTAAGTGTATGATACGGTGGTATTAAGTACATTCCCAGTGTTTTACAGTGATCACTGCTCTCCATTTCCAGAACTTTCCATCATCTCAAACAGAAACTGCACATTAAACTCCCTATTCCCCCACTTCCCCAGACCATGGTAATCTGTACTCTGCTTTTTGTCTGTGAATTTGCCTATGCTCGGTACCATGTATAAATGGAATTGTTTAATATTTATCCTTTTGTGTCTGACCTTTTTCGCTTAGCATAATATTTTCAAGGTTAATTCATGTTGTAGTTAGCACACATCAGAATTTCCTTTCTTTTTAGAATGAATAATACCATTGTATGTATTTCCCACATTGCATAGTGTTTTTTTATCAGTTTGTTGTACTTTTTATATTTCTTTTAAATAAATGCCTTTCATTTCTCTTCCACATTGTTAGGTTCTGGTTCTCTCTCTTGATTTCTTTTTTTCAGGGATCCTCTTTGTATTATAAAGAATATGTCCATTCTCCTAAGAGACTGGACTGATGTAAACACAAGTGTTAATTTAGCAGTTACTTATCGAGTATGTGCTATGTGCCAGGTGCTGGGCTCACTGCCTTAGGTGGGTTTCCTCATCTAGTTCTCACATCAGGTCTGTGAAGTTGGTACTATTAATATCCCTGCCTGTCAGAAAACAGGCTTGGGAAGGTTTTCCCAAGTTACATGGCTAGTAGCTAGCATGCTGCTGCTGCTGCTGCTAAGTCGCTTCAGTCGTGTCAGACTGTGCGACCCCATAGACGGCAGCCAATCAGGCTCCACCGTCTCTGGGATTCTCCAGGCAAGAACACTGGAGTGGGTTGCCATTTCCTTCTCCAATGTGTGAAAGTGTAAAGTGAAAGTGAAGTCGCTCAGTCGTGCCTGACTCTTAGCGACCCCATGGACTGCAGCCTACCAGGCTCCTCCGTCCATGGGATTTTCCAGGCAAGAGTACTGGAGTGGGGTGCCATTGCCTTCTCCGTAGCTAGCATGGACCAGATTCAAACCAGCTTTATGTATCTCCAGAGATGAATTCTGTTGGGTATCATGCTACATGGTCTCCATTTGGAAGTATAGACTGATCACTGTCTGAGCTTCAAATAATGGCTAAAGAGATGCAACATGAACTTACAGATGCTCATCTTCAAGAAAACAATCCCCTGTTTTATATACTCAGGTTTGAGTGCGATTATTTACAATATGAATGTAATATATTATTTACAATTAATATTGATGGATAACCTTGCCTCAAGTGGAGTGTGTCTTCTCTGTTTAAGGGGACCTGCCAGAATGAGCCTTTCTCAGAATTTCTTTTTCTGTTTCCTCAATTGAGAAACAGGAAAAGAGACTTTTACTAAATTAGGTCATAAGTTTTTAACTGACAGAAAGTATTAAGTGACTGTACTTTTTTTTCTTTGAATTTTTGATGCCTGTCTCTGCTTTCATATTTTTATTCTCTTTGGCCCACTTTATGTATGATTTTATTAGAGCTTCTCAAGTTGAAACAATCTCCTCTGTCATTAAGGTGGGCCTGGGATAACTCCTAAACCGTTTCCTAAACTCTGTTTTTTTCATCATATGTTCAATTGAATGGTGACCAAGATAGTGTACTTGGCCATTTTGTAAGGGAATAAATAATTTGAGACTATTTTTTGCATCTTATTTTCCCAAGTTGAGGAACCAAAAGAAGTTCAGTTTTTACATCTTGAGTCAAAACCTTTGTTCCCTCCTTTGTTTTACGTATATACTTTTCTATGCAGAATCATTTGAAAAGACACTTGAGTTTGTCCAGGGTTGATTGCTCCCTTAAACTAAAAACTTAAGTGGGGGAAGACAACTAATTCTGTTTAAAGCATTAAAATAAGGGAGAAAATGAGTTTTGCTCCAAGTGTACCCTTCTTCCCTTTTCTCACTACGTTGGTTGGAATCTGAATTTTTAAGTCCTTTTTTCTGTTGCTTTCTTGAGAAAAAAAAATGCTGTATGATCTTGCTGGTAGTTGCTGAAATTTTGACATTTTAATAGTTACGGTTTCTTTCATTTTGGCAGTTGAATGACAGCATATAGGATTGTCTGTGAATCACATGAATATAAATACTTTTTGGTTCTACTTGGTGCATTAAAAAGTGCTATAATAAACTTATATGCAGTTTTTATCCTTTGACTTTTTCCTATGAATAGACTCTTTTAAAACCTTAACGTTCCCACAGTTTAACCACTGAATGGGCTGGTTTTGTTAGTTTTGTGAATGATTTCCGTAATTCTTTCTTTGCTAAAGTAAGGGGGAAAATGTCTTTAGAAGTGCTTCTATGCTTTTCTGAATGGTTACTTGTTGATTTTACTTAGGTTGTGTCTTAAACTGACAAACATACAATCTGTTGGAGAATGTATGCTGTGGGCTGAAAATGACACTTGTTAATATAAAGTGTCAATTTTGACATCATTTTATAGTGGAATTTTCAGTGAAAAAGACTTACAAATTTTCATGTTTATTTTATGAACCTCATAGCTACTTAAATTGTTTAGCAAATCAGTGTCAGAAATCTATGAATAAATCTCCCCTCCACAATTTTCTGCCCATCTGCTTTTCATTAAAAGATTTGAACTATGAGTTTATCATCTTTTGTCATTGAGATTCATATATGAGATTGGTGTGCTTAAAAGCAAAATAAAACCAGTCTAAATTACTGAAAGTTGTGAGAAGGGAATATGTAATTTAAAATTTTAGCTTTCTTACCAAACTATAGTTTATGATTTCTAGCTATTACAAAAATGATCTATCATCCATCTTACCACTTTCCTTATTAGACTTAATTTTTCTGTTTTCTTCTACTTCTTTGTCATTCACATACTTTTTAAATGATTTAAGTCATAACAGATATAATTTTTATAATGGATAATACATCTCTGACAACTTCATTTAGGTATATATGGAAACTCTGATTAGTTACTTGTAATATTCTAGGTTAATGTTATGTGGGTTTGCCTTAATAAAAATGTAGCTAAATATTCATATTGAAAGTGTATTACGTGGACTTCCCTGGTGACTCAGATGGTAAACAATCTTCCTGCAGTGCAGGAGACTTGGGTTTGATCCCTGGGCTGGGAAGATCCCTTGGAGGAGGGCATGGCAACCCACTCCAGTATTCTTGCCTGGAGACTCCCCATGGACAGAGGAGCCTGGTGGGCTGCAGTCCATGGGGTCACAAAGAGTCAACACAACTGAGCGACTAAGTAAGCACACATTCTTATTTTGTGACCTGAGTTACTTAGCTTCTCTGTTTCTGAAACTTGTAGGATGATGATAGTCCTATTTCCTTAGTCAACTTTTCAGAGTTTTTAGAAGAAGTCACATGAAATCATCAAGGTGAGAGAACTTAGAATAGTATATAGGCTTATACATACTGCTTCCTTGATGGTTCAGATGCTAAAGAATCTGCCTGCAATGCAGGAGACCCAGATTTGATCCCTGGACTGGGAAGATGCCCTGGAGAAGGAAATGACAATTCACCCCAGTCTTCTTGTCTGGAGAATTCTGTGGACAGAGGAGCCTGGTGGGCTACAGACCATGGGGTCACGAAGAGTCGGACATGACTGGGCAACTAACACTTTCACTTTATACATATTGCAAGCTAATCAGCAGATATATTTGCATATCAACAATTAATATGCCGAAGTCTTTTTTTTAAACAAACAAGTTTATTAACATGTATATGTCACATGTACCTGGAAGATACCCAAGGAAACTTAGTACCTCCCCAAGATGGCCAAAGCCACCTGCTTAAGTATCATCTTTCAGTTCAGTTCAGTTCAGTTGCTCAGTCATGTCCGACTCTTTGGGATCCCATGAATCGCAGCACACCAAGCCTCCCTGTCCATCACCAACTCCCAGAGTTCACTCACATACATGTCCATCGAGTCAGTGATGCCATCCAGCCATCTCATCCTCTGTCGTCCCCTTCTCCTCCTGCCCCCAGTCTCTCCCAGCATCAGAGTCTTTTCCAGTGAGTCAGCTCTTCGCATGAGGTGGCCAAAGTACTGGAGTTTCAGCCTTAGCATCATTCCTTCCAAAGAAATCCCAGGGCTGATCTCCTTCAGAATGGACTGGTTGGATCTCCTTGCAGTCCAAGGGACTCTCAAGAGTCTTCTCCAACACCACAGTTCAAAAGCATCAATTCTTTGGCGCTCAGCTTTCTTCACAGTCCAACTCTCACATCCATACATGACCACTGGAAAAACCATAGCCTTGACTAGACAGACGTTTGTCGGCAAAGTAATATCTCTGCTTTTCAACATGCTGTCTAGGTTGGTCATAACTTTTCTCCATAACTTAGGAGTAAGCATTTTTTAATTTCATGGCTGCAGTCACCATCTGCAGTGATTTTGGAGCCCCCTCCCCCCCCCCAAAAAAAATAAAGTCTGACACTGTTTCCCCATCTATTTCCCATGAAGTGATGGGGCCAGATGCCATGATCTTTGTTTTCTGAATGTTGAGCTTTAAGCCAACTTTTTCACTCTCCACTTTCACTTTCATCAAGAGGCTTTTTAGTTCCTCTTCACTTTCTGCCATAAGGGTGGTGTCATCTGCATATCTGAAGTGATTGATATTTCTCCCGGCAATCTTGATTCCAGCTTATGCTTCTTCCAGCCCAACGTTCCTCATGATGTACTCTGCATATAAGTTAAATAAGCAGGGTGACAATATACAGCCTTGACGTACTCCTTTTCCTATTTGGAACCAGTCTGTTCCATGTCCAGTTCTAACTGTTGCTTCATCTTTAGCTAAAGACAAAAGAAAGGTTTCTTTTGGTTGAGGGAGTCAGGGAGGAAGGCCAGTTACAGGAAGTTACCGGGAAAAGCTTAGGCTTCTCTGTCCATGGAATTCTCTAGGCTAGAATACTGGAATGGGTAGCTGTTCCCTTCTCCACAGGATCTTCCCAAGCCGGGGATCTTCCCTATCCAGGCATTGAACCCAAGTCTCCATATCATAGGCGGATTCTTTACCATTGGAGCCACCAGGGAACCCCAGAAGCACAGATTACCAAAAGGTAAATCTGAATTTAAATGCCTTCTCCATTGGTAAGCGTTTCTGGAAATTTAGTCATTTTTCTCTTCCTGGTAATAGGAGACACCTTTACATAAATGAAGATTGTCTTTATAAGTGTAATTTCACCTTACAAAAAGGTAACTCTTACCTCGTTTTCTGACTTCCCTGGTGGCTCAAACGATAAAGCGTCTGCCTACAATGCGGGAGACCTGGGTTCAATCCCTGGGTCGGGAAGATCTCCTTGAGAAGGAAATGGTAACCCACTCCAGTATTCTAGCCTGGAAAATCCCATGGATGGAGGAGCCTGGTAGGCTACAGTTCATGGGGTCGCAAAGAGTCGGACACGACTGAGCGACTTCACTCACTTACTCACCTCGTTTTCAGAGCTTCTCCTGTTTCTGCAGTTTCTCAGTATAACCAACTCAAAATGATCTTTATATCAAAGAGACGTATTTTGGGGTGGCACATTCTGCTCCCCTAATTCCCAACTTTGAGACTGCCTGATTAAGTTCTATTTTTTTTTTTAAATAATTTTTATTTTATTTTTGGCTGCACTGGATCCTCCTTGCTGTGTGCGGGCTTTCTCTGGTTGTGGGGAGCAGAGGCTACTCTCTAGTTGGCGGTGCGAAGGCTTCTCACTGGGGTGGCTTCTCTTGTTGTGGAGCGCGGGCTCTAGGGCACGCGGGCTTCAGTAGTTGCGGCACGTGGGCTAAGTGGTTGCCATTCCCGGGCTCAAGGGCACAGGCTCAGTAGTTGTGGTACACGGGCTTGGATGCTCCATGGCTTTTGGGATGATCGTGGATCCGGGATCCAGCCTGCGTCTTCTGTATTGGCAGGTGGATTCTGTTATCACTGAGCCACCAGGGGAGCCCCCCATTGAGTTTTACAATATAGAAGCTGAGTGAACCATTCCAAGTGAACCTTGTCTCAGTGAACCATTCCAAGTCCTGAGAATAGGATCATTGTTCAGTTAAAGGGTCATGTCTCATTTCAGGATGCAATTTTTCAAGTGAGCTTCCAAAATTAGGCCTATATGGTACAAACAATCAGATTTATTAAGAGTCATTTCTATAGAAACATAAATGAAGGTTAATGATTGAAGCAGAATGTAAGCCCAGTTTCTGAGTCTTGAGAGTAGCTGGTTAAGACTTCTAGATGTTGGGCTCAAAGAATCTTTTTTCTTTTTGTTGTAAAATATAACTAACAAAATACACCATTTTAACCATTTTTAGGTGTACATTTCACTGGCATTAAATGCATTTACACTGTGTGCAAATGATCACCATCTAGATCACCCTCTAGAACTTTTCAACTTTCCAAGTATATGCTGAAGTCTTTGAATATACTTTTTTTTTTGACCACGCTGAGAGGCACATGAGATCTTGGTTCCCTGACCAGGGATTGAACTCAGGCTCCCTGGCTTGGAAGCACAGAGTCTTAACCGCTGGAACCACCAGGGAAGCCCTGAACATATCTTTTTTTGTAGAAAGTTAAACAGTTCTTTTCCTAAGTCTGCTCTTCTCATATTGGAATACTCCCAAATTCTAAATTATTTGAGTTCAAATTACTGAGAATCTGCTAAATATAAACAGTACTTAGTTGCAATTTTGAGTTTTTAAAAATAAATTATTTTCCTCTGTAGTGTGAATAATTTTTTTAAAATTTCTGATTTTATGTGGGAATCTAAATTGGTTCTGCATTTGAGAACATGATAAGATTCTTTCTTAGGTTGCATTGTTGTTCTACAACTAATTGGTAAGTTTCTTTCCTAAGATTATATACTATTCCACCTCTTTTTCCTTTCTTTAATCTCTGAGATCCAACACCACAGCCTGACAGTTTCCACTGGCACTCTTGTGTTTCTTAAAAATTCAAAGTGTGTGCAGATGAAGAACGAGACACATGGGTTGATAGAAAAGACTCAAAATAGAAAAAATATGTTGGATAGTAGAAACTGCCTGAAGGACCACAAACAATTCCTTCTGAGGCTGTATGTTGGCCCTGTGATGTAGGTCATAGGTCATTAGTTACCAGCCTAAGTGTGCAGTTTCTGTTAATTCCAGTGGTAAGTATTTTACCGGCCAAGTGTAGCCTGTCTGACCTGTTACACCAGCTGACTGAGATATTGTAAATAACTCATATATATTTTTGAGTAAAGTATTAGTTGCTCAGTTGTGTCCGACTCTTTGCGACCCCACGGACTGTAGCCTGCCAGGCTTGTCTGTCCATGGAATTCTCCAAGCAAGAAGTACGTGTGACAATTATCAGGAATAGATACTAAGTTCGTTAGATGACCCATTTTATATATTCATTTTGGTTGTGGACACTTGAATTCTTGAACTACAGGCTTCATATGAAATTAACTTTGTTCCCCTACCAATGAATGTTCCTTCTTGTTTCATTTGTCACTTTTGGAAAATTGCTTGTCATCTGACACTGGTACTCTGTTGATGAATGAAGGAATGTATGCTGTAACGCTGAGCTCTGGTCTTTTTATTTTCATATACAAACTAATGGCAGTGTCTCCCTGAGGTTGTGGTGGAGAGCTGATCTAACCATAAGGCCAGGGTTGTTTTTATTTTCTTCTGTCACCTTGTGAACTGTGGCTGATGACATCTGGACACATTTTCTGCATAAGGGGGTAATACAATTGATCATCTCTTTTTATAATGAAAAAATATCCACAGTTTTAAAACATTTTTAATTGGAGGAGGATAATTGCTTTACAGTGTTGTATTTCTGCCATAGAACAGCGTGAATCAGCCATAAGTATACATATGTCCCTTCTCTCTTGAGCCTCCCTCCCACCCCACCCCCCATCCCACCCCTCTAGGTTGGTTGTCTCAGAGCTGAGTTTGCTGTATCCACTACTTTTTACTTTGTATTTGCTAAGTTTCTTCAGTTTCTATCACAATCGAGCATTTCGGTATCCTCTTCACTATACCATTCTTCATATTAAGGCCAGAGTTGTTTGCCATGTCAGAGGATTGTAATTCAGAGTTTAAATCCAGAGAAGTTGTAAACTCTGTACAGTGGTTCTTGATATGCCCCACCTCCACGTGAGCTAATACAAAAGTTGATTGCCTGGTACAGTGAATGATTTTACGTGGTGTTGGATAGAAATTAAAAAAAAATTATAGTGGCATGATAATTCGCCAGTTAGATGTTGCATCCTTTATGAGTTCCTCTCCATAGGCCATTTTAAAGGGGGCGGGGGGAATCTGAATTTGTCATGAAGGTTCTTATGCTTGCTTACTGTCAACATGTGCTTATCTGAATATAAAAATCATTGGATTTGGTGGAAAAGATCTGGGTTTGTAATTTTTCAGATTTAGGAATATTCGTGGGTTAAGTGACAGTTATGCATTTTGGTGGGAATGGTAATTGGTTAGATCTTTCTGGAATGCAATTTGCAGTATTCACCAGAACAGAAATGTCATTGATCTAGCAATTCCATTTCTAGAATTTATATTAAGGAGATGATTGGACAAGTTTAAGAAATGTATGTAGAGAGATATATGTGTAAAGACAGTTGGTAGCAATGTTTATGATAATTGAAAATTGCTAGCAATCTAAGTGCCAGTAAGGAGATGTGATGAATGAACAAGCAAATGAAAATGGTGCACCTGCACACTGGAACAGTATACAGGCCGCGATGACGAGTGTCTATAGACACAGAAAAACCCACAGCATGTTAAGTGGTTAAAGCCAGTTACAAAGTCATTCATACAGCATAGTCTTGTTTAAGCAAGACTGTGTTTTATATATATGTATTTTAAAATGTATATATTTATATAATTCTTCTGTTTAAGTTTTTATACCTTTATTTTTATGATTTTTAACTTGTTATTTTGAAATAATTATAGATTCATAAGAAGTTGCAAAAAAAAAAAAAAAGTACAGAGAGATTTCTTGCATCCTTCCCTGTTTCCCCCAGTGGTATATCATCTTTTGTAACTCTAGTTCAGGACCCAAACCAGGAAACTGACATCGGTATAAGCCTCAAAGATTATTGAGAGCTCGGCAGTTAGTGGGCTCATTTGCGTCTGCATGTAGTGGTTGTTTAATCACTAAGTGGTGTCCGACTCTTTTGTAACTCCATGGACTGTAGCCTGCCAGGCTCCTCTGTTCATGAAGTTTCCCAGACAGGAATACTGGAGTGGGTTGCCATTTCCTTCTCCAGGGGATCTTCCCAACCCAGGGATGGAACCTGTGTCTCCTGCTTGGCAGGCAGATTCTTTACTACCGAGCCACGCGGGAAGCCATGCGGAGCTCTGGACAGTTGTTTCACGTTAAACACCACCACACCTAGATGCATCACTGTTTCATCCTGGCAGGGCTCCCCTGTGCTTTCCCTTCATAGCCACACCCATTTTTGTTTTATTGGAATATAATGCTTGCAATGTTGTGCTGTACAATGAAGTGAATCATTGTATTCACTTATGTATGTATACATATATCCCCTCCCTCTTGGACCTCCCTCTAAACACCCTCATCCCACCCCTCTTGATGGGACCCCCATCCCACCCCTGTAGGTCACTGCAGAATGCCGAGCTGAGCTCCTTTGCCTTACAGCAGGTTCCCACTAGCTGTTTTACACGTGGTAGTATATGTATGTCGGCCCCAACTCCCAATTCATCCCACTCTCCCTTTCCCCAGCCCTTTGTCTGCATGGCCATTCTCTACCTCTACTCCTGCCCTAGAAAATAGGTTCATCCGTTGTTTCTACCTTCCCCATCTCTAAACCCTGGCAGCCACTAATCAGTTTTCTGTCTCTATGATTTTTTTTATTTCAGGAAGGTTATTTAGAATCATACACTATGTAACATTTTGAGATTGGCTCTTCACTCAGCATGTATCCTTGAGTTCTCTTCAAGTTGTTGTGTATATCATAGTTTACTCCTTTTTTTTTTTTTTTGCTGAGTAGTATTCTGCTGTGTATATACTATAGTTTGTTTAAACAGTGACCTATTGAAGGACATCTGGATTGTTTCCAGTTTTTGGTTTTTATGAATAAATCTTCATGAACATTTGTGTCCAGGTTTTTGTACAGGTTTTTGTGTGAACGTAAGTTTTTATTTCTTTGAGATAAATACTTAAGAGTACAATTACCGGGTTATGTGGTAAACATTTAGTTTTATACAAGACTGCCAAAACTGTTGTCCAGAGTGGCTGTATCATTTTACATTCTCTGAGTAATGTATGTAATATCCGGTTTCTCTAAATCCTTGCCTGCATTTGATGCTATCACTCTTGTTTATTATTTTAACAGCTCTGATAGGTGTTTAGCGTTACCTCATGGTGGTTTTAGCATAGTTGGTTTTTGCAGTAACAAATAAAAATCAATTTCCTTTTTAAAAAAGAAAAATTGCCTTGATTTAAGTTTCTTTTCTGCCACTTATTAAACATCATTTAATACTGAGAAGTTTTGCTAGGTGAATAAGGAATATTGATTTCCTTTGTAATCCACTGGGGTTGTGATTCTACTGTAATAACATATTACTGGAAATAAAATCAAAGCAGATCATCTGCCATTGTTTGACATAGCTGTTTTGATGCTATTTCAAAATGTAGAACTACTTCAAAAATTACTACATTATGCTGTCTACTTCCCCTCTGCCCTGTAGAGAGGAGAAAGGTGAAGATTGGTAGATTACTTATAAGATGCATTAAGGAATAAATAAATGCAAAGTTGACAGTTTAACATTCATGGATTTGTTTCCATTTGTTGTTGCGTATGTGGAGCTGAGTGCTGAGTACTTTCTGTGTAGTGTGAATTGCACTCTTAAGCATTTATCTCAAAAAAATAAAAACTTACGTTCACACAAAAACCTGTACTTTCCAAGTACATTATAATGTAGCCCTCAGAGCTATCCTATCAGATAGTCTCATTCTTACCTTCATTTACACGTGAGGAAACTGAGTATCTTGGCCAGTCCTACCAATTGGAATGAGGAAGCTGGAATTGAAATATGTGGCTTTGGAATTTTTCATATATGGGGGCATACGTTGTCTTCAGTAATGGGAATGGTTGGAAATCTTATGCCAGAATGAGTTTGTTAATTGATGGTAATGGTTAAATTGAGAGGTAGCACACTTGGGGTACAAGAATTGAAAGTGACCAGCCTGTAAATCTAGTGGCTGTAGAGTCATCCATATTATTTCCGTTGCTATTTCTTCCTAGTGTTCCAATTTGGTGTATTATTTTAGTGGAATTCAACTAGAATTTTTAAAGATAATGTACTTGACTGAGTTCTGCTCTAGTACCAGTTAGTGGTTTATCCAAGCTTACTGGCCCAACAGTGGGCAACACTGGTCAGTTAGAGTGGTTGCTGGGTGAGCGCACGGTTAGGCTTTGTTGTAGGCACCTCTGGGGGCACTATTATTGTTGTTGTTGCTGGTCACATTATCTTTTGTCTTTTGCTAAAAATCTGAGGATGATTGAAGACATTTAACCATCGTATACCTGAAGCACCTTGCTGGTGCTATTAAGAGTTCTGTTAGTGTATATTTTTGAGTGTCTGTTTATTGGTTTCCTAGTTTATGTAGGATAAAATCCAAACTCCTTAAGGTGGTATTAAAGTTCTTCTCTCTTTTGCTTTTTTTTTTTTTTTTACCTTGCAGGGCTTCGCTGCTACCTATTCTCCCCACTTACTTTCTCATGGCTTTCTCATGGTGAATGTTGGTACACTCAGCAGAGGTGGCGGAGATGACATTGATTATTTGAGACATAACTTAGAAGTCGTCCAGCCGTGTTACTGATACTCAGTGGGGCCTTTTGTTGTGGAAACTCTCACTGGAGTGGGTAGAGAATGAGAGGTTGGTGTTGATGACAGTTCTCTCCCGAGGGATAGTCTCTTCATGAAATCAGAGCAGAGAAGGGGATAGACTTAGGATACAGCCCAGAAATGGCTGTGGTAATGTTTAAAGAACTTTCCTGAAGTTGTGAAAATCTTGATAACCATTCCCTCACTGAATTATCTTCAGGAAAGCCAGTGGAGATTCTTAAAACTGGACAAAGCCCTAGACCAGTTTCAGACACTCCCATGTGCATGACAGATTCTCGAGCGTGGCTCTTCAGCTCCATCGGTCCTGTTGTCCACGGGGATGTCACCTGTAAAACTGAGATTCCTGTTCTGTGCATCCATCTGGTTTTGTTGCTGCTGGAGTGATAGCGCTCTGAGAAGGAGGAGCCTGGTCTGCTCTCGCATACAGGGATTGCTTTGGACAGAGCCACACCTGATCCTTAGATCAATAAGATTGTTTATCTAGAGTTTAGTTCCCTTAGCAAATGTTTGCTTGAGGTGACTAGTTTTCAGTATTTATTCCTAATCTCCCATTAATGACGTTTCAGATGGACCTGGTTGTGGAGTTAATGTATACAGGAAGTTTGAAGACGTCTGCGATGTTAATTTATTTAATCTGTATTGGTGTGAATATTCAACTGCTGCTTCTTTGCCCCCCTGTTGTATGCTTCTGGTGCCCCAGAAGCATTGTTGCTTTCAGAAACAGTATTCAGTTTCTAATTGTAATTGTCTTGGAAACAGGCATATTTTTCAGTTGAGTTTTACTTTTATTTACTGCAAATGATGATTTGTTAGTTGCCTGCTGCCAGAACATCTGAGCTCATTTGTTTAATTCAACGGTACTGTGCATAGATGCCTGTAACACGCGGCAGCAGTTACCAACCACCCCAGTTGCTTACCACCCCTTTTTAGCTCTAAATCAAGCAAATGGGAAAGAAGATTATTCTTAAAATGTTCCAAGAAGTTTAGAAAATTGGAGGATAGGAGGAAAGGAATTCTATTATAACAGTCAGTGTGTTGCTTTTGGCAAGGGCGTCCCTGGCTGATTTCCTTTGTAGAAATAACACTTCAGAGTGCAGAAAATGCAACAAACAGAGCTCTGTAAATCCTTAATTTCATAGGTAACTGTCATGTGTTTTTGTTCTGGCTGAGCCACTGTATCAGGCGTGGTGGGGGAAGGCATGGGTGAAGAAGACACTTTCCCTCTTCTCACGGAGCTTATAGTCTGGACATTCAAGACGCTGTGACCTGTGGTGGTGCTTTTTGAGGAGATGTGGTGGCTGGGTATAAGCTGTGTTGGATCGTGGCCATCTGTAGGGGACCCAGGCCCTAGGAGCCTAATCGCAGAATGGCAGTGCTGGCCGGCTCACCACCAGACAGAGCTTTCCAACAAAGGTGGGATAGTTCCCTGAGTGACCAGATATATTATTTTACATTTGGAAACAAATCTGGTTTTGAATTGTGCTGGAGAAGACTCTTGAGGGTCTCTACCACTGCAAGGTAGATTGACCAAACCAGTCAATCCTAAAGGAAATCAACCCTGAATAGTCATTGGAAGGACTGATGCTGAAGCTGAAGCTCCAGTACTTTGGCCACCTGGTGGAAACAGCCACCTCATCAGAAAAGACCATGATGGTGGGAAAGACTGAAGGCAGGAGGAGAAAAGACAACAGGATGAGATGATAGAATGGCATCACCAACTCAGTGTACATGAGTTTGAGCAAATCTGGGAGATAGTGAAGGACAGGGCAGCCTGGCATGCTGCAATCCGTGGAGTCGCAAAGATTGGACCTGAGTTAGTGTCTGAACAACAATAACAAAGGTGTCTTTAAAAATATTTTAATAAAAAATTAAACTTGGGGGTGGACATTGCCTTGAAATCTAGAGAATGTGAAGTGTTTCCTGAGGGACGGGAAAGGAATTAATTTTGTCCTCTTAAGTGCCTGACAAAAGGCATTCATTGATTTGGTGCATTTTTATTAAGTGCCTCATTTGTACTAGGCTGGGACTGTGTTGATGAGCCAGGAGCCCCCTGTCTAGTGGGGGACATAGATAACTGGTTTGTCTTGCTACAGGGTGCTCAGTTTCATGATTGAGTACTTTTGGGATAGAAACCAGGCTTCTTGCCAGGGCTTAGGTAATCAGAGGTGGTTCCCTGAAGGAAATGGTGTCCAAACCATCCTCACTGATACATGTTGGAATTAATTCTTTTTTCAGGCTAATACTGTATTCAAAAGAAACCAGAACCTTGTTTTGGTTTTTGTTTTGTGAACACTCAGTACCTTTCTGTTGAGTGTAAGTTGAGAAACTGAACTCTGTACTCCAGCCATCTGGTATATTTCTCCAGACTTGTAGTTAGTTTACTGTTCTCCAGTGTTGACTAACCTCTGCTTCCCTAAATCTGCCAGGCTGTCTGTGACTGCCATGCCTTTGCATACACATTCCTTGTGTCTTGAAAGTCTTCCCTTTTTGTCTGCCCAGCTGCCTTCTCTTCCTCCTTCGGGACAGTTACTTCTTCCGGGATGCCTTTCTTAACTGCTCATAGGGTGGGTTGGGTGCACCTCCCGGAAGCTCATGCATAGGGCTGGGTTTGATCTCTGTACTTTCCCTGCACCAGAGTCTGGTTCTTCACTCCAGTATGTAGCCTGGAGGCAGAGACAGCATATTTCACAGAGCCCGGCATGTCCTGGGCACCCAGGCAGTGTTTGTTGAACAAGTAAATTCTGAAGCTTTTGAAGGTTATAGCCACATGTGTATAATTGAAGCTCTTGGTTCCAGCTGGTTTTAAGAGAGTGTTACTGACTGAAGAAAGTAGACATACCAGTGAAACAGATTTTATACATGTGGTCTAGTTATTAACCTCATAAAACTCTTTACAATCTTATGCATTTTATACCTCTTTATTTTTATTTTTTGCCCAAGTAACCCATAAACTGAGTAATTCATAGTTCCTACTTGTTGCCAACTACTAATGTGTATTATTAAATCTGACCACAGTGATGTGTTAATTAGAAGTCTTTTGCTTATTAGCAGAAATCAATTTGATTTAGCATATGTCAGTAAAAGGAAGGGGCTTATGTGATGAAGAGACAGGACTGTCTCGTAGAATCCCAGAAACACAGCTAGGCTTTAGGAAGAGCTGGTCCTAAGAATTAGAATCCTGAGTGTCCTTTTTGTTTATCTCTGCCACTCCATGGATAGAGGATGGCTTCCTGTAACCCTCAGCTTGGCAGCCCATTTCCAGCCATGTGGATAACCCATCTTTCCATCTCAATTCCAAATTCCCTAAGACTCTGGCATAGCTTAGACTCTGATCCAGTCAGCTGTGGCTGGGAAGTGGGGTCAGGCTGAACAAGCCTATCTGCCTCTGCTCACCCCTGAGGAGTAAGTTGGTGGGACTGTAGAAGAAAGGGAAGGGACGACAGCAGACAGATAATGTGTGGTGGGCAGATACTCCAGAAATACCTAATGCAGGGATAAAGACCAGGGACATATGAACAGTTGGACTGTACAATCATTTCTAGGTAATTTTGGCTAAGAGTTTTTCAATCTTAGAAGAAACTTTAAAGATTTACTTTGAAAAAATATTTATCTTTGAATATGAATATAATTTGGGGCTTCCCTGGTGGCTCAGAGGGTAAAGTGTCTACCTGCAATGCAGGAGACCCAGGTTTGATCCCTGGGTTGGGAAGATCCCCTGGAGAAGGAAATGGCAACCCACTCCAGTATTCTTGCCTGGAGAACCCCACGGATGGAGGAGCCTGGTGGGTTACAGTCCACGGGGTCGCAAAGAGTCAGACACTACTGAGCGACTTCATTTTCTTTTCTTGAGATTCTTAAGGTAATAGCATATTCACTGAAGTAGTTAGTTCTAGCTTTGTGTGTATGATGGGGAAACAGTGGAAACAGTGTCAGACTTTATTTTTTGGGGGCTCCAAAATCACTGCAGATGGTGACTGCAGCCATGAAATTAAAAGACTCTTACTCTTTGGAAGGAACGTTATGACCAACCTAGATAGCATATTCAAAAGCAGAGACATTACTTTGCCAACAAAGGTCCGTCTAGTCAAGGCTATGGTTTTTTCTGTGGTCATGTATGGATGTGAGAGTTGGACTGTGAAGAAGGCTGAGCACTGAAGAATTGATGCTTTTGAACTGTGGTGTTGGAGAAGACTCTTGAGAGTCCCTTGGACTGCAAGGAGATCCAACCAGTCCATTGTGAAGGAGATCAGCCCTGGGATTTCTTTGGAAGGAATGATGCTAAAGCTGAAACTCCAGTACTCTGGCCACCTCATGCGAAGAGTTGACTCATTGGAAAAGACTCTGATGCTGGGAGGGATTGGGGGCAGGAGGAGAAGGGGACGACAGAGGATGAGATGGCTGGATGGCATCACTGACTCGATGGACGTGAGTCTGGGTGAACTCCAGGAGTTGGTGATGGACAGGGAGGCCTGGCATGCTGTGATTCATGGGGTCGCAAAGAGTCAGACACGACTGAGTGACTGAACTGAACTGAACAACACTTCTTATGCATGATGCTGACTTCAGTTGCTGGGAGACAAGTTCTGGAGTAGCTTTAATAGATATAAAAGGTTAGACTGACATGTATGTGAAGTTTTCTAGTAGCCACATTAAAAATGTAAAATGAAACAGGTGGAATTCATTTTGAAAGTATATTTTATTTGGCTCAACATATCCCCAGAGTTACAATTTCATGAACATAAGGACTAATAATGAAGTATTTTCTGTTTTTTTAACAGTCTTTGAAATCTGGTATGTATTGTGTATTCCAGTGCATCTCGGTTTGGACTGGTCACATTTCAAGTGGTCAGTTACTACGTGTAACTAGTGGTTACCATATTGGACAGCATAGTTACAGAAACCGTTAAAGTAATCCATTTTCTTTCATAGTTTCTCTAAAATTTTCTTGTCAAAGGCGTCCGTACTTACGGATTGTTCTTTTCAAAATATGCTTCAGCAGCAACAACAGAGCACCCTGGGAGGTAGGGATTTTTCAGCTCGCCCTGAAAGAGTTGCCCATGTGGAGGATTTGCCGTGTGCCATGGGTATTGGCAGAAAAGAACAACATTTTCAAACCAGTTACCACGCTGTTAAAGGCTGGTTCTTGTTCTTCCTAGACTACTGATTCCTGGAATGTTACTTAAACTCCTTGGAAGCCTCTGTTTGCTTATCTATTAAAATAGGGTTTTTAACTGTCCTGCTCATTAGAAAAGGTTTTCATATGCTAATAAATTTGAAAGGGCTTTGAAAAACTTCAGTTTTTATGTTACACAAGCGGAAAGCATTATTTTTATTTATTAACAGGGAAAAAAGTACTGCATTTTGGCATCAGTAGTAGCTATCATTGAGGTTTTACTTTATGCCAGGCACTGTTCTAAGTGCTATATTACATAATTTAATAATAACAACACCTTTTGAAGCAGGTACTTTTTTTTTTTTTTAATAATTTCTGTTTTATGTATGAGAAAGCTAAAAGTTAAATCATCCCAAGTTTACACAGCTAGTAAGCCGTTGAATTGGAATGCACTTTGTTTTAATTGTGGCAGAATACATATAATGTAAAATGTATCATTTTAACCATTTCTAAGTGTTCACTTCTGTGATATATGTACATTCACATTGCTGTTTAATTATCTCCACTATCCATCTTGGGAACTTTTTCATCTTCCCCAACTGAAACTCCATACTCACCACATACTAGCTTGCCATCTCCCTGCTCCCCACCTCACTGTTCCCAAACATGCCAGCAGCAACCACCTTTCTACTTCGTCTCTATGGGCTGCCTACTCTAGGAACCTTATATATGTGGAGTCATACAATATTTGTCTTTTTGTGACTGGCTTATTTCACTTACCGTAATGTCTTCAGTGTACATCCATGTTGTAGCGTGTGTCAGGATTTTCCTTTTTAAGGCCGAAGTTTGTGCCAGCATTCATCCTTTGGTGGACGTTTTGTTGCTTCTACCTTTTGGCTGTCGTGAGTAGTGCTGCTGTGTATCAGTGTACAATATCTCTCCGACTCTGCGCCTTTAATCCTTTTGGGTGTATGTATACCCAGAAGTGGAACTGCTGGATCATATGGTAGTTCTGTTTTTGATTTTTTGAAAAATGGGCATACTGTTTTTCACAGTACTTGCTCCATTTTGCATAACCATCAGCAGTACACAAGGCTCCCAGCTTCTCTACATACCCTCCAACACTTTTTTTCATTTTCTTTTCCTTCTCTTTAAAAAAAAATGGATGTGAAGTAGTAATAATTGTGGTTTTGATCCGCATTTCTCTAAATGACTAGTGATATTGAACATCTCTTTTCTTATACTTGTTGGCTATTTTTATGTCTTTGGAAACATAAAGTTGCAAAATCTGAATCCTTTGCAGATATTTAAATTGCTTTTTTGTTGTTGTTGTTGTTGAGTCAGAGTTTTTTAAAAATATATTTTGGATATTAATGCCTTATCAGCTATATGATTTGCAAATATTTTCTCTCATTTGGTTGGGTTGACTTTTCACTCTGATGATAGTATCCCTTGATATGCAAAAGTTTTTAATTTTGGTGTGGTCCATTTGTTTTCTTTTGATGCGTATGTTTTTGGTGTCATATGTAAGAAACCACTGCTGAATCCACTGTCATGAAGCTTCCCTACTTTTTAAATCTAAGAGGTTTATGTCTGTCTCTGTCTATGCCTCCTGTCTCTGTGTCAGTTTGCATCTGCCTCCGTTTTTCTATATATTTATAAATTATTGGAGTTTATATATGTGTTTTGTCTCTTGCTTTGTTTCTTTTTCATTGTTTTGAACTGTTTGAAAATATTATAAAAAATAATGGCATTTATCTAAAGAAGTTTAATCCTATGATAAGTACTTCCCTTGAAGCTGGGCACATGAGTTTCCCGCCTTGTGCTCTGCGTTTGGAAATACCTTTCTTGAATTTTTCTATAAGTCCCTCCAGTCCCACCCCTCCTCTCTGCTTATGTACCTAAAAGGCAGTGCACCCCAATTGCTTTTTTTTAGGCGTTTCATGTTGAGAATTATAGTAAATTTTTTAATTACATTGAGAATAGAAGCTTTATTTTGCTGATGTTATTATTTACCAATGTACACTGTATTTTCCTTCTGAGTTTTTCTTATGTTTATTTTTATATATTCCTTTAACTGGTTAGTATGAACATGATTGAAAGTAAAAGTCGCTCAGTCATGTCCAACACTTTGTGACCCCATGGACTATACAATCCATGAAATTCTCCAGGCCAGAGTACTGGAGTGGGTAGCCTTTCCCTTCTCCAGGGGATCTTCCCGATCCAGGAATTGAACTGGGGTCTCCTGCATTGCAGGTGGATTATGATTAGTGTTATAGTTAGGAACGTGATTAGTGTTATAGTTATTAGTTATAGTTATTAATTATATATAGTTATATATATATATATAGTTATTAATTATAGTTATTAATTACCTTTCTTCTCTTTCTCCAGTACTGAGTTGAAGCTCCTAGAGGAGGCAACCATTTCAGTCTGCAGATCTTTAGGTAAGGAGGAAAAACGAGTGTGTGTGTGTGTGTGTGTGTGTGTGTGTATGTGTATGTGTGTGTGTAATGTGAGGCAGTTATTTTAAAATTTCTGTTAACAAATTTTGTTACTGCAATATGAATTGAATTAATGAAGTGATATGTTTTTGATGATGATAATTATAATAGTACTAATTATTCTTGGTGCTCATTGATGCCACTGGAGGGTACCATTCAGTTACCAGCAGTGAGACACATGGTTGCGTAATTTGCAGTCATGGTAATGGACTCTGCTAAGACATAGAGCTTGTTCTTTTTGCAAATTTTGAAATACTGAGAAACCCCAAATATTGTGTGTTTTGTAGTTGCACGTATAGGTCCTAGAGAATATAGGATCACTCATCCTTTGCCAGTTGCAAAAGATGCTGTTGTTGGTTATGTTAACTAGAATAATTATTACTCATTAATAGGAAAATATATTCGGAAGCTCCTCAAGTTAGTAATAACAACCTTGTGTTAATGGTAAAGTGCCTGAGCTCTGGAATTATTTTATGGTCTTAATTATAGCTCTGCTACTTAATTATTAGCTGAGCTTTAATTTCTTAATCTAAATTGCAGAATTTTCATGAGGAAAAGTCAGATAACATGAAATATCCAGTACAGTGCCTAGCATTTGTCATTATTCATTATTTCTGTCAATAAATCTTACCTTCTTTGGACCTCACTTCTCATATACTTTACTTTCAAATTGGTAACAATTGGAAAGACATGTATGCCTTAAAAAAATGTGGATAATTATAGTTACATTTCATTGTTGCTTTGAAAATTAGAGATAATATATCTGTGAAACAAGTGGTGTACAAGAGCTTAATGAGTGATGACAGGCTTGTTTTTAAATCAAGCTTATGGATATGCTCCATGTAAGCTAACTCCCATTTAACTTACTCTGCCAAAAACAGTCTTTGATGAAATATTTTTGCTTTTAAAAACAAATTATGTTGGTAATGATAGAGGTGTTATTATAATAGTTGCCTTGAATTTTTTCTTCAGTTATAACCATAGATTTTGAGAATTTTGTATTAAATAGAGCTGACTTTCAAAAACCTGTGTGACAGTTTGCTGAAAATTAATTTTGTGTAACAATGATATCAATGCAGTTATTATGATATAGTTTTTAAGTGACCTTGGGGTTTTTACAAAAATAGCATTTTTAAATTGGGAATAATACTTATTAATACAATGTGGAAAGCATACTAAAATGTAAAAAAGGCAGTATTTGTTCATATTCCACAACCTTTTTAAAGCTGTTGTTAATATTTTGCCTTCTGTTATTTCTTCTTTGGATAAACATTTGCATACATATTAAATACACTATTTCAATCTGTGTTTTTCACTTGATATTATATATTTAAGTATGTCATTCTGTATTTAAAACCACTTTGGAGAATAGCAAAAAAAAATCACTGCTATCTTTTGTGATAAGATCAAAATCTTAGCAGAGTAGAGTATTCTGTGTGTATTGATTTATATGCACAGTTTTATGTAAGTGATATTATTTATATGTTATTTTCACTTAGCAGTACTCAGGAGCTTCTTTTTATGTCAATAGATATAAATCCGTATAGATTTATTTGAGGGTTTTGTGGGTATATGACAATTCTCTTTTATTTTTTGGTCTGAAAATGTTTTCATTTTTCCTTTACTTTTGGAAGATAGGTGTGCTGGGTGTAGAATTCTAGGTTGGCGGAAATTCTTTCCATACTTTAAGGACACCATTCTGTTATTTTTCTGGTTGTTCTCATTTTGTTGAGATTAAAGCTGTCAGTGTTAGTGTTGTTCTTTTGGGGAAAAAAAAAAGGGGGGTTTTCCTTCTGGATACTTTTGCATTTTTCTTTTTTAATCCTTTGGTTTTCAGCATCTTAGAATGTGTTCAGGAGTATCTTTCCTTCCTTCCTTCTTCCCTTTGTACCTTTTTCCTTCCTCTTTCCTCCCTCCTCCCTGCTTGTTAGATCTGTGGTTTCATGTCTTCCATCAATTTTGGAAAATTCTCAGCCATTGTTGGTTTATATTAATACATTATTTCTGTCTTGTTCTGTCTTTTCTCTCCTTCAAGGGTCTCTGTTATACTTCTGTTAACATTTTCACTATGTCCCATATATTTGTTAGGCTCTTTTTTTTTTTTTTTGTATTTTACTTTTTTTTTCTCTCTGACCTTCCATAGGATATTTTCTATTAATCTGTCCTTAGTTTACTAATCTTTTTTTCTGTTAAACCCATCTATTGAGATTTCTAAAATGAAAGTTAAATTTTAGAATGGCTTTAGATTTATAGAAAAGTTGCAAAACCATGTAGAGAGTTCCCATATAACCCTCATCAGTTTCCTCTATTGTCAACAACTTACATTTATATGGTATATTTGTCCCAACTAAAGAGTTAACATTGGTACATTACTATTATCTAATCTTGACCTTTTATTCATATTTCACTAGTTTTCCCACATGTCCTTTTTCTTTTTCAAGATGCTGCATTGCATTTAGTCATCAAGTCTGCTTAACCTCCTCTGGTCTCAGACTTTCCTCGTTTTTAATGACTTTTAAGAGTTTTGAGAAATTCTGGTAGAGTATTTCCAGAATGTCCCTCTATTTGTTTGATGTTATTCTCGTGGCTAGATGGGACTTACAGGTTTGTAGGCATCACAGAGGTGATGTGCTGATCTCAACACATCATATCAGGGGTGCACGCATGAGTTGCACTGATGATGTTGACCTTGACTATGTGGCCAGTGTTGTGTTTGTCCATTTTCTCCACTGTAAAGTCATGTTCCTTGTTCTCTGTTGCTTTCGTTTTAAAGGACAGTTTTTCTAGATACAGAGTTCCTGGTTGGCATTTATTTTCTCTCATCCCTATGAGTAGGTTATTCCATTGCCTTTTGGCCTCTTTTCAGATGGAAAGTCTGCTGTTTAATTGTATTGTTGTTCTCTTGTAAATAAGTCTTTTTTGTTGTTGTTAATTGCTGTCAAGATTTTGCCTTAACTTTGACAAAATTTTGAAATTTATTCTTTATTCTATTTGGGGTTTTACTTAGATACATAGATTAATGTTTTTTATCAATTTGGGGATGTTTGGGGCCATTATTTTTGTTGGGCTTTTTGTATTCATCTTTATTATTTATCCCCTGAATCTACACATGAGGCGCTCTGGGTCCAAGACAAATTTCTTTACCTCATAGTGAATTTTAAGTGGATTCCTGTTTGTTTCCCCCTAGTTCTTACCTGTTAGGATAGTACTGTCAGAGCCAAGGCAGTTGTTTTATGTAAGGAGGTGAAGATTGCTCTGTGTTCACCTTGTTTACTTCTTACCAGTTGTTTTTTGGGATTTGTTACCTTTGAATCTGTATAGCAAGGTATCAGGTGAGATGATTAGTGTTGAGTGTTCTGGTTGGAGTAGACAAAAGTACTTTTAGCAGTTAGGCCTGCTAATGATCCAACAAATAAAACTTTTGTTCAGTTCTATAGAATTTGTATTTTGTTAAAGGATTTCCTGTTTTTTGGGGTGGAAAAGGACTGTCCTCATTCAGCATTTTTCCTGAGCATTGATTTTTGTGTATTTCTTCATGGGTGTTTTAATTCCTTATTTTGAAAAAAATTCACACCCATACAAAGGCAGACAGAGAATAATAAAATGACCTCCCATATGTTCATCTCCCAATTCCAGTCATTTTCAACTCATGGCCAGTCTTGTTTCATCCGTTGTTCAGTTGCCTAGTCATGTCCGACTCTGCAACCTGTGGACTGCAGCATGCCAGGCCTCCCTGTCCCTCACCATCTCCTGGAGTTTGCCCAAGTTTGTGTTCATTGCATCAGTGATGCCATCCAACCATCTCATCCTCTGACGCCCTCTTCCCCTTATGCCCTTAATCTTTCCCAGCATCAGGGACTTTTCCAGTGAGTCATCTGTTCATATCAGATAACTGAAATACTGGAGCTTCAGCATCAGTCCTTCCAATGAATATTCAGGGTTGATCTCCCTTAAGATTGACTGGTTTGATCTTGCTGTCCAGAGGACTTTCATGAGTCTTCTCCAGCACCACACTTTGAAGGCATCATCTGTATCTCTCACTTATTTATTGACATATAAACGTGTAGAAAAGTGCACAAATTAAAAAAATGTATATGAATCCAAAAACATATCCTCACATAATTAATTTGGCACAAACCTTAAGCATTATATTTTTCATCCATAGGTATTGTGGTATGTATCTCATAGTAATGAGTTTTTAAAGGAAAAAATACCATTATCTACTAAAAACAAATTTTTAGTATCATAAAACATCCAGTAACTGTTCAGATTTTTATTTGTCTTGGTTTGTTTGAATCAGGAGCCAAATAAAGTACACACATTTTTATTAGTTAATATGTCTTTACAATTCTTTTTCATAGCTAATTCCTCCTGAATTTGTCTTTCCCTCCCCCCCCTCAATTTTTTCTTATTGAAGGAAGTGGATAGTAGAATTTTCCACAGTGAGATTTTGTTGATTGCATCTTCATAGATGTTAACATGTCTCTGTCCTCTATGTTTTCGGTATATTGGTTACTGGACCTTGGGCATCCATTGGGTATTCCCAATGGGAATAGGTATTTTAGTGAGGTTATTATCATTATCTGAGTATTACCTAGACTTTGCTTGAACTCCTGTGGACACAGAGAATTCCTTTTTCACACAGTCATTTTAGTTAACAGATTCAAGCTCTAGAGTCAAATTAGTTTCTATTAAGTGTTATCATTATCTGAATTTTACAGGTGAAGAAACTGAGGTACAGAGAGGTTAAAGAAGTTGACAGGTGTCACACAGATAGTCAAGTGGTGGAGTTGAGCTTTGAACACTTTCTGTAGTCTAGTTCCACATGCTTTTCTGCCTTCCTGCCGCACGCCATCTCAGGAGCTGCAGTGTGCAGGCTGAATTGCTCTGAGGCATGTGGAATCTTCCGGGACTTTTAAGCTAAACCCAGAGCTTAAAAGTAGGAAATTTTTGATTCAGAGTGAAACTCTAATGATATCTAATCACATGCCTATTCTGGATTATGAAAGCTGGACAAAACCTCCCTAACTTAGTTGCCCCTTGGTACTCATTAGTGGAGTTCTCCACCCTGCAGCAGTGGACATCACCTGGGAGACTGTCACAGATGCAGAATCGCTCCACACATGTGGAATCAGAATATAAACTTTGATGAGAATGCTGTGTGATTTAAATGCATGTTGAACTTTGAGAAGCACTGTCAACTTGAGTAGTGTAGGGTGGCCATGGGATTCTGCACTTCCAACAAGCTCCCAGGTAAATGCTGTTGCAGCTAGTCCATGAACCACACTTGGATTAGCAAGGTGCTACACATTTATCATAATGAGAAGATTATGCAGTTATTTGGGTCTGCTCTCAAGCTGTGTGCGACAAGAACACATACCCAGTAGATAGACCTGGGCTAATTGGACAGTTATTGAATACTAAACAGGTGTGCTCTAATGGTGTACTTATTCCCATGTACATCGTTTCTTTACAGTTTTGAGTTCTGAGATGAGATAACTTTTCTCCTATAGTTTCTATCATTATCACTTGTAAATAATTTTTTGCTGTTTAGAATTAAGACCAAGCAGCAATTTCTCTCATTGCTAATTCCCCCAATTAGATTTGAAATTGACAATAAGCTTGGTCCCTGAGCAACTTCAATTTGACATTTGGTTTTAGAAATGTTATGATATGTCCACTTTGATTTCAGTCCTTAACTTTAACTTTTTAAAACCTTTTCTTCTCTTGCAGTTGAAAATAATCCTCGAACAGGAAACCTTGGTGCACTAATTAAGGTCTTCCTTTCTAGAACCAAAGAACTAAAACTTTCAGCAGAATGTCAAAAGTAAGCTGGCTGCTCTCTCTAAATTTAATTTATATTTAACAGTATGACAATTATTCACTTATTGGTAGAAATAGGTTATGGTCTTTTGAAAGCTATAAAGGAATTATTCTCATTATTCAGGGAAAAAGTAAAAGAAGTTTTAATTAACTGTCCAAGTCATTAGGGTGAGATTATAAATTCTTGAATCTGATTTTAGTTAGCATTTTAGACAGTCTTTATAAATATGTTCTTTAAGAAGATTAATTGTGTAACTATTATTAAAAAGTTAATTTTTTCCTATTTTCACTGCTGGATTAGTTTAATGACTTAGTGTGAGTATTATTTCATTCTACATTTGTGTCCTTTATTTCTTACATATTAGATGAATGAAGTTTCAGATTAGACATTATGGTTTTATATTTATATAGTGGAAGGTTCACCTTTTATGCACTCAAGAATTTTTTGAAACTATTTTTGGATGATAGTATCTTAAAAGATTGCTCATTTCCCTGTTTCCAAACAATTTATGTTGAATTCAATTAAAATTGTTCTGAGTCCATGATTATTAATACAAATAGCAGGTATACAAATACTGTACAACTGGTGATGCCCCATTTAAAATTTGGTTGTGTATTTGCATACATTTTCTTTGTTATTGTATTTTTTATTTTTTCTGTTTTTAGTTTAGTTTTGTTTGAATTGCTTGTATATGGGACAACTATAATGTTAAGAACAAAGAGCAGTCATGCCTAAAGGAAAAAGTTTTTCTAAATTGACTCACTGTGTAAAATACAGAATAAAGTATGAGGTAAACTGTAGTAGATGTCATTGGCCCAGTGTCATAAATCATGGGCCATGAAGAAAGATATGGACATTATTCTAATATTACAAGCAAAATGAGAAATCATGGACTAGAAATAAATGGATTGTGCTCGTGATTAAACACTGATTTTTGTGTGGTTTGTTCTTTCTAGCCACATCTTCATCTGGCAGACACACAATGCTTTGTTTATTATTTGCTGTTTGCTGAAAGTGTTCATTTGTGAGATGTCAGAGGAAGAGTTACAACTTCATTTTACTTATGAAGAAAAATCTCCTGGCAGTTACAGTAAGTCTTGCCTTAGATGACGTTCTGGGGGTAGCATGTGTAACATAAGGATAGAATTTGAAAAATAAAAATACAATTTTGAAAATTCTACTTTTCCTCATAATTTTCATTTTTAAATGACCTGATACCATTCCTATTTCTTTGCCTATATTAATTTAAGCTAGCTGAGACTCATAGATTTTTTCTTTTTTTTTTTTTAAATAAGGGAGCTGGTAGGATTGAGACTTTTATTTATTTTGACTTCTGTATATATCACAGATATTTCTTTTTTTAGGAAGCAAATGTTAATTTAAATGCCATTACTGGGCTTCCCAGGTGGCATAGTGGTAAAGAATCCTCTTGCCAAGGCAGGAGACGCAGGTTTTGTTGCCTGGGTCAGGAAGATCCCCAGGAGGAGGAAATGGCAACCGCTCCAGTATTCTTGCCTGGAGACTCTCATGGACAGAGGAGCCTAGCGGGCTGCAGTCCATGGAGGAGGGTGGCAAGGAGTCAGACATGACTGAGTGACTGAGCATGTGTGCATGTACAGTAGGCTAGTCCTATTAAGGGAGACAACCAATCAGAATTACAGACTTTATAAATGTTAAAAGTTACTTTCGTGGGACATAACAGTCTCTAAGTCTGGATATATTTGGGACTCCTTGATCAGAAATAACAATTTTATTTTATTTTGCTTTTATTCATCATTTATTCTTTCACATCAACCTACATACAAATATTCAATGGCAAGAATGTGACAGGACCTCATTAAGAGCACAGTAAAATATAAACAAAAAAGGTGGAAGCTCAAGCTTTATTTTTTTTTAAAGAAGTAACAAATAATTCTAAGTTATAATAAATGCTACAAAAAAACCACATTTGATATGAAGACAGAAAATAATAGATCGGAAATAAGATTTTTCATTCTTCTTGACTACAGTAATCTTTTGTTCTTTGAGAAATAACATTTTAAAGGATAGTTTTATGATGCCAAAGTGTATTGTCTTTTTCTGAAGTTATAGGAAGAGTTTATCATTTTCTCCTGATACTGGTGAGAATTTCTTTTTCCCCAGAAGTTAGGAGGGCCTATAATTTTCAGGATCAACTGCTGGTGTTTCATTTCTTAGCATTAAAACTTACAATCTGGAAAATAATGAGATTATTAACAAATGAAATACAAGGAATGTAGTTTTTAACACTTTATATTTAATTGAAAGATAATAGCTCCACAGTATTGTGTGGGTTTCTACCAAACGTCAACAGGAATCAGCCATAGGCAGACCTGTGTCCCCTCCCTCTTGAACCTGCCTCCCACCTTCCTCGCTGTCCCACCCTTCTGGGTTATTACAGAGCCCTGGTTTGAGTTCCCTGAGTCACACAGCAAATTCCCGTCGGCTATCTGTTTTACATACGGTAATGTGTATGTTTCCATGTTAACTCTCTCTTACATCCTTCCCTCTCCTTCTCCCCCACACCTGTGTCTATAATTCTGTTCTCTCTGTCTGTCTCCTTTGCTGCCCTGCAAATAGAAGGAATGTAGTTTTGCATCTACCTTTCATGTTTGCTTCTCTCTTTATCAAGGCAAAGGCACTTTTGCTTCTGAGTTTCTTGGGTTCATTTTTTCAAAACATGTCTGCCTTCATTGGGCTTTCTTGCCCACATAGGGCTTTATACATTAATATATTTAATTTACTACTTTGATAATCAGCCTTCTATATTTGTTAAATATATACTGGTGTTTAAATGATTAGAGCTTTTAATGGGGATTGTGCCTTGCATGTGTTAGTTTTGTTAATGTTAGGCTTTGTCTTTGTGGTCCCAACTGTGCCAAATGTAGTTCTGTTAGTGAATTGCATTCCTTTCCAGGAAGTTCTGTCAACAATAATGGAGTGAATGTTTATCCCCACTGAGCCTGAGAGCATAGTCCAGCCATTACCTGCAAACCCAAAACTTTGTTTTGCGTTATGTGAGAACAATTAGGGAAATGTTGTGCTTTGTTTAATATAATATCATTTTTATTTTAATATAAAAGCATTTATTCATGACTTACCATTGAGAAGACTGATGTGCTTGAGAGATACAGTGTACACTCTCGGTCACCCGTGCTGGACCTGTACTCCCCACTCGCATCCATGCTTGAGAACCATGGTTTTGTTGTACATCCCATCTGGCTTCATGTTGAGTCAGGGCAGATGACACTCCTCAGTCATGGCCACTTTATCACGATGGTTGTCTCACTGAAGGAGCCGTCCGTGAGGGTGGGTAGTTGATGGTTCTGTGTGTTGACAGACTGTCCTCTTCCTTTATTTGCTTAGCAGTTCAGGAGATTATAATGCTCTTTTGTTCTTTTCATTTGCAGCTGAGCTGCTGTTTGTCCACCAGCTTAAGTCCAGTGGACATCTTCTTAAGGTTAGAGACTTGCTGTTTTTGGCATATGTAATTTTATTTTCATCTTAGCTTTAGGTTCGTTTGAGACTCCTTATCACTACTGTAAGTCTTAGTGACATTGATATTTTCTGTCAGTGTCTTTTTACAGTTTATAAAGGTATGATACAATTAAATGATTGCACAGATACTATTGAATGGAAAAAAATGGAACCTCACTGTACGGTAGCTGAAAATATTCATTGATTAGCCAGTGTATGAATATTTGACTTAGTTGTGTGAAAGACTGTTTAAGAATAGATAAATATACAATGGTAAGGATTCTTTGAAGGTTAAATTGACAAACGTAGAGGACTGTCTGCAAACAACTGAACAAATCATCTGAGGCGTTTTAGGATTGTTGGGTTATTGTAGCATACTGCATTTTTTTGTTTATCCCAATTCACTGCAATATTGCCATGATCAGATGGGTATTGCTGCCATATTCAGTGAGGCTGTCTTTATGAGGGTAAAGTGACTCTCAGTATGCTTTCAGTCTATAATTGAAATATGTGAAGATTTCATATTTGAACATTTTCCTGTGGGCTCTGTATGAAGTGGTAGTAGATTGTTTGCTGGAGGGAATTTGTATCATTATGCAGAGATAGCTCTTTCCACGATTCCATGCTTTCAGGAATAAAGGGACAAAACCAGCCCTAGGCAAAACTGTGAAGTACTACACAATTGTCTGCATTCTCCCTTTGCTTTCAGTGCAAGTTTTTCTTTCCTCAGTGTTGGTATTATGTCCTGTTCTTGCTGACAAGGTAACTGATATTTTACATTTTGTATGCATAAAGCCAATATTTTAAGTCCTTGGGGACCTAAATCTGTTGCTGGTTTCGTTAAGCATTTACAGTGGCTTGTTTCCTTAAGTCTTTGATAATGCTGACTTTGAACTTCTATTTGTTTGGTCTTAATCTAAGGCCCCAAGTAAGAGAGGGATTTGCATTTGCTTCTAAAGGGACCCAGAGACCGCAGCATCGACCACTTTAGTCTCCCTTAGCAGTTCTTGGCTTAATGGGGCTGCCAAGTTCAGTGTCCCAGTGGCCAGGCTGAAGGCTTAGGTCTCCCAGTAGCTGGCTTCATCCTCAGGGACACCCTGTCCTTAAGAGTTTGCTTCTTGCTCAGTGTTTTACTTCAGATTCAAGCCACAGAGTGTTCGCTTGTGGTTATTCTTTTTGGTTATGGTGCTGGGGTCCTTGGGAGATTTCCTTTACTTTCTGGAAGCCCATTAGTGCACTGAAGAGTTTATTTTAGCCAAGAACTCATTATTTTTGTACAGGAGGGCTCTTTGGAGTAACCACTCCACAGTACTGCTGCCAGTGGAAGGCAATTATAGTTTCTTACAAAGTTTAAAATGAATTTTTCAAATGAGGGAAGATATTGGATATTGAGAGACTGAAGATAGAAGCAAAAAAGAGGCAGCCTTGGCAGGGAGAGCTGGGTAGAGCAGGGACTGTGGGCTTGAGGGGCCTGAGAACCAGTTAGCACAGCTCTGTGCAGATTAGAAAAGAGACTTGTCAAGTCCAGGTAAAAGGCTTGCTTGAGTACGTTTTGTTGGCACAGAGTAGTTCAATATATATATATGTTTAAAATTTTTTTTTCATTTATTATTTTTTATTGGCATCTAATCGCTCTACCATATTGTGTCAGTTTCTGCTGTACAACAAAGTGAATCAGCTATATGTGTACATATGTCCCCTCCCTCTTGAGCCTTCCTCCCCTCCCCTGTATTTATTTTTTAAAATTATTTATTTTGTAGGACTTGATCTCAAGCATAGTGGATTAAATATACATGATCATCTTTGCTGTCTCCTGAAACCCCCAGAAAAGTAAAGGAATTTTGAACAAGTTATGAATTTATTAGGTTAAAGAGAAAGAGGGGGAGACAGTGTTAATCACAATTTGCAAGTTGGAAAACTGAGTGATGCTGAGCTAAACTGACCACTGAAAGCTGGGAGCTAAATGCCTTCAGGGTTGGAGAATTCCAGAAACAAGCCAGTTCTTGCCACAGAACTCTGGAGAGGTTTAGGAATTGGAAGTGCCAGGTGTCTCCAAAGGCAGACAAGCAAGGGGATTGACTGGAAGGTCTCTACTCTTGTGACGTGCATCATGGGACCACCCCTTTCCCAGTTTAATACTGAAATCTGTTCTCTCTAAGAGGCTGGACCAGCGGGTCCTCCCTGTATAAGTTCTTGGACACGGTGGAGGCAGTGGTATAGGGAGAACAGGGTTGGGAGAAGAGGCTACATGTAAAAGAGTAAGGCGTCTTGACTTGGCTTCTAGAATGCTGACACTAGTGGGATTTTACTCACTCCACTCCCTTTCTGCCATAAGTGGATACTCTTCTGAATAAATGAACCAAAAAACAGGGAAAGACTCAGAGAAACTGACATTGGGTGCCCTTCCATGAAGCATCTCAGAGCCCTCCGCTGGCAGCCCCCGCGTGGCAGGCTGTGCCTCTGCACCTGGAGCTTCTGGCAGTGTGTGCCACCCCCTGGCAGGTAAATGGGAGCCAAGGATCCAATACAGGTGAGAAAACTTACGATTTATGAGAGACCAAAACGAACAAGAAAAAATTATATGAGATGGAAATTTACGGGAAAAAAGTCTGTAATCACACCTCTGGAACACAACCACTTTCCTTCACATTCACGTCTGGCTTAAAACTTTTTTGAAACTATTTGGAATTACCTTCCAAATCTGAGGTGTGTTTGGAGGTGCTTAGGCTCCCACGATGGCGGGCTTTACTGCTCTTTCTCCGCTTGCTCTGGTCCCTTACACCTGGGGCTGATAAACCAGAAATTGTGTTGGGGGCACACAGTTGTGTTGAGTGATATGTGTTTTATTTTTGTCTTAACATAAAACTTCATAGTTTAATCTCATTAGTTATGGATAAATAATACAAAAAAACCCTCACAATAGTTGAAAAATGTGGCTCAGAGAAAAAAGAAAGTGTAGATTTAGCATAGATTTATTCTTTTAAAATATTCAGCTTATAAGATTTATAATCTGACTTTGCAGAAAAATAAAGTGTTTCTAGGAATTCTTGACTTGTTTTTGGTCATATAATAGGTGAGAGTGTGATTCATGGTATTTCTTTCTCTCCCCTTCTTTTATGTAATCAGTGGAATAGAATGAATTAAATTTTACTAACAGCACATTTTATGATGAAATCTCATAGACTGTATTATCCTTGAGGGTAAACAGAAGCATTTCTGTTTGACCACAGTAATAGCACTCAACCAGAATTATTGCAGATTTTATTGGAATGGGTAGGACACAGGTTTATAAATATTGTAATGCATGGAAATGTAGACCAGTTTTATTTTTAGAGAAGAGTGAATCCATTTGCTTTTCCTTAACTGATTTATGGAGGCATGTTTGATTTTGCTAATTAGAAGCTTAAGTATGATCTTTAACACTTTAGGATAATGCCAGTATTAGCTTTACAACTAAAATAGACAGTAACCTAGACCCGCAGAAAAACCATGATTTTTCTGAGTATGAGTTGGTAATAAGTATAATCTAGCTATGTGTCTTCATTTTAAGAGTCTTTTGCTCTGAACTTTCAAGTCCTCTTTGGAGTGCGGCTCTGTTAATTCTGAAGTTTTAAGTACCTGTATTAGCACAGTGTTGGGCAGCATTGAGAAACTGACAGTTTGACTGTTTTAAATTAATTAATTTATTTATTTTTGGCTGTGCTGAGTCTTCGTTGCTGCATGGGCTTTTCTCTAGTTGCAGAGAGTGGGGGCTACTCTTTAGTCTCGGTGCAGAGGCTTCTCACTGCAGTGGCTTCCCTTGTTGCGGACTCTAGGGCACATGGCTTCAGTCGTTGTGGCACGTGGGCTCAGCAGTTGTGGCTCACGGACTCCAGAGCACAGGCTTAATAGCTGTGGTGTATCTTCCCGGATCAGGGACTGAATCCGTGTCTCCTGCATTGGCAGGCAGATTCTTTACCACTGAGTCACCAGGGAAGCCCTAGTTTGACTTTCTGAATGTAAAGAAAACAGCAGCCATTTGCTCTCTGTCTTTTAATATTCCTTTCAGTAACAACGTGTAACCTGATTTAAGTGACCCGTATATTTCTTTTTTCTGGCTGCTGCTTAGTTTTCTATCAGTGATATTTTTTCCCCTTCCTTGAGTAAGTGCTGTAAAAATTTTTCTTTTCTCCCTTTCTTCCACACCTGCCATCCCTCTGACTCTGATGGGAGGCATTTTATCAATGACAGTGTTTTATCATCTCTGGTTCTCTCCCTAAGGTCAAAATGAGACAGTTGAGTCTTCTCTATGATACTGCCAAACAGAAAGCACTAACAGGGACCAACCACAGCTTAGTTTCAGGTGTAGATTATTAGAGCTGTGAAGTGACGTGAAAGTCTCTCAGACATGTCCAACTCTTTGCTACCCCATGGAATTTTCCTGACCAGAATACTGGAGTGGGTAGCCATTCCCTTCTTCAAGGGATCTTCCCAACCCGGGGGTCGAACCCAGGTCTCCCACATTGCAGGAGGGTTCTTTATCAGCTGAGCCACAAAGGAAGCCCATTAGAGCTGAGTGACCAGAAATCTTGTCTTTCTCTATCTTTGCTTTCTTGTGTTTGTGCCTCCTTCTGCTGATACTCCTAGGGACTACTGAAGTGGCGTTTGGGCTTTAAAGTGGGAGAACCTCAAGGATGGGGTGAGGTTTCAGTGGCCTTGTTCTGCAAAATATTCTTAATAAAAGATTGTATTTATTCATTGTTTGAGATATTTAAGTCAAGGACTTGGGTATGTATTGATGGCTGTGTAGGATATCACCTTGTTGTGTAAAATGATCTGTGGTATTTCCAGTCTCTTCCTTAATGTGGCTCAGAATACTCACCAGGGATTTGTATGGTCTTCAGTGACACTTGGATTGGTTGACTGGATTTTTTTTTCTAGCTTTGTATAGAAACAGGTCTTTAAAAGTAATTTGTAAATTCCACCCCCACCCTCCCTTTGGAAGTCTGAATTTAGGTTAAATCTGAACTCTGCCACTTATTGTAGGTAAATAGACTCTTTGAGCCTTGATCTGTGAAATGATGATGATACCTACTCCGTAAGAGTTATTGTTAGGATTAATGTGGGCTAGAGAGAATGGAATGTTTATGATATAAAGTATTAAAATATTTGGCTGGAGCTATAGAGGCAATTTAAAACTCTTTAAGAGATTTAAAAAAGCACACACCAACTCTGGTTTGTAAAACTTCACAATACAGTAAACACATTCAAATCTCTGCAAAGTCATTTACTCAGAGAACATCACTTTACTTTGTCATGGACCTGCAAACTGTAAGAAATGCATGAATGTGTTACTGTAATTTTTGGCAGGTGAGTTTTATATTTACTTGTTTTTAATTGAAACTAAGGAAGATGTTTGGCCTCATATGGAAGCTGAGTGATAAATGATGTGTGGAAAATAAGGCAGTATGAGTGACTTGCTTAATGTAAAGCCTGATAAGCAGTCAAATCTTATCATTCTTCACTTGCCTTGCAATTATTTGCTTCTAGAGTAACCCCAGAAATAAGAATATAGTATTATGCAAGAATGTTTTTGTTTTAGTAAGTGGAAATTGTCAGAAATTTCACTTGGAATTTGCTTATTCTTATCTTTAGTTTTGTTAGAACTTTGGCCTTGAAATGCTATGTTTTACTTGTATGAGATGGATTTATCAACATTATTTTCATTAGGATTACATTGATAACGAAGCTGTGAATGTACTCCTTAGTTAACTGGCTGTTAACTTGACTGAAGTCATGATTTGGATGGCACATGGATCCAAAGAGAGGTCTTTGTCACCATTTTAAAATTTGAAATTTAGATGTGTTTACATCCCTGGAGGGAAAAAAAAAAATCCAATTAGGTGCCATCTGTGGGTCCTGAGCACTTGTTCCCTCACCTCTGTAATTAAAAAACTTGTGCAGGCTGCTTGGCTAAACCAGGGGTATGTTAGTAAACTGGTCAACTTATTTGGTCTGAAATGTTCTTTAGGAAATCAGTGAGTAATTCTGAAAGTTACTGGGTCTGGGTCACCACGTTCTCTAGGGTAAGGCATGGAATGACAGTTCAGCAAATACATACTGAGTATATATTATTAATACTTGCCACAAACCACTTGTTGGAATAGGTTATTAACTCGCATGGGTCATGTTGGACAGCTCTGGAGGAGAAAGATTGAGTTGGCTCTGACTTTCCTCCACTTGTTGAGCTAAGTGGTAGTGACCTACTGCTTCTAGAGTGAGACTTAACGTGGTTATTGAACTTGAGTCTTGCTGTGTATTCTTTTTAGCATTGATTGATGTCTTCAGTATGATTTAATACTCTCTTCAAGCTTTGCACTGACCTCTCAGAGGGCTGCTGTGCCAGTTACTTCTATTAATGGCAAGGCAGGAAGGAATTTCTTCAAACTGAATACCAGGTGATATTGTGGTCTAGAAAAAAGAATTGCTAAACTTCTCTTTGAGATGCCAAGTGCTTTGATGTTTTAGAAGCAACTGCTAAATTTGGACTTGAACACCTGTATTCAGTTCAGTGAACACGTATTGAGTGTACATTATGTGCCAAACTCTTTGTCTGTCTTTTTCCCATAAGAGGGTCAACTCCAGTGCATGTATGTGTGCTTGCAAAGTTGCCTCAGTTGTGTCCGACTCTTTGCGACCCTTCGGACTGTAGCCCACCAGCCAAGTTTCTTTGTCCATGGGATTCTCCAGGAATACTGGAGTGGGTTGCCATGCGCTCCTCCAGGGGATCTTCCTGACCCAGGGATTGAACCCTTGTCTCTGGCATCTGCCTGCACTGACAGGCAGGTTCTTTACCACTAGTGCCACCTGGGAAGCCCCAAAGTCCAATAGGGGCCTGCAGGGGCCTGCTTTACTTGTAGCCAAAAGCTCTGGGATAATGCAGCCAGCACTTACAATAACAGACAGATGCACAAGGCATAGATGCTGTGCAGATGATTGTTTTTATTTAGGGTGAGCAAGAGAGTTGGGTGTGTGCCAGTGTTGAAGGGTATTCTGAGGAAGTGGATACTGGGAATGAAATGAAAAAGTAGTGGGTTAGAAAGAAGTCATAGAAACTGAGGGAAGAAAGAATTTCATAGATATAGGTGTCAGTACTGGAAAATCTCATGGATGGAGGAGCCTGATAGGCTACAGTCCATGGGGTCGCTAAGAGTCGGACACGACTAAGCGACTTCACTTTCACTTTTCACTTTCATGCATTGGAGAAGGAAATGGCAACCCACTCCAGTGTTCTTGCCTGGAGAATCCCAGGGACGGGGGAGCCTGGTGGGCTGCCGTCTATGGGGTCACACAGAGTCGGACACAACTGAAGTGACTTAGCAGCAGCAGCAGCAGCGTCCAAAGCAGGGAGCCACATGTGATCCTGATTGACTTCATAAGTTAGAAAGTCACTTAGGTTTGAGAAGTTTGGGACATAGGAGCATTTCTGTTGCAACAGTAGTTTGCAACCAACCTTTGCTGCTTACTTTGTGACTTGGGAAAGCCATTTTGACTTTGGCTCTTTGTAAAGAGGTGTTTAGACTCTCAGTGGGTTCCAATCTATAATCAGTGGGACTCCATGAGTTCAGAGAAGGCACTTCTGGGTCTGCAAGGAGATCAAGGGTAAGGTCAGATTTTCATTGGGTGAAGAAGTGCAGGTAGTCTATTTCTGATTTAAAACAGCTGGAGCAGCTTGAGTTTTTATTTTATATACTTTGACTTCAGTATAACTTTTATTTGAAAAGACATAGTACAGTATAAGAAATTTGAAAACCGCTGGTCTACAGAAGTCATAGTTGCCTTCAGACATTAAAACCAATATAATTAATAGCTGGTGTTCAAAATTCCTCTACTAGATGAAGATTATAGTAGATGTTAACTTGCTCAGCATATAGATTTTATTCAGAGGGCAACTTAGTATCTGAGTTTCTGTAATAATGATTATTCTCATTAGAAATGAAAACTGAACTTCCAAACAACTGAATTCTACTTTATACTTTGTTAAAAAATTTTTTTTATATGTCTCACCAGGTTCTGACTCAGAAGATCTTTTGGAAGAATTGCTCTGCTGTTTGATGCAGTTAATCACTGATATTCCACTCTTGTAAGTTCTGGCTAAGCCAGGATTACTTTTCTCTTCTTAGTGTATTGAAGATGCTAATTGATCATGTTGAAGAGTTTGTGGGTTGTAGTACTTTCATGTATCGCTTTTATGTATGCCTCCGTGTACATCCATGGCCTTCTTGCTGTCTTGCGTGATAATAGTTAGACTTTGGTGACCTGTCATCAACATACGAATTTTATGTTGTTGAGGGGAAAATAAACTCTTCAGCAACATGAAGCATATGATAAGCACAGAATTAATCTGTGTAAATCAGGGTTTGAGAGAAAAGCAGTTTGAATCTGATACATACATGGTAGATATAGCTCTTTGTCCATCCATTATTTATTCTTCCCTTCTTCCTTGCTTCTGGATTTTATATCTGGCCTCTTTTGGAGAGGTTGGATTTCTATTTCTAGCTTCTCTTGAAGCTGGATGTGGTCAGTGAGATGTAGGGGGAAGTCCTCCAGTGAAACTTACAGGCACAGCTCTTTATTGGGACCTGACTCACCTAAGAGACATATTTATATTTTCATCTGTGAGAGCCCACTGTCCTATTCACCAGAGTGTGGGCAAGATCTCCTTAGAGTTGTGTTGGACATCTTGGCACCATGAACTAAGAGACTTACAGCAAAGTCTGCTTTGATGGCATTGAGCTGCTGAACCAAAGTTCAACCACTACCACTACCACTACAAAGATCTACCACTACCCTGCTCCTGCCCCCACCCCTGGAGTTCTCATGTAAGAAAAATAGACCTTGTTTACACTGTTACAACTAGATTTCTGTTACTACAGCTGAATGCAGTTCCTGTATAATTCAAAATGTTTGTTACTTTTAAAACAGTTATTCTCAACCTTATTTGTCTCTCAGAGGAGCCTTTTTAGAATTTTTTTTTTCTTAATTGCCTCTCCAGAGTCCTAATGAAATTTGAATACTACAGATACACTGAATATGTTTATATGCTATGACTTTCTGGAAGGCCATACATCATTATAATATCTGTGAAGTTTTTCACCCCTGGACGAACCAATTTTCACCCACTGGAGGGTGATCTCTTACACCCAGTATTGAGAATGCATATTTTATTATTTAAAAAAATTTGTTTATTTTTGACCACACCACATGGCAGGTGGGATCTTAGTTTCCTGACCAGGGATCTAACCCATGCTGCTTGCAGTGGAAGTGCAACATCCTAGCCACTGGACAAATGGGGAATTCTTGAGAATGCACATTTTAGAGGAGTTATTTTTTGAAATGAAAAAGTAGGTTTTAAGATTTATCATCACAAAATCTCAGTCTGTTTGGAGATATTGCTGGAAATAAGCCCCTTGCCTGTGGCCCAAAAGGAAAGATGGGTATTTGTGAGAAAACGGGCCTCTGTTGTGCATGAGCGCAGCACTCAGAATTGTATTGTGACAGTTGCTCAGTTGTGTCCAACTCTTTGCGACCCCATGGACTATACAGTCCATGGAATTCTCCAGTCCATGGAATTCTCCAGGCCGGTATACTGGAGTGGGTAACCTTTCCCTTCTCCAGTGGATCTTCCCACTCAAGGGATTGAACCCAGGTCTCCCACATTGCAGGTGGATTCTTTACTAGCTGAGCCACAAGAGAAACCCTTGTATTATAGGTTTATTGTATTATAGAAAGAATTGTATTATAGGCTTAGAAATGAGAACCACCAAACCCTGTTGTGACCTGGTCTGGTCATGCGCAGCCTGGAAGGTAGGGCTGAGACAGCTGGGTTATCACTGACAGGGAAAGGGCATGGAGAAAGTGTCCCAGGTAGTGGAACTCTTTTGACAGACACAGTTCTTTACATGCCTGGTATCCTTTCTCACCTTCTTCTCCAATATTGTTGGGGTAAGTGTGTGCCCAGCTTAGTTTACAGGCTCTTTGGGAACTAAATGTGGCTCCTTGACAGTTTGGGCCAGTTACACGTAAGCAGGAGTCAGGAGCTTGCAGAGCATGTATCTTCAGCTCATCGCCCTTGGCCCTTCTCTTCCTACCTGGATGTGCAGGCAGTGCTCTGGCCTTCTTGAATCTGGGATGATGGGTGCCACACAGAAAGAACAGTGTCCCAGGAGCGTGGGGTGTTTGTAATGTTGTGGAAGGACTACACAAGCCCTTGATGGCTTATCTTTGATTTTCTTCTTATGTTAAAAGAGCAAACAGTTACTTTGGTTAAGCCACTGTGGTTAACTTTCTGTTACATATGGTCAGGTGTGGGAGGGGAACACACATATTGCTTGTTGTCAGTTGTTTAGTTGCTAAGTCGGGTCTGATTGTTTAGCGACTCCATGGACTGTAACCTGCCAGGCTCCCCTGTCCATGGGATTTCCTAGGCAAGAATACTGGAGTGGGTTGTCATTTCCTTCTCCAGGGCTCTTCCCGACCCAGGGATGGAACCCGCAACTCCTGCGTTGGCAGGCAGATTCTTTACATTTAGCCACCAGGGAAGCCCTGTGTATTGCCTGCCATTTGTTTATTATAGTACGTGTGAGGCTTCTTGTGTTTCTGATGTTAGTTTTAAAAACAGCAGCACCTCTATTACATTTGTTATTACCAAATACCAGCAATTTCATATATATCCTAAATAAGTTCCTTGTTTTTGTTACTGTTGTTGATAAAATGTTGTGGTAAAGTTAAGGGGGATGGAAATGATAAATCCCCTTAGATAGTAAATAAGCCGTGAATACAGTGTAGAGACCAGCCACTTAAACACTTGGAGAGCAAGTAGACAGTGTTGTAATATATCAAACATTTCAGTGTTTTAATGTGTTTATACTTTTTAAATGAACTGAAAATGCACAGACAACCAGATGTCTTGTATTATGTACACTCAGCTTTAACCAGCTGCTGAAACAATTTCTTATGATTTAATGTTCTTGGAACTCCATCCTACAAGAAGGTTTGTCTTGGTAACAGTTTCCATGTGAAACCAAACTCCTCTTCAAATGTTTCATCTATAACCATACGGATCAGCTTATAATTTAAGGAGGAATATTAACCTATGAAAACTGGCGATGCTTTGACACACCTGACTATCATCTGTCTTGCTATAAACGTTGAAGTTTAATGTGCTGCCTTAGTGGCTGAATAGCAAGAGGTATCTAATTTTAATGGCCTTCGTGGGTAATTCAAAACTTTTCTGGCTTAAACATTTGAGACTCTGAAATCATTCTGTTAATATTGAATGCAAGTGATTACCAAGAACTAGAGTGATTACAAGAATTTAGAAATCTGTAAATTTAATTTAACTGATTCTTCATCATTAGGAGAACAGGATCAACTATGGTAAACTCCTAGAATTTCTAAGAATTCATCTGTAATGAAAAATTTTTTTAAGTTGTAAGTGGATTCTGCTTCTCAGTTTGGATTTGTTGATAAAATATTAGTTCTATGAGGTGTTAATCTTCAGTGTCAGATTAAAATTGCACACCTGCTGGGAATCCTTCCTTATTAACCCCATACCTCTCAGCTTTTATAAATATATTTAAAAGAAAGATTAAGTCAGACATGGTCTTGTGACTTGACATTTTTCAGTGTGTATTGGGTTGATCCACTAGAATTAAAGTGTCTTTCAAAAGTAAAACTTTGTCTTTTTAACTGTTGTATCTTCTTGATCTCAAGGAATTGAATGGGAGAGGAATAAGATATGATAAAGGTATGTCTCAAGACACTAATGGAGAGTGAAATGGAACATGGTTGGCAGGCTAGAGTTGAAAGCACTACACTTAGAATTTGGGACACTGGTTGAGGTCTTCCAGTTTTACCATAGAAGCTGGATGGAGCCCCCACGACAGTACCCAGTGATGTTTAGGTGGGGCCCTAGCAGCGTAAGCAGCAATGTTGGATGGGCCCAGTACTTGATGCTTTGAGGACTGCTTAGGATGCTTTTCTTATTATGAAAGAGAGTTTATTTTGAGAGCTTGAACAGGGTTTCTTTCCTTTTCTGTTTGCTGCTGTTTCTGTCAAAGCTCGCTCTCTCAGCTGTTTACAGTGAGGCTGTTGTTGAGAGCAGGCTTTGCTCCTTTTCTCTGGGCCCCAATCTGGACGGTCCTGGGAGGTCTGCTCAAAGCGGGCCTTGCTGTGAGCTCCGGCCCCTTCCTCTGTGATCCATTTATGTGTCTTCTCCTTTATTAACCTATGAACTCAATGAGGAGGAAGGACCAGGGCTCCTTAATTCTCAGCTTGGCCCTGATGGACAGATATTTTAATTCTGTAATCTAAGAAACTTTATCTAGTTTTGTCGTAAGTTATATATTGATAAAGATGTGATATTCATAACCAATTGCCTTCACTGCCTTTTCTGGGGGACACTGTGTGTGTGTGTATGTGTGTGTATGTATGTGTGAGATGGGATTTAGTCTGCTGCTCAAGTGCAGGAGGTACCTGGTATCATCTACTGGCCTTGTCCGTGTTACTCGTTCTGCTTCAGTCACGCTGGTGTTCTTGCTAATTTGGAACTAACCAACCCACTCCTGTCTTTAAGGCCTGTGACCTTCCTTCTCCTGCCTTGAATATCTTCCCTCAGACATCTGCATGGCTCATGTCCTGTCCTCCTTCAAGCTTCCTTCCTTGTGCTCAGAGTTTGGCTTCTTGGAAACAGTTGCTCTGCCTGCCCTAAAATAGCACCCCTTCATAGTCTGTCGTTTCATCATGCTTTATTTTTTGGTCCATATGCTTATCACTAGTTTTCATATTATTATTTCATGTTATTTTATTTCTCAAATAGAATGAAAGCAATGTGAAAACAAGGGCTCTCCCTGTGCCAGCACTTTGTTTTGCTCACTTCTGTCGCCTTAGTATTGAGGTTAGCCTGGCATGTGGAGGACTCAAAAAATAATTGTTGAATGAGTAAGTCCCGGGGGCACAACCTATTCAGTGTGCTTAAATGTTTTGTTTGTTGCTCATCATGTGGTCTGTATGGAAACAGGGTACTGTGCTAAGGGATAGTCTATTGCAGGTAGAGTGGCTCAAAGCCCCTTGCAGTTGGTGAAAAAAGTGAAAGTGTTTGTCACTCAGTCCTGTCTGACTCTGGTACATTGTATTACAAACACTAAATGTCTTACAGACGTTAGCAGTGTGGAGGGACAGCCAGCAACTGAAACACTGAGAAATCACATCTCACAACATTTAAGGAAATGGTAGATTGTTGTTGTTCAGTTGCTAGTGTTGTGTCCTACTCTGTGACCCCATAGAATGCAGCACGCCTGGCCTCCCTGTCCTTCACTGTCTCCCGGAGTTTGCTCAAACCCATGTCCATTGAGTCAGTGATGCTATCCAACCATCTTGTCCTCTGTCGTCCCTTTCTCCTCTTGCCCTCAATCTTTTCCAGCATCAAGGTCTTTTCTAATGAGTCAGCTCTTTGCATTGGGTGGCCAAAGTATTGGAGCTCAGATAATTAGCTATAAATGCTGACTAGTCTGGGGCCATTTAGTTTAGGGAAAATCAGCATTATATCTCAGTAATACTCTTGCCTGGCAAATCCCATGGACGGAGGAGCCTGGTAGGCTGCTGTCCATGGGGTTGCTAGGAGTTGGACACGGCTGAGCGACTTCACTTTCACTTTTTCCTTTCATGCATTGGAGAAGGAAATGGCAACCCACTCCAGTGTTCTTGCCTGGAGAATCCCAGGGACGGGGGAGCCTGGTAGGCTGCTGTCTATGGGGTCGCACAGAGTCAGACACGACTGAAGCAACTTAGCAGCAGCAGTAGCAGCAGCGGTCCTTAGATTATCCCTTCACAGTGTAATAATTTCTTTTTCATTAGGTTAATCTGCAAAAATATATATATTATGAGTATACTTTGCTATGTCTATTTACTGTGTTAGGCCCTGGGCAAAGAAAGACATGACTTTGGAAGAGCTTAGAGATGGATGGATGCATAGAAAGCCCACTGAGAGGAACAGTTGATACATGCTGCAGTCATTTGGGGCTGTAGTGATGAGCTGTGGCCAGACCTTCAAGGAGGCAGAGTGGAACTGCATAGGGACCTTTGGGGTATATATCATGTGTTTGGGGAATACAAGTGGATTCATTTGATTAGAGCAGAGGGTTTGTGGGAGGCTAGGGCTAGAGAAGCTATGTTGTTTGATGAAGTAAAGACTTGCATGTTAGAAGGACTAAATGTTGATTATGTTTAAGGTTCTCTTTATTAAAATGTATAAGAACATAATACATATATTTTAGAGCTAATTTCTCTGATATCCATTTTGGATGTATTTGGAGAGGAATGGAACTGTTAAGAATCTTATTTATAAAATTAACATTGCTGGATTTATGAAGTGTAATGATATAAAATACATATTTATTTGACTCACAGGTGTTGGTATTGGCTTAGATGTCATACTTTATAAAATTTGAATGTTGAAAACTTTTGGTGCTAATGATAAATAGGTGGTTCAAGAACCTGAAGAGCTGTTCCTTTATGAAGTCTGCAAGTCTTTGAGAGTGAAAGAACTAGAGACCTTGTGTTGGCAATGAAGGGCCTAACTGTTGGGAAAATGTCTTTCTGTAGCTCTGCATGTTGATACCCAAACTCGTGTCAAATCCAGCCTCAACAGAGTGGGTGGCTAAAAGAAGTCAGCGTTTAAATTTTAGGTGCTGTAAATATCTAGTATAAATTTCTGGCTGGATTAGGTATTCAGGACATTATAAGCACTGAATTAAAGGTGATAGCATTTTCAAATACCAAGACATAATTAAGTTCACAGTAGTTTACTAGTTTGAAACTTGATTTCTGGTGCTTCCAGAGGCGGGGTAATCCTAGTTAAAAAAATTTAATGTATAAGTCTTTACTGGGCTTACTGAAGAAATCTGACTGAGATATATCCAGTACCACAAATGTTAGTCTTACATTTGTTCATATTGTTTATAGTCACATAATTGACTATTGTCAAGACATGTAAGAGACATTTTATAGTAGGAAAAAAACCCATTAACTCTGAATCCAGAAGCCAGTGTTTGAATCTTAGCTTAATCACTCATCAGCAGTGTCACTTAAGGCCTCAGTTTTCTCATTTTAAAATTGAGGTGCATAGATCATAGACTGTCACTTGGAAAAGACATTTGAAGGCATCTAGTTTGGTTTAATATTTTAGATGTGGAGATTGAAGTGCATCAGTTTGGAGATCACCTCATGTAGCCATTGAGGGATGAGCCGGCAAGCTGATAGTGTAATACACCACCACCTTGGCTGCCTAGAGGGACCAGCAGTTGGGGGGCGCCTCTCATCCTGGGATGAGGTCTGTCAAGGGCTCTCACTGCCAAGGATCTGTTGCTTAAGATTGTGTTGAAGACCAGAGTAAAGCACTCGAAAATGCTTTTGTAAATTTTAAAATGCTTTATGATTATATAAAAATGTATATAACCACTGGGGGTCCAGTGGCTAAGAATCCACCTTGCAATCCAGGGGATGCGGGTTCAATCCCTGGTCAGGGAACTAAGATTCTACACTGCTGTGGAGTACCTAGGCCCGCATGACACAACTTCTGAAGCCTATGCGCTCTGGAGCCTGCACATCACAGCTGCTGAGCCCGAACACCATAAGTTAGAGTCTGTGTGCAATAACGAAGGCTCCAGCATGACGCAACGAAGATCCCACGTTCTGCAACTAAAACTGACATAGGCCTCCCACACCGCCAAAGTGTATTGCTTTACATATAGTGGGGCTTCTCTGGTGGCTCAGATGGTAAAGAATCCGCCTGTAATGCAGCTGCTGCTGCTGCTAAGTCACTTCAGTCGTGTCCTACTTTGTGTGACCCCATAGACGGCAGCCCGCCAGGCTCCCCCATCCCTGGGATTTTCCAGGCAAGAATACTGGAGTGGGGTGCCATCGCCTTCTCCAGTAATGCAGGAGACCTGGGTTCAATTCCAGGGTCAGGAAGATCCTCTGGCTCTGGGATAGGCAACTCACTCCAGTATTCTTGCCTGGAGAAGTCCCATGGACAGAGGAGCCTGGTGGGCTACAGTCTGTAGTGTTGCATAGAGTTGGATACAATTGAGTGACTAACACACACATTACACATAGTAAGTGTTTAAGGAAAGCATTGGCTATATTTTGTTCTGAGTTAATTTTCCTGTTTTAAACTTCTCAATAGAAACTAATAGCCCTTGGTCATTAACAAGTATAGTGGTCATAGGAAACAGGATGTGTAAGATTCAAAAGAACAAGGCTGAATCCTTTGTGTGAGAACTGAAGTAAGTTTCTGATGTGTCAGGCTGCTTCAAGGAGCTTCTCTGACTGCTTTGGAGGATTGGCTGTAGCCTGGCATTAGGTGTGAGAGACTAGCAGCAGCTGGAGCAGAGTCCTGAATCCTGACATTTTGCCTGTGTTTGCATATTTCCTTGCAAGTTATAGATTCTATAGAGGTATATAATCATTGAATTTTTAGAACAGGAATTAAGCTTACGCATGTACTCAGTCATGTCCGACTCTTTGTGGCCCCATGGACTGTAGACCACCAGGCTCCTTTGTCCATGGAATTTTCCAGGCAGGAATACTGGAGGGGGTTGCCATCATCTACTCCAGGGGATCTTTCCGACCCAAGGGTCCAACCTGCGTCTCCTGCATTAGACAAGCGGATTCTTTACCACTAGTGCCACCTAGAAAGCCCTTATCTTATACATTTTCATTTTGTGTATGATGGCACTGAAGTAGAGAGAAAGGAAGTGACTTTCCTAAAGTCAGTTTGTAGGATTCTTGTGTATAACTCAGCCCTGAAAATGTTGAATTTCTGCCTTCACAGAATTTTTACTCTTATACAAGCAAGCCTGGTGACTTCCTTGGTGGTCTAGTGGTTAAGAATCTGCTTTCCAATTCAGGAGACATGGGTTTGATCCATGTTCGGGGAACTAAGATCCCACATGGCTTGGAGGAGCTAAGCCCGTGTGCCACAGCTAGAGAAGCCCACTCACTGCAGCTGCTGAGCTTGAGTGCTCTGGAGCCTGTGCTCTGCCACAGGAGCTGCCTGTGCACCACAGCTACAGAAGCCCCCGCCTGCTGCAGGGAATGCCTGTGGGCTGCAACAGAGACCCGGTGCAGCCAAAGTAAATTAATAAAAGTAAAAAAATAAAAGCAAGACGGGTACAGGATGCTTTCGTTAATTTCTATTCCTGTTATTAGTACAAGTATCGCAAAATATGAATGAGCTGGTTTAACATTAATAACTGAATTTTAATTCTACCAATGAACAGTTGATTTTTTTTCCTTTTAAATTTTTTGTCCTACTTATGCATCAATAAGTTAATTCTTTATAGCGTTGTTTCTTTTGGGGGCATAATCCAGATTACATTACCTTTGGATATTTAAAGCTAGTCTTTGATGCTGATGTACTTGTCTTAGATTATAATGTGTATGTGCATAGGGTTTGGGAAGACAGTTGAGAAGCACAAAGGGGTTATGCTGAGAACCGATTTTGTCTTATATCTCTTTACTCTCCAGAGACCATCTTTTTCATTATTAGCTATTTTGATGGTTTATACATACACCTTAACCCTTATCTTACCTTTATATATTTATCTAAATAATATAACAGTATTTCATTTTTTTAAATTAAAGGCTTTACTTTTCAGAACAATATTAAATTCACAGCAAAACTGAGCAGGAAGTATAGAATATTCCCGTATCCCTCTTCCCACACATAGCCTCCTCTGCTGTCAACATTTCTTACCATAGTGGCACATTTATTATAGTCGATGAACCTACATTGATGTATCACTATCACCCAACTCACAGTGTGCATTGGGGTTCATTCTTGTTGCGTTGTACGTTCAGTGGGTTTTGACAGGTGTGTAATGACATGTGCCTGGTGTGCTCTTGTCCGTGGAGTCTCAGTCAGACATGACTTAGCGACTGAAGAACAACAGCTACAACATCCATCATTATAGTTTCATAAGCATACTTTCACTGCCTTAAAATTGCTCGATGTTCTGCCTGTTCATCCCTCACACCCCCTGAAATCTTGGTCACCCCACTGATCCTTTTACTGTTTCCATATTTTCACCTTCTCTAGAGTGTCTTGTGGGCTTTCCAGGTGGCTCAGTGGCCAATAATCCACCTGCCAATGCAGGAGACATTGCTTCAACCTCTGGGTTGGGAAGATCCCCTGGAGAAGAAAATGGCAACCCACTCCAGTATTCTTGGCTGGGAAATCCCATGGACAGAGGAGCCTGGCAGGCTACAGTCCGTAGGGTCACAAAAGAATTTGACATGACTTAGTGATTAAACAACTATAATAATAGAGTGGATAATAATATAGTTGGAACCTACAGTACAAGCTTTTTTAGATTGGCCTTGTTCATTTAGTAATGTGCATTTAAGTTCCCTCTGTGTTCATGGCTTAGTAGCTCATGTCTTTTTAGATCTGAATAATACTTCAGTGGATGCAGTATGTGTACATAAATTCACTTGATACATCTATGCACATATATAAGTCTTAGAATTGGAATTAAGTGTGACCATTTTAAAATTTGATAAAAATATAGTCAATTTGGTAAAAACTTGTTCCCTAAAGGGAGTATGTCATTTATAAGTTCCACCAAAAACATTTAACAGAGCCTTGCCAATATAGTATATTATAGATTTTTTTGTAAGTTAAAAGTGGAAATCAAGACAGCAGAGTAGAAGGACGTGTGCTTATCTCCTCCTGCGAAAGCACCAAAATCACAACTGGCTGTTGATTTTTCAACAGGAGAATGCTGGAACCCACCAAAAAGAGATACGCCATGTCCAGAGACAAAAATGGAAATCATATTAATGATCTTTACATGCATTCTCTCATTGCAAGTGGGGTTGAATATCTCTTCATGTATTTAAAAGCCATTTCTAAGTTTTGATGAAAGTTCAGCAGTCATTTCTAATTTTTGAGAGCTCTTTTTCTCTAATTGTTCCTTGTTTGTGATGGAACTTTTAAGCAGGCGTAATTGCACTTTGGATACCCATCTTACAATTTCAGTATATTTGCTTTATTATTGTGTATCCACCTTATCAGTGCATCTTAATTTTTGATTTTTTAGAATTTTCTAAAAACTCTTCTTGGTTGAGCTTTATTTCAAGAAGATAATATGGCTGTTTCATCCATTTGATGCATCATTACATATATAGCATTAGTTCTTTGAGAAACCGTAAACACTTGGAATGTGTTTAATATATTTGATCCACTCCATTAATATCTTACATATGATGAAGTTGACAGATAAGGTGACTGATAAAGGTAATTGAGTGACATATCTAATACTAGAATCAGATTTCTTGACTCCTAATGTCCAGGTACTTTCTGCTCCATTGTTAGTACTTTTATAATTGAGGAGTATTACCATGTTTTTGAATTTTTTTTAACTTCAAAACTTCTCTATTATTGACAGTATCTGAAATATACCACTTTTTAGTCTTTCCTCATATTTTACTTCTGAAATCTTCATGTTGGCATGACATTGATATTTCTAATGTTTGGTATTAGTTCTTTGAACTTGTCAGTTGTTTTTATTAAACTTATGTTCCATTTACAGTACTGTCAATTTCTTACCCAGTAGTAAGTCAGAGGAGGATGTTTTTTCCTGCACATTCGTTGACTTTGCCCTTAGCCAACACTAACACCCATTTCATGAAGGCTTTTGTCTTTATCCAAGTGTTCCACTCTGCCCAAGCAGAGCAGTGCAAGGTCATGGCGCCTGTCTTTTTTTTTTTTTTCCTTCACATGAAATTAATTACTTGCTCCAACAGTAGTTTGTTCTAGGACATTTCCAGCCCAGATGGTGGAAAGTTCTTGGGATAACATGGCAGCCGAAGTAACATTTTGGCTTTTTAAAGTTGACTTTGTTTTGGCGATTGTGTAATGAAAATCTTCTGAAGATTATACAAGGACATAAAACAAGAAAGATCTGTTAGCTTAAAACATTTTTCATCTTTTAAAAACCACCACACTCAGCATGGTGGAACTTTGGTTTCTTTCAAGTATTGGCCTGTCTTGGCTCTTTTCCCTGATTATTTGGCACCTAAGATAGCCCAATTAATAGATTTAAAATTTTGTTGTTTTGAGTATAATGTTGCCTTGAATTCCATTTTTGAACATTATAGAAAGTTACAGCAAGAATTGACATTAAAGATCATCTTGCCTAATGTACTTACTTACAAATAAGAAAACTGAGACCCAGGGGACTTATTTTTTGAAGTGAACAGAGTAACTTCAATAGAGAACTTAGAAGCAGAGCCTCCGTTTTCTAACTTGGGGACAGTGACTCATTCAGCATACAGCAGTATGTTTTAGGTTTTTGTTTATTCTTATTTCAGTGTCATCAGATTTTAATTAGTAAAAGATTGATTTTATCATTCATGATAATCCTCTATTGTTAGTTCTTGATTAATTTCATTTTCAAGCAGGTGATACCTTTATGTTGTTCAAATACTGATCCCATAAAAGTGCACATGAACCGTCTCCTGCCTGTCCTTGTTGCCCATCTCCAGCCCTCCTGTTTGTCTCCATAGTAACCACTGTTCGTGCTTGGTTTCTTATGTATGCTTCCTGAATTTTTTTATGCATGTATATTCAGTTATGAATTTAGATTCTTATTTCCCCCTGTATTCATGTAAAAGGTAGGAAATTATGCAATGTTTTGAATTTTCTTCTTTTTTCAGTTAGCAGTCTATCTTGGCAGTTTCTGTATACAAGCATTTAGAGAGCTTTCTCATTTTTGTGTTTTAAATTAAAAGTGTATTGAGGTATACTTTAGGTACTCCAGAATTTACCCTTTCAAAGTATCTATTTACATGGTTTTTAGTAAACTCACAAAAGTTGTAAACCTGTCACTGCTATCTAATTGCAGAACTTTATTACCCCAAAAGAACCCCTCTACTTATTAGCAGTCATTCCCCATTTCCCTTGCCCTCCTGCCTGTAGTAACCACTAATCTGCTTCTTGTCTGTATAGATTGTCCCTTTGTAGACATTTCATATAAATGGAATCATACAGTGTGTGGCTTTTTGTATCTGTCTTCATTCATAGTGTAGCATGGTTCATCCATGTTGTAGCATGCCCCAGTACTTCATTTCTTTTTATTGCTGAAAACTATTCCATTGTATGAATATATACCACATTTTGTTTATCCATTTGTCAGTTGATAAATATTCTGGTTGTTTCTACTTTTTGGCCATTATGAATAATGCTTATGTGAGTATTCATGTACAAGAGTTTGTGTGGATGTGGTTTTCAGTTCTTTTGGGTATGTGTATAGGAGTAAAGTTACCAGGTCACGTGGTAACTCTGTGTTTGACTTTTTAAGTAAATGCCAAACCTTTCTGTAGTGGCCTCATCGTTTTACATTCCCACTAGCCTTGTATGTGCATTCTGATTTGTCTACATCCTTTTTCATTCGTTTTTAAAAGTTGCGTTGTATTCTGTTGTATGTCAGAATCAGTTTATATTTAATCATTCCCCTATTGACGGGCATTAGGATTGCTAACATCTCTGTGCTAATGTCTTTTGCTCATTCTTATATTCTTATATTGGCACCTTTATTGTATCTATTTCTAGGACCCGTTTTACATTAAAAAGGTTAGTCCTTTGTGACATTGTGTTTTTTCTATGTGCCTTTTGACTCTTTTTGCTATTAGTATATGTGTTTTTGCCATGATAAATTTTTAGAAACTATTTTTAAGAAATGGAATTTATCAGTCTGTTACATCTCTTAGGCCTTCCAAGCTTCTTCTTACCTTTTTGGCCTCATCTCTTACCACCCTGCTTGCAAACTCCCTTCAAGACGCATTGGCCTCTGCCATTCTTTGAATATTCTAGCCATGTTCCTACCTCGGGGCCTTTGCATGTGCTGGTCTTTCTTTCTAGAAGACTTTTCCCTTGTTTATTTCTTTCAAATCTTTGTGCAAATGTCAACTTCTTGTTGAGTGTTCCCACTTAAAATTATAACACACCTGTGGTAGATGTCAAATTTTGAGGTTAATGAAATATGTATTTACTTTTTAAATAACAAATTAGGTGTTAGAATGCTGTTAGTTTCTTATGAAGGAACAAAAATTTCTAGGTGTAAAACCTTTCAAATAGTGCTTAAATGCTTTTAATGACTAAATGGCTTTAATGAGACTGAATCTGTGGCTTTGCTAGTAAGTTTAACTTAGGTCTTTGGCAAGTGTAATGGTTAATTTTTGTGTGACAGTTTGAGCTGTGGGATGCCCAGAGACCAAACGCTAGTTCGTTATTTCTGGGTGTGTCTGTGAGTATGTTTCTGGAAGTGATTAGCATTTGAATTGGTAGAGTTTGTGAAAAAGATCATATGCACTAGTGCTGGTGAGTGTCTTGCAGTCCGTTGAGGACATGAGTAGAATAGTAAGGTGGAGGAGGGGCGAGCTTGCTCCCTGTCTTGAGTTGAGACACCCGTCTCTTTCTGTCTTTGGATGTTGGCACGCCTGTTTCTTGGGCCTTCCCACTCAGGCCGAGGCTTTCCTGCTTCTCAGGCCTTTAGGTTTGGACTGGAACTACACCGCTGGCTTTCCTGGGCCTGCAGATGGCAGATAATGGGACCTTTTAGCCCCCATGATTGCGTGAGCCAATCTTTTATAAATAAATTACTTTCCATATTATATATCCTTATATCCTGTTGGTATATTTAGGAGAGCCCTAAATAATGCAGCAAGTGTGACTAGTTCATTGCTACTGTCTGAATGTTCCTGTCCTCCACAAAATCATATTTTAAAACCTAACCTCTGCAGTTAGAAAAGACCCTGATGCTGGGAAAGATTGAAGGCGGGAGGAGAGGGGGACGACAGAGGATGAGATGGTTGGATGGCATCCCCGACTCAATGGACATGAGTTTGAGTAAACTCTGGGAGTTGGTGATGGACTGGGAGGCCTGGCGTGCTGCAGTCCATGGGGTCACAGAGTCGGACACGACTGAGCAACTGAACTGAACTGAACCTCTGCATTGATAGTGTTAGAAGGTTTGGGGCCTCTGGGAGATGATTAGGTCACGAGGGCCGTGCCCTCATGAATGGGAGTGGTGCCCTTCTAAAAGATACCCACAAAAATGTCCTTGCTGCCTTCCATAATATGATAACACAGCAAAAACACGCTTAATCTTTGGGAACCAGAAAGCCAGCTCTCATCAAGTACTGGATCTGCAGGTATCTTGATGTGGACTGTCTGCTTCCAGAGTTGTGAGGAGTACATTTCCGTTGTTTATTGTATGAGTTTGTTACTGCAGTTCAAAAGGACCGAGATACTAGGTTGTTTTTCCTAGTTGCAAATCTCTAGTACTTTGATTGTTTACAGTGAAGTGAGAGACAGAAATAATTCAGAAAACCTTTGGTCAAAATGAAATTAGAGATGATCCTCAGACCTTCTCTCCTGCTACTTTTTTTTTTTTTTTCAGGAAATTTCCCAGTGGAGACAGCCAGTTTGAAGCAGTCTTTCTCCCACTCATTTTCCTTTATGTCCTTCCCATTTTTAAATTTTAAATATAGTAAAAAATAGTCACCTGTAATCTCATCTTCCAGGATTGCTGTTTTTGTTCTTCTCATATTAACATTTTAGGTGTATTCATTCATACGGTGCACAGTACTGATCTGCTATCTTTGCTCAGCATCACATCATGAAACAAATATTTAACTGTATTGTTTCAAAAGCAGATGGAATAAGTTGTTTTATAAAGCCAGCATACCTTGATACTGAAACCTAACGATGACATTCCACAAAAAAGATAGTCACAGACTTATATTTCTCATGAATATAGGAGAAAAAGCTTTAAAAAAAATTAGCAAATTGTATCCAGCAACATAAGAATAGGATTATACAGTATAAACAAGTGGGCCTTATTATCTCAGGGATACAATATTGTTAGCACTTGAGAATCAATATGTCACATTAATAAATAGAAAAGCTATTTGATTGTCTCAGTAAATGTGGAAAAAGCGTATGACCAAATTCAACATCTATTCATGGAAAAAAAGACTCTCAGCAAACTAGGAAGAAACATCTTCAACTAGGTTAAGGGCATCCATGAAAACCCTGCAGCTAACATCACACCCAGTTATGAGAAACTAAAGCTTTACCTCCTCTGTGATTAGAAACAAGTCAAGGGTGTTTGCTCTAAGCATTTCTGTTTGCTATTATATGAGGCTCTAGCCAGTTCAAGAAAACAAAACAAAGAATAAAAGGCATAGAGATTGGAAAAGAAAAAGTAAAACTGTCTTTATTTGCTGGCAACATGATTGTTTATGTAGAGGGCCCTGAGGAACATAGAAAAGCTACTTGAGCTGAAAAGTGAGTTTAGCAAGTTTACAGTTTACAAGATAATTATACAGAAATCACATACTAGTAGCAAACAACTGGAAACTAAAACTTTAAAACTTCTATTTTAAAACAATATGAAAACATGAAATAGTAAATTCAACAAATATGTGTACAACTTATATACTGACAACTAAAAAACACTGCTCAGTGAAGTCAAAGAAGACCTAAATGTAGACATATCTTGTGTTCACGAATTGGAAGACTCAACATTGTTAAGATGTCAGTATCACCCAGATTGAGCTACAGAGTCCATTTATCATATTTGTACCAGGCTTTTTGTTTGTTTTTTTCCTAGACACTGACAAGCTGATTCGAAAATGTACTGGGAAGTGCAAAGAACCTAGAATATCTGAGGAGATAATTGAAAAAGAGGAACAAATGGAATACTTATACTCTGTCTCTTCCCACTGTGCTGTAAAGCTACAGTTGTGTTTTTGCTTTTGAGATTGATTTCTTGTTTTGGCTGTGGTGGGTCTTTGTTGCTGTGCGTGGGCTTTCTCTAGTTGTGGAAAGTGGGGACTAGTCTTTGTTTTGGTGCCCAGGCGTATCACTGTGGTGGCTTCTGTTGCTGCAGAGCACAGGCTCCAGGGTGCACAGGCGTCAGGAGTTGTGGTGCATGGGCTTAGTTGTTCCATGGCAGGTGGAATCTTCCCAGGCCAGGGAAAAAACTGGTGTTCCCTTGCATTGCTAGACTGATTGTTAACCATATGGACCTCCAGGGAAGCCCAAAGCTACTGTTTTGAAGGTAATATGGTATTGATCAAATAATAGAAAAATCAATCTGTGGATGAGTTTAGTGAAAAAGTGTTAGTCACTCAGTCGTGTTCGAATCTTTTGTGACCCCATGGACTGTAGGCTGCTAGGCTTCTCTCTCCATGGGATTTCCAAGGCAGGAATACTGGATTGGGTAGCTATTATCTTCTCCAGGGGATCTTCCTGATTCAGGGGTGGAACCTGAGTTTCCTGCCTTGCAGGCAGATTCTTTACTCTCTGAGCCACTAGGGAAGCCCTGGAGGGAGCCAGGAAATAGATTTGCACTTCTGTGGTCTTTTTTTTGTGTGTGTGTGTGAGAAAAACAGCAAAACTATTCAATTGGGGAGGGAAATGTTTTTAAACTAGTGGTGCTGGAAAAGGTAATTATTATATAAGAAAACAAAACAAAACTTTAACTCCTACCTTCACATGTAACACAGAATAATATACACAGTCTTGGTTTAGGAAAAGAAAACTTAGAAAGGATACAGAAAGCAATAGCCAGAAAAGGAAAGTCTTGATAAGTTAAACTTCTTCAAAAATAAAAATCTTGCCTCCTCAAGAGAGACTGTTCAAAAAAGAACAGTCAAGCCGCAGATGGGAGAAAATGTCTCTGAAACATAACTAACAAAAGAATTTATTCTTGAATATATAAAGATTTCTTAAAATTTAAAAATAATTAGGCAAATAACCCAATTAAAAATGAACAGAAGATTTAAATGGATACTTCACAAAAAGGATCTGTAAATGGCCAGTAAACACATTGAGTTTTGATGTTATTAACCATTAGAAAATGCAAATTAAAGCTGTAGTAAGATATCACTACACACCACCAAAGTAAGTGTTGTCCAAGGTTTTGGGGGGAGGGAAGAATATAGAACATGGAGTACTTTTAGAGCAATGAAACTGTTCTGTGTGGTACTGTAATCGTGGGCACATGTTATCACATTTGTCAAAATTACTGTGATTGTAGCAGTCACATGGCAATAGTGAACTGTAATATAAATTATGGACTCTGGGTGATGATCACTTGTCAGTGTTGGTTAATCATTTTTAACACATATGCTACTCTGGAGTGGTGGAGGAGGCTACACATCTGTGGGGCAAGGGATATAGGAATTCTCTATCTTCAGTGTTGCTGAGAACCTCAAGCTGTTTTGAAAAATAAAATCTGTATAAAAAACTGCTGTGATATATAAAATGGTACAACCAGTTTGAGAAAAGGTGTGACGGTTTCTCATGAAGTCAAACATCCACCTGTCCTCTCATCTAGCAATTTTATTTTCAGGCATCCACCTACAAGAATGGAAAATAAATGTTTGCAGATGACTTACATGCAAATGTTTATAAGTCTTTTAAAAATACTTTTTCATAATAGCTCTGATATGGAAACAAATGCCTCTTAACATCATCTTGTCTCTCTGTACTTTATCCTGGGTTATTTCTTATGACTTAACGTCCAAGTCATTGAATCTCTCTTCAGCTGAGTCTAAATAATCTTCTGCTATTAAACCCATTTATAGAGGTTATTTCTTTCCCTCCTTCCTTCCTTTCTCCCTCTCTTCCCCCTTCTCTTCCTGCATCCCTCTTCTCTCCTGTTTTCCTTTCTTCTTATTTACTTATTTTTTTAAAATCAAGTTTTAAAATTTGGCTGTTGTTTTTTTCAGCTCAAGACATTTTTTTCTAGAACTTAAAAAGCCTGCTATATTTATATAGTTTACAGATCCTTGGGAAAATTTTGATTTGATAAATTTGGTTTTTATTCCATAAGTAGAACAGGTGTATTTGTGTTTGGTAATTAATTACTATTGAAAGAGGTTTTTTTGTTTGTTTTGTAGGTGTATTGTGATTCTTGTTCATGTAGTCTTATCTTTTTATGTGCCCATTTTTGATTGTTTGCTAGTTTTTGTGTTTGTAGAGTTGTAAAAATAATTTGATAGGATGATTTTATCTTTCTTCAGAGAGGATGGTCTGTTTCTCTGGGTGCCTTGGATTCTTCTTAATTCTGTTTCAGAATTTTCATGGCCACCCAGGGAACTTAAAAAGCTCAGTTCTAGTCCATGAGACTGTTGATTTCAGGATCCCCTTGAGAATCTCTGCCCTGTATGGGGAGTGGATTTCTGCGGCTTGCTCCTTGGACAGCCTTGGACTCCAGCTTTTGTCCCCTAGACTGTCAACCCTGTCACAAGCACTGCTCAGATTCCCAACCACTGCTTATGAATCAGGAAACATCCCAAGGCCAGAGCAGTTCCAGAAGTTGAGCTGACCTCTCTAGGTTTTCCTAGTGCCTCAGTCTTGGCCTTGTATTAATAATTCTTCATATTTTACTAGCTCTTTGGTCTTTTTAGAACATGTCCTTCCAGACCCTCTGTCAATGATTTTTGTTGACTTCATCAGGAATAGTCTTCTGAATTTTCTGTCCATCACTGCTGGAAATGGAAGTAGTCTTAAATCTTGTGAGCTCTTTAAATATTATATAGTTCTGTAAGTTAGTGTGTAAGTGGTGTCTTATTACATTTTCATTATTTTCTAATACTAGTTGATTTTTTTTTGGTTCAGCAAATATTTTCTTGTATGATATAGAGTATGAGAAACATTATAGTTGTGGATTTTCTGGAGAAGGTGAAGCTAGTGCAGAGTCTTGAATGACAATATGAGTTAGCCAAGCAGTTTGGGGGTGAGCATAGAGGGAGCTTGAGCCCTCACACAGACTTGGGAGATGTGAGGGAACATGGTAACTAGACAGATAATTGATGGATAGTTACATTATATCCATGTGTGCCTTTAAAATGTGCTTAAGTGACTATTTCAGAGGTTTTCCTGTCTAGATCATTTCCCCCCCGTTGTTGTTCAGTTGCTCAGTTGTGTCCCATTCTTTGTGACCCCATGGACTGAAGCACGCCAGGCTTCCCTGTCCCTTAACATCTCCCGGAGCTTGCTCAAACACATGTCTGTAGAGTCGGTGATGCCATCCAACCATCTCATCCTCTGAAGCACGCCAGGCTTCCCTGTCCCTTAACATCTCCCGGAGCTTGCTCAAACACATGTCTGTAGAGTCGGTGATGCCATCCAACCATCTCATCCTCTGTCGTCCCCTTCTCCTCCTGCCTTCAATCTTTCCCAGTGTCAGGGTCTTTTCTAATGAGTCACTTCTTTGCATCAGATGCCACAGTATTGGAGCTTTAGCTTCAGCATCAGTCCTTCCGGATGCATTCAGATCCTTCTGAATGAATATTCAGAGTTGATTTCCTTTAGGATTAACTGGTTGGATCTCCTTGCAGTCCAAGGGACTCTCACGAGTCTTCTCCAACACCACAGTTCAAAAGCATCAATTCTTTGGTACTCAACCTTCTTTATGGTCCAACTCTCACATCCATACATGACTACTGGAAAAACCATAGCTCTGAGTATACAGACCTTTGTTGACAAAGTAATATCTCTTGTTTTTAATATGTTGTCTAGGTTTAGCATAGCTTTTCTTCCAAGAAGCCCAAGCATCTTTTCATTTCATGGCTGCAGTCATCTTCTGCAGCAATTTTGGAGCCCAAGAAAATAAAGGCTCTCACTGTTTCCATTGTTTCCCCATCTATTTGCCATGAACTGATGGGACTGGGTGGTAGTTCTAAAAGGTCTTGTAGGTCTTCATAGAACCATTCAACTTCAACTTCTTCAGCATTACTGGTTGGGGCATAGACTTGGATTACTGTGATATTGAATGGTTTGCCGTGGAAACAAACAGAGATCATTCTGTCGTTTTTGAGATTGCATCCAAGTACTGCATCTCGGACTCTTTTGTTGACCATAATGGCTACTCCATTTCTTCTGAGGGATTCCTGCCCGCAGTAGTAGAGTTTTGCCAAGAAAATGCACTGGTCATAGCAAACACCCTCTTCCAACAACGCAAGAGAAGACTCTGCACATGGACATCACCAGATGGTCAACACCGAAATCAGATTGATTATATTCTTTGCAGCCAAAGATGGAGAAGCTCTATATACAGTCAACAAAAACAAGACCAGGAGCTGACTTTGGCTCAGATCATGAACTCCTTATTACCAAATTCAGACTTAAATTGAAGAAACTAGGGAAAACCATTACACCATTCAGGTATGACCTAAATCAAATCCCTTATGATTATACAGTGGAAGTGAGAAATAGATCTAAGGGCCTAGATCTGATAGATAGAGTGCCTGATGAGCTATGGAATGAGGTTCGTGACATTGTACAGGAGACAGGGATCAAGACCATCCTCATGGAAAAGAAATGCAAAAAATCAAAATGGCTGTCTGGGGAGGCCTTACAAATAGCTGTGAAAAGAAGAGAAGTGAAAAGCAAAGGAGAAAAGGAAAGATACAAGCATCTGAATGCAGAGTTCCAAAGAATAGCAAGAAGAGATAAGAAAGCCTTCCTCAGTGATCAGTGCAAAGAAATAGAGGAAAACAACAGAATGGGAAAGAATAGAGATCTCTTCAAGAAAATTAGAGATACCAAGGGAACATTTCATACAAAGATGGGCTCGATAAAGGACAGAAATGGTATGGACCTAACAGAAGCAGAAGATATTAAGAAGAGGTGGCAAGAATACACAGAAGAACTGTACAAAAAAGATCTTCATGATCCAGACAATCACGATGGTGTGATCACTGACCTAGAGCCAGACATCCTGGAATGTGAAGTCAAGTGGGCCTTAGAAAGCATCACTTCGAACAAAGCTAGTGGAGGTGATGGAATTCCAGTTGAGCTATTTCAAATCCTGAAAGATGATGCACTCAATATGCCAGCAAATTTGGAAAACTCAGCAGTAGCCACAGGACTGGAAAAGGTCAGTTTTCATTCCAATCCCAAAGAAAGGCAATGCCAAAGAATGCTCAAACTACCGCACAATTGCGTTCATCTCACACGCTAGTGAAGTAATGCTCAAAATTCTCCAAGCCAGGCTTTAGCAATACGTGAACCGTGAACTTCCAGATGTTCAAGCTGGTTTTAGAAAAGGCAGAGGAACCAGAGATCAAATTGCCAACATCTGCTGGATCATGGGAAAAGCAAGAGAGTTCCAGAAAAACATCTATTTCTGCTTTCTTGACTATGCCAAAGCCTTTGACTGTGTGGATCACAATAAACTGTGGAAAATTCTGAAAGAGATGGGAATACCAGACCACTTGACCTGCCTCTTGAGAAATCTGTATGCAGGTCAGGAAGCAACAGTTAGAACTGGACATGGAACAACAGACTGGTTCCAAATAGGAAAAGGAGTACGTCAAGGCTGTATATTATCACCCTGCTTATTTAACTTATATGCAGAGTACATCATGAGAGACGCTGGACTGGAAGAAGCACAAGCTGGAATCAAGATTGCCGGGAGAAATATCAATCACCTCAGATATGCAGATGACACCACCCTTATGGCAGAAAGTGAAGAGGAACTCAAAAGCCTCTTGATGAAAGTGAAAGAGGAGAGTGAAAAAGTCGACTTAAAGCTCAACATTCAGAAAACGAAGATCATGGCATCTGGTCCCATCACTTCATGGGAAATAGATGGGGAAACAGTGTCAGACTTTATTTTTTGGGGCTCCAAAATCACTGCAGATGGTGACTGCAACCATGAAATTAAAAGACGCTTACTCCTTGGAAGGAAAGTTATGTCCAACCTAGATAGCATATTCAAAAGCAGAAACGTCACTTTGCTAACAAAGGTCCGTCTAGTCAAGGCTATGGTTTTTCCTGTGGTCGTGTATGGATGTGAGAGTTGGACTGTGAAGAAGGCTGAGCGCCGAAGAATTGATGCTTTTGAACTGTGGTGTTGGAGAAGACTCTTGAGAGTCCCTTGGACTGCAAGGAGATCCAACCAGTCCATTCTGAAGGAGATCAGCCCTGGGATTTCTTTGGAAGGAATGATGCTAAAGCTGAAACTCCAGTACTTCTGCCACCTGATGCGAAGAGTTGCCTCATTGGAAAAGACTCTGATGCTGAGAGGGATTGGGGGCAGGAGGAGAAGGGGACGACAGGATGAGATGGCTGGATGGCATCACTGATTCGATGGACGTGAGTCTGGGTGAACTCCAGGAGTTGGTGATGGACAGGGAGGCCTGGCGTGCTGCGATTCACGGGGTCATGAAGAGTCGGACACGACTGAGCGACTGAACTGAACTGATGGGACTGGATGCTATGATTTTCATTTTTTTGAATGTTGAGTTTTAAGCCAGCTTTTTCACTCTCCTCCTTCACCTTCACCTAGACACTCTTTAGTGCCTCTTTGCTTTCTGCCATAAACGTGGTGTCATCTGCACATCTGAGGTTATTGATAGAACCCAAATCTGTGTTCCTTATTTTGAAGCTGACTTTTAAAATACTAGTTATTTTTAGTACCACTTATGGTAGAAAATGGAGTAAACGAAAATATGTTCAGTAATATTTTTCTGTTGCTACTAGTTCTGTAACTGTGGCCCTAGGAGTCTAGTGAATTATTTGAGAGTGGGGGCATGCCATGTGGCACTTGGGATCTTAGTTCCCCAACTAAGAATCACACCTGCACCAGCTGCACAGTGGAAGTGTGGAGCCCTGTGTACTGCCAGGGGGTTCCTGTGTGTGTGTGTGTGTGTGAGAATTCTTCTGTATGTGTGTGTGTGAATTTTTGTGCAGAGCACTAAATCATAAAATAGTGTTTGGAAGCTGTGAGTTTCAGGTATTTTTTTGTCACATAAAGATTGTGCATGAAGGAATGTATTTTTCTTGGTTTTGGTAAACCCCAAATTAATTTCTCACTGTGCCCACAAGCACAGAGACTATTCAACAAGTATGTGTGTACTTGTGGTCAGTCAGTGGTACCAGAGATACAGTTGTGAATAAGACATAGATTCTAGTTGTGGGTTGGGTAGGACAGACAATAAACAAATTTATATATAATGTTAGAATGTGACAAGTACAATGGAAAAAAGTAATATGGTATCTTAGCCAAGATTGTACAGGAAGGCTCCTTATGAAGTGAACCTTTTAATAGAAACCCAAAGTCAGGGAATCCTGTCACTCTGTGATGGGAGAGCTTCTAAAGCAGAGGCAACAGCAGAGGAAAGGCCTTAAGGTGGGTACATGAATCAGACATAGATTGTAGTTGTGGGAAGGGTAGGTAAACAAACTAATATATAATGTTAGAATGTGACAAGTACAATAAGAAATGAGACTATTCTATAAGTGTAAGTATACTTGTGGCCATCCACAAGATGCCAGAGATAACAGTAGTGAATAAGTGAACAGGAACTAAAGAGTCTCTTGTTGAGAATGAAAGATGAGAGTTAAAAAGCTGGCTTAAAACTCAGCATTAAAAAAATGAAGATCATGGCATCCAGTCCCATCACTCCATGGCAAACAGAAGGGGAAAAAGTAGAAACAGTGAGAGGCTTTATTTTCTTGGGCTCCAAAATCACTGTGAACAGTGACTGCAGTGGAAAGGAGCTATGACAAACATAGACAGCATATTAGAAAGCAGAGAGATCACTTTACTGACAAAGGTGTGTATAGTCAAAGCTATGGTTTTTCCAGTAGTCATGTATGGATGAGAGAGTTGGACCATAAAAAAGGTTGAGCACCGAAAAATTGATGCTTTCTAATTGTGGTGCTGGACAAGACTCTTGAGAGTCCCTTGGACACAAGGAGATCAAACCAGTCAATCTTAAAGGAAGTCAACCCTAAATATTCATTGACAGGGCTGATGCTGAAGCTTCAGTACTGTGGCCATCTGATGCGAAGTGACTCATTGGAAAAGACCCTGATGCTGGGAAAGATTGAAGGCAGGAGGAGAAGGGGATGACAGAGGACGAGATGGTTGGATGGCATCACTGACTCAATGGACATAAATTTGAGCAAACTCCAGCAGATAGTAAAGAGCAGGGATGGTTGGCGTGCTACAGTCCATGGGGTTGCAAAAAGTCGGGCATGACTTAGTGACTGAACAACAATAGTCATCTGTACAATCTGTTCTCCATTGATTTGTGGATCCATTTTATTATACATTTCCCTAGAAACACAGGTTTGTCCTGTACACTCAGTTCTCAGTTGAATTCCATTGTTTTGTCTTCTTTTTTGCCTGTGTACTGGCAAATACCATACTGTTTTTATTGCTACAGCTGTGTAACATGGCTTGATATCTCGTAGGGGAAGTTCCTCTCTTCTCTTTTCAGTTTCAAGGTTGACTTAGCTATGTGTTTATTCTTTCAAAAATGTTAAGAGTTTCTGAAAGAAGCTCAATGAGAATTTTAGTTGTAATTAATTTGTGTAGAATTATGTTTGTGATATTTTGTCATTCCATTCCATTTAGTCATCCTGTTTGCCCTTTATTAGTGTTTTAATACTAATAAATGAGTGCTGGCCAACAGGATGAATAAGATATTCTCTAACAAGTCAGTTAGCAGTATTCTGGATCCTTTTTTTCATGAAAGTCCCTTTGCATTTTTGTTGGAATGAGTATTCCTTTTGTATTATGATCGTGTATTGTATGACCTCAATATATTTCTTTCTTGATTTTTTTTTTTTTGCTATTCTAAGTTTTGTATGCCTGGCATGCTATTCTGTTGATTATTCAGGAAGTTCCAGTTAGTTCCAATCAAAATCAGAGCAATAGAGATCCCTCTTATCTCTCTATGCTTTATCCATTGAATGCCTGTTAGGAACTCGAGTTGGGAATACAAACAACTAAAAAACAAAGGAATCTCTAGCTAAAATCTCATATATTCTGGTAAGAAAGATAGACTTGACTGTAAACCATTGCCTCTCATACTTTAGGTCTTAATGTTGCTTTTTCAGAGGAGCTTTTCTTTGATCCTACAATTAAGATTGGAGTACCGTATAATCTTTTCTTCTTGTTACTTGCTCTTTTTTCTTTATGATCCTTTTTGGAGTAATTACTACTTGAGTTCTTTTTTTCCACTGAAGTATAACATCCACAGAGGTTATCTGTTGTTAATGGATGTATCTCCAATGTGTAATATAATGCCTGTTTAGACATAGTAAGAATAAATTCTTTATAAATATTTGTTGAATGATGTATCAACTGGAATACAGTATGATAAACACATTGAATTTTTATCTGTGGATCTATGAAACACACCAGTGGCTCAGATGGTAAAGAATCTACCTGCAGTGTGGGAGACTGCACTTTGTGGTTTGATCCCTGGGTTGGGAAGATCCCTTGAGAGATCCATGGCAACCCACCCCAGTATTCTTGCCTGGAGAATCCCCATGGACAGAGAAGCTTGGTGGGCTACAGTCCATAGGGTCGCAAAGAGTTGGACACGACTGAGCGACTAAGCACAGCACAGCACATGAAGCACACAGGAAGGATTACTTAGTTTCATTCATTTAAGAATTTTGAGGAATGGATTTTCAGCTTGATATGAAAATGTCATTTTGAGTCAGTATTCTTTTATGCTACAAGCTTTCCCTACCTTCCACAATCAAAACCTCTTTGCAAAATTCTGTGGCAAGAGAGGATGGTTCAAGGGTTGAAACTTTTCCTGTTGTCCCATTTGTGAAGTTGTTTGGCCCAATTAATTTCTAAGGAGAACAGCCTTTTGTTCTAAATCTATAGTCTTTCCTTAAGGTTGTTGCATCTAGTATTTATTAATAACCATAGTTTTTAGTTTAAACAAAGGATAACAATTTCTTCCTGGTTCTGGGACCTAGAGTAAGATGTTGAATTGTAAACCACTAGTTTTTTTTTTTTTTTTAATTATTGATGCAATGACTGAATACATTAACAAATATATTGGAGGTAGTCACCTATCCAGATTACTGTACCCTGTGGCAGAATATTTGTTCTTCAGGATTTGTCTTCAAGCCCTGACCCAACTGAAGAGCCTAGCCAATTGACTATAGAGTATGGATTCCTGATGGGCATGGGCTGTATGAATAAATGATTGTTGTGATTCAAAATCCTTTGGGCTTTGCACCCAAATCATCATTAGCAAAGAATTAATGAACCATAATACAACACATCAGGACTGTTTTTGATTCATTTTGAGAAATAAGAGCAAATAAAAGAATTGCCTTTTATGTGGTTAATATTTACAATAATATTTATGGAAATTTCAGGAAAGAGAAGTGTTATACTGTATTACATTTCTGAGCAGAAATGAGATTTATTTATTGCATAATAAGATCATTTGCACAGGTCTTTTGGGTTTTATTTTGTATACTTTACTTCCAAAAGATATTTCTATCCATAAGAACTCCATATATATCTGATAGAATTAGAACTTAAAAATCTGGTGAAAGTGAAAAGTGAAAGTGTTAGTCACTCAATTATGTCTGACTCTTTGCGACCCCATGGACTGTAACCTGCCAGGATCCTCCGTCCACGGAATTCTCCAGGCAATAATACTGGAGTGGGTACGCATTCCCTTCTCCAGGGGATCTTCCCGACCCAGAGATCAAACCTGGATCTCCTGCAGGGAAGTCCAAAGATCTGGTTAGCTTGCCCATTTCTAGAATAAAATCATCTTTAATTTGTTTAATGAGCTTCTTGTAAGTAGGTGTTAAGTGTTTTTCTTTGAACTTTGCATGAATATTTCAGTTCTGTAAAAAATATTTTGATTTTTTTTGGAGCTGTTACTCTTTTTGTTGTGTTGTTGAGATTTTCACTTTCCTGGTCTCAGACGTTACTGTTTTGCCTGATAATTGTGTTTAAAGTTTTGCAATAATTGAAAAAAATTTGATGCATTTGTTCCTGTTTGTGCTCGCTACTCAGCTGAAATTGTTTCCTTTTTATTTGATCTAAGATTTGTTTCTAAAAGGGGTCAATGATTTTTGGAGGACAGTAGTAGTCTTTCATAAAAGAAATGTGTTTAAGAAAACAGGGATAATTTGTTTACTGTTCATATTTTGCTGAACAGGCAGAGTTGGCCTTGAGAACGTACACTCTTAGAGATAGAAAATCTAGAGTTTACCATTGTTCTTATTATAAAGTGAATATCAACTCGGGAAGTCGTTGTCTTCCCTACCCTGTGACTTCTCTTCAGTTTTACAATCTGAATGTTTGTTTCTGTGTTATAACTAAACAGGGATAAAACATAAGGGCTTTAGAGTAGATCTTTGCTGGCAGTTATTCCCATTATACACTAATATGCTTGTCATTCATCAGTAGATGGAACTGGAAAATAAGAAAGTAATAGGATATTTCACCCATTACAAGAACTAATGACAAGGAAAGGTTGCATATTTTTGCTTGACTTAGTTTTTATATTAAGCATATTAGTATTTTTAAAATAATCCAGAAACATTAAATGTTTTATTTTTAAATGGATAGTTTATTTAGAAAAGAGCAATATCTTCCTAAATGATCATTATTCTGCTTTGTTTCTTGTTTTTTTCAGAGATATTACGTATGAAATATCAGTAGAAGCTGTGTCAACAATGGTGGTTTTCCTTTCTTGCCAACTCTTCCACAAGGAAGTTTTGCGACAGAGCATCAGTCACAAGTATTTGATGCGAGGTCGATGGTATGTTTCTCTTTTAAATTTGTCAAGTTCTTTATTGTATTCATCTATAGTTCTTGTCTTGTCCTCTTTTCTTAGTGTTGTTCCGTATCTCCAAACAGACATTTCCTCTGGTTGTTCCATCAGAACTTCAGACTGATCCCACAAGGATGTGCTTTCCTGGCTAAACTAGCCATCCTCCCCACCCCCTTCATCCTCCAGCTTCTTTACCTTCTCTAGTGGTTTCTTTATAGAGTTGAAACTATGAAGTCCTCTTTTTCTTCCTGCTGCGTCATTCTGTGTGTCTTAAGGAGTCATCCAGTCATATTTGTTCACTGAAATTATTTCTAGCTTCCCCTCCCCATTAGCTCCACTGAAACTACTGTACAGTGTGTGCCTCATCGCCATGTGTTTGGACTTCCCTGGCAGCTGCTTCACTGACCATCCCTCCTTTAATTTAGGCCACAAACATTTACTGTATGCTAGGCATGTGTTAGGATGTGGCACTGTGCTCCTGAGCACAAGCTTAGAGTCTCCTGGTGAGTGGGGCTAGGAGTAGATAAATATTACACACACACACACACACACACACGGACACCTTTGTCTTTCTCACATCCCTCTCGCCACCTTGATTATACCTATGGCACATTCACAGAATCCTTCAGGACTCTTTTGGAACACATTTGAAAATCACTGATAATAGAGATGAAAAGGCCTTAAGCATTGGCTCAAGAGCCTGTTTAAAAGCTTTCTCCAGATTGCAGGAATTGATTCATCACTAATTTATGAACACATTTTCCTTTTAACCTATTTTCTCTCCCTTCTCCTCTCCATCCATTACTGAAAGACAGAGTATTAATATTGAAAAAAAAATGTCTGTATATTATGGACATGTTTTGTATGCATGCATAGATTGAATGATTTCCTATTTTTATTTATTTTTAAAAATGTAAGGTTCAATAATTATTTATATTGGTTATATGTTGAATATTTCGGATATATTGTGTTAAGTCAAATATTACTGTTCACGTCAGTTTCCGTATTTTTTAACTCTTGCTTTTTCCTACTGATTCTGTTACTACCTCCCTTCAAGTGTCAAGTACTGTATTATATACTGAATTTGTAATATCTCACCTGTTGTACTGACTACAAATAAAGTAACTGAAGCTTAGGAGTTGAAATGATTTGACGAATAACATACAGCATAGTAAGAGGAAAACCAGAATTCGTTCAACCTGAAGTCTGATCTCAAAGCCCATAATCGTCTCTGTTTTGTGACAGTGCTAGATTTTCTTTGAATTGTGCTAATCCCTTTTATGTCAATAGATTATCACAACACAGTCAGTTGACTCCCCAAAATATGAGTTTATTTTCTTCTTTTTTTTTCTTTTTGTGTAGTCTTCCATACACCAGCAAACTTGTGAAAACCTTACTGTATAACTTCATCAGACAGGAAAAGCCACCTCCTCCAGGAACGCATGTGTTGCCTCAGCAGTCAGATGGGGGAGGACTGCTCTATGGACTGGCATCAGGAGTAGCAAGTAAGTCTTACCAGAATTTGTCAGTTCTGTGGTGTACATAGTAGGTTTTGTCCAATTAGTCATAAGAAATTCTGTTCACTTGGCTGCCAGTACTGTTATATTGCATCTGTGTAGCTGGTTGAATGGGAAATACCGGAAATAGTTTATAGAGTATTTTTTTCATTTGGTGAACTGATTTATACAAGGAAATATATGCAAGTCATGTATAGATTGTTTACCTATAAGACAGCATTTTTCAAGAAGAATATAAGCATGCATATTGTATGCATTCTAGCTGTGCACTATAAATACAGTTATGCTCTTGGAAACTTTTTATCACGTACGTTTTATGAGGAAATTGTTCTATTTTAGGGGCTTTCTTGAGTAGATTTTATATGACTAATTAGGTGTAGTTTTTTTTTGTTATACACAATGTTTCCTTTGGTGACAAATTAGCACATTTTGAAGAGGCTTGTAATAAATTCTGAAGTGGCACAAGCATGAATTTTGTCAGATTGGAAGCAAATTTCATTAACTGAAGAATCCTTTCCCATCATCTAGTAAAGCCTCATTTCTGCTTCACAGTGTTTTGACTTAAAACAGACTAGAAATACCAGAGGACCTGGGTCATGTGAGGTTACGTCAGCTGAACTTGTGCTTTGTTCTGAAGGAGAAACAAAAACTAGGCTGGCACTTTGGCAGTTGTAAGGTCTGCGTGGGTGCTCTTACTTAAGAAACTGTATATGGTCCACTTAATTACACAGTGCAGAGTTCAGCTATCTGAAGGAATTATAAATGGAGCTGAGTTCCGCAGCTGAATTAGGCAGTGACATGTTCTCCACACTAGCCAGGGTGTCAGTTTGATAGGAAAATGGAGTACTGTGTGATAATTTATGAGATGATTAGTCTCAGGAACCTCTTTGGATTGAAAGACCTCTGTTCTAGGTCATCTTCTTTTGACTTCTTTTAGTATTATAAGTTGAATTACATTTGTAATCACTCTTGGCTTTGTCTCTGGTGCTGAGCATGCTGCCTTGACCATCAGATCCGCAGAGGTTCATTCTCCGAGTCACCCCTCTTGTGGCCCTCCTTGTTTCAGATAAGGAGGCTTTCGAGGCTTGCTCTTGTGTGGTCTCTAAAGGCAGCACAGGAAGGGCTTTGTGTGTTCTATGGAAAGGCTTGATTAATCTGTTAGTAGTTTTTTTTTTTGGCCACATGGCATGTGGGATTTTTAGTTCTTCAACCAGGAACTGAACCCGGTTGCTTGGCAGTGAAAGTCCAGAATCCTAACCACTGGACCACTGGGGAATTCCCAGTGTTTTCTCTTTTCAGTCATTAAACTAGTGTTAGTGTTCAAAAGCTGAGTATTTTCTAGTACTATGGTTGGAGGAGATAGTATAAATTCATTAACTGCTTTCTTTGAAACAATGACAATACTTTGCAGTTTTTCAAAGATGTGTGTAGTTCTTGATTTTTCTTGCAGTTATATGTCATCATAAAGAAAGAAGTCCAGTATGGTATATGATGTCATCTGTACTGGCTGCCAAAAGACTTTAATTTCAGATATACTCTGCGTATCAGAAGAAAGTTGCCAGTTTGTCTTGCAAATGTCTATCAAAGTTGGAGTAGATAATCTCTTAAGACTATCTTCACATAATTTTAAATGGTTCTCTGATCTTTTCCCCTACCATTAAGAAGTTTAGTGTTCAGCTAAGGGCATTAAAATAGGCTTAGGATTTTTGTGTGCCTGTAGTGATAAAGCATTTTGCATAGCTTCTTAAGTCTTCTTAAAACTATTCATGTAAAAGTATAAGTGATGGAGTAATTTATTATTTTACAGTATGTGGCCCAAAAGATTAAAAAAAAAAACAACCAAAGGATATTTTTCTTCTAAAAAGCACACTTATGTATTTTGTGCAAAAAAGAAACTGTTAATGAGAGGGAGGTTCAAAAGGGAGGGGATATATGTATACCTTTGACTGATTCATGTTGAGGTTTAACAGAAAACAACAACGTTCTGTAAAGCAATTATCCTTCAATAAAAAAATAAATTAAAAAAAGAACAGTCATAGCCATGTAATTTTGAATTAAGCTACATTCCATGAAAGTCAATCAAGTTGACAAAGGAAATATTTTAAAAATTTATTTGTTTTTAATTGAAGGATAATTGCTTTACAATATTGCATTGGTTTCTACCAAACATCAACATGAATCAGCCATTGATTTACCTTTGTCCCCTCCCACCTGAACATCCCTCCCACTTCCCTCCCCAACCCATTGCTCTAGGTTGTTACCAAACCCTAGTTTGAGTTCCCTCAGTCATACAGCAAATTCCCATTGGCTTTCTTTCTTTTTTTTTTCCCCTCAATATTTTATTTTATTTTTTTTTCCTTTTCTTAAAAAAATTTTTTTTATTATTATTTTTTTTTACTTTACAATATTGTATTGGTTTTGTCATACATCAACATGCATCTGCCACGGGTGTACACGTGTTCCCCATCCTGAACCCCCCTCCCACCTCCCTCCCCATACCATCCCTCTGGGTCATCCCAGTGCACCAGCCCCAAGCTTCCTGTATCTTGCATCGAACCTCGACTGGCGATTCATTTCTTATATGATATACATGTTTTAATGCCATTCTCCCAAATCATCCCCCGCTCCCTCTCCCACAGAGTCCAAAAGACTGTTCTGTACATCTATGTCTCTTTTGCTGTCTCGCATACAGGGTTGTCATTACCATCTTTCTAAATTCCATATATATGCGTTAGTATACTGTATTGGTGTTTTTCTTTCTGGCTTACTTCACTCTGTATAATAGGCTCCAGTTTCATCCACCTCATTAGAACTGATTCAAATTTATTCTTTTTAATGGCTGAGTAATACTCCATTGTGTATATGTACCACAGCTTTCTTATCCATTCATCTGCTGATGGACATTTAGGTTGCTTCCACGTCCTGGCTATTATAAACAGTGCTGCGATGAACATTGGGGTACACGTGTCTCTTTCCCTTCTGGTTTCCTCAGTGTGTATGCCCAGCAGTGGGATTGCTGGGTCGTATGGCAGTTCTATTTCCAGTTTTTTAAGGAATCTCCACACTGTTCTCCATAGTGGCTGTACTAGTTTGCATTCCCACCAACAGTGTAAGAGGGTTCCCTTTTCTCCACATCCTCTCCAGCATTTATTGCTTGTAGACTTTTGGATTGCAGCCATTCTGACTGGCATGAAATGGTACCTCATTGTGGTTTTGATTTGCATTTCTCTGATAATGAGTGATGTTGAGCATCTTCTCATGTGTTTGTTAGCCCTCTGTATGTCTTCTTTGGAGAAATGTCTATTTAGTTCTTTGGCCCATTTTTTGATTGGGTCATTTATTTTTCTGGAGTTGAGCTGTAGGAGTTGCTTGTATATTTTTGAGATTAGTTGTTTGTCAGTTGCTTCATTTGCTATTATTTTCTCCCATTCTGAAGGCTGTCTTTTCACCTTGCTTATAGTTTCTTTTGTTGTGCAGAAGCTTTTAATTTTAATTAGATCCCATTTGTTTAGTTGTGCTTTTATTTCCAGTATTCTGGGAGGTGGGTCATAGAGGATCCTGCTGTGATGTATGTCAGAGAGTGTTTTGCCTATGTTCTCCTCTAAGAGTTTTATAGTTTCTGGTCTTACATTTAGATCTTTAATCCATTTTGAGCTTATTTTTGTGTATGGTGTTAGAAAGTGTTCTAGTTTCATTCTTTTACAAGTGGTTGACCAGTTTTCCCAGCACCACTTGTTAAAGAGATTGTCTTTTCTCCATTGTATATTCTTGCCTCCTTTGTCAAAGATAAGGTGTCCATAGGTGCGTGGATTTATCTCTGGGCTTTCTATTTTGTTCCATTGATCTATATTTCTGTTTTTGTGCCAGTACCATACTGTCTTGATGGCTGTGGCTCTGTAGTAGAGCCTGAAGTCAGGCAGGTTGATTCCTCCAGTTCCATTCTCTTTTCTCAAGATTGCTTTTGCTATTCGAGGTTTTTTTGTATTTCCATACAAATTGTGAAATTAACCCTTTGTCAGTTGTTTCATTTGCTATTATTTTTTTCCCATTCTGAGGGTTATTTTTTGTTTATAGTTTCCTGTGCTGTGCAGGATCTTTTAAGTTTAATTAGGCCCCATTTGTTTAGTTTTGTTTTTATTTCCATTGCTCTAGGAGGTGGGTCATGGAGGATCTTGCTGTGGTTTGTGTCACAGAGTGTTTTGTCTATGTTTTCCTCTAAGAGTTGACAAAGGAAATTTGACTTTAGTTGTGTCATCTTTTGGTTTGATGATCTTTTGGTTGGTCGTTAAGGAATTTTCTTTAATATTAGCTTGAGAAAGATACGATTTGGAAGGTCCTCACCAAAAAAAAAAAAAGAGAGAGAGAGAGAGAGATTCTAAAGCCAAATATAAATTGTAAACCCTTTTGGATTATATTCATTTTCATTGGGATTAAATTTTTCCTGGATTTAGAAAGCATTTCCTTTCATAGCAGGATATGTATGGTTTGCTTAAATTATTTCCTTTGAATTAGGGTGCCTTATTTCAAAGAACACAACAGTTTTCGACAGTGAGGTTTTTGTTGTAATTGGAAAGGAAGAAGAGACTCTTTTTGTTAGAACTGGGGTCCAGAGGAGTTGTGAGCCATACATCTGGACCTTCAAAGAGTTAGGGAGGGCCCTCTCCAGTTTGTTCTCAATTTTTCCAGATTTATATTTGATTGTTTCCCAGACTTTAACAGAAACTCTGCTGCTTTTTACATGCCCGACTTTCTTCCTTTTTTATACTTTTGCTTGGGTTATCTTTCTAATCTAGAATCCTACTTCTTCCTCTCTCTGCTGTTAAGTTTTCTGACCCTCCATCCTTTAAGATCCATCTCAAGTACCACCTGCTCCACAAAAGACTTCCTTGTCTACCTCGCAGCTAGATGTGGATTTTCCTGAGGCACTTAACACTCTGCTTTGTCTTATGATCACCAGGTTCAAGCCTCATTCTCCCTCCTTTGGTTCTACATACAATAAAACTTCACAGTTTACAGAGCGACTTTTATGTATCTCACTTTATTCTCATAGCAACCTTGTGAAATAAATGGTTTTACTTTTTTAATACAGTTGGTAAAAAGCTGTTCCTAGTTATTAAATTATTTGTCTAAGATCACATAGCAAAGAGATCATGTTGGTTTGCACTTTAGCTCTGTTCCTTTGACTCTTGACCTTTGCTGTCTGGCCTTTTTTTGTTTTTTCATTTTTCCCCATTTAAAAAAAAATTTCAATTGAAGTATAGTTGATTTGGGGCTTCCCTGGTAGCTCAGCTAGTAAAGAATCTGCCTGTAATGCAAGAGACCCTGGTTTGATTTCTGGGTTGGAAAGATACCCTGGAGAAGAGATAGGCTACCCACTGCAGTATTCTTGGGCTTCCTTGTTGGCTCAGATGGTACAGAATCTGCCTGCAGTGTGGGAGACCTGGGTTCAATTCCTGGATTTGGACTATCCCCTGGAGGAGGGCGTGGCAACCCACTCCAGTTTCTTGCCTGGAGAATCCCTTGGACAGAGGAGCCTGGCGGGCTACAGTCCATGGGATGGCAAAGAGTAGGACACAACTGAGCAACTAAGCAGATTCCCACTCTTTTTAAGATACTTTTCCTATATAGGTCCTTACTGTTTTGGTCTTTCATTGTCACCACTTGAGTTCTCAGTGTATAAGCTGCTTCCTGACTTACATGAGGGTGTTCACTGCAGCAGAGCACCTTATATTTGTAGACTGTCAGTAAATACTTGTATGTAATTAAATACCAAAAGCTAATACTTATCTACCTCAGGACCAGGAGCTGACTGTGGCTCAGATCATGAACTCCTTATTGCAAAATTCAGACTTAAATTGAAGAAAGTAGGGAAAACCTTGCCTGGAAAATCCCATGGATGGAGGAGCCTGGTGGGCTGCTGTCCATGGGTTCGCTAAGAGTCGGACACGACTGAGTGACTTCACTTTCACTTTTCACTTCCATGCATTGGAGAAGGAAATGGCAACCCACTCCAGTGTTCTTGCCTGGAGAACCCCAGGGACGGGGGAGCCTGGTGGGCTGCCGTCTATGGGGTCGCATAGAGTCGGACATGACTGAAGTGACTTAGCAGCAGCAGCAGCAGCAAGGAAAACCACTAGACCATTCAGGTGTGACCTAAATCACATCTGTTATGATTATGCAGTGGAAGTGAGAAATAGATTTAAGGGACTAGATCTGATAGATAGAGTGCCTGATGAACTATGGATGGAGATTTGTGACATTGTACAGGAGACAGGGATCAAGACCATCCCCAAGGAAAAGAAATGCAAAAAAGCAAAATGGCTGTCTGAGGAGGCCTTACAAATAGCTATGACAAGAAGAGAAGTGAAAAGCAAAGGAGAAAAGGAAAGATACAAGCATCTTAATGCCGAGTTCCAAAGAGTAGCAAGGAGAGATAAGAAAGCCTTCCTCAGTGATCAGTGCAAAGAAATAGAGGAAAACAATAGAATGGGAAAAACTAGAAATCTCTTCAAGAAAATTAGAGATACCAAGGGAACATTTCATACAAAGATGGGCTCAATAAAGGACAGAAATGGTATGGACCTAACAGAAGCAGAAGATATTAAGAAGAGGTGGCAAGAATACACAGAAGAACTATACAAAAAAAAAGCTTCATGACTCAGATAATCACAATGATGTGATCACTCACCTAGAGCCAAACATCCTGGAATGTGAAGTCAAGTGGGCCTTAGGAAGCATCACTATGAACAAAGCTAGTGGAGGTGATGGAGTTCTAGTTGAGCTATTTCAAATCCTAAAAGATGATGCTGGAAAGTGCTGCACTCAATATGCCAGCAAATTTGGAAAACTCAGCAGTGGCCCCAGGACTGGAAAAGGTCAGTTTTCATTCCAGTCCCAAAAGAAGGCAATGCCAAAGAATGCTCAAACGACTGCACAATTGCACTCATCTCACATGCTAGTAAAGTAATGCTCAAAATTCTCCAAGCCAGGCTTCAGTAATATGTGAACCGTGAACTTCCTGATGTTCAAGCTGGTTTTAGAAAAGGCAGAGGAACCAGAGATCAAATTGCCAACATCCTCTGGATCATGGAAAAAGCAAGAGATTTCCAGAAAAACATCTATTTCTGCTTTACTGACTATGCCAAAGCCTTTGATTGTGTGGACCACCACAAACTGTAGAAAATTCTGAAAGAGATGGGAATACCAGACCACCTGACCTGCCTCTTGAGAAATCTGTATGCAGGTCAGGAAGCAACAGTTAGAACTGGACATGGAACAACAGACTGGTTCCAAATAGGAAAAGGAGTATGTCCAGGCTGTATATTGTCACTGTGCTTATTTAACTTATATGCAGAGTACATCATGAGAAATGGCTGGGCTGGATGAAGCACAAGCTGGAATCAAGATGACCAGGAGAAATATCAATAACCTCACATATGCAGATGACACCACTCTCATGGCAGAAAGTGAAGAACTAAAGAACCTCTTGATGAAAGTGAAAGTGAAAAAGTTGGCCTACAGCTTAACATTCAGAAAACAAAGATCATGGCATCCAGTCTGATCACTTCATGGCAAACAGATGGGGAAACAGTGGAAACAGTGTCAGACTTAATTTTTGGGGGCTCCAAAATCACTGCAGATAGTGACGGCAACCATAAAATAAAAAGATGCTTACTCCTTGGAAGAAAAGTTATGACCAACCTAGACAGCATATTCAAAAGCAGAGACATTACTTTGCCAACAAAGGTCCCTCTAGTCAAAGCTATGGTTTTTCCAGTGGCCATGTATGGATGTGAGAGTTGGACTATAAAGAAAGCTGAGTGCCGAAGAATTGATGCTTTTGAACTGTGGCGTTGGAGAAGACTCTTAAGAGTCCCTTGGACTGCAAGGAGATCCAACCAGTCCATCCTAAAGGAAATCAGCCCTGAATGTTCATTGGAAGGACTGATGTTGAAGCTGCAACTCCAATACTTTGGCCACCTAATGGGAAGAGCCGACTCGTTTGAAAAGTCCCTGATGCTGGGAAAGATTGAAGGCAAGAGGAGAAGGGGACAACTTAGCATGAGATGGTTGGATGGCATCCCCGACTCAATGGACATGAGTTTGAGTAAACTCTGGGAGTTGGTGATGGACAGGGAGGCCTGGCGTGCTGCAGGCCATGGGGTTGCAAAGAGTTGGACACAACTGAGCAACTCAGCTGAACTGAACACTCAAGGTAAATGTAAACTCAGTTATATAACATGTCTATCATTTATTGAAGACTTATGTTTGCCCATCATTTTAATAGTTAATTTGGTTGTTCAGTTGCTAAGTAGTGTCCAGCTCTTTGTGACAGTGTAGACTACAGCACACCAGGCTTCACTGTCCTTCACTGTCTCCCGGAGTTTACTCAAACTCATGTCCATTGAGTTGGTGATGCAATCCAACCATTGTATCCTCTTTTGTCCTCTTCTCCTCCCGCCTTCTGTCTTTCCCAGCATCAGGGTCTTTTTCAATGAGTAAGTTCTTTGCATCAGGTGGCCAAAGTATTGGAGCTTCAGCTTCAGCATCACTCCTTCCAATGAATATTTGAGATTGATTTTCCTTTAGGATTGGCCGGTTTGATACCCTGCAGTCAAAGGCACTCTCAAGAGTCTTCTCTAGGCACAGTTTGAAAGCATCAAATTTACATACATGATTTTACCTACTTGTTGTTTAGTATTTTCTTTTTTTAATACTTTATTGTGGAAAATTTAAACAGACTATTTATGCATAACCCATCTTCAAGACTTATCAACATTTTGCTTTTTTTTCCCCACTTTTGAAAAGCTTTCTTTGAAAATAAGCTCACACACATATATATAATAATTCCAAAAATAAACTCCCCAAATTATCAGTATATACCTTTAACCAGACTGATTTATTGTTGACATTTTAATCTGATTTATTTTGTATTTGTATTCCTCTCCACCCTCTATTCTACACACACATACTCACACAAGTTTTTTTTTTAAGCATTTGAAGATAAATTATATGCATCATGGCCCTTTACTCCTAAATACTTGAATGTGTATTTTTTAAAAGGGGATGTCTCTATTTTTTAAAAAAATTGAAGTATAGTTATTTTATAGTGTTGTTAGTTTCAAATGTACAGCAAAGTGATTCAGTTATTCATATATATACACACATATATATTTCACAATATATTAAAAGATAATTGAGTATAGTTTCCTGTGCTACATAACAGTAGGTTCTTGTTTTTTACCTATTTACATATAGTTTGTATATGTTAATCCTAAACTCCTAATTTATCTCCCCATCCCCTTTGGTAACCATAAGTTTGTTTTCTGTATCTGTGAGTCTCTTTTTGTTTCATAAATAAGTTCATTTGTATCTTTTTTTGTTTGTTTAGATTTCACAAATAAGCTATATAATATGATATTTGTCTTTTTCTGTCTTACTTCACTTAGTATGGTAATCTCTTAGGTCCATCCATGTTGCTAGAAGTGCCATCATTTCATTCGTTTTTTATGGCTGAGTAATATTCTATTTTGTATTTGTGTATGTATATATATATGAAAGTGAAAGTGTTAGTCATTCAGTCATGTCCAACTCTTTGTGACCCCATGGACTGTAGCCTGCTAGGCTCCTCTGTCCGTGGAATTCTCCAGGTAAGAATACTGGAGTGGGTAGGCAATCCCTTCTCCAGGGGATCTTTTCAACCCAGGGATTGAACCCAGGTCTCCTGTATTGCAGGAAGATTATTTATTGTTTGAGCCACCAGGGTAGCCCTACGTGTGTGTGTGTGTGTGTGTGTGTGTGTGTGTGTGTGTGTGTGTGTGTAGACCAAATCTTCTTTATCCACTTAGCTGTGGATACTTAGATTGCTTCCATGTCTTGACTTCCGTAAACAGTGCCGCTTTGAACATTGAAGCGCATGTATTGCATGTATCTTATGATACTATGAATTTGAACTTTTGCTTTGATGGATACAAAGCCCAGGAGTGGGATGCAGAATCTTATAGTAGTTCTATTTTTAGTTTTCTATGGAACCTCCATACTATTCACTGTAGTGGCTATACCAATTTACGTTCCCACCAGGAGTGTAGGAGGTTCTTTTTTCTCCCCCTCTCCAGAATCTGTTTGTAGACTTTTTGGTGAAGGCTGTTCTGACTGGTTTGAGTTGATGATTCATTTTAGTTTTGCTTTACATTTCTGTAATAATTAGTGATGTTGAGCATCTTTTCTGCCTGTTGTTCATGTGAATGTCTTCTTTGGAGAAATGTCTGTTAGTTCTTCTGCTTGTTTTTTGATTGGGTTTTTATTGTTTTGTTTTGTTTTTTGAGTTGTATGAGCTGTTTGTATATTGTGGAAGTTAAGTCCTTGTCAGTCACATTGTTTGCAAATATTTTCTCCCAGTCTTTTGTTTGTTTATGTTTTCCTTTGCTATGCAAAAGCTTTTAAGTTTGATTAGATCCCGTTTGTTTATTTTTACTTTTATTTCTTTTGCCTTGGGAGACTGACCAAAGAAAACATTGGTAAGATTTACGTCAGAGAACGTTTTGCCTGTGTTTTCTTCTAGGAGTTTTATGGTGTGTTGGATTATATTTAAGTCTTTAAGCCATTTTGGGTTTATTTTTGTATATGATCTGAGGGAGTGTTCGACTTCCCTGGTGGCTCAGATGGTAAAGCGTCTGCCTACAGTGCGAGAGACCCGGGTTCAATCCCTGGGTCTGGCAGATCTCCTGGAGAAGGGAATGGCAACCCACTCCAGTATTCTTGCCTGGAAAATCCCATTGACAGAGGAGCCTGGTAGGCTATAGTCCATGGGGTCGCAAAGAGTCGGACATGACTGAGCAACTTCACTTACACTTTCTGACTTCATTGATTTACATGTGACTGTCCAGATTTCCAGCATCACTTACTGAAGAGACTGTCTTTTCTCCATTTTATATTCTTGCCTCCTTCATTGAATATTAATTGACTATAGGTGTGTGGATTTATTTCTGGGCTGTCATTCATATTTTTGTTTCTGTGCCAGTACCATGCTTTATTGATTACTGTAGCTTTGTAGTGTTATCTGAAGTCTGAATGTGTTATGCCTCCAGCTTTATGTGTTCTTTTCCTCAGGATTGCTTTGGCAGTTCTGGGTCTTTTGTGGTTCCACATAAATTTTAGGATTATTTGCTCCAGTTTGGTGAAAGAAGTCATGGGTAATTTGATAGGGATCACATTAAGTCTGTATATTGCTTTGGTTAATACGTATGCCCTTTTTTCTGTTTAACTATTGGTCCTGAGGTATTGGTCTTGGTAGTGAGTGCTTGGATGATGTTTGATTACCACTAGTAAATTTATTCGGAGAAGGCAGTGGTACCCCACTCCAGTACTCTTGCCTGGAAAATCCCATGGACGGAGGAGCCTGATGGGCTGCAGTCCATGGGGTCGCTACGAGTTGGACATGACTGAGCGACTTCACTTTTTTCTTTTCACTTTCATGCATTGGAGAAGGAAATGGCAACCCACTCCAGTGTTCTTGCCTGGAGAATCCCAGATATAGAGGAGCCTGGTGGGCTGCCGTCTATGAGGTCGCACAGAGTCGGACACGACTGAAGTGACTTAGCGGCAGCAGCAGCAGCAGCAGTAAGTTTATTGCAGTGAATGAGAGTAATGAAAATTAGCTTCTATGAATTCTGTTCTTTTTTTCTCTTTTTATTTTTTAAATTATGGAAGTTTGATAACACATTTATAGGAGACTTGGAAAATACAGAACAAAGTTACATATAGTTCCATTCTATATTACAATTATTTTCAGTAGATAAGTTAAGATTTTTAATTGGAGTTTTAATGTCAAACTCCTAAAAGTTAGTAGAATGAATATACAGAAAAGTATAAGAATATAGTAGATCTGAAAAGCACCTAGCTCAGATGGTAAAGAATCTGCTTGTAATGCAGAAGACGTGGGTTTGATCCTGGGTCAGGACAATCCCCTTGAGAAGGGAATGACTACCCACTCCAGTATTCTTTCCTGGAGAATTTTATGGACCGAGGAGCCTTGTAGACTGCAGTCCATGGGGTCGCAAAGAGTCGGACATGACAGAGCGACTAATACACACAAATACAATTTTCACACAGCAGTAGGGTACAAATTCTATTTAAGTTCCCATAGATTATGAACTCGGAGACACTGGATCATATCCAGGGACTTATAAACAAGATGCAAAAATCTCATGGTCTAAAGGTATCAAAATCATACAGAGTCTATTCTCTTATCACTGTGGAATTAAGTTGGAAATCAATATCAAAAGATATTTGAAAGTAACTCACATATTTTTAAGTGCAGTGACATTTACCAGGAGAGATCTTTGACTTAGCCATTGAAAACCTCAATAAGGTTAGAAAACTGAAAAAACAAATTTTGTTCTTTGTTTAAAAAGAATAATTTTTTTTTAATAATGTGATTTATTTATTTTTCTGGAAGTGGTCAGAGTGAATTATATATTAATATGTTACTTTATCTAGTAATATCTATAATACATGCAGACAAACTTTTATTCATAGTTTTGGAGTACAAAATTACACTCTGGTCCCTTTCTAGTGCCTGAATTTGTTCTGCTGGGACCCCATCATGGCAGATAATTGAGTCAATACTATTAACTACTGGGGAATGTGTTGTTTTGAGGCATCTCTAATGGGTTTGACTGGCCCTTTTCTTTTGTATTACCTTGCTTTCTCTTCTTGCTCTCTGTAGTTGATGAGGTCTAGTTTATTAGGATTGGTTGAGTCTGACGGTACGGTACTACAGCATGAAATAAGTTGGAACTCCAAATTCCCTGATTCTGGACACTGTATTTTCTTATTCATCTAGAGTAACTGCCCATTAACTGTTTTGGCAGATAGCATTCAGTTGTTAATGGCTTTATTATTAATTTTATTATCTAAGTATTTTCCATATGTAACTTTTATGTCCTATTCCCCTTCAGGTTTTATATATACAGGTACAGACCTTTCAGTGTATCTATCTCAGATATAATTTCGTTAGTGTAATGTCATCCATAGCTCCAGCCAGTGCATAAGATTTACTCTAATTTGAGCCCTGGATTGTCATTAGACAAATATTAATATTTTGGGGCTTCCAGCTTTATTCAGAGTTAGGTGCTAGACATCATATTGAGAGGATTGATACATTCTAATTCCAGTGTGGAAAGCAGAGTGTTTATGTAGGTGGCATGTGTAAAATAACAGAGAATATTAATATAACTAGGGATTTTGTGGCTGTTCTGTGTAGACGAGATCTCATTTCCTGGGTTCCCAGTGAAAATTTGCTTTGAGGGCAGTAAGTAGTGTGGTTTTCCCAGATAGCAGAGTTTTAAAGTGGATTCCTACAGTTTCCCCTGACTTTTAGAACTGACGCGCAAGGATCTTCAGGAAGCTGGACCTTGTAGTCCCCCAGTGGCAGGAAGTGCTGAGCGAGCCTTTTGTGATTTCAGATGAGGCCCCCTTTTCTCCTATATCTCCTCTGTTTGGATTGTACCACAGGGACCTCGCTTTGCTCTTTCTCTTCTCTCATTCCTGAAAGTCCTTGTGGATAAGGGTGGATTTCCAGAGTTTGATATGGAGAATTGGGTTATTTGGGATGGAGCCCCAGCTTAGCATGGTCCTTAGACAAGTTCTTTAACTCTTTGTATCTCATTATTCTAGTTATAAAGCTGAAAAATAAGGGGTTTTGTATTAGGTTGTTGTTATTGTGAAGAGTAAGTGAGATACTGTATAGAAAACCAATTTTAAAACTATACAACATCCCTCCTCAGGTAAATGACTCTTGTTATGTGTACTGAAACTCTGCAGTTGCTTGCTAATCAAAATAAAAATAATTTAAAAGAAAATATATTAAACAGGTGACATCAAGTGACTGGAAATTCTCTTAACAAATTTATATAAGACAGTTAAAAAATCTGAGAGACTATTTTATCTTGTCTGCTCAAGCCTTAAAATTTAGGTAAAAAATATTTTGAAATACTGACCAAACTGAATATACCAGTCATATTTTTGCTTATTCTCCAACTCACTTTTCATTTTATGTGGTGCAAAATTTGGCTAATGACAGTCAGAAAGGAACATCTGATTGTTAAATAGATGTTGCCCACAAGAGATTTCTCCTTGCTTCCTAAATGAACTTGCCTTGACAACAGTCACTATGGTACTATTTCTTACTCATTAGTTTTTCATAAGATTATATTTTCTTTTTAATATTTTGTGTATAAACTTAGCCAAAAATTTTAGTAAAGATAAAATGCTGACCCACCCTGAATTGTAATAAATATTTTAAATGTTCAACTAGTCCAAGATATCTTAGTTAGTTGGTAAGACAACTGATTCTTGATGGTTACTTTAATCTGTAAGCAAACCACCTTACACTGTTAGAGATGTTTTACAAAACATATGAATGAAGACTTCTACCTGTGTGACTTGTTATGTGATGGAGCAGGGTATATGGTGGTAACATTTTGTCAGATCACCGACTCAATGGACATAAGTTTGAGCAAGCTCTGGGAGTTGGTGATGGACAAGGAAGCCTGGCGTGCTGCAGTCCATGGGATCGCAAAGAGTTGGGCATGACTGAGTGACTGAACTGAGTGACTGCTGTAACAAAATACCATAGACTGTGTGGCTTGAACAGCAGATATTTATTTCTCAACAGTTTTAGAGGCTGGAAAGTCTAAGATCAAGGTCCTGTCTGATTTGGTTCTTGGGGAAGGCTCTCTTCTTGACTGGTTGCACAGTATCTTCACATGGTGTTTCTTCACTGATGTCTCTTCTTCCTCATACAAGGTCACAAATACAGTCCTGGGGGTTCCACCCTCATGACCTCAGCTAAACCTAATCACTTTCCAAAAGCCCCACCTCCTATTACCACCATATTGGGGTTAGGGCTCAAATTTGGTGGGGAGGACTCAAAACATTCAGTCAGTAGTAGGTATTAAGTAGGTCATAAAGAAATTCTCACTGAAATTCTCAGTTTTGGAGGCTGCTAGTCCCTTATGTTTTTTGATAGCTAAGGTACCTTTTAGCTCCAGTCATTCTTTATTTTAAACCACAAACTGTTTAGTGGTGGTGCTGAGGGTTGTGGCCAAAGTAGATCACCCATAGCCCATTCAAACCTCACTAATATGTTTAAAAAACAAACAAAACAGAAGAAGTGGCATTACAGATTGAAAAAAATTATTTTCTTTTCTGATTTTGGAGGCCACCCCATATTGTTGTCCTTTGGAGGGATTTTGGCTCTAGATTTTGATAATTTGGTATCATGGAAGAAGCACAAGTCTGTCAGTCTGGCTGTTGGTAGTAGACCTAGAACTGAATGCCAGTCTTGCCATTTATTAACTAGATGTTCTTGGGCTATTTAACCTCTCAGTGACTCAAATTCTTCAAGGTAAAATGAGGATAACTCTTTCCTTTGTAGGGCCTCTGAGGTCATCAGATGAGCCAATGTATAGGCAAGAGCCTGTTACCCAGTAGGTACACAATGAACGGTCACTATTAGTAGCAAGTATTATGTAGTTATATTTGAAAGATAAATTCAGTGACGTTTTAATGATTTACTAAGATTTTTAATGTAAATTATGAAAATATCTGTTGTTTGGTATATACATTTATAATAGAGACTTTGGATAGTCACTAAAAGAGTTAGGTTAAAAGTTTATATTGTGAGAAGGAAAAATAAGTTATAACATTTATTGTTTTTCTTTTGATTCTATCCTTTGATCTTGTCTTTTAATATATTTTCAGGCTTCTAAGTAGCCTCTAATACCTAAAAAAAAGAATGAAGCAAAGGAAGAGTTGACTTTGAAATTTGTGTATTTTTTCATTATAAGACAAAGCTGTGATGTGATTATAACTGCGTATTTAATGTTTTAAAGAGCCAAGCCTAATTAAATGTGTTCTGCCAAACTGTGCTTTCCATCATAAGTACTGAGGTTTTACACAATAACTTCTGATATATGGCTTTTCCATTTGAATGAGCCATCAAAAATGTTTTTTTTTTCCTTTGCTTGCTGTGCTGGGTGTCCCAGCCAAACTATAATGCCAAAGTAGTGATTATTTGTTTAGGCAAATGCTATACTAGAAATTAATAAAGATTTGAAGATTAAAATTCATTTCCCTCAATGGTTATTGAAAAAAAGTTACTGAATTTATTATGATAGGTATGGTGTGTAGTAGTTGTAATTTATTTTATGTGACGATTGTTTTTCTCTTCAGTTTTGGCTTCTTCTGGGCTGACTCATTGAGAGAAAGAAAAACTACAGTAAGAGAAAAAGTATGTGACACTCAGAAACAGGCATAGTTGTGAAAACATTTCTAATTAAAGCACTTTGAATTTTCAAAAAAGAAAGTGGTTTATAAATAATAATTACATTCTTGATTCATTTTTATTTGGAATGATCTGATAGGTCTTTATATACCAGGTGAAAGAGTGAGTTTTTCTTTCTACTTGTTTGTTTTCAGGACTGAACTCATTTTGTGGCTTATAAAACATAGTTAATTTCAGATTCTGTTTCCTTCTAATGGTTCCTTGCAGGGCTACAATGAGCATTTAGATTAGTATCTGCGACACAAACATCATATTTTGTTGTAGAGTCATAAGTTACTTTACTTTTAATTGCTCTCTGAAAAAAGTATTATTTTAGGGACTTCTTTGGTGGTCCAGTGGTTAAGAATCTGCCTGCCAGTTCAGGGGACACGGGTTCAATCTTTGGTCTGAAAAGATTCCACATGATGTGAGGCAGCTAAGCCCCTGTACCACAACTACTGAGCCTGCACCCTGAAACAAAAAGTAGCCCCCATTTGCCACAACTAAAAAAACCTGTTTTGCAGCAATGAAGACCCAGCACAGCCAATAAATTAATAAGTAAAAAATTTAAAGTGTTATTTCAGGTAAGTATTATTTCAGATTTTAGAGTTTTAGAAAATGTTTATTAAGTGATATTCATTGAAAATGTCAAAATAATAGTATTAACTTGTTATCTTTTATCCTTGTAATTTGCTGGAAATCACTCCTAAACCAGTTTCCAGAAATGGCATTGAAAAGTCAGTATCCCAGCCCTCTGTTCTCATTTTCTTCTTAACTGGTTTAAAGGGAAGACTGAAGCTTCTTTTATGCTACAGATAGTTTGGGAATCAGTTCATTCATATTCACCGGGAAGAAATCAGAATAATGCAGTCAATTTCAAATGAAATCTTAGGAATAAATTTCTAAGACTTGCTGTAAGTGTTACTTATTTGACATCAGTGATTTAATCTTTTTTTGAGAATCTGCTAACATAATTTATTTTATTGTGGAATTTAACATATTAAAGATACTTTAAACATAAGAATACTAAAGTCACAGAATTCTAATTTTGGGGAATGTAAATCTTATTTGAAAAATGAAGCAATTAGAGCAGATTTGCTTTAAAACTGTTAAATTCTATCACAGTCAATGAGTGCAACTTTCATTAAGCAGCTGCTTTAAAATTTACATTGATTTCAGCGTGGACGTTTGGAGTAAATAAAAAGATTAGATTTATTCAAGATTACTTGCTGAGAGAATTTGTGAATGGTAGTAAAAACCCTCATAAATTATAGTTGGTATAGTTTTGAAACCATTTTTACGTGAATAAATAATAATATAAAGTCTAGAGTTAGGATTCAAAGACTTCCCTCTTAAAATGTTTCTGCACCTTACTTTGAAATGCATAAGTAATATAATAAATAAGTAAAATAAGCTACATTGATGGGGAAAATGGGGATGCATAGATGGATGGGGTGTTATCTTAAATAAAGCAAAATGTTGATGTAAAATCTAGATGGTTAATATATGGGTTTTTAGTATATATATAATTTTAGTATATATATAATTCTTTCAACTTTTCTGGATGTTTAACCATCTTTATAATAAAATGTTTGGGGAAAAATAGAATCACTGTGATGATGGATTAGTGTTGTAAATTTCAGTTTGTCCATTACAAAGTTATCTCCTAACTTCTAATCCTTCCAGAATTTCTAGCTAAGTTTTTAAAGAATGTGGAGGTCTGGCCAGACCTGGACTCACACCCTTACTGCCAGCTAATTAGCTCTATAACCTTGTGACAGTTTTGTATCTTCTCCAAGTCTTTTCCCATTTGTAAAGATGGAATCATGATTCCTTTTAGGATTATGATAAATGCCTCTTCATTTTTCTCTTGTACTTTGCCAGACTGGGATCCTTGAAGACCCATTAAATCCAATTGGATGCAGTGATGGAGAGAGAGAGGGAGGTACCATTCATTGTGTTGGCCAGCAGCCTCCAGAAGCAATTCTGCAAGGCCATGGGGGTCCCATACGTGACAGAGGCCAAACAAAGGAGGGAGAGAGCAGTGGTTAGCCATCCTCACCAGATCGCGGATAGCTTTTGGCATCAGATAGGTCTGATCTGGAAATCGGGCTCTGGTTTTGTTACTTTATTTAACTTCTCTGAATCCTAATTTTCTGGTTTTAAAAGTGGAACTTAGGACTTCGCTGGTGGCTCAGTGGTAAAGAATCTCCCTGCCAGTGCAGGAGACACAGGTTCTATCCCTCATCAGGGAAGATCCCACATGCCGTGAACCAGCTAAACCCACGTGCTGCAGCTGCTGAACCTGTGCTCTGGAGCCCAGGAGCCACAACTACTGAAGCCCCCGCACCCTAGAGCCCGTCCTCCACAACAAGAGAACCACCGTGGTGAGAAGCCCATGCACCGCAACAAAGAGTAGGCCCCTGCTTGCCACAACTAGAGAAAAGTCTGTGCAGCAAGGAAGACCCAGCACAGCCAGAAATAAATAAATAAATAAATATACATCTTTTTAAAAGTAGGACTTAGAATTCTATCTTTACCTGTGGGCTTTTGTTACATATAAATAACATAAGACAAGTAGGGAATATATGTCTAGAACATGATAAATACTGATAATAAATACTAGCTATAGTTTGCCTGCCTCATCTTCCCCAGCCCCAACTGTGTCAATTTCTCTAGTTTTCCAAGCATGTTACATATTTTTATCTTACATGTTTCGTGTCTTTCCGCTTAGAAAATTAAGAAAATTCTCCCCCTCTTTTTTAGGTTATAAAAAGGGAAGAGAATCACAGATCCAGGATCTTAGCATCCTTAACCGTAACTTCAGGTTGAAAACCTTGCTAGTTAGCAGTACCCTTTTTCAGGCCATTTGAGTGGTGCAAAGTGAAAGTGAAAGTCACCCAGTCATGTCTGACTCTTTGCGACCCCATGGACTGTACAGTCCGTGGAATTCTCTAGGCCAGAATACTGGAGTGGGTATCCTTTCCCTTCTCCAGGGAATTTTCCCAACCCAGGGATCTAACCCAGATCTCCGCATTGCAGGCAGATTCTTCACCAGCTGAGCTACAAGGGAAGCCCGAGTTGTGCAAAAGCAAGCCAAATTGGAGCTAATTTTGCAATTAAACATGTCACAAGTTGGTAAACCATGTATTTTCATAGTCTGACATGTATTATATTCTCTGTGGCTCCTGATGCTACAGATTAAGGGGTAAATGTTGAAAAATTTTAAACTTGTCTTTTCAAAACTCATTCTAATAATACTTCCTATGTCTCTTTGAAGTTAGTTTCTAACCCTCAGTTTATTCTACAAAGTGTATACAGATGAACAGATATTAGCTTTAAGAAAGATTTTATTTCAGTAGTAATTATTCCAAAGTATAAAGTGTTCCACAAATATTTCTAAAAGTAAAAATAGTTTTGCCAAGAATTGCCTGTTGGTCCAGTGGTTAATACTCCATGCTTTTACTGCTTTGGACTTCTCATCCCTCCTCCCCCCAACCCGATGTCTTCTATTGTCTGCTCTAACTGAAGCCAGCAGGCAGAGAAGTTTGGAAAATAGAGTTTACAGGTTTCTAGCCCCCTGCATTACAGATCGTAGATGGGAAGAGTGTGTGGAAATGAGAGCAAAAGATATTAGATGTCCAGATCTGTGATATTTATTTTACAGAGGTTATATAATTTTCATCAAGTCACACAGCTCGTAGATATCATGTGTGGCTATCTTTCTCCACACTGTATGCTCTGTGAATGTGAGAAACATATGTGTGTTCATAGTCTTAAACATTATGGCACAGGGGCACTCAAAGTTATGAAAATTTTAAAAAATAAGATTAGCTATAATTCTACCACTCTAATTAATCAGTTATTTCCATTTTTTAAATTCTTTTCCTTGTCCTTGTATATAGGTATATATTTATACATATAACAAACTAGATATTAAAGTAGATATTTAAAATATGCAAGTAATATTGTTTATCTTGTCATTAGCGTTATGAAAATAAAATAGCACATTACTATATACTTGAAAAGTTTGAGTCCTAATAAAGAAAGGTGCAGTTTAAATTCAAGCTGTTACTTTTATTAATTTCATTTCCTGACTTGGTCAAATCAGGAGAGCAGGCAAATTTTTGCTGTAAAGCAGCTAAAATTACTTCCTTCTTTTGGCTGTATGATTAATAGCACATGTTTTGAGGTATCCAGTTGCTGGTATTCAAAGGGAAGATGTCATGGTACCAATACTTCTGCCAGTTGTCATGTTGCTAATGGAGCTCACTGGTTTATCTGGGCACAATTTCCCTGAGTGAGGGTAAAGAAAGGACTCAAAAGACAGGGTACCTAAAGCCAATCATCTGTTGCATCATCTTAAGTAGGAGGATATATTTTGGGGACATTGCAAAGGATATATTCAAATATGGCATGATAATGACTGCTGATTGGTCTTCTCCCGTTTTATCTGACCACATGGATGCCAAGAATGGATCATATTTCTCAGTCCTCTTTGAAACCGTGTATGTATGTAGTCTGAAGTTCAGCCAAGGCAATGTAAGGAGCAGTGGTATAGGCAAACTTGCAGATAAGAGTTCTTAAAGGAAGTGGGTGTCACCATCTCTTATCTGTTGACTTGAATGAAAATACAATGGCTGGAGCTAGATTAGCCACACTGTATCATGAGTAAATTTAGAAGTGGAGGTAGTACACGGTGGAACAACAGGAGAAAAGGAACCGGCTCTGGAACGGAGTAGTGTGCAAGTCTGCTACACCTACTTTTGGACTTCTGTTGAGGCCATAATTAATATAGGTCTGTTACTTGTAACTTACCCTAATCCTGACTTATACTTGGTTGACAATGTATGGTGTATGAGACAAGGTAATGTAATAAACTAGCTTTCTAGGACAGATTATTTGTAGGAGTTATCAGAATAGTCTCACAGAGACCAGACAAGTGTGATGAGATAGAACCTAGTACTTCTCCCTCTCTGTGTACCAGTTTTATCCTCAGTTCCCCAGCATTTTTGTTACACTCTTCACAAAACACAGCATTTAAGTTCAGAGTAAAAGAAACAACAAAACAGTGAATTATGTAAGTAATCTTTTTTTGTTGTTGAATTCTGTCAACCATAGTAATTTATGCATTATTGAGAAAACTGTTAGAGCCATTAGCAGTGCTTTCTCAGGCAGTCCATGACAGCTGAGGCAAATGAGGAATAACCTTAAAGATCTAGGAGTTTGTCAGAAACCACTTGACAGTGTTCAGGTTTCATGTTTTATAAATTAATGTACATTTACGTTCTACTTAAGTAATCATATCCACATTTGTTTTATTACTATTAAGATGGGATTACATGACAGTCCAATGACTTTAATTAACTTTCTAAAAATCTTAGTGTAAAGTTAATGGTCCAGGAAAAAATATGTTTGTTTTCTGACCTTGCTTATTTCTGGCACATCATGGATGATCTCCAGAAAGTTTAGCCTACCTGTTGGAGGAATAACATGTGTATGGTTTGGGTCTAGTGAAATTTCTTAGCTGACTGGATTTTTCTTTTTCTCTTCTGTCAGTTATGTGATACATTGTAAAAAAGCCTGAAACTTGGATTTAAGCCTCTAGTTTTGTGACCTTAGGGAGTGATGGAGAACATTGAATTTCTACTTTCTGGTAGCTTTTGTGATCTGCTGTTTTGTTATTCTTCTGTCTCTGCTCTTCTTTTTTGGGGGGGCTGCACTACATGCTTTGTAGGATCTTAGTGCTCTGACCAGGGGTTGAACTTGGGCCCTGGTAGTGCAAGTCCAGAGTACTAACCATGGGACCACTAGGGGATTCCTCTGTTGTTCTTTTTACTTCTGATATTTCTATCATGTCTTTGAAGTCTTCATATCCTTCATCTCTCTTAGAATTTGATTTGTCTTTCTGAATTCCAAGTAATTTCTTCAGATTTATCTTCCAGTTCACTCATTCTGTTTCCAATTGTCTCATCTGTGAGATCCTTTCACTGAAGTTTTCTAATGTTTGAAATATAACATAGGTGCAATAAACTTTATGCATATTTAAGTGAGAGGTTGATTAAGGAGAAGCCTTAGAATTGACTGTTGAAATGTAGTAAGATGGAACTTATTGGTACTTTGTCAAGAATCACTTAGGTGGGAAACTAATTAGGGTGGGTTGAGGGGAGAATGGGAGTCAGAGAATATGAAGAAAAACAAGGCAGCAACTGGAAGGGGACATGGATTTTAGGGAAGTTTTTTTGTTTGTTTATTTTTGGTTGGGAAAATGGCACAACATGTTTATATACTGTGATAGGAATGATCCATTTCCTATAAATATTACTAAATTCTTGCACTTGTAGAACTTACATTTTAGTAGAGATGGAAAAATTCTTATTCCTGAAGATAGGAGAAAGGGGTATTTCACTCCTTTACAACAGGAGTGAAGGCAGAGTATCACGCTGACGCAGATGTGTTTGTGGATTTTAAAATGGACATACAGGGTAGTTCTCTGATAGACTCTATTGAGAGTCAGTTGAGCATGAAGTTTGGGGGTTGGTGTTGGAAGTTTACAAAATGAGAGCTGTAGGAGAGTTAAAGAAATGGACACCAAAGAAATGTAATAGGATTGCTGGACAGAGCTGGCGGCCCACTTGAGATCCATGCGGAGGAACTTAAACGCAGTTGGAATGGTTATATCATTGTTCTTCAGTTGTGTATAGCCGCTTTGGAACGTGGAGTTGGTGGAGAATTGGGTTGAGTCAAGGCAGGGGTTCTGCTCGGCAGATACAATGGAGGGAAGCAGGAGCGTGAGGGAGTTGGGAAGGAGTCTGCCAGGGAGTGATCCTAGTTCTGGTCCCCCGAATCTGAGCTGGGTTAGGAAGGAGTGAGGACATGGGGGTGGTGGTGGACAAAGACAGAGGGGTAGAGAGAGCTGACAGAGGGGTAGGGAGGGTCAGACATTGTTGGAATTGGATATCAGAGGAGATGGTCTGGAAATCTGGGAGGCGGCATTCAGAGTGGAGTATATGAATTCAGAACTGTGGTGGTAGTACATTCATTAGCAAAGAGAACGTGTAACTCGGGCATGACCATGGGAATGGGTAGTTGGGGTAGGTTAGAGAAAGTGAACAAGCAGATCAAGGCCTTGACAACCATATTGGCTTGACAGTGTTTTGGTATTTTTATTAAAGACTTTTTTGTTATGGACCATTTTTAAAGTCTTTTGAATTTGTTACAATATTGCTTCTGTTTTATGTTTTTTTTTTTTTTTTTTTTGGCTGCTGGACATGTGGGATCCTAGCTCCCTGACCAGGGATCAAACCCACACCCCCAGTATTGGAGGGTGAAGTCTTAGCCACTGGACCATGAGGGAATTTTAAAATGAGGACTGGACAGTGTGGAGGGGCAGACAGTGAACCAGGTGCTTAGCTAAGGAAAAAAGCAGGAGTGACAACACTGTCTATAGATGACTAGGAAGAATTGTTGACGGGTTGTGTAGTCTGGTGGGATGTTTCAGGGCACCTGGGATGTCGGGAGAAATGGTTTGGAAGCTGTAATGCTTCTCTGTGGTACATGGGTTGTGGGGAGAGAAAAGCACATCCCCACTACAAAGGCTCCAGATAAGGAGCTGTCCTTGGGGGACACCCAGGTTTCTATTAGATCAGGGACAAAGAGGTTGAACTTGAAAATATTCAAAATTTTTTCTGATGAAATGTGTGAGTTCTGGAGGTGATGGGGAGAGAGCTATGGGAAAGTCTAGAACAGTTTTAGAATTGCATTAAATTTTTTTTTTTTTTTTTGGCCATGCTGCAAGGTTTGTGGAATCTTAGTTCCCTGGGCAGTGAAAGTGCTGAGTCCTAACCACTGGACCACCAGAGAACTCTCTGGTTCCATTATTTTTAAAACAGATTTTTACACTAGTCAGTTTAGTTAAACTAGACATATAATCAAGCAACCTAGATCTCAGTAAGTCTCCTTATGCTGCAAAAACCCCACTCAGGGTATGTGTACTAAGGCTTAGTGTCCTCATATTTCTTAGATGAAACACAAAGTTCTGATATTTTCTCCCCTTACCCACTCTGGAGACTGCTCATGTTAGTGTGTGTTTATGGACTGCTAACTGGATTGTATTGAATGTTCTAGGGATATTTCTTCAGTCTCATGAGTACTTTCAGACCATATCATCTATAGTGTTCACTCTTATTTGTATTTGCTACCTCCAGCTTTCATTTGGGGATCATTTAGGTCTTGGGAACTTTTTGGGTTTATTCATTTGTTTTTCTGTTTTTCAGCTATTTATGAAAGTCCTCTCATTTCATAGATTCTAGTTTCCTAGTCCCTTCTAAGCTTTAAATTAAGGGATTTAAAAATTCATTTTAAAATGGTCAAAATTTTGGAAGAAATACTTCTCATCTTTCCTTGAATGTCACTTTCAACCAAAGAGTAATAGTTACTCACAGACTCTCAGTTTTAATGCCAAGAGGAGTAACAGCTGGAGATCTATATGGAAAAAATGATTGTTACTGAGGTGGGAATGAATCTATTCTACATACTTTATTATAGTCTTTTGATTTATATTTACTCCTTCACAAGTGGAAGTTGGATGCTAATGTAGGCATTCATTCTAAGATTTTACTATTGAGTTCAGTTCAGTCCAGTCACTCAGTTATGTCCGACTCTTTGTGACCCCATAGACTGCAGCACGCCAGGCTTCCCTGTCCATCACCAACTCCCGGAGGATTTTACTGTTAGAAATTTATTTGTGGATTCCAAATTGATTCTTTTTGGTTATTGATACTGTTTAAGTTAGTAAACTTATTAATATAGTTTTTGACAAAATCTCTTGCATAATTCACACTCAATCTTGATTTTTATTTGGAGAAAATAATTTCATACAAATGTTTTTACATTAAAGGTAAATTCAGTCTACGAAAATGAAAAACTAACAATTACTCATTTTCCTATTTGATGTAATATAACAAACTACATTGTCAGGATGCAGAGAAATCAAACCACAGTATAGAAGGGAGACATTCATCTCAAGCATCCCACAGTTGGCAGGGAAGACAGTCATGCCAGCCAAGGGTATGCAGTAGTACAGCCGTGTGTAAGAGACAGAAGACGTTTGTAGTTAACAATGAAATTTATAGCCCTGATAAGGACCTATAATTTTCACATGGGCGACAAACAGTACTGTTGGATGTAGTACATTCAGCTGAAGGAGGAGTGAATGGTTGTATTTGGTTAAAAGGTACTTAGCGTTTCTCTTCCATCACTAACACACGTACCTATATTTTATGTTTTGTTGGGGATGCCTCATTGCCAGTAGATGGAAGGGTGGCCAGGGTGTTGAGGGGTTAAAGACCATGTATCATTGAAAAATATTTTGGGACCAGGGCTTTTTTGGTTGAAAGAGGGGAACTCTTGTGAAACTATACACTGCCAGATGCTTAGAGCTGTAATAAGAGGGCTTGTCCTGTTTTCCTATCGGAATATTTCCCCCAACTTCACCCACATCCATGCAATCACCACGACTTTGTCTTATTTGAGTACAGATTGAATTCCAATTTACTTACTTCACTTTTTCAAAAGTTTAAGCACATTATTTACTCTATCCTTATATTAAATGGTAAAGTCCTTGAAAATTGTGTGATTGATAGCCTAGTTTATATATTTCTAATGTACATAACTCTGAAGATTTTTAAAAAGTTAAAAATCTTAACCATCTCTCACTTCATCAGTATGGGGAAACTCTGCTTTAGAGGCCAACCTTGGGATAGATGGAATGAAGTTACTGGGGAACCAGATACGGGCCTGTTCAAGGAAGGGCTGTCTGTTCTCTGAGCACATAGGCACAATGCCCCTTTCTTATTTTCTGGATCAGAGTTATTTGCATGGGAATATGAGATAGGATTTGTCTCAGAGGACACTAGGCTTCTTATTCATTGTGTTTCCTTTCATACTCTACACTTTAGGATTACACCTGGCTCATCTTAGGTTCTCATATTTATTTATTTAGAGGTGTGATTCTCGAGTTTTACTTAGACAAATGAATTGTTACTTTTTATTGTTTTTCCTTTTTGAAAACAGGTAGTATCTTCATAAATACTGAATTATTTCAGCAGTTTTTTTTCAACTTTTCTTTAGTAGTTCTATTTTCTACTCTTAAAAGAGTAAGACTTTTAAAGTTTCATATGGCTTATATTATGCTGGATTACAAATCAGAGATTCTGACAGATTTCAAACTACAAAGGTGGATAAAATGTTTTAGTGTGCTATGAGTTTCTAAAACATTTTCCTCTGTTCTTTTATGGTGTGTTTTTTTTCTCTTTTCTGAGATGGTCAAAGCATTCCTTTTGGGAGACAAGCTGGGGGTAGTAATATCATGTTGTTTTGTGTTAGGAAAATTGAATTTGACTCAGAACTGTTTTAGGAACTAACAGTCACCAGATATTTTAAGAATGCTTTAAATGTGAACATATGTAAAAAAGTGAAAATATTAGTGACCTTCTCACCACCCTTTCCCCTTTCCTAGCACTATAGTATGATTGGCTGTAGTTCAAGATTGTGTATGTTGCTGTTTTATATTCATTTTAAAATGAAAAAAAAAATTGCTAATGAAAGTTTCCTTAATATAGGCTGATTACGTAGAAAGAGAGATACTTGAGGACTGGGTGGGCCCTTTAATAAATAGGGTATGTTTTCATCAATAAACTAATATTTTAGTATATTTCTTTGAAGAAATACTGTTCTAAAGATATCATGTAAACTTTTTCAAATTTTAGGGTTTCTTTTACTACATTATTTTAGAAATCAAAACATTCTAATCAGAAAAGCAAGTTGTATTTAGTACCAGTAATCAGAGGTAACCACTCTAAGCATTATGGTATATACTTATCATCACCTTACAAAAGGAAATGCCTACTGTGGTTTTTTAGTGGTATGCATTTTAAGTTTAACATATAGAAAAATGTACAATTAGTGTATAGTTCAGTTCATTAGCAAAAATGAATGAACATATATGTAATTACCAGTCAGGACCAGTATTCCCAGCACCCTGGAAACTCCTCTCATGCACTCTCCTAATAGCTCTCCTCTCCCAGCTGCAGGGGAAACCACTGCTGTGACTTGTAGCACCATAGATTAATTTTGAACTTTATATTGATGGAATCATATGCTATGACTATCATATGTATTATTTTCTGTCTTCTTTGATTTGTAAAATTCATTTATGTTTTTTTCATGAGGCATAGTTTGATCATTTTTGTATTAGTCCATCTTAAGACTATCTCATACTGTATTTCTCCTTCATACTGTAATAAACATTTGATTATTTCCAACTTTTGCCTGTTAAAATAATGCTGTGTACATCTTTGTACATGTCTTTGCACATATGTAAGCATTTTATTGAGTATAATAATTAGGCAAATTGCTGGGTCCTAGCTGTGCATCATTCACATATAGTGGGTACAGTTAAACAGTTTTCCAAATTGTTTTCACCTATTATGCTCTCACTAGAGTATATGAGAGTTGGCCTTGTTCCACATCCATGCCCAACATGTTTTTGGAGAAGGAAAGGATGGAGTTGTGTTTTTGAGATATAATTTATGTACAGTAAAATTTACCTTCTATTAGTTTAATGAATACATACAGTCATATACTAACCACCATAACCATAAGATATTGAGCATTTCCATCATCTTAAAAAGTCTCCTTGTGTTCCTTTGCAGTCAAACCATAACAACTGGCTCTCCAAAATAGTTAAGCATTGCAGATATCTACCACTTAATATCAGTAATCGATTCATGAAAATCAGATATTATGCAAAAAAATACTAATCTGGAACGTATCTACCATTATTTTAAATTTTAAAAATTGTTTATATAATAACTCAAAATATTCAACCTGTTTTTATTTTTTTTTTCAACCTGTTTTTAAAAGCACACTAAATGCCAATGTTTAACAAACTAGTGTGTTTTTATATAAAATGCTTAAAACATGGCTTCCTGATCAAAGTAATGATTTAAATAATCATTTTTTCCCTTCTGTTCAGTCATTTTTTCCTCTTTCTTGTTTACAACCTTTTCACCTTTTGCCTCTTACTGGATAACACTTAGCAAAATCAAGGGCTCGTTGTGAAAGGTCTTAGAAAACACGTTTAGTATGTGTGCCCAGTGGTGGAGAATGTCTCTCTCAGGGCATGACACTGAGATGCCCTCTTAGTTATCAATAACATCTGAGACATTCATCTTCTTTATTTTTTTTTTAACACTCAGTTCAGTTTCAAAATGTCAGTGATTCTGTCATACCAATTACCTTTGTAATGAAATTTGATTCCCTCCCCCCCCAGTACATTATTTTTTTTTAATGTTTTGAGTTTTGGAGGTATAAATATAAAAGATTATTTTATAAACACTAGTTGAAAAGGATTAAACTGAGTGACATGTTCTAGGAAGTTTAGATATTAAAAACTAGGTGACAGTCTACTGGGAAAATGTTAATTTTGTTGACGTTCTGGGTGATATGCCTGGCTTTCTAACCACAGGCTTGGTTTTCTCTTGTGTTGATGAATATGTCACAATTAATTCAGCCAGTTCCTTCTTATTTAATATTTAAGTATATATGTTTTCACTGAGCTTTAAGATGGCTAGCTCTCTCTTTGATCTTTGTATCGTTCTTTTTTTTTTTTTTTGGCTGTGTTCAGTCTTCATTGTGGCACACAGGCTTTCTCTAGTTGTGGCATGGGCTTAGCTTGCTGCAGTGCATGCGCTCTAGAGCACTCAGGCTTTTTAATTGTGGTGTGCGGGCTTAGGGGCTCCGCAGCATGTGGGATCTTAGTTCCGCAGCCAGGGATAGAAGCCTTGTCCCAGTGATTGGAAGGCGGATTCTTAACCAGTGGACCTCCAGGGAAGTCCCTGTATTCATTCTTTAGAATAAACTGTAGAGTTGGACTTGTTGTTAGGCCAAATAATCTGCACACTGCTAATGCTTGTGGTACACATTACTTGATTTCCCTTCCTAAAAATACAGCCCATTTACAGTCCTGCCTCTGGTGTCTGAAAATACCTGTTTCCTAGTATCCTCCCCACAGTTAAAGTATTATAATTTGAAATGTAGGACTAAAGCCAATTTTTGAGACCTATATTTAGACGTTTAAAAATAGCATGCTTTCCCTTTAAATACCAAATATAAAATCCCTGTTGTTTATATACTTTTAAAATATAAGTTCTGTCTTATACACTGTAAAAATAACCTTTGGTAAGTAACTGAAATACTAAAGAAAGTAAAGTTGAAGTAAAGGAGCAAATTAAATTTATAAGTTGAATATAAAACATTAAAAAGATGTAGCTCTTTTCCATCAAGGAGACAACAGGAAGACTTGTGCGTAAGTTACATAAATTGTTCAGTGATGTTCAGTTGCTAAGTCATGTGCGCATGCCAGGCTCCTGTGTCCTTCACTATCTCCTGGAGTTTGCTCAAATTCATGACTGCTGAGTCAGTGATGCTATCTAACCGTCTGATCCTATGTTGTCCCCTTCTCCTTTGCCTTCAATCTTTCCCAGCATTGGGACCTTTTCCAATGAGTTGTTTCTTTGCATCAGGTGGCCAAGGTATTGGAGTTTCAGCTTCGGTCCTTCCTATGAATAGTCAGGGTTGATTTCCTTTAGGATTGACTGATTTGATCTCCTTACCGTCCAAGGGACTCGGAAAAGTTTTCTCCAGCCTCACAGTTCGAAAGCATTAGTTCTTCTGCACTCAGCCTTTATGGTCCAACTCTCACATCCATACATGACTAGTGGAAAAACCATAGCTTTGACTATATAGACCTATGTGAGCAAAGTGACATCTTTGCTTTTTATATGCTATCTAGGTTTCTCATAGCTTTCCTTCCAGGGAGCAAGCTTCTTTTAATTTCATGGCTGTAGTCACAGTCTGCAATGATTTTGGAGCCCAAGAAAATGAAATCTGTCTCTGTTTCCACTTTTCCCCCTTCTGTTTGCCATGAAGTGATGGGACCGGATGCCATGATCTTAGTTTTTTGAATGTTGAGTATCTAGTCAGCTATTTCACTCTTCTCTTTCACCCTCATCAAGAAGCTCTTTAGTTCCTCTTTACTTTCTGCCATTATAGTGAAACTGATGTGAAGAGCTGCCTCATTGGAAAAGACTGATGCTGGGAAAGATTGAAGGCAAAAGGAGAAGAGAGCAAACTCTTAGAGAGATGTACTCTGCAAAGAAGTTAAATATAGCAGGGTGACAATATACAGCCTTGACATACATAAACTTGTATGCAGGACAAGAAGCAACAGTTAGAACCAGACATGGAACACTGTTATGACTGGTTCAAAATTGGGAAGGGAATACGTCAAGGCCGTATATTGTCATCCAGCTTATTTAACTTATATGCAGAGTACATCATGCAAAATGCTGGGCTGGATGAATCACAAGCTGGAATAAGATTGCTGGGAGAAATATCAACAATCTTAGTTGTGCAGATGATACCACTTCAATGGCAGAAAGTGAAGAGGAACTAAAGAGCCTCTTGATAAAAGTGAAAGAGGAGAATGAAAAAGCTGGCCTAAAACTCAACATTCAGAAAGCTAAGATCATGGCATCTGGTCCTATCACTTCATGGCAAATAGATGGGGAAAATGTGGATACAATGTCAGATTTCATTTACTTGGATTCTAAAATCAATGCTGACGGTGACTGCAGCCATGAAATTAAGACACTTGCTCCTTGGAAGAATAGCTATGACAAACCTAGACAGTGTATTAAAAAGCAGAGGGATCACTTTGCCAACAAAGGTCCATTTAGTCAAAGCTATGGTTTTTCCACTAGTCATGTGTGGATGTGAGAGTTGGACCATAAAGAAGGCTGATCACCAAAGAACTGATGCTTTTGAACTATGGTGCTAGAGGAGATTCTTGGGAGTCCCGTGGACAGCAAGGAGATCAAACCAATCAATCCTAAAGGATATCAACCCTTAATGTCCATTGGAAGGACTGATGCTGAAGCTGAAGCTCCAATACTTTGGCCACCTGATGCAAAGAGCTGACTCATTGGAAGAGACCTTAATGCTGGGAAAGATTGAAGGCGGGAGGAGAAGGGGCAACAGAGGATGAGATGGTTGGATGTCATCACTGGCTCAATGGATTTGACTTTGAGTAAACTCAGGGAGACAGTGAAAGACAGAGAAGTCTGAAGTGTTGCAATTCATGGGGTTGCAAAGAGTCCAAGGCAACTTAGTGACTGAAGAACAACAACATGGTAGTTGGAACATTTTTTGGCATTGATGGTCTTTGGGATTAGTAGGAAAACTGACCTTTTCCAGTTCTGTGTCCTGCTGAGTTTTCTGAATTTGCTACAATTTGCTGCATAAAGTAGCACTTTAACAGAATCATCTTTCAGGATTTTAAATAGCTCAGTTGAAAATCCATCATGTCCACTAGCTTTGTTTGTAGTAATACTCCCTAAGGCCCACCTGACTTCACATTCCAAGATGTCTGGTTCTAGGTGAACAACCACACCATCATGGTTATCCACGTCATTATGACTTTTTTGTTTAGTTTTGTGCATTCTTGCCACCTCTTATTAATCTCTTCTGCTTCTTTTAGGTCCTTACCATTTCTGTCCTTTATCATGACCATTCTTCATGAAATGTTCCTTTGATACCTCCAGTTTTCTTGAAGAGATCTGTGGTCTTTTCCATTGTATTGTTTTCTTCTTTGTCTTTGCCTTGTTCATTTAAAAAGACCTCCTTGTGTCTCCTTGCTATTGTCTGGAACTCTGCATCCAGTTTGGTATATCTTTCCCTTTCTCCCTTGCCTTCTGCTTCTCTTCTTTTCATAGCTGTTTGTAAAGCCTCCTCAGACAATCGTTTTGCCTTCTTGCATTTCTTTTTCTTTGGAATGGCTTTGGTCACTGCTTCCTGTACCATGTTACAAACACCTGTCCATGGTTCCTCAGGCACTCTGTCTACCAGACCTAATCCCTGAATCTATTAGTCACCTCTACTGTATAATCATAAGGGATTTGATTTAGGTCATACCTGAATGGCCTAGTGGTTTTCCCTACTTTTTGCAGTATTAGCCTGAATGTTGTAATAAGGAGCTCATGACCTGAGCCACAGTCACCTCCAAGTCTTGTTTTTGCTAACTGTATAGACTTTTCCATCTTTGGCTGCAAAGAACATAATTAGTCTGATTTTGTTATTGACCGTCTGGTGATGTCCATGTGTAGAGTCATCTCTTGGGTTGTTGGAAAAGGATGTTTTCTATGACCAGCATTTTCTAATGACAAGACTCTGTTAGCCTTTGCCCTGCTTCATTTTGTACATCAAGGCCAAACTTGCCTGTTAATTCCAGCTATCTCTTGGCTTCCAGTTTTTGCATTCCAGTCCCCTGTGATAAAAACGGCATCTTTTTTTGATATTAGTTCTAGAAGATATTGTAGGTCTTCATAGAACCGGTCAACTTCAGCTTCTTCAACAAAAGTTGTTGGAACATAGATTTGGATTACTCTGATGTTGAATGATTTATCTTACATACGTAAGTATGATCAAAACCAGACTTTCCTAAGTACAGTACTGAAGAGAGTTGTAATCAGAGTACTATAAAAGCAGTTATTTTTTGCTTTATTAGAACAGACGAGTCTGATTTGGACCTTGAGGAATTTTTTAAAGCAAAAAAGTATGAGGAAGAAATGAAAGAAAAAATTTTAAAAATGGAAGAAAGTAGAATGCCTTCTTTGGTTATTTGTAAACTTGAAAAAAGTCTATAAACCACTGTCAGTTCTCTTCATTGATTTCTGAATTATTTTTTTTCCAGGGTCATCCTTTGTCTCCCCATAAACTCATGACAGTTTATTTCCTTTTCTTTTCTATATTTGTTTCTCCTTTTGACTATAAACTTCATGGATAGGGCCTCATTGTCTTGGATTCGTTCGTGTCTGATCTAGTTTCTTGCACTTTGACTGATCCATACCAGTACCTTACTAAATGATGAGACGAGTGTATGTAAGTGCCCAAGTGATAAGTACATACTTGGTGACAGTATGTTTCCTCTGTGTCTGGTATGTGACCCTTAAAAGAAATTAACTTCAACGAAGTTAAGTGATCATCAGATACTTTTTCCCATGCAAATGTTTCTCACTGGTGATGCAGTTATTCTGTATTTTGATGGTATCGGTGTCAGATCCTGATTGTGATATTCTATAAATTTTTAAGATGTTACCATTAGAAGAAATTAGTTGAAAGGTTATTTTTTTTTTTTATGAGAACATATGCATCTATAATAATCTCAAAAACTTTAAGGAGATTGATGGCCAAAAATTTTTTAAAAACTGTTGTTTGTTTTTTAAAAAGATCACTAACCAAGCAGTAATGTTTTGGAACTTTATAGCACATAATGAGCTCCTTATTGCAAAATTCAGGCTTAAATAGAAGAAAGTAGGGAAAACCCCTAGTCTACTCAGGTATGATCTAAAGCAAATCCCTTATGATTATACAGTGGAGGTGATAAATAGATTCCAGGGATTAGATCTGATAGAGTGCTTGAAGAACTATGGACAGAGGTTCGTAACATTGTATAGGAGGTGGTGACCAGAACAATCCCCAAGAAAAAGAAATGCAAAAAGGAAAGGCAAAATGATTGTTTGAGGAGGCCCTACAGATAGCTGAGAAAAGAAGAGAAGCAAAAAGGCAAAGGAGAAAGAAAAAGATAGACCCAACTGAATGCAGAATTCCAGAGAATAGCAAGGAGAGATAAGGAAGCCTTCTTAAGTGAACAACACAAAGAAATAGAGGAAAAGAATAGAATGGGAAAGACTAGAGATCTCTTCAAGAATATTAGAGATACAAGGGAACGTTTCATGCAAAGATGGGCTCAATAAAGGACAGAAATGGCAAGGACCTAACAGAAGCAGAAGAGATTAAGAAGAGGTGGCTCGAATATACAAAAGAACTATACAAAAAAGGTTTTAATGACCCAGATAACCACGGTAGTGTGGTCACGCACCTAGAGCCAGACATCCTGGAGTGTGTAGTCAAGTAGTCCTTAGGAAGTATTACTACCGGCAGAGCTAGTGGAGGTGATAAAATTCCAGCTGAGCTATTTAAAATCCTAAAAGTTGATGCTGTCAAAATGCTGCACTCAGTATGTCAGCAAATTCTGAAAACTCAGCAGTGACAACAGGACTGGAAAAGGTCAGTTTTCATTCCAGTCCCAAAGAAGGGCAATGCCAAAGAATGCTCAGACTACCACACAGTTGCACTCATTGCACATGGCTAGCAAGATAATGCTCAAAATCCTTCAAGCTAGGCTTCATCAGTACATGAACTGAGAATTTCCAGAGATACAAGCTGGATTTAGAAAAGGAGAGGAACCAGAGATCAAGTTGCCAACATCTATTAGATAATAGAGAAAGCAAGGGAATTCCAGAAAAAATCTACTTCTGCCTCATTCGCTACCCTAAGGCCTTTGACTGTGTGGATCACAATGAACTGTGGAAAATTCTTTAAAAAATGGGGTTACCAGACTACCTTACCTGTCTCCTGAGAAACTTGTACACAGGACAAGAAGCAACAGTTAGAACCGGACGTGGAACAACAGAATGCTTCAAGATTGGGAAAGGAGTATGTCAAGCCTGTGTATTGTCACCCAGCTTATTTAACTTCTATGCAGATTACATCATTCAAAATGCTGGACTAGATGAATCACAAGCTGGGATCATGATTGCCAGGAGAAATTATGAACAACTTCAGATATGCAGACGACACCACTCTAAAGGCAGAAAACTAAGAGGACCTTAGCCTTTTGATGAGGATGAAAGAGGAAAGTGAGAAATCTCGCTTAAAATTCAACATTCAAAAAACTAAGATCATGGCATCTGGTCCCATCACTTTATGGCTAAACTTGATGGGGAACGTGGAAACAGTGACAGATTTTATTTTCTTGGACTCCAAAATCACTGTGTATGGTGACTGCAGCCCCAAAATTAAAGGAAGCTTGCTCCTTGGAAGGAAAGGTATGATAAACCTAGACAGTATATTAAAAAGCAGAGACATCATTTTGCCAACAATGGTCTGTGTAGTCCAAGCTATGGTTTTTCAGGTAGTCATGTATGGATGTGAGAGTTGGACTGTAAAGAAAGCTGAGTACTGAAGAATTGATGCTTTTGAACTGTGGTGTTGGAGAAGACTCTTGAGAGTCTCTTGGACTGCAAGATCATCAAACCAGTCAATCCTAAAGGAAATCAACCCTGAATTGGAGCTGTAGCTCCAATACTTGGCCACTTGATGCAAAGAGCTGACTCACTGGAAAAGACCTTGATGCGGGGAATGATTGAGGGCAAGAGGAGAAGGGGGCAACAAAGGATGAGATTGTTGGATGGCATCACCGACTCAATGGACATGAGTTTGAGCAAACTTTGGGATATGGTGATGGACAGGGAAGCCTGGGGGTGCTGCAGTTCATAGAATTGCAATGAATTGGACTTGACAGCACTAAACAACAACAACAACACTTAATTGTGTTAGGATACTGGTTTGGCTTTTAATAGAGATCAGGTACCAGTGGCTTAAAAAAAATAGAAGATTTACATTTCTCTCACATGAAAGTCTAAGCTAGTCTAGGGGTATAGGCAGGTTTGCTTCCTGAGGCCATTCAGAGAATAGAGTTCCTTCTCTCTTGTTTTTCCATTCCCTTGGTCGTATCCTCATGCACAAAGCCGAATCTGCCTGCCCAACCCTCTACCTGAGTTCTTGCACATGTGAAGCATGAGGATTGGAAGAGAAAATAAGTTCTTTTTAAGGATATTATCTAAAACTTGCATGTGTTGTTCCTACTCACATCCTGTTGGCTGAAATTTAGTTATGTGGCCATAGTTTTCTGTAAGAAAGATTGGGAAGTATAGTTCTGCCCAGCTAAACGTCAGGGCGTTTTATTAATAAAAGGAAAGAGAGCATGATATTGGGATCAGGTAGTTACTCTGCCCTAATGTCTGCCCTGGAATGTATGTTCAGTGACTTCCTTGGCAAAACTGTCTTCCCTTGTTTCACTACACTTATAGAGGAAAAGTATAGATGCCTTAAGAGTTAGGTATATTTGTTGGATCATTATGGCAATGAAAATTGATATGAATATTTGCTTCCCCTTTCTCTAAACTCCTCAGAGACAAAGTATGATTTTTTCCTTGTTTGTATTTTTTACAGCTGGCATAGGGCCTAACCATAATTAGGTACTCGCTGCCTATTTATTGACCGATTACCCTTTTTTCTGTATTGATTGAAATGTCTCTAGCAGAATTGTCATAAGTATTTATCTGACCTGCTTTCTCCTTAATTTCTTCATGATATCTGTTTTGTTACAGGATTACAGCTCAAATATATGAATGTGACCCTTTTATCAGATTTTTATAGCTATGGAAGACAGTATAGTATGTTATCATGTGTTTTTAGTATAGTTTTGCTTGAATAATTAGTGTTTTATAATATAGATGTTAGATGTAAGAAATCAGTTGTAGTGTGGCAAGTGGCATGTTTAGTAATGTGAAGAAAGTAGTAATTTACCTTAATTCCATTGTCTTAATAGTTTGAGTTCAAAATTTCTTAAAATGAGTTGTTTTTTCTTTGATTATTATTTTACTGATGTTTCAGTTTGTCACACTTTATATTTTTCTCACATTTTTATTCTTAAGAATAAATAATCTTGAGTTACTACTTTTAAAAGGTTGAATCACCAACACTCAGTTTTTTCTTTTAGTTAATTTCAGTACTCTTAGTTAGATGAATTTTATTTTAAGCATTTATTTGGAGGCCTGAGGGATACAATTAAAGAACTTTGGAGATCATTCTTAATTTGGTTTTTAGAACAGAAGGAAATATACTGTAACTTTCCCTTATTTTTCTGGTGGAGAGAAACTTTTTTTTGCCAGCAGGAAAATGCAATTCCACTAAGATTCTTGGGTCAGAGATCAGAGGCTTGGATCAGCAAAAAGAAACTAACTTTTGGAAGAATTTTAGTCCAATTTTATGGGCCAGTTTAAACTACAATGTAGGCAATGGCAGGGTGCCTGCTTTCCCTATAAGGAAGGGAAAGCCACATGGCAGTGATATTTACCAGAGTAAGGAAGGAGGGCTGTGTGTCTGGAGGGGGTAGGGTGGGAGAGCTTCTCAATAAAATGTTCATTTGTCTGACATTATAAGCAGCTTTACAGCCCTCTTGGAAAAACTTGAAGGGGGTTAAAAAAAAAAAAAAAAGGAGACTTGAAGTTCTGTTAAAAGAGAATCAGAATTTTGTTTGTTAAATTTGTCCAGGGCTAGTCGACTCTTATTTCTCCTAGTAATGAAGATGTGCAGCTGTGAAGAGAATCCAAAAAAAAAAAAAAAAAACCACTTATATTTTACCTTGGAGAGCATTTTGCGATTATTTTTATTGCCGATTGAACTTTCTAGTTGTGTTTTTCTTTGCTTGCAATCCTGGAACACACAGTGGTGGATATAGGGGTAGGCAGCTATGGAGCAGACTCTGAGTGGAAGGAAGTGACTGGAAATTTTTTAAAATGTCAAGATAAACAGCAAATCAGTCCCAAAGCAAATAATACTTGGCTACTGGTTGTACTTTCTTATATAATTTTGCTTTTCTTATTAAATGCCTCAAATTTCCCAACTATATTGTGAACATTGTTTTGAATAAATTTAAGTTTGTGTGTAGTGATCACTTATTTTTTTAGTTTGTTTTTAATTGTGTGTGTGTGTGTGTATTTACATACATACTCACATTATTTTTTAAAAATATTTTTTTCCATATGGTTTATCATGGGATGTTGAATATGGTTTTCTGTGCTATACAGTGGGACCTTGTTTATCCTTTCTATATGTAAAAGCTTGTATCTACTAACCCCAGCCTCCCACTCCATTCTTCCCTCACCCATCCCCCACCCCCACCCCACCCCCCCACCCCTGTCCCGGCAACCACCAGTTTCTTCTGTATGTCTGTAATTCTGTTTCTGTTCATAGATAGACTCAGTTGTGTCATATTTTAGACTCCACATATAAGTGACAGTCTTCTTCTTTCTGACTTATTTCACTTGGTTTGGTAATATCTAGTTGTATCCATGTTGTTTCAGATACGTTAGTTTATTCTTGTTTATGACTGAATAGTATTCCGTTTTATGTACGTACCACATCTTCTTCATCTGTTGGTCTGTGGATGGACATTCAAGTTATTTCCATGTCTTGCTATCATGAATAGTGCCACTGTGAACACAGCGGTATGTGTGTCTGTCCCTGGAGGCTCACAGGCAAAGAATCTGCCTGCCAGTGCAGGAGATGCAAGTTTGCTCCCTGGGTTGGAAAGATTCCCAGGAGAAGGAAATGGTAACCCACTCCAGTATTCTTGTCTGCAAAATCCCATGGATAGAGCAACCTGGCGTGCTGCAGTACATGGGGTCGCAAAAAGTTCAGTTTAGTTCAGTTCAGTTCAGTCACTCAGTCGTGTCCGACTCTTCGCAACCCCATGAATCACAGCATGCCAGGCCTCCCTGTCCATCACCAACTCCTGGAGTTCACCCAGACTCACGTCCGTTGAGTCAGTAATGCCATCCAGCCATCTCATCCTCTGTCGTCCCCTTCTCCTCCTGCCCCCAATCCCTCCCAGCATCAGAGTCTTCCAGTGAGGCAACTCTTCGCATGAGGTGGCCAAAGTACTGGAGTTTCAGCTTCAGCATCATTCCCTCCAAAGAAATCCCAGGGCTGATCTCCTTCAGAATGGACTGGTTGGATCTCCTTGCAATCCAAGGGATGCTTGGGGCTGGTGCACTGGGACAACCCAGAGGGATGGTATGGGGAGGGAGGAGGGAGGAGGGTTCAGGATGGGGAACACATGTATACCTGTGGTGGATTCATTTCAATATTTGGCAAAACCAATACAATATTGTAAAGTTTAAAAATAAAATAAAATTAGATTTTGCATAGTTTTCTTCTCCAACACCACAGTTCAAAAGCATCAATTCTTCGGCACTCAGCCTTCTTCACAGTCCAACTCTCACATCCATACATGACCACAGGACAAACCATAGCCTTGACTAGACGGACCTTCATTGGCAAAGTAAAATGTCTCTGCTTTTCAATATGCTATCTAGGTTGGTCATAACTTTCCTTCCAAGGGGTAAGCGTCTTTTAATTTCATGGCTGCAGTCACCATCTGCAGTGATTTTGGAGCCCCCTCCCCTCAAAAAAAAATAAAGTCTGACACTGTTTCCCCATCTATTTCCCATGAAGGGATGGGACCAGATGCCATGATCTTAGTTGTCTGAATGTTGAGCTTTAAGCCAACTTTTTCACTCTCCACTTTCACTTTCATCAAAAGGCTTTTGAGTTCCTCTTCACTTTCTGTCATAAGGGTGATCTCATCTGCATATCTGAGGTTATTGATATTTCTCCCGGCAGTCTTGATTCCAGCTTGTGTTTCTTCCAGACCAGCGTTTCTCATGATGTACTCTGCATATAAGTTAAATAAGCTGGGTGATAATACACAGCCTTGACGTACTCCTTTTCCCATTTGGAGTTGGACATGACTTAATGACTGAACAAAAACAGCTGGATATATGCAGAGGAGTGGGATTGATCATACACTAATTCTATTCTTAGTTTTCTGAGGAACCTCCAACAAATAGGTCTTTTACCTCTTGTTTAGGTTAGGTTTATTCCTAAGTTTTTTGTTTTTAATGTGATTAAATGCATTTTTTAATCCAGATTCAGTATCAAGGAGATTTTTCTGGCCTTGTCAAGTGAGTATATAGCTATGATTCTTGTTCTGTACTTTGGCACTGCATATATAATATGAGAAATATTATAACACATATATATATAACATTGTGGTTTGGTAGACTTATTTGTAAAATAAAAATTCAGACTTGGTTTGTTTTTAAAGGTTGGCTCTTTGACTCTGGTTTACACTCTTCTAAAGTTATTTATCCATTCAGACTTTCGTCATCTTTTCCAATTTGGGTATTTTGTATTTTCCTAGATATGCATATTTTGCTTAGGTTTTCAAAAATATTGGTATAAAGTTGTACATGAAATTTTCTTATAATTGCATATATGTTTTGATATGTAAAGAAAAACTGAGAAAGGTATGTAAGAAACTTAATAATATCCTGATTATCTTTGGAAAGTGGAAGTGGAATTATGGGAACAGGAAGCAATAGTCTTTAGAAGTCTTATGTCCATGGGCAATATGAGAACTTCCAAATGATGGACCTGTTTTACTTTCATAATCAAAAAAGAGTATTATTTAAAACTTCAGAATATGAGAAATTGTACATAATTTACGTAATGTACACAATATTGTACATAAATAGATTCATCTTGCTAGCCCCAGCACATTTCAGTTGTGTGTTTTCTTCTCAAGCTGGCCTCTGGACTGTCTTCACACTGGGTGGCGTGGGCAGCAAAGTGGCCGCTGCCTCAGAACTTTCTTCCCCTCTGGCCAACCAGAGTCTTCTGCTCCTGCTGGTGCTGGCCAACCTGACAGATGCTGCGGATGCGCCAAACCCCTACAGGCAGGCCATCATGTCTTTTAAGAACACACAAGGTTTGTGGTATTTTTTTACTCTGAATATTCTTTTCTAATAAGGAAAGAGGGTATTGCTTACTCCAAATTGTTTACTGTTTTTCAGCAGTGGGGATATATTTTCATATTGGTTTAAGATGAGAAAAACTTAAATTTTATGTCCGTATTCTCAGGAAGGTCAAGTAAATTTCAGATGATAACTACATTTCTTTATACCTGTATTTACATTTCTTTCCAAGATAACCAAGCCAGCATGGGCTTAATTTGGATCCACATCTCCTACCTATTGCGACTTCCCTGGTGACACTAATGGTAAAGAATCTGCCTGCAGTGCAATAGATGCAGGAGGTGCAGGTTCAATCCCTGGGTCAGAAAGATCCTCTGGAGGAGGGCATGGCACCCCACTCCAGTATTCTTGCCTGGAGAATCCCATGGACAGAGGAGCCTGGCGGGCTACAGTTCATAGAGTTGCAAAGAGTTGGACACAACTGAAGTGACTTAGCACATAGTCCTTCCTATTAGGTGAAGGAATTAACCAGGAAATGATATGTTGTTTGAAATTTTTTATTTAAATTCTGTGTTCCAGTTAGAGTTTTATAGAACTGAAAATAGTAACTGAGCTTAGCAAACTTTTCCTGCAAAGGGGCAGATGACTTTGCAGGGCCTTCTGGTCTCTGTCACCCCACCTCTTACCTGCCCTTGTAGTATAAAAGCAGCACAGAAAGCTCTTTGCAACCCCATGGACTAAAGAGTCCATGCCATTCTCCAGGCCAGAATACTGGAGTGGGTAGCCTTTCCCTTCTCCAGGGGATCTTCCCAACCTAGGGATCAAACCCAGGTCTTCTGCATTGCAGGTGGATTCTTTACCAGCTGAGCCACCAGGGAAGCCCCAAGAATACTGGAGTGGTTAGCCTATCTCTTCTCCACTGGATCTTCCCAACCCAGGAATTAAACCAGGGTCTCCTGCACTGCAGGTGGATTCTTTACCAGCTGAGCTACTAGGGAAGCACAAAAAAGCAGCACAGGTAATACATAAGCAAATGAGCAAGGCTGGGTGCCAGTAAAAGTTTATTTCCAAAGCAGGTGGTGTCTGTGGGCTGTAATTTGCCAAACCCTGAAGTAGAGCATGAGCAAATATTTCCACATTGAAACAGTAATCACTTATCAAAAGGTTACACTCCTAAAGCAAGATTAATATGGTAGCTAGGTTTTCAAAATACATCCAACACTAGTGTAATTAAGATGGGTTAGAAGCGCACTTTCAAGGCTTCTGGTGTCCTATGCTTTGTTCCTTTCCAGAGCTGTGCTAGAATGTTTCTTACAGACCGCGATGAATGTGCCAGTTTTTGTGCCTTTGTCAATTCTGGCATTATTATTTGCAGGGGATATGTGTGTCTAGGGCTTCCCAGGTGGCACAGTGGTAAAGAATCCACCTGCCAATGCAGGAGATGCAAGAGTTTCAGGTTTGATCCCTGAGTCGGGAAGATCCTGTGGAGTAGGAAATAGTAACCCACTCCAGTTTTCTTGCTTGAAAAATCTCACAGACAGAGGAGCCTGGTGGGCTACAGTCCTTAGGGTTGCAAAGAGTTGGACACGACTGAGCAGGTGCACGTGCGTGCGTGCGAGTCTCTAACAATTTAATAGGTAAGTAATGAAAACCCACACTTCCCTGGCTATTCAGTGGTTAAGACTCTGCACTTCCAATGCAGAGGGTGCAAGTTTAATCCCTGGTTGGGAAACTAAGATCCCATATGCCATGCAGTGCAACCAAAAAGAAAAGAAATGAAAACCCGTGTATCTAATAATATTTTGTATTCTCATTTCTGTACTCTTCTTAGTGACAGTGTGACTTCAGGGTTAAAAAAGGAAGTTTTAGAGGCAAGGTAATCTGAGTTCCTGTCACACTCCTGTTACTTCAGAGCTATCAAGCCTTTCACAATAAACCTTATCAAGCCATATCTCATTATCAGGCCAATATCAGGCCTTATCTCAATAAGCCTCAATGGCTTTTTCAGTAAAATGAAGATAGTTTCACCTAATCAGATTTGTGTAAGTACCACACAAGGTAAGGTTTTAGAATAATTAGCTCGGACTTGGCAGCATAGCAGGTGTTCAGTATATGGTATCTGCTGTTGTTACTTTTGCTGCGCTAGCCAAAGGGTACTGTTCAGGGTTGAACTTTTAAGAGTCATCTTTGGAGAGACTGTGGTATAGTGATTCAGAACATTGGCTTTAGGGTTAGACTGACCCTAAAGGAGTCGTATCCAAGATTTTAAGTATTAGATTCCTTATTAATGAAGCAGGGATTATAATCTCTGGCTCATAAGGTTTTACAAGAATTAAGTGAGCATTTATCATAGGCTAGACTCACTAAATCATTGCTGCTTTTGTAAGAAACAGTATAATGTGGTGGAAACAACAGGAGCCAATCTGTGTTTACTCAGGAATGTTCTTGGAAAAGTTGATGTATGGCAGAGGCCATCACAATATTGTAAAATAATTATCCTCCAATTAAAATAAATAAATTTTTTAACAAGTTGCTTAATCTCTGTAAGCCTCTACTTTGTAAAACTGGTCAGAGTAATGACATGGTTGTCATACGGGTTAAATAAGAGATAATATGGATAAAGCTGTCAGTATAATGGCTGGTTCATAGTACTTACTAGCTAGTAACAGACACACAACATATGTATTCCATTTGTAGTCAGTCTGGTGAACTTTTTATTTTACTTCCATTGTAAGGAGGAGTACTATGTCCAGGACCCTCCTCCACTGCATCTTCTGTAGATTGTGTAATATTTGCATCCTCAATATGTTCAGCCCTTCCTTTTTCCATCCCTTGCAAAAATGTAGGTCAGTCTTAACAAAACAGTTACTTTTGTATGTGTCAAAAATACAAAGTAAGTACTAAACAGGGATTAGGGTTGAAAAAATAATCTGTGTTTTGAATGTGGAAGAAAAGTGAGGGCATTTTGTAATATTGTTAAAGATATTTTTAGGTACATTATTCTCACAAATGTAAAGTTTAGAAAGGAAAATCTGAGAAGCATAGGGCTGTGCTATCAAAGACTTTGCTGGTACACGTTTCTTTTCCATAAGAGCACGGCTTCAGGAAATGTTAGAACAGTGTTGTTGTTGGTTTTTTTGTTTTGTTTTGTTTTGCTAGTGGTTCTGTGTCTTGAAAAAAAAAGTTCTTTGTGCTTACTTGTTAAAACGTTAAAATACTGTTCTTTGTGCTGTCTTGTGCTAGTGTTTTATCTGTTAAAACTATAATTTTCTCTTAAGACAGTTAACCTAACTTTATCTCCTTTTTAACTTCCTAACCTTGCTTGCTTCAGTTTTTAAGCAAATTCAGTAAACTGTAGGAAAGGGACTATGTCAGTTTTGGAATATCAAGAATTTTTCCTGTGTGGGTTGTAATTTATGCTTTTCATCACTTCAATAATTCTACTTAAAAAAAGTTTCTTAGTAGTTGTAGTCAAGTAGTTGTAGTCAATTAGTTTTAAGTTTTCCTTTAAACAAAAATGTTTTATAAGTTTTCTAGTAGTTGTCTTAGATTTGGTGTGTTCTGTCTATTAGAAGACAATGCTGAGCAAACTGATTTTAATATTTTTGTTATTTAAATTCTATATTATCCTAGCCACTTTCTTCATAAATGGATTAATTGCATAGATGAATACTTTAACTGATAATTCATTTGAAAAAAATTAACTTCAAGGCAGTTGTTTTGTTTTTTCTTTTTAACTTCTATTTTACAAGAGGATTTCCTGTTTGTCTCTGGATATTTTTATTTAGGACTGATGGCTGTTTAGTTTTGGTATTAATAACAAAGCATTTCAATGTCATGGTTAAATTATATGTGTTAGAGGTTTTTGTTTTTTTTTTTAACCTACCTCCATAGCTGTATTTATATAAGTTTATATTTTATTGACAATTTAATTCAGCTGTATTAATGCAAAAATAGTAATGGAGTCAAACTACATGACTTAGTTTAGGTTTTTTTTTAATACTTGGCTTTAAAAAAGCCACTCTGTTGCATGGTGTTTGCTCATATATTTATAATCATTGGAAAGCTGTGGCTTAGATAGTACTGAGAAATAAATTGTCCTAGTTTGGGTTGGATTGGGTTGGGTTTTTGTGTTTCTTTTTGTGGGGGATTTTGTGTGTGTGTGTGAGAACATTTCAATTCTATTCTCTTAGCACATTTCAAATATACTATCAAGTGTAGTCATGTTTTAGTTCTTTTTTAAGTAAAATTTAGAACACCAATTGCAATTTTGAGCCTGAAATGTAGCAACTTATATAAAATTAATTGGAATTGAATTATATACATTAACAGTGCTTTTATTATTTGTATCAGGCAGTCTAGAAAATGTAATATTTTTAAGATTTTGTGTTTTCTGTTTTCCAGATAGCAGTCCTTTCCCCTCGTCAATTCCACATGCTTTCCAGATTAACTTCAACAGTTTGTACATGGCCCTGTGTGAACAGCAGACATCCGACCAAGCTACTCTTCTTTTGTATACATTGCTCCATCAGAACAGCAATATTAGAACATACATGTTGGCTCGCACAGATATGGAAAATCTTGTAAGTATCATATTAAGCATAGTGTTTGTATTTTGTAATATTTTGAAGAGTAATTTCTTTTCCCAGGAGGATATGTATGTTGTTTGCCTGCCTGCAAAGGTGGATGGTCAAGAGTTTGATAGGGAGATGCCACCAGGCAAAGGCCGAAGTCTGAGTTTTACAGTGTAGGAGACAGTGCACATAGAGATGGGGGTCACAGAGCAGAGCTGGAGGGCACACGGCACAGCAGGCTTCCCTGTCCTTAAGGTCCTGAACAGCCAGCCTGCTGCCCGTGATTCAGCCTGGATCAGTCCTTAAGACATACTGGCTACCATTCTCAAGAAGATGTATACCCTCTTGGTTCCTTTCCACTACTAAGTGTCCACCCACCATGTTCAAGTCACAGTTGCTGTGTATTCCGGATAAGTATGGCTAAAAGGAAGGGTGATTTTTTTTCAGCTCAACTCCCAAATGTCCTGTCCCTTCAACCGGCTTAGATGCTAAGGCTGTCTTGAACTCAGTTCCTGGAGTGTTATCGTTATTTTAAGTTACCATTGTCAGGCATCACATAATCGCACTTTATCCTTCACTGTGTGAACGAGATTGGTTCCAAATTTTTGCTCATAGACAGAAACCCCTCTAGGCAATCACTGATTTCCATTGTAACTAATATGTAAATAATAATGTTTCTATGAAAAGTAAACTACCTCACTAAAGTGTTAATGTCGCATTTGAAATACATAATATCTAGGTAACATTGAACTATTCGTGCATTAATAAAATTGTGACCATCTCTGAAATAGCCAGCAGCTTGCTGGTGGCAACAGGAATGTCCCCTCTACGCCAGTTTTTACAGACTGATAGCAGGATTCCCCGGGGATTTGGTGGCTGTTTTTTTTCAGCATTTAAGATGAAAACAGTAAGCATGGAATATTAGAATTTGTTTGAAGAGTATATTCTATGTCAGAGTGACACTAAGGACAGAAAAATGTGATGAAAGAACCTGTTTGCACACCAGCTGTATGTGGAAAGCATTGGCTTAAATAGCGAAATTGGGTGTAACAAGGTTCTGTTCATGTGAGTAAAAACTTGTAAAGAAAAGGCTTATTTACTAATGGGTGAGTGAATATAAGGAGACGGTTCTGCAGCATGGTGTAACCTAAGGGAAATGATGGCAATAGGCAGAAAGCCCATGACATCGTCTGCTGTAGAAAGTTCCATGGTAAGGATGTTTGTTGGCACATAAGATCTTGCAGGAGAGCAATTGTCTGTATATGATGACTTAACACCAGTGAAGAGTTAAAAGGTTTTGTTTGGGGATTTTTGGGGGGAGGAGTGGGGAGAAGTGAGGCTTGTATTGATATATTTGTTTTCATTTTTAATGTTTTGTATAGATTACTTAGCTGATGTCCTTCCCTGTCCTTTTTGTTCTGTAATTTGTTGAATCTGATTAGAAAATATGACATTGAAACATGTATAATATCATATATGAAACAAGTCGCCAGTCCAGGTTCCATGCACGATACTGGATGCTTGGGGCTGGTGCACTGGGACGACCCAGAGGGATGGTACGGGGAGGGAGGAGGGAAGAAGGTTCAGGATGGAGAACATGTGTATACCTGTGGCAGATTCATGTTGATAAATGGCAAAACCAATACAATATTGTAAAGTTAAAAAATAAAAGAAAATATGTTACTGGTAGGAAATTCACTGTGCTGGTCTGATTTTGTTGTTAACAATTCTTTTATCCTAGCATCTTTGCTATTAAAAAGGTAATGTTTGACATATTACAGTGTTTCTAAGAACGTCGTTGTTTAGTCATTAAGTGGTGTCTAACTGTTTGTGACCCCAAGGACTGTAGCTTGCCAGATTCCTCTGTCCTTGGGATTTCCCAGGCAAGAATACTGGAGTGGGTTGCCATTTCCTTCTCCACGGGATCGTCCTGACCCAGGGATCAAATCCGAGCCTGCGGCATTACAGGTGGATTCTTTACCGAATGAGCCACCAGGGAACCCCTGTTTCTAAAAGTACCATACTGTTTAAGTTCCTGCTAGGCTGGAGACTTGCCTCTGTTGAGTGTCAGGTGTTGGCCATGAGCCTAAGTGGTCTCTGTAAGCTCAGCCTTTTTTTTGGCTGTGTTGGGTCTTCACTGCTATGCACAAGCTTTCTCTAGTCGCAGTGAGCTGGAGCTGCTCTCTAGTTGCAGTGCACAGGCTTCCCGTTGCCATGGCTTCTCTTGTTGCAGCACTTAGACTCTACGGCCCAGGCTCAGTAGTTGTGGCACACGGGCTTAGTTGCCTTATGGCATGTGGGATCTTACCGAACCAGGCATCAAGCCTGTGTTCCCTACATTGGCAGGTGGATTCCTAACCACTGGACCACCAGATAAGTCCCTAAACTCAAACTTTATACGGTGGCAGAGCTTTGCAGTAGGGGATGGTTTTCTCTTCTGATACCTTAGCTCTGCAAATGGAAAGTAATTTCGGTCACAGGCTGATTTGTGAAATTAAAGCAAAGGATATGTGATAAAAGTATAGAAGTTGAAAACATTAGTTTTACAATAAAGTAATTGAAATAATAAATTATAATTTTTATTCACTAGGTTTTACCAATTCTCGAGATTCTGTATCATGTGGAAGAAAGAAATTCACACCATGTGTATATGGCTCTTATAATATTGTTGATCCTTACAGAAGATGATGGCTTCAATAGATCCATTCATGAAGTGGTGAGTTATCTTCACGTTAATCAGAGCTACTGAATGGATGTGTCAGTCCATAAAATTTACCACCCTTAGTGTACCCTTCTTCCTTCTTTTCCTTCTAGTAGATGTTTCTGCAAATGCCTGACTTAGTATTTTTCTTCAGATTTATGAAGTGGTCCTTTTTTTTTTTTTATCTTCTGAATGCCTATTATTAACTGCTATTAAAAACTCTCCCCAAATGGTTTCTTTAGTTTTTTAGATAGAAATGTTTTAGATGGGAATTTAGATAGAAATGTTTATGCTGTCCTGAAGTCATTTTTCCTCTCCGTTTCCACTTTTTAGTTGTGGTGGAAATGATCAAGTAGATTTTCTCCTTTTATATAGAATGAATGAAAGAATAGGGAAGAAGGAAAGGACTGAAAAATTGTTTTATAAAACAATGTAAAATAGTGTACTATAATTTAACTCCTTAAATAATAGTCCTATCAGTGAGTTCCATTCCCAAACTGGTTTTCTCTTCCTCAGTGGTATTTTGTGTCAAAGTAATTCATGTACATAGTTTTAAAACTTACACAGAAGTACTGGGTTTCAGTGCAAAATAGCAGACCCCATGTCCATCCCATACCTGATTGCCCCTCCCCAAAGACAAATGCCATCAGTCCTGTACAGGTTTCTAAATATTTCTTGATTTTTCAGATTTATAGATATTAACTGTTACCATCATAAGATAGAATATATGGTATTAGTTCTCCTTACCGTACATCTTGAGTGTGCCCTCTGGGTTCCTAGGCCTGTTTCCAGCACAGAGACTTTTTCTTCCGTCTTTTTACCGTTCTGGGATAACTCAGCTTTTTACATTAATGTGATTTTGTTAACTGTCATCTACTCTCAGATGGACTGTGTGGTAATTGTGTTTCCTTTCTTGTAAAATGGTTTAATTTTTCTGTAGAACACCATTGCTTTATGTTCATGTACCAGTCACTAATGCAACTCCCACTACTTAAACAAAACTGAGAATCCCCTCTCAAGCTATTACAGCATACTGCCTATTTTCTCAGTTTCATTTTTGTTTTTGGCTCCTGTCTTCATCCTCATTAGGGGCTTTCCTAAAATGTGTGGTGATTCTTGCTTGTTTATTTCTCTTTAGGAGCAGGCACTAAAACTTTGTTTGAAAGTTCTTTGTGTGGGCAGGACTTATTCAATATAATGTGCTCTACATAGTCTGTTTCTCTGGATATCCTGCTCTCTGTAAGCCTTTTCTTTTGGGGTGGTCAGTTTCTTAGAAGGGATTCTTACAGTCTACTATGGGGGTCTAGTATGAGACGAGGCTGGGAGCTTCTCTCTTCAGGTATAAACACTTGCTTCTTTAGAAGAGATTTTATGTGATCTTTTCTCTCCTGTTCCCATTGAAATTATTTTTGCCTCTTATGTAGTATGACTGTCATTTCAACTAAGGTTTAAGGAATACTAGTGCTAGAACAGAGACGGCAGTGGCACCCCACTCCAGTGCTCTTGCCTGGAAAATCCCATGGACAGAGGAGCCTGGTGGGCTGCAGTCCGTGGGGTTGCTAAGAGTCGGACACGGCTGAGCAACTTCACTTTCACTTTTCACTTTCATGTACTGGAGAAGGAAATGGCAACCCACTCCAATATTCTTGCCTGGAGAATCCCAGGGACAGGGGAGCCTAGAGGGTTGCTGTCTGTGGCGGTCACATAGAGTTGGACACGACTGAAGCGACTTGGCAGCAGCAGCAGCAGTGCTATAGAAAGAGGATAAAACATATAAAATTTTTGATCCTCATATTTAGTAAAGTACCTCAAGAAAAAAATTTGCATTGCTTTAGTGTTTTTTTTTAAAGAGCATTTATCTTTCTTTTGATAAGGAATAAAAAAGTATGATTTTTAAAAACACTTTTCAATTCAAGTACAAAATAGAAAGTACACAGATTTTAAAGGTACAACTTGCAAGTTTCTACACATGTATGTACCTATGTTCATAACACCCAGATCACGTTATTGAACGTTTCTAGCATAATAGAAAACTCTCTTTTGCATATTGTGGTCAATACCCCACACCACCCAGAGTTAACTACGTTCTAGAAGAATTCCCTCCCAGTAGATTAGCTTTTACCTCTTCTTGAAATACAGTTGTTTCTGGGGAAAAATTGGTACAGGATACATGGACTCTCACAGCATTTTTCTTAAAACTACAGTTATTTCAAAATAAAAAATTCATTAAAATTTAATTTTAAATAGTGGGGAGAAATTTGGAAAAATACTTCTCAAGAGAAGATATATAAACACATGGAAAGTATATAAAAATGGTATATAAGTATGTAAAATGTATATAAGTATATAAAGTATATAAAAATGCCTGTCACTGGGCATTAGGAAATGAAATTAGTGTGTTCTCTTTTATTTTGGCTTCTTTCACTCAGCATAGTGTTGCTGAAATTCACACATGTTACTGCATCGTTAGTCTGGTTTTTTGGATTGCCATATACTATTCCATTCTGTGGATATGCCACTGTATATTTATTCATCCCCTTCTTGTGAGTATTTGGCTTTTTTTCCACTTGGGGCCTATTTTTGCTAAAGCAGCTGTGTATATATGATCCAGCAGTCCCACTCCTGGGCATATATCTAAAGAAAACCATAATTCAAGAAGATACATGCACTCCAGTCTTCATTGAAGCACTGTTTACAATAACCAAGACATGGAAGCAATCTAAATATCCACTGGCAGAGGAATGGATAAAGAAGATGTGGTACATATACTCAATGGAATATTACTTAGCCATTACAAAGAATGAAATAATGCCATTTACAGCAACATGGAGATTGGGGAAATATTGTATGATATTGCTCTTAATGGGCTTCCCTTGTGGCTCAGCTGGTAAAGAATTGGCCTGCAATGTGGGAGACCTGGGTTGGGAAGATCCCCTGGAGAGAGGGGAAAGGCTGCCTACTCCAGTATTCTGACCTAGAGAATTCCATGGACTATACAGTCCTTGCGGAGAAGGCAATGGCACCCCACTCCAGTACTCTTGCCTGGAAAATCCCATGGACAGAGGAGCCTGGTAGGCTGCAGTCCATGGGGTTGCTAAGTTGAAGACTGAGCGACTTCACTTTCACTTTTCACTTTCATACATTGGAGAGGGAAATGGCAACCCACTCCAGTGTTCTTGCTTGGAGAATCCCAGGGAAGGTGGAGCCTGACGGGCTGTCGTCTTTGGAGTCGCACAGAGTCGGACACAACTGAAGCGACTTAGCAGCAGCATACAGTCCTTGGGGTCGCAAAGAGTTGAACACGACTAAGCAACTTTCACTTGCTCTTATGGGAAATCGAAAAAGAAATGATTCAAAGGAACTTATTTGCAAAACAGAAGCAAACTCACAGACGTAGAGAATGAACTTATGGTTTTAAGGAGAGATGGGTGAGGGGGAGGGATAGTTAGGGAGTTTGGGATTAACATGTACATACTGCTATATTTAAAATGAATAACCAACAAGGACCTACTGTATAGCAGGAGGAGCTCTGCTCAATATTATGTAACAACCTAAATGGGAAAAGAACTTGAAAAAGAAAAATACATGTATATATGTATAACTGAATCACTTTGCTGTACACCTGAAACTATCGCAGCATTGTTAATAAACTGTATAGTAATATGAAGTTGAGAGTTTTTAAAAATTAGTTCTGTTTTCACTGTATATGCTATAATTAAGTTTTATTTCTATTTCTTGATGAAAAAGAAGTATAATCAAAGATTTGTACATTTAAAAGTTTAAGATCACCCTCGTGTGTATTCTGATGATATCATGGATAGAAAACTTCTTTTAATAATTTAAAAATATCTATTTTACTTATTTTTGGCTGCACTGGATCTTCGTTGCTTTGCTTGGGCTTTCTCTATTTGCGGTGAGCAGGGGTTTCTCTTCGCTGTGTTGTGTGGGCTTCTCATTTTGGTGGCTTCTCTTGTTGCAGAGCACAGGCCCCAGACAGGCAGGCTTCGGGAGTTGCAGCACGTGGACTCAGTATTTGGGGCTCATGGGTTTACTTGCTCCGCAGCCTGTGGAATATTCCTAACCAGGGCTGGAACCCATGTCCCCTGCTTTGGCAGATGAATTCTTATCCACTGTGCTACCAGGGAAGTCCCAGCAAACTCTTTATTCATCAACGTTGTCTGTTACCATATTCGTTATCTGTTTTTCAGTCTCTTTCTTGGTTATTGGATGAGCCCCAAGAATAATCTGGGATCTTTTGTTCCTGAAATCAGACATAGCATTGCTAATTTGCTATGCTCTTTAAATCAGGAGCTGAGCATATTATATGCTGATCAGTTTCATTGTCCCATTTGTAAATATGCTTGCTGTGGAAATACTTGTTTGTGGCTCAGAAAAAGAAAAAAATGTGTACTTTAAAGCATAAAAAGTGAGTTGTTTATGAAAAAAGAAGTTTAAAATTAAAGGAAATCTAAATGGCAGTATTTGTAAATGTTATGATTGACTACCCAGAAAATTCAAGACTCTAGTATTAGAAATGTTAAGAAAGTTGAACAAACTTTCTGGATCATAGATCCAGAAACTAAATACAAACTAAATACTGTTTCTGCATACAAATAACAAAAAACTTCAAAATGTGGTATAGAGAGTACTTAACAATAGCAATAAAACTACTGTGAACCTAGGAATCAATCTAAAAGAAGTATACTTTTTTAATGGCATGAATTGTCATTAGTTGTTAAGTTGTATCCAACTCTATTGCAACCCCCCATGGACTGTGGCCTGCCAGGCTCCTCTATCCATGGGATTTCCCAGTCTAAAACAGTGGAGTAGTTGCCATTTCCTTCTCTAGAGGATCTTCTTAACTTAGAGATAGAATCTTCGTCTCCTGCATTGGTAGGTGGATTCTTTATCACTGAGCCACCAGGGAAGCCCAAATGAAAAATACTAAATATGTATTAATAAATAGAGATAGATACTATGTTCACAGATGGGACGACTCAGTGTGGTAAAATTGTTAATTTGCCTTTGAATTAATTACTATGTTCATCTGATGAAAATCTTAGCAGTTTGTGTGTGTGTGTGTGTGTGTGTGTGAGCCTTGAAAAGCTAATCCCAGAAATTATAGGCAAAAGCAAAAAGCCTAGAAGTTTTTGAAACATTTCATTGTGGAGTTATTCACCCTACCAGATAGATCAGTTGTAAAACTTTTAGTACTTAAGATTGTGTTTTATTAACAAGGGAATAGAAAATAGACAAATGGAAAGAACTTAGTTCAGAAACTTCACACTCAAATCTGGAAATGTGAAGTGTGACAGAAGTTCAGTTCAGTCGCTCAGTCGTGTCCGACTCTTTGTGACCCCATGGACTGCAGCACACCAGGCTTCCCTGTCCATCACCAACTCCCAGAGCTTGTTCACTCTTGTCCATCGAGTTGATGATACCATCCAATCATCTCATCCTCTGTCGTCTCCTTGTCCTCCTGCCTTCAGTCTTTGCTAGCATCAGGGTCTTTTCCAATGAGTCAGTTCATCACATCAGGTGGCCAGAGTATTGGAATTTCAGCTTCAGCATCAGTCCTTCCAGTGAATACTCAGGACTGATTTCCTTTCGGATTGACTGGTTTGATCTCCTTGCTGTCCAAGGGACTCTCAGGAGTCTTCTCCAACACCACAGTTCAAAAGCATCAATTCTAAGTAGTAAGTAAATTTTTTTTCTGAGTTTGAGAACATGGCTCATCCAAATGGAAAAAGTAGAATTAGATTATCTTGTCCCACATACAAAGAGAAATTCCAATTGGATTAATAAAGCTAGCTGTGAAAAACTGCACTTAAAAATCTTCAAAGAGAAACTAAAGGATAATATTTCTATAAACTTGCTGAGAAAGGGATTTCTTAAGTGTAAAATGTATAAACCATGAATGAAAATAAATAAGTTTGACTACATTAAAATGAAAATTTTCATTGTTCGAATAAGTGAAAAAAAGATACAGAAAGATGGGTTAGCATTTTTAATTTTAAGAACCCTTATAATCAGTTACAAAAACAAAGTGTTGCTAGAATAATGGACAAAGTAATAGAAAAACAGAATAAAAACCTGAATTACTGGTAAGCATTTTTAAAGGATGTTCAACTTGATGATTCATCAGCATCATTCTTATTAAGGTAACTGAAATGTTGTGTGCTCATCAGATTGGCAAAAAGTATGAGATGTCATATGTTAGGTGAGGATATAGAGAAAATGGACTCTCATATATTGGTAGTAGCAGTATAAACTGACAGAACCACTTTTGAGAGGAATTTAGCCTCTCACATTCCTCATATTACCTGCAGAAATAAATACTTTACCTCCTACCAATTCCATTTCCTGATTTGAGCCCTAGGAAAAACTTTATTCACAAGAGCACATTTGAAGGAATGTTCCTTGTAGTACTGTTCATAGTGCTCCAAAAACTGCAAACAGCAATAACATAAATGAAATACTACAGAGGAACTGTTAATATGACGAATGAAATAGAACTACATGGACTGATCATAATAAATTCAAAAATATTCATAGTAATGAAGTATCACATTTAGGAGAGAGGTTGCCAGAGGTTAGCTGTGGAGCTTTAGGTGCTTCACAAGCGGAAATATTAACATTTGCTAAAACTGGGTGATGGGTACAGTGGTGGTCTCTAACCAGAATATTCAGTCAAGCTTTCTGAGTTGATGGAAATCTTCTGTAACTGCACTGTCCCATATAGCAAGCAGCACTTGAAATGTGGCCAGTGTGACTGACAAATTGAATTTTTAATTTTATTAAATTTTAATCTGTGGCTGGTGCTGCTGTGGTTGATGCTTTGTTGGATACTGGAGCTCTGTACTTTTTAGTTAATAACATTCCCTGATAGCTCAGTTGGTAAAAAATCCGCCTGCAACGCAGGAGACCCCAGTTCAATTCCTGGGTCGGAAAGATCCGCTAGAGAAAGGATAGGCTACCCACTCCAGTATCCTTGGGCTTCCCTTGTGGCTCAGCTGCTGAAGAATCTGCCTGCAATGCGAGAGACCTGGGCTCGATCCCTAGGTTGGGAAGATCCCCTGGAGAAGGGATAAGGCTACCCACTCCAGTATTCTGGCCTGGAGAATTCCCTGGGGTCACAAAGAGTTGGACACGACTGAGTGACTTTCACTTATTTAACCAAAACATACATACATATATAATTATTTTTAAAAACATTTATATGTTTGTTTATTTTTGGCTGCAGCGAGGTCTTAGTCGCAGCACGTGGGGGTTTCATTGCGGCGCCCGGGCTTCTCTCTAGTAGTGGTGCACAGGCTTAGAAGCAAAACATACACACGTTTTTAAAAGAAACTGTTCAGTGGCTTTGCAGTTCTGCTTCCTAACAAATTCTTGGTGATGCGCTCATGAAGTCACTAAGTACCACAAACAGAGTAGCTTAAAAGGGATTTTACAGGTATTTTTGTTTTCAAAATGAATGTGATTCCTAACTTGAGGTATTTAATGTCAGAATACAAAGAGTATGGAGAATGAGGACTCCCTGTTTCTGAGTTTACTGTAGTGACATTTTGGATAGTGAGGGCAAGGATCTATGTTGCAGCATTGTTTTTCACAGGGGAAAAACTGGAAGTAACCTAAATTTCCATAATAGAAGAGTGGATAAAACAATGGGGCCTCCTGGCACAGGACTATCCAGTGTTTGAATGGAGTGAAGTAGAAGTGATGTTCAGCTGTTTACCTGGCATGGCACCAGAGAGAGCAGTCATCCAGTAAGAATGGTTCTCAGCTGTTTCGTCCTTGGTTCTCTACTCTGCATTAATTGCCAAACCAGGAGGAGGTCCTGGGGTAGTGGCTGGGGGAAGCAGCTATTTTACTAACTGGTATAGAAGTAGTTCGTTAAAAAAAAATTAGTACTATTAATACTAAGTTGGCAAATGTGATGAATATTCATTCTTCTTATATGTATCCATATAGAAGAGTTTCAAAAATGTATTGAGTGAAAAAATGATGATGCAAGCAGATATTTAAGTATATCAGTTTACTAGTGCTGCCATAGCAAACTGGTGGCTTAAAATGAACAGAAATTGATTGTTACTGTTCTGGAGACTAAAAGTCCAAAAGCATGGTGTCAACAGGGCCATGCTATCTCTGAAGGACCTAAGGGAGGTGATTCCTTGTCTCTTGTTATCCATCCTTGATGTTCTTTGGCTTGCAGCTGCATCCAGCCTCTGTCATCACATGGCCTACTCTCATGTGCCTGTCTGTCTTTCCTCCTCTTCTTGTAAGGACACCAGTCATATAGGATTTAGGGCCTGCCCTAATCCAGTATAATCTCTCTTGATTGCATCTACAAAGACCCTATTTCCAAATAAAGTCTCATTGACAGGTTTTGGGTGACACCAGTTTGGAGGACACTATTCAGTGTGATACATTATGATGTTGTTTATGTAAACTAGAAACTATACAAAGGAATGTGTGTGTGTGTGTGTGTGTGTACGTGTGCATCTGTGCATGCACACATGTATCAGTTTGCTATACACGTAAAGTATTTGAAATGGACTGGAAAGATATATACCAAACTCAAGATAGTTGTTGTTCCTCTTTGGGGGAATAAAATGGAATTTTTATCTTATAAAATAAAACATTAAGTGTTACTGATAGTAAAATGTTAGTGTCAATTGTGGGAGTATGTAAGTTAATTATTCTTTGTGCTTTTCTATGTGTAAATTTCATTTCTTGAAGATTTGATATTATATATTACTATGTAATATTCTAGCCTATGTAACATATGGAAGAAATGTATTCAATAAAGACAAATCGTATGGGGGAAAAGGCTGAAAAGAAGACATAAACAATTATATATTTTTTGCAAAGATAGGTATTTTCAGATCCTCCAGAGCTTTTCTTCTACATATTAATTGAGTTATTTTAGCATGAAATGATAAATAGGTGTAATGTGTAACCAAGCTGATAAATCTATAGGTATTAAACTATATGAACACTGAATGCAAGAGATGAGGAATTTCTTTTATAGGAACCAAATAGGTCAAGCTCTACAGCTAGGTTACCAAGAAAATTTTCTGTATGCTGCCTATTATATATCAGTGTCCTGTGGAAAGCTGTGTGAGCTCTGTAACTAATTATTTTTAATTTTTCTTAGACACTACCAGAATTTCCAGACAATAATTTACTTTTCACAGTAAAAAAAGATGGGCCTTTATGTAAATACTAAATTGCATTTCTAATTTTCATAGTAATGTCGTAAGTTTACTATGTGGATACTTACTAAATATTTACTGAATGTTGAATGAATAAGACTACTTTTATTCAAAACACTTATTCCATCCAGTTTTCTAATTAACACACACAGGCAGATGTTAAGAACCAGTGACCTTGGTTTCAAATAAGGGTGGCTTATGGTAATTTATTTGTAAACACAGAAGCCAAAGGAGAAGAGAAACCAAACTATATTCAAGCTTGTGACCTTTTAAAAGACAGAGACTCCTCTCACTAGTTAAGCTGCCTGTTGAGTGTCCTGGGTTAGTATTTCCCTGTAGACTTAGAGCTGTGGTTCTTAACCTTCTTGGTCTTTACACTTAAAAATAGTTGAGGACGGCAAATAACATCTTTATGTGGGTTATTGTTCTCTATGTTAACTGCATTAGGAATTAAAACTAACACTTAAAAAATATTTGATTAGTTAATTTAGAAATAATTATTACAATAAACCCATTACATGTTAGCATCAATAACAGATTTTTATGTAAGTAACTGTTTTCCACAAACAAAAATTTACTGAGAAGAGCAGCATTGTTTTGCGTTTTTGCAAATCTCTTTAATGAATGGCCTTAACAGAGTCTCAGGTCTCCTTCTGTATTAAATTAATTGTGCTATTAGGCATGTTAGATAGCCTTCAGAAAACTGAACTGTACACTCACGAGAGAGTAAGAGTGGAAAGAAATGTCTTGATATTTGGATGAAGATAGTTTTGACCTTGACAATGCTCCAGAAATGTCTCAGGGACTCCTAGAGGTCCGGGGACTGCATTTTGAGAACTGCTGCCTTAGACAGTAAGTCAGAGGGACTGAGCATCGTGTCGTTACAAAGATTCCACTGGCAAATGTCATCGTTTTGAATATTTTCAGGTAGTACCATTTGTTTTACACGTAGGTTACCTCTTCTAGTTGATTAAGGCATTATTAGTCATGAATAAATGGAAATGCTTCACGTTTTACACTTTTTACTTCACAGACAACACTCAGTTACCATGTACTGGACATTTCTAAATGCCTTCTTTGTGTGGCACGGAGCCTACTGTCCATGGTCAGGGTTGGGTTATTTGTGATGGGGATGCTGGGTGCCATAGGTCTCTTGCTAAAGAGTTGAACTGAGTGTAAAAACTATGGGCACTTACATGAAGGTGAAGATGATATTTCTTTACTTTTTTATTTTTATCTGTTTCCATGCCCTTTTCTCATTTTAAATATTGTTTGGAATTTGGGGAAAGGCAGACTTAGCAGAGAAATGTCTATTTTATTGGTCTTGTAGAAGAATTAATGTCAACCATATTATTTAGATATATTTTTCTGATCTCATGGATTACAGTTATGATGTTTTGGGAGTTGTTACTATTTTGTTGTTGTTGTCTAGTAGTCCGTATTTTCCTTCTCTTGACTTTTTCTGGCTGTTACTGTTTTATTGTTGTCATCATGGTGATGAGGAGGGGCAGGGAAACACGTGTGTGATGGTGTGCTTTTTCCCTGGAAATAATGCATGGGTGGTTCGTGCTGAGTCGCTGCACACTTAAAAGTACTTTTCTATACTTACGTGTTGGTTTCTCTAGATAAGAATTCTAGAATGATCATCTATTCCTCCAAAATTTGTAGACGTTTTTATGTTGTCCTTCGGATGTATACTGTTCAAGATGAGAAATCTAATGTTAGTCTGCTTTTCTTTCTTTTGGTGATAACATGTTTATTCTGTCTAGAAGCCAGTAGGATTTTCTCATAAACTGTGGATTCAGAAATCTTATCAGAATACATTTTGATTTTTTTTTCCCCAGTATTTTTGCTTAAAGTGTTATAAGTTTCTCTTTCCTTCAAAGGAATTTTCTAATGTTACTAACGTTTCTGTTTTTCTCCTACAGTCCTTCCTCAGTGTCAATGGGGACTGGTTCCAAGACCTGCCGTGGATGTTCAGATCCGCAGATGTTCAGGCCCCATAGTCAGCCCTCTGTATCCATATCTGAGGATGCAACCACCTAATACGGAGGGCTGACTGTTATGCTTATTGAAAAAAATAACCCCATATAAATGGACCCATGCAGTTCAAACCCATGTCATTCAAGAGATTGCAGTTTCTTCTTTTTAAAACTCTTACTAAGTATATTTTGGATCTCCACGTTTCTCTTATATTTTGTCTTTTTGCCTTTTATTGCTGTTGTCTGAGGGGACTTCTGAGTTTGTCTTTCGGATCACAAATTCTCTTTTCCATAGTGCCCATTCTGCTAATTCTTTTCTCTCTCTTAAGTTTCATTCATCACTCTTTTTAGTCTTTTGTGGCTTTTCTTCATTCTGTGATTCTCATTTTTCATAGTGGCCTGTTCTTATTTTGTGGTTAACAGTATTCTGTCAGATCTCATCAAAGATACTGATTAGAATTTTTAAAAAGTTTCCCCAGCCTCTTAAGTTATCTTTGTTTAATTGGGGGTCTGTTTGTTCTTCTTGTTTAGTTTCACTTTATTTTTATTTATTTCATGCAATATTATTTATAATACTTACTTCATACAATATTAGCTTTCATATTATTTTTTATTTAGTAAAATTTTAATTATAAACCCAATAAATGTAAACATAATTGGAAAAAATAGTATAATGAATTTCTATGGATTCATCAACCGTCTTATGTTCTTATTTCATCTACCCACTCCACCCTCCCTGCCTTTTCTGTTTTGGCTAAAATAGATTTCTTAATCCTATAAATCATATATATGTAAAATTTTATTTGCAAATATTTAAATATTTCATGCCCATAAATGTGAGCATAAAAAATAAATATAGCACCATTATCACATCCAACAATATTGACAATATTTTATTGTGCCTACTAATATTCAGTTTTCTTTAAAATGTCTTTCTTGAGTTCGTTGATTTGAATCAGTTTCCAAAGCCTGCTTAATGCATTTAGTTCTTAACTCTTAATCTGCAACAGTGTTTTCCTCTCTCTCCCTACTACACCATTTATTTTTTATAGAAACTGGCTTGTTTATTTAGTAGAATTCCATACATTTGACTTTGGCTGATTATATCATTGTGTTATCGTGTTTTTCAGTCCTCTGTATTTCATACTTACTGGCAGTTAGAACAGAGGCTTGATTGGATTCAGCTTCTTTTAGATTACTGAATTTCTCTGCTTTTTCTGTAGCTTCTTATTGTCTGTTCATAGTTGTAAAAGAAAGTCAGACTCACTTGTTTTGAAAGGTGGGGGGTTCCTCCTTTTGGAAGATGTGGATGGTAAGAGTCCACTGCAGAGAGAGGGCAGGAATCAGCCAGAAGTCTTGTTCTTTTTCAGGCATAGATGGAAAGAATGTGGCACCTTGGCTCCATGTCAAGGAGAAAAGAAGTGGGGGTGATCTCAGTGGAAGAGGATGTTAGGGGAGTTCTGTGCCAGTTGAGCCTGTTGGGTTTTGTGCATTTTGCCTCCTTTGCTGTGGCCCAGAATTGGCTGCAGTGTTGTGCAGCTTTTCTCTCTCTGTCTCTCTGTGTTGCGTGGCTGTGGAACTACACCAGCTGAAGCTAGACAGTTCTCACGTACCGAGGCCTGGAGGCAAGCCCCAGAGCCGCCTGCTCTGAAGAGCCTGAGCAGAGCATGGGCCCATCTCTTCTTGAAGACCTTGGCTAACTTACACTCTTGGTCTCTCTCCTTGACACAGGGATGCAGATTTTCTGTGGTTGTTGCGACAACTACTTTTCAAGACACTCCTTGGTTTTCTTATTTTTTGCTTTCAGATGAGGGACCTCTGACAGTTGTGCTGTCAGTCTTATCCTCCATACCGTGCCTTTTTAGATATAGCTCCTTTTTGTCTACTAATGATATTATCGTCTATTTTTCTTTTAATTTGAGAGGGAAGAAGAAGTAAATACATCACAGTTTTGCTATCTTGAACTGAAATTCTCATGATTTATTTTTACATATTTAACTCACCTTCAGAACAAATCCATGGCTTATCAGAAATTGTAGGCATGGATAATCCCTTCTTCCATAAAGCAATCATACTTACTTAAACTTTTCTTCCCCATTACAGATGTTAAAAAATATTACTTGGTATTCAGAGCGGGTTTTAACTGAAATTTCACTGGGAAGTCTCCTGATACTGGTTGTAATAAGAACCATTCAGTACAACATGACAAGGACAAGAGTAAGTATTCCGTAGCTGTTTTTCTACCTTTGTATATACGATGCAATGAAGACTATAGTTTAAAGCAGTCTCAATATTTAGAGTGCTAACATTCTCATGGAATATGGTAGAAAAGTATAGATCAGCATATATTCTCTGTATTATGATCCTAAGGTAATGTTTATAGTGTCTACGTTTGAGTATTTCATAGGTTGTATGATCAGAGAGATTTTACATGAATAGTAAATAAGCAGTGTAGCACCTTTAGATAAAAGATATTGTATGCCTTTGCTGAACTGATAAAGCTGACTTAAGTTTAAGAAGTGACAACAACAAACTTTAAGAAGATGCAGACACGAGAAAATATGGATTCAGATGGGACAGAAGCATAGGACAAAAGAGAATAAAGAGTGAGAGGAAATTTCAGCTAGATTGTATTTGGTATACCTTAGGGCAAATGTCCACTCCAGCCACTAGAGAAGTAGAATTCATAGCTCAGGGAAGTGGCTAAGTTTACTGCAGTATTTTCAGTTACTCCCTTCTGGGAGGCTGACATAGATACATGTCTACAATCTTTTATCTGAAGCTCTTGGAGCCACATGTGTGTTTTAGAATGGAGAATTTTATTTTAGAAAGATAATTATAGTTCTTATGCTACACAATATGTAATCGTTATGTTCTGGAGCCACACACTGTAACTAGACATTAATATTTCTGCAGTGAAATATTTCAGTCTTCTCCAGGGTGGGCTTAATGAAGACCATAAATACCATCATCGTCTTTTGTGCCAGATGTTGCTTCCAAATTAGTGGTGAAAAAACTTTCTGCACTTTATGGGTTTTGGAATTAAAGGAAACGGATTGTGGGTCTGAATTTTCTGAAATCAGTGACAGTTGACTTTCCACTTGCTTCTGGTTAACCTTGCTGAAAATGTCTAGAAGACCTGATGTGTGTTTTAAACTTCTCTCTGATGTGTGTTCAAACGTCTGCTCTCTGGCAGGATAAGTACCTTCACACAAACTGTCTGGCGGCTCTAGCGAATATGTCTGCACAGTTTCGTTCCCTCCATCAGTATGCTGCCCAGAGGATCGTCAGGTAAACACAGCTAAGAAGGAGATGCTGGTTTTGGCTTTTTGAAAGGAATACTATGGCGGTCCCTTTTTAAATGCTATCTATGAGGAGTATCACATTTTTCTACTTAATTTTTAATCATCTTCTTGTTTGGTTGAAAATACCTTGTTCTGCTTTGTTTTCTAACTCAGACTTTTTAATCAGTCAGTTGTATTTGCTTTCAACCTTTTTATAAAAATCTAGGTTTAAGCTTGTGTGATAGCCTTTTGCAGAGGAGCAGGTCTATTTCTTAGTAATGCAGACTAAATCTTGATTCACGTGTTTGCTGAGCATCACTCTGCCCTTTTAAAAAACTTATCTACTTGTTTTAGAGAATTTTTTTCATAGCAGTTAAGCATTTTATTATTTCATGTTGCTGGAGAAGGAAATGGTGACCCATTCCAGTATTCTTGCCTGGGAAATCCCATGGACAGAGGAGCCTGGCGGGCTACAGTCCATGGAGTTGCAAAGAGTTGGACACGACTGAAGTGACTAAGCATGCATGCATGCATTGCTGCCATAATGGATTACCACAAGTTAGTGGCTTAACACACATTGTATGGCAAAAACCACTACAATATTGTAATTAGCCTCCAATTAAAATAAATTAAAAAAAAAAACACATTTGTTATACAATTCTGTAAGTTAGACATTCAACAGGAGTCTCACCAGGCTAGAGTCAAGGTATCAGGAGGTCTGCATCTGTTTCTGAAGGCCCTCGAGGAGAGTGTCCTTCCTTGCCTTTTCCAGCTACCAGAAGCTGCCCACATTCCTTGGCTCATGGCCCCTTCATGTGTTTTCAAAGCCAGCAACAGTAGGTTGTTGAGTCCTCCTCACATCTCATCACTCCAATGACCTCTTCTACTTTGAGGATTCCTGTGAATGCCTTGACCCTACCTGAATAATGTAGGATGATCTACCCACCTCAAGGTCCTCAGCTGAATCACAACTAGAGTTCCTTTTTCCTTGTAAGGTCAAATATTCATAGGTTCATGGAGAGTAGATGTGGACATTCTGAGGGAGCCATTATTCTACTTGTCAAAACATCACCAGAAACTCCCATCCCTTCCCTTACTTTGCCAAAGACAATCTTTCAGGTTAGGAAAACTAATTAACAAGTCAATGAATGAATATCATTTGCAAGATTTTACAAATATGGGTACTTTTTCATCTTCAGGCAGGATGCTCAGTATTGTCCTAGCAACTCCCAGGTAGAACATTTGTTATGTATTCAGTGATCCTTTCTTATAATCCTTGATTTTCAGGCAGTACAGCCCTGACGATTAGTTGTGTTCTAGTCATTGGTGATTATCACAACTCCGTATCACTTTTAAACTCAGATCTCACTTTCCATCCTTTGGTTAGAGACAGTTATTGACCTGGGCTCATTTTTAATAATTAGTCATAATTAACTTAGGTTCTTAGTCTATTTGTCTTCAGAATTTAGCACAAGACAATTTTCTTTGACTCACTGCTTTAATGATACATTATTTTGAATTTTATTTTATTTTTTTTGGTTTGTACTTGAGAGATTGTCCATTTGACTGACTTTGGACTCAACTTTGGAACTCAACTTTCTGTGCTGACTAAAGTAGAAAGCCAGTGGTATTTGGAGAAAAAAGAAGTGTCATTAAATTTGTGATTTGGGAATATTTAGATCAAGTTTATTATCATTAAGGAGTAGTGCTTTAATTCATTTTACTGGAGCTTTGTTTTTAGTATTTAGTGCATGACTGTGTTAGGCAGTGCCAAGCATATCAAAATTAGTTATAAGAATTCCTGCCCTTACATAGTTTGTAATTCAGTAGCCAAGATTAGACAAAAAACCAACATATAATAAATTCCAGCAGAATGTAGTAAATATTAGTGAAAAGAAAAATCTCTGCAATGAGGGTGAGGGGTTGGTTTAGAGAATGGTGAGGTCACATCTCATTAAAAAATTGGGAAAAGTAAATAGAGAGGGACAGCTCTAGAGACTGGCCTGATAGGGGAAAGCATCAACCAAACAACCCAAAACAAGAGGTGAGAGAGCATGGTTTACATTTAGAAGATAACCGCTTCATTCATCTGGTATGTTGTGGACCGGTGCAGGGATTATAGGAGAGAAGCTTGGAAGAACCAGCTGGGCCCTTCCTGTGGAGAGGGGTTAAAGCTATTAGATTCACAGTTCAGGATAATGGAAGGAATAGAAAGAAAAGATCTCATTTTCTATACCAACGAAAAAAAACAAAAGAGAAGTCAATGAATGAGTTGTAAATGGATTTGAAAAGAAAGACTTTAAATGTCTAGAGTTACCAGTGTTAGCAGCTGATGTTGGCCTGTTGTTTGTCACACTGAAGGCCGTGCAGTTCTCACAGTTCCCCAGTGTGGTCAGCGCTTCTGGTCCAGGTGCCATAATGGGGTAGCTAGACCAGAGCATCTGTATCATGTTGGAGGGAACTTTAGAAAGGCAGAGTGTTGGCCTGACTTCAGATCTGCCGAATCAGAAAATTCCATTTCTACACAATCCCAGAATGATTTGTTCATGCCTTAAAATTTGGAAAGTACTTTGAGTTTGGGCCTGGAAATAAGATTTAATTCCTTAGAAAACACTTGTCTTGAATTGGAAGTGGGAACAAGCTTTTTTTGTATCTTGAGGAAACTCATTCTCCACTAAATGTTTGTTTTAGGATATAAAATTGTAAAGTATAATAAGGAATGCATAACCCAAAACTGTTTAGATACACAGGAGATTTATTACAGCAGCACAGCTCAAGACTCACCAGATGCTGTACAGCTCCTTCAAGTGAGAAGTCATTAGTTTCCACATTTATGTTTGCTAAATCCCTTTTTAGAAAGGGACTGCACGGTTGTGTATCCATCATTTGCAAACTTAGAGGAGTCAGTATTTCATGTGCTCATCGACAAAACGCAAAACAGAGTAACGTGTTTCATTACTGTGAAAGTTAGATGTGAATAAAGCTTTAAAAAGTCTTCAGTTCAGTCGCTCAGTCGTGTCTGACTCTTTGTGACCCCATGAACCGCAGCACGCCTGGCTTCCCTGTCCATCACCAACTCCCGGAGTTCACCCAAACTCATGTGCATCGAGTCAGTGATGCCATCCAGCCATCTCATCCTCTGTCGTCCACTTCTCCTCCTGCCCCCAATCCCTCACAGCATCAGATTCTTTTCCAACAAGTCAACTCTTTGCATGAAGTGGCCAAAGTTTTGGAGTTTCAGCTTTAGCATCAGTCCTTCCAAAGAACAACCAGGACTGATCTCCTTTAGAATGGACTGGTTGGATCTTCTTGCAGTCCAAGGGACTCTCAAGAGTATTCGCCAACACCACAGTTCAAAAGCATCAAGTCTTCAGCACTCAGCTTTCTTTATAGTCCAACTCTCACATCCATACATGACCACTGGAAAAACCATAGCCTTGACTAGATGGACCTTTGTTGGCAGAGTAACGTCTCTGCTTTTTAATATGCTGTCTAGGTTGGTCATAACTTTCCTTCCAAGGAGTAAGTGTCTTTTAATTTCATGGCTGCAATCACCATCTGCAGTGATTTTGGAGCCCTCAAAAATAAAGTCTGACACTGTTTCCACTGTTTCCCCATCTATTTGCCATGAAGTGATGGGACCAGATGCCATGATCTTCGTTTTCTGAATGTTGAGCTTTAAACCAACTTTTTCACTCTCCTCTTTCACTTTCGTCAAGAGGCTCTTTAGTTCCTCTTCACTTTCTGCCATAAGGGTGGTGTCATCTGCATATCTGAGGTTGATATTTCTCCCGGCAATCTTGATTCCAGCTTGTGCTTCTTCCAGTCCAGTGTTTCTCATGATGTACTCTGCATATATGTTAAATAAGCAGGGTGACAATATAAAAGTCTTCTTAGCCAGACATAAATATATGGAATGATTTCATATGGTATCCAAGGTGTTGTTTCATATTAAATGACACTATGTCTTCCACAAATCTTTGGTATTCTAGAAAAACTGCAAACATACATGGTATGGGTATTGCTCACCTGTGAAATTTTTTGAAAGTACTGTGAGTATGGATATTCGATATGATCATTATTTGGAACTATAGGGTTATTAACTCAGTTAAAATATTGATGTGGAGTAGATTTTATGCAAGAGATTGTTGTGAGTTACAAATACATTATCATGTACTTCTTGCCCTTAAGACTTTCCCTGTTGCCTCTCTCATCCCACCACCTCCTCCCCCACAGCTCCTTCCTCTAGCTCTTCCAGCTTTGGCCCCTGGTTGCGACTTAGCAGCAGCAGCAGCTCAGCTGGTAAAGAATCTGCCTGCAATGCAGGAGACCCCAGTTCAATTCTTGGGTCGGGAAGATCCCTTGGAGAAAGGATAGGCTACCTGTTCCAGTATTCTTGGGCTTCACTAGTGGCTCAGATGATAAAGAATCCACCTGCAATGAGGGAGATCTGGGTTTGATCCCTGGGTTGGGAGGATTTCCTGGAGGAGAGGACATGGCAACCGACTCCAGTTTTCTTGCCTGGAGAATCTGCATGGACAGTGCAGCCTGTTAAGCTACAGTCCTTGAGATGTCAGAGTCAGACACAGCTGAATGACTAAGCACACACACACTTTTCTCCTGCATTTCATATTAGGTTCTTCTCTCTTTGCTCATTTTCCTTGCAAGTTCACATCTATGCCTGTAACTTTACCTATACTGAAAACCATTCAGATCTACATTTATAATCCCAGTCTTTTCTCTTTTTTCCTGAGGCAGGCAGTACAGTGTAGTGATTAAGAGCACAGACTCTGAGTTTGGGACCTCAGCTTCAAAACTGACTGACTGTGGAATCTTGGACAAGTTACTTAATGGGGTGATATCTTAATCAACTTAATTTGAGTTAAACTTAATTTAACTTAAGTTACTTAATAGTTGGTATCTCAATGAATATTTGTAAAGTGATGCATAGTGTTCACCGTGTAAGTGTTGGTCACCTTAACCCTAACTCTTCTAGCTTTGCTACTTGAATGTTCCACACTTTGTCAGACTTTTATTATGTTTAAAGCAAAACTCATTTTTAAACGTGCTCTTCCTGTTAAATTCCCTATCCTTGATAATGTCCCTCACTGCAGCCATCTTAAATTGCCAAGTCAGAAACCTACAAATAATTCTGTAGTGTTTATTCCTTCTCGTCAAATGCTCTATCTGACCGGACTCTGGCATTCTTAACTCTATCTTTGTAGCTTGCCTTTATGCCCTGCTTTCTGGTTTACCCTGTCTTGGTTCATGTGTTTATCATCTTCATCCAAAACTACATTTTTAGTTGGCCTTGTCCTGTTGCTTCCCTCTCTGCTTCTCTACAGTTGATCTCTGCAGTGTTCCATTCATTTGAAAAGCAAATCTGTATTGCTTCCTATGTTTAAAATCCTTAAATGGCTTCCTGTTGCCAGCTGGTAAAAATTCAACCTCCTCAAAGTCATGGCCCTCAGACACAGGTAGGTTTTCCCCCAGGGCACATCTGGCAAGGTTGAGAGTCAAGGTGGTTTTGTTGTTGTTTTGTTTTCTTGCTGTTTTGTTTTTTCTTTAGGCACAACTGGGGAAGAGGTTGCTACTGACATCTAGTGGGTAGAGGCCAGGGATATTGCTAAATATCCTGTAATACACTCGACAGCAAAGAACTGTCTGTCCCCAACAGAAGTGCTGGGCAGCCTTGTCCTAGAGTGACATGATCTGTGCCCTGCCCTTTGCTTTTTTAAAAAAAATATTTATTTGGCAGCACTGGGTCTTCCCTGGGCTTTCCTGGTGGCTCAGCTGGCGAAGAGTCTGCCTGCAACGCGGGAGACGTGGGTTTGATCCCTGGGTTGGGAAGATCCCCTGAAGAAGGGAACGGCTGCCCACTCCAGTATTCTGGCCTGGAGAATTTCATGGACTGTATAGTCCACGGGGTTGCAGAGAGTCAGACGCAACCGAGCGACTCTCACTGGGTCTTAGTTGTGACTCGTGCACTCTTAGTTGTTTCATGTGGGATCTGGTTCCCTGACCAGGGGTCCAACCTAGGCCCCCTGCATTGGGAGCACAGACTGTTGGCCACTGGACCAGCAGGGAAGCCCCCTGCCCTTTGCTCTTCATCTTCTGTTGCTACTTGACACTCAGCACTCTGTCTTTACTAAATCATTATGGTTCCCTTCTCTCTCATAGTTGCTCTCCTGTGTCTGGATAATTGTAGTCTGATACTAGAAAGAAGTTTGAGGCAGTTCCTGGTGGCACCTCTTCTTTCTGTAGGTTCTTTCCCACCAGCTTCCTTGCCCTCTGTTCTATCTTGAACCTGGAGTGGTCAGGTGCCCTCCACCCCCACCACCAGTACAACTTCTAGGCCTTTTTTTTCTTTAGGCCCACCTCTCCAGCTCTGTTTATTTCTTTGTAGCAGTCTAGCGATCACATAGTTTGTGGCCTGGGAGCTAGTTTCTAAGGTAGAAATGGAGAGGAAAGGGGCCAGGGAAAGGAAAAAGTCACATGTTAGAAAATATGGATTCTCACAAAGGAGACTGTCGAGGAGAGAGAACTTCAGAATCTTGACCTGGCCAGCGTAGGTCCTTGTGACTCACTGACCTGGCCCAAAGTTGTAAGTCTTGTTGCTTAAGCAGAGTAGTAATTACTGTGGGTAAAAGATCTGTCTTGAATTTCTTTGGATCACTTTATGAGACTAGCTGTCAGTATGCACACAAGAGGATTTTAATAAATACCAAGTGACTGATTCTTAGAAGATGGGCTGGCATCCTGAATTTAAAGCTTGGTTCTGGCACTCATCATTCTTGAGACTTCATCTAAATTGATTCATCCCATTTTGCAGATATTTGCTGCTTCTTGATGTTTTATATTATTTTATTCTCAGATCAGATCTGATCTGAAACTTGTGAAGTTAATGACAAAACCTATTACTGAAAATTTTATGGTCTTTTAAATTTCCTTAGAATAAAATAATATAAAACATAGATTAGATTGTCACTGAAACTATTTGGTTAGAGCAGTACAGTGCTGTTGGGATATTTTTGGTAAAATCTGATCATGTAATTTTAAAAAATTTTAAATTCTTCAATCTGTAATTTATGCCACCTTTTCTTACTGTTAACAGCCACTAGCAGTAAACACATACTCTTCAGATTTTAACCAGGTTCACTGCTTTCCGTCTTTTCTTTGTCTAGCCCAGATTGGTAGTTTACGTAAGGTGCCTTGTTTTGCTCTGCACTTGTGATGATGTATATATGATATATGTATATATAACTCAGCTTTTTCCTGAAGGCTACAAAAAGCACAGGTTGGCTTATTTAACGCTGGGTTGTTAGTTCCTCTGTTTTCAACAAATTTAGATCTTTTAGAATAGCCCGTGGACTCAAAGAAAGTTGGACAATTTGCTTTTAAATACCTTCTAGTGTTAGCTTACCATCTTAAGCTTCCTCACTTTTGTCCTCCCTCAATTAAGTCTTCAGGAGTTGTTGTTTTTTTTTTTTTTTTTTTCCTGAACCAGCTAATACTACATGGAACTCGAAACATACAAGAGAATGTTAAGGAGCAAAATGGACTTTTTGTTGTTGGGATATATTTATATTATATAACATAAAATATTCAAATATAACACTGGTTGTTTCTCCCGATTTTGATGTTTCAGGAATACTGTCTTATTTTAAAATATAATATCCATTTGATGGTGAATTCACACCTGTCACCTGTAGTGTCTCATTGCTTGTCTCTCTTTTGTTACATTTAGGACTAGTGAAAGTCTGGAGGCTTATTTAATTTAGGGTGTTGGTGTTGCACAGCTGAAAAGTGCCATCACAAGTTTGTCCAGATTAAAAGCCCATGCTCATTCCCCAGCACTTCATGGACAGACTGGCAGAACATTATTAATGAGAGTAACTCACCTACCATGGGACCATTGATCCAAACCCTCTGGGAGTTCTGAAACAGATGGTTCTCTGTAATCTAGGGTGGACAAGCCCTTGATTATTCCATTTGCTGCTCTCGAACTCTCACTCCAGCTTCCTTATATAGCTAAGTCCTTACAGTTATAGTAGCAAAAACTGGAGGGTCTTTCTTTCCCCCATCCTCCCCTTCCTTTTCTCTGTTTCTTTCTCTCTTTCTTACTTGAACTGGATAATTGAGAAAGGTATGGATGCGTGAGGTCTTGCAATGCATAGTGTATGGATATGTTCCTGGAAAATAAACATGGAAAGGACAAGAACTGTGTATCTTCAGTCTGAAATGTTTAATATTTTTCTTACATCTAATCCTTGATGTTAGATTTTACTTGGAATTTAGTAAGTATGTATTGAGCTTTTGCTACATACATGCCACTGCCAAGGACTTCTTTAGTTTCATATTTGTTTACATTTTAATTTCAAACTAATGCCATTCATTGTATCTAGAAATTAAGTGTTATAGTCATATTGGTTTTATTTTTTAAAACTTAATTCATTTTCAGCCTCATAACCATTATCTGATTTCATTGTAGTCAGGAAATTGTTTCTTTAGGGAAGAATTATGTAATATTAAGAGTTATAACAAGTAGTTCAGTTTTGTTTCTAAAATCTTGGTAAGTTGTTTAACTTATGTTTTCCATCTCTTAAGATGATATATGATACCTACTTTGTTGTGTGTTGTCAAGGTTAATAATTGGCTTATAAAGTCTTTTGTAGCTCTACTTTATGATAACATTTTGAAGTCATTTTAGTCTAAAAATAAATCTACATAGCTTTCCTACAAAAAATCTCTTGCTCTCTGTTAATATCCCTAGATTCTGATTCCTTGCCCAAAGGATCATCAAATTGAGGGAAATATTTGGGAAATATAAGCAGTGAAGACCTCATTGAATATATATAGGAAGTTTTTGTTTTGTTTTTTAGATGGGGGTTTTAATGATAGTATTTTATTTTGGATTGGTAGGAGGTGTGAGCAATGGTTTTGCAGTGTATTTCTTTTAAACTTATGTGATTTATTTTTTAAAAGACAGAATTAACTTGTTCTCGCCCAGTGCCTGGGCCATAAAGTAGTTCCAGTTTCTCCATTGCTTTGGTCTTTGCTGATCCTTGTTTGCTCTTGGCAAAGCAGTAGCCAAGAAAGGAAGGAGAGGAATGTTTTGCCTTAAAAATCTGGCTTCCTGCACTTCCTACAGCCAGTGGTACTTTGAAGGTAGCTACGTTTTTTTAAGGAAAGCTGTGACATGGTTTGCTTTTCAGTTTAGCCCTTTCTTTAGAAGTTAACTTGAGAGCATTTAGACAACTCCCAGTTGAAAACTTCTAAGTTTCCCATAGAAAATTTCTTACTGCAGAGATTCCTACCATCATACAGCATAGCATCTTGGTAGATTTGAGGGGACATGTGGAAAGTTTGTAACTGAAAGTTTAAGTTTCAGTTTAGACTGCTGCACATTCAAAATGTCAGTTTTTAAAGAAGCATCTCATACATTTATCTGAATTTTTATTTCTTTTAAGTAAAATTTGACCTTCATGGACAAGATTGTCACATGAAAAGTTAAACATTAGAGTAATTTGCATAGCGCTTTATAAAATGTTGCAGTCACATTACAGAGGTAATGAATGGGAGAGTTCAGACTTTGTTCTCTTAGCCTAGAATCCTCTACCCCCCATTCCTGTCTACTGCTGTGAAGGATCTGAGATCCTTACCCTACCTTCAGGTTAACAGATGAGCCAGCACAGTTTTATGGGTCCTGGTAGAGACTCAAGATTTCATGGGTGAGTCAGAGACAAAGGACAGTTTATTGCTCACAGTAGTGTGAACCAGCATACCCTGATTTTCTCGTGAGGTTCCCGATGCTCACAGAGCAGCGTGACCAGGGCCAGGTGACATGTGCACATGCAGTGGTTTGCATTACAGTAGAGAACCCTGAGCTTAGGAAGGTGAAAGTCACTCAGTCGTGTCTGACTCTTTGCAACCCCATCGACTATACAGTCCGTGGAATTCTCCAGACCAGAATACTGGAGTGGGTTGCCTTTCCCTGCTCCAGGGGATCTTCCTGACCCAGAAATCCAACTGGGGTCTCCTGCGTTGCAGGCGGATTCTTTACCAACTGAGCTATCAGAGTTTAGGAAACCCCATCTTTTATAATAGGCTGCACAAACTTTGCTTTGGATGGAGACACCTTTAAAATATTTGATAGCAGCAAACTGCCCTCTGTTTTTGAGGGGAGTCATTATTTCTACTTTCTGTGTCTGTTCACTTTACAAAATCCATGAAAAGAAAACCCAGAGCACGAGGCTGGTAATGCCTCTGCTTACAAGATGTGCAGAAACATCCGAGAACCGCGGGGAACTCTTCCCCTGTAGTCTTAGTACCTAGTTATGCCTTTCTGTTGCCGATTGGAAAAATCTGTCATCAGGTCATTAGGTAGCTTAGTTGATCCTGTTGTAGCTTTTATATCTCACTTGGTAATACATTGGCTTTATGTATCTAAGAAGCAGTAAAGGACTGACTGGGCTCCCTAGCCTCTGGGTTGTCCACGTGTCATAATGAATCTCCAGCTCTGGAGTCAGTGTCATGAATGCAGCCCTTAAAACCTTGTTTCTGAGTGGCTTTGACATTACCCAAATATTTTGGTATTAAATACAAATCATGAAATTTTATATTTGGAAGGACCTTTAAATAACATCTAAGAGAAGTTTGCACATTTTATATGAGGCGTATTGACACCTAGATTTATTATGTGACTAGTGTCAGTGAACGCTACTGCAGAAGCAGATGTAGCAGTCAGGCCTCCCAGCTCCTTGCCTAGTGTTCCTCCCAGAACAAAAGAGAAAAAAGGTGTATGTTCATGCACACATATTCCCCTCCTTCCCCATACACACATAGTTGTGATACCTGATATGCTGATAATGCTAAGGTCAGGTTAGAGAAATAAAAATGACTTACTGAAGCCTTTTCCTTCTTGATGAATTGCACATGCTTCATGGACTTTGTTAAAAAGCATTTTCCAAGACAAAGAAAACCAAGGGTTATTCTAAGAGGAGAAATGAGAGTAAACAGAAGGGTAAAGAGATTTAAAATGACTCATGTGTTCAATATAAATACACGGAGAATCGGATATATTATACTTGAGCCAGGGACCCACAAGGGAAGGGAGAATGTGGTTTTAGGACAGATGGGAGGATAGCTGGGAAAAGGCAGATACTGCAGAGGTGGATAAATACTCCTCACCACCAATCCCAGTGAGTGCTCTGAGCATTTAACATTTGTTTATTCACTTAATGGGCCTCAATTTCCTCATTTACAAAATGGGAATATCCTCCTAGGATTGCCATGAGGAATAAATGGGTTATTATGCCTAAAGCACTTAGAATATATTGTCTTTTCAATAGCAGTCATCTAGGAATTACCAGAAAGAAAAAATTATTTCTTGTTAGAGGACAGACAGCACCATGTCTTGCTTATGGTGGCTCAGTAGGTATTGGAATGAATGATGAAATTCTGACACTGATTGGATTTAAAGAACATAGTTACAATCTTTGGCTCTAGGTGAGGAGAAAACAACATGCCGTATAGACTACTGTTGTTGTTTTTGTTTTTATTTATTTATTTTTGTACAGCTGGTAACGGCCATACGCTACACACTGGGCCCTGTACATGTTATTTGTGTTACATGATGGTACATGTGCTGTTATTTTCATTTGACAGTGAAGAAACTTAAGTTTCAGACAAGTAGTTAGTTTATGGCCGCCTTGCTGAACAGTGAGAATACTGGGCCTTTATCTGTCCTCCACCCCAATACTGTACTACCTCCCATTGTCAAGTGCTTCTTATAAATGAAGCTTTAAACTAAAAGCATGCAAATAATTTGTGTACAAGGTATTTTAATATCACATCCTGTCCTGAGTAAGTTATTTTCCATCTTTCTAAGCATGTGATCCCCTTGTTGACGTATTTTAAAAAAATTGTTGGCTTTTAGTAACTGAGAAGAGTCCAGGGTGAATGAGGGGGATCTCAGACTCTTTGTAATGCTGTAGCAGCTTTCCTCAGTTGGGGTTCCATGAGGGAGTCCAGCCCTGTGGAGAATGAGATGAGTGACAGTTTGCTCTGTTCTTCCCAGGACGGCACACAGACAGCACCTTCCTAAACATGTAGGAGAGACGTTGATTGATTAACCAAACTCACACCTTCTTAGGAATTCTGGTTGAAGAGGATCTGAAGGGCTTTTTCGGTTTGAGACCCACAAGTTAAGATAAACTACTATAGGAACCCAATATGACACTCCTGTTAAATTTTTCCATCATAACTACCAGGAGTGCCTGTTTTCTTACCTTCCTTAGCCAAACATAAAGATCATACAGAAGCCCAGGAACATTTGTATATTATTCACTTAATGAACTTTCATGCATTTAGTAGTCCTAGAATTTCAGGAGTGTACATAACCCTGTCATTATTTACTACTTAAGCATAATCATGGGACCTTTGTATATAAGGTAGTCAGAAACCGTCATATCATTACAGATTTCCCATTTAGAGTCACTTGGTCTTAAATAAATTACTGGGATTCTAAATGTACCCTTTGAGAAACTAGAGTAACTGCTTCTAATGTTTTCTTCACAGAGTATTTTATGACATGGTTGTGATTTTTTAAAACAAGGGCAGGTATTTAGGAGTCATTTAGTCGTTTATCAAATATTTTCTATGTCTGCTTTGTGTTAGACATTGCTGGTCTTGGGAGATTCACGTCATATATTTGTGCTCTGCTTTCAAAGAGTTTCTAGTCTGGCCAAGGCAGTGGGTTAATAACCACAGGGTAGCATAAGAAGTGTGCTGATGATAGGGCGGCAAGGGAGAAAGCAGACAGCTGACCCAACTACCACTGCAGCCTTCCCCAGTCAAGTGATGCTCGAGTTTTCCTTCTGTTATACTGGTGATAAGGGAGGTGGTTCTTTTCTCCAACTGTCTTGCTCTCCTAGGTTAAGATTTCCTTTATATATATATGGTTTCCTTTTAGCTACAGAAAAACTCACAAAATTTAACTTCAACTAACTTGATTCCTAGAGGAAGCTCATAAAAATTTTTTTAATATGTATTAAAAGCAATTACTGCATAAGCTATCTGGCAAGCTGACCTTATAGCAACATTATTTTCCTATTCTGAAAACTTTTAAATTTTTGCTATAGTTGTCAGATTATTGAAATACTCATATGACTTTAAAATTTGATGTGACTGAAGACGCAGATTAGATCAGTGCTTCCCAGATAGAATGGTTGGGAAGTGGCAAGGAAAGCGTGTGCTGTGTGTTGTTGTGGAAAATGTACTCGTATAGAAAGGGACTCACTGAACCTGTGAATTTGTAGATTATCAAGTTAGCTAGAGTCAGTGGACAAAGTGTTAAGTATTATTTTAAAACTTTTCAGATAAGTGATCAGGTTTTTCCTTTTTAGCTTGGAACTTCAAAATGTATTTAAAGAGAATACTATAATGAATCTTTAGGTTCCCATTCAACAAACACATTGATTCATGACTGGCATTATTTTGTTTATGTCTCAACCTTTTCCTCCTCTGTATTGAAGCAGTTTCTGACAGTTCACCTAGTAAAACTGCATTGTTTTAGAGGATGAGTTTTTAATGAACATCTGTTATGATTTGGTCCCTCCACAAGTGGTAGAGAGAAAAATCATTGTTAACACTGTCATTCAGATATGGACGTTAGCCATATTTTTGGTGCTTAGTCATTTAGAATCCTGTTTAGTTTAGGACTTACTCTTTGTCACACACAGTGCTTGTCATTGTTGTTTGAAGACTCTCCAAGTGTGACCATAACCCTGTATGAGGTACATAATTTCTGTCTCATAGGTGAGGAAATAGAGAGAGATGAGGAAACACGTTCAGGATAGATACCTCGGAGGGTAACAGAGCTGAAATCGGAATCTTTGAGTGGCCCCAGCCTAGACGTGTAGTTTCTTCTCCTTATGGCAGACCTGACATTGATAAATACTGAAAAGGAGAAACAGATGTCAGTACTTTAAACCCAAGTTCTCCAGTTATGAATGAGTGGAATGTCTACTGTCTAGAGTTCCTACAGTCTTTTTTTTCTTGAATCACACCAGTGTGGAGGTTCTCAAAGTTTCCTTCGCAGACCACAGAGGTGCCATGGATCTAAACCATTCTTTATAATAAGATACCTTATGCCATCTCCACTGTGCTGTCATTTGCACCAATGTTATAAAAACACTGGTGCCTTAGCATAAATCAAGGCAGTGGCACCAGACTATCCTGGGAATCACTGTATTTTCCACAGTCACACATTTGCAGGTGAAAAAGCCACAACAGTAAAAATGATTAGTTGTGATAAATCTTGATGCTTGAGCCCATGTCTTTGTAATATTCTATGTGATGAAATGAAGTTCACATGAAAACATGTCCATTGCATACTGAACTACAGTGATTATGTGTGTGATGGAGTTGTGAGCTAGACCAGCCCTTTTTTTTTTGATAGGATACCATTTTCCCATGAAAGAACAAGTGGCAATCTGTGGTTATTTAGACTTGGCAGACATTTTCTTGAAAATTAATAAAATGAGCCTGTTTCTTCAAGAAGACAACCTCCAGTGTTGGTTGCCAGTGATAAAATTGGAACTTACAAGCAAAAATAGAATTTTAAAAAACTTGTTTTGGCACCACGAGTTTGATAGCTTCCCAATAATTAAAGATGTTTGTGATGACATTGACGATTGTATTGATAAACGTGGGACTTTGGAGAAACTGTATAATGCAGTGTGTCGACATTTGGGAGATCTCTGTAACTCAGTGAAGTGGTATTTTTCAAATGACCAATGCATGAAGTTTCAAAATTATGTATGAGTGAAAAGATTCATTAAAAGTACAAAATGTAGGTACAAAAAATTTTAACTAATGGATCTGAATGCAACAGACTCAAAGGTTTTTTTGATACGGTGTCTGATGCAACCTTTGTAACTTGTCTTTAAGAAACTACCACTTGTTTTATTGAAATATCAAAGAATAGTGTCTGCACCTTTCTGTAAAGGGCATTGAAATACTGCTCCCTTTCCCAAGCTGATACCCTTTTGAGACTACATTTTTTTGTGTGTACTTCAATTAAAAAAACATAGAGCAGGAGGTTTGACTTCAGAAGTAGGAAGGAGTATCTGTTTTCTGTTAAGCCAGAGAGTAAAAAGACTTACAGAAATCAAAAATAATGCTCCTCTTCATCACATTTTCTTTTGTATTGGAAAGGAGTTGTTTCTCATTATTTTGTTTATGTTAACATGTAATGTGTTCATGATTATATTTAAATGAATTAACAAGTATTTTAGATTTTTCTGTTTCACTTCTACTATAGTTAATGTTTATAGGTTTATCCCACATATAAAAAGTTATTTGGGGTCCTCAGTAATTTTTCAGGGGTCTAAAGGAGCCCTGAGATAAGTTTATGAATCACTGTTTTAATGCTCTTGTAGAGAAAGGGATGGAGACAGTGAATGTGAGTGTGTTTGTATCACAGGGGTCACTGTATATACTTTTAAAATATCTACTGTTTCTGAATTAATTATACCCCTACTTCCTTCCATCAATATAATCAATAGCTGGCTATGTTTGTATTATTCATGCTTCCATTTAATAAATATTTATTGAGAACAGAGTTATCAGAGTTTAGAAGAGAAAGGGGATATATAGAATATATAAATCCTGTTTATTCCCTGTTAGAGCACATGGTTTCTATCTTTAAAAGTCAGAAGTCGGGGCAGTTACTGTACTAAATTGTCTTCTAAGTTTGTTGCCCATCTTGCCTGGGTGTGGCTATAAAATAAATTTGTCCCGGTTGTCTGTTGCTGTGTAACAAACCACCCCAAAACTTAAAACCACGATGTATAGTCCTCTCCCCCAGTGCTGTGGATTGCTTGTTTAACCGAGTGAGTCTCACTCCAGGTTTTTCACAGGCTTGCGTTCAGACATCAGCTGGGCTGGGTGTCCAGTGTGACCCAGTCTCCTGGCTAGCAAGTGATGCCAGCTGTCAGCTGGGAGGTCTGTTGAGATGGTGACTGAAGCACCTCATTTTTCTCACATGACCAGTCCACCAAGTTTGGTTTTTTCGCAAGTTCCCAAGAAGGATGCTTCCAAGAATGAACATCCCAAGAGTGACAGGAACAGTTTCTGAGACTTCCCCAGTAGTCCAGTGGTTAAGAATCCTCCTTGCAACACAGGGTACCTGGGTTTGATCTCTGGACAGAAAACTGAGATCCCACATGGCCGTGGAGCAACTAAGCCCAAGCAATGCAACTGCGGAGCCTGCAAGCCACAGCTAGAGAGCCCCTGGACTGCAGAAAGTCCTGCGCACCACAACCAAGACCTGACGCAGGCGAACAAACAAATACATGTTTAAGAAAAAAGAAACTAAGGCTTCTTATGACCTGACTGAGCTGTCCCTCAGCCTCACTTTCAGCACATTTTATCAGTCCTGAGCAGGTCAAAGGACCAGAACAAATTCAAGAGGAGGGGACCACACAGAGACATAAACCCTGGGAGGCTTGGTTCATCTGTGGCCGTCTTTGGATACTAGCTGCCACAAGATTAATAAATTATTACCCAGGGTAGCTGGAGAAATGAACTACTGCTTTCATCCTCAAATTCTAGGCTGAAGATAAATGTCTAAATTTTTATTAAGAGAAAATTAAGCTGAATCTGCTCAAATGCTATCTGCATTTTCGCAAAAGGTCTGTGACTTTTGCCTGTGTTCAGTTTCTTTGGTTCAGAAGGAAACGCCCACTTTCCAGTAATGATGTCTTTACTTACACCAAGGTGGGCGGAGTTCCTGTCCTGGAATTGCTCATGGGGCTACACTTGCTGGTCACCCAGTGATTGACAATGGCTAGCTCTTATCTTTGGGTTGAGAGAGCATAGGGCTGTGTGACCTTATGGCAGTGTGACCGGCTAGATGTTCCATCTGACAGGGGCAGCTTCAGGAGTTCTGTTCAAGGGAGGTTGAGGGGCAGCATTAAATATGGAGGGCAGAGCGTAGAGATGGTTTAGAGGGGCATTTGTGCAGCAATCACATGGACTCGGGTTGAATATGTGTTTGTTGTGCCTTTGAGACCTGGCTGAAGAAATTGATGGGGGGTATGCTTCAGCTCAAGTTCCCCTTGGTGGTGCTATTGCGCTGTCAACTTCCAAAGAAAACATCTTTTGTGCCATTTTTTTTTTTTTGGTCAAACATTTTATTGGACACCTAAGGTGCACCAGACCCTGTGCTAGACTGAGGGGAACTAGTGAAAGTCACTCAGTCGTGTCCAACTCTTTGTGACCCCATAGACTGTAGCCCACCAGGCTCCTCTCTATGGGATTCTCCAGGCAAGAATACTGGAGTAGGTAGCCATTCACTCCTCCAGGGGATCTTCCCAAACCAGGAATCGAACCCAGGTCTCCTGCATCTCAGGCAGATTCTTTACCAGCTGAGCTACCAGGGAAGCCGAGGGGAACTCAGACATTGTTATTGTCTTCATAGTATAATCATTGCTATTCACTTTCTTGACATTTTCTGAAAAGGGAAAAAAAATAACACGTAATTGAACCCAAGCCAGGTCCAGAACTGCCAGTAGATGCTCTGAAGGTAGACACCAATTTGCCTAAAGACGATGTATGCACACAGTTTAAAAATGTTTTAAAGTTATGTAAAAGGGTATTGAATAGTCCTTAAATATATTTTTAAATGCCTAATGTCACTCTAATAAGAAAAATGCAATTTAAAACTTCACTGAGATGCCACTTCTACCTGTCAAAGTAGAAAAACTTGTTTGCATGGTTATGTGGAAACATTCTTGAACTTTTCTGGTGAGAGTGTAAAAGTGGTACAACTCCTGTGAAGAACAATGGCCATATGTGAACAGATCCTAAATGTATTACCCTGTGACTTAGTAGTCACACCTGCATTACGATGTATACTTTATTTTGGCAGTATTTTTTAATAAAAAGGTTAGAAACAACTGAGGTATCCATCAGTAGAGACATTTCAGTAAGTATGGTACACTGATACATCGGACAGTATGTAGCTACAAAGACTTTAAAGAATAATAGTAAGGGTACTGAGAGAGGACTTTCCAAGATATATTACGTGAAAAAGTAAAGCATGGGCCCGTACATGCACAGTAGTTCCCCCTTACCGGAGATTTCACTTTTCTTGGTTTCTGTTACCTGTGGTCAACTGTGGGTTGAAATAGTAAATGGAAAGTTCCAGAAGTAAATAATTGATAAGTTTTAAATTGCATGCCATTCTCGGGCTGTCCCACCCGAGAAGTGAATCATCCCTTTGTCCAGTGTATCACTTAGTAGCCACATCGTGTGTTTGTGTGTCCTCTGTGTTGAGGTTCAGTTCTCTAATATGATGGCTTCAAAGATTCCCTGAGTCTATCCAGTAAAATTAATAATGCCATGTATTTGGGCATTTAAGGTGTTTGCACATATGCGTGCACATATGGCTCTGGGAAGCATGTGCATGCATGGGGGACAGTGTAAGACAGTGAACAGTGCACACTGGAGTGAGAACCGCCCCTCCCCTTGTTCGCTGTATGATCTTGGACTAGTTACCTAGCTTTGCCATGTGTACATTTCCTCATCTATAAAATGTGGGTCATAATAATTCCTATTTTGTAGCATTATTGGGAAGATATGAAAACCTTTTAGAACAGTGTTTTAGCACATTTATATGTTAGCCAACCTCTTCTCCAAATATGGGGATAAAATGGCAGACTTGATTCTCAGTGACTGTTACTGTTCATTATTAATGACCCTCAAAACTGTTCACAGATATTTGTTCGTAGCTTGTCTTCTAGGTGTTCTCCCCCGAAGTGATCCCTGGGGTCTCAAGCAGAAGGCCCTTTTGGATAATTTGCATGAAGATACCCAGAATGAGCAGCTGCAGGGGAGTTCGCTTCAAGGAGATAAATCTCATTATATTTCCGAATCTCAGGTGTGTCTTTGTGTCATTATGTATCAGGGAAAGTGTTTCGAGCGTCTTTCTGGGGAGAGCACGTTCACCTTGCTAGATGATGTGAGCCAAGAGGGGACTTTTGGACTAATCTGACTGCTGGGTTACATGCTGTGTTCTCCTGCCACCTCAGAGGCTACACAGGGGCCTTTTGGAGTAGCCAGTTGACACTTTTCCATCTCCCTAGATTCTTATTTTTAAAAAGCTTTATGTTCATTTCCTATTTATTGATAATTAGCTTCCATAATTCATCCCTGCCTATTTTCCTCTCTGAGTTGAACCGTTTATGAAGAAATTTCTGCATGTTGATTCTCTTCAAGTGGGCTATGCTTGATCACATTGAAGCACTTTTGAAATACAAATAACATGACTGAGAATGGCTCTTTATATAAATATTTCCATTAACGTATTGGGAGTTGGTAAAGCTCAGTTGGTAAAGAATCCGCCTGTAATGCAGGAGACCCCAGTTCGATTCCTGGGTCAGGAAGATCCCTGGAGAAGGGATAGGCTACCCACTCCAGTATTTTGGGGCTTCCCTTGTGGCTCAGCTGGTAAAGAATCCACCTGCAATGCATAATGGATATTTCACAGACCACCCTCACAGAAAGGAAAAGCTATAAGTTCTTTCTGATAGGTTTAAAAAGAAGGTTTTAATTTTTAGATTATCTAAGAGTGACACCTGAAGTGTGAATAAAGCATTCTATCACCAAAAAAATATATATATTAAATTTTCAAGTCTTTTATACAGATTCTGTTTTCCTCATATCCAGATTCAGACAGTTCATGTTTAGATTGAATTAGCTTACATAGATTTTGTTTGCAGAAGTCTTTGCTTCTTTGTGAAGAAAAAAGAATAGTATGAAGGTTTATAGTAGTCTGTTTTTTACTGCAATTATGAAATAGAGTATTTTGTAATAATTAAAAGATTTAAGCTTTTATTTTCAAGCCATAGGTATTTTTTTTCTTTCATGGTGATGTATAGTCCTTAGTTAAACATTGTGCTTTGCTTTTCTACCAGACCATTTGCATCTATTTTGCTCATGTGTATTGTATTTCATGTTGTTGTTCAGTTGCTAAGTCATGTCTGACTCTCTCTGAGCCTATGGACTGTAGCACGCCAGGCTTCCCTGTCCTTTACCATCTCCTGGAGTTTGCTCGAACTCATGTCCATTGAGTTGGTGATGCCATCCAACCATCTCATCCTCTGTTACCCCTTCTCCTCCTGCCCTCAATCTTTCCAAGCATCAGAATCTTTTCCCAGTGAGTTGGCTCTTTGCATCAGGTGGCTAAAGTATTAGAGTTTCAGCATCAGTCCTTCCAATGAATATTCAGTGTTGATTTCTTCTAGAATTGACTGGTTTGATCTCCTTGCTGTCCAAGGGACTCTCAAGAGTCTTCTCCAGTCTTATGGACTCTGTGGGAGAGGGAGAGGGTGGGAAGATTTGGGAGAATGGCATTGAAACATGTAAAATATCATGTATGAAACGAGATGCCAGTCCAGGTTCAATGCACGATACTGGATGCATGGGGCTAGAGCACTGGGATGACCCAGAGGGATGGTATGGGGAGGGAGGAGGGAGGAGGGTTCAGGATGGGGAACACATGTATACCTGTGGTGGATTCATTTTGATATTTGGCAAAACTAATACAATTATGTAAAGTTTAAAAATAAAATAAAATTTAAAAAAAAAAAAAGAGTCTTCTCCAGCACCACAGTTGGAAAGCGTCAGTTCTTCGACATTCAGCCTTCTTTATGGTCCAAAATAGCTACTAATCCTGACTGGTCCAGACACTGATACCAAGGTGATCTTATGCCATTTTGTTTAGATTTTCTTAAAACTGGATCATGTACCAAGTGTTATGAAGTTTGAAGTAACAATATATCTCCTGCTGGTTAAAAAAAAAAAAAAGTGAAAATAAACCTTACTGAAGACTGTCTATTATCATTTCCTATATGAAGTGTTCACAGCTTGAAATAGTGGTTTCCTTTAGCCTCTTAGTCTTTATAGCAGTTGATTATGGTGCTGTGCTATGTTGAAAGGATTTTGTCAAGTACACCAGTCAAATTTAGGTTCAACTATGAGTAACTGAAAACTGACAATCCTAGTAGTTTTTTCTAAGATTTATTTATTAATTTTTGGCTGTGCTGGGTCTTCGTTGCTGTGTGTGGACTTGCTCTAGTTGCAGTGAGTGGGGCTGCTCTTCGCTGTGGTGCCTGGGCTTCTCGTTGCAGCGGCCTCTCTTGTTGTGGAGCACGGGCTCCAGGCGTGCAGGTTTCAGTAGTTGCAGCACGTGGGCTCAGTAGTTGTGGCTCCCGGGCTCTAGAGCATGGGCTGAGTAGGTAGCACACGGGCTTAGTTTGCTCTGCAACATGTGGAATCTTAGTTGCTTCCACGACCAGGGATCAAACCTGGGTGTTGCCAGGTGGATTCTTACCCATAGACCACCAGGAAAGCCCCTGCTGCTGCCACTAAGTCGCTTTAGTCGTGTCTGACTCTGTGCAACCCCATAGATGGCAGCCCACCAGGCTACCCCATCCCTGGGATTCTCCAGGCAAGAACACTGGAGTGGGTTGCCATTTCCTTCTCCAGTGCATGAAAGTGAAAAGTGAAGTTGCTTAGTCGCTCAGTCGTGTCCAACTCTTAGCGACCTCATGGACTGCAGCCTACCAGGCTCCTCCATCCATGGGATTTTCCAGGCAAGAGTACTGGAGTGGGGTGCCATCGCCTTCTCCGAGGAAAGTCCCTAATAGATTAAAAAAGAAAGAGAGTTTCTTTTTTTTTTTCCTCCAGGTAAAGTTTAAGGAGACCTTCACGGGCTGATGAGGAGGCTCTGCTCCAGGAAGTCTGTGTGAGCATCCTTTAACTGCCATAACAAATCACCACAGTCTTAACTCCCCAAAACAACACAAATGCATTATCTCACAGTTTTGTAGGTCGGCAGTCTGACTTGACTCACTGGTTGTCTCTGCTCCAGGTTTCACAAGGCCTAAATCAAGCTGCTGGTCTGCTGGGCTCTTCTCAGGAGACTCCAAGGAAAATCTGCTTTTGGTTCTAGGTTGTTGGCAGAACTGGTTCCCTGTGATGATAGAACCAAGGTTCCCAGTTCCTTGCTGATGCTCAACTGGGAGCTACTTCATAGCTCCTAGAAGCCACTCTCTGGTTCTTGCACATCTCAGAGCCTAATGGCAGGAATCTCTTTTTTGTTGTTGTTTTTCTGCCACATCCCCCTGACTCTAGCCAGAGAATGTTCATTGCATTTAAGGGCTCTTATGATTAGATTGTGTATATCTGGATGGTCTCGGATTATCTCCTTATTTTAGGGTCTGTAATCTTAAAATAGGGAGTTATGTGTGTGTGCTCAGTCATATCCAACTGTTTGAGCCACTTTGGACTATAGCCTGCCAGGCTCTGTCCATGGGATTTTTCAGGCAAGAATACTGGAGAGGTTTGCCATTTCCTCCTCCAAGGAATCGTCCCATCCCAGGGATCGAACCCGTGTCTCTTCAGCTGCTGCATTGCAGGTGGTTTCTTTACCCGCTGAGCCACCGGGGAAGCCCAAAAGGATGCACTCAACATGGACTCGAACCCAGTGACCCTGAGATTCAGAGTCTTATATACCCAGATCCCAAGGATTAGGGCGTGAGTAAATTTCTTTCATTGTACCTCCACCAGCCCTAGGTTCTGACCTGCCTCTTTATGGGCCCAGTCAGCATCTGAGTTTAAGCCACAGGATAGAGGAAGAGACAAAGAATAAAAATGAGGCAAGGCACCAGGTGACTTTTAAGGAAGGTTTCCAGAAGATGCCTTCATACCTTATAAGCCAGAACTTAGTGACCTGACCACATGGAGCAGTAGTGGAAGCTGAGAAATGTAGTTTTTATTCACTGCAGCCATATGCTCTGCTAGAAGAATCTGTTCCTATAGAAGGGGGAAAATGGGCCACTGGGAAACAACCAACAAGTTAACATTTTTCCAGTTTCTGGAAAACAAGAAACTAGAGGGTGTTGTAATAGCACAACTACCACACTGTAAAGAGGGCAGCAGTGGCTTCCTGGGTGAGCTGGAGGCCCTCAGGGGCAGACTGAAGTGAATCCTTAAATGAGCAGTGTCCCTTGACACCAGAGCACCAAGTTTCTGTACCTAGAAGAGCATCTAGTCTTGATTTATTCATCTATTCTTGTGTAACTGGCGCAGTGCTTTTGCAGCGTGGATTTTAGTGAATATTTCTGCAGTGAACAAAAAATGTTATTGCTCACGTGGCACTTGGACTAAGATTGTTTTATAAAGTTACAGTGGATTTTTTTTAATCCAACTTTCTGTGAAAATACACTCTTGGATATTGCATCCCACCTAGAAATACCCATGGTATATAACCAATTTTTTGCATTATGTGGGTTCTTAATACCTGCAACATTCTACTGGGAAAAAATGTGCAAGTATGATTTAGGAATAAGAAATTCAGTTTCAATCCAGTAAAATTTCTGTAAGACCAACTGTAAAATAAGACAGAAAATAGTAAGTTGTTCAAAGTGCTATAAGAACATGGAAGTGGGGAGTAACTCTTACCTAGGATAAAATGGATGAGTCCATGAAGTCCATGGCAGTCAACTGTGAAAGTATGAATAATATTTCAACAGGTGAAGGCAGGGAAACAGTAGAATCATATATGTAACTAAAAAAAACATCAATGTGCTGACAAGGAAAACGAATTTTGGCAAGTATTTAGAACTTCCGTTCTTTATCGTCTGGTGGCTCAGGTAAAGAATCTGCTTGCAAGGTGGGAGACCTGGGTTCAGAGCGTCCCTGGGCACCATGAGATCGCAAAGAGTCGGACACGTCTGAGCAACTAACACTAATGCAGCCTATGTTATTATAGAAGAAATACTGTTTTTTTTCCCTCACTTTATATCAATGAATGTTTACTTAAGAGCTTTTCTGATCTGCGGCCTCTATTCCTTTTCCTGTTAGCAGAAGTAAAATCAGATAATGGGACTTCCCTGTCAGTCCAGTAGTTAAGGCTTAATGCTCCCAGTGCAGGGGGCATGAGTTTGATCCTTGGTTAGGGAACTAAGATCCCATATGCCACACAGAGCTGCCAAAAAAGAAAAAGAGATTTTCCTAAGAACCAACGATAAAATTAAAAATCAGATACAGATACTGTTTTAGGAGTCATGTTAATGTAGCCCTCTTCAAGACTAGTGAGTACTATATTTGCATTTAGATTTTGACTAAGGTTCTTCTGGTAATTTTTTAGCTTTAGATATGCTGGTACAGTATGAGGCATTTTAATGGCTGTTTAACGTCATAATCTTTGGATCAAGACTGCCATTAATTCAAAGGAACTGGACACAAATAGATTTACTCCACCCTGTTCTGTTTTGCAAAGTGGGCATGCTGACACTAATAGCTAAAAAGGGTGTGGTAGCTTTCGTATATTTCAGTGTTTTTCACAAAGAACAGTGTAACAGTGGCCTTCATTTCAGCTTAACCTGGGAAAGGACTAAGGTAATTTAAGCTGTTCAACAGTGGCTGCACACCTTTGAATGCAGCATAGGAGAGACGGATGAAAAGTCAACACAGTAAGGTCCCTCTGAAATCCAAGATGCTGTGGATCTGATTTTGTGTTTTGTTCTCCTGTAGATACCATTTTTCCTTGGTGGTGGCCACATTAGCCAACAGGGCTCTTAAGCCACCTTACTTCTCCGAGAACAGCACTGCTCTACTAGTATCTCTGTTCCTGACTGCACTTTCACATTAGATTTTGTTTGGAGAAAGGGTTTCCATTGCTTTAAATATGTATGTTGCAGAAAGCAGGGGACCCCTTTCAAGGCCCACAGAGTGGCTCTTCTCTAACACTCGGAAATGAATTGTCCAAAGAGACGCATGTGCTGACAAAGCAAGAGACGTTATTGGAAGGGGCGCCCAGGCGGAGAGCAGGAGGGTAAGGGAATCCAGGAGGACTGCTCTGCCATGGGGTTCGCAGGCTCAGGTTTTATGACGGTAGGTTTAGTGTCCGGGTTGTCTTTGGCCAGTTATTCTGACTCAGGGTCCTTCTGGTGGTGCACGCATTGCTCAGCCAAAATGGACGCCAGCGAGAAGGATTCTGGCAGGTGGTAGGATACGTGGCGTTTCCTTTTGACCTTTCCCAGACCCTTCCGGTTGACGGTGGCTTGTTAGTTCTGTGTCCCTTACTAGGACCTCCTGTTATGAAATAACTCATACAAATGATTACTATGGTGCCTGGCCAGGGTGGGCAGTTTCAGTCAGTGTGCTCCCCCTAACACATACATACATACCTCCATGAATAAATGACTAAGGTGAAAATTAGAAAAGACTTCCTTAAGTGATATAGTAATGATGTTGATTAAGTTTCCCCACACTTCTCAGAAGGCAGTATATTATTCTAAGGTACAATAGCCATCTTAAAAGAGCTAAATGAATATCATACTTTAGAATAATAGCATTTTTAAAGTAACATTTGTGAAGTCAATGTTTTTTAAATAAATAATGGGTTTATTTGGCTATTTTAAACTCTGCATTTTCTTATATACGTGTAATTTAGAAACATTTTCTTTTGTCTTTTTTTTATGTCTACATATAGGTTATTGAGTTTTTCTACTTGGCTCTTAATCATTTACTCTCTCTTGTTCTCTGCTCTCCATAGAATTTTATCTATTAAAAGATAGAATGTAGGTTCCTGTGGAGAGTCTGTTTTATTAATTATAAGGCATATGTCCCATACTGCCAAACCAAGTATACTGAGTGTTTTGAATTAAATATTTATTGTTTCATTGACTATTTCCTCTGACTTCCATTAAGACCTCCAGAAATAATGCTTCTCTAATAAACCTTTTGTTTGTTTTCGGCCAGTATACAGATTGGTATGGAATGAACCATTGCTCTAGTACTTAGGGTGTGGTTAAGTTTTTCTCAGTAGCATATCTAACTTCAGTATAGTTCATTTCTGGCGAGATGTTCAGTCTCTGTCATGGTAGGAAACACTTGGGTTTTGTTCTCATTAGATAATAGTACTTATTTGGAAATACTGACAACTTTTTGATAATGGCGTGGAATAAGAAACTTTAGACGTGTGCAGAGATTAAAAAGGGCTTGATATTACAGGTTTGTCTTTTTTTTTTTTAACTAAGACAAAGCATCTGTGCTTATATAGAACTGAGCTTGGGATCTATAACCTAATTTTATTCTTCCCTTGAATACATTTAGTGTGTCTGACTAGCAAAGACTAATATTTCATCATGGGTGATGGTTATTTTTAATTTTTAGGACAGTTTTAAAAATTGCTTTATTATGTACAGGAAATTTCACCTTTTTGTATATAGCTTTTTGAGTTGACAAACACCCATAGCCATGAATCTACCACCATGATCAAGATAAAGATAATTTTTATTCCCCTGTACAACTCTATAGGCATACCCTTCTGGCCACCCAGGCCTTTTCCTGTTCCTGTATATGTGAAATCATATGATATGTAGTCTTCTGAGTCTGGCGACTCATCCATGTTGTTGTATCATTCCTTATTACTGAGTAGTATTTCATTGTATGGATACTACAGTTTATCCATTTGTCTATTGAAGGACATTTGGATTGTTTTCATTTGGAAGCATTTATGCATGAAACTGCTACGAATATTTGTGTAGTTTGTGGGACTGTAAGTTCTCATTTCTCTTGGGTATATGCCTAAGAATGGTGTCTTTGGGTTACGTGACCAATATATGTTAAAGAAACCGCCAAACTCTTTTCCAACTGACTGTACCATTTTGCGTTCCTACTAGCAATGCATGAGTGTACATTTTTCACCAATAACTAATAGTAAGTTTTTATAAAAGCCTTTCTAGTAAATATATAGTAGTATCTTGTTGTGCTTTTAATTTGCATTTCCCTGAGGATAATAATGTTGAGCAGCTTTATGTTCATATAATTGATTTAGCTTGTTTATGTTCATGTATTCATATAACTCATTATATTCATGTAACTTCTTTGCTGAAATATCTGTTCATACCTTTTTTTCTAATATTGGGTCATTTGGTGTTTTTTTTTTTTTTTACTTTTGAGAGTTCTTTATATATTTTGGATATAAAACACACAGGTATGTGTTTGCAAAGATACATCGACCAGTAAGTGAGTGTCTCTTTGTTCCATAGCATCTTTCAAAAAGCAGAATTTTTTATTTTGATGAAGTCTAATTTGTCATTTTCTCTTTTATGAGTCATATTTTGATATCCCTTTGATATCCTTTTCCTAACCCAAGGCTACAAAAATATTCTTCAGTGCTTTCTTGTATAGAAGTTTTATAGTTTCAAGTTTTATTTTTCATTTTTTTTGCATCTGGTACAAAGAAGGAGTCAGTGTTTATCTTTTGCTCATGGATATGTAATTATTCCAGAAATAATTGTCAAAAAGGTACCCTTTTTCCAGTGAATTTGGCAATTGTAGCTCCTGGAGGATTTTTAAAGAATTTATGGAGATGAGCCTTTCACCATCAACGTCCTTTGTATTTACCACATATAAGAATGAATAATGAATGAAAGAGAAATTTAATAAGTCAAAAGAGCAATGATAAAACTGGCAAACATTTGAACTCCCTGCCCCCGTTTTTCAAGAGACTGACCTGGTTGTTGTATGTACAGGTTCATTGAAATATGCCCCCCTGCAGCTGTACCTCAGAGCTTCATCCAGCTTGTCACTGAAAGAGCCCATAAACATCCTTGTCCCTAACCTGTTCCTTTCTCCTCCAGGTTTCACTCTGATGGTGGTCTGTCTTGAGTTGATAATCATCTGAATCACAGAAGCCACAACTGCTAATTATTAAAGCCACATTTTTACCTTTATATTGGTAAATTGACAATGTTGGAATGATAGATTTATAAACATCAAAGCATTTTTAAAGTAAAGAATTAGGCTGAAAACAACCACACTCACTTGGGTTTAAAATGAGTCAGCACCTGTGCTCTGTTGAAGTGTGAAGGAAAAATTGCTTCCCTTTCTGGACAATACACTGCTTCCCTGGTGGCTCAGATGGTAAAAGCATCTGCTTGCAATGCGGGAGACCTGGGTTCGATCCCTGGGTGGGGAAGATCACCTGGAGAAGGAAATGGCAACCCACTCCAGTACTCTTGCCTGGAATATTCCATGGATGGAGGAGCCTCGTAGGCTGCAGTCCATGGGATCGCAAAGAGCTGGACACGACTGAGCGACTTCACTTTCTTACTTCATTTCTTTTCTGGACAATGACGATTTGTGTAGCAGACTTTGAATATGCTTCATGTACAAGTCTTGCATTTTAGAAAAGATTCAGTTCAGTTCAGTCACTCAGTCGTGTCCGACTCTTTGTGACCCTATGAATCGCAGCACACCAGACCTCCCTGTCCATTACCAACTCCAGGAGTTCACTCAAACTCATGTCCATCGAGTCGGTGATACCATCCAGCCATCTCATCCTCTGTCATCCCCTTCTCCTCCTGCCCCCAATCCCTCCCAGCATCAGGGTCTTTTCCAATGAGTCAACTCTTCGCATCAGGTGGCCAAAGTATTGGAGTTTCAGCTTTAGCATCAGTCCTTCCAAAGAAATCCCAGGGCTGATCTCCTTTAGAATGGACTGGTTGGATCTCCTTGCAGTCCAAGGGACTCTCAAGAGTCTTCTCCAACACCACAGTTCAAAAGCATCAATTCTTTGGCACTCAGCTTTCTTCACAGTCCAACTCTCACATCCGTACATGACCACAGGAGAAACCATAGCCTTGACTAGATGGACCTTTGTTGGCAAAGTAATGTCTCTGCTTTTGAATATGCTATCTAGGTTGGTCGTAACTTTCCTTCCAAGGAGTAAGCGTCTTTTAATTTCATGGCTGCAATCACCATCTGCAGTGATTTTGGAGCCCTCAAAAATAAAGTCTGACACTGTTTCCACTGTTTCCCCATCTATTTGCCATGAAGTGGTGGGACCAGATGCCATGATCTTCGTTTTCTGAATGTTAAGCTGTAAGCCAACTTTTTCACTCTCCTCTTTCAGTTTCATCAAGAGGCTCTTTAGTTCCTCTTCACTTTCTGCCATAAGGGTGGTGTCATCTGCATATCTGAGGTTATTAATATTTCTCCCGGCAATCTTGATTCCAGCTTGTGCTTCCTCCAGCCCAGTGTTTCTCATGATGTACTCTGCATATAAGTTAAATAAGCAGGGTGGCAATATACAGCCTTGATGTACTCCTTTTCCTATTTGGAACCAGTCTGTTGTTCCATGTCCAGTTCTAACTGTTGCTTCCTGACCTGCATACAGGTTTCTCAAGAGGCAGGTCAGGTGGTCTGGTATTCCCATCTCTTTCAGAATTTTCCACAGTTTATTGTGATCCACACAGTCAAAGGCTTTGGCATATCAGTAAAGCAGAAATAGATGTTTTTCTGGAACTCTCTTGCTTTTTTGATGATCTAACAGATGTTGGCAATTTGATCTCTGGTTCCTCTGCCTTTTCTAAAACCAGCTTGAACATCAGGAAGTTCACGGTTCACGTATTGCTGAAGCCTGGCTTGGAGAATTTTGAGCATTACTTTACTAGTGTGTGAGATGAGTGCAATTGTGCGGTAGTTTGAGCATTCTTTGGCATTGCCTTTCTTTGGGACTGGAATGAAAACTGACCTTTTCCAGTCCTGGGGCCACTGCTGAGTTTTCCAAATTTGCTGGCATATTGAGTGCAGCACTTTCACAGCAATTGGAAATAGAAAAGATTAGAGCTATATTTTCTTTATATCGTCCTAAGTTACACCATGTGTTCTTGGAAACTACTAAAGTACTCTAAGTAAAGACATTAAGAATACCTAAAATTCACCATGGTCTGAGTGTGAAGGTAGAATTTGCATAAGTTTTGCATTTTTGCTTCTGATTCTGTTTTGTCGTAATACTGTTCTTAATGAGTAGCAGAAAAGTGCTTGAGGACAGCTAAGTGGTCTTTAAGATTTTTTTCCTGTTTGGAGTCCTCCATTTTAAGTAATGATGAAACTGGAAGAAGCAGAAAGGTCTGCCTGCTGCTGCTGTTCTCACATCCACTGTCAGTCAGGTTCCTCCCCATCGTTTCATCTACTCGCCTCAGCTGGGCGGAGCCCACAGGGGAGGGGTCGTGTTGATGGGATGATGGATATTCTCTTCATTTCCAATTGAATGGTCGCATCTTGCCCCCTGTACCATTAAATAGTTTCCTAAGGCTGCCGTAACACAGTACCAGAAACTGGGAGCTTGAAACAGCAGAAATGTATCATCTCACAGTTTTGGACTCTAAAACACCAAAAGCAAGTTGTCAGCAAGGCCGTTTCCTCAGAAACCTGTAGGGTAGAATACTCCCGTTCCTTTTCTAGCTTCTGGTTCTGCTGGCGTTCCTTGGCATTATTTGGCTAATAGTTACATCACTTGAGTTTCTGCTTCTGTTATCAAAAGGGCATCTTCTCCCTGTCTGTTTCTGTCTCTCTTCTGCTCTTATGCGGAGACCAGTCAGGTTAGATTAAGTGCCCACCCTACTCCAGTATACTACTAAGTACTAAGGATTCGCTCAGTCGTGTCCGACTCTTTGCGACCCTGTGGACTGTAACCCACCAGGCTCCTCCGTCCATGGGATTCTCCAGGCAAGAGTACTGGAGTGTGTTGCCATTTCCTTCTCCAGGGAAACCTCCAGTATAACCTCATCTTAACTAACTGTGTCTGCTGCAACTCCACACCCAAATAAACGACATGGAATTCTTTTTAAATTTTAAAAAATCTAGCAGTTAGGCCCTTTGAGAGAAATTATTGTGTCAGTTCCTGTTGCTAGTGATTTGTAGACCTTTGCTTACTCCTAAGGAAGGAAGTCATTTTATGTTTATGGTTATGACTCTGAATCCCGGCCCAGCCTACAGTGTGATTGTCATTGTAGTATAAAATGCACAGATACTCTCATAAACAGGATAACTTGGGATTATTGAATATGGGACATTAATTTCTGTCAATTTTCCTCTAGTGAATCGGTAAATACTGTGCTTTCTTAATGCTAGGCATTGTTCTGGGTGCTAGGAAAGCAAACATGAAAATTCAGCATCTGCCCTCAAAGAGGTTATGGTTGAGTGAGCAGACAGATAGGAAGACGGTACAAGTACATTTTGTTAAGTGGTATATTGGCAGTAAGCACAAGGCAAAATGGGAAACTAGAATGGAAAGCACCAAAATGTGCTTGAAGCCATCAGAGAGGGTCTCATAGGAAAGAAACACTTTTTTTTTTTTTAATGTTATTTTATTTTTAAACTTTACAAAATTGTGTTAGTTTTGCCAAATATCAAAATGAATCTGCCACAGGTATACATGTGTTCCCCATCCTGATCCCTCCTCCCTCCCCATACCATCCCTCTGGGTCGTCCCAGAGCACTAGCCCCAAGCATCCAGTATCCTGCGTTGAACCTGGACTGGCAACTCGAAGAAACCCTTACTGAACGAAGGAAGAGGAATTTGCCAAAATGACAAGAAAATGGGATGAACATCTCCAGATAGTTTTGGCAGCAGGTGCAAAGACCCAGAGGCAAAAGAACATATGCCTGTCTTCTCACCCAAGGAACGGTGTCCTGGTGTGTCTGTCAGTTACTGTGGCAGTAAGGCTAATACTCGAGTTCGGTTGGTGAGAGCATTAGGCTGGTGAGACCAAGATCGGGCTTTTCATCTCCACCCACCTCCACCAGGGAGCTTTCTCAATTTCACAATGACCACATTCTTGTAGCAGAAAACTCCCATGATCCTTGCCTGCCAACTCACAGATGTGGGTATAGAGTATGTCACCACCTCCGTGTGGGTGAAAAGTGAAGGAGTGTGGTTCTTTCAGTGTATATCCATGAGCACACTAAAAAAATGACTCCAAAATGGTCTTCTGATGATGAGTTATTAGCATAATTTCTATATATGAAGGCTTGTTCTTATTTTTAATGACCTCAATAGATTTTGTGTATCATTTTTATCTTGTGTGTATTCTTCTAGCTCTATCTGCTATAGAAAAGATGTGACATAAATATTTAATTAGTCCTAACAGAATTGGCCTTTTCTCATGGCTCCAGATTATCTTACTTCTCTGAACTGAGACTTGTGCCATGTAGATTGAGAGAATTAAGACTTGGAACTCAGATTTTTCAGAATAATTTTACAATAGCTGTAAATCTTTCTGTGCCTTTTTGTCAAGAGCTGCTGCTGCTAAGTCACTTTAGTCGTGTCAGACTCTGTGCGACCCCATAGACGGCAGCCCACCAGACTCCCCTGTCCCTGGGATTCTCCAGGCAAGAATAGTGGAGTGGGTTGCCATTTCCTTCTCCAATGCATGAAAGTGAAGTCACTCAGTCGTGTCCGACTTTTAGCGACCCCATGGACTGGAGCCTACCAGGCTCCTCCATCCATGGGATTTTCCAGGCAAGAGTACTGGAGGGGGTGCCATTGCCTTCTCTGTTTTGTCAAGAGGGAGTTTGTAAAATAAAATGACCATAGAAGTGATCAAGCTTTTTTGATGGCCATAAAATGTGCTGAATATGCTATTTTGTACCTAGTTCATTGTGAACTCAGTCTTTCCATTACATTCTTAGTGTTTATACCCAGACGACTTAGTGTAGACAGATGTTTGTGAACTGAGCAACACTTGAATGTAGCGTATAGTCATCATGAATGTCTCTTGAAGACTAGATTTTTAGAAACAAGTCTCTTAATTTCCCAAGGTGATGTGTAAAGATAAATTTTAAAAAATTCAGGCTAAGTTCTCTGTCTTTAATAGCTATTTCTGTAAAGAGAAGTGCTTTAGGTCTTTCTTTCCTTGAGTTAACTCCACCCCCACTGGAACCAATTTGGCATCTGTGGGTGGCATCGCTTAAATGTGTGCTGTGTCAATCATTTCCCTTGACATAAAGAGGAACATAATGACATATAAAAATGTTTCTTTTAAAATATAAATTGTAAACAAATCTAATCAAGAAATTGTTTTCAAGTAAATTTTATTTCCTTGAATAAAGGAACTTGAGATGAATGTCTGCATTTGTGGATTTCTTAGACCTTGTTATTAGACTACAAGTAGGATAGACAGCAGCACTATTAACACATTGAAATACAGTTTCAGGCCATATAGCATAACTGCATTGCTGGGAACCAAGCCAGCTCCACATTGCTGCGTGGCCTTACTGGGCACTTGGAGAGTAAACTGTGATGGAGAGCCACGGTGACATTCTTTTTAAATAGTTGCCTTGTCTAAAGTCAAAAGACTTTTAAAAATACATATGCCATGTAAAAAGGAACTCTGGTAATAAATCGATTTGTTTATCCACACCTATAAATATAGATTGTAACATCATCTTTAAAACAAGGGGGTGATGTTATACTTAATGAGTGCCATGTAAGTTGCTATCTGCTTAGTCTAATATTTTTAGGTATTTGGTATATATGACACTGTGTATAAAACTTAAAAATATTTTCAAGTGACTTATCGCCTTTGCTTTTGTAGTACATATGTGAAAATCAGTGTCTTTAACTTCTTGGTTTTCTATAAAAAGGAGAGATTCTAAAAACTATGATCAAGTCTCCAAAAGCAAAGTTGAGGTTCTCAAAAACATCCTTGGAAATAAAGTTTGTCCCTAAAAGATTGTATGATTAATCCTATAGATACCATCAAATGTCTATTTTAAAACATGTTTTAAAATTCGTAAGCGAGTACATTTACAGTGGTGTCGTGAAGTTGCTGTGTAACGTACTGGCCTTTTTTCCACTGCTTCCTGCCCTCTTTTTAGTTTTAGTGCACTTGTTGTACAGTGTTCTGTGTTACAGGTATATAATATAGTGATTCAAACTTTTTGAAAGTTATATTCCATTTATAGTGATTATTAAATATTGGCTATATTCCCTCGGTTATACAATATATCCTTGTAGCTTATTTTATACATAATGGTTTTTAACATTGTACAGGAGGCAATGATCAAAGCCATCCCAAAGAAAAAGAAATCCAGTAAGGCAATGGTTGTCTGAGGAGGCTTTACAAAAAGCTCAGGAAAGAAGAGAAGCAAAAGGTGAGAATGGGAGAGATATACCCATCTCAATGCAGAGTTCCAGAGAATAGCAAGGAGAGATTCAAAGGCCTTCTTAAATGAATAATGCAAAGCAGTTCAGGAAAACAATAGAAGGGAAAGACTAGAGATCTCTTCAAGAAAATTGGAGCTGTCAAAATATTTCATACAAGGATGAGCACAATAAAGGACAGAATGGTGAGGACCTAACAGAAGCAGGAGATATTAAGATATTAAGAAGAGGTGGCAAGGATACACAGAAGAACTATACCAGAAATATCTTTATGACCTGGATAACCATGATGGTGTGGTCACTCACGTAGAGCTAGACATCCTGGAGTGTGAAGTCAAGTGGGCCTTAGGAAGCATTACTACAAACAAAGCTAGTGGAGGTGATGGAATTCCAGTTGAGCTATTTCAAATTCTAAAAGATGCTGCTGTTAGAAGTGCTGTACTCAATACGTCAGCAGATTTGGAAAACTCAGCAGTGGCCACAGGACTGGAAAAGATTAGTTTTCATTCCAATCCCAAAGAAGGACAGTGCCAAAGAATGTTCCAAATACTGTACAATTGCATTCATTTCACATGAGAGTAAGGTTATGCTCATAATCCTTCAAGCTAGGCTTCCAGCAGTACATGAATCAGGAATTTCCAGACTTACAAGCTGGGCTTAGAAAAGGCAGAGGAACAAGAGATTAAATTGCCAAGATCAGTTGGATCATGGAGAAAGCAAGGGAGTTCAGAAAAACAACTACTTCTGCTTCATTGACTACACTAAAGCTTTTGACTGTGTGGATAACAACAAACTGTGGAAAATCCTTCAAGAGATGACAATACCAGACTACCGTACCTATCTCCTGAGAAACCTGTATTCAGTCAAGAAGCAACAGAACTGGACATGGAACAAGTGACTCAAAGTGGTTCAGTAGTTCAAAATTGGGAAAGGAGTACCTCAAGGCTGTATCTTGTCACCCTGCTTATTTAACTTCTATGTAGAGTACATCATGTGAAATGCTGGGCTGGATGAATCACATGCTGGAATCAAGATTGCTGAGAGAAATATCAACAACCTCAGATATGCAGATGATACCACTCTAATGGCAGAAAGCAAAGAGGAACTAAAGAGCTTCTTGATGAGAGTAAAAGAGGAGAATGAAAACCTGGCTTAAAACTCAATATTGAAACCTAAGATCATGGCATCTGGTTCCATCACTTCGTGGCAAGTAGAAGAGGGAAAAGTGGAAGCAGTGACAGAAATTCTTTTTTGGGGGGGGGCCTCCAAAATCATTGGAGATGGTGACTGTAGCCATGAAGTTAAAAAATGCTTGCTCCTTGGAAGGAAAGCTGTGACAAACCTAGACAGTGTATTAAAAAGCAGAGACATCACTTTGCTGACGAACAAGGTCTGTATAGTCAAAGCTATGGTTTTTCCAGTGGTCATGTATGGATGTGAGAGTTGGACTGTGAAGAAAGCTGAGCGCCGAAGAATTGATGCTTTTGAACTGTGGTGTTGGAGAAGACTCTTGAGAGTCCCTTGGACTGCAAGGAGATCCAACCAGTCAATCTGAAAGGAAATCAATCCTGAATGTTCATTGGAAGGGCTGGTGCTGAAGCTCTAATACTTTGGTCACCTGGTGCAAAGAACTGACTCATTCGATTCAGACCCTGATGCTGGGAAAGATTGAAGGCAGGCGGACAAGGGGACAACAGAGGATGAGGTGGTTGGATGGTGTCACCAGCTCGATGGACATGAGTTTGAGCAATCGTTGGGAGTTGGTGATGGACAGGGAGGCCTGGCATGCTGCAGTCTATAGGGTCGCAAAGAGTCAGACACGACTGAGTGATTGATCTGAATTGATGGTAGTGTTAGTTTTTTGAGAAACCTCCATACTGTTTTCCACAGTGGCTGTATCAATTTACCTTTAAATCATCAGTTTAAGAGGATTCCCTTTTCTCCATGTCCTCACCAACATTGGTAATTTATGCTAGCCATTCTGACTAGTGTGAGGTGATACCTCACTGTGGTTTTGATTTGCATTTCCCTGATGGTTAGTGATGTTGAGCATCTTTTCATGTGCCTGTTGGCCACCTGCATGTCCTCTGGTTTTTTTGGATCTGTTTCCTAAAGTAAAGAAAATAAGAACAAAAATAAACCATTGGGACCTCATGAAACTCAAAAGGTTTTGCACAGCTAAGGAAACCATTAACAAAGCAAATAGACAGCCTACTGAATGGGAGAAAATATTTGCTAATAATATAACCAATAAGAGATTAATACTCAAAATATATAAACAGCTCATATAACTTAACATCAAAAAAACAATTAAAAATGGGTGGAAGACATGAAATACTTGCCTATTTTAAAATTTTCTGATTAAATTCACATTGTAAGTCTGTTGATCTCAAGGAAAGTAATTTAGGATGCAAGTGCTTATTTGAAGATTCTTAAATTAGAGAATTTGATTAATTTTTAGCATCAATGATAGTATAAATTCTGATTAAAATATTTGTTACACTGCAAATCTAGGGGATTTTCTTATTTTGAATTTAACACATGAAATAAATCACAGAGAAGAAGTTTATATCATACTGTTGCATTGTTGTTGAAGAGATCCTTTTTAATTATTATTACAATCTCTATTACTTTCTAGACCTGGCAGTGGCATATTAAGTCATTTCATCCTTTCTGAGCTAGTACTAGATTGTTCCTTTAAATGTATTTTCCAATGTTTGGGCCAGTCTGTTAATCCTTCATACTAGAGAGTCTCAGGATCTTCATTGCTGGCAATAGATTTTGCTCCAGGAAAAAGGACTTCTGCTGCCAGGGAGTTAAATGATTCAAGGGTTGTGCTTCCACCGCTGCTGTGTAGTTAGTTTCCTGACACTCGTCCCAGATTTTCCTTTGCTTATTTTCTTGGTTATCCTTAGATATCCACATTGTATTGGAAGTTTTATCCTGTGTAAAATTATGTGTATGAGAGAGATTTTATAAATTTTTTGATTTGCAAAAGTCATCCCTGGCAACTTAATGATATTTAATGCATGTTAATGAGCTAATCAATGATATTAAATATGTCTTGTATCCAAGTGTGTGTTTTAATGAATGGTATTTTTTTTATGTTGCTAACAAAATGAAGTGTTACTCACCAGTGACTTTCATATTTCTAAATCTAGGGGACATTTTTTTTCTCTTGTCTCCTCAGTTGCATTTGACCCTTCTAACTACTTTTTCCTTAAACTACTTTTTCCTTAAAACAGTCTCTTCTTGATGTCCTCATCTTCCTTGTGGGTTGATTGGTTTGTTTGTTTCTTTGAAAGTTTGTCTTCCTCTAGTTTAGATTTAACATGATCTTATGAAGCTGTTAAATGTTGGCGTTTCTCAAAGTCACCTCCGATCCCTCCATAGGTGGTCTCAGCCACTCCCACTTAGGTGTGGATGACTCACAAACACACATCTCTGGGCTAGACCGCCCTTGGACTTCTGAAACCTTTTGTGCAGTCAGATACGTGGTATCATCTTCGAGTTTCTCAGCGTCATCTCAAAGGCACCAAGTCCAAAATGGAAATCTTTTCCTTTCCTAGCACTCCCTGATCCTCTTTCTGTTCCTTGCTTCAGTGAATGACATCACCTTTTATGCAAGCCTGAAAGCTGGAAGTCATTTTTGACTCTTCCTTTCTCTTACATCCCACATCCAATTCAGGCCCCAGTCTTGTAAGTAACTCTGTCAAACTCATTCGCTTCACTTCTTTACCCATTGCCTTAGCACCCTATTCGGCTGCAGTAACTTCCTAACAGGTCTGTTACCAATTCACCTGTCTACAGCCAGACTGATCCTTCCCCAATGCAAATCTTACCCTGTAACTCTTCCACTTAATAGACTTCAGACGCTTGCCATTGTTCTTAGGATAAAGAGAGGCCCCCTCTACCTCTCTTCTCCTGCCAGGTCTGCTCCTGCCACCCTGTCTTTCACTTGCATAGGAGACATTTTCCCTTCGTTCTGAATTTCACTGTTGGTCTTATGTGTGATGGTTTCATCTATTGATGATTGACTGGTTTCATTGCAGGCTGCCAAAAGGAAAAATTTTAATTATAATATTACAAGTGTATTTTTAAGTGGAATTCTTTTTTCCAGTTACATTTAGTTGGAAAGGTAGGATTAATACTTAATTAATTCCTTCCCTTCAAGAGTCCTTATTACCTCCAGTTGTAACTAATGCATTTTTGTTTCTTGTTTATTTTATTTTATTATGACCTCCTTGATCACTCTGTTATGTAGAGAGAAAAATTTTGTATATCTAATTCTGGATTTCATAACTGGGTAGAAATTCCACTTACTTTAAGGAATAATATTCTAACTGTTGCACTTACTTATCTGTGGGATGGGGCTATTTGTCAAATTAGAGCAGTCTCTTTTGCTTAAAGATGTATGGTAAGAGCAACATGAGCAACTTGCAAGAGTGCTTTGAAAGACATGTGTTGTGGGTAGAAGGTTGAATATGATGACTCATGTTGCCCTCGCAAGCCTATTATCAAGCATCCTTATTTTCCAGTCCCATCCACTGAGAAACCTCACAGTCTTGTTCATGTCTAAGCCCTGTTAAAGTTTATTCATACCTCTTTCAGTTAAAGTAGCAAATGTTTTTATTCAGTTATGGAGTAAAGAATGTAAGATAGTTCATAGTATTTTGAAGTACTTGAGAAGTTGAGGTTGTAGTTCTTCTCAGCATTCATTTCTCAGCTCAAATGTCATTCCATTGGTGAAGCCTTTCCGAACCACCCAAACTAGCCCTCCAGTCCCTCTCCCACCACCTTTTTCATATTTTATTTATTTTATTAACTGAAATTTTCTTTTTTTTAACTCATGTATTCTCAGTCTTCCTCTGTTCAACTGTATGTTCAGTGAGATCAAATCCCATGTTCATGAAATGTCCATATTCCTGTATTCTTGCCATTCCCATCAGCTTTTTTTTTAAAGACATTTTCCATTTTGATGGCCAAAAATTGGTATTTCTTGAAATTTTGTTTTTTTTTTAATCACTGGTGAGAGTAAACTGTTTTCAAATGTTTATTGCTTATGTATTTTATGAAATATTAGCATGTGCACTTGGTTTATCAGTTCTGTTTTTCATCATTTATTTATTTTAAAGACCTCTATATAGACACAATGAAAAATTGACTATCTTATAAATATTTGTGTTCTCTTTTAATTTTATTGATTCTTTGACATTCTGAATATTTATAAAGTCATATCAATAACACATTTTCTTATGGCTACATCTCCCATTTCCCTCCTTTATTTTTCTTGTCCTTTGATGGATCTTTCTTTACATTCAGCTCTAGTTGATTTGAATTTTGTTTGACTTGCTGTGTAAGATATATGTCTCCTGGAGGGTTTTTGTTTGTGTGTTCGTTTTCACATATGTTGCTTAGTTTTTCCATATATAAAAAAAAAGTCCCTCTCCCTTCCAAAGTTTAAATGGCAAACTTTATCACATACTGGATTCTGGTTTTTGGTTTTCTTGGCTGTTATATTGATTCATATGTGTCTTTTTCTTTTAGTACCTTTTCCTGATACTGTTATTATTATAGACTTACATATTTGAATAGCATAAGGTTAAATTCCTCCTAATTACTGTTCTTTTTCAGTCTTCTTGGATCTTTTACCTGTTTCTTCTACACAGTTGCTCTATACTTGTGCTTCATGCATCTGGGATGTAGGGGTCATATGAATGGACTTCAGGCATCCTCTGAAGATCTTGAAATTTTATATAAAATACTTTGTGTGACTTGGTACACCTTACTGTAAGGGAATCCATATCTTTTATTGGCTTTTAAGATGAGCACTTAAAAGAAATTTAGGAATCACTGTGAGAGAGTTATATTGTCAAAATCAAATATTCCTATTGAGATTTTGAATCTGTGGAGGATAATGGCCTTCTTTGTACTTCGTTTTCCCATCCAGAAGCATACTGGTGTCTGTTCATTTATTGAAGACTTTTTTTATGCACAATAATAAATTTTTATAATTTTCTTCATACTGGTCCTAAACATTTATTATTAATTTAGTTTTCTTGGTATTTTGAACATACTGGTGAATCTTCTGACAAGCTTTTTTGAAAGAAAGTAAAAGAGGGCAAGAGGAAGGGAAGGAGAATGAAACAAAAACAGAGTTTGGAAAGGAATACACGGAATGTTTTTGGTAGTCCATAAAGTTTAACTTGCCCCTGGTAATCTCATTTTTATGTTGTAGTTTTCTTGTCAAAGTATTGTAAAACGCATTATTAGAAAGCTTGACCCCAGGGTCTTTTTAAAGCATCACTCTTTTGCTTAAGGTTTGAGGGTCTTTTACAGACTTAAATGTTGTTCCAGGACAGAACATTTTCATATTTTACTTTGGTGAGGCATGACCATATCAAGTAACATTTCAGAACTATACATTGCATAACCTTGGACATTTTCATATAAGAAGGCACTAAGGGGAATTTATTTTTTTATGAAAGTGCAACTCTTAAGTAACAGTGACTGTTTTTTATGGGATAGCTCCAGACCGCATTTGCTTACTTCCCACGCTCTAGTTTTTCTGACATCCTAAGCTTTAAGTATAGAGGTCAGGGTGACATTTTAGGGCTCTAGATTTTAATTCCATAATCTCAAAATGGATATTATTCACTGTATCAAAAAGGCTAGTTTGATTTTATTTTCTAAATTAGTTTTTTGATGTTTTAATATTCATTTTTGAAAATCTTTGAAATTGCATACTTAAAAACGTAGTATAAAGATTTCTTAACCTTTAACTCAAATTCCCAAAATGTTAAGTTTTTACCATATTAGCTATATTGTGTTCTATTTTTTCCTGAAACTTTGAGAATAAGTTTATAAACAAGATGTACTTTTACCACCAAGAACTTCAGTGTATATTTCTTTAAGTTAGAAAATTAACATTGAGAAAATACTCTTGTCTAATCTACAAGCCCTCAAATTTTGTCATTTGCCCCACTGATTTCCTTTCTAGGGGGAAAAAAATGCTTTTTTATTCCTCTTGTCTGGGATCCAATCCCAGAATCACATACTATATTTTAGTTGTCCTCTTTATTTTTCTTTAATCCAGAACAGTCCCTTGGTTGGTTTTTCCTTATCTTTCAAAATGTGAGCAAAACAGAGGGTTTTTTGTTTGTTTTTCTTTTTCTTTTTTTTTTTTTAAAGAATACCCCTCAGTTTGGATTTGCCTGATGATTTTGTGTGGTTAGACTTAAGTTCTGCTGTGATCATATCAGGAGACTCATGAGGTCTGCTTGACTGATGTTAATATTCACTGTGATCACTTGTTAATAGTGATGTGCATTTTTAAAGAGCACAATTTTTATGTTTTCTTTAGTTTTTGCTTTCCTTTGGTGGATTGAGCCCTAGAATCCTTTTGAAGATTCAGTAAAAATACCTATTTAATTGTTCAGTTCAGTTCAGTTCAGTCGCTCAGTTGTGTCTGACTCTTTGTGACCCCATGAATCGCAGAACGCCAGGCCTTCCTGTCCATCACCAGCTCCCAGAGTCTACCCAAACCCATGTCCATCTAGTCGGTGATGCCATCCAGCCATCTCATCCTCTGTCGTCCCCTTCTCCTCCTGCCACCAATCCTTCACAGCATTAGGGTTGAAGTCGCCAAAGTATTGGAGTTTCAGCTTCAACATCAGTCCTTGTAATGAACACCTAGGACTGATATCCTTTAGGATGGACTGGTTGGATCTTCTTGCAGTCCAAGGGACTCTCAAGAGTCTTCTCCAACACCGCAGTTCAAAAACATCAGTTCTTCGGCGTTCAGCTTTCTTCACCATCCATCTCTCACATCCATACATGACCACTGGGAAAACCATAACCTTGACTAAAGGACCTTTGTTGGCAAAGTAATGTCTCTGCTTTTAAATATGCTATCTAGATTGGTCATAACTTTCCTAAACCTGTTTTAAAAAAAATTTTAACCCCATCTTCTCTTGTACTTTTATTTGGAAGAAGTGAGCAGGAATAGGACTTTGGAGAACTTCCAGAGCAGGTGGGTCCTGGACTTGGTTATTCATTGACACAGTCAGAAGGCCTCTGGGCTTGAGTGTGACAGCACAGTTGGTGGATTCCACTGGGTAGAATTCTTCCATTACTAACTGACAGGTTAGTTAACATATCACTTCTTTATTCTGAAGTTTATTTGTTTGTTTTCTTTATAATATTTTATATATATTTTTAAATTTTGTTTTATTTAACTTTACAATATTTTATTGGTTTTGCCTTAACTGGGGATTATAATACCTGGTTTTAATCACCACAGTGGACTATGGGGACAAAAAACATGGTAATTAAAAGTCATTTTTCTGTGCCTTGATTTATTTTTTTTTTTTTTAGGGTTTTTCTTTTTATTTTATTTTATTTTTAAACTTTACATAATTGTATTAGTTTTGCCAAATATCAAAATGAATCCATCACAGGTATACATGTGCTCCCCATCCTGAACCCTCCTCCCTCCTCCCTCCCCATACCATCCCTCTGGGTCGTCCCAGCGCACTAGCCCCAAGCATCCAGTATCATGCATTGAACCTGGACTGGCATCTCGTTTCATACATGGTATTTTACATGTTTCAATGCCATTCTCCCAAATCTCCCCACCCTCTCCCTCTCCCACAGAGTCCATAAGACTGTTCTATACATCAGTGTCTCTTTTGCTGTCTCGTACACAGGGTTATTGTTATCATCTTTCTAAATTCCATATATATGTGTTAGTATACTGTATTGGTGTTTTTCCTTCTGGCTTACTTCACTCTGTATAATAGGCTCCAGTTTCATCCACCTCATTAGAACTGATTCAAATGAATTCTTTTTAATGGCTGAGTAATACTCCATTGTGTATATGTACCACAGCTTTCTTATCCATTCATCTGCTGATGGACATCTAGGTTGGTTCCATGTCCTGGCTATTACAAACAGTGCTGCGATGAACATTGGGGTACACGTGTCTCTTTCCCTTCTGGTTTCCTCAGTGTGTGTGCCCAGCAGTGGGATTGCTGGATCATAAGGCAGTTTTATTTCCAGTTTTTTAAGGAATCTCCACACTGTTCTCCATAGTGGCTGTACTAGTTTGCATTCCCACCAACAGTGTAAGAGGGTTCCCTTTTCTCCACACCCTCTCCAGCATTTATTATTTGTAGACTTTTGGATTGCAGCCATTCTGACTGGTGTGAAATGGTACCTCATAGTGGTCTTGATTTGCATTTCTCTGATAATGAGTGATGTTGAGCATCTTTTCATGTGTTTGTTAGCCATCTGTATGTCTTCTTTGGAGAAATGTCTATTTAGTTCTTTGGCCCATTTTTTGATTGGGTCATTTATTTTTCTGGAGTTGAGCTGTAGGAGTTGCTTGTATATTTTTGAGATTAGTTGTTTGTCCGTTGCTTCATTTGCTATTATTTTCTCCCATTCTGAAGGCTGTCTTTTCACCTTGCTGATAGTTTCCTTTGATGTGCAGAAGCTTTTAAGGTTAATTAGGTCCCATTTCTTTATTTTTGCTTTTATTTCCGATATTCTGGGAGGTGGGTCATAGAGGATCCTGCTGTGATGTATGTCAGAGAGTGTTTTGCCTATGTTCTCCTCTAGGAGTTTTATAGTTTCTGGTCTTATGTTTAGATCTTTAATCCATTTTGAGTTTATTTTTGTGTATGGTGTTAGAAAGTGTTCTAGTTTCATTCTTTTACAAGTGGTTGACCAGTTTTCCCAGCACCACTTGTTAAAGAGATTGTCTTTAATCCATTGTATATTCTTGCCTCCTTTGTCAAAGATAAGGTGTCCATATGTGCGTGGATTTATCTCTGGGCTTTCTATTTTGTTCCATTGATCTATATTTCTGTCTTTGTGCCAGTACCATACTGTCTTGATAACTGTGGCTTTGTAGTAGAGCCTGAAGTCAGGTAGGTTGATTCCTCCAGTTCCATTCTTCTTTCTCAAGATCGCTTTGGCTATTCGAGGTTTTTTGTATTTCCATACAAATTGTGAAATTATTTGTTCTAGCTCTGTGAAGAATACTGTTGGTAGCTTGATAGGGATTGTGCCTTGATTTATATTTAAGGACTATAGACTGAAGGAACTGGATTCAAACAGCAATTTCAAAGTCTAGGGGCTTACTGAATTTCTGAATTCATTTTTTACCATTGTTACAATTGCTGTGAAAACATGCAAATAGACTTCATGATAGAATTGTGTGTGTTTAAAAGATAGCTATTAAAAACTAGTTTTATTGTTTTTTTGTTCATTCCTTGTTGTTGTTGTTGTTGTAAGCTTGAAGTATGAAACCAAAGAGTTTTTCACATAATGAGAATACAGCTCTGACATGTCTGATAGTCACCTGGGGTATTTCCATTCAATCTCTATTAAAAAATAAAGAATATTTCAAGAGGATTAAAAGGAATGAACCCTAAATTGAACAATAGCTCTGTTTATGAAAATATTTTAGCTATTTTAGTCATACAGTTTGAAAAGTTTATTATTTGTTTAGCATAAATGGAAATTGTCTTAAAGGTATATTATTACCAAGACCGTCCTGAAACACTTTTTTTGTTGATTTTTGGCAACACTCTTAGATTTTCTTCCTGTCACCCTAGCTGCCACTCAGTTTTCATTACCAGCTTCTCTCCTCCCTCATCCGTCTCTCCCTTTCTCTAATGTGGAAGCACTGTAATTCCTGGGGCCTGGTTCTGTCTCATCACTTTGACTGTAGATTGTCTCAGACATGCTCTCAGACTTTTGATTTCCATGTATGTGTCAGTGTCTGTATTTATCTGTATCTCTGGGTTATTCCACTCCTCTCCTAGCTTCAGACTTAGACATATAGCAACATTTCCTGACATCTCACAACTACAGTACCTGAAATTGTGTCTGTTCAGAACCAAAGTCATGATCTTTTCCATAAAACCCACCTCTCCTCCAGTTTCTCCTGTCTCAGCGTGTGTAGTTTCATTCAGTTCATAATACCAGAAATCGGAGTTTTTCTTGACATCTTCCTCCACTGACATCACTCCCACTCCAGTCAGGACGCAGGTTTTACTGGTTTTTCTTTGCCCAGCCCATCAGCAGTATTCGCGTAACACTGTTGCAGTAGCTTCTCACTGGTCTTTGCTTTTCTACTCTTGCCGGAGTCTAGTTTTATCTTTCAACTTTTACCCCTCTCCAGTTTTTATCCTTGCATTGCAGAAATGTATCTTTAAAAATGTAAATCAGACCTGGTGGCCCCCCCTACTCAATCCCTTCCTTAATTTTCCATGATAGGATAAACACAGCCCACAAGCCCCTGCATGCACCTGCCTTACCTTTGACTATTTATTCACTGTTACAACCACCATACTGAACTTCTCAGATCTGTGAACGCGCCTAGATTGCCCTGCTTTAAGATATTCCTTCTGATCAAAAGTATTGCTCCTGTGCCCCTTTAAATTTTAAAAAATTAATTCTTTATTTCCTTGATACATGAAAATGGCAGAAAGCTCACATAGTACAAAAGATGATACAGGGTGAAAACTGATCGTCTCCTCCGTTCATATTTTCCATTTTTTGTGGTCAAATTTATGAGTCTTACTTTTAAATGATTCTCAGGTGTATGGTTTATTTTTGAACTTTTTTGTAGCATTATTTTTCCTTCAAGTCTTTGACCAACTTGAATTTATTTTAAGAGGCAAAGTAGAGAGTCAGCTGTATTTTTTTTTCTAGTTATTTGTACTAGATTCCTGTCCTGTTTCAGTCTGTTCTGGTATTTTGTCTGCTCATGCACTGTACCAAACTTTCTGACAGTGTTGCTTTAGAGTATATTTTAATAGGTGGTAGAGTTGGTTCCATCTTCAGGATTTCCTGGCCCTTCTTAAATGTTTAATTTTCTATATAAACCTTAGTGTTATCTAGTTTCTAAAAAATCTTACTGATATTTGTGAGCATATTAATTTTTAGATAACATGAACATTTAATAACTTTACAGTCCTGGAGTTTCCTGTATAAAAATATTTTTCTGTTTTATTGAGTCTAAAATTTTTCCTTACTACTATTTTATTTTAAAATTTTCTAAATGTATTATTTTTTATTGGGGTGTAATTGACATATAATATTATTAGTTTCAGATGTTATTGTTGTTTAATCACTAAGTCTCATGTCTCAACACTTTGTGACCTCATAGACTGTAGCACACCATGCTCCTCTGTCCATGAGATTTCCTAGTCAAGAATACTGGAGTGGGTAGCCATTTCCTTCCCCCGGGGATCTTCCTGACCCAGGGATTGAACCCGAATTTCCTGCATTGGAAGGCAGATTCTTTATCGCTGAGCCACCAGAGAAAGTTTCAACTGTACAACATAATGATCTGATATTTGTGTGTCTTGAAAAATAATAATAAGTCTAAAACCCACAGTAAGTCTAGTTAGCATTTGTCATCATACATAATCACAGATTTTTTTTCTTCTAAGTGAGAACTTTTTAAGATTTACTCTGCATCTGAGTGAAGAGAACAAGTATGCAATACAGTATTACTAGCTTTACTCTCCATGCTGTACGTTACATCTTCATGCATGGCGTGTATTTTAATAACTAGAAGTTAGTACCTTTGGACCACCTTCACCATTTTACCCCACACCCCCAGCCCTGCCTCTGGCAACCACCAGTCTGTTCTCTCTATCTATGGGCTTGGATTGTTTGTTGTTTGATTTTCACATAGAAGTGAAATCCATTCGTCAGTCAGTCAGTTTAGTCGCTCAGTCATGTCCAACTCTTTGCAACCCAATGGACTGCAGCATGCCAGGCTTCCCTGTCCATCACCAATTCCCAAAAATTGCTCAAACTCATGTCCATCTAGCCAGTGATGCCATCCAACCATCTCATCCTCTGTCATCCCCTTCTCCTCCCACCTTCAATCTTTCCCAGCATCAGGGTCTTTTCAAATGAGTCACTGCTTCCAATCAGAAGCAGTGAATTGGAGTTTCAGCTTCAGTATCAGTCCTTCCAATGAATATTCAGAACTAATTTCCTTTAGGATTGACTGGTTTGATTTCCTTGCAGTCCAAGGGACTCTCAAGAGTCTTCTCCCAACACCACAGTTCAAAAGCATCAATTCTTCAGTGCTCAGCTTTCTTTATAGTCCAACTCTCACATCCATACATGACTGCTGGAAAAACCATAGCTTTGACTAGAAGGACCTTTGTTGGCAAAGTAATATCTCTGCTTTTTAATATGCTGTCTAGGTTGATCAAAGCTTTTCTTCCAAGGAGGAAGAATCTTTTAATTTCATGGCTGTAGTCACCATCTGCAGTGATTTTGGAGCCCAGGAAAATTAAGTCTGACACTGTTTCCACTATTTCCCCATGTACTTCCCATGAAGTGATAGGACCCGGATGCCGTGATCTTAGTTTTCTGAATGTTGAGTTTTAAGCCAACTTTTTCACTCTCCTCTTTCACTTTAATCAAGAGGCTTTTTAGTTCTTCACTTTCTGCCGTAAGGGTGGTGTCATCTGCATATCTGAGGTTATTGATATTTCTCCCAGCAATCTTGATTCCAGCTTGTGCTTCCTCCAGCCCAGCGTTTCTCATGATGTACTTTGCATATAAGTTAAATAAGCAGGGTGACCATATACAGCCTTGAGGTACTCCTTTTCCTATTTGGAACCAGTCTGTTGCTCCATGTCCAGTTCTAACTGTTGCTTCCTGACCTGCATACAGATTTCCCAAGAGGCAGGTCAGGTGGTCTGGTATGCCCATCACTTTCAGAATTTTCCACACTTTGTTGTGATCCACACAGTCAAAGGCTTTGGCGTAGTCAATAAAGCAGAAATAGATGTTTTTCTGGAACTGTCTCGCTTTTTCAGTGATCCAACGGATGTTGGCAATTTGATCTCTGGTTCCTCTGCCTTTTCTAAAACCAGCTTGAACATCTGAAAGTACATGGTTCAGGTCCTGTTGAAGCCTGGCGTTTGAGATGAGTGCAGTTGTGCAGTAGTTTGAACATTCTTTGGCATTGCCTTTCTGTGGAATTGGAATGAAAACTGACCTTTTCCAGTCCTGTGGCCACTGCTGAGTTTTCCAAATTTGCTGGCATATTGAGTGCAGCACTTTCATAGCATCATCTTTTAGGATTTGAAATAGCTCAACTGGAATTCCATCACCTTCACTAGCTTTGTTCATAGTGATGCTTCCTAGGCCCACTTTACTTCTTATTCCAGGATGTCTGGCTCTAGATGGGTGATCATGCCATCATGGTTATCTGGATCATGAAGATCTTTTTTGTATAGTTCTTCTCCTGCCTGGAAAATCCCATGGACAGAGGAGCCTAGTGGGCCACAGTCCATGGGGTCGCTAAGAGTCAGACTCAACTGAGCGACTTCACTTTCACTTTCACTTTCTGTGTTTTCTTACCACCTCCTCTTCATATCCTCTGCATCTGTTAGGTCCATATCATTTCTGTCCTTTATTGAGCCCATCTTTGGATGAAATGTTCCCTTGGTATCTCTAATTTTCTTGAAGAGATCTCTAGTCTTTCCCATTCTATTGTTTTCCTCTATTTCTTTGCTTTGATCACTGAGGAAGGGTTTCTTATCTCTCCTTGCTATTCTTTGGAACTCTGCATTCACATGGGTATATCTTTCCTTTTCTCCTTTGCCTTTCTCTTCTCTTCTCATCTTTTTGTAGGGCCTCCTCAGACAATCATTTTGCATTTTTTCCTTTTCTTTTCCATGGGGATGGTCTTGATCCCTGTCTCCTGTACAATGTCAGGAACCTCCATCCATAGTTCTTCAGGCACTCTGTCTATCAGCTCTAATGCCTGGAATCTTTGTCACTTCCACTGCATAATTGTAAGGGATTTGATTTAGGTCATACCTGAATAGTCTGGTGGTTTCCCCTACTTTCTTCAATTTAAGTCTGAATTTGGCAATAAGGAGTTCATGATGTGAGCCACAGTCAGCTCCCAGTCTTGTTTTTGCTGACTGTATAGAGCTTCTCCATTTTTGGCTGCAAAGAATATAATCAGTCTGATTTCAGTATTGACAATCTGGTGATGTCCATGTGTAGTCTTCACTATCATTTTAAAGATTTCTTCATACATATTTGTGATTAACTTTTTATTTATTTTGAATACTTCATCATTTTTTCATATCATTGTGATAGAACCATGGTATTTTTTATTTTTATTTTTTTTTATTTTTATTTTTTTTAAATTTTATTTTATTTTTAAACTTTACATAATTGTATTAGTTTTGACAAATATCAAAATGAATCCACCACAGGTATACATGTGTTCCCCATCCTGAACCCTCCTCCCTCCTCCCTCCCCATACCATCCCTCTGGGTCGTCCCAGTGCACTAGCCCCAAGCATCCAGTATCGTGGATCGAACCTGGACTGGCAACTCGTTTCTTACATGATATTTTACATGTTACAATGTCATTCTCCCAAATCTTCCCACCCTCTCCCTCTCCCACAGAGTCCATAAGACTGTTCTATACATCAGTGTCTCTTTTGCTGTCTCGTACACAGGGTTATTGTTACCATCTTTCTAAATTCCATATATATGCGTTAGAATACTGTATTTATGTTTTTCCTTCTGGCTTACTTCACTCTGTATAATAGGCTCCAGTTTCATCCACCTCATTAGAACTGATTCAAATGTATTCTTTTTAATGGCTGAGTAATACTCCATTGTGTATATGTACCACAGCTTTCTTATCCATTCATCTGCTGATGGACATCTAGGTTGCTTCCATGTCTTGGCTATTATAAACAGTGCTGCGATGAACATTGGGGTACACGTGTCTCTTTCCCTTCTGGTTTCCTCAGTGTGTATGCCCAGCAGTGGGGTTGCTGGATCATAAGGCAGTTCTATTTCCAGTTTTTTAAGGAATCTCCACACTGTTCTCCATAGTGGCTGTACTAGTTTGCATTCCCACCAACAGTGTAAGAGGGTTCCCTTTTCTCCACACCCTCTCCAGCATTTATTATTTGTAGACTTTTGGATTGCAGCCATTCTGACTGGTGTGAAATGGTACCTCATAGTGGTTTTGATTTGCATTTCTCTGATAATGAGTGATGTTGAGCATCTTTTCATGTGTTTGTTAGCCATCTGTATGTCTTTTTTGGAGAAATGTCTATTTAGTTCTTTGGCCCATTTTTTGATTGGGTCATTTATTTTTCTGGAGTTGAGCTGTAGGAGTTGCTTGTATATTTTTGAGATTAGTTGTTTGTCCGTTGCTTCATTTGCTATTATTTTCTCCCATTCTGAAGGCTGTCTTTTCACCTTGCTGATAGTTTCCTTTGATGTGCAGAAGCTTTTAAGGTTAATTAGGTCCCATTTGTTTATTTTTGTTTTTATTTCCAATATTCTGGGAGGTGGGTCATAGAGGATCCTGCTGTGATGTATGTCGGAGAGTGTTTTGCCTATGTTCTCCTCTAGGAGTTTTATAGTTTCTGGTCTTACGTTTAGATCTTTAATCCATTTTGAGTTTATTTTTGTGTATGGTGTTAGAAAGTGGTCCAGTTTCATTCTTCTACAAGTGGTTGACCAGATTTCCCAGCACCACTTGTTAAAGAGATTGTCTTTAATCCATTGTATATTCTTGCCTCCTTTGTCAAAGATAAGGTGTCCATATGTGCGTGGATTTATCTCTGGGCTTTCTATTTTATTCCATTGATCAATATTTCTGTCTTTGTGCCAGTACCATACTGTCTTGATAACTGTGGCTTTGTAGTAGAGCCTGAAGTCAGGTAGGTTGATTCCTCCAGTTCCATTCTTCTTTCTCAAGATCGCTTTGGCTATTCGAGGTTTTTTGTATTTCCATACAAATTGTGAAATTATTTGTTCTAGCTCTGTGAAGAATACTGTTGGTAGCTTGATAGGGATTGCGTTGAATCTATAAATTGCTTTGGGTAGTATACTCATTTTCACTATATTGATTCTTCCAATCCATGAACATGGTATATTTCTCCATCTATTAGTGTCCTCTTTGATTTCTTTCACCAGTGTTTTATAGTTTTCTATATATAGGTCTTTAGTTTCTTTAGGTAGATATATTCCTAAGTATTTTATTCTTTCCGTTGCAATGGTGAATGGAATTGTTTCCTTAATTTCTCTTTCTGTTTTCTCATTATTAGTGTATAGGAATGCAAGGGATTTCTGTGTGTTGATTTTATATCCTGCAACTTTACTGTAGTCATTGATTATTTCTAGTAATTTTCTGGTGGACTCTTTAGGGTTTTCTATGTAGAGGATCATGTCATCTGCAAATAGTGAGAGTTTTACTTCTTCTTTTCCAATTTGGATTCCTTTTATTTCTTTTTCTGCTCTGATTGCTGTGGCCAAAACTTCCAAAACTATGTTGAATAGTAATGGTGAAAGTGGGCACCCTTGTCTTGTTCCTGACTTTAGAGGAAATGCTTTCAATTTTTCACCATTGAGGATAATGTTTGCAGTGGGTTTGTCATATATAGCTTTTATTATGTTGAGGTATGTTCCTTCTATTCCTGCTTTCTGGAGAGTTTTTATCATAAATGGATGTTGAATTTTGTCAAAGGCTTTCTCTGCATCTATTGAGATAATCATATGGTTTTTATTTTTCAATTTGTTAATGTGGTGTATTACATTAACTGATTTGCGGATATTGAAGAATCCTTGCATCCCTGGGATAAAGCCCACTTGATCATGGTGTATGATCTTTTTAATGTGTTGTTGGATTCTGATTGCTAGAATTTTGTTAAGGATTTTTGCATCTATGTTCATCAGTGATATTGGCCTGTAGTTTTCTTTTTTTGTGGGATCTTTGTCAGGTTTTGGTATTAGGGTGATGGTGGCCTCATAGAATGAGTTTGGAAGTTTACCTTCCTCTGCAATTTTCTGGAAGAGTTTGAGCAGGATAGGTGTTAGCGCTTCTCTAAATTTTTGGTAGAATTCAGCTGTGAAGCCGTCTGGACCGGGGCTTTTGTTTGCTGGAAGATTTTTGATTACAGTTTCAATTTCCATGCTTGTGATGGGTCTGTTAAGATTTTCTATTTCTTCCTGGTCCAGTTTTGGAAAGTTGTACTTTTCTAAGAATTTGTCCATTTCTTCCACGTTGTCCATTTTATTGGCATATAATTGTTGATAGTAGTCTCTTATGATCCTTTGTATTTCTGTGTTGTCTGTTGTGATCTCTCCATTTTCGTTTCTAATTTTGTTGATTTGATTTTTCTCCCTTTGTTTCTTGATGAGTCTGGCTAATGGTTTGTCAATTTTATTTATCCTTTCAAAGAACCAGCTTTTGGTTTTGTTGATTTTTGCTATGGTCTCTTTTGTTTCTTTTGCATTTATTTCTGCTCTAATTTTTAAGATTTCTTTCCTTCTACTAACCCTGGGGTTCTTCATTTCTTCCTTTTCTAGTTGCTTTAGGTGTAGAGTTAGGTTATTTATTTGATTTTTTTCTTGTTTCTTGAGGTGTGCCTGTATTGCTATGAACTTTCCCCTTAGGACTGCTTTTACCGTGTCCCACAGGTTTTGGGTTGTTGTGTTTTCATTTTCATTCGTTTCTATGCAAATTTTGATTTCTTTTTTGATTTCTTCTGTGATTTGTTGGTTATTCAGCAGCGTGTTGTTCAGCCTCCGTATGTTGGAATTTTTAATAGTTTTTCTCCTGTAATTGAGATCTAATCTTACTGCATTGTGGTCAGAAAAAATGCTTGGAATGATTTCTATCTTTTTGAATTTACCAAGGCTAGCTTTATGGCCCAGGATGTGATCTATCCTGGAGAAGGTTCCATGTGCGCTTGAGAAAAAGGTGAAATTCATTGTTTTGGGATGAAATGACCTATAGATATCAATTAGGTCTAACTGGTCTATTGTATCGTTTAAAGTTTGTGTTTCCTTGTTAATTTTCTGTTTAGTTGATCTATCCATAGGTGTAAGTGGGGTATTAAGGTCTCCCACTATTATTGTGTTATTGTTAATTTCTCCTTTCATACTTGTTAGCAGTTGTCTTACGTACTGTGGTGCTCCCGTGTTGGGTGCATATATATTTATAATTGTTATATCTTCTTCTTGGATTGATCCTTTGATCATTATGTAGTGACCTTCTTTGTCTCTTTTCACAGCCTTTGTTTTAAAGTCTATTTTATCTGATATGAGTATTGCTACTCCTGCTTTCTTTTGGTCCCTATTTGCATGGAAAATCTTTTTCCAGCCCTTCACTTTCAGTCTGTATGTGTCCCCTGTTTTGAGGTGGGTCTCTTGTAGACAACATATGTAGGGGTCTTGTTTTTGTATCCATTCAGCCAGTCTTTGTCTTTTGGTTGGGGCATTCAACCCATTTACGTTTAAGGTAATTACTGATAAGTATGTTCCCGTTGCCATTTACTTTATTGTTTTGGGTTCGAGTTTATACACCGTTTTTGTGTTTCCTGTCTAGAGAATATCCTTTAGTGTTTGTTGGAGAGCTGGTTTGGTGGTGCAGAATTCTCTCAGCTTTTGCTTGTCTGAAAAGCTTTTGATTTCTCCTTCATACTTGAATGAGATCCTTGCTGGGTACAATAATCTGGGCTGTAGGTTATTTTCTTTCATCATTTTAAGTATGTCTTGCCATTCCCTCCTGGCTTGAAGAGTTTCTATTGAAAGATCAGCTGTTATCTTTATGGGAATTCCCTTGTGTGTTATTTGTTGTTTTTCCCTTGCTGCTTTTAATATTTGTTCTTTGTGTTTGATCTTTGTTAATTTGATTAATATGTGTCTTGGGGTGTTTCGCCTTGGGTTTATCCTGTTTGGTACTCTCTGGGTTTCTTGGACTTGGGTGATTATTTCCTTCCCCATTTTAGGGAAGTTTTCCACTATTATCTCCTCAAGTATTTTCTCATGGTCTTTCTTTTTGTCTTCTTCTTCTGGAACCCCTATGATTCGAATGTTGTAGCGTTTAATATTGTCCTGGAGGTCTCTGAGATTGTCCTCATTTCTTTTAATTCGTTTTTCTTTTATCCTCTCTGATTCATTTATTTCTACCATTCTATCTTCTAATTCACTAATCCTGTCTTCTGCCTCTGTTATTCTACTATTTGTTGCCTCCAGAGTGTTTTTAATTTCACTTATTGCATTATTCATTATATATTGACTCTTTTTTATTTCTTCTAGGTCCTTGTTAAACCTTTCTTGCATCTTCTCAATCCTTGTCTCCAGGCTATTTATCTGTGATTCCATTTTAGTTTCAAGATTTTGGATCAATTTCACTATCATTATTCGGAATTCTTTATCAGGTAGATTCCCTATCTCTTCCTCTTTTGTTTGGTTTGGTGGGCATTTATCCTGTTCCTTTATCTGCTGAGTATTCCTCTGTCTCTTCATCTTGTTTAAATTGCTGAGTTTGGGGTGTCCTTTCTGTATTCTGGCAGTTTGTGGAGTTCTCTTTATTGTGGTGTTTCCTCGCTGTGTGTGGGTTTGTACAGGTGGCTTGTCAAGGTTTCCTGGTTAGGGAAGCTTGTGTCGGTGTTCTGGTGGGTGGAGCTGTATTTCTTCTCTCTGGAGTGCAATGAAATGTCCAGTAATGAGTTATGAGATGTCTATAGTTTTGGGGTGACTTTGGGCAGCCTGTATCTTGAAGCTCAGGGCTGTGTTCCTTTGTTGCTGGAGAATTTGCTTGGTATGTCTTGCCCTGGAACTTATTGGCCCTTGTGTGGTGCTTGGTTTCAGTGTCGGTATGGAGGCATTTGATGAGCTCCTGTGAATGAATGTTCCTTGGAGTCAGGAGTTCCCTGGAGTCAGGGTTTGGACTTAAGTCTCCTGCTTCCGATTATCGGTCTTATTTTTACAGTAGTTTCAAAACTTCTCCTTCTATACAGCACCATTGATAAAACATCTACATTAAAGATGATAAGTTTCTCTACAGTGAGGGTCACTCAGAGAGGTTCACAGGGTTACATGGAGAAGAGAAGAGGGAGGAGGGAGTTAGAGGTGACCCAAATGAGATGAGGTGAATCAATAGTGGAGAGAGTGGGCTAGCCAGTAGTCACTTCCTTATGTGCACTCCACAACTGGACCACTCAGAGATGTTCACGGGGTTATACAGAGAAGAGAAGAAGGAGGAAGGTAACAGAGGTGGCCAGAAGGATAAAAGGGGGGAATGAAAAGGAGGGAGACAGATCCAGCCAGTAATCAGTTCCCTAAGTGTTCTCCACCGTCTGGAACACACAGAAATTCACAGAGTTGGGTAGAGTAGAGAGGGGTTAGGGAGGAGACACAGGCGACCTGGTGGAGAAAAAGGAGGGTCCAAAGGGAGAGAGAGCAGTCAAGCCAGTAATCTCACTCCCTAGTGAAAAATGGGTCCTGAAGATTGGGTCCTTAAAGGTACAAAATTGGTAACAAATACATAAAAGCAAAAATTAAGAATCTAGAGTAGAGTTTGGAATTTCAAAAATACGATGTTAAAGAAAAGAAGAAGGAAAAGAAAGAGAGAAAGAACGAACAAACGAAAACAAACAAGGTCGCAAAAATTATAAAGAAAGTACAGGTACAAAATTGATAACTAATACCAGAAAGCGAAAATTAAAAATCTAGAGTAGAGTTTGGAATTTCAAAAATACAATGTTAAAGAAAAGAAGAAGGAAAAGAAAGAGAGAAAAAACGAACAAACAAAAACAAACAAGGTCGCGAAAATTATAAAGAAAGTACAGGTACAAAATTGATAACTAATACCAGAAAGCAAAAATTAAAAATCTAGAGTAGAGTTTGGAATTTCAAAAATACAATGTTAAAAAAAAAAAAAAAAAAAGAAGAAGAAGAAAAATAAAGAGAGAAAGCAAACAAATACGAACAATGTCACAAAAATTATAAAGAAAATACAGGTACAAAATTGATATCAAATACCAAAAAGCATAAATTAAAAATCTAGAGTAAAGTTTGGAATTTCAGATATACAATGTTATATAAAAGAAGAAGAGAAAGAAACAGAGAAGAAGAAAAAAAAAAAAAAAGTCACAGAAATTATATAAAAAAAAACTATAGGTACAAAATTGATAACATATACCAAAAAGCGAAAATTAAAAATCTAGAGTAGAGTTTGGGATTTCAAAAATACAATGTTAAAGAAAAGAAGAAAAAAAACAAAAACAAACAAACAAAAAAAACAAGGTCAAAAAATTATAAAATATATATATATGAAGTTTGCTGAAGAAGAAAAAAAATAGGGTCTTTTTTTTTTTTTTTTTTTTGCAAAGTAATAGGTTATAAAAGTGAAAATTAAAGGAACAATAGAGGACTTAAAAATTTTTTTTTTTTAATTAAAAAAAAAAAAGAATGATCGTAAAAATAATAAAAATATATCTAGGACTTTTTTGTTTTTTTTTGTTTTTTTTTTTTTTGGGTGTTGTGGGTTCAGTTCATTTTTGGCTAGTTCCTTGGTCAGATTTATATTTCTCAAGATCTATAGGCCCCTTCCTATGTAGTCCGTAGTAACCACAGGGTTTTGATCTATTGCCTGTAGCTTCCAAGGCGTTTCCCTCTGTTATATCTTCTTCTGTTTGCTAGTCTCTTCAGTATCTGGTTTCCGCCCTGACTCAAAGGGCACGGTGGAGGACACTTTTTTTTTTTTTTTTTTAGGCTTACTTGTTCAGTCGCGCTGTGGGGAGGGAGGGAGGGATGCTGCAAACAAATAACACTGGCGTGGGCTCGCAGTGCCTCAGCCACCCTGGGTCTGCCCCTGCTCACGGCGCGTGTAGCCTCCCTGTCCACACTGCTCGGACTCTAGGTTGTTCCGCCGGGAACAATCCGAGGCTGGCCTTGGGCTGCATGCACCTCCCAGGTCCAAGCCGCTCAGGTTCAGGCACTCGGGTAGTCCTCAGAGGCGCAGACTCAGTTGGGCCTGCGTTTTGTGCTCTTCCCAGGTCCGAGCGCCAATTTGCTCTTCCCAGGCGAGCGCCAATGCTGCGACTTATCGCCTCCCCGCCACTCGGTTATCTGGATGTAAAACCGGCGCACCTTCTCAGGCAGATGTTGACCGTCCAGACCCCCAAGAAGTTTTAGTTAGCAAAGAAGCCTGCTTACAATTTTATAGATAATGTCTCTCTGGGGCTGCGATTGCCCCCTTCCGGCTCTGGCTGCCTGTCACCGGAGAGGGAAGGTCTGCAGCCGGCTATCTCTGTTCAGTCCTTTGTTCCGTGCGCGGGCCTGGCGGTCTTAGGTTAGGGCTGGCTTTTCGCGTGGTAGGTATCCCACAGTCTGGTTTGCTAGCCCAAATTATTTCGCTCAGATAGCGCTCAGGGTATTCAGGCCAGATTCTTACTCTCAGCGATGCAGCCCACGCCGCGCCTCCCTGCCCAGCCCCGGTTTGCTAATGGCGGATGCAGGCGTCTGCGCTGCTTCTCTGCTGGGGGAGTTACTGTAGGGCTCGCAATCTGCGAGTTTTAAATTGTTTATTTATTTTTTCTCCCTGTTATGTTGCCCTCTGTGCTTCCAAAGCTCGGCACAGATTCGGCAGTGAGAAGGTTTCCTGATGTTTGGAAACTTCTCTCTTTTTAAGATTCCCTTCCCGGGACGGAACTCCGTCCCTCCCTCTTTTGTCTCTTTTTTTTTTGTTTTTAATATTTTCTCCTACCTCCTTTCGAAGAGTTGGGTTGCTTTTCTGGGTGCCTGATGTCCTCTGCCGGCATTCAGAAGTTGTTTTGTGGAATTTACTCGACGTTTAAATGCTCTTTTGATGAATTTGTGGGGGAGAAAGTGTTCTCCCCATCCTACTCCTCCGCCATCTTGGCTCCTCCCCCTCCATGGTATTTTTTAAAAAACTGATTGTTTTTTTAATAGAGGAAGGCTTTTTAATTTTGAACTCACTTTTTTTTTACCACAGTCATGTATTGCTTGTAATAGTTTTTAATTGAATCATGTCCCCCTCCCTAGCCCACACTGTTAATTTAGCTAACTTGAATACTTCCTTAAGATGTCTGCTTATAATTCACTTTGTAAAAGCCCTTCCTCAGCCTCCAGATCTCAAGATCTCCATTTTATTCCTCTTGAAGCATTCTGTACTTTTCCTTTAGAGTGCTTATTGCACTTTGAAGTTTGAAATTGTACAATTTTTGTAGAATTTTGTTATTGTCTAACATCTTTCTATCTTGTAAGGTGTATATATCGGTAAGACTTGTGTGTATTTTCCTCCTCAACTTCTCTTCAGCGTCCAGCACTGTTCCTACATGCAGTAGATCGTACTCTATAGATACCAGGTGGCTGATTACTTGATTGGTTCATTACTTGGTTGAGTGGGTGATTGGATTGTCCATTTTTGGCAATATTACCTATTTCTAATCTTTACATCTCTTAGTTTTATTTTCAGTTCTATCACACTTTAAAGATTACTTGCTGCCTTCTTAGGAACTTGATATACTTTTGGTATGGTTTTTGATACATGGTTCTCAAAGACAAATAGTCTAGGCATACCAATTGATGTGTTTACTATTTGGTTAATTGACTTTGTCAAATTGATTTGATATTTTTCTCTTTCAGAATTGTTATTTTTAAGTAATCTAAAATGTGACACAAATGAAATTGCTCTGACAATAATAATATTAAATTATTTTATAATATTATTTCAGAGTTTTGGAGTAATTGAAACTTTTAACTTTCATGTTGCGGTTTGTGGAATCGAAGCTTAGATAAGATCAAGTGCCAACTATTATAAAACTGCCAGTGGTTGGGCTGAATCTAGACTTCTAAGTTTTCTGACTCTTAGTTCAGTATTCCTGTACCATGGCATCTTCCACATTGCTGTAGTAGTCTCGCCTGTCTCCCAGGAATTTATTTGTAATACTGCAAAGAGGGAATAGCTCACATTACTTTGCTCTACCAAGACAAATTTTATATAGTTAACGAATGACATCGTATTTTTAGACTTTTCCCTCTGTCAGTATATCTCATTATTTTCCTTTTAAATAAATTTTTTCTTTAAGAACAGTTTTAGGTTCCTAGCACAACTGAACAGGTAGTACAGAGAATTCCCACCATACTTTCTGCCTCCTCTGTCACTTGGCCTTGCCCAGTATCAACACTCTGCCCCAGAGGTGACACATTTGTTACAAGTGGTAAACCTACTTGACATGTCATTATCACCCAAACTCCATAGTTGACATGAGGTTTCACCCATGGACTTTTGCGTTCTGTGGATCTGGACACATGCATAGTATCATGTATCCACCATTATGGTATCACACACAATAGTTTCACTGCCTACCAATCCCTTCCCCCCTACCAACCCCTGGCAACCACTGACTTTTTTTTTTTTTTTAACTGTTGCCATAGTTTTGCTTCTTCCAGAGTATCATAGATTTGAAATCATACATTATATAGCCTTTTCAAATTGGCTTCTTTCACTCAGTAATATGCATGTTAAGCTTTCTTCATATCTTTTCATGACTTGATAGCTCATTTCTTTTTAGTGCTGAATAACATTCCACTCTCTGATGTACCACCGTTTATTTATCCTTTTACCTACTGAAGGACATCTTAGTGATTTCCAAGTTTTAGCAATGATGAAAAAAGCTGATATGAACATACGTGTGCAGGTTTTTGTGTGAACATATATTTTCAGCTCATTTGGGTAAACAAGCTCATCGGGTAAGCATGGTTGCTGGGTTATATGGTAAGAACGTGTTTAGTTTTGTAAGAAATCTAAAATGGTCTTCCAAAATGACTGTACCATTTTGCATTGCTGTCAGCAATAAGTGGGAATTTCTGTTACTCCACATCCTTGTCAGCATTTGGTGGTGTCAGTATTCTGGATTTTGGCCATTCTGATAGGTGTGTAGCAGTATCTCACTGTTTTAATTTGTATTTCCTTCATAACATATGATGTAGAGCACCATTTCTTATGCTTATTTGCCTTCTGTATATCTTCTCTGGTGAGGTGTCTGCTTAGGTCTTTTGTCCATTTTTTTAAAAAACTCAGGTTGTTTGTTTTCTTTTTAATATTCTCTTTTAAAAGTCGTTTTTTCTTGCGCACCATTTAGTAAAAACACACAGGAAGCTTTGAGGTCATTAAGAATGATTTATTTTTTCAAAGGAAAACTCTCTTTCTGTTTTTCTCCTTTTACCCTTGTCTTTCAGTTATACCTGCCGCCACTTGCGGAGATATGTTTATGTGTTGGACAAACTGTATTTCCCCCACTCTCACTGTTCTACGCTTCAGCATTGCTTCTCGACCCTCAGTGACAATGGAGAGGAACTCTTGTCCTTAACTTGCTCTCACATTCTCAGATCCTATGCTTCCAGGTTGTTAACCTCTGCTGTCAATTTACTGCATGGTGCATGCTGGATGCTGTGTATGACTGACAGTTGCATGCTTTGATGGGATACATGTCAATTAAATGATTAAGGAGGAAATTTATATTTGAAGTGATACTGAATTCTTGAAAAGAATGGCTGAGGTTTTTGTTTTTGTTTTTTTTAAACAAATGTCTTAAGTACTTTGCTATGTTTCATGGGAGAGAGAAACTAGTTGTTATGTAAACTCAACAGAACTTTTCTCTACTTTGCTTCATTTGGAAATCTTTTAACTTATAATAGTTGGGATGCTCTGTCTGGTTTATGTATGAAATAGACTACAATAACTATTACTTACATATGGATTTTGAGTTCTCTTTCTTACTCTGCTTGTAAGCTGAAAGTTGGCTGTGGGGCTTCACTTGTATTTTGATAGACATACGTTCAGCTAAGCAGATTTGATTTTATAAGAAGGTAGAAATTATTCATTGGGATTTTGTATTTCTTACTCATTTTATTTACATATAGAGGAGTTATAAAATCAACAAATTACATGTGTCATAGATGAATCTAGATTAAACATAATGATGGGTGGGAGTAGTAAGAAAGAGACAAACCATCAATCTCACACATCAGAGAAAATCATACCTGCTGTTTAGTAAAGGGGCAGTATGACATGACTGCTTTGTACTTGCACTTGACATTTTTGACACTTTTTGTAAGTCAGAGGTGACGCAGATCAGCACTGTGTACTGTTAGCCAAGTATGATGTGTGAAGGCGGTGTCTTCACTGCTAGTTGATTTGAGGAAGAAAGAAAAAACTCCATGACCATCCTCTAGAAAAGGACAGGCTTTTAAAATTAAAATAGAGTTTTTCAGGTGAAGATGTATAGGAAAGCTTCAAAATATTCAGTATACATATCTAAGTGAAAACACTTTGATTATTAGGAATTGAGGACAGTGTGACATCTAAGGTGACAGCCTTTTCTTGGCAACAGAAACAATTTAGACTCCCATATTCCCAACCCGGGGATCAAATCAGGTCTGCCCTATTGTTGGCGGATTCTTTACCTCGTGGCTCAGCTGGTAAAGAATCCACCTGCAGTGCAGGAGACCTGGGTTCAATCCCTGGGTTGGGAAGACCCCCGGAGAAGGGAAAGGTTACCCAGTCCAGTATTCTGGCCTGGAGAATTCCACGGACTGTATAGTCCATGGGGTCGCAAAGAGTCAGACACAACTGAGCCACTTTCACTCACTCACTCAGTGATGTTGGTCAGAGTCTTACTGAATCAATAATGACATTTTTAAGAAATGAAAAAAATCAGGGATCAAAAAGCAAGTGGAAATAATAGTTCAGCTCTTAGATGTATAAGAGAGGAGAGTTTACTAAAGCCAGTGACTTTCAACTGACTTATATAAAGTGAGTGAACATCAGGTAAGTGAATACTCTTTGGACCTGGAGACAGAATGTATCTGATTTCAAGGAATGGAGAGAGCAGCTACTAATCACCACACCTCTGAATTGAGCAGCATGATTGACCTTGTCCTTATTTGCTAGTGTCCTAGTCGGGGTTCTCCAGAGAAACAGAACTGATAGGGTGTATGTGAGAATGTGAGTATGTATGTGTGTGTATAGAGGGAGAGATGGAGATATATTTTAGGGAATTGGCTTTGACGATTGTGGGGGTGAGTCTGCAGTAGGACGGGCAGAAATTTGGGTATTGATGTTGCCACCTAAATTGCTAAATCCATAGGGCAGGCCAGCAAGCTGGAAACTCAGGCAGGATTTTTATGTTGTAGTCTTGAGGCAGAATTCCTTCTTCCTCAGGAAGGCTCAGTTTTTGTTGTGAAGGCCTTCACCCAGATTATTGAGGGTCATCTGCTTTCCTTAAAGTCAACTGATTATAAATGTTAATCACACACCCAGATACCTTCACAGCAATGTCTAGATATGTGTTTGACCAGACAGCTGGGCACTGTAGCCTAGCCAAGTTGGCACATAAAGTTACCACCATACTATGCTTCTTCTGTTTTTCCTGTGTGTCTTCATGTGCATCACGTTTGTCGTACCAGACTGTGAGTTTCCTGGGGGCATAGGCACAGAATCTTAACTCCTTATTGTACATCTTACATCGCCCATGCCTGGTGCATTGTTCATTAGTACCAGTTGCAGCAGTAATATCATCTACTCATGCCAAATATCTGCCAAACCATCTGCCACATGTGACAGCATGCCCCAGTACTCTGGAGTCTCCCCCCTCACTTTGCAGGAACAGACGGGAGAGAGAAGTGCATGGTCAACTGGGAAGATAAAAGGAAATGGAAGGAAAAGGACCAGGAAGTCAGAGGAGGCAGGAAGAAAAGAGAACAGTTGAGATGGGGAAAGGTGAAGGTCCCACATGGCTGAAGACAGCAGCGTGTTTTTTCGAGCCCCCTTCACCTAATTCCTGGCCAAGTTGAATCCATGCTCAGTTTCTGAGTCACTGTAGCACTTCTTTCCCATTTTCCTTTTTGCTCAAAGGCACCCCTTCTCCCCCTCCCACCCCCAGCCTGTCACCACTCTAGGTCATTTCTCATCCTCAGGAGGTTGTTCTGAACTCTCAGCAGCGATGTAAGGTATTAACCCTCCGAACGGAGTGTTTTTCAGTCCAACATCCTCATCAGAACTGAAAAGCCTTTAGGACACGTTGGTAAAGAAATGTCAGGCCCGGGTAGGCCTGATTAAGAAAAGATTCTGATGCCAGCAAAATGTAACAGCATTTTGAAATGCTGCCCGCTTGCAACTCTGACTGCCCTGACATCTTATCTCATAACAGCATTTGCATCAGAAGTGTGTGCATGTCTCTTGGCCTCCATATTCTGCCCGGCCCTGTCCACTTTTCATGAACAGCAGAGAAGAAGTGCAGAAGTTAGGGACGTGGGCTCCTCCTCCTCCTCCCCTGCTGGCTTTATCCGACCCTAGCACTTGCAGGCTGAGACAGTGGACAGGAAACACTTCGATTCAGGACGGAGCTCAGAATGGGGGCAGAATTCACATAAAAGGAGATATCTGACTACATTTGTGGCGTGTTCATCTGCAGGTGTTGAACATCCTGCACAAACAGTGATACATGGTCAGATGGTACAGTGATACATGGTCAGATGGGATCTAGTCCCTGCATTTGCAAGATTTTTCTTTCAGCAGAATTACATTGTATGGAAGGACAAACCAAGCCCAATGTCTGAAAAAAAGCAATCACAGACTTCCTTCATAACCTCAGCTTTTGGTTATACAGAATGTTTAAAATATAATTCAGTTCCTAGAAAGAAGTATAAGCCAGTTCCTTAAGAAGGAACTTTTTTTGCTGTTGTTCAGTCGCTAAGTCATGCCCAACTCTTTGTAACTCCATGGACTGCAGCATGCCAGGCTCCCCTGTCCTTTACTATCTCCTGGAATTTGCTCAGATTCATACCCATTGAGTCGGTGATGCTAACCATCTCATCCTCTGCCACCCCCTTCTCCTTTTCCCTTCAATCTTTCCCAGCATCAGGGTCTTTTCTAATGAGTCAGCTCTTTGTGTCAGGTGGCCAAAGTATTTGAGCTTCAGCATCAGTCCTTCTGATGAATATTCAGGATTGATTTCCTTCAGGATTGACTGATTTGATCTCCGTGCAGTCCAAGGGACTCTGAAGAGTCTTCTCCAGCACCACAATTTGAAGGCATCAGTTCTGTGGCACTCAGCCTTTTTTATGGTCCAGGACGCTCTCACATCTGTGCATGATGACTTGAAGCACCATAGGACTGTACAGACACTATACATAGGACTATATAGACCTTCTTCAGCAGTGATATCTTTGCTTTTTTAATATGCTGTCTGGGTTTGTCATAGCTTTTCTTTCAAGGAGCAAGCATCTTTTAATTTCATGGCTGCAGTCACTGTCCACAGTGATTTTGGAGCCCAAGAAAATAAAATTTGTCACTGCATCTACTTTTCCTCCTCCTATTTGCCATGAAGTAATATGACTAGATACCATAATCTTAGTTTTTTGAATGTTGAGTTTTAGACCAGCTTTTTCACTCTCCTCATTCACCTTCATCAAGAGGATCTTTAGTTCCATTTCACTTGCTGCCTTTAGAGTGGTATCATCTGCATATCTGAAGTTGCTAATATTTCTCCCAGCAATCTTGATTCCAGCTTGTGATTCATCCAGCCCAGCATTTCACTTATGTACTTTGAATAGAAGTTAAATAAGCAGGGTGACAATACACAGCCTTGTTGTACTCCTTTCCCAATTTTGAACCAGTCAATTGTTCCATTTCTGCTTCTTGACCTACACACAGGTTTCTCAGGATACAGGTAAGGTGGTCTGGTATTCCCATCTCTTTAAGAATTTATACACAGATTGCTGAGATAGAAATTTCAGTCATTCTACTGTAAACGTATTTCCAGTGTATGACTTCTTTTTATAGCATCCTTGAGAGAGAGCTTCTGAATGCTTCCTGTCTCAGAAAGTGGTAGAGTTCTTGCTGTTTTGTTGTTAGAAAGATTGTCATAGATGAAGTCTGCCTGCCAATAACATTCATATATTGGTCTGGCTCTGCTTGAGAGAAATACTTTGCTGCTTATCAGAGCCTCTGGTTTTTAAAAACATCTGTCATGATTCCCCTTAATGTTTTTTCTTTAGCTTAAATATCTTGGTTATGCTAACCATTACTGAGACAAATGATGTTTAGATTATTCAGCTTTCTTTTTCTCTTTCTGGATAATTATACTCATCAGCAACTATCGCAAAAATTGGAGTCCAGTAACCAACAAGGTCCTGTTGTATAGCACAGGGAACTCTGCTCAGCTCTGCTCAGTGTGGCCGCCTGGATGGGAGAGGAGTTTGGGGGAGAATGGATACATGTATATGTATGGCTGAATCCTTTTGCTGTCCACCTGAAACTATCACAACATTGTTAATTGGCTCTACTCCAATATAAAATTAAAAGCTTTAAAAAAAAAAGTTGGTATCCAGATTTGGATGCAATATTTCAGTTGTACTTCATAATTTTGGCCTTTGTAAATCAAAACTATATAAATTACAGGCTACATTATAGTTATAAATTATACTGTTTATTTGTCCTAAGACAGACTATACTGACTTTTTAAAGCAGGCACACCTAAGCTCATGTGAAATTCCCAGATCTTTCTCACACGAGCACACATCTCCTTAGACTTGTTGCACATTTGATTTTTTTTAACCTAATTGCAGGGCTTTACAATTATTCTTACTTTAGTGTGTTGATTTTGTCCTGTCTTTCTCTGAGTCAAACCTTGTGAAGCTATAAGCTTTTCATACCTGATAGCTTCTGTTTGTCCTCTTAGCACTGAGATCAACCCTCAGTACTGACCTGAGAGTTGACATCTGTAGAAATAAATTTAGAATTCTGAGTTAGCATTTGAGAATTTTAATTAATCGCTAGTAACTACAAGTAAACTCTGTCCTGTCAACCCAGTGGAATATTTTGCAGGATTAAAAATATTATAAGGAAAAATGAGTTAGAAATATGGAAGCGATCTGATATAATGTTTAAAAAGTATATAAAGTTATGTGTTGCTATAAATACAATTGTATAAAATTATATACACATGGACAAAAACTAGATAATGTATAAAAATAGTTGTGGAACATTAGTAAAATATACATGACATGCTTTTAAAACTAAGTTTATTCTTTTAGGCATTTAAAAAAAATACGCAAATTTAAATTGCCTCTCCCTTTTCTGTGCCTCTCTCTACTGCCTCAAGTAAAATCTGTATCTTTGTCTTTTGTCCTCCCTCCCTGCATATATAATATCCTTTTTATTAATTGACAAAGACCTGCAGTGTAATTTATGGGAATAGATAGGAGTTCCTGATCTGATCACAGTAAATTTCTCCTGTGACTTACGTTAGAATTTTCATTAATTCTTTTTGTTTGTTTGCTTCCTTTTTGAGAATGGGTTTATAATTCTAAGCATAATATTAAGTCATTTCTCTAACCTGTAGCATTTCATATTTAGGAGTGCTTTTCCCCATTCAGTATGTCTTTTATATTGCGGTTTAAAAAATCACATCTGGTGCCTTTTTGTTGCTTTGAAAGGACTCATCTCCAATCTAAATCTAAGATAATATTCTAATGAGTTTCCTCAAAAGAGTTTTTTAAAATCACTGAAACAGTGTTAGCATCGTGTATGCTGTTCAGTAAGTCTGTAATGAATAAATATTTGAAACCGTAGTCATAATTTTTCATGCATCTGATACTGTCTTAATAATTCTGTTGTGGCTATCTGCTGTATTGATTTTTGTGCTACTTCTGTGGCATGAATGAAATGTATTATCCCACTTAAACCATTACGGTTTCCTTTCGAATTACCTATTCACTACTTGATCTTGTCATCAAGCATATCCCATTTTCTGTATTGCAGTGTTCAGTCTTAAGATTTACTACTTTAATTCTCAGTGCCGTATAAATCAAAATAGAACAGGTAAATTCAGATCAGAAAACTAGAGAGGAATGAGCAATAGTTAAATATTTTTAAAATCACTTTTCTAAATTAGTACTGTTTTCTGATCTGGGGATTTGCGGTTTTCTTTTTTCATCTCAAGATTTATAGGAATGAATCATAGCCGTGTACTATAGAGGAGAAAAGAGGGCACAGTTTGACAAATCCACCAGCCACCTTTGCTCGTTCTCAGAGCTTTGCCCCACACCCTTTTCTTCACGTTGTGACCGCATACTCTGGGCTGTCTTCTCACCATTTTGCTATTTCTTTTCAGGCTCTTTTTGAAAATATTAGAATTCCTTAAAGTTTGACCACTAAAGTCCTCCTCTCTTTTCAACTTAAACTCTTACCTTAGGCATTTTAATCTATTTCTATTAATATGACTTTACATGTCATCCAAGTGCCGATTGATAACGCCTGCTGCAGTGCTGAACTCTGGTCCCGAGCTGTCAGCCGTCATCATCACCGCTCGCACCTCTCACAGGCCCCGTCTCCCAGGTGAACTCTTAGCCTTTCTCCATTAACTTTTTCTTTTAGTCTTTTCCATCTCAGTAAATTGTGTCTTCATCTACCAATTTACTTATGTCCATCCCATGAAAATCTTCGACATTTTCATTCCCTCACTTCCTACATCCGTCCTCTGTTAATTTCATTTCTGTATCCAAAAGGTAAGTAGTATCTGCCTTCTTCTGTGTCCCTGCTGCCACCACTGTAGCTCAAACCATCTTCTCTCTCTGCTAGACTGAGAAAACCCACCTGGTTTCTTCTCTTCCAGGCTCATTGCTCCCACCCCTAATTCCACATCTAGCAAGCATCTTCAGATCCTCTAAATCCAGTTTGTGCTCTTCCCTGGTCAAAACCCTTCTCTGGGTCCCTTTGCCCTTAGGGTGGTACATCCTCCAGCCACACTAATACTTTGCTTTTCTAGGATTCATGGACCCCATTTCCATATTTAGGCTATTTGCATGCTCTTCCCTGTCTAGAATGTTCTTTCCCCAATTCTGTATTTATGTTTTTACTTCCCCAGACATTTCCCCTTATCCCCAAAACCATTGTTATATGTAATACTGCATTTTCTCTTACACACACGTTCATTCTCTGTCTCAGAGTGGACTGTACACTCCATGAGGGCAGAAAATATATGCTTTTTTAAAATTTATTTTTCCATAAGTGGATTTCATTGGTAAAGAAGGCATTCAAGTCTTAGTTAACATACCTGTGGTGCATAGGTATAACCAGAGTTCCTGAAGATGAGTACTCTAAACAACACAATTTAAATGTCTCATATAGTTTAGACTATGTAGGATTTGGAATGGATACAGAATTCCCCAAGTTGGATGCTCTTTCCGTGGGGCTCCGTTTGCAGGGAATTTCATGTACATATTCAGACATGCAGACTTGCATAACTGCTTATTATAGAAGTATTCTTGGTTACTAAATGTCTAACAGACTTAAACATACAGGGCTTCCTGTATATGGAAGAAAAGTGATTTCACCCTTTCTCCATGCCTTGGCATGTAATGACGCCAGCCTTACATTCACTTGACTTCCAGAATTTAAATAGGTGGTGATGTAAATCAGAAGTTAATGTTTCACCTACTGACACAAAGTAACTAAATCATCATACTCACGATGAGAGAGGTAAATCCTTCTCAATTTGGCCACAGACTGGGAATGACATTTACTCTAATCCCATCCCTCTAAGTTAGATGGACAACAGAATGATTTATTTCCATCATGCAAAAGATGAGGAATTAGAGGAGAAGGTGGAGAAATTAAACTGTTTGACAAAGATCATACAACAAGCTGGAAGTCTCTGGAGATCAAAGTTTCATCTTACTGAATGACACTGCATTATCAAATGAGATAAATGCATCTCACTATACATGTGGTTAATGAAGTATGCTCAGTAGATAGTGCCTCTAATTTTTTTTTAAAAATTGGGTTGAGATTTTATAATTTCAGCTCAATCCTGTTATATTTTGTATCTGTTACATTTTAAATCTCCATCTTAAAGATTTGATCTAGAATGGGAATTGAAGAGTTACTACTTTTCTTAGGCATCTTTCCACATGCAGTCTTATATTGATCTTAAAGTAGAATCAGATATGTTCCAAGAGTTTGCTCGTTTTGCACAACAGTTGTACAAACTGTCTGTAAGAGGCAGTCATTAAAAATTAATTTTTAAATGAACTTTAGATGTACTGTATAGATTTTCCAAAGGCTGTATATTAAGAGCATGCATACAAACTATTTTCTTTGCCCAGTAGTGATAATAATAGCTGATATTTATTGAACTCTCTTACTCTGTAATGGACACTGTTGTAATTATTAACTATTTTTATTTTTATGCTCAAAGCAACTCTGTGAGGTAGTTAATATTATGCTCTCTATTTTATAAATGAGGAAAGTGATGCACAGAGTGCATTAATCCTTGCCTGAAGATGGTAAAGCCAGTAGTGGAACTGAAATTATTCTAGCTATAAAAACTCCACTTGTTACCTTATACTGCCTCCTAAGAAGCCTTTTAATAATAGTATGATTTTAATAAGTAACTTTGCCCTTGTTGAAATCATTTCAAACCATCTCAGAGCCCAATACAAATCTGATATTATTTGATGATTACACATTTTAAACTGTGTTTTGTGTTTACATTTTTGAACTTTGCTGCCCACCTAAAATTTCACTTGGAGATAGTTTGTAAAACTGGCTAAAACTCAAAATTGAACTGTGGACTGTAAAAACAGAAGAGACTCAAAACTGTATTTCTTGGTCCTCTAAATTCTATAGGTACCATTTAGTCTGGTTGCTACTCTCTAAACATGCAGTGTCCCCTGTTTTTCAAAGCTATTAATCCTTATAAAAGTTTCATAATGTTGTATCCCAAATGTCTAAGTTTGATTTTAATTTTTGCTATAGTTTTGATGTAGTTTTTTCCTTCTCACAGTAAAAAAAAAAATACAAGCTATTCTCAAAAGACTTTTAACCAGATTTCACAGAGTGAGCATTCATAGGCTGATTTTCAGGGTAACCCAAGGATATGTTTTACATTTTACTTACCATTGGGAAAAGAAAAAAGAAGAGCAATTAGCAACTGAATATAATTTCTAGTAGTGACTAAAAGTCTTATAGCTTCCTCTGTTTAGGGACTAACAATTGGGTAATCCTAACTTTGATGAACAAATAAACAGCCGCTTTCCTGGGGATTTAGGAATATAGTTACTATCTATATATGTACATTTTTTAACAGGTAACATTTACATAAACTTAAAAATATTTGTTAAAGTTTATTCTTGGTGTACTTCATGTTAGTACCAGTAATTCCTTTTCCTATGTGCACTGATTCTCAGGTAGCACATACTAGAAGCTAATAGAAAGGTCAAGTCCCTGTTATTCATGATTGTAGAGGTTTTACTCCATGGACTGTATGTACATCCTGGCATGCGACGGTTGTGGCAACAGTGGAAACCTAGGCAAAGAGCAGTTTGTGTCTTGTTGGGGTGAGTCTACCTTTTAGGACTTATGTAATATCCTTCAGTCCTAAACTTCCAAAGTCATGTTTGAAGATAGGAATGCGACTACATATACTAAAATATGGTCATATTTCTAACATTTCTGTAAAATGTTAGAAAATAAAGGAAAGTTTAACAAATTAGTCTGAAACTAGTAAATAGCTACAGGTAAATTTATTTCTGCATGTGCAGTGAAAAAAGTTCATTTGAGGAATATTATTCGTAGTATAGCTGGTTGTACTGTAGCCTCTGGTTTCTTCTTAGTATCCTTAAATGGTCAGGAAGGGAACATCATAGTGGATTAAATGCAGATCTGTAAAACACAATGGGCAGTCATCTGTTCTGTGGGCTTTTTAATTCTTGCTGTTTTCTTGTCTTGCGTAACAGTGTTTTACTTAGCGGGTGTGTGGTGATAAGGAAGGAAAGAAAAGAGCTTTAATTTTCATACTTTTAAAAATACTTGTTTTCAAGAACACAACTGGCTTGATTTCTATTGCTGGCACTAAGTATCAAATGCAAGAGGTATCCAGGTAACTGTGTTTTGCATGACTCTTGGTAAGAGTTTGTGGTATTTCCTGTTAGAGAATCTTATTTCTCTCATTGTCTGGTTTTCTAGTCCCTCCCATCCCTATATTTTGTGAATATGATAATGATAATATTCACTGGTTTATACAGTGAATCCATATACATTAATAACTTGCAATTCCACAGAACAATGATCCACTTGAGCTAAAATTGTAATATAAACTAAGAGCTATCAGTTGCAAACTTGTAAATATAAGCTACATATGCATCTTTCCTTTAAGTGAGACCAAAGTCAATTGGCTTTAATTTGCATTACTTTTTATAGCCAAAATGGTGGTGGTTTTGTTCTCTATCTTGGAAATATTACCCCAAACAGTAAAATGAACACTTAAAATGACTGCTTTGTTTGCTTACTCAGTGTATTTATATTCTTGGGTTTGAATTTGTTGGCACATGGCTTGAAATTACATACTTAAAATGAGTCAGTGTTCATTAACTTCAAGAATTTAAAATTAAAAAGTAGTCATCTCAAAGGGTAATATGGCCTTGTTTGTTTACAGCATGTAGAAATTTGACATGCCTCCCCATAATCAAAACCATAGAACTTACTTTCCCAATACATGTTGCATTCTTTAGCCTAATGAAGCTATATGTATTATCATGGTATTCCTAATCTGATTTTGGGGGTGTATTCTCTGATCTTTTGTATTTACAGAAGCTCGTTTTCCCTCTTATATAATCAAATGACATTTCTTCTGATGACCTATACTTGTATAAATGCAGTAGTTAGATCTTTGCCTACTAATATTTATTATCAGATATTTTTCTGAGTAGAGTTTAGTTTTCATTTTATTACTTTTAGATATGTTACCTCATTAAAAATAACTTTTTGGTGTTGTTATTTCAGCTTTGAATTTTAATGCCTGGTTATTTCAAACAAACCATGGTGTTCAAAAATTACAGTATTACCTAGAATTACTTATCTTCCTCCTTGAATGTAAAATACCACTGAAAAGAATAATATGCAAATGAGATGTATTATACGTTAGTTTGGGCCTCCTGTTGGCTCAGCAGTGAAGAATCCGCCTGCAGAAAAAAAAAAAAATATGCCTGCAGTGCAGGAGATGCAGGTTCGATCCCTGGGTCAGGAAGATCCCCTGGAGGAAGAAATGGCAACGCACTCCAGTATGCTTGCTGGGAAAATCCCATTGTCAGGGGGAGCCTGGCAGGCTACAGTCTGTGGGGTTACAAAGAGTCAGACATGATTGAGCAACTGAGCATGCATGCCATACATTAATTCATTAGACTGATTCTTTAAAAATCACTGATCTTTAGCCTAAAAGAGATGATTTTCCATGGATATTTTGTTTTTCTAATTTTTCTCTGTAGCAGATACCTCTGTCCTTATAGTCAAGGTGGACAAACAGAGCTCTGGTATTTAGAATCAGACAAGATGTAGGTGATAAAATCAGGGTACGACCAGTGTTCCACTTCACTCATTTTACCCACGAGACTTAGAGTAATTTTTTATTGTATATTACCAATGAATGTGGTCATCTTTTTGACAATCAAATTTTCACTTATGACTGTGTGTCCCTGTATCCTCTAAAAGCAGTGGTTTATCTACTGATATGGTTTTTAGCAAGATCCATCTGGATTGCGCGTTTTCTTTGGTTAATATAGATATATCTAAACGCCCTATTTTTAAGTTGTGTTGTTTGTCAGGATTCACATTCTCTGTGGTGTCATTGAATATGGTGAACCTCACAGTAGTGTAATACTAAAAGCAATTCAAATTTGAACCTGATGGATTCAGTTCAGAAGTAGGACAGATGGGTGGATGGGTGATCTCAGGTAGGCTTCACTGACTAAAGTGACTTTTAAAAAGTGATTTGGGGGCAGATACTTGGTGGACTAGTAGGTTGTTCCAAGCATAGTGGGGTGGCATGAAAGAAGATACAGGCAAGAGTAGGCGAGAAAGACAAAGGGTTCATTTAGGAGAAAAGAATGGCGACTGGGATAGGGTGTGGGAGGAGATGAGATCAGACATGTAAATTGGGAAGGAGTTGTGGAACCATTTGGAGACAAGAAAAACATTGTACTTTAAATGTTGAGAAAGCCAACACTCTGATTAGAGGAGAAGGTATGATGAGGGACTTCTCCCATGGTCCAGTGGTTAAGATTCCACACTTCCAACCCAGGAGGTGCGGATTCAATCCCTGATTAGAGAACTGAGATCCCACTTGCCATGAGGTGCAGCCAAAAAAAAAAAGTGTGGTGAACTTACACTCCAAAAGAGAATGATGGCAGTTCACTGTTTAATATGGAAGGCAATGATTGGGCAGAGCAAAAAAATTGAAGTGATTATTAAGTGGGAGACCATTAATATATCTTTCAAACTAGGACCTTAATAGAGTGAAAGGGAATTCTGTGTAATAGTTTTCCTGGGACAAAGTGTGTAAAGTGGGACTTGTCCTGGGCAAATCGGGGCATATTGTTCTCATGTTATTTATTATTCAGTGCTTACTTGGAGCTCATTCATAGATTACAAAAATAGGAAATATTAAAATCCTGAGTTTTGAAAGTGCTATACCATAATATTCCTTAACAAAATAAACTGTAAATAGTTGTATCAGACTCTAGCCAAGACTAGCAGGACCCATCACTGAGGTTGATTTATAGATGCTGGCGTTTCCATGACAGTGTGGCAGGATGCTTATGTGTTGAGACAGGCTGCCTAGACTTGAGAGCTACTTCTGCTGCTGGGTAGCGGGGAATCTTGAGCAAGTAAGATGGAGATAATCGGGAAACCTCCTCTCCAGATTAAAGTCAAATTTAAATGAGGTGACATACACAAAACACTTAGCACAGTGCTGATGTCACATACTAAGCAACCACATTCTGTTCTTATTGTTTTTCCTATGATTAGTGCAGTCACTACTCCTGTTTATATATTGGTGGTTAGCATGTTTTCAATTTAAGCTAATTTAAAGTAACAAATACTGATGTTGCTGGTAGCGTTTCACCTTTTATTTGTAATGATAATTCCGTAATTAAATGTTTGGAAAACTAATTGTCATTCCAGCTTCCATAGAACACAGCTCACATTTCACCTTCTATCTATCTATGCCAGTTCTTATTTTACAGATGTAGACAGACAAATTGTCACAGTCATATTACTGAATTATTGAATACAGCAACTCTTATTTTGCTTTCAACTAAGTCTCAAAGATGTTTTCAGTAGCATTGTGTTTTTCAGATCCACTTCCTGTTGTGCAGCAGACTGCTGGCTAAAGAGTAATCATTAAATTTTCTGTTTTAGTTTTTTTTTTTTTTTTTTTTTTAAGGATAAGTTTAGTTTTGCTAGGGGGTGGGGTATGTCTTGGCAATTAAAAATAATAATGTGTTTTAGATCTTTTCCTTGGTGGTTCAGGAAGTAGAGAGTTCGCCTGTAATTCAGGAGACCCAGGTTTGATCCCCTGGAGAAGGGAATGGCTCTCCACTCCAGTATTCTTGCTTGGAGAATTCCATGAACAGAGGAGCCTGGCGAGCTACAGTCCATGGTGGAGGTAGGGGTGGGGGATTGCGTCACAAAGAGTCAGACATGACTGAGTGACTTTTGCTTTAGATCTTTTATGCTTTATGGAGAAGGCAATGGCACCCCACTCCAGTACTGTTGCCTAGACGATCCCATGGACGGAGGAGCCTGGTGGGCTGCAGTCCATGGGGTTGCTAAGAGTCTGACACGACCGAGCAACTTCACTTTCACTTTTCACTTTCATGCATTGGAGAAGGAAATGGCAACCCACTTGAGTGTTCTTGCCTGGAGAATCCCAGGGATGAGGGAGCCTGGTAGGCTGGCGTCTGTGGGGTCGCATAGAGTCGGACACAACTGAAGCAACTTAGCAGCAGCAGCATGTTTATAAATTCTTTAGAGAGATTCTTGAGATTGTTATCAGTAATGAAGCCTGAATATGCCCTTCTTTGGTCCACTTGAATTTTTTTGAATTGAGATCTACTTTCTCTACAATATTGTGTTAGTTTCTGCTGTTCGGTGAAGCGAATTAGCTCTGTGTATAGTCCACTTGTGTTTATTATTCCTTTTTCCTAGAATGTTCTTTCCTCAGATATCTACTCAACTCATGCCCCTACTTTCTTTAAGTCTTAATATCATTTCTTCAGTGAAACCTTCTCTGACTACCCAATCAAAAACCAGAGCCTCTCTCCACTCTTCTTTCTTTAGATTCATTTTAATAAATGACAGTTATTTCAGAAGCATTGTGATCATCCCCATACTTATGAGATATATGTATATTGCTAGAGTAATTATAAACTCTAACTCTGTGATGCAATAAAACTTGTACTTCTGTAATATCTCAGTAACCTAGTCCTTAGGGAATTGAGCTTTCTTTCTGAATTGAAACTGCTTGTAAACAAGGTTATAGAATGTCTGATCTTTTTGATTTGGGGTAAGTTGCAATATCAGTGGCTAAGGGTAAAATAGCAGCACTGTTTCAAGTATAGCCCTCTGGAGGAAAAGCAGAAATGAATTTCTCTTTAAACTGAAGAGAACATTCCTAGTGCTGGTCTTTGAAACTCAGGAACCTTGGGAGAGAGGAGCTACCTCAGCTTAACAAACCTTTCTGTGTGTGTTAGTCCGCTCAGGCCACCAAAACAAAATATCATAGACTGGCTGACTTACTTAACAGAAATTTGTTTTCTCACATTTCTGGAAACTGAAAGTCCAATATCAAGGTATTACTAACAGAATTGATGTCTGGTAGAGGCTCTGCTCTTGACTTGCACATGGCTGCCTTCTGGCTGTTAGCTCTTCTTTATACCCATGTAGAGGGAGCTCATGTCTCTTCTTGTAAGGACAGTAATTCTGTCGGATTAGGGCCACATCCTTATGACCCCATTTAGCCTCAGTTACTTCCTTACTCCAAATTCAGCCACACTGGTGGCCTGGACTTCACTGTAGGAATTTTGGAAGGAAACATACATTCAGTGCATGACATGCTGCATCCCAAACTATTTCTGTTTCTGAGTTTAGTTAATTAAACTTTTTGAGAATCTTTCCATAGGCACTATGCTAGGTACCAGGGAGACCAAAGTGAATTATTCCATGCTCAAGAATGTAATAATTTAGTGAGGGAAATAAATGTGGATACAACTAACTAATATGATCAATGTTTTTTCTAAGTTTGAAGGTGAGTAGAAATTTGCTAGGCAGGTTTATGTAGAAAGGGATGTAAAAGCAAAGAGGGTAGCATGAGCAAAGGGTAGTGTATTCGGGAAATGATGAGCAGATCAATGTGGACATTGTGTGGAGTGAAGTAGGGGGCGATGGACTCGAACTTAAAATATGAAACTCCTGTGTAGTGTTTGTCTTCCCTAACGGTGTCACAGCATTATCTGAAAAAGTAGAAAAACAGTGAAGAATAATGAAGAGACTAGGAATGATTGCCACTTATAACCTACAGAGGAGACTGATAATACAAATAAAGTACACTAGAACAAAGCATGTAATTAGTGAGATTATTTTAAGGGAACAGAATTTCCATACACATTGAACTAAGTATATATGCTTAGTGTCATATTTGAGAATCAGGGTGAAATTTTAAAATCTGTGATTATATTAGAGGTGGGAAAAATGTTGCAATCACAACTTCAAATAAGGAAAGATATTAGATTAAAAATCTTTGGTTTTCTCCATTGTTTCTATGTAAAATTTGTGAAACTGTGCATTTTTTTCATGTAAATATTTAAAAGTCACTGTTCACTTCCCATCAATATAGAGGAACAGAGAGTGGATTTACCCTTTTGCCTGAAACAACAACAAAAACAGACAAAATATATGAAACAGTGGTTTGCAAGATACTGAGCATGAGGCATTCAAAGAAACTAATGCCTGATAGATGAGAAACAAAAGGAAATGATCCCAACGAATACTGCAGATTACTATTGTAAGAGAATTTCTGGATCACTGCACAGAATTACAGCTAATCAGTCAACAAGTGGACTAACACACACACAAACCCTCAATTAATCCAAAAGAAGACAGAAAAAAAGGAAAAGGGAAAGAAAAAAGAATAGATGGGACAAATAGAAAACTGACAGCAATATGAACGACATAAACTTAATTCCATGAGTAGCACCGATCAAAAGAAAGAGGGGGTGACTTCAGAGCATATGCTCTCCAGGAATTAAAAAAAGCCATTTCTCAATGGTAAAGGAGTCAATTCATCAAGAGGACTGTCAGAATCCTAAATGTATGTACCAAAGACACAGCAACTTCAAGATACATGAAGCAAAACACAGGTAAAATTGGAAGGAGAAATAGGCAAATCCACATATACGGTTGGAGACTTGAATACTTAGTTCTCGATAGTTGATAGAAGGAATAGACTGAAAATGAGCATGAATATTGAACACCCAAGCAACACTATCAGTCAGTTTGATCTAATTGATTATGGAGTATTCCAACCAATAACATTCTAATACACTTCCTTCTCATTTGTATACAGGAACATTTACCAGGAAAGACCATATTCTGTGCCGTCAAAACAAGTCTCAATAATTATTTTAAAAGGGTTCCAGTCATGGAAAGTATGTCCTTTCACTATAATGGAATTATGATAGAAATCAATAATAGAAAACTTCCTGGAGAATCCCCCAATATTTGGAAATTTAAAAATACACGTCTGAACAAGCCATGGATCAAAGAAGAAATCAAAAGGGATTTAAAAAGTAATTTAGAGAAAATGAAAATACAACAGTTCAGAATGTGTAGGATGCCACTAAAGTAGTATTTAAGGGGAAATTTATAACCTTAAATGCCTATACTGAAAAAGAAGAGAGATCTCAAATCAGTGACCTCAACTTTCACCTTAAGAAACTAGAAAAAGAAGAGCAAATTAAACCAAAATAAGGAAATGAAAGATAGTAATAAAGAGCAGAGAGCAATGATATAGAAAATAGAAACACAGTAGAGAAACTCAGAATTCATTGCTTGAGAAGATCAATGATATTGATACATCTCTACCCAGGATTGTGTGTTGAGTAATTTTGTACTGTATACTGGACATAGGAATGTTATGGCATAGAGAATTTGGATTCTATTATAAACCAAATGATCTGTCTCTGATAGATCATACTCTCTTTACTGGAGAATTGGGGATTAAATGGAAATACATTTATACAAACATCAAAGATTTTAAATTGGAATGTAAGTATAGTACTAAGCTATCTCAAAACTATGGTTTTCTGGGAAAAAAATGCCCTTTTGCTTTGAGTCTTTCTCATGAAATCCTCCTAACCTGTGCCCTTGGCTTTTCCTGGTGAAACACATCCCTTTCTTTGAGAACAACCATCTAACCCAGCACAACCTTGACTCTAGATGCTTTGCTCAGTTTCGGGACATGTGGCATTTCCAGGGATTCTCCAAAACAGAAACTGCCTACTGACCACCTGTGGTCTAGACTCAGTCCAGAGAGGTGCTGTGCTTGGTTTTGCACAGTATGTTTTAAAAATTAGCATTTGTTGCTAATATATAACAGATGAATGGTAACCCAGGGCCGCATTTCTCCTTAGGCTTTTTACTTAGGCTCCCCATGGAGTGTTTTTACACAAATTGCCTCATTTAATCTTCACAGCAATTCTTATTCAGTAGCTTTCACCATCATCACCAGCACGTGTAAGGAGAATGAGTCTCTGAAAAGTTAAGTAATCAAGTTCCTGTAGCTAGTAAGTGGAGGACTGGTGTTTAAACAGAAATATATCGAGATTATTCTAAACTCTGTCTTTATAACATCAAAGCAAGGTTATTTTTATCTTTCATTTCAGTTGAAAAATCAACATCCTATAATATTATATAATGATAGCTACAGAGCTCCAGGTGACAAATTTATCACATTATTTAAATTGAGCAGGGTTAAAATTTTCATTCATCTGTCAATTTTCCCTAAATTCCTTAAGGCTGGATTTAACACAGACTGCTTTCTCATTTCTAAAATGTTGACATTTGCTGTTTGTACTGTCCAAATAAGTTACTAATTAGTAATTGAGAAATCTATTCATTTTAACACTCTTTTCTTATTTATTTAAATACTTTAACATGTTTCCCTTCCATGAAAACAACAGCTGATCACTGCCATAAAACAAGGATAGGCATTGATGTCTTTATGTTTTCTAAAGGAACACAGAACTTAAACTTTACTTTGAATAAAAATTGTTCATAATTTAGATAACAATTTATATCTTTCATCAAGAAACAAATGTCTCTTCCCTGCAAAGATAGACTTGTATATTCTAGCTTAATAAATATTTACTTTTTGTCTGAGTAGATTAGATTCTTTAATCCCAGACTGTTTGTGTCTATCTAAATAGTATTGTTATCAGACTAGAGCTAGTATTTCCAGTTTTCCACACATAGACTATTTGACGAATCATTAAATACATCTCTTACACGAAAGTCACCTGGAATTAAATGCTAACTTATTCTTTGGGAACATTTATGGTATAGGTCATATACCTTACTCAACCAAAAGCAAAGTATTAACCTCCCCCACTTTAGCTTAAATTTTAAAAGAAATTAAACAGGTTCATTTTTTAAAATAAAGTATCTTTTCCCCAAAGCTTTCATTTTTAACTGGGCACTGTCCAAGAAAATTAGAATCAGAGACACTCTTTGTATGTCTGCAGTGAATATTGGTCAGATGCCCTTATCAGTTGTAGTTACAGTTCAGTGAAAAATCCTGTGTGGCCCAAAGATACCAAGCTTCAGATTTTAGATACTTGTAGCAAAGTATAGTTTTGTACATGAATACATTGACATTGTTATGAAATAGAAGGAGCTCTGGAGTAGGAACCAGAGACCAGAATTATTCTCTCTCTCAGAATCCTGTGTGACCTTGGTCAAGTTAATGTATCTCTTCTTTTATTTTTCCTCAAAGCCCAAAGGAGGGAGCTGGATTGTATCTTTGTGATCTAATCTAATGTTCCATTGCCTTTCACTGTGCTGTAACAAGATTGCATTGTACAAAATATCTCCCAAGAATGGGTTTTAACTATAGCTACAGGACCAGCAGAGGGAGCACAAAGCATGAATTTATGTCTGGATCTTAGGAAAATTGGAGGGGGGGGGTGGGGGGCGGAGGGTATATGGTTAAACATTAACCACAGTTCTTAAAGCAGAAGATTGTGTTTTATCAGGTTATGTTCAGCTTGATTTGAGCTATAATTTTGTCTTGAAATGGTGGCATTTTTATAACAATGGACAGAATTCTACCTCTGTAATTACTGGTAGTTATAATAAAGAGCTATGTTCTAAAACGACATTTAATAATGGTTACTTGTGAGGATTACTATGGTTTATGTTCTGTATTGTTAAATATATTTTAATTTAAAAAAATCAGAACTTTTATCATATCAAATATTCTGGTTGATACTGTAATAACTCTGCTGTTTGAAATTAACCCAGAACTAAAAGAGACTGTGACTACAAGTATTACAGGCTTTTAAAAGTTCTGTGTATGTGGTACCACATTTATCCCTGGAACTATGGATTTCCACATATTTTCCAGATAACAAAAGCATGTTTCACAAAAGTACTACCTTAAAATGGTTTAAAAGCATTTCAGATAAGAGATGTTGCTATTGTAGGGTTTCTCAAGTTTTTAGCTACAGGGCATGTGCACATTTGAGTCTTTTTCTTGATATTTTCATTGCTGTGAGCATAGACTGTTGTGCTGAAGAGTAATGGAATTCTAAGAGTGCGCCTACTTTGGTGTCAAAACTCTGTTTTATAATTACACTGTTAAACATTTTGGGAAACCATCTTGGCTTTCTCTTCTTTGTTAATTTTATTATTTGGAAGTTTTAGCTGAGGAAGCCAGTAGTTTATCTTGTTGATAATTGTGTTAAATCAGACTAATGAGACTTTCGAGTTTAATTCACAGCTTTCCTTTGGCCATCAATAAACCATTTCTTGCATGGAAATCTTTCTACATTTGTGATTTGAGTCTGTCTCTAAAGGTGGGAATGGGGCCTCCCCCTCTCCTAGAGGAGGGTTTCTTATTAAGTTCCTGTGAATTTATATTTGATTTCTTGGTGATTTCTAAAAAAGTTTTTCTAAACTTTAACTCAAAGTATATTTTATCCGCCACCAATCAGTCAATATTTTTTACTAAAAGGATATTTTTCCTAAAAGGAAAGTGGAGTAAGGAATAACTAAGTCTCTTTGTAATTAAAGGAGGCATTGAAAAGGAGTTGGAAAAAAAAGAGGAATGGAATGGACATCTCTGTCCTTGAAACTGTGCTCAGGGAAGAAATGGAATAAATATACAAGCAAAAGATAAAGAAAGATGTGTGTTACAATGTGTAGAACAAGTATAAATTAGTAACTAAATACACAAGGACTGAAAGGAAGTAAAATAAGAGGATAGAGTTTTTACAAGTCTTAAGATTTTTAATAGTAATGAGGCTGACAGATGTTGAAAAAAGGCATTTACCAGTAAAGACCTATAATTCCAATTAAGACTTCCTGTTCCTATAGCCCTCCCAAAGACTAATTGTATTTGCTAAATTGAGATGAAGGGCTAACCAGAAAGAAATCCTGAAGTTCTAGTTGAGATCCTTGAATTAAGGGTCTACCAACCATCTTCCTGATAAATGGGTTGCAAGAGGAGGTATTCTGCATCATTTTCTAAATAGAGTTATTAGTGTCATGTTTCCTTTGCCTATCTTTGTAAAATCTGACATAGAGTAAACATACTTTATTTGGTTGGTTTCCCCTGAGAGGAAATTTCTTTACACTTAGGAAGTGCCTTACGATTTGTGATAATAACTTATAAACTGTTCATCCTGGCTCCTCTTGTGTTCACTATGAGATAATCTCTCTTTTCAAGTGAATGTTCTCATTAGCTATCATTTCAATCCTAATTGTTGCCATAAATTAGTGACATTATGCTACAAAACTCTTATTTTTAAGTGGATCTGCTTAGTGTGCAGTTTTTCAAGGGACTAAGAAAGGGTGGCAGAGAAAGACAGTCTGATTTGTGTCAAGTCAGAAGATGCATTTCTGTTCTTTGTAGAATATTTTTGTATTTTTTAACAGAGAAGAGAAAATACCACAGAACTTCTAATAAAACTTGATATCTTTAGAATTATTAGGGTGGTACAAAAGTAACTGGTTTCAGACCTTGAATTTTAAAAAATTATAACTAGGTTCAAACACATCTTTATTAATCAGAATAGTAACCATTACAATCAATACACTTTTGCCAACAAGAAATAGTTTGTTTATTCCTGTAGCATAAAAATCTGTGCTTCAGGATTGGACAAACTCTTGGAAAGCGTTTTCTCCCTCCTGCTGGTTGTGGAAGCATTTTCCCCACAAAAAGTTGTCAAGATGCTTGAAGAAGTAGTAGTTGGTTGTCGAGAGGTTGGGTGAATATGGCAGATGAGGCAAAACTTTGTAGTCCTATTCATTCAGCTTTTGAAGAGTTGGTTGTGCGATGTATGGTTGGGTGCTGTCGTGGAGAAGAGTTGGGCCCTTTCTGTTGACCAGTGCCGGCTGCAGGATGCAGTTTTCAATGCATCTCATTGATTTGCTGAGCATCTTCTCATATGTACTGGTTTCACCAGGATTCAGAAAGCTGTAGTGGATCAGATGGGCAGTAGGCCACCAAACAGTGACCATGACCTTTTTGGTGCAAGTTTGGCTTTGGAAAGTGCTTTGAAGCTGCTTCTCAGTCCAGCTGAGCTGGTTATTGCCAGTTGTTGTATAAAATCCACTTTTCATCCCACGTCACAACCTGATTAAGAAATGGTTCGTTGTTGTTGCGTAGAATAAGAGATGACTCTTCGAAATGACAATTTTGATTTCCAGTCAGCTCATGAGGCACCCACTTAGCAAGCTTTTTCAGCTTTCCAATTTGCTTCAAATTCCATAAGACCATAGAACGGTCAACGTTGAGTCCTTTGGCAACTTGTGTAGTTTGTAAGAGGATCAGCTTCGAGGACTGCTCCCAGTTGGTCGTCGTCGCTTCTGACGGCTGGCCACTGCTCTCCTCGTCTTCAAGGCTCCTGTCTCCTTTGCAAAAGCTTTTTGAGCCACCACTGCACTATACATTCATAGTAGTTCCTGGGCCAAATATGTTGTTGATGCTGCGATGTGATAAATTTATGTAATAGATTTGTCACCTGGAGCTCTGTAGCTATCATTATATAATATTATAGGATGTTGATTTTTCAACTGAAATGAAAGATAAAAATAACCTTGCTTTGATGTTATAAAGACAGAGTTTAGAATAATCTCGATATATTTCTGTTTAAACACCAGTCCTCCACTTACTAGCTACAGGAACTTGATTACTGCTTTATGACCCATTTTGAACTCAAATTTAAAAAACCACCTGAATTTGCTTTTTGTCTAACATCATTTCTATAGTCTAAAATTAATACAAAAAGCAAGTAATGAGTCATTAGCAAAAAAAAAACATAAAGCAAGAAATGCACGTTAAAATGATGTATAATATAACCATATTTACTTCAGAATGTATTCCAGTATCACGTGGCAAAGTTCAAGAGTGTAAAACCTCAATTACTTTTTCTCCAACCTAATACATACTAATTACAAAATACCTTGTGTCTTGCATCGTGCTTGGGTTTATATAAGGATACACATTTTTAAGTATGTTATCCGTGAAAGAAGTATAAGCAAGTAAGTGAAGACTAGGGATAAAGTTTTTCTTTTCAGATAAATCAAATTACCAGTTTTTAAATTTAGTTAGATCATTCTTACTCATAAGCATTTCTGACCAAATTTAGTCACAACTGGGAAAATCTGCTTAAGAAAACAACGCTTCTGCATTATGTCCCCTTATTATATGTCTTCCACTGAATTACTTTAAAGGTTAAAAACATAAAAGAAGTTTTGCATGCTTGTCTTTGTGAAAAATAAAATTGTTTTTAAGCTAATGATAGGTTCTCTTATTTCATGCCTTATTTTATTTTTTACTGTAGTTATCAGGTCATGTATTTTATCCATTATTTTAAAAATATTTTTACTTATAATAACTCATGTAACATTATTTTAAAAGTTGTTAGTTATCTCTCCATTTTCTTTCTGTTTCCTCCCTGTGTTGTCTCTGTAATCAGGAAAATTCAGTTCCTGAGTGTCAAGCATTTTTTGAAAAAAGTATTGTTTAGTTGAATACTTGGTTGTGTTGCCTGACATGCACACAGTGCCAGTTATACTGGACATTGTAACCATAATTTCAAGTTCTTTCCAAGATACCTGGTGTGTTTTTATGGCAAAGAGATCGGATTCTCTAGTTGCAATTCAGGATGTGCCCTTGCTTTTTAGATTTTTATACATGAGTGTCTTTGTATCTTTTGCTTTCACTTCAGAGTGTTAGCAGATGAGTTATTGCATTTTCTTTAGAGTGTTGAACCGGGGAGCAGTATACACTTGATGGCATTTCAGTGTGGACCAACACGTCTGTTCTGCTAGTCCACTAAACATTTGCATTTTCACAAGCCTTAGTTGACAGTCAGCAAGCTGGTGATACCGAGGTTTCTTATTTTGTATTCTACCTTCTTCTTCTTTTTCTAAATGTGGCTGAGCCAGTTCCTAGCTGTGGCATGCAGGCTCTAGTTCCCCAACCAGGGATCGAACCCAGCTCCCTCTTTCCCCGCCCCCCCGCCTCTTGCGTCTTAACCCCCTTCTTAACCACTGGACCATCAGGGAAGTCCCTGTATTCTCCCTTCTGTACCATAAAAATCAATGCCACTTTAGCACTTGTCCAAGATGAAAGAATTTTAAGCTAGTTACTCTATACCTAAAATAATGCTTATGGTTATTAAGTCACGTATGTGTGAATGAGTGGGCAGTTTGCTCTAACCTTGCTTCTTTTTGTAAATGTCAGTGTTTTTAGCAAACATAATTGTGTAGTTAGTTGTTTTCTTCATCTTAATTTTAAGTCCTTAAAAATAAGATTTTTATGTTCTAAAAATAAACAAAGACCTCTTGTTTCCAATTTTGTAAGGCAGGATTATGGATGTCTTTGCAGTTTCTTTTAATGGAGTAAGAAAGATAGAAGAGAAATAGAAAGACATTATTAGTAGCAAACATATTTGGACCCTGTTTTATGCAAAACACTGTAAAAAGATCTTCAATCAAAGCTGTATATGAACTTAGCATTTGGGAGAAAAACCATATTTACAGTACATGTATGTATTTTACATACGTGTGTAGGTGCATGGCAATTTAATAGCATAAAGCAGCATATTAAAATAAGTAAGCAGGAGTACATAATTTGATAAAGAGGAAAAGCCTGTCTGCTAAGGTTGTTTTTAAAATACCATTTCTATTATATTTTGCAAGTATCAATACAAAGGGACACATTTTATGAAATGAATTTATTCTAGTCTTCAAAGACTTTGGGTCTTTAATCACTCATAGGTGTTTAATGCTCGGATTTCCTCCATATTTATTAGAACCATTTGTCCCTCAGCCTTTCCCCCAACCTCTGACTTGGTCTGACTGACTGTCTTTGGCAAAGGCTACTGAATCTTGTCTTTGGCAATCATTGCTCTGCTCAACTTTCTCCGGATAGACGGAGGGATTTTTCATGAGAAGCAGAAAAGTGGAACGAAGAAGAAAAACATTGTGTGAACAGGCCAATATTTCAAAAGCAATAGTTACCATCTTTCACTCCCCTACAGATAGGTTCATCTGCATGCACAACCTCCAAGGTCCTCTACCCCACACTCCCAATACAGGTCAGCAGTCATTTCACACTGCATCAGTTGTCAATCTTTGCATGATTATAACCAGATATTTTTTCATGGATGATCCATATAGTATAATATGGTAATAATTACTTCCTTAGGAAAATGTCTTTAATCTTTAGAATAAAATTTTGGCAGGGTTTAAAATTCTGTGTTTGGTGTCGTTTTCACTCTGCGTGTAGAAGGCATGGCTCATTGCTTTGTAGTTGTTAAGACGTCTAATGCCGTACTAATTCTTGACAGTTTGTACATGGTCCTCTCTCCCTTTCTCTCTCTCAGTTTTTATGAATTTTTTTGTCTTCAGTGTTTTAAAATTCCAGTCGTACACTTCTATGCTTCCTCTTTACCTGTTTTCTGGATTCATGGTAAGCTCTTTCAGTTTGGAAATTCATGTTTCTCAGTTTTGAGAACTTTCCTTGGAATAATTATTTAGTAATTTCCTACTTTTCCTTTTCCATTTTCTCTGCTCTTTTAGAACATCCTATGTTAAACTTTGTGGACCAGATCTCTGCCATTTTTCCACTATTTACCATCTCTGTCTTTTCTGTTCCACTTCCTGGGAAAGTTCTTCAAATTTATTTTTCAACTCTTTTTTTTTTTTTGGTGATTTTTTTTTTTTAATTTTATTTTATTTTTAAACTTTACATAATTGTATTAGTTTTGCCAAATGTCAAAATGAATCCGCCACAGGTATACATGTGTTCCCCATCCTGAACTCTCCTCCCTCCTCCCTCCCCACACCATCCCTCTGGGTCGTCCCAGTGCACTAGCCCCAAGCATCCAGTATTGTGCATCGAACCTGGACTGGCAACTCGTTTCTTACATGATATTTTACATATTTCAATGTCATTCTCCCAAATCTCCCCACCCTCTCCCTCTCCCACAGAGTCCATAAGACTGTTCTGTACATCAGTGTCTCTTTTGCTGTCTCGTACACCGGGTTATTGTTACCATCTTTCTAAATTACATATATATGCGTTAGTATACTGTATTTATGTTTTTCCTTCTGGCTTACTTCACTCTGTATAATAGGCTCCAGTTTCATCCACCTCATTAGAACTGATTCAAATGTATTCTTTTTAATGGCTGAGTAATACTCCATTGTGTATATGTACCATAGCTTTCTTATCCATTCGTCTGCTGATGGACATCTAGGTTGCTTCCATGTCCTGGCTATTATAATCAGTGCTGCGATGAACATTGGGGTACACGTGTCTCTTTCCCTTCTGGTTTCCTCAGTGTGTATGCCCAGCAGTGGGATTGCTGGATCATAAGGCAGTTCTATTTCCAGTTTTTTAAGGAATCTTCACACTGTTCTCCATAGTGGCTGTACTAGTTTGCATTCCCACCAACAGTGTAAGAGGGTTCCCTTTTCTCCACACCCTCTCCAGCATTTATTATTTGTAGACTTTTGGATCGCAGTCATTCTGAAATCTGGTCAACCACTTGTAAAAGAATGAAACTAGAACACTTTCTAACACCATACACAAAAATAAACTCAAAATGGATTAAAGATCTAAACATAAGACCAGAAACTATAAAACTCCTAGAGGAGAACATAGGCAAAACACTCTCCGACATACATCACAGCAGGATCCTCTATGACCCACCTCCCAGAATATTGGAAATAAAATCAAAAATAAACAAATGGGACCTAATTAACCTTAAAAGCTTCTGCACATCAAAGGAAACTATTAGCAAGGTGAAAAGACAGCCTTCAGAATGGGAGAAAATAATAGCAAATGAAGCAACTGACAAACAACTAATCTCAAAAATATACAAGCAACTCCTACAGCTCAACTCCAGAAAAATAAATGACCCAATCAAAAAATGGGCCAAAGAACTAAATAGACATTTCTCCAAAGAAGACATACAGATGGCTAACAAACACATGAAAAGATGCTCAACATCACTCATTATCAGAGAAATGCAAATCAAAACCACTATGAGGTACCATTTTTCAACTCTTCTATTGGTTTTTTTCATGTCTACTGTTATGTTTACCTTTTCCAAGAGCTCTTTTTTGTTCTTTGATATTCCTTTTTATATGACTTCCTTCTTGCTTCATGGCTGCAATAGATCTCTTCCTTTAGCTTAGTAATTATAATAATTTGCGGATTTTCATTTGTCCCTGCCTTTTCTCTGTTTCATCCAGAGAAACTTGTCATTTTAGTGGCTTTTTCTGGTTATCATGGCAGAGTTGATATTTAAAAAGTGAGCCACTAAAGAACATATTGGAAGTTCTGTATGTTGGGCTTTGATGGCTGGTGACTTCATTTCAGAGTCCTTCAGCTGAGCTAGGTTTCTGGAGAATCTCCAAGTGTCAGTATCTTCAGGTTCTTCTGTCTTTCACTTCTCATTTTCTTTTGTCTTTTTTTTTTTTTTTTTTGGGCCATACTGTACAACTTGTTGTTGTTACTCAGTCGCTCAGTGGTGTCTGACCCTTTGTGACCCCATAGACTGCAGCACGCCAGGCGTCCCTGTTGTTCACCATCTCCCAGAGCTTGTTCAAACTCCTGTCTGTTGAGTCTGTGATGCCATCCAACCATCTCATCCTATGTCATCCCCTTCTCCTCCTGCCTTCAGTCTTTCCCAGCATCAGGGTCTTTTCCAATGAGTAGGCTCTTTGAGTCAGCTGGACAAAGTATTGGAGCCTCAGCTTCAGCATCAGTTCTTCCAATGAATATTCAGGGTTGATTTCCTTGAGGATTAACTGGTTTGATCTCCTTGCAGTCCAAGGGACTGTCAAGAGTCTTCTCCAACACCATAGTTTAAAAGCATCAATTCTTCAGCACTCAGCCTTGCTTATGGTTCAACTTGTTACATCCATTCATGACTACTGGAAAAACCATAGCTTTGGCTCGATGGACCTTTGTGGGCAAAGTAATGTCTGTGCTTTTTAATACTGTGTCTAGGTTTGTCATAGCTTTTCTTCCAGGGAGCAAGCATCTTTTAATTTCATGGCTGCAGTCACCACCTGCAGTGATTTTGGAGCCCAAGAAAATAAAATCTGGCACCGTTTCCATTGTATCCCCATCTGTTTGCCATGAAGTGATGGGACTGGATGCCGTGATCTTAGTTTTTTGAATGTTGAGTTTTAAGCTAACTTTTTCACTCTCTTCTTTCACCTTCATCAAGAGGCTCTTCAGTTCCTCTCTGCTTTCTGCCATAAGGGTGGTATCATCTGCATATCTGAGGTTATTGATATTTCTGCAGTCTTGAGTCCAGCTTGTGCTTCATCCAACCTGGCATTTCTCATGATGTACTCTGCATATAAGTTAAATAAAGTAGGGTGACAATATACAGCGTTGATGTACTCCTATCTGTGTACAGGTTTTACAGGAGACAGGTAATATGGTTTGATATTCCCATCTCTTTAACAAGTTCCCCCAGTTTGTCATGATCCACACTGTCAAAGGCTTTAGCATAGTCAGTGAAGCAGAAGTAGATGTTTTTCTGGAATTCCCTTTCTTGTTCTAGGATCCAGTGGATGTTGGCAGTTTGATCTCTGGTTCCTCTGCTTTTTCTAAATCCAGAGCTTGTACATCTGGACGTTCTCGCTTCACGTATGGTTGAAGCCTAGCTTGAAGGATTTTGAGCACAGCTTGTGGGATCTTAGTTCCCTAAAAAGGTAGTGAACCCAGGCCACCGGCAGTGCAAGTGCTGAGTCTCAAACAGTGGACTGCCGGGAAAATTTCCCACTTTTTACTTTTTCTTAAGTAATTTGTCAGTAATTTTCCTGAGTTTATAAACCACACTTGATAGCATTTTCTGAGCTGATTGGGGGATGAAGCCGAAGGTTTCAGTGTTCAGCATCTAGGTTTTTACCTAATTACTTTCAATATAGTACTTCCATTGTCACTTGGGCCTTATATCCCTAAGTCCACAGTCTGCCTGCTTCATCCTTTGGAGAGTGAACACTGCCATTCTTTTGCCAGGATGGAGGTAGGCACTTATTGAACTAAATGGGGAAGGAGAGGGAACGCAAAGTCGGGTCTTCATTGCTGAATGGGGGCTATTCTGTAGTTGCGGTGCACAGGCTTCTCACTGCAGTGGCTTCTCACGGCAGAGCACGGCTGTAGATGCACGGGCTTCAGTAGTTCCAGCATATGGGCTCAGTAGTTGTGGCTCATGGGAAGTCTGACTGTTTAATCCAGACTTTCAGTCACCTGTGTTGGGCCTCATCTGCATCCTCCTTTAAGCTTAATATCATTTGGTCTTCCTTCACTTCTAGCTTAGGTTTCAGCTTTTTCTAGTCCCTCTTCCACTCTCTATGTATACTAGTCCCTGAGTTTTCTCATCCATTGCCATGGCTTTAGTTTTTGATTGTATGTTTATTGTTCTCAGATGCATATCTCTAACCTTCATCTCTTTCCTGAAGCAGACTCATCTTGCAAATGTGTACTTGAAACTTTCACTTGGATAATGAATAGGCATCACAGACTTAGCAGATCTAAAAAGGAATGCCCAAAGGTCCCCCTGGAACTATCCCCCACCCCAGCGGACAGTCTCCCATCTCAGACAGTGATACACCTACCTTTCCATTTGCTTCTGCTAAAAACTTGGCTCATATCCTTGACTCTTCACTTTCACCTCAAGTCCAGTCTGGCAACAAATCCTGTTGGCTTTGGCTTCAGCTCGGTGTGTATACCAAGGAGAGATATTGGAGGATTACTCTTAGGAGAAACTGAAGAGTGCTAAGACAACTGTGTTTCTAAGCAAATGGCAGAGAATGCTTGTTTTTTTTTTTTTTAGTGCAGTAAAAATATGGAAAGGAGATATTTGCCTAACCATAAAAATACGAGATATTTCTGTAAAGAATCAGAAGCCAGATAAACTTTGACATTTTAAGCTTAGCAGAACTACTTTTCAGGGAACTTCTACTTCGTATTTTATTCAGTGAACTAATATTGAATACCTGCTATGCACCAGGCATTGTTCTAGGTACTGGGAATATGTGTGCTCAGTCATGTCCAACTCTCTGTGACCCCATCAGCTGTAGCCTGCCAAGATCCTCTCTTCATGGAATTTTCCAGGCAAGAATACTGGAGTGGGTTGCCATTTGCTCCTCCAAGGGATCTTAAGCAAAACAGGTGAAAATCCTGGCCATGGTGGAGTTTACCTACTAGTGCCGGATCAGAAAACTTTTTCTGTAAAGGACTAAGTAAATATTTTAGGCTCAGCACATTGAATTGTATCTGTCATTGTAGCATGAAAACAGCCATAGACAGTATGAATGGATGTGACTGTGAGCCAGTAAAAATCTCTTTACAAAAGTAGGTAGTTGAGGAATTCCCTAGCAGTCCAGTGGTTAGGCCTCTGCACTCTCAACTGCCAAGGGCCCAGATTCAATACCTGGTCAGAGAACCAAAATCCCACAAGCTGCCCGGACGAAAAACCAAAAAAACAAACAAAAAGAAACAGATGGTGGGCTGGATTTGATTTGTGAGCTCTAGTTGGCCAGCCTCTGTTCTAGTGGATGGAAACAGTAACAACATATAAGTAAAGCATATAGTATTTTATAAATTGAGGAATAGTATAGGAAAACATGGAGCAGTAGAAGGAAACTAGGGCATGCCAGGTGTGGGTTATGATAGACCTCAAATAAGAGATGACATTTGAGCAAAGACTTTAAGGGAGCAAGCCATTCCAGACTTCAGCATGTGTGAAAAAGGAAACCCTTTGTTTTCAGGATACTTCGTGGAGAATAGCTCACAGAAGAAATTCAGGGAGTGTTGGGAACCTCGGAGACTTGAACTGAGGAGTCAGCACCTCCAGAGCACAGTCTCGGCCTCCCTCCCCTTCTCCCTTTCTCCTGTGACTTTCTGTGTCTGTATGTCTGTGTTGGTGTGTCGTGTCTGTGGTGTCTATTCTCTTTCACTCTATCAGCTTAGGTTCATTTTCTCCTCTTGCATGTGGATTTTCTCCATGAAGTGAAACCATGATCTTAGGCACCTTACATCTTTACAGTCTTCTAACCAGAGAGGAGCAGCAGTCTTTCTCACCATTCCTAGTTGGGAAAATCTTAGGGAAAGTTTTCAACTGGCTCATCTTAAAGCATGTATCCATTGACCTTTCTTTGTGACCCAGGGGATGGGGTATTACAATTGACTCAGCATGTACCATGGACTCAACTTTTTTCAGGAGAGGCAGTTCTTTTCCTAAAAGAAGTAAGTAGAAGTGAATCATGCTGGTCAGGGAAAAAAAGCCCACCCTAGGTAAGATGATAAAATAGAGTGGTTATGAGTATAGACTCTAAATCAGGTTACTGAGGTATAAATTCTGTCTCTTCCACATATAAGCAGTATAATCCTTGGCAAGCTAGTTTGCCCCTCTAATGCCCTAGTTTCCTCTTGTATATTGTGATGATAACATTGATACCCTCTTCATTAAGCATGTTGTATATTAATTTAGTTAAAAATGTGAAAGATTAAAAAGGTACGTGGCATAGAGTACATCTTAAGCAAGTGACAACTTACTGTCATTATTTATCCTCAGCACATAAAAGGATAACCAGTGGGATCTGCCCTAGGAATGTAAGGTTGCATTAGCCTAACACGATCATTCAGTACAGTCTGCTGTATTAGTAGACTTAAACTGTACGGTCATCTTAATAGGTATACGAAAAGCATTTAGTGAAATTCAACACCTATGCGTGATGATAAGAAAATTCAGTTAGCAAGGAATAGAGGGGAATTTCCTCATAGCTAAAGTCATAATTAATGGTAAAAGACTAAACGCATCTTCCCATGGATCAGGAACATGGCAAGGATATTTGCTTTCATATTTACTGATTATTGTGCTAGAGATCCTAGCCAGTGCAATGACTTGAGAAGAAGAAATGTTAATAATCTAGGTTAGATAAGAAGATCTAAAGCTGTATTTATTCCCATAAAACATGGTCAGATGTTTAAAAATCCTAATGAATCTATAAAAAATCTACTAGAATTAATAAATGAGTTTAGCATGAGTATAAGATAAAAAGTCAGTATAAAATAATAAGTTTACTTTAATAATTTTTGTAATAAACAACCAGAAATTGAGATTTTAGAACAGTGCTATTTACAATAGCATAAAAATATGACATAACTTAAGAATGAACATAGCAAAATCTAGGCAAGATCTATACAATGAAAACTGAAATACTGCTGAAAGAAAGAAGACCAAAATAAACAGTGATCTCATGCTTATGGATCAGAGACTTAGTATTAGGATCCTGAAACTGAACTGTATGCTCAAATAATCCTTATCAAAACCCCACCATACTTTTTGGTAGAAGTTGACAAAGTTGATTCTAAAATATGTATGAATGTACAAAGGACCAAGAATACCCAAAGCAATTTTGACAAAACTTAAGTTGGAGAATCAAACTCCCTGATTGCAGGATTTACTCCAAATTATAGTTAGAGTAACCAAGACAGTATGTGGTAGACCAGTGGAATAGAATCCAGAAATACATCTGTGCATATATAGTCAGTGAAATTTTGACAGGACTGCCAGGGTAATTCACGGGGTGAAAGGGATAGTCCTGTCAACAAATGGTTCTAGAACAATTAAATATTTATATCCCCCAAGCCCCAATAACAACAAAATGAAACTTGACTCTTACTGCATCCGTACATACATATTAAAGTTCAGAGTTAAAATTATAAAACTTCTAGAAGAAATCATAGGAGAAAATCTTTGGAATCTTGGGTTAGGCACAGATTTATAATACAAAAAGTACATGTAATTTTTTTTAATTTCATGTATTGGACTTCATCAAATTCTAAAACTTGACTCCACTTCCCCTACCTCTCTCCAGAATGGGAGAAGTTGTTTACAAAAATAAATAACACCCAATAATGAGATTCAAAATAAGGAAATATAGATTCTTTTCTCAGTATATTTAAGGTCACTGTTTAATCTTCATTAGTGTCAAATTCTTTTTTTAGTTTTATATCACACACCCTACTCTTGTGTTGTACTTAGGGTATATTTGCATGTTTATAACTTACAGGTCATGAGAGACAGCTGCCTCTGAATAGACTATAATTTTATCTCAATGACAGTACCCAAATGTTTAAAAAATGATACTACAACCAGTTTGATGTTCGACTGATAGCAGGTTGGTCAAGAGGATGAGGTGGTTAGACGGCATCACTGACTCAACAGACGTGAAACTGAGCAAACCCCGGGAGAAGGGGAGGGCAGGGAAGCCTGGCATGCTGCAGCCCACGGAAGAGTCAGACATGACTTAGGGACTGAACAGCAACAGCACAGTTGGTCCAAGAGGACAATTTCCAGTGTTTTTTTTTAATTGGTAGAAAGTTGCTTTACAGTTTTGTATTGGTTTCTGCCATATGACAGCGTGAATCAGTCATAATATCCCTTTCTTCCTAAGTGAATCAGTCATAATATCCCTTTCTTGCTAAGTCTCCCTTCCCAAACTTCCAGTTTTAAGTTCTGGATATCTGATGTACAGCATGGTAATCACACGACTGAGTGACTAAACTGAACTGAACCAAACTGATATACTTGAAAGTAGCTCAGAAAGTAGATCTTGAATGTTCCCACCACAAGAAAGAAATGGTAGTTATGGGATGGGATGGAGATGTGAGCTAAAACTGTGGTAATCATCATTTTGCAGTGTGTCTGTAGCAAATCAACATGCTGCACACCTTCCACAATGTCATATATCATTTATTATCTCAGTAAGGCTGGGAGAGAATATTTTAAAACTGACAAAAAAGCAAAATCTGATAAAGGACTTGTGTCTGGAATATATGAAGAACTCTCACAACTCAAGAAGAACAAAAACACTTTTTAAAAAAAATGGACCAAAGATATGAATAGACTCTTCAGCAGAGAAAACGTTGAGCCCAAGAAAATTCCTTAGGGGAAGGCAAACTGAAACTACAGTGAGATCTGCTTCACATCCACTAAAATAGCTAAATGTGAAGTCTGAAATATCAAGGCTTCCCTGCCCTCCACTTCCCTGCTACCAAAAATGTAGAACAAAAGTTTGATGGTTTCTTATAGAGTTAAAACAATTGGCATACAATGCCACAGACCCACTTCTAAGTAGAGAAATGAAAACATATGTTCACATAAAAACTTGTACCAGAGCATTTATAGCCGCTTTATTCATAATAGCTCAAAACTGAAAACAACCCAATCCCCCCAAATTGAGATTCATGCATACAGTGGAGACTACTCAGCAGCACGAAGGAGTGGACTGCTGGCACACAGAGCAGTGCGGGTCAGTGTGAAGAGTGTTACGCAAGGGAACGGAAGCCAGACAGAAAAGAGTGCTCTGCACGTGAAATCCAGACGGGGCAGAACCATTGTGATGGAAAACAGGCCCCTGGTTACCTGGGGTAGGGTCTGGTGAGGTGCATATTGGACGAGGGACTTGACTTCAGAGGGGCACAAGGGAACTTCCTGGGGTGAGGGAATCGTCTCTATCATGATTATGGTGATGAGTCACATGGATGTTTGTATTTTTCAAAACTCTTTGAATTGTCTGCTTAAAATTGGTCCGTTTTATAATACGGAGGTCATTCCTCAATAAAGCTGATTAAAACTATCCAGCAGCCTGAGACTACGTTTAGTCATGAACTGAGTGGTGAAGTGAGTGTGGCTCAGAGGCAGGATGAGCACAGCCTCTCACAGAGGGTGTGGAGTTGTGCCTCCAAGAAGAGGCAGCATTGAGACCGGCCGAAAGGAGGAGGGGCTCGCTGCCCGGAGGAGGAGTCCATGTCTGCAGCGGAGACAGCAGGAAGCTAGGCGTGGGGAGACTGTTTCTAGCTATAACTCTGCTTTAATAAATAACTTTAATAAACTTTGTATTTCTTTGCATTTTGAAAAGCTCTGGAGGGTTTATAAAGGACTTTTGTATTCGCTACTCTGTGTCACTTTGACCTTGGCTGAACCACCAGCTCTGTTTCCTCATCTGTGGAGTTGAGGTCCATCTCATGTCTCTGGTGGGACCCCTTGTGAGTGTGTCAGAGGCAGGACTGGGCCATGGAGAGGCCGTGACCACATGTTGTAAGCAGTGGCAAGGTTCTTGTGGGCATGTCTGCGGTGGTCAAGGAGGGGCCCCCACTGCCCCTCCTAGTCACTGACCTCTGTCTGCCTTGCCTCCTCCACAGGCTTATACGCTCACTCTCCTCGCCCCAGCACCACCTGTTTCCCCACGTCCTGCTTCTCTCCCAGCCGCCGGGGGCCAGCTTCTGCCTCCTCCTCCCCACTGAAAAACGTTTCTTTTACCATCACCGTTGATTCCTTGCCTTGTGTCAAATCCGGTGACTATTTTTTTCAGTCCTTCTTTACTTTTTAAAAGTGGCGAGTGCTCCCCCCTTAAGATGGTTCTCCTGACTTCCAGAAAAATGTCTTCTCTTCCCCTCCTTCTACTCTGAGCTTTCATCAAATACTCTTTACTGGCTTTACCCAGAATTCTGTCCTTGTTTTATACTAGTAATGTGTTATCCTTGGGTGATCACCTGTACTTTTGTGATTTCAACTGATGCTGCTAAGTTGCTTCAGTCGTGTCCAACTCTGTGCGACCCCATAGACGTCAGCCCACTAGGCTACTCTGTCCCTGGGATTCTCCAAGCAAGAACACTGGAGTGGGTTGCCATTTCCTTCTCCAATGTATGAAAGTGAAAAGTGAAAGTGAAGTCGCTCAGTTGTGCCCGACTCTTAGCGACCCCATGGACTGCAGCCCACCAGGCTCCTCCATCCCTGGGATTTTCCAGGCAAGAGTACTGGAGTGGGTCAACTGATGCTAACAGCCCTTAAATTTCTTAACGTCTCTCCTGAGCACGGTGTTTTTGGAATCTGGACATTTCTAACCGTGGGCATCTGGGTATTCTGGAGCACCTCTGAGTTTCATGGCAGAACTGTTAAGAACACCACTATGAGAGCCCATCTGCCTGAATTTGACTCCTGACTCCACTTAGTAGCTATGAGCCTTAACCACTCCCCGCCTCAATTTCATCATCCCTTCAAAATAAAAAAAGGCTGGAGAATAATAGCACACACCTCAGATGGTATCTGATGGTGAACAGTGTCTGATGCGCAGGAAGCTCCGTCAGTCTGTCTGCTGCTGCGCTTGTTGTCTTTGAGACACAGCTCTTTGTTTCCCAGGTCTTCTCCCTGCTCTTTGGCTCTTCTTCAAATATCCCTGACATGTTCAGTCACATTCTCAGCCAGCCACTAGATTTCCCAGACCTGAGAATCATCCAGGATTCCTATTTTTCCCCAAATAGCTCATACCTGCTTCAATTCAAGCCCTCCTCACCTCTCACTTTTAGCAGTGTGAAAGTTATGCCAAATTATCTATTTCCACTCCTGTTCTCTTGCCCACCCTGTCCAACCTTCCCATCCTGTCTAGGGGCCGAGAATCTTTCTCAAACAAGTATAATTGTTATGTAGCTGTACCTCCTTGCACAGGTGTTGGGTATTTGGGTTCTGTGACAGGGCCTCTGCAGCCACCTCGAGATGAGAGAGCATCAGGGAGAGACGGAGGACAGAGAAGAACAAGGGGGCTTGGTCACCCTTCCTGCCCACTTCCCACCTGGACACCAAACATAGCAGCTTTGTATTTTTCTCTTACTTACCTTTGTAGTCCTGCTGTCAGAAAACACCTCTGGCTTTCAGGATAAAGTCCAAGGTCTCACTAAGACATGAGAGGCTCTTTATGAACTATTCCTGTTCCTGCCCTGACCATACCGTGGTGTGCCAGTGTTCACACTTTATGAGCATGTGTGCTTTACTGTTGACTGTACCCGTAATGCTCGGATTTCCCTGCTTCCTCTCATACTCTGCTCTCTGCCCATGTTACCTTTCCTGTTGCCTGATTTGCTTGGCTAACTTCAGATTGATCCTTAAGATTCAGCTCAGGCATCATCTCCAGAAATGATTTCCTGTCCCCAATTCAGGTGTGGTCAGACACCCTCATCTTTGTCCCCATTTCTGCCCACGCATCTGTCCATCACCAGTGACAGGAGCACTTGTATACAAGCATATCCTCCTTGACCTGACCGTGCCCTCCAAGAGGGCAAGGTAGAGGTCTTCTGGCTTTTGCTAGTAGCTGTATCCCGAGCAGACAACTTGCTCATCCCTGACACGTAGTCAGTTCTTGGTAAATGATTGAGTTACTGTCTGTCTCAGTAACTTGACAGTGCAAACCTCTTGGCATTTTTTTAAACAGATCCTGCCAATCTTGCTGGATTCATCTCTTGGCCTGTCTAACACTCCCCTCTCTGTGGACTTGCACTAGCTTTGCCTCATAAGCTCTGGGTACTTCCCTGACGGCTCTGTGCCTTTCTGTACGCTTCTCCACCTTTCAGAATGGCTCTCCCTTCCCCTTTACGTTTCCCCATAGGCAAACCCCTGAACCTTCAAGGCCACCATCAAGATAGATTTCCTCTGGGAGACGTACCTAGCCTTCAGCTTTACTTCCACAGCACTCTGTCAGATCCGTGGCGTTCTCTGATTCCAATATCGTAGACATTTTTCCCCTTATTCCATTAGACTTGAGGTCCTTGGGGGCAAGGAACCATGTCTCTTTACTCATTTTCTAAGACTGATTAGCTTCCATTAGCTTCTCACTCCATATAGAAAGGTCCAGGACTTTTGATGTGCCATAAGCGGCCCTCCACAGTTTGTCTTTAAACTGTCTTATCTCCTGCCACCAACTGGGCACCTAAATGACAGCCCTTTGCAGCAGCCAGTGGTTTTCTGAGCACATTCCAGGTTGGACTCATCATGCGTGTTTATATGTTTCTTTCTTTTATGAAATGCTGACTGTTGGCAGGGGCTCTGTTTTCTTCAGGATAGTGTGTTCTTTTTTATTAGTTTTTAAAATGTGTAATATTTCAGGCATACACCAAAAAAATAGAGTAACGAAGTCCCCTCGATATGTTTTGTTGTTTAGTCACTAAGCTGTGCCCAACTCTGTGACCTCATGGACTGTCGTGCACCAGGCTTCCCTGTCCTTCTTCACTATCTCCCCGAGTTTGCTCAAACTCATGTCTAGTGAGTCGGTGATGTTATCCAACCATCTTATCCTTCGTGGCCCTCTTCTCCTCCTGCCCTCAATCTTTCCCAGCATCAGGGTCTTTTCCAATAAATTGATTCTTTGCATCAGGTGGCCAAAGTATTGTATGTATTGTATGTATATATCTAGTATAACCAAAAAAAAAATATATATATATATATAGTATGTATATATCTAGTATAACTGAAAGAATATTTGAGAGAGAGTGTGCTGAACCTCTCATTTCTTCCTCCCTGATCTCATTTCCATCCTTTCTCAGAGAATGATGACTATCCTAAATGTCATGTTTATCATTTCCATGTGTGTTTTATTCAAAAGTTTTATCTGTAGAAGATATATAATGTTGGTTTGTATGCTAAAGACACTGAATAAATAATATTGCCTTGTTCACATTCTCTACCAGGGTCCTTGCTCATTGAACAACATTGTTTTTTTGAGATTTATCCTGTTTAGATACCCTTTAATAATATAATGTCATATAATTATATATGAAGAAATACTATATTATTATATTTATATATAATATATAATATAATATTATATACTATATAAAATAATATATATTATATAATGTATAATATATAATGGCACATAGTGTGCCATTATATGACTATCCCACAGTTTATTTACCCATTGTATTCTTGACCAGAATTTTTATTGCTTTTAGTTTTTCACCATTAAACGAATTTATAATGAACATGCTCGTACAACAAGGAAAATCCAGCCTTTTTCTAATTTAAATTCACTATCATGACAGCTATATTCTGAGTATCAGTGCACTTGGAAGTCAGTTTCACTTATTTCCAGAATCAGAATTACCCCTTCCATACAAATATCATGTGTGTTGCTTACTCTCACTAGCATTTAACTGGGGCTGGTATTTTGAATGCAAAAGCTTTAAGCAAAAGTTACTTTTCTCAGCAATTTGCAAATCATATCTCATATAAATTTAGGTCATTGTGCCCTAAAAGGAGAAGGCAATGGCACCCTACTCCAGTACTCTTGCTTGGAAAATCCCATGGACAGAGGAGCCTGGTGGGCTGCAGTCCATGGGGTCGCTAAGAGTCGGACATGACTGAGCAACTTCACTTTCACTTTTCACTTTCATACATTGGAGAAGGAAATGGCAACCCACTCCAGTGTTCTTGCCTGGAGGATCCCAGGGACAGGGGAGCCTGGTGGGCTGTCATCTCTGGGGTCGCACAGAGTCGGACATGACTGAAGCGACTTAGTAGCAGCAGTGCCCTAAAAATGCTAAATGGAAGACAAAATTAGAATTTTTTTTAAAAATTTAGGAAAACTTTGAGAGCTCTAGCTAACAGAACTGAGAAAAAAGCCTATTAGATGGCGGAAGAATAATAGCCTGAGTAAATTTGAATTCTGTTTCTCATTCGTGATAGAAAACTGGAAGTGACCTCAGATCATCTGTTCCTACACTGACCTTAAAAACAGCTAGGAGCAGTAGCTACAGGTTCTTGAGGTGGACCATATCAACACTGCAGGCCCGAAGCAGTCAAATTTTCCGTTGTGTCCAACTGAAAGAGCTTATGTTTGAATTGCAGTTCCCTTCCTTGTTTTGTCTTCTGCTAACAAGGAAAGCAGATTGTTAGTATTCTCTTTTAAAATAAACAAACTAGCCTTTCTTCTCTGAAGAAAACATTATCAAACCCTCTTTGCTTTGATTCCCAGGACTTGTTTCGTAAATGTCTTCAATTGATGATAAAAGCTACCACAGATTACCTCTTTTGTCCTCCTCTAAAGGGTACATTCTTAGAACACTGACTGAGAAAATCCCAGGTTTGTGAACCCATGAAATAGTTCTGATATTATGTAAACATGAAATGCGCTGCTCTGCATTTGCTTTCCATTTGCCCCCTTTCCTCTTACTAATACCAAAAAGCTCACTTCTTCCAGGTACGTTTACTGCTTTAGCTTTCTGTTTAGGCACCCCCTTGATGCCCGTTTGAGTCTTGCCATGCCATATACTAGAATCAACCACCAAAGACCATTCCATCTCAAAAAACTTCTGAAACTCCATTTATTTCAGAAAATTCGCTAAGTAGTATGACTTCACTTTCACTTTTCACTTTCATACATTGGAGAAGGAAATGGCAACCCACTCCAGTGTTCTTGCCTGGAGAATCCCAGGGATGGGGGAGCCTGGTGGGCTGCCGTCTATGGGGTCGCACAGAGTCAGACACGACTGAAGCGACTTAGCAGCAGCAGCAGCAGTATATTTAGTTATGTAATATAATGGCCTTGAAGGCCTTAGAATGTGGCCTTGAAGCCGTGTGCAGAGCTGGCGTGCCTGGCTGTATGTCTACTTCTGTAGCCAAAAGTGTCCTGAGCAGAAGCCTGCTTTTGTAGATAGTTCTGTGATTTCAGAGGGGTGCCAAGGTGGCACTAGTGGTAAAGAGCCTGCCTGCCAATGCAGGAGACATAAGAGACATGGGTTTGATCCCTGGGTCAGGAAAATCCCCTGGAGGGGGAAATGCCAACCCATTCCAGTATTCTTGCGTAGAGAATCCTGTGGTTAGAGGAAGCTGGCAAGCTATAGTCCATAGGGTTGGAAAGAGTCAGACACAGCTGAAGTGAGTTAACATAACAACATACTAACTAATTAGATGAATCTTACTAATTTCCCCCTTTTATGCATTTCCTTGTGAATGTGCTTTATACACTATTTCAACATATTTTTATCTCTTAATTTTCATTGCCTGAAAAATAATTTGTATTTTTAAGAATATATACACCTTGCAGTTCAGTAATATGTTCAATTATTCTTTTACTCAGCAGTTTGACTTTATCCTATAGTCAGTCTCATCTCAGGTATGCCAAAAATTATGTACAGGAGTGTTCACTGCAGTGCTGTTTATGATACAAAAAATTGTAAACTTTGCAATGATACTTTTCTAATGGATTAGTCAAAATGTGGTTTATACATATGCTTGGATATCAGTTAACTAACAGTCAATATATGTTTTATTGAATGAATCAAAGATTGTATTATTAAGTGGAAAAAGTACAAGATACAGAGCAATACCTATTTTGTGAATTAAAAAGCATGGATGTATATGTACAGTATTCATTCCTATACATCCTTTGATGAATATAACATTTCTGGAATCATAGACAATAAACTGCTAACATTTGTTACCAGTGGGTCATGGGAGTGAATGTGAGGAAAAAGCATGATGTTTACTTTTAATCTGGAAAAAGAAAAAACAAGGCAAAGCTAAAACTCAAATAAAGAAGACCCATAAAAATAAAATGACAGAAACAATGCACAGACCCTTACAGATTGAGTCTTTTTCCTACTTCTTTACACACTTCCTCTTCACTCTTCTCACTGTCCCCTGTTTTGCCTCTGTGCTTTGCCTTCTGTTTGGAAATGCCTTCTCTGTCTTCTTGCATGGATGTTTTTTCCTCATCAAGACTTTATGTAAAGTCTAACCCCTTCATGAAACTTTTACAGGACTATTCCATTTCACAGAAATCTCTCTTCATCAACATGTGCTTGATCAGTGTTACATGATTTCACACTTATTCACCCAGTAATTGTTTCACAGATTTTCTGGCAGTATTTGAATATGAATCTAGAGAATATTCTTGGCTTTGTTACATTTTCTTTGTGCACATCCAGCATTACCCATAAGTGTTAAGAAACTTTTTCATTTTTTAACATTTTAATGTTAGTTAATAATCTGGAAAGAATACTTAGTAGTCTTGTTTTTAGTAATTATCCCATTTAAACCATCTGAAATAGTTAGGTATTTTCCTAAATTGATATTCAGATCAATATTCTATTTAGAAAGATACCACTAAGAAATACTAGAGTAATGTTTCAGGCCTTAAAAAAGATACTACAAGCCATACTTATATGGAAAAGTACATGGAATCAGAAGTGTCTTTATTTTTAACCCATTGTCTAGCCCAAAGAGGAATTCTTTTTTCATTAGATATAGTAGATGTAATATTAGGATCATATACTTATATATATTTGAAACTCTGTTATTTGGTATATACACATTTATGGCTGTTACAGCTTCTTGGTAAATTCATCACTATAAAATTTCTCTCTTTATCTCTAGTAATAATCTTATCCTTAAACCTACTTTGTCTGATATTAATATAGCCATTCCACCTTTCTTATGATTATTGTTTGTATTAAACAATATCTCTTTTGAACCATTTTACTGTTCACTTATCTGTATCTCCAAATTTACAAGTGTGGCTCTTATAAACAGCATGTTTTTGCGTTTAGTTTTTTACCTAGTCTGACAATCTCTTGTCATTTAACCAAGAGGTTTAATCCATTTATATTTAATGTAAGTTTGTTTTATACTTTGAACATAGCTCACTTAGTTCTGTTAGGATCCATCTTAGAATAGTTGTTACTTTTGGTTAGAATACTACTCCTAAAACATCATCTTTCCAAGAGTTCACCTGAGTGTTATCTCCACTCTGACAGGTTGGAACTTCAGCATACCTCCAGTCTTTGGTGATTTCCAAAGTCTCCGTTTGGTTTGTGCCTCCTGAATGGTGGTTCACTGTCATGTGAGGTCTGTCTTTGCACAGCACAGCATAGTATTTAGCCAAACACTCAAGAATTGACATTGAAGCAGGTTTTGGACCTCCCTCTTGCAGTTCCCTCCAGTCTAACAATCTACTCTGCAAATTCCAGCTGCCACAGAAGCCCCAGATTCATATCTGTCTTCTCAGTGCAATACTCTTGGGCACTGCTTGGGCCCCAGCTTTCTGAGCCACAGTCTAAAATGTTCCTCTGAATAGAAACTCACTTTCTAGGTAATGAATCACATGGGCCCCCCAAAAGGCTCCCCTAGTGGCTCAGATGGTAAAGAACTACCTGCAGTGCAGAGACCTGGGTTCAGTCCGTGTGTCGGTAAGATCCCCTGGAGAATGGAATGGCTACCCTCTGCAGTATTCTTGCCTAGAGAATTCCATAGGCAGAGGAGCCAGGTGGGCTACAGTCCATGGGGTCCTAAAGAGTCAGACACAACTGAGCGACTAACACAACACTGTGGATCTCTCTTATTTTAGGGATCATAATCCTGTATTCAGTTGTTGTTGAGCATCTGAAAGCAGTTATTTCGTATATTTTGTTCAGTTTTTAGTTGTTTACACAGGCAAGTTATTCAGTACCAGTTAATCCATCATGGCCAGAAGCAAAATCTTATAATACAATATTGAAAGTCAGTCTTTTTGAGAAATAAGAATATAAAGCCATAATATAGAATCGTGGACTCTATATTATGCTAGAGAAATAATCTAATACACTTATTTGAAAGATGAGAAAATTGAGATACAGCAAGCTCAAGTGATTTGCAACAGAGTATGCACTCTGAGTTACTCCTAAAGTCAGTTCATGTCCCAGATTTTCTAAATTTCTGTCCACTGTTCTTTCCATGATAGTAATCTTCTGAAAGTTTCTCTTGTGCTTGAAATACGGTCTTAAACTGGAAAACTTTTATTTTTTAGAGCCCTTAGAATTTAAACATTCTTTTCACTTTATCATTTATTATATCAATAGTATTGTTAATCTTGCTGTTCACACAGGCATAAAAAATAATCAATTACAAGTATATTTTGAAATAATTGACATTCTGTGTAATTATATAATTCCATATAAAACCTATGAAAGGAGACACTTAGTTCTTTTAATATAATTGGGCTTTTGTTTGTTTTTTCAGCTTGTTTTCCTTGCTGTCGAAAAAACACAACAAAGTTCTGGAACAAGCCACACAGTCCTTGAGAGGTTCGCTGAGTTCCAGTGATGTTCCTCTACCAGATTATGTAAGTAGTTACCTTGTCAATAAAAAATTTTTCCTTTCATTGCTAAATTAAAAAATAACAATTCCCCCTCTTCCCAAGTTCTGACTGTTCTTGACCACTAAGAAACCTGTAATAGAAAATAAAGAAGAAACATTTCAAATCAAGGGAAAAAGTTTTTTCAAAGATTATTAACACGTGGTTGAAGAAAGTCAAACCTAAATCAATGATTGTTAATAATTAGGAATCTTATTACCTTAGTCAGGAAGGCCACCCAAACTAATTACAGAGAAACGAAAGGAGGAATTTTGTAAGAAGTATGCAGTGGTTTCTCACTAAACTCAAGGGGAAGATACACACCTGGATTTCAGAGAACAAGAACCTAAAATTGAAAAGCCATTGGATTCTTCAAAATAGCCTGTCTTTCTGGACATTTAGTTTTGTTATCTGCTTCTTTTTGCTTCAGATTTATTCTGCTGCTGCGTCCCGTAGGCCCCTTTTCTATAGTTGCTGTCTGAAATAGCAACCTTCACCCCTCCTCCCACCCCACTTCCCTCCCAACCCTTAATGTGTTTTAGTGAGAGTCATGCCTTTTGCTGACTGTTCAGAGTCCTCGAATTCTCAAGTCCTGGGAGAGAGAGAATCTAACTGGCTCTGTGGGGGTTCTCGTCCAGGGTGTCTGCCCTGGTCTCGTCAGTCGTGGTCAGCAGAGAACAGCAGTAACATGTGGCATTTGTTCCCCCTGCTTTTAAAGATGAAGAGGTTATTACCACCTGACCGCAGAGGATGATGATAGAATAGAATAGACGCAGCCCAGGGAAGAGCACTGTGGAGTGAGAAGGCGAACCTGTCGTGTGGGTTCCTTTAGGACAGCAGCATTGTCCATGACACTTCTTATATTGTGGAGCATGCTTAGATGAGAATACGAAAAACTTTCATGTCACGAGTCACAGAGATAGTTCATCCAGTTCTAATAAGAACCTCCCTATTTGTTTATCTGGGGACAACTTAAAGTCGATATTCAGAAACTTGAGCAGAAAATTTTTGTATTCTGAGTTTGAAGTGGTGATGTGTACCAGACAGCCAGAGAGTTGTTTTGCTTGTTTCCTGCTGTGGTTTGTTTCATTTCTAAATGGTTGTGCTGATACGAGACTGTGGGAACAGCACCCAGTCCGGATATCAGACACTGATAAACAGAGATAGCTATGTGCAGCCACAACCTGACTGGCGCTGTTTTTCTTCTCTTATATTTATTTATTTAGTGTGTGTGTGAGAAAGATGTTATGATCTGTCATCCCATTAAGGTATTAAGTTTGAAATTCCAAAGTACTTCTCTCTTAAAAAAAAAAAACACTATCTTTTAAAATTTTCCTGCTAGCTGAATATTCTCATCTTTTTGAAAAAAATGAGCATTATGGCTAATTTAATTCTTCTCTTGTCATAACTTGTTATAAGAAAAGTAATTCTTTATACTTACTCCTTAGAATCCACATTTGGGGCCAGAGTGGCAATAGGGTTATGTTTATTAAGAATATGAATTTTGTTCATCTGTGAGTGTTTTGTCATTTTTATACATGTATAATTTGATTTATATAGTATTCCTGTTGTTTCATTCCACACAAAATGTGTTGAATGTGTATGCTGAGGTTGCCCTAATAGTATTCTCCTTTAATCAGAGGCCTGAAAATTGATATTTTCTTTGAGAAAATGGGTCATATTTAATAGCATTTGCCAGTTATGGAGGTGATTATGCAGTGAACGCACAAGCAGAACTCGTAATGGATATATGAAGTCTGCTATTGAACTGTACAGTTTTTAGAGTCCTTGTTTTCCTCTTGCATGAAATTTTCACTAAGTGTTAATAAAAAGGAACTTCTTGAAGCATCTGCTTTCTAGAAATACAAGGAAAATTCCATATGAAACTGTCATTGACAGTCTTATTTTAACATTTATATGTATGAGACTGCAAATCACAGTGTTTTTCAGATAGGTTTATGAACTTGAATTTTGCTGCCTTTGCTTAGAGCTAAGTGAAGAGGGTGGGTAACACTGATTCAGTTGTAGTACAGATGATTGTGAATCACTCCCCCTGCCACTAGACTGAAAGGTGACTAAAGAAAACAGTAGCAACCTCAAAAGTAAGTGCTGTGGTAGTTCTTCTTAGTGACAACTCATGTTTTATTGGTCATTCTCATTGCTCAAAACACTATGTATGAGAGCGTGAACTTTTGAAATCATGTTCTCATTATCGTTCTCTTTTAACTTGGCCATTAATTGGACGAATAAATTATGTTCCCTTTTTCTTCCCCAGAAATTTCACTTGTTAAGTGTCTTTGCCAACAACCACATAAAATTCTGTGTCCTCAATGAATGCATTAGAACACTTGTTTGTAAAAGACGGAAAAGGAAAATGAAAGGGCCTTAATGCAGCAGTGAATTCCCAGATGTATACTTTCTACACCAGGACCGAGAGAACTATATTAGCAGAGAGTTTGAATACGTGCATAAAAATAAGGATTTGTTTTTCTTCTCACTGGAGTACATAGAGTACTTTCAGACTACCTAGAGATTTCTGAGTTTATTAAGAAAAGTTTATTGTCATTATACTGTATAATTCACCAGTCAATTGAGTAACAGCATAGAAAACAAATAGCATGTTATGAAAACATTAACATGAGTACTTTAGTACAGCCATTTTGTCTGAACCTCTCAGGGGAAACCTGAAACCTTCAGCCAGCTTCTAGATAATGAGGAAATGCCCTGACTGCTTAAGGGAAAATAAAACAAAAATTGCAGTTGAGCTCTCCGTGGGGAGAGAGAATGCTCACTGCAGTGATAGCTGGGCAGAGAGTGATTGAGGCATTTGGGCAGGCTGGTGACATTCAGTTGGCTTGGCTGACTCTGGGTGTCTTTATGTCAGAGTTTCATAAAATGTAATTCAGCGACTAAAAAGACATGAGAGAATTGTTAGAGAAGAATCTTTCAACACTATTTTCATAAGAATTAACCCCTAGGGACTTCTCTGGCAGTCCAGTGGTTAAGACTCTGCACTTCCACTGCTGGGGGTACAGGTCCATCCCCAGTCAGGGAACTAAGATCCAACTTGCTTCAACACTCAGCCAAAAAAGAAAAAAAGAAAAGAATAAACCTCTAAAATAACTTTGGTCATATAAAACACAACCTGAATATAGGCAGTGAAACAAAAATAATAAATGAATTGTAGCTGCTTTTTAAATGTAACTGTAGCTTTTAATTAGGACTGTTGTCACAATTACATGTAAACATTGTTTCCCTAATTTCTAACGATTATCTTGGCAACTAGTTGAGATGACTAGTTTATTCTAGGTGGAATCTTAAGGAAACAAATTATATTGCCATGTGATCATCAAAGAAATTTTTAACCTTTTCATAGGATCCACTTTCCCACCTCATTCCAAACATAAATGCAAAGGCACAAGCCAAAAAGACCCTGGCCAAAAATAGTAAGGAGCCAGGTCAGAAAAATCCCCAGATGTAGAAATAGTAACTAAGGGTTTATCATCAACTTGCTAAGCAAGTACAGTCATCCCCCTCTTAGCCCCAATTTTGCTTTCCAAGGTTTCATTTACCCACAGTCAACTGCAGTCCAAAAATATTAAATGGAGAATTCCAGAAATAAGCAGTTGATAGTTTTACGTTTCACACCATTCTGAGAAGCATGATGACATCTCTCGATGTCCAGCTCCATCCTGCCTGGGACATGAATCATCCCTTTGTCCAGCATATCCCGACCATTAGTCACATAGTAGCCATCCAGATTATCAGCTGCCTGTTGCAGGAGAGCAGTGTGTGTGTTTAAATAACCCTTCTTTTGCTTAATGACCCTAAAGTACAAGAGTAGTGATGCTAGCAATTTGGATATTCTCTTCTAGTACCTAATTCATGAGTCAAACTTTATCATAAGCTGCACATATAGGAAGAAACGTAGTAAATGTTGTCTCTCAATGTCTGGGCGGGATTGGTTTTAAGAGCCCTCACATATACCAAGATCCAAGGATGCTCATGTCCCTTATATAAAGTGGTATAGTACAGTCAGCCCTCCATATATATCCTCAGATTTACCCAACCACGGATAGAAATTTCTATCCAAGGCTGGTTAAATCCACAGAAGTAAAACCTGAGACTGTGGAGAGCCGACTATATTTATTGGAAAAAATCCATGATCTGATGCAGGATGGCCAGTGACTGCTGATGGTTCAGGGTTTCTTTCAGGGATGATAAAAATGTTTGAAAATTAGATTGTGGTGATGGTTGCACAATTCTGAATGTACTAACAACTGTTAAATTGTACATTTAAATTAACAAAGTACATGGTTGTGAAGGCTTCACAGGTGGCTCGGTGGTAAAGAATCTGCCTGCTGATACAGGAGACGCGGGTTCGATCCCTGGGTTGGGAAGATCCCCCAGAGGAGGAAATGGCAACCCACTCCAGTATTCTTGCCTGGGAAATCCCATGGACAGAGGAGCCTGGCGGGCTGCTACCCATGGGGTCACAGAGAGGTGGGCATGACTGCACGCCCGTGCACTCGTACGTGCGCATGGTTGTGGGTGTTATCTCAATGAAGCCGTTTAAAAAAAGTAGTACTTGGAGCACCGTGGAAAGAAAATAACTGTTTGCTGAGTGTAATAACATATAGATAGCAGCTTGGCTGGCATTGTGGCATGAGAGTGGATTTAGAAAATTAATTTTATACTCAGAAAAAGTTAATATTTACACAAGTGTGTTCAGTCGGTCATGTGTCTTTGCAACCCCATGGACTGCCAGGTTCCTCTGTTCATGGAATTTTCCAGTTAAGAATATTGCAGTGGGTTGCCATTTCCTCCTCCAGAGAATCTTCCTGGGATTGAACCTGCATCTTTTATGTCTTCTGCATTGCAGGTGGATTCTTTACTGTTAGTGCCATATTTTTCGTCCTGGTTTAAGATCAAAAATATGGAAATAAGGGGAAAAAATCTAGGGAACTGATTAAAGTTTAAGTTTATCCAATGCAGTATTTTTCAGACATTTTTTAAAACAAATTCAATCCATATAGATTTATATGAAAAGATATCCATAACACTTTATTTGGTAGAAAAAAACAGAAAACCATACTTTGTAGTATATAGGTTACATGTACATGTATGATTGAAAGTATGCATTTAATTTTTATGGAATAATGCATAAGAAAATATTAAATAGTGGTTACCTATGGGGAGTTAGACTGAAAAGAAGGAAAAATAGAACTTAATACCTTATACTTTTCTTTTTAGATAAAGATCTTTACGTTTTTGTCATGTTTATGACTTATTTGCCCCTCCCTTCTCTCCTTTTTCCCTCCCTCAGTCCTTTCTTTCTTTATTATTTTCATATAATTTTAGACTTACAAAGGATTTTACTTTTTTTATTTTAATTGGAGGCTAATTACTTTATAATATTGTGGTTTTTGCCGTACATTCATGTGAATCGGCCATGGGTGTATATGTGTTCCCCATTTCCATATAGCCTTCACCAGCTTTCCCCTTTGTAAATATCTTACGTAACCATAGAACATTTTTCAAAACTAAGAAATTAACCTTGGTACAATACTGTTAACTAAAACACATACCTCATTTGAATTTTACCAGTTTTAACACTATTGCCCTTATTCTTTTCTGGTATCTAGTCCAGGATCCTACATTGCATTTTGTTGTCATGTTTCCTTAGTCTTTCCTTGGATATCATGACCGTTGACACTTTCAGTTCAGTTCAGTCACTCAGTCGTGTCTGACTCTTGCAACCCCATGAATTACAGCACACCAGGCCTCCCTGTCCATCACCAACTCCCAGAGTTCACTCAAACTCATGTGCATCGAGTTGGTGATGCCATCCAGCCATCTCATCCTTTGTCGTCCAGTTCTCCTCCTGCCCCCAATCCCTCCCAGCATCAGAGTCTTTTCCAATGAGTCAGCTCTTCGCATGAGGTGGCCAAAGTACTGGAGTTTCAGCTTTAGCATCATTCCCTCCACAGAAATCCCAGGGCTGATCTCCTTCAGAATGGACTGGTTGGATCTCCTTGCAGTCCAAGGGACTCTCAAGAGTATTCGCCAACACCACAGTTCAAAAGCATCAATTCTTTGGCACTCAGCCTTCTTCACAGTCCAACTCTCAAATCTATACATGACCACTGGAAAAACCATAGCCTTGACTAGACGGACCTTTGTTGGCAAAGTCATGTCTCTGCTTTTGAATATGCTATCTAGGTTGGTCATAACTTTTCTTCCAAGGACTAAGCGTCTTTTAATCTCATGGCTGCAGTCACCATCTGCAGTGATTTTGGAGCCCCCAAAAATAATGTCTGACACTGTTCCCACTGTTTCCCCATCTATTTGCCATGAAGTGATGGGACCAGATGCCGTGATCTTCGTTTTCTGAATGTTGAGCTTTAAGCCAACTTTTTCACTCTCCTCTTTCACTTTCATCAAGAGGCTTTTTAGTTCCTCTTCACTTTCTGCCATAAGGGTGGTGTCATACACTTTAGAAGAGTACTAATCATTTATTTTGCAGAATGTCCCTCAATTTGGGTTTGTCTGGCATTTTCTCATGATTAGATTGATGTTATGCATTGTTGGAAAAGATAACTACAGAAGTGATATGCCCTTCTCAGAGCATCATTCCAGAGAATACATGGGGTTGGTCTATATTACTGGTGATGTTTGGGTTTCCCAGGTGGCACTAGTGGTAAAGAACTCACCTGCCAATGCAGGGGATGTAAGAGCGGTGACTTCATTCTCTGGGTTGAAAAGATCCCCTGGAGAAGGAAACGGCACCTATTCCAATATTCTTGCCCGGAGAATCCCCATGGACAGAGGAGCCTGACAAGCTACGGTCTGTAGGGTCGCAGAGAGTCAGACATGACTGAAGCGACTTAGCACACACGCACTGGTGATGTTTTCACTTGATCACATCACTAGGATGATGTCTGCCAATATTCTCTGCTATAAACTTGCTAATTTTCCCTTTGTAATTCCTGTATGCTTTTATATAGTAGTTATTTTCACTATACTGGAAATATTTTATTAGATTATTACATATTTCTACTATATTGGAAGAGTATATGGGGAAGATACTTAGAGACAATGCCAGTATTCAGTTTTTTCCTAAACATTTTCCCACAAATCCGAGCATCCATTGATCAATCTTGTCTGCATCATTATTTTACTGAGTTTGGAATGATTTTCTATTTGTCTCATTCCCTCTACATTTATAAATGGAATTCTGCAAGGAAGAGTTGTCACCTCTCCCCAAAGTTCTTGCCTGTGCAGTTATTTATTTCTATCAGTATAAGCTCCTGGATACTTATTTTCTTATCATCCAGGACTGTTGTTATTTTGTTATTCAGGTTATTCCAACTTTAGCCATTTCAGGTTTTGTCCCTTTGAATATGCATCAACCTTTTTTTTTGCAACCTTCACAGTGCTCCAACTCATCTCATATCTCCTCTGCTTCAGCCCTAAAATCAATCAGTTCTCCAAGGAGGATCATGAAATTTTAATCAAGATCTTAATCGTTACTTTCATAATGTCAATACCAATGTAAAAAACAAGAATCAAACATTGTGAATAAGGTTACAAATCTTACTACCTTCCCTACAACTGCTCTGAACGTAAGTAAATTCCAAGCCCCACACGGATTAAGTCCCAAAAAGTTTCTTCTTTAGAACAATTGATTTTAAAAATCAAATAAATGAGGCCTCTAGCAAATGAGCAAGCTCCACACCCACCCCTGCCACTTTTTCTTCCTAATTAAAAACCAGGACTTTAACATAATCAGACTGATTTTCTTGGTTGTGTTATAATTTGGTTTTGATGCATTTCTGAACTGGGAGTTTCAGAAATGTTCTGAGAATGCTTCTAAAGACAATTTGAGTTGGAGAAATCCCCTCTTGCTTAAAAGAGAAAAATAAATTCCTTCACTCTTAAGCACACCTGAATTGAAATAAAGACTACTGCCCTTTATTCCTAGAGAGGAAATTTGTCCTGTCCCTTCGTATAGAATACGGTAAAATATCCTTTTTAAGGATTTTTTAAAATTATCATGAAAAGTACTTAAATAACTTTTATGTTCCCTCTACTGCCTTATAAACGGATGTTTGCATTGAAATCTGGCAATGATTAATTAACTTTCTAAGAGAAGTTTAAAGAATACAGAAAAAATAACCCATGCATATTAAATTCAGTAGCAATGTGTGATAAATTTGTGAAAACCAGTGAGCACAGTTTCCTTCTTCCCCCTCCTACTGGAGTGAAAATATTCTTACCTGCTGCTGTACAGAGCTAATATAAAATCATCTTTTCCTAAGATTCTTCAAACTTTCTTTGTTAGAAATTATTATTTTAATTTTCTCTTTGCTCAACTATTTATTGTTTTTCCCTTTCTTTTCTCCCTTTCTGCCCGAGTTCATAGTTCCTAATAGGAAGAAAAGAAGTCTACTATTTGGAATTTTCTTTGATATATCCTTGATTTACATGGCAAATAGAAAGCAGCTGTCTATTTAAGCATCTAATTCTTGAAACCATAGTCCCCTCAAGCGTCATCTGGAAATAATGTAGCCTGTAAAACAAAGCTAAGAAGAAAAGGCAATGTTTGTTTTATGTGGGATGAATGATTTCTGTTGGGGTCCTTTAATTCGGCTATTATGAGGGTTATTAAAAAGCAGTATTACAAAAGAGGTTTAAATGAAAAGAATTTTTGAGCTGGTATCTTATTATTACAGTTGATTACAGTCAAAGCTGCAAATATTTTATAAATGGCACTTTATTATAGTTTCTCCAAATAAGACCCCCAAAAACTAGTAATCTTACTCATTGTGTGAGTGGAAACTCAACTCTTTCTTTAGTGGATTTAATTTCTGAGAAAAAAAAAATTGTATTGAGAATTTAGCTCTGCTTGTTTTGTTGGAAATTTCATGGCTTTCTGAGGAATTCTTAAGAAATCTTTACAAGAATATTTGAGTATTACCTTATAAATCCAAAAATGAACATGAAATCATCAGAATTTATCTAAGCTTCAGGTATTATTAGAAGATTCAGTGAACACTAGAGAAAGTTAAGCCTAAATTGTTTCTCAGCTTATTCATAAATTATTTGAGTTTCCAAGATGTGAGTTTGAAGATCTCAGTCATGAGAAGTGATATGCTTTGGGAAGCAGAAGACAAGTTAATTTGCGCTTTGACAATTGTTAGAGGCTATTCCATGCTTGGAGTATATTGGTTTTCTTGATTTGCTAATACAACAAAGTAGTTGTTTTTGGAAAATGAACTTATAAGAACTAAGTTTCAGTCCTCAAAACTGAAGTTATTTATCATGTTTGTTTAATAATAAACGGGGCAGGCATGCATGGTTATTTCTTTTTATGCATTTGGGTCTAACTCTCACTTGGAATTGGATAATGAGCTAAAGCTCTGCTAGTAATGAAACAAAAGTTATTCTTACTTGAATTTCAATTCAATGACCAGTATGATACATCTTCATAAGAAAGTCAAAACTGATTAAAACTTTAGTACGTTTTTAGGCTTAGAAAAGAAAGAAAGTGAAGTCGCTCAGTCATGTCCAACTCTGCGACCCCATGGACTGTAGCCTACCAGGCTTCTCCATCCGTGGGATTTTCCAGGCGAGAGTACCGGAGTGGGTTGCCATCCTTTTCCAGGGGATCTTCCCAACCCAGGGATCGAACCCAGGTCTCCCACATTGCAGGCAGACGCTTTACCCTCTGAGCCACCAGGGAAGAAAACAAAGTAAGAAAGTGAAAATGAAAGGAAGAAAGTGAAAGTGATGCTTACATGGTTGTCTTAATAATGTCATTAGCCTTTTCAACTTTTTCTGGAGATTGGGGTCTTCAGGAACAGTATGATATTCTATTCCTAGAGCTTTCAACACCCCTTGAGTTATAGCAGCTTTAAAGATGGAGCCATTGTCATTCTAAACTTTAAAGATCCCACTGACATCATGAGAAGTCAGTACAGTAAGATTTTGTCCATTCATTAACCTCGGGGTTTAATGAATACTGTTTTTGATGTGAAAATAGGTGAGGGTCATTGAGCTCTTTTTAATGGAACAAACTGTAAATCCTGGAGTGTGGGCTGATGGAAAAACTGTAGGTTGAGCACAAAATGCTGTTAGGCTTAGAACATGACCCTAAAAAAGTTTGTCATTAATTCAGTCACAAAGTTGATCAGTAAGCATTGTACATTAAAGAAAAATATATATTTTAGAGCAACACAATAGTCTGCTTGTGACCTCAGTCAAAATACAAATTTGAGATCATATAAGATACCAAGTAAGAGATTAGACTCAAATGCCTAAGTCCTAAATTCCCCATACCTGTTGTGAATGCTCCACTGTTGCTGTTGTTCAGTCACTAAGTTGTGTCTGACTCTTTGTGATCCCTTGAACTGCAGCACGCCAGGCTTCCCTGTCCTTCACTATCTTCCAGAGTTCGTCCAAACTTAATTTCCATTGAGTCGGTGATGCTATCCAATCATCTCATTCTCTGTCACTCTTTCTCCTCCTGTCCTCAATTTTTCCCATCTTCAGGGTCTTTGCCAGTGTGTCAGCTCTTTTTATCAGGTGGCCAGAGTGTTGGAGTTTCAGCATCAGTCCTTCCAAAAAATATTCAGGGTTGATTTCCTTTAGGATTGACTGGTATAATCTCCTTGTTGTGAGAGTCTTCTCCAATACCACAATTTGAAAGCATCAATTCTTCAGCGCTCAGCCTTCTTTATGGTCCAGCGCTCACATCCATACATGACTACTGGAAAAACCATAGCTTTGTCTATACAGACCTTTGTCAGCAAAGTCTGTATATCTCTACTTTTTAATATGCTTTCTAGGTTTGTCATTGCTTTCCTTCCAAGGAGCAAGCGTCTTTTAATTTTATGGCTGCAGTCACCATCCGCAGTGATTTTGGAGCCCAAGAAAATAAAATCTGTCACTGTTCCATTTTTTCCCCATCTATTTGCCATGAAATGATGGGACTGAATGCTATAATCTTCGTTTTTTGAATGTTGAATTTTAAGCCAACTTTTTCACCCTCATCAAGAGGTTCTTTAATTCGTCTTTGCTTTCTGCCATTAGAGTAGTATCATCATATCTGAAGTTGTTGATATTTCTCCCGACAGTCTTAATTCCAGCTTGTGATTCATTCAACCCAGCATTTCACATGATGTACTCTGCATGTAAGTTAAATAGCAGGATGACAATATACAGCCTTGATATATTCCTTTCCCAATTTGGAACCAGTCCATTTTTCCATGTCCAGTTCTAACTGTTGCTTCTTGACCTGCATACAGGTTTCTCTGGAGACAGGTAAGGTAGTCTGGTATTCCCACCTCTTTAAGAATTTTCCACAGTTTGTTGGGATCCATACAGTCAAAGACTTTAGCATAGTCAGTGAAGCTGAAGTAGACGTTTTTCTGGAATTCCCTTTTTCTATGATCCAATGGATGTGGGCAATTTGAAATTTGATCTCCATGTAATTAATAATATTATCTTGGTTAACAGTAATACTACTTACAAAAGAGTAGTACATGCATAAAAAAACTCCATGTGGTATTTGAAATTCCTTATTCTTTCATCCAAAAAGTAGTGAGCAACTGGTATCTTCTCAGCCACTTTTTTCTCTGTTCTGTGAAGACATCAGTGAAAAAAATTTCTGCCACCATGAAGCCTGCATTCTAATGAGGAGACATGTAATGATTGTATGCACAGGTGACAAATGAACAAGTGAATGGAATGTAAGAAGTTCCCCTGGGAAAGTAAAGCAGCGCAAAGGGATTGGGAGCGCAGGCCAAAGGAAGGCAGCAGTGTAGTAATGGGTGGTCAGTGGAGGGTTTGCCTCATTGGGAAGGTGATGTTTGCGCACAGCCCAAGGAAGGAGCAGCAGTGAGTCATGTAGAGGCAGTGTGTTCCAGGAAGATGGAGCAGTGAATGTAGAGGGCTTGAGACAAGAGCCTCTGTGAGCCTGGCAGGGTTTAGTAGCTGGAAAGGGGATTATCAGGACCATATTTAGAATCATTTTGAACAAATGCATATTGATGAGTGATCTAGAAAAGTTTTGGATAGAGTAACAGCCTGAAAATTAGAAGTGTGTGTGTGTGTGTATCAGGCTCTTTGGGACCCATGGACTGTAGTCTTCCAGGCTTCTTTGTCCATGGAATTTTCCAAGCAAGAGTACTGGAGTGGGTTCCCATTTCTTTCAAAGTTAGAAGACCTGTGTTCTGGTTTTTTATCTTTAATTTGCTGTGGTCTTGGGCAAAATTGCCCAAGTATTATGCCTTAAAGTAGATTTTTTATGTGTGACTTCTTTAACATTGGTATTCTCTGGTTCCATTAGTTCTGTGGAGATACACTGGGTAATAGGAGGAGATGTGCTTTCCTGCAATGCACAGGAATTACAGGGAACTCCACTCTCTTTGTATTCTGTGTGAACCATGTCCCCGGAACATGTCCCTGAAAACCTCAGATACAGTGTGCTTGGTGTACCCTGGAGTTACACGACAGTAGTAGGCCTGAGTGTGTGACAAGGCTTGTTAGGAAATACAAAATGATGATGCTGATCCTTCTTTAATGATTTGAGATAAACATTTGTAGATATCACAGTGATGTACATGTTTATAGATAGGATAAGTATCAGCTTATATTTTATAGAATGCTACAGATAAAAGGCTGCTCTGAGAAGACATCATAAAAGGTTTTAGTGGTTTTCATCTGAGTCTTACAGAGTGGAAGGGCTTTTAGTTAAGAGTATATACAGTGCTTAGGCATATAAGCTGTGTGAGCAGAATTCCTGGGAATGTGGATCCAGCTGCAAAGTTTTTTCATTTTTTTGAAATTTCCCCATGAAAACAACAAATAGAATGCATCAACAAACACAACATTTACAACAAAACTAGGTGACAGTGTAGCCACATGAAACCCAAAATACTGGAGGGTGGGTAAAAACTTCCTAGAGCTACAAGATCCATGCAGTGTCAGTGTGAGAGGAGCTAGAAGGATGAGACAGCCAAGGGGCCAGCTGAGAAGGAGACAGAGGGATTCACTGGGAAGTTCACGGGCCAGCACCTGAAACTGGAAGGGGTTTGCACACTGTAACCCAGAGTTCAGTGTTAGGGGTCTGCTATAAGAGCTGAAGGGGTTCCAGCCTCTGGGCCCTGTCAGCTCATAAAACTAAATGGCTGAAGCTCTCTTCTAGGACCAAGCCCCACAGTGAGGCGAAGCTACCAGAAATGGAGCCCCCAGAGGAGATCAGGGATTATAAGCAAAGGAAAAAGAAAAAGTTCAGATAAATATAGGATTGGGAAAGAGAGCCAGGAGATTCTAGAAGGTGCATGGCCATGTTTATGGATACTTCACAGAAAGGTGAAGAAAGACAGGAAAACTAACTTTATTACAAATGAGCAAAAGAGAGAAGTCACAGTCAAATCCAGTGTAAAGAAAGAAGAGAATAAGAAGAATAACTCCTGTATCGACAATATGATCATGAGATATACCCACAAAATAGATTAAAACTGTTAAATAACTTTTCAGAACAACTTAAAAGAAACTAAGAAAATGATAGAACAGAACAACATAAATCAGGATTATAAAAACTCAAATGGACAAATTTTATTTCTAAATAAAATTAGAAATAAAAATTTTCAGAAGTATAGACTGTCCACAAAGATGGGCTTCCCTCGTGGCTCAGAGGTTAAAGCGTCTGCCTGCAATGCGGGAAACCTGGGTTCAAACCCTGGGTTGGGAAGATCCCCTGGAGAAGGAAATGGCAACCCACTCAGTATTCTTGCCTGGAGAATCCCATGGACAGAGGAGCCTGGTGGTCTACAGTCCACAGGGTTGCAAAGAGTCAGACATGACTAAGCTACTTCACTTCATCCACAAAGATAAAATATTTAGTAAATAGATATAATTCCTTAAGAAAAACAGAAAGTGAAAAGGAAGAAAAGCTTGAAAGCAAAAAGAAATAAAAGAAAAAAGGTTCACTAGAAAGTGACTATATAGTGTGTGTAGGCAGAAATCCAACATAATCCATTCCTAATATATAAATTAGGAATCCCCCCAAAGAAGAAAGATGCTAAAAGCTATGCTTCAAAGAAACTTTCCTAAATTATGAAGGAAAAGATTTGAAACTACATGTTGAAAGAGCATATGTTGTATGCCTTTGAAAACTCAACCCAGGACAACAAGTACCAACACAAACTCCAGTGAAATTGCAGAGTTACAAACTAGAGAAAAAAAGACTTGAAGGGTACTCAGGCAAAAAGACCAGGTCACTTTTAAGTAAAGAAAATAAAATTGTCAACAGGCTTTTTGGCAGTGTTTTATGCCACAGTAAAGTGAAATAACATTTTTAAGATACTCTAGGAAAGCAAATGTGAGGCAAGAATTTTCAGTCAGTTCAGTTCAGTCACTCAGTCGTGTCCGAATCTTTGTGACCCCATGGACTGCAGCACACCAGACTTCCCTGTCTATCACCGACTCCATCACCAAGGATTTTATATCCCACCAAACTGCCTTGAGGGCTTCCCTCCTAGCTCAGTGGTAAAGAATCTGCCTGCCAGTGCCAGAGACACAAGTTCTATCCCTGGATCGGGAAGATCCCCTGGAGTAGGAAATGGCAACCCATTCCAGTCTTCTTGCCTGGAAAATTCAGTGGACAGAGAGGAGCCTGGCGGGCTACAGTCCATGGGGTCGCAAAGAGTCAAACACGACTGAGTGACTGAGTGCACATGCAGACTGACTTGCAAATATAAGAAACACAATCTTACGAAATATAAAAACTCTGAGAATATTGTTCCCTTCCCTAGGGCTTTACAAGAGTAGTACTCATCAAAGGTTTTCTATTGCTGTCTTTGTCATCTGTCTTTGGGGTATTTTGTTTACAACCCTTTCCTTTCAAAATGCAAAAACCATTCTTAGTTCAAAGGCCACATTAGAACAGGCCACTAATCTCATTTGGCCCATGGTTTGTAGTTTGCCAGTCCCTATACTAGGTAAAGAACTTTAGAGAACCACAGTGACTGGGGAGATACAAATATAAAGACTGGTGATGAGCATTATGTATATTTTTAACTCGTAAAACTAACACGAAAAAATATTCATGAAGGAGAGAGTGAAGATAGTATGTAAAGGCTGTGTATCTTACCATGCACATTCATCACAACTATTAAAATATGGAGGAAGGAGATGGGGAGAACATGTAAACAGAATAAACTGCTGACGGCCTGATGGTTAACTCGGAGTTAAAGGATATTATTTCAGATCCGGGGAGAGAAGAAGATGAAGTAATGAGTTAATTTGATATTGCTTACAGTAGCTAACCAATAGAAAATGACAAAAAATAAGAAACAGGGATTACATAAAGTTCTTCACATAGAGGTAACCATTAAAACAAAAGTACAAATTTCCTGAATGCCAAAAAATAAAATATAAAAAGAAAGCAAATAAAATATACCACATATGAAAGGCTTTCCTCATAACTCAGATGGCAGAGGATCCACCTGCAAGGCAGGAGACATGAGTTCATTCCCTGGATCTGGAAGATCCCTTGGAGAAGAGAATGGCTACCCACTCCAGTATTCTTGCATGGAGAATCCCACAGAGGGCTACAGTCCGTAGGGTTGCAAAGAGTCAGACATGACTAAGTGACTAACACTTAGGTAAAAAACCTGGGTATATATGAATGTAACATAAAATTATATGTGAGAGCATTGAAACCAAACAAGTTGATCTTCAGTCTAAAACTATTGAAAAGAACTGGTTGAATAAATTTTGGCACATTCACATGATAGAGTACTATCCATCTATAAAAATAAATGAAAAATATTGCTTTATGAAGTTCTGTATATTGCCACATAATCATCCTCAGGATAGGTTGGTGATACCCATTTATATCTGAATCTATTTATATTTATTTATCCATTTTGGATCTATTTGTATTTGAAAAACATGAAAAGACAAACTATAAAAAAAAAATTTTTTGACAGTTACCTGTAAGGAGAGTGAAGGACTAGGATGCAGTGAATAGGAATATGAATAGACTCTGTAATTCCTGTTGCTTTAGTTTTAACTTACATTAAACCTATATAAAGAGTTCCTAAGTTAAGAAAAAGTTCCTTCAGTAGAGCTGGTTTGAATATTACTGATTATACGTATAACATGATCATAAAACAGTTTGAAAGAGTAGTCTCTAAAATTTAAATAAGTTTAAATAAACCGAAATATATATCCAGTCAGTGGTATAACCAAACATCCTAGTGACTCTTCTTCCCTAGTAGGCTGTACCTTAAAGACACAACTGAAAAAAAATAGTTGTGTAACAACCTTGGTATTGTTATTTCAAGACCTGTGCTTGTAACGCAAGATAAAGCAAAGGTGCAATTGTACAATATTCTAATTTTGTTTTCCCCATTGCCTTGGGAACCTGGAAGCAGTGTATGTATATATAAAATAGAAGAGATTGAATAAAAACTCTTTGATCTTAGTTTAAATAGGAAGTCTTTGTATGGACTCAGGTTTTTGTTTTTTAATATCTGTAGGTATGTTTAGTCATTCTGTTTCTGTCCTTTGAACTCACAGAAATAGTGACCAGCCTAGTAGCACAGCATTGAACATCACTAGCAACAAGACTTCTACTAAAAGAAACAAAGGATTTATCCCGCCTTTCATATAAGATGGTAGCAAAACAATAGATATGAGAAAACACCGCTTTAGGGGAATGTTACTGCTGACCACTGAAAAGGGAATGATACAATTAGAATATCACCATTTAACGAACCTTAAGAAATGAATGGAGCCAAGCAATGAACATGAGTAACTGCTGATTTAGACAAAAAATAGAACCAGACATGATGTGTCTCCTGATACAGAACACACCATCATTCATGAAGTAGTCTTGCTTTTAAAAAAAAAAAAAAAAAGACAAGAAGCGCCTAATGTGATCAGGCCTCTAGATCATCTACCAGTTTATTGGAAGTATCTAGAACAGAGAAACATGAAACACCTTCATCAAAATCCATATTGCAAGAAACTAGGGGACAAATAACCTAATTTAATCAACTAATACATTACAATGAAAAAGAGAGAAACATCCTCTAATAAAGTCAAGTTATACTATAAAGACTTTATTTTGATCCTCCTACTACATAACATACTCTTATTAAAAACAACAACAACAAAAACCATTTTTTTTGCCAAATAAAAAAGTTGAAGACTGGATATTTGATAATTTTCAGAGATTACTATTAACACTTTATAGCTGAGGATGGAATTATAGTTTTAAAAGAAGAATCTTTATCTTTTGGAGGTCATATCAGTATATTAATGGCTGAAAGATATGTCAGGAGTTTGCTTCAAAATGACACTTGAGGGAAGAAAGTGGGTGAGTATAAAGAAACTAGATTGGCCATAAGTTGAATCATGGTTGGAGTTGGATAATAAGTAAATGGAGGTTCATTATTTTATCCTGTCTTTGTATATATTTGAAATTTTCCAATTAAAAAGTTAAAGAGGTTGCAAGCCATGTGGAGTGTACTTAACACTGCTGACGTGGTAGAAAATGGTTAGATGGTAAATTTTATGTTACGTGTACTTTACCACAATTTTTTTTTTAAGTTAAAGAATATGAGCATACGAATCTGAAAAATCTAGGTTTAGCCTTCATGTGACCTTGACTTTAACCCTGCTGATCTTTGGTTCCCTCATTTGTTAAAGAAAAACAATAATATCTTGCCCATGGGATTGTTGTACAAATGAAATGCGATAATGCATAGAAAGTACTTAGCACAATATCTGACATATAACTTTATAAATATGTGATATAAAATCCTCTTGCCTGGGAAATCCCATGGACAGAGGAGCCTGGCAAGCTATAGGTGTTTATGAGGTTGCAAAAGAGTCGGACACAACTCAGTGACTAAACAACAACATATAAATATGTACTGTGTAAACATCAGTGCCAAGTATTACTACCACTACAGCTTCTACCACCTACAGTAGGAAAATATGTCCTTCATCCTCCCATCACTAAAAACTAAAGCTTATTATGAAATAAGCTTACTCTGCAAGTTAAACAGACTTGAGTTAACTCTTAAGTTTTAGCACTTACTTGATACGCTACTTTGGTTAGTAAATATTTAGTGACCTCAGAGGAGTTATTGTAGCTCCCTAAGCTTCCAGATGTTCAAGCTGGTTTTAGAAAAGGCAGAGGAACCAGAGATCAAATTGCCAACATCCGCTGGATCATCGAAAAAAGCAAGAGAGTTCCAGAAAAACATCTATTTCTGCTTTATTGACTATGCCAAAGCCTTTGACTGTGTGGATCACAGTAAACTGTGGAAAATTCTGAAAGAGAGAGAATACCAGACCACCTGACCTGCCTCTTGAGAAACCTGTATGCAGGTCAGGAAGCAACAGTTAGAACTGGACATGGAACAACAGACTGGTTCCAAATAGGAAAAGGAGTATGTCAAGGCTGTATATTATCACCCTGCTTATTTAACTTATATGCAAAGTACATCATGAGAAACGCTGGGCTGGAAGAAGCACAAGCTGGAATCAAGATTGCCGGGAGAAATATCAATAACCTCAGATATGCAGATGACACCACCCTTATGGCAGAAAGTGAAGAGGAACTAGAAAGCCTCTTGATGAAAGTGAAAGAAGAGAGTGAAAAAGTTGGCTTAAAGCTCAACATTCAGAAAAGTAAGATCATAGCATTTGGGCCCATCCCTTCATGGGAAATAGATGGGGAAACAGTCGAAACAGTGTCAGACTTTATTTTTTTGGACTCCAAAATCACTGCAGATGGTGATTGCAGCCATGAAATTAAAAGACGCTTACTCCTTGGAAGGAAAGTTATGACCAACCTAGATAGCATATTCAAAAGCAGAGACATTACTTTCCCAACAAGGGTCAGTCTAGTCAAGGCTATGGTTTTTCCAGTGGTCATGTATGGATGTGAGAGTTGGACCATGAAGAAAGCTGAGCGCCGAAGAATTGATGCTTTTGAACTGTGGTGTTGGGGAAGACTCTTAAGAGTCCCTTGGACTGCAAGGAGATCCAACCAGTCCATCCTAAAGATCAGTCCTGGGTGTTCATTGGAAGGACTGATGCTGAAGCTGAAACTCCAATACTTTGGCCACCTGATGCGAAGAGTTGACTCATTGGAAAAGACTCTGATGCTGAGAGGGATTGGGGGCAGGAGGAGAAGGGAACGATAGAGGATGAAATGGCTGGATGGCATCACCGACTCGATGGACATGAGTTCGAGTGAACTCCGGGAGTTGGTGATGGACAGGGAGGCCTGGCGTGCTGCGAGTTATGGGATCGCAAAGAATCAGACACGACTGAGCAACTGAACTGGACTGAGAGCCTTATCTTCCTTGTAGCTCAGACAGTAAAGAATCCACTTGCAATGCAGGAGACCTGGGTTTGATCCCTGTGTTGGGAAGATCCCCTGGAGACGGGAATGGCAATCCACTCCAGTATTCTTGCCTGGAGAATCCCATGGATAGAGAAGCTTGGCAGGCTGCAGTTTGTGGGGTCTCAAAAGGGTCGGACATGACTGAGCGACTAACACTAACTGACTCAGAGCCTTATCACCTTTCTATTTAGAGTGCTGTGGTCACAGTTTAAAGATAACTGGAATAGTGATGCCCATTGTTAACCTTTTTTTCTAGTTAAAAAACCCTACACCAAAAAGGACTTATTAGGTACCATATGTAAATAGAAAAGCCGTCTTTCCCACTCGCGATTCAAGTACAACAAAGATGAGGTCTGCACCTAACAGAAATGCTCCAGAACGGACTCCAGAAATACAGTGTGCGTGACTACTCAGATCTCTTTCTAACTCTGTATTCTGTGAATTTTTTTTGGTCTCTATTTATGCTATCCTCACTGCATTATTTCTTCTCATCGAATAACTCAGCATGACATTTCTCTCGTTATAGCATCATCATTACTACTTACAGAGCATTCACAAGAGATAAAGCATTACAGAAAGCTTCATGGAACTTGCATGATGCTAGGAGGCCTGGCCATTGTCTTTAAGGAACCTATCAAGTCACTAACATCACAGGGGGCAGCCACAGAAATTTTTTTAAATGAATTGATTGTGTTTATATCCTCAATATGTAAGTAATACACATCTACTTATTTTCCCAGAAGAACGAGAGAAAGCTTTCAAGTTCTTATTACATAAGTCATTGATAAATCATATGTCTGAGCTTCCATTTTGCCATCCAAGAACAAAGACTCTAGAATCAGACATACCTGGGTCTGAATCCTGCTTCCCTCTCTTAGTAGCTGTTTAATAGTAAGGAAATGACTTAATCTTTTGAATTTCAGCTTCCACTTCTGAAAATAATCACAACAGTCTTACTATTAGTTACTTGTTAGCTTTTAAATAGGATTAAATACAGTAAATACAAAAGTAAAACAAAGTATAAATTCAAGGAGGGAATCATCCATTCAAAACATATGATTTTATTAATGTCATATTTTGCCCCAGGTTAGGAAGATCCCCTGGAGAAGGAATACTCCAGTATTCTGGCCTAGAGACTTGCATGAACTGTATAGTCCATGGGGTCACAAAGAGTTGGACACGACTGAGCGACTTTAACTTTCACTTGAGCATATAGTGATGATTGAACAGACATGGACCCTGCCCCCTGCCCCCACCTCAGGGAGTTAGTGGAGGGAAGAGCAATTAGCAAGCAGATAAATACAAAATTATAAATAGGGTAGGCAAAATAACTGTAGCATAATGCAGGAGAATCGTGAGAATCTTAATTTAGATTGAGGGATGTGGGTGAGCTCGACTGCTTGCTCTGTGAGAAAGTGGTATTTAGCTGAGACCTGATAGATGAGTAATAGTCAGTGGAGAAAGAGTGGGAGTACTGTGTTTACGAGCATATGCAAAGGCACTGAAGTAGGACAGGGCTGTTGATTCAGGAAGCTCTAAGCAGACCAGAATGTCTTGCAGTGTGGATGTGCTGAGTAGGGAAAGTATTAAGTGGGATTAGAAGTATAGGTCAGTATAGTCAGCCTGACAGGCTCCTCCTCGTAAGGAGTTTAGATGTTATCCATAATTTGGAATAAGTCATTCCAGGGTTTTTTTGTTTGTTTGGTTCGTTGTTGTTGTTTGGCAGCACTGGGTCTTTGTTGCAGCCCACAGGCTCTCTCTAGTTGCGGTACATGGGTGTAATTGCTCCACAGTGTGTGGGATCTTAGTTCCCTGACTAGGGACCAGACCCACATCCCCTGCATTGGAAGGCAGATTCTTAACCATGGACCATCAGGGAAGTCCTTGTTAAAGCGTTCTGAACAACAGAGCATCTGGCCTAACATGCCTTTGAAAAGAATATTGTGGCGAAGTGACTTAAAGAAGTGAAAGTTAAGACTCAGAGTCCAGTTGAATCAACCCAGCGAGAGATGATAGTGGCTTGGAACTCAGAGAATTCTAGGCTGGAGATGGAAATGCAAAATGAGATACTCAAAGTCACAAGGGAGATGAGAGTACGATGAGAGAGAAAGTGGCATGAGAAGGAAAGAAGGACCCCTGGGGGGCTGCCAGCCTTCAGATGTTGGATAGATGAGGAAGTGTGTGCTGTCAGGTAGGCATGTCTTAAAAGGAAGAAAGAGTGAACCCACTATAGGTTGAAGATTGAGGATGAGATGAGGATTAAAACATAGCCACTGGATTTGGCAAAACAGAGATGATACCTGGGCATGTAGAAATGGGAATTATTTTGAATAGTATAAACTGACAGGTAGCTAGATTAATCATGAGAAGATTCTTTTAGGGATTAGATTTTTTTTAAATGAAGTCTAATAAAGAAAGAGTATGACATTGCTTATTCTCAGTCTCCTGGTTAGGACTTCCCTGGTGTCCCAGTGGTTAAGAATCTGCCTGCCAGTGCAGGGGACACAGGTTCAATCCCTGGTCTGGGAAGATTACACATGCCCTGGAGCAGCTAGGCCTGTGCGTTGCAACAAGAGAAACCATATCAATGAGAAACCCTTGCACCCCATCTGGAGAGTAGGTCCCACTTGCTACAAGTAGGAGAAGCCCATGTGTGGCAGTGAAGACCCAGCCCTTCCTACATACCCTTCCTAGCATACCCGACTTTTATGAAGTTTTTTTGTGGACGAATGGTAATAGTTACGCATGCATGCTCAGTCGCTTAGTTGTGTCCGACTCGTTGTGACCCCATGGACTATAGCCCACCAGGTTCCTCTGTTCATTGAATTTTCCAGGCAAGAAGGCTGGAGTGGGTTGACATTTCCTCCTCCAGGGGATCTTCCCCACCTAGGGATAGAACTGGCACCTCCTGTGTCTCTTGCATTGGCAGGCAGATTCTTTACCACTGCTGCTGCTGCTAAGTCGCTTCAGTCATGTCCAATTCTGTGTGACTCCATAGACAGCAGCACACCAGGCTCCCCCATCCTTGGGATTCTCCAGGCAAGAACACTGGAGTGGGTTGCCATTTCCTTCTCCAATGCATGAAAGTGAAGTGTGAAAGTGAAGTTGCTCAGTTGTGTCTGACTCTTAGTGACCCCATGGACTGCAGCCTACCAGGCTCCTCTGTCCATTGAATTGTCCAGGCAAGAGTACTGGAGTGGGGTGCCATTGCCCTCTCCACTTTACCATTGCACCACCCAGGAAAGCCGATTAAATAGTATAATGCACTAAACAACATCTGCTGTCTTGCCTAGCAGATGGAAAGTGCTCATTACATGGTAGTTACATGGCAGATACCTGTGCAAGTTGGTGGGAGAGGTGGAAAGGCAGGAGGATCTGCATGTCCGAAAGGCCCCGGGGTGAAGTGGACCGTGGGATGGTCAGGACACAGGGACATCCAGTTTGGCTAGAACATCAAATATAGGAAAGGAATGAACGAAGTGGAACTACATCAAGCAGGCCTCACAGATAACGCAGGTGAGTTCAAACTTTCCTTAGTACAAAGAGGACCTTTAGAGCTCCTTCCAGCTGAGAAGTACCCAGAAAGAGAAGGAAAACAAAAACACTTCTAGCTAAAAAAAAAAAAAAATAGCCCTGGAGAACTTCAAGTAGCTGTAGGAGATGAAATGGTGAAACAAATAAAAATAAAAAACCCAGAGAGGTCCAGGGAGCACATTTTGAAAACCTACTGAGGTAAAGATTCAGGCATGTTACTTGCCATTCATAGCACCAAGGGCATAAAAAATGGAAAAGCAGAGCAGAGACTAAAAGTTAAGGGTGAACTTTGGAACTGCTATCTAAAATTTTGAAAAATAGCAAAGGGAAGACATTCTTCTAACAGGAAATACTCTTTGAAAGCACGTATAAATGTATTTTTGCTTTACAAATGTTTGTCATCTTCCTCTCAAAAAAGTACAGAGGAAGAGGTTTTGAAAACCAAGTACAAATGAGGGAAATGAGTGCCATGTAACAGAGAATGACAGTTAGGGAGAGGGAGAGTGTGTGTCTGAAAAGGCTTTAGATGATTATTCTTCTCTTCTCAATCTTTCATCCTAGTGTCCTTACTATTATATTACTTCTGTCCATTGAGTTCAAAGTGCTTACAATCATCAAGTCATTTACTTCTTGGATTTATTGAATGGGTGCCCATTGTTCAAAAGCCCGTGGGCGTAAGTACAAAGTTATAAAAGCACACAAATTAAATGTAATAGCACAGGAGCAAGAGAGAATGCCAGCAGGATCGCTACTGTGCCTATTGAGAATGCCAGACTCTTGTAAAGAAAGAAAAGAAGAGAAAAAGAAAAGAAATAAAACAGCCACCTAGGATTCATCATATTCTGAGAGTTACAAAATAAATTTGTCAGTCAAAAGTAGTGACCATAGGGTACAGTTAACAGGTCTAATTGAATTTAAAGAGTGCTCTGGAAAATGGTCCAACTCTTCAGACTCTGATTCTACTCCAGTAACAAGGCAAGAGAAATGATCGTTCTCTCACCCTCATTTTACAGAGATGATATTCAGGTACAAAGGGATTTGGTGAACTACCGTTGTCTCAAAGTCATAGAATTTGGAGCATGATCTTACACTTAGTTCAGTTCAGTCACTCAGTTGTGTCCGACTCTGCGACCCCATAGACTGCAATGTGCCAGGCCTCCCTGTCTATTGCCAACTGCCAGAGCCTACCCAAACCCATGTCCATTGAGTTAGTGATGCCATCCCCATCTCATCCTCTGTCGTCCCCTTCTCCTCCCGCCCTCAATTTTACCCAGCATCAGGGTCTTTTCAAATGAGTCAGCTCTTGGCATCAGGTGGCCAAAATATTGGAGTTTCAGCTTCAACATCAGTCCTTCCAATGAACACCCAGGACTGATCTGTTTTAGGGTGGACTGGTTGGACCTCATTGCAGTCCAAGGGACTCTGAAGAGTCTTCTCCAATACCACAATTCAAAATCATCAGTTCTTCGCTGCTCAGCTTTCTTTATAGTCTAACTCTCACATCCATACATGACTACTGGAAAAACCATAGCCTTGACTAGACGGACCTTTGTTGACAAAGTAATGTGTCTGCTTTTTAATATGCTGTCTAGGTTGGTCATAACTTTCCTTCCAAGAAGTAAGCGTCTTTTTATTTCATGGCTGCAAACACCATCTGCAGTGATTTTGGAGCCCCAAAAAATAAAGTCAGCCACTGTTTCCCCATCTACTTGCCATGAAGTGATGGGACTGGATGCCATGATCTTAGTTTTCTGAATGTTGAGCTTTAAGCCAACTTTTTCACTCTCCTCTTTCACTTTCATCAAGAGGCTCTTTAGTTCCTCTTCACTTTCTGCCATAAGGGTGGTGTCATCTGCATATCTGAGATTGTTGATATTGTTCCCGGCAATCTTGATTCCAGCTTGTGCTTCCTCCAGCCCAGCATTTCTCATGATGTACTCTGCATATAAGTTAAATAAGCAGGGTGACAATATACAGCCTTGGCATACTCCTTATCCTATTTGGAACCAGTCTGTTGTTCCATGTCCAGTTCTAACTGTTGCTTCCTGACTTGCATACAGATTTCTCAAGAGGCAGGTCTGGTATTCCCTCTCTTTCAGAGTTTTCCACAGTTTACTGTGATCCACACAGTCAAAGGCTTTGATGTAGTCAGTAAAGCAGAAATAGATGTTTTTCTGAAACTCTCTTGCTTTTTCAATGATCCAGTGGATGTTGGCAATTTGATCTCTGGTTCCTCTGCCTTTTCTAAAACCAGCTTGAACATCTGGAAGTTCACGGTTCATGTATTGCTGAAGCCTGGCTTGGAGAATTTTGAGCATTACTTTACTAGCGTGTGAGATGAGTGCTATTGTGCAGTAGTTTGAGCATTATTTGGCATTGCCTTTCTTTGGGATTGGTATGAAAACTGACCTTTTCCAGTCCTGTGGCCACTGCTGAGTTTTCCAGATTTGCTGACATACTGAGTACAGCGCTTTCACAGCATCATCTTTTAGGATTTGAAATAGCTCAACTGGAATTCCATCACCTCCACTAGCTTTGTTCATAGTGTGCTTCCTAAGGCCCACTTGAGTTCACATTCCAGGATGTCTGGCTTTAGGTGAGTGTGAGTGATCACACCATTGTGATTATCTGGGTCATGAAGATCTTTTTTGTACAGTTCTTCTGTGTATTCTTGCCACCTCTTAATATCTTCTGCTGCTGTTAGGTCCATACAATTTCTGTTCTTTATTGAGCCCATCTTTGCATGAAATGTTCCCTTGGTAGCTCTAATTTTCTTGAAGAGCTCTCTAGTCTTTCCCATTCTATTGTTTTCCTCTGTTTCTTTTCATTGATCACTGAGGAAGGCTTTCTTATCTCTTCTTGCTAGTCTTTGGAACTCTGCATTCAAATGAGTATATCTTTCCTTTTCTTCTTTGCCTTTCTCTTCTCTTCTTTTCACAGCAATTTGTAAGGCCTCGTCAGACAGCCATTTTGCTTTTTTGCATTTCTTTTTCTTGGGGATGGTCTTGATCCCTGTCTCCTGTACAGTGTCATAAACTTCCGTCCATAGTTCATCAGGCACTCTGTCTATCAAATCTAGTCCCTTAAATCTATTTCTCACTTCCACTGTATTGTCATAAGGGATTTGATTTAGGTCATACCTGAATGGTCTAGTGGTTTTCCCCACTTTCTTCAATTTAAGTCTGAATTTGGCTATAAGGAGTACGTATCTGTGCCACAGTCAGCTCCCGGTCTTGTTTTTGCTGACTGTATAGAGCTTTTCCATCTTTGGCTGCAAAGAATATAATCAATCTGATTTCGGTGTTGACTATCTGGTGATGTCCATGTGTAGAGTCTTCTCTTGTGTTGTTGGAAGAGGGTGTTTGCTATGACCAGTGCATTCTCTTGGCAGAACTCTATTAGCCTTTGCCCTGCTTCATTCTGTATTCCAAGGCCAAATTTGCCTGTTACTCCAGGTGTTTCTTGACTTCCTACTTTTGCATTCCAGTCCCCTATAATGAAAAGGACATCTCTTTTGGGTGTTAGTTCTAGAACGTCTTGTAGGTCTTCATAGGAATCAGCGAACTAAAATGGACTGGAATGGGTGAATTTAACTCAGATGACCATTATATCTACTACTATGGGCAGGAATCCCTTAGAAGAAATGGAGTAGCCATCATAGTCAACAAAAGAGTCCGAAATGCAGTACTTACACTGAGATTCCCAGTTAAATCTTGTTTCATTTCTTTCAGCATTTTAGCTTGTGTTCTTAGGGGCTAGCTCAGCTGATAAAGAATCTGCCTGCAATGCAGGAGACCCCAGTTTGATTCCTGGGTTGGGAAGATCAGCTGGAGAAGGGATAGGCTACCCAGTCCAGTATTCTTGGGCTTCCCTTGTGGCTCAGCTGGTAAAGAATCTGCCTGCAATGCGGGAGATCTGGGTTCATCCAGATCCTGGGTTGGGCAGATCCTCTAGCTATACATGTTTCTTTTTCGTTGTCTCCTTCATATGATGATTTTAAAATGGATATCTTCAGGGATTCACCTGACAGTCGGGTGGTTAAGGGGCTTCCTTGGTGGCTCAGCTGGTTAAGAATCTGCCTGCAGTGTGGGAGACCTGGGTTCAATCCCTGGGTTGGGAAGATCCCCTGGAGAAGGGAACGGCTACCCACTCCAGAATTCAGGCCTGGAGAATTCCATGGACTCTGCAGTCCATGGGGTTGCAAAGAGCCCATCACGACTGAGTGACTTTCAGTTCCAGTGGTTAAGACTCTGTGCTTCCAATGCAGAGGCTGCAGGTTTGATCCCTGGTCAGGGAACTAAGGTTCCACATGCTGTGTGTGGTGTGGCAAATAAAAAAAGTTTTTTTTTTCTTTTCAGTTAAGTAAATCAGAAAAACTTAAGCTAATTCTAAAATGAATTTAGAAGAGGAAATGCCTCATTTTTCAAGAAGTCAATAGATAATTAAACATTCTAAAATGAAGAAATAACAGTATACACGTATTGTTTCAGAATAAGAAGACAGATGTTGGAGGAAATAGCTACAATGGCTCAAACTACTCACCTCTGGGGAGTGGGCGTTAGCAGAAGGAAAAGAAGGATGGATCCAGGGACTGACCGCACTTATTTTTTTTCAAATCTGGTAGTCATCCCAACTTTCACACTATTTGTTACTTTGATAAAAATTAAGACAGAAGTTTAGGGGAAAATAAATAAGGAACAGGAAACTATACAAATGTAACAATAAATATTTGGGCTTATTTTCAAAACTGAATTTAATATATTATCTCTAAGGCTTAGCCTATAAAATAGCAAGCCTGTCAGCACCCTCACTTTATACAGCAGAGTCTGATTTTTGGTAATTCAAGAGAGATGGGCTAAAACTGCTAATAAATTATGCATTCCACAGTTAGGCATTTTCTGCTACTTCTGGTATTTTTCTTTATTTAATTGCAAATCTAATGACATTGAAACACTTGAAAGCATTATAATGTGAAGTCTTAAATAGGATACTTCCTGTGCTTCTTTATTCAAGTCTCAGTCTAAATTGCATCTTTTGATCCTCCCGTTTCTCCCTTTTCTGTGCCTTGAAGGATTTCCCACAATTCACAGTTCTTTCCCACTGGACTGTAGGCTCCGTCTAGGGAAGGACTACATTCATTGGTCACTGCTTGAATCCTGAGCCTCATCCAGTGCCTTTTCACAGTGCCGGTCTTTCAGTGTTTGTTAAGTAAATGATAGATTTCATCTGGGAATGTTGTGTTAACTAATAAATAGCCATTGGAAGAATTGATTAAATTGCACCAATTAGCCAGGTCACCTTAAAGAGTTAATAAGATTTCCCCAGCTGCCTGGGGTACCTTGAACCAGATCTTCCAGGGCCAGTAAATTACAGGGGAGCATGGAATACTGGGCAGGTGTTCAATATCCTTCCTGTTACCAGAGCTCTTTGGAAGTATAAGGAATTTTCACATAGCAACTGTTTTTGAGGTCTTCTGTAAAAGGCAGTTTGTAACTGTTTTTTTGTGTGTGCAGTTAATGAGATTTTAATTTCTCCCTCTGTCTTTATATGTCTTTCAGTTTTTGAATTCTTTTTACCCAACACGACCAATTCTTCACCCCATTTACTCAGATTTTGAATGGCATAGAGTTGAAGCCATTAAGAAGGTTCTAATCATTCTTTTATTTGGTTTGTTGGCACACCAAAGAGTTAGAGTTAGCAGTCACTGTTGAATAATAACCAGTAAATTAGTTCAAATAATGTCACAACATGTTTTCTTAAACATAAATCAAACACACATACAAGGAGAAAAACTGCTTCCTAAACATTTTGGTTGGAGAGGCATTTTTATTAAGAAAGCAACTAAATTGCTAAAATTGATTTTATACTGCTATTTTCTTATTCTTTGGATATTTGAGAATTGTTGTTCACCTAGCTCTCAGTATGATCTTTTGGTAAAATCCAAGTGATTTTCAGGAAGGTTCAAATTGATCGTTGGCTTTATTGATGCAGTGAGGCGGAGGTGTCTCTGTAATCGCAGCTGTGCACGTTTAGGTCCTTGCCAAAGCTAAGTGAATGGCGCCCAACACAGAAGACTTTCTCTTGCACTTATGGTTGTGACTGCTGCATACGTACTACAACATGTTCAGTCTGTTCCACTCAAGCCTGTGCGCATCTAATAACCTCTCTGACTTTGGACCTTAAGGAAACCATGGTTTTCCTTTAACTAAAGAAAAACTAAAACTGCCTGTCTTTATTTACAAACCTGTAAGACAGTGGACCAAAGAGAATTACCTTTAAATTGCAACTTAATGGTCTGCACATTGTAGAAAAAGCTGCATCTTCATTGTATTCATTGTACTATCAGTGTGCTTTTTTTTTTATGAGAAATGCTAATTTTAGCTTTATTGTCAATGATACTAGCATTGATACTTAAAAGTTTTCTTGTTACAATGTACTCATTACCCTAAAATGTCTTTTACTTGCACTTCCTATCTTCCTCCTAACAAAATTTTTTTCCTATTCCCAAATTGATACAAGTAGACTTAAATATATGCAAAGAGGAAAGGAAAGGGAAAATATACTCCTTGTTGTCAAATAAATTTTAACTGGAGAGACTCCTTTAATAGCTTTCTCCCACATTTTTATGTTAATATCACCTTTCCTTTTCCGCTAAAAGAGGTATTTGTTTCATGCTACCTTAGCCCTCCCCCATTTTTATTTTATATTTTACATATTGATAGTTGTTTCTACAAACTTTTGTCCAGGAAAAATTTTCGGAAAATAAAATTAAGCATCTCTCTTTTCCCAAGAAATCAGCACCAAATAGCAAAATGGTAGGCAACCCCAACTCATGACTTAACTGCTAAACTATGTTCCTAAGGTGGAGCATTTAAAGTCCCCCAAATTAATTTATGTTATAGAAACATTAAAATAGATGTCAGTGAATGAAAAATTTGTAGTTTATAACTCTATATTCACAAACAACAGCATGTTAAAAATTGTTTTGGGTGCCTTTGAGGCTTTTGAAAATATAAATCCAATGAAATTTCAACTGAAGACATCTTGTTTTAGTAACTCTTCCTGTAGTAAGCATTCTTCATTACTCTAAGGACCTTCAAACTGCTTTTAAAATTAGTTGCTGCCACAAGAAATAAATTGCAAATTTAATACAGGATTGCCTCCCAAAGTTTTTGAATGGTAATTGCTGGGCAATAGGCAGTTGCCATGGCAACTTCTTCAGTGATCCCTCACTCTAATTGTAGCAGCAGACTGAGTCACCCTCATTGCCATTGACCTTGACTGAATCGTGAGCATTGGCAGTTGTTTGGACGAAGCATAGGCATTGGTCCCAGGCATTAAGCAACCATAAATACAACCTTTGGTTATTATGTAGAATATAGTTATAATGTAGTGGATTTCAAATCAAGCTGTCTTCAATCAGGAGTCACTTATATTTCAGCGGTAGACTTGGAATATTTTTGAACACAGTATTTCCTAAAAGGATTAACCATTTAGTATAGCAAGGGCGTAAGATCTCAGATTCACCGTTAGCTCAGGGCATTTCATTGAAATGCACACAAATGTTTGAAAACGCATTTAAAATTTCAATATCATGGAAGCACTTCTCTGTGTAAGCCAGAGAACAGTGCACTTGTTTAATTGACTTAGTGCCTAATAGTTAACATACATCCCAATTACATCTAAATCTGATACGAAACTTTGGTTTACTATTACTATTGCTAGTAAAAGTAACGATTTCTCGAGCTCCTTTTGCAGACAGGCATTGGTATTTTACATATACATTATCTTGTTTCCACTCTAATAGCTTTGCTGATAAAGAAATCAAGGTTTAGATCTTGCCTGTGATCACATGAGCAGTGGTAGAACAGGGATTCAAAGGCCAGTCAGGTTGACCACAGAGCCTTGCCTGTTAACTACTGTGCCATACTACTCCTCTTCCATATTCTGGCCAATTTCCCATAAAATTGGGGAATCATAAGAGTAATTGCTGCTGATTTGAATCCATAAGAATCTTTTTTGGTGTCTAGATTGAGGTGTAGCATACCTCAGTTATATTTGCAGTATTTCCAAATGAAAATAGCAAGTTAGCTTTTTGTTCCCTTTTGTAGATGTTAAATTCCTTACATATCTTGAAAATAGTGTCTTTGAGATGTTTCTATTTTATAAAACTAGACAGGATTCTGAACTCCAAGGTGTAAAGGACAAGGACTCCATTTTATTTTATAGCCTCAGAATCTGTTCCCAGTGCTTAATACTATGCTATTATGTCATGACATTGGCCTTCAGTTACTGTTTGTGAAGTCATTGTCTTCTGTGGTTATGTTCATTACTCTATTTCAATCAGTTGGGAGTCTGTTCTGTCAAATTTTGTTTAATTGTGGGATAGATTTGTTTATTCCCATCTAAAAATAATTGATAGAGATAGCATTAATTTTATGTTAGAGGGAACTTCTGTTTTAAAAATGCCTCAAGCATAAAATATAGTTTGGTTCTTAACATTAACAATTCAAAAAATTCATCCTATATTACTGCTACTTATTTTGATTTGCTAATTATAATTATCTGAAAAATAAAGTGGAGTGCTATTTAATGCTACTTGAGACAGTCTCTGTAAAGACCTTTTGCAAAAGCTTATTTGCCAATGCTTTGCTAGAAATCTCACAGACAGCTAGATTTTCATGGCGTGAAGTTTGAAGACCATTAGTTGAGTTGGGGAGGGGGGCTTGTAAGATCACTGAGCTAATTGTTTTTTCAAATCTAAACAAGTAGAAAAATTTTACAATGACATCCCATAAACCAACACCTAAATTCTGCAGTGGATATTTTACTAAACTTGTTTTGTTACCTACCTATTTATCTCTAATGAAGAAGGAAACAGCAACCTACTCCAGTATTCTTGCCTGGGAAATCCCATGGACAGAGGAGCCTGATGGGCTACAGCCCATGGCGTCGCAAGTGTTGGACGCGACTGAGCAACTGAACCACCACCATCATTCATCTCTGAGCTTCTATCAGTCCGTTACTGTCTTTTATACATTTCATAGTGAGTTGCCCAGGACCCATTATTTTAATAACAAACATGGTATTCCATTGTCCAGATGTACTATAATTTATTTAACCAGTCATCTACTGTTGTACATTTGCTTTTATGGCAGGCATAATGACCCTGAAGAAATTGTGTAAAGTGTCCATGCCCTAATCCCCAGAACCCATGGATTTGTTAAGTTACTTAAAAGGAACACCACCAAAGATGTAAGTTTATGAAGATAGGGAGATTAGTTTGGCTTATTCAGGTGGACCCAGTCAAAACATGTGAGCCCTAAAAAGCAGAGAACTTTATCCATCTGGAGCAGAAGACAGACTTTTAAAGGGGAAGTCCAAGAGATGCAAAGCTGAGAGGAATTTGACACAGCATTGCTGGTGTGAGATGGAAGGGGCAATGTGATTTGGGCAGCAGGAAGTTCCTAACAGAAATTCCTGGCTGATAGCCAGCAAGAAAATAGGAAACCCAGCTCTGCAGTCTTGAGGAACTGAATTTTGCCCACACCCTGAATGAGCTTGGAAGGGGATTCTCCTTCAGGGCCTCCAGATAAGTGCTTCATGCAGCTGACGCCTTGATTTTGGGCTCCTGAGACCAGAGCAGAGGAACCAACCAAACCTACATGAATCTCTGTAGAACAGCAAGATAAATCAGCATTGTTTTAAACTGTTAAATTTGTGATAGATTTATATGGCAGTAATAGAAAATGAATTCAGGGATAGTGAGGATTTTTTACTTTAATATAAACATTCACAAGGCTGAATCCTTTAGTACAGCCTTACTTATTTCCTTAGGATAAATTTCTAACATTAGAATTGCCGGGACCATGTTGTTTAGTCCCTAAGTCTGACTCTTTGTGACCCCATGGACTACAGCACCCCATGGGCTTCCATGGTGGCTCAAGTCGGTAAAGAATATATCTGCAATGCAGGAGACCCAGGTTCAGTCCCTCGGTCAGGAAGATCCCTAGAGAAGGAAATGGCAACCTGCTCCAATATTCTTGCATAGGAAATCCTATGAACAGAGGAGCCAGGCAGGCTACAGTCCATGGGGTCGCAGAGTCAGACACACCTTAGTGACTAAATCACCACAGGTCTCCCTGTCTTTCGCCATCTCCCAGAGTTTGCTCAAACTCATGTCCATTGAGTCAGTGGATCCCATCCAACCATCTCATCCTGTCACCTGCTTCTCCTCCTGCCTTCAGTCTTTCCCAGCATCAGGGTCTTTTTCAGTGAGTCAGCTCTTCCAATCAGGTGGCCAGAATACTGGAGATTCAGCTTCAGCATCAGTCCTTCCAATAAATATTCAGGGTTGATTTCTTTTAGGATTGACTGGTTTGATCTCCTTGTAGTCCAAGGGACTCTCAAGAGTCTTCTCCAACACCACAGTTCAAAAGCATCAATTCTTCAGCTCTCAGCCTTCTTTATGGTCCAACTCTCACATCCATACATGACTACTGGAAAAACCATAGCTTTGACTATACGGACCTTTGTTGGCAAGGTGATGTCTCTGCTTTTTAATATGATGTCTGGGTTTGTCATGGCTTTTCTTCCAAGGAGCAAGCGTCTTTTAATTTTGTGGCTACAGTCATCATCCACAGTGATTTTGGAGCCCAAGAAAATAAAGTCTGTCACTGTTCCAGTATTTCCCCATCTGTCTGCCATGAAGTGATGGGACTGGATGCCATGATCTTATTTTGTGAATGTTGAATTTTAAGGCAACTTTTTCACTTCCTCGTTCACCTTCATCAAGAGGCTCTTTAGTTCCTCTTCACTTTCTGCCTTTAGGGTGATGTCATCTGCGTATCTGAGGTTACTGATATTTTTCCTGGCACTCTTGATTCCATCTTGTGATTCATCCAGTCTGACTTTTTGCATGATATACTGTGCATATAAGTTAAATAAGCAGGGTGACAATATACAGCCTTGACGTACTCCTTTCCCAATTTTCAACCAGTCTGTTGTTCCATGTCCGGTCTAACTGTTGCTTCTTGACCTGCATACACAGGTTTCACAGGAGGCAGGTAAGATAGTCTGGTATTCCTATCTCTTGAAGAATTTTCCACAGTTTGTTGTGATCGACACAAAGGCTTAATCATAGTGAAGCAAAAGTAGAAGTTTTTCTGGAATTCTCTAGCTTTTTCTTTGATCCAACGGATACTGGCAATTTAATCTCTGGTTCCTCTGCCTTTTCTAACTCAGCTTGTACATCTGGAAGTTCTCGGTTCACATAATGTTGAAGCCTGTCCTATGTATGTGCTCAGTCACTGCTGTTGCTGCTGCTGCTAAGTCGCTTCAGTCGTGTCCGACTCTGTGCGACCCCATAGACGGCAGCCCACCAGGCTCCCCTGTCCCTGGGATTCTCCTAGTCATGTCCAGTTCTTTGCAGCCCCATGGGCTATGGCCCACCAAGCTCCTCTGTCCATGGAATTCTCCAGGCAAGAATACTGAAGTGAATTTCCTCCTCCAGGACATCTTCCTGGCCCAGGGATTGAACCCATGTCTCCTGCAGCTCTTGCATTAACGGCCAGATTCTTTTAACACTGAGCCACCTGGAAAGCCCATGTTGAAGCAAGCCTAGCTTGAATGATTTTGAACATTATCTTGCTAGCATGTGAAATAAGTGCAATTGTGGGGTAGTTTTAACATTCTTGGTGTGGCCCTTCTTTGGGCTTGGAATAAAAACATACCTTTTCCAGTCCTGTGACCACCGCTGAGTTTTCCAAATTTGCTGGCATATTGAGTGCAGCACTATCACAGCATCATCTTTGAGGATTTGAAATAGCTCAGCTGAAATTCCATCACCTCCACTAACTTTGTTCGGAGTGATGCCTCCTAAGACCCACTTGACTTCATACACCAGGATGTCTGATTCTAGGTGAGTGACCACACCTTTGTGGTTATCTGGGTCATTAAGAACTTTTTTTGTACAGTTCTGTGTATTCTTGCCACTTCTTCTTAATATCTTCTGCTTCCGTTAGGACCATACCATTTCTGTCCTTTCTTGTGCCCATTTTTGCGTGAAATGTTCCCTTGGTATCTGATTTTCTTGAAGAAATCTCTAGTCTTTCCCATGCTATTGTTTCTCTTTTTTTCTTTGCATTGTTCACTTAAGAAGGCTTTCTTATCTCTCCTTGCTATTATTTGGAACTCTGCATTTAGATGGATATGTCTTTCCCTTTCTCCTTTGCCTTTCACTTCTCAGCTATTTGTGAAGCCACCTCAGAAGACAGCCATTTTGCCATTTGCATTTCTTTTTCTTGGGTATGGTTTTGATTACTGCCTCCCATACAGTGTTACAAACCTCCATCCATAGTTCTTCAGGTGCTCTATCAGAGCTAATCCCTTGAATCTATTATTTGTCAGTTCCACTGTATAATTGTAAGAAATTTGATTTAGGTCATACCTAAATTCTCTATTTTCTTCAGTATGAGTCTGAATTTTGCAATAAGTGGCTCATGATCTGACCCACAGTCAGCTCCCAGTTTTGTTTTTGCTGACTGTATAGAGCTTCTCCATCTTGGACTGCAAAGAACATAATCAGTCTGATTTTGGTATTGACCATCTGGTGATGTCCATGTGTAGAGACATCTCTTGTGTTCTTGAAAGAGGGTGTTTGCTGTAACCAGTGGGTTCTCCTGGCAAAACTCTGTTAGCTTTTGCCCTGCTTCAGTTTGTACTCCAAGGCCAGACTTGCCTGTTACTTTTGCATTCCAATCCCCTATGATGTAAAAGACATCTTTTTTGGTGTTAGTTCTAGAAGGTCTTGTAGGTTTTATAGAACCATTCAACTTAAGCTTTTTTGACAGTAATTGGGGCATAGACTTGGGTTATTATGATGTTGAATGGTTTGCCTTGGAAACATACGGAGATCATTCTGTCATTTTTGAGGTTGCACCCAAGTACTACATTTCAGATTCTTTTGTTGACCATGAGGGCTGCTCCTTTTCTTCTCAGGGATTCTTGCCCATAGTACAGATACAGTGGTCATCTGAACTATATTCAACTATTCCTGTCCATTTTAGTTCACTGATTGCTAAAATGTTGATGTTCACTCTTGCCATCTCCTGGTTAACCACTTCCAATTTACCTTGATTCATGGACCTAACATTCCAGGTTCCTATGCAATATTGTTGTTTACAACATTAGACTTTACTTTTACCACCAGACACATCTACAACTGGGTGTCGTTTCCACTTGGCTCAGAGTCTTTATTCCTTCTGGAGCTATTTCTTGGCTCTTTACCAGTAACATATTGTACACCTGCCAAACTGGGGGCTCATCTTTCAGTGTCATATCTTTTTGCCTTTTCATACTGTTCATGGGGTTCTCAAGGCAAAAATGCTGACGTGGTTTGCCATTGCCTTCTCCAGTGGACCACGTTTTGTCAGAATTCTCCACCATGACTGGTCGATCTTGGGTGGCCCTGTACAACATGGCTCATAGTTTCATTGAGTTTCACAGAGCTGTGATCCATGTGATCATTTTGGTTAGTTTTCTGTGATTGTGATTTTCATTCTGTCTTCCCTTTGATAGATGAGGATAAGAGACTTGTGTAGGCTTCCTGATGGAAGGGATTGGCTGTAGGAAAAACTTGCTCTGGTGGGTAGGACAATGCTCAGTAAATCTTTAGTCCAGTTTTATGCTAATGGGTGAGACTGCACTCCCTGCCTGTACTTTGGCTTGAGTCTGCAGTCTCTATTAGGGCTGCCATACTCTATGGTGGGCTAATGGCACCCTCCTCCAAGAGGACTTATGCCAACATGCTATGCTCCCCAGGACTGCTGCTGCCGTCGTCCCTGACCCTTTGGCAGGCTGCTGTCGACCCACACCTCTGCCAGAGACTACCAAACACAGGCAAATCTGGCTCAATCTCTTGTGGGGTTGCTGCGCCTTTCACCTGGGTCCTGGTGCGCACAGGGTTTTGTTTGTTCCCTCCAGGAGTCTCTGTTTCCCCAGTCCTGTGAAAATTCTGTAATCAGATCCTGCTGACCTTCATAGTCAGATTCCCTGGAGATTTCCAGTCCCTTTGTTGGATCTCCAAATTGGGAAGTCTCTTCTGTGGCCTAGGACCTTCGCAACAGCGTGAGAACTCTTTGGTGTATTCGTTCTTCAGTTTGTGGATCACCCACCAGGTGGCTATATGATAAGGCTAATGGCGAACTCCTCCAAGAGGACTCAGGCCACACATTGCGCCTCCCAGGACTGCTGCTGCCTGTGCCCTTGTCCCTGTAGCAGGCTACCGCTGACCCACACCTCCGCAGAAGACCTTTAAACACTCGCAGGCAGGCCTGGCTCAGTCTCTTATGGGGGGTCACTGGTCCTTTCCCTGGGTCTTAGTGCACACAGTTCTGCTTGTGCCCTCCAAAAGTCTCTGGCAGGCATGAGGTTTGATTTTAACATGATTGCACCCCTCTTACTGGCTCATTGAAGCTTCTCTTTTGTCCTTGGACAAGGGGTATCTTCTTTTGGTGGGTTCCAACATCCTCCTATCGATGGTTGTTCAGCAGCGAGATGCGATTTTGGTGTTCCCGCAGGAGACGACGAGCACACGTCATTCTACTCTGTCTTGGGGCTTAGTCCCCAGCATCTACCAGATCATATGTTCTGTTTTACTTATGGGTCATATCACTTATTTTGTGTATCTTATAATTTTGTATTCAATGCCAAACATTGTGTCTGGCATTGAATAGAAACAGAATCTGAAGCAAAAATTATGACTGTAAAAGGGCACACCTCTGCTGCTAGGCTGCCAATATGGAGTTGGATCCTTCCGGTTAGGACCCAAGTTGAGTTTGGGTTTTGTATCTTCATTGTACCACCAACTTCAACTTCCTGCAGCAGTTGTTACCTGTGTTTAAAGAATGGGTCTGCGTTTTGTGGGTTTTTTCCAGTATTCCTTTACCATACTCTGCTTTCAGCAGTCCATTTAGTGGAGTTAGAGAAGAGAAGGAGTATTTTCTATTGTCCTGGTCCAGCCTTAATCTTGGGGAGTCCTTAGTTGCACCTGGGTCTTAGAGGTAGGGCTTTCTCAGCATCTCTGCCTCTCCTCCCCTTGGCAATCAAATTGCCTAATATCTGTGGTGGGCCTTGAGTGGGAGTTGAGTGCCCCTTCCCCAGTGATAGTAGACATCCGCTTGGTATTGGTAGAGGCATGAGATCCTGGTCCCAACCTCCAGTGTTAGGTTTTTGTTTCTGTCCCTTCGGCCAGAATGGATCTTTGCCTACGTCCTCGGGATAAGAGGGTTATTGTTTCTCATTCAGGAGCAGTTGGGTTTTGTTCCTACTTCTCCCCTAGAAACAGTGAAAATTTGCGTGTGCTCTAGGCTAAAAGGGTTTGCTCCTCCAATAGCTTAAGGCTTTTGCTTAGCATGTGAAGAAAGTCTGGGAAGGTGCAAAGTCTTGGTGCCTGCCTGCAGCTGCAGCTGGTCACCTTCTGTAAGCCTGAGCCAAATGGAGGGGCTCCTGAGCGCCTGGTGGAGGCCGGTGGAAGAGAACTTTTGGGTGAGTGCAGACTTCACTGGATCTGAGGCTGTCTCTCGCTTTGCAGACTGACACACTAGACCACACTGAGCGGTTAAGAATTCATTAAAATTGTAGCTGATTTCTTCTTACCCGCTTCTGTGGAGACCACCTGTTCTGCCTGCGCTTGGCCAAAAGCGAGGGAGTGCTTGTCTTCCTTCCTTCCTTAGAGGGGCTTGTCCCTCTTGGGAATTCATTTCTCTTGATTGCCTTGCAGAATCATTTTCTGATGGCCTTAAGAAGATTATTTGACTATTAAATTATCTGGCTATTCCTCCTTGTTACGGTAGGAGATGGCATTCTTTGCCGCTTTCCACATCCTAAGCAGAAGTCAATCTGGGTCTCTTAGTGCTTCCGTGCATTGCCCAAAGTGCCCATTTGTTTTATATTTGAGACCCAGAAAGGGACTTGTCCAGTTGATAGCAAAACTGAGACAAGAACCCACGTTAGAGCTTCTCTCTATTAACTTGTAGCTACCTCTTTTTTTCCTTTTTCCCTTTTTTTAAACATCAGAGCTACAGCTCTCTTATGTGTGATGCTTTACTGCCTTTCTTAGCACTACCCATCCTTCTCCCCAAGAAAGAATGAAAAAAGAACACCAAGCATCTGAGGTCTCTGATGTTTGTGTGAAATCCCTAACCTAGAGTTTAGCGATTATTTCCCTTCTATGCATTAACAATATCAAAGATAATTAACAAATACTGCAAAAAAGTGAGTTATAGAAGAATCAGTAGATTGCCTGGTTTAGACACTGACTGTTTTCGAACTTAGCCCTATGCATTTTTATTCTCAAAGTTTGTTTTGTTTTGTCTTTTCCCTTTCTAAGTGAACAGTGACACTTAGGTGCCACAGTAATCTAAAGTAAATTCTAAATTTTACTGAAGTTTGAGGTCACTGTAAAGATTTTTCTACTATGAGTTAACATTTTTGGTTAGTCTAATAAAATTTGCTTTCTGAATTCAGTATTTTCTGCATTCTTTATGGAAATTAAGACTTAAGACTAGGAAGGGATTTTTAAAATCTCACAAGCACTTATTTTCGCAAATAAAAAACTGCAACTCAGGTTAAGTGGCTCCTTAAACTCACATAGCTAGTTACTGGCAGAATTGGGATGGAGCTGGGACTCTCATATCTCAAAGTGGGGTGATAGGAAGCACTCAGTAAACTGTCAAAGTCATTTTAAAAAAAGCAGTACATCTTCCTAGAGAATTATTTTACTTAGATGTTACTTTTATAGGATCTGGAAGGCCATTGGTTTGATAATAAACAATGTATTTTGGAGAAGAGCAGACGTGAATACTAATCCTTAATATAAAATATTTCTGTTTCAAAAAAAATTACTGATTTGGCTGTGTCAGGTCTTAGTTGCGGCACCCCGAATCTTCACTGTATCGTGAGGGATCTTTTGTCGTGGCACTCAGGTTCTCCAGTTGTGGCGTACGGGCTCCAGAGCACGCCGACTCAATAGATGTAGCCCTCTGCCTTGGTTGCTCTGCGGTATGTGGGATTTTAGTGACCCAACCAGGGATAGAACCCGTGTCCCCTGCGTTGCAAAGTGGATTCTTAACTACTGGAGCACCAGGGAAGTCCCAAAACACTGCATTTTTAAGAACAAAATGGAAAACTCCAAGCTCAGGGGGCTTCTTTGGTGGTCCAGTGGTTAAGACTCTGCACTCCCAGTGCAGGGGGCCTGGGTTCGATCCCTGATCAGGGAACTAAGATCCTGCATGCTACATGGCATGGCCTAAATGAATTAATTAATATTTCCTTGTTTTAAAAAAAGCTCCAAAAAAAAAAAAAAAGCTCCATGTGTGTTTCCTCTCTTCTGCCAGCGGGAGGGCCGGGGGAGGGGTGAGAAGCACAGTTCCACACCCCAGTGCTGCCCAGTGTGAGTAGCCGGCTAAGGTAGACACTTGTTGGGGGGGCTGCAGCCTAGCTGGATTTCAATCAGCACATTCCTTTTTTGGAGTTCTTTGGCTGTTTTCCAGGTGTGCAAAAACATGTAAAGTTAACCCATGTCCCCAGGCAGTCACCATTATCTTGCTTTCCCGCCACCAGTAAGCATGCTGTAAATAACAGGCTTCCCAGGATTCTAGTTTAGGCTCATGGGCCACATTCAGACCCGGCCCAAGGGATGAAGAAAACGACCACTTCATTTTACCCAAGACAGTGGTGCCAGACCTCAGCCTTCAGCCTTCTTCAGCCTCAGCCTTCTCCCCCTCTGCCCCCCACGTTATTAATGGTTCACATCATTTCCTCTGATCGCAGGATTATTCTTCAGCTGTAATTCTGTATGTAGTAGAAAGCTAGTTCTTGCTGTCAGAATCTCTGTATTCTGGGACAATTCCAGTTCTGGCTGGAAATAGCATGGTCACAAAGCTTTTCAGCAGTGTGCCAGTGAATTTTAACAACAGAGAGATAGCAAGATTCCATCACTGAATGACTAGCTTTGAAGGCCATTTGCACGTTAACTTTAAAAAAAAAGAGTCTTTCCTGTAGCTTCCGCCCCACTCTCCCCCACTTTGGCCAAGTCCCATTAATTTTGTTGAAGGTTTTTATTTTCTGCTGAAAATGCAGGAAATTTAGACAACTCTTTTGGAATCCCCCCAAAACTAATACAAACAAGATACATATGCTTCTCTTAAGGAAACTAAAAATAAATGATTTGGAACTATTTAACTGTATAAATTCCCTCTTAAAAGAAAAAGGAAGTTTATATAATGAAGCAGCCCTGACTGCTGCTGACAGGGTAAGGTGCTCCCACAGCTGCCAGCTTGTCCATTTGACATGAACTCACTACTTAGCACAGATCGTGCTCACCGTTCATTACCAGCATGTACAAAACCATCAGAACATCTGAAAAGGGCCGTTTTCTCAAGGCCCTTGTATTTACATTTGAGATTTTCTGCAATAAAATAAGCCTGGCCTTTTTTTTTTTTTTGAGAAGAAAGTCTGTTTGACGTGGGATCCATTCCTGGCATGGGAGTTGTATGTACTAAAAAGAAAATACCATGAATGAAAAAGACACAATATTCTCCACGTATTTTGCTGCTCTACCAATGAACCATCTGATTTTATCTCTGACAAAGCTAATTTTGGTTAGTTTTTGGAAATGTGTCTTTTAAAAAAAAGAAAACATGTCTTTTTAAAAAACTTTATTTTATTCCATAAATGTTAACTATATAAATGTAATTTATACACTTCCCTAAAGGACTAGTTTTGTAAATTAATAAAAATGGGATTTAGCACATATCTAAAGCTAAGAGATGTGATTCTTTGCACTTACAACATTTGCATTAATTTATCCACTTTGGAAAGGCAGTTATCTTTATGTTCTTTCTGTAATAGTATTTAAAATTTAAATGATTTATAGAGTTACATGTTAAAATAGGTATTATCAGAAAATTTATAATCAACCACTCCCTAATTTAAGCTTATTTTTAATTTCTGAATTACATTCAATTTCTCATTTTTGTTTTGTAATTGTTTTGCAACATTAAAATATACAGTATGCTTTCTAGTGTGAGTGACAATATGGCAAAATATGATATTGTATAAAATGTCTTTGCTCTAGTTCCTTTAATTATATTTTCAGTCAATTTTAGTAATGTCAGAAAAACTTTGTTCTTGACATTTAATTTATAAATCTGCAGCTGAAAACAATCTTTGAAAGATAGCGTTAGAATTAGAACTTGTCACAGAAACAGTTAAAAAAGGAAGTAAAATACCTAGTAATTCCTTTAAGTATAAGAGAATTAGTATAACTTCTAAGGAGCCTCAGTCAGACTGATGAATGTAAATTGAAACCTAATGTGGAGTATACTTATTGAGGTAGTTTCCAGTTTATTCTATACCTGACTTGGGGATAAAATAAATGATCAGTAGTTTGGTTTGGGTTTAAATGAGCAGGTACCTGTTTGGGGGTTGAGTATATTATCCTGTTTGTTGTAGCAAATTATTTAATAAAACATCGAGAATAAATTATCAATATGTTTGAAAGCAGAAAGTGTAAGCTATCAATAGGTAATTCGTTTTTTATATTTAAGTTTAATATATTAGGACTTAAGGGTCCTAATGTTATATGTAACATAAATGGGTACAGAATACTTAGGAACATGAAATTCTGCAGAAAGCTAATGTTTTGACTTGTATTACTGTGATAGTCATACTGTCTCACTGGGTTGCTCTTAGATGAGAGAAATTTGAGAGAAAATTCTGAACTCAGAGTTCCTTTCTCCTCTTCTAATTCAAGTAGCAATGTAAGATGAAAATACAATCGAGAGAACTATAATCACAATTATGTTGTCAGTTCCCAATATGAAGGCTAATCCCTTTTCTTTGCTTCAAACACATAAAAGTAATAGATGAACCATAACTAGAAAAAAAAAAACCCTTGAAGCCATATAGCCTCACCCTAAAATGAGAGAGGGAACTTCTTGATCAACGAGAAATAGAAAAAGCACTCGAAGCAGATAGCAGGGTCTGAAGCTGTGAGGCTGCCAAGCTTCTTGTCTGGAAGGAGGCAGGAGTGGCTGGGAGCTCAGCTGCTGCAAGGCAGGCACAGCACTCAGGGGCCCTTGGGAGGCAGCACGGTAGTGCCGGGTTCCCTGCTAGAAACTAAGAGGTAGAATAGACCCCTTACTGAAAAGAGCCTGAGTAGAGGCACTAATGATGACCCTTAAGTTCTGTGTCTAGGAAGGTGGGAAGACCCAGAACCAGCCTCACTCTGGAACCTTGAGCCTATTGTGAGGGGATGTGGCTTGGTGACAGACCTTGCTTATCCTGCCTTTAATGTGATTGCATGGCAGCAGCCCTGATAAACCAATGATGAGACCTCATTTCAGACTGGGAGCTCTAGAAAGCTACTGCATGACCTGTAGGCGTGGGGGGATTAAGCCATACTAAGTGAGCCTACATAACCAAAATTCCAAAATATATGCTAAAATCTAACTTAATACTAAGAAAGACAGCCAACATAGTCATGATCATGTTTAAGGTAAGTTTATCCAAAAAGAAGCAAAAATTAATAGGATAATGTTGAAAGTACTCAAGTATTTTTAATATCCTCAAAGATAAATGAAGGATATAGTATTTGTTAAGAATAAATAAATATAAAAATGATGAAATGAAACAAGAACATGACTCAGAACTATTTCATTAGAAAGCTTAGAATGAAAAATATAGTCATTAGATTTGAAAGCTCAGTAGACAAATTCTAAACTGGGCAGTATCAAAGACGGTTAGTAAACTGTAAGATAATGAGAAAAAATTATCCAAATTATCTTTGTGGAAGAGACTAGGTTGTCAGATGGAAAGAACACTCTGAATACTAAGCAGGATAAATAAAGATAAATCAACACTGAAACACATGGTTGTGAAACTCAAGAGTGTTAAAGAATGAAAAATAAATCTTAACGGCTATCAAAATGCTTTTCCACAGGGCAGCAGTAGTTAGGTTTGTATAATAAACTGCTCAAAGCCAAAAACAGATGCCAGAATCAAGTGAACACGTATCTTTTAAGTTTGTAAAGAAGTAACTAATTCTATACCCAGATGAGATACAAGAGTGAATGTAAAATAAAGACATATTTCAACCACGCTATGACTGAAAGAGTTTATTATCCATGGACTTCACTGAAAGCACTATTAAAGGATGTACTTCAAATAGAAGAAAAGTTTACCTGTAGAGAAGCGGAATGCAAGAACTAGTGGTGTGCACTGAAATCCATATGTCAACTTAGTTAACCGCTGACTTTTTGTTCAGATGCTCAGTCCTGTCCAACTCTTTGTGACCCAATGGACTGCAGCATGCCAAGCTTCCCTGTCCTTCACCATCTCCCGGAGTTTGTTCAAACTCATGTTCATCGAGTCAGTGATGCCATCCAACCATCTCATCCTCTGTTATCCCATTCTCCTCCTGCCTTCAATCTTCTCCAGCATCAGGGTCTTTTCCAGTGAGTTGGCTCTTCACATCAAATGGCCAAAGTATTGGAGTTTCAGCTTCAGCATCAGTCCTTCCAGTGAATATTCAGGATCAATTTCCTTTAGGATTGACTGGTTTGATCTCCTTGCTTTCCAAGAGACTCTTAAGAATCTTCTCCAGCTCCACAGTTCTAAAGAATCAGTTCTTTGGTGCTCAGACTTTTTTATTGTCCAGCTCTCACATCTGTACAGGACTACCAGAAAAACCATAGCTTTGACTATATGGACCTTTGTAGGCAAAGTAATGTCTCTGTTTCTTAATATGTTGTCTAGGTTTGTCATAGCTTGTCTTCCAAAGAGCAAGCGTATTTTAATTTCACAGCTGCAGTCACTGTCCACAGTGAATTTGGATCCCAAGAAAATAAAGTCTATCACTGTTTCCATTTTTTCCCCAACTGTTTGCCATGAAGTGATGAGACTGGATGCCATGATCTTCGTTTTCCAAATGTTGAGTTTTAAGCCAGGTTTTTCACTCTTCTCTTTCACTTTCATCAAGAGGCTCTTTAGTTCCTCTTCACTTTCTGCCATAAGGATGGTATCATCTATATATCTCAGGTTATCGATATTTCTCCCTGCAATCTCGAGTCCAGCTTCTGCTTCATCCAGCCCAGCATTTCTCATGATGTACTCTGCATATAAGTTAAATAAGCAGGGTGACAGTATACAGCCTTGACATACTCCTTTCCCAATTTTGAACCAGTTCGTTGTTTCATGTCTGGTTCTAACTGTTGCTTCTTAAGCTGCATGCAGATTTCTCAGGAGACAAGTAAGGTGGCCTGGTATTCCCATCTCTGAAGAATTTTCCAGTTTGTTGTGATCTCTACAGTCAAAGGCTTCAGTGTAGTCAATGAAGCAGAAGTAGATGTTTTTCTGGAATGATCTTGCTTGTTCTGTGATCCAGTGGATGTTGGCAATTTGATCCCTCGTTCCTCTGCCTTTTCTAAATCCAGCGTGTACATCTGGAAGTTCTCAGTTTACATGCTGTTGAAGCTAGCTTGAAGGATTTTTAGCATTACATTGCTAGCATGTGAAATGAGTGCAGTTGTGTGGTAGTTTGAACATTATTTGGCATTTTCCCTTCTTTGAGATTGGAATGAAAACTGGCCTGAGTACTGATTTTTTTAAAACCAATTTATGGGTTTTTTTTAAAAACATGAAATTAAAAACCTAAGCAACTGTAACAAAACAAGGAAGAATGGGGTCAGCACTTTTCTGTTCAAGGAGAAGTTAAAGTGTATTAACCTCCTTTGATCTTGTTCAGGAGGTAAATAGCAATATTTTATCTTTTTTTTTAAATTTATTTATTGGTTACAGTGGTCTTCGTTATTGCGTACAGGTTTTCTCTAGTTGCGGTGAGCAGAGGCTGTTCTCTACCTGCAGCATGTGGGCTTCTCATTGCAGTGGCTCCTCTCGTTACGGAGCAGGACTTTAGAGCACGTGGGCTTCAGTAGTTGCAGCTCGCGGGCTCCAAGGTGCAGGCTCAGGAGTTGTGGCACACAGGCTTAGCTGCCTCTCCGCAGCATGTGGGGTCTCCCACATGCTAGAACCCATGTCTCCTGTATTGGCAGGTGTTTCTTATCCACTGGGCCACTTTATCCCTTGCACATTGATTTTGCTTTCCTTTTTTTCTGTCCCATAAATGTTGATTTGTTGCTGGATGTTCTTAAAACAATACTGCTGCTGCTGCTACTGCTAAGTCGCTTCAGTCGTGTCCAACTCTGTGCGACCCCATAGATGGCAGCCCACCAGGCTTCCCCGTCCCTGGGATTCTCCAGGCAAGAACACTGGAGTGGGTTGCCATTTCCTTCTCCAATGCAGGAAAGTGAAAAGTGAAAGTGAAGTCGCTCAGTCGTGTCTGACTCTAGTGACCCCATGGACTGCAGCCTACCAGGCTCCTCTGTCCATGGGGTTTTCTAGGCAAAAGTACTGGAGTGGGGTGCCATAAAACAATACAGGTGGAGGTAAATTGTATGGAAATAAGTATACCTTTTTGTGTGCTAGATCGGGGTGGTAAACTTTTCCACCAGAGTCCAGATAGTAAATATTTTTTATTTTGTAAGCCATGCAGTCTTAGATGTGAAGTGTATTTTACCTCATAATAAGTCATTCCTACTTTATTTTGATTAATAGTTCATGTTATATCTTTTTCCATTTTTTTACCTTCAATCTAACTTTATTTAAAGTGAGTTACATTTGAAGTTTCTTGTAGATAGCGTGTAGTTGCATCATGTATTTTTAATCCACTCTGTTGTTGTTCAGATCTTAATTATTGTAATCTCTTTGCATGGATTTGCTCTAGACCCTTTACATACATAACTTACATAACTTGCTGCATCTAGTAGTGTTGACATTTTCCCAATTCAAATGAGAGGTAGAAAGTATCCTCTCTTTAAATTCCTTTGCTCTCCCTGGTTTATAATATAGTTGTCTTAGGTGTTCCTTTGCATCCATTGAGAGCCACATCAGTGTTACAATTTTTGCCCCAACTGTCAAACATAATTTAGAAAACTCAGAAGAAGGAAAGTGTCATATTCACCTATGTTTTTGCCTTCCATTGTTCTTTCTTTCAAGAGATGTGTTGATTACTTACTTTGAATTTTGCTCTATGTACTATTTCACATTCAGATTCCCAAAGACTATTACCTCTCAGGAAACAGAAACAAAACATTAGGCTGTTTATCTGTAAATATGAACATTGAATGACAGTGTAGAAAAGTGAGGTCATATTCCGAATTAGAAATTCTTCTTGGAATTGTTAAGACTCTACTATCACTTTATATTGAGCAAGTTTAGTGATTTAAGGTGGTACACTGATAAGAGTACAGATGAGGATCTATTAATCAAAGCTCCAAATTTTCTTTTAGATTAGAAAGTCTAAAATTTATTAATGTGAAATTTATGATTATCACCATATTTAGTTCAAAAGTTATAACTCAAATCCTTTAGTAACTGATAAACTTAACTCTAAAAATTCTTGACAAAAATAATCTTGAAGAGTTCTTGTGCATGATCTTTCCAATGCTGTTATAATTGTAAAGCAGTTGCCCTCATTCTAATTAATTCTGTGTCAAGGAGGAAAATACTGACTCTTATGGGGATTTTCTTTCTTTATCAGGCACAAGACCTAAATGTCATTGAAGAAGTGATTCGAATGATGTTAGAGATCATCAACTCCTGCCTGACAAATTCTCTTCATCACAATCCAAACTTGGTATATGCGCTTCTTTACAAACGAGATCTCTTTGAACAATTTCGAACTCATCCTTCATTTCAGGATATCATGCAAAATATTGATCTGGTAAGTGTAAATGGAGATATTTACTGTTATTCTTTTTTAAACAGAGAAAGTTTAACAAAACTTGAAAAAAAAAAACCTACAATAGTCTCTTGAATTTTAACTGTATTTGCCATCTATTCCAACAATTGTCACTTTCCACATGTGTATATGTATTATATACAGACACATATATATATATACATGCACATATATGTCTTTAGGAGAATTGAGATCATATTTTATATCTTAATAGTTCTGGATTCTGCTATTTTTACTTAACACATTTTCCTGTGATATTAATTCTTTGAAAATCTCACATTCTAATAATATATAACCTGTATTTCATGGATCACAGCCTTGTCATGGCATGTCAAAGGGGCTTGAAGCTATGAGCCACTCTGTGCCAGGCCACCCAAGAGGAACAGGTCATAGTGCAGAGTTCTGACAAAACGTGGTCCACTGGAGGAGGAAATGGCAACCCACTCCAGTATTCTTGCTGGAGAAACCCACGGACATATGAAAGGGGAAGAAGATTTGACACCAGAAGCTGAGCCCTGCAGGTCGGAAGGTGTCCCGTATGCTACTGGGGTAGAATGGAGGGCAGTTACCAACAGCTTCAGAAAGAAGGAAGCAGCTGGGCCAAAGTGGAAACGACCCTCAGTTGTAGATGTGTCTGATGGGGAAAGTAAAGTCCAGTGCTATAAAGAATATATTTCTTAGGAACCTGAAATGTTAGGTCCATGAATCAAGGTAAACTGGACGTGATCGAGCAGGAGATGGCGAGAATGGACACTGACATCTTAGGAGTCAGTGAACTAAAATGGACGGGAATGCGGATTTAATTCAAACGACTGTTATATCTACTACCGTGGGCAAGAATTCCTTAGGAGAAATGGAATAGCCCTCATAGTCAACAAAAAAGTGAAACGCAGTACTAGGGTGCAACCTCAAAAGCAATAGAATGATCTCAGTTCATTTCCAAGGCAAACCATTCAACATTACAGTAATCCAAGTCTATGCCCCAACCACTGATGCTGAAGAAGCTGAAACTAACTGGTTCTGTGAAGACCTACAATAATTTTAGAAGTAACACCAAAAAAAGATGTCCTTTTCATCATAGGGGATCGCAGTGCAAAAGTAGGAAGTCAAGAGATGCCTGATATACAGGCACGTTTGGCCTTGGGGTAACATTGTACGGGAACCAGTGACCTAAACCGTCCCAAAGGAAAAGAAATGCAAGAAGGCAAAGTGGTTGTCTGAGGAAGTTTTACAAATAGTTTAGGAAAAAAGATAAGCAAAAGGCAAAAGAGAAAGGAAAAGATAATACCAACTGAATGCAGAGTTCCAGAGAATAAAAAGAAGAGATAAGAAAGCCTTGTTAGGTGAACAGTGCAAAGAAATAGAGGAAAACAATAAAATGGGAAACACTAGAAATCTCTTCAAGAAAATTGGAGATATCAAGGGATATTTCATGCAAAGATGGACATGACAAAGGACAGAAATGGTAAGGACCTAACAGAAACAGAAGAGATTAAGAAGAAGTGGCAGGAATACGCATTGCTGCTGCTGCTGCTAAGTCGCTTCAGTCGTGTCTGACTCTGTGCAACCCCACAGACAGCAGCCCACCAGGTTCCACCATCCCCAAGACTCTCCAGGCAAGAACACACATTAGAACCATACAAAAAAACATCTTACAGACCTGATTAACCACACTGGTGTGGTCACTCACCTGGAGCTGGACATCCTGGAATATGAAGTCAAGTGGGCCTTAAGTGGCAAAATTCCAGCTGAGCTATTTCAAATCCTAAAAGATGATGCCATTAAAGTCAATATGTCAGCAAGTTAGGAAAACTCAGCAGTGGCCACAAGATGGGAAAAGATCAGTTTTCATTCCAGTCCCAAAGAAGGGCAATGCCAAAGAATGTTCAAACTCCCATGCACTTGTGCTCATTTCACATGCAAATAAGGTAATGCTCAAAATCCTTCAGTTAGCTTCAGCAGTATGTGAACCGGGAACTTCCAGATGTACAAAATGGATTTAGAGAAGACAGAGGAACTAGAGATCAAATTGCCAACATTCATTGGATCATGGAGAAAGCAAGGGAGTTCCAGAAAAACATCTACTACTGCTTCATTGACTACCCTGAAGCCTCTGTGTGGATCACAGCAAACTGTGGAAAATTCTTAAAGAGTTGGAAATACCAGACCACCTTACCTGTCTCCTGAGAAACTTGTATGTGGATCAAGAAGCAAAAGTTAGAACCAGACATGGACCAATTGAATGGTTCAGAATTGGGAAAAGAGTATGACAAGACCGTATATTGTCATCCTGCTTATTTAACTTCTATGCTGAGTACATCATGCAAAATGTACACAAGCTGGAATCAAGGTCTCCAGGAGAAATATCAGCAACTTCAGATATGCAGTTGATACCACTCTAATGGCAGAAAGCAAAGAGGAACCAAAGAGCCTCTTGATGAGGGTGAAAGAGGAGAGTGAAAAACCTGGCTTAAAACTCAGCATTCAAAAAACTAAGATCATGGCACCTGGTCCCATCACTTCATGGCAAATAGATGGGGGGAAAGTGGAAATAGTGACAGATTTAATTTTCTTGGGCTCCAAAATCACTCCAGAGAGACAATGTCCGCAGTCATGAAGTTAAAAGACGCTTGCTCTTTGGAAGGAAAGCTATGACAAACCTAGACAGTGTATCAGTTTGCTGACAGAGATCCTTGTAGTCAAAGCTGTGGTTTTTCTGGTAGTCATGTACAGATGTGGGAGTTGGAGCATAAATAAGTCTGAGTGCAGAATTGATGCTTTCAAATTGTGATGCTGGAGAAAACTTGAGAGTCCTTTGGACTGCAAGGAGATCAAACCAGTCTATCCTAAAGGAGATGAACCCTGGATATTCGTTGGAAGAACTGTTACTGAAGCTGAAGTTACGATACTTTGGCCACCTGATGCGAAGAGACGACTCTTTGGAAAAGACACTGATGCCAGAAAGATTGAGGGCAGGAGGAGAAGGGGGCAGTTGAGAGAGAGATAGTTGGATAGTATCAACACTCAGTGGACATAAATATGAGCAAACTCTGGGAGACGGTGGAGGACAGAGGAGCATGCCACAGTTCATGAGGCCACAAAAAGTCAGACACAATTTAGTGACTGAACAACATTAACCTGGATTATGGAGGTCCTAAAATATGTTAACCCTTACCCCATTATTGCTTATTTGATTGTTTGTAATATTTTGTAATTAATTCATAATTAACAGCTTCTAAATAAATTATAGCTCACCTTTTTTAGTTCTGTTGTTGGTGTAGTCTTAAACTGAAATTGTACTAGTTCTTACTGTCAGAGTTGTCTGTATCTTCGAGATTCACCCCATGTCAAATTGCTGTCTAGATGTATTGTACAACTCATGTGTCTGTGCATCATCTCTTACTTCTGTAAGTGACCTATGAGAGGATCTACCTCACTACTTTTACAGCTTTGAGTATTATATTTATTTCAGGATTTGCTATTTTGTATTAAAAATGGTATTTCATTATTGTTTTTAATTTTTATTTCTTTCATAATTAGTGTGATTGAACATTTTTCACAGTTCTGTGAACCTTCACTTCCTGTTCTTTTTAAAAAGATTTTTCTGCTAAGCCTTCTGTTGCTATATTAATGTTTCCCAGTTCGATTTGATTCCACAGATATTTGTTGTATAGCTCATCAGGTTCACAGTTGCTGTGCACAAGAGGAAGCTGAAGAACTACCATCCCTGTCCTTGTTTTACTTAAATTTGCTGTTGTTCAGTCACCCAGTCGTGTCCGACTCTTTGCCACCCCATGAACAGCAGCATGCGAGGCCTCCCTGTCCCTCACCATCTCCCGAAGTTTGCCCAAGTTCATGTTTATTGCATTGGTGATGTCATCCAGCCATCTCATTCTCTGACGCCCTCTTCTCCTTCTGCCCTCAATCTTTCCCAGCACTGGGGACTTTCCCAGTGAGTCAGCTATTTGCATATCATTTACTTAAATTTAGGAAGATTTTAAATAATTATTGCATGAGTATAAATATGTACAGTTATTTCCATCATGACTGAGCACAGGTGCATACCTTCCTCCAGGGTGTGCACCTCATAGTGAAATTGCTGCATAACATGGACCATTTCCTTTGTTATGTATGTGCTCTGCTAAGTTGCTTCAGTCATATCCAACTTTATGCGAACCTATGGACTGTAGCCCACCCAGGCTCCTCTGTCCTTGGAATTCTGCAGGCAAGAATACTGGAGTGGATTGCCATTCCCCTCTGGAGGGGATCTTCCCAACTCAGAGATCAAACCACATCTGTTAACATCTAAGCTGCATTAGCAGATGATTTCTTTACCACTAGTGCTACCTGGGATGCTGCCGTTTTACTCTCTGACCGGTGGTGTGTAGAATTCCTGTTGCTTCACATCCTCCTGGACCTTAGTTTTGTCATTTTTGTAACAGCACCTCACTGTGGTTTTCATTTGGGTTTCCTCGTGTGATGCCTAGGCAAGTCTTTTGCCAGTTTTTCTGCTGAATTATTTATCTTTATGTAGATTCTTTGTTCTAGTTATGTTCTAGTTATGTTCTCGTTATGTTGTTAGACCTGTCTTCATTATGTTTTGCAAATATCCAGTCACTAACACAAATACAAACTTTCTGACATAACTTTAAAACTCCTCTCAGAATAGTCAGACATCAGTTCTCAGTCCTACTCTTTTCTTGGAGAACTGCTTCCAGCCCCAGCCAGCTTGGACTCTGGTTCTCCTGCCCAACTGCAGAACCTTCTCAGAATTTCCCTCAGCTGTCCCCTTGGTTGATCTTGGCTCCTGTGAAGTCCTCTTTCTTGGTTTACTGCTTCAGATTGGTAGAGCTTACACTACTGTAGCTTTCTGGGAAAAGGATATATGTGAGATAGGTTTTTTAATTTTTTTAGTTTCTAATGTCTGAAAATGTTTTTCTTCTTTTTTAATATATGACTGTTGTCTTGGGAAGCTTTGGGGATCTCTCTATTACTGTGTCCTGAAACTTCATGATTTGCTGTGCCTTGGTCAGTTGTATTTGGTGCTTAGAGGGTCCTTTTAGTCTAGAAACTCATGCTCAGAGCTTTCATTTAATTATTTCTTCCTGGTTGTTTCTCTGTCTCCTGCTGTTTCCTCTCTGAAACTTTTATAAGAAAGATGGCCATTTCTTTTCAAGCCCCTTCATGTTGGTATCACTAAGTGTTACTTCTTAGACCCAGTTTCCTCATAGTAAGTGTCCTCCAAGCTCCTGCCTGGGGTCTGTGCATCCATCTGTGAGGGTTTTAAAAGCTGAGGTAGAAAGAGACTGCATAATATTGAGGATGGGGAAAAGAGGGTGAGAGTGACCTCTAAGGTGTAAACTTCCTGGCTTCTTCCAGGATAACAGCAATACATAGATGGATGCATGGACTCTGATCACATTTAAGATATTTAAGAACAGTTCTATCCATTCTCATAAGCCAAGTAGATTAATTTTTGCTCATCCCAGTAGAGTCTTGTGTACTTGTTAGGTACTTAATTGAAACCAGCTTTGAACTATAACCAAGCTCCCATTCCAGACTCTTAACACATAAGTTCTATGAGTTGCTAAATACTCTGGAATCCACACAATTACACTGAGTTTAGTTAAATACCACTATGTATACTCTTGCAGATCTGTTCATTGATTTGCTCCCTATCACTGCTGTGTAATGATTGCTGGTAAACAGAAATAAAAACTAAAACTCTTCACTGTCAGTTTAGTTAGTGTTTTCATGGACTTTCCTTAAGCTGCCTCAGCTATATACCTGACAGTTGCAGCTACAGCAGGTTATTTTGCCATTCACATGCTTGTCATTTTCCTGAACTACTATCAGTATTATTTAGATTTCATTAACAAAATTGGGGCAGCTGAGAACCATTGTCATCTTTGCAGTTAGAATAAAGCTGAAACATCATTTCAAATGAGCATGGTTATATCTTAAAGTTAAACTTGACATATAAGATTTGTAATTAAATTCTCACCATTATGAACAGGTATGTAGATATATTGATACTTAGGATGTGTGATAGCATCCTCAGGCCACTTCTCAAATATTTCTTCTCTGGCCCCATGTCCTGCTTGTTAAGTCTGGGTTTAACCAGAAGAGCATCTCCTTTTAAAATTGACAAGTATTGTTAATAGGATCATGAAACAAACGGTTTTCCGAGAGACATCCATCACAGCTTATTCCTACCTTTTTCTGTTGGCTAGATTCTTTTTAACAACTCGGTAGTCTAGTTTATGGTCCAAGAATGCATGTTAGAGTCTGTGCTTCGATGAGAAAACCCAGGCACCAAGAGATCTTTACCTCCATGGAAAAAGTAGAGTCTACTTTTTCCCAGGGAGAGTCTCCAGGAAGTGCAGTCCCTTCTCTGATCCCAATTCTCAAAAAAACTATCCAGAAAGAGTTTCTGAATAGGAAAGGCAGAGCCCTTCTTACTCCTCTTAATAGTGTATTGCTCATAGCAGTCTTAACAATCACAGTGTTAAGAGGAAATCAATTTTCTCTATGAAGACAAACTTTACAGGCTAGCTTATAGCTAAAAAGCACTTCTGGAGATTTCCTGGCAGTTCAGAGGTTAGAACTTCACACTTCCGTTGCAGGAGGCACAGGTTTGATCTATAGTCGGAGAACTAAGATGCTCCAAGCCACATGGTGCAGCCAAAATAAAGTAAAAAGCCAGTTCTAGCCAGCCTATTGATGCATTTGTCCAAATTCATTTATAGTTCTTGCTAGTACCATTTTGGGGAGTAAAATACTGAGATTACGATTCATTGTGCATACGAGTAAAGGTTCAACAAAACCCTTTTCTCTATTACGTGGAAAATTGGCCTGGGTTAATCTGTTTTTAGCTCTGTTCCTTGGAAATCTGGTGAAGGTAGAATGTCAGCTGTGTTAATTCAGTAATACTCCTGTGACAAAATGCTGCTGCTGCTGCTAAGTCACTTCAGTCGTGTCCGACTCTGTGCGACCCCATAGACGGCAGCCCACCAGGCTCCCCCATCCCTGGGATTCTCCAGGCAAGAACACTGGAGTGGATTGCCATTTCCTTCTCCAATGCATGAAAGTGAAAAGTGAAAGGGAAGTCGCTCAGTCGTATCTGACTCTTAGCGACCCCATGGACTGCAGCCTACCAGGCTCCTCCATCCCTGGGATTTTCCAGGCAAGAGTACTGGAGTGGGGTGCCATTGCCTTCTCCGTGACAAAATGAGAATATAATAAAATGACATTTGGTTGGTAAGTTGAGTCTGGGCTAGAAGGACTATAGCTTTGGGCATCCCTGAGTGAAAAAAAAAAAAAAAAAAACTCACAGCCAGGCGTGTCCTTTTCAGGGACCTAGAAGCTGAGAGTGTCACAAAGGGTATTGGTTTCTGTTTGGTATCTGGCTTCCCTGCTTGGGTGGCTGTTGGATCTGCCCGCTGTAGTCTCTTTCTCTCACATCAGCACTAGCATTTGAGGGTCAGAGAGTAGCCCTGAGACTACTGTGAGCATTCCCAGTGAAAACAAAAGCCTGTGACTATGCTGTTCACATTCTCTTTTTCTTGATCTTGTATCCTTTTAATCTTATGTGAACTGTAGCCTATTATACTTTTTTTTTTTTAATTTTAAAAACATTTTATTATAAAAGATTTCAAGTGTATACAAAGTAAACAGAATGGCTGTTGCACTCTTGGGTCTCTTGATGTCTAACTGGGTCTACGAATTCCACTTAGGAGAGGGCAATGCAGTACTAAAGTAATATCTTCTTAGAGTACTTATAAATGTATCTCTTTCACGTTCCAGGGTGGAGAATATCCTGCTTTTTCCAAGATTTATCCAGATCTTTGAATTATAGAACTGTCCAATATATCCTTTTTTAACTTCCATATTTCTAACCTGTGTCACCCTAATTGTTTTCAGTCTGCCCTATGGCAAACTCCTCCCCTTTCTATCATAACTTTTGCCTTTCTCTGGACCTCTCTGACTTCAGTTTCTTTCTTCTTTCCTTCTTGTCTTTTTTCTCCTTTTATCCTTTGCTTCCTTCCATCCTCCCTCCCTCTCCCCGCTTTCCACTCTTGTTTTCTTCCTCTGGATAGTCACTTGAATTGTGTACAACATATGTCAGATAAACTGTATCTGTGGTGTATTGGAAGGAAATGTTTTCCCTTTAATTACCAATACCTCTTTTCATAATAACCCATTTTTTTCTCTTTCTTTCTGCTAAAAGACTAACTCAAAATTTATTTTTTCCTATGTTCGTAACTGTAATCAGTGATGGATGATCATGTTTCAACACATTGTTTGGATTATTTAGTGTTAAATGTTTAAACCACATCAAAAACCATTTGTTCCTTTTCTATTAATCATTAGCACTGCTAGCTTTATAGCATGCTTGCTGAGCATTTACATGTATTATGTCTCTTAATTTTCATTAAAAAACAAACTTGTGAGGTATATTTCATTTTAATTTTCAATTGCAGATAAAGAAGCCAGCTTAGAAAGATTTTAAGTTGCTCATGATCACACATTCAGAAAGTGATAAAGCCAGAACTCAAACCAAGGCAGTTTGATTAAAAAAAAAACCCTTGTTTGTAATCATCTTGCCTGATTACTATCACCATTCACTAAATGTTCCTCCAGTTTCTCATTGATTTGCCTATTCACTACCTGAAAAGGTCTGAAAACAAACCTGGAAATTTACTTTCTCCTTCTAACTTCCAGTGATGTCAAATCAGTCTTTACTCCATAAGTAAAGTAACCAGCTATTGACACTTTAAAAATAACCCTGAAGGACCATGTTTTTCTTGAAAGGACATACAAGAACCATGCAAAGGACTTAAACTACATCCATCTGAAACTTAGTCTCCTTTGGAAGAAGCAAAAAGCAGAGTCAAGGTGAAGAAATAGAAGGGCCCTCACTGTTTTTCTCACAGTATATAAGCCAGTAGAAATAAAAGCGAGTGTTAAACTAGATTTATATCCTGCCCTTGTCACTAGAATAGACTGCTTATTGACACTGCAACTGTATTCAGTGAAAAATGCAACCTCAGGGTAAACATTTGGCTATGTGCTGTTGTGCACTTCTTAAAACTAGATAAATTATGCCTAAACATTTTTTGAGTCTCTGTTAAGTGCTGGGAATAAGACTTAAGTACCTTTACATATTTTACCCTTTTATTCCTCTTAAATCAGTAAACTAGTTACTATTATCTCACTTTACAGATAAGGAAACCAACAGGCTGCGAGAAGGCTTCCTAGGTGATTTTTAACACAGATCTCCATGTAAGAATTATCCTCTTAGGGAATTCCCTGGCCAGTGGTTGGGACTCAGCACTTTCACTGCCAGGCCTCAGGTTCAGTCCCGAGTTGGGGAATTAAGATTCTGCAAGCCACACAGCACAGCCAATAAATAAATAAATAATAGAGTCATCCTCTTAAATAATGATCACATGTTTGCTTTATCACTGAGGGTTATTTGCATATGCCTATCTCACTTGACCTGTAAATTATCCCCATGAGGGAGGCAGAGCAAGGCTTCGAGGTGAAATTGTTGGTTCAAGGTCACTTAGCTAGTAAATCACTCAGCCTTTAATCCAGGTCTTCTCATTATAAACTCCATATTTTCAGTGTTCACTTGGATAAACGTAAATAAGATTCTAAATGAGCAGATTTTCCAACAACTTTTTGTTGAATACTGTCATCCAAAATAGTGTTGGACACGCTGGAAATTCATTCAAAATCATTTTAAACTCTTTTTACATATTTTGAAAAGAATGCCATGATAAAGATATAAATAACATTTCCACTTTTTGCCTCTTTCAGCACTTTACCTTCTCCTACCCTCGCCTAAATGCTCCTGAAATCTTGGCTTAAGCAAACCTTTGCTATTTCTTCTTTCATGGAGTTAACCTTGAAAAGTATTGGTAGAGGAGACTATGAATCTACTGTTATTTTTAGCTGACAGGGAGTTGAGAGTTGATATTTTTTATTAAGACATTAAGCAATAGTGAATGTCTGAGACAGGAGTGACTAACTTTGGAGTACTTTCAACTTCTGCAGAAGGAGCTATACATGTGCGTTTCAGGTAGCCAAATTATCATTAGCCACTAGCACATAGCCTCTGCATCTAACTCATAAGATGATACGGTCTGGCTGAATTGAAGCAACAGGACAAAATAGAAATACCACACCAAACAGGAGAGGGCATGAAAGAAATGTCATGGCTGACTATTAGTAGAGGACAGAGACAGTGAACAACAATAGTTTTGTGGTATGGTAAAGGCAAGAACTGTTTTTGTCTCTGGACAGTGTAAAATTTATACTATGTTTTCTATATTTCCAGACCTGGAAATATAGAAAACCTAGTTGCCTTAGCACATTCAGTTGCCTATATAACTGTTCCACAAATGTTAAACAAGGTTAAATGAGAATTCATTATTTTCTTCCCCCAAAAAAATCAAACACAAAATGAATCAACTTTTTTTCTGCAGTCTTCCTTAGCTCTGTAAATGACATCAATATCTACGAGTTGCTATGTCAAAAAAAAAAAAAAGGAGGAATAATGAGTACTATTTGGAATAGGGTTGTGAAATTACAGATCTAAAGAGTGAAAGTCAGAGAGGACCTCTCTGAGAAGCTACATTTGAGCTCAGACTTGAAAGAAGTAGAGAGCAAGTTGTACAGATACTTGGTATCAGTTAGGGGAAAGGTTGGGGGCATGTCTGTGTTTCCCTCTAGAACAAAAGGGAGACCTGCATACTGACCATTATAAGAGTTTGTGTTCCCCAAGCTCAGAGTTCTTTTCCTATAATACAACCCACTGCATTTGCAGGGGTCATCTTTTCATCTTGAAATCACCTTGTGCAGCCCCACTAACACCAATGGACAGATCATTCAGACAGAAAATCAGTAAGGAAACATTGGCCTTAGATGGCATTTCAGACCAAGTGGACTTAATAGATTATATAGAGAATATTTTCTTCCAAAAGCAGCAGAATATTCTTTTCTAGAGCATATTGTACAGTCTCCAGGATACATAGCATGCTAGCTCACAAAACAACTCTAAGTAAATTTAAGAAAACTGAAACCATGTCAAGCATCTTCTCCAACCAGAGTACTATGAGACTGCAAATCAACCAGAAGGAAAAAATTCCAATAAACATGTGAAGACTAAACAATATGCTGCTAAACAACCAAAGAGTCACTGAAGAAATCAAAGAGGAAATTTTTTTAAATCCTGGAAACAAATGAAAATGGAAATGATCCTATGACCTATGCAAATTTTATGGGATACAGCAAAAACAATTCTAAGAGGGTAGTTTCTAACAATACAAGACTATTTCAGGAAACAGGAAAATTCTCAAATAAGTAACTGAAATAGAGACAGAAAAAAAAATAGTAAAGATTAATGGAACTGAGAGTTGATTCATTGAAAAGATAAACAAAATTGGTGAACCTTTACCCAGATTTAGCCAGAAAAAAAGAGGGCCCATATCAGTAAAATCAGAATCAAAAAAGAAGTTTCAACTGATACCACAGAAATAAAGGATCATAAGAGATTGCTGTAAACAAACTGTATGCTAGTAAAAGGTACAACTTAGAAATAGACGAATTCCTAGAAACACACACTCTCCCAAAACTGAACCATGAAGAAATAGAAAATATGACCAGACCAGTTACAAGTAATGAAATTGAATCAGTGATTTTAAAACCCTCAACAAGCAAAAATCCAAACCAAATGATTTCATGGGTGAAATCTACTAAACATTTAGAGAAGAATTAATATCTATTTTTCTCAAACTATTTCAAAAATTACAGAGTAAGCACTCCTGCACTCACTCTGTGAGGCAGCATCATCCTGGTACCAAAACCAAACAAAAACATCACAAAAAAAATTACAGGCCAACATCACTGATGAACATAGATGCAAAAATCCTCAACAAAATATTACCAGGCTGAACATAACAAAACATTAAAAGGGTCATGTACCATGGTCACATAGGATTTATCCCAGGGATGCAAGGATAGTTCAAAAATCTGCAAATCAGTATGATACGCAACTTTAAAAACAAATTGAAGAATAAAAATCACATGATTATCTCAATAGATGCCGAAAACTCTTGACAAATTCACCATCTGCTTTTGATTAAAAACTCTCCACACAGTAGGTTTGGAAGGAACATACCTCACATAGTAAAGGCAGTATATGACAGGTCCATACCTGATATTTATAGATCAAGAAACTCAGATATGGAGATGTTAAATAACTTGCCTTAGTTTATAAGGAAAGCTGAGATTTAAGTCCAAGCTATCTGACACCTGATAGGTGCTCCCAACCACTCCACAGTTCTACATCTGGAAGAAGTTGGGTGTCACATTGCTAGTAAGTATCACAGGCAGGACCCAAACTAGGCCTCTGACTTTTTGAGAAATTTGTAGTGTACACTACCATGATGTCTAAGTCCATTTCCTTGTACATGTTTGATCTGTGTCTAGTCCCCCAGTTACATTGCATCTTTGTCTTTTTTACACACTGCATCTTTTTTAAAGACACAAAATATCATCTGTTTCCTTATAAATTCTCTGAATATCTCTTCCACTGAATAAGTTGTCAAGGGTATCATCAGTGTATTGATTAAAACACAAAAACTTGAGGTACAACCAAAAATCAAAAAAACGTTTTCTCTGAATTTACTTATTTTACACATACAAAATGCCCATTTAAAAATAAAGACAATTATGATTTATAAAAATCGGTTTCAGTACCTGCTGTGACTATGTGAACAAAATTTTATCCCAGAATTCCCCTAAAGAGCTTAAAATCTGACTTGGAAAAAACAACAGCCATAGGCACATGTTGAAAAGCAACCTGTCATGGACAAAATAAGCAACTTGCAAAGGAGCTGGTGCCAGCAAACTGCCTGGGATAAAGAGACGATTTATTTGGAATCAACAGCAGTGTAGCCAGGCATTGGCTGCCTTTGTTTTCACTCACTGCACCGTCCCTCAAGGCACAAGCTTGTTAAGGTTCTGGCTCTAGCTGGATCTCTGCTTTCCAGAATAAATCCATTTCAGTGGCTTTTATGTCATATCATGCACCTTCCCCACCAGAATGGTTAGGAGAAAACTGATTGTGCATTTGAACAATTAATATTTAGGAGAATAATCCTGAAAGAAAATTTAGAAAAAAAATTGGAAATAATTCTTAATAACTTAAAGTATCTTACCTATAAAATAGAAAGCATGTAAATGGAAATACTCAACTTTGTAAACAACATAAATGTTTATATTTTGCAGGTATCTCTTGTCTATAGTGTATAGTATAGCTCTTAAATAAAAAGTGACCCATGGTCATCTTGATTTATTAACATTGTTTGTAAGTGATTTCCTAAAAAATGATGATATTCTTTTAGTTTTTAATGACAACTGTTAGGAGACAGTGTTATTTCCAGAATGTTACTATCTTAGCCTCTTGCTACATAGTTCATTCAGGCTGTTTTGTGACATGAAACCAAAAAAAGAAAAAAAAAATTATAGCTTGCTATTGATTTTCCCTGGTGATCAGCAATAAGAGTATTGTGGATAAATTAAATTGATAAATAATCCCCAAAACATCATTTTAGCCATTAGTTTCAAATTCCTTTCTTCCTAAGACTTGTTTTTACAGTTACTGTTAAGCCTCAATATTAACAGATTTTAAGCTTTGGCTTTTTCTTCCTGCCTTCTGATGAGTGCTTCTCTCTAAATGAAATATAAATGCAAGGTGGGTTAGCACAAGAAAGCTCAGAATTGAGGAACCTACTTAATTCACAGAATGGATAATCAACCCTGAATCTTAAGGGGATTGGCTCTGATTCAGCCATCAAAGCCTTTATAGAGAGGACTGATTAGGAGAGCGGGTGAGTTAAAAGCCAGGTCACTCTAAGAAGTGGAACAATGATCATTTGACTACCATGTGAGAAAGGTATCTACTGAAAATATATCTCATGTATCTACTTGTTTAAAAAAATAACACTTTGCATTCCAGGTGATCACCTTCTTTAGCTCAAGGTTGCTACAAGCTGGAGCTGAGCTGTCAGTGGAACGAGTCCTGGAAATCATCAAGCAAGGGGTTGTCGCGCTGCCCAAGGACAGGCTGAAGGTAGGACTGGGAGAAGAAACATACTGTTGTCTCTATTGATGTAAATGTTATTGTCTGAGTAGGCTCTATTCAGAATCATACTACTTACCCAGCACTTGTGCTGGGAAAAGCTCTAAATATTGCCTACTCTCCTGTACACTGACATGCAGAGCTGTGATGAAAGATTCTGATAGTTTTCCAAAAGAAGTCCCAAAAGGACTGTCTTCAGCACTGCGTACATATCCTATGAGTAACCGCTGCATAATACTATGAGTAATTCAAATACTATGAATAAAGGAGCACCTTATTTTTTAACCCACTGAAATAAATTCAGTCTTGTGTGTATCATCAAGGGTTGATCGATTGGTGGTGTGGTGGTGATATAATGATGATCTGTTAGCTGCAGTGGTAGCTAGTACTTACACAGTGTTTACTCAGTGCTTTTGGGGGCTCTAAGTGTCTTATATATTAACTAATCAATCCTCACAACAGCCCTTTGAGGGTAAGTAGTGTTAATCATCCTAATTTTCAGATGAGGAATCTGGTACAAAGATAGGTTAAGTAATTTACCCCAAGTCATACAGTTAGGGAATTAATGAACTAGGAGATCCATTCCCCGGTCTTCAGCTCCCAAGTCCATACTCGTAATCACCACATTATTCACCGTGTACCTGGGTGTAGCTACAAAAAGAGGAGTATTTTATGGAAGAGGTAGGGGAAATACAGTGTTTAGAGGAAACATTTAAATCTGTGCACTAAATGTGAACCTGAGGCAATCTCATGATACAAAACTCATATTTCAAGACTAATTTTCCCACAAGAAAAGATGTAAAGGGGATATTTAGGGAGAAATGCGTGAATGTACGGCATTGTCGCCTATTTTTACCTTAATACTTCTTTTAATTTTTTCTTTCATTACCTCCTTTTTTTTTTAGAGTGCTCATTCCTAAATGAACAACACACAGGGTATCATAGTGAATGTTTGGCCTTCTTCATAGTGTTTGGTCACAACTGACTTCTTTCCAAAGTTACTGTTTGGGGGTTGTGCTTTGCAGCAGTATCACTGGAACTGCTGCTTAATGAACATTGTAGGATATGAAAGTATTTTCAGTTACAACAACAGAGTTTGTCAAGCAGCAGCACATTAGTCATGATCACTTGCGGAAGTCCCACTGTCCGCAGACAGCCTTGCGGCTCTCACAGTGCTGAGCAGAGGGCGGGGTGGGGGGGTTTGCTCCTCAACTAAAATGGACCAGCATGTGGCAGCGACATAAAACCTGATCACAGTTCACCAGACCCTCCAGCTCTGACTTGACTCTCTTTCCAGACAAGTCCGTAAGTGTAGAAAATTCATGTTATTTCCTCTCTCACCTAAAGTAAGATATCTGAGGTCTCTCAGGTTTTTCCTTACCTTTTTGAATTTATTTGAACTATGCCATTTTACAGGGCATGATGATTAGAGTGGCAACTCACAGGAAGTGATGGATCCTGGTGTTTAGGAAAGTCAAGAAAGAAGTGTTGCAATCAAAAGACTGTAAGGAAAGGATAATGCAGAGGAGTGAAGGGAAGGGGGATTTGAATGAGATCAAAGAACCAGTGAAGTAGAAGTCATGGAAATTGTGATTAGAGAGCAGTATAGTTAGACTGCAGATGTTCACAAGGAGCAGATCTCCATGACAACATGGCCTGGGTTCAGCCGTGAGCAGGGGACTGAAATGATATGGATGTAAACGGAAGTCAGTGTAATGGAGCCAGTTAATGGATTTGAAGTCAACCATGGGCCATACATGTGGGCATCATAGTCAACCCAGGATGATAAGTCGTGGGGGGAAAGAAAGACTGAGCCAAACACTACAGTAAATAGAGTGGCCTAGGAATCAGCATGCGGCAGGTAAAAGGAAGAGAAGAAGCTGATATTGGCCTCACATGAACAGAGCTTTGTATTTAAGAGTAGAGGAACAACAGCCAAGGAACAGCAGTGAAAACAAAGAAGACACCAGCTGCACCTCCAGGCCCTGAAGACTAGGGAGTGTGAAGAACCATCAGCTTCTACTTTCAAAGGCTCCAGGGATTTGGGAGTCCTGAGGGGCGAACCAGGTTCTTGTTAAAGAGGTGAGAAGGAGAGACGGAAGATCCAGTGCAGGGACTGAGAATTTCGCAGGACATAATAACCATGAAGTCAGGGTTTGAAAAGGCAGTGTGGGGCACGGGAGGTTGGATCACGGGAGAGAAAGTCCAGAGCAGGATGGGAATGAGAGTTCAGGAGAAGGGGGCGATGATAAGTGATGATGAGTGTGACATTAGGTTAAAGCTTGCCACAGCTTCCACCAACCCTGAGCAGGCCTTTATCAAGCATCTGCTCTGTGACAGCTGTCGCTCTTAAGTGCCTGGGCACAGAGTGAGCAAAGATCCCTGCCCTTTCAGGGCTTGTAGTTTAGCAGGTGGAAACAGACAACAAATAATCAGCATGATGTAATAAATAACAAAATGATCTAGAGTGGTAGATGCTCTGAAAAATAAAGAAATGATCAAGCAGACTTAAGAGGGTTTGGGAGTGCCAGTGAGGATGTGGTGGGAGAAAGTTGTAGAATTAACAGAGAATGGTATAGCCAACCTTTAACCAAAAAAAAAGGTGGTGAGCAAATTAGATGTGCTGCTTCAAAGTAGAATCCTAAGCAGTTCCTGAAAAGGCCCAAAGCCAGGAGGATGCCAAGCATGTTGAAGAAATAATGAGAACAAAGCAGCTAGAACTGTGTGGACAAGGGGAGAGGAGCAGAAGGTAAACAGAGATGATAAGGGGTGGGGCAGGGCAGTGGAATGGGGAGCCAGGGCAAGATTGTAAGAAGAGGAGAGGCATGGTGGGGTTTTGATTCTGGTCGGATCACTCTGGTTGATGTGTTGAGAGTAGATTGTAATGTGACTGTGAGAGCAGAAGGATCAGTTAAATTATTACTTGACTTGGACTGTGGTGGAAAGGTGGAAGTGCTAACAGTTTGTCCAAGGAATTGTCATCTGCAGTGATTTTGGAGCCCCAAAAAATAAAGTCTGACACTGTTTCCACTGTTTACCCATCTATTTGCCATGAAGTGATGGGACCAGATGCCATGATCTTAGTATTCTGAATGTTGAGCTTTAAGCCAACTTTTTCACTCTCTTCTTTCACTTTCATCAAGGGGCTTTTTAGTTCCTCTTCACTTTCTGCCATAAGGGTGGTGTCATCTGCATATCTGAGGTTATTGATATTTCTCCCGGCAGTCTTGATTCCAGCTTGTGCTTCCTCCAGCCCAGCGTTTCTCAAGATGTACTCTGCATATAAATTAAGTAAGCAGGGTGACAATAGACAGCCTTGGCATACTCCTTTTCCTATTTGGAACCGGTCTGTTGTTCCATGTCCAGTTCTAACTGTTGCTTCCTGACCTGCATATAGGTTTCTCAAGAGGCAGGTCAGGTGGCCTGGTATTCCCATCTCTTTCAGAATTTTCCACAGTTTATTGTGATCCACACAGTCAAAGGCTTTGGCATAGTCAATAAAGCAGAAATAGATGTTTTTCTGGAACTCTCTTGCTTTTTCGATGATCCAGTGGATGTTGGCAATCTGATCTCTGGTTCCTCTGCCTTTTCTAAAACCAGCTTGAACATCTGGAAGTTCACGGTTCATGTATTGCTGAAGCCTGGCTTGGAGAATTTTGAGCATTACTTTACTAGCGTGTGAGATGAGTGCAATTGTGTAGTAGTTTGAGCATTCTTTGGCATTGCCTTTCTTTGCAATTGGAATGAAAACTGACCTTTTCCAGTCCTGTGGCCACTGCTGAGTTTTCCAAATTTGCTGACCTTTTAGGAAATAGTTATAGTCTGCGTCAGACTTTCCAGGTAGTGCTAGTGGTAAAGAACCCACCTGCCAGTGCAGGAGACACAAGAGACATGGGTTCAATCCCTGAGTCGGGAAGATCCCCTGGAATAGGAAATGGCAACCCGCTCCAATATTCTTGCCTGGAAAATTCCATGGACAGAGGAACCTGACAGGCTTCAGTGCATGGGGTCATGAGTCAAACACAACTGAGCATTATCTGTATTATTTACAAAAGCTCCAGGGAATGGTGGCTGAACGTCAGTTCTGATAGACTGGTAGCAGAGCTGGCCTGCAAGTATTGGAAGAGTTATTTATGAAAGTGAACTTGGACTTGGACTAGGCGGTGTCAGGGACAATTTTCAGACATTGGCTAGCTTCACCTTTCATAGATGCCTGGCTCCACTTCGCTAAATGTGTGACTCATCGGTGTACGTAGGTCAATGCACGTGTATATAGCTAGTGGTATCTAGAGGCTGTCTGTACTAGAAAATTCAGAGAAAATTTTGGAGGCAACACCTTAAGACAATTTGGAAAACTTTCAGAGAATCACCAATACTGTGGAAGAACAGAGGGCATACTTACAGGAATTCACAGGATCCAAGCAGAAGAGACTTACTGTCTTCAAGGACTGGAAGAATTGTTTACTAAAGCAGAGTTGGCCTTACTATGTTGATCTCAGGAACAGGAACTAGGGGGTAGACGCTTTATACAGAAAAGTTGTATTTCAGTCCCATTTAAGGAAGAGTTTTCTGCGAAATGGAACTACAGTTGACCCTTGAACAATGCAGGGATTAAGGGCACAGACCCTTCACACAGTCAAAAACCCAGATGGAATTTAGCTGCATTCTGTATTCCCATGTAGCTCAGTTGGTAAAGTATCTGCCTGCAATGCGGGAGACCTGGGTTCAGTTCCTGGGTCGGGAAGTTCCCCTGGAGAAGGGAATGGCAACCCACTCCAGTATTCTTGCCTGGAGAATCCCATGGACAGAGGAGCCTGGCGAGCTATGGTTCATGGAAATGCAAGAGTTGGACATGACTTAGTGTTATCTTTCTTTTCTTTCTTTCTTTTCTGTGTTCATAGTTCTTCTGAACTCATGGGTTCAACCCACCGTGGAGGGTGCAGTACTGCGGTATTTACTGTTAGGAAAAAAAAAACCTATGCATTAAGTGGATCCATGCAGTTTAAATCCTTATTGTTCAAGAGTCAACTAGAGAAAAAAAAAAAGAAGAGTCAACTAGACTTAGAGACGGAATAGGCAACTTCTGGGCAGTGATGCAGTCACTCTCACAGGAGATGGTAGCATCGGAGAATGATGGCCACTTGACAGGGAGGCAGACAGGTTCCATGCTGGGTGAGGCTCTTATCTGTTGGCATGAGCTGGCCAGCACAGAGAAGGGAGGAGTCTCAGGCTGTGTGCAGGTCCAGCAGAGAGAGTGCTGAGATCCATTCCCAGAGCCTGCCATTGGCAGCAGGAACAGACAGTAAGGTGTACATGTGCAATTATTTGCTGTTCCAACTGCAAGGACTCAAATATTGGTTGGCAAATCCAACTACGTGACTCTTAAGAACCTTCCATCCCTAAGAGTATTATTTTGTGTGTGTATACCAACATTTGACTCATTGGAAAAGACTCTGATGCTGGGAGGGATTGGGGGCAAGAGGAGAAGGGGACGACAGAGGATGAGATGGCTGGATGGCATCACTGACTCAATGGATGTGAGTCTCAGTGAACTCCGGGAGCTGGTGATGGACAGGGAGGCCTGGCGTGCTGCGATTTATGGGGTCGCAAAGAGTCGGACACGACTGAGCGACTGATCTGATACCAACATTATCATTCTCCTCAAAGCAGGAAATTGCATACATTTTTGATAACAGTTTTACTCTCAGATGATGCAAGAAACAGTAAGGCTATATTATTAATCTGGGGCTTTTTTTTTTTTTTAATGACAAAGAGCTCACATTTCAGTTCATCATAGCAAAGGAAGAAGTAGTCCCATTTGTATGCCAGAAGTACAGAAATTGCTAAAAGTTGAATATGGCTCATAACAAAACATATAGTACAAGAGGGATGGAAAACAAAATAAAAAAATATTAACTGTACAATCACCGATTGTCCTGTGCAAACGAACATGAGAACTGCGTTTGGACTGAAGTATGTTTTCAACTCTGCCTCGCAGTCACTGCCTTCTCCAGTCTCCTCCGCATCACAGAAAAGCGCCAGGATGCATTTCCCAGAATCCTCCCTTCTTGTAGTTCTGAGTTGAAGTCGCCAAGGAGAGGCACACTTGCATAAACGGAAAGCAGAAGAGTTATTGTTGTTCAGTCGTTCAGTTGTGTCCAACTCTCTGCGCCCCCACAGACTGCATCACGCCAGGCCTCCCTGTCCCTCACCATCTCCCAAAGTTCGCCCAAGTTGATGTCCATTGAATCAGTGACACCATCCAACCATCTCATCCTCTGCTGCCCTCTTCTCCATTTGCTTTCAGTTTCCCTCCGCATCATCTCTTCATCAGGCAGATGAGAAGGAGCCATTATTCTCCAGAGGCAGCTCCTGCTTGGCTTCATGCTGTGTAGGCAGTAAGGGTCGTTGATGGCTCCCACAATACTGAGGTTTGCTGCAGCTGCTTGCTGTGAGCTCTTGAGAACCACCCGCCCCAGTGCTGTGGACAGTCTTCTGTCACAGTTTCTCTGATTTTGCCTTTCTAACAGTTGCATAAATTTGTTTTCCCTACAAAATCCTTTATACTTAAGTTATAGAGAGTAGCTTCTGTTCTCCCTACCAAACCTGTCAGAGAAATAAAACCCCTGATTGCAAACAGAAAGCCATTTAATATAGGAAATTTAGCAGTCATTGAAAGGACCAGGGAAGCCAACTTCAGCGAAAGCCAGTGCTGGCTTTCAGGAAATCAGAAGTGGTAAGAGTGTCGTCACCAACAGTCTGGCCTGCCTGCAGCATCTTTATGGGGGTCTGCAGGGAGATTGCTGGAAACCACTGGCAAAACGCTTGCTGAAGCTCACAGCCTGCCCACCGCTGTTACCAGAGCACCAGTGGCCTCTGTGTCTCTTCTGCCTTCTGAAATATAAGTTCATCTCATCGCCACAGTCTAACCCAAAGCCCTTCTGGGGAGATGCTGGGGGCGTAGTTTCCAGGCTTTCACCATGAAAGGGGAAGTAAGGTGCTTGAGTCACCAACAGTGTGGCATACCACCGAAAGAAACAAGAAGCAAAATGAGAAGCTTCTTGATGAGCGCGGAGTTTTTAAAGGATGTGTACAGAAGATGGAAAGAATGTTATGTATAGAGAACAAATGTAATGGAGTGGCATGAGCTTAAATAAATGTTGTCAGAAGGCTCGAATTGGAAGGGGACTTTGACCCTCTGAGAGAAGAAAGCAACAGAATAAGTCGTGGGCCTTCAGCATAGGAACAGTGGAGAAAATGACATAATTGATTGATGCATTCTCCCATTTTCAAATGCTCGTTTATCTCCTTCATTTGAGAATAATCTCAAACTGGAAAAGAATATATCTTTTAAGCAAAATCAAACTCCAAGGTAAGTATAAGAATGGTACAAGAGCTGCCAGCCTTCTTTCATCTTAAGCCTCAGATACACGGTTTCTCACAATGCTGGCAGATACAGCCTGTGTGCAAAATTTGAGAACTCAGTCTCCACATTAATACTAATAGTGCTATAAGACACTCTTGTAAGCACTTTATAGCACCATGAGTTAGTGCTGTTGTCCTGATTCTAGGCAAGGCAGCTAAGCCTCAGAGAAGTTACTGTCGGCAAAACTGAGGTTCAAGCCGAGGCGTCTTTTTCCGGAGTCTGTCTCATTCACCCTGCCCTATACCTACCTTATTCCTTGCTGGTGCAACCACACTGTGGTGGTTCGGTTCCATCTGAGCAACTCATCAGTAAAATAAACTGTGTTCACAAGCAGGTGACGTTACAGTAAGGACCCTGTTAAGTCACATGAGGTTAGGAGCAGAGAATATGTGACTTGGAAAAAAAAAAGGAAAATATAAGAACTGTTCAACTACTTTAAGGATTATACTCTAAAAGAGGAATTAAGCCTTTTATTTTATACCACAGGGCAATGAATGGGTAGTGACTGAATACAGACAGGTATTAGTTCCACCTAAGGAAATGTTTTCTGATGGGTCAGGTTCTTTAGTAGTCCATATGGAGCTTCATGAAGTAGTGAAGTGTTGTATTCACAATAAAGTCTGGATGATAAATGTGAAAATTGAGCCAGATGACAAAGGGGCTCAAATCTATAAGACAGGGGAAAGATGGAAAGAGTTCTTGTTGATAAAAAAGTTGTACAGGATGATCCCAAAGATTTCAGGCAGTTCTTTTTTTTTTAATACTTATTTATTTGGCTGAACCAAGTCTTAGTTGTGGCATGCAAGATCTTTAGTGGCAGCATGTGGAATCTAGTTCCCTAACCAAGAATCAAACCCAGGCCCCTGTATTGGGAGCGCAGAGTCTTAGCCGCGGGACCACCAGGGAAGTCCTTCTTGTAATTCTTGTGCTGTATTCTGTGCTTAGTCACTCAGTTGTGTCTGACTCTGCAACCCCATGGGCCATAGCCTGCCAGGGTCCTCTGTCCATGGGGATTCTCCAGGCAAGAATACCGGAGTGGGTTGCTGTGCCCTCCTCCAGGGGATCTTCCCAACCCAGCGATTGAACCTAGGTCTCAGACTCTGCAGATTCTTTACCTTCTGAACCAACAATTCTTATGAGTAAGAATTCTTATAATTCTTATGAGTCTAGAATTCTGTCTTCTAAAATTCCATGAAGAATTTTTGTAGGGCAGCACCCTAATAACATCCTTCAGCTGTTCAGAGGTGAGGCTCTGTTGAGCCTGATAAGGTCTGGGATCCTTAGGCTGGACTTCTAGACCATCCACCATCTAGCCCAGCCTGCCCTTCCACGCCTTTGTCTCCCTATTACCATACCCCAGCCCCACCCGGTGCTCCAGCCAAGCAGAACTAGCTCTGTGCCTTCTTCCTTCCCGCATGTTTGGATTCGCTCATACAACTTTCTTTTCCCAATATACCATTCTCCATCCCCTCCACCTTTGCTTTTTGTTTATTCAAATTCTAAGCATTCACCAAAGCCCTTGATAAATCTAACAACTTTATGAAGCCTTTCCTTTTATTTCTCAACCTATCTGTGCCTCCTCCTCTAAATACCCACTGTATTTTATATGTACATTTTTGGGAACTCCTCTCCTGTTCTACCTTTATGCAGTTATTTAAATGTTTTCTCTCTCCCACTCACCTATAACTTCCTTGAGAATACGGGTCATGTCTTAGTCACCTGCATCCTCTTGATACCTACCTAGTTCAGTGTCTGGTACATAGTAGTTACTTAGTAAATGTAGTAACTAGATAAATGAAAAGCTCATTTTATATATTCTAAAGAGGAAATGGGGATTTGTTATAGAATTCAAGAGTTCTGGAGTGAAATATCCTATCTCCAGACCTGCTTTTCTAATTTTTAATTTACCACCCTCTTTACAATTTTAATTAACTTAATTGTCTCTCCCTATATGTGTCAGGCACTGTTCTAAACTCTGGATATAACAGTGGGCAAAACAGACAAAAATCCCTGCCTCATAAAGCTTTATTTGTGTGTGTGTGTGTGTGTGTGTGTGTGTGTGTGTGAAGGAGATAGTAAGATAAATAATTTACAAGTGTGCGATATAGTGACTCACCATTTTTAAAGTTTATTCCATTTATAATTATTATGAAATATTGGCTCTATTTCCTGTGTTGTACAATAAATCCTTATAGCTTACTTTGTAGTATTTGCTATCTTCGGTTCAGTTCAGTCGCTCAGTCATATCAGACTCTTTGCAACCCCATGGACTGCAGCACGCCAGGCCTCCTTGTCCATCACCAACTCCCACAGTTTACTCAAACTCATGTCCATTGAGTCAGTGATGCCATCCAGCCATCTCATCCTCTGTCGTCCCCTTCTCCTCTCGCCTTCAATCTCCCAGCATCAGGGTCTTTTCCAATGAGTCAGCTCTTCTCATTAGGTGGCCAAAGTATTGGAGTTTCTACTTCAACATCAGTCCTTTCAATGAAGACCCAGGACTGATCTCCTTTAGGATGGACCGGTTAGATCTCCTTGCAGTCCAAGGGACTCTCGAGTCTTCCCCAACACCACAGTTCAAAAGCATCAGTTCTTCAGCGCTCAGCTTTCTTTATGATCCAACTCTCATATCCATATGTGACCACTGGAAAAACCATAGCCTTGATTAGACAGACCTTTGTTGGCAAAGTAATGTCTCTGCTTTTTAATATGCTGTCTAGGTTGGTCATAACTTTCCTTCCAAGGAGTAAGCGTCTTTTAATTTTATGGCTGCAGTCACCATCTGCAGTGATTTTGGAGCCCCAAAAAATAAAGTTTCCAGTGTTTGCTATCTTAGGTAGTGGTAAATAAGAAAAATGGGGGCTCCTCTGGTGGTTTAGTAGTAAAGAATCCACTGCCAATATAGGAGACATGGGTTCAGTCCCTAGGTTGGGATTATCTCCTGAAGAAGGAAATGGCAACCCATTCTAGTATTCTTGCCTGGGAAATCCCATGGACAGAGGAGCCTGGTGGGCGGGCTACAGTTCATGAGGTCACAGAAAGAGTCAGACATGACTTAGCAACTAAACAACAACAAATAAGAAAATTAGAGGAATGTAGACAATATTGGGGAGGGAGCAGTCTTATTAATAGATAGTAAAGAGCAGTCTTAGTAATAGGTAGTAATAGATAGGGTATTGAGAAGAGAAGATATTTGATTGTCCTTTACATTTTATTTTAAAATAATTTTAGACTTACAGATAAGTTGCAAAAGTAATAGACAGTTCATGTAAACCCTTCATCTAGGATCCTCTGATGTTAACAACACATATAACTATAGTACAATTATCAAAACCAGAAAATTAACATAAGTACAATACTGTTAACTAAATTACAGACCTCATTTGAATTATGCCAGTTGTTTTTTTCTCCCAGTGTTCTTATTTTGTTTCAGAATTTTTTCAAGACCCACATTGTATTTAGTTCTTAAATCTCCTTAATCTCCTCTAACCTGAGACTGTTCCTCAGTCTTTCCTTATCGTTCATGACCTTGATGCTATGGATGTTGGCTGGTCAGTTATTTTATAGGATGTCACTCAACTTGGGTTTTTCTTATGTTTCCTCATGATTATATTGAAGTTATATAAGCATTTGGCCAAAATACCATGAAAGTACCATTGTGTCCCTCTCAGTTCATTATCTCAGGAGATACATGGTGTCAGCCTATCTCACAACTCTTGATGTTACGCTTGATCAGTCAGTCACTGTGATGTCTACCAGATTGCTCCAGTGAAAAGTGACTATTTCTGCCTTCGTTTTCAATTACTATCTTAGGAGTGAGACTTTGCTAACATCCTGTTTCTCCAGACACTTTTGCCTTGATTTTATCATTCATCAGTGGAGCGTCCCTACACAGTTATTACTGTGGTGTTTACCTAACGATAATTTTGTATTTTATCCCATAGATTATAATCCAATACTGTCATTTATTTTGATGCTCAAATTGTTCCAGCTCTGGCCAGCGGGAGCTCCTCCAGATTAACTCCTGTATCCTCCCCAGCCCTGGAATCAACCACTTCTTCAATGACCCTGATTCCATGGTATTTTTTTTTTTTGGTATTTAGGAAACAAGACCTGGGCGCTAGCCGCCATCTTCTAAGAACTTTCTGTACTCTTCCACTCACCTGTCCTTTCCCACCTCCTTTCTCTTCAGATAGTTAGCACTTCCTCACTCTGCTGTGATCCCCAGGTACTCTTTTGTATCTGTCCCTCCCCTATGATAAATCTCAGCTCCTCTCTTTTGGGTTGTCTCTCACTAGTTCTGTTTTTAGTCCATTTTTTTCTACTTATTCTGATCGCAAATTTTATTTTCTAATTTCTTTAGTGAACACCTCTGGCTCAAGAACCCCTCCATGGGCCATCGCAGATACTGAAAGTTAATTTTATAGTTCACTGTAATACTTACCTTAAAGCAAAATGAATTACACTGTAGAGGCTATATGTTTGAATGTTACTTTGTTGTTCATTTATTATACTATATATTCAGAAAGGAAATATCCTTTATATTTGAGACAGTAAAATATAAGTGAGAAATATAACTCTTGTTTTTTTTTATTTATGACTGAATAAATACAGAGATTTATTGATCTGTGGAAGGTCTCAGGCCAGTTAACTCTAACTTAGAGGAAGATCCCATTGAAGCCAAGGTCATGGATAAATTCCTTAAGTGGGACGGTTAATTTTTTTCTGGAACATAGCCAAAAACTGTATTCTTAACAGCAGCTTACCATCTCACTCTGTGGTTGCAAGAGGGACAGATAGATGGAGGATGGATGATTCAGCTTAAAAAGAGAGAGAGAAATCCATTCCCAGTACTAGAAAAGAAACCAAAATTACATTTACTCACAGATGGTGAGTCACCCTCAGTTGGTTTAAATGATAGCACATTATTACCACAGATGTTTCCAGAAAAAAAGACTGTTTATAATCAAGCCTTATCTCAATTATTTTAATCATCTTTTTGGGTTGTTTATAATAAAGTGAATCACTTAAAACCTCTAGAGTTTAATTCACAGGATTGTGCTGTATCTAAAGTTGATTGAAAATTCAAGCTGTGTGTTGAATAATATTTGTACTATGCCACATGACAGCACATTATAGTCTTTTGGGTGGTTCACTAATATATACTGATAAAATAATTGTTGGGTATGTAATAATAGCTTTGTACATGAGATTGATGTAAAAGAGGTTATTTCACATTGGAAATGCTGTTATAGTGAGCTCTTTGTGAAAGTGCACAACAGTATGTACTTACTGATTTGTTCTTTCTTAAAGTATAAATTAAACATTTAGATAATTTAGAACCGCCTTTTGGGTTGTTAAGAGAAGCACAGTGCCTCTTACTCATGAGACATTAGCCAGCTAATGTCAACTGAAGAAGATGAGCCAAAAGTTTTTGAAGTTTTCCTTGCGTTGCAGAACTGAAGCCAAATTTGTTGAAGAATTATTCTTCCAATTTTGGGCAAGTAAACATTAAGATCTGGAAGCCCATGGCATAGTAATTGACTTCCAACCAAATAAAATATTTTTCAATCAAATGTTATTTGACATAGCCTTGTAAAATATTTGTATAATATCCTGTGTGGGAATATATACTCTTTGGATAAATCTGTCTATATAGTTAAACAACTTGGCTGTTCAGAGTAAATAGTATTAATATCATTCTAAACATCCTCTTCTTACTGGTATTGCGTGAAGTCTGGGAAAGGCAATACCAGGTAATTAGTTTTTTGGGACCCTCCTGCATAAACAGAGACATAAAGAACAGGCTCTGAAATCCTATGATGCTTATTTCTCCTTTCGAGTTTGGAAGCAAATAAATAAAGCTAGTGTGTCCTCCAGGAGCTCAGTCAGAAGCCACAGCTCAAAGTTTCTCACTGTCTGCATCTACAGCAGGGCCCGCCCGCTGGCTCCCATTTCACCGACTAGTGAGCATTGGAGATGTCACGATGATCGGTCAGAATTCATCCAGGGATTTCCCTGGCATTGCAATGCATAAGAATCCGCCTGCCCATGCGGGAGATACCGGTTTGATCCATGGTCCGGGAAGATGCCACGTGCTGTACAGCAACTAAACCCACGCGCCACAACTGCTGAGCCTGCGTGCTGCAGCTGTTGAAACTCACACGCCTGGGGCCTGTGCTGCGCAACTAGAGAAGCCTATGCACAGCAACGAAGACCCAGCGCAGCCACTCAAGTTAATTAATTTTTTAAAAATTCATCCAGATCTGTGCAGGTTCTCAGCCACCACCACACCACCTCATACTTCATTATGTAAAGTTTCCCTGTCCCCTCTTTGCTTCGGTTTAGTGAATTACCCATGTCATTTGAGGATTAAGAATTCTGCCATATCTAGTGTTTGAAAGTTAGATCATGCTTTTCAGGGGGAATGAACCAGAATACAGCTCCTCTTTTACGGTAAGTAGGAAACTATGCAGGAGTAGAAGTTACTGGCACTAAGGGAACTTTTCATTTCATTCCCTTAGACACCTGATAAATTACAGAAATTAAGAGTGGCCAGACAGTGTCATGCTAAATGAATTTTAAAGTCTTCGTTTTATATCTACCTCTTAGAATCCTTACACTACTATTATTAGTTTCAAGACATACAGAAAGTTGACTGAAATTTTTAGTTTTTTCAGAGCATCTTAATACTGACTGGGCTTCCCTTGTGGCTCAGCTGGTAAAGAATCTGCCTGCAATGCGGGAGACTGGCTTCAAATCTTCCCACCTCCCATTAGGAGTCTGTCCCTGTTCCCACCCTTCTCTTGTTTCCCTGTCAATTCTGTCTCCAGGGCCGAATACTGAATGTCACTGTAGCGTGCCCACTTCTTCCTGGATGCCCCACCTCCAAGTCCACAGGAACCAACACTCATTGTATCCACAGACACAATCTTCTGCGTCCTTACACATCTGCTCTCTCACGTTTCCACCCATGGGAATACGACCAGCCCGGCTCCTCCTCTGGGGCTGGGACCCAGCAGTGGCCCTCTGAGTAACTCCTGATGTTGTCTTTAACTCTTCAGCTTAAGAAGCACAGCAGTAGATAATCCCCCAGACACGCCAGCCTTTGGGCCTCTGCTTGGGCTTCCTCTTGCCCCCCTTGTTCTCCCCCAGGTCCCTGCACATCTCTCTCCTACATCTCCTTCAGGTCTTTACTCACATGAGCAAATGCAGCCTCTGGCTCAGGGAGGCCTGCTCTGACCTCCCTGCTTAAATTTCAGCACTCTCCCCCTAATCCCACCATAGTTCTTCCTTTTCCACAGCATTTATTACCTAGCCTACTATGATATGGGCTTCCCTGGTGGCTCAGCTGGTAAAGAATCTACCCGCAATGCAGGAGACCTGGGTTCGATCCCTGGGTTTGGAAAATCCCCTGGAGAAGGAAAAAGCTACCCACTACAGGCCAGTATTCTGGCCTGGAGAATTCCATGGACTAGTCCATGGGGTTGCAAAGAGTCGGACACGACTGAGCAACTTTCTCTTTCATACAACAATATGGGGATTTCCCTGGTGGCTCAGACAGTAAAGAATCTGCCTGTGATGCGGGAGACCCGAGTTCTGTCCCTGGGTTGGGAAGATCCCCTTGAGAAAGAAATGGCTTCCCACTCCAGTATTCTTGCCTGGAGAAGCCCATGAACAGAGGAAACTAGCAGGCTACAGTCCACAGGGTCACAATGAATCGGACACAACTGAGCGACTAATGTTTCATCACTTCTTATTCATACTGTGTTGTTCTTCTTCTTCTTTCAAATAACAAAAGCTCCAGGAAGGCACAGATCTGCACATTTTCACTGATGTATCTGCAGTCGTATCTGGCACATAGTGGGTGCTTTAGTATCAATATTGGCTGAATGGAAGAGAGAGACAGACAGGAAGGGGGACTGTTGACCACTGAGTGATGGTCCCAGATGCTAGTTCAAATAAAGATTGTTTTTTAGAGAACAGCTCTTTATAGACTTTTGCGAGGTCAGCTTTCTCACCCAAATATTATAGAGAAGCTAGTAAGTTCACAGTGGAGGTCCTGGTCACTGTGCTGAAATAGTTACATTTTTTACGTGTGTAATAACTGTGCCCCATTCTATAAATTCTTATAACTGCAACACACTGGTCTGAAGACCTCCACTTTAGTACTCCTCATCAGTAAGTTAATTACTATGTAAATTGGCCTCACTAAATTTTTAATAGTTTCTCAGGGGTTCTCTTCTTGACTCTGACCTGCCGTGATTTCATTATAGTTCAAGCAGAGTAAAATATTCTGATTTATGTTATTAGAATAAAGTTTCTTAGGTGATCTTATTCTATTGCCAAGTCTTTCTTGAAGGGTGAAGAACATGTAGGAACTATCAGGCTTATTTGAAGCCATTTTTGTTTCCTGTATTTTTTTAAATCATTTTGGACCTTTTTTCCCTTACCATTTTCTCTTTTTGAAATATCTTCATTACCTTTTACTTGCAGGTGATGATTAAGAAGCACTAAGTGTAAAAGGGACAGCTCTGTGCTGGGCTTCTCTCCTTCAAAGGGGAGACAAGCTACATTCCTGCCATTTCCTTCAAGCCCCAGGGATCTCTGCAGAAGGTTAGCCAGCAGAGTGGCTCTTCCTCCTATTTTAACCCTCCTTGAGTTTCTCATCCAGTAAAGACAGAGATCGAGTCCTATTTATGAGTTACTTCTGTCTCTCTTAGAACAGTAAACATGATCATAAATGGTTTCAGAAACTGCTGGGATAATGCTGGCTTTAGGTCCATTCAGTCCCCATGTGAGGAGTATCGTGTGTAATATGTGATCTCAGATGCTCATGTGCACACCTCTCACCACACACGCAGAATGCCATTCTAGCTTTCCAAGTCACCAATTTTATATGTTATGAAAGAAGCAAATGGTAAAGCCTAACCAAGGACATCCAGACCCTCAGTTGAATCCCTCAGGGCACTTTTTTTAAGATAAGGACTATAGGAAATTTAGAAAGTGTTAGTCACTCAGTTATGTCGGACTTTTTGCGACCCCATGGACTGTAGTCCACCAGGCTCCTCTGTCCATGAGGTTTGCCAGTCAAGAATACTGGAGTGGATTGCCATTTCCTTCTGCAGGGAATCTTCCAGACCCAGGGATTGAACCTGGGTCTCCTGCATTGCAGGCAGAGTCTTTACTGTCTGAGCCACGAGGAAAGATCCAAGGACTAAGGAAGCACAGTAGAAATTTTTAAATGTTGATATTAAAATTTCTTCTGTATAGTCTTAAGTAAGAACAAATCTGCTTACACTGAATCTCCTTCCATCAAGGTGAGGATTCCAAAAGCATGAACATAGTCGCCTGGAGCATTGTTTTCAGACGCAGGTCTCTGGATCCCTTCTCAGGTTCTGACTGAGTGGTCTGATGATGAACTTCAGGATCTGGCTTTTTAAACAGTTTTCTGAGTAATCTCAATAATCTGCCAGATTGGAGAACCACTGTTGTATGGCCCAGTTTTCTCCAGTTCCTTGCCCTTGTAAAAGCCAAAGAAATGATGGCCAGCATTAACTGGCCAATCTAGTGTCTTGATAGGATTGGAATGATCTTATCTTCTTTCCTACAAATGACAGAGAACTTTCACTTCATGAACCTTAAAATAGAAATCTTCTAATTTCTTTTAAATAGATTTCTTTTACATGTAACCCAGATATAAGAATAACACAATTATTTTGTAAAGTAAACATCAGATCAGATCAGATCAGTCGCTCAGTCATGTCCGACTCTTTGCGACCCCATGAATCGCAGCACGCCAGGCCTCCCTGTCCATCACCAACTCCCGGAGTTCACTCAGACTCATGTCCATCGAGTCAGTGATGCCATCCAGCCATCTCATCCTCTGTCGTCCCCTTCTCCTCCTGCCCCCAATCCCTCCCAGCATCAGAGTCTTTTCCAATGAGTCAACTCTTCACATGAGGTGGCCAAAGGACGGAGTTTCAGCTTTAGCATCATTCCTTCCAAAGAAATCCCAGGGCTGATCTTCAGAATGGACTGGTTGGATCTCCTTGCAGTCCAAGGGACTCTCAAGAGTCTTCTCCAACACCACAGTTCAAAAGCATCAATTCCTCTAAAGTACCTAGATAACAGTATTTGATGCACATTTCCTGAGTTGTGTGGCAGATATGAAAACCCCCCACTGCATGGAAGATGTTGACTATTTGACTATCATGAGCACACAGCCCCAGGCTTCCTGGAGCCTAAGGACGGATAAGGTTAACCTTGTGACCCCACTGTGTTCCTTCATCATCAGTCCGTCAGACACGTGCACAAACTGAGTTTGAGAGAGATTTGACAGAATGTGGTCCACTGGAGAAGGGAATGGCAAACCACTTCAGTATTCTTGCCTTGAGAACCCCATGAACAGTATGAAAAGGCAAAATGATAGGATACTGAAAGAGAAACTCCCCAGGTCAGTAGGTACCCAATATGCTACTGGACATCAGTGGAGAAATAACTCCAGAAAGAATGAAGGGATGGAGCCAAAGCAAAAACAATACCCAGCTGTGGATGTGACTGGTGATAGAAGCAAGGTCCGATGCTGTAAAGAGCAATATTGCATAGGAACCTGGAATATCAGGTCCATGAATCAAGGCAAATTGAAAGTGGTCAAACAAGGGATGGCAAGAGTGAATGTTGACATTCTAGCAATCAGCGAACTGAAATGGACTGGAATGGGTGAATTTAACTCAGATGACCATTATATCTACTACTGTGGGCAGGAATCCCTCAGAAGAAATGGAGTGGCCATCATGGTCAACAAAAGAGTCTGAAATGCAGTACTTGGATGCAGTCTCAAAAACGACAGAATGATCTCTGTTCATTTCCAAGGCAAACCATTCAATATCACAGTAATCCAAGTCTATGCCCCAACCAGTAACGCTGAAGAAGCTGAAGTTGAACAGTTCTATGAAGACCTACAAGACCTTTTAGAACCAGCACCCAAAAAAGATGTCCTTTTCATTATAGGGGACTGGAATGCAAAAGTAGGAAGTCAAGAAACACCTGGAGTAACAGGCAAATTTGGCCTTGGAACGTGGAATGAAGCAGGGCAAAGGCTCATAGAGTTTTGCCAAGATAATGCACTGGTCATAGCAAACACCCTCTTCCAACAACACAAGAGAAGACTCTACGCATGGACATCACCAGATGGTCAACACTGAAATCAGATTGATTATATTCTTTGCAGCCAAAGATGGAGAAGCTCTATACAGTCAGCAAAAACAAGGCCAGGAGCTGACTGTGGCTCAGACCATGAACTCCTTATTGCCAAAAGTAAACATAGTAGCAAAAAAATTAAAGGCTATGGTCTTTTAAAATGGCGCAGCTGCTCTTTAGTCTGATTTACGTATCCTTCTTTTGACTCAGCTCCTTTTTCTTTGTTGTTTATCATCGAGTTACGTTTATTGAGCATTTGCTCCATGCCAAGTCCTCTGGTAGGAATGTTTTCTTTTTTTACAAGTGTTCTCATTTCGTCTTCCCAACGACTATCTGAACTGTAAGGAAAATTTACATTTTGCCAGTGAGAAAACAGGCAAAAGAGATTTTAGAGATAAGAGAATGGCTTGTCCAAGATGGTTTCAGTCCATCTTAGCTTTGAGCCATAAAAAAGCTATTCCTTCTTTGAAATCATAAAAATTTGTCTCCTCCTAACTCAGAAAGCCATTTGCCTATTAGATCAATTTGTTTAACCTAAAACATTCATAATACACATAATTAAGTTCTTGGTTTTGACAGTATCTATATACAGTGTTGTAATCTTTGGAATGTTTGAACAGTTGTACCCATAGCTACTTCAAGGAGTATTAAAACACTCTTGAGGTTTTCTCATATGTAATGATGGAATTGTACTACACATGCAGTCGCTTCATGTTGTATTTCCTTTTAAGATAGGTATTCTTGATAAACAAACTGACTCATATTTATTATAATGTCTTATGTTATTTTTGTTTAATTAAACATCGTAGATTTGTAAGCAGTTTATAGGCTATTTTGTCTTCCTTTCAGTGGATAAAAATTAAGCTTAATTTTTATTTTTTTACTTTATGATCTCAAAGATTATAAAAATTTGGTCTTTATTATCATTACATCTTACATATAGTTATGAAAACTAGAAGTCTTGATTGAAAAATGATAGATACCTGATTTTTCTATACAAAAAGAGATTTTTGCCCGGTTCTCCAAATCGTAGTTTCCAGTGACAAAGAGACACAGTTCATTATGCAAGGGCAGCTCTAAAAAATGTTGATCCCCTTCCTTTGAAAAGGGGATCAGATTAATTTGTTACTTTATCCTTGCTGCTAAGCTGCTAAGTTGCTTCAGTCGTGTCCAACTCTGTGCGACCCCATAGACGGCAGCCCACCAGGCTCCGCCGTCCCTGGGATTCTCCAGGCAAGAACACTGGAGTGGATTGCCATTTCCTTCTCCAATGCGTGAAAGTGAAAAGTGAAAGGGAAGTCGCTCAGTCGTGTCCAACTCTTAGCAACCCCATGGACTACAGCCTACCAGGCTCCTCCGTCCATGGGATTTTCCAGGCAAGAGTACTGGAGTGGGGTGCCATTGCCTTCTCCGACTTTATCCTTACATCTCTGCTATTAGTTTTAATATACTTATTTTCTTTGGTATGATCAGCAATTTATGATTCATAAACTAAAATTTCCTAAAAAGAGAATATACTGTGTTGGTTAAAAAACAGAACCAGTTATCATTCTTTATTTGTCCCAATCTTGACTTTTCTATCAGGTTGACTATATGAAAGTTACTGATATTGTTTCATTGCCTCTACAGTTACTGCTCAAGTCATTTATTACAATCCTTGCAGAATATTTTGTAATCTAATATATGGAATAATGCCAAGAAATAATAAAACCAAGAAATAATGGCTCCCAGATAGTTACAGAACTATATATTTTTAATGGATGATAAGTGAAGACTGAATTAGTTCTGATAAAAAGGGTGACTAACAAATTATATATAACAGTTTCTTTTCTGAGTTCTGTATATTTTTTTAATATTCTCAATACAGCTTTTCTGCATAGGTTTTTTTAAGTAAAAGAATAAGAAAACTAAGTAATTGTATTTGGTTCTTATGATTTTTGAAGGGCTGTTCTTAAATTAAGCATGTAGCCCAAAAGTTTGGAAAAAAAAATTTTTTTTTTAGTTTGAAAATTTTTAAGGTGATATAAGACTTTAAAGAAACCAAAGTCCACTGTCTTATTAAACACTAATATGATTCATTACACATAGCAAAATGGTCCTTTGAAGGAACAAAACTGCTTTCATTATGGTGGCTTTCATTTCTGGGACAAGTTGGAAGGGGCAGTGATTGGCATATAACTAATTACACCGAGGTAACTGCTAAGTATCTGGCCATACAGTTAGTTTTTTATACAGCATTTGTTGGTTTTAGAAGATTTGAGGACCTAAAACCCTAACACAGTTCTATGAAGACTGTGAATACAACTGATACTTAACAGTGAATCTGAGACAATTCATTTATTAACAGTTTTTGTTTTCTTGTCAATTCAGCACACCAGGTTCTTTATAGAATTCTTGCCTGGGAGGTTTGAGAACAGTAAGAAATACCTTAGACACTGAACACAACTGTTAGAAATCTAATCCATTTTGAAACTTGGGAATAGTGATAAGTCTTTAACCCAAGCATAGCTTAAAATATGAAATTTGGACAAATAGTTGAGGGGATTTCTCACATGATCTTTCAAATGAAACTGATTCTGTTACATTTAAATAGGAAAGAGTTTTTTTAAAGCACTTAGTCAACTTTTCTCTGGTACTAGCTAAGTTAAACCGCAAATTTTTGCTCAGTGAGATTGGAAGAAATATATTTGATACCCATTTTCAGAAGTAGGTTGAGTCTCAAGAATAATAACTTGTTCATAGTCGTACATCATACCTAGAATGAAGTCAAGGTGCTGGCCACTGATAATCCACCCTCTTTTTTTTTTAATTTTTAAAATTGTGAGACAATGAATATCCATGTAATCACTATTCAGAATAAGAAATGGAACGTTGCCAACAGCCCAGAAGTCCCAGTGTATGTGCCCTGTCCCTCTATGAATACACACTGTCTTGACTTTGGAGAGGATTATCTTCTTTTTCTTTATAACTTTACCATCTGTATGTATAGTGCCAAACAGTATGGTTTCCTGTTTTCAAACATTTTATAAAAGGAATCATGCAGTTTATTTTCTTTTACACCTTTCTTTGTTCACTTAATGTAGTTTATGGGAGATGTTTATATTGTTACACAAAGTTTACTCCTTTCCACTGATGTATTAGTATCACATTGTGTAAATAGTCCATGATTTATGCATTTTACTAACAGTAAACATTTAGATTATTTCCAATTTTAAGCTGCTAAAAGTTCTCATGCTGTCTTATATATCAGTATGTATGTATATATTTTAATCTCATTTGATTTTAAGCTTCTTGGTGTATTTTCTATATTTATATTCCTTCCATAGTGTTTAACATAATACACTGCCTTGCACAGAATACCTCCTTATTAAATATTATTGAATTAATTTGTTAGTTCATTAAGCATGGTTGAAAATTAGCTTAAGAATACTTTTTAAAATTTGTTTATTTTAATTGGAGGGAGGCTAATTACTTTACAGTATTGTGGTGGTTTTTGCCATACATTGACATGAGTCAGACTGATACCCTACTAGATAATACCCACTGCAGAAAACAACTATAAAGCTCAGACGGATAATACAAAATAACTGTAAAACTCAGACAAATAGTACAAAACACAACTACCTATAGGTACTGAAGAGTGAATAGAAGCAAAGAGACTCTGGCGGGGAGTTCATGCTCATTTAGAAGAGGGAAACAGAAAGCTATATAAGTAAAGCCATGTGCATGACTTTAGCCTGGGACTAAGCACAGTCCATGGAGTTTATTGTGTGGTGGCAAGGGACTCACATGGAAAAACTCTTAGACCTGGAGAACCTCAAAAGTGAGGCTGGCAAAGTGTGAGTGCTGAAGAGAGTAACAGAATCCCAGAAAGGGAAGAACCAGAGGAGAAGCCCCCAGATTGTATCTGTCTACACCTCTGAGTGATGCCTGAACCGCATGTGAGAAACAGACTCAGAGCAGCTCAGCCAGTGACCAAAATTCTGAACTCAGACCAGACTTGCCACCAAAAGATGCAGAAACATAAACAACTGCAAGAAAACTGGTAGAGAGTGCGCTTTCACTTGGAGGATGGAAAATAGCACATTTCCCGTCTCTGAGATCTTTTAGCTTGAGGCCAATTTCAGTCCTAGGCATACACAGCAGAGATGGGACATATGGGGAAAGATGTAGCCTTCCTGGCCTGAAGAACCAAAAAAAGAAGCTGAGAATCCATGAACTCTGAAAATAGTGGAGGTGTCCCAGAAGAGGAGGAATCAGAGAAGAGGGTCCCTAAAGTCTGTCTACCTATACCTTGAACTAAACATTGAACTACACATCTGTAGACTTTAAGCAGCCTAGCTAAAAACAGAAGATCTGAACAGAGATACAGAGTTTGCAGTTCAAAAGCAGATAAGAATCTCCACAACTTTATGTTATTCAGGATGCAAGCCAAAGTTTCCCAACATCCAAGGAACCAAGAAAATGGAACATGTTCTCTGCACAAAAGAAAATCAATTGGGATCAACCTGAAAATGAACCACATGTTGAAACTAACAGACAAGGATTTAAAAGCAGTTACCGTAACTCTCCTCAATGTTTTCATTGCATGAAACATGTTTTTAACACATGAAAATCTCAGCAGAGACATGAGAAGGCTCAACTGAGAAATAATGACAATGAAAAAGTCAGTAGTTTGCAGATATGAAATACTAACACCAAACAGAATAAATATAAATAATCCCACATGAAGGCACATTATTGTCAAAACTGTTGAAAGCCAATAATAAAGACCAAGAGAAAAAATGGCATGGTACATACCGGGGGACAACAATCCAATTAACATCCCTTCTTATTAGAAACTCTAGAGTGTTGAAGAGAATGGAACAAAGTCTTTAAAGTGCAAAAGAAAAACAATTAGTCAACCCAGAATTCTGTATCCAGTGAAAAGATCTTTCATGAATGAAACCAAAATAAGACATCAAGTAAAAGAAAACCAAGAAACCTTGTTGGCAGCACACTTGCATTATAAAAAAATGCTAAGAAAGTCCTTTGAGCTGAATGAAAATAGTATCAGATGGAAACTCAGATTTTCAGATGCAGAAAGAAGGCCTGTTTGCCAGAAGTGGCAAATATCTAGATAAATGAAAAATATTCATATCTATTCTGTCTCTATTTTTCTTCCTTTCACTCCCCCTTTTTTGCTTAGTTTTTTTTCCTCTTTATTTTTAAATAAGCTATATAGTTATTTTTACTGTATTATAGTATAGTTGATTTGAAGTATTGTGTTTCTGCTGTACAGCAAGGTGAATCAGTTATACATATACATATATCCACTCACTTTTAGATTGTTTTCCCATAAAGGTTATTACAGAGTTCTGAGTAGAGTTCCCTGTGCTATACAGTAGGTCCTCATTAGTTATCTTAAAACCAAAGTTATCACATTGTCTTATCGGATTTATAATGTATGTAGATGTACGATACACACACATACACTCACACCCACAGAGCTGTAGCATAAAGGATAAGAGACAATGAATATGATCCTGTGTGATGTGGTCCTGTATGACATCCTGCATTTTCCCTGAAGTTATAGATTATTATCTGTTATTTGACTATGAAAGGTTAAGGGTATACATTGTAACCCTAGGGTAGCCACAATTTTAAAACATAAGAAAATCAACAGCTAAAAATCTAACAGAAGAATTAAAATAGAAATCTAAAAAATATTCAAATAATTACCCGCCCCTCTTCCCGGGTAGGAAGGGTGGAACAAAGGAACAAGACAGGATTCACACAGAAGCAAAAACTAAGATGATAGAGACTTCTCTGGTGATCCAGTGATTAAGAATACTTCTGCCAGTTCAGGGGACACAGGTTCAACCTCTGGTCCAAGAACTAAGACCGCACAATGAGAAGCTTACACGCCGCAGCTAGAAAGTGGCCCCCGCTTGCCACAGCAAGAGGAAGCCTGCGCACAGCAACAAAGACCCTGCAGAGCCAAAAATAAATAGTTTTTAAAAATAAAGTGAGAGACCAAGCTAAACATATCAATAATTAAATTAAATGTTAATGCACTGAATACTCACTAAAAGACAGGGATCATCAGAATGGATAAAATAAGACCCAACTATACACTGTCTGCAAAGGATGTGCTTTAAATATAAACGTATAGGTGGGTTGAAAGCAAATGATGGAAAGAAAATCAAGTAGCTTACAGACAGTAAGCATAAGAAGATTAAAATGGCTGTATCAGGGTCAGCTGTGCTCTGCTTAGTCACTCAGTCATATCCAACTCTTTGCAACCCCATGGACTATAGCCCTCCAGGCTCCTCTGTCCATGGGGATTCTCCAGGCAAGAATACTATAATTGGTTGCCATGCCCTCCTCCAGGGGATCTTCCCAACCCAGGGATCAAACCCAGGTCTCCCACGTTGCAAGTGGATTCTTTACTGTCTGAGCCACCAGCGAAGCCCAAGAATACTGGAGTGTGTAGCCTAGCCCTTCTCCAGGGAATCTGCCCAACCCAAGAATCGAACTGGGGTCTCCTGCATTGCAAGCAGATCCTTTACCAGCTGAGCTACCAGGGAAGCTCCCTAACATCAGCTATTATAAAACCTAAGATGAAGGGGATACTTCAAAATCATCAAAACATCAGAAGACAACATAATAATTGTAAATCTATATGCACCAATGACAGAGCTTCAAAATCATGAAGCAAAAAAATAGACAATTCCACCATTATTTTAAAAATTTTAACAGCCTCCTCTCAGCAATTGGTAGAACAACTAGACAAAAAAAGAATCAGCAAAGGCATAGGACATTACTTTGACTTGATTGATATTCATAGACCACCTTACCCAGTGATGGGAAATTCATCATTTTGAATGCATATGGCACATTTACCAAGATAGACCAGAATACTGAGCCATAGAGCAAGGCTCAATAATTTTTAAATCATTGAAGCTGAATTAGATAATTAGAAATCAGTATAACACTAGAAAATGCAAAATTGTGACCGAAAAACAGATCCGTGGCTGCCTTGAACCAAGGGGGACAGGGCCGGGATCAAGTACAAAGGGCCAGGAGGGGCCTCTCCCCTGTATCGTGATGGTTGCATGATTATATACAAACAGCAAAATTCATCAAATTGAACATTGAAATTAGTGACTTTTAATTGTATGGTGCTTGTTGCTGTGTGCAGGCTTTCTCTAGTTGTGGCAAGTGGGGGCTACTCTCAAGCAAAAAAAGAAGCAAACAGTCAGTTTGATCATTTTCACCTCATAAAGGCTTCCCATTGCCTTGGCTTTTCGTACTGCAGGTGGTGTAGGCACACGGGCTCAGTGGCACAGGGGCTTAATTGCTCCACAACATGTGGGATCTTCCCAGACCAGGAATCGAACCTGTGTTCCCTGCATTGGCAGACGAATTCTTAACCACTCGGCCACCAGGGAAGCCTCCCCTGCCCCAAGGGGTTTTTAAAACAACGTGAACAACTCACTCCTTCCCAGGTGTCTTTAGGAAATGAACATTCTGCACTTTATATTGTTATTTCATTTTCATGTAAATCTTCATATACGAGTCAAATGACCAGAAAAATCATTTTGTGCGGCTGCAGTCTCAAAACCTAGACAACATAGCACTTGCTATTACATTGGAGTTGTGAATTACTTGAACAATTACAGTAGTACATTTTACCGAAACATCTTTCAGTGGCTTACTTCTGCATTAATCTCTGTCGCATGGAGAGCACACGACAAGTATGAAATAACTTACAGGGTCATCTAGAAGTAGGCAGGCATTGGCAGTTTTTCTTAATGTTTCTCCCAGACTCCCAAAACATCATAATACTTTTCATATGGTTGCAGCTATGGTCATATCTGTATTTATACATACACACTTACTGCTGGTATGTGTGTGTGTGTGTGTGTATCACCCATCCGAATGTAGGCTCACATACACAAACAGAAAGATTATTCCCCAAAATGAAAGTATTTACTTACTTTGAGTAGTAAGATTAAGGGTGGGCTGGGTTGGTTTGGTTGCTTGCTTGCTTTGCTTTCTGAAAATTCCCTTAAATGTTGTTCTGCTGCAGTAACAGGGTGCTCCTGCTAACACATTTCTGACATTGCTCTGTCTAAATGGAGGATAAACATGACCGCAGCCTCTACAGGAAAATATGTGCTAGCAAGCTTTTAAGTGTGTAGGGTTTAAACTCTTCCCATGTTATATCAGATCCTTACTGTAAATTAGCCAGACTCTTTCCCAGCAGAAAATAATAATTATGTCTTCCACTGGAAAGAGCACTTCATAAAACATTTTTTTCCTAGTAAACAGAGTAAACATTCTTTTGATCCCTCTGCTTCCCTACCTCAAAACTTAAACTACCATTCCTTGTTTCCAAGACTCAGAGCAGAAAATGTTTTGAATTCTCGGTGTTGGAAAAATTCTGATATTTTCTAGCCTTTCCCACTACCCCCATCATCAAAATGTGGATAAAATTGCGAGTCTGTAGTTTAGCTTATTGTGCCTGTTGCCAGTTTCCCAAGGAAGGATCCCGAAATGTGTGTTTTTCTCTTGATCCTGTCATTGCCTCCCTGTTCATCCTTCACTGAGCCTCCTGGTACCTACATCTGCTCAGCTGTGTGTTGGTCCTGTTTGTTGTTGGTGACCCCGATCCTTGGAGGGAAGTTCAAGGAGAGGTGTGAGGGGTAGTGGGCATAGGGGAGCACCCCCCATTCAGACCTGCACCCAGCCAGCAGGACCTCCATCCTCAGGAGCCACATACTCAGCTCTCAGACAGGAAAGTATGGTGACTCATGTTGACAGAAAAGGACCTTGAAGGAAGGAAAAGCATCCTGAAACAGGGAGTTTCCCTGGCTCCTTCTCAGAATAAGGACCTCATCCCCGGGGTCACCAGTCCTCATCCATTGTCTGGCTGTAAAGGCCGTGCTATCCGTCCTTCTCCAGCACGGAGGCAGCGCTGAAGCTGGGTCCCTGACCTGGACTCTGAGTTGATGCTCATCTGGAGAAACCCTGCCCTGCCCGCCTCCCCCCGGCTCATCGACGACCTCTCTTATCAGGACTCTGTGAGTCTAGTCACGTCAGGCCTTTTCCACGGCAGTTTTGACGTTATCGCTCTCTAAGCCTTCCGCTCCTCTCTCCCTGACTTACATGCCATCCAGCTCCTGAACTTGAGTCTGACGGAAAGCAGCCACATCCAGAAGAAAATGGAAAAATGTTTCAGTTCTCTTGGAACTTACCATATAAGAAACTCATGTGCTTTGCAGAATATTTACAAGAAACAGTTCTTGAGATTAATTAAAGGCCTCAGATGTGCTTTTTGGCCGTTAAACTCAAGTCATTTGTAGCTCTGTCCACAAAGCACTTTAAATAACTCAGTTTTCATGTTAGGAACCAGGCTCATTCTCCTACCACAGGTAATGAGCCCTATTTTTAAATTAAACCTTTCAGTTGTGCTGGTTTTCTCAATTTAAAAGTACCATGCACCGTTACTATCTATGTAGATCATTGACATTTGACGTGGTTCATAAACATAATATTGAAAATTTTATTTTTGCCCTTGATTTATAAACTGTCATGTGACTGATCAGAGTCACAACTCAGATGGTTTTAAAAGAACCTAGGAAACGTCTTTCCTTTCTGTTACCAAATGATTTGACCTTTGGTATAAATAAACCTTTACTGACTCCCTGAAAGTGAATGCATAGACTTCTTCCGCTCGTCTGGTCCCGGAGACAGCTCACCTCAGTGTCACCAAGAATCTAAGAGTGGAGTCCAAGAAAGAATACATCTTGTGGTCCTAAAACCATGAAGAAAAGAAAAAAAGACGAATCGAATGCTTAAGGAAGCTAGAGGGCTCGTTGGCTTTTCCTCTGTCTGGGTTTTCTGCGTTATTCTTGCTGGATGAAATTAGCATTCTCCCTCTCCGTAAGCCTCGACCGTGTCCTCATTGCTGCTGTGACGTGCTTTTGCGAGAGTGAGGCTAATCAGGTCCAGGTTCCTTACTGCTAGTTCAAGCCTGCGAGCCTCTTGAACGCTCACTAGTTTCAATTTTGTTTTCTTTATTTTTTATAATTAAGGGCCTGAAGCCATTATTTAGAACTTTTTCTCTTCTCCCGCCTTCAAGTGTTCACTTGACTATTTTATGTTAGGGTAATTGTGTGTGTTTTCTAAGCAAGCCTAAATTAGAGATGTTAAATCTGTCAAGCTAACCTTTGATGAAAATTTACTTGAAGTGAGCACACACATTTTTAAGCATATGCTTTGACCAATTCTGAATTAATGTGAAAAAATATTCTATAAGATTTATTTTTTGCATTTTAAGCATAAATACAGCATCTGTGGTTGTATTTATGAGAATTGCTTTTTCATTTACTTAAACATATAGATATTTGTTTCTTTTCAAGCTTAAAATGTAAATGATCTTGCAATTAATTACACTATTTACTTTTCCAGTGAAGTTGTTTCCGTACTTTGAGGTACTTTCTATGTAACTCCCCTCAGACTGACTTCCTGTATTTTTCTCTTATTTATCTGAGTATTTTTTGGTTTTAGGTATTGCATTTCCCCAGTTCTAAAGCTAAACTCATTGGTTTTGGTCGGCCGGGGGGAATAAGTTTAAACGATGAAGACCATTGAATCTGCTGTTCTAATTTTAATAGGCATATGTTTGTAGCCATGCAGGTTAAAAGGCCCAGTAAAATAGAAGGGAATCTAGCATGGGGGTGTCATTTCTTAAAGGGATACCACATGCTTGTGAAGCCCTCGTAATCGCACTTGAGCGAGCTGTGAATGGAGTCTGGCAGCTGCCCTGTTTGCTCGGGGCTGGCTGGCCCAGCAGCGATAAGCAATAGACAGGCTGGCTCCTTCAAGGAGTCGCGCAGTAAAGTCAGAGCTCTCAACAGTTCTGAAACTCACTGGCCGACTTTCCCCTGTGGGCCATTTATTTATCAGGAAATGAAATTGGTTACAGGGTTTCTCACATTGCCAAACCTCACTGACGAAATCTGGTTTCTTCCAAAGTTCAGGAGGAGCCTTAACTCTTTACTGTTGCTCAGCATTTCATGCCTTGATGACGGGTACCTCTGTCCATACTAGGATTTGAGGAACCTCACACGGAAAGGGCTGGAGTGAGGAGCAGGCCGTGGAGTGGGCCTGGGGGCTGCTTCCATAGGTATAAAAGATGACCCTTTGGGATAGGATTTTCTTTTTCAAGGGGCTTTTGCCAGTGGCTCAGATGGTAAAGAATCTGCCTGCAATGTGGGAGACCCAGGTTCTATCCCTGGATCAGGAATATCCCCTGGAGAAGGGAATGGCTACCCACTCCAGTATTCTTGCCTGAAGAATTCCATGGACAAAGAACCCTGAGGGACTACGGTCCATGGGATCACAGAGTCAGACACAGCTGAGCAACTTTCACTTTCAGTTTCTTTTCTTTTTCAGTGTTGATACCTTCATCTTTCAAAGTGAAGTGTCAGTTTCATAGAACTGATTTTTTTTTCATTAAAAAAAAAAAAAGGCCTTTAAACATGACACGAACCACCTTATTGGCAGCATATCCTTGTAACTTAGACCAAAGATCATTGTTTAAATTTTGTGAAACTGCAAGGAATAAAAATAGACTCTCGGAGTTGTGCACAGAGCTGTACGGCATAGAGAATGTTTGGGTAAGTGAAGGTTAAATTATTACAAAGTATATAATCTAGTTCATATGTTTAAGGAGCGGAACTAGGCTAAATTATCTAAAATATTCTGACGTACTGAATCATTTCATTTTGTAAAACAGAATCTGACTAGCAGGGCATTTGGCTGTGTGCTGGTCTGTGGAGTGCAGTCTACAGTCTCGACCTCCTGTGTTTGGAATTAGCAGGCCCAGAGGTAATACGCAGCAGGCATGTGGCAGTTATTACGGCTGTGGAAGTGGCTGCTAGCTAATTGATAGCAGTAGCAGCTAGGAACAGCCTTATTTAATTTTCAATAGTTCCTATGAAAAGATGCTATAAATGAGAACCTTTGTCTTACCATTATTGTCCTTTCTCTGACATTAAGCATCTAATATTTAATGTATGCACTTGGTAATATTTAGGAGTGAATTCTTTAGATTCTTTCTTTTCCCCCTCTTTGGAGAGACTTTTCTTTCAACTTTTAGCCCTGATTATTTTAGGCCCCCAAGTTAGTAAAGAATTACTGTCAGTAAACACTAGTTCCCTTGACTGGCATAGCTCCTGTTTGCTAAAAATATATAAAGTCACAAAACCAACCCTTAGCCCATGCAGGCCAGTGACTTTGCTCATAATCTGAACCCCAAAGAGACACACTGGTTGCATAAAAGGTCAATGAATGAATCATTTTCTCTCTTCATCACTAGAGCTAAGCTTTTGTGAACTTGAATTGCACGTAGAGCATTGTGTTCATGGTTTCCTTTGTATCCCGGAGTGTTACACAGACTGAAGTGGGTGGTTCCTTGTAGTCAAGAGGGATCTTAGTTTTCTCCATTCAGTTTCAGTATGTTTGTAGCAAAAGACCATATTTGGGGCATTGAAAGCACAGCCTTTCTTTTAAAATGTATGTTAGAGGAATTTCACAAGGAAAGTAGTCAGATAATATGTCTAGCTCTTTTTCTTGTTTCTCACAACCTCTGCCATTAAATAAGTAGCAGTCTTATTAAATTTGTGCATTCAGCCTTCTTCCTGTTGATACAGAGATGAGAAATAATAGCAAGTAAGGTGCTATAAAAGATTTGCCTTCCTCTCTGACCATCTTTATCTCCGCCCTAAACTGCAGGATCTGAAAATGAAAAATCAGGGAGTATTTTAGTCCTTTGTACTTGTTCTCCATATTCTCTCACAGAGCTTCTTGTCATTAACAGTCCCTGTTAAAGAAAAACACCGAGCCGTATTGAGGGGTTTTCAGATCAGGATATAATGGGGTACAAGAAACCATGTGGGCTCTGGGTCATTACATTGATTTATGTTGTTCCCACAAATCCTCAGACCTCTGAGTCCTTGAATAAATATCTCCAACATCCGGTGACTACCATTCCTATTCTTACAAAACTATTAATTGCAGTTAGGATTTGCTTGCTTTTCATTTATTTGTTCAACTAGCATTGATTGAGCAGCAGCTTCGGTCTGCAAAGCACTCTGCTAGAGGTTGTCCCTGAAAGAGCCTTCTCATTAGGAGGGCACAGCTCACAGAGCCGCAGTCCAAGACTCCTCTTTTTCAAATGAGAACTCAAGTTAGATTAGGGGATGCAGATGGCAAAGGAAAGGAGGGCACAGCTCACAGAACCGCAGTCCAAGACCCCTCTGTTTCAAATGAGGACTCTTAAGTTAGATTAGGGGATGCAGATGACAAAGGAAAGAGACCGCTCCAACCCTGCAGGTCTTTGAGGGGCCTTGATTTCTCTGACTAGAAATAAGTGACAATGGATAGAACATGGACCCCACCCCAGTGCCCCGAAGCGTGCAAATGGAGAGGTAGGCAGGATGCTGTCAGTCTTAAGAGTGAATCGTGTGTCCACTGCTGTGGAGTTTGGGGCAAGTTACTTAACCCTCACTGCACGTCAGTTTCTCACCTCCAGGGCAGATCTGTCTCATAGCTTTGCTTCCCTCCTGAGGTGGCTGGGGAAATGTAAGAACCAATAATGCAAAGTTCCTGGCACAGAGTAAGCCCTCAGTAATTGTTAGCCAACGTCATTTTCCCATTATCTGCCAACCTCACTCTTCAGCAGCAAAACCAAGAACAAAAGCTGTAAGTTCTAAACAATCAAATTCTGCACACTTGATTCCTGGAAGAGGGCTATGAGCCCTTTGTTTACAGCCTGATATATGATCTTAACAAGCTTGGCCATCTGGTTCTCAAGACTATAAGAGATTAGAAGCCACAACTTAAAAGAACTTCCACGTAGTAGGTCAACAGTAGTGAAAATCAAGGGCCACTTGTCCTGGTATAACAAGGGAAAGAATGTAAAACCAACACATGTGAATCTTACTTTTCGTTATCTTCTAGGAACTTTTGCACACAATTCATCAAGAGAAGTTGCAGGTCTATAGAGGCTTTGACCCTGGGGAAAGGGTGGGGCAATGATAGGATCTCCAGTTGAGGTCATCTCTGTCTTAGAGAAACATAAGGCCTCATCTTTCAGAACAGCACATCACTGACCCAAGCCCAAAGAAGGCTCAAAGCACTAATCTGAACGCTCAAAACAGAGAAGTTCCTGTTGTTGTTGCTCAGTTGCCAAGGCGTGTCGGACTCTCTGCAGCCCAGGGACAGCAGCACACCAGGCTTTCCCGTCCTTTGCTGTCTCCTGGAGTTTGCTCAGATTCATGTCCGTTGAGTCAGTGATGCTGCATGATTTTATTTAACTGGTTGGTGGGTCTGATATTTCAGTTTGAAAGGAATCATAGTCAGATCCTCATAAACAGTAACTTTAAAATTCTTTTTAAGTAGCAACTGGTTTGATTTATAGTAATTTACCCACTCCAGTATTCTTGCCTGGAGAATCCCATGGACGGAGAAGCCTCGTAGGCTACAGTCCATGGGGTCGCAAAGAGTCGGACACAACTGAGCAACTTCACACACACAGGTTAGGCACCGTTTTTCATGATCACATCAGTAGCTCTGTCAGGACTCGGTTGTCTCATGTAACTCACACATCACTCCATCTAGAAACTTCCATGTTGTGAAGTGAGGCTGAGCCAGCGGATCTGACACTGAAGCTCTGCTCTGTCTGTAACCAGCCTATTGTGCTACTGCTTTTGTTTTGTTCATGCTTCCTCAGTATACATGCTATTCTCAATATTAAAAGAAAAACTAAAAACTTGGTATTACAGATTTTTATCCTGATTCCAGTGTTTTTAAAAGACACTTTAGGGACTTTACTGGTGTTCCATTGGTTAAGACTGCATTTCACTACAGGGGGTGCTGGTTTGATCCCTAGTCTGGGAACTAAGATTCTTTATGCTGCATGGCATGACCAAAAAAAAAAGACACTTTAGTGTATGTATTTATGAAAAGAACTGTCAATTCCATGTTTACTGTTTACAGTTCACATTTACAATTCACATTTACTGTTAGAGTTGGCCCTGCCTGTATCTCACAACTGTACCACTCTCCAGTTGAAGAAAACAGGCAGTTTGGAATGTAGTCACTCCTGAAGAAAAAATAGGAGAAGCCACGTCCTTGTTTTAAATTTCCACTCTTATCCTCAGCATATGAGAGCTGCACATGGTATTGAAGTTGTAACAAAAGCAGCCAAGTGCCAGGGTTCACTTTGCGGGTTGTTGGTTTTTTTTTTTTTTAATTTTATTTTATTTTTAAACTTTATATAATTGTATTAGCTTTGCCAAATATCAAAATGAATCCGCCACAGGTATACATGTGTTCCCCATCCTGAACCCTCCTCCCTCCTCCCTCCCCATACCATCCCTCTGGGTCGTCCCAGTGCACCAGCCCCAAGCATCCAGTATCGTGCATCGAACCTGGACTGGCATCTCGTTTCATACATGATATTTTACATGTTTCAATGCCATTCTCCCATATCTTCCCACCCTCTCCCTCTCCCATAGAGTCCATAAGACTGTTTTGATTTGTCTTACACTTCTCACTTCCAGCAGCCCAGACTAACAAAAAACTCTTCAAATAATTTAAGAAACCGTATTCTCTGCAGTTCCCTTCGTTTCTCAGGAACAGCATCGGGGTGTACCCATTCGCTCCTATAAGCCTCAGGGTTTGTGGGAAAGACAGAGGAGCCAGACAGGGTTTTTCTCACTCTTAAGGAAGTGGACAAAAATATGCCTTCTCTCAGCATTCATTGTTATAACAGGGAGATAAGAGATAATTTAGAAACCCTGTTTCAACCCCTTTATTTCATGAATAGAGAAATGAAGAGAATCGACTCATGGCCCAAGGTCACAGACTGCAGGGGCAGATACATCCCCAGAGCCAGGTTTCCTGATACATTTGTACTGTGTGACACTTCTCAACATTCAAGGCGTACTGGACCTCCTAATGTCAGGCTAAATCATCCATCAAAGCAGCCTCAAAATTTTTGAAAGTCCAACTATTACTAGTAATTGGCTCTTGGCTGTTCTTTATATAGAAAAATGATGCCATGAGTTTGTGCTTGCTGTTGATGACGTGTTTGTGTTCATTCCAGTACTCTTTCCCTGACCTGTCTTCTTTATAACCAACCCTAAAGGACCACTTTTGGAGCATTGCATGGCCTGTCCCAGTAACATCACAGGTCTGTCTAGGCCTTATCACATTCTCAGGCTAGGCCTCAGGGGCTCCGTGTTCTAGTACCGTGTTTTTAGAGCTGCATTTCGGGGTTGTATTTGAATGTACATGAGCACAGTAGACAATGGGTCAGTCTCATAATCTGAAGGGCCTAAATTCAAACCTCAGAGAGGGCAGTGCAAAGCTTTTCGAGTTCCCTGGTGGCTCATGATAAAGAACCTGCCTGCCAATGCAGGAGACACGGTTCAGTCCCTGGGTCAGGAAGATCCCCTGGAGGAGGTCATGGCAACCCACTCCAGTATTCTTGCCAGGAGGATTCCATGGGCAGAGGAGCCTGGTGGGCTACAGTCCATGGGGTCGCAAAGAGTCGGACACGACTGACTAACACTTTCAGTTGTACTTTCAGTAAAAGTTTGGCCTGTGTGCTAAAGTTGAACAAATGTACACTCCTTGGTGTACTCCTAACATGAATTCATGCCCTTGCGTGCCAGGAGACACTTATGAGAATAGCTATACCATCATGGTTCACAGTAGTCAAACCTAGACACAACCCAGTGTCCATTAGTAGTAGAATTAATTTAAAAACTGTGAGGTGTATTTAAACAATAGAGTACTGGATAGCAGTGCAAACGAGTGAACCATAGCAAGCCCGCTGTGTGTGAACCTCACATGTGTAACGCTTAATGAAACACTCCAATGAAAGGGTATATATCCTGTGTGATTTCATTAATATGAAGTTCAAGGAGAGGCAGGCCTCAAAGATGGTGCTAAAGAATGCAAATGTAGGTGGTAGAGGTACAAGAAAGAATAAGAAAGTGATGCCATCAAGGTCAAGACGGTGGTAACGAGGAATGCTGTGGGAGTATTCTTTGTCCAACCCAAGCGGTGGTAACAGGAGTGCTTGCCTTGTACCAGCTTAGTTGTCCTGTACTTGTGTTTGTGGACTTTTGTGTCTGTGTGTTATATTTCATAACAGAAAAGGCTACAAACGGTGAGGCAGTCCTTGAAGACTCCTTTATTTCAAAAATGAGTTAAATATAGTAAGTCATTGAAATGTTAATTAAACAAGGAGATTTCAGTGAAGGCAAAAATATTTTTATCAGTATGTAAGATTCTTCTCCCTGTTTTTGTTTGCATTTAGAAATCAAATTATTTATCTCTCCTAAAATATAATCTGGCTTCCCTGGTGGCTCAGTGGTAAAGAATCTGCCTGCCAATGCAAAAGGCTCAGGTTCAATCCCTGGGTGGGAAAGATCCCTTGGAGGAGGGCATAGCAACCCACTCCAGTATTCTTGCCTGGAAAATCCCATGGACAACAAGCCTGGTGGGCTACAGTCCACAGGGTCGCACAGAGTCGGACACAACTGAGCATGCACACGGGCTCAGAGGAATATGTATCGAAATGTTTAATAGTTGTTGTATTTGGACTGTGGAGCTGATGATAATGTTTTAAATCCTTGTTTTAAAATTTTTCTTAAGTGAATAATGTATTTTACTATGAGACATGAGGTAGACATTTTGTTAAAATTTCAATTAAAAAACACATTCATTCTGATTGCCATTATTTTAAAAAATAGCAAACGTTGGTGAGGGGGATATGGAGAAATTGGAACCTTTGTGCACTATTGGTAGGACTGTAAAATGGTGCAAGCACTATGAAAAACAGTTTGGAGGTTCCTCAGAAAATTGAAAATAGAGCTACCAGTGTCCAGCAAATCCACTCCTGGGTATATATCCCAGAGAACTGAAGGTAGGGTCTCAGTGGTTCCTGCTCCTTGTTCCCAGCAGCACTCACTGTTTCATCATAGCCAAAAGGTGGACAAATGAATAAACAAAATCTGGTCTGTACATACAGTAGAATACTATTCCGCCTTTAAAAGGAGGGAAATCCTGTCACATGCTACAATACGGATGAACCTTCAAGTCATTATTCTAATTGAAATAAACCAGTCACAGAAAGACAAATGATTCCATTTATATGAAGTAGGTAAGATAGACTCATAGAAACAGAGAATGGCAATTGCCATAAGGGAAGAGAAAAAGAAGTTGTTTAATGGTCTGGAGTTTCAGTTTTGCACAGTGAAAAATTTTTTGAGATCTTTTTCACAACAGTGTGTATATACATAACAATATTGTACACTTAAAATTGGTTAACATGGTAAATTTTATGTTGTTTACCACAAAAAAAGAAGATAGCCTTGTCAGTATGAATTAGAGGAGTTATTATGATGAATATATGGACTTGGGAGTTAAGGGAATAAGAAAACAGATTATATCCCTGCTTTCTCTAAAACAAAGGCCACATCTTCTGTGGGTATTTCAGTGATGTGATGTGATGTGATGTGATGTGATGTGATGTGATGTGATGTGCATAGAAGCCCAAGCCAAAGCTTGTGATTGGCCTGTAAGCACTTTTTAGACAATTTGTGTTTCTGAGTTATTCTCTCGGATCTGGCTGATTTAAACTAATAACTTTAATTTCATAGCTACAGTCACTGTCAACAGTGATTTTGAAACCCAAGAAAATAAAATCTGCCACTACTTCCACTTTTTCCCCTCCTATTTGCCATGAAGTGATGGGACCAGGCACCATGATCTTAGTCTTTTGAATGTTGAGTTTTAAGCCAGCGTTTTCACTCCCCTCTCACCCGCATCAAGAGGCTCTTTAGTTCCTCTTCACTTCCTGCCACTAGTGTAGTACCATCTGCATATCTGATGTTGATATTTCTCCCATCAATCTGATTCTAGCTTGTGATTCATGCAGCCTGGCATTTCACATGATGTACTCTGCATATACATTAAATAAACAGGTGGACAATGTACAGTCTTGTCGTACTCCTTTCCCAATCTTGAACCAGTCAGTTGTTCCATGACCAGTTCTAAGTGTTGCTTCTTGACCCATATACAGGTGTCTCAGGAGACAAGTAAGGTGGTCTGGTATTCCCATCTCTTCAAGGATTTTCACAGTTTGTTGTGATCCACAGAGTCAAAGGCTTTAGGCATAATCAATGAAGCAGAAGTAGATATTTTCCTGGCATTCCTTCGCTTTCTCTATGATACAGTGGCTATTGGCAATTTTATCTCTGTTTCCTCTGCCTTTTCTAAACCCAACTTGTACATCTGGAAGTTCTCGGTTCACATACTGCTAAAGCCTAGCTTGAAGATTTTTGAACAAAACTTTACTAGCATGTGAGATGAGTGCAGTTGTACAGTAGCTTGAACATTCTTTGGCATTGCCCCTCTTTGGAATTGGAACGATCTTATCAGGTGGTTAATAAATACTTGGAGGCGTGAAAAAGAAAAAAAAATTAATGTATAGACATTGTTTGGCTCTTAAGCCAACTGCAGACAGGCCTTTCTGACATTTGGGAAACTATATACACTGATAAGTATTCAATTCAGTTCAGTCGCTCAGTCGTGTCCGACTCTTTGCGACCCCATGAATCACAGCACGCCAGGCCTCCCTGTCCATCACCAACTCCTGGAGTTCACTAAGTATATATAATAGTAATTATTTTAACTGTTTCAACTCTGATATGTTACTGTGGATTATATTTTTTAAATACAGTGGATAAGAATTTGGGCAGACTGGATAATTTTGAAGCTAGCCAGTAGGTACATTGGGTTTCTTATGCTATACCCTCTACTTTTGTGTGTCTCAGTGTGTGAAATTTTCCATAATAAAAATTTTGTTTTTTTTTTAAGTAAAGCAAAACTACAGTTTTGAACATGGAAAAAAATTAAAATCTATTTCAATTGGAGATCTAGATGTCTAAAAAGGAAAAATGTATCTTTGGAACATGGTATCCCAGAAGCTTTATTAAGAGAATTTAATATACTCTTGCCGGACATCTCAAATACACGTTAGCCTCTCTGCATATGAGTACAAAGCTTAAAAATTCCCTTGCATCAGTTTATTATAGTTGTTTTTATTATTTTTAACTTTCAAGTAAGATTTAATCAAATATATCAGAGCTGAAAATTCAGAGTGGACCTCAAAAACTGAATGTAAAAGTTCTGTTAACAGTTTCTTTAGGGAATGTGAAATCATAGAGCTCATTATGAAAGACTAAACAGAAACTAATCCGTTTTCAAAATACTGTGTTTGATATAAGTTTTTGCATATTTATTTCAAAGACATTTTCTTTGTAAATGATAGATGACTTTTTGGAGAATAGATAAAAAGAGTAGTTTAAGATCACTGAAATCTCAGAAGTTCATTTTTATTAACCAGTGACTAAGTTTATGAGACATCCCATTTTGAAATCAAAGAATGTATGTATTTCCAAGCTAGAATCTGCCTTAAAAGGTTGCTTTGCTAGGCATTGCAGTTGTTCTGATAAAAATTTTTGTAATGTATGCAGTTTTATGATAAAGAATCTATAGAAAGTTTATAAATTATAAACTATCCATTTATATGAAGTAGAAAGCATGGGACTTCCCTGGCGGTCCAGCATTTCCTCTGCTCTTTCACTACAGGAGGCTCAGGTTCAATCCCTGGTTGGGGAACTAAGATCCTCTGTGACCAAAAAAAATGTATAAAACCAAAATTTTTTTTTAAAAACCTCATTCTTTGGGAAGTGACCGGTTTTACTATCTCCCTAATGTTTTTGCATACATGACCCTATTCACGTTTTTTTCTCAGTGTTCTAAGTGCTTCTTCCATGTCAGAACTCACCCCTTTCTCTCTAGATTTAGAAATTACCTCCTCCTCAGCAAAGCCTTGCCCCACCACTCTGCTGGTGTAGCCTTTAGAGTCCTTCCCAGGGAAGCTGCCGGGCTGCAGCCCATAGGGTCGCAAAGAGTCAGGCACAGCTGAGCACACACACACGGCTGTCCCCTAAACAGGAAGTTCCTCTGGGTCAGGGACTGTCCTAAACCACACTCAGCTTCTTGACTCTGTGATACAGTATCATTCAGTATTACAAATTAATATTTCTTTAGTTCTGTCTATATATTCATTTATTTATAAACTACACCTTCAGTACAACTTACACCCTAAAGCTTTTTATAGTTCAGAGGGAAATTCTTTAGGCATAGATGAGAAACATGTTGCTTTTTATCTCGTGAATAATCCAGAATCTGACTGTGTTTCCATCCGCTTTCTAATGTGAGCTTTCCATGTACAGGCGTGTGTAAAGTGTGAGCAACTGTGCAGAGTAGGTCATTATCTTAGTGGGAGGGGCCCTTGGAGGTATATTATATTGAATATGTGCTTGTTCTCCTGTGTGTTTGTCTTGAAAATAATTGTGTTTTCATGAAAGTTCCAGTTAGTAGGGGTCTAGTTTCTAACTGGAGAAAGGGCAAGTGAGACTTGAGTAACAATTAATGGTGACAGAATATTCCAGATGCAGAAAGCGCCAATGTGAGAATTTGGTTGCCTCTTACCCTTAGATGAAGTCAGGTTGCCTTAGTGGCTTTCCAAGTTTATCCTAATCGCCTTTCTGTCACCCACTCCATTCCCATTTTTGATTTCCAGAAGTGAGAAGGAAATGCCATGGGACAGAACCCCAGGAATGAAATTTGCTTGCACATTTCTGAGTGGGAACATATTGCCTCAACTTTGTATAGAGCCTGAACTCCCTCTTCTTTTCCATGGGGAGGAACCTCCGTCCATAGTTCATCAGGCACTCTATCTATCAGATCTAGGCCCTTAAATCTATTTCTCACTTCCACTGTATAATCATAAGGGATTTGATTTAGGTCATACCTGAATGGTCTAGTGGTTTTCCCTACTTTCTTCAGTTTAAGTCTGAATTTGGCAATAAGGAGCTCATGATCTGAGCCACAGTCAGCTCCTGGTCTTGTTTTTGCTGACTGTATAGAGCTTCCCCATCTTTGGCTGCAAAGAATATAATCAGTCTGATTTCAGTGTTGACTATCTGGTGATGTCCATGTGTAGACATCTGAGTAGAGTCTTCTCTTGTGTTGTTGGAAGAGGGTGTTTGCTATGACCAGTGCATTATCTTGGCAAAACTCTATTAGTCTTTGCCCTGCTACATTCCATATTCCAAGGCCAAATTTGCCTGTTACTCCAGGTTTTCTTGACTTCCTACTTTTGCATTCCAGTCCCCTATAATGAAAAGGACATCTTTTTTGGGTGTTAGTTCTAAAAGGTCTTGTAGGTCTTCATAGAACCGTTCAACTTCAGCTTCTTCAGCGTTACTGGTTGGGGCATAGTCTTGGATTACTGTGATGTTAAATGGTTTGCCTTGGAAACAAACAGAGATCATTCTGTCATTTTTTAGATTGTATCCAAGTACTGCATTTCGGACTCTTTTGTTGACCATGATGGCCACTCCATTTCTTCTGAGGGATTCCTGCCCGCAGTAGTAGATATAATGGTCATCTGAGTTAAATTCACCCATTCCAGTCCATTTTGTTCGCTGATTCCTAGAATGTCGACATTCACTCTTGCCATCTCTTGTTTGACCACTTCCAATTTGCCTTGATTCATGGACCTAACATTCCAGGTTCCTATGCAGAATACATCATGAGAAACACTGGGCTGGAAGAAGCACAAGCTGGAATCAAGATTGCTGGGAGAAAAATCAATAACCTCAGATATGCAGATGACACCACCCTTATGGCAGAAAGTGAAGAGGAACTAAAAAGCCTCTTGATGAAAGTGAAAGAGAAGAGTGAAAAAGTTGGCTTAAAGCTCAACATTCAGAAAACGAAGATCATGGCATCTGGTCCCATCACTTCATGGCAAATAGATGGGGAAACAGTGTCAGACTTTATTTTGGGGGGCTTCAAAATCGCTGCAGATGGTGATTGCAGCCATGAGATTAAAAGACGCTTAGTCCTTGGAAGAAAAGTTATGATCAACCTAGATAGCATATTCAAAAGCAGAGACATGACTTTGCCAACAAAGGTCCGTCTAGTCAAGGCTATGGTTTTTCCAGTGGTCATGTATGGATGTGAGAGTTGGACTGTGAAGAAGGCTGAGCGCCAAAGAATTGATGCTTTTGAACTGTGGTGTTGGAGAAGACTCTTGAGAGTCCCTTGGACTGCAAGGAGATCCAACCAGTCCATTCTGAAGGAGATCAGCCCTGGGATTTCTTTGGAAGGAATGATGCTAAAGCTGAAACTCCAGTACTTTGGCCACCTCATGCGAAGAGTTGACTCATTGGGAAAGACTCTGATGCTGGGAGGGATTGGGGGCAGGAGGAGAAGGGGATGGCAGAGGAAGAGATGGCTGGATGGCATCACTGACTCGATGGACTTGAGTCTCAGTGAACTCCGGGAGTTGGTGATGGACAGGGAGGCCTGGCATGCTGCGATTCGTGGGGTCGCAAAGAGTCAGATGCGACTGAGTGACTGAACTGAACTGAACTCCCTTATTGGAGTCAGTTTTGTTAAGCTGGAACCCTTAACCCTAATGTGTCCTAAGGACTACTGTTTTCTTCCCAAATAATTCAGAGGGCAAGGTTAGGAGGTGGGAGTGGGGGACACACGGCAAGCAGTATGACGTGGGAACCACATGCATTCCAGGCCTGGGAAACAGGGTCCTGTGAAGAACCTTGAGTTCAGTCCAGTTTAACTCTTGTCCCAGGAACCTTAGGGCTTGCTGTTGTCCCCTGAACATGTGAGAGTACTTTCGTGGCTCAGACTTCTGGCAGGAGGACTGTCCATTAGTCAGTGTGCATCTGCAGGCCCTGGAGATACTAGAGTCAAGGCCCGGGGACTGACCAGGGCACTGGTCAGCAGGTCCTGAACCTGAACTAGATGTGGGTACATTTCCTGGACTGGAATCAGAAACTTAGTCATTGACAGCCTCTCCTTGTTCCTACGCTATCATTACTGCTCTCTATATCCACAGGCTGATGATCAAAAGCTGAAATTGACAAAATTAAGGAAAGCATCTCCCTTTAGAAATAGGTATTAGGACTTCCTTCCAGGCTCTGTTTCCCGTTTCCAGCTTTCGAAGATAGAGACCAGAGAACCAGCACTGTGATAAACCCTTCCAGACAGCACACTCAGTCTGTGAGACTGACGGAACTGCGGGCTGTTGTCAGCAGCTACCACTGACCTAAATATACAGGCTGTGTGACGTCAGCTGCACTGAGACCCCTTCCCAGAGGCAAACGGGCTCAAGGAAACCAAATCACAAAGATAAAGACTCATTAGAATGGAGCCAGACGGAGGATGGAACTGGGTTTTTTGTCTGCTCCTTTGTTTCTAGTGAAAAACACAAGTAACAAAGGTCATGGACTCAGCATGTGACCATCAGCAGAGGAGACTCGGGTTTGTTTCTGGATCTGTCTCTTCTGAGCCCTCATCTCCCTTTTGGGGAGGGGCAGCGGTGAAAAGCAGCCAAGCCTCTCTCCCTCCGTGTCCCCCCGCTCCCTCCCTCGCCCGGGTGGCTCTCACCCTCTCTTCTGTTCACCCCTCTGCTGTTCCACGGTCATCTCAGGTTCAGGCCCTCGCCCTTTCACCTGGACCCCTGCTCTAGTCGCCCAGCTCCTTCTCTTCTGGGGCTTTCTTCCCGCCCTCAATCAAATGGATCCCATTGCTTCCTAAGTAATCCTTCATAGCAGCATTCCAGTCTGACCACTGCTCTGCTCACACACACGTAGTGGCTTTTGCACAGACCAGAGTCTAGAGTCAGGCTCAGTAGGATCTGTAAACCAGCCCTTCAGCTCTGTTTCACATCACTCCCCCTTTTAGTCCCCATTTTCTCAACAACTTGAACTTGGGCTGGTCCTTGGTCACCCTTGTGCTTTTCTGCCTCCGTGTCTTTTCTTATGTCTCCCCCTCTGTCCATAATGCCTTTCTTCCTATCTTCACATGCCCGACTTCTACCCATCGTTTACAGACCACTCAATTGCCACCTCCTCCTTGAAGCATTCTTTGATGCCTCAATTTAAAGTGACGCCTCCCTTCCGTGAACTTCCTTACGTTATGCTTGTTTGTACACCTACACGATACTTATCACTTCTGCCTTGTCTTATACTTATTTTTATAAATGTTTTATCTGCAGATGTAGGTTGTAAACACCTTGGTGCAGGCTCTGTCTTTTCTTTTTGGTGTTTTCTATGACAGTAGTTCTCACTGGTAAGTCATCAAAGGTTTTTTCTTTAAACCACAGAGAACCAGGACCAGTTTTGGGGGTGGGGGAGAGGTGGGCACAAGGTTTGCAGGATCCTAGTTCGCCAACCAGGGTTCAAACTCACACCCCCTGCAGTGGACGTGACGGGTCCTAACCACTGGACTGCCAAGGACGTCCCCCTTGATCAGAACTCACCCTTGCTCCTGTGGCCCGCTTATGCATCCAGGAGCTCTTCAGAGGGCTGAGACCTTTTTCTTGTTTGGCCGGGCCTCCGAATAATTCCCTGTGTTGAAATGCTGCCCCTCCTCGCCGCCTCCTTCAGGACCACTCAGGTCCACCATCACATCCCAACCTCCCCGCCTGCTCTCATCTGCAGGGTCTGCATCTTTCCGAAGCCACCGTAGCTCCTGACGGGAGGGCATGTTCCTCACTCAGCAAAGTCTGCATTCAAAACATAAGCCATATGCAAACCTGTGTCCAGTCCAGGCGTCTAGTGGGAAGTGTACAGACGGATGCCTGTGGGTGGGCCAGCAGGCACCCAGCACTGGAGGGGCCTTGAAGGACGTTCAGGAGGGTGGGAAGCATTTGAGCCTGCCGTGTTGGAAGCGATAATGTGGTGGGCAGGACATCTAAGCTCTGAAGAGCAGTCTCAGAAACAGAGCAGCAAGGAGCAGGGAATCGCCTGGGGTTTGCAGAGGACCTCAGAGAGTTCGTTTTGGCAGAGGCTGATGGTTTGTATAAAGGAGAGGAAGCAGACGGAGCTAGGAGGTCACTTGGATTGTTCGCACACATCCTAGAATCCATCTAAATCAGGACTGGTAATTAGTACATTGCTTCTTCTAAACAATAGATTACACTGGAGAATTGCTTTTTGATGACTCCTTTTTTTTTTTTTTTTTTTTTTTCATTTGCACTCATCTTAACTCTCCAAGTAACTGTTAAGATTACTTAGAGGCCATATGACATATTTTTTGTCAAATACTTTTATGGTACAAAGGATCACTCTGTAACTTAATTTTAATGAGTTATCTTAAAAATAAAGCAAGAAAATTTTCCCTGTTTGATAATATGTAGGTTAATATTTGGGGATAAAACTGTAGGATTGATGCCAAAATAATTCAGAGGAAGTTGGAAATAGCTGAAACAAAAATGACCGTCAGTTGACCATGATGCCCGTGGTCGAAGGGCATTCTCTTCTCTCCACTTTTGTGCATATTGTTGTTCATTGTTCACTGCTAAGTCATGCCCAGTTCTCCGAGACCCCATGGACTGGCCAGCTTCTTTATCCTCCGCTGTCTCCTGAAGTTTGCTCAAACTCATGTCCATTGAGTTGGTGATGCGATCCAACCATCTCATCCTCTGTCACCCCCTTCTACTCCTACCCTCAGTCTTTGACAGCATCAGGGTCTTTTCCAATGAGTTGGCTCTTCGCATCAGGTGGCCAAAGTATTGAAGCTTCAGCTTGAGCACCGGCCCTTCCAATGAATTTTCAGGGTTGACTTCCTTTAGGATTGACTGATTTGATCTCTCTGCAGTCGAAGGGACTCTCAAGAGTCTTCTCCAGCACCACATTTTGAAAGTATCTGTTCTTCTATGCTCAGCCTTCTTTATGGTCCAACTCTCGCACCTGTCCATGACTACTGGAAAAACCATAGCTTTGACTAGATGGACCTTTGTCAGCAAAGTGATATCTTTGCTTTTAAATACACTGTCTAGGTTTGTCATAGCTTTTCTTCCAAGGAGCAGGCATCTTTTAATTTCATGGTTGCATGTGGGCATGCCTAATAAAATGTTGGGGGAGATGTTGGGCCTTCGATGGTACCAAGTAAGCCTTCAGCTTGAGCTGCTGGCCCGGCCCTCACAGCAGCTCTGGGGCCGCCGTCTGTGCCTCGCTTTGCACTGCTGCAACCCTGACCACTAGAACAGCCAGAAAAACAGCCAGGAGTCAGCCAGTTGGTTGGGCTCTTGGTATAGTCACAACAAACGATGAAGACCCATCAGCCAGATGGCAGAGGAGACCATTATTTTCGTATCTGCCATTGTGTTAAAATACCATATTTGTTAAATCATCGGTGGTTATAATTAAAATGTAAATATTAATACAAAGGAAGGAAGGATGCATGGGTTAACAGGTCACCTTACAAGAGGGATTTAATCAGAAGTTTTATCTTAACATCCTTCTTCATCAGAAAGTGTTTTGTATGTTCACTAGGATGGAGAAACTGTGGAAGATATATCAACAGTGTAAATTACTCTTGCAGCAAGCGCAACATTCTCTCTTCCTTAAGAAAGTAAAGCAGTATTTTAAAAGCCCCAGAACTCAGATGTCATCCCTTTCATGCTAAATATACAATAGTTCTCTTTAGGGGAAATTTATAGTTTCAACTTATTTTCCCAAATTTTTATTTTTTTAAAAATGAAGCAAATGTTCAATAGTCTTTTCTGTAAATAAACTATGTTCTTTTCTCTAAGTATAAAAAAGTATTTTATCATTTAAGTATTCCTATAAAATATAATATGTTGATTGTTTAAATTTAGAATTTCTCTTAGAAAATATCCTTCAAAACGTTTATGAATACTTTCAAGGTAAATTCCAATGTTAGTTAACATGCTTGCAGTGTATAGCAAACTGAGTTATCAGTGGTTAGTCCCTGAAAGTAAATTCAGAGATAAGCAATGCATGTTCCTTTATTGAAATAGGTAAATTTGGATGAATCAGAGCCTGTATTGTAAAACATAAGACTGCTTCCTGTTAAACAACTGTCGGGCTTTGGAAATGACCATAGATCTTCAAATACTTCACCTGCAAATGTTTTACTTGCCTCCTGTGGCATTGCTTTGAAAAATAAATAAATAGACCAACCAACCAAAACAGAGAAGGCAGGGGTCCCGCAATTCCCAGTTTTCCTTTGACTGTACCTGTCCCAGGGCAGGAGATGGGCTCGTTTAGGACCCTTCTGGGGCACTGCTTCCGTGGACAAGGCCGGGGTCGGCCAGCAGCCCTGCCCAGCCCTCGCTGTGCCCCCGGCCCTGCGTGAGTCACTTAAACCTCACAGCCAGCCTTCCGCGTCGGCCCCTCACCGCCGGCAGAGCGGGCCTCATCAGCAGTAATGGTTTACAGATGAGGTCACTAAGTGTCAAAGGGGTGACGTTATTTGTCCAAGTTTATTAGTGTCAGAACCAAGTCTAAAATTCAGATATCCTGAATTTTCACTCTATTATGCCATTCAGAGCCTAGATGGGAGAGATACATATTAGTCTTCAAAGTTTATGCCTCCTTATCATGGTGTTTATTTCAGTCTCACGTAATTGGTACATATGACCATTGCCATGAGGAGCATAAAAGTACCAACTGCCTGCCTTTTACAACCTCCAGCCTGTCTAAGCTGGGGAATTAAAAGGGACAGGAGTCCAGTGCCCTGCCTGGTCCAGCCTCGGCTTCCAGGCTGTGAATGACAGAGGGCACAGGGCTCCAGCCCCTCAGTTGATACTTGCATTTGTCCCACCCCAGCCCATCCCCACCACACATGGAGTCACTGCTGCCCAGAACACAGGCACCAGCACCTCCCAGCCTCCTTGCTTTGCTCTTTCTGACCACTGTTCCCCAGGTCTGTGGCCCTCTGGATGTATATCCTCCTATTTAAGACTTGCAGATCATTTAGCTGTTTCTCCTCAATTTTAGAATTTCCATTCAGCTGAGCACATTCGAATCTTTTATTCGGGTTGCTTTGTGCCTATTACTACTACTACTAAGTCGCTTCAGTCATGTCCGATGCTATGCAGCCCCATAGACGGCAGCCCACCAGGCTCCCCCATCCCTGGGATTCTCCAGGCAAGAACACTGAAGTGGGTTGCCATTTCCTTTTCTAATGCATGAAAGTGAAAAGTGAAAGTGAAGTCACTCAGTCGTGTCTGACTCTTAGCGACACCGTGGACTGTAACCTATCAGGCTCCTCCATCCATGGGATTTTCCAGGCAAGAGTACTGGAGTGGGGTGCTCAAACTTCAAGTTAAGACCCTCAGGCAAGCAGTCCTGAGACATCGAATTGTGTGCTCAGGATGGTCGCTACACAGTTCTCGGCGACAGTGGCTAGAATCCCAATCCAGGACTGCAAGGAAATAGTGGAATTCCACTATTGTAAGGCTGTCATAATTACTAAGCTTCTCAAAAACATGGTTCTGGAGGTTGAGAAAAAGAGGCACTCAGGAAAAAAGCAGGAGAGAAAACTTAGCCCCCCACCCCCTGCAACGCACTTCGCACTGCAAACCCCTCATGCAATGCAAGGAGGACGCTGGGGCTCTATGGCCCCAACAGACTACGGCTCCAGCCCCTCAGTTGATACTTGCATTTGTCCCACCCCAGCCTGTCCCCACCGCTTTGTACCTAATGGGGCTTAAAATAGGGCTGCAGCATCTTTAGCAAAGTTTTGGACTAATAAGTGATTTATGATTTTGTCTTTTGCCCTGAGTTTCAGGAATACCTGCCTCTCAGGAACTGCCCTCAGTCTCAAGAACTTGAGAGTGAGACTTGGAAATCAGAGGTGTCCCAGCAAAGGCTGCATCCTTATGAGGTTAAAAAAAAAAAAAAAAAAAAGTGTCATTCAGTGGTGAACAGAAGTGTGAATGCCCAGGCAAGGGCAGAAGTTCCAGCTTCTTTGAAGTGTGCAGGAAAGGATCTGGTGTTGACTGCTGATAAAGCTGCGGGTTAGAATGTTTCACGAGGGTCACTAATCACCACCTGGTCCACCTCGCTGTTCTGGAGCCACAAGCCAGTAAGAATTCAAAGCCGGTCCCTTTCGAATCCTACACCCACGTCCCTGAGAGGAATCAGTCAGGTGCAAGTATGTGGCCGAATCAGAGAAGAACGCACATATAAAAGGATCTGCGTTAATGAGTCTGAGGGGCTGGGATTCCTACCTCCGTGTACAAAGGACAGTCCTTTTTTTTTTTTGGCTGCACCGGGTCGTCTTGCTGTGCTCGGGCTTCTCATTGCGGTGACCTCTTCTGTTGCCGAGTGCGGGCTCTGGGGCACTCCAGCTTCAGTCGTTGTGGCACACGGGCTCCAGAGCACAGGCTCAGTAGTGCTGGCCCACAGGCTTAGTTGCTCCACAGTGTGTGGGATCTTTCTGGATCAGGGATCAAACCCGTGTCTCCTGCATGGGCAGATGGATTCTTATCCACCATACCACCAGGGAAGTCCAAGGGCAGTCCTTTTTATGTGATGTTTCCAGTTTATGAAATACCCCTTTTTAAGATCGTATGCAGGTAGTAGGGTAGGTATGAGGCTTTGACCCAGGATATGAGCTGGGTCAGTGCCAGGCCTGGGCTCCGTGATGAGCCCTCTTCAGAGCATGTAGAGTCACTCTTTTCTGGGCCTCCCAGTCCAGTTGGCTAGTACCACCGCTTTGCCACCTCTGAGCATATGTTTTACAAAATGTGCCTGCAGTGGTATTGCTTATTCATAAAATGGTAAAACATTCCTTTCTTAAAAAAATTATGGGAAAAAATTAAACTCATGTGAACTTAGCTGGTATACAGTGCAGTTAAATTTCCAGCCTGCCCTGAAGCCTGCACCACACTCCCATTTTAAATATGGAGGGCCAGTTTTTAAACTTCTAACACACTAAGACAAGAAACTTAAACTTATGTTTTTTGGTATAGGAAAGGGTAAAAGCAGGCTCCATGAATGGCAAAGAACAGGCTTTTGTCAATGGAAGATTCGATCATCTTGAAGCACAATTTTTTTTTCCATCCTTTCCCTTTTTTTCTCTCTTATTACCTTCACTTTGTTTTCAGACTCCACAGAGATGGTTCCCAGCTTCTGTCTGTGTCTTAGGGCCAGCCTACCCGGTGACCCCAAATGCTTATTTCTTGTTGTCTCTGCCACATTGCCATCTGAAATTGTTGTTGTTCAGTCGCTAAGTCATGTCCGACTCTTTGTGACCCCATGGACTGCAATATGCCAGGCTTCCCTGTCGTTCACTATCTCCCGAAGTTTGTTCATATTCACGTCCAGTAGGTTGATGACGCCATCCAGTCATCTCATCCTCTGTTGTCCCCTTGTCCTCTTGCCCTCAATCATTCCCAGCATCAGGGTCTGTTCCAGTGAGTCGGCTCTTCACATCAGGTGGCCAAAGTATTGGAGCTTCAACTTCAGCATTAGTCCTTCCAATTCAGGATTGATTTCCTTTAGGATTGACTGGTTTGATCTCCTTGCTGTTCAAGGGACTCTCAAAAGTCATCTCTAGCACCACAATTTGAAAGCATCAGTTCTTTGGTGCTCAGCCTTCTTTATGGTCCAACTGTCACATCTTTACATGACTACTGGAAAAACCATAGCTTCCACCGTGTGGACTTTTGTTGTATAATGAAATAAATGGTTCTTATTAAAGGCCTCGGTATCCCCATGTGCCAGTTGAGGGAGCCATACATGGTTGTCCTTCTAACTCCCCTGTGGGAGGGTGCCCTTTGCCATTCTGCACTATCCTTCTTCCTGATTCTTGAGAACCTGTGCTCCTTCATATGGCTCCTCCAGAATGGAAATTCTTTCTCTCTCAGGTCATTCTTTCCCTTCTGCCTTCCTGAATCACAGAATTTCTGGGACCCAAGAATTTGATTTTCTAAGAGGTGATACCAATGCTGCTGGTCAGTAGATCTCATTTCTCTAACTTGGGTGGGGAGAAGAAATGGATGTAGTTTGTTGGGGGAAACGTCTCTCACTCACACACACACACACAGTCACACACATGTAAGTGTCACTGTTAGCACCACCATCTGTAGCACCCAGTTGTCTGAATAAACTTCACCCCTCACCTGCTTTATAGCCCTCTCCCTGATGCCTGAAGAGTCCAGGAAAAATGAGAACCATTCAGACTCTGAGCCCAGGCCCCATGTTCTCTGCCCACCAGCCCCTGAGCCCACTCTTCATTGCTGCCTTGCCTGTCCCTGCCTGAAGTGGTGGTCTCCTCACCTCTTGTCTGCCTTAACAGCCCAGGTCCCCCTGCCTCCACGGGGACTGTCCCAGACACAGATGTATTCATCTCTTCCTGCTGGAAACTTCACAGCAGTTCACGGCCTGTATCACTACTCTTGGTATTTAACAATGAGATGGATATTTACATGTTTAGTTCGTGCATTTACAGTTTGTCTCCGTACTAGATTTTCAGCTCTGTGAGCATCTGAACTTTGCTTTATACTTGCCATACTCCATAAAGTTTTCTACCTGACAGATTGATCAGTTGATCAGGATGGAAAGAGAAGAGGAACAAGGCTGGTAAGTTAGGGGCCTCTGGTCCTTTCGTGGAGTTGTGCGCATTTTGAAGTATATACATCTTTAACTTGCAAAACTTTCGGAAATTTAAATCTCAAGCACATTTTTTTCACTGTAAAATGAAATGTAGCCTGTATTCCCTAGATGCGTAGGGATGTATTCCCTAGATACATAAAATACCCATTTTATACAGCTTTTTGGTTAATTCTTCTGTAATTATAACATAGCAGGTATAAGTGCTAAATCATATACATCTGTGGTGGTCCAAATTAGAGGGAGGATAGTACGCCAGCCAGTTATTTCAGCTTTATAGTTTAATGTACAGTAGGACAGGTTCCCCGTCTTATTTTTGGTCCTAGTGGTCAAATCACATAGCTCTCCTGTGTGTTTCTCTCATTCCACCACCACCACCCACCACCCTGCACAGACATACCCCACCACCCACTTCGCTCTGTCTTTGCTTCTTCCTGTTCATGTTTTCCTTGGGAAAAATTAAGCAAACTGCTTCGGTTAGTTCATTCTGATGCATTCATTGCTTATCTCCTGTCTTGGGGTTTTCAACGAATTGCGTGTCCCACAACTAATAGCTGTTTTACGTAGTGAGACTGTATCTTAAGTGTGGTTTGTGTGTCCTTAGTTGCTCAGTCGTGTCTGACTCTTTGCGACCCCGTGGACTGTAGCCTGCCAGACTTGTCTGACCATGTGATTCTCCAGGCAAGGATACTGAAGAGGGTTGCCATTCCTGTCTCCGGGGGATCTTCCCAACTCAGAGATTGAACCTGCATCTCCTATGTTGCAGGCAGATTCTTTACTATCTGAGCCACCAGGGAAACCCCTTACAATGTGATGCATCATACCAAATCAAACTTTTCAATCATTTGATAATATGTTTACTGGCTTCAGGGGGATAAAAACACAACTATTTTATCAATAGCATTTTTTTTAAATTTTGAGGCAGTGTCAATGGCTTCCCCAAAGGGAACAAGCCCAAGTCTAAGGGAGTTTTGGACTAAGATGATGAATATGTTCCCTATATTAGCACAGTTTCTTGAGGAAATCAATGTATAGTCATTTAATATGAATTTCAGTTAACTTGGTGGACCTTATAACTGTTAAGGATTTTTGTGGGGGTTTTTTGTACCTTCTTTTTAAAATTGAGAGTCTCTTCTAGTGCTAACATTGTGTGATTCTAGGATCCCATAGTGTCAATGAGGTCCAGGAAAGTAATACAGATTTTTCTAGGTGACCTAGGCCTGTCTAATTGAAGCTGGGAGTGCCCATTTTCTAGATAGCTCTGTCTCACAGTGGCATAACTGTCACTGAGTGGAATCTAAGGCAGACTCACTTCCTAACAACAAACAGGATTATTAGGAATTTTCTGGAGCATTCTGCTTCTGTTCCCTTTCCTCTCAGTTTCCTCATTCCCTTTATTAGTCCTCATGATTGTGGAGAAGGAAACGAACCTCATTTTGTGCTTTTAATTCATTGATCACGAATGTTGGAGTAACCACAGGTCCAGGACTTAGCATCTGACAGGAAGTCACAGATGTGGTTCATCCATTGATGGATCATACTTGCGTCACTGGGAAAGATAGCCATGGGAAGCACTGAGACTGAACTTTAGGTTGTGAAATGCTGGCCTTTAGAATCATGGGATTTAAGTGGAATTTTCTCCAAGTAGATTGAAGAAAGCATAATTGGTTTAGCAACCACAGGCTTTTCATAGAACACTGGGAATAGATTATTCTTTCCATAAGCAGAGGGGAAAAATTCTCCTATATAGTGGATACATAGGGATATTAATTATCAGAGACTTGTTTTAACTTCCTGCTAAGAAATAATTCAGGCAAGACTTTTTAAGAAGGCTTTGAAAAACTGTCACATTTGCTTATAACTTAAATCCTAAGAATGTTCAAAGGAGATAACTCTTAAGAAATTAAAGACAACTTCTTACCTCTGCGTTCATCTTAGTTGGAATTCTCTTTCCAGATCTCTCTGACATACTGTGGTAAAGAGTGTCTTCTCGCCTAACATAATCACAGAGACTCTCTCTCACTCAGAGGCACCTCAGTCTGTCTGGGGAATGCCAGCAAAGCCTCTTCTGTGTCTTTGTCCCCACAGCCACCACGTGTCACCCACATGTGACATTTCAGACATGGCGAAGATCCTTGCTTTGCCAGAATTTGTCTAAACAGGATTCAGAATCTTTCTCCAAAATCTCTATCTCCCACTCCCTCTTAATTCACATATTAATCTGAAAAAAAAAAAAAAAAGTATAAAGAAATATTATCACAGACACACTAACTAGGACTTACTGTTTACATTTTAAGGCCTTATCCTCCCCCGTTTTAAAAACCATACTATAGTGTTGACAAAAGGAAAAAGTAAAGGACTCATTAAAAATGAACTTTTTTCCAGTCACATATTATGTGTCGGTTCATGACTAGCACATGTTTATGAACTCGTTTATTTTCCATAATTAGGTATATATTGAAATATAAAATATGACCGTGACTATCTATATTAATGTCATCCATTATCCAGGATCCAGTTTCCTAGGTAAGCCAGATTATGACGGTGGTAGGATGGTGGTGAGCAAGGAGAACAGGTAGTTTGAGAAGTAAGTTAATCTATTGAGTTTGTTAAGTATTGCCCCCAAATCCCAGTAAGTCAGTTCATTTGCATCTCAAATTAATTTGGCTCATTTTGTCCCAAATAAATTGAGCAGTTATTCCCCTGACTCATCCAGTGTACAGGACTCAATTTTTCCCTCTTGTCCCCCACCTCCCCAAAATGCTTAGCCGCTTTGTCATACTGGACTCTTGGCAATCTCACGGACTGCAGCCCACCAGGCTCCTCTGTCCATGGGAATTCTCCAGCCAAGGATACTGGAGTGGGTTGCCATGCCCTCCTCCAGGGGATCTTCCGAACCCAGGGATCGAACTCATGTCTCTTATATTGCAGGCGAATTCTTTACCATCTGAGCCAACAGGGAAGCCGAAGAATACTGGAATCGGTAGCCTATCCCTTCTCCAGGGGAACTTCCCAACCCAGGGATCAAACCAGGTTCTTCTGCATGGCAGGTGGATCCTTTCCCAGATGAGCTACCAGGGGAATCTGCCACCCACCCACCTCACCCCACCCCCACCCAGCCAATAACTCTGAGTTTTTTACAAACAGCAATTTTTACCTCTTCATTCATTCGTTTATTCATTCACTCCGCAAATCTCTCTCAAGTCCGTGGCAATCTTCACACTGGTGGATGCATCAGTAGGGGGAAAAAAAATCCCTGCCCTCATGGAGCTTTTATTCTACTTGGACTTTTATTTCCTAGTAATGCATTTTTTTCCCCTGGGGTCTCACTCTCTTAACCAGGTATCTGAAAGTGAAAGTCACTCAGTTGTGTCTGACTCTTTGCGACCCCCATGGACTATTACAGTCCATGGAATTCTCCAGGCCAGAATACTGGGGTGGGTAGCCGTTCCCTTCTCCAGGGGATCTTCCCAACCCAGGGATTGAACCCAGGTCTTCCTCATTGCAGATGGATTTTTTCCAGCTGAGCCACAAGGGAAGCCCAAGAATACTGGAGTGGGTAGCCTATCCCTTCTCCAGTGGATTTTCCCAACCCAGGAATCAGACCAGGGTTTCCTGTATTGCAGGCAGATTCTTTACCAACTGAGCTATGAGGGAAGCCCTAGGTATCTGAGTCCTGTCCAAAATAAGGAGCCCACTGCAGGAAGAATACACTTTTCCAGTCATCTGTGGCTCCCCTCTGGGCTGGCTTTCAGCCAAGAAGTTCTGCCAGTGAATTCTTAACTTTTACCCTTCATCTCCTACCATGGAATCAAAACATTCTTCTCCCGGTCTTCTGTATTCAAATTGATTTGCCTTTAGAACAGGGTTTTGAATACTACAATACTCAATCAATACTCAGTCAGTACTCAGTACTGCAGCTCAGTCTTCTTGAGTTTACACACTTGGCAACTTCAACTGCCATCTCAGAGTTAATGATGTTTACATTAGAAATATCTATCCCCAGCGTGCCTCTTCTCTCAATTCTAGGCACACTGAATGAATCGATGTGTTGTCCCAGCCCTCGAGGCCCCTCTTGTCTTCATCCCTCCTTTCCAGCAGCATCCCCAGCTGCTGGCCTTGGAGCCTGTGTCCAGGCCCTACAACTTGCCAGGCCTGCAAGTGTGTCGTCAGCCTCAGTGTTTGCTCACAACGTCTCGCCACCAGCAATGCCAGCTTCCTCCCTGCGCCCCCCCCCAGCCCCTACAGGTCAGTACCCACTTGTCAAGGCCTGTCTCAAACTCTCCCTGTAGCAGGAGAGCCTGTTCTTCCTTCCTGCTCCTGCAGGCTGCCCTACCAGTGCCCCTTCTCCCGAAAAAAGAGAGAAATTTCAAACGGAAGACATCCCCATTTCATGACCCCCTTTAACCTGGACCTCTGAGAGAGAGTCTGACTTCAGACTCCAGCAGGCTTCAGATTCTGGCTGATGGTGCGATGGTGGAGAATTCTTCGCAAGTATAGGCTCAATCTTATATTGTATCTTTCTGTTTTTCCTAAGAGTTTGTTTTGTTTTGTTTTGCCACCAGTCACAGAGCCATTAGTGTCCCTTGTAATCTCAGAGGTGGTCTTCTGGCCGGAGCTTTCAAAATATTCATAGGTGTCCACTCACCCTGGGTCTCCCAGGTGGCGCTAGTGGTAAAGAACCTGCCTGCCAATGCAGGAGACAGATGCAGGTTTGATCCCTGGATTGCGAAGATCAGCTGGAGGAGGGAAACAGCAACCCACTCCAGTATTCTTGCCTAGAGAATGCCATGGACAGAGGAGCCTGGCAGGCTACAGTCCATGGAGTTGCAGAGTCAGACACTGAGCGACTTAGCATGCCTGCTCACCTTGTAGCTCTCTTCTTCCCAGGAAGATTCCAAAAGTGCCCACTGCGTAGCCAGCCATCGTGCGCTTAGACATGCAAGGTATCATGACTGTATTCTGAGCCACCTCATGACAGACATGTCAGCTTTGTACCTCTTAATTTATAATTTTTAATAAATGGCCCTTTAGGGAATTCCCTGGCAGTCCAGTGGTAGGACTTCACGCTTGCACTACAGGGAATGTGGATTCGATCCTGCACCCCACACGGTGCAGGCGGAAGTGAAAGTCACTCAGTCGTGTTTGACTCTCTGTGACCCTGTGGACTATACAGTCCATGGAATTCTCCAGGCCAGAATATGGGAGTGGGTAGCCTTTCCCTTCTCCAGGGAATCTTCCAAACCCAGGGATCCAACCCAGGTCTCCTTCATTGCAAGTGGGTTCTTTACCACCTGAGCCACCAGGGAAGCCCAGGAATACTGAAGAGGGTTGCCTATCCCTTCTCCAGCGGAACTTCCCAACCCAGGAATTGAACCCCGGTCTTGCGTTGCAGATGGATTCTTTACCAACTGAGCTATCGGGGAAGTCCCCAAAAATAAAATTAGATTAAAGTAAAAACACATGACCCCTTCTAATTTTCTATACTTTGAATTTAGTTTTTCATTCACTTTGAAACTAATTTGCACAAAATAGGACTGCTCCACATCCAGTGTTGCTGTTTTTCACAGGCCAGTGCTTATCTCCTTTATGTCAGTTAACAATAATATTTGATCCATTTACAGTGGATTCCATCACACAAAGAAGAGCCTGCAGTTCAGGTTGTTCAGATTGTAATTTAGCTGAATTGATCATATGGATGCTTCTCGTAGAGCTTGCCATTCAAGCCCACCCACGGTCGTCTGACCCCAGTGTTAGCCAGTCTGCCTGGGGCACGTCCCTTGCATCTTATGTCATGCTCCCACCATTCTTATTCCTCCTGCTAACTTATCCCCCTGTTAGAGGAGCAGCAATTATTCCTTTTCCTTTCCTCCTTTCCTCCAAGTGTAATGCTTTATATAGAGTTGGCGCTCACCTCCTGTGTTTAGTTTAAGGACCCATTCCTGAGGGACCCAACATTAGACAGTGAGATTAAATCAGGGAAGGCATAGTAGGGAAACTGGTTCTTCATCCCCAGTTCACCGCTAGATGAAATAATTGTGTGTAAATGCCTACCGGGATATCTTACGACGAGGATCTTGAAATCAGTTTGCTTTCCATGTGCACAGAACCTGACCACCACCGCCCCGGGGCATGCCACTGGCAGCGACTCGCCTCTCCCACCCCGTGCCACACCATCTCCCAGTAGTGACGGGCTGCCTTGTTGCCAGCCATCACCCATCACTTGTCTATTCAGAGGCTTGATTCCGTCTTTGAAAGAATTTTCTGTAATGTGCTGTCTAGCTGTTTGATTTTAAATCGCACTAAACTTTCTGGAGCCACGCCAGGGACTTGCTAGAGTTTCTGATGCTATCTATATAAATGGTGGAAGGGGGAAAACTCCATTGAACTTTTGCGGTAATAAAATTATTGCAGTTGAGCCCTACATCTGTTCACTGAACTTCCTGTGGGTTTCCACCAGATCACATGGCTGACAGCAGAGACAGTCTTTAAAGCGTTTGGTCTGCTTATTACACCCGAGTCTCAACCACCAAATCAGACCTTTGCTTTGTCTCTGGGCTGGGCGTCCGGATGTCCCACTGCGGTGGGTTGATTCACTGGAGCTGATAAAAAACATTCCGGCCAAACTCGAGAGAGTCTAGCATTACCTCTGGCTCCAAAAGTCAAAACAACAAGATTGTTGTAAGTAGCTTTGGATTGAGACCAAGCCCTGAGCTTGAGAGATGGGTTTTCCCTCCTTGTTGAGCTGAGTCACAACTGTCTCAGAAGGAGATGGGTGAACGCCTGGGCCTGCGGTGACCAGCTCCCCACCCTCTCCTCACCCCTTCTTGCCATAACTGTCACACCAAAGCCCCCATCCCCCCCAGAGCCCCCTCCTCTGCTTTCCCGGATCTTCAGTGGGTTCTCAAGCCCATCTACCCAGGAGTCCCTCACTGAGGCCCAAAGAGGGGCCTTAGAAGGCAAAAAAGGAGATGAGGTAGACAGGGGGAGGACGGCTTCAGAGTAGGGAAGAGCCCGGTGGCCTGGGCCCTGCTGACCGGGTCAGGAGTGAAGATGCTCTCAAGTGAGGAACCTGGGCCTCCCTGAGCCCACGCAGGATGGCATTAGCGTTCTTCACAGGCGAGAAAAGAGCAGAGGAAAAAGTGACTTTTTCTAGGTTGTTGATCTGACATTCAGACTATGACATTTCTTGGGCTGAATCTTAACAAAATGTGTCCCCAGTGTCTTTAGTGTGAATAGAGCTTTTTGTCTTTCTTTTCCTTAGCTCTCAGAGTTCTAAGAGTATTGTTGTTGTTGCTGTTCAACTGTGAAGTCGTATCTGACTTTCTGCGATCCCGTGGACTGCGTGCAGCACACCAGGCTTCCCTGTCCTTCACTCTTTCTCCCGGAATTTGCTCAAACTCATGTCCGTTGAGTCAGTGATGCCATCCAACTGTCTCATTCTCTGTACCCTCTTCTCCTATTGCCTTTAATCTTTCCCAGCATCTCTTTTAGTTCAGTTCAGTTGCTCAGTCGTGTCCGACTCTTTGTGACCCCATGAATTGCAGCATGTCAAGCCTTCCTGTCCATCACCAACTCCTGGAGTTCACTCAAACTCGTGTCCATCGAGTCAGTGATGCCATCCAGCCATCTCATCCTCTTTCGTCCCCTTCTCCTCCTGCCCTCAATCCCTCCCAGCATCAGAGTCTTTTCCAATGAGTCAACTCTTCGCATGAGGTGGCCAAAGTACTGGAGTTTCAGCTTTAGCATCAGTCCTTCCAAAGAACACCCAGGGCTGATCTCCTTCAGAATGGACTGGTTGGATCTCCTTGCAGTCCAAGGGACTCTCAAGAGTCTTCTCCAACACCACAGTTCAAAAGCATCAATTCTTCGGCACTCAGCCTTCTTCACAGTCCAACTCTCACATCCATACATGACCACTGGAAAAACCATAGCCTTGACTAGACGGACCTTTGTTGGCAAAGTAATGTCTCTGCTTTTGAATATGCTATCTAGGTTGGTCATAACTTTCCTTCCAAGGAGTAAGCGTCTTTTGATTTCATGGCTGCAATCACCATCTACAGATCTCTTTTAGAGGAGCACATTTTTTTAAGAATGTCTGTTTCAGTCTCAACCCAGGTGGGCTCGCTCTCCGACTCGATAGACAGGGAGACGTTGGGAAGGGTGTCAAATTCGGTGCTCCTTGGACAGGGTTCGTTATGCAGAGGCTATGCTCCCATTCAGTCAGACTGACTGAATGGTGTTTTCCAAACTCTTATGATTTATGCCTATTATTCGCCCTTTTAAAATCTTCCCAGTACACTGTCTTAAAAACAACTCATTGCAGGAAAGAGAAAGCTTTTTACCTTGTGCTTTGTTACGTTTGTTTTGTTATAGCCAATCCTGGAGAAAATGCTCTGTTTTTCTTACTGTTTATGCTTTATCCCCCTTTTCTGAACCTTTTAAGTGCTGGTGAAAAATTTCAAGCAAATAACCCTCAGCCCACTTGTTCCCTTGAGGAGGGAAGAGCTGGTACTAGAACTCAAGGGCCGTGAGCGTGTACTGTCTGCAGTGTTTGGGTTTTGCTACTAACAGAAATGTGTCCGTGCCCCTCTGTCTCTGCTTGCTCTCTAGGTTGCCCTGTGTCCAGTGGCACACACTCCATGGAAGCAGCCACGCCTGGGACCTCAGCCCACTTAGCCACGAGCTCTCAGACCTCAGCAGGCCAACCACAGCCTCATGTGTGTCTTGATTGTTAAGCATTTGAGGAGTCTTAGCCTTTAAAACCCAACTGTTGTCAGCCCCCAGGACAGCTCAGGAACCTTCAGATATTGACCCTCTCCGCTGAGACTGCCCCCAGGTGATGCCTGGCTGAGTGGCAGCCTGCAAGTGCTTGACTTGAGGGCTGTCCCTCAACCCAACTCATCCAGCCCTTTTCTCCAGGTGGACCCAGCAGAGCCTGGGGGGCATGCAGAGAATCCCAAAGTGGAGCCCTTACTGGGGTCATCTCATAAAGTCACACCTAGGAGACTCAGAAGAAGCCCAGGGCCCTTCATTTTCTACAAGGCGAGAGAACTGAGTCCTGCAGAAACGCTGTGACTTGCCCCATGCAGCTCAGCCTGCCAGTGGCCGAGCCAGGAGAGGGCCGACGCCTCCTGACCCCCAGCCCCAGGCCACCTGGGCTGCAGAGCTGGGGAGCAGTCCCGTCCACTCCCGTGAGGATGCTCAAGCACAGAGGGCTAGTGACTTAGCGGCTGGAAACGCGGAAGAAATGCTTGAGGTTCTTTATCATTACTAGAGAGACGTGAAAACCCCCCGTCCGTGTGGGATGTAGACATTTTAAACAAACGCACAGCTGGGTCCCTATCGACTCTGAGGGGCGCGCAGGGGAGAGGTGTAGTTTTGTTTGGCCTCCAGCTCCTCCACTTCCTAGCTCTGTCCTCTTTGGCGTCTTATTTGTCCTTTTGAGCCTTGGTTGTCTTATCCATTCAACATAGTTAATAGTCGTATGTCACAGGGTTATGTGTAGAGTTGAAGGCATGCACTCGTTCATTTAATTCGTTGTTCAGCAAACGTGTCCTCATTGTCAGTGGCGTGCTAGATGCTGTCGTCTTAGCGAGGGCCCTGCCTCCCTGCGGCCTGCGTTCTGGAGGGGAACAGATGGCACCCAAGTGAACGAACACATATGCAAGCTCAACCCCGATGGCTGTGAAGGAGACCAGCCAACGAGCTGAGAGGTGCTGCTGGTTAGTGGGTAGTCATGGGTGAAGTGACCCACGACCCTGGGCCCTGGGCACCCTCGGTGTGTCCCTTCCTCAGAGCGCCCCTGCTGGGTGGGCTCTGTGAGCTAACAGGAGGCCTGGCGTCCCCACTCCTGGCCACCGCAGCCTCTCCAGCCGTGTCCTCTCGGAGCTAGACGCCACACCCCTGTTGGAGGTTGTTGCGTTTGCCACAGAATTATCCAGGGAGACTGATGTCAAATATAGCTTCGAGGTGACCCCTCTCTTCTCATCAGGATGGCTCTAAACTCCCCTCAGAGCCAAGCCCCACCTCCCTTCCGGCTAACTAGCTGCAGCACAGGGACATGCACAGACAGGAAGGCATGCATTTGTTTATACAGCTCTCGATTCAACAAGTGAGGATCCAGACAGACAGAAGGCCATTCTTCAGAACCTACCTTTGCTGTGACCAAACTTTGTTCTTTAAAAACGTTAATGAAGAGAAGTCTGTCGCTTTTAAGCCATTTGTCAGTGCATTTCCCAGGTTTTTATGTGGGAAGGCTCAGGTTCTTTATGTTTCTATTAGTATTAACAGTCAGGAAATGGGGTTGCCAGGCTAGAAATGTCCACGTGGGTAAAATATGAGAAATGGGCTTAGGACAAGGCCAAAGGTGGTATTTCTAGACTTTGAATTTTCTTACTAAAAGTTCTAAAATAAAAGCATTTTAAATACCTTACATTTGCATGTCACTTTAATGTCAGTAATAATAGCCAACATTTATTGAGTGCTTCATCTGTATTAGGCACTTAATCTCATTTATGTGAAGTAAACAGAATGGTTAAATTCAAAATCTCAGAGTAGAGTAAACTCTTATCTTTTAAGAGCCTAAGTCGGAATGAGGATACAAGACTTTTCCCAAGTCACCTGGCTAATCATGAGTGGACTCTTAGCTCTTAAATGCTGAAATTATGCACATCTTATTTACAGCTATGTTATTAGTACTGTGCTTGCTACACAGTAGGCTCTCAGGAAGTTTTGCTGAATAAATGAATGGATGGATGGATGGATGGATGGGAAAAGCTGGGGCTAGAACTCAGATCATGTGCCTGTTTTTCAGATGCTTTTTCTAGTTACTTCAAAGATTAAATGAGTAACTATATGTCATGTGTTTGAACATGCCTGCCATGTAATAGGTAATCAGTTACGGTAGCTATAAATGTTATCCATAATCTCAGAATTGATTAAGCTTTGATGGAGAACTTGTATAATCATTGATCAGCTTGAAAAACTTTGTAATGAAATACATGTCTGCTATTGTCAAGTAAGCTTTATAGTATTTCATATTACTTTTATGTACTATTATCTATGGATATTCACCTGGGTATTATCCTACATGCAGGTTTTGTATACTACTCTCTCCAGAGTGAGATGGATTATTTTGAAGTAAACTCGCGCAAAAATAAAAACAAGGCATTTTCAGCTTCGTTTCTACCAGGTGTTAGAAAGGGAAGCTGTGGGGGGTGCCAGGCGCTTCTCCTGATGGCCTTTTCCTGGATCTGGCCTAGCTGCGTGTGACCTAAAGGCAACGTTTGACTCATGACTCGTCCTAACGCAAGAGTCGTCAGAGTTTCCCCAAAACCATGAGGGCAAGTAGACTTGGTGCCAGCACATGAATGCAGTGCCATCCCACTGAGCAGCTCTTGCCTAAGTTTCTTTTATTTAATTGGAGGGAATTCTTGAGAAAGCAGTTTGCTCATTTTATTTCCATCCCACCCTCCCTGGAGGGACAGAAAGCGGTCTCGGGTAAGCTGCCTCATGTCCTTTCCTGAGGCCTGCCTTCATAGGAAAACCCCTGAATAGTCACTTGATGGAGAAAAGGCTTCACGTCTTTTAGTCATTTTTGTCACTAACAACCAGAAATGCGTCGTATTGGTGACATTCCCACTTGAAAATGTGGGATGCTATTATTCCAGCTGAAAGAGACATTGCTGTGTTGGGGGGCAGGTTTCAAGCCGCCACCTCTGAGCCCCCGGCCCACTCCCTCCCCTCCAAGACAGTGTTAAAGGTTTTCTAGAGCTGAGGCCACTCCGAGAGCTAGGACTTGCATCCTCATTATTAGAGGGTGAAGCTTATTTCTTCTTCACACACACAGTCCACCATACTTTCTTGGTTCTTTTTTTTTTTTTTTTTTTTGGCTGTGCTAGGTCTTCACTGCTGTGTGGGGGCTTTCTCTAGTTTCAGAGAGCGGGGGCTGTCTTCCTGTTGAGGCCTGTGGGCCTCTCATCGCGGCGGCTTCTCTAGGTGTGCAGGCTGCAGTGGGGGCTGCACTTGGACTCAGTAGTTGTAGCTCTCGAACTTACGTGCTCCAAGGCATGGGGAGCTTCCCGGACCAGGGACTGAACCGGTGTCCCCTGCATTGCAAGGTGGATTCTTAACCACTGGACCACCAGGGAAGCCCCACTTTTTTGATGCCTGACATCACTGTGGGGTTGGTCATGTCTTTCAGGACCAGCAGTGTGTGTGCTAGGCTCTATCCATACAGTGAAAGGGCCCCTGGAGCCTTGGAGAACTGGATCTGGGACAGAGCAGTTGGCTGACTGTGGGATCTCTTGTCAGACTTTCCCACCAAGTCAGACCCAGACTCCAGTCCTGACTCCTCCCCACATGCTGTGTAACCTGAAACGGGCCAATCAGCTGCTCCAGGCCCCACCTCACCTTTCGTCTGTGGAGTTGGCCACATGGGCCTCGCCAGGACACCGTGGTGACTGACCACGACACGTCAGGGGAGCTTCTAGACCGGCCTGGTGCTCAGGGAGTGCTCGGTTGGTGGCAGCCGCTCAGTGCACCCTTTTGCTACAGATGCAGGTTTTTCATGGAAAAGAAGATCATTGTGCTGCTACCTATAAAACACCCGGTTCCATGACAAAGACCTTTTGCCACCTCCACGAACCCTGTCCCCATACCTGAGAACTCCGTGCCAGGCCAGAAGCAACGCAGAGCACGTGAGGAGGCTCATCAAGGATGCCCGGTCCCCAGAGACCACCCAGCTGCTGAGCATCTGTGGCACGCCCAGAGACTGTGGGCCCAGGGCGGGAGGAATCCCGCAGGATGGAAAGCCGGGGGACTGACTGAATTCCAGTCAGACCAGTAAGTGCCAGAAGTAGTGCCGCGTCCCCCGCTGCTCGTGCTTTGTCTACCAGACTGGCCCCCTGAGCCCAGCGGAAGAAGTTGTCCCCGTGCACCAGAACCAACACGGCCCTCAGTGCACACCGAGACCGTTAGCCTGCACTGAGGAGAGGAGAGAACTGATTCGGAAACACTGGTGCCCTGAAAGGCCTGGGTTTGCATTAAACCTGAATCATTTTGCACAGTATGGGATAAAATGTATGAGGGCGGATATAGCGGTAGGTAGGGCTGAAGTCTGGGCCGCTTATAAATCCCATTTGTGTATAGACTGTATTTACTGATGCCCTGGGAGCCGTAGAATAAAGTTGGTTTCCATTAAAGCTATAACAGATGGGGACTGTGCCATCGTGGTATGCTGAGGTAACAGCCATGACCAGAGGACCCTCGTTTCCATGATTTCCTATACATTTTACTAAAATTTAACTCAAAACTCTACTTGCCACAAAGCATTTCCTGCTTAACCCCCGCCCCCCCCCCACAGTCATCATTCTGGAACTCTGAGGATCCAGTATTTAGATGTTTAGTCTTAATCACTGCACAGGTTATCTGAAAAATCTCTAACTCCGTGTGAAAGTGAAAAAGTGAAAATGTTAGTCGTTCAGTCGTGTCCAATTCTTTGTGACCCCATGGACTTTAGCCCAACAGGCTCCTCTGTCCTTGGGGTTCTCCAGGCAAGAATACTGGAGTGGGTAGCCATCAGGGGCTTTTCCCAACCCAGGGATCAAACCCAAGTCTCCAACATTGCAGGCAGATTCTTTGCTGTCTGAGCCACCAGGGAACTCCGTGTGTGTCACTCCCTTACTCCCTCCCCCCTCTTAGCCCCTAACCCACCACCTACCACCACCACCCCTCCCCCGACACCCTCACTTTTTGTTTACAAATTTTTAACTCATTTTAGTTCAGGCTCATTTGCCCTTCACCTGGACCAGGCCTTGTCCCCTCCAGTGCCCTCTAGTTCTCCACTCTGTGATCAAGTGGTCCCCGCACAAAGTCTCCCCCATCAAGCCCCCTTCTGAGACCCTTCAAAGGTTTTGAAGGACCTTTGAGTGGAGGCCAGGACTCTTCATGCGACTCCATCCTCCCCTCTGGGCCTGCTCCCCAGGGCTGGCTCCCCCACTGTCCCTCTTCTTGCTTCCAGCAAAAAGCGCCTCATGCCTTCCTTGCCTGCTGTCCCTCAGCAGGCGCTCGCTTCCCTCTTCACCTGGCTGCCGCTCCACCTCCCGAAGGCCTCTGTAGCCACTAGTCCTTCCGTAGTGGAACTCCCTTCTTAGGACAGTAAGTTCCCTACATACAAACCTTCAAGTTTCAAACTTTCAGAGATGCATTCGATCAACATCAGGCAGAAGTGAAATTGCAGCTCGCCCTCCATCTCCTGTTGCTGACGATCCTTCAGCTCGGCCATCTCCCACCTCCTCTCCCTCCTGCAGCCAGTAATTCTTGCTGGTCACTCGGTGCCAGCCCCTGTGTGCCAGCTGTGCTATACGACTGTGTTTTTCAAAGCACTGAACTGTAAGATTAAAAATCTTTCCTTTGTGTTGGGGGTTTGTCCTATATCGTTTGTCTGAGAAGTATCATGAATCTATTACATCACAGCACTAGGTAGCCAGTCGTGGCAGGTGTGTACCTAGGCTAACTTGGTTGGACTTACAAACGTGTTCTCGAAACAGAGCTCATTCATATGTAGGGGACTTACTGTACTCTGTTATCATTGTTCTGTGGCTGCCGCTTCTTTGTCCCTCTGCTCCATGAGAAGGACCCTTCTGTGAGGACAGGGACTGTGCATCCTGAGGCCCTGATGCACACACTGCCTGGTGTGCAGAGGAGCAGACATTCAAGCAATAGCGTAATGAATGAGTGACTCACTAAGGGAGATTGACCACCATAATACACGTGAAGCATTCACCATTGTGTCTGGGACGTAGCTGGTCCTTATGTGGTTGATTGCTTCTTTGAGTCATACATCAAATCATTTGTTAAGTGTCTGACCACTCTCTAAGGGGACACAGCCGCAAACACGGTGAATTCCGAATCCCTGCTCTCGTGGGCCATGCGTTCTGTGTGTGCATCTCCCTTCTTCTCTCTCTCAGCCCTCCCCTCGACCTTCTGGGACACTTGCCCCTTGTCCCCGCCCCACCTGGGACACAGGTCACCAAACTGCAGCCACTCCTGCTGATATCATCTTGGCCTGGAAAGCAGCCCCACCAGGGACCTTTGGGGACCCCAGGCTCCTTGGCTGCCAAAGAGGTGGGAGGACATCACTTCCCCTGCCCTGGCTAGAATAATAGACCAGGAGTAAGATTAGAAAATGAGAAGCCCAATCCTGGTGAAACACTGCGGTGAAAGTGCCACTTCCAGGAATCTGCACGTGTTCTTCCTTCTCACCCGGCACTGCAGAGTGCAGCCAGGCCGCCCGGAAGCATGGCAGAGCCAGGCTCCCCTCTGCTGCCCGCTCCGCAGGGCTGGAGTGCCCCCACCCGCCACGTCCGCCCGGGTCCATGGTGCTGCCAGCCCGCATAGTCAAGGCCAAGGAGCTGTGGAGGGGGACGTCCTTGCCTCCAAGGTGACTCAGCCCTGAGAGGGGAGGCGTCTCAAGGAGACGCAGCCAACGGGACTCCAGCCACGCAACAGTCTCTGCTTGAACACTGTCTGCCTTGGGCAGGGCCTGCTTTCCCGCCTGATGTCTCTCGCTTCGCCTCGTGACCTGTCCGGGCCCTGCTGCTCTCAGCACGCTGATGTCCCTGACCAGGGCCGGTGGACTTGTGTGCCCTTCCCGCGGGGGATTCACCCGGCCTCCAGGGGATCATCGGGAGGCTGGTTCTGTGGCCCAGGGCTCCCAGGCCCCCTGCCCTGTCAGGGGAGATGGGCCCCCTGCGCCCCCCACACACCGTGTACAAACTCCTGCTGCTCTCACACAGGCCTCTGAGATTGATCGCCTCATCTTGTTTTTGTTGCAGAAATTTCCAGAACTGAAATTCAAATATGTGGAAGAGGAGCAGCCTGAGGAGTTTTTTATCCCCTACGTCTGGTCCCTGGTGTACAACTCGGCAGTAGGCGTCTACTGGAACCCACAGGACATCCAGCTGTTCACGATGGATTCCGACTGAGAGCGGCCCGTTCCCCGCCCCCTACCCGACCCGGCCTCCACCCGCCTCCAGCCGCAGCCCTTCTGCTTATGTTCTTTCTGGGGAACGGAGGTAGACAGATTCCCTGGTGCGTCTTCTATTAAAGAGGATCACACAGGCGTGTTTCCCTTGCGCACGTGGGTTTGGAGAATCGGTGCCAGTTGGCAGTAGATCACTCGGTTTAGATTATAGTGCAAAAAGTGGGAGGGGGTACGCAACCGTAATAAATGTAAAAACCAGCTATTTCACATGCAATCTTATTTCTAAACCAAAAATCTACAGCTTTTCCAGGAAACCTGATGCCTTAGGCACACAACACTTTACCAGTGCATACTTCTTTTTCTTTTCTTTTTTGCATGCTCAGGATTTTTGTTCTGAGAGTGTGTGTGTATGGTGTGTTTGTGTTTCAACATTGAGAAATATCAATCTGAAAAGATGACAGGACAGGAATTAATAAGGAAACGAAGCCGTGTATGTGTGTAGTGGCCTTTCAGAGGACCCGTGATGGAAGCCTGGGCAGTTGGATACAAGCCTGTAGATCCTCCACATCTTTTCCTCAAAGAAAGAAATGGCTCCTCCTCATGAAGCCTGGATTAGCTTTTCTGTGGATTTGGCCTCTGAGCTATAGCTGAATTAAATTGGAGTCTAGCACAAATTAAGTTAATCTTCTCTGTATTAATCATTAGGAAAAGAAAAGCTTCATTTTGAAAGCAGTCTTTTTTCCTTCAACCAGACCAGTAGAAAAAGGAGACCAATTTGATTAATACAGTGTTCCACACGAGATGAAAGACATGTTTTCCTGTCCATCTCTGACTTTGTTTAAACTCTTCTGGGGCCTGTGTGAGCCTGAGCCACAGCTGGCTTCCTGAGCTCCTCTGAGGGACGAGGCCGCCAGGATTGCCCCGAGCAGAGCCACGGGCACCGAGGACAGAAGGGACGGGCCTTTAGGGCCCCGCTCTGGGCCCCCAGCCACCCCTTTGGGCCTGGTTTCAGTCTCAAAGACACAAAAGTTGCGTGCTTTTCTGCATGGGAGGCGCCCATTCCAACCTGCTGTTGCCTAATCTGTATCGGAAGAAGCTTCTCTCCTGTCCCCGGGCTGGCGACCAGAGTCCCTTTGACCATCTTCTCTCACGCGGAGCCCTGGGAAGGTGAAACGTGAGGCACCAGCACGCCTTTGTGTGGTTCCCCCGAGAAGCCCGGCTGCCCGTCCTCTCGGCAGTATCCGAGGCCGGCCGGTATCATCATCGGCAGGACGGGGGTGAGACCAGAGCTCCCTGAGGCTGGCTGGCTGAGGCGCTGGATGGATGTGCGGTCTGGCTGCTGCCTCCTCAGCCTCAGGCCCCTGAGAGTCTCCACCAGTGGCTGGGACCCTGGGGTTTCCCTGAAGGTCACGGACAGGGCCTCAGACCAGCAGGTGAGGCCTGTGAAGGGCTTCTGCTTAATCTGGCCTGTGGGGGAGGCAGTGTGAAGGTGGAAGGCGGAGTCCTCCAATCAAAAAGGGGAAAATACTGGATGCCCATTTCAGGCCGCAGTTATTTATATTTCCTCTATGGAAGCGTGATACGTAGCTTTAATTTGTTTCCCAAGCGTTCTGATCTGCTTCCTTTCCTTTAAACCAAAACACAGCTATTTGAAAGGGTCACGTGGCACAGAGGAGCCCCTGGTAGGACCCCAGCACTGTCCTAAGAGGCTGAGGAGCGTGCAGTGGCGTGGGACAGTCACTGGGCTGCAGGCCTGTCAGTTCTGCCCACAGGAGGCCTGGAGTCCCCAGCACTCGGCCACAGGGCAAACCCAAGAGAGCCTTGACAGGGGAGCGACGCAGTCTCTTCCCCGGGCGCCCCCACAGCTCCGCTCTCCAACAGTGTCCTCCCCCGCCCCCAGCTCTTAATCAACCACACAGTAGAGGTCCTCACGGGCCTAAAAGTTCAGCTGGGGCTGCGGCCCCAGAGGCAGCATGCGAGCACACGCTCCAGACACCACCGCATCACTGCCTCAGCTCTGCAAACCCTCCAGAGGCTTTTCTTTATTTTTGTGAAAGATTTATTACATGACAATAAATTTAAAATGATAAACTTGAATTATGCTTGCATTAATTTGCTTTAGAAAGTTTTTCGATTTTCCACAAAGTAAAAACATGTAGAATGAGGCAACACAGGATCATTCACTGTGTGTTTGCATGTAAACTCACATCTGATTTTGCCCAAGATACAGAGCTGTTTTTGCAGTGTGTCATCTATCATGTTGTTTGTTTTTAAAGAATGTGCTCCTCGCAGTAGCGCCTTTCCTTAAGAGTTCAAGGCACTGTGCAAACAAGCTTCAGAACTGTAGCTCTGGTCCCATCGCCCATTGAGGCTGGTGTCGCAGGATCTGTGCACAACAGCCTTGCAAGGTCGGCATCACAGAATGGCCACCATTCAGCAGTGCAGATGGAAGCGGGGCTGTGGAGGAGCTCAAGGACAAAGAGAAAGGAAAGAAGGTCCCTGAAGCACAGAAAGTACACGGTACACACAGTCCTCTCCTTCGGAAGGAAATGACAGGAGCTGGAGAGGACAGACAGGACCAGCGTCAGTGGGAGCACTCGGCTGTGAGTGTTCCTCCAGCTTGTTAGAACATCCCCCCCCCCCCTCCGCCGCAAGAGGAATGTGGCAGGGGGTGCTTTTAGGCCCTAAGTTTCTTAATATATCATTCTTTAGGCAACATACTGTCCTTTAGGTTCTGTGCCGCTGGGGTCTTGCCTCAGGCATTTCAGTTCTCTACATAACTGAGTCACTGCTTTCCAAGAGCCATAAATTAGAGCTGTGGTACTTGCTGATACTTAATAGACTGAGTTTGCAAGGTCAACCCTTTGGTCTCTTAATTTCCTCCTAAGCACGGTGCGTGTAATTTCAGTAGCTGCCACTTGATATTAGAGACTGATCCCCAGGCTTTCTGACACCAAATTCAGGGCTATTCCAGTGTCTTAACATCACCTCCAGGAGTCAAGAGGTTCAGGGCTTCTCGTCTCTGACGAGCCAAGCTTCCTATGACACAGCTGAGGAGTGAATTCACACAATAACACAATCCACAGCAAATAATGCATTTTTATTTTAAGAATTCAAAAGCATAAAATTTAATCTCATTAGGGATCTCTCACCCAAAATAAGATTCATCAGGAACTTCCCACCCCCTTGGTCAGCTCATGTATGGCAACCCCTACCCTTCTGACTTCACCAGGCTATCAAAAGTGCCAGCTACTCAGACACAGCCTCTGGAAAGAGGAAAGCTGGCCCACGTGACTTTAACCAGGTAGTGCTTCATCATTTTGTTGGCTCTGGGATGACTCCAACAAAGTTTTACAGTATTTTGGCAGGTTTCCAAGCCACCATTAGAGCATTGGTTTAGGTTACCTGGCACTCCATTACTATCAGTAAACTATCCTTTGTGGATACTGTGATCCAGCTTCTCAATCACTTCATTCAGTTCCTGAAAGTGGATTGAGGTGGAACTGCTGGTGGCCCCAGTGCTTAGCAAGTGTGCCTTCCCCCTGGAGAATGTGAACTGTTACGACTGAACGTATCCTCTGACCTCAGCTGCACATACTGTGCCCTAATCCCAGGGTGATGGTATTAGTGGGCTGGGCTTTAAGGGAGTAATTAGGTTTAGATGAGGTCACGATGGTGGAGCCCCATGATGAGATTAGTGCCCTTACAAGAAGGAAGATGAGAGATCTCTCACCATCAAAGGGGACACAGCAAAGAGACCACTGTTTGTAAGCCAGGAAGAAAGCCCTCACTGGGAATGGAATCATTCAGCACCTTAATCTTGGACTTTTCAGAAATGAGAAATCAATGTCTCTTATTTAAGCCACCCAGTCTATGGTATTTTGTTAGAATAGCCCAAACTGACCTAATATAGGAGCATAACCCAAGGCCTCAAATTATCTGTTACAATCAGAAATATCCAGGTATATGAGAAGGCCAAATAATATGTTATATGAATTAAAACCATCAGAGGGGGCTTCCCTGGTGGTCCAGTGGTTAAGGGTCTGCCTTACAATGCAGGGGATGCAGGCTCCGTCCCTAGTCAGGGGGATCCCACGTGCCACGGGGCCCTGTGCACCACAACTCCTGAGTCTGCACTCTCGAGTCCTTGAGCCACAACTCCTAAAGTCCACATGCCCTGGAGCCTGTGCCCCGCACAGAGAAGCCACTGTGATTAGAAGCCTGCGTACTGCAAATAAAGAGTAGCCCCCACCTTGCCACAGCTAGAGAAAGCCCCACACAGAGAAGCCACTGAGATGAGCCTGCGTACTGCAAATAAGGAGTAGCCCCCACCTTGCCACAACTAGAGAAAGCCCCGCACAGAGAAGCCACTGCGATGAGGAGCCTGCGTACTGCAAATAAGGAGTAGCCCCCGCCTTGCCACAGCTCGAAAAAGCCCTCAAAGCAACAAGACCTAGTGCCGCCAAAAGTAAACATTTTTTTTTATTTTTAAAACATTTCTAAAAATCAGAGGGAAAAGATGCCCACAGTCTCTCCAGGTGTCTCAGTCACAGAATTCGAACCACCTATGCTTTCTGTGTTTAAAAGCAAACGGTGTTCCCAAGAATTTCAGAGAATTAGAAACAAAAGGGACCAAATGGAAATTCTAGAACTGAAAAATACTATAGCAAGAATTAATAATTTGTTGATGGGTTTAAGAGCAGATTAGTCACAACTGAGAAAAGAATGAGTAAGGTGAAAAATTCAGAGCAAAAGCAGAGTCAGAAAGCGAATCGAGGGTAAGAGACAAAGGATGCAGTGAGATCTGACCTCAGTGTAGTTCAGATCTCAAAAAAGTAGGAGAGCAAAAGAAATATTGGCTGAGAACTTTGACAAAACTCAAGAAAGATATCAAACCAAAGATTCAGTAAGCCCCAAATCTCAAATGGGATAAATAAAAAGTCCACAGCTAGACACATCATAGTAAAAATGTAGAAAACCAAAGAAAAGATGGTAAAGCTACTGGGGGGTGGGGCATGGGTAAGAGACGGGTTACCATCAAAGGAGCAACAATTAAACTGACAACTACCTTCTCAGCAGGCATGGTGAAATACAGTGACTTTGAAGTGCTGAAAGAAAATGACACCCCACCTCAAAATTTCTAACTGGGGAAAATATCCTGCAAGAATGAAAAATAGACATTTATATCCAAATAGCTGGGAGAATTCATTAGCACACATACCCTAAAGGAAAATTAAAAGTATCCTAAAGGCAGAAGGAAAATAATCCCAAATACAAGGAAAGAGCTTTAGGAAAAACTGAATAGCAATGAAAATGAGAAATACACAGGTCAGCATAAATACTACATAAAACAATAATTGTGTCTTATGAAGTTTATATATGTGTTAAAGGCATATAGATGGGGAGGGCTTAAATAGGGTTTAAGTGTTCTAGGCTCCGTGCATCATACTGGAAGAGAGTTTTTTAAATCTCATTTACTATTAGATTTTTGGTAAGTCTAGGGTGTATATTGTGATTAATGTTAGTAAGACTGTACAACTTTCAAACTAATGACAGCTGCTGCTGCTGCTGCTGCTAAGTCGCTTCAGTCGTGTCCGACTCTGTGTGACCCCATAGACGGCAGCCCACCAGGCTCCGCCGTCCCTGGGATTCTCCAGGCAAGAACACTGGAGTGGGTTGCCATTTCCTTCTCCAATGCATGAAAGTGAAAAGTGAAAGTGAAGTGCTCAGTCGTGTCCGACTCTTAGCGACCCCATGGACTGCAGCCCACCAGGCTCCTCCGTCCATGGGATTTTCCAGGCAAGAGTACTGGAGTGGGTTGTCATTGCCTTCTCAAAACTAATGACGGAAGAGGGAATAATTCCTGGACAGGATTAAGAGCTTCACAAGGAGGGTAGAAAAAAAGAATAGGTGAGTCAAATAGAAAGCAGGTTGTAAGATATACACGATAAATCCATTAGTACATTAAATGTAAATGGACCAACAGAGACTGTCAGGCTTGATTTTAGAAGAACTACCATAGTACAACTGGAGAAGAGAATGGCAACCTACTCCCGCATTCTTGCCTGGAGAATCCCATGGACAGAGGATCCTGGTGGGCTACAGTCCATGGGGTCACAAAGATTCAGACATGACTGAGCGACTAACACACACACCATAGTACATTCAAGCTTCCAGTTATAAGCTCCAGGGATATGAAGTAAAACATGATAAATATAATTTAACACTGCTGTAAGTTATATATGAACATTATTAAAAGAATACTTCGTAAGAGTTCTCATCACAAGGGAAAACTTTTTTCTACTTAATTTTTTATATGAGAAGATGACTGTTCACTAAACTTACTGTGGTAATCATTTCATAATATATTAAAGTCAAATCATTATGCCATACACCTTAAACTTCCAAAATGCTGTATGTCAACTGCATCTCAATAAAACCGAAAGAATTTAACAGTTAGAAACAAAAACAATTATATGCTATTTACAAGAAACACTTTTAAAACGTGAATTTTGAAGGAAAGGATAGAGAAATATATACTCAGCAAACAGCAACCCAGGAAACTATTGTAGATACATTAACATTACAGCAAACTTTAAGGTAAAAACATTATTAGAAATAAAAGCAGTCATTTCAATTCCCAGAAGGAGGTAGTAATTCTAAATTTTTTGCACTTCATGATACAATCTTAAAAAGTTGATAGAATAGGAAATTTTGGCAAATATGCGAGTATAGTGAGATTTTAACATCTATTTCAGTATAAAGCATACAAAAATCAAGTTACAGAAAATGTAAACAATGCAATTAGAAAACTTGGCCAAATAAATGCATGTAGAACACTACGTTCAACAGCTTCCTTTTCAAACACAAACAGCACACATGCCAAAATTTGTGTGCTGAGCTATAAAAACAAGTCTGAACAAACTTTAAGGGAGTTAATGCCAATGAAATATGTTCTCTGACCACAATGCAATTAAGCTGGAAATCAATTACAAAAAGATAATGTAATAATCCTCATTTATTTGGAAGTTAGTCAAAGCTACGTTTTTTCCAGTAGTCATGTATGGATGTGAGGGTTGGACCATAAAGAAAGCTGAGCACCGAAGAATTGATGGTTTCGAACTGTGGGCTGGAGAGGACAGCATCTTGGACTGCAAGGAGATCAAATCAGTCCATCCTAAAGGAAATCAACCCTGAATATTCATTAGAAGGACTGATGCTGAAGCTGAAGTTCCAACACTTTGACTACCTGATGTGAAGAGCCAGCTCATTGGAAAAGACTCTGATGCTGGGAAAGACTGAAGGCAGGAGGAGAAGATGGTGACAGAGGATGAGATGGTTGGATGGTATCACTGACTCAATGGACATGAGTTTGAACAAACTCAGGGAGATAGTGAAGGACAGGGAAGCCTGGTGTGCTGCAGTTCATGGAGTTGGCAAAGAGTTGGACAGGACTTAATGACTAAACAACAACAAATTTGGAAGTTAAACAGTTAAACGCATTTCTAAATAACCCATCTGTCAAAGAATAAATCATAAAGGTAATTTGAAATATTTCAAACCAAATAATGAAAATACTACATATTCAAACTTAAGAAAACTTGTGAGTTGCAACTAAAACTATGCTTATAAATTTATATCTTTAATTGTATATGTTGAATAGAAGACTTCCCTGGTGGCTCAGATGGTAAAGAATCTACCTGCAATCCTGGAGACCTGGGTTCAGTCCCTGGGTTGGGAGGATCCCCTGAAGAAGGAAATGGCAACCCACTCCAGTATTCTTGCCTGGAAAATTCCATGGACAGAGGAGCCTGGTGGAGTCATGGGGTTGCAAAGAGTCAGACATGACTGAGTGACTAACACATACACACAAAATAGAAGAAAGGCTGAAAATCAATTATCTAAGCAACCACCTGATGCTGGGGAAGATTGAAGGCAGGAGAAGGGGACGACAGAGGATGAGGTGTTTGGATGGCATCACCGACTTGATGGACATGAGTCTGAGTAAGCTCCGGGAGTTGGTGATGGACAGGGAGTCCTGGCATCCTGCAGTCCATGGGGTGGCAAAGAGTTGGACACGACTGAGTGACTGAACTGAACTGAACTGAAGCAACCACCTAGAAATTTTTTTATAAAGCTAATAAAACCCAGAAATAAAAGCCAAAATGTAGAACACAAATAAATGATAAAGGGAATCAAAGTGAAAAGTTCTGTCTTTAAAAGGATTGACAACCCTGTAACAAGATTGATGAGGAAGGAAGGAGAGCAGGTGGAAGGGTGGGGGAGGGACAGGAAAATAGTCTCAGAAGTGAAAAACGGGTGAATTCGTTCAGCTTAGGCACACATTAAAACATGTAAGAGGATATTATAGATACTCATCAATTTTAAATATAGATGGAGTGATGTTTCAGGACTGCATTCAGTTCAATTCAGTTCAGTTGCTCAGTCGTGTCTGACTCTTTGCCATCCCATGGACTGCAGGACGCCAGGCCTCTCTGTCCATCACCAACTCTCGAAGTTTACTCACACTCATGTCCATTGAGTTGGTCATGCCATCCAACCATCTCATCCTCTGTCATCCCCTTCTCCTCCTGCCCTCAATCTTTCCCAGCATCAGGGTCTTTTCAAATGAGTCAGCTCCTCGCATCAGGTGGCCAAAGTACTGGAGTTTCAGCTTCAACATCAGTTCTTCCAATGAACACCCAGGACTGATCTCCTTTATGATGGACTGGTTGGATCTCCTTGCAGTCCAAGGGACTCTCAAGAGTCTCCTCCAACACCACAGTTCAAAAGCATCAATTCTTCTGCGCTCAGCTTTCTTTATAGTGCAACTCTCACATCCATACATGACCACTGGAAAAACCATAGCCTTGACTGGATGGACCTTTGTTGACAAAGTAATGTCTCTGCTTTTTAATATGCATATGTATATGAAAACTAATCAAATCATGCACTTAACACGTGCAGTTTTTGTATGTCAATTATGCCTCAATAAAGCTGTTTTTAAACTTTGGATTAAATGAACAAATTTCTTTTTTTGAAAAGAAAAAAAAAAGCTCTCTAAAACTGACATCAGTGTGGGATGAATTGGAAGACTGGGTTAACGTATATACACAATTGATAATATGCATAGAATAGATAATTAATGAAAACCTACTGAGTAACACAGGGAATTCTATTCAGTGCTCTGTGGTGACCTAAATGGGAAGGAAGTCTAAGAAAAAGGAAGTATATGTATACATATGGCTGATTTCCTGTGCTGTACAGTAGAAACACTGTACAGCAACTATACTCTAATAAAAATTTATTTTAAAAAAGATAAAACTGACATCAGAAGATCTTGAAAACTGGAATCATCCTTTATCTCTTGCCTAAATTGAAACCATAATTTAAAATCGCTTCACAAGGAAATCTGCAGGTCCAGATGGCTTCACTAGTGAATTCAATTAAACATCTAAGAGAGAAATAAATGCCAATCTTGCACAAACTTTTCCAGAAAATAGAAAACCTCCAAATTGATTTTATGAGACAAGCATAACCTTCAGTTCAGTTCAGTTCAGTTCAGTCGCTCAGTCGTGTCTGACTCTTTGCGACCCCATGAATCACAGCACACCAGGCCTCCCTGTCCATCACCAACTCCCGGAGTTCGCTCAGACTCACGTCCATCGAGTGAGTGATGCCATCCAGCCATCTCATCCTCTGTTGTCCCCTTCTCCTCCTGCCCCCAATCCCTCCCAGCATCAGAGTCTTTACCAATGAGTCAACTCTTCGCATCAGGTGGCCAAAGTACTGGAGCTTCAGCTTTAGCATCATTCCTTCCAAAGAAATCCCAGGGCTGATCTCCTTCAGAATGGACTGGTTGGATCTCCTTGCAGTCCAAGGGACTCTCAAGAGTCTTCTCCAACACCACAGTTCAAAAGCATCAATTCTTCAGCGCTCAGCCTTCTTCACAGTCCAACTCTCACATCCATACATGACCACTGGGAAAACCATAGCCTTGACTAGATGAATCTTTGTTGGCAAAGTAATGTCTCTGCTTTTGAATATGCTATCTAGGTTGGTCGTAACTTTCCTTCCAAGGAGTAAGCGTCTTTTAATTTCATGGCTGCAGTCACCATCTACAGTGATTTTGGAGCCCCAAAAAATTAAGTCTGACACTGTTTCCGCTGTTTCCCCATTTCCCATGAAGTGATGGGACCAGATGCTATGATCTTCATTCTCTGAATGTTGAAAACATTATGCCAAAATGTTTATCTAAGCGTAACCTTAGATATCAAAAATATGATTAACAGTATAAGAAACTAAAATTATAGGTCAATCTTTCTCATCATCATAGCTAAAAAAGGTCTATTCATTAGCAAATAGAAACCAGCACTATATAAAAATGCATCACGATTGGGACTTGCTTGGTGGTCCAGTGGATAAGACCACCTGGTCCTCCTCCCAATACAGGAGGCCCAGGTTCAATCCCTGGTCAGGGAACTGAGATCCCACATACCACAACTAAGCCTGTGCATTGCAGCAAAGACCCAGCACAGCCAAAATAAATAACAGAAAATATTTTTAAATACATCATGATTAAATTGGGCTTATCATTCAAAAACCAAAGTCATTAACAGAATAAAAAGAAAAGTAAATAATAACAGATGTGGACAACATTTTTTTGATAAAATTCAACAATCATTGAGTGATATGTTTAGCAAGCTAGAAAAATAAGGAAATGTCCATCTGATAAAGTTATCTACAAAAACCCTACAGCAAACACATCATACTTAAAGTATCAAAATTTTCCTTCTAAGATCGGGAGCTAGAAAACTATGTTCCATTTAACACTTCCATTCAAAATGATACTAGATATCATTCAAATTATAGTACCATTCAAAAGATACTAGATGCTGATATGCACGCCACAGTACATGGGGAAATTATACTGGTTTGTGCTGCTACTTTGAAATGCATCCCCCAAAGGAAAAAAGAATGGATTCGTGGAAGAATAGAAGGATGAAAGATGTGTAGTAAAGCTAGTACGGTAACCTTGGTGAAATCTAGAACGGTAGGATCTAGGTGGTGGGTGTACAGTGTCCACTGTAACCTTCTTTCAGTTTCCCTGTGGGACTTCCCTCGTGGTCCAGTGGTTGAGAATCCGCCTGCCGGTGCAGGGGACACGAGTTCAATCCCTGGTCTGGGAAGATCTCACATGCCATGGGGCAACGAAGCCCGTGCACTGCAACTGCTGAAGCCCACACATCCGAGAGCCCGTGCTCCGCCACAAGAGAAGCCGCTACACTGAGAAGCCCATGCACCATAGCTAAAGAGTAGCCTCTGCTCGATGCCACTAGAGAAAGCCCGTGCATAGCAACAAAGACACAGTGCAGCCCAAAATAAATAAATTTAATTTAGTTAATTAAAGGATTAAATTTTTTGTAATTTATTTTTAAAAATTTCACTGTGTACTAGGGGCCAGTAGTACCTGAAGTCTTAGCCCAGTGCAATATTTTTTTTAAAGATCGGATCAGATGGCAAGAAACTAGCATCTTGTGCAGATGACATGATTATTGTAAATAAAAGGATCTACCAATAAATGGGCAGAACAAGCAATGCTTCTGGGTGCCAGGTCATGTGCAAAAACCCTTCATGTTTCTATACACCAAGAACAATGAGAAAACGAACATTTTTAAGTGTACCATTTACAGTAGCCTTTTAAAACCCCATTAAGTACCCAGAGATCAATCTTAAAAATGAGTGAAATTAAAACCCTAGGTAAGTGGAGGCATATTAGATCCGTGAGCTAGAAGGCTCACCATTGCTATTGCAGCTGCAAAGGGAGTGAAGGAGGATTCTCCTGCGGGTCTCCATCACCCAAGAACAGTCTTGTTTCCCGGCAAAGAGCATCATACACACCCCTCAAAGAAAACAAGCCCACATCCAGCCGGCCCCTGCGCCCAGCCCAATGAACTTCTGGCCATGGCCTTCCTTCCTAAGTCCTGGAGGAAGCCGCTTGATCTAGTACTTTCCCACTGCCCAACAAGAGACTCTGGTTTCTCACCCCCTGTGAGTGTATTCTTATCATCTACCACCCAACCACCTCCTCAAGCTCAAAGGTACATTTTAGGTGATGTCATTTACAGCCATTATGTAGCATACCCAAACTAATTTAGGCAGAAAAGGATTTATTTCTGGGTATTGGGCTGGGGAACTAACGTACACAGCCAGGAGAAATAGCCAGTTGCTCCCCAGGATTGAGAGGCAGCCTGACTGCTACCCCACCCAGCACTCAGCACCCCTCCACGCAGCTTAGAGACCACTCACTAAACTCTTCCCACAGCTGCCGCAGAGGAACCCGTGCCACCACTTTGCCCGAATGCCTGTACCTGCCACCTCCCCATGCTCTCTCCCACCACGTCTCAGCCGGCGCACTTGGGGAAAGCCAGGTGCTTGCAGAACCCTGGCTGCAGGGGAGCCTAGAAAATGAAGCCCCTTGCTCTCCAGCCCCTGTCAGGAAAGCCCAGTCCACAGAGGTGGGCGTGTGCTTGAACCAAACTGTGGCATCTGTCACTTTACCTCATGCAGGTGTTTGAATCTTAAGTGAGATAATACTTAAAGCATAGAGAATCTAAATTCTCTGAGTCAGGGATTTATGTCTGATTTCTGCATGTCTGTATCCCATACCTTTAACAAGAACCTGAGCTCAAGAAACACTTGTCAAATATGCCAGCATTTAGCACAGCTTCTAGAACATTATAAGCACTCAATAAATAATAGCTAGTATTATTTCACATGATAAGAAGTCTCAGAGAGGGCTCATGCAGCAGCCCAATGCCATCTAAAGGACCCAGACTCTGCCCATCTGTACCTTTGACACCCTCTGCCTGGTTTACCACATAGTCACAAGGGGGCTGCCACAGTTCCTGATGTTGCATCAAGGCATGATCTCATCTAGGACACAGCTTGGGTCTTCTCTTCCAGAGGTCCCCTCACATTTCCAGCCCAGGCCTCCTTCCCACGCCTTTTCCTATAGCATCATTGTCAAGGAGAGGTTTCCACCATCATATCAAACTAATCAGGATCTGGAACCTGGATGGATCAGCTGTATAAGGGGGAGTGAATACCGGAATGTAAATCAGTCTCTTTTAGGAAGAAGGAAATAGGAGCCGGGGGTGGAAGGGTACCCAACAGCAGACTATGATCAGGGACAGAGAGGAAAGACAGAACCCCCATCCAGAGGTCTCCTGAGTCCCAGCTCTCAAACCTTTCATTTGAATGAAATTGCCAGGGAGCCAGGGGACCGTTCTCAGGACAAGGGCCTGTTCAAGGTCAGGATGTGTGCGAGGTGGACGGACCCACAGCCACTTCCTCACCAGGGCTCCTACATACAACCTACATGGGCAAATGGCGGCTCCTTCATCTCCCAGAGTCAGCTTAATAGAAAACAGGGTTTGGTGGGGAACAAACAATTTATGACAACCAAGCCCTCAAACTGGAAACATCTGTCCTCGCCGTAGCACAACACCTCCCACCCAGCCCAGCCTGGCTCCTGAAGGGGCCCACCCGGCCAGGCTGGGGAACTCAAGAACCTTCTGGAGATTAACATAGAGGAGCCCCCAGCCTGGGAGGGGTCCCCGGGCACCCAACCTAAACCCCTGAGCCTTACTGGTTCCCAGCCTCCTCATGCTGACCTCCAGGCTGCCCCCACCCCAAAGCCCCCACCCCTAAATCCCCTAAAGCCGTGGGGGTGGGGGTTAGGGCTGGTGGTCCCAGAGGAAACCTGGCTTTATCTTGTGAACCCTGGGGACCAGGGCTGGACAAGGAGAGGTTCTAGCACCAACCCCATTGCTTCGGCCCAGGCTCTCCCTGGATCCCCCTTTCTCTCCTTGTCTCTCTGTCCCCCCTTTAAGACCAGGCTCAGAGTTGTCTTTGCCAGGCAGCCCAGCCCAGGCTGGTTGGACGAACCCACGCCCCTTGCCCAGGAGTCCCTGTCGGGGCCCTTTACTGTGAAGCTCTTCACGGCAGCACCGTTGGCACGCCCATCACCCTGCTGGCATCTGTGAGGCAGATCTGGGGCAGGAGGTGTTGAAACGCACCTGGGACGTAAGGGGGCACTGCAGGGGTGGGGCCCACCAGCTCCCAAACGCGAAGCTGACTCCTGCACATACAGCCCCGCCCGGGGCATCCATGCGGTCCTCCTGGCCCCACCAGAAGGAACCCGGCTTCAGAGCAGCTGGCCTGGCTACTCAGTGGGCGTCTGTGCAGCTGGGTCGTCCTGTCTGCCACAGGGATGACAAGCGTGTCACGGGTGGGGCTGCAGGAACGCTAGAGATGCGAAGCCTGGGCAGCGGGGGCTCAGCGGGTGGCAGGGGGCTTCTCAGTGGCAGCTGCCACGGGCAGGCTGCCAACAGTGTTGGTTCTGAACTGAAGTCACCTGGGTGACAGCTTCAGAGGAGGCACTTCCCCGCGTGCTGTGGAAGAGATGGGGTGCAGAGGGACCAGCGCTTTGGCCATAGAAAGCTGCGAGACAGCGGGCCTCAGGGGGAGCGGGGCTGGGGTGGTGGAGGGGCAGAAGGAGCCCTGCCCAGGCCAGGGCAGAGCGCATGTCCTGGCTGCCTCTGAGGAGGCCTCACCCTGTTGTGTGTATGTGCTTAGTCCTTAGTCGCGTCTGATTCTTTGCAACCCCATGCGCTGGAGCCCGCCAGGCTCCTCTGTCCATGGGATTCTCCAGGCAAGAATCCTGGAGTGACTGCCATTTCCTTCTCCAGGGGATCTTCCCAACTCAGGGATCAAACCCGCGTCTCCTGTGTTTACTGCATGGCAAGCGGATTCTTTGCCTGCTGAGCCACTGGGGGAAGCCCCCTCAGCCTGTGGCTCTTCCTATTGGTCCAGTTTCAATCCAGCCTCCTCCAGGAAGCCACTGCGGACTAGCCCAACGTGTGTCTGCCCTGCCCGGGGTCCCATAGCTCAACTGCAGGCCTGCCACTCTGGGAGGTGTTCAAGGCGGGGCGGGGGGTGGCGCAGTGCCCCTGCCAGGTGGCAGCTTCCCCGCAGACTTGGTGGGCCCCCCGGTAGCCCCCTGGTCCCTCCTCAGAGCATCCCTCCTGAGCTTGTCCTCAGTAGACAGAGAGAGGCTGGGGCACAGGGAACAAGCAGAACCCCCGTTCGCTTGTCCAGGACTGCGCTTCCGTGTCCATTCCCTGCCCCTCGTCTGCCCAATGAATCATGGGGAGAACTGGCCTCAGAGGCTGGGCAGGGCTGGAGGAGGCCAAAGGGGCTGCTCTCTAGGGGTAAAGTGTTTGTCTGCCAAGGCAGGCCAACCGGCAGGGCTCCCGAGTGTGTGGAGGAGGGACGCCCAGAGAAGGAGAGTCCTGTGCGGTGACACTTCACCCTGCCCCTGGCTGCCCCGTCCGCCTGCCCCCAAGGGCCCCTCCCAGGCCCCCTCCCTCTCAGGCCTGAGCCTCAGTACCTGCTGCCCCCTGCCAGCCCCAGGCCAGAGCAAGCCCCCACCCAGGGCACGTACTGGCAGAGGAGGGGGTGTCCAGGCGATGAACACACCCCGAAACCAGCCCACCGCCCCCCAACCAGAGCGTAGGAAGCCCAGAGTGAGCCCCCCCACCCCCGCTCAGTCCAGAGACCCGAAAACCAGATGTGGGCTGAGACCGCCCTTCCAACGTACACACATCTTCAAAGCAGGGCTATTTTCCATGTCCTTTGGGCAATTTTAAAGCAAGTCTGTAAAACTGGAATTTTAATAGATGACATATTGGCATGAGTGTAAGCACATGGGCACGCGTGTGTGTGTGTGTGTGTGTGTCACGCACACATGTCTGGGCACCTTTGGAGGCGACTGCGGCTGCAGCATCCTGGGAGATGCGCGGGGTGGGTGTTTCCTAAAGGACCTCCAGGTTCACATCCACACTCACTGTGTTTCATAGGAGCTGAGTCTTTGAGAACTGAGAGAGGCAGCGTGCTCAGCAGCCCCGAGGATCTGTCTCTTGCTTCAGCGGTGCTCAGACGGAGCAGATCCGGGGACGCCCCTCGCTGCAGGCTCTAACCACCCTCCATCCTTCTTTGCAGACGCAAGCTTCAGAATCAGCCGCTCAGTTTTCCACCATCACCAGGGCCAGCCAACACCATTTTTTGAGCTTAACTCCTATCACCAACTCAATGGACGTGAGTTTGAGCAAGCTCCAGGAGATGGTGAAGGAGAGAAGCCTGGTGTACTGCAGTCCATGGGGTTGCAAAGAGTCAGACACCACCGAACGACTGAACGACAACCACCACCCTATTACCAGGGCTTCCCAGGTGGCTCTAGTGGTGAAGAACCCGCCTGCCAACGCAGGAGACATAAGAGATGCAGGTTCGATCCCTGGATCGGGAAGATCCCCTGGAGGAGGGCATGGAAACCCACTCCAGTATTCTTGCCTGGGAAATCCCATGGACAGAGGAGCCTGGTTGGCTACGGTCCATGGGGTCACAAAGAGTCAGACACAACTGCAGCAACTTAGCATGTACACATGCCCATTACCAATCAACCACGAGTTCCCAGATTCGTCAGAATTATTCCACTGAGGTGGAGGCCACTGTCAACCACCTGGTCAACACACCTCTGCCAGCCTTCTACACCGACCTCTCTCTGGGCTTCTCTTCTGACCACAACGACGTGGCTCTGGAGGGCATGGGCCACTTTTTCTACGAATGGGTTAAGGAGAAGTGCAAGGGCACCCAGCATCTCTTGAAAATGCAAAACCAGCGCTGCAGCCGCTCCCTCTTCCAGGATGCGCAGAAGCGTCTCAAGACGAGTCGGGTAAAACCCCGGACACTCTGGAAGCCGCCCTTTTCATGGAGAAGCACCAGAACCAGCCCTTTTGGATCTGCATGGCCTGGGTTCTGCTTGCACAGAGCCCCACCTCTTTGACTTCCTGGAGGGACACGTCCTAGAAGATGGGGACCACCTGACCAACCTCCACAGGCTGGCTGGTCCCTTATCTCCTCCAAAGACTCACCCTCAAGCATGACTAGGAGCCTCTGAAGCCCAGCAGCCTTTGAGGAAACCGCCCCCACCGCCTCTGCCAGAAGCCCCTCTCTGCAGCCACTAGGCAGACTTTTAACACCCTGGAGCCTCTCCCAAGCCTTTAACCAAATGGAAACCATAAAGCTTTTTGCAGCAAAAAAAAAAAGAAGTGGGGAGAGAAGGACGGTGCCTCAGAGCCAAAAGATGGGTGTGAGGGAGCCCCGGAGGCCTCCTGTGTAGGGTAGGGGCGGAGAAGCACAGCCTCATCTGAAATCACTGCTGTGCCCCCCAACACTCATGCACCCCTTCTCCTGTCTCAGCTGGAACCTAGATGTCTGTCTGCTGTCGGGCTGCTTAATAAGTTCCCTGGACAGGGGGCTTAAAGCACAGGCATTTATTTCTCCCAATTTTGGAGGCTGGACGAGCAGGATGGGGGTGTTGCTGGGGTTGGGTCCTCCTGAGGCCCCTCCCCGACCTGGGGATGCGGCCTCCCCGCCCTGGGAATGCGGCCTCCCCGCCGTGTCCTCTCACCGTCTTCCCTCGGTGTGTCTGTGGCTTAATCTCTTCCTTTTAGGACCCCAGTCATATTGGATGAGGGCCCAGACTCATGACCTCCTTTTACCTCAACTCTTAGTCGCTCAGTCATGTCCGACTCGTCGAGACTCCATGGACTGTAGCCCGCCAGGCTCCTCTATCCATGGGGCTCTAAGGGCAAGAATACTGGAGTGGGTTGCCGTGCCCTTAACCAGCCCTTCAAAGATCTTATCTCCAAACACAGCCACATTCTAAGATTCAGGGCTTCGGCATATGAATTGGGAAGGTGCGGCGTTGGAGGAGGGGTGCAGGGGTGTGCAATCCAGCCCATAACCCCAGACGCCATCCCTAAGTTTGCTCCCACCAGCAGCCCTCTGTTTTCAATCCCGCTTCTTGCTTCCTTCTTCGACTGGGCACGCAGGACAGTTGCCTCTCCCTACTTCGCACCCATAACACACACGCACAGGGCAGGGCCTCACCATGCTCTCTCTCTGGCTTGGAAAGCTGGACCCGCCTCTGGCTGAAACCATCCTCAGCCACACTGGCCTCCCCACGCTTCTTCCACCTGCCAAGGCCACTGCCCACCAAGTCACACCAAGTACCCCGAGGGTCTCTCCTGATGGGTCTTCCGACAAGTCCGCAGCCTCAGAGGAATCCACGCCCACCGGCCCTCGGGGCCCTCCAGCTCAGCCTCCACTGCATGACCCTCATCCTCCCTGCTTATACGGTGGCTTCCCGCACCCTGTGTGCAGCTGGTTCACTGGCTGCTGGCCTTGGCCTGTCTGCCCATCCACGGGGGCACTCGGGGAGGGCAGCACAGCCCTCAGACCTGTGCTCAGGGACAGTTTCAGCTCCACCCCACTGTCCGCATGCTCGGGCCGAATCAGAGCTGATATGGGAGAGGGCAGAGGGAATAACTGGAAGCAGCAGGCTGTTTTTACACTTTGGGGTGAACCGATTTGCGGATGGTGAGCAAAGAACATCCATCTGGGCTGTGCGTCCTTAACTAGGCTGGTGGGCATCAGAGGAAAAACTGCAGTTGTGCTCTAATTCTCCCGAAAGCCATGAGCTGGTTACTGGGGAACGCTGACACGGCCCCCCAGTGGGTCAAATCTGAATACCTTCCCATCACCTCTGTCCCCAGCCCGACGGGCACCATTTCCCTCACTGCTGCCATCCCAAAGGTTGGCTCCACACCTGTGAACCACGCTGCTCAGACCACACCTGGAGAACCACCACAGGGACCAGGATGGGTGGGTGGGATGGGGTGGGGGGCCTCCCCTGGGGTGGGGGTGGGATGACAGGCGATGGGGGCTCTGGGATGTGGTCTGCACCCAAGGCGTGGATTTGGAGTCCTGTGTGCCAGGAGAGAAGCAGGAAACTCAGGCGGATTCCTGAGAACACCCACATTCAAGGGGTGACTGACGGAGGGAACCCCATGAGGGGAGCCCCAGCAACAGGAGAAAAGGAGGAAACCGGGAAGGAGGGGGGCATCAGAAGCCAAGGGTCAGGGTGTTTCCTAGAAGCTGAAATGGTGGCCGAGAGGTGAAGAAAGGTCAGGCAGAAACCAGCCCATTAACTTTAGCCACTGAGAGATTCTGGGGTGGTGACAGGGGTTTCCGTGCAAGCGTGGGAGCGGGAAGCAGACGGCAGCTGTCTCAATTATCTACTGCTGTGGAACAAATAACCCCAAATTTAGTAGCTAAAAGCAACTGATGCCGGAAACTCAGCCTCTCTGTGTGTGGATGATGCCAAATCAAATCTCGGAGACAGAGTTTTGGATGAAGTAGAAAAGCATGAACTTCCCCGGTGGCTTAGACAGTAAAGCGTCTGCCTACAATGCGGGAGACCTGGGTTCGAACACTGGGTGGGGGAGATCCTCTGGAGAAGGAAATGGCAACCCATTCTAGTACTCTTGCCTGGAAAATCCCATGGATGGAGGAGCCTGGTAGGCTACAGTCCATGGGGTCATAAAGAGTTGGACACAACTGAGCGACTTCACCTTACCTTACTGCTGAGCCAGGCAAACGGGGACACAGCTGGCTAATGCTCTCAAATCCGTGTGTCTGTCCCCTATTTGGGAAAGATAGTGAGAAATTTTGTATTATTTGTCCAAAGAGAGTGTGATCAGCTCATGGACATTCTTCTGATTGTTTGGTGGTGAGGTAAATGGGAGTCGGCATCATCGACCTTCAGGTCCCCCTGGTCTAGGGTCTACACGCTTGTGGGCAGCATACCATGATTAATTGTTAACTTCTCCTACCTGGAGGGGGTTTCAGTATCTCTAAAATAGCTCAAAGATATTGTATGTATCCTGTGATGGGGAAACAGGACCTTGCCCACGGCTGCTCTTGACTGTTTCTCCTTGGTCTTCCGTTCCCTCCAGTCCTTATTAACAACTGCTGGAATCTGCCCACTGGAACCCAGGGGAGGTCATGGAGGATGAATGCAAGCTGTTTCCTATAATCAAAGAAAAGGGGGTGCAGGGGGTACTTCCCTGGTGGTACAGTGGATAGAAATCCACCAGCCAATGGAGAGGACATAGTTTTGATCCCTGGTCTGGGAAGATCCCATGTGCCGTGGATCAACTAAGCCCTGGCACCGCCGTCACTGAGCCCACACTCCAGAGCCCTGCTCTGCAACAAGAGAAGCCCCCACAGTGAGAAGCCCTCACACGGCAACGAGAGAGCAGCCCCCTCTCTCCGCCACTTGAGAAAAAGCCCTCGTAGCAACGAAGACCGGGCACAACCAAAAAATATATAATTAATTAATTTTAAGAAAAAAGAAATGGGAGACACAGAAAGGCCTTGTGCTCAGGAACCCCCTGGGCCCCGCTTGGCGTCACAACTGTGTCATCATGCTCACAGCTTCTGTGGGTCAGCAGTTTGGACAGAGCACAGAGGAGACAGCTTGTTTCTACCCTGTGATGTCTGAAGCTCAGCTGGTAAGATTCTACAGCTGGAGGACACTCAGCAGCTGGGGGCCAAAGTGACCTCACGGCATCTTCATTCACGCTGGTGGCCAGTGCCGACTCTTGGCCAGGACCTCAGCTGGAGCTGGCAACTAGAAAATCTGCCCATGGCCATCCTGTGGCCTGGACTTCCTCACAGCATGGCAGCCTTAGGGAGCTGAGCTTGGACATGGCGGTCAGGGTGCCAAGTAGGCTTCCAGCAAAGAAAGAAGAGCATCACCTATTCAGGCCTAAGGTCACACAGCCTCACTCTGACCCCATTCTACTGGTCACGGGCCCACCTGGATTGAACAGCGTCATGATCATGGGGTGGAAGGGGATATGGGATCAGAAAGGCCGTGGCCAGCATCTTTGAGGATATAGCCTTCTGTGTCAGTGAGCTGAGCAGGGAATAGAGGAGGCGGAAATTGTGTAGCAGGGGGTTTCAGCGGACAAAGACACGGGTCTGTTTTAGGCTGAGGGGTAGGAGTCAGCAAAGAGAGAGATGGGAGCCTCAGAAGTGGGAGGGCTGGCGTGAGGGCTTTCAGGGCTCAGGGGAGCCTCCAGGACAAGGTCACATTTCAGCTGGGCCTCAAAGTCTGCATGGGGGACAACATGAGGAAGGGCCCAGCCCACACGAGAGCAAGAGGCGGGTCCTGAGAAGGGGAAAGTGACTCCTCTCCACCAAGGCCTGGTCCCCATGGGGTCCGAGTTAGGGTCTTGATGGTAATTCTGACTTTGAGGAACATGGAGCAGGCTTAGGAAAGGGGTTTTAGAAGAAAGGCAATTCAGATTTTCCATTCTAAACCCGTTCCTCTTGTTCCTGGAACCCTAGGCCACAATCCCCATTACTTTGTGGCTTCTTTAAACAGGACAGAAGAAATGTGCACACATCAGGACATTGATGTAAAAATCACTCAACCAAGCGTGCGCCTGTGTGTGTATGTATGAGAGGGAGAGGGAGAGAGGGAGAAAGAGAGCAGGAAGGAGGATGGAGCCATCACATCTCACATCCACCAGCCATCGCACCAAAACCTGTGGAGGGGTCGCCTCCTAGGGTTAAGCAGTGCACAGCCCATGCCACCGTACTTGGCTGCCCGAGTGTAACCTCTCATCTGCTAAGGAACGTCTTTCAGGCCCAGGCCCAGGCCCCAGGCCCCTAGTCCTGCCTGCAACAGCTGCTCCCTAGGCTCCCCACCCAACAGGCTTAGCCAGGTAGGAGCTTGCAGTTTGCAACTCCCTGGCCCCCCAGATCATCAAGACTCCCCTCCAGGCCCCACAGGCCTCCCCTCACTACCCGCTGGGGAGGCTGGTCCCTTGGCTGAGCAGGAATGGCAGTGCCTTCCAGTCCTGGCCGTGCACCTCTACAGAAACGGCAGAGACAGGGTGGCAGCAGGGCCGAGTGACCTTGGCTCTGAGACTTTGACAAGGCCCCACCCCTCTTACCTGAGTCATGGAATTCTCCAGAAGTGGGCGGGGCTGCTGCCTGGAGCCAGGAGAGGTGAGGTCATGGGTCTTGTCCAGCAGGGTCCCGCCCCTCCCTGGGGCAGGGCCGCTGAGCTCATGCTTCTGGAAGCTCACTTACCCAACCTGGAGACTCACCCCAACCTGGAGACACAGCAGTTGGGAGGCTCCCTGTTAGTGCTGTGTCTCCTTCTGGACTTGAAAGCCCTCCGCCTTTCCATCCCCTCCATCTAGGAGAGAAGACGGGGGCCTGGGGACCCCCATGAGAGGATGGGGAGGAAATAGGGGCCTTTGGGCAACAAGGATGGAGTGCAGCATGACAAGGCATGGGGGCAACAGGGGCTGACCCCTGGCGGAGTCGGACGGCGTGGGGAGAAGCTGGGTGGGGGTACAAGGGCATCAGATGTGGAGGCACTGGATTCTGGGGTACAGACCTCAGTCCTCCAGGGCGCGGCCTGGCAAAGTTCAGGGCTGCTCTGCCAGAGGCGGCTTGGGAGGGTGAAGGGTGGGGCCCTCGGGAAGGCCGTGAGACCCCACGCGGAGGGCCACAGGGATGCTAAAGGACCACGGACGGTGGATGGTGGCGCAGGACGCCCGGCCTCTCAGCACCATGACTTCTCCGCACCGCGCCATCTCATCATCCATCCTCCCACCCACCCGACCCAGGCCCAGCTCACGGCCGCGAAGCCGAGGTTCCACGAGGGAGCCGTGGACTCTGGGTCACAGGGGGCCCCAGCAGCCTGACCCAGCCCTCCTCCCCAGAGCAGGGCTCCCCTTGCCCCCCCAGCCCCCTGCCAGCCGCACTCCCCTTTTCCCAGAAGTGGGGGGCTTTGGCCCAGGTGACCAGGCCAGAAAAGGGGAGCAGCCACGAGTGGAAGGATATGAGTCTCCCACAGGGCAAGCAGAGATGGGCCGCCAGACCTGCGAGCCCCTGGCGGGGATGATGCCTCCACGGACAGGTGTAGACACTCCCGGAAACACAGGTCTGGAATGTACAGAGGCCAGGACTGGGGCTTCTGACGCCACCCACCCAGAGGCAGGAAGGATGACCCCAGACCACCTGAGCCCTCAGAAGTGTGGGGGGGTTTGGAGAGCAGAGCTGCCCTGGGCCAGACAGCCGGAGGGCGAGGTGTCACCCTGGGGAGCCTGGGGGTCAGTAGACTTCAGGGCTAAACCACAGCGAGTCACCCCAGAGCCCTGACTCTGGAGCTGGGACGATCTACGGCCCTAGGTAAGGAGGCTGCAGGGGGTGGGGGCAGGGGGAGCCAAGACCACCCCAGCCCTGGGCGTGGACGGGACTCCCCCTCCCCCTAGTTGTTTAGGGGGCTGGAAAGGACCTGCAGGGAAGGATTTAGAGCCAACTCTGCCCTTTCCCCCATTGGCCAGGCCCCCCAGGGGTCCCGCTGGTCACTCTCTGGTGCAGCCTGGGGACTTCCAGCAGCTGCAGGACGTAGGGAGGTGGGCTGGGGCACCCGGGCTGCTTGGTTTGGAGAACATTCCAGACACCTGTCTTAACTCACTTCAGAGCTGCACAGGCATACTCCCGACACAAACACACACAGTCACACATTCACACCCAGACACATTACACATGCTCACACTCACGTGCATACCTGCAGCCAAGACCTGGTCCTCTCCTAGAACCAGGGGGTATCCCAGGAGGGCAGGTGGGAGGGGACCCTGGCGGGTCACACTTCCCAGCCATGGACTGCAGCCCTGAAGAGGGCAGTCTGAGCCAAGGTCACCCCACCCGTGGGGATCACACCAGGGCTGGGTGCAGACACCACAGCATGTGCTAGGACTCCCGGCAAACCTCCCGTGCTGGCCTCCAGGTGCCCACTCCTCCCCAGGCTGGGGCCTCCACAGGCGCGCACCTAATGCCCAGGGCCCCACCCTAGGGCTGGCTTCCCCAGCTTTCACCCTGAACACCAGATCCCTCTTACACACACACATGGCCTGAGTGAGGAGGAGATGGATCAGACAGTGAGGCCACAACAGGCGTGCCAGCTCCCACTGCAGAAGACCCCAGACTGAACACTCACCCGCAGCCCACGGCCCCGTGAGTTCCCCCCGAGTTGGGCCCAGGGATGGGGGGTGGGCGGTGCTGGTGGGGCTCAGGAACACTGCAAGCAGGCGGTGAGGGAACAGTTCCTCTCTGTCATTTACCATGTGTGTGACCTCTGTGACCTCCGGTAAGGAAGTCCCACTCTCTCATCGGGACACGGATTTAATGAAACTGCCCATCTCATAAGGCTCCCATGGGGCTTAAATGTGATGACGTATGAAGACGGCAGTGGAGGCTCAGTAGACAAAACCATTTTTCCAAGGCCTGGGGGCTGGTAGCCGGCCCCGAAGCCCCCAACCCCTGTCCCCGAGCTCAAGTGGAAAGCAAGGACGAGCCAGGTCAGGACCACGGGTAGAGAGAAGCCTCGGCCAGCCAACATGTACCTGGGCCCCCAGCTGTTAGGGTGCCCAGGATTTGAGGAGCAGAGTCTGCCCAGGATGCTCAGAGGCCCGGAGAGCCTCAGGGGCCAGCCAGGGAGATGCAGAGGACTCCCACAGGCTGCTGGGCCCCAAGCGCAAAGCCATCCCAGAGCTGGGTGGACGGAGGCCCTGGACGTAAGGGGGAAACTGTCTGTGTCTGCCACCTTCACCCTGAACAGGGCCATAGGCGGGGGCGCAGAATAGCAGCACCCGGGCAGGGCCCTTCCCCCATCGAGGCCTGCAGCGAGGGCACCATGAGCCCGGGGCAGCGGGGAAGGGTCCACTCCTCCTTAGGGGATCTGTTCAGCTGCCCCCAGCAGCCCTGTGCACGGCCCCCTGTCCCCATCCACACTTGTGACCTTGCTGTTTCGCCCCACCCCCGAGACTCCCAAGAAAGTGAAAGTGTTAGTCACTCGGTCCTGTCCGACTCTTTGCAACCCCGTGGACTGTATGCAGCCCGCCAGGCTCCTCTGCCCATAGGATTCTCCAGGCAAGAATACTCTGGTGGGTTGCCATTCCCTTCTCCAGGGGATCTTCCTGACCCAGGGACTGAACCCAGGTCTACTGCTTTGCGGGCAGACTCTTTACCCAACTGAGCCACTAGGGAAGCCCCAGGCCTCGGCCTCAGTTTCCCCAGTACAGTCTGGTGTGCAGCAGCGGCTTTGCCCTGTGAACCCTCTCCAGAGGGCAGCTGCCAGCACAGGCCTGAAGACGGGGAGGGCGATACCAGCCAGGAGGGCAGAGACCTGAGCGGGCCTGCACCCAGACGCCCTCTAGGAGCAGACGACCTCTGTATGCAAATTGCCCTTATTCCCGTTGGTTTGGTGAAAGAGGAAGGAGACTGCTCTTGCCCTAAACGCTCTGGCCATCGGGGAGGCGTCTCTTGATGAACTGTCTCCCTCCCAGGCCTCAGTTTTCCCCTCTGCGAGCTGGAACCCGCCTGGTGCACCCGTGAGCGCTGAGGTCACGGCTGGGAGGCCACGCGTCTCCTCTGGGCGGATGCGCCATAAATACCTCCTCTATCTCGTATCTTCATCAGGGCCTGGAGCCCAGGCCGGCTGGGAGTCGCCCCAGAAGAATGGGGCCTCTATCCAGGGACCAGGGATGTGGGAGAACGGGGTCAGACTCTGGAGGGGCCTTCCCCAGCCCGATGCTGGCTTCCTGCCCGGCCACCCCTCTCACCCATCCTGCGTCTCCCAAACACACACATGCCTCTGTCTGCATATCCGGGAGGGTCAACCCGAGGATGCTGCACACCGGGGCTAAAGGGCCAAGGGGGGCTCTAAAGGGCAGGAGGGGTAGCCCCGTTAGAGTGGAGTCCTGAGGAAGAACTAGGAGCGAGAAGGAGGGAGGTAAGAATGCAGGAAGCAGTGGGCCCTGTAACTGAAGAGGGGAAGCCGGCTGGGGGAGAGAGGGCAGGCGGAGATGCCCCCAGGCCAGGGATGGGCCCAGAGCCTCAGTCTCCTCTGAGGGCAGAGCAGGGGAGTGTGCACGTGTGTGTCCCCTGGCCCTGGGTGAAGATCAGCAAGATGCTGCTCCTTGTCTGGGGGTGGGGTGGGGAGCAGGGCCCACCAGCACTGGGGGAGCTGGTGACAGGAGACCCATAGTCCCCCTAACATCTTCCCCTGCCAGCCCTACTTCCATCCTCTGGTTTAAGTCACCCCAGAGCAGGCCGGGCGTCCGAGAGCCCTGAGCTGATTGTTGTTAGAACTGGTGAACAAGTTCAGCAGGTTGGCAGGCCACAACACCACAGTGCAAAACCGGCTTTATTCTTGTACATCAGCAGTGAACAATCCAGAATGAAATTAAAGGGGGAAATTCTACTCATAATAACAATCCAAAGTAAAATACTTAGCAATAAATTTAACTGAAGAAATGTAGAGCTTATGTTCTGAAAACTACAAAACATTTAAAGACATTTTAAAAGACTGAACTGAATGAAAAGACGTCCCGCGCTCATGAATTGGAAGGCATAGTGTTGTTAGGGTGACAGTACTCCCCAAAGTGATCTGGAGAGTCAGCGCAGTCCCAGTCTCTTAAGGCTCTGAACCTATTTCTGGGAAGCAGGAATTTTTGAGAATAAAAGATATCACATTAGTCATCCCCTCAGGACAACACCAGAAGGCTGGCTGCCCACCTTAAGGCAGTAAGTTAGTTGTAGAAGGAAAGTTCGGACTCTGGAGCCAGATAGACCTGGAATAAATGCCAGTGCTGTGTCACCTTGGGCATGTTACTTAACCTCTCTGAGCCTCTTTTTTTTTTTTTCTTTTCACAAAACGGGGTTTGATACCACCTATCTCACAGAGTGGTAAATACAAATGAAATCGATGTTTGTAAAACACCTCGCATGAGGTCCAGAACACACCAAGATGACTTTCCAACGCATTCCTTCTTTCCTCTCTCTGCTCCTGAGTCAGCGAGGTGCACCTTTCTTGAGATGAACCCAGGCCTAGGAAAGGCTTGGCATCCAGGGGGATGTATACTCACGGATGTTGTCCAGTGGCCCGACATTCTCTAGAAGAATTGGGACCCACTGGGGTCTCCCAGAGCCCTCAGGATCCTTGGCCATTGGTTTAAGGGTAAGCACCCCACTGCACACACACAAACACAAACCCCTACAGTGCTGAGCATGTACAAACTCCTTAATCCCTCCATTAATAACAACTCTATGAGGCAAGGGACTTCCCTCGTGACTCAGACAGTAAAGCGTCTGCCTACGATGCAGGAGACCCGGGTTCAATCCCTGGGTCAGGAAGACCTCCTGGAGAAGGAAATGGCAACCCACTCCAGTATTCTTGCCTGAAAAATCCCATGGATGGAGGAGCCTGGTAGACTACAGTCCATGGGGTCACAAAGAGTCGGACGTGACTGAGCGACTTCACATTCACATGAGGCAAGTAGCATCTTTAATCACAATTCTGTAGAGGTGGTAAGTACAATCTTTCATCACAATTTTACAGATAAGAAAGCTGAAGCATAGAGAAGTAGCTTGCTCAAGGTAGCACAAGCAGAGGGTGACTGAGCTGGACTTGAATCCAGACTGTCTGACTCTGGGGCCTTTGGCCACTTCTTTACACAGTCCCTCAATGTCAAGAGGGTGAAGGTTGCTGCCTCTAAATTGGCCACAACTACCACAAAGCTATGGCCAACCTAGACAGCATATGAAAAAGCAGAGACATTACTGTGCCAACAAAGGTCCGTCTAGTCAAGGCTATGGTTTTCCAGTAGTCATGTACGATGTGAGAATTGGACTATAAAGAAAGCTGAGCGCTGAAGAATTGATGCTTTTGAACTGTGGTGTTGGAGAAGACTCTTGAGAGTCCCTTGGCCTGCAAGGAGATCCAACCAGTCCATCCTAAAGGAGATCAGTCCTGAATGTTCATTGGAAGGACTGATGCTGAAAGCTGAAGCTCCAATTCTTTGGCCACCTGATGCAAAAAACTGACTCATTAGAAAAGATCCTAATGCTGGGAAAGATTGAAGGCGGGAGGAGGAGGGGACAACAGAGGATGAAATGGTTGGATGGGCTCACTGACTAGATGGACATTAGTTTGAGCAAACTCCGGGAGTTGGTGACGGGCAGGGAAGCCTGGCATTCTGCAATCTATGGGATCGCAGAGTCAGACATGACTGAGTGACTGAACTGAACCACAAACTGGGGCTTCCCAGGTGGCACTAGTGGTGAAAGAATCCATCTGCCAATGCAGGAAACAGACGTGTTTTTGATCCCTGGGTTGGGAAGATCCCCTGGAGGAGGTCATGGCAACCCATTCCAGTATTCTTGCCTGGAGAATCCCCATAGACAGAGGAACTTGACGGGCTACAGTCCATAGGGTCATTTAGAGTTGGACACAAATGAAGCAACTGAGCATGCACATACAAAGCATTAACTGAGTAATAAGACCTCCAGGGTCGTACCTATGCTAAAGTTCAGAAGATATGTAAGGTTCATAGAAGGTTCTGGGCCTTCCCAGGTAGATTCCGGGGCCTCTGAGCAGGCATCCCGCAGGGGCCTTCCCATTTCCCCAGGCACGGTCAGACCCACTCTGGCGCCTGGGGCACCTGCCATTCCTATGGATCCCTCCTGTCCGTGGCTCACCCAAGTTTGCCAGTGGCTCAGCGGGTCTCATCTTCCGCCTGGATGCCATCTGTACGACTTTCACCCCTTTGAGGGCTACGTGTGCCCCAAGGAAAAGCTGCCTCGGCAAACATGTCCGAAGACTGCCCAGGCTGGTGGTGGCCCTGGATGAGTTCTGCCATCCTGGATTTGACTCCCAGACTCCTCACTTAGTGACTCTGTAACCTTGGGCAAATTCCCTTAACCTCTGTGAGCCTCAATTTGCTCACCTATAAAACAGAGCTGTAATCGACTTTTCCTGGTTGATGCCAGAATGACAGATGACGTGTAGAAAGAGCTTGCATGCAATAGTTGCCCAACAAATGACAGAGATTTTTATTAGGCTTTTAGAAGGTAGGAATGCAGGGTGAGAAAGAAATGCCGGAGGAGCAAGTCACTGCCTGGAGGCTGTCATAAAAGCTTGAGGCATTTGAATTGGGCCCTGATGGAGAAGCAAGAGAGTCCCATGCAAAGAGAAGGGAAAACGATACCAAGCCTTGGGACTAGGACTAGCCTCAGTAAGGAGGTGGGAAGTTTCAAGAGTAAGAGCCAGCGTTAGTATGCTGCTTACTAACTGGGCCAGATGCTTTTCAGGTATGACACATCCATTGCTCCCAATGTCTCGCTTTATAGAGAAGACACTGAAGCTTATAGCATTTAATTACCTGCCTGAGGTTGTGCAGTGGTGACGGGAGAAGGAACTCTCACCTGTGGACGGTGAGCCTGGAGGCCAGGGCAGCCCTCTCCACAGGTGATGCTTAGAGAGGTGCGGATGCAGGCTGGGGGTCTGGAGCTGACCCAGGAGACCACCCTTGGGAACACAAGACCATTGACCTCGCCCATTCTTTACCATCTGAGCTGTCAGGGACTGTGTGTGTGATAGTCGCTTATTCGTGTCCGACTCTTTGGCTCCTCTGTCCATGAAATTCTCCAGGCAAGAGTACTGGAGTGAGTTTCCATTTCCTTCTCCAGGGGATCTTCCTGACCCATGGATCACATCCCGGTCTCCTGCATTGCAGAGAGATTCTTCACCATCTGAGCTTTCGGGAAGTCCCTGAGCCATCAGGGAAGCCACTAAGAAATAGAGACGCAGACAGGCAAAGCCAAACTACATGGGGCGGATACACAGGAAAGAGAGGAAGCCATGAGGCGCAGTCAGGATGGGAGACCAGAAGGACGCCGTGGCTGCAAGGGCCCCCGGAGTGCGGGGTGGCTTCTGAGCTGTGGAACGTTCCCAGGATCTGTGTGGTGGGTGTGGGCATTTCTTTACAATCCTTTAGTCATCCTTACATTTGTCTTAAATACACTTTTATCTATGCTTGTTTCATGATAAGAAAGGTTTTTAAAAAGAGGAGGGGAGGAAAAAAAAAACAGCACAACACTAAGACCAGGGAAAAGGAACCCGAGCTCAGATAAGCGTGAGACTTTTAGATCATTAGGAAGTATTGTGTGTAACATTCTGAAGTCAAGATCACATTGTGCACGCGTTTTTGGAATGGCTGGGAAAAGAGGCTCAAGAAGGGAGAGAAACTCGAATCAGCCCTGGACAGACTCCAGGCCTGGTGGGGGGAGGTAGGGGGCCCAAGTGACTGGTACATTCCACATGGCTCATTTCTGGGATGGCTGTGATTTTTGCATGTAGTTTATAGTATCTTTGGGCTTCCCTGGTGGTTCAGCTGGTAAAGAATCCGCCTGCAATGCGGGAGATCCTGGTTCGATCTCTGGGTCAGGAAGATGCCCTGGAGAAGGGACAGGCTACCCACTCCAGTATTCATGGGCTTCCCTGGTGGCTCAGATGGTAAAGAATTTGCCTGCAATGCGGGAAACCTGGGTTCGATCCCTGGATTGGGAAGACCCCCTAGAGGAGGAAATAGTAACCCACTCCAGTATTCTTTCCTGGAAAACCCCATGGACAGGGGGACCTGGCAGGCCACAGTTCATGGGGTCGCAAAGAGTCTGCCACGACAGAGGGACTAAAGCACAGCACAGCACGTAGTAGCTCTGTAACAGGGAAAACCCCAAATGTTTACCAACTAAAGGGCAGCCATGGTCATTGCTACTGAATGGGAGTCTTGGGGGGTGGAGGGTGGGGTGGGGGTAGGGAGAGCGCGGGGTCTGCTCCAGAGGCCGCCTCCGCTGACCCATTTTCCGGAGGCGCCCTGCAGAGGCCCCAGAGATAAGACTGGCGTCTCTGCTGGACTTGAGCTGTGGTCAGTTGGTCTGCCCACCGGAGCCCGAGCCCCAGTCTTTCCGGAAGAGGCCATTAGCATATCTCTCCTATCTGGGCCATGGAGCCAACGCTCCCCCAACGTCCGCTCTCCCAGCAGGATGGCGTCTGGAGACGGCTGGGGGAGAAGCAAATCCTGTCTCCTGCTCTCCTTCTCTCCCGCCTCCCTGGGCAGTGGAGGCCAAGGAGGGAGTCTGCAGGCTCCTGAGGGCATGAGGGATTGTCCCAAGGGCAGCCAGAGGCCGCAGGCCCAGGCTTCTGCCAGGAAAAATACCTCTCTGGGGGTAATGCCTATGGGCTGGGCTTTTGTGCCAACAAAGTCTGAGTTCCATGTCAAGCCCTCCACCCACCGTGCCATCATTTTTACCTTGAAGGGTAGTATTTACGAGATGTGGGGACACCCAGAAAGCAGAAAGGAATCCTTTGGCTACTTAGAAACTGAAAGAGGAGCAAAACAAAGCATAAAGCAAAGCATAAACAAAGTTCAAAGACAAATGGCAGACCACGAGAACATCCCTATTTGTTTGCATCAGACGTAAAATATAAAGGACTTGTAGCCTGAGTCTATGGTGTGTTGTGTTGAGCTCAGTCACTCAGTCGTGTCTGACTCTTTGCAATGCCATGGACTGTGGCCTGCCAGGCTCCTTTGTCCATGGAATTTTCCAGGCAAGAATACTGGATCGCGCTGCCATTTCCTCCTCCGGGGGATCTTCCCCATCTAGTGATCAAACACGCGTCTCTTGCATCTCCTGCATTGGCAAGTGGGTTCTTTATCACTGCACCGCCTACACACAAGCAAAAGAACTCAACAGGCAAAAGTTGGAGGGAAGAAATTCCCAAAAGAAAATAAAATTTTTCATAAATGTATAAAAAGATACATTTTTCTTTCCAGTAATCAGTTCAGTTCAGTTCAGTTGCTCAGTCATGTCTGACTCTTTGCGTCTCCATGGACTGCAGCACGCCAGGCCTTCCTGTCCATCAACAACTCCCGGAGTTTACTCAAACTCATGTCCATTGAGTCAGTGATGCCATCCAACCATCTCATCCTCTGTCGTCCCCTTCTCCTCCCACCTTCAATTTTTCTCAACATCAAGGTCTTTTCCAGTGAGTCAGCTCTTTGCATCAGGTGGCCAAAGTATTGGAGTTTCATCTTCAGCATCAGTCCTTCCAATGAACATTCAGGACTGATCTCCTTTAGAATGGACTGGTTGGATCTCCTTGCAGGCCAAGGGACTCTCAAGAGTCTTCTCCAACACCACAGTTCAAAAGCATCAATTCTTTGGCGCTCAGCTTTCTTCACAGTCCAACTCTCACATCCATACATGACCACTGGAAAAGCCGTAGCTTTGACAAGATGGACCTTTGTTGGCAAAGTAATGTCTCTGGCTTTTGAATATGCTGTCTAGGTTGGTCATAACTTTTCTTCCAGGGAGCAAGCACCTTTTAATTTCATGGCTGCAGTCACCATCTGCAATGATTCTGGAGCCAAAAAAATAGTCTGTCACTGTTTCCCCATCTATTCGCCATGAAGTGATGGGACCAGATGCCATGATCTTCGTTTTCTGAACGTTGAGCTTTAAGCCAACTTTTTCACTCCCCTCTTTCACTTTCATCAAGAGGCTTTTTAGTTCCTCTTCACTTTCTGCCACAAGGGTGGTGTCATCTGTATATCTGAGGTTATTGATATTTCTCCTGGCAATCTTGATTCCAGCTTGTGCCTCATCCAGCCTGGCATTTCTCATGATGTACTCTGCATAGAAGTTAAATAAGTAGGGTGACAGTACACAGCCTTGACATACTCCTTTCCCAATTTGGAACCAGTCTGTTATTCCATGTCCAGTTATAACTGTTGCTTCCTGACCTGTATACAGATTTCTCAGGAGGCAGGTCAGATAGTCCGGTATTCCCATCTCTTGAAGAATTCTCCATAGTTTGTTGTGATCCACACAGTTGAATGCTTTGGCGTAGTCAATAAAGCAGAAGTAGATATTTTTCTGGAACTCTCTTGCTTTTTCGATGATCCAACGGATGTTGGCACGTTGATCTGTGGTTCCTCTGCCTTTCCTAAATCCAACTTGAACATCTGAAAGTTCATGATCCACGTATTGTTGAAACCTGGTTTGTAGAATTTTGAATATTACTTTGCTAGTGTGCGGGATGAGTGCAATTGTGTGGTAGTTTAAGCATTCTTTGGCAGTGCCTTTCTTTGCAATCAGAGGAAATACAAAATGACACCATTGAGGTATTATTTTTCTTCTATTAATGTGGGGAAAAGCTTAAAAAATTAATAACATGCAATGTTGGGAGGAATGTGAGAACAGTTATCAGGCAGTATCAGTTGAAAGCAAATTGGGCCTCCTCTTGTGGGATTAGTTTAGTAACAGCAATCAGGTGCTTACACATATACCTCACTTATTGTTTTTAATCTTTATTGAATTTGTTGCAACGTTGTTTCTGGTTTGTGTTTTGGCTTGGGGCCACAAGGCATGTGGGAACTTAGCTCCTCTACCAGGGATTGAACTCACACCCTCTGTATTGGAAGGCAAAGCATTCACCACTGGACTGCCAGGGACGTCCCTAAACCTCACTTTCGACCCAGCAGTTCCACATGTGGGAAAATATTGTACAAGTCCACGAGGATGGTTTTCGAAAGATGTTCATGCAGCTTTGTCTGAATTAGCAAAACGTTAGAGACAACCGGAATGCCCATCAATACGGATTGTTCCAGGAAAATGCAGCCTCATACCATGCACCTCAGGCATTACATTCATTCCAAGGGGTTTCCGTGATACTGTGGTATTGAATGAAAAAGCAAGTTATAGAGGAATACGCAAAAGGTTGGCCCAAATTTATGGAAACGAAACAAATCAAAGCTGAACAATAATACAGAATAAAAATATTACGAGTGCGTGAGAGAGAGAGGAGAGAGAAGGAAAGAGAAGAAACTGGTAGCTCCAGGGACTGGGATTGAAAGAAGGAAGCAGCTGGACCAAGGCTGGGGCAGACTGGCATTTCTTATTTCCTTACGTTTGTGTTGTATTATAATGTTCAGCCAACACATATTTGATATTCTAAAAATTAATGAAGAAAAGGACTTCCCAGGTGGCTTAGTGGGTAAAGAACCCACCTGCCAATGCAGGAGACATAAGAGATGCAGGTTCAATCCCTGGGTTGGGAAGATCTCCTAGAGGAGGAAATGGCCACCCACTCCAGTATTCTTGCCTGGAGAATCCCCTTGGAGCCTGGTGGGCTACAGTCCACAGGGTCACAAAGGGTCAGACACAACTGAGTGACTGACACACACACACAAAACAAGGAAAAATTAAAAAGATATGATCTTGGGCCTTCCCCAGTGGCCCAGTGGTAAGGATCTCACCTTGCAATGCAGAAGATGCAGGTTTGACCCTGGTCCAGGAAGATTCCACATTCTACAGCTTGCCCACCACAACTAGGACTCAATGCAGCCAAATAAATAAATTACTCAATTTTTCTAAAAAAGATATGCTCTTGAAAAGTAAAGAAAGTGAGAGTGTTAGTCGTTCAGTCATGTCCGACTCTTTGTGACCCCATGGACTGTAGCTTTCAAACTCTTCTGTCCATGGAATTCTCCAGGCAAGAATACTGGAGTGGGTTGCCATTCCCTTCTCTAGGGGATCTTCCTGACCCAGGAATCAAACCTGGGTCTTCTGCACTCCAGACAGATTCTTTACTGTCTGAGCACTTGAGAGAGCTGGAAAAAGCAGTCAGATGTGGGTGATTTTGTTGCTGGCAAAGGGTGGGAATGGGGGTGAGGTGGCAGGTCACTAGCAGGAATGGGGCAGCGCCTCAATCTTTCTGTCCCTTTGAGCCCCTCCTCGTCCCTTCTGCAGAACAGTGGCACAGCTGCCCCCCTCTACCCTTCCACAGGCCCCAGGGTGTGGTCCTCGGGCCTCTTACCCTCCTCTGCAGGCCTCCTCCAGCTGGCATCTTTCTGAAATGCCCCAGAGCTATCTGGATGAAGCCCCGAGAGGGTCCTGCAGCCAGCCTTCCCCACCCAGCCTAAACCTCTTGTCAAACCCGCTGCTTGAGCAGGGCTTGGTGCTGATCTCTGTGTTCCCCTTTCCAGAATAGTTCTGCCCTCTCTGCCCAGTGACCCCCACTCACCTGGGAGGTGTCCCACCCTTGGCTCTGCCTCTGACAGTGAATCAGCCCATCATATTGGAAGGCTCAAAGCAAGCCTTATTTACAAGGAAAGAAGATGCTTGTGCCGGTGAGACTACAAGACCCTCTGCAGTCCCAACTGGAGCCCCAAAGTCAATGATGAGTGGTTCTCTCTCCCTAGGTAAGGAGTTCAGCTATGGTGACCAGGCGGTGCAGGGACAGGGACAGCCATCATCCTCTGCTCCCCGTGTGGCCGTCAGCCGTCCTCAGGAGTGACTGGACCCTGGGCGGTCCAGAGCGCACTCTTCCTGTCCACCAGGCCCCACAGCCTGTTGTAGTGCAGGAGGCAGGGGGCGTCTGACTCTTTCCCCAGGACAATTAAGGCTGACCTCCCCACCAGCTTCCCTGGTGGCTTCCGTGATGCTTCCAATGGTTAAGAATCTGCCTGCGATGCAGCAGACCCAGGTTCAATCCCTGGGTTGGGAAGATCCCCTGGAGAAGGAAATGGCAACCCACTCCAGTGTTCTTGCCTGGAGAATCCCATGGCAGGCTACAGTCCATGAGGTCGCAAAGAGTCAGACACGGCTGAGCGACTAACATTCACTTTTCGTTCCCCACCAACTACCCTGCAAGGACCAATGTGTCTCCTCGGTCCCCTGCTCCAGTAGTTCCAAACTTTCTTCCAATCTGTTGACTTTAAAAAAAAAAAAAAAATTGCAAAATGACTTGTTCCTTTAAAATTTAAACAACAGCAAAATATAAAAAGTAAATGTTGGCAAACCCTCATTCTCCCACTCTCCAGAGATTACCCCTCTTAACAATTCAGACTTTCCTCCTGGAAGAAAGGTAGAGAGAAGCGTTTTTCACACACGTACCCGCTGCAACCCAAATGCACCCCACTTGCCACTGCCTCCAGAGTCAGCTCCTGGGCCTCTGGGATCCTGGGTGGTGGGTCTGGCCCGGCATATCATCTTTTTTCCTTTCTTGGTTGTTTCGTTCCATAACCATCTACGACTCTGGGCAGGTGGTGGGAAGACAGGGAAACCAGACAGGCAGATTCCAATCCACGGGAACCTGAATTCTGGTGAGAGAGGAGTCAGGTCAGTGAAGGGGATCCGCTTGCACATTGCTCAGTGTTTCTCTCTCCCTCCAGTCAGACCCACCCGCGCTGCCTCTCTGACTGTCCCTCTGACTCTGCAAACCCTCCCCATCCTTCTAGGCCGGCTCTTCCTAATCATCTGGGGGTCCCCGGATCTCTATCTTCTTCCAAACTTCCTCCCTGCTTACTGGGTGCTCTGTGTTTTATCTCTCACCGTTAAGTCACATTGGCCCTAAGAGAGTCACGCATCTCTGTGAAACCCTGACGACGGGCCATGTTCCAGGACAGAGCAAGGCCCACTGGTTAAAGGTCATTTAATTACCACAACCCTACAAACTCGTCATGACCACTTGATGTGTGAGGAAATTGAGGCTCAGAGAGGTCAAATGCCTGGCTCAAGGTCACGCAGGGGCTGAAGCCCGGGTCTGCCAGAGCCCTAAGGCCCCGATAACTCTGCAAATCCCACTGCGGGAGTTGGGATAGGGGCCAGCAGCTACAGTGACATCCATCCCGGGCTCCTGGGGCAGCCCTGATTCCAGACCTTCTGTGAGCCTGAGGTCCGTCCTCTGAGGCTTGTGACAGCTGAACAGCGTGGTTTATGAAAGCGAAGGGGTGTGGGTTTTGTGGGTGTCCCCCACTTTGCCAGTCTCAGGAAGAGGGGGAAGGGGGTCTACAGGCAGAAGACATACCACGTTGAGGAGAGCGAGTGGGAGGAAGGGGCTGGAGGGAAGGGGCTGGCCTCCGGGCTCTGCCTGTGCTGACGACCCTGCGTGTTTTGACACGTCGCTCAGAGGAGGGTGTAATTATTTTCAGTAAGGGTTTCCTAACGTATCATTAATGGATCGTTTCCCGCCTGCTGCAGAAGGCGGTTGCTTAGAGACTGGGTGAAGGCGTACACCCTCTAAGGGGCTGCATGAGAATCGAAGGAAGGCTGGATGGCAGCCCGACCATCACGCCGGCCCACCCGCTCCCCAGCCCCCTCCTCGCCACACGCGGACTCGGAGGAGCCTGGGTTCTCTTCTTTGTGCTCTGACCCACAGATGGACGGGTCCCGGTTGTCCAGGACTTGCCTTACCTTTTACGGTGTGTCTCCCAGACACAGTGGGTTTACCCAAGCCGCAGCGTTGAGACTACGTCACCTCCTTTTGGGGGGCTGCAGCCGCCTTTGGGGGGCACAGGTAGAAGGCTTTTGGAAATGGTTACCTGGTATCAGGGAAAGAGCAGAGGCTTCCAAATCAGAAAGACACCAAACTCCAGCCCCTTCTTGCTGGGCAACTTTTGGCACACTGCCTAACCTCTCTGAGTCAAGTTCTCAATCCAGAAAATGAAGATTGTGCTATGTACCTTGCAGGAATATTGAGAGAATTAGAGCAGATGTTTGAACAAAAGATTGGAACAAAATATATGCTCAATAAACTGTAGCTTTTGCTCTTCGGGGTCATGTGGATTTTCATTCATTCATTTGTCCATTCGTTCATTCACTCAACAAACACACCCTGAAGCAGGAACCATTATTGGCACTTAGGATGCATCAGTGGACAAAGAGGAAGTCCCTTCCAAGGGGAACTGACATTCTAGTGGGAGGCATTAGCCTCTAAGCAGGAAGCATCAGAAATAAGTGATATAAAACATCAAAAGGTAAGCAACACTATAACGGAAAACAGAGTTGAAGTTTTTAAAATGGGGGGAAGGAAGGCCCAGTCGAGAAAGTGACACAGAGCCAAGACTTGAAGGAGGCGAGGAGCAGAGTGGGCAGCCAGGACAAAGGTCCCGGGGCAGGGGTTTGTCTGGGGGTCGACAAGGCGGCTTGTTCAGCTGGAATGAAGTAACTGCTGGGGGCGGGGAGGCGATGAGGCCAGGGAGGCGGTAGGACCAGATGAAGTAGGTTGTTCTTAGACCAGTACTTCTCAAGCATGAGTGTACATCTGAGTCACCTGCTCTGAGAAATGCTGCAACAGACGACTGTCAGCTATTTGGTTTTACTCCAGGCCGAGCAAGGAGCCACTGGAGGGTTGGGGGTTTTGAGCAGAGGTGGGATATGGCTTGCTTTCTGAAAGGCTACTCTGTTTGCTGTGTTGAGATCAGACTGCAGGGACACCAGGGTGGCCCAGGGACACCAGAGCATAATGAACACTTTCAGATGAGACTACCGTGGTTATAGAGGGGACAAGAAGGGGCTGCATTCTAACTATGCTTTGAAGGCAGAGTCCGTGACAGATTGGACGTGAGGTCTGAGAAAGGAGCGCTCATGGATGACTGCAGGGTTTAGGGAGTCACAGAAGGATGGGGTTGCCACTGACCAAGCGAGGGAACCCTCTCAGGGAGCGGTCTTCAGGGAGTTTAGGAGTCTGAGGTTCATCCTGTTGAGTCTGACAAGGTCACTAGATGTCCACGTGGAGAGGTCAGAGAAGCTGGTGGGTGGATGAGTCTGGAGTTGAGGAGATTGGGTGAGGCCACAAGCAGCTCCTCCTTGAAGCCGACAGCGCAACTCAAGGACCACGTTCTGAGCATGTGACTGAAGCAGGCAGAGAGAAGACGTGGAAGCAGCCTGGGCAGAAGGACGAGGAGGAGGACGAGGAGGAGGAGGACGAGGAGGAGGAGGAAGATGAGGAGGAGGAGGAGGAGGAGGAGGACGAGGACGAGGAGGAGGACGAGGACGAGGAGGAGGACGAGGACGAGGACGAGGAGAAAGAGGAGGAGGAGGCCTGGAAGGGATCTGTGTTTGCTGTGCCTGAGCCAAGGGGGAAGGGCTGATCCTCCTGAATTCTGCAGACAGATGACGCAAGGTGACAGTTGAGAGCCGACCTCTGGGCCCAGTAGCATGGAGGTTGCTTGGGTTCATGCCATCTTTCTGGTTCGTAATCAACCCGGTGGTCATGCATTCAATCAGCTTCCATTGAGCACTAGCTCTGTGGTGGGCTGCGTCCCAGGCACTGTCTGGGCCACGGAGAAACGACAGCCCTCTTCCCCTCTTTACCCCAAAGTGTAGACAGCTCTTGAGCCACTGCAAATTGTTCCTGCAGATATGTTTCATTTTCATTCTTCACTGCACAGGAGGAAGAGAAAGTACTGTCAGCCACCTTCTGTAGCGGAAGGCTCTGCTCACATACCTCACTAACATAACTTATTAACTAGTCACTTAGGACAAAACTGCTTGCTGGGCTTCAGGAGCGTGGGAAACATGCCAGCTTTGGTGGAGATGAAGCCAGGAGTGTACTGGGCAGGGCCCATGGACGTCTCCCCCTACTTACCCCACAGACCGCCTGATGAATCCCCACACACACCCCGCTTTCTCCTTTCCATCTTTTCCTGCCTCCCTCTTAGGCCCACCTCCAGCCTCCTTACCCTGCCAGGGAGGAGCTGCCCCAGAGGCCGGGGGTGAGGGGCAGGGGGTAAGCAGACTCAGGTCTCAGTTGGGACAGACTCAGAGTCAAGCAAAATGGACACATTTCAGGCCCTTGAGGTGAGACAGCCCAGAGCTCCTGTCCACCCTGGAGTGCAGGTCCTAAGAAAGCTCAGCCCTGAGCGCTTTCTCCCACGTACCCCTGAGGCCTGTGCCCTGTCCAGGAAGGGACCACTGTCCAGGCCTGGCTGAAGCCTAGCATTATGCCAGGGCATAATGCATTATGCCAGGGCATGATGCCACTGGCCTCACTAGAGGGATCAGAGGCCCTGTGTCCAGGGAATAAAAATCTCTAGGCTAGAACCCAGGGCTTCCCTGGTAGCTCAGATGGTAAAGGATCTGCCTGCAATGCGGCAGACCTGGGAAGATCCCTGGGTTGGGAAGATCCCCTGGAGGAGCGCATGGCAACCCACTCCGGTAGTCTTGCCTGGAAAATCCCCATGGACAGAGGAGCCTGGTGGGCTACAATTCATGAGGTCACAAAGAGTCGGACATGCCTGAGCGACTAAGCACAGCACAGAGCCCAGGTCTGGGGACTCCAGTGGCCATGGAAACCAGCCACAGGGACTGCTTGCTACATTGGGTCTCCACCGTTGCATCCCACCAGCCCAATTCATCAACCCATTCAGACGATGAAGATCTTAATATCTGTGACACAGGGGACCTCCCCGGTGGTCCAGTGGTTAAGAATCTGGCTTGCTATGCAGGGGCCGCAGGTTCAATCCCTGGTCTGGGAAATAAGATCTCACATGTTGCAGGGCAATGAAGCCTGTGAGCCACAACTGCTGAAGCCCAAGCACTCTAGAGCCTGTGCTCCACAGCAAGAAAAGCCACTGCAACAGGGAAGCCCACACACCACAATTAGAGAGTAGACCCTGCTCGTCACACCGAGAGAAAGCCTGAGCAGAGCAGCAGAGAGGCAGCGCACCGCAGTGAAGACCCATCGCAGCCAAAAATAAAATAAATATGAGTAAATACATAAATACACACACGCAAACAGAGATTTGGGTGCAAAGACACCTGCAAAGGCAAGGAAGTGGTACTTACTGCCAGCCCTGGAAAAGGAGAGGACAGCGTATCAGGGTCGAAACTTTTATAGCCAACATTTACCATATATAGGTGAGTAATTTTTTCCCCTCAGTATAATTGATTTATAACGTTTCAGGTGTACAGAAAAGTGAATCTGTTATGTATAAGTAATGTATTGTTTTATAGATATGTGTGTGTGTGTATAAGTTAAAAAAAGTGAAAAGTGAAGTGAAAATGTTAGTTTCTCAGTCAAGTCTGACTCTGTGTGACCCCATGGACTGTAGTCCATCTGGCTTCTCTGTCCATGGAATTGTCCAGACAAAAATACTGGAGTGGGTGTAGCCATTCCCTTCTCTAGGGAATCTTCCTGACCCAGGGATCAAACTCAGATCTCTTGCATTGCAGGCAGATTCTTTACCATCTCTGCCACCAGGTAAGCCTTATGCACATATAATGTGTACCTACACACACATATACATTATTTTTCAGATTCTTTTCTGTTATAGGATATTATATACTGAATATAGCTCCCTGTGTCGTACAGTAAGCCCTTGTTATTTATCTATTTTACATGTAGCAGTGTGTATCTGTTAATCCCAATATGTGAGTACTTTTTAAATAGACCAAAGAAACTTGTATGTTTCTTTGTAGTGGTGAGTTAGATGAAAGGAGTATCATTATTCGCACTTTGTAGATGAGGAAAACTGAGGCCTGGGCCAGTTGAGTGACTGACCAAGGAACAAAAAGGGAATTTGATGATCAGGGAGGGCTGGACTGAGGTCTCCAGGCCCTCTTCCCAGAGCACCTTTCCTGAGCTGGACTTTAGGATCACACCTGCGGCTTTGGTTCATCCAAGCCTTGTGTGAACAGTTACGGAACTGAGGGTTGGCCTGTGTCCGCCATCACCTACACACCTGGCTCAGGACTCCCCCTCAGCCTTTGGCACTCGGCACGGCGGAGACATCACTCCTACTCTACACAAGAGGAAACTGAGGCCTGGAGAGGTCGCATGACTTGCTGAGGTCTTGGACTCTTTGTCTGGTGCTCACACCTTCAATGTATCCACTCAGGAGAAAACTGCGACCCCCAAGGCACTATGACTGAAGCCGGCCCAATGGACTGGGCCCAGACGCCTCGAGGATGTGAGGTGAAGGTTCTAAGGAAAAAGACTAGGCGAGCCCACTGGGAACCTGAGGTAGTTCACGCGTGACTTCAGGCAGACTGAAGAACGGGGGCTGGGGGAGGAGAGGAAGGCCCCCAGTGGGCAGAGGCTTGTGGAGGGGGACCCAGGGGCGTCCAGGAGGGGTGAGCCCAGCCCTGGAGTGAGGTCCGGCATGCCCTGAGAACATAGTCGCTCAGTCGTGTCCGACTCTTTGTGACCTCATGAACTGTAGCCCAGTAGGCTCCTCTGTCCATAGGGATTCTCCAGGCAATAAAACTGGAGTGGGTTGCCATGCCCTCCTCCAGGGATCTTCCCAACCCAGGGAAGATGCAGTCAGGGAGCCCCCAGCACTTTCATCCTCCCAGAACCCGTGATCTAGATACTTCTTCTCTAGAATATAGACCCTTAGCTGGAGGCTTGCTACTCTACCTGGCAGGGAGTCCATGGCACTCTGTGAGGTGCAGGAGGAGAGTCTTAGAGTAGAGCTCCAACAAACATCTTTTCTAAAAATTTTACTACACTTCTTGCTAGAATTAATTGGTAGGTGTAATGTTGCTTTGATTTTTATCTCAATCTTGAGATCTAAATTTTATTATATGAAATGCAATTAATTGATTCTTTTGTGTTCTAAAATTATTTGGTCAGCTCCCTATTGTATTTAAAAACTGACCAAGGATCTGCACATTAAAGACAGCAGCAATCAAAAGAGAAGGCAACCTACAAAATGGGAGAGAAGAATTGCAAATCGTATATCAGATAAAGGATTACCATCCAGAATATGTAATATGTAAAAGAAATATTACATATTACGTATGTAATATGTAAAAGAACTCCTACAACTCAACAACTAAAAACAAATAAAAAAATGGGCAAAGGACCTGAATAGACATTTCTCTGAAGAAGATACATGAATGGCCAACAAGCATATGATAAGATGCTCAATCATTAGAGAAATGTAAATCAAAACCACAATGAGATATCACTTCACACCCATTAGGATGGCCACAGTTAAAAGGAAAAAAAAGGGTAGCATGGAAACATATACACTACCATATGTAAAGTGGATAGCCGATGGGAATTTGCTGTTTAGCTCAAGGAACTCAAGCCGGGGCTCTGTGACAACCTAGACGGGTAGCATGGGGTGGGATGTGGAAGGGAGGTTCAAGGGGAGAGGACATACATATACCTATGGCTGATTCATGCTGATGTATGGCAGAAACCAGCACAGTACTGTAAAGTGATTATCTTTCAATTTAAAATAAATAAAAATTTTTTAAAATAGGAAAAAAACACAGGAAGGAAGAGGGACAGAAAGAAAATAACAAGAGGATGAGAATGTGGGGAAACCGGCAGCACTGCTGGTGAGAGTGTGAAACGGCACAGCCACTAGGGAAAACAGTGCAGTGGTTCCTCAAAATACTAGAAATAAAACACCATCTGATCCAACAACCTCACTACTAGGTATATATCCAAAAGAACTGAAAGCAAGGCCTTGAGATATTCGCACACCTGTGTTCATTGCATCGTGATTCACGATAGCCAAGAGGGGAAGCAGCCCCAGGATCCACTGACGGATGAATGAGTAGAGAAAACATGGTAAACGTGTGGGATGGAGTGCTGTTCAGCTTTTTAAAAGAAGGCAATTATGTGACACATGACAACATGGATAAACCTGGATCCATGGGTAACCTGGAATATGCTATGCTGAGTAGAACAAGCTAGTCCAATTCCATTTACATGAAATACCCGGAGTGGTCAAAATCATGGCGACGGAAAGTAGAATGGTGACTGCAGAGGCTGGGGAGGAGGAGCGACTGTAGAGTTTCTATTCGGCAAGAAGCAAGGGACCCGGAGATCTGAGACACAGCAATGTGAACCAGGGGTGTGCTGTACAGTCGTACAGTATGATCAGATCAGATCAGATCAGCCGCTCAGTCGTGTCCGACTCTTTGCGACCCCATGAATCGCAGCACGCCAGGCCTCCCTGTCCATCACCAACTCCTGGAGTTCATTGAGACTCACGTCCATCGAGTCAGTGATGCCATCCAGCCATCTCATCCTCTGTCGTCCCCTTCTCCTCCTGCCCCCAATCCCTCCCAGCATCAGAGTCTTTTCTAATGAGTCAACTCTTCGCATGAGGTGGCCAAAGTACTGGAGTTTCAGCTTTAGCATCATTCCTTCCAAAGAACACCCAGGGCTGATCTCCTTCAGAAGGGACTGGTTGGATCTCCTTGCAGTCCAAGGGACTCTCAAGAGTCTTCTCCAACACCACAGTTCAAAAGCATCAATTCTTTGGTGCTCAGCCTTCTTCACAGTCCAACTCTCACATCCATACATGACCACAGGAAAAACCATAGCCTTGACTAGACGGACCTTTGTTGGCAAAGTAATGTCTCTGCTTTTGAACATGCCATCTAGGTTGGTCATAACTTTCCTTCCAAGGAGTAAGCGTCTTTTAATTTCATGGATACTGTACGGTTAAAAATGGACAAGAGGGTGAATTTTTTTGTTTTTTGGTTGCACATTATATGGGATCTTAGTTCCTCCATCAGGGACCAAACCTGTGTGCCCTGCAGTGGAAGCTCCAAGTTTTAACCACTGGACCGCCAGAGAAGTCCCTATGGTGATTTTTATATTGTCTTTTTTTTTTTTTTTTAACAACAATTAAAAAATAAAGTGACCAATGAACAGATGGACTCATTGGAAAAGACCCTGATGCTGGGAAAGATTAAAGGCAAGAGGAGAAGGGGATGACAGAGGATGAAATGGTTGGATGGCATCACCGACTCAATGGACATGAGTTTGAGTAGGCTCCAGGAGTTGGTGATGGACAGGGAACCCTGGCATGCTGCAGTCCATGGGGTCACAAAGAGTCGGACATGACTGAGCAATTGAACTGAACTGATGCTTGCTTGTTTGGGAGCTCTACTTTACTAATACTCACACTGCCTTATATTATTATGTATATGATGTAGAATATAACATGATAATAAAATATATATTACAATATATTCTCAAAGCCCAGCAGCCAGCTCCTACCTTCACTCGTTACCCACCACCCCGTGCAGGCCCCACCTTCTCCCTACTCAGTCCTAGCCCAGCACCTTTCAAGGAGTCTTAACTTTTCCCCAGCACCCTCGAGGGCCAGGGTTACCCATCCAGGGGAGTCTAGCCCTGATCCGGACATAGTAGGCTGGCAGTCAAGACCTGATGCCTGGCTGAGGGCCTAGGAGCCTGGGGAGCGTGAGAGAGGGCCCTGGGATGTCAGAGCTTAGGGGTGCCCGGGACTCCAGACACACCCGCCAAAAGGGAAGAAAACGCTAACTGGTCAGAGAGGTAACACTACGCCTGGTGATGTTAGAATCTCACTATTGCGTCAGATCCGTGTTTTATGACTCCCCAGATGACTGCAGTGCAGGGTCAAGGTTGAGAAGGAGTACTCGAGAGAATGAACTGATGTGCGGTCCTTTCTGGCCAAGACCTGAGCTCATCCTCAGTAAGAGCTCTGACCCAGAGGCCGGGACACCCTCCCCAGCCACCCCCAGGAGGCTCAAGAGCCCAGCTTTCAGCTGAACCTGACCTTGGTCAAGAACTGGCCAGCAGGCACCAAGGGTCCTGCCTGGAATTCCAAAGCTGTCACACACGTTCCCCATCACCCCGCCCGGGAGCCAGAGGTGTTACATCATGTTCAAGGCCCTGAGTCACTGTGTCTCTGGCGGTGTCCGTGGAGCAGCAAGCAGCCGGCGGGGGGGAGGAAGCCGTGAGCACAGCCAGGCCCCTGCGTCCCCTCTCTTCACGGCGGCCCCATAAACAGGAACAAGCTATTTTAGGGGAATAAGATCAAATGCGGGTATCAGTTCCCTCAGCTACTTTGGACTGAGTTCTTGGGGTTATTTCTGTGAGGGCATAGGCTGGTGACATCCCACGTCACCGAGCACTCCGGGTCTGAAATTAAATGTGCGTCTGCCTGGAAGGGCGAGTGTGAATTCCTATAGGATAGACAGTTGCCAGGCAACCGCAGTGTCAAGACCAAAACACAGGCCAGGACGGGATGGGCGTGGGAGACACTCGGGTTTGCAACGTGCCGATTCAAGGCCGATTCAAGCATGTGATGACGGTCTCGAGGGTCTCCACTACTCTGGACCCCGGTGTCTGTCCAGGACAACAGAGGGCCTTTAATCACCTGGAGAGGGGATCCCGTGGAGCTAAGAAGCTTGAACCTCAGGGTCCCTCACAGCCCAGGCCCCTTCCTAATTTAGTCTAGGAATTCTGATGATATTTTTCTTAGGGAGATGCCCTCACAAATTGTGGAAGCTTCAGGGCTCTGGAGCAGCCTCTGACCCCTTATCATAACAAAAAAATTTTTTTCTTATATATATCAAGGTAGCATTCACTTACAACAAACACCACTACAGTGAACAATGGAGTTTGGTTAAACACCCAGTTTTAATTAGTTCTATGTGTCTAACTGGGGACGGGCAGGGACCTTAACAGCCGCCTAGCTCAGCCCATTTTTAAGATGAGGAAACTGAGGCTCTGGTGGGGAAGGTGGAGAGATGTCCGCAGAGCTGCCTGTCTGTCGGTGGTCGCCCCTTCCTTGCTTCCACCCCCAGCCACCAGAGTTGGTCCTAAGGAGCACTGACCTGTGGTTATTTTGAAGAGTATGCCTCAGAGGTGAAGGACGCAGACTGCAAAGTAGCATTTTTTTTTTTATTATTCTTGCGATGTCATCACCTTGAGATGCTTATCTGTATACACATCTCGCCACCCCAACAACAAAGTCAGCTTCAAAAAAGAAAGCCCTGAAGCAAGCTGTTTGTTTCATAAGTTGCTTAGCAAGGAGAGGCATCTGCTCTTCAGATTCTAAAACCGTAGGTGTCGTGGGCAGCGGCGGCTCCCAGGTCTTGCTGGCCCCAGCCATGCAGCAGCCGTGTCTGGGACCTGGGGGAGGGAGCCGCCCCGGAGGAGACTGCTGAAGCCAAGAGACAAGCTGGGGAGGCCAAAGGAGACCCGACGTCTCCTCTTCTCCACTATCGGCCCAACCCCAGGGTTTCCAGAACCTTCTGCCTTGCCTCCCCATCCTTGCTCACTTCCCCCTCTCTTTCCAGTTCATCCATCCTCTAGAAAACAAGACCTAGGAAGGATCTTGGAGCTCATCCAGTCCAGAATAAATCTTGAGACTCTGATATGCTGAGGGCCAGAGGGCCCCGTGCTGCCGGCTCCTGTCACCCTTTTGTTTTTCTGAACTACCAGTCTTTTAAAAGTCTCAAAATTCACTGCCCTGGGGAGTTTCCTGATCTCCGAGTAGTTAGAATTAGGCACTGTCACTGGTCTGAGTTCAATCCCTGGTCCAGGGACTGAAATCCCACAAGCCTCGTGGTACGGCCAAAAAAAAAATTTTTTTAAGGCAAAAATAAACAAAAGGGGGGCAAAAATCAACAAGCGAAAAAAAAAAAAAAAAAATCACTGCCCTGGGTCCTGACTCTTTGCGGATCTGCTAGACCCGTGGTTTTCAGAGTGTGGTCCTTGGACCAGCCACAGCAGCATCACCTGGGAACTTTCTAGATCAGCAAATTCTCAGGTTCCATGTCCGACACGTAGTGAATCTGGAACTCTAGGGTTGGTGTCCAACATTGGGCTTTAACAACTCCCCGCGGTGATTCTCATGCACCCAAACCTTGGGAATCCCTCTGCTAGACGGTAAACTCTATGAAAGCAGTGGCCCGCGTGCTGTGTTTACTGATCGTAAGTAGAGCTCTGGGAAATCCCAGCAGAGGAGCCTGGCAAGCTACAGCCCATGGGGCTGCAGAAGAGTGGGACGTGACTTAGAGATTAAACAACAAAAGCAAGCGGAGCTCCTGGAAGCAAGCGGTGCTCAGTCAATGTTTGTTGCTGCTGCTGCTAAGTCGCTTCAGTCGTGTCCGACTCTGTGAGATCCCATAGACGGCAGCCCACCAGGCTCCCCCGTCCCTGGGATTCTCCAGGCAAGAACACTGGAGTGGGTTGCCATTTCCTTCTCCAATGCATGAAAGTGAAAAGTGAAAGTGAAGTCGCTCAGTCATCTCCAACTCTTAGCGATCCTATGGACTGCAGCCTACCAGGCTCTTCCATCCATGGGATTTTCCAGGCAAGAGTACTGGAGTGGGGTGCCATTGCCTTCTCCAGAGAAGGCAATGTTTGTTGAAATTATGTTAATTCAAGCTAGGATCAACTACTGGAAAGGGTTTGGTGGATCTATTAGCCTTTGCGTTGTAGCCGACCTTTCAGGAAAGCGGGTGATGAAGGGGCTGTGAACACGGTGGGGTGACAGGCCCCCAGCTGGCTGGGGCGGTCGGTGGGCTGGGCAGGCTGTCCCAGGGGCTGTGGAGCGCACTTGGGGAGCCCTGTAGGTTGTGTTGAGGAATGAGGAAGGTCTTGGCTTCTAACTCTATCTTTATTTGTCTAATCTCTTTTACAGAAATGGTCCTCTTGGGAGTTCCCTGGTGGCCTAGTGGTTAGGATTCTGGGCTTTTAGTGACACGGCAGGGGTTCAGTCCCTGGTCAGAGAACTTAGATGCCCCAAGCCACTTGGCAGGGCCACCAAAAAAGAAGAAATGGTCCTCTTGATTTTCTGGGGAGCAAGGTCACTGAAAGAACGGGAAGTAAAGGAAAGATCATCACCAACTGAAGACTCGGCTGGGGCTCGGGACACCCTGTCAACCCTTTCTGGGACAAAGGAGCAATGGAGGATGACATCACGGAGGCCCCGGGCTCTTTCAGGCAGGCTGGCCAGATTTTGAGGCAAAGCTATGGCAGATCCAGAAAGGGAGGCCCACTGGCCTAGGCCTGGGCCCGGCGGAAAGGAGGCTACGAGGACCAAGACGTCTGGTCAACAGCACGCATCTCTCGGCTCCTGCACTGCGCTATGTAAGGCCACAAACACGTGCTATCCCCACCGACTCTGTGGTCCCCACTCTGTGTGCCCGGTGATACGAGGACGTGGCAGGGTTCCGGGCACGGCCCGAACCCCTCTAAGGGGCTCTTGCTGCAGAGGCACAGGCAGCCCCACAAAGGTCTCTGCAAAGCACGCACGGAAAGGCGGGCGGAGGAGAGCTCAGGAGGCTGCCCTGGTCCCCAGGGGTCAGCTCAAGGCTGCTGGAGGGGAGCGTAGGACAGGGATGGGAGATGGGGCGTGGACACAGGATGTGGCCCAAGAAGGGAGACTCGGAGGACTGCTGGTGGGACGGTGCCAAGAGGAGCTCTTGAGAAGTAGGGAGGGGTGGGCGGCTGCGCTGGGTTAGGTTGGTCTGGTCACGTTTGGGAGGTGTGACAATTGTCCCCGCTGCCTGCACGCTTTCAAACTCATTGGGATTCACTGGAGAAGACACAGCGCCCTATCAGTTCCCCCAATCCCCCTCGCGATTGCCAACCGTCTCTGAGCCCAGCTCCTGGCCAGAGTTTCACGAATGAGGGAATTCCCTGGTGGGCCAGAGGTTAGAACTCCGTGGTGGCCCCAGGTTCAATCCCTGGTCATGGAACTAAAATCCCGAAAGCCACACAGCGTGACCAGGGGGCAAAAAAAAAACCCACAAAGTTTCACGAATGATATTCAGCATACCTTTCCCTTTGGGTTGTTAGAGCAGGAAGGTCATTGCATGGGCGGTGGCGTGGAAGCGGGGTGAGGGAGAAGAGAGCGGAGTGCCTAGGGAATCATTTCTATATAAATAACTTACTATTTTAGTTCCACTACTGGGCTAAAAGCCAAATATCAATTAGATTTTTTTTGAAGAAAAAAATAGATGTATTAATCCCTGCTTCAATCCATTGTTGGCGTGCCTGCCCTTTGCTGTCTGTGAGGCTGTGTGTGGGTGTGAATGTCTGTGTGCACACGAGAAGGGTTTACAGCGTGTGTACTGAGCACACGCTGTGTACACATACATATTCTTGTCCAGATGATATGGGGGGGTGCCTTTCACAAATTACAAAACTGCTTCATTAATCCAACATCAGAATGACGGGCTTTAGCGTTTCGTGGGATGAGATGGTGAGGCACCTCCTCTCCACATGCCATCTCCCACGAGGACAGAAAAGAACATCATACTTTATTTTATGACCAGCGGGTCATTCGTCTATATCTGCTCTTTAAAGCCACTGAGGACATTTTGCCAATCACTAGGAGAAACTAAATAAACAGAGCCAAACAGTGTCAGCTCTCTGCGGCTGAGTAATTATGAGGAATTCCTCTTTAAATAGAAGTTTAAGTAAATATAGCAAGATCACTTTACAGAAGGCAGCTCGGAAAGAGACGGGGGAGCGAGCCAATGTGAGACCCCTTCGGGGTCAAGGAGGAGAGGGAGGTGAGGCTCTGGAGAAAGGAGAGCTGGAGAGTCTCGACTCTTACCATCCCCACCTCTCTGTCCGGGCACCATCGCTCCTGTCTTCACGTTGCCAGGTTTCAATTTCAGATGCTTCATTCATAAAAAAAAAAATGGCTTCTGTTCTGGTCCTGGGACTGAAAACCACCCCTGAAGATTCACTCTCAGTCAACCAGCTCACTGGGGTGCCTTCTGTCCCTCTCAGGCATGATGCTAAACACTCTGGGGCATGGTGCTAAGCCCTAGGGGAGAGCTAGGGTGTGGATAACAGGTAGACCTCGGGAGCTCAGCCAGACACAAGGAAAGAAATCATTGGGCATGCCACATAAGTAATTAATTAATAACACTGTTTGATTGGTGCTAGGCCAGCAGAAAGGCCGGTGGGCAATGGACAAGTTAAAGGAAACAGTCACTGCTCCTGCCTGGGGAGACCGAGGCCTGGGGAGCCTGGCGCAGTCAGATGGGAGGGAGAGGGGGAGAAGGCAGTCCAGGCCGGGGACACCGGGTGAGCAGCGGCGCAAAGGTAGAGCTGAGTGTCTGGGCAAGTGGAGCTTGCTGGGAGCTGCAGGATCACCCGAGAGGCGAGGGCAGGCTCTGGATCGCTCAGTGCCAGACTGGGTAGCTCCATCCTGACCTACAACAGAGGGACTCTGAGCTCTAACCATGCCCCTCCGCCCACCTGGCAAGCAACTTCAGGGCGTCTCCGTTGGCAGCTGTTGGCAGATGGCCTCACCTTTAGCTTCACGCACCGTCAGAGCACCCAGGCTGCCCGAATCCAGTGGGCGACATGAAATAGTCAAGAGCGTTTGCTCACCCAGCAAACAGTTCCGAGCCTCACCGCATGCCAGCGCTGTGCCAAGCGTGGGGGAGGCAAAGAAAAATCAGCCGTGGCCCCTGCCCCTGGGGGCTCACCGTGCAGCAGGGGGACTCAAGGACACGGCGAATCCTGCTAGGTAACTGTCACCCCAGGAGCAGAAAGAAGCCTCATTAAAAAAGACTCTACTGGGTGCTGGGGGTGACGTGGGGTCCGTCATTTACCTGGACCTGATTGCATTGTCGGGTAGAGTCCCTGCCCAGGACTTCCTATGGGAGTTTATGGGGACCCCTGAGGGATCTGTTGAGAGTGGCGGGGCTCACATGCCAGGATAAAGCATACCCACTTTAGGCCACTAGTGTGAATGCAAACTATAAACCCCAAAAGCCTCCGGTCCCTCCCGGAGGACCTGGGATGCTCAGCTGGGAGCCTGGGCTGCCTTATTCAGAAGCAGGCAGAGCATCCCCTCCCGCCTGCTACTGAAACGTCATACCTGCTCTGGAATGCCCTTCCCCCTTCTTCTGTCAAACTCCTATTCAGTCCTCAAAACCTCACTTGAGTGCCACTTCCCCTGGAAAGACCTCCAGTGTCCCATCTCCCGCCCCGGACCTCCACTTTCTTGCACCAACATTTTATTGGAAGTTGTTTTTAAATTGTCAAACATACTGCAAAGTGGCAAGGATTTTACAGGGAATACCTGTTTACCCACCACCGGCACTCTACCGCGAACGCAGTACTGAACTCACTGACGCCCTCTCTTCATCTCCTGTGATCTCCCGACACGTTGTAAAGTAAATTGCAGGCATCAGTCACTTCAGCGTGCACACGGTTCACAGGATTTCAGCATTTGTTTAAAGCGTGTTTTTTTAATAGATAAAAATATATGTATGTGGCAAAACGCACAAAATCATGAGTGTACCATGGCTGAGTTTAGACAAACAAACACACTGTGTAACCAAAACCCCAGCAAGATACAGAGCACGTGCATCACTCTGGAAAGCTCCTTGTTAGGTGGGCCTTTGCTTTTCACTTGAGAAGACCCCTTACTGACTTCTCGCTTGAGACATGCGGGAGAAGCTCACTGCAGTCTCTGCCAGCTGTGTCCCATAAAAGTCTGACAAGTCCTCACGGGTAAGCCCCACAGTGCAGGCTGCCTCCCACAAGCGCTGCGTGATATCTCTCTCCCCTCACCTGAACACTCTGTGGTTCCCTCTCAGGACTCCAAATTCCCCGTGGGTGGTAGCAACAGGAAGAGTTGCCACCTTGGAAGTCAGAGCAGATTTGCTTCATCACAGGCCAAGTCACTCTTGCATGCAGACCAAGAGGTCCTGGGAGACTTGCCAGGGGAAGCAGCACTCAAGTGAGGTTTTGAGGACTGAATAGGAGTTTGCCAGGTGACGTGGGGAAGGGCATTCTAGAGCAGGTTGATGTTTCAGTAGTGTCATTCACAGTCAATTGGAGAACTCTAAGGAGACAGAATGACTGGAATGTTCCCCCTCCACTGCAGAGGGCATGAGTTTGATCCCTGGTCGGGGAAATAAGATCCCACAAGCTGCCCAGCACAGCCAAAATTTTAGAAAGAGTGATAATGGTGGGAGAAGCCAAAGCAGAAGCCAGAGGAGGGGATGGTGACTGAGAGGTCCTCAATGGGAGGTCCTAAAAAGTGGATCATGTCATGATGAGGCTGGATGCCCATCCAGGAAGTAACTGGACACCCAGGCTGGCCTGGCTGCACAGCTGGCCTGCCTAGCAGCTGCCACCAATCACCACTCACACTTCCAGTGGCTGTCGGGATACTGGAGGGCTGGGGTACTGTCCAGCCAGTGCTGGATGGGGGAGCAGAGGAGGCACAGATCCGTGACTCCCCAGTGCGTCTGACTTGAACCTGAGGCTGAGGGACAGATATATGATGAGACTTTACTCCCACCTGAGCAGAAAATGCCACTCCACTTACCTGGCCAGGGTGGCCGGGGTGGCCAGGTAAGGTGGCTAAGCCTCACTGGCGGGAAAGACAGGTGTGCCAACAGTCACCCCGGGTGAGCAAGGTGTCCTCCTGGCAGGAGCTGGGGGGAGGAAGAACCTTCAGGTACCGGGGGAGGGGAGGTGTGATGGAGAGGGTACCCTTCACCTGGAGCCAGGTAAGGCAGGGGTTCACAATGGAGGAAATCAGAGTCCCTGCTGTGAGTCTGTGCACCTGCGTTTGTTAAAGCTGTCCAGGGGATTCAAACCCTCCAGGGTTGAAATCTTCCCTGGTGGCTAAGATGGTAAGGAATCTGCCTGCAATGCAGGAGACCCGGGTTCAATCCCTGTGTCGGGAAGATCCCCTGGAGAAGGAAATGAAAACCCACTCCAGTATTCTCACCTGGAAAAATCCCATGGACAGAGGAGCCTGGTTGGCTACTGTCCATGGGGTCAAAAAGAGTCAGACATGACTGAGTGACTTCTTCCAGTATTCTTGCCTGGAGAGTTCCATGGACCGAGGTGCCGGGAGGGCTGGGCTGTAGCACAAGATCGGCCTTTCCTTCTCCCTCTAACCCTCAGAAGACCACGTGTTGTCTGGTCCAGGAAGGGTGCTCATCCTACCCCCAGTCCCAGCCTTGATCCAGCAACATCTACTCAGGCCCCTTCCTCCCTTGCCACTGGGAGACCTCCAGGCAATCCCACACTTCTAAAAAACCCCCTCGATGGGTCTTTGTATGGGCCAAGTTCACTGCCATGGCTGTCCCACACGTAACCCTAACACTCTTCTTCAGTGTCAGGTAGGTAGAAGATAATCTGAAGGTTTCTCAGCCTGCATCTGTCCTTGGGTTAGATCAGAGCACAGCAAGGGGGTGGGAAGCCAGCATGGTGGGCAGGGGAGCGCTCAAGAGAAAGAGGGGAAGGGTCCAAGTTGAGGTAGCCGCCCTCCTTCCTGGAGGTCAGGAAAGCTTCTGGGAGGTCAAAAGACACGCTGGAATCCAGAGAGTGCAGAGAACCAGGATCCCATCCTGCCTTGAGGCAGGGCGGCCCTAGCACTCCTCCCCTCCCCAGAGGAATCTGGGCATGACTTAACCCAGCTATAACCTGTGACCTCCTCCTGGCCTCATTCTTAACAGGTTCTGCAGAGAGAGACTAATGGAATCTCCTCCTGGAATAGGAAATGAGAATGCCACAGAGAGGTTAGGTGACTTTGTCTAGGTCACACAGCACAAGGCGGCCACGTGGGTTCTAGAATCCAGGTTCATGACCCGTGTTCCCAGGGAACTTAAAATGAACCACGAGAATCTTCACAGTCAAGAAACACGGAGCCCTGCCTTCCGCCTAGAGGCTCACTGAGGGGAAAGGGCGTGTGTGTGTGTGTGTGTGTGTGTGTGTGTGTGTGTGTGTGCAGCCCAGGAGCCAGTAGCTCTTGCATACACACAAATCAGCCTGAAACCTAAAGCCATGAAGTCAGGCCCTCATGGCCTAAAGTGTGTGCTCTGCTGTTTGGCCCTGCATGAGCTCGTGGGGCGGGGGTGGAGGTGGGGTTTGCACAGACCAGGTGAGCAGTGAAGCAGGCAGAGGGTGGATGAGGGCTGACTGGTGATAGGGGCCCGCTACAGGTATGGACAGGCCAGCCCTGAGGCCGGCCCATCACAGCAGAGCAAGAGCCGCTGTCAAGACGTGGGATCAGAGGACAGGACCCAGCATCCAGGCCAGGCGGGACTCCTCAGACTGTGTGCAGGCCTGACTTTCCCGCCCCTTTCTCCTTCCTGCCCACTGGTGGACAGGCAACCGGGCATCCACTTTCAGAATTGTCTTCAGGATTGTGATTCTATGGAGAGTAATAGGGGCCTCGAAGCCGGGAGAGGGGTGAAAGCTCTGCAGAGCAGCACCAAGGATTCGGGACTCGAGCCGCCTCTGAGGTTCTCCTCTGCCTGACTGGCCTCTCTCTGGGGACTCTGAGCTCCCAGCCCTTGCAGACCAGCTCTGTCTCCACCCAAGTTAAGGAAGGCTGGAGCTGGATAAGAATTTGAGGCCTGGGCCTTTGGGAAGTAGAAACTGCTAATCTTATCCACTGGGCTCTGAGGAATTTGGCAGGGCAGGAGGGAAGGGGCTCCAGGGACAGGGCTGGCTGGCCCCGAGCTGTCTCCCCCAGCCTGGAGCAGGGATATGCTCATTATTAATAGCCCCACAATAAACCCCGGTGATAACCAGCTTCTCCTCCCACGACACAGATAGTCCTTTGTCCGTGGAACAAGGAACCAGATGAACAAGCTGCCAGACCCAACATGGCTGTGTTTTGTCCATGTAACAAATCTTTGGCTTGATGCCAAATCTTTGGCCAGCCTGTGTCCAAAGAGGTCTTATGTTCACCGGTCCACCCAACACACCAGGAGAGTCTCTGCTGATCTACAGATGCAGGGTCTGTCCAGCCTCTGTGCCTTCTCCAGGGATGCTGTTCTGCCTCTCTGCTGGCAGAGCGCTAACCTGGGTCTGGTCGGAGGCCTGCCTTTGGGTGGCGGTCTTGTTACCAAATCCAAGCTTGCTCTGCTCGCCACACGACAGGCCAATGAGTCCGAGAGACGAGGTGTTGATACAAGGAATACGACGTTATTTGGAAAGCTGGCAGATGGAGAAGATGGCCGACTAATGTCTTAAAGTAACCATCTTTCCGGGGTCTGGATGCCGGGTTCTCTTATAGAACCAGAGAGAGAAGCAGTGAGGAACTAAAGTCAAAAAGCAGAACAGAGAGAGAGGCAGTGAGGAAGTGAAGTAAAAAGGGCCATCAGTCTTGTAAAACATCTCCATGAATGGTCAGCCTTTGGGAACATTGAAAGTGAAGTTGCTCAGTTGAGTCCGACTCTTCGTGACCCCATGGACTGTAGCCTACCAGGCTCCTATGTCCATGGGATTCTTCAGGCAAGAATACTAGAGTGGGTTGCCATTTCCTTCTCCAGGGGAATCTTCCCAACCCAGGGATCGAACCTGGGTCTCCCGCATTTCAAACCTTTGGAAAGCATGTGTTCATCTCTTCTTTTCACAGGTGGGCAGGATCAGATTATTTCCCTTGCAAGCTGAACAAAGGCATTTTAACAGGCAGAGGGGCAGCGTCCGCTGAGGCAGGCCATTAAATATGATTATAATAACAACAGCAAGGAAAAGAAGTCAAAGAAACAGTTCCAACATGGAGTCAGAATTGGTTCTTCTCTGCAACAGTCTGTGGCTTTTCTCTGAGTACCTCTCGTCTGCAGCGTGCAACATCCCCGAGGGAACAGCAGCCAGGCTGCTCCCGTCTAGGGCCTAAAGCACTACCTTCTCAGAGTTATTTCATTTCTTTGTTGAATGAATGAATAAATGAAGGAGTCACAGGAGTTAATACACCTGGTTGCTAGATGGCGCCTTAAGAGTGATCACATCGCAGGCAGAGAAGTTTGTGAAAGAAGAGAGAATGGGAAGGGAGCACAGTGGGGAAGGGGGGCAGGGAGTTAGGGGGTACTAGCGGGTCACCTTCCCTAGCACCTCAGGGCCTCGATCAGGATGGCAGAGGTTTCTAGATGGAATTCATCCCCTTTCACAGACCCTGAGTGGCTCCAGAGGGGCCGTGTGAGACCTCCTCAGGAACTGAGATCTGGGCCAGGCCCAAGTCTCAGGGCACAGCCAGAGAGCCTGTCTCAGACGGGCAGATCATGAGCCCCCTGAAGCACTAAGTAGCCTACTTTCTAGGGTCTCACAGGCATGCCCAGAACCCCTACTGGGGAGCTCTGCTCTGCCTGATTCTGGCCTTGGCGTTGCCAGGCAAGGGCCTGGGACCTCGGGAAGGTCTGCCACCTGCACAGGGCCCTTCGCATCCTCCCTTACCTGCCACCTCAAGGGAGGCTGCCTGTGTCGTGAGTGAGACTCCCTGGAGGCCTGGGGCCTGCTCTGAGCCCTGAGCTGCAGGGGGAAGGCCTGGGAGGGCATCTGCGTCTCTTCACCTCCCTCCACCCGCCTAGTCCAGGCCACCAGCATTTCTCACCTAGACCCTGCAATCATCTCTTAATTGTCTTTCCTGCTTCCTTTCTGGTCCCCCTGCAAACCTTTCTCCGCAGGGCACCCGTGGCAAGTCTGAAGCACAGGAATCTGGATCCACTCTCCTCTGCCTGACACCTCCCCAGGGCTCCCCAGTGCCCTGAAACAAAGTCCTCTTTAAGGAGGCTGACCCTCCCTTCATCTCTGCCCCATCTTCTCCCGAGACTGACGCCAGCCACAGGTCCAGAGGAGTCGTCCTGGGCTTTCAGAAAAACATGCCTCTCTTCCTTAGTATGAGCAAATTTTGGAAAACTTTTAAACAAAGAAACCACGTGGGGAGAGTGGAAAAGGGAAAGAAGGAGAGGGCAGGAGAGGGCAGCCTTTTTTTTTTTTTTTGAGAACACTTACTTCTCTCTGAGTAGCCAAGCAAGGCCTAATCCCAGCAGTTTTGGGGCCAGATTCAATAAAAACTCTGTCTGCAGAGGCCTGAGCAAAGCCACAGAAAATAAATACTTCGGGCTTGTCCGGTCTCCTGCCGCCTGGAGCCCCGAGGGCCGTTCTATTGACTCTCGGCCCAGTGGGATATGGACGTTGTGGAATTCTCTCCCCAGCCAATCAACTTCCTCTCCCCAGTTAAGACCATTTAAAAATCATAAGTAGAGTTTCCGGTGTGGAGAGGGAAAAACAGAGGAGAGCATATTTTGGTTGAAGGAAGAAAAAAGAGAACTGCAGAAAGACCAATTTATTTTCAATCAGAGCCCAAAGCCGTTGGATGGTCTTGTTTGTGTAAAATACTGGGGCAAGGGCCTTCCCTCAGCTCTCACACTTCCACCTCTGTGTCTCCTTGAACAAATTCTCCTCTCTGCAGGGCGGGGGTGGGGACGGACAGGGACTGAGAAGCCAGTGCCCTGGGGCTCCAGCCAGGGCCAGGGGGCTTTGCAGGCTTCACGCCCTTCTGGCTGACCACTGAGAAAGTCAGGGGCAGAAAGAGCCAGGGAAAACCAAGAGAGAAAAAGACTCAAGACCACAAACAGTGACGAGCTGAACCAACCCCGCTGGTCAAAATGGAACAGGCTTTTATAAACAGGGGATGTACAGGATTTGATGTCACAGGGAGGCTTTTCCAGGAAGGGTAAGAGGTGCCTGATGGTTGGGTGGATGGCCCAAACCAACGGGAGGATGGCAGGAGAGTGTGGTTAAATCCCACCCCGGAGCCTCGGGACAAACATCCCCCAACTCTTTCCTGGATTACAGGCTGAAGGGTCTGGACAGTCATCTTGGGGTGTGAAAAGTCCTAACTAACCCCAAAGTAAGGCCGAGAGAACGCAACCTCTTTCCACTTCCTGCATTTCCTAGACCTTCCCTCAAACTGGGGTGCCTCATAGGCTCCAGAGGGGATGGTGGGGTGGGGGGTGAATTCACACGGCTCCCTCCCCGTTTCTCCTCCTCCTCACCGCCTGTACCCTTGTTCCACCTCCAGGATAAAAACAGTGACGGTTCTCCTCTTCCAAGGGAAGGACAAGGCAGAGGGCGGGAGGGGTCTGGGCCTGGGTTCTGTGGGGGGCGACCTGAGCCGGGGAAGCCGGGTCCCCCTCCTTTAGTGCTGCCACCTCTGAAGTTCCGACGGGGCTGCTGGAGGGCCCTGGACCCAGTCAATAAGTGTGTCTCCTGACATGACCCAAGCCCTCAGGGGTTTTGGGTTAGCTGTTCCCCAAAGCTCTCCCAGATAGAACGCAAAGTCAGGATTTGGGGGCTCATTGTACAGAAGGAGACTCTCAAAGTCTGATTTGCAGGGGAAAGGAAAGAAGAAAAGGCTGAGTAGAAGGTGCTGAGGACAGTCTAGGGCCTGTTCCCCATTTCCAGGGAGTAGTCACGGGGAGCTGAAGATAAGCTTTGGAAACAGGAGCAGCTTCCCCTCTTTAGTATCTGTGTTTATGATCAGTGGTAACCTCAACTAGTTAATATTTAAAATACCCCCGGTATGTATGCATGCATGCTCAGTCGTGTCTGACTGTTTGTGACCCCATGGAGTGTAGCCTGCCAGGCTCCTCTGTCCATGGGATTCTCCAGGCAAGAGTACTGGAGTAGGTTGCCGTTTGCTTCTCCAGGGGATCTTCCTGGCCCGGGGATGGAACCCGTGTCTTCTGTGTCTCCTGCATTGCAGGGGGATTTGTAAAGAACTTGAGCCATCAGGGAAGCCTACAGGAGCAGGATTTAAATAGAAAAGACTTCTGAGCAGCCAAACAGATGTCAAAAAGCCTTGCTCCAAAACAGAAGCTCTTCACTGGTTAGTGAGACCTTAGTCAAAATCTTTGAACCCTTATGTTCAATTGTAACTGCTTGCATGAACTAGTGTCCAGACCCAAAGATGAGTAAAAGGTAAAAGGAGGGGAAAATGCTGTCAGAAGAAAAAAGTGATCCAGACTCAGCCATGTGAACTGTTTGGAGTAAGATGAGGGGCTTGCCTACATATATGCTCTGAAGTTATAGCCCAAAGAAATAACGAGATTCACAGAGGGGACCTCAGTCACCAAGAAAGAAAGCGTTCCATTCTGCTCAGTGGAGGATGTGATAGATTTCAGAAAGATTTCTATTAAAAATTGAACATAGAGTTTTACAATGAATATAGTTAGCCTTTGAAGGGAAAAACACTCACTGAGCATCAGGTTTCTTCTCCTCCAGCTGAGCTGGGAGTAGTGATTTAACTGCATGGAGCTCTGATTCCATTAAGCTCCCCGGAAGCACCCCTGAAAGCAAGAAGAGAACGGGGGTCCTGCCCCTCAGCCTGCATCAGTGACCCGTCGGCACTCAGACCCCCAGGACTCTAGAGTGCTTGAGCGCTCCACTGCGGCAGGGGGCAACTGTGGAGGTTCATCTTTCATTTAAATTTAAATAATAGCCACGAGAAGCTGGTGGCTACCATTTCTGAAAGCACAGTGACCCTTAAGGAATCCTTAGGGTCCCCTCAGGCTGCAAGGAGAAGTCGCTCTTGGCCTTGTCGGCCCGGACTACCACAAGCGCTCACTCATTGCACATGCCACAGTTATTAAGCGCCTATTGTGTACCCAACAGAAAAAGATTATCTGGTGAAATATTTGAGTGAGCTGTCAGCCCCTCCCTTCTTCTTTATTATTCCTCCCTTTCATTAGCAAATCCTGAAAGTCTTAGAAGATCAGTCATGTCTGACTCTTTGCAATTCCATGGACTGTAGCCCGCCAGGCTCCTCTGTCCATGGAATTCTCCAGGCAAGAATAAACTGGAGTGGGTAGACATTCCCTTCTCCAGGGGATCTTCCTGACCCAGGGATCAAACCCAGGTCTCCTGTGTTGTGTACGACTCCCTCTGAGCAAATGGTGCTGCATAAAAATTGTTCTAAAACTCTGGTGAGCATCAGAATCACAAGGAGACTCGTTAAAAATGCAAAACTCCCCCACCCCCGAACTTTAGGCCTACTGAATCCAAACCTTCAGGCGAGTCCTGCATCCGAAGCTCCTCGCTAAGAATGCAAAACAATGACAGGTACTTTTCTGCCAAGAGTTTAGAACTTAGAAGGTGCAATTTAAAAAACCCCAAAAAACAGGCCCGTAAATAGTGAGCTCTTCATACAAACAACTCTTTCCCAGGGACTGTCTGCAAATACCCTAGAGAGGACCAATACCAGAAGCCTTTTTATGGTGACATCTTAAGGGAATTTGTTGGGCAGATGTTTTTCCTCCCCAGGAGGTAAATAGCTTCCAGGGAAGATCCAGCCTTCGGTCCTGCCTGTGTGACCTTGAGAGAAGCCTTACCCTCTCCCCTTCTGTCCCCTCTCTCTCATCAAGCTTCATGGAACCTTGAGCTGGGGGGTTCTCACCTGCAGAGGGCAGAGACTTTCTGCACACTGGAGGAATTTCAGCTTAGAAAACATTATTCTTACTGTATTTCAGTTCAACTGGAAGGCATTCAGAAAATGCATAGATGTACTTCCAACTCAAGTTCATTGGGTACTTTCTGTGTTTTTTTTAAAAATGGATTTTGTAAAGCAATTATCCTTCAGTTAAAAATTAATACTCTCCTTATTCTTAGATATGTATTATTCTGATTGTTTTCACTAAGCTCAAAGGTACAACCCTGGGAGCAGATGTATTTTACTAATGTATGGATCATGTATGTACACATACTGTGTTAACAGACACATTCAAGACACAATCATGCTTTATTCTGTATGTGCTTTTATTATACTTTTATTTTCTAAGTTTTAGATTAAAAAGTCAAAATAAATTATAAATGTTTTAAAATTATGTAACTTTCAAAAAATGAATTTTAGTAATGAGTCAGTAAAAAAAAAATCTGAGTAAAGGGTTGAACATTTCAGGTGGAAGCCTTTGATTCACTGGCTCACCTCAAGTCCCTTGTTGTTCAGATCAACTCAAGACCATTTATTTAGCACCTGGTTTCTTCCAGGAATGGGTGTGGGACAGTCTCAAGGAAACTCTGCTCAGCCAGGGAAGGAGACAAGTAAACAATCTCACTCCCTCGGAGCATAACACCCAGGAGCCCTGACAGGGAGTGACAAGTTCAGGGAGAGGCTGGTCGTGGAGGGGTGATGCGGGTTTGGGCACTGAACAGTCAGTGAGGAGGGGTTTCCCAGGCTGTGGTGTGAGAAGAGGAAGCAGGAAGGTCACGAAGCTGTGGGGTGCATGCAGCCCCAGAAGAGGGGAAGGGGGCACTTTGGTCTGCGGGTGCCACGGGCTTGGAGAGGTGCTGGAAGGACACCACGGGGACTCCACGCAGGGCCTCTGCACGTGACCCTGACCCCCTCCAAGGTGTGGGAGCTGCGTCAGGACCATAAATCCCCCAAGAGGAAACAGCGCTGCACTTATCCAATTACTTATTTCACAGCTTCATTGAGAGATAATAGACATACTGTACAATCCATTCATTCAAAGTGTGCCATGAAATGGGTCACAGAGTATTCACAGAGAAGTATAACCATCCCACTGTCAATATTAGGATATTTTCATCACCTCAAGGCCTTTCATATCTAGCTATTACTCTCCAATTCCCCAACCACAGACCCCCATTCCAACCTAGCCCTAAGCAACCGAAACTGTTGTCGTTCAGTCGCTAAGTCGTGTCCGACTCTTTGTGACCCCATGGACTGCAGCACACCACGCTTCCCTGTCCTTCACTATCTCCAGGAGCTTGCTCAAACTCATGTCCATTGAGTCGTTGATGCCATCTAACCATCTCATCCTCTGTCGTCCCCTTCTCCTCCTGCCTTCAATCTTTCCCAGCATCAGGGTCTTTTCCAGTGAGTCGGCTCTTCACATCAGGTGGCCAAAGTATTGGAGCTTCAGCTTCAGCGTCAGTCCTTCCAATGAATATTCAGGACTGATTTCCTTTAGGATGGACTGGCTGGATCTCCTTGCAGTCCAAGGGACTCTCAAAAGTCTTCTTCAACACCACAGTTCAAAAGCATCAATTCTTTGGCACTTAGCCTTCTTTATTGAGACAGAGTCCCCTCCTAAAACCAGTTTCCTCTGCCAAGTTTATGATTAACCTTTCTATCCAAAATGTTATTCGTTTTCTTACCCAATACCTGTTCCCCTCAAGATTAAGAAGTATCAAAGAAGAGGGGGATTGAAACCAAGCAGAATGCTGTGGGACCCTATTATGCACAAAAGCTTTTCCATGTCCCCCATTTCTTGTTTGGAGGGGAAATGTTTCAGCCTCCTAGACCTTCCCTGAGGGCCAAAGGGAAGTCTCAAGCACTTACTAATTAAGAGAGCGAGGGAATGTGCAGAAAGGATAGTGCAGGACAGGGAGGGCCTGGTTCCTTTGGGGTGGGGGTGGGGGGCATGAAAAACAGTCTGATACAGATCTCTGAGTTCTTCCCCAGGAACTAAGGCCCCCACCCAGGTAGAGGATGGTATCTTCAGGTTGAACACAAGAACATGGACCCCTTCTGGTGGGAACTAGAAGGCTGATGATTGAGATTCCTAGAACAATGGCCCTGTTAACCTCATCACCAACCAACCATAGGAAGGTCACACACCCTGCAGACCTCTCCCAAAATCTTGTCTATAAAAACTCTTCCCCAAAATTCATCAGGCAGCTTGGGTCCTTGGAGCATGAGGCACCCCGTTCTCCTTGCTTGGTCCTTGTCATTTAGTCAATAAGTCATGTCTAACTCTTGCGATTCCATAGTCTGTAGCCTGCCAGGTTCCTCTGTCCATGGGATTCTCCAGGCGAGAATACTGGAGTGGGTTGCTATTTCCTTCTCCAGGGGATCTTCCTGACCCAGGAATCAAACCCAGGTCTCCTGCATTGCAGGCAGATTCTTTACCAACTGAGTCATGAGGGAAGCCCCTCATGCTTGGTCCTTGTAATACACCTTTCTCCACTCCAAACTCCTACACTGCCATTCGTTTGGCCTCACTACGAGTTGGGCAGATGAATTTGGGTTCAATGACACAGCCACTAACCTACTGTCTTTTTTTATACACTTCCTTACTTGGAACATTTCAAATAAATGGAGTCATATAATAGGTGACTTTTTGCATCTGGCTTCTTTCATTTACGGTCTTCATCATGTATGGATGTGAGAGTTGGACCATAAAGAAAACAGCGCGGAAGGATTGATGCTTTTGGACTGTGGTGTTCAAACAAAGAGTCTTCCTGGAGAAGAAGACTGCAGGGAGGACAGCAAGGAGATCCAACCAGTCCATCCTAAAGGAAATCAGTCCTGAATATTCATTGGAAGGACTGATGCTGAAGCTGAAACTCCAATTCTTTGGCCAGCTTATGTGAAGACTGACTCACTGGAAAAGACCCTGATGCTGGGAAAGATTGAAGGGAGGAGGAGAAAGGGACGACAGAGGATGAGATGGTTGGATGGCATGACCGACTCAATGGACATGAGTTTGAGCAAGCTCCGGGAGATGGTGAAGGACAGGGAAGACTGGTGTGCTGCAGTCCATGGGGTCGTAAAGATTCGGACACAACTGAGCAACTGAACAACAACAGATGGTGCAGTGGTAAAGAATCCTCCTGCCAGTGCAGGAGACCCAGGTTCGATCTCTGGGTCAGGAAGATCCCCTGGAGAAGGAAGTGGCAACACATTCCAGTATTCTTGCCTGGAGAATTCCATGGGCAGAGGAGCCTGGCGGACCCCAGTCCACAGGTTTGCAGAGTCAGACATGATAAGTGTTCACACAAACACTTTCATTTAATGTTTTCAAGATCCATCCACGCTTTAGCATATATGAGTACTTTATTCCTTTTTATGGCTAAGTAATACTCCGGTTGTATGGCTATACCATATATTACTTATTCTTTGGTCCTCTCATGGACTTTCCGGTTGTTTCCACCCCTTTGGCTATTGTGAATAATCCTGCTGTAAATATTCCCATGTAAGTTTCCATACAAGTCCTTCCTGTTATGACTCCCATGTTACAGATGAGGACATATGTTTTCATTTCTCTTGGGTATGTACCTAGGAGTGGTACTGCTGGGTCCTCATGTAGTTCTAGGTGTTTGAGGAATGGGCAGATGTTTGATATTTACATATTTATTTTGAGGAGAAAGAAGCAGACGAGGGAATGGCAGTGATCATGGAAATCTGCTCAAAGCCAAGGTGAGCCCATGTTTGGAGAAGGGAGAGGTTAGGAAAGCAATCAGATCACTGTGAGCACCACTGCCACTCTCCCAGCGACAGTGCCAACTGGGAGGAGACTGGCACCAGGCCAGCACCTGTGGCTATCCACCTAGTGACCGAAGGAACCTCCTTGCCACCGCCCCACCCTCCACTAACCAAGGCCCAGCCTGTGTCTCGAAGGAACACAGTAAACACCTCTGCGTCCAGCCCGGCATCTCTCCCTTCAGACACAGTTAAAGGTCCAGCAGGATGAAGACACTGGTTTGAGGGCATGTCTGCGCTGGTACGTGGGCTGAACTCCTCCTATGTACCAGGGCCTGCTAACCATGTATATATACTCTCTACACACAGGGCTCACCAGGTGCCAGGCACTGTTCGGAACCCTTGCCTGACTGAAACACTTTAAATCCTCCCAGCACCCCTGTGAGGACTTGCTGTTCTGACCCCCATGTTTCACACAAGGACACTGACTCAGGAGTGAGCTAGCTTGCCCAAGGCTGAACAGGACAGCTTGCAGTGACGAGGCCAGGATTTGAAGGCAGGCTGTGCGGCGTCCATACCCGCCTCACCACATCGCCTCAGCAAGGACAAGGTTGACATTCTTACTTCGCAAGGACAAGGACACTGAAGCTGAGTCGGACACCCTTTCCCAAGGCTGGGGACTGAAGCCAAGGCCTCCCTTTACAGTGACGGAGGACACAGCTCAGCATGCCCTGAGTCACAGTGAATGGAGTTTAGGGCGTGCACCTCCTCCAAGAAGTTCTCCATGACTGCTCCCCTAGTCAGGGTTCCAGGTGCCCCCTCTGGGCTCCTGCAGCTCCCACGGATGCTTCGACCATGACCCAGCTCACTGTGGGTGACCGCTGGCCTGCAGGGGGCTGATGTCCACTGACTCTGAACTTGACATTGTCCACTCTGCATCTCCAGCACCGAGCCCAGGGCCTGGCTCAAGCAAGCACTGAACAAGCTTGTGGGGGCTAAACAGGTGAACCCTGACGGTGAGATCCAGGTGACAAGTGACAGAGGGGCACAGGGAGGGAAAAGCTGAGCTGTGCCTTAAGCCAGGTCCTGGAGGAGGGGCATGCAGAGCAGTGGAGGGGTCCCCTCACGGGACAAGGACTTCCAGTGGGGAGGCCGGGGTGCCCCCAGGGCCCTGAGGTCTAACCCTGCAGAGAGGGCTGCAGGTGGGCGCACTGCTGTGCCGTGGGGGAAAGGCCAGAGGCCCGGGGAGCACGGACCCAGCCTCTGTGCAAATGAGAAAGAGCCCTTCCCCCTCAGGGGCACCCAGCCCTGCCCAGGAACCTGGGAGCTGCTCGGACCCCTAGGCCCACAGGGGAGGCCGCAGCTGTGCACTGCTTGAGAGATTCTCTGGGGTATGTGAGGTGTATGTGTGTGTGTGTGTGAGTGTGTGCACGTGAGGTTCTCTGGGGTGTGTGAGGTACATGCACGGAGTGAGTGTGTGTGTGTGTGTGTGTGTGAGATGTGTTTCTGATGTGTCTGAATCTGCTCTGCAGTTTCTAAATCTCCCTGGCTGGTTGGTCTCTGAGCAAGGAGAGGTGGGAAGCAGAGATGTGGGGGTCCTGCCTCCCAGAACCAGAGACATGGGGTGTCTTTCAGAGGAGGTCGCCGTGGCTTTCACCCCGCTTTCTGGGAACAGGGCTGATACAGATCCTGAAAGATGCCAAGAACAGGCTCTGTCGGTCCCCCGTGGGCACACACACTGGCCTTCCTCCCCTCAGTTTATTCCTTAGTTGTTGAGGGGAAAGGGTCTGGGCAGAGGAAAGAGGAAACCAAGGGGGAAAGGAGGAAAATTTTCCCCAGGGGGTCACGGGGCCTGGTCACCAAAGCTGGTCAGAGAGAGAGGCCGGGAGGACAGACTGGGGATCCACGTGAGGAAGAACGCTTCGGAAACCAGAGATGCCCAGTAGTGGAGGAGGCTGCCTCGTGAGGGACGGAGCCCCCACCCCGGACACACACCAGCAGAAGCTGGGGTCCACACTCACAGGCGTGTCGGAGGATGCTCCCCTTTGCAGGGCAGGGCATGGATTAGGAAAAACACCAAGAGATCCCTCCCACTCTGAGGCTCTGAGAGGGCAGCAGGGCCTCTCGGGATGCCTCCCTTCCAGGAACTGCACGTGCTTTCAGCACTGGACATTATTTAGTCCTTTTCTCCCCAGCTAACCCTCCAAACCCTCCAGGCTATCAGGGAATGGAAGGGCACCTAGAGCCCACCTTCCCATGTGACAGGTGAGGAAACCGAGGCCCTTACAGAAAAGGGGCTTGCTCAAGGTCACGGTGGTGCCAATATTCATGGGCACCCGTTGAACCAGGCACCCAGCTGAGCACTTCCCAGCTTCTCACTACAACTCCTGAGGGCCCGGTCTCCAATTTACTCAGACCGAGGGAGGGTCATTTGCCCCAGGTCCTACCACTAGAAAGAGGAGGGGCAGGGTTCTAACAGGTCCCCTCTGCTTCCAAAGCCCTTGCTGGTGACCTGAACCTCATACCTCAGTGTTCCACACACAGCGATAAAATCAGGTAGGTCCACTGAGAAATGCAGACAGTCCTTCTCAGTGATGACAGTCAGGATAAGTCTAGGGAGGCTGGTGAGTCATTTTATCTCTTTGAGTTTGCTTCCTTCATTGTACAATGGGGGAGGTAACAGCAATATTTGGGACTTGTACTATTTCAGTAAATAACATGTGCAACGACTTCTCTTTGGAGCCTTCAACAAATAACATTGCTCCTTCCTCAATCCCTTCTCTCGCCAGTTTTATAGTATTTTAAGTTATGTCTCTCAATGCATTCTCAATGTTCAGAATGATGCCGAAGGCTGACAAAGTTCTGAAACTAATGGCCTCGGTGAGTGTATTGAGTTATAATTTACATGCAATAAAATGCACCCATTTTAGAGTTTGGTGAGTTTTAACAGCTATATACATACACCCACATAACCACCTTGATCAAGACCATTTCCATCATCCCTGAATTGCTCTGTCCTCATCACAGTCCCCTCCCTCCCCGCCCCCAACCAATGGTGGTCCATGGATCAGGTTTGTCGTTTTACGAGGGGTGGGGGTGGGGGTGGGGGGTCCACACAGTATGTACTCTTTTGTGTCTGGCCTAGATTCATCAGCTGTTGCTCGCATCATAATTTGATCCATTTCATTCCTACACAAGGATCTAACAAGTGAACCCTCTGCTTCAAGGTGGCTCCTCTGACAGGCCGGGCTTAAGAACTGGCTAGTCTCATCTTTAACACTCACCACGCAGGGCCTGGCCCTCGGTAGGCGCTGAAGTTTATAGCGAGGAGATTAATTAAAACATGCAATATTTGTGAAAAGTCTAAACCGCCAGGGCCTAGGCGGTGAGTCACTTCGTGGCTTTTCAAGCAGCTCCACCAGAGTGGAGAAAAAGGGGTAAAATGAGAACAGGATGAAGTGCGGAAAGAAAGGTTTAAAATAAAAAGCTGAAGCCGACCTGGGAATAATCCCTGAGTTCAATTACCCAGCCCGGCTCGCCTTCCCCGCCACTCCCCCACCCCGACCCCACTAGGGAGATAATTAAAAGTTCGTCGCCTCGGTCGCTTCCCAGGGGAGGCGGGCGATGCTCCGGGAGTGAATGGGCTCTCAGGAATGAATAGCGACACAGTGGCCTCACTGTTCGGCGGCCGGGGAAACTGAGGCCGCCGGGTGACTGGAGGCTGGGTCACCGAGTGAGTCAGCGGCGCAGACAGGCGAGATTGCTGTCATTAAGGTTTACGGGTCCGCCGCCGCCGCCACCGCGGCTGTGCGGCCCGCGCCCCGCCCGGGTCCCCGCCGCGGGCGCGCCTCCCCGCGCCCCGCTCGGGCCGCCACGCCTCGGCGCCCGGTGGGGGCGCCCCCACGGCCCCCAGCGACGCCCAGAGCGCAGCCGCGGGAGCTCGGCCGCCCGCGGGCAGCGGGGCGGGGTGCTGCTGGTGGGGGGCCCGCCCCGCGCCGGCCCCGCCCCGCTGCGCCTCCGACTCCCCCAGGGCCCGCCCGCTGGCAGCGCACGGCTGCGGGCCGAGCCAGGCGGCTGGAACCTGAGCCCCGGGGTGGCCCCCGCCCCCGCCCCGGCTTCTACCTGTGCCACACGCGCGGCGCCCCGGGAGGCGGCGCGGGCACTCGGATCGCGGCGCCGGGCTGACGGCGCACGGCCGGGCCCCGGTCTCCGCCCGGCGCCTCCGCTGCGCGCGCGCTCTCGCCGCCCCACTCGCCGCTCCACCCCCCCGCCCCGCCGCCCTACAACCCGGAGTTTTCGGGCGCGCGCCGAGCGAGTCCTCAGGGCTCCCCGGGCCTCCCCGCCGCCAGCAGCGGCTGAGTCATGGGTGACTCGAGCCTTCGACCCCCGCAGCCCGGAATGGGGCTGGAAGTTCCCGGGGATGTCCCCGTGCAGCTCTTTCAGAGGCGCACCGAGCATCTCCTCCCCGTCCCACGGGAGAATCCCCCGCGCCCCGGCGGCTCCGCCTCCTCTGAACCCCGCTGGGAATGATGTACCCCCTCTTTGCGTTCTCTCCTCCTCCTCTGGATCCCGTCTTTTAACCCGGTCTCCTCGCCAGGTGGGACCCCGGCGGCACCGACCTGGCCCTTTACTCCTTCCCCGATGCCTGGCCTCGGGTGGGACTCGGGGGAGGCGGGGAGAGGAAAGAATGCAGTTGGTGAGGGGACCAGGCCCCGGGCTGTGTCTAGGAGTGTGTGTGTGTGTGTTTCTAGCTTGAGTGTGTGTGTGCCTGTGTCTAGCTGGGGTGTGTTGTGTGTGTGTGTCTGTGTGTCTGTGTGTGTGCGCGCGCGCTTGTGTCTAGCTGGGGTGTGTGTGTGTTTCTGTGTCTAGCTGGGGTGTGTGTGTGTGTCTAGCTGGGTTGTGTGTGTATCTAGCTGGGGGGTGTGTGTGTGTGTGTGTCTAGCTGGGGTGTGTGTGTGTGTGTATGTCTAGCTGGGGTGTGTCTGTGTGTATGTGTGGACCGCGAGGACGGTGGCGCCGGGTCAGGCGGAACCGGTGCCCTGCTTAACCTGAGGGGTGTGGGCCTGAATGCGTCCTTAACTGGTTAAAAATAGTCTGGCTGTATAGAGAAGAACACTGGAACCTTTAAGTCCTCGTCCTCTCGCCTAGGTGCAGAGAGAAACTCCAAACATACTTATTAAGAAACTGTTGCTTTATTTTGACTGGTTTACATAAATTTTCCGTATAGGGTGGGGGTGGGGCGGTGGGGAGATGATGGTGGGCTTGTGGAATCCCGAAAATAACTTTTAATGGAGCGAAGGCTTCCATTATGGGAAGCGCCTAGACGCGAGAGGCGTCTCCATGCCTCGTTTCCCGTCACAGCCTTGCCACCAACTGGCTGAGTGACTGGGTCACTTCACCACCCCACCCAGCCAGTGTTAGGAAAGTGGACTCGGTGGGGAAAGCCAACACCCCTCACCCGGACTAGAGTGATTGGAGGTCTTGACCGTTCAGAGACAGAGCACGTGGGTTTTCCTTCCTTAAAATGCACTGATACTGTAGAGAGGCAAAACAGAAATGAGATTTAAGATTAAAAAAAAAAGGTGAGAGCAGTTTGCTTTTCTGAATGCTGTGCTCTGTGTCTAACTCCAGTTATATTTATCACTCAGTCAAGGTCAAGGTAACCTTCACAGGTCTGTGCAGTTCCATTAATTATTTATTACCCTACTTCCATGGGGAAACCTTCCCCTGAGAACTTTGCTTACCACATGGCTTCAGAGCCTTCGGACATTTGTACAATCCTCCCCTAAAGGGACGTGCTGGGAGGGCCACCAAGGGCCTGAAAAGAGGGACTTTGGCTAGAGGGAGAGAAGAGTGAAGGTGGACAGGTGATGTCACCCTGATGGATCTCATTTCCCGGAGCCGCAAAAGGTTTATGGCCCTGTCCAGGGGAGGCCCTGCCCACTGCACCACCATGGCCGGGTGATGTTAGTGGACATCCTGGGCAGCACCGCCAGGAAGCTTCACTACCTGGCCATGTGCTCTGGGAACCTGTCTGACTCTCCCTGGCCCCTCCCCCCTATCCTCTCTGCTCTGTGGGAGGGGTGGGGGCGGTGATGAGAGCTGGATAGAGTCCTTGTTCATTCTGTGCTAAGCAAAGCTAGCCTCACAGCCCCCCAGCTTCAAACACAGGTAGTGTCACTTCCCGCATGGGCCACAGCAGCACTGGGAGAGAAGCAAAGGGTTTAATTTTAAGTGATGGAATGGTGGGGAAGAGTGAAAGAGAAGACGATTAGTGCTCCACTTTGAAAGAAGGCAGGGGAACAATTACTTTAAAAGGTTTTAATTGGTCCTGTTCAGAAGAACTCACTCCTCTTGTGCTAAAACCCCAGGCCAGCTCAGACCTGCATGCTGGATTGCCCAAGCGCCTCCCTGTTCTTTCCCTTTGAACACCAGCTCTCTGAGCAAAGGCCTCTATTGCCCTCCCTGTGGTGCCTTCCCCCTTCTTGGGTGGGTGGGTAGGTATGTGTGTGTCTGTGTGTGTGTGTGTTTGTGTGTGTGTGTGTTTGTGTGTGTGTGTGTGTGTGTGTGTGTGTGTGTGTGTGGAGGCCTGGCAGGAGGAAGACCTCTCTAATTTATTCTCTCAGCTCTGCATCCTGACTCACTTGGGGCGGGTCTACATCACAGTCTCAGTCAAGTGAGAGAGGAAAGTAGCTTCAAGCAAATTGGAAACCATTTGGGAGAAGAGCTGGTAGGCAAAGAGGTTGAACACATACCCGGACTGTGGCAACAAACCGAAATCAGAGGAATACCCCACAAAACATCAAACTAAGTTTCAAATTATTTGCCAACGGCTAGTTTGTGCCACATAATAAAGCTGGGCTATTTCCAAGCATCTTGAGGGGAAAGGGGGTCAAAACTGGCCGATCTTCTCTTTGAACAAATGGCTGATTCTAAGGCCTGGGCAGGAAATGCTCAGAATAAGTCTAGAGAACTTTGTAGTGCCAGAAAGCAGGAAAGTGCTCAAAGATCAAAAGGATGGGGCATGTGAAAGGGGCGCAGGAGCCACCTGAAAACGCTCCTGACCAATGCTCCTGACGGCCAAGGCTGAAACAATTCGAGCAAAAGAGTAAGCAACGTCACAGAGGATTTTAATACAAAGTGTAAAATAGATATCCGTGAATGAATCCATACTGATACAAAGAAATGATTGGTTTAAGGAATGAATGAATGAAGGAGGAGTCAAATCTCCCACACAGATAACTCCAAATAATTTATGTAGACATTCCCCCCTCAAAGAAGTGGAGCCTCAAACCCTTCCCCATGAATGTGAGCTGCGCTTCGTGACTCGCTTCCGAGGGTACAGTGAGGGCAGGACAGTAGGAGAGAGGTACTGCAGTGCAGAAACCTGGCAGACACAACCTCAGTGAGGTGATCAAGATCAAGGGCACCAGGGGGAAGTTATGCCAATATCGTGGCCTCCTGATTTGCTGTGGTGAGAACACTTCATCTCTGCCATCTTCCGCCCCAAAACCCATCGCCATGAGGAAGACATCGGATAAACCCAGTTGAGTTGCAGTCTACAAAATACCTGACCAATATTTCTCAAAACTGTCAAGGACATCAAAAACAAGGAAAGTTTTGAGAAATTGTCACAGTTCAGAGAGCCTAGGGAGACATGAGGATTAAATGTAATGTATGCCCCATCCTTTTGATCTTTGAGCACTTTCCTGCTCTCTGGCACTACACGGTTCTCTAGGCTTATTTTGAGCATTTCCTGCCCACACCTTAGAATCTGCCATTTGTTCGAAATAAATAAAAAGGACGTTAGGGGAAAACTGTGGAATTAGAATCAAGTATGAGGTTGAATTAATTGTAATATACCAATCCAGTTTCTGAGTTGTGACAGAATGGTGTCATAGTAACGTGAGATGTTAACAATAGGGGAAATTGAGTGCAGGGTGTATGGGAACGGGCAGCTGTATTGTAACTGCACTTAATGTAAAACTATCCTGAAAGGAAGAGGTTTTTGTTCTGTTTTTTAAGTTAGCCTGACTTGGGTCTTAGAATCACAGGATTTGGTGATTCTGAACAGGGGAAAGGACACTAACAAAGGAACCCCAGGGACCTCCAGAGAGACTGCTGAGACTCATTTGGTGAGTTGATCAGGCAGAGTAAAATACTTTGGTTTTCAAATCTCTTCATGGTCCATATAGAGTGAATTTAAAGCAGCTTGCGGGTTGCCCAAATGAAAAACAATGGCATCCCCAAATTCCTTGTCGTGTCAATTTTTAGTTGCTTCGAAAGAAAATGCATTTAAAAACGTGGTGATCCCTTTTACAGAAAATTCAAAAGCAGACCAAAGTAATCCCAGGTGTGAGGAGTCAGGAAAATGGTTAGTGACCATGACTGGGGGTGACTGGGAGGGAAAGAGGAAGGGAGTTTCTAAGTACCAGTGATGTTCTCGTGTTTGACCTGGGAGCTGGGTGTGTTCAGCTGGTGATAGTTGATCAAGATGTATGCTTATGATCCATGCACTTTTCTGTACATAGGTTATATGTCAAGAAAAGGTTTATAAATCAGAAAGTAAGTTGATTTTAAGCATTAAATTTAAAAAAAAATTATTACTATTTTATTTCTTTATTTTTGACTGTGCCGAGTCCTCGTCGCTGTGAGGGCTTGTCTCTGGTTGTGGAGAGCAGGGGCTCCTCTCCAGTTGCAGCGTGTGGGCTCAGTAGTTGTGACTCCCGGGCTCTAGAGCACAAACAGTTCTGGTGCACAGGCTCAGTTGCTCCACGGCAGGTGGGATGGTCCCGACCAGGGATCGAACCCATGTCTCCTGCGTTGGCAGGGGGATTCTTAACCACTGAGCCACCAGGGAAGCCCCAAACTTTAATGCTGGGAGAGACCAACACCCCTCTCGCCACCCTCCAGGAAGCACAATCTAGAAAGTCAAATAGTTTGCTGAAGGGCTGACGCAGCATGCCCTCCCAGAGCCCAGCTGTGTGGATGCCTGCTAACCAGGGCTTTCCTGCTGGACTGCTCTGCGAGGCAGCACGACCCCTTTAACCAGAGCACAGGGCTGGGCACAAGCACATCTGTAGGGAGGGCACTGCAAGGAAGGGCAGCCCCAGCACCGACCCTGGGTGACCTTGACCAAACTTTTGTTCTTCTGTGCCTCAGCTTACCTACTGTACAAGAGGATCTCCCACTGCTGCATCTGTAGATGAGTCAAAAATGTTGCCCTGTCGGAATTCTCTGACCATCCAGGCGTAGGACTCTGCTCTTCCACTGCAGGGGGCACAGGTTCCATCCCCAGGTGGGAAGCTAGGATCCCTCATGCCCTGCAGTGTGGCAAAAAAAAAAAAATGTTGCCCTGTCACTAAGTTAGACTAGTCTTGTTCCATCAGCTCCCTCAGATCCCACTGTGTGCTTAGATCCCTGGAAATTTTGTGCCTGGAAAATAGGGGCATGGTAGAAATGCTGGTGACCGTAGCTGTGTCTCAGGGTGACGACGGAGAGAGATGCTGGACCTGAGCTGAATGCTCTGCTTGGAAAAGCTAATATAATCTGAGGTTGTGATGATAAACCTCTGAGCTTCCCTTGTGGCTCAGACGGTAAGGAATCCACCTGCAGTATGGGAGACCTGGGTTCAATTCCTGGGTTGGGAAAATCCCCTGTAGAAGAAAATGGCAACCCACTCCAGTATTCTTGCCTGGAGAATCCCATGAACGGAGGAGCCTGGCAGGCTACAGTCCACAAAGAGTCAGACACGACTGAGCGACTAACACTTTCACTTTTGTGATGATAAAAGGGAGATGATATTTCTGGTATATTATGGTGCTAGTTGGAGAATTTTGTCCATTCATTCATTCACTCAGCATTCATGTGTGGGACTTTGCAGACCCAAAATGCTGTGATCTGGGTACCAACTTTCAATAGGAACGTTAACCAACTGAGAGCGTCCAGAGCAGTGCTTCAGGACGGTGAGGGATCAGAAATGCTGTTCTGGGTCAATAGCCCAAAAGAACAGGGCATGTTTAGTTACTAGGAGAGAAGGTGAAGGAAGACATGGTAAAATCATCAAGAAGAGCTGGCGTGTAGCGGGAGGTTACATTTGTTACATGACTGCTAAAGCTAGGAGTTGCATGGATGAGGGGAAGTTATAAGAAGGCAAACCAGTTCAGTTTGGTGTCAGCCTTTTAACTAGAAAGTTCACCAAGAGAAGAGCAGGTTTCCTTGAAAACAGGAAATTCACAGTCTCGAACGCCTTCAAACAGGCCAGATGATCTGATCTCCTACTGATCATTTCTAATGTTCTTCCTAATCCTGAGCCTATAATTCCTGAGGAATTATAGGAAAGAGATTTTCCAGCATCTCTTATTTCAGGATGTAAAATTCCATCTTTAACTACAAACGAAGTCATCTACCTCTTAGTATAGGAGGTTTTTTTTAATCTATGAGTCAACTTAAATAACAATAACACTGATGATTGTTATTTTACAGCTAACACGGAGCTACGTGTCAGAGAATTTCTAAATGTTTTGCTACATATACTAATAAAAGTATTAATTTATTTAATTCAGAATGATCCTTGATGAAGGTGCCATGATCATCCTCCCTATTTTACAGATGTGAACACTGAGGCACATTGCTAGCAAGGGGCAAAGCCAAGATTTGAACCCAGGTAATCTGATTCCAGAGTTTGTGCTTCTAATTTATTTATTTATTTGACTGCACACTCAGGATCTTCGAACTTTGTTGTTGCATATGGGATCTAGTTCCCTGACCAGGGACAGAACCCCCCGCCCCCTGCATTGGGAGCACAGAGTCTTGGCCACTGGACCACCAGGGGAGTCCCGAGTTCGTGCTTCTAACCGCTACTTCTCATGCCATATGTTTTTTGTATTTTAATTGAAGGATAATTGCTTTACAGAATTGTGTTGGTTTCTGACAAACATCAGGCTTCCCTTGTGGCTCAGCCTGCAATGCAAGAGGCCTGGTTTGATCCCTGGGTTGGGAAGATCCCCTGGAGAAGGGAAAGGCTACCCACTCCAGTATTCCGGCCTGGAGAATTCCATGGACTGTATAGTCCATGGAGTCACAAAGAGTGGGACATGACTGAGGGGCTTTCACTTTTCTGCCAAACACCAGCATGAATCAGCCATAGATGTGTACATGTATGCTGTCCGTTTTGACAGCTGAGGAGATGGTACCCAGTGGGATTTAGTGATGTGCTCACGGTCACAGGGCTACATGGTGGATCTGGATGGAACCCCAGAGTGCTCAGTGTGGAAGGTTTTTATCACCTATGACCTGCACATCTGATTAGAGTCCTGGACAAAGTATTGCACTGAATGAGAGGAGTCCGCCTTGAAGACCGAAGCAAATGCTTTGTTAACATGGTGAAGTGCTTGCCTGTCCTTACTTCCCAGGATCTGAAATACTTGCCCCACTTCCTATCCATCGAAATCCTACCATTCAAGACCTAGCTATTGGCCATGAAACTTGCCGAGTCCTAAACTCTACCAGTACTTAACTTCTGCTCATATTCCTCCCAGAATATACCCTCTCATCTGTAAGAGCGAGTTTCATGGTAGTTTCAGCCAGCAAAGATTTGAGTATTTTTATGTTCAGTAAATTTATCAATCTTTTAAGGTTAGATTTAGAAGATTTTCCTTACTCTGAAATTTTTAAAGAGTTTCCTCTTATATTTTTCTAATATTATGGCTTTAGTTTTTATGTTGAAATCTTTGATCCATCTGGAATTTCCTTTATTATGTGAAGTGAATAACTGGTGTTTTTGTTTTCCATGTCCCCATTGAGTTGTCCTAATGTTATTTATTGGATATTCATTTTCTTTCAAGTGATTTGAAGTACTATCTTTATGTTTAACTAAATTCCATATATATATTTGAAATAATTCAGAGAATGTTCTCTGACTGCTATGAAATTAAGTTGCAAATAGGGAGCTAGAAAGTCCCCCAAATGTTTGGAAACTAGGCAACACGCTTCTAAAATAAACTATGGGTCAAATGGAAAGTAGAAAATATTTTTAACTAAATGACAATGAAAATACATCAAAGCTTATAGGCTGTAGCTAAAATTATACTGAAAGAAATGTATAGTTTTTATGCATGTGTTATAAAAGAAGGAAGGCTAAAAAATCAATGGTCTAAGTATCTAATTCAGTTAGGGGGAAAGAAACACATCTGAAGTCCAAAGGAAAAAGGACAACAGAACTCAGAACCCAGAAATTAGCAAAATAGAAAACAAACATAAAATATAAAAACTTATCAAAGCCATAAGTAGATTCTTTGAAAAAAAAAATATTTAGACTGCTTTCTGACCTCTCTATTCTGTTGCATGGATCTGTTTATGCATGTGTCAGTAAAAACCTGTTTTAATTACTAAAGCTTTATAGTATCTTTTTAATATTTAGTTGGGCCAGTCCCGATCCCTCTTCTTTTTCAAATTTTACCTAGCATTTGCTTTTCATTTGAACTTCAGTCTTAGTTTTATTAGCTTGGCCAGTTCCCCTGCACATCTTTATCTTAAACCCTATTGACATTTCTATTGGGATTAAGTTAAATTATACATTAATCTGAAAAGGATTGACATCTTTGTAACACTGCCTTCCTATCCAAGAACAGGGTGTACATTTTCATTCATGCAGGTCTTCTTTAGTGTTTGAAAAATGCCTTCCTTTAGATCATGCGTTATTTGTGGAATGCTTTCCCTAAGTATTTTTTGTTTGTTTATTTGGTTGGTTTGTTTGCACTGAAAATGGGAGCTTTTCTTCCATTATATTTTCTCCTTTGTGTTATCAACTTCTAATACTTCTATTTAACATATGATGAAGATTATATTTTGGACATTTTAGCTAAACCCATGTGAATCATACTTGTCAACAACATCCTTCTCAAACATGAAATATACATTTGACCTTATGTTTCGTATTTCTGACATATCTTTAGGCAACTGCTTTGTATAATCCCCCAAATTTCAACAAAACTGCTACTGATTCTCCGAAGCAATAAAGTATTTTTGACCACAGTTACATAATCACAGATATTTATCACAAGTATCTCCACTGTGCCATGAGTATTTTGTAGACAATGTACGTTACAGACCTGATTCACCTTCCAGGAGAGCTTTTTGGAAGTCCACCCTATGAAACATTGCTCTCTGCCTGAGCGTACCCAGATCCATAAGGGATCTAGAGACACGTCTGCAAGCTCTATAGTCCTTTTAATATTGAATTACCATTTTTCTGAAATATAAAAGTAATTAATGCGTACTCACCAAAGAACATTAGGAAACACGAAGAAGAACATAAAAATGTGCCTATAATCCCTACCACCCAGAGGTAACCAACGGTTAGTTTCCTTATGACCTTTTTCCTTTTTCATATAGTGGTATTGTATTCCAAGATTGCGATCACTTTGGGCAGATGGTTTTGAGTCCTGTGTCTCATGAATATTTTGCCATGTCATTATATATTCTTCAAAAGCAAGCTTTTTATTGGCGGCATGGTGTTTCCTAACACAGATATTTTATAATCTGTTTGCTCATTCTGCTATTATTTCGCCTTTGGACTGTCTCCAGTTGTTCCAAAATAAGACTTAAGTCAACATCCTTATACAAACATCTTTGCCCTCTTCTCTTATTATGTCCTTTGAATACATTCCTAGATGGATTACTGGGTCAGAAATGGAAACACGTTTTAAAACTTGTGGTAAAACATACGTTACATAAAGTTTACCATTTACACTATTTTCACATGTACTGTTTAGTGGCATTAAGTATGTTCACATTGTTGCGCGACCATCACCACCATCCACCTCCAGAATTTTCTTCATCTTGCAGAATTGAAACTCCATACCCATTCAGCACTAACTCCTCATCCCCACTGCCCCCTGAGCCTGTTGTAGCCTCTGCTCTTTCTGTCTCTATGAATGTGACTACTCTAGGCACCTCATGTAAGTGAAATCATACAGTATTTGTCCTTTTATGACAGTTTATCTCACTTAGCATGTCCTCAAGTTTCATCCATGTTGTAGTATATGTCAGAATTTCCTTCCTTTTCAAGGCTGAATAATATTCCATTGTATTTCATTATGGTGTTCCATACCACATTTTGTTTATCCACAGAAATATTTTTTAAGGCTCTTGGTCAAACTCTCTACTGCTGGCCAGAAAGATCACACCAATTTATGCCAGGAATGCATAAAATTAAATTTCTGAAGTTTGCATAGGTGACAGTGTATTATAGTTTAAAAAAAAAAAAGGTAAATGTAAAGGTGCATGCTCAGACATGTCCGGCTCTTTGCAGTCCCATAGACTGCAGCCCACTGGGCTCCTCTGTCCATGGGATTTTCCAGGCAAGAATATTGGAGTGGGTTGCCATTTCCTACTCCAGGGGATCTTCCCAACCCAGGGATTAAACCTGCGTCTCTCACGTCTCCTGCACTGGCAGGCAGATTCTCTACCACTGTGCCCCCTGGGAAGCCAAATCATAGCCGTGAAGTGAAATAGTGAAAGTCGCTTAGTTGTGTCCGACTCTTTGTGACCCCATGGACTATACAGTCCATGGAATTTTCCAGGCCACCATAATCTAATTATTCATATCAGGTTTGCATAAGGCTTTCTGTATTTGCAGATATATAGCCACCAGTTATTGCAAAAGGACCCTCAAAGTGTGGTCCTTCCTTCACACCTTCCTAGTGTATCTGTGTGTCATACACATATACATACATATAGCTGAAGATGAATGTATTTAGTATTTATCAAAGGGTAGAGGAGCTTGTCAACAGTTTGGATCACAGCCTCAAAATCTAAACTCATGCCCTATGGCACTTGTCAGATTTTGACCTCCCAGAGTTCCACTCTTTCAAATAGCATTCAATTTTTTGTGTCTATCAAGAAAGGCACTGAAGATTTTATGGGAGGAAATATCTGGCATTTGTATGGCATATGCAACTTTTCAAAGGGCGTCACTTGCATGATCTCATCTGGTTTCTACAGCATCCTCAGCCCCAGGAGGCAGGCAGAGTGATACTGTTGATCATATTTGTGCAGACGCAGATTCAGAGAAGTGTTGCTACCTGCTGGGACTTGCACAGCCCAGTTTGGGACCCCAGGACTCAAGCTCCCATTTCCTGACTACTGTGTACTGCCTCTGTGCCCTCACGTCTTTCCAGCTCACTCTTGGTGTTGCTAGAGGATGTTTTCCCTTTCCTTGGCATGCCAACATTCTTGGGTTGTCCAGGAATGTACTTTCTTGGAGAGGAAAGGGAATAGATATTTTTGCCACACACAACACACTGTGCTTGCCAGGCACCTAATAGGGACACCCAATAAATATTAATTAAAGAATGCAGCCACAGTGGCATTCATGCTGGCCAGATCCTTTAAAGTGTCAAGAATACTCCATGAGGGATCGAGTGTTGGCCTAGAAAACTGGAGGCCAGTGATGTTCTGGACTAATGGAGCATGTTCTCTTGGAAGATGAAAACACTCCCTGGGGGCCCCTGCCTATCACCTGGAGAGAAGGAGGAAGGAAGCTCAACATTTGTTCAGAGCCCCCTGGGACCTGTATTTGTCTAGCTGGGGGGGCCTGCCCCTTCCAGGTGGTGCTAGTGGTAAAGAACCTGCCTGCCAATGCAGGAGGCATAAGAGACTCGGGTTCGATCCTTGGATGGGGAAGATTCCCTGGAGGAGGGTGTGGTAACCCATTCCAGTATGCTTGCCTGGAGAATCCCATGGACAGCAGAGCCTGGTGGGGTGTGGTCCATAGGGTCGCCAAGAGTCCTCTACTTCTATGTCTGTCTCAAGCCAGTGGGAGATCCGGGGAGACAGCTGGCTGGGTAAAGGACAACCGTGACTTGAGAGGTATGGGGGGATGGGTGAAAAACGGAATGGTGTGCCCCTCCTCTGGCATTCTGAGGGGATGTAGTGCCTGTTGAGCATCTCTGGCTTGGCAGAGAAGCGGCAGGAGTCTATTTGGATCAGCAGTTCTGGGCACACAGGCCACTGTTGGAGCCTCTCCCTTGATCTGAGACCATGGTGGCTCCCAGAAGGCAGAGCTGGTGTTCCCTGAAGCCCAGGGTCCGGGAGAGGGGACAGCTGGGCTGGGAATGGGTGAGGCAGAGGCCTGGGTCGTTGAGGAGCCACTCGGGGAGGGCTGTGGCCCAGATGGCTGATGTGCCAGGGGAAGGCCTCCTTCTTCATCCTGGGGGGACCGTAAGGGAGGTGCGGACCTCTAACCCCACCCAGTGCCTGTGACCACCCTCTCTTGGCTTCGGATCTGTTAGATGCAAAAGCACCTGCATGGAACTTGGGGCTCATCTGGAAAAGCAAGCACACAATTCATGGTTTAGGACCCTGGGGTGTTTACCAGTGAGCTTGTTTCTGCTTTCCTTTGCTTCTTTGGGTGGTTTTTCTTTAGTTTTTTCAGAAGTAAGATTTGTGAGTTTGTGCAATTTTAGACAAATTATCAATTTTAGATGATTTTGGTATCAGAGAGCTTCCTCGGCATCTTCATCAACAAATTGTACTTAATATATTCCTGTTAATCAAGGAGAACAAGAGGAATGGACATGAGCCGTGTGTGTGTGTGTGTGTGTGTGTGAACCTGCCTGTCAATGCGGGAGACTCAGAAGATGCAGGTTCGATCCCTGGGTCAGGAAAACCCCCTGGAGGAGGAAATGGCAACCCACTCCAGTATTCTTGCCTGAAAAAACCCATGGACAGAGGAACCTGGCAGGTTACTGTCCTTGCGGTCGCAGAGTCAGACAAGACTGAGCACACACACATACCAACATCTATGCTGCTGCTACTGCTGCGTCGCTTCAGTCGTGTCCGACTCTGTGCGACCCCATAGACAGCAGCCCACCAGGCTCCCCCGTCCCTGGGATTCTCCAGGCAAGAACACTGGAGTGGGTTGCCATTTCCTTCTCCAATGCATGAAAGTGAAAAGTGAAAGTGAAGTCGCTCAGTTGTGTCTGACTCTTAGCGACCCCATGGACTGCAGCCCACCAGGCTCCCCCGTCCCTGGGATTTTCCAAGCAAGAGTACTGGAGTGGGTTGCCACTTCCTTCTCCATGTATATATATACACACAAACATATATATTTCTATGACATAATAACAAACTTAATACACAAATGTTTTCAGCAGCAGTTCCACAAATGGAAGGTTTACTGGTCAACCAACTTGTATAAGTGGACACTTTTAGGGCTTGGGTACCACAGAATTGTTCTATGCTGGGTTCAGAAATGCCTGATTGGGTTTTCTTCTTAAATTACAATTCTGTAGACTCATCTCCACAATATTCTTTGACGTACACTATCTTATTTTTTAGTTTTTATTTTATATTGGAGTATAGCTGATTTACAATGTTGTGTTGGTTTCAGGTGTACAGAAAAGTGATTCAGTTATAAGTGTATACATATAAATTATTTTTCAGATTCCTTTCCCTTATGGGTTATTACAGACTACTGGGTAGAGTTGCCTGTGCTGTACAGTTGGTCCTTGTTGACTGTCTATTTTATGTATCATAGTGTGTCTACGTTAATCCCAACCTTGTAATTTATTCCCCCTACCCCTTTGGTGGGCTTCCCTGGTGGCTCAGAGGTTAAAGCATCTTCCGGCAATGCGGGAGATCTGGGTTCCATCCCTGGGTTGGGAAGATCCCCTGGAGAAGGAAATGGCAACCCACTCCAGTATTCTTGCCTGGAGAATCCCATGGACGGAGGAGCCTGGTGGGCTACAGTCCACAGGGTCGCAAAGAGTCGGACCCTTTGGTAGCCACAGTCTGTTCTCTAAGTCTGTGAGTGCTTCTGTTTTGTAAATAAGTTCATTTGTATCTTTCTTAGAGCCCACATATGACTAATATCGTGTTTGTCTTTCTCTGTCGTCCTCCAAGTCCATTCATGTTGCTACAAATGGCATTATTTCATTCTTTTTATGACTGAGTAATATTCCACTGTGGGCTTCCTTGGTGACTCAGATGGTGAAGAATCTGCCTGCCATGCGGGAGACATGATTTTGATCCCTGGGTTGGCAAGATCCCCTGGCGGAGGGCATGACAACCCACTCCAGTATTCTTGCCTAGAGAATTCCCATGGATAGCGGAGCCTGGCGGGCTATAGTCCATAGGGTCACAAAGAGTCAGACATGACTGAGTGACTAAGCACAGCACAATATTCCTCTGTATATTTTATCATCTCATTTAATCTCAAGACAGCTCTGCACTGGTGAGTATCATTGTTATCCCCATTTATCCATAGGGAAATCAAGGTCTTAGGTGACACTGCTAATGGTAACAGAGATGATATTTGAACATGGCATTTCTGGCTCCTGTGCTGGGTGCTGTGTGTTTCCCCTGAAACTGTAATTGTCTCCATTATTCTGTGTTTGGTGGCGCATTCACTTAACAAGCAGGAACGCCTCGGGGGCTCTGCATGATCAACCCCTCCCCACCCCCCTGCCCAGCAGCTCTCTTTTCCGCAGTTCTGATCACTCTGCCCATGCTGTCACCATGCCAGCCAGGCTGGCCTCCCAGCTGTTCCTGTAACTTGCCAGCTCACCTGTCTCAGGTTCCAGGCCCTGGCTCCCTCCCTTTCCTGGAAGGGTCTTACCTGATCTTTGCTTCTCTCCAGACAGGCCTTCCCTGATCACAGACCTGAAACAGCCATTCTCAGCCCATACCAGCCCTGGTCCCTCACTCTACTTTATGTTTTCCAAAGCTCTTGTAACTATGTGTGAGAGTTGGACTGTGAAGAAGGCTGAGCGCCAAAGAATTGATGCTTTTGAACTGTGGTGTTGGAGAAGACAAACTGCAAGGAGATCCAACCAGTCCATTCTGAAGGAGATCAGCCCTGGGATTTCTTTGGAAGGAATGATGCTAAAGCTGAAACTCCAGTACTTTGGCCACCTGATGCGAAGAGTTGACTCATTGGAAAGGACTCTGATGCTGGGAAGGATTGGGGGCAAGAGGAGAAAGGGACGACAGAGGATGAGATGGCTGGATGGCATCACTGACTTGATGGACGTGAGTCTCAGTGAACTCCGGGAGTTGGTGATGGACAGGGAGGCCTGGCGTGCTGCGATTCATGGGGTCGCAAAGAGTCGGACATGACTGAACGACTGATCTGATCTGATCTGTAACTATGTGAAATCATATTTTTGTGTGTGTATATATTTACTTAGTTCTTCTCTGTCTCCCCCTAGAGTGCAGACTCCCCATTGAAGAGACCATGTGCCTGAGCGATGCTTGGCCCATAGTTGGTATGAAGGAGAGCCAAGGAGTGGTCCTTGTTCATCCAGCCCGCATGATAGCTGGTGACAGGGCTCTGGGGGACTGGGAAGCGTGATCCTGCGACTGTAGGGTTCAGACGGTGAGCCCCAGAAGAAAGTCAGAGTGACCAGGCATTCATGCGTTCGTTCATTCACTCATTGAGCACCAACTTTGTGCAAAGAGCCAGGGTCAGCCAGCCGAGAAGAGCCAGATTGCTTCTTTCTGTTTGTTTTCTTACCTGTGCATTTTAGACAGCTGGGACAGCTACACACTGCTGGGCATAGAGACATGTCGATGGAGGGATAGGTGAGTTCTGGACCTGAAGGTGTTACTAACCAAGTGCGCGGTCTTAGTTGATCTTCTCTTCATCTTCATGGAACTCCGGTTGAGAAAATGCATGAAATAAGCCTCAGACAGGAAAGGGAGGGAAGGAGGGACACAGAATGGGGAGTAACTGAGAGTTTTAACTATGCCCCCCTTGACTTTAGGGCAACTTATTCTTCAGGAAGGTATTTAGACTCCCCCAGGATTTCTGGATCTGAGATTCTTTCCTTGGGCTTTAAGTAGTAGTTTGTCAGCTTTAGGGTTTTGCACATCCCTAAAAGACCCTCCCTTCAATTGTCAACATTTAATTTTTCTAAATAAGTCTTTAAGTAAACACTGTCTATTATCATCGCCTTTCATAAAAAGATAGGGCATATTGATTCCTCGAACTAGGAGGGACAGCATCTCAAAAGAAATGGTTTATGGACTTCCCTGGTGGGAAGGCGGTTAAAAATCTGCCTGTTTATGCAGAGGACACAAATTCCATCCCTGGTCCAAGAAGATTCCACCTTCTGTGGGGCAACTAAGCCAGTGAGCCCCAACTACAGAGCAACTAAGCCCGTGAGCCCCAACTGCAGAGCCTGCTCATCTAGAGCCTGTGCTCCACAAGAGAAGCCAGCACACCGCAACTGGAGAGTAGACCCTGTTCGCTGCAACTAGCGAAAGCCCGTGCAAAGCAAGGAAGACTCAATGCAACCAAAAATTTAAAAAATGAAATGATTTATTCTTTCCTTCTGGGTCAGTCTTTTGTTCAGCCAGTATCAGTGAGTGCTTGCTCCATGCCAGTGTTTGATGTGCTATAATACAGGGCTTCTGCCCTTAAGGAGTCATCTGGGTAGGTGGACATGCCTGCTAAGTTGCTTCAGTCATGTCTGGCTCTGTGTGACCCTATGGACTGTAGCCCACCAAGTTCCTCTCTCCACGGGATTCTCCAGCCAAGAATACTGGAGCAGGTTGCCGTGCCCTCCTCCAGGGGATCTTCCTGACCCAGGGTGGAATCTGCGTCTCTTCTGTTTAGCCTGTATTGGCAGGCGGGTTCTTTACCGCTGGTGTCACCTGGAAAGCCCTGGGTAGGTGGGGAGATAAACATGAAGCAAGGACTTGGAATTAAAGGTGAAATTTCCAGTGTAGTAAATGCTACCGCAAGGAGATGCCTGAGGCTGCCAGAGTGTATAATAATGGGGGTGGGGTGACCTCACTCAAAGATAGAGAGGAGCATCCCAGGCTGAGAGACAGCATGTGCCCAGTCCCCGGGGGCGGAAGGAAGGTCCTGAGGTGACCACTCAGGGCTTACAGGTCACGGAAGGGCTGACCTTGTTCTGAGGGCTGTAGGAAGCCTGCTGGGTGGTGGTGCAGTCAGGCCAGCACTGGGACCAGCCTCAGCAGAAGGGGGTTGGTGGGTCTCAGTGAACCAGATGCACAAGTGGGCAGAGTACTGTGGGCAGTAGTCCCCAGGGAGATGCTGATGGCTTGCGTCCTGCTGGCTGCGGTGAGGGGACCTGCAGAAGAGTGGACAGACTGAGAGGCATCTCAAAGGAAAAACTGATGGGATGCTGAGCCTGGTTTGGATGCGGGATGAAGAAGGAGGAGGTTGCTGGTCTTCTGATTCCCACCACTGGATGGAGATAGGCAAGCTCTCGTTTTAGTTATTTTTTGGCCACACTGTGCAGCATATGGGATCTCAGTTCCCCAGCCAGAAATCGAACCCACGCCCCCTGCATTGGAAGTGCACAGTCTTAACCACTGGACCACCAGCGAGGTCCCTGGGCAAGCTTTCTGAGGGTGGAGACCTGGAGAAGTAGGTTCTGGAAGGAAGATACTGAGATATGCCCTGTTTGGAACATAACGAGTTCAAGGTGCCTTTGAGCCATCCAAGGGGAGGTGTCAAAAAGGCAGGTGGCTGTGGGCTGAAGTTCAAACCCGAGGCCTGTCTTTTCACTTGACTCACCTTCTCTGTTTGGCTGTGATGGGGCCATCTCCTGAGGGAGAAGTCAGTGGCCTGAGTGGAAGCCTTACTTTTCTCTTCATGCCCTTTTGTCCTCTTTAAGCTGCGTAGCACTGTGCGTGTATTACATATTCAAAAATCAATAAAACAAAAAAAGCAAAATTATCTAATAATTTCGCATTTGAGAAAATATATTGCATTACGGAAACTTGACCATGGATCACAGGTTTTGAGGCCTGAACTGCTGAGGACGACTTTAAAATCCCTTCTACCTCTCACTGAATGTTACTGCAATTTTTCTTTATGGGTCTACTAGATGTGAGCAATGCTGAATAACATCGTATTCCACAGACTTTGAAAGCCTGCAAAATAAATGTTTATGGAGAAAGGTGGGATGGAGTCTTCACTGGGCAGCTCCTTGCCCCGTCACCTTCCTCCTCGCTTGTCACCATCAGCAGCAAAATTATTTCTAGGACATAAGAAAATATGACTCAGAGTAATTCTAGCAAAGAACTAGGAACACTAGGTCGTGTTCTCACGTACCCCTCTTTCATTCTAAGAAAAAGATGTCCCAGCCTTACTAGTTGGCTTTTAAACTCTGATGCTGGCCGTGTGCCTTTGACAGTATCTCAACTGATCCTGGTAAAACCCACAAAAAGTCCCAGACACTAGAAAGAGTGGCTTCCTTCTTCATTACCCTGTCACTCGGACACTTATCCCAGCAAAAATCCATTTCCTAGGCTTGGAAGGTTAGGCAAAATTAACTTATTGGGTGGCTCCTGCCGCCAAATCCATGATAATCATGACGATTAGCATCTGTATACCAGCTAGTTTACATAGCACTTGTGCTGGCGGCGTGTCCGGCGTGCCTGCGCTGCGTCCCAGCAACCCCTGGGGTGAAGGCTTTGTTCCTGGAGCCTCTCACCGGGTCTGGCATACACAAGACGTTGTTAATTCAGTGTTTGTTGTATGAGGAAGGCAGACAGATGACGGAAACAGCTTTCCTAAAGCCTTGAGGCTAGTAATGGCAGAAGAATCTATTTGATCCAAAAACTGGGCTGAGGGTCCTGTCTGCTCCCCGGGGTCCTCACAGTGGAAATGCCTCGGCCATCACTCATAGGGATGGGCTTCTTTGGTGGGTCCCACGATGTGCCAGGAGCAGCGTGTGTGGTCACCTATGAGTCTCCGCTCTGCTACAGACAAAACATCACCCCTTCTGCAGGCTGCCCAGTTCTGATTCACCATTAACAGGATGTCTCGTTGCTATGAAGCTATCTGGCACTTACTACGCAGAATTTAGCTCCAAAGTCATCCTTTAATGACTTAGGGGAATGGGAAAGATAAAAATAGCGGGGTATGGGGGGGTGGGATCAGAAAAGAGTGAAGGCTAATTTGGTAGCCCAATATGACCAGGAGCTTGAAGTCCATTTGTTGGTGTCTTGAAGTTCAAATGCAGCCTGGATAATGAGGAATATCAGCAGGGCTCCTGGGGTGCCTCTGAGCAAAGCTCAACATTTATTTTCTTGTTTTGCTGTCTTTAAAATCAATTTTTTTACTGCCCGTGGAAATCAGCCAAATTGTATGTCTCTCTGTCTATACTGCAATGGCGAATCCTAATTTTTCATTGTCGGCATTTGAAGCCATTATCTAAGCAGGTCCATTACTGAGCCATCACAGGCCAGCTTCATGCTGGAGGCACTTCCCTTCTCCTTGTGTTAACAACTGGCGTTGTCTCCTGACATGAAGCAGTTTGCTTCAAGTGAGGCCTGACTGTTGGTTTGAGGACTGGCGATCATGGAGATTTTCCCAGTTATTTGAGAAGAAACTTTTCTGTAGTTATAGATGATGTCGTGTCATGCCTGCAAATTCTTTCTACAGGGAAAAACTTCACTCTGAGGAAGGTGAACTCCCTGAACATCCCTTGCAGGAGCCACACCTCCATCTCTGACCCCCTTGAGGCTTAGGAGTGTTTATAAATGAAGTTATAGACTCAAAGTGACAAGCGCGGCTTGATTTTGAAGACTTAACTCAAAGTGGACAGAAAACAAGCAGTTGTTTCTGTGTCACGTTTTCCGTTTGAATAGAGTCATTCATGTCATGCGCACGTCTGCCTGACTGTCAACTCACCCAATCTAGTTCCAAATATTTATACCTTTAGGAAAATTTCTGAGACGCACCCCCCCGCCCCCCTCCCTGACAGAATCAATCCCTTGATTTTCTGTTTTCCCGATCAGGGGCCTCCATTCTTTTTCTTTTTGGCTGTGCTGGGTCTTCCATTACTGCACGCAGGCTTTCTCCAGCTGCAGCGAGTAGGGGCTGCTTTCTCTTGCTGCGGTGTGCCGGCTTCTCATTGTGGTGGCTTCTCTTGTTGCAGGGTCTAGGCGCGAGGGCTTCAGTAGTTGGGGTTCCCGGCTCCAGAGCACAGGCTTCATGGTTGCTGCTCATAGGATTAGTTGCTCCACAGAATGTGGGATCTTCCCGAATCAGGGATCAGATCCGTGTCTCCTGCATTGGCAGGTGGATTCTTTACCACTGAGCCAGCAGCGAAGCCCGGGGCCTCCATTCTTGCTCGAACTGTTCTTGCTGCATTCTTTTTTTTTCCCTCGCTCCATTCTTGAAGGCTGACCATTTTCCTATTTCTAGCCCTCTCTTAAATTACACCCTTCTTGAGGGCAGAGGCTGTTGAATACACCTTTCTGTGTCTCAGAGGTCACGCCTGGGACCTGGCACCACCTCTTGAACCAGTGCTGGTGAAATGGATCAAGAATCACAAGAACCCCTTTCTATTTCCAAAAGGTGCCACTCTCCTCTTCTCAGATGGGGCAGGCTGCTCCTTCCTGTGCCTCTGTGGTCGGGACGCCAGTGTTTGTGAGACTGTTCTCCCGGTTTAGGACTTGCACCTCACTGATATCTAGAATGACTTTTGATTAGGACTGGTGTGTTTCCTCACCGACTCTTGCCAGGGTCATGACGAGGCAGCCTCCGCCCTTGCCGTCTGGGATGACACATTGGCCTCTGTTGTCATCAGCCTTCCTGTAGGAACTGCCCCACAGAGAGAGACGCTGTCTGCAGCCTCACTTCCACATAGGACCTTGCCAACTCGTCCTTTTCTACAAGAACATCAGAACAGCAAATTTCAGGAAATGAGAAAAGCAGACACAGATTAAAAAAAAAAAAGAGCAAACCTTCAAATTTGTATATTTTTGAATAAGTGGCACATTCACAAGGTGCAAAGTTGAAAAGGTACAGAAAGTTACATGCAGTTAAGTTTCCCTTCCAGCCGTTTTCTTCAGCCATCCAATGGCCATCCCTGGAGGAAATTGTGACTGTATATTTGAATGTCTCTGTTGTCCTAGGTCTTTGCTTTTCCTGGATGTTTCTCTCGACTCCTTCATAAGAACATTCATTTCACCCTGCCCCTCCCCTCTGGCCCCCAGGACCTAGCCGAGAGCCCTGGAGAGTCACCTGGCAAATGTTATGGATCAGTTGACAGCATGCCTGTAACACAAGCATATTTGATGAGTCAGGACTTATAGAATCTTTATTTGATTGTGAATTAGATGCATTTCATTCACTTACCTTCTCGTTCTCCTAAGATAAGCCAAGAAGTGTTGATTGTCACGTCGGCCTCACTCAAGCTGTCTTTCTTTCATGAGCCATCACTTCCAGTTGTATTGTTGCCAGTTCAGGATGGCTGAGGGCGCACACATTTTTCAGGCGACAGTTGCACAAGAAATGTCGATATTTTTTCAACACTTTTTTTTGGTGGTCTCTTCAATTGTTTCTTTTTTGGCTTCTGCAAGGAAAAATCCTCATCCCTGCCTTGGTCCTTGGCCCCAACACCGACACACCCACCTGCCCTTTGGGGCCTCTCTCGACCTTTCTTTTTTCCAAGAACCACTGAACATGAGAAAAGGCCTGAAAGGAGGAATCCTGCCTTCCCCGAGACGAGGTATTTATCTTTTTATTTTAGTGTTTGCTTAGTTGCTTGTAGCTGTAGAGGGTTTGCCAGTTCTCTTTTTCTGTTCTCCTCTTTCTCTTTCATGTCAGTTTCCCCGCTGGCAGTTGTGGACAGTTCACCTGCTTCTCCTCCACTTCCTGTATATACTCTGCTGCCCTCCTTCCTCTCGCACCCTGGGGCTCTGACTGCTCAAGACCACGGGCCTTGGAGCAATTTCCCTCCAGCTTCCTCTCTCCTCTAGATGCTTAGCCAGCGGTCGGTCAAATGGCGGGGTTAGTCAAATGGCGGCCCCCGCAGTCCTTCGGGTGCCAGGGGCCAGTGATTAAGTAGCCAGGTCTTTAGCTGACTCCATCCTTGTTTGTCATAACTCCGCTGCAAGTTATTTTGGTCTCTGTGACTTGTGGCCGCACCATGATTAGGGTTTGATTACTATCACCAAAGTGACTAAAAGATGAAAATAGAAGCCACAACAGGAAATAAACAACTGCAAATGAGATATTTTATTCCATATTCCCTGCCAGCAAGTGATTAGAATCAAACTCATTCACAATAGTTTGGTGAACTCCTAAACTTTTTTTTTAGGGATTAGAATAGTTTGAAACTGGGTGCTTGTTGGTTTCATTTGTGCCCATGGAAAGAAAAGGAAAGGAACTCCCTTTCTAGGCACACTAGCCAGCCAGGAGTTCCTCTACAGTCCAGCTTCTTTCTTGGAAAGGAAAGGAATAAGAATGTGAACGGGGTGGGGCTGGCTCTCAGGAAAGCTTGGGATGTTAACTGATTCAGGGGATGCCAAGGAGCTATAAAGCAGCACCAGCCACTGTAGGTACTTGTCCAGCAACCCACCCACTGTCTACCTAGGGCAGTAAAATGGAGGAGGAAAGCCATGCACAGAGGGTAAGACAGGAGTGACGCCTGAATTAAAGCACCGACAATTACACTATATGGGAACATATCTTTGCAAGTATATGCATGTTCCTCCCAGACAAGTTGTGACGTCAGATTCAACTCCTAAAACACCCACTAAATCTACCTGCCTTGTGTGTGCTCCAGCCTGGCATCCCAGAGTGTGAGCACCACTGGCCACATCTCCCAGAATCATCAGGTTCTCTATTTAGCCAAGAAGCTTAAGCAGAATTATGCCGTTTGCTTTCACTGCTTATTTAAGTCCTTCTTGTCACTTTGCAGCCTGGCCTAGCCTCGCTAGGAAAGTGAACATCTTCTAGCGATGCCCAGAGCAGAGAGTGGGAATAAGACCCTGAGAGGGCAGGAAGCTTACCCAGAAACCTTTTTAAATCTTGCCAAGTGCTCTTCTAATGCGAAGATCACCTCTAGTACAAGTTATTTAACCAGTGAATGGTAGAGACCCAGGGGCTTCCCAGGGATCTCAGTGGTAAAGAATCTACCTGCCAATGCAGGAGACGCAGGAGATGTGGGTTCGATCCCTGGGAGAGGAAGATCCCCTGGAAGAGGAAATGGCAAGCTACTCCAGTATTCTTGCTTGGGAAATCCCATGGACAGAGGAACCTGGCGGGCTACAATCCATGGGGTCACAAAGAGTTGGGCATGACTGAGCACGCACACATGGCAGAGTCCCAGGCAGGAATCACATTTTCTGACTTCTAGTTTGGCATTCTTTCTAAGCCTTTCTGAGGTGAGTGTATCATTTCTCAGATACCTCCAAAATCCCATTTCTACCTCTTTTGCCTATGATGGTAGGATAACCCATTTTCTCCTGGGCTTTCTCGGTTGCTATCTTAGTAGGTTGCTTGTTCAGAAAGTTTCACACACATACACAGGTTACAATGCCCTTTTCAATAAGCAATATATTAAAAAAAAATATTTATGCACTGGGTGTTAGATCCTGCATGTGGGATCTTTCAGTCCTGGAAGGCAAACTCTTAGTTGAGGCATGTTGGATCCAGTTCCCTGGCTAGGGATCAATCGTAGGCCCCCTGCATTGGGACATAGAGTCTTAGCCACTGGACCACCAGGGAAGCCCAGCACTATTTTTAATTGTAACAAAACTATGATCTTATATAATTGCAGCCTATGTGGCTTACAAAGTAAATGTTTAGAATCCCAGCTGCTGCCCTGTTCTACACCCTTCTGCCCTGCTTAGCATTTCTGGCTCTTCTAGGTCAATGAGCTTCAGGGCCCCTTGCTTAGAGATGATAATGATTTTCTCCCTTATATATTATATAATATATAATATTATATTATCACATAATATATCTCCAAAGGTGCTCTTGGTGGGTTGGGGTAGGGGGAGAAGGTCCAAATACCTATCTTTCCAACTCTGTTGATTCCTAAGTAGTTATTAAGCCTCTGTAGCATGTAGACAGCTTTTAAGTTGCTGGAAGGGAAGGGGCCAAGTTGAGGTTCATCAGTGCCTTTTCCTTTTATTACCCCCCCCCTTTTTTATTTTGGTGCTTTTTCCTTTAAAGGGGGCATAATTTAGCTGAGAAAATGAAAATAGTTCATTTCATCTTTTTAAAAAGATTCATTTAAAAAAAAGTCATCAAACTCCCCAGTGAGTTTGATTGTCATCCTGACCTCACAATTCTAAATGACTTAAATATATATATATATATTACTTCACTGAATAAGATGTGAGGTTAGACCACCATGCCAACTAGTGGCCTCGTCGATACTGACGCTTATATGTTTAAATCATGACGCTTCTCAGCACCAACAGCTTTCACGAAGTAAACGCTATCTGGTGCTTTGCCCCATCAACGCCTTACCGTATCTATGCACCAGTCGGCCAGGTGGGTCTATGCTTTCTCTATAGCCCGGGGTAAGGGGATAAACTCGCTGACTCTAAGCGCCACAGAAAGCTACGGGGCCGAGGAAGGCGAAGAAACAGGCCCCGCATGCATATGCATGCAGGTCTGCTCGGAAGGTAACCTTCCCGCGCCGGGAGGCGGAGTGGCGGAGGTCTTCCGGGCTCCGGAGGAAACCTGCCCGCAGCGGGCGGGCGAGCACCCCCCAACACACCCCCGCCACCTCCCGCCAAGATGCTGCCCCTCGCAACTCGTCAGGCAGCCAAATGCATTCCAGAGCTTTGCACAAGACACACTTCTCCAGGCAGTCCTAGAAACCCGAGCCCCGAGCGGGAGAGGGCGGGAGGGAGCGCGCGGCCGCCGCTGAGGTCACATTCGCGCCGCCTCCCCGCCCTCGCGGGCCGGCTGTTCCCTCCAGCGCGCACTTCCCAGGGCCTCGGTCCAGTCCGGTGTAAATGTCTTTTACGCGGAGACAGCGCTCTCCTCCCCCTTCCCTCCCGCGCGGCGGCCAGGGGATCCGTCGCCAGGGCCTTTAAAACAAAACGAATGAATGAAGCGTTAGGGTGAGCGCGCGCGGGACAGCCCCCGCGAGGCTCCGCGGGCTGGGTCTAAATCCGGCCACCAGCCCGCTCGTTTCGCTCCAAAACTCGCCGGCGGTGCCCGATCGGTGCTCTTGGGTCTTCCCATTTCTCCTCTGATTCCTCCAGGTCTCCGTCGACCCCGGGAGCTTCTCTGCTCCCCACCTTTATCCACCCCCGCTCCCGCCCCATATCGGTCCCCCCTCTGCAGACCTGGGCGGGTGGCGGTGGCGGGGGTGGTGAGCGGGGTGGGGGGGGGGGGAGAAATAGCTTTTAGAAACCCGATCTGTTGTTTGCGAAACACAATCGCTTTTTTTTTTTTTTTTTTTAAAGCGACAGGGTGTCTAGACGGCCACGTGACGAGGCCGGAGCCGGGCGCGCCACTGCGCAGTGGAACCAGCAGAGCAGAGGGCCCGGGGGGGGGGGGGGGGGGGGAGGCGGGGAGGAGGCGGCGGCGGCGGCTGGGGGGCGGGGGAGGGAAGGGGGAGGAAGGGGGAGGGAAGGGGGCGGGGGCGGGAGGCCTTGCGGGAGGCGGCGAGCCCCGGGCACACTCGCTCGCCTGCTCGGCGCACGGAGGAGCCTGTCCCCGAGCCGCGCCAGCCGAGCCAGCCGGGCGCCGTGCTCGGTCCGCTCGCCGCGCCGGAGAGAGCTGCCCGAGACGAGAGCCAGCCCGCCGGCGCCGAGCTGCCGAGCGCCCGGCCCAGGAGCCCCTGAGTGCGGCGCGGCGAACCCCGGGCGGCGGCAGAAGGACCCGAGTGCCAGGAGAGGGCGGACGGGGGGACAAGGAGGCTCCCGGCCGCGACGAGGAGAGTCTCTCGGAGAAGGCGGCGTGAGGGACAACCGGGGCCTCCAGCCGCCGCAGCCGAGTCGGGGCGAGCAGCCTTTTACGGGGAGCCCCGGCGGCCAGCCGCAACCCGGGGAGGGGGCGCCGGTGGCCCCCGCGCTAGAGAGCAGAGGGCGACAGCGCGCCGCCCGCCAGGGGCCCGCCGCGGCCGCCGCGCCGCCCTCCCCCGCGCTGTCAGCCCCGCGGGGCGCAGCCGCCGCCGCCGCAGCATCTTCTGCCCCTGCGCCCCCGCCAGCCCCAAGGAAGTCCCCGCCGACGACCGGGGCCCCCGGGAACGCAAGAGGAAAGGCCAGAGACTCCCCTGAACCACCCAGATGCGAAGGATTGAAGCAGCCTAGCCAAAGCTTTCTGTGGATTAAAAAATATATATATAGGATTTTTTTTTTTTTCTTGGCAGAAGAAAAGGAGAGGAAGATCAGCGGGGCTCTGCAAGGAAAAAAGGGGGATGTAACTCGTGGATACGTTTTTTTTCCACCCCTCAAACGTCTCATTCTACTTTGTAAACATTTTCTTTTTTTAAACCCCAGCTCCAGCCGGACGCCCCCAGACCTCCGGGGTGCGAGGAGGTGGTGTTTTTCATTTGGGGCTTTGCATGTTTGGTTCTTAGATTTTGAGAGAGCCTCCTTATTTCGCCAGACATCTCATGTGGGGTGAAGTCCACTCAGCCCCCTCCCCCGAGTCTTCGTGTGCACGGAATTCAAGGAGATCCGGTTACTAAGGATATAGAGGAAAAAAATAAATCGCGTGCCTGCTTTTTTTTTTTTAATTGCTTCTCCCCACCCCCAAATTAAGTTGCTTAGCAAGGGGGAAAGAGGTTTTTTCCTCCTTCCAGCAGCCCTGCCGAACGCCTTTCGTTTTTTGCCGCCGCGGATCTTTCATGTAGGCAGCCGAGGCTGGCGAGCCCGACACTCGGGAGCCACTGCGGGGGGGCCTCTTTTTGGGGAGGCGCCGACCCGGGTAGGCTTCGCCGCCCCCAGGGAAGCGGCGGCCGCGTTCCTCCGGGGTGCGCCGGGGCCCGAGAGCGGCGCACGGCGCGGGCCGCGCGGGGTGGGGCAGCCGGAGCGCAGGCCCCCGAGCCCCGGCGGGCGCCCCCGGGCCCCCGCGCGCGCTCCGGCCTCCGGGAGACTGGCGCATGCCACGGAGCGCCCCTCGGGCCGCCGCCGCTCCTGCCAGGGCCCCTGCTGCTGCTGCTGTCGCCTGCGCCTGCTGCCCCAACTCGGCGCCCGACTTCTTCATGGTGTGCGGAGGTCATGTTCGCTCCTTAGCCGGCCAACGACTTTTCTCCTCGCCTCCTCGCCCCGCATGTTCAGGACCAAACGATCTGCGCTCGTCCGGCGTCTCTGGAGGAGCCGTGCGCCCGGCGGCGAGGACGAGGAGGAGGGCGCGGGGGGAGGCGGAGGAGGAGGCGAGCTGCGGGGAGAAGGGGCGACGGACGGCCGGGCGCATGGGGCCGGCGGCGGCGGCGCAGGCAGGGCTGTCTGCTGCCTGGGCAAGGCGGTGCGAGGTGCCAAAGGTCACAACCATCCCCACCCCCCAGCCGCGGGCGCCGGCGCGGCCGGGGGTGGCGAGGCGGATCTGAAAGCGCTCACGCACTCGGTGCTCAAGAAACTGAAGGAACGGCAGCTGGAGCTGCTGCTCCAGGCCGTGGAGTCCCGCGGCGGTACGCGCACCGCGTGCCTCTTGCTGCCCGGCCGCTTGGACTGCAGGCTGGGCCTGGGGGCGCCTGCCGGCTCGCAGCCGGCGCAGCCGCCCTCCACCTACTCGCTCCCCCTCCTGCTGTGCAAAGTGTTCAGGTGGCCGGATCTCAGGCATTCCTCGGAAGTCAAGAGGCTGTGTTGCTGTGAATCTTACGGGAAGATCAACCCCGAGCTGGTGTGCTGCAACCCCCATCACCTTAGCCGACTCTGCGAACTAGGTAAGAAGTTGATCCACGCCCACCCGCCGGTGCCCCCCCTTCCCCCCGGCACTCAGGTGGGGGGAAGAAAAGCCCGATTGGGCTGTGGGTTAGTGCAGCCACCACGCCGGAGGGGTGTGTGTACATTTCCTCCTGGGAGGAGATTTGGGGGACAAAGGTGTAGAGAGGGGACCCGGGGAAACTGGAAAGGCATTCCCTCGGGGTTCCCTTCCAGTTTTCTCTCCTCGGTGGCCCCAAGGGCGGGGGGGTGGTGCCTCTGGGCCCTACTCATTCATGCCCATATTCTGCAGACATGGGGTTATTTCCGGATCAGCCAAGGGGGTGCAGAGAGAAGTGTGTGGGGGGGTCACGCCTCCCCCGCACGGCGAGAGGCGTTGAGGTGTGTGGCCGACTTGGATTCGGTCCAAGCCCGCCAAGGAAGGCTCGGAGAAGAGGTAGTAAAGGCTGGAGAGGAAGGCTCCCCTTTAGGAAGGAAGGGGGAGCGTCACGTCGGGCGCAAGGGGCCAGGAAGCCTACCCTGGCCGGCGCAGCTTTGGGTTTTGAGGCAGAGAGAGCAGGATAGGAGGCCGAGCTGGATACCTGCTCCCAGCTCCGCCAGCCCGGGGTGAGAGAGAACAGGCAGTCAGGGGAAGTTGGGTGTCTCCTACTTTCTTCCAGCGCAGGAGAGAGAGCAGTGTAACCGACTGTTGGATGGTTTGCCCCCAGACTACTGAGTTGGGCCCTGGGCTCCTCCGTTGAGACCCCGGGGTCCTTCTCCTTTATGCTCCCAGCCTTCTCCATTGCATCCCTTTTCTCTGCTTCTTTGTGCGGGGGCGGGGTGCATCTCGGGCGCCCACCGATTCAAGTTCCCCAGCGCCCTTGGGGTGCACCTTCCGGGGAAGCTGGGCAAGGGGGAAGCCCGTGTTCCCCGCGCGGGTGCTGGGCGCAGCGGCGGTGGCGGAGATGAACTGCGCCCCGGGGGGACGGGTCGGGGCGGGGGGTGGCGGAGGGATCAGGGTCTGAAGTTCTCGGACGCTAAGTAGGGGAAGAGGGGGGGCTTCGCCGCCCCCCGCCCCGTGAACTGCGACGTGAGGCGGCCGAGCCGGCGGTTTGCAGCCGGGCCGGCCGAGCGCGGCGGCGGCGGCCGCAGACGTGGAGGAGCGCCGCGCCGAGGCTGGCGCCAGGCGGCCTCTTTTGTTTATCTGACAGCTAAATATCAAGGCAATCACCGCCTCGCGGCCCTGCCTCCAACCCCCACAGCTAAGACAAACAGTTGGGCTAAAAGAATGCCTCTGTTATCATAAGTTTCTATCTCTCTCTCAGGGCTCAGCCTTTATTTTCTCTTTCTTTTTTAATTCCAGAGTCTCCCCCTCCTCCTTACTCCAGATACCCGATGGATTTTCTCAAACCAACTGGTGAGTAGCTGATTTTAAAAATATCCTTCCTGTCTTAAGTTAGAAATGGAGGCTGTAGAACGCGGATTTGTGTGTCTAGGCAGCGGCTTGGGGAGACTCTGGACTTGCCCTGAGGTGGTTATAGGTTTCCTCTGTTGGCAATTTGGTGGATTTTTTTTTTTTCTTTTTCTTTTCTTGTTGTGACTGGAGCTGGAGGTAATGTGTGTGTGTGTGTGTGTGTGTGTGTGTGTGTGTGTGTGTGTGTGTGTGTCTACATATATGTCTTTCTTTTTGCAAAGATGTTTCTTAGGTATGCTTTCCATTTTGTTCATTTTTTTCTTGTATTTGTACTCCATAACCCAAGCTGGCTCAACTCAGAGCGTGGACTCTGGCGCATGCAGGTCTAGGGAGGCAAATGGGACAGGGTGATGGGAAACGTGGGAGACTCTGTGAGTGCCAGAAGTATCAGTGGGGAGATTGGAGAGCCCGATGGGAGAGAAGACTGTTTAGAAAAGTGTAGAGATGACCTCGGTTTGGGGCAAGAGAATAGAAAATTTAAGGAGTAAAGGCAACAGCCCCCTCCCCCCCTCCTAGTTTTCTCAGAATTCCTAGTGGGGGCCATAAAAGTGTTTAGCATAGCTCTGGCCTGCCTGTCGCTTTGTCACTGGATGGCATTCGGCCAGGGCAGAAGCCCCACTTGAGGCTGGCACCAGCCCTGTTGCGTTTGTCTGCATTCAACTTCTGGCTGGCAGTGCAGGGGAGAAGAGAGGAGGGACCACAGAGCTGGGAGGCAGCTCCGATGGGCCCTTGTTTCCTGGAGCCCTTTCTTACAGCGGGGAGGTTCCTGTGCCTGCAAGTCTGAGTTGTAACTGTGGTCTCTGCCGGTGCCTGAGAAATGCAGTGCTTGTGACAGTCTTATTTTGCCAGGGTTCTGGGAGAAGGAGAAATGAAGGGTTGGGCCCCATTTCCCTCTTGGAATTCTACAGGTCCTTCCGCCTCATGAGTTTTGGCTGTTGGGCCTTTCCCCCCACTAATTAAAAGTTTTGCTGGGGCGTTGTCCTAAATTAAATACTTTAATGAATGGTGTAAGCGAAGCCCATGGTCTCCAGCCAGCCCTCCCTGACTCCACACTCCCTCCAGTCGGAAGGCGTTGCTGCTTGCCTGGTGCCTGTCTAATAAGTGGCCTGCGAAGCATATGATATTTTGCTTTCGATTTACAAAACACCAGATAAATGGTCATTAATGAGGAGATAAACCAGCTCTGTATTTGTAACAAACGTTAACTGAGATTACCAAGGTCTGTTTTCTCCAAGAATGTAACTTGACTGGGTTTTTGGCATCAAGGCTCAAGAATTCTTTTATGAGCTTAGTTCTCCAAGGGGCCCTCTCTCTCCTGCTTTTTGTTTTTCCTTCTGTAGTCTTCAAATGTGGAGGTTTTCCTTAAAAGAGAGAAGAGAGAGGCCAGTCATCTTGGCCCCAGGGTTAAAGACGACTGGGGGAACTGTTCCGAGAGAAACTTCCTATCACCATAGGAAAGAAGGCCCACGTTCTTTGGGGTTTCCTGCAGAGATAGTGGGAGGCTCTGTCCACCGGATTCAAGCAGTGACCATCTCAGGCCAGGACCTCATTTTCAGCAAATGGAGTGATATATTTATTCATTAGCAAGTGTTGACATTAGGTAGCAGAATGTGTGTAAACAAGAGAAGCCACAAAGACAGGAATGCGCCATTTCCAAGGGGGAGAAGAGTTCTCCGGATCAGCCAATAGGAAGTGATTAACCTGCCAATCGGAAACTCAGACAGCTGGTTACTCACCCAAAATGTTTGTGTAAAACAAAACAACAACAAAAGAACAAACAAAAAAGTAGGTTCCCCCCCCCAGCCCTGCAAACTCAGAAAACCCTGAAATTAAAAAAAAGCGTAACGAAAAGTAGCATCCTGCTGTAAGGACATGAGGGTGCTAGTAGGTGAAGCCCCCGTGTCTCCTGACGCACTGGAGGACAGCCAGGGCTGGCTGTGCTGGCTGCTGTGGCCAGGGGCACAGATGCGATGCTGCCCCAGGTTTCTCTTTGCCTTGCACATTGCGGAGAGTATTTGGCTGGGGATTTAGATCAGCTGCTCACACTAAAGTTTCCGAGTCCAGGTTGAATTTTCGGCCTTGGGTTACTAGGTGAGAAGCAGCCGTAAGGTTTACAATGGAACGTTATTAAAATCTTAACCAGTTGCACAACTAAGGGAATCTCTTCTGCAAAGTCTCCAGCATGGGCAGAGGCGGTGGGAAGGGGCTGGGGCCTGGTCTCCCTGCAGCCTTTGGAGGAACTGGTGGTCCTGGTTTAGTCATTAAGTCGTGTCCAACTCTCGGCGATCCCACAGACTGTAGCCCACCAGGCTCCTCTGTCCATGGGATTTCCCAGGCAAGCATACTGGAGTGGGTTGCCAGTTCCTTCTCCAGGGGATCTTCCTGACCCAGGGATCGAACCTGGGTCTCCTGCATTGTAGGCGAACTCTTTATGGAGTGAGCCACCAGGGAAGCCTTTGGAGGAATGCCAGGGCTAAAAGTTGGGAGTTCCATTTTGCTATGGTTCAAGCCGTTCCACTGCGGCCTCTGGGATGGCCCGGCTTTGGTAGACCTGATTGCTAGGTGGTTCGAAGTCAGCAGGATCTTCTGAGAAGGGGCGCTCGCCATGGCTAAAGGAAGGAGCACGGTGTCTGTGACATGAGGCTTTCAGAAGTCATGGCACCTATCCACCCTTATCACACCAGGGGTGAGAGCAGGTTATTAGAATGAGATCGCAGTTTATGGAGTGGGAATGCTGTGTGGGCTCTACTTCCTGTTTCCTCTGTATCTGAAGGTCTGAACTATTTGAAGAATGTCTTGGGGTGGGAGGGGGGCTGATGTTGCTGGGTATATGCTCCTTGCTTAGGCCAGGGACCCTGGTGACCAGTGCCTCTTGGCAGATCAGGCCTCCAAAGCCTAGTTGAGAAGTCTGAGACCTTGCTCTGCACTTATTTTTTCAACTCAGGCCGCTCTTTTTCAGGCCTGTTTTTAAATCTAGAAATGATCGAAGCAATTAGATGATGCATTCATTCACTCATTTGTTGGTTTGTTCATTCATTCAGTCATTCTACAGGCCTGATGATATGCCTGCCTAAAATGCACTGCTGATTCCGATGCACCGGTTTCTCCTTCTGTAACCAGGGCTGTGGGTTGGGGCAGAGCTTAGGGTATAGTGGTGGGCGGGGGAACTCCTCTGTGCCAGATGGTACTTAGGAAGCTCAGAACTAAGTTGACAAGACGATGCTGGCTGTCGGGAAACCATTCTTTGAGAGAAGAGGGCGTCCCCAGCTTTGTCACCTTGTATCCCTTGCAGCAGCTCATTCGAGGCCCACGTCTTCAAGGGCTCTCTTGCTGCTGGGACAGGGAAATGAGTCTCCCACAGAACCCAGCACTTCTGGGGAGCAGGTGACACAGCAGAAGCTGACACCCTGACTTGGGAGAGCTATCGCAGCGAAGCTCTTTTTTTTGTGGGTGAGAGACGGAGGTGTGGCCTCTTGGCCCTTTACTAGCCTGGCAGGACCTAGATGATGCTGAAGACTGTCTCAGCCCGACTACCCGCAGGGAAGAGAGTGAGGCCTGCTGGGGAGGAGAGGGCTGAACCCTTGGGTAGGGCCCCGCTCACCGGGTGGCCCCTTGGGCTACTCAGTGACGCCTCAGTTTACCTAGGTACGTGTCAAACAGGTATACCTTGCTCCTTCACAGAGGTGGTAGGGAGACCTAATTAATGTTTGTAAATCCCTCCCGAGATCAAAGGCGCTGCACAAAGGGCAGAGCACCATTTCATAGAAACGCTTGTGGTTGCTGGTGTGGAGCTGGCTTACCTTTGATCTGAGACCGGCTGACAGCCCTGTTCGCGGTCCCAGCTCTACCCCGAGATGCCGGGCCCTTCCTTTGAAACACACCTTGCCCCTGGGATTCAGCCAGCCAGAGTTGGGGGCAGTGGGGGCTGGCCAAAATCATCGTGTTTAAATGTGGGGGTGTCTTCCGTTTCACGGGGAGCCTGTCTCTCCTTCAGGGTGAAGGCCATTGGAGTAGTTTGGAAAGTGCAGGGTATACACTCTTTAAGCAGCAACTCCATTTCCTGCCTGCCCCTATTGTTTTCCATTTGATTAAGTGTATCCTGTAACACTGTATATTCCTGTTAGGAATTAAACTTTACCCTGATACAATGAGATTACCCACATGGTCTTTTCTGTCTCCCCTGCCTGATGCTGCCACTCCTCGGCCCACCCTTCCCCTGTGGAGGAGAATTCTTGGAAAGTTGTTCTTGCACCTGAGGGAGAATGCAAGAGCGGGATTAGAGAGAGAACCTGAGACTGGGGGTGGGGTGGGAGGGTGGCAAGCCCAGCCCCATCCCCTTTTTACCCAGGGAATGGACACAGCTGCTAGGTCTCTAGAGAGCTCCATGGCTCCTTGCCTCTGGGCTCCTCTTTCCCTTGGCTTCCTATTTGCCGTCTTGGCTAAGCGGTTCCAGTGGGAAACTGGTAATGCACACTCCATGGACATCCTGCTAGTGACCTGGAGAAGGAGGGTCTGGGATTTGCACCATCTGACCCGGTGTGACTGCTTTGGAGCCAGGATGCTCCTTTCCTGAGCTGGCCTTTCTCTGGATTTCCTAAGTTTGGCATTGGCAGTAATGCCCGATACACTTATGGGGTCTTGTGTGTTTTTGTTTCATGGGACTAATTAGTTGTGGTTCGTAGCCATTATTTTTTGTTTTAATTGCTTGGAGGGAGGTTGTGGAGTCTATTTCTCAGCTGGAATCGTCATTATCCTCATTAACATTTAGGTCACTATGCTGAGCACCTGAGGGTGACACAGACATTGAAGAGAAGGTTATAGACTAGTTCAGGCAGACAGGATCTGAAGGTAAAAGATCAGGAAAGACATCGGAAGGCAACTCCGCAAGTGCTGGGTGCCAGAAAGATTTTATAGGGATGGAGGGCAGGGAGCCTTGCAGGTCTGGGGTTGCCCAGGAAAGTTTCCACCCATGGGGAGTTTTTGGATTAGGTCTGGAAGGAGCTGGGAGCCTTGCTGAGAATGTCCTCTGTTCTCTTGACTTGAGGGGGCTTCACCCAGGCGCGTACATGAATAAGATTATTTGAGTCGTACTTGAGATTTTCTTGCACTTACTCTACCTCTGTTAGAAAGGGAAACGCAGTCCCTTCAGCCCAACACCCGTTTCTTCTTAAAGAACTGGGAAGTCTGTCTGTAAACAGGTGAGAGTGGTGGCGAGGGCCACTGGATCCAAGCAAAGAGGCCGTGCCCTTGATCTTGCCCCGAGAAAGGTGGCTGGGAGAGAACACGGGCCTCCTTTGACCTTGGGAACTACCTGGTTTCCTCAATGGGGGACTTGCAATAAAAGAAAAAAATTCCAGCAGTCTGTGATCGAGTCTGACTTGACGAATGATTAACTGGCTGCCGGGAGCCCAGACGGGTGACAAGGTGCTGTGGTCTGTCTCATGATGGGTAGCAAAGCCTGAGCAGCACATTAATAATCAGCATCGTGGCTGGGAGTTAGCCGTTTGGAATGTGTGGTTTCTCTTTAATGCTGCTTAGAATGTGCTTAAAAATTAATCTTGGTGTACTTATTTATTTATTTGTGTATTTATTTCTCTCTCCTTCTCAAATCCACAGCAGACTGTCCAGATGCTGTGCCTTCCTCCGCTGAAACAGGGGGAACGAATTATCTGGCCCCTGGGGGGCTTTCAGGTGAGACGCTTTTCTCTTATTTTCCCGGGGATTCCAAGGCCTCCTGAAATGACTGGAGATTTTGGAGGACCAGAGGTGGCCTTCTGCCACCCCAGCTGGTCTAGAGTTAATCCACGTTTTTATGTGCATTAAACTGGACGTTTCTGCGCTGACTCCCGTCGCCCTTCAGCTCGAGGTTCTTGGCCTGCCCCATAGATGTGGAAATGGGGGCCACCTGGGTGTGGGCTGTGTTTCTGAGTTGTTGTTAAGCAGCCCCCTGCTGGAGGGGCTTCGCTTGGTGACTCTGGTGTTCTTAGTTCTTGGGTTTAAGCTCTTCTCTTGCTCTCAGTGCATCAGGTGCCTTGAAGGGAAGGGATCCACCTTTTGGAAACTTGTAGAAGATAGATCCTGGGTGTAGGATGGGAGTTTAGAGAAGACAACCTCGGTGCTTCTCTGCCCATCCTGCCTCCCGGTCGAGCTTCCGGCTGGAGTCTACAGTGTGTGTTGGGGATGGATGGATGGATGGGTCACTGCAGATAGCAGGCGCTGACACTGAGCCAGCAGGGAAGGTGTCCCTCAGGGCCCACAGGTGTGAGCGAGGGGCCTGAAATTTGCCCCGGCTAGAGGGTTATGGAATTGGGTGAGGGGCACTGGGTAGCCCGAGCATCCTTGTCACTGAGAGACGGGAGAAGAGAGTGATAAACTTGGAGATGCTCATTACCTATGTAAGTGGGAGACATTTCCATTTTGTTCTAAAGATGTCCTGTTTCCACCTGCTTTTCCCACCCCAGTATGCATGCCATCACAGGATTTTCTAACAACTAGCTAAAACAAGAGGGGAAGTAACCTGGGGGAGAAAAGAGAAGATCCAGTAGAGTCCTGGGCATTTGCCTTTGGGACATTCGTGTAGGTGGGATCATGGCAGTGCAGATGGAAGCTGTAAAGCGCTTCTGAGAGGGGACTTCTAACTGGTCAAGTGTCAGTCAGTCTTGGTTCCTCCCAGCCAGTTCCCGCTGCAGGAATTGATCTTGCCGAGAATGTCTTCAGGGAGACCCTTGTTTGTTTTGATTTCAGCACAGTATATACTCTGGCTGTTATCTGAGACAGAGGGTATTGTTTACTCAAAGCTCCTAATGAGAGCTGAGCAGGAAAAAAGAGGAACCCAGAGAGGGCAGGGGGCTAGGGGGCGTGAGGATGAGCGTGGACCATGGTGGCGGAGGAGGAAAGAACATACAGGGATGTGTGAGTTGTGTCTCTTCTGCTTTCTAAGGCTGAGAGGGTTCCGGAAAGAAAGAAGGCCAAGGAGGAGGAAGGGGTCTGGGCGAAATCGTGCACTCAGGATGTTGTTAGACGGTTTTATTTTTTAAATCCTGAATGTGCAGGAGGAGTCCCAGCCCCTCCGAACCACATGAAATAAGCAAGGGAAGTGGTAGCTTTTGAAAGGGGGCTTTTCGGAAGGTTTATCTCCTTGATAACATCTTGTCTGTCTCCTCTGCTGGAGGAAGTGACGACACCAGCCTCCTTTCCCGGCCCCAGAGCCAAACGGTGTGACAGTGTTGCCCCTTCTGAGATGGGTGGGCTTCCGAGAGTTTTTCTAGTCCTGGAAAGACACTGGGGGTAAAGCAATGATGAACCCCCAACCCCCATAGTAACTGCAGTCAATGAATGAGGAGCTGCTAGGAAGGAGTGCTTGTCTCTGAAGGGCTAGCATGGTTCAAGGGAACTGCAGAAAGAAAAAAAAAAGTGATGGGGGGGGCTCCACATGAAGGAGCATTTGTTTTGAATTTTAGCTCTTGATTTACTAATTCCCAAGGCTTCAAAGTTTGAGCTCTTTCTTCTTTCCGTTCAGAGTTGGAGCGGTTTATTAATAATGTGCTGTGGGGGGAAATTGAAGAAACTGTTTCTTGGGTTGTTGCCAGTGGTTTGGGGGTATCTGGAGGGGAGGCAATGGGCGCTGAGAAAACCCAGGGCTCCCATCTCTGCAGTGAGAATGTCCCCCCACCCCCCGCAAAAGATGACTAGTGGCCCAGGTCCAAGGTGGAGGGTTTTGCAAATGGAGAATGCCCAAACCTCCTCCTTTCAAAGAAGTTGATCTTTCCATGGGGGGTGGTAGGGTGGGGGTGGCCAGGATGAGGCCAGTTGAGGGGGGGTGCATTAGCTGAATGAGGCAGGGCTGGGTAGGGGAAGAAAGAAGGCTGGAGGGGGTGTGCCTGCCGTGCTGAGGGCCAGGCCAAGTGGGCATCAAGGTGGGGAGCAGGGAAAGCGCCCACACGCCCCTGCCCCCACCTCCCCCTGGAAATCACCTCTCTGAGTGTCTCTTTCACAGGCCCCCGCGTGCTGTTTTCCTTCCTGTCCTGCCCTGGCTGAGAGCGGGCCTAATGAATGGGGCTCAGTTTAGGGTGGGAGGAAGGTCGGCAGCAGGAGCCAGGGCTTGATTCTCTTGGCAGGGGAAGAAGGGAAAGAAAAAACAGTGGTGTGAAAACCTGGTGTCTCGGAGGTGGGGGTGGGGGTGTGCTTGAAGGCACGCCCCTCCTGAGATGCCGGGGTGACTCCAAGGCTGGCCCTTCCCTTTCCTGCGAGGAAGGGGAGTGGGCGGGCAGGCGCTCTGGGAGCCGGCCCGCTGGCTGCAGGTTGGAATTCCAGCCGCGCAGCGCGGGACTGGCCGGTGAGACACAGGCCCGAGCCTCTGGGACTCAGTGAAACAGACCCCACCCCTGCAAGTTTCCTCAGTCTGGGAAAACGGCACACATTTTTAGAAGGCTGTGACTCGGTTCCAGGAGATTGTACTTTCATTTCTGACAGCCGGCTCTTCGAGACAGATGGATTGCTCGGTGCCTGGTTGTGTGTGTGTGTGTGTGTGCGCGCGCGCGTGCGTGTACACGCATGCATGCGTGTGTGCGGGCTGCAGACGTACAGATAGACAGTCCCGTGCACGCACACATGAATGGGCAGATGCCCGTGGGCAGGCTCTGGGTAGGCCTGGGTCCCTCTCACGCGGGTGTCGGTGAATGACAGACAGCTCCTCCTTGAGGATGTGTGCTTGGGGCCCGGGGAGTGTTTATGGACTGGTTCTGAATCGTGATCGTAGGTGTCGTACTTCTTGAAAGACGTGTAGAACAAATCCTGTTGTTGGCATGCATCCTGGGCCAGGCGTCCCCACCTTGGAGAGGTCTGACATCGATGGGAAGCTTCTGGGTTCAGCTTGGTGGTGGAAATGGAAAAGATTTACTTGCAGAGCTTTCTCTGTATCACTGGTAATTGAAAGCATGCGTTTGAAACTGTCATCTTTGCAGCCTCCATCTGCAGTTTGGGGGCGGTGGGGGAGCTTTCATTCAGCTTGTCTGCTGTCCTGATTTGGGGCGGGGGAGGTGGGGGTGTTGAAGGAGTACCGCCTCACTTGTGAGTTGGGGTTGTTCAGCTGCAGAACCTTCATATATTGATGTCTGAAGCTGGTTGGGCCTCCCTGGTGAAGGGCAGGGATTAGAGGCCAGCGTCGTTCATTGTCATTTAAATTTCAAAATGGGGCTTCCCAGGTGGCACTTGTGGTAAAAGAACCCACCTGCCAATGCAAGAGGCATAAGAGATGCTGGTTTGATCCTTGGAAGAGGAAGTGGCAACCCACTCCAGTATTCTTGCTTGGAGAATCCCATGGACAGAGAAGCCTGGCAGGCTACAGCCCATGGGGTCACAGAGAGTCGGACACGACTGAAACAACTTAGCAAGCAAGCAGAACTTCAAAAACGGTGCCACTTTCGAGGAGGGCTTCCCTGATAGCTCAGTTGGTAAAGAATCTGCCTGCAATGCAGAAAACTCCTGGTTTGATTCCTGGGTCGGGAAGATCCGCTATAGAAGGGTTAGGCTACCCACTCCAGTATTCTGGGCTTCCCTTGTGGCTCAGCTGGTAAAGAATCCACCTGCAGTGTGGGAGACCTGGGTTCGATCCCTGGGTTGGGAAGATCCCCTGGAGAAGGGAAAGGCTACCCACTCCAGTATTCTGGCCTGGAGAATTCCATGGACTGTACAGTCCATGGGGTTGCAAAGAGTCGGACACGACTGAGCAACCTTGACTTGGAGGGTGGTGGGAGGCAGTGGAGACCTAGTATGGATGTGTCTGGTGGAGGGGGCTGAGCCAGCCCTCTCTTGCCTGTGCAAAACCATGCTCGTTGGAGACACGGTTCTACCAGCCCAGGGGAGGCCTGCTTCTTTGCCAAGGTCTTCAGATCCATGTATCACTTCTAGTTCTGGGTGATGGGAGTGCCCTTAGGCCAGCATCCATTCCAGGAACGGTTCTTTCCTCTTCTTTGATGCCTGCTGGTGTCTCTGAGAGCCTCAGAGGAGAGTCTTCAAGAACACCTGCATGATATGAAACCGTGGTCCTGGCTCCGTCCACCGTCAACTTGGGCCCAAACCCAAGGAGCTTAGGCAAGAGCGTTCCATCCTGTTTTTAAGGAACGTTATTCAGCTGCGTTTGTTGTCTGGTTGGGAACAGTGATGGCAAACTGGGGATTTGGCCTGGGTGCCTATGTGTGTGTGTGTTTTAATGTCCCCTTCCTGTGCCTGGTAACAGGCAACTTGTGGTTTCTCTGGTATCTGCCATGGGGAGTGGGGTGGGGGTGGGTTGAGTTCATCTAAGTGGCCAAGAGCGCGGGCTTTGGGGTTGTCAGACGGAGCAGCCCATGTGACCGTGAGCAAGCCCCTTATCTACCCACTCCCTTTCCTTCACGCCACTGTGAAGAGTGACAGTCTGGATCTCTGGGGACCCACACATCCCCTAGTGCCAACCTGATGACTCAGGCCCAGGCCAGCTCACCTGGTGCACACCCACTGAAGACCAGTCACAGACAGCAGCTTAGACTCTTGGCCTCTTCTGCAAGCCTTGAGGTCATGCACTCAACCCTGGAGAAGGGCTCACTGTTAAACTCCCTTTGTCCTGAAAAGAATGAGGCAGTCAGGCAGGAGTTAAATGCAGGGTGACAGCATTTAAAGGCTCTGGAGCAAATTGGGGCTGCCCTGCCGGCCAGACTAGATGGGCTGCTGCCTCATGCATCCTGTCACCGAGACAGAACCTGGCCAGCTGTGGAGGGGGAGGGGGTCAGGTGAGGGTCAGGTTTTGGTGTGTCTCTTGCCACAGTCTGGGACACTAACTCCCCCTCCCCAGGTAGGCTTTGCCTTAGCAGAGCCCAGCTGTTGGCCTCTGGACCTGAAGAAATGTCAAAAGAGTCACGATCCAGTTGGGCTCCCTGGGCTACTTCCTTGCTGCTGTTACTGTCCCACGACGCTGCTCCTGCATACAGTGCTCGAATTAACGCTCCCTTCACAGCCGGTGTCTGAAGCCAGTGGGAGAAAAAAAAAAAGCACAGGCGGGGGTCTCCAGACCTGCCTGCACGTTAGGACCCCTGGGGTCTTTCACCTCATGGTCTGCTGGCACGATCCCAGCATCAAGTGTTTTTTGAGGCCTGCCGGGTGATTTCAAGGTGCAGACAAGTTGGGGAGCCTCTGATGTAGGGGGTAAAAGGATCTCTGTTCCCATGGGGAGTATCTCTGGTAGCTTCTCTTGGTGGCTGTGCACAGATTCTGTCTGTGCTCCTATGGTGAAGAATTCAAGTGTCTTGCTTGTTGAGCCTCTTCTCAGCTAAGACATTTGCTCGGTTGTAGGGGTTTCCCTGGTGGCTCAGCGGTACAGGATCTGCCTGCCAATGCAGGAGACGTAGGCTCAATCGCTGGGTCGGGAAGAACCCCTGGAGAAGGAAATGGCAACCCACTCCAGTGTTCTTGCCTGGAGAATCCCAGGGACGGGGGAGCCTGGTGGGCTGCCGTCTATGGGGTCGCACAGAGTCGGACACAACTGAAGCGACTTAGCAGCAGCAGCAGCAGCAGGGGGTTTCTCTGGTGGCTCAGCGGTACAGGATCTGCCTGCCGATGCAGGAGATGTAGGCTCAATCACTGGGTCGGGAAGAACCCGTGGAGAAGGAAATGGCAACCACTCTAGTATTCTTGCCTGGAAAATCCCACGGACAGAGGAGTCTGGCAGGCTACAGTCCATGGGGTCACAAAGAGTCGGTCCTGATGTAGCAACTAAACAACCGCAAGAAATTTGACAAGATGTATTAACTCTGCCCCTTCCTCCTGTTGGCTTTGCTGTAGTGAAGGACATTATAAAAGTGACCCTGAGACAGGGTTTCCTTTCAGGATGATGAAGGTGTTCTGGAACGTGGTAATGATGTTGCTCAGCTCTGCAGGTGCTGTCAGTGTCGTTAATGGTAAATGTTATGTGATGTGTATCTTGCCACAATCTTAAAAAATAGTGACCTGCGGTAGCTTTTAAATACATGCAGGTATTTAGATAGTGCCTAAGAAACACCGGCTCTGAAGGATAAAACACTGGGAGCTATTGGAGGCAGACACTTATTTCCAAAGCATCTCTGAGGTCTCACAGGGTGGGGGAGTGGGGTGCAGGGAGTGGGAGGGATTGATCAAGGGCCTGTCTCTGTGATTTTTCAGCCTTTCCTTTTCCATGCTGGTGGCAGAAAGGAGAGACAGGAAGGTTCCCTGTGGCTCATTTTCCATGGCTGACCTTTCAGCAGGGGAATAGGTCCCCTTCTTCCCTCTGCCCCGGACGCTGTTTTCCTCTGGGCAGCCCAGGGTCTAGTAAGCAGCCCTGCAGGGGCTATCTCCCAAAGCCTGGGGTCCTCCTGGCTCCCGCTGGGCAGTCTGGACCCCTCCTCTGGTCCTGCTGCCCGAGCCTCTGGTCCATGTGAGGTCTTTGCTGAGGCTGTAGGGCTGCAGAGCAGGCTAGTGACTCGTGGGAGCCCTGCCTTTGCAGGAGCCCTGTGAAAGGATACTGTACAGTGTGACCACTGGGAGGTCACCACTGGCCCAGCCATCTCTCTCGCTCAGTACTGAATGGCTAGCCCAGTCTGGCTGTGTGCCTACTGTCACAGACAGGCTTCCTCTCTGGGCTATTTTCAGCGGGAAGATATTATTAACTGCTGAGGCACAGTTCTCAATTTAGTGGCTAACACACCAAGAAAGCAACATTCCCTTGGTGGCGGCCGCTCTACCTAAACACATTGGCTCACGGCGGGGTGCTTCTCCCCGTGGGGATCTGCACCTCTAGCCCACTTTCTGGGGCAGCTGGGACTGTAGATTCAGCAGCTGCCATAGAGAAAAACGAGGCTTTTTCTTAAAGCTGACTCAGTTAGAGGTGTAGACAGTGATTGTGGTTTATCTTCTAAGATGAGGAGTTCTTTGTGACTGGCATGGGGCACTGCACGGAAATAGGAACTTTCTATGGAGTTTAGGGCAGTTGTTTAAACCAGGGTGATAACTTTCACCTTGGAAGTGAACAGGAAATATTGGGACAAGACAGGAAATTGCATCATTCCTTTTATGAGAAGAACTCCAGAAAAAAGTGGTTCATGAAAGGTAGTGGCTGCGAGGAGGCCAGCCGGGTTCTGTTTTGGTTTGTTTCTTTCCTAGCCCCTTCTTTTCCTTCCACTCTCCGAAGAACTTTTAGGCCATTTTCATTTAAGAAAGAGGCTGTTTGAGAACTTTATGTTATTTTTATTATTAAAAAAAAATTTTTTTTTTAACCAGAAGGGTCACCTTCAGTTGAAATGTTAACGGCAGCCTTATTTCCCGGTTTACTAAAGAATCTTTCATGACTTTTTCAGCTTCCTTCCCCAAGTGGTGAAGCTGAGCAGCTCTTGGCTGGAAGCGAATTTTGGTTTGGCTACACAGTCTTCTTCCATGCTGAGCCCCACCCTGTGTCATTAGCTCAGTTTTAACTTGCAAAAAAAAACAACACACACACACACACACACACACACAAACAAACATATTTTGGGGGGCAGGGGGGTAGGTAGAAATCTACTGATGCCCATAGCCTTTTCACCCCAGCGTGGGGTCCCCTTGACCACGGTGCCTGACACCTGGAAGGCTGGGGCTGTCTTTATTTACAAGCTCTGAGCCTCCTTTTGCTCAGGGAGTCCCTGCCTTAGCTTCCTGAGTGTCTAGTGCTGGGGTTCTGGTGAAAAGAGGTGGCAGACAACAGTTCCCCTGGTGCAGCTGTGCCCGGGAGCTGTGCTTTGCCCTGGGGCACGGGGGTATCGTGGCCCTCAGACACCCAGTAGCTTCCCCCAGAAAGAGGGCTTGTGCAGCCCCTTAGTGGAGAAGGTGGGGTTGTGCCGGGTGTGAAAACAGTTGTCATTTTACTCATCTCTGGGTTTCTAAGTCCCCTCTTTGACAGAGTCATTGTTCTCTGACGGGGGTGGGACATGGGACAGGACCCTGACCCGGGCTGCCAAGGAGCCATCTTTAGGATGGAGACCAGGAAGAAAGAAGTTTGTGTGTGGCCGGCTTGCTCCTTCCCCCCCCAGCTTTTTTTTTTTTTTTTTTTCTTTTTCCTTATTGGGCTTTGTTTTGTTTTCATAACACAACAAGGGCCCTGGGGGTGTGTAAAAGCATTGTGGAATACTTGGTGGGGGTAGCGTGTCCAGACCGAGCAGGACGCCAAGGCAGAAGGCTGTGGGCAGGTGGTGAGCCCACAGAGGTGGCCTGGCCGGCGCCTGGCTTGGAAACACCTCCCGGGATCAGCCGCAGCCGGCTGGCAAGGAGCTGAGGACAGGGGCTCTCTTCCTGCCTGCGCAGGGAGCCTGGGGCCAGGCCTCAGCCTTTCTGGCTGACCCCTGCCTGGAAGGCACCCTCCCAAATAGGTGGGTTCACACGGGCCACCTCCTGCCAGTTGGAAGCTGGGGTGGTGGTGGGGGTGGTTGGTGGGGGACCAACTGCTTTGGGAGAAGCCAGCGTGTCCCTGTGGTACAATCACTTAGCAGTAATTTATTGAGCACCTACTGTGTGCCAGGCTCTGCTGAGCACCTACTGTGTGCCAGGCTCTGCCAGGCACAAAGGCTGTGTAGTTCTTGGACTCTGCAAAGGGTTACAGTTCGTCTGAGGGTGTTAGGGGGTCAGTGAGGTGGAGGGTCCTTGGAGCAGAATTTGGCAGCTTCCGAGCTGTGGGGTGAGCTGTTGTTGTAAGACACAGCTGAGGTGCAGGGGCGGGCCTGGGGCTGTGCTTTGCTTGTGAAGTCTGTTGAGAGCCGAGATAAAACAAAAGCTTGTTGATAAACAGAGGTCTGTCTCCCCTGTTCCTGTGTCTGTCCCTGCTCCCCATTATCTTGATGGTGAGATAACAGCCCGTAATAGCAGGAGGTAGGGTTGTAGTCCAGACCCTGGCCGTACCTGGGAGCACAGCTGAGCACGCAGTGGGGGCAGGGGCCATCTGGAATGGTAGCATTTATGTCTTTACAGCCACAGGGGAGGTGGGACGTTTCCAAAGCCCGGGAGTTTGACTTTTCTAACTCTGGGGGGCTTGATTCTCTAGAAGGCCATCTGGGGAAGCAACACTTGGTTTTTAATTTAAAATCTGACGGTCAAGTCCATTTTTGAGTTCCCAGATGATCTGAGAGTTGAGTTCCCAGATGATCTGAGAGGCTCTGACCCGCCTGCGGGTGGGGTTCCACGAGGTAATCTAACACCTAGTTACCAAAGGGTTTCATGTTCGCATGCATCCTGCTCTGGCTGTCCCCCTGAGGCCGACTGACGGCTTCTTGGGAGTTCACTGGTTTCATTCATTCGTTCTTGCTCCTGTGTCAAGTCCGAAGAGCTGTTTTGCCCTAGGGTTTGTTCCCGGACAGTAAGGGAAGGGTGGATTTCAACTCCAGCTTCCCTCTTGCAAAATGTGGAGTTTCTATCTTTTAGACTCAGGTCACCAAGCCCGAACTGGTGGCTCTCGTGTTTACTCATTTCTGTGTTGCTTTTTTTTTTTTACTTTTTAACTTGGGGTTAACAGGAACAAAAAAGGACTAAGCCCAGAAAGGACTGTGCTGTCAGTAAACTCGCCTTTCTGCCTTTGCCCCCTGGAGTTTAAATCTCCATCGCCCTTTCCCACCTTGCGGTTGGTCTGCTGAAGTTGGCAGGTCTCCTTCTCCAGTAGGCTCAGCGAGCTTCTGGGGCTCGAGAGGGCCTGGAAGAGCTGCTCTGCTCAGAAAGTGCCTGGGGACCTTGCCAGCCCCAGGGCAGCCTCCCAGCCAGCGCGGCCCCTCCCCCTCATTAATCAGTAACCCAGAGGGAAAAGCAAGAGATGCGTTCTTCCTATGATCTGGGTGCACAGTACAGTTCTTAAAAACAGATGGGCCCCATCTCCAGCTCAATGGGATCAGAGTCAAAGCCCCGCTGGGGATGTTTCCTAGGGAAGAGACCTGGCATTGAGGGGCTTGCAGAGATTCAGAAGCTGCCCTCGTCCCCCAGCCCAATGTTTGTCAGATGCCCAGGATGGGTTTGGAGAGGTTACAGTGGGAGGGAAAGTGCCCACTCTCCAGGTTTCCGTCCTCTGGGCTGAGGTTGGAGGCACAGCCACCAGCTGGCTGCATGGCCTTTGTGGAGCCATTTTTGTCCTGGACCTTAGTTTTTTCCTCTACAAAATAAGCCAGTGGACTTGGTTCTCACGCCCCTTGCAGCACCGAATGGCATCCTGTGATCTGTGATTTTTGGTTCTTGGATTGGAAGGTGTGTGAGAATGAAACCTCTGTTGCTGAGGTGGTGGGTAGCTCATGGGCTCTTCCTTTGGTGAAGAAAAAGACTGCCGTTCTTCAGGTTTTTTGTTTGCAGACTCTTTCAAGAACGAGTGAAAGCAGAAGGATCATTTCCCCCAGAAAAATGCATATGCATACCAATATTTGCAGGTATTTCCTGGGGTCCTTCCCCCAGCAGCCCCCACCGAGGAATCCACTGTACTCAAGAAGGCAGGGTGAACTGGAGAGGATTAGGAGAAGCCGAGCCTTTTCCCCCAGAAGTGGAATTGCCGGGCACGTGGTCATTCTGTGTTGGGTTTTTGGAGGCAGGGCCAATCCTGACTTGTGTGTCTGTATAGATGGATCACAGATCACTTGAGGCAACCAGGTGGGCTTGAGGCTGAGTTCTGGGGCAGGGGGGTGGGGGGTGGAGTGAGGGGTGCAGTGGAGGAGGAGGGGTGGCCTGGCTCTGCGGTTATCCCCGCCAGACTGGAACCCACATTTATGCGAGGCCCAGAGTCTTCTGAAATGTGGGGCACACAGCACAGAGCCACAGGGGGGCCTTGAGAAGGGTGGTCCAGAGTGGGGGGACTGGAGACTTAAGGGTGGGAGGGCCTGCGAGGAGTGGAGGGTGGGGGGCTCAGGCCCAGGAGGTATACTGGGTGCTTTGGGGGTGAAAGGGCTGAGATCGCTGAACAGTGAGTGTGCCAAAGCCAGGGAGATTAGATTACGGGGCAGACAGAAGTAATGATTAACTTTCCCTGTCTGCACACCGGCTCCTCTCTGTCGAACTGTTGTTTTTCCCTGCAAGTACAGTGCGGCCCTGGCCTGGCCCTGCTGTGGGGTTGTAAAGAAAGAAGGAATGAGGGCTGGGAGTGAGTGGGGGGCGGGGAGCCAGGGAGCTGGCCGGAGAGGAAGGCTTTTCCATCAGATCCAGCATTGGAATTTATTGGCCGGAATGCAGTAAATGTTCAAAATGCCATCCCGTCCAACAGTTTTCATAATTGTTATGGAACAAGGGGAGCTGGGGGAGGGGAGGGATGAAAAGGACTTTTGTTTCTCGCTGGATTTTTCCACATCTTCGGACGGTTTCTCTACCCTCTAGAAAAAAAAAAAATCGAGAGTTGAGCTGAAGGAGGGTGGGGGACGGGGTGGGGGCAGGGCCAGCATCTGGGGCTGGAATACCTTGCAGGGAGCCTAGAGGGTCACTGCGGGCTCCCCGGGCTTTATTAAATCGAGGACCACAGCAAAAGCAGCTCCAGCAGAGCCTCCAGACACGCAGAATCAGACCAAAGAACTGCCCTGCACCTCTGGGGGTTGCGTCCTTTCGGAAAATTGGCTTATTCTGCATCTGTGTTTAAGATTCTTGAATGTGTTAGCCAGCGAAACTTACAAGTGGTCTGCAACAAGAAGAAAATGCAGGGCTTTCTGGTGGTTTAAGAAGAGGTTCTTTATTTGTTGGGCTGCACACCCCCAGTTGAGAATCTTCCTGCGGAATTTGGGGGCGATTTCAGGACCCATTGCAGGTGGGGATGGGGGTGGGTGAGAGTTGTGGGGTATTCCCCTCCTTTTCATGTCTTCGTGGAAGTGGCCAGGATCCTCCCCCCAGGGGAGCAGGTCGGAGAGCAGGTGACAACCGTGCAGGTCTGGGGGGCTCTGTGTGTGCAAGTGTGTGAACCCCCTTTCTGAAGGGAGCTGCTGAGTTATGTGAGGAGGGGGGTGATGGTGGGGATGTGGGCGTTGCACCATGGGGTGGAAGAGACTTGAAATTCAGACTTGCAGGATAAGGCTGGATGCACACTAACCAACCGCCGGGGAGGCCCATTTACTGTAAATATTATGAATGGAGTTGGCCGGGCTGGGAGTCCACACCCTTCCTCTGAGGCCTCTGGGAGCCCAGCAGAGCTGGCCTCCTCAGAAGGCAGGCAGCCGGGTACACGCTATAATTTGCATGGCTGAAGGCTGGGGCACAGGAAGCCGAGTCAGCCGGCTGGCGAGACAGATGGGAGCTTTTGATATGTGTGGCTTCCCGCCCCTGCCCGGCGCTACCCTCAATTATATCCTCTGATGGCAAAACACTGCTCTTAGGAGGGACCCCTGGGCTGGGGGGCCTCTGACTTGGGCCATCTGAGGGGCTCTGGGGGGTGGGGCTGGGGCCCATCGTGGGGGAGCAAGGAAGTACATTTTACCTCTAGTAACGGATTACTCATCACAATTTTTAAGGCACAGTCACGAAATCTTCAAGACTAGCAGGATCTGCCAAGTGTGTAAGCTCGGGGAGTTTGCAGGAGGAAGGAGGGTGACGATGAGTGAGAAGCTTCAGGGCACCAAGCCCGGTGGGCATTGGAAATAAAATAGCAATACAGGCCACCCTCCCCTGAGGACTCACTTCTTCCTGGGGGCCAGGCGTGATGGGAGACAGGAAGAACACAAGTTTGTAACTCTTTGCAGTTAGGGGGAAAAAAAAATTGGATTAGAGATGGACCCAGCCAAATCTGACTCCCATCTCCTTTTCCTTCCAATTTTGTTTTGTTTTTGTTTTATTGTTGCAAATGAAATGCAAAAATGTGCCCCGCTCCTCAAAGTTATTTTCTTAACTCTCCGGAAGGTAGTAAAAATAAAGGGAACCAGTGTTGTTTAATACTGAATCTCCCCGAGTGGAGCCGGAGCCTAGCAGAGCCAAAAGGGGGCCCCTCACCCACCTTCCGGTTAGCTGTGGGCAGGTCACACTGCGACTCTTGACGGGGCAAAGCCACTTGACCAAGGTCACAGAGCAGCGGCTTATAGGCAAAGAAGTCTTTTCACTCCTGGCTTCTTGGTGCAAGGGAGCCGGACCCCACACTTGGGGACAGAGTAGGCATAGCAGTTCCAAAGTGGGCTCTGAAGGACACTTGTTTTCCCCTCTGGCGTTTGGAGAGGACTGGTGTGGCTTTAGAGGCCTGAGGTGGCTGCCCACCCACAGCTCACACAAGCTGTATTCTGGCCTTGAACCCAGCTCTGCTCTTCAGCAGGTGATAGGTGTCTCCACCTGCCTCGTTCCCCCTCCATTAACATCAGGATGCTAACACCATGCAGCTTCACGGGGTCCCCTATCTGTGAGCCCCTTTCCAGTGGGTGTAAAGTGTCACCCTAGAACCCTTCTCCGATTTGGGGTGAGGTGGGGGTGGGGTGGGGTGCGGTCTGCATTTTCTGAGCACTTGGAGAGCCTCCGAGACGATACGCCCCCTAAAAGTTGAGAACCTTCAGTGTGGCTGCTGGCCAGGCCCCGGCCTCTCACGGACTTCTAGCAAATTGTCATAACACCAGTGAAGCCACTACTGGGAGCTCCGTTTTAGGGAGCCTCTGTAGGCAGATTTGAAGGGAGATGTCTGACTCCATAGCTGGGAGATTGGGCCCAGGGATCTGAAGAAGCGCCCTGGCCTTTGAAGGAGAGCCGTTGGGACCCCCTGCCATCCCCAAGTCCAGCCACCTTGGTGGAGAACCTCATTGCCAAGCTCTGGGAAGGGAAAAAAAAAGAAATCCAACCTTTTTTTTCTGCCTTCTTCCAGCCAGAATTCATTCTTGATCCCTCTGATGCAAGAGCTTGGAGGGGTGGTGATGCGTCTCGTCTCAGCATTTGTTGGGTACCTGAGAGTTAACCTGAAGCATTTTGAATTGGTTTCAGCCCCCATGGGGAGCTTGTGCTAACCCCCAGAGCTGTCTTTGCTGCCCCTGGAGTCTAGGGGAGCAGCTCTGGCGTCATCTTTCGAGTTGCAGATGAAGCTGTAAACGTGGCCGATTAGAGCCACCCCAGAACCCAGACTGAGCTCAGATGGCGCAGTAAGCCCTTATGTATTTGTTTTAGTTTGGGGCCATTTGCTTCCCGAAAACTGAAAACCAGTGAGAAACTTTTCGTTAATTGTGTTGGGGGTGAGATTGGATGCGACGGGTTGGCACTATTATCTCAGTCCCTGTCCCTGGAGTGGGCTGGCTGCTCTCAGAACAGCCAGTTTCCTGCCCAGGGTGGGGACCCAGGCTGACGGGAGCTGTTAACCTTTGGGACGACTGCTCAGGGGGAGGACAGGATGAGGCAGCCCTCGGCGGCGCCGGGAGTCCCGAGGAGGGAGGACCCTGGACCTGAGAGGCGAGGCGTGGCCATGTTTGCATCCCAGGGTTGCCGGGTGTACTGCTGGGCCTGCATGGGTGCCCTCCCGTTGCCCTCCTCGGCCTGGGTTCCATCCCTAACCGCCGGGGAGGGTGGTGGCTCGAAGACCCATCCCACTGTTGGCAATGAGAATGTTGGATAAGAGAGGTTAGTTTCTTTATCATCCAAGTGCCTCTCAGAGAAGAGCATTCCAGCTCCCTGCGGCCCCTGGCAGTGGGCACGTAGGGCTCAGTGGGTGCCTGCTGCTGAGACTCTGTGCTATCTCGGTTTCCCAAGAGCATCCTTGTGAAAAGTCGGACCCCCGCCTCCCCCACCCCATCAGCACCCCTTCTGTGTGTGGATCCAGCTTGCATGCAGTGGCCTCACTTCAGATGTTCGCAGAATCCTCCTAGGTGCTTTGGAACAGCTCTGCCTCTCTGGCCTTATGGTCACCTTCCTAAACTGGAAACGACATGGTACCATCAAGGCCCTGACCTTGGCCTTTTCTCTGTCCCTCCAGTTTTTTCTTTTCTTCATCATTTCCTCACATCTTCAATTAAAAAAAAAAAAATTCCCCTCTTACCTACAGTGTGGCCTTGAGGTCTGGTCACCCTGTGCCATTGCCATTCCAGGCATGAGATTCATTCATGAGCCTCTGGTCTTCTAGAAGGGTCTGGTCTGTTCATTCATGACCAGGGTAATTAAATAACTCTTTGTGCGAGGCAGGGAGCTCCTTGTTAAGTGGTCTTCCCTAATGCAAGTGCAAACACGAGGCAAAGTCCTTCCCCTTCTCCACACGGCCTCCCCCCTTTTCCTCTTAAACGGTAGATTTTTATGCTTTAAGGGAAATTGGGAAGTGGAGGGGGGAACAACCTTAAAGGAATTTTAGGCCGATTCAGCACTTTTCTGGGGTTGCTCCAAAAATTCCCTGCACTGTAATAAAAAGAAAAAATTGTGAGCAGGCATCTGATTAGTTCGCTTTTTACAACACAGCTTTTCTTTTGGATGCTTTAAAAGGCACAAATACGGTTTTAAGACAAGCCCCTGTACAGTTTTCTGAGGAGGGAGAAGTTGTTGAAAATACCGGAAAAGGTTATAAAAGCTGAGGGAAATTAACAAGGGATGGAGAGTTGTGCCTTTGGAGGTTAAGTATCAGCCCCCAGGATACGAAGACCCTTCCTCGGTCCTTCTAACGAGGTGGGGGGACTTGTTTTTCTGTGCGCGGCCCTCCTGGCTCCTCACCTTGAAACCTGGGAAGCCCCAGGAGCTGTCTGCACAGACCTTTGTTGGGAGACGCTTGTGGGCTGCGGGCCTGGTTCAGGGAACTGTGTTTCTCTGAAGATGCTGCTGAGGGCTTCCCAGAAATGTGCCCAGACACCAGGAGTCGAATCCGAAGTGGCAATTTGGGGCATTGCACTGCGCCCCTCGACATGTGCTGCGTCCCCTCTGGCGAAGGGTTTGCGTGAGAGCCTGTTTTTGTGCTCAGAGCTAGAGTTCAGGAGCAGCAAGGAGAAGAGGTATCAGGGTACCAGGGGACTGCAAGGTGACATGGGAGGGTTGGTGAGGGTCCTCCTACCCCCCACTTAGGGCACTTTCTGTGGGCTTTCGGGGGGCCTTGTTCACATCCAGGGACACCTGCACGCTGCCGTTTCTCTGGGCTGGGCCATTCACCTCCACAGAAAGAAGCTCTTTGCAGGGGATGTCTGGAAGCAAATTGCTGGGTGGACTGGCGGGCTGCACAGATGAAAGAGAAACCCACCAGAATGCACCCCCCCCCCCCGCCGCCTACTGTCCATACATCAGGCCCCAGCCCCCAACCAACTTCCCCTGCCGCCCTGAGGCCCAGCAGGCAGATGAGGCCCCCACCCAGCTTCTCCTGGCCCCGGGGGGCCTGGTACAGGGGTCACTTGATCTTCAGCCCCCTGTCCTCCTCTTACTCCTCCCCCCACCCCCCACAAGCCCTCTGCTGGAGAGGGTGCCAGGTTTCAGGGGAGCCACGCCAAGGGTCTCCTCAGCCTCCCTCCCAGCAACTCCTTCCTTTCCAGGCCAGTTTGTTGTCCCCAGTTGGGATAATAGCACTTCTTTCGGTTTGAAACACTCTCCCAGCTGCGACAAGCAGGAGGGGAGGGCAAGCGCCCCGGGCCTTGCAGAGGAGTGCCTTCTCCTCCCCAGCAAACTTGGACGCCAGAGCGCTTTTATTTACGTGGCTGTTCTGGGGCTTTGGTGTAGCAGCCGTCAGAGCCCAGCTCCCTCGGCAAGAGGGTTCAAAGATTGCCAGCGCTCACGAGTTTATTAGCAGTTGATGGATACTTTGCAGAAACAAGTTAATGCCTGATGACTCACCTTCTGCTCCGAGCCCTTGTCCCTCTCTTGTTTTTCCATATGTTCCCGTGTGTGTGCACGCAAACACACACTCAAAACACACAGTTGAAACGCACTCACATTCAGGCACATAGCCTCTCTCATGCTTGTAGTTCAGAAAGGCCAGTGAGGGTGGGAGCGGACGGGCCAGGTTTCTGGTGTTGATTTCAGGGGTGGGGGTCGCAGGGAGGCTGGACCCTTAGTCTCCCCATTTTGTGTAGCTGGGGGGGCAGGCCTTTGAGAAGGCTGGGTGGGGTATCTTGGGGACCTCTGCTCAGGCTGTCCCAGGGGGTCACCAAACACATTTGTACAGACTTATTCACGGGACAGCATGCAAGGCAGGCTGCTGCTTTAACAAAAAAAAAGGTAGTGGAGCTGACTGGTTCCCAGGTCCTGACATGCCTGTGAACGTTGGAGGCAGTTGATGTACTGAGCTGCGCTGGTTACCCAGCCTGCCGGGCAGCAGGACACGGGCCCCATCCCTGCTCCAGCCCTGGCCTCTGTCCTGATACCCCGGCATCACCCAGGTGCTAAAACCCAGGGGTTCCACAATCAAAGAGGCCCAAACCAATCCAGAGATGTCTCACACCACCCCCAACCTTGGTGTCCCAAGCCCCCCACCCCAGTAAGTGAGAGGCGAGGACTGCAGGGAGGGCGGGAGGAGGAGGCCGCCTGCCCGGCCTTTCCCCGTTTTTGTTAACAAATACAAGACTTCCGGTCTCCGCCCTGCCACCACAAACCACAGCGTTCCTGCAGCCTGGCCGGGCTGGGGGAGATTTATGGTTCCCAGTCTGAGGCCTGCCCCGCCGGCTCCAGCTTAAGGAGGAAGGAGGAGTTGGAATGCCAGCCGCTGGAGGCCCCCATTCCCTTCCATGGATCCCCCTTTTAAAGACACCCACCCCTACCCCCAACGCCTGTTCAGGAAAAATCACCTTGCCTGAATCACCCCAGTCTCCCCTGCTGCCTGTGGGTAGAAGCACCGTCTAGGAAGGCAGGGGTTGGGCCTCCAGGGGAGGAGGGGGATGGGAGGGGGCAGGGCACAGGGTTGGGTTGCTTCTCGGGAGGGAGGGGGAAGGGGGTGATGCCGGCAAGAAGGGCCTGCAAGCGTGGCTGAACCCACTGTAGACGTGCTGTCTTCTGTCTGGGCTGTGACACCAGGGTGCATGCTGTGATTTGGCGTGGAGACGTGAACTCAGCCTTTGTGTACAGATCTGCTGCTGATGGACACTCTGAGAGTTGCTTTTCTATTAAGAAGCTAGGGTTTTTTTTTGTTTTGTTTTTTTACCCCAAACCACCTCCATTAAAGTTTTTCCTGACAGTGGTCCCTTATGACCAAGGCACTGATCTGAGAACCGGGTGACAAGCTCAGAGACTGTCTAGCAGGTGTTCCTGGCGTCCAAGTCTGGCTCTTTCATCCCTGGAGCCTGAGGAAAAAAAAGCTTTCTGAGTCCAGGTTTTCTCACAAGGATGACTTGAGGCTGGAGCCACTGGCCTTCAAGGTTCCATCCCGTTTAAAAGAACTGAAATTCTAGCCCTAAAACCAGGGCCAGTCAACTTACTGAGTGATCTTGGCTTCTGAGCTCTGCAAGGATGGGGCTTTACCTTTGGCCAGGTGGGCACATGTCCTGTGTTCTTGATAGAGTCGGGGAGGTGGGGGGAATGGAGGGAAGAGACTCCCCAGAGAGCCCCGCGCCTAGAGGCAAGGCTCTTCCATCACGGGGTCGAGCTTTCCAGACTCCCCGTAGGAGGACTGTCCAGCCTGCATCACAGCCAGCCACCTCATACCTCCTTCTGTCTTGCATCGAGAGACAGACCAATCGTGGAGGTGTATGTATGTGTGTGTCTTGGTTTTGGGAGGAAAATGAGAAGGCCAGTTTCCATCACCATTGATCATGTCCGCCTTTTGTTTTCCAGATTCCCAACTTCTTCTGGAGCCTGGGGATCGGTCACACTGGTGCGTGGTGGCATACTGGGAGGAGAAGACGAGAGTGGGGAGGCTCTACTGTGTCCAGGAGCCTTCCCTGGACATCTTCTATGATCTACCTCAGGGGAATGGCTTTTGCCTCGGACAGCTCAATTCGGACAACAAGAGTCAGCTGGTGCAGAAAGTACGGAGCAAAATCGGCTGTGGCATCCAGCTCACGCGGGAAGTGGACGGCGTGTGGGTGTACAACCGCAGCAGTTACCCCATCTTCATCAAGTCGGCCACACTGGACAACCCGGACTCCAGGACGCTGTTGGTACACAAAGTGTTCCCCGGTTTCTCCATCAAGGCTTTTGACTACGAGAAGGCGTACAGCCTGCAGCGGCCCAACGACCACGAGTTCATGCAGCAGCCGTGGACTGGCTTCACCGTGCAGATCAGCTTCGTGAAGGGCTGGGGCCAGTGCTACACTCGCCAGTTCATCAGCAGCTGCCCGTGCTGGCTGGAGGTCATCTTCAACAGCCGGTAGCCACGTGGGGAGAGGGCAAGCGGGAGCCGAGCGGGCCCAGTCCAAACTACTTTGCTGCTAATATTTCCCTCCTGAGTGCTTGCTTTTCATGCAAACTCTTTGGTCATTATTTCCCCCCCACCGCCCACCCTCCTTCTTCTCGTCGTCCTTGTTTATGTTCTGTTTTGTTCTTTGAGAAATAGCTTATGAAAAGAATTCTTGGGGTTTGGAGGGGCGGAGAGTGGTATGGTTGGCAGAACAGTGCGATACGAAAAAGAGGAAGCAAAAAAATCAGTACCACCAAACACTGCGTAAGTGGGGAGCAGGCCCCACCCTTGGTGCCATCACTGCCCTTGTCAGGGGTGTGTGTGTGTGTGTGTGTGTGTGTGCGCATCAGTGCGTGCATGCGTGTGTGTAGACGAGGGAAAGTGGTGTGCTCTGTTTCCTATGCATGTTGCCTGCTGAGAGGTTTGTGTCTCCCTTGCCCTTTGGACACGCTCAGTGGGGCAGCGGGTGTCCCAGCAGAAGGCTCTGTCCCCAGAGCCTGGGGAAGCCCCCACCCCGCCTCGCCCCTTCTCGGACATTGGCCTGTCCGAAGGCTTCTCTGAAGCCACCCCGCCAGAGGCCGGACCAGAACCCGTTTCCCCGTGCTGCCTCACTCCCCTCTGGCCACCCCGCTGCCATCGTCACAGCTGTCTGTCTTGGCCATCTGCTCCTGGACATCTCTGAGATGGGCTTCCCAAGGGTTGCCGGGGCAGCCCCGTCACAGTATTGCTCACCAAGCGCCCTCTCAGTCCCCTCCACCTCTCCCCTGCCCTGGTTACATCAGGTTTTTCCTGGACTCACAAAGCCAGCTCAGCACTTTCCTCCCCTCCGCAGCCTGTGTGTTGAGCTCTGCTGTTAGACCAGCGAGGGGAGCAGCCCTCCACCCCCCACCCCCCACCCCTTCCCACCAAGAAGGATTCGGTCCATCTTAACCCAAGGTACCATCCTGAGCTGACACCTAACCCTATCATTTCTTCTACAACTCATACACTCGTATGATACGTTGACACTGCTCTTAGCTCAATGAGCATGTTTAGACTTTAACATAAGCTATTTTTCTAACTACAAAGGTTTAAATGAACAAGAGAAGCATTCTCATTGGAAATTTAGCATTGTAGTGCTTTGAGAGAGAAAGGACTCCTGAAAAAAAAAAAACAAAACCTGAGATTTATTAAAGAAAAAATGTATTTTATGTTATATATAAATATATTATTACTTGTAAATATAAAGACGTTTTATAAGCATCATTATTTATGTATTGTGCAATGTGTATAAACAAAATAAAGAAAAGATGCACTTTGCTTTAATATAAATGCAAATAACAAATGCCAAATTAAAAAAGATAAACACAAGATTGGTGTTTTTTTCTATGGGTGTTATCACCTGGCTGAATGTTTTTCTAAAGGAGTTTATGTTCCATTAAACAATTTTTAAAATGTATACTTGATTCCATGTTGTCCTCCAGCTCCTTTTTCTTCTGACGAGAGGAGGGTGGGATGCAGCCATCAGAATCCAGGACACTTGGGGGTCTCCCAGAGCTTGGTGGGGGAGGAAGCTGGGTCGGGGGAACCAGAGAAGGGAGAGACATCCAAAACCGCTTGGTCTTCCTCAGATCCTTAGGCAGGTGTCCTCAATTTGTAACGGGCAACCTTGGGGACCCCTCAGTTGCAAGGGCAGCTGATTTTTTAAAGCCTGAAGAGTTGAGAAAAGGGGATGTCATCTCAGATGACAGGGAGGCGGTTGCCCTGAGAGAGGTAAAGCCCCAAGCACTCGGGCCCCTTGCTTCCTACTTGTTAACTTCTCGATTCACATTAAATCCCGAAACTAGTGCAAGTTTCCCAGAGGAAAGTCACTGCCACCCTGGGTTCCAGGACAGATTCCCTGAGGGCTGAAGCCCTGGGGTTGAGATGAGGCGGGGGCTGAATGTTGGTGGGTGGAGGTCTCCCCAAGGTCTGCCAAGTCCTGTACTGGGCACTTGGGGAGCTGGAGTTGGCCGGAAGGAGTGCCAGTCCCACTCTGCCTCTGCAAACACTCTTCCAGATCTCTAATCCCTCGGCCCAGACCAGCTTAGCCATAGTGGCATCTGCTGGTCAACTGCCCCTTCGGGACTGCCCCCTGGATTTCCACTGCTTGATCTAAGCCACATTTTAGGTCTCTCGCACAAGAAATAGTCCAAATCAGGCACCAAACGAGGCTGTTTTCGTGTCTCTGAGACTCTTGAACCTTAAGATTTTGGATATTGCAAACTGATACAGTTTCAGAAAAAAAGTTTTTGGAGGGCCAAAATAGGATGGCCAAGTTTTCCTTTTGCCAAATGACACAAAGCATTACAGCCTACTGGCACCGCTACTTTAATTCAAGGGAATTCTACAATTGTGTAGCGAGAAGTGTGTGTGTGTGTGTGTGTGTGTGTGTGCGCGCACGCGCGCGCGTGCTTAGTAGCTCAGACACGTCAGATTCTTTGCGACCACCAGGCTCTTCTGTCCATGGGATTCTCCAAGCAAGAATACCAGAGTGGGTAGCCAGTCCCTTCTCCAGGGGATCTTTCCGACCCAAGGATCGAACCCAGGTCTCCTGCATTGCAAGCAGATTCTTTACCCTCTGAGCCACCAGGGAAGCCAAATGGTCATCTGGGCCAGCTTGTTCCATGAGGTGATGGGGAACTCACCACCACTTGAGGCAGCTCTTTATCAGTTGAACTGAAACCTGCCTCCGTTTATTCTCGTTCTGCAACCTGGAATAAGTGTAAAATCCCATGTCTGGAAAACACCCAAGGAGGGCTCTAATTAACTCCCGGGTGGTAGTGGTGGAGGAGGGGTGGGGTGGAAGGTGTTACATTAGGGAGCTGTCAAAGGCATTTTTGTTTGCTCTTAACTTGCATCAGCATGCCAGGAAGCTCTTTAATAATAATAATAGCTACCATTTATTGAATGCTTAGCTGGTTGCCAGCCATGATGTTAAGCATTTAAGAGAATTATTTAATCCTCACTAGGACCCCCTGCAAAACTGAAGGCTCTGAGAGGTTAAAAGACTCGCCCAAGGTCACCTGGTGAGGAAGTGCTTGGGGCGGGGGTCAGGGCCCAACTCTGGCCCTACTTTTTAGTCCATACTCTGTAGAGATGTTATTTGGGGTGCCTCAAAGCAGGCGGAGGTGGGCCCCTTGCTGCGGGCCAGGCAAGCTGCATGGTCAGGGCCTCTGGGTCCAGAGGAAAGAGCTGTGGCATCACCTTCACGCCCTCCTCTGTCACCTGGACTTGACTTTCAGCCCATCAGGCTGGAACTGGACTGCTGGCAAGTGGACCCCCGTGGGATTGCTGACTCTGAGTCAGGGAAAGAGGGGTACTTAGGGGAGACCCCATAAGTGCCCCATAGTGCTTCGTTTCTAGTACGAAGCACTGAGCGGCCGTCACCAGAACCAGCCCCTGGGCACCTGCCGTGTGCCAGGATGTTCAGGGGGCACGTGGCCTTGATGGGGCTGGAGGACAAGATGCCTGCACCTGAGGGTGGTCAGCAACACGGGCGGAATGTGTTGAGCGAGGAGCTAGGACCTCCAGCCCAGATGGAGTTCAGATTCGTGGAGGGAAGGACCAGACCAGACGCTCCCTAGAAGGAACGTTTTCCTGCTGCCTGATTCTCCTTCCTTTCTCAGCCCACCAGTCAGATTTGGGGTGCATCACAGGTCTGCCCTCTGCTCTCTTCTCAGGCCACATCCTGTCCCGAGGTGGCAACACCACTCAGGTACCTTCATCTCCCCCAACCTGCGAGGCCTCAGCTGCCCACTCCCATCATGAAGAAACAAACCAGATCCTGTCCTCCCTGCCTCAGTCCGTCCATGGTTAGAAGATGCAAACCTTTCTCACGTATGTTCCCTTGCTCTGTCCCCACTAGCACGATTTAGTTCAGGGCTGTCTAGAGTCTCCTTGGCCTTTCTTCCTCTGCTCCAAGTTCCCCTTCAGCGTCTGCCCCACCAATCTCGTGCTTTAACCCCTCAACACACACACACACCCTCGGTCTTGGTACCCGCATGCAGGGTAACTTGCAGTTCCTCAAATACACCTTACTTGCGTGTTTCTAAGCAAGAGCTTTCCAGTTCATTCTTCAATTGACTTCTTATCCTTCAAGATGCAACTCAAACTAAACCTCCTTCAGGAAAACTCTCCCTTAAAAATTTCTGCTCTAAAGAGACATCAGTGGTATAGGAGCCTCTCTTCCCTATTGAACAGTAAGTTTTTGTCACTCTGGGATCTCAGTTAGGGCCCCTTTTAGGATCCAGTGCCCTAAAAATTTCTGGTATGGTGTTCAGACAGGGCTTGTCCCAACGAGGGAGGGAGAGGCAGAATTGTGGGCTCAGCTTGGAATGGAAATAATAATACCCAGCACTGACTGTGTTCTGATTATGCGTTAAATAGTGTCCCAGGCATTTTACATTGGTATCGTCCCTTATAATTCTTACAGTCATCCTAAAAGGAGCTACATTATCATGAAGCCCTGTTCGACATGAAGAAATGGAGGTTAGAGAACTGCCCAGGTCCCCCAGGTGGTAAGTGATGGTGTCAGCTTTCATCACTTCTATGCTGTCTCATCTCCATGGGCAGGCTTGGGTCAAGAGTGATGGAATAGGGCTGATATTTTTTTTCTAAAACGAGGTCCAGTTGAAAGGACCAGGCTGATCTAATTGCTGAGCACCTGAGTTCTGTACCGGTACAGATCAGTGTTCACCAAGGGTCTTCCCAGTGCGTGCCCTGCCAGGGCCCCACTGTGGCAACCCAGAAGCAGACGTTGGCCAAGCTCTGGAAGAGGCGGCCCTCCCACAGGTGAGTGACTTGCCCAGGACACCCACATATACAGTCTGGGGGTAGGGAAGGATGGAACTTCACCCAGGCTCACAGCAAGCAGACTTCCTGATGGTGAGGCCCCACCCTCAGCCTCCAGAGGATCTTTCTCTCCGCCTGCGTGTTGTCAGAGCAGCTGCCCTGGAAGCACGGCTCTAGACAGTGACCGCACGAGTGCCGGGGCAGGTGGGTGTGGGGTCTGACTCATGGGATGTGACTCAGGGTCCTGGGTGTTGGAGTCAGAGAGACCGTGGCGGGGGTGCTCACTTGGGTAAGTCACTTAATCTCTCTGAACCCCAGTTTCTGAAACATCAAATGGGCATTATACCTGCCTCATGGGACTGGGGGGGCAGTGGGGAATTAGTAAGGAAATGCATTGAAGAGCCAGCCATCGGGTGGTTACACTGAACCAGGTGGGGTTGCTACTATCTGATGGTTTAGACCTCCCCAAAATGGCAATTTCATATCATTTAATCTACTGGATGCTCAATTCAAAGCAGTGGCAGTTAGGAGTCCCCAACCTTCTTTTTCCCTAGGAGCTACAGGCAGGGGCTGTGCAACCAGAGGGCTGAGAAAAGGCAGCGGGGGTGATCAATACTGAGGCCATTCCCTGCTCCTCAGGGTGCCAGCGAACTGCCAAGTCCAGGTCAGAGCAGGCAGTGAGGGCCGGTAGGAGCCCAGGGAGGGGGCCTGGGGTGCCCCAGGCTCCAGAGAAGGGGGCGTGGGCCCCGGGCAGCGCCCATTGATCTGAGCAGCCCGCATTGCCCTGGGTTTCCTGGAGCTGGAGCAGCAGGCTTGAGTTGCCAACTCAGCAGTTTTCCCAACCAGAAGCGCCCCCCTCTCTCTTTCTGAAAGTAATGATTTTCTAAAAATGGATTCCCTCCCCTCCCCCCCAGCTGCAATTAATCCAGTGAATGTGAAGTAGCCGCTGGAGGAGGCCCTCGTGAGTTCAGACCAGCACAAGCGCTTTGATTCAGGAACGACTCATGGCTAGGGACGAGGGGAGGGAGAGGGCGCATGTCCCGGGTACCAGATTGGGCTCACTCTGGGGTTTGTCTAGTGCCCTTTGGAGCCTCAGAGATAAGAGCTGCGGGCCTCTTTCTAGGGAGACTGTGTGAGGAGACTTCCTCGGGATTTGAGAGTGGAAGAATCTCAGTCCCAGGCTCCGAGGTCATCCCATAGACACGCATGCCCGCCCCAGGCCAGCCAGACGAAGTTGATAAATAAACCTGGGCACTTGTCTGGAGCTGCCTTTAAAAAAAAAAGAATTAAGTTGAAGTATTGCAAAGAGTTGGACATGACTGAGTGAGCGACTTTCACACACACACACACACACACAGTTGATTTATAATATTGTGTTCATTTCTGCTGTACAGCAAAGTGATTAAGTCATACACATATACACATCCTTTTAAAAATATTATTTTCAGTAGGAGCTGCCTTTTTAAGGAGCTTGGGGGTAGAAAGAATGTGATTGTCTTAAGACAAGCCCGAGTGTGTTATGTAGAACAATGCAAACGACAAGACACTGGGAGGATGTGTCTTTGTTCCCAGTGTTGCTTTTAGCATGGGTCCAGGCCTGCATGGGCACTTCAGTGGAGAAGGATAAGACGGAATTTATGCCCTGGATTTACAGGTGGGACACAAAGACCCTGGAGGTAAAAACAGAATGTGTCTCTTAGGGCTGCACTGAACTAAAAGAAAATACAGCTGATCTGTAGACAGAGATATTACATTTGTTCTCAACAGTGCAGAGATCCCTTTCACACACATTCTCTTAAGAGAGTCCAGATGGGACCTTCTGGAAGAAGGAACAGAGGTTGGACTTGAGACACCCAGCCAAGAAGTAGCAAGAACACACCTGGCAGTCCTCATGAAGTCTCTCCCAGGGCTTTTCCCCACCCCCCGAACATGGCACTTGCCTGCTCTGTGCAATACCCCTTTAAAACTCCTTTCACTCCATCAGCCTTCGTGGTCCTGGTATCAATAAGTGGTTGTGGCAGAGACATTCCATTCTCAGACATTTTCTCCGTACCCCTGTGGCCCCCATTTCCCAGCCTCCCTTGCAGTTTGTCTGTGGCCATGTGACTAGTTCTGGCCAATGAGCCTCAAGGGGAGGTACCCCGTGCCCACTCTGGGCTAAAGCCCTGAAGAACTAGTGAGTGGTGATCCAGCGTCTCTCTCTCTCTCTCTCCCTCTGTCACCTGGAAGAGGGAGGCATGAGATGAAATCACTGGATCCCTGAATCACTGGCCTGGAAGCCGCTGCGCCTGCAACAGGCTGTGTGAAGGTACTTTTTTGTGTCTCTGACTGAGATTGAGCGGCTTGCCATCCAAATGAACCCATGGCCCATTCCACCCACGCAGACACTGCACCCAACCTGTCTTGCTTTCCTCTTTTCGTGGAGATTCGTCCTGTATCTCTAACAGCACTGGAGTTCCTTGAGGTCAGGCAGCAGCTTACATTCTTACTTGAATCACATCTTTTATCACCCCAAGCCCAGGTTTGGGTGCATAGTAGGTGCTTAGTAATTGCTATGATTGATATGAACTGAGGGGCTTTCCCCACTCGTGTCCCTGGAGGGATTGCTGGTTGCCCTCCAAGGGCACAGTCTCCCCAGGCTCTCCAAAGCTGCATGGAAATTCCCCCTTGCTCACCCTTAACCTCCTAAAACCAGCTGGAAGCCCCTCCCCACCCTCCTCCTCAAACCACTCATCTCCACAGGAGCAAGAAACAGTTCTAGCTCAGGCCACTGTCAGTGTAGATCCTGCCAAGGCCAGAGCCTCCTGGGCTCCCTCACTCAGCCAAGAAGACAGAAATTTCCAGAGCTCAGCTGAATGCATCAGAGAGCATTCCCAGCACACAGTTCCTCAGCCCTAGTCTGCATTATCTGTGCTGTGTGAATTACATGTCTGGGGCTTCCTTGGTAGCCCAGATGGTAAAAGATCTGCCTGCAATGCAGGAGACACGGGTTTGATCCCTGGGTCAGGAAGATCCCCTGGAGAAGGAAATGACTACCCACTCCAGTATTCTTGCCTGGAGAATCCCATGCACAGAGGAGCCTAGAAAGCTACAGTCCATGGGGTCCCAAAGAATTGGACATGACTGAGTGACTAACGCTTTCAATTCCACTTGTCATTTACATATTTAACATTTTGTTATCTATCTGTTAGTTTGGTTGTTGTCTGACTCCCTCGGCAGACTGTAAGCTCTGTCCTGCCACATCCCCAGTGTCCAGTACAGTACCTTGGACATAGTAGGCACTTCACAAATGTTCCTTGGATGAATCAGTGTGGAATGATTAGTCAACTTTCCAAATGAAATACATTCGAGTTTCAGATGAATTCAGTTTTCCCCCAAGAAAAGTAGGTTTGTACTGTACTTGCGTCATAATATTTGTGAAAAGAAAGAGTACATTCTTATATTTTTTCCCAAAAAGGTATATGCAAAACTTTTGCCTCTTGGGGACTTCCCTGGTGGTCCAGTGGTTAAGAATTTGCCTGCCACTGCAGGCAGGCAATGCAACTGTTTCGTCAGGAGTCTGGGAAGATTCCACATGCCACGGGGCAACTCAGCCCAGGCACCCCAACTACTGAAGCCCTCATGCCCTGGAGCCTGTGCTCTGCAACAAGAAAAGCCACCGTAATGAGAAGCCCAAGGACCACAACTAGAAAAACCTACAAGCAGCAACGAAGACCCAGTGCAGTCATAAATAAATAAAAACTCTGCCTCTTCGGTAATGGTAACAGCTGCCACCACAATCATAATAATAACAGCAGCCTGTATATAGAGTTTTTGTACCAGGCACTCTGAGCAGAGCGCTTGGTGTTGTCTCTAAGGTTGTCATTAGCCCATTTTACAGGTGAGGAAATGGAGAACCAGGGAGGAATAGGGCAGGAATCCCTGTCTGCTTAACTCCACAGTTCTTGTTCTGAGTCCTGAGCCCCCATGGGAGGCTGCAACTTTGAAAGAGCAGTTTTTCTGGTTTCTTTCCTTGAGGTTAAGATACATCCTGAGGCCAAGGTTCTGCAACTGGAGACTCCAGGGGTGTCTCTCCCAGGAGACCTGCTATGTAGTCAGGCTGTCCCATCCCATCAGGGTCTGGAATCTTTGCTGCGTCAAGGCCCCATGTCATCAGCACCAGATCTTCTAATGACACACTGCAGCCTGGGAAATTACAGTGCCCAGGAGACTTGTCCCAGAGGCCTTGCTCAGGGTAATTCCAGAGCAGGAGAGAATGCTGGGAATAACAAGAAAAACAGAGTCAGGCTGCCAGCCTTAGGTAATGGAATGGTGTGTTGTGGCCATGGAGCATGGGGGATGGAGAATTTTATTTTCTAAAACAGATTTTTCTCCCTAAATTTTAAAAATACTGAAAAATGCAAAATCAAAAGTAAAAATGATACTCAGTCTTATCATTTAAAATTATGCCTTTCAATGCCACTCCCCAGAAATGATGACTGTTACAGGAGGCTTTGATTCATCTCCTTCTGAAGTTGGCCTCTGCTTCTACATATGCACATGGACAATTTTCATGAATGGAGTCAAGTTTTGCATGTTGGCCTGCAAGCTGCTTCTGTCACTTAATGATGCGTCAGATATTTCTTGCTTGACTAGTATAGGAGCTGAACTTAGAGGATGCTAATATTCATTTAAAAGGTGAGTACCACTTGACACAGAACCGGAGTGAAGGTATGGAGCAACTGGAACTCTCTTCTGAGGATGGTGGGGATAACAAACAATTGGTTTAACCATTTTTGGAAAACTGCTTGCCACTGTCTACTAAAGCTAATCGTACCCGCATCAGAAATGCATACACACATTCACCAAAAGGCCTGGGCAAGAACATTCCCAGCAGCACTATTCAAATAGCCGCAATTCAAAAGTCCATCAAAAATAGAGTGAGTTTTTAAAAATGTGATTTATTTATACAGTGGACGTCATATACCAATGGAAAGGAAAGAACCATAACTGCACACAAGAGCAAATCTCACAGGTGTGGTGCTCAGCTAAGAAGCCAGACACACAAAACCCATACGGCATGATTCCATTTGTATAAAGCTCAATGTCAGGCCAAATGAGTCTATGGTTTTAGACGTCAGGAAGGGGCACAAGAGGAACTTCTGGGGGCTAAAGTGCTGTTTCTTAATCTTAGTCTACTGGCTATTTACATGGGATGTTCCATTTGTCAGAATTCACTGAGCTGTGCGCTTACACTGAAGATCTGTGTACTTTTCTGTATGTGTCATACTTCAGTTAGAGTCTATTTTCTAAAGAGAGGCTCAATGGCATTCAGTCCCTTCCCCTGAAATCAGTCCTGTTTCCCCTAGGTTTGCCCCTTTCTCTCTCTCTTCCAGAACCTTCGGAGCGCACACAGCAGGTGTGGCATATTGCCATCGGTCCTGTGGGGCAGAGAGAGGAAAAGTCGACCTTCAGGTCCTGGAAGCCCTGGTGGGACCCAGTGGCCAGCCTTGGGAGAGCACTCAGGCCGCACCGCCCCCCAGGCTTGCTCCGAAGGTCAGTGGGTAGCAGGGGGAGGAGGAAGCGGAGGAGGGAGAGCTGTGGGAGGAGGAAAAGGGGTTACTGTCCTCGTGACTGTTTTGGGGTCTGACAAAGAGCCTTGTGGCTTGGCAGCATCCTGAGTGCTGGAATTTCTGGGGTCCAAGGTATCATCACAACAAGGTAACTACTTCTACTACTGTTATCATTACAAACAGTAGCTAACACTTCTTGAGCACTTAAAAAGTGCCAAGTGCTTTATATACGTCTCTCCTTTCAATCCCCTCCTTTTTTTTTTCCCATGCCACGTGGCATGTGAAGTCTTGGTTCCCTGACCAGGGGTCAAACTCATGCCCTCTGCAGAGGAAGCACGGCGTCTTAACCCCTGAACCACCAGGAAAGCCCCCCTTTTAATCCTTTCAGTGTAGAGTTATGTGTACCCCATGTACATGTGAGAGGCTCACATATGTGCAGTTAGGCCCCTGACTACGATATTCCCCCAAGCTCTGCCTAGTTTGGACTCCCTAGTGGTTCATTTGGGGGCCTGCGTGGTGCCAGGCTCTGTTGGATCCTGAAATATACAAATTGGTGTGGTACATTCTCTGCACTGTCTCAGCAGGTTAGTAATCAATCGCCTGCTTATTCAAACCAGTGTTCATTGTTCTATGTCATATTTTAAGGTGCTCCAAATAGGTAAATGTGTAAATAAAATTTCATTTGTTTTGCTGCTCAGCAAAACTTGGCAAGTTAGGTTCACTAAAATTCAGACTAAATTAACAAAAAGGAAAAAGAGCTTTAAAAATTATCTTTGGTTCCACCATTACATTGAACCTGTTGACATCTGAGCACACGACTTTTTACAGAATACATTCACATGTGACCACCATAGAGTAGGTACTCAAAGAAAAGTTAAATTGTTATAAAATAACATATTGTTTTGTAAACTGTACCCTCCTTCACACACTTGATAATTAATGAGATCATGTTCCAGGTCCATGAATGCACAGCTATTTCTAATGTCTTTTTTCACCATTAGAGGGTGAGGTGGTGTGTGTATCAATTTTTTTCCGTATATTTTGCATTTCTTTTGTGAATTGCTTAATTGTATCTTTGGCCTGTTTTTCCTTTGGTTTGTTATTCTTTGTGGCCACTTATTTTTTAAGGAATTAAAAACTTTTTTTCAAGTTTATGCACAAAATTTTTAAAGTCAAAGATAATTGAAAGTTTTACAATGAAATATAGCAGTCCCTCATCCTTTCTTTCTTCCTGTGAGTTTCCCAGAAATAGCCCTTTCAACTCTTCCAGCTGTTTCTTTTGTTATTTATCACCATATCTCTTTTTTATTTTAGTTTTTAAAAGTATTTTATTCATTTAAAATGTAAAAATAATTTATATTCATTATCAAATATTCAAAAGCTACAAAAGTATGTTAAGAAAAATGTTAAAGCCCTTTACAGCATTTCAGTGCTAATTTTCAGGGGTAAATTACATTACCACTATGATTTTATAACCACATCTAAATAATATTATGATATTTCTTGATGCATTAATTTCAAATATTATTTGTTAACTTTCTACTAACTTTCTCGGTAGAGATGACTGTCTTGACTACTTGTCTTCTCATCAGTAGTCAATACTTACACTGTTGGAGCTATGCCTGTCTTGTTCACGGCGATGGAGGGAGGGCACTATGGTTGCCTTTCTTTCCTTACACCCCTCTGGTATCCTTGGAGTTAGGCTTTGCCTAGATTCTTTTCATTGGTTTAGACTTCACTGTGGTTCTTGCTGTTGCTTTCCACGCTCTTCAGGCACTTCTTAGTGTACTTCGAGCCCTTCAAGACTTTTCCTCAAGGTCAAAAGTATCAGACAATTTGCCAGCACAATGTTTTTTCCCCTCAAGTCTCCATCCTTCTGCTCTGTCTGGACAGGTTGCCTTATGGACCTGATGGATGCATAGCAGTCATCCCGAATCATCTGTCCACCTCTGTGTTGGCTTGAGTCTCTTGTTCCCGGATCCCATGAGGGCACCTCCCTTGATTGAGTCCCTCATTTGGGTGCCAGTTATCTTTGAAAACTGTACCATGCTTTCTTTCTTTCCTTCCTTCCCTTCCTCCCCAACTCCCCCCCACTTCCTTCCCTCTTCTCCTTCTCCTCCTGCCTGAGGACTATACGGCAGAAGGACAGGGAAGGGCTCCCTGACAACCTCAGCCTTCTCTCTGTTGTCTCAAGCGCATCCTACAAAGGGCCCCTGAAAGTGGAGTTTAGTCCTCAGATCCACCCCCAGAAAGCAGAGTCACCTCCTTCCCCTCTGTTCCTCCCCATCTGTTTTTCTCTTGCCCTGGACTGCTAGTTTCTGGGTTTTGTTTGTTTGTTTTTGGCCATACCGTACGGCTTTTGGGATCTTCATTCCCTGATCAGAGATCGAACCCACCCCTCATCAGTGAAAGTGCAGAATCCTATCTTACTGGACCTCCAGGGAATTCCCTGGGAGTTTCTGGACCTCAATTAGTTTTCCTTTCTCTGCCACTCCCTCAGCTTAGGCACTCCTGGCCTCCGAGCCATCGTCCCTGTACCCACACTTGTCCCCCTGCTGACCGATCCTCCTGGGTATGGCAGAGGGCACTCTGTAAACCCAGATCTGAGTGGTTTTGTGTGTAAAAGCCGACACTGTCACATCTCTATGCTGTTGCACAGACTCTTGGCCTGAATGCCTTTCCCCCTTTCTCTAGCTGATGAACTCTCTTCTTTCAATGTCTGGCTCAAGTATCTACTCCTCCAATAAGCCTCCCAGTCTGTCCTGTTGTCATGAAGCAGATTCTGCAGCAGTTTATATGATGCTTTTTTGTAATCCCCGTTCTTGTCTGCCTTGGGCCAGATCCTGACACCAACTAGCTGAGTCCCAGGTCACCTTCCCTCAGCTCCTGCATCTGCACGCTCCCTGGGGAGAAGAACCCGGCTGTGCTCCACACCGACTGTGCGCCATGCCCTCTACTGAGAATTTTCCATACACAATACAATTATACACAGGCTCTAAGTCCTTCAGCAACATCCCTCTGTGCTGCGTGCGCTTTTGACAGTCTGGGCAGGGCGTGGGGTGAGCAGTGACTTGGCGGAGATGGGGGAAGGTGAGTGAGAGGGCATCTGTTACTGATTTGCCCATAGGTCCCCTGGGCTCTTTACCTGGCTTGGGAAATTCTCTTCCCCTGAGGCTTCGAGCGATTAAAGAGCAAGACACTTGCTTCCTCAGCTTCCCTAGCGGCCAAGTATAGGCACGTGACCTGGGATCGGCCAATCAGATGCCCCTGCTCTGGTCTTGGAGTCAGGATGGGGGAAGGGGAATGACTCTAGGGATGGGCAGTGGCTACATCCTGTTTCTGGGGAACAGCCGCCTCCGTGGGGCCAATAGCACAGTCCAGTGTTTGGAGTCCAGTTCAGACGTCAGCGGGGAGAAGAGAGTCATCTAGGGTTCCTGGGGGCCCTTGGGTTCTCAAGAAGCAGCTCTGGGGTGTGGATTTGTCAGCCTTCCTCACAGTGGAGTTCTCCAGCCCACTGTCGATTCTACGACCTACCCAGGGTCCTGTCAGAACTTCCCTTTCGTGCTTAACTCAGCTAGACTGGCTTCCCAGGTGCTGCAGTGCTAAATAATCCACCTGCCAATTCAGGAGCTTCAAGAGACAGCGGGTTCGATCCCTGGGATGGGAAGATCCCCTGGAGGAGGAAATGGCAACCCACTCCAGTATTCTTGCCTGGAAAATTCCATGGACAGAGGAGCCTGGTGGGTAGCTGACAGCCATGGGCTCTCAAAGAGTCTGACTCGACTGAGCATGAGCACACACAGCTAGAACAATCTTTTGTAGGTTGCAGCTACAGGAAGGGCATAGGGCATGGTTGGCTCCCAAGCCATCCCACTGGGACAGGAGACCTGGGCGTCTCTGCCCCTCCTGACAGTGACCATGGCCATGGCATGTTCCCGACCTGGGTGCTCACTCAGATCCCTGAGCCAGCAGAGGCCACTCAGCACGGGCAGGGTGGTAAGGTTACAGAAGCCCTTAGGGACACTCCAGGAGGACCCAGGCTCTAAATAGAATGTCCTAGGCAATGTCCCTTCATCATAAGAGCCACGCAGCTTTAGAGCCTGGGCCACCCTTCAGAGCAGCCGGGGGCTGGCCTCCCCAAGTCAGGAGGCCTGGGTTCTTATCTGGCTGCAGGTAACGCCGTGTGTGGCTTGGGTCAGTCACGCCTGTTCTCTGAGCCTCAGTGTCCATGTCCTGCCCGGGAAGCCTGGGAGGGGGACAGATAACTGAGAGGTCCCCTCTAGGACTGGTGCTTCCAGAACGAGCACCCGGAACCTCTGGGACCTCATCATCCCCACCCCACCCCCTGCCTCAGCCCCTGAACTCCTGTGAGCTCCCTGATAGCAAACCCCTGCCATACACATAGTAGGCACTCAAGAAGTGTGAGTTGACAGCACCAGGGACAGGCTGGCTCCATTAGGAGTGTGGGTGTGTGGCGGGGGTCCGTGGTGACGCTCAAGGATCTTTTCCTGGGAACTCCAGCCCGGCCTCTCCTGGGTCTTTGTGGAGGTGGAGGGGGAGGAGGGAGGGGTGAGTGGCAGCCTCAGCAGTGGCCCCGAGGCAGCCTCCGCAGGCACTTTCTGGGAAGCCGCCCCCAGAGCCTAGCCTTGCGAAGGCTGAGGAGGCCCGTCTCCAGCCCCGTTTCCCTTGAACTGGAGCCAGGCAGTCCTCACGCATTACTCACTGGCGGGGCGGCCCTGGCCCAGGGCCAAGGCAAACAAGGCCTCCAGCCTGCCTGGGGGCCGGTTGGCTCGGGCTTGGGCGGGGAGGGAGGCGCCCACGCCTGGCCCCTGCTGTGGCCAGCCTGCTTGTGTCCCCCAGCAAGCCCAGCCCCAGCCTGGCCCAGGGGTCAGGCTTTGGGCCCCCCTCACCCCCAAGGTTGGGCCTGGCTGTCCCTCTGGAGCTGGTGCTGCTGAGGGCCCTTCTCCCTCCAGCGTCTGGATTCTCCTTCTCTGCCAAGGGAGACGCTAACTCCTACCTGTATGGCCAATGTGGAGGCTTCATCCAGGGCCTGCCATTGACCAGACCCTGGGACGGCGGAGGAGGAATAAGCCAAGACCTTTACCCTTCCTGAGTCCCAGGTCTGCATCTCAGGACAGGGACATCAGGGAATGATCAGGGATGACCAGTCCGTCAAATATTGTACATTAGACAGTGTAGGAAAGGGTCAGGCTAGGAAGACTTCCTGGAGGAAGTAGAGCCTGACAAGGCCATGAGAAATGGGGAAATTTTGCATAACCTTGATGGAGGAAGAGAGAAGAGGCTGTACAGTGGGTGTCGGTCTCTGAATGTGATGGGTCTGAAGACGGCACGGTGCGGGGGGTGGTAGGAAGAGAAGGATTGCTAGGTGAGGAGGATGAGCCAGGTACTAGTGGTCCTGAGCAGGACCAGTCAGCTCCTTTGTCCAGAACCAACCTGTCCACCCATCTAGACATTCATCCACCACGCCATCCATCTATCCATCCATCCGTCTATCCATCCATCTGTCTATTCATCTATTCATCCATCCATCCATTTACTCACACACACACCCATCTACCCGTCCACCCATCCACCCACCCATCTATCCATTGATCTATTCATCCATCCATCCATTCTTCCATTCAAACTACAAATATCTATTGAACACCCACAATGAGCCAAGATCTGTAGTAAATATTTTCACTGACTCTTATGGCTTAGGTAAATAGGCTCCATAAGTATTTGTTTAAGTAGATGGAGAAGTGATGATCAAAAGAAACCTGTCTCTGGCCTCAAGGAGTTTATTGTCTTGTAGAACAAAAAATATAACATTAGAAATTGTGACAAGTGCTGCAAAGGCAAAGACCAGGGTGCCAGGAGAAACAAGGACGAGGTAAAGGCTGTGGCTGTTAAACTGCTGTGAGGTCCTTGGCAAGTAACTTGATGTCTCCAGGCCTCACCTTCTGAATCTGTGAAGTGGGAATAATGATAGTGCCTACTTTACAGAGTTGTTCATCAATTTTTTTTTCAGTTATCAAAGTCTGAAATCTTTAATATTGACCAATTTTCTAATCCATGGTGTATATTTAGTTTCAATTTTCTGAAAATGTTTTTTTCTTAGTAGTTTTCTTGAAATATATATAGTTCATACACCACACCTTTTCCTGCTTGTGAATAATGCTGCTATAAACATGCATGTAGATATTTCTGTGTGACGGTATATATTCATTACTCTTGGGTATAGACTTATCTTGAAGATATTGAGGGCTCAGTTCCAGATCATTAAAATGAATATCAAAATAAAGCAAATCACACAATTTTTTGGTTTCCCAGCACATACAAAACTTATGTTTTGACTTCTCTGGTGACACAGTAGATAAGAATCTACCTGCCAATGCAGGGAACAGAGGTTCGATCCTTTGTCCAGGAAGATCTCCCAAACTGCGGAGCAACTAAGCCTTGGTACCACAACTTCTGAGCCCACCCTCTACACCCTACGAGCCACAGCTACTGAAACACACGTGCCTGGAGCCTATTTTCTGCAACAAGAGTACCCACTCCAATGAGAAGCCTCTGCTTGTTGCAACTCGAGAATTCCCACTCACAGCAATGAAGACCCAGGGCAGAAAAAAAAAAATCACAATTGCTATTAAAAATATTTTATGTTATGATGTGTCTATTAATTGTTTAATAGCATCATGTCTAAAAACAAAGTGCATACCTTAATTAAAAAACACTTTATCGACTAAAAAAAGGCTAACCATCACCTGAGCCTTCAGTGAGTCGTAATCTCTGATCATTGATCACAGATCACCGTAACAAATACAAAAATGTTGAAAAAGTTCAAAATATTTTGAGAATTACCAAAATGTGACACAGGGAAGACAAAATGAGCAAAGATTGGAAAAACAGTACTGATAGACGTGCTCGATGCAGGGTTGCCAAAAAACTTTGACTTATAAAAAATGCAGTGTCTGTGAAGCCCAGTGAGGCAGAGTGTGATAACACAAGCTAGGCCTGTGTACACGCGTAGTGTGGAATGGCCAGGACGTATAGCAACTCTGTGTTCAGTATTTTGAAGAGTCGTCAGATTAACTTACAAAGTGGCTGCACCATGTAACGTTCCCCCCAGCAACGTAGGAAGGGTTCTGATTTCTGCACATTCTTGCCAGTTTTTGCTATTATTAGACCTTGTGAGTCTAGACATCCTAGTGGGTATGAAGTGGTATCTCATTGTGGTTTTGATCTACATTTCTCTGATGACTAATGATGTCAAATATCTTTCCATGTGCTTATTAGCCATTTGTGTGTCTTGGAGAAATGTCCATTCATTTCCTTTGCTATTTTGAAATCAGATTATTTGTGCTCTTACTGTTGAGTTGTAAGGGTTATTTGTATATTCTGGATGCAAGTCTCTTATCAGCTACATGTTTTGCAAACATTTTCTCGGATGCTGTCAGCTGTCTCCTCACTTTCTCGGTGGTGTCCTTTGAGGCACAAAAGGTTCTTTATTCTCTTGAAGTCCAACGTATCTATTTTTCCTTTTATTACTCATACCTCTGGTGTCACACATAAGAATCCTTTGCCAGATTCAAGGTCATGAAGGCTCACCCCTAGTTTCTCCTAAGAGTTTCATAGTTTTGACTCTTGTATTAGGTCTTTGACTTATTTTGTGTTTGTTTTTATATATGGTATGAAGTCAGGATCCAGCGTTACTCTTTGCCATGAAGAAATCCAGTTGAAAAAACTGTTTTCCTCCCATTGGATGGTCTTGACAACCTTGTTGAAAATCAGCTGACTATAGATGTCTGAGTTTATTTATGGATTCTCAATTCTGTTCCATTGATTTATATGTTTATCCTTGTGCCAGTACCACACTGTCTTGTAGTAAGTTTATAAATCAGGAAATGTGAGTCCTGCTATTTTGTTCTTCTTTTTCAGGATTATCTTGGCTGTTCTGGGTCTCTTGCAATTCCATTTGAATTTTAGAATCAGCTTTCCAGTTTCTACAAAGATGTCAGCTGGAACCGCACTGCATCCGTGTAGATCACTTTGCGGAGTAGTGCCATCTTAATATTGTGGAGTCTCCTGATCCATAAACGTTTTTCCAATTATCTAGATCTTCTTTCATTTCTTTTACAGTTTTGTAATTTTCAGGGTATAAGTTGTTGTGCTTCTTTGGTTAAATTTACTTCTAAGTATTTCACTCTTTTTGATGCTTTTGTAAATGGAATTGTTTTCTTCATTTCCCTTCTGGACGGCTCATTGATTTTCAAACAAATGCTTATTGTGCTCAGCACCGTGAGAGATGCTGGGGATGTAGCAATGAGCATATTATGAGGATGAACAAGATAATATATTAAAGTATAATAACGGGCCCTTATTATTGCTTTCCTGTATCTTCCCTTTTCTCTAAGTATGTCAACAGACGGCTCCTGCAGAGGCAGGAGGTGAGCTATTGAATTCTGAGAAGAGTTGATGTATCTGGAAGGAGCTGGAGGATGTGACCGTGGACAGTGGGAGCAGACCTGCTCAGTCTGGGCAACTGTGAGGCCAGAGCAAGACCCCAGGGAGGCCAAGAGTACTGCTCTCGGGAAATGGGCATCCTTGGGAGGCCTGGGAGCGGCCAGAGGGAGGGAGCAGTGGAGGCCTGTACGCACTGCCTCTCAGGGGTTTCTCAGGAAGCAGCTCACTCCCTCCCACCCTTCCCCACCCCGACGGGGCTTCCTCCTCCGCAGGTTTTCATCATCTGTCTTGAGGCTTCCCCTAGTTCTCACATCCCCTAGAGGATCTGTCTTTGGTTTCGTCCTGTGTCTCCTCGGGGCATCTTCCTCTCCTTCCCTCACCATGCCTCTCTAGCAGGCAGAGGATGGGCGGCAGGATCTCTTGGGAACGCTTGGATCGTGGAAGGTCCTGGCCTTCAGGTGGGGTGGGGAGAAGGAAGGGTGCCTCCCTCCGCACCATCTCCCCAACCCCAGAAGCAATGGGCCAGCAAGCGGGGAGATTTCTCACCACACCAGCTGGCTCCTTCCCGCGTGTGGCTCCAGCCAGGGCCCCTCACCCTGGCCAGCTGTCTCACAAGTAGGGGAGTAGCTGGAGGCCTGGCCAAGCAGGGGCCTGCCTCCTCTCCCTCCCTCCACACAGGGCCTCTTCCTCCTGCCCTGCTGTCTGCAAGGCCCTGGCAGGTTCCTCATTCCGAAGGCCGCTTCCTCTGCAGCCAGGCCCCACGGCGCCTGGAGGTGGCCTGGCGGCCCTGGCCTCAAGGCTCTTCTGCAGTCATCCCCGTCTTAAGTCTGAGCCGGAACGTCCACACTGACACCCTCATGTCGGAGGTCGACCACAGAGGGCTGAGTGAGGCCCAAGTGTGTGCGAGGGCCTTGGGCCTGGAGCGGGGGGAGCAGGAGGAGGAATGGGCCCTGCTTCCAGCGCCTTTCTGCCCTCCACACAGATTTGCACGTAAGCCGGCCAGGCCTCACGCACGGGGCTGTGACCCCCAGTTCAGAGAAGTGAGGTCGGCGTGGGCCACAGCAGGCCTGACGCAGGATGTCCTGGGTTCTCATAGGCATGGACTGTGGCTAATCACTCTGGGTCCCTCAGCTGGGCCCTGACGGGTCCCTTTCTCCCTCCGACGGACAGGTGATGTCAGCGGAGCACACAGGGCTCTCCACAAGGAAGGGAATCCTGGCCACAGGGCTGACAGGAGATGCCCCAGAGTGAGCCCCCAGACTGCCTGGGTTAAAGCAACCTGCTGGCTAGCTCCATGACCTTGGCAAAGTTGCTTAAATTCTCTGAGCCTCTGCTTGCTCAGTGAGACAATAAGATGATAATCATAGACAACATCTTAGACCCTAAGGTCTAGACCAAGGTTTCTCAACCTCGCCCCTGTCGATATTTGGGGCAGGATGACTCTGTGCTGGGAGGGGCTGTGCCATGTGTGCTGTAACCCCACTGCGCACTGGGTCCCAGTGGCATCTGCTGTCCCCCTCGCCCCCCACGCCGCCACCGTGACAACCAAAAAGGTCGCTGCTGCTGCTGCTAAGTCACTTCAGTCGTGTCCGACTCTGTGCGACCCCATAGACGGCAGCCCACCAGGCTCCCCCGTCCCTGGGGCTCTCCAGGCAAGAACACCAGAGTGGGTTGCCATTTCCTTCTCCAATGCAGGAAAGTGAAAAGTGAAAGGGAAGTCACTCAGCCGTGTCCAACTCTTTGGGACCCAATGGACCGCAGCCCACCAGGCTCCCCCGTCCCTGGGGCTCTCCAGGCAAGAACACTGGAGTGGGTTGCCATTTCCTTCTCCAATGCAGGAAAGTGAAAAGTGAAAGTGAAGTCGCTCAGTCATGTCCGACTCTTCACGACCCCAAGGTCTCTAGTCATTGCCAAATGTCCCCTGGGGGCAAAACCGGCCCCCCCACGGAGAACTACTGGCTTATATAGGACTCAAATGACTTAATACATGCAGTGCACTTACAACAGTGCCTGGCCCAGAGGAATCACTCAATAATTCTTATCTGTTATTATTACAAGCAGGGAACACTGGGGGAAAACAAAATGTAAAACAAAGCACAGAAGCCAAGCACAGAAGAGCATATCTAATACCCTGAGTGACTGGAGGGCTTAGGGTGAAGAGGGGGAGAGGCTGCGTGTGTGATTTATTTGAAAAAACATATTTTATTTATATTTATTTATGTATTTGGCTAAGCTGGGTCTTCGTTGCAGCACACAGGATCCTCGATCATCATTGTGGCATGTGAAATCTTTGGTTGAGGCGTGTGGGGTCTAGTTCCCCGACTAAGGATTAATCCCAGGCCCCCTGCAAGGGGAGCGAGGCATCTTAGCCACTGGACTACGAGGGGAGTCTGGAGACTGTGTATTAGTTTAAAAAGAACACCAATGGCTTGAGCACCTCACCCCACTATCAGGCCCGTTCATCAGAACGTGGGTTGGAGCTCCCCATGGGTGCCTGGGGGTGTGCTGGGGCCTCCAGGGACTCAGGGCAAAGGAGACTCAGCCCCACCTGGCTTCTGGGGCCCAAGTCCTCTCAGAGAAAAGCCCAGATACTTTCCATTTCCCTCCAAGGGTTCAGAGGACAGAGCCACCGGCTAAGGCGAGGGCCTGCTGGGCAGGCCCTGGTTCTCTGGCCACCCACTCATCTGTTCATTCGGGAAATGCTCACTGAGGTCCCTACGAGCCAGACACAGGGCTGGGTACATCAGCAGGAAGTAGGAATTGGAGCAGTGGTTTGAAAGCTGGCCAAGCTTCCCATGGAAGGAGAGGAGGAGGAAGAATGCCCCCGACCATGGACAGGGTGATGCTGGTGGCGCTGGGAACTGATCAAGCAGAGGCCCTGAGAAGGTGACTTTCTGGAAGTGTGGTGCGGTCTGAGGGGCGCACAGAGTCAGCTTGTGAGGAGCGCTGAGTACCAGGGTGGAGACACAGTAGCTCTTTGTTCCGGAGTCCTTGAAGGGTTCTGAGCAGAGGTCTCAGTTCATTTCAGTCCCTCAGTCGTGTCCAACTCTTTGCGACCCCATGGGCTGCAGCACGCCAGGCCTCCCTGTCCATCACCAACTCCCGGAGTTTACTCAAACTCATGTCCATTGAGTCGGTGATGCCATCCAACCACCTCATCCTCTGTCGTCCCCTTCCCCTCCTGCCAGAGGTCTGGGGAACCCCAAGTCTGCTCGTGGGAGACAGGAGTCTTGGTTGTGTCCCAGCCCCAAAGGTCTCCCCAGGCAGGGGTCGCGGGGTGGGCCCTTCAGGCAGGTCTTAGGCTTGGGTCCTCCCCACTCCTGCCCCCGTCCCAGGGGAGGGCCCTGAACAGAGGCCCCATGAGGCTGTCCAGGCTGGGCCCTGGCCCAAGTGAGGCTCCACCCATCTTCCCAGCTGAGCAACGGGACTGTCCACCTGCCTCCCTAGGACGAACCTCCACTTGAGCATAATTGGACTATGCCTCCAATCACTTTGAACCCCATGGCAGTCAGACATTTGCTAGTGGAGCAAAAACACCTAACCTTCAGAGGTACACGGAGACTCAGGGGCCCTGAGGAAGAGGCAGGAGCCCCTTGGGGATTGGGCAGGGCCGGGCAGCAGGAAGCCAAGGCTGTGTGAGTGCCTCCATCTCAGCCTCTCACCTCCTCAGGGGCGCTGCGCTCTTGCCCAGGGCACCCGGCGGGCAGCCACCTGGGCGGGGGCCACACCCACAGGGTTGTTAAAACTACCTGGGCCTGGCCTGGCCTTGGGGAACAAGCTCACCAGCTCGCTGTCCTCTGAGGGGCCGAGTTCAGATGTGACTGCCGGGCTGGTGGGAAACGAAGCAGGCGCAGAGCCAGGCTCCCGGGGGCTGAGCTGAGGCTGAGCTGAGGCTGAGCTGAGGCTGGCCCAGGATGGCCGGGCTCTGGGGGACCCCGCCAACAGAGTCGCCCCCCGGGGCGTCACATCCTTCAGGCTCCAAAGAGAACTTGGGAAACGTGAGCAGGGCTTTTCTGAATGCTCGGTCTGCCCCTTGGCTCCGGCTTGCCCCGGAGAGGGCGGAGGGCCCGGAAGAGGCCCATGTGAGGTCCACGCAGAGGGCCAGGGTTCCAACCCGGGCACAGGACCATCTGAGGCCCTGTCACCTGCCGCCATGTCACCCGGGCAGGCCTGCCTTCTTCTTTTTTTTTTTTTTTTCCTGACTTCTTCTTGAGCCCATTTCCACTGGGGCCAGTGGGAGTCATGATGTTTGCCCTCCCTCCCTTCGGGGTTATTGTGAGGATCAAATGAGATCACAAAGATAAAAGAATAGAAAAGAAGAAAGCTCGGAACACACGTAAGTGGTTGTTATTGTCACTGTTGTTATCCTTAGCTCCTCGCCAACCCCTCTCGGAACAGAGCCATCCGGCAGGTTCTCAGCCCTACCTGGGGTCACCAGAGGGTGCCAGGCTGGCCTGGGCCCTGCCACACCCAAGCTCTCTCCAGGGGGCACCTTGGGGGTCCAGAACCTCCTCTGTCCCTCCCAGTTCTCCAGCACAGCCCTGCTGGAGGTGGACAAGCGAGGGGAGAGAGGCCTCAGACTGTCTGTGTGTGGGCCGGTCCCTCTGGGCACTGCTGGGGTCACATGGACACACACACTCCCAAATACATACACACGTGCTGACACGGACTCATCAACACACACAAACCAGCACCCGCCCACGAGCATTCACCAGGTCTTGACTCAACACAAACATACACACACACGCACATACCACACACAAGCAGATGCCTCCTCCAAAGCAAATTCCATGATCTTGGCCTTCCATCCAGAGGCCAACGGGCAGGCAGGGATATTATTACCTTGTTGTCATTATGATCGTCCTTAGAAAAGTCTCAACTCGGCAGAAAACATCAAACAGCGGCCAGCAGCCTCAGATAGCAGAGGCGACAGGCCCTATGGGGCTCTTTCCAGTGCAGACCTGCCTCCTCGTTTGCAAAAATGACTTATTATTAATCTGTGATTGAAACTGTAATTATGCCATCACCGTGTCAACAAGCCGGAACACGGCGAGGACTGGCAGCGCTGTCTGGAAATGTGTTCTTACTCTCCACCACGACCAGGCTGGCATCTGCCTCATGCCATGGACGAGGATGCACACACCTGCCAAGCGCAGGGCCCAGCTCCCCACAGGATGCCAGCTGTGTGTGGGTGTGTGTCTGCCTCTCACTCTCGGGTCTGGCGAGGTGAGGTCCAGGAGTGACCCGAGGGAAGAGGCACCCCCAAGAGGACCCCAGGGAGCTCTGGGGCTCCAGCCTGGGAGTCCAGCAGGGAGACACGAACATCTAGATGTGCTTCAGGGTGTGGGGGCTGCCAGGCCTGATCCCCAGGCTCTGCCTTTCCCTGCACACCCCAGAGGGTGGGCCTGACTCAGGGCACCTCACAGTCCCCAGGGTCCTTCCAGCCCTGTCCCAGCCTCTGCTGGCCCTGAGGCAAGGCTGGGCAAAGACCTGCTCATAAGCTGTGACCACCTACTAATGACCGACTTGTACTGACCACTTACTTACTAGGCACCAGGTCTGGTGCGAAATACTTTTATGTTCATTATCTCATTTCGTCTTTCAAAACCATTTAAATAGAAAAAGGAGTAAAGCTTACATTCGTATGAGTTTCACAGAGGAGGAGACTGTAGCCTGGTGGAGTTAGGTGGTCTTCCCAGATCCTGCAGAGCTGAGCTTTAAAAACCTCTTTAAAGGGGTGATCTGGCTACCCACCTCCGCCCCCCAAACTCCTCTGATGTGGCTCACACCCTCCCCACGAGCTTCCGGAAGCAGAACTCTGACTATACCCCTGCCTGCCGGTGGCCTTGGGTGTAGCAGATGCTCAGGAAACTGTCCATGAATGAAGGAAGGAGGTGAAGGTCCAAGTTCAGGATGGGGTATTCGGGATTGGCTTGAGAAACATGACCTTTCTCTCAGGCGTTGGCACTCTCTGGGGGCACTCCACCTGCAGGCACTCAGGGCTGAGACTTCTGGGTTCCGGAGGGGTCCTTTGGGGCCAAAGACCACTTCTTTGCCACCGAGTAGATCCCAGTGTGTGCAACTAAAGAAATGACAACCCTAAATCACCTAGAAGAAGAGACTGCGCGTGTGTGTGTGTGTGTTTATGCGACTGTACCTACACACCTGTGGGCGTTATTTCAACAGACAGCAGAGACGGAAGGTCACAGAGCCAGATGGCGAAGACGAGACAACAACACGGGGTTCCTAACTTCCACCCAGGCGTCTTCTAGGCTTTAGACTGGGAGGATCCCAGGCCCAGTGCCTGCCGTGGTGGAGACAACGTCCACAGGCTAGCCCTTTCAGAGCTCATCTGGAGGGTGACCACAGACGCTGAGTCCACACACGGCCGCCTCACAGTGCACTCCATGGGGAGGAGCCATGGGTAGAAGTACCATGTGCTTGCACGCCTGCTAAGTCGCTTCAGTCGTGCCTGAGTCTTCGCGACCTATGGACTGTAGCCCGCTCCTCTGTCCACGGGATTCTCTGGGCAAGGATACTGGAGTGGGTTGCCATGCCCTTCTCCAGGGGATCTTTCCGACTCAGAGATCGCACCCACATTTCTTATGTCTCCTGCATTGGCAGGCAGGCTGTTTACCACTAGTGCCACCTGGGAAGCCCAGAAGCACGATACTTGATGAAAAGGGCAGGGAGGCACAGAACAGAGAGGAAGGGCCCTGGAGTGAGGTGGACCCTGGGTTCAAATCCTGACTCAACCACCTTCTAACTGAGTGTTCGTGGGTAGAGTACATTTTCTGAGCCTGTTTCTTCATCTGTAAAACGGGGATAAAAAGGCCTGTCTTACAAAGTTCTGGTGAGAGAAAATAAAATAACATAATATGAAGTACTGAGATGGATCCTATGCTCACAGTGTCCCCGGTGAGACTAGCTGTACTGGCCTGGAGCGTTTCGTAGGGGATATTCCAGGCAGGTCAGAACTTCAGCAGCACAAGCCACATCCTCAACTACCAGGTGGTCTTAGGTCTGGAAACAGGTGCCTGGACACTGTGATACCCCCTCCTCCAGAAGGCCACTGCTCCCCACTCCAGGTCCCACAGGATCTCCGTCACCTGCCAGGCCTGACCCACCCTGTTCCCTGGTGTTTCTTTACTCTGACTTAAGGCTTAATGAAGCACCTTTGTATGAGAGCCTAGGCCTTGCGCCAAGACTGTTCAGATGTAAATGTCCCCATTCATTCATTCCATCAACAGGCAGTGAGTGGGCAGACAATAGGGAAACTGAGAGGAGCTAGGGCATCTGGGAGCAAGAGCTGATGGCAGGGTGGGACACGGGGCAGGGGGAGAGGGGCAGGAGAGCAAGGGTGAAACCAGTGGGCGCCGAAGCGCAGCAGCCAAAGCACAGAAGCACAGTTTCAGCTGCGCTGAAACCAGCCTCGTGCTGTGCTTAGTCGAGACGGACTCTGTGACGCCATGGACTGTAGCTCTGTCCATGGGATTCTCCAGGCAAGAATACTGGAGTGGGTTGCCATGCCCTCCTCCAGGGGATCTTCCCAACCCAGGGATCGAACCCTGGTCTCCCGCATTGCAGGCAGATTCTTTACCATCTGAACCTCCAGGGAAGACCAAGAATACCTGACTGAGTAGCCTATCCCTTCTCCAGGGGATCTTCCCAATGCAGGGATTGAACCCTGGTCTCCTGCATTGCAGTCGGATTCTTTACCAGCTGAGCTACCAGGGAAACCTTAAATCAGCCTTAATTGGGCTTAATTAGTCTTCTGTAGGTGCTGCAGAAGCAGTTCAGAGCAGGGCAGAATGAGCCGGACAGACTGGGAAGATGCTTAGGAACAAACAAAGCCGTCTTTGGGGACACATTTTTTTTTTTTTGGACAGCCACAGAGTCCAGGAGTGAAATTGCGGCAGTTTGAGGCTCACCTTTTCCAGGCTGGGCTGGGGTGGGCTGGGCAGGGCCCTGGTGGTCTGGTGAAGAGGCAGCGGCGTCCCGCGGGCCCCGTGGGGCCGGTGGAATGCGGGCCGAGCTCGGGTTTGGGATCCGGGGCGGGAGGGCTCCGAGCCGGGGTAGTGAGGAGTGCGGATGCGCGGTGGGCAGGTGGGTGGGGACCAGCCCGCCGCGTCTACCGATGGAGCAGAGGCCGCGGTGACGGATGGTCCTTCGGCTCGCCTGGGAACCGACGCGGCGACGCGTCTGCGCCAGCCCGAGGGAGCCGGGGTCAGATGGGGGGTCCTCCCTCGGGAGGCCCAGCCCCCCGGCGGGGGCGGGGGGAGCGGGCGAGCCGAATCGTTCTCAGGCTGGGGAGGATCCTGGCTTTCCTCCCATCCCTTCTCGCGTCCTCCCAGCCGCTGCGACTCCGGTCTCTGGTGCCCGGGGGACCTTAAGGCTTGGATGGAGGCTTGGGATGCCGGCACCTTCAGGGCCTCGGAGAGCGGCTCCCTCCCCACCTCCTTTTACAGGAGGAGCAAACTCCTCCCAACACCTACTAGGCCTCCCAAAGCAAACCCCAGCTTCTCCTTACAGGAGCAGGGACTAGGCCCTTGCTCAAGGTCAAGCGGCCGGAGAGAGGCAGAGGGATGACTCCATTAACTTTCCTCCAGGTCCAGGCCACCCTCAGGAACAGAGCTCTGTTTCCATAGAGATGCATGTGACTGTGGCAGGGCTGGGGCCACACTGATGGTCAAGCCTCACCGATGGGATGTCAGGAGGGGCAAGGCTGAGCTCTTGCCCTCCCACCCAAGACCAGGGATTCCCAGTGTCCCGGAGAGTGAACAGGCAGGCCAGGGGATGGTGTGTGCACCTGATTTTCCTCAGAAAGGGCAGATCTTGTGCTACGTCTGCTCAGCGACTCTGAACAAGCTCAGTGAGCTCCAATGAGCCCCACTCTGTTCAGCCATGCTCCCAGCCCTGGGGTTGGTGTGAGGGTTGACAGAATGATAGTTGTACCTCCCTCCCAGCAGCCCGGAGTCAGGTATCTGGGGCTGGAAAGCCTCGGGGAGCACAAAGCACCTCTGACTGATGCCATCTCCGGAGGTACCTCCTCTGTGCTAGCCTGACCACACTTCTGGGTGCCACCAACAGTGTTTTACGGGCGAGGAAACAGCCCACAGGCAGTGACAAAGTGGGAAAGAACTGCGCCTGCCAATGCAGGAGGTGTAGAGATGCTGGTTCAGTCCCTGAGTTGGGAAGATCCCCTGGAGAAGGAAATGGCCTCCCACTCCAGTATTCATGCCTGGAGAATCCCATGGACAGAGGAGCCTGACGGGCTATGGTCCATGAGGTCGCAAAGAGTGGGACATGACTGAAGCGACGAAGCACGCAGGGTGGAGGGGGTGCCTGCTTCCCATGTAGGACACCTACCGGTAGGTGCTGGAACAGGAGAAGGGCGCTGGGATTCTGAGTTTGGGGTGTAGATTTGTTTGTGACTTTGGGCAAAATGTTTCCCCTCTGGATCTGTTTCTCATGTGGAGTCTGGGTAAAGCTGTGTTGTCCTTCTCTTCCTGCCCAGGGCTTATGTGTTGAGGGTGGGCCCAGGCCGGGTGCCCCTAATAGAGGGAGGGTCCCACCCCCACCAAGAGCTTCATGCATGGACTCTGGCCCTGTTCCCACAGGATGGGGAAGGTATGGGTGGGGTTCTCAGCCCCTCTGGTCCCGGAGTCTCCCTCCCCTTCAGGTAAGGGCAGATATTTTAGAGAGGTGGGGCTCACCCACCTTGGATCTTTGCCCCTGGGGCTGGGCAGGCTGAGTCCCCGAGACTGACCTTCCTGGTGATGCAGCCCGTCAGGTGAGGTGCCCAGGCCTCAGATGGCCGCCTAGTCTTGCTTACCTGCTCTGTGTTAACACACGTACGCATAGCCGACTAGAACACTGACGCAGGCTCAGGAGGCAGAGCAGACAGGCGATAAGCTTAATTAATAGAATCAGGACATATAAATAGTCTCTCCCTGCCTCCACTGCGGCGGGCTGTGCCAAGGGCTGGCTTGGCATTCTGGGGAATTGCCTGTGAATCCAGGGACTCCTGTGTGCGCAGCCTCTGCTGTGGGAGGCAGAAGGCAAGACATGCGTCTTGGGAGCCCAATGCTGAGTGGGGATGAGACATTTAAACCACTTAGGTGCCTTCCTGGGTGGTGGGATTCTAAGAGACAATGAGATTCCAAGGAGGAGGGAGAGGGCTGTGTGAGTGAAAGCCAGGAAGACTTCTCGCAGGTGGTGGCTGCTGATCTCAGGGATGCTGTGATAGGAAGTGGTTACGAGGGGTAGGATGGAGGAGGAGAAGCAATGGGATAGGAGGAGAGCGAGGTCTGTGTGTCCCCTGTTAGCAGAGGTGGGCCCGGCGTGCTGGTCTCTTCCCCGAGTTGAGAACCTCCATGTCAGTCTCCGGGTGAGGGGGTACCCAGATGCTAAAGTTCTAGGCCCCGACTAGCTGCTTCATTAGTCATAATGGACTCCTTACTACCTCCCCTGGAAATGGGTGTTCTATTCCAAGGAAACCAAGGCATGGAGAGGCTGATCTGTTTGCCTGTGGCCTCATGGGAGTGGGGAAGGTGGTCAGGGTTGATTTGGACCTCTGACTAGCTCTCCAGCCATAGGAGCAGAAGTAACCCAGGCCCTAGGGCCTGTACACTGGAATCCTCCTGGTGTGGCCCATAGGCTGCACCCACCCTGGGATTGGGGTTGTGGGGGTGGGAAGGACACTGAGGCAGGAGGCAGGGACTCACAGTGGCTCCAGGACTCCTGATGGCCTTGCTGAGCCTTCCATAGACCGTGGTCCAAGGTGCTTCCATCCAGACTTCCCTGCTTGAAGGGTTCTTTCACACTTTCCCACCATCCCCCCCATTTTCTTTCATGCTTCATCCCATTTCCAGAGGGAGTGTTTGAGGACTCTTGACTCACACAGCTAAGCCAGGGCGCCTGACCCTTGGGTTTTCTCTCCAGTCCCGTCTGGAGACACCCTGTCAGGTGGAAGCACGTTATACCCATTTTACAGATGGGGCCATGGGTCGCCCTCCTGCAGTTGCACTGGTGGGACCTCGAGGAAGGGCCCTCTCCACTGATCCCCGCTCCCTCACCTTCCTCTGCCCTCAGCTCTCAGGGGAGAAGGAGAGGGGGCCAATGAGGAAGGGGCGGGAGGCATCTTCCCAGGCTCATCCTGAGAGGCTAGGGGTTGCTGTGGAGTCCCTGGCCTCGCCTCAACTCCCCTGATCAAGCCTGGCTGCTTCTCCTCATAAAAGCTAAATTTACTCCTTTAACAAGTCCGGCACTGCATTAAAACACAACGGAATGCTTGGGAAGTGGGGGGCATAGTCTAGGGCCTGTGAATCAGGACCTCTGGCCTCAGCCTCCTCAAGGCCAGCAGCGCCTCCTGCAGAGAGGAGGGGAGGGTCCATGTGACCTGTCTCCTCCCCCGGAGGTGGGGGTGGGGTGGACCAGAGTCCTGGGTTCCTTGTCCTGGGGCAAACCTTCCCAAGTCTCCGCAGACCCCAGTTCCTCCCTGCTTTGGGTGACCATGAGGGCTGCGGTTCTCCTCCTTGGTGCTGGGTGTTCATCGTGTTTGCAGGTAGAGATGCCAAAGAGCCAGCAGTGATGACTGAGCTTCCTCACCCACCCTGGTAGACCACTCACATGAATCCCTTCCCTGCCCTGGACCTTGAACTCAGTTGGACTTCGGAGGCACTGATTGGGGCTCTGATTCCATCTGATTCCTGTCCCTCTTTCTCTCCATCCTGAAAGGAGTCCAGCTTTCTACGACTGTTCTGGACTCTCACCTCTTCCCCACATCCCTGACCTGACACAGCTTCCTGCCCCTCCCTGGACTCTGCCCCTCCAGATGTGTGATCACAGGTGTGCCTGGCCTCAGCCTCTGCCTCCAATGTCCCCAGCTCCCTGCAGACTCTGCTTTTCCTGAAGTCCTCCCACCGGGGACTGCTTTTCTCTCTTGCACATCCAGCTAAGGACCCGCAGGTGGGTGGACACCGTCTTTACTCACACTATCACTTCTTTTTTTTTTTTTAATTATTTATTTATTTTAATTGGAGGCTAATTACCTTACAATATCGTGGTGGGTTTTGCCCATTGACATGAATCAGCCACGGGTGTACATGTGTCCCCCATCCTGAACCCTCCTCCCACCTCCTTCCCAATCCCATCCCTCTGGGTTGTCCCAGTGCACTGGCTTTGAGCCCCCTGTTTCATGCATTGAACTTGGACTGGTCATCTATTTCACATATGGTAATATACATGTTTCAATGCTGTTCTCTCAAATCATCCCACCCTCGCCTTCTCCCACAGAGTCCAGAAGTCTGTTCTTTACACCTGTGTCTCTTTTGCTGTCTTGCATATAGGGTCATCGTTACCATCTTTCTAAATTCTGCATATATGCGTTAATATACTGTATTGGTGTTTTCCCCTCTGATTTACTCCACTCTGTAAGGCTCCAGTTTCATCCACCTCATTAGAATTCACTCAAGTGCATTCTTTTTTAATAACTGAGTAATATTCCATTGTGTATATGTACTGCAACTGTCTTATCCATTTGTCTGCCCATGGACACCCAGGTTGCTTCCATGTCCCAGCTATTGTAAACAGTGCTGTGATGAACATTGGGGTACATGTGTCTCTTTCAACTCTGGTTTCCTCGGTCACACTATCACTTCTGACCCTCTCCCCTCCCTCCTCCTTCTGAAACCCCAGCTCTTTCTGAAGATCCCCCCTTTTCTTGCCTGCATCACATACTCTTCTGCTTCTTCCTGGCTGTTACCTGCTGACTTCTTGGTCAAAGTCACCCTCTTCATTATTTAGGATGCTGACTCTGTCACCACCCACCTGGGACTTTCCACGTGGGTGATCAGTTCCTCAGCTGCCTTGTCTCTCGCACACACATCCTCCCTAGACCGTCCGAGGCACAGCCTGACCCAGCTCACCACCAGGAACTGCACACCTCAGGACCCTGATCTCAGGCTTCTCTCTCTCTGACTGCCCCTCCCCCTGCCCTCCAGGTCTCTAGCTCAGTCCACTGACCCTCAACGGCAGTCATCCTCCAGTCTCACCATTTTTGCTCTGAACCACCTCCCCGCTCCCACCCCCCCGCCCCCCCCCCCCCCCCACACCATTTGTAGCTTCTTGAACTCCCTTGTGTCTCCCTGGAGAATCCCAGCCTTAGTTGAATCCATCTCTTTCCCCAAGAATTGAACTTTGCCAGAGAATATCCTGTAGCTGGGCTGATGGGGAACATCACAGATCTCCAAAGGGCAGGGACTCCCCCTTGCCTGGAAAGTGTTGACATGGGTTCGATCCCTGGTCCAGGAGAACTAAGATCCCATAGGTTGAGAAGCAACTAAGCCCACGTACTCCGGAGCCCAAGCTCCACAACTAGAGAGAAGCCCGCAGGGAAGTGAAAGATCCCGCATGACGTGATCAAGACCCCGCGTGCCGCACCAAGACCCAGTGCGGCCAGATAAATAAATAAATATTTGTGAAACATCTGCCGCCCGTCCAGATGCCACACTTCCCTCCACCCTCCCGTCCCCTGCCCACTCTCAGTTGATGACTGTCCCTCATGCTTCAATGAAGAAGGAAAAGCAGAACTTCCTTCTCGCCTCCACACCCTCAACACTTCCTTGTAGTTTCTGTCTCTCCACCGTCGGAGGTGAAGTCTGTGGGCACCTTTCAACCCCTCCACCTGGATGTTCTGGGTACTTTTCACATGTGAATGGCTTAGCTGATTTGTTATCTCCATGTATGTTACCACTAGGAAGGTTCTACCACAGTGCCTGGGACAAAGTGGGTGCTCGATACGCATCCATTCAATGTATAAATGGGTATGTATTAGGGACAGTTAGGTTGAATTAATACCATTTTCAAATTGCAAAATTAATGTTTCCACACTCAGTGCAAAAAAACTTCAAGGCAATAGAAAAGTAAAAAGAAGAAAAGGTACAAGTGAATCATATTCTTTTATCCCTCATTAATAACCACTATCAACATTTTGGTATTTATGCCTTCAAAGATTTCTACATATATATCTTTTTCTTCACAAAATGGTAGTAGATACAGATTATGACAGAAGGGGAGGACAGAGATGAGATGGTTGGATGGCTTAACTGACTCAATGAACATGAGTTTGAGCAAACTCCAGGAGCTGATGAAGGACAGAGAAGCCTGGTGTGCAGCAGTCCATGGGATTACAAAGACATGACTTAGTGACTGAACAACAACATAACAAGTGGTTACAAATATTTTTCTACATTTGAAAATAGTCTTCTAAATATTTTAATAATGACACAGTATTCCGTTGTATGGATGCCCTTAATTTAGTTAACTACTTCTGTAACACTGAACATTTATATTGTTTCCATGCTTTAAAAGGCTTTCCTGGTGACTCAGATGGTAAAGAATCTGCCTGCAATGCAGGAGACCTGGGTTTAATCCCTGGGTCAGGAAGATCCCTTGGAGAAGGGAATGGCAACCCACTCCAGTATTCTTGCCTGGAGAATCCCATGGACAGAGGAGCTTGGCAGGCTACAGTTCATGGTGTCACAAAGAATCAGACACGATTGAGCGACTAACATATGAGATATACTTTAAAAATTCCCTAGTCTGTATCCTTATACGTAAAAATTACGTATACATTATTTTTCCTGTAGCTGAATTCCTAAATGGACGTACAGTTCAAAGGGTATGCATATTTTAAGCTTTTGATTTACATTATTAAATCACAAGAGACCATTCACTTTGGAAACCAAATAAACACAAACACAATCTCGTACTTCGCCAAGCATAACAACCCTTTTCTGAGGCTCTGGAAGCTTTATCCCCTGTATCCTCATGGCTGGTACCATCTTTTCCTTCCAGATTTTGCTGAAATCTCCCCTTATTAGAGAGGTCTTGGTGCCTCCCACACACAAAATCACATGTACCCTTCCCTTTCAACATCCCTTTTGCAGAGGTGTTTTCCTCAGCTGCGTCCAGCACCTCTGACAGGTTTTCTATTTGTGTCTCTCTCTTCCCAGATCCAATGAGAGCAGGGCTTTGCCTATCTTGTTCTTCCTATATTCCCATGTCTTCCCCATGCCCAGCATAGAGAAAGTATTCAGTAGGCAGATTCACTTTATGCATCAATGACTGAGGGTTGATACTTTTAGTTTCAAACTAAGAGTGATGATAATACTCAGGGCTTCATAGGGGCTATTTTCAGCAGTAGAGGCTATCTATAGATAAGAGATAAGAAAATAGACCAGTAAAGTGACTTCTTAGTGTAGTAAGCATCATGAAGGGGGATGTGATTAAGGCAGGACCATCCGGGACATCTCCTCTGAGATGGGATGCTTGAGCTAAGACCTGAAGGATGACTAGGATGTGAGAGGAGCGTGGACGAATGCCTCCCAGGCACACGGAACAGCTTGTAAAAAGGCCTGGAAAGGGAGAAGAGGTTGGCAGGTTGCAGAGTAAACAGGAGACGGGTGACTGCTCAGAGAAGCCAGTGGGTGAGAGCCACAGGTGGGAAGTAGGGAGGTCACCCGTGCGCTGTGAGTCAAGGACTCAAGTAAGGATTCCTTCCTCAAAGTTCCTCTCCTCAAAGGCCTCCCTGCCTCTGAGGTCCCGCCATCTGAGAGTCACTCCTGGGAATTAAGTGTTGCCCTCTTCTGTGTTGTCCCCTCCGAAACACTCCAGGAATGACTTACTAGGTGCAAATGAAAATATTGACCCAAATAGCATAACCTATCTGAGGTTAGAGTGCATATGTAAAACTGCTCTGTCTTGCGGTAGGGGCTGAAAGGTTTTTTGTCTCCTGCAATGGGGTGGGGAATCTAAAATCTAGACACCTCCCTGGAGGAACAGCTCCAGGTCTGGAGACAGATCCAGGGGAAGTCAGCTCCTGACAACCAAAACAATGCCGTTTGTTCCATCGCTAAGGGCTCACTGGGCACCACGCACATAACACCGTCTCCTTTAATCCTCATGACAACACCATGCCATGTTTATAGATGACGAAGCAACCTCAGATAGGTTATGCTGTTTGGGTCAAGGTTGACGGGGGAGCCTGGTGGGCTGCCGTCTATGGGGTCGCACAGAGTTGGACACGACTGAAGCGACTTAGCAGCAGCAGCAGCTACACATGGTAGGAGACAGAGCAGGATTTGCGCAGCAGGCTCCAAAGCCCATTCGCTAGTGCCTGATATGCCATGGAGTCCATCAGATTCATATTTAAGGCATGAGACTTCCGGCTTCTTACCTTTTATGCAGTAATGCAATTAAGTAAGTTTTACATATGCACTCTTTTTTACAGACTGTTCATTATTACATACATATACAAACACTTCACTAAAGTGTGCTCTACATGCAAATCATGTATACTGTGCTTTAATGGGGGTTAATTTAGGGATTTTTTTTTAAAGTGACGTTTTTCTTATGCTTGATTTTATTTTCTATCAAATTTTCTCACTGTGCTATAGTGCACAACATTTATTTTTTTAAGATAATGCTGTATTTTATTATTTTTTCTGGCTATGCTATGTCTTCACTGTTGCGCGAGGGCTTTCTCTAGTTGCGGTAAGTGAGGGTTATTCTCTAGAGTGGTGTATGGGCTTCTCATTGCAGTGGCTTCTTTTATTGCAGAGCCGAGGCTCTTGGGTTCACAGGCCTCAATAATTTTGGCACATAGGCGTAGCTGCCCTGTGGCATGTGAAATCTTCCCAGACGAGGGATCGAACCCATTTCCAGGTGGATTTTTAACCACAGGTCCACCAGGGAAGTCCCAATGCTCTATATTTTATTCTGCCTGTTTTCTGGCTCATTAACAATCTATTAGCTGCATCTTCGTTGCATTATTTTCTTTTGTATCATATGATTACATTTATTTATTTATATTTTATCATTGGAGCTAATTGCTTTACGAGTTGTTGTAAACAAAGTCTGTTGCACAACAAAGTGAATCAGCTATATGTATGGATTTATCTCCTCCCTCGGGAGCCTTCCTCCCACCCCCAGTTTATTATCGTTATGATCACTGTAGTTTTCATTTCTAGAATTCCATTTCCATTTGATAAATTTTAAAAGTTTCCAGTTCTTTGCTTAAATTCTTTATCTTGTCTACTTGTAAGATTTATTAATCACAATTATTTTAAAGTTTGTTGTTTAAGTGCCAGTGTCTGGATCTCTTCTGGGTCTACTGCTACTGTATGTTTTGGGTTTTTTTGCTCTTGGTTTCAGTCATATGGTCTTTTCTCTTGGCGGGCCTGGTAAACTTATATTGACTGTGTGTATTTATGAGATACTGTGTTTGGAAAAATTGTAGAGGTAATCTGAGACTGACAGATCCAGAGAGGCTATACTCTTGCTTCAGGGAGGAAGTTAGAGGCAGCTCGACTTAATCCAATCTGGAATTAAGTTAATTTGAAATTGGGTTTAAATCTTTGTGAAGGCTGATCTATTTCTAATGTGCTCTTCAAAGCTCCCAACTGAAAGCCCTTAAAAAAAATAAGGGTCCCCTTTCCTTGGAGATGCTTGAACTCCCCAGCCCCTCTTTTTCCTAATTCCATGAGACAGCAAAAACTCAGTCTCCACTTTCTGTTCATATTCTCAGTTTCATAGCTACTGCCTAGGGGAAAATTAAGGCCAAATGTTGACATTATCTCTTTAGATTTCTCTTCTCTCCAAGATCATGGCCTGCAGACCTCTTCAATACCTTCAAGCAAATTTTTAAAATATATTTTACCCATCATTTCTGGTTGTTTCGGTGGGAAAGTTGTGAGATAAACTAGATAAGCAGTAGCTGGAAGCAGAAATCTGCACAGACCATAGACTCGATCCCTGCAAAGATAAAATTCTAGTCCTTGGCTGCAACTTGAATTTTCAAGGGGCTAGCCTCATGCACTGGAGAAGGAAATGGCAACCCACTCCAGTGTTCTTGCCTGGAGAATCCCAGGGATGGCGGAGCCTGGTGGGCTGCCGTCCATGGGGTCGCACAGAGTCGGACACCATTGAAGTGACTTAGCAGCAGCAGCAGCAGCAGCCTCACTCTGCGTGGAGTCTTCCTCTTGCCCTGTGCACCGGCTTGCCCTACCTTCACGTGGAGCTTAACTGCTAGCCCACATGCTGCCTCGAGGCTGGCTAGTTCGGATGGTGGTCTGGCTTCTGTAAAGCCTCTGTCACCGTGGGAAGCCAGGCCTCCTTCCCTCTGCTGACCAGCTCCACTCACAAGCCACACCTTCTACAGACTGAGCCCTGTGGCGCTGGGCTCAGGGTTCAGTGCTCAGCATAGGTTGTCTCATTTATTCCTTTAGAAACACCAGCACACAACTAGAGTTATCTCCATTTTACAGATGAGGAAGCTGATGCTCCCGAGTGTTAGTCAGAGTCCCTGCCCATCTCATAAAAGCACATACTTCTTTCTGTGTTTACTTGTTAATTTTCTTGTGCTCCGCAGACTGTAAATGACACAAGGGTGGGGACATGTCTGCATATCTCTCTTATTCCTCACCATGTGCCCATGCTTGGCACAGAGTAGAGAGCATATAACAAGCCTGGAATGAATAAATCAAGCCTCAGCTCCCAAAGTTGTTTATGGTGGAGGCCAGATTCGGATCCTTGACTATTAGTTCATCATTCTTGCCCCTCATGTCACAGCTGGGGATGGAATATATTCATCCATCTTAGAGTTATCTAGCACCACCTTCTATGTATAAAGATCTAGTTGAGTCCCCTGCCGTTTTATTTTCTCGGGCTCCAAAATCACTGCAGATAATGACTACAGCCAGGAAATTAAAAGACACTTACTCCTTGGAAGAAAAGCTATGACAAACCTAGACAGCATATTAAAAAGCAGACTCATCACTTTGCCAACAAAGGTCCGTGTAGTCAAAGCTATGGTTTTTTCCAGCAGTCATGTATGGATGTGAGAGCTGGACCATAAAGAAGGCTGAACGCCGAAGAATTGGTGCCTTTGAATTGTGGTGCTGGAGAAGACTCTTGAGAGTCCCTTGGACTGCAAGGAGATCAAACCCGTCATTCCTAAAGAATATCAACCCTGAATATTCATCAGAAGGACTGATGCCGAAGCTGAAGTTCCAATACTTTGGCCACCTGATGTGAAGAGCTGACTCATTGGCAAAGACGCTGATGCTGGGAAAGATTGGAGGCAGGAGGAGAAGGGGACGACAGAGGATAAGATGTTTGGACGGCATCACTGATTCAATGGACGTGAGTCTGAGCAAACTCTGGGAGATTGTGAACAGGGAAGTCTGGCAAGCTGTAGTCCATGGGGTCACAAAGAGTCAGACACAATTTAGTGACTGAGCAACAAGCTGCCACCTCACACCATTTCCTCCTTGATGTCAGGGGCTCTGGAAACCTTCACCAGGGTCTGTGGACCCACATGGAACTGAGGGATGGACTAGTAAGGCTTCTAAAACTATAGTAGAAATCTGCAAGTGTGTCATTATTTTTCTCGAAAAAAGATCCATGGTAAGCTTCAGATTCTCGGAGATGCCTGGGAACCCCCCAAATTAAAAGATCCTGGACGTGGGAATTGGTTCCTGTCTACTCCCCAACATTGTCTGCTCTGCCAAAAAGGGGTTTCCTGTAACTGTCCATAGGTGGATGGGGGCGAGGGGTGTGTGGAGAGGTGTCCAGGGTATGAAGGGGTCCTGCTTCTGCAGCCCAAGCTGGGTGGACTGAGTGGTGCCCAGAGCCCTCCAGCTTGCTTCCTCAAAAGCCCTCAAGTTGGGGGTGGAGTGCCACTTGCCAGAAGGCTGTGAATAACGGCGATCTTCCCACACAGCAAAGCCGTCCTGAGCTGGCTGAGCGGCATATTTGTGTGGCTCCTGGTTCCGAGGTGCCAGCCCCAGTAAGGCCAGGGTGGGGATGGACTCCCAGGACCCAGCTCACCGCTGCGAAGCCCACGCGAGGAGGAAGAGGGACCCCGAGTCTCTGGAGGATAGGGGTCCGGGGGCCAGGCACTCCCCCAGCCTGGGGTCTGCAGGACCTTCTTGCTTGGTCTTCTTCAACATGTGAACCTGCAGGAACGTTATCTCTTAGAGATTTCTACAGGGTTTAAAAAAGATGTCCCGGGGCTTTCACGCGTTTCTAAAGCACCCGCAATCTTTCATGGTTCCCATCACCCTGTGTGTAAAACAGTAAACTCGACGGTTCTGGGATGCACCAGCCAGACCCAGCTTTCTCCCCATCCCTGCCAGCCTCATGTCCCAGACCCCGCGGTAAAACCTCGCTTATGGTCAACCTCCTGGTTTTCATGGAGAAACTGAGGCGAGGGGGTGAGACTGGCTCAAGGCGCCCTGGGCAGCAGGTCAGTCAGCGCAGTTCAGGAGGGTCTATCAGACCCATCTGCCTCCTGTGCTTGGTCCGCCTGCTGTGTGAGAGAGGCTGGCAGGGAGGGGGCCCTGAGCTGCAGGGGCCAAGGGATTCTGGTCAGGGGGCTGTAGCCCTGGAGCTGTGAGGGCTGCAGGGGTCTTTCCCCCACAGAACTTGCCGGCCCCGTGGACAATGTGGGTCCTTGGCTGGGGGGGGGTTTGTCCAGGGGTCCTGAGAAGGGGATGAACCTCTGCCTTCTTTTTGGGGGGCTGAGGAAGGGTCGAAACGGCTGCCCAAGAGAGCTGATGGAGGGGCGTGAGAGCTGTGGAGGGGGACATGGAGGGAAGGTGGCCGGGGAGGCCACATGCAGGAGGGGAGGAAGGGTGAGCAGGTGGCTGGTGGGGAAGGGACAGGCAGGTGGCGAGGGGCACCAATGTCCTCCGCATGTAAAGACTCTGCTCTATCCGCCCCAGGCTCCCTGCTGCCCTATGCGTACCCAGGGCCTTCCCTGGGCCATCGAATGCCTGCATCCCACCCCCTCCCTTCCTTCCCTTCTTCCAACCCGACTTTGCTCCGTGCCGTGCTCTCTCGACCCCGGAAGACGGCCGTGGCTGTTTCCTTGACCATGGGGCAGCATCCTGCCCAAGCTGGACAAGGTGCCCATGGGAGGAGTGTGGACTAGGATGAGCCCAGGCCCACTCATTGCCTGGCTCCCCCCTCCACTCCCTCCAGCCCAGCCCAGCTCTGGCCCAGCCTCTGAAGTGGGGTCCAGGTCTAGACCAGCCTTGCCCCCTAGTTCAGCAGAAGTCTCTCTTACACAGAGCTTAGAGCAGTTTAAGGAAGAGGAAATGTTTAAGGAAAGCTAAGAAAGCCAAACTGTCACCTTTGTCCAGGGGTGACATGACTCGGTGCCTGTCCTCCGACCCTGAAACCAGCTCCCCTCACCCTCTTGCGCCACCCCGGGGTGCAGTGGGGGAAGGTGCCAGGAGAGCGGACGGTCACTGGAAGGTCACGTTGGGGTCGGCTCTGAGTCTCTGGTGTTCTCCGTGCTCCTGAGTGCTCCCTCTGTGGCTGGCCTGAGGGTCAGTGGCATTGCTGGGCATCTGGGCTCTGGGAGGGTCCTGACTGGGCAGCATTACCCCAACAGTGTGGTTGGGTCATGGTGTCAAAAAAAAAATGTGACCCTCGGTGGCACTGATTGATGGGAAGTGAGCTGGAACGGGGCCTCTGAGTCACTGGATGTGGCAGCCGTGGTGACGGTGGGGACTGCAGGGGCGTGGGGGTGGGTAAGAGGGACGGGCTGGACAGAGAGTATTTAGCAATTGCTCTGGAAGATTTTCGAGTTTGATAACACATGCACACATGGTCAGCCAGGGGTTGGCTACCTAGACGTCGCCACCAGCACTTGCTGGTCACCTGTTCCTATCCTGCCCAGTACTGTGTGGAGTGACGGACACACGTCAGCTCACGTGATATTTGTAGAGGTATCTTGATTGAGGCATAAGTTGACAGACAAAACATTGCACATATTTTAAGTGTATAGTCTGATCAATTTTGACACAGGTATATACACTTGGCTTTTGGTGTCCATGGGGAATTGTTTCCAGGATGCTTGCAGATATGAACATCTGAAGATTCATGAGTCCCTCGTACAATACGGAGCAGTATTTGCATATAACCTGCACTCAGCCTCCTATATATTTTAAATCAATTCTGGAATACTTATAACACCTGATATATTGTAAATGTTAAATAGTTGTAAATACAATGTAAATGCTATGTAAATAACTGTGAGTGTGTGGCAAATTCAAGTTTTGCTTTTTGGGAATTTCTGAAAATTTTTTTCCTGAAAAAATTTTTTCTGAATATTTTTGAACCCGGCTGATTGGATCTTCAGAGGTGGAAGCTATGGGTGAAGAGGCCCAAAGTGGGCCTTAAAATCATCTTAACTACAGTTAAGATAATGAATAAATCCATTTCCCTCCTAACCTTTCCTGGCATTCTCAGGCAGCCATGGATCTGCTGTCTGTTATAGGTTGATTTTCATTTTCTAGTTTTGCAGATAGAAGTAGTTCATGTAATGCTTACAACATCCTCTGAAGTAGCTGCTCCTATTATTGTCATCATCCCCCTTTTACAGATGAGAAAACAAAGGCACAGAGAAGATAAATGACTTGCATGAAGTCAGGCCGCGTGGCAGGGGAGGAGTGGAGCCAGGATTTTGACCCAGGGAGCGGGGCTCCAGAGTCTAGCCTCTGAACTGCTGCACCCCACGGCCCCTCTCACAGCAGCCTCCTCACTGTTGGCAATCAGGCTCACTTCCAGGGCTGAGCCCTGCACAGGTAGCAGGAAGCACAGGTGGGGTCCCTTCCTGTGAGGAGCAAGTAGGAGGATGAAGGGGACCCTCACCACTTACCTTCTCTGGGCCTCAGTTTCCTCATCTACAAAATGGGAGTGCTCATCACTTGATGAATGAATAACAAATTGTGATGGATCCATACAACAGAATATTAAGCCCTAAAAAGGCACAACATTCTGATACATGGTTCCATGTGGATGAACCTCAAAAACTTTCTGGTAAGTAAAAGAGGCCAGACACAAAAGCCCACATGTTGTTTGACTCCATTCATATGAACTATCAGAACAGAAAGCAGATTAATGGTTGCCACAGGGTTGGGGGAGGAAAGGAAAGTGTCTGGATGATGGGTGCAGGTGGGTGGGAGGGTCATGTTCACGAAGACAGACATGAAGGGGCCCTCCAAGGTGCGCAGCACGCGGGAGCCCCGGGTAGGCTGGTGGGTATGCCCATGATTCTGGCACCAAGGACGAGGGGAAGGTTGGACCCAGAGGGCAGGTGCTCCCCCAGTGGGTGAGAGCACCGTTCCAGGTCCAGGCCTGAGTCCAGGAAGGTCTCAGAGTCTCCTCTAAAAGGTGGTCCTCTTTCTCAGAGCTGGAGGGAAGCAAAGAGGGTGTTTGGGAGAGGGACCAGGGGACCCAGGATGGTGAATCTGGTGAGGGGAACAGGGGGAACAGGGAATCTGGGAGAGGGACCAGGGGACCCAGGATGGTGAATCTGGAGCCAGCAGGGGGCCCAGAGCATGGCCTGCTCATGGTCCCAAACCAGGGTCTGAGGAACATCTATCTTACCAAAGGCAGAGGAATCCCCTTCTTGCCACAAGAAGGGGTCAGGAGGGTTTCTGCCTGTCCTTGGGGCCAACTCTGCCAACTGCAGTCTGACCTGGCAGGCTGAGGCCAAGCCGGGGGTGGGGGGCGGTGGGTGGTCTCGAGGGTCCCTCTGGGTTCCCTCTGCTTGGGCTTGACCTCTGGATGAAGAGACCATGGTCGTCTAGAGTCTCCAGAGCAGATGGCTCAGGGCTGGGCACATGAGTGGTGTCTCTTTTTGTCTTTATCATTAAAAGTTTATTTATTTATTTGGCTGCTTTGGGATCTTCACTGTGGCATGTGGGAACTTTAGTTGTAGCCTGTGGGGTCTGGTTCCCTGACCAGGGATCGAAACCAGGCCCCCTGCCTGGGGAGTGCGGAGTCTCAGTCTGGACCACCAGGGAAGTCAGCATGCTGTCTTAAGGGACACCAAGACCCTAGCTAAAGACTTGAAAATCTTGTCCATGCACCTTTCCAGAGCAGACCTCGGATGAAGTAAAAGAGGAGGTAGACCCCTTGGGTGTCTCTGGGGGACTCAGGAGGGGTGCAGAGGAGGTGAGTTTGGAGCAAGGCCACAAGGAGGGCTATCAGACCAGGACCACGCGGCAGCTGTGGGCTTTCCAGACCTTTGCGATCGTCACCAGGAATTAACAGCCAAACCCGAAACAATAAATACTGACAAGAGGGAGGTAACAATCATGGTTTCAGTTCAGCTAGTGTGTCGCAGGAGGGGCGAGGACTGGATGGTAAATAATGAGCAGACACCGTAACTCATGCTGGGAGACATCATTGATCCGGTGAGATGCTTGACCCAGCTCCCTGATCCGGGAGGTGTCGGGGCTCATCCCAAGGTAGATGGCTGGAGAAGGGGAAACCCTCAACTGGGAGACCTGAGCCTGGACTCCAGCCTCCGCCCTGCCAACGGCTTGCTGTGCTGCCCAGGGCTGGCCAATGTCCCTTTCTGGGCTCCTCTTCCTTCAGCTGTGAGACAGCAGGCTCTAATATTCTATGATTCCGAGTCCCTTCCACTCCACCCAGTTTCCCAAGACTCTTGGGCTCCCTGGACCCTTTTGGGAAGGATCAGCCCTCTTCAGCCCCCTAGGTAGATTAAGGAAGGACGGAGGGGCGGGAGTGAACAAGGGTCCTGCCAAGGCCCCTACCCAGCCAGTGACAGGAAGACAGCAGATCGCGGCACCGGGAGCGATTTTACTGGAAAGATGAAAGGAAATTGCATCTTTAATAATTCACCGGGCCGGTTTGGAGGGAGGCAGGTTGGCGGGGCCGCTGGGCGATCCCGGCATCTGTTCCTGGAAATCCGCTGGCTCCAGAGCCTGCCCCAGAGAGACCCAGGGTCCTCCATCTCCTCCCGGCCGAGGGACAGCGGGAGCCCACGGAGTCTAGACCGGGGTGAGAGGTTAAAACACAGCCATCCCAGGAACCCGCTAGATTGATATCCCCAGCAAAAAGGGAGCCAAAATAATCGATACGGCAGCAGCCCAGGAAAGCCGCCAAGCCCAGGCCCCGGCCCCGTGGAGTTGCTGCAGGAAAGAAGAGCTAGGGCTCTGCGAACTGCATGGGGCTCCAGAGAGCAGAGCCCAGACCGGGGGCCTCTGCCAGTGCCCGTCCGGGCTCAGAAGGGGCCCCCATGCAGGGGCCACGCTGCTGGGCAACCTGTCCAGATTGTGGGCGGGGTCAGGCGACACACGTCCTCGGGCCTTCAGCCAATCACCACTTCGCCTTTCCTCCTGGTCCCGCTCAAGTGGGAGGGCCCTCAACTGGTCTGCAAATGGCCCGACCCACCTTCTACTTCCCTTCAGAGGGACCGTCCTGGGGGCCTTGAGTGCCAGACGAAGAAAGCAGTGGACTGAAGCCAGAAGAACTGGCCCGGGACAGAGGCGGAAAGTGCCAAAGACAAAAGGAGATAAAGAACTGTTGACTTCAGAAGCCAAAGATGTTGCTTTGACTCTTAGCAGAGTCCTTCGCCCGTCTGCGGTCCCTCCTGTGAATGGGATGATGACTCTGGGTGGCCAGACCCTTTGCTCTTGGAAAGAGCTTTATTTCTGTTGTTGTTCGGTCGCTCAGTCATGTCCAACTCTTTGCGACCACATGGACTGCAGCACATCAGGCTTCCCTGTCCTTCACCGTCTCCCAGAGCTTGCTCAGACTCATGTCCATTGAATCAGTGATGCCATCCAACCGTCTCATCCTCTAGGTCGTTATTATTATTAGGCCTTTCCCCCAAGGCCTGTAGACTCTTAGTTGACTAGTCTGAAATTTAATAGCTCTCCTGGGTGGGTCATAGGGATGAACTAGGTCCGGGAAGGGGTGCAAATCCAGGGACTGGGGGGAAGCTGGGGGGCCCAGGTGGGGCTCAGGCAGAGCAACTGTTAACGTCTCCCCTCCCTCCTTCACGTCCTCCTTCCCTGCCGTCCCCTTCCCTCCACCCACTAATGAGCAAAGACAGCTCAAGAATTACAGAGAGGATTCTTCACAAACCAATATACTCATCCTTCTCTTACAGATGGAGAAACTGATGCCCAATGAAGCAATGGCTCCGTGGGCGCCCAGCTGGTAAGTCTGGCACCAGGACTAGACTTGGATCTGCTCACTCCCAGTGTGGGGCTCTTTCCACCAGGGGCCTCTGGTTTCCTTCCCCAGGGAGGTCTGGTGGCCTTGAGGCAAGGTGACCAGGCCCATCCTGAGATTCATCGTGACTCACCGTCTGACCTTGACCCACCCCAGCCCTCAGGCCCAGCTTTCCTCCCTGCAGAAGGAGGGTGAGACCCACCCCATCAGCTCTGAAGCCGCCAAGAAGATCACATGGGCTGATACAACTTAAGTTCAGCCAAATCTTATGTATCTGGCGGATCCACCACTTTTGGAAGTCACGGAGAGGGGGCAGAGGAGAGGACAGAAAATAGGCAAAGATGGTTTCTGAGTGGGTGAAATGGGTGTTTGACACATTCATTCATGCAGTGAAGCGCCTCCTCTTTGCTCATAAAAATGTCAGTTGGGCCCTCGCTCAGAGTCCATTTGCTCTGACTCGACAAACAATGCTGACAAGTTCGGTGGTCTAGTGTCTCAGGCCACAACAGGCATGCTGGCAGGAGCGAGAAGAGCTGTCTGATGAGAGAGGAGGCAGAGAAGCTGTAAAAGGCAGATGCAGTAATTAAACAAGCAAAGCAGACTGGATATACCTTGATAATCCCTGAGGGTAACCCAGTATTACAGTCCAGTCTACTAATTAGTGGTGTCGAAATGAGCCTGAGTCATCAGGAGAGGTTGAGACACATGAGCCCTCTGTGTGAGGACTCGGGGCTGTGTATGATCCCCCCGTGGAAAGCTTTTTACCAAAAAATCAGTTATGACAGTTTTTCTGTTTAAAGAGGCAGGTTACAGCAACAGACAGCAAATGTATGTGTAACAACATCTCTGCTCTGGACAACGCCAGGCGCCTGGGATGGGGAGAGCTGACCTTGGGTGACAATCAGAACCAGGGAATTCTGGTTTAGTCCCCCTTCCCCATCGAGGTGCTTCCTGCCTGTATAATTAACTGGTTTTCTTGATGTTTTCACTGTTTCTCTTCTCTTTAATCCATTCTGCACGTGGAAGGAAGATTAACCTCCCCTAATTTCATTTCTTCTCTGATTAGGAGCCTACCATGACTCTCATTTTCTCCTGAAGGGAACCACCCCCCTGCCCCCTCACCGCACACACACACATTCACTAATTCTCTATCACACAGGGGGCCTTGCAAGGAACTTCTCCCACCTACCCACCCAACCCCCTCCTGCAGGGTCTGGCCTGTCCATCCCTCCCACAGTTTGGCCACCCGCCAACTGTGACCAGCTTTAATCGTCGTCTACCTGACCACCTGGCACTTGCTTACACACTGTGAGCCCACCCTGAGGTCAACCTCATGTGCTGGGTTCCAGCCCTTCCAATTAGATCATGCCAGGAGACAGGGTCTCCAGGTCACCACCTCACTAGGCTCCCCCTCCCCTGGAATGATGACTCTTATCACCAGAAGGTGCAGCTCTGGGTGGTTACTTGCCATACTTGGCTGTCCCTTCCTTACATGCCCGCTTCCTCTGCCTGCAGCCCCTACTGCCTGGTTCCCCACTGTGTCCCCACTCCAGCATCCAGGATGAACCCGGCACACACTGCTTTATCACATCGGCCTGGACGCCTCCTGGTTCTGAGTGTGGACAGGGACGTAGCAGTAGGGTCTCTCTGTGTGTCCCCAGGGCGCTCAAGGTCAGCTGATGGATGCTCAGAGGAGAGTCATGTGCGGGTAACAGGTCAGCTCACCCATCAGTGCCGCAGGGCGGGTGGCAAGGCCGGTGCTCGAAGTCCTGCCTCCAACAGCCCTCATAAGGGCAGCCATACCCACCCAGGGTGGCTGTCCTTCCCTCCATACCCTTTGCCTGGGAGATGATCCACATGCCAGGAAGGCCAGAGAGCTTAGGGGTCAAGAGGAAAGAGCTGTCATATTTGAAGGACACAGAAGACAAGCACTTTTATCCCAAACTTCCAACAAGACGGAAGGTAAATCTCACATTCCCATTTTTGGTAGAGGAAGCTAAGACTTGAGACACCAGGTGACTCACCAGCCTCCCTAGACTTATCCTGACTGTCATCACTGAGGACTGTCTGCATTTCTCAGTGGACCTACCTGATTTTATCGCTGTGTGTGGAACACTAAGGTATGAGGTTCAGGTCACCAGCAAGGGCTTTGGAAGCAGAGGGGACCTGTTAGAACCCTGCCCCTCCTCTTTCTAGTGGTAGGACCTGGGGCAAATGACCCTCCCTCGGTCTGAGTAAATTGGAGACCGGACCCTCAGGAGTTGTAGTGAGAAGCTGGGAAGTGCTCAGCTGGGTGCCTGGTGCCCATGAATGTTGGCACCACCGTGACCTTGAGCAAGCCCCTTTTCTGTAAGGGCCTCGGTTTCCTCACCTGTCACATGGGAGGGTGGGCTCCAAGTGCCCTTCCATTCCCTGATAGCCTGGAGGGTTTGGAGGGTTAGCTGGGGGAAAAAGGACTAAATAATGTCCAGGACTGAGGGCAAGTGCAGTTCCTGGAAAGGAGGCATCCCGAGAGGCCCTGCTGCCCTCTCAGAGCCTCAGAGTGGAAGGGATCTCTTAGTGTTTTTCCTAATCCACACCCTGCCCTGCAAAGGGGAGCATCCTCCCACACCATGGGGTCCGCATTGGGTCCTGGTTTCTGCTGGATCATGTCCAGTGTTGGGGGCTGTTGCTCAGATGCTTGTGTTACCCTCAGCCACCCCCTGCCACCAGTCCGCGGGTCCCCACGGTGTCCTTGGATCTGGGTGTCCAAAGTCCACTCTCTGTGTCCAGTCCCCTGTCCCCCCCGTTTGTTTTTTCCTCTCCCACGTTGGCATGTGTGTCTTTTGAGGTCAGAGGAGCACGCCTAGAGCATTCTCAGGTACCACATTCTCGGCGCCTACCTCTTCCCCTTGGTCGTCAGGCGCTGGCTCCCGCCTGGCCTGCTCCCCATCCTTGGCCACGTGCCTAAAAAACTAAGGTCCCAAAGGGGAATCCGATGTTCCTGGTGCAGCTTGACCAGGAAGAGGGGAGCAAACTGCCCCTTTTAGATGCTCCGCTGTTCTGTCATCGTTGTTGTTTGGCTGTGCTGGGTTTTCATTGCTGGGTTGGCTTTCTCTAGCTGTGAGACGGGGTCTGCTCCTCGTTGCTGTGGAGCCCAGGCTCTAGGTGTGTGACCCTCAGTGGTTGTTCTCACCAGCCCTAGAGCTTGGGTTCTGTAGTTGTGGCTCTGGGCCTCAGTCACTCCTCAGCATGCGCAGTCTTCCCGGACCAGGGATTGGACCCATGTCTCCTGCACGGCAGGCAGGCTCCTATCTGAACCACCACTGTGCCACCAGGGATGTCTGAGCCTATGTTGTTTTTAGCATATTTTTTGGGAGGGGCATTTTCTCCCCAGCAAAGTCAGTTAAGGGCACCTTCTCAATCAAATTCCCTAAGGGCCACAGATGGCTTTCCAGGATTGCAAGAGCCCGGCTCCAGCAGAAGGTGAAGATCAGAAATCTGAAAGTGGAAGCTGCCTGTCCCTGGGCGGCCCGTCCTTAGCATCACCCCTGCCCCAGATAAGTTAGGCCCCCTCCACTGGCAGGGCCTCCGGTGACCACAGGAGAGGCCTTCCCCGTCTCTCCCTCTGACCAGGCCCCCTGACCCCCTGGGGAACACTGTCCTCCTTTCCCCTTCAAATTCGTCTTTCTTCTGCCCAGACCGTTGCCCTCACCAACTGAGCAATAAACTGAGGGAAGGAAGGCCAGCTTGTGGCCTGCCCACCGGGGACCAACAGCCTGTTCTCAGCATCTTTCAGGATCCATGTCAGCTCTGTTCTCAGAAAGCAGGGTGAAAGCCACGGTGACCTCCTCTGAAAGACACCCTGTGTCTCTGATTCTGGGAGGCAGGACCCCCACACCTCTGCTTCCCACCTCTCCTTGCTCAGAGGCCAACCAGCCAGGGAGATTTAGAAACTGTAGAGCAGATTAGGACACATCAGAAACACATCTCACACACACACACACACACACACACACACACACACACACACACTCACTCCGTGCATGTACCTCACACACCCCAGAGAACCTCACGTGCACACACTCACACACACACACATACACCTCACATACCCCAGAGAATCTCTCAAGCAGTGCACAGCTGCGGCCTCCCCTATGGGCCTAGGGGTCCGAGCAGCTCCCAGGGTCCTGGGCAGGGCTGGGTGCCCCTGAGTGGGGAAGGGCTCTTTCTTATTTGCACAGAGGCTGGGTCTGTGCTCCCCGGGCCTCTGGCCTTTCCCCCACGGCACAGCAGTGCACCCACCTGCAGCCCTGTCTGCACGGTTAGACCTCAGGGCCCTGGGGGCACCCCGGCCTCCCCACTGGAAGTCCTTGTCCCGTGAGGGGACCCCTCCACTGCTCTGCATGCCCCTCCTCCAGGACCTGGCTTAAGGCACAGCTCAGCTCTTCCCTCCCTGTGCCCCTCTGTCACTTATCACCTGGATCTCACCGTCAGGGTTCACCTGTTTAGCCCACACAAGCTTGTTCAGCGCCTGCTTGAGCCAGGCCCTGGGCTCGGTGCTGGAGATGCAGAGTGGATGAGGTCAAGTTCAGAGTCAGTGGACATCAGCCCCCTGCAGGCCAGTGGTCACCCACAGTGAGCTGGGTCATGGTCGAAGCATCTGTGGGAGCTGCAGGAGCCCAGAGGGGGCACCTGGAACCCTGACTAGGGGAGCAGTCATGGAGAACTTCTTGGAGGAGGTACACGCCTGTAACTCCAACCAGTGTCCACGGGACCTGAGATTGTGCTTAGGTCCTCTGCCATCCAGTTAGTGTCATCCAAACCCCAGCCCATCTGCAGACCTGTAAACAAGAGCGGTGAACATCTATGTTATAAGACCTGAGATTTCAAGCTGACTGGTTACACAATTCATTGTGCAGAGTTGTGTGGCATAGTTAATGGAAATAGACCCCAAGCACCCTTCCTGTCCCTGGTATGGGCCTCAGGAGTTCCTGACCTCCTCCTCAGCCTGGGCGCGTCTCCTTTCCCTCTGAGTCAAGCCTGCGACAGAGTCCTCTCCTGGCCCTGCTTAAACAGAGAAAGCACTGATTACACACCATTCTGTGTAGCATCAAGGGCCACATCCCTGGATGTTCTGGTAAGTCACCAGGGGGTCCAAGAGTCCTGACCTGAATCCTGCTTGTCCCTGGGAGCCAGCAGGCCGATTAGAGTTGGGGGACACAGTGGGGTGAGGAGGCTCAGGTCCCAAGACGGCCACCAGTCCCAGAGGCCAGGAACCTGGGTCTTCAGCCTGGTCCCCATGCACGCCCACCAGACCCCTCTCAGGACTACGACGACAGCATTTCAAGGCCTGGCCCTTGTGCCTGGAGCGGGGGGCGGTCACATGACTTGGACTTGCCACTGCTCCCCTGAGTCTGTTTCCTCTACATTTCAAACAGAGTGAAAAGTGTCTGTCACCTGCCAGGACTACTTGTGAAGATCAAACAAAATCGTCATATATTTTAAAACTACAGGGTGCTGTCCAAGCAGATGGCGTGGTTCCCTACATGTTTCCCCAGATGTGAAATGGGTGTAAGGATAGTATTTACTTCCCTTGCAGGGCCCTGGTGAGGCCAGATGATGTGTGTGAAAGGGCGGTGGCAGGGAGCCAGGGCTGTGTGGCGGGTTGGGCTCTCTGGGCCAGTCTCCTTGGCCAGGCAAACACAGCTGTTTGCCTCACACTCCAGGCTGGCTGGCTGGCGGCCAGTCTGGGCAGAAGCAGCTACCGCATCTGCTTCCAGAATAGGCCAACTGCTTCCTCGGGAGGCGGCGGCGTGAGCGGCCTTCTGCCCACCCTCCCCTGCCCAGGCTCGTGCTGAGACCAGGTGGGCAGGGAAAGGTGAGGTTTCTGGCTCAGATAAGATGTCCACAGAGAGTCAGCCCATGCCTCAGGCACAGTTACCTAGGCATGAGAAATTTAGGGCCCTGGAAGGGGTTTTTAGCTTTTTAAAATTTATTTTTGGTTGCTCTGGGTCTTCACTGCTGCTCGGGCTTTTCTCTACTTGCGGTAAGCGGGGGGCTGAGGTCTAGTTGCAGTGCTCAGGCTTCTCACTGTGGTGGCTTCTCCTGTTGCAGAGCGCGGGCTCTCAGGCACCCAGCTCTCGGTAGTCGCAGGAGGTGTGTTCAGTAGTTGCGGCTCCCAGGCTCCAGAGCACAGGCTCAGTAGTTGGGGTGCATGGGCTTAGTTGCTTTACTGCATCTTCTCGGACCAGGGATCAAATCTGTGTCTCCTGCATTTGCCAGGTGGATTCTTTACCATGGAGCCACCAGGGAAGCCCTGTTTTCAGCTGTTTAAAATCAGAAATAAATGAATTTTTAGATTGAAAAAAAAAAGTTTTAATAAGGAATATTATCTTCATCTTTGTGCCAAGATAGTCATAAAATACAATTTTTATATATTTTTAAGGAGGATGGGCCTATGTAAGCATACAAGGGCCCAGGGCCTGTGAGTCATGACGTGGCCTGGAGTCCGTGGTGTGTACTCTGTCCACACTCAAGGACTGTCCTGGAGCCCTTTCCACCGTTGCTCATGTGCTGGGCAGCCTCGTCTCAGCTCCGACAGCAGAACCCAGTACTGCAAACTGAGGTGAGATGCGGCAGCGTGGCCTGCTGTCCCCGTGGGCTAGTTCCGCCTTCCTGAGAGCCCTCTCTGCGGCCTGCATATGCTGCGTTCGCTCCTGTCACTCAGAGGGTACGGCCCGTGCATGCTCACCAGTAAGAGGGGCCCCCTAACACCAGAATTCTGAAAATGTTGGCATATGTGTGTTCTTTCTCAGCATGTAGTTGGAAAAATTTCCCAGGCAATTTGAATATTGATCTCAGGCCTGGATGTGCCCCTCTCCAGGGGGGTCTCCCTCCCCTCCCACCCACCTTGAGGACCTCTGGCCCTGAGGAGATCCAGTTTGCAAGACGTTACAATGTATTCTTTCACAGAATAGCACAAAACTTTGCAAGCTGGCTCCTCTTCCTCCCCATCCCTCTGCAATCCTCTGATCTGAGGGTATTTCATCATGCTCCTCCTTTCCTTGGATAAAGAGGAAAAGACCATGTAGCCTGCCCATGGCGGGCTCAAGCCAGCAGCTGGCTGCTCCTTCTGCCTGGCGGGTGGGACTGGCCGGCTCCCTGGGACTGTGCTCACTGCAGTCAGAGCCGAGGCTGTTGAAGATACACTCGCTTTCTGGGCTGAGGGGAGGGGGGGGCCCCTAACTCTTCCATTGACCTGACCGGCCTTGGGCTCTGGGTCAGTCACATCACCTCTCTGAGCCTTGGTTTTCTCATCTGTAAAATGGGAATCAAAAATGCTCACCTGCCTACACCTCTGAACCACCGGAGACAGTGTATGTAAGGCCCTGAAAAAACCATGGGGATGAGAGACAAGCTTTAATATTAAAGTATAACCACTTCCTCTTTATCGTCTCAATCCTTGCTTCTTCTGCTACAAGTCATGTGTGTGCACACACGTGTGTATTCTACTTCATTCATCCGCAACAGTCTTCCCGTCCCTCCCTCCTACAGACCTCAGGACAAAGGTAACCCACCCTCAGCAGGACAGATAACACATATAAGCAGAGGTAGTGGTGAGACACAGAATCGAAACATTTATTATTCAGAATATTTGTAGTTTTCAGTAAACTTCTGGAACCAGAACGAATTTAACCCAGAAAAATCTCTTTTGATGAACAGCGTTTGGTAAGATTTCTCCTTCCCTACCTTTTCTTCTGGGCTTCCCAAGTAGCACCAGGGGTAAAGAACCTGCCTGCCAATGCAGGAGATGTAAGTGATGCGGGTGTGATTCCTGGGGTGGGAAGATCCCTGGAGGAGGGCATGGCAACCCATTCCAGTATTCTTGCCTGGAGACTCCCATGGACAGAGGAGCCTGGTGGGCTACGGTCCATGGGGTGGCACAGAGTTGGACACGACTGAAGGGACTTAGCCCTCACGCACACTTTCTTCTACCCTCCAACTCCTTGTGTTTTGACCTCACTTTCTACGCCAACCCTTTTGCATTTTTGTAAAACACTTCAGCTTCACAAATGACAATCATCTAATTAAAAAGTTATCTCCCTCTACCAACTGGGGTACTTCAGGCCAGAGCTGCCCTGCTTCATGTGGGTCAGAAATCTCAACACACCCTCCACGGGCTGCTGAGCTGGCCTGGCCGCCATCCTGGCCCGACCAGGGAATCACAAGGGGTGTGGGTGTTCCGGTCGCCACTCTAAGGAGCTGAAGGCCTGGCAAAGTCTAGCCAGAAAGAATCCCCGAGGGGACCTGTTGCCAGGAGGCAGTGTCCCCAGTGTCTTGTCACGGACAGGATTGTGCAAAACAAAGAACATGTCACCACAGGAAAAGAAATCACTGGGGCCCTTTGGGACCCTCAGATGAAAGACTGGCTTGACCTGTGGGGACAGGACAGCCACTTGCTGCTGACTTCTGGAAGCTGCTTTGCCCAAGTCTCAGTCTTCTTCAAAGGAGTCGTTGCCAAGTGTCACAGTGACTTTTTCACAGGAGGTGTAGGTTTGGGGAATGAGGTGGTTAAACATGCAGCAAACCAAATCTTCAGTGGAAAAGTTTTGTGCAGGACTGGTTACTCCTCTTGCCTTGGACAGGCCACGGTTCCCGGCTTGGGGGCAGGGGGACGGCATCTGTCTCCCTCCCCAGTGTTCTCCTGGACCACCCCTTCCCAACCTTCTCTAGCCCCTGGGCCCCGATCCCCGCTGCGGCCCAACTCGGGGAATCTTCTCACCAGCTGATCACCTGGGTAGGGGCTCCTCCAAGGCCTCTGCCACGACCCGCTGAGGCACAAAAGCCTTTGGGAGAGATTTCCTTTGCTGACCGCGCAAAGAACAACAGATTCAGGGCATTTCTGTTTTTTGGTGTGGTTTATTTTTAAACCCACTTGTAGTTTGGGTTGAGCTGGAAAGCAGGACATACCAAGGGAGGGAAGGTGGTCGTCGCACGAGCAGGGTTCTGCCGCAGCTTTGGCGGGAAGCCCCCAGCTCCCTGCTCTGGGGAGGTAGGACCCGTCGCCAGGCTCCCAGCTGGCTCGGGCGAGGCAGGCAGCCCTTGTGTGCCAGTGTCCCGAGCAGAGGAGAAGAGTTGCCGTTTCTCTGATCTGTGTCCTCAAAGGCCCAGCCTGCGGTTTCCCAACAGAGCGCCGGCAGCTGAGGGACAGGACTTCGCGGGCAGGCCGGACAGTCTGTCGGGACGAGGAACACTGGCTGGCTTCTGATGCCAGATAACAGCCTGGGGCTTGGCGTCTGTGTGGCCCCTCGGGGCTGCTCCTGCGGCGGCCTGGCTGTCTGGGCCCCCGCCCCTGCAGCTGCCCAGGGCGTGATCAGAGCGGGAGGTTTCCCACACCTCCTCCCTCCCCATCCATCGGAGAAAATAAAATAAAAAATAAAAATTAGAATAAATACCGACTTGGCCCACATTTACATTTACACGGATGGACAGGACGATCCCCAAACCTTAAAGGTGTACAGACAGGTTAAGGAAGGACGAGCAGACGAAGAGTGGGTTTGGGGGTGCACACCCGCTGGGGAGGGTGCTGGGGGCTCCCGCCTTGTCCAGGGGAGGCTGGGGGTGGTGAGGGGGTGCCTTCTCGGGGCTGCAGTCCCAGAGCTCAGGCAGAGCCATGAGGCTCGTGGGAGCAGGACTGTGGCGAGCAGGCAGGCTGCCTGAGAGGAAAACCATGACTGCCTTATCTTGACTGGCAGAAGAGACGGGACGTGCGTCAGGATGGCGGGACCTCGCTTGCTCAGAGCTGAGGGAGCCACAGGCGAGGAGGGAAAACCGCACAAGCCTTAGAGGAGGACTGAGTCCTTAGAGGACCAAGCAACACCCAGTTTCGCCTCCCATCAAATACATTCAGAGGTCAACTCGGACACGGCCTCCCTGTCAGCGGGGGGATGTGGCCTGGGGAGGGGGCGGAGGTCTGAGGGCACTCCTGTCTGCCCCCGAGTTCCTAAGTAGTCTTCCGTGAGAAGCTGCCTCAGAGTTTAGGCTTTACTGTTATTTCCTTAAAAAAAATTTTTTTTGGGGGGCGGGGGGGAACGTTTTCCTTCCACATCTGAAAAAGTGGCAGCAACCTGCATTTAGAAAAACAGCTCCGACGGTTATGTGGATCAGCCAGGAAGCGCTCTCAAGCAGTGGAATCAACTAAGCGAACCGTATATGTCTGGAGGCCATGGTGACACGACACGTAATTAAAAATATATTTATATATGTATACATATTTATATCTCACTCCTTCCCACTCTGGTCCTAACAGTCAAGGCGGGGCTGGCCCTGAGGCAAGACCACCAAGGCAGGCTGTCGGGAGGAAGGGGCCCTTAGGAAGGCGGTGCCGAGATGTTAACTTGCCCGTCCAGGGAACATCGCCCCGAGCGCATGGTGTCCGGGGCCCCTTCAGGAAGCCTGCTCTCTGAGCCCAAGGCTGGGGTGGGAGACCCCCCTCTTCTGCATCCTCTACTTTCAGCCTCACTTTTAGGCTTCAGCGTTCTTCCAGGGCCCTGCTTCCTTCTCAGTAGATGTACTCATGTAGACACACACACACACACACATTCACATGCACACTCACACACACCTCACTTGAGGGAAGCAGGGCCTTCCTTCAGTCCAGGTGCGGGTCTCGGAGGGCGGCCAGGGAGCGGCTGCTTGCCGGGCTGGGGGCTGCTCGACCCCGTGGGGCCACGATTTCCCTGGGGCCTCTCTGAACATCCTGACGTCAGCCCAGCTCTTCCCTCAAGGCCTCCTGTGGGGCCTCTGGTGTCCGTGGCCCCAGGCTGAGCCAAAAGGTGCAGGAAAGGCGGTGAGGAAAAGACGGAGGAGCTTGGGAGGAAGGGGAGGAGGGTGGAGAAGGCAGGGGTGGGGCAGTGTGGACTCCTTGGCAGAGGCCACTGACCCCCTCCAGGTAAACTGCGCCCCTCCCCTTGTTCCCCAGCAGGCTCCTCCTGGGGACTGGCGGGAAGGTGGCGGCTGGTGGGATGGATAAGCCAGGGAGTACAGAGGAAGCCACCCCCTACCCCTACCTGCCTGCTCTCCTGGACTCAATAAGGGGACATTTCCTCCAGCCTGATCAGACCAGTCAGCCAGGGGCGGGGGTTCAAGGTGACCCAGGCCTCAACCGAAGAGCAAGTGAGGACACTGCTGGGCTCTGAGGCCGCCTTCTGGGGCCTCACGGAAATGGGGGCTCCAGACCAGGAGTGGGGCTGCACAGACACCAGAGACAACCCGAAGCCAGCCTCCCAGGGCCCGCCCCTCATCCTCCTCCTCAGCCATCAGAGAAGGGGCTGCCCCCAGGACTCGGACCCTCCAAGCGTCCCCAGCCTTGATGCCAGCCTGGAAAGCGGGTGGCTTGCTGGGATCCCTGATAGTCCTGCTCATGACTCAGCAAACAGACCCCTCCCAACAGCCCTGGGACAGTAGTACCCAGAGATCCCCCCACAGGGGGCACAGACCACGGCTGAGGACTCAGCTCGTTGAGTTAGTCCTAGGGAACCAGGTGTCCCGGTCTCCCTGAATCTGCCCCCCAGGGAGAGTTTGAGACAAGACCTGTGTGTGTGGCACTGGGAAGCATCACTGGGCTTTTCGGTTTTAATTCGCCAGCCTCTTTCTGAGCCCGGTTCACCACCAGGCCCCAGGCCAAGACAGGTTTAATGCTCTCCCAGCGGCGACAGTATCGGCCCTTTGAGGAAGGACGCTAGAAATGGAGAACAGAGAAGCCAGGGAAGCCGAGGGCCGAGGAGCACAGGGTTCCAGCGGGGACCCCTGCAGGGGCAGAAGTTTCCAATTACCCTAATTGGCTACTGGCAAGCTGTCTGTGGCTAGGATCCTTCCAGAGGAGGGCCGGGTTTGATCTCCCACTAATCAGGGGGTTCTCGCGGGGCTGACTGTGTGATCACACTGCGGGGCCCTCGGCACTGAGAGAGGAGACTTCAAAGCAGCTGACTTTTGAAAACAGTAAAACACAATAAAACAAAAGAGTGCAAGTAGAACGGCAAACTGTCTCCCCTCGAGGCCCCTGGCCCCCTCTGGGCCTGCAGCTCGGGGGTGGGGGGCGCTGAGGGACGAGGCTGGAAGGTGGGAGGGCAGAACGTGAAGGTTAGAGGAGATCGCCCCGTCCCCCAGCCCGCCGGCCGCGCGGACAAAGGCCGTCAATTAGGGGCGGCCGGTGGGGACTGTGCCTGCCTTTGTCCTCCCGGACATCTGCTCCATGTCGCCTGCTGCCGGTTGGCGACTGTGGCTGGCAGCACGCGCGAACAATGCAAACCCATCTCCGACCCACTTTTTCCAGCCTTCTGAGGTCCTTTCTGACCCAAGCTGTACACCAGCATGCGGGCTGCCACGGCCTCTGAGGAGATGAACCCCTGCACACAGCACAGCCCGGTGGGGGGCGGGGAGGGGACGCCTTGCGTGGGAGGGGGCGGGGAGGAGGAGGGCCGGGCCACCGTGGAGAAGACACATGCTGCCCTTACTGGTGCGAGCTGCCGCATGCTCGGGCTGGGGGGCTCATCGGATGGGGGGCCGCTCCTCCTAGGGCTTCGGTCCCTTCCCCGTCTGGCTCCAGACTGGCCGCCGGCTCTGCCTGCCTTCCTCCCCACGCCTCTCTCCCGCCAGGGCCACCCCTGTCTTCCCGCCTGTCCATCTGGCTCTGAGCACCAGGGCCCCAGCTGCCCTGCAGGCCGCCCGCCAGGCCCCCGAGCTGTCAGGCGGTCAGTTTCTGGATGGTTCTGTTGTAGTACTGCGTGATGGGGGGCGTCAGGGGGTTCCAGCTGTTGGCGTGCAGCTCAATGACCTCCAGCAGCAGGGACCGAGTCAGCATGGATTCTGAGGGGCACAGCATCTTGTCGCGGGCACTGGCCAGGAGCTCGGCCATCATCTCGGGCAACTGCTCCTCCAGCAGTCGGCCTGTGCTCTGCAGCTGTGGGCAGAGAAGTGGGGTTAGGACGCGTGCTGGACCCCGAAAGGACTCCTGCTCTGTTCATCTCGGTTAGGGGTGCTTGCTAGGGGAGCAGGGAAAGGAAATCGCTAGATTATCCTAGGAAGGTGCCCAGGCCTCTTCCTCCCAGGACAGAGGGATGGAAAGGGTGGAGAGTGGAGACAGCCAGTGTGAGAGCCCACCTTTAACACCCAATCTGCTGGAGGAATGAGAGGAGTCAGGATATTGCCTGCTGTCTGGGGCTGTGAAGAGTCCTTACCAGGAACATGATGCTTCTCCCTTCATCCACTTGCCTCCCTTCTTACAGGAAGCCTTCCCTGACCACCGCCCGCACCCTTAAATGGCTATGTGATCTGCTTCCTTTGAGGGTGACCAGGTGGCCCCACATTAACCTTCTCTAGCTAGGACGTCTCTCTGGAAACGAAATTGGTCGTTGTTACCAGCCGTGTGTCCGTGTGGAACCGGAGAGCATGGATGAGGCCTCCTGTTCCTCTCCTCTCTAGCCCCACCATCCCCACAACCGACCTCTGCCCACACTAATGACATGACAGGGAGGAAACAGGATCCGGGGCAGGAGGCCAGCTGGAGGGCCTGCCCCCCAGAGGGGCCCCTGATGGTCCTGAAAAGCCCCTGGAGTTAGAAGAAGCCCGGATCTCCTGGATCAGACCGCCCTGCAGGCAGCCCCTGGAATCCAAGTCCCTGTTGCTGCCCAACCCTGGCCTCAGCCCACCCACTTCTCAGGGCTCTGCCTTCTTCCCCAAACCTTCCTTGAGCATCCTGGCGTGACCTGACCTCTCCCCTAACTCCTCAGAGAAGCAAGCTCTGTACCCCCATGTAGTCTCCACATTGCCTCATCCACTCATGCATTTGAGCAAGATCTCTATCCGCAGCCAGACCACAAGCTGCCTGGAGGTTGGAACCATGCTTTCCCCTCCTCTCTTATCTCCCCTGCCTGGAGCCCAGAGCAGGGTACCCGGCTAGAACCCTGGCACGTCCTGGGTGTGGGCCCTGGAAGCCCCTCCCCTCACCACACTGCCCTCTGAATGTCCCTGGGCTGTTTTCCTGTCTTTTTTCCTTTTGGCCACACTATACGGTTTGTGCAATCTTAGTCCCTCGACCAGGGGTCGAACCTGTGCCCTTAGCAGTAGAAGCGCAGAGCTCTGACCACTGGACCGGCAGGGAGATCCCCTTGGGCTGTTTTCTAAGGGCACAGCTTTGTCCCTGTAACTGAGCCCTAGCCAAGTGACTGAAGCAAGAGCTCGGAGAGCAGCCGCCACACCTTGTGAACAGGGGTGGGACCTCTCATGGGGGCAGCTTGGAAGTGGGGAGTGCGACCTGGGGGTTCAACCTCAGTACCCCCCCTCAAACCCCCCTGCCACCAAAGCCAGGGCAGATACCCGGGGGCAGGGCATCACTTGGGATCTTCTAAGTCATTTGTGGGGTGCACTGGGCTGAGGAGGAGGTGGTCTTGGGGTCAGAGGGAATGTGAATGAGGCTAGCACCCCATCCTTCCCGCTGCAGTGGATGGAAAGGAACCCTGGGTCCACTCAGGAAGCCATCTCCCACTACCAGCCCTGGACTTGTGGACCCCTCCAGTGGTCCTTGGGCCCCCCAAACTGTTAAGCTGAGAGGGATGCGCAGGGTCTGAGGTGGGAGAGGTCTGAGCCGCCCCGCTTACCTCCATTGAGCAGCACAGGACAGCATCTTCCTTCACATCCTGAGATTGCAAGAGCTGGAAGAGAGGGGCAGAGAACAAGCGCTGAGGGGCGCTGAGCTGCTCTCAGCCCCCTGCAGCCTGGGACAAGCATCTCCCGGGGCTGCCGGGCCAGAGAGACAGCCCAGGAAGGCTGAAGGGCAGCAGGAGCACCGCTCCAGAAAGCAGTGATTTCTTTGATGGGACCAGAGCAGCTGGAGGACTGCCGTGGTCATGGAGCACGGGCACGTCGGCCAGGACAGAGGCCTGCCTACAGGCCCCCGTCCAGCAAGGCTGCGGTGGGTTTGAAGGTGGCGGCAGGCGTGCTGGGGTCACGGGCTGTGAACAGCTGGTCAGCAACAATGAAATTCGTGTGCAAAGACTTCCTGATCAGTGCGAGGGGCTCAGCTATGGTCTCAAGGTGCTCCTGGACCCTGGCTACAGGAGGACTTCCCGAAATCACAGCACTCTTCCCCACGGGCCCAGCACTGTGAGTCTGCAAAACCATGCACACCGTTCCAGACTGGAACTGTTGGAATTGCTTCCTGACCAAGGCCACAGCCAGGCTGCTCAGCACTGGGGCCGATCACCCCGGATCCAGGCTCCCCTCTACCTACCGCGCTGCATTCTCTCAGTCTCTCTCTCTCTCTTTTTAAATTGAGCTAAAACTCAGTCACAGCAAGTCCACAATTTCTAGGCATACAATTCAGTGGCTTTTAGTAGATTCACAAGGTTGCCCAACCATCACCACTAACTCTAGGACTTTTTCATGGTCCCCAAAAGAAATCCGAACCCATTAGCTGTCAGCCCCCCTCCCACCCCCATCCCCTGACAACACCTAATGTGCTTCATCTCTACACGTGTACCTCTTCAGGACATTTTACGCAGTGGAATCATGTAATATGTGTTCTTTTGCGATTCATTTCTTCCACTAACAATGCTTTCAGAGCATGCTGTAGCACGCGTCCGTTCACTCCTTTTTGTGATCGGAAGATACGACACGGTAGGGCGTACACGATATCACACCGCATCGTGTTTGTCCTCTCATCAGTTGACTGACATGTAGGCTGCTTCCACTTTTTGGTTCTCGTGAACAACGCAGCCATGAACACTTGTGTACGAGCGTCCGTGTGGACATGTGCTTTCATCTCTCTTGGGCCCATCCGTGGGCGTGGAATTGCTGGGTCAGATGGTAATCCCACACTCAGCTTTCTGAGGACCTGACGAACTGCTGACAGTGGGTGTGCTGTTTTACACGCCCCCCAGCAGGGTTCAGGTTCTGATTTTTCCATATCCTCACCAATATTTGCTGTTTTCGGCCCCTTTCCCCATTTTTCCTTGAACCCCCCAGTAAAAATTCTCTCCAGGCACAGCTTTACAGAAACTTTGTCATCCTCTTCTCCCCGAGCCCCATGGACCACTTCTTCTGCGGGTCCCTCTGCTGGTAATGCTTCCCTCCTCAGCCCCTAAGTATATCTCTACCCCAACCCCACCACACTCACCAGCCCATCCACCAGATCATGTAAGTGATTTTTCCACCTGCTGGAACCCTGCATCGCCAGACTTCGCGTTCTTCAAGGCCTGGGTCACGTTCTGACTTTCCCTGGAGACTGTGGATCACTCCAGCATGGTGCCCACTCCTGCTTCTCACTCCTGAGCCCCCCAGCTTCCCCACTGCTCCGCATCCCACATGAGGAGCAAGGCATTTCCAGGGTGAACTGCGGCTTCCTGAGGGCAGGGCAGTGTGACGTTCATCTTGGCTGCCCTTTAACACCCAGCACAGCTCCTGGCAACAGCAGGGCTTCGCTAAATGTGGGTCAATGTGATTTATGCATTGTCTTTGTTTTAAAGGAAGGGGAGGAGAGTAAGGAGAGGGTGTCATAAGAGGAAGGCACTTAGGGTCAGCTTCCTCGTCCACCGACCGAGAACTGAAGTCAAGGTTTCTGGTCTGGGGCACGACGTGGTCAGAAGGGTGAAAGGACACACCACTCGGGGACTGTTCCTTCTACAGGCTTGGAATCCAAACTCCGCACACCCACCTTCCCTTCCCCCTTCTCCCATCACATCACAGCCATCCAACCCCGGCAGAGGACACAAGCATTCACATCAGGGGGCTGACCATGCACTTACTAAATGTCAAACGGGGATGGCTCAGTGTGGGCTGCAGTGACCAGAGTCATTCTCAGGGACCGGACCTCCTTCCACTGTATCTCGGGCAAGAACGGGTCCCACAGTAGACACGCAGAAAAGAAAATCATTTGGGGATGAAGGAGCAGAGGTGGGTTTCAAGCTGCTCAAAAGATGAGCTGGTGGAGAGCAAGGGACATTCTGGAAAGGTAACAGCGTGGGCCCCACAGTGACAGGTGGGGATGGCCACTGGTGGGCACACCTGCTGGAGCTCTGACTCTGGGCTTTTGTGCTCTTGCACCCAGGAATTCTCAGCCACCACCAATCTGCAGACCTTCCTTCCTTACTTTACTTGGGGCTCAGCCCTGCCATGGCCTCATCCACCAGGGATTCCCTGATCAGCTTGCGTGTAAGTGACCCTGCCGCTCACCCCCTGGCTTACTTTGCTCCCTAGCACCTCTCACCCCTGACACATGACCTACTCCTTTGCCTGCCATCTCCCCCAGGAGAAGGCAGGCTCAGGAGGGCAGGGCCTGTTTGGTCCATTTCCCAGCGTGGACACACAGCAAGCACTGGAAGCACTTGTTAACACATGTACCTCGAGTGGCTGGGAGAAAACCCACCTGGCCGGGAGGGTCTGCAAGTGCGGAGGGACTAACTTGAGAGGCGGTCCCCGGGCAGCTGACCCCGGTGCACGCGCTTGAAACAGCAGCCCTGAGCGGGACGTGGACACCCCCACCCCACAGACTTCTCCTGCCAGAGGGGACATGGCACGAAGTTATAATCCATACGTCTGCAAACATATAGTGTTTGTGGAAACAAGTCGGTATAACTCTCTAGATGGCAATTTGGGGATAACTAGCTCAGTCGGTAAAGAATCTGCCTGCAGTGCAGGAGACCCAGGTTCAATCCCTGGGTTGGGAAGATCCCCTGGAGAAGGAAATGGCAACCCACTCCAGAATCCTTGCCTCGAAAATCTCATGGACAGAGGAGCCTGGTGGGCTGCAGTCCATGGGGTCGCAAAGAGTCGGGTACGACTGAGCGACTAACACTTACTTACTTGTACTTATCAACATGACAAGTGTTCAAACCCTCTGACCGGTGATACCACTTCCAGGAATTTATCCTACACATCCCCACCCACATACGCTCCATGAGCTGGATGGAAGGATGTTTTTTGTTTCACTTTTGCAAATAGCTTGAATGACCACCAACAAGGGGACTGGTTCAATAATGATATGTTTGGGGCTTCCCTGGTGGCTCAGTGGTGAAGAATCTGCCTGCCAATGCAGGAGATGCAGATTCTATCCCTGGTCCGGGAAGATCCCACATGCTGTGGAGCAACTAAGCCCATGTGCTCCAACTACTGAGTCCACGTGCTGCAGCTACTGAAGCCCGCGCTCCCTAGAGCCTATGTTCTGCCACAAGAGAAGCCTCTGCACTGCAGCGAAGGACGGCCCCTGCTCACCGCAACTAGAGAAAAGCCCGCGCAGCAACCAAGATCCAGCAGAGCCCAAACTGAATTAAAAAAAAAAAAAAAAATGACGCGTTTGCACAGAGGAATACTCTGCAGCACACAGCTGTCTCCCACTAGGTGCGCCCCCCCTCCACCCCACACACACAACACTGGTGTCTGCTTCTGGAGTCTTGTTGCCTCCCAGGGCTGGAGACCCCCACAGGGAGCCAAGGGACACTTGCAGTGAGGGTGTCTGGGGGGATACTGGGGGTCACACTAGGAAGGGCCGCCTTCATCTAGAAAACCCAGGAGCCCAGAATGAAGACCAGGAAGCAGGTACGGAAGTGGGTCACCTTGTGGCAGGTGTACCCAAGTCCAGCATCCAACCCAGCCTGCTCTTGGGGAGTGGGCTGGGCTGGTTCTAGGACTCAGAGGGTCCTGACTGTCTAGGACCCCATGGGGGTGGGGGTGGGGGGAAGGTGGGCCTAGCCCCATTTACTCTGCACGGAACATGAGGACAGATATTAAGAGAACTCTCTGAGGTTTGCTGGGACTTTGTCCTGATGGTAGCTTTGTTCTCACATAGGTTTCCCATAGTACTTAGCATGAAGAGAATCCTTAAGATAAAATGGCTGGTAGAAATCACCAGAAAGGGGGAAAGTGGGGTGTCTGGGGGGGATGGGAACTCCCTGAGACACAGTGGGTGCTGGCAGCTGGTTGGGGATGAGGGGAGCTGGCAGAACTGGGAGCTTGTGGGAAGGAAGAAAGGGTCCTGCTTTGGATGCACCTAGAATGTTGGCGAAGGAAAGCGCAACCCACTCCAGTATTCTTGCCTGGAACATTCCATGGACAGAGGAGCCTGGGGGGCTATGGTCCACGCGGTTGCAGAGCTGGACATGCCTGAGTGCAGCACAGCATGTTGGCTGACAGCCAGGAGGTGCTCAGGCGTGCCTGTCATGGGGAACTGAGATGAACCGGGCTCACGTTCTGTCCTGAGATCAGTTTTTAGGGGTTCTGGGGCTTCGGGACATGGGAGGTTAACAAGGGAAATACCAAAAGTTGGGGCCAGATGAGTACTGAGTGCTCTCAAATGGGGTTGTTTCTCCTTCCAAGTGGTCCTCCAACTTCTGGCTGCTGGGACAGCCTCATGGAGCCTCCACGTTCCTGCCAGTCGAGCACTTAGCCTGGACGAGCAAGCATCTCCTCTTCCCTTCTACAGCCCGAGGCCTGGCCGCCCTCCACCTGTTCCTGCGTGCAGGTTCAGAGCTGCAGAGCGGGCCCAGGGCTTCCTGTTCTTCCTTTCTGCCCCTCATTGCTGTGACTAGACCACATCCTTTCCTCTGTACACCCAGGCTCCCTCCCCGGGGGGCCCGGGGCTCCTGGCTGCCAGGACAGGGGACAGACTCAGGGTAGGGGCGCTTGGGGAGGGCTGTGGGCGAGCTCTCATCCCAGAGCCTCTCCTCCAACCTTATCTTTCACTGGTGGTTTGGGAAAGTCTGTGTTCAGCCAAGAATCACATCGAGCGATAGGCCCTCTCGCCAACGGCCTGCTGGGTTTTCTCAAGGAAGCGGGGGGAGGCCCCAGGGGCTTTCGCTGTACTTTTCCTCCGCAGTTGCTGAGATGCAGGGTTCAGGACCGGAATGGGTGCTGCAGACCATGTCCCGCTCTCCCCCAGACGCTATCTCAGCCTCTTCACTCCAGCTTTCGGAGGGGGACCCTCGGAGCCCTTGAGTGGAAGAGCTGCAGAGAGGACATCCCCCAGCATCCCTCTGAGGCTCCAGTGCCTCTGCGTGATCAATGGCTTCTCAGGAATCCGTCTCTTTTTTTTTTTTTTTTAATATAATTTTGTTTCTCTATGTCTGCGATGGGCCTTGGTTGCTGCTAAGGCTTTTCTCTAGTTGCGGCAGGCAGGGGCCTCTCCACATTTGCAGTGCACAGGCTTCTCCCTGCAGTGGCTTCTCTTGCTGTGGGGCACGGGCTCTAGGGCACACAGACTTCAGGAGCTGTGGCACGTGGGCTCAGTGGTCACAGTTCCCGGGCTCTAGAGCACAGGCTCAGTAGTCGTGGTGCACGGGCTAGTTGCTCCTCGGCACGTGGGATCTTCCCGGATCAGGGATCGAAGCTGTGTCTCCTGCACTGACAGGTGGATTCTGTAAGCCTGAGCCACCTGGGAAGCCCCACAGGACAGCTGGCTTTTAGATGAATGAATCGCTGCTGTACACTGAGGGGCCAACTCCGTGGTCGATGAGTGTTCTATGGGATCTTCGGGAGACGATGCTTTATTTAACTCCCAAGATAAGTCTCAAACAAAGAGTAGAGGCAATTCGAAGAGATCCTAGTCCACCCAAGTTCACAACAGCATTATTCACAATAGGCAAGAGGTGGGAGCAACCCAAGAGTCCGTTGACACATCAATGGATAAACAAAATGTGGTCCATCCATATAATGGAGTGTTATTTGGCCTTAAAAAGGAAAGAAATCCTATCACACACTGTGATATGGACAAGCGTTGAAGACATTATACTGAGTGAAATAAGCCAGTCACGGACAAATATTGTATAATAGTAATAACCAAGTCGCTCAGTCATGTCCGCCTCTTTGGAACCCCATGGACTATACACAGTCCATGGAGTTCTCCAGGCCAGAATCCTGGAGTGGGTAGCCTTTCCCTTCTCCAGGGGATTTTCCCAACCCAGGGATGGAACCTAGGTCTCCCGCATTGCAGGCGGGGTTCTTTACTAGCTGAGCCACCAGGGAAGCCCAAATATTGTAGGATTCACTTATACGAGGGACCTGGAACACAATCTTAGAGACGGAAAGTAAAATGGTGGTGGCCAGGGACTGGGGGAGAGGGAAGAGGGAGTTAGTGTCTCATGTACAGAGTTTCAGTTTTGCAAGATGAAAACGTCCTGGAGACGGTGGCAGTGGCATAACAACATAAACGCACTTCATGCCACTGAACCATACGCTTAGAAACGGCCAGAACGGCCAGTCTTACGCTCTTCTGTTGTTTAGTCGCTAAGTCACGTCCGACCCTTCTGCGATCCCATGGACTGTAGCCCACCAGCCTCCTCTGTCCATGGGATTCTCCAGGCAAGAATACTGGAGTGGGGTTGCCATTTCCTTTCCCAGGGAATCTTTCTGACACAGGGATCAAACCTGCATCCCCTGCCTTGGCAGGGGGTTCTTTATCACTGAGCCAACGGGGAAACCCATGTTCTGTTTTAACTACAATGTAAAAACGGCTTGAAAACAGAGGGCAGTGAGTAGGTACTCTTTGGTGGGTAGGCCATTCTCTGCCTGGACAAGATTGTCCCTTCGCCTTGCTATTGCTCAAGGGAAGAAAATCTGTATGGATTGGAGGGGGCTGCTGACCTGGGGGGTGAAGTCCCGGGGTAGGGGGGCAGCGCCCACTCATCAGTGTCTCTGGCAGAGAAAGGGGTGTGGGCCGGCCGGGGCAGGCAAACCACCCGCACCCTCCAACAGCGAGATGTGTTTCTTGGAAGAGAATGCAAGGCAACTGTGCGAGCCCACACGGTGTTTGTTCGGAAGCTAGTGCATTCCTGTCCTATTGTCTGCGCCGGAGACTTGTTGTGGGCACACCCATCATATCCTCCCTTGGGGAGAGGCCAAGGTGCTCGGAGTCAGGCTGTGGGAGGCCCGACGGCAAAGGGAGAAAGGCGGCCTGGTGAGAGCACCGCAGAGTACCAGGGGAAGGTTCCCAGGGCAGGGCCACGCTGCCCAAGGCCTGCCCAGGATGCAGCCAGGCCTGGGGTGCTACCCCGTGGGGAAGGAAAGAAGGTGTGGATGGAGGGAGCCTGGGGCTGTCTTGCCGTGCAGGAGGAGAGCAAGCGCCGGTGATCAGAATTTCTTCCAGCCCACCCTGAACACGTCAGCTCACCCACAGCACAGTCCCAACCTTAACAGAACAGACCCGAGGAGCCGAGTGCGGCCACATTAAAAGCTCAGCCAGACCCTGCCTGCAGGAGCCCCCTCTTGGCTCAAGGGTGGGCTGGGAGCAGCAACAGAGTGGCAAATGAGAGGGGACTTCAGAGCACATGTGATCGGCTGGTTTGCTGGGGAACAAACCCAGAGCTCTGCTTGGTTGGCTAGGCCTACAGAAGGATGGTAGCAGGATCCCTGGCAAGGCTGGAAGAAGTCTTGGGAAGAGGAGAGAGAAAAAGAAGAGGCCTGAGTGGGAGGTACAGGTCTCCAGTGGCCGAGGAAGCCACAGTGATAGGCATGCGCTTTGACAGTGGAGAGATGCGGGGAGGGACAAGAATGAGGCTGAGCTGGAGGAGACGGCGGCCCCGATGAGCGGCACGCGGTCTAGAATGGTGGCCGCGGTGAGCAGCTGCCCAGGGCCACCTGCATCTCAGGAGCACCCTCAGCTTGCAGTAGGGCGTCTCTGCCTTGTGCCTCTGGCGGACCTGCACTCGCATCTACAGCTGGGTCTAGAGGACAGCTCCTGACCGTGACCTTGAATTGTCAAGAAGAGCGTCAATCATGTCTGGGTCTCTGGGGAGGGCAGGGAAGTAGATAATCCGGCCATAAAAGGCTGTCATCAAAAAACGTGCAGCAGGTTTGGAGTCAGAAGACCTGCTGTTCACGAAGAGTAACCCCGGGCACATCACTTAGTCACTCTGCCCTTCGGTTTCCTCGCTTGAGAATGGGGCTAATCCTTGCCTAGAACTGTTTTGAGAGTCAGCTGAGATAAAGTACGTGAAAAAGTTCTGAAAAGGGCAAAGCGTGATTCAAATGCAAGGTGTTATTATTGCTATTAAGTGTTTATCTTCATAAACAGGTATCTTTCCTGAAGGTCTTGACCCACTCTGTAATGTAGCATCCCATTCATCCCCATGACATTCTTGCAGAAACACGGAAAGGCCACAGGCATCATTATCTCTGCTTAGTAGACAGAGACACTGAGGCTCAGTCGTTCTGTGGCTCACACAAGCCAGACAGACAGACAGCAAATCTGAGAAGAACTGGAAGGTGCTTAGAAGCCCTGGGTCAGCATCCTCTGTCTTGGGGAATTATTTTAATTTCTCCCACAATAGCTTATTCTTACTTTGCTGGTTGGAGCTCATTCTTAGTTTTGTTGACTGGTGATGATAATCCATTTGCATCTGCACAAAACTGACTTGATTTTACCTATTCTTTGTCGGCACTGGCCACCAGAGGTCTATTCATCCATCCCCCCACCAAGGCATCCAATTAGCCGTCCATTCTTTTATCCACTCACACATCACGTCTGAAACCTTCCAACCACTCACCCATCCTTTTACCCATCTATCCATCTACCCTCTCGCCCACCATCCAGCCAGCCAGCCATCCTTTGACAACGTTTATGGAACACTTACAAGGTACTAAACACTATGTCAGTATCTGGGTAACAAGAATAAGACTTGAAACTTAGAGTCTAATAAGGGGAAGCGGAGAGCTCATGCTAGGTATATGGGATTGGAACATAGGATAGAACGGTGGTGGTTAAGAGCAGGCCAGGCGGATGGCGTAAGCAGCAGCACATGGCATCACGGCACACACATAAAAGGGGAAAAAAAATGACCCAATGGAGTGCAGTGGTGAACAAGTATTTCAAGAGACTAAAATATGTGATACCGGGGAGGGAGAGACAACATAAGATGATAAAGGTGGCCTGGGTCACATCCTAAAGGGCTCAAGATGCCATGCTACTACTGGGTTTGGAGTTTATCCTAAGGGACTGCAGAGCCACTGAAAAGACTTTCAGCTGGTGGGTAGGACCATGCTCTTTGCAGTGTGGAGAGTAGACAGGACCTGGGGTGATGGGAGAACCGGAGGCAAGGAGACCAGTGAGAAACACGGCGGCTTGAGCGAAGGCAGGAGTGGTGGAAGGAGACAGGTTTAAGAGGCAGAAGTTAGGGTGAGGAGAAGGCCAACGCGGAAGACGGAGAAGGGGCAGAGCAACTGCATCGACTGTGGTGCCCCCGGTGACACTAGGAAGGCAGGAAGAGTTGATTTCGGAAAACGGGAATGAGCTCAGTGTGAGAAAAGTCCACAGTCCTTGGGGGTCATCAGGGAAGATAAGTATTAGGAGTTAGGCCACGGGTGTAAGTCAGGCCACGGGTGTAAGTCAAGGTTTCAGCAGTGACCTGACCTAGGGAATGCCGTGGAATAAGGAGAGACAAGGGGAAGAGCTCTGAACCAGGAGACAGCAACATCGAAAAGGAGGCAGAGGAGGAAGAACCACCAAGGAGGAAGAGGGTGGTCAGAGCGCTGGGCAGAGCAGGAAAAGAGTGACGTCATGGAAGCTGCGGGAGGGCTGAGAAGTCAAGGTCACTTCTCAACCGTGTCAAAGGCTCAGAGAGGTCAAGTGAGATGAACAATGACCAGGGAGGGCCCCCTGGATTTGGTGATTGGGAGAGCAAGGGTGACCTCTGCCATGATGACTTCACACGGGAAGGGGCGGGTGGAAGCCTGGGTAATGTGGGGCTGGAGAGGCAAAGCGAGGTCAAGAAGTGGAGACAGAAAGAGCGAACCGTTTCTTTTTTCTTTGGGGGTTTCTGTTCTCAGAGTCAAGGGTGATGGGCCATACAGCAGGAGAGACCTGGACGGAGGCAGACGTGAGCGGGTACCATGCAGGAGAGAGGAGAGAGTCAAGCACACAGGTGAGCCTTAAATAAGAGAAAGGCTATCATTCCTCCGAAATGGACAAGAGGTGCTAGTGTGGCTGCGGATCCAGGGACGTGTGTAAATGCTCACACTTGCCGGCCTGTTCAGGCAACTAGGAAACGAGTGTTGGTTTACCTTCAATACTTATTACGGTCCTTCTGTGACGGCCTGCATTCAGACATCCCTGGGACAGGGGGATTTGCCCTAATTGTCCCTTTTCCACTAGCCCAGTAAGAAGCCCCGGTGTGGCAGCTCTGGGTCAGATGTCAAGGAAATTCATGGTTCTGAACTGGACCTCGGTCCAAGCTTGTGCCCTGTGGTCTGGCTGTCAGCCCTCCTAACTTAATATGGGCAGGCACCCTAACTGTGGACGAGGAGCCCTGGAGGGAATAATTAACCTCCTTCCTGCAGAGCTTGCAAACCGCTCGTACAAAGTGGCCACAGTAAATGTCACATGGGGGAATGCTCCATCCCGCAGCTGGCCCAGGGGATGGAAACGTAATCTGGGGCTCAGAGCAGACACAGAATCCTTCTGCAGACGCCAGAGCCAGAGGACAGGGCCATGGCTCCAGAGGCTCCTCTTGGGGGCCAAGCCCTGGCCGGTGGCCCAGACAGGAGGCGAGTTCTGTTCACGGAGTCCCTGCAGACGCGAGTTCCCAGGACCCCGTGTCAGGGCCTGAAACAACAAGGACGTTGGCCACCACTGCTATCAACACCTCCCAGCTTCTCCTTTAATGTCCTTGCCTTCCCTTCTAGAAGCCTTGGTCTGTCCTCTTCTGCATTCACCGCCCTGATGTCCACAGATCTCTCCTGAAGGGTGAGCACAAAACACCATAGGCAGCCCCGAGGTTTTCCCTTTCAAGAAGGCGTTTCTGGGGGCTGAATCACATCTATAGGGCCTTAATCTGGCTTACATTTTTGGAGTGCTTACTTCAGATGCCAAGCTCCATGCTTGTGCATGTTTTAAAATCCATTTTTATCCTTATACCAGTTTATTTGAGTTAAATATTGTAATTGTGCTTCATCGCTTCAGTTGTGTCCGACTCTTTGCGAGCCCATGGACCGCCCACCAGGCTCCTCTGTCCATGGGATTCTCCAGGCAAAAATACTGGAGTGGGGTTACCATGCTCTCCTCCAGGGGATCTTCCTGATCCAGGGATCAAACCCATGTCTCCGGCATTGCAGGAGGATTCTTTACTGCTGAGTCACTGGGGAAACCCAAATAACATTGTAATTATCCTCATTTTATACCTGTAGGAACTGAGGCATGGACAGTGAAATGAAGTTCCCGTGAACACGAGTAACGGAAACTGGCTTTGGAACCCAGGTTGAGTCTGCCTCCAAAGTCAAGGACATAACAGCTGCCCCAGGAGTAAGCCCCACGTAAATAAGGCTAATGGGGAGAAGTCAGCAAAGGTGGGGTGACCACACACCCCAGTTTGCTGGGTTCCAGTGTTCACCTCAAATACCTTTAGCTTTCAAAAGTGCCCTGATTAGGATGATACATTATAGTTAATAGCCCAGACAAGGGGAAGGGCTGAGGGGCTGGGAGCCCCCTGCTCCCCAATCACTATCTGCCCAGTCAGGACACCTCTAGCCTGTTCTACCTCCTCCCCTGGTGCTCAAGTGCTCATGCCTGTCTCTGGGGGTTCAGCAGGTGGGGGTGGGGAGGAGGGCCCCAAAGGTGACAAAGCAGCCCCGCTCTCAGTGACAGGCAGTTATTACTGCCGATCAGGACACCTGCCGCAGCGCCTCACCTGGGCCTGCCAGGGCGAACTCCTTCCCAGGATGGGAGCTGGGACAGGACAGAATTATGCTAACATGAGCACCAGCCTCCAGCTGAAGCACAAGCTGGAATCAAGACTGCTGGGAGAAATATCAACAACCTCAGATATGCAGATGACACCACCCTTATGGCAGAAAGCGAAGAGGAACTAAAAAGCCTCTTGATGAAAGTGAAAGAGGAGAGTGAAAAAGCTGACTTAAAACTCAACATTCAAAAACACTAAGATCATGGCATCCAGTCCCATCACTTCATGGCAAATAGATAGGGAAACAATAGAAACAATAAGAGACTTTATTTTCTTGGGCTCCAAAATTACCTCAGATGAGGACTGTAGCCATGAAATTAAAAGATACTTGCTCCTTGGAAGAAAACCTATGACCAACCTAGATAGCATATTAAAAAGCAGAGACATTACTTTGCTGACAAAGGGCTGTATAGCCAAAGCTATGGTTTTTCTAGTAGTCATGTACGATGTGAGATTTGGACCATAAAGAAAACTGAGCGCCGAAGAATTGATGCTTTTGAACTGTGGTGTTGGAGAAGACTCTTAAGAGTTCCTTGGACTGCAAGGAGATCCAACCAGTCCATCCTAAAGGAGATCAGTCCTTTGTAAGAACTGATGTTGAAGCTGAAACTCCAATACTTTGGCCACCTGATGAGAAGAACTGACTCATTGGAAAAGACCCTGATGCTGGGAAAGATTGAAGGTGGGAGGAGAAGGGGACAACAGAGGATGAGATGGTCGGATGGCATCACCGACTTGATGGACAAGAGTCTGAGCAAGCTCCGGGAGTTGGTGATGGACAGGGAGGCCTGGTGTGCTGCAGTCCATGGGGTTGCAAAGAGTTGGATGAGACTGAGTGGCTGAACTGAACTGAGCACCATCCACTGCTCCTTGCTGGCCGTGCCTGGGGAGGGTGGTTGCAGAGGAGGCAGATGGAAATGAAGGTGTTCTCCAAGCTCCCGCTGAGGGCGCCTAGCCAGGAGAGCAGGCCTGGAGGCTCTGGGGGCACCTGGGGCCATCACCCGCTATAGCACCCTCTGGACGCTCCTCTGAAGGAATGACTGCATTTTGCGTCTGACTCAGCATCTGATGGCTCTCTGAGATGGGGCAGAGGGGTGGTTTAGGCTGGCTGGGGACCAGGCCTGAGGCCCAGGGCAGTGGGCAGACACCCCTCACGGGGCCAGCCTCTGAAATCACAGGTCTCTCTTGGCGCCCACCAGCCCGAGCCCCTCCGGCCGACGCAGGCAGGAGAGGGCAGGGAGGGGGAGGGCGGCCCCCGGCAGCCAGTCTGCTTTGAGCCAGCTGTCCCGGAGCCCCAGGCCCCAGGCCTTAGCTCCCCGCTGCTCCCCCAACCACAACCTCCTCCTACCTGAGGCCTGGACTTGACCTTGCTGGCTTTGGGGGGAGGGTGTGATAAGCGTCTTGGTGGAGGGAACTAGCTGCCTGCAAAGGCATTTTCCGCTCTCTAAAGTAAACAATCAAACAGGAAATTAATCGAGAAACCCACATCAACGGAAGGTTCAGGTTGTGATTTTCACAGCCCCAGAGCCAGGAAATTCAAAGTTATAGTTCCCATAGCAACTTGCCTGTAGAATGGGCCCCAGCCGCTGGGCTGGAACGAGACCTTGAGGGGTCAACTAGGCCAGCCCCCTGCCTCCAGGAAGTGCAGCCCAACAGCAAGTCTGAATATGCTGGGGCCAGACTGTTCTTCTGAGGCTCAGCAGTGGGCCTGGGACAGAGTTAGGAGCGGCAGGCCCGGGGCTCTACGTTCAGTTCTCCTGAGCCTTGTAAACTGTGGAATCAGCTGACATCCCAGTTCTTCAGTCTTTTATATTCCAATTATCATTCCTGTATCCCAATACGCTGTGAACTGGGAGTAAATACCCAGGCCTGCAAGATGCTACAGCGAGGGGCTGTGTGGTACAGGCTTATTCTTATGTCTCCCACCCCTTGTTCTACTCAGTCCCACAACGACCCCCGTCTCTTATCCCAATTACCCTTGAACCTAGTGGTTGGCCTTTGCCTGCACACCCCCACCCCCCCCGCCCCAACTGGGCTGTTTTTCCTCCAAGATAGATCTCAGTATTTGTATAGCTGCTTCACCGCGCTGCACAGTAGAGCTAACACAATGCCGTAAAGCAACCAGACTCCAATAAAAGTCAATCAGAAGGAAAGATCCGCAGTAGGGCGTGGGGGAAAAAAAGAGACGGATCTCGGCTAACTGACAGGGCCAGGAGATTTCAGACAGCCTCCAGGGGGGCACCATTTCTTGGTGGTTCTCATCTCTTCGACCTGCCCCTCCAACCCCTTCTGGACCCACGACATAAGCTCAGCTCAATGTACACTGACAAACGGGTGGCCTGAGGGAGCCAGTGGCGAGCCCTCCCCCTTCAAGCCCATCAGGGGGGTCGTGGGGGTTGTGCGTCTTGGGTGGGGTTTTCTTTGTGTGACTAGTGAGGAGTCCCGCCTGGCAGGAAAGGAGATAAGGGCGGTGGAGCTCAACCGAGAAGGAAACAGTCTGGAATCCTTCCCCCGGAGTCACCCTGCCCTCCCACCCGAGGTGGCCACGACAGCCGGCGGGCCGGCCGGCCTAATCACAGCTCTGCAGCCCCGGCCCGGGGATCCTGTGACAGCTAGCAGGGCCGAGGCAGGAGCAGGCGTTCCTGGGCACTGGGCCTGTGGCAGAGGGTGCCCGGCTCGCTTGCCCGCCCGCCCGCCTGGCCCTGGAGCCGGGCCGTGAATTGAGCAAAGCAGTGGAAAGAGAAGTGGCGCCTGCTGGAAAGCAGACAGAGCGGCTCCTGGATTTCCTAACAGGCCCAGCCGCGTGCCAGGGCCGACGGGCCAGCTCAGAGCGCCTGCCCGGCCTCGCTTGCGCAACAGGCCTTCCTCCCGTGGGTGAGCTTTCCTGGGTGGCCGAGCCGCTGTCGAGCCACACGTGTCCCTGAGGGAGTCCGCCCCTCACACGCACCGCCTTCCCGCCCTCTCCAGGGTGTAAGCACATCAGAACTCGTTGGGCCCTTTGGGAAGACAGGAGGCCTCCTGGGGTGCAAGATGTTCCCTTTTAAAGAAGCCAAAGAAATCATAATCAGAAAGAAGTGGTAGGGAGGCAGGAATGGACGGAGGGCTGACTTCTCTGCAGGCTCAGAGGGGACCAGGCAGGGGGCACTGCTACAGAGGGTCATCTCCTGGTTTCTGAGGAAAGGCTGCCCTGTGCACAGAGTCCAGGGGCGTGGCCCTGCTCACTGTGGGCACATGGTCATCTGAAGGCCAAGCCCAGCCACCTTGTCGTGAGCCTGGGAAGAAGCTTCTCAGAAGTTCTTCATGACATGCCCAAGTCAACCAGAGGCCCCTTCTCCCAACTCCAGACTTGGCAGGGGTGTGAGTGGGGGAGGGCACCAGAAAGCGGAGGGGAACCTTGAGGAGCCGGGACACGGGCTCACTGGCCTCTAACTCTGTCCCCAAGCACGGAACGCTGAAGAAGCCTTTGCTTAGACCATGTCCTTCTTCAGTGCCATCATCTTGGCTTGCCCTAAGGAATAAAAGCTGGGTTCCAGGCAGCGGTGCCAGTCTTCCCAGGGTGGTAGAGGTGGATGGAGTTTGAAGCCACACTGCCGCAGCTGGGCAGGGGGGTCTGGCCATTGCGTGAAGGAGGTTAGCTGGTTCTGCGGTGGGTTTGGGTGCAAGGTGGTAACCAAGGACCCACCAGACGGGGACAGCTGGGCCAATCAAGCTGAGACAAACAGGGCTGTGCTCCAGGCACGATGAGCATCTGCACTCAGAGCAGCAGCCACCCAAACGGAGGGGCAGACAGGTCTGGGCTGAGAAAGGGGCCAGGGCTGCCTGGGGACAGCAGAAGTACTCACTGCCAAGTCCAAGGTTGGAGATAAAAGAGTATTTAATGGGCACCTGGGAGTTGGCTTGGGTTTCGAGCCTTACCCTTAGCAGAGTATAGATTTTCATAATAGGTGAGTCTTTCTAAATTGAGATTATCTCTTTGGGTGAGTGAGCATGTGAATCCATGATCTGTGTTACCCACGCATCGTCACCTGGTCCAACTGACTGCAGGGGATCAAGGGCTCAGCCCACTGACCCACTTCCTCCCCAGGGGCCCTTCCTGCCTCACGCCCTGCTCCCCCCGACAGATCTCTGGTCCAGCCAAAGCCATCTATGAACACGTCTGGTCCTTATCTGCCTCTGGCCTTTGCTCCTTACTGACTCAGCTGGGTCCGCCTTCTCTCCCCTTGGCTCCGGTTACCAGATCCCTTAAGATAGGCTGAGAGATGTCCCTCCCCCAGAAGCCTTCTTTGACCTCCTTTCCTGACCCCCTGGAGGGAGAAGCCTCAAGACTCACAGCCCAAGGGCAGTTATTTGGTTCTGCCCAGTTCTACCTGGAGTCTAGAGTCTACCTAGACTAGTCTTTGCTCACATGGGAACTTGGCGCCCAGCGGGCCCTCTCGGAAGATCCATGAATTGGATTTGAAGGAAAGCACGTGCTGGCTGGGGCCAAGTCACTCAAGAGCCTCTATTCCCTGGACGCAGCCCCACCAGTGACACACAGGTCTGAAAGGATAGAACATCATTCATTCATTCACTCATTCATTCAGCAAGGAACATGAATCCTGTCCTCACCTGTAGACCTACTAATCTAATAAAGAAGACAGACTTTACCCAAGTGGAACAGGGATGGCAGCTGGGCCTGTAAAGCGAGACTGCCTGGGTTCTAACCCTGACTCGATCACCTGCTACGTGTGTTGCACACGTAACTTTTCTGCGTCTCGGTTTCCTCATCTGGAGAGTGTGTGTGTTGGGGTGGGTAGCACTCGAGATAATCTATGAGATGTATTTAGAGCAGTATCTGGCTTCATCAGTGGCAGCTCTCAGTTCTGCTCAGAACTAAGCGTGGTGTGGGGGTGGGTGGCAGGAAGGACCATCTTCATCTGTGCAGGGAGAGGAAGCCCGGAAGAGGCTTTCTGGGGGAGCTCTAAACTGACACTCTGTTGTGGAGCTGAGGAAAGAGTGGGATCGGGAGCCAGGAGGAGGGAAGAACGTTCCAGGTGGTGACCCCCCGAGAGTCCCGTCAGCCTGGAGTCCACAGAGAGGGGGCTGAGCCTGGGTAGAAGGCTGGTGGGGCAATTCCGGTGAAAGGTGACTGAGACAGAGGAGAGGGAGCAAAGTGGTAGCCGAGAACCATACCAGAGCTGCTGCCCGCAGTCCCTGGGAACTAATGGGGTGGCGGCCGGTCGGGACATCCCTGAGTCTTTGGGCCAAGGGGGAGTGTCTGGTGGAGGCACCCAGGCCTGGAGATGTGCATCTAGCATCTGTGCAGGTCAGGTGTGAGTGCTGCGGCTGCCCCGAGCAGCTGCCTGTGACCACAAGCTTCCAGGCCTTTGTCAGGGGTCTCACTCATGGCCCGCCTGTGTTAGCTGTGTTGCCCGTCCTTTAGTAAATCCCAAAGGACATCAACTTCTCCACGCTTCTGGCTAAGAGGCCATCAAATGAACTTCTGGAGGACTTAAAGATGAACACCCGCTCTTGGCGAAGGGTCCTCCACTAAACTCAAGGTGATGCACGCATCTGGAGCCAGTCTACATGTGCCTATCTACACACTCACCCACAAACACATTATCCATCTACACGTGCTATGTGAAGTATGACAAGAAAGGAGATTAGTTTCAGGGGGACGTAAAAAAAAAAGTCAATCCTGTTCCTCTCTTTCCTTCTAGCATCTGTGAGAGTACCTGCACCTGTCCAAGGACCCAGGTGAGACATTCTCCAGGTGGAGCTGAGCCCGGAGTCTCACCCGGGCCTGGGCAGCCTCGCACACCCAGCTCAAGAGGGGCACTGGCTTGGAAACACCTCTGTGAGTCCCTGGTGGCGGCACACCTGCCTTCCAAGGGACCTTTCATCTGAGATGAAGAAAAGTGGGGCAAAGAGGTAGAGGACCAGTTTTTAGTTATCTGAAGTCCAAGTCCAAGGTGATGGTGGCATGACAGGACAGAGGGTGGATGAGCTGCCTATCAGGGGGCACAGATGCTGGCTGAGGCTACAGGACTGGTAGACAGTGGTGGGGGAAAAAGGGAGGGATCAAGGGGAACTCATTTGAAAAGACCCTGATGCTGGGAAAGATTGAAGGCAGGAGGAGAAGGGGACGACAAAGGATGAGATGGTTGGATGGCATCACCGACTCGATGGACATGAGTCTGAGTAAACTCCGGGAGTTGGTGATGGACAGGGAGGCCTGCTGTGCTGCAGTCCATGGGGTTGCAAAGAGTCAGACATGACTGAGCGACTGAACTGAACTAAAGGGGAACTCCCGAGTTTCTGGCCTGAGTAAAATGGGTGGCCAGTGGTTTCATCTACCAAGATTGAGGCTAGCTAGAGGGAGGAGGGGGTTTGGCCATTTGGATCTGGAGGTCAAAGGAGTGGTCCCGGCCAGAGATAATATCTGAGAGCACTGGGTGCAATGGTACTGAAAGCTCTGAGGCCAGATGAGATCATTCAGACCAGGATTTCTCAGCCACAGTGCGACTGACATTCGGGCCAAACAATTCTTTTCTGTGGGGCCTCCTGTGCATGGCAGGACCCTGGCCCCTCTGGCTAGATGCCTCTAGCACTGCCCCAGTCACGTGGACCAAAAATGCCTCCAGATACTAGCAAATGTCCCCTGCAGGGCAAACTGCCCCTAGTTCAGAATCACAGACTGAGATCAGGGGTGGCTAACCTCTAGTCCACCAGCCAAATCCCACCTGAGGCCTGCTTCGGTACAGGGCCAGTGAGCTAAGAATGGTCTTCACGTTTTTTTTTTTAACGGTTGACAAAAAATATCATAAGTACAATATTTTGTGACACATAAAAGTTACATGAAATTCAAATTTCAGTGTCCATAAATAACATTTTGTTGGAAGACAGTCACCGTCATTGGTTTACAACTCATTGTGCAGCTTTTGTAACAGCAGCACAAAGGCCCAAGCAGGCCTCTGGAGTGACGATGTGGACAGGGACCACATTGTTGGCTGGACGGGGTGGAAGCAACCCAGAGACTCCACGTGGGGAGAAATTTCTGGCTGTAAGGGAAGAGAGCAATGGGGTGGCTTCTGAAGGGGAACATGGGGTCAACAGAAGGCCCGCCCCTCTGCAGATGCGTTTAGTGGGTTGATAAGAACAAACCACTAGGAAGAGAGAGGGTTGTGAAGTGAGAGAGAGAAGAGAAGTCCATTAGATGGAAGAAGCAGAGAGGAGATGGGACAGGCAACGCTCTGGCATCAGGGGTGCGCTGAGCAGAGTCACTGCCCCAGCAGACAGGCCACCCAAAATAGGCCAGGTCCATCCACCATGGCCGTGAAGAGGCCCGAGACAGCCTGTGGGCCCCACAAGATAATTAAAGAAAGCAGAAGTTCTATAAGCAGGCTTAGATAGCACCTTGGGTGTAGAAGAAAGATGCTTAAACCTGGCCTTTGGATTAAAGTCTTACTCTCTTATTTATATTTATATATAAGTTACTCTCTCTGCAAGCTCAGGGCTAACTTAACTGAAAAATGATATAGAAAACTTCCACAGGGGGTGGTGGTGATTTTAAACTGTGTTTCTAGTTCTCTCAGCTGAATGTTTTTTGAGAAGACTTTTGGTTGACGTATCACCCATGCAAAAACATGCACAGATCCTAAGCACGTAGTGAGACGGATTTACACAAATCACCACGGGCACGTGAGCTCTGATGCCCTGACTGAGAGCGACAACCTGGTCACACCCCACAGCCCTCTCGCGCTCCATCTCTTCGCTGACCCTCCCCAAGGGTCACCACAATGCCTCCTTATCACCAGAGCTTAGTTTTGGCCACTTAAAAATCCCCCGTATCTATGGGACTTCGCTGATGGTCCAGTGGTTAAAACTTTACCTTCCAATGCAGTGAGTGTGGGTTCAATCCCTGATCTTAGTTCAATCCCTGGTCAGGGTTGAACTAAGATCCCCTCCTGGCCAGGAAAACCAAAACATCAAACAGAAGCAATATTGTAACAAACTCAATTAAGACTTTTAAAACATGGTCCACGTTCAAAAACATCTTTAAAAAAACCAACCCAGTATTAAATTGGAAACAAACACACTGACCCTCAGGGGGACCTCCTGTGACACCCCTTGCTCACCTGGCCCCCGAGAGCCTTGCCTGTTCTTGGCTGCCCACTCCGGGTTTCCCTTCATGGGAAAAGGAAGTTAAGATCTGAATTAGCTGACCTCTGATGAGCCCAGGGCTACAGGTCAGCAGGGTCAGGGAGCTGATTTCCAAATCCAGGAATCTGTCTCAAAAGTCTGGTGCTCTCTTCTGTATTATGTTTATAGATACGTATCCTGTAACTTTCTTTTTTGGCGGGGGGTGGCGGGGCATGGAGCCCTTTGGGGATCTGATGAAAACTGACACCTCTCCCAGAAAAATGCACATTTTCACAGATGTCAGTGTACAATGTCCGTGGGTTCCTAGGACCCAAAGGCCACCCACCCAAGCACCCCCAGGGACAAATTCTGGACATGAGCTTTACCCCTAAATCAACAATGAAATGTCACAGAAACGAAGGCCAGAGAGATCAACACAGCCACGGTCTCAGGTGTTGCCTTTTTCCATGGTTTTCCAAGCTGTGGCTGAGCAGCTCTGTGGTTAAGGCTCAATGTCAGAGTGGCCAATAAAGAGACCATAAAAGTTCTGTACTGTGTGCCAGACACTTGACAGACGTAATCACCCATCCTTAAGACAACCCTGCAGAGGCAGAGGCTGTTTCTCCATTTTACTGATGGAAAAATTGAGGCTCACAGAGATTAAGTAATTGCCTCAGGCCCCCAGCTCATACAAACAGCATGGGATTTGAAATCACGTAAATCTGATGTCCAAGCCCTTGTGCTTTCCATTTCCCTTCTCATCGGGGAGGCTGCTTGCTTCCCTCTGGCCCCCTCTGTGGATCCCCAAAGCTGGCAGGGACTTTCTCTAAAGCGCAGGGCAGGGTGGTCAGGAGGGAGCTGACCGACAGCAGGGGGATGCCTCTCACTGTCGCCACTCAGTGACTCACCGGAGCCCTGCCACTCTGGGACTCCAGGGGACACATAAGCGTTTCCTGCGTCTCAGACAGAGCCTCGGGCAGCATGCACTAGAATGAACCTCTGAAGGCAACCAGAGACAGAAAACCACCCAGCTCTGCATCCTGGAACAGACAGCCTATCTGGGTTCATATGATAGAGCTAAGTCACATCTGGGCCTCAGTTTTGTCATCTGTGAGGTGGGGGTGGATTTCAGACTAGCCCAGACCTACTTGGTGCACAGTCCTCCTCTCCTGGGCATCAGCATTGCCTGAGAAACGGCCAATTCTCCTCCCGGACAGCGATTTCCAAATTTGAATGCGCATCAACATTACCTGCAGGGCAATTTCCCAGCTGAGAAACACAGATTTAGACAGAGGGTCTGTAAACTATAGCCCACTGGCCAAATCTGGCCCACAGCCTGCTTTTTATGGGCTCATGAGCTGAGAAGAGTTTTGACATTTTTAAATAGCTGGGGGGGGGGGAAGTCAAAAGAATAATAATATTCCGTGACACATAAAAATGATATAAAATTCAAATTTCCGTGTCCATAAATAAGGTTTTGTTGGAACACAGTCACTCTCAGTCATTTACATATCATCTCCGCTGCTTTCCCATTACGAAGGCAGAGCTGAGCAGTTTCTACAGAAACCGTTCTCATTGATTCGCACTGCTGCTCAGCGCAGTCCAAATAGCAGGGATGTGGTTAAACTTGACTTTGCCTCTTGGCCTGCAAAGCTAAAATATTTACTCTCTGGCCTTTTAGAGAAGTCTTCTGACCTCTGATCTGGAGAGTGGAGAGGAAAGCTTGTGCATGAGCTAGGATCTCTTCTCGGGGAGGGGAAAAGTGAGCCGTCAGGGGCTTTTGGAATCTACGCCAGTCTTTATCGGCACTGGGTCTGCCCTGGGAATCCTGACACTGCCGCTTTGAGGCCGGTGTGGAAGGCCCCTCTGACCATCTGCCTGGATGAAAATCCTAATTCCACTTCTGGAGCAGAGGTTCCCAGAGGGCAGGCTCCAGGGGTTCTCTGCAAGCTTTAGTGCCTGTGGGTATTTTCTGAGGAGACCCCGGAAGGGGTTAGTCATCTCCTTCCCTTCCCACAAAACTCTGAGCATCACTTTTTCCTTTGGGGCACACATTTTTTTTTCTTCTCCCAACCTCTCCTTTCAAAGCAGTAAATTCCCTGGAAGGGTAACACCCTACACACACATCCCTCCTACCTAGAAAACGGGGAGGTTATCTGATGGCACCAGGCTGGCCTAGGGAAGTCCTAGGCGCCTGGTGGGGCAGGAGCAGGCCAACCAAGGTGGAGGAGACATAGTCATCAGAACATGGCCTGTTTCCCGGACTCCCCACACTGGAGAATCCACTTCTCATCCGCAAAAGGCAAGAAAGCGCATGGGCCGGGTGGGCCAGTGGCAGGCAGCCTCACTGGAGGGCATCTCCACGCCCCGGAGCCCACGTGGTCTCCCGCCTTGGGCAGGACCCAAGCAAGTCTCAACCCTGGCCCTGGGATTCCAGGTATTTTCCCAGCCAGCCCCACCTCATCTAATTGCTTTCCAGTCAGCTAATCCTTGGCCCACGCCCTCAGCTCCAGCCAGGCGAGCCACCTCGGTGTGGCCGGCAGTAGCTTCTGAGACTTCCCACGGCTCGCGTCCAAGCCTGGGGCAGCCAGCCTCTCAGCTCCCCTTGCCCAAACCACATCCTCCTCGCTCTTCCCTACCTCTGACTAACGTTTCCAAAGCAAGCCGAGCGCGGTCCAGTCCAGACCGAAAGCGGCAGACAGTCATCCACTGCTGTTCCCCCGACAACCTCCCGCCCTCCCCCGAGACTGGCCATATCCTGGCGATCAGGGGAGAACAATTAGCAAAAAGTGGAGTCGTACCTACTGTTCAATTCCCGGAGCTAATTGTTTTAAGCAGGGATTCGGCCTTAATTAAAGGATAATTAGTTAGTGAATGTATGTTTGCATTTCCTAAGTCTGGCTTTTAACCCTGGGAAACCAGATTCAGCAAATACTTTCATGTTTCAATACCTCTGAGTAAGGGACAAGGTCTTAATTACAGAAATGGCAGTCCTGAGAACAAGAGTGTAATCAAAAGGGCAATGGGAGAATGAGCTAATTGTGCCTTCCACCGACTGGGCCGGGCTTTGTTAAGCCATTGTGAGCAGGAGCCGGCAGCTGCCTGCCCTGCCGGGGTTGCCCCCTCCTCGGTCTGTGGATGCTGTTCTTAGCTCTGTCACGCAGCCACCAACCAAGGCCAACCGCTTTCTGTGTTTTTCTTCTCTCTTATCTTGTCCGCGCCGCCCCCGCCACCCTCACTCTCTCTCAACCTTTCTTCATCTGGGGGTCAAAATATTGCTTCTGCAGACCCCATCAGGGAGCTTCGGCCAACCAAGCCATGTTCAGTTCAGGTCAGGCGTGTCCGACTCTTCGCGACCCCATTGACTGCAGCACGCCAGGCTTCCCTGTCCATCACCGACTCCCAGAACTTGCTCAAACTCATGTCCTTAGAGTCAGTGATGCCATCCAACCATCTCATCCTCTGCCAACCCCTTCTCCTCCAGTCTTCAGTCTTTCCCAGCATCAGGGTCTTTTCCAATGAGTTGGCTCTTTGAATCAGGTAGACAGAGTACTGGAGCTTCAGCTTCAGCATCAGTCCTTTCAATGAATATTCAGGACTGATTTCCTTTAGGATTGACTGGTTGGATGGATCTTGCAGTCCAAGGGACTCTCAAGAGTCTTCTCTAGCATCACAGTTTGAAAGCATCAATTCTTACGGAAAGCATCAATTCTGAGCATCAAAGCTCAGCCTTCTTTATGATCCCAATTCTCACATTCATACATGACTATTAGAAAAACCATAGCTTTGACTATATGGACCTTTGCCAGTGGAGTAATGTTTCTGCTTTTTAATATGCTGTCTAGGTTTGTCATAGCTTTTCTTCCGAGGAGCAAGCATCTTTCAATTTCACGACTGCAGTCATCATCTGCAGTGATTTTCTAGGCCAAGAAAATAAAGTCTTTCACCGTTTCCATTGTTTCCCCATCTATTTGCCATGAAGTGATGGGACCGGATGCCATGATCCTAGTTTTTTTAAAGACTTCTTAACTGGATCGAAATATGGGGACAACATTTGGGGAACTTTATTGGCTGACAGCAGTTTTTGCTCACACTGAGAGCACGTTCCTTTGAGCTGGATTTCCGGGGGAGTGTTCCTCTTCCCTCCCTCATTATGAGCTCATCTCTAGGGACCACGAGCAGCCAGCCCCACCTGGCTTGCTCACCTTGCCTCTTCAAGGATTCTGGACTTATGTCCCCTGAGAAATCTTCCTTAGTTAACTCTAGAAGGGCGACTGTTGTTTCCCACTTCTCTCAGTCTAGACATTCTATTTCATTAATATATTCAACATAATTTATTGAGTTTCTACGCTATGGCAGGCAACTGGAGATACAGTTATGAACAGAGCAGACCAGTCCCTGCCTTGAGAAAATCTCCAAGCTAGTTGGGGAGACAGAAAACAAGCAGCTTAACAAAGAAAACTCCCAGGCGGAGTCAGATATCAGGGCTGTGGAGGTTAAGAAAGCAGGCTGCAATGAGTATGTTCTGAGAGGATCCCTCTGAGGGACTGACACCCACCCAGAAGAGGCCTGGAAGGATGCCTGGAAGGACCATCTCCCAGGTTGAATGGCAAGGATAAGGGCTCTGAGACGGAGTCTACTGTGTTCCTTCACACTTCTCATTGAGAAGCACTTTATTCATACGATATAGACATGCTGCTCACTGATCCCTTTATTCCATGCCTTTTGTTTATCAAGTCTTTGTTCTGTGTGTCCTGCCACAGGGAAGGGAGGAAGTCAACTTGTAATTAGCAAATCTCCTAAATTACGATTAATTCTCATTCCAATAAGGAACTGAAGGCCAGAGTGGATAAGCTGCCCACGTCCATCTGGCTCTGAAGACCATCTCTTCCTCTAATCACCCACTCAATGGACATGAGTTTGAGCAAGCTCTGGGAGATGGTGTCGGACACCGAAGCCTGGCATGTTGCAGTCCATGGGGTCGCAAAGAGTTGGACACAACTGAGCGGCGGAACAATAACACCCTTCTCTACTGGCCTGGCCCAGGCCACCCATTACCAACTTTCATTGCTGGCGCCAGTGACAACGGAGTCCTCCATAAGGAACTGGGCTCTGTCTAGGACCTGAGGCGGACAGAAAAGAGGAGAAGAGGTGGTTCCTAACCTGCTTATCAGACCAACGAGTGCTCCTAAATGTCACCTACCCAGCAGGGGCATCAGCGAAGGTGGGGGTGGTATTGGCAGCTGCTAGGTTTAAACGGTTTGAATCTGATAGCTGGAGCTGGTTAAAGGAAGCTCAGTGAGTGTTCTGGAGAGAGCTGTGTGTGATTTAGGCACCAGCTCCCGGCAGAGGGGACTTTGTGTTTGCACTTCTCCTCCCCTGGAGACAGCAGCTCTGCAAGGGCAGGGCCATGCACAGCACGTTCAGGCCCAGGCCCCAGCAGTCCAATCAGCCCTTGACACTCAAAGACACCCAAACTGCCAGGTGGAGGGGACCTGAGCTGGAGCAGAAAGGCCTAGCGGAGCTGGGATAGGGGACGGGCCAACCCTGGGGCGCTGTTCCGTGGGGCTGCAGATGGGTCCCGACCAGCCTAGCAATCAGTGGGACTGCTTACTCACAACCTCCTTTGTAGGTAGGAAATGGGCTTCTTCTTTGTTGTTTTTGTTTACTTCTGGGTTATCTGAAGTTATGATGGCTATTTTTACCCCACAATGCCTGGTTTCTTATTCTCTAATTATAAAGATCATCCCTTCTCGCTCCCAGCAACCTCCCCTCCCCACCGACCCACACACTCAAACTGTCCCAGCCTGACTCCCCTCGTGCTCCCAAGCGGGCTGAGCAGGCTCTGACATCAGCCCACTTAAGAGAAAGCCACGGGGAAGGTTCCTTTCTTTAAAGTGCAAAGTATTTAAAAGATCTATGGGCAGATGCATGCGTATGTGTACACGCTGTACATATATATGTTTGTATGTGTATCTCATACCCACAACGCTAGTGAGAAACAATTTATCCTCCACCTTCCATTCGCCAGCCTAGAAAAAACCCGAATCCCGGCCCCTCCCCGTTCCCCGCCCGCCTTCCGCAAGACTCTGCAGAAAGCAGGGGCCTCTTGAAGTTCAGACATTAATTACTGAGTTAAAATATTTTTCAAAATTACAAGGCATGGCCCCAGGAGAGGAGAGGAAGGCAGGAGAAGAGCGCGGAGCTGGGGGAAGGCGGGGAGAGCCCCTCCGCCCAGGGCTGCAGGGGCGGGTCTGGAGGCTGGGGCGGGTGAGACCCCACCCCCAACCCGTAAGGCTGGGCGCCCCCTGCAGGCAGCGCCAGGATAAGGCGAGAGGCCGAGCCGCGGGGGCTCCGTGGGGGAGGGGAGGGGCTGGAGGACCCCTCTCTTCGGCCCTGAGCAGAGTTTAGCCAACTCTCTTACCTCGCCACTCCAAGGCTTAAACGTAGAATTCCTGCTAGAAAACGGTTATGTTAATTAAAACTGTCTTCAAGGAAGGGGACAGAGATCAAATCATTTCCCCTCTGTAATTAGGAGCATTGATGGGGCTGGGGGCTGGGAGGGAACTTGGAAGGAGCGGCGGCAATTCGATCTAAACCTTTAAAAAAAAAAAAAAAATATATATATATATATATATATATATATATGTATGTATCTCGAATGTTTGCCGTTTAAGAAAAACCTTTCCCACCTGTATATCCTAACACAGCTACCAGATTCTCAGAGAGCCACATCCTTTCTGCATTTCTAAATTTCTTAGAGAACATACCGAAAGCATACAACCGGCACCCGCCTTCCACGGCGGAATTGAAGAGATGCCCTCCTGAGCCATGTTGAGATGGGTTTGGAAATCTCTTTTGAGTTTTAAAGACGGTTTAAAAACGGTTCTGGCGTGGAGACTGGTTTCCCTTTGGAAACCAGTGTCTGGTGGAAGCTGGTATTTTTATAACTGCAGGCTCTCTATCAGATCCTGTGTTACCATGGTTGCTAAGGGGAACACTGGCTTCAAATTTCACATTTCAGTTTGCAGAGTCTGGCTAAGGAAGTAGGACAGTGTGAGGGGGGGTTTCTGAGGGAGGGTCTGGGGGTGGGGGTGAGCTCTGAGTTGTATCTTGAGGAGGTCAAGGATCAGGGGAGCCCCAGATCCGGGCACATCAGTATATGTGTGTGTGTGTGTGTGTATGTGTCTGTTTTGGGCGCTGTCTGAGTAGGTCAGCCGCGTCACACCACAGAGCATCTTGGCTGCCAAGTGGAATTGGGGGACAGCAGTTCTGGAGGGGACAAAAAGGGTGGGGAATTATTTCTGCAGAGGTTACAGGCATGGTTGCTTAACCTGGGTATTCATAACGGCAGCTGCCAGCCCTGGAGGGACTGGTGGCTAAACTGGTGCCCAGGCCCTGTGTACCTGCCCCAGGAAGGGGTGCATTGTCAGAGGAACGTTCCACACAGGGTCTATGCCTAAGATGCAGGCTGGAATAAACTGCTCACAGAGGAGGAAGGTTCTCCTGAATTTTCAAGCTTTCTTCCAGCCCTTCCCTTCCTGCTTCTTAGCCTGCTTGATTGACGGTTCCAGTCGGATTGCTCTCAGCTAAGGTGCCCTTGCCAGGCAGATCTTGCCTCATCTGCCTTCTGGGCGCCCACATTCCTGCTTCCCACTCTCACCTTATTTTGAGCACTGTACTTTCTGCCATGCACCGAGTGACTCGTGGGTCTTTCTGGGTAGGGAGTGCCCCAGATTTAGTTGACTTTAATCTCGGCACAGAATCCAGCAGGAAATGTCTGAGAGACTTTTGGGTTCAGTAAAGAAGTAGCATTTTTTTCTCAGTGTTTGTTGAATGAATAAACAAACTCTCCTTTATGCTCTCCATGGTGTCACTCTCCAGCTTAAAATGCTCTCAGAGAGAGGTTCCCAGTATCACCCTGTGTCCACCAGAATGCCCCTGCTGTGAGTCAAGGCCAGCCCACGGCCCACCCATCAGGCTATCTCTTCACACAGATGGGCTGAGCTCCCCGCCCTCCCCTCAAAGTCTTCTTCATGGGGGCCTTTCTTGTTCCCTGCCAATACCTGTCTGAAGCCCACTTCCCCTTAAGCTCTAGTCCCCCTTCCTCTCTGCCCACAACGGCTGCCCACACTCCTAAACTCCCTCCATTTCTGTATTTGTACAACTTGTACAACCCATCATAAATGTTCAGAGTCCACTGCGCATGTGGTGGCTGCTGCTGCTGCTAAGTTGCTTCGGTCGTGTCCGACCCTGTCCGACCCCATAGACGGCAGCCCACCAGGCTCCCCCGTCCCTGGGATTCTCCAGGCAAGAACACTGGAGTGGGTTGCCATTTTCTTCTCCAATGCATGAAAGTGAAAAGTGAAAGTGAAGTCGCTCAGTCCTGTCTGACTCTTAGCGACCCCATGGACTGCAGCCTACGAGGCTCCTCCGTCCATGGGATTTTCCAGGCAAGACTACTGGAGTGGGGTGCCATGTGGTGGCTGCTGCTGCTGCTGCTGCTAAGTCGCTTCAGTCGTGTCCGACTCTGTGCGACCCCATAGACGGCAGCCCACGAGGCTTCCCCGTCCCTGGAATTCTCCAGGCAAGAACACTGGAGTGGGTTGCATTTCCCTCTCCAATGCATAAAAGTGAAAAGTGAAAGTGAAGTCGCTCAGTCCTGTCTGACTCTTAGCGACCCCATGGACTGCAGCCTACCAGGCTCCTCCGTCCATGGGATTTTCCAGGCAAGAGTACTGGAGTGGGGTGCCATGTGGTGGCTAGTGGACTGCAAACTCCTTGCAGGAGGGTCACAATGTACACTCCTTCTTTCCAGGACTACTAGGTAACTTTACAATTCATTAAGAAAGTAGCTTTGGGACTTCCCTGGTGGTCCAGTGGTCAGGACTCAGCACTCCCAGTGCAGGGGGGCCTGGGTTCAAACCCTGGTCAGGGAACTAGATCCCATGTGCTGCCAACTAAGACCCAGAACTGCCAGATAAATAAATATATAAAAAAAGAAAGTAGCTTTGTCGCAAACCAAATGAACACAGAGTCCTAAACACAATGCAGTTGGGGTTACATGCTGGATGAGACTCAGCCTATTCTCAGCTCCCAATGGAAGATTGAAAATGATTTAACCCAAATGAGGTCACAAGGCATTAATACAACCACTGGTTAAGGACATGTCCAGAGGGCCTGTGTCGGCAGCTCTCTGCAGATGCAAGTTCTAGAATGTGCTGCAGGAAGAGTAAATCAGGGTGGGGTGGGGACGCTGTGGGAAGTGAACCCGGTCCTGAAGGTGGATTGGAGTCAGGCAGGAGGAGGAGGAAGATCACGCTGGAGGCAGGAGGAATGTCAGAGACCTTTTGTGGAAACACAACAGGAACTGGGTGGCTGGAGCTGTGGGACTCATGAGAGGTTCTCCAGGAAGAGGGGTTGTGATCGTGGGGGACCGTGGAGCCCAGTTAGGAGAGTGGCTCTGACTTTCTGGGGCTCCTGTGATGCGATTCTTCTCGTGAGCAATGCCTAGAATATGGTTTGCTTTCAACAGCAGTTCACAACGTGTCAGCTCACTGAGGGGCTTAAAACTAACCTTCAGACTGAGTTATTCCCATTATTCCCCTGCCAAGATAGAAACTTGAGGTTTAGAAAGATGAAGAATTAGGTTAAAGCCCCATAGCTAGGGGCTTCCCAGGTGGCACTAGTGGTAAAGAACCTGCCTGCCAGTGCAGGAGACGTAAGAGACGCAGGTTTGATCCTTGGGCTGGAAGATCCCTTGGAGGAGGGCATGGCAACCCACTCCAGTATTATCGGCTGGAGAATCCCATCGACAGAGGAGCCTGGCAGGCTACAGTCCATAGGGTCGCAAGAGTCGGACACGACTGAAGCGACTTGGCACGCACGCTCATAGCTGGTAAGTGGCAGAGGTGGGATTCAAACTCAGGTCTCTCTGGCTCTTCCGGTGGTCCCCCTCCCATGTGCCCTCTGCATATCATGGTCTCATGAAACGCACATCTTAACCTTGGCAGCACATTTGAGTCGCACAGAAAGCTTAAATCTCCCCCACTCCCCTGCCTCCTCAAACCCCCATCCCCAGAAAGTTCTATTTAATTGGTTGAAGTAGCGATCTGAGAATGTGTCATTTTGTAAAAGCTTCCCAAAGTGCAAAGGGGCAGCCCCGCCCCCACCCCCCACCCGCTCCAGGGATGCAGCTACGAGTCCGGGGCGGCACGGACGATCATTCTGTCTCTGCTCCCCTTAGGGTCCATCACTACCCGGGCAACAGCCGTCCTCAGTGTCTTCCAGCCACAGAGGGCCCTGCCCTGGCTAGATCCATCCACAGCCCCCTCTTCTGCTCTGGGGAAGGGGGCACTGGTCCCACGGGAAAGGTACCCCTGAAGAATGTTCTACTGGACTCTCTGGGCCCTATGAAAATAGCGGAGGATCTCCACCCACACCCACTTCATCGCAGCCTTTTCCGAGGTCAGATTTCCCCCTGGAGCCAAAACAATGTGAGCAATTGAATGCACGCTCACGCAAAAAGTTAAAAAAGTGGCCCTCTCATTGTTGCGCGGAGCAATTTCATTTCCTGAGAAGCCTGACTCCTGCCCTCGGAGTTCTCCTCCCCAGCCTGCGCCTGCCAGCCTTGTGAGGAGCCCAGCCAGTTGCATCCCTGGGGGTGGGGGTGGACACCCCTCAGAGGAAGGGCATGGAGGGGCGGATGGGGTTTCTGGGGCCTGAGGGAAGGAGAGCAAGGGAGCCAAGTGGAGGGAGGCATTGGTGGGGGTCAGAGAGGGGTGCAGAGAGATTCCTGATGGAGGCACCGCCTCCCTTCCTCCCCTCCTGACCTCTGGCAATGGTTGCCAGACTCTGAAGAGGGCAGGGGGGTGGGAATTCAGAGAGAGAAGATGGGGGGCTCGGGGGAGCGAGGAAGGCTGAGAGGGAGTGGACAGAGATGGTGCCCAGGGAAAGCAGGCTCGGAAGACACGAGTGTAAGGGGTTAAAAGCCAGCCCAGGATCCCCTGCAGAGGGATTTTTAACAAAGCTCTTGAAGTAAGCGGCCCAGAGAGAAGTAGTCAGTGATAACTTGGAGGAGTCTAGTAAAATCACCACTGGGTCCACAAAGGTGGCAGGGAGCCTTGCAGGGTCGGGAAAAAGGAGATGCGGGGAGGTGCTGGGTGAGCCAGATCCCAAACCTTGCAGACTGGCTCCAGGTGAGACAGGAGATGATGAAACCCTTAGCTCAGGCCACAGACACTGATCACACCCCTCCTGCGTGTGGAACCCTTGCAGTCACAGTTTGACCGAGGACCTTAGCAGGCTGAAAGGTCCTTAGAATGGCATTAAAAACCAGTTGAGGGATGGCTCAGTATTTGTTGAGCCATCTTCTTCAATTTCTTGCATCAGTATTTTGTAGTTTTCGAGGTACAAGTCTTCCACTTGCTTAGTTAAATTTATCCCTAAGTATTTCATTCTTTCTGATGCTGCTGTAAATAAGATCATTTCCCTCCTTTCCTTCTTCGGATAGTTTGTTGTTAATACTGTTGTTTAGTCGCTAAGTCATGTCCAACTCTTTTGCAACCCCATGGACTGTAGCCTGCCAGGCTCCCTTGTCTGTGGGATTTCCCATGCAAGAATACTGGAGTGTGTAGCCATTTCCTTATCCAGAGGCTCTTCCTGACCCAGGGACTGAACCCGTGTCTTCTGCATTGCAGGTGGATTCTTCACCACTGAGCCACCAGAGAAGAAGCCCTGTTGTTAGCATGCAGAAATGTAATGGATGTTTTTGTATGTTGATTTTTATTCCGCAAATTTACTGAATTCATTTATTAGTCCTAACAGTTTTTCTGTGTGTGGAGTCTTTAGGATTGTCTATATACAAGATCATGTCATCCGCAAACAGACAATTTAACTGCTTCTTTTCCGACCTGGATAGCTTTTGTTTCTTTTACTTGCCTAATTGCTGTGGCTGGGACTTCTAGTACTACATTGAATAGGAGTGATGAGAGTGGGCATTCTCTGTCTTGTTCCTGATCTTGGATTCAAAGATTAATATATTTAAAATGTCAATACTACTCAAAATGACCTGCAGATTCAGTGCAATCTAATCAAAACTCCAGTGTCATTTTTCACAGAAATAGAAAAAACAATTCTAAAATTCATTTGGAATAACAAAGGACTCCAAATAGTCAAAGCAATCTTGAAACGGTTTGAAAAAGAGCAAGTCAGGAGGCACCACACTGCCTGATTTGAAAATACATTCCAAAGCGACAATAATTAGAATAAACATATAGACTAATGGTACAGAGTTTAGAGCCCAGAAATAAATCCAGGCAGGTTTGGTCAACTGAGAGGGAGTGGATATAAACAAAGATGCTGGGAGAACAAAATGGGGAAAACATGGTCTCTTCAAATGATGTTGGGAAAACTGGATAGCCACATGCAAATGAATGAAACTGGACTCTTATACTATACAAAAATAAACTCCAAAATGGATTAAAGACTTATAACACAACACCTGAAACTATAACTCCTTGAAAAAAACATATGGGAAAAGTCTCATGACATTAGTCTCAGCAGTGATTTCATGGATATGACACCAAAATCCCAAAAGCAGAAAGAGACAAGCGGGACTACATCAAACTAAAAAGCTACTGAAGAACAAAGGAAACGACAGAGTGAAAAGACAACCTACAGAATGGGAGAAAATATTTGTAAACTATATATCTGACAAGGGGGTAATGTTCAAAAAAAACAGAAGGAGCTCCTACAACCCCAAAGCAAAAGAAGCTAATAACCAGAATTTTAAAATGGGCTAAAGATTTGAATAGACATTTTTTCAAAGAAGACGTAACACATGGTCGACAGGTATATGAAAAGATGCTCAAGGTCACTAATCATCAAGGAAATGCAAGTCAAAACCATCTCAGACCTGTTAGGAAGGCCGTAATAAACACACCCATATGTATAACTACAAAAGTTGAAAACTGTTGAGAAATTAGATCTCTTGTAAATTGTTGATGAGAATGCAAAATGGTACAGCTTCAATGGAAAACAGTAGGAAGGTTCCACAAAAAAAAAAAAAAAAAATAGAACTTCTACATAATATTATCCAGCAGTCCCACCCTGGGTATTTCTTTAAAAATACTGAAATCATGATCTGGAAGAGACATTAGCACTTCTGTGTTCACTGCAACACTGTTCACAGCATCCAATGTGGAAACAGTCTAAATGTACACTGACAAATAAACAGATTTTAAGACGTGATCTATACACATAATGGAATCCTCTTCAGCCTTTAAAAAGAAGGAAATTCATAATATGGGGCAACATGTTTGAATCTGGAAGACACTGTGCCAAGTGTAAGAAGTAGTTATACAAGGACAAATACTACATGTTTCCATGTGGCTCAGTGGTGAAGAATCTGCCTGCCAGTGCGGGAAAAGCAGGAGAAGCAGGTTCAGTCCCTGGGTCAGAAAGATGCCCAGGAGGAGGAAATGGCAACCTGCTCCAGTATTCTTGCCTGAAAAATCCCAAGGACAGAGGAACCTGGTGGGCTACAGTTCACGGGGTCGCAGAGTTGGACACGCCGTGCACACACACTGCAGCTGCCATTTATATGAGGGATCTAAACTAGTCAAACTCATAGAAACAAAGACTAGAATGGGAGTTGCCAGACGCTGGGGGAAGGAGGAAGTGGGGATTGCTAATCACCGGGTATAAAATTTCAGTGATGCTAGATGAATAAATTCCAGAGATCTGCTGTACAACGTTATGCCTGCAGATAACGATACTGTACTGTGCACTTAAAAATCTGATAAGAGTGTAGTTCTCAAATGTTCTTACCATGAGAAACATTTTAAAACATTGAAAAGAGCTCATGAGGCAAATATAAGCTGTAAACAGGAGGGCAAGGAGACTCACATAGTTTCTGGTCACCAATAATACTCCTCAATCCCTTGGAAAATCATCTTGGCAGAAACGATTTGTTCTTACACAGTTGAAGAGCCTACTGAAAATTATTCTTCTCCATCCCCTGAAGAGGGATCTCTGATTGGCACATGCTATTTATGGCAAAAACAGAATCAATTCCACAAAGATCTTTTTGGCTTCCACCACAGAGCAGGCGTTGGGTATGGACGAGAATAGAATAAGAGCTGCTCCTGTTCGACTCGTAAGGCAGTGAAGCAGGGGGTTTAGGAGCAGGGACTTGGGCGGTCAGACCTGAATTCTGATATTGACTCTGCTCCCACTAGCTGTGTGGCCATGAGCAAGCTGTCTGACCTCTCTGTTCTCTGGAAAATGGGGATGATAATCTTCAGGGTGTTGCCCCAGTTAAGAGACAGAAGAATGTATGAAGTGCTTTGGACAATGCCTTCCACTGAGCTGTTATCAATACTAAAGAATCTACGACGGTGATGTCAAAAGGATGGAGCTCTAAGGATGGAGTGCAGAGCCTCCCCCTGGAGGAGCTCTTGGTGCATCTGGTGGGAGGTGGGGACAGGAGGTGGTTCCAGAAGAACAGACTTGAGCTGGGCCAGCAGGGAAGGCTTCAGGGCCAGAGAGAGAGACTTCAAGGACAGAGTCCAAGGTTTCAAGCTTGGGTGACTTGAGAGAAGGTTAATTCAACAAGGTCAGAGTGCGGAAGCGAACGCCCATGGGCCTCGTTCTAGGGCAGGGCAGCCCTCAGAGAGATGGGTGTCCCCCAGCCTGAAGGGGTAAAGCACAGGCTCAATCTGAGTGAGCCCCATGTCCAGTGAAGGTGGCCTCCATGACTCCAAAGACCCTGAGACTGAGGATTTTGTATCTTCCTCTTCCTTAGGTTTGTTCCAAATGAGACTCTTTGCACCAAAGATGACCCGTGGGTTTGTTTTCGGCTCAGGGGCACGGAGGAAAGGAGAGGAGCGGAAGCCACGGCGGGGGGTGCCAAAGCAGTGGATGCAGTGGGGGTCCCCATGATGCTGAGAAAGGGTAATTGGGGAGTCCTGGGACTGCTGCCTGGCCACAGAGGGAGCAAAAAGGCTGGGTCTGGGCCACGTGAGGACAGGGACTGAGCAGGAGGGTTTGGGGTGCCATAGGTACATCCTGTTCGAGGCTCTGAGGCTTGACTTGGGATGTGTCTAGTGGGCAGCCAGAGATGCCAGCCTGGGGATGGTTCTGGCAGTTGGGAGGACCTCTGGACAGGGCAGGCTCTGTACATTTGGGGTCAGCCATCTGCATGGCCCTGGGGGAAGAGCCTAAACTTGTCCAGCACAGAGAAAGGCAGCAGCAACGATTCTGGCTTCTAGAAACATCCGAGAACTGGCTCATCCTGCTTTGGAAGGACGTGGGTCAGGCCTGGGTATGCGTGTACATGTAATCAGGTGGAGGAGGCAGCAACTGACTCTAAGAATTCGGGGGTCTCCCTATGTGGCCTCAAGCAGATGGGCTGGAATGTGGGACAGTGGTTTCCTCTTTACCAAACGATGAAAGCCATCGATAATTTATTTATTTACCCTCCAAGTTTACCACGGGCCTGGGTGATGCCACCCTCAAGAGTTTAATGCAACCAACAAGTGGGCGTCAGGGGGCTCCTCATTTCTGGTCTGTGCAGACCTCTTGGCACCTTCTGGATCTCACACCAGAAGGTTCGCACTACTGCAGGCGTTGTCAGAGGTGTCTTGGCAGCCAGGGCTGGGGCTCAGCTGCAGCCTCACTTCCTGCCTGGGGGAGAGGTGACAGCAACACCAGGAGGTGCCCAGATCACGCAGAGGGAGTGTGTTTGGGCAATCCAGGTCATCGCCCCATAACAGTGCTGCTCCCCGCCTTGAGGCAGGTTGTCGGGGTGCAGGGAAGCTCAGACGAGGACAGGGGGACCCAAGAGGCCATCCGGGCCAGTCCCCTGTTCCCAAGAGGGCTAACTTCAAGGCATTCCAAAGGGATGCACAAAGCACACCCACGGCCTGTTGTGGTTCTGTGGTCTGAGCTAAGCGCACCTGGAGAGCGAAATCGAGTCAGAAGAGGCCATTGACTGAATCTAAGAAACAAGTCTGAATTCAAGTACATCTGTCAAGAAGCGTCTCTGGCTCCGTGGAGTGGCAGAAGCTTATGGGGTCGCAAAGCACCCAGGAGAGGCCTGCGTGCTCTGCTTTTGTGGATCTACCAGGCTGGAATGAACGTGCTGTTTTTCTATAAACGGATACTTCAAAAACATTTACAGATACCCTCTCCCTTCTCTTAAGATTGCTCTATTATCTTTCTTTCAGAAACACAAAAGTATCTCTTGACAAGTCCCCCTTCCCTGGGGCCTTTCACAGAAATATTTCTCCAAAAACTTGTCCCCATTCACGCCCTCACCTCCTCTGACTCCCCAGTGTGTGCTCACTCCGCAGACACTGTGGTGCCCCTCCCTGTTACCAAACCCAGGCCACTTCTCTGCCCTGGTCCCACTGATTCCCCAGAGGTTGCCCCTCCCCACACCTTGGGATCAGCGGCGGAGGGTGGGTGGGGCCAGCATCTGGGAGGCGTGGGCTGACCGGTCCCCACCGGATGAAGCCTGTGCTGATCGCCCCTTCCCGCTTGTTTCCCGCCTGTTGGCCTCCTCCACCTCTTCCACTCCATCTCAGCCGCTCCCACCCACCCCTGGGTGAGTCCCCAGCAGCGGGTACAGGTCGACACCGTGTCCCCAGGGCTGACCTCTTCCGGATCATCAAATAACTGTACTTGAGCAATGCAGACAGAGAGCTGCCTGGGGATGGCCAACGGGCACCCAAATCCCTGGTTTTCACCCCCAATCTATTTCTCTTCAGGAAATGGTGCCAGCAGGCTGATAAATGAGGACCCCACACGGCTTCCTCCCTCCTCGGTATCGCACGTCAGCAAGTTCTCTTGGTTCTAACTCAAAGATACAACTGGAATGCCAATGGCCTTCGTCCTGTTCCCTTCTCATTCCTGTGTTCTGAGCTACAAGCCCCTCACTGGACACATCAACAGCTTCTGTGTTTGTCCCTTCAATTCTACCCCAGAGAGCCACCAAGGAGGACCCTCCACAGTGGATTAGGGTATCTGGTAGGACACAGACCCCACCGACTTCTTGCTTCTTAGAACCTTCCTGATCACCCTCATTTTCCTCTTTTTCAGAGGCCATGTAGAAGCAACTATTTTTTTAAAACAAATAATTCAGCGGTAAGCCCATCCAGCCCAAAGATCTATTCACTCAGATAACAATATTTTCTGTAGCCTTGCATTCTGCGGACGAGGTTCTACAGCATGAACAGACGACAGTCCGAGTTCATAATACTTTCCTTTGGGGAACTATTTCCTTTCACATAAACTCAATAAACAAAAACCTGGCTAGAGTAAACAGAAGCACCGGGGGAGTTCCGTTTCTCTTAACCCAGTGATTGATCACTTTACGTGGTTCGGGCCTTGTCGCGTTCCTGGCACATGGGAGCGGGAGAGGCGTGTCACTAGGGCCGGGCAGTGCTTACCTCCCTGAGGCAGGTGTAGATGGGGCAGACCAGCACACGGAAGGGCTCGCCCGTGCTGCTGCGCATGGTGCCGAAGACCTCGCACAGGAAGGTGATGAAGCCCAGCCAGCGCTCCACGTCCTGCTGCTGCAGCTCCTCCCGCACCGTGAAGTCCTTCTGCAGAGGCACAAGAGACCCTGTCAGCCACGCGGGGCTAGGAGGGGGCCCGGCAACCACCCCACTCCACCATGGCACCTTCCGGCTAAGGCTGGGCCCCCGAGCAACTGGTAAACCCCGTGATTACCGCAAGGAGGTGGATGGGGGACCCGTGGCTGAAGCGTGAAGGCTGAGGACTCGCTGGTGGGCAGAAAGACCACCTTGACCTTTGGCCATGGCACCTCTTCTTCAGTGTCCCCAGATTGAGGAGCCCCGGCAGCCTTCCCTTGGGCCTCCCAGGAGGCACTAGTGGTAAAGAACCCGCCTGCCAGTGCGGGAGAAGAGACTCGGGTTCCATCCCTGGGTCCAGAAGATTCCCATGGAGAAGGGCGTGGCAACCCACTCCAGTATTCTTGCCTGGAGAATCCCAGGGACAGAGGAGCCTGGGACGCCACAGTCCATAGGGTCACACAGAGTAGGGCACAACTGAAGTGACTGAACGGCCTTGCCTCACTGACCCAGATACCAAGGTGGAGGGAATGAGGTAAAGGAGAGACAACACCTTTCCCAGTCATCACCTCCTCCCCATGGCTGAACTATCTCCTTTGCTAATCTCCACATCATGCCCTTGCAGCAGGCAGGGTGACCATACATCCAGCAGTGGGCATCTTGGCCGCAGCACTGGGCTAAAGACACAGTTATGGCCCCTGCCAGCCAAGGTCCTAGGGCACAGAAGAAAAACTAGCAGAATTCATTCATTCATACTCCTTAAAAATATCAGTGCATCACTGCATGCCAGGCACTGTTCTAGAGGGTAGAATAAGACATGTTCATTCATAACTGTGACATAAGACAGAAGATACTAAAAGCCAGTGTGTGTGTGTGTGTGTGTGTGTGTGTGCGCAAGGTAGATCCAGGTAAAAAGACTTCGGAGGAAATCTGAGGTAGGAGTTACTCCTTTCAAATGGAAATCAGCACCATGGAAGAGTTAAGATTCTGACCTGGGAACTGGGGATATTTCAGGTGGAGCGATGACAACAGGCAAGGTGCGGGGAGGGTAACACGGGCGTTGGGGAAACAGGGAGGTATTTGCCAGTCTGTGTCCAGTGTTAGTGGGCTTCCCTGGTGGCTCAGTGGTAAAGAACCCGCCTGCCAAGGCAGGAGGCTCAGGTTCGATCCCTGGGTTGGGAAGATCCCCTGGAGAAGGAAATGGCAACCCACTCCAGTATTCTTGCCTGGGAAGTCTCATGGAGAGAGTAGACTGGTAGGCTACAGTCCATGGGGGTCACAAAAGAGCTGGCTATGATTTAGCAGCTAAACAACAATAAGAATCACCCCAGCATAGGTGAGGTGGAGAGGAAAATGGGGGCAGGCCGGGGAAAAAGAAAGCTGGAGCGGATAACCGAAGCCAGCCAAGGAGTCGCGTTCCAAGTGCTGGTTGATAGGGAAGGTTCTGGGGAATCACTGAAATGCCATCATCATACCTGTGATCTTTAGAAGGTTAATATGGCTTAGGTGTGGAGACCAGAAAGGAGGCCACTGCAGAAGTCCAGACAGAATGAAATAAAGACCTGAACTCTCTGGCAGTTGAAAGATAAGAATCTGTGGTAGGTTAGGTTATGTTTCAGATGTATTTCCCCTTTCCCTTTGTCTTTGTGTTAGCCATGTGACTTGCCTTGGTCAGCAGAAAGAGACAGAAGTGACAGGGTGTCAGTTCTGATTCCAAGCCTTAAGAGGCTTTAAGTATTTACAGTTACTCTCCTATACTTCTTCCATCATTGTGAGAAGACCAATCTGTGGGCTGGCCGATGGTCCCAGGAGGAGGATGAGAGAAACATGGAGGGCCCCACCCAAATCTAACCTCGATCAGGTAACTCCCGGCCAACGTGCATACACGTCATCTTAATACTTATTACTGTGTGCCACGGAGATTTCTGTGGTTGGTTGCTGAGCAGCAGTAGCTGATTGATACAGGATTGCCGCTGAAATTTCTGTGGTTGTTTGTTAAGCGGCAGTAGCTGACTGATACAAGGTTGGTACAAGAGATCGTGTGAAGGTATATAGTACTTGCTAAGTGGTAAGCTGTGGATGTGATGGAAAGGAAAGACTCAAAGACACTAAGTAACAAGACTCTGGCTCTGGATGATTGTACCGCCAAAAGAAATGGAACCCAGGAGGGAACAGGCTGTAGAGTGTGACACCAGTTATTCCCACAGCCCAGCACCCTTCCCACGGCTTCTTTTGGCTGATCATCCTCCTCAGTGTTGACTCTCAGAATCTCCAGTGATGGAAGGTCTTCCTGGATGACTTGGTTAATGCCTGTCCCTTGGGTGTGATGAAAGTGCTGTCGAGAAACCTAAAAGGCATATGGGGCCTCAGGTGGCAAATCAGGGACTGGATGACGGCACCTTAATTGTACCGTCTCATTTAACTGTCACAACGATCCTGTGAGGCAGGTCCTGTTATCGCACCATTTTATAGATGGTGAAGCCGAGGTCAGAGAAGTTATGCAACTTACCATGGCCAGGAGGCGATGGCAAAGCCGGGATTTGAACCCAGGGTCTACCTGCTCTAGAGACCAAACTTTTTTCCTTCCTTTTAATGATGTTTTTAAGTTGGAATAGTATATCAGAGGCCAAGCTCTTATTCACTTTCGAAGTTTGAACCTTCCATGAAGCCATCAATCCAGACTGTCCCTGGAGGTCCACTCACATCCACAGATCTGATGGGTCTCATGCCCACCTCTCAGCCTCCTGCCTTGCTACCCTCTTCCCACTGAAATGTCTACCTGTATACAAATTGGGAAAAAGAGTACCTCATGGCTTTATATTGTCACCCTGCTTATTTAAGTTATATGCAGAGTACATCATGAGAAATGCTGGGCTGGATGATGTACAAGCTGGAACCAAGATTGCTGGGAGAAATATCAATAACCTCAGATATGTAGATGACACTACCTTTATGGCAGAAAGTGAAGAGGAACTAAAGAGCCTCTTGATGAAAGCGAAAGAGGAGAGTGAAAAAGCTGGCCTAAAACTCAACATTCAAAAAACTAAGATCATGGCATCCAGTCCCATCACTTCATGGCAAATAGATAGGGAAACAATGGAAACAGTAAGAGACTTTATTTTCTTGGGCTCCAAAATTACTCCAGATGAGGACTGCAGCCATGAAATTAAAAGACACTTGCTCCTTAGAAGAAAAGCTATGACAAACCTAGACAGTATATTAAACAGCAGAGACATTACTTTGCCGACAAAGGTCTGTACAGTCAAAGCTATGGTTTTTTCAATAGTCATCATGTACGGATGTGAGAGTTGAACCATATAGAAAGCTGAGCGCTGAAGAATTGATGCTTTTGAACCGTGGTGTTGGAGAAGACTCTTGAGACTCCCCTGGACTGCAAGGAGATCCAACCAGTTAATCCTGAAAGAAATCAGTCCTGAATATTCATTGGAAGGACTGATTCTGAAGCCGAAGGTCCAATACCATGCCCACCTGATGCGAAGAACTGACTCATGTGAAAAGACCCTGATGCTGGGACAGATTGAAGGCAGGAGAAGGGGACGATAGAGGATGAGATGGTTGGATGGCATCACCGACTCTATAGACATGAGTTTTAGTAAGCTCGGGGAGTTGGTGATGGACAGGGAGGCCTGGCGTGCTGCAGTCCATGGGGTTGCAAAGAGTCAGACTTGACTGAGTGACTGAACTGAACTGATACAACCGTGGTCTGCCAGAAATCCCAAAAGTAGTTGGGATCTCTTCACTAGTACAGAATCTGGAATAGATGGCTCCCATAGGGGCTTCCTTGTAGTGTTCTGGTTACTTGTGAATGAATGAATGACTTTGCCTGCTGCCCCAGACCCTGCAATGGTATCAGATTCTACAACCTGTTTCCTCTTGTGTTCAATTTTTTTGGCCACCCCAGGGTGCTGTACTGCTGGCCTCAAAGTCATGAGACTTTTGGTGATTCTATCTTCTTAACTGCTGTTTATCCCACTAGATCTTTATGTGGTCAGAGCAGGGGTGGGCATTTCCATTCCCATTTTAGAATAGGGGAAACTGAGGTATAAAGGGCTGAAAGGACTTGACCAAGGTCACCAGTACATAACTTGAATGAGAACCTAAGCCTGTCCATTGCTCTCTGCTCTGAGCTAATGTTCTCAGCCCTGCTTGCTCACCAGAGGAACTCTGAAGCTACTGATGTTTGAAGCCCACCCCAGGGAGGCTTGTGTCAACGGCCAGAGTGGGGCCAGGACACTGGTACATTTTGAAATGTACCAAGTGATTTCAATGTACAGCCATCATTGAGAACCACAATGCTAGGCCTTTATAATGTGCCAACGTGGGAGTTAAAACAGTGCCCATCTATCAGTGCCTAAGATACCCTTTCTCCATCTCCCATAAAAATGCCCGTGAAGGCAGATGTTAAGTCCCATAACACTAAGAAGGAAGATCATAGCTCACTGCAGGGTCCTTACCATTAACTAAAATGCTGTCACCAAGAGATCATATTTTCCCTGAGCAGTCTGGCCCCCTACCCATAAGACCCAGGCAGGGGTGAGATGGGGAGGGAGCTTAAACTGCAGCCTTCCCTCTGTCTGCCCCTGGCCGGGAGGCAAAGAGCCTGTAACTACCAACAAGACCCTGCGCCTGCGTACCACGGCAGCTCCCATCAGCACGGCTCGAGCTCTGGTCATTGGAGATTGAGGGGCAGAAAGAGATGAGGAGGTTCCCTGAGTCCTCAGAGGCACGCTGTTCCCAGGCAAAGCCCTCTGGGGAAGGAAAAGCCTCAGGACAGTGCGAACCCGGGACTGGAGCTTTTACACAACAATTATATCCAATCAAAGAACAGCCTGACTCAGTTTCCTCCTGATAATCAGTGGCATGAAGAGAGGATTCTGTCTGGGGCTAGCAGAGCTCATTAGAAGACCGAACACCTGCTAAATATGGGAAATTAAATGTGGGATGTGCACGTGAAGCCACCAGTTTCAGGTCTGAGGGGAGACTCCACTATTACCAGAGCACATGCCAAGAAACTCTAAGGATGATCCGCATGGTGAACACTAGAACCAAACCCAGCCGTTCGCATTCAAGGGTAAGGGAGGAGAAAAGAAATACGGCGTCTATGGAAAAAATCCTGCACTGCAGAATAGGGGAGCCTTATTTTGAAAATCTAAGGGAAATGCAAAACTCTAAAAATGACAACTACAATAAACCAAAGATAAATGAAATAAAAAGCCCAAGTACAAACATGTGGGATTGTATGTCTGTTAAGAACAACAACATGGATTCTGTGACATGTGATTAAATTAAGAAAAAAAGCTTAGACTGAGTTAAAGCATGGAACTGGAACTGGGGGTAAGAGAGAACCAAAGGAAGTAGAAAATCTACAGCAAAATGAAATGTGAATTGGAGGCAGGAAAGGATAGGATGGATGCTGCAGAAAAAGTGGTACATGAGACAGACTTGGGAAATAAATAGATAAAAATAAGCAAGGAGGAAAAGGACAGAGAAGAGAGAGTGGACATGAGTTATAGAGCTTTTCAGAAAGGACATCAGAATACACGGAATGAAGACAGAAAAACTTTAAGTTGAAAACAAACAAGAAAACTCCAAAAGAACTGTCTCTTTAGGCAAAAAGGGTTCACAGTGTTCCAGAGCCCCACTATTTATACTTAACAGGAGAATTTCTTTTTTAATTTCAAGGAAAAAGAAAAATTCTAAAAAGAGCTTTGAAGGAAAAAAAAAAAAGAAAAACCCTAGGTTTCTTACAAAGGAACAAAAATATGGTTGGCAGTATACTTCTATAATTGATATTAAAATTCAGAGACACTGAGGCAAGCTCTTCACATGTTTGAGGTGAAAAGAACACACCGAGCTACGAGTGAAAGCAAGACAAATACATTTTACACAAGCAAATGTTTTTTAAAAATCCCACCCACATACTTACCTTTAGAAAAAAAATTAATGGTGCAGCTGCTATAGAAAATAGTATAGTGATTCCTCAAAAAATTAAAAATAGAATTATCAGTATGATCCAACAATTCCACTTCTGGGCATATATTACAAAAGAATTGAAAGTAGAATCTTGAAGAGATATTTGCACACTCGTGTTCATAGCAGCGTTATTCATAATAGCCTATAGGTGGAAGCAATTCAAGTGTCCACTGACAGACAGATGGATGAAGGAAATGTAGTATATACATACAATAGAATACTTTTCCATCTTGGGATATTCTGACACATGCTACAACACGGATAAACCTTGAGGTTATTATGCTAAAGTGAAATAAGCTAGTTGCAAAAAGACAAATGCTGTATGATTCCACTCATCTAGATATCTAGAGTAGTCAGATTTATAGAAACAGAAAATAGAATGTTGGCTGCCAGAGGCTAGGAAAATGGGGCAATGAGGAGCTGTTTAATGGTTTAGAATTTTGGTTTTGCAAGATTAAAAAATGTTGGGGATTGACTGCATAACAATATGACTACACTTAACATGACTGAACTGTACACTTAGAAAATGGTTGACATGATAAACTTTATTTATTTATTTTAAAACTATGATTAAAGATAAAAATTGAAAACTCTCTTGAATATATGAGAACGTGCTAAGTTGCTTCAGTGGTGTCTGACTCTTTGCAACGCCATGGACTATAGCCCCCCCAGGCTCCTCTGTCCATGGGATTCTCTAGGCAAGAATACTGGAGCGGGTTGCCATTTCCTTCTCCGGGGGATCTTCCCGACACAGGGATTGAACCCATGGTTCTTAGGTCTCCTGCTCTGAATGCATGGTCCAGCCAAAAAAAGATGTATTCCTCAACTCTGAGAAAATCATGGTAGAGAAGGACCAGGAGTGAAAACTTGAAACCAGGTAGAAAGTTAAGTCACAGTAAATAATTCTAATTTTGGTCATAAGATTGAGTTCAAATCCAGCAATAATCCTCAAGAGAGGGCTTCCCTGGTGATCCAGTGGTTAAGAATCCACCTTGCAGTGCAGGGGACTCTGGTTCAATCCCTGGTCTGGGAAGATCCCACATGCCACGGAGCAACTAAGCCTGTGAGTCGCAGCTACTAAGCCTGAGCTCTAGAGTCTGTGAGCTGCAACCAGAGAAGCCACTGCAATGAGAAGCCCGCACACGGCAACTGGAGAGTAGACCCCACGTGCCACAACTAGAGAAAGCCCACACACAGCAACAACAACCCAGTGCAGCTAAAAATAAAACTAAATAAAATTATATATAAAAAAGTCCTCGGGAGAGAAGATATTTAATAATTAAATGTGATCTGAATAAAAAGTTCATAGTAGAAGTAGTAACCTAATAATCCAAGTTTAAATCACTAAAGACTGATGAATACAGGTGGGAAAAGTACAGAAGATTGTAAAGCACACAAGATTTAATAATTTAGACCATTAAGATCCACACGTTATTACTACTTTCGTAAGTCTGATAAATGAGAAATAGACATAAAAGTGTCCTTTTAAAAATACTAAAACATTGGTAGCCACTAGCAGATATAAAGTAAAATTAAAACATGAGTACAATCAGGCTTTCCCGATGGCTCAAGCAGCAAAGAATTCACCTGAGATGCAGGAGATGCAGGAGACGTGAGTTTGATCCCTGGATCGGGATGATCCCCTGGAGCAGGAAATGGCAACCCGCTCCAGTATTCTTGCCTGGGAAATGGGAAATCCCATGGACAGAGGAGCCTGGTGGGCTACAGTCCATAGGGCTGCAAAGAGTCTGACATGACTGAGTGACTGAGCATCCACGCATAAGTAAAACCAAAGTAGTTTTCAAGATAACATTCATTAAGTAAAATAAAAATTATTTTTATAGATAAGAATAACAATCCATAATAGATAACATTATATACTGTGTAGTGCAGACTCAAAATACATAAAACAAAAGCTGCTAAGACATAAAAAGATGTGATGGGGTGGGAGGGAGGTTCAAGGCGAAGAGGGCATACATATGCTTATGGCTGATTCATGCTGACATATGGCAGAAGTCAATATAATACCGTAGAGCAATTATCCTCCAGTTGAAAGTAAATACATTTAAACTAAAAAAAAAAAAAAATCATCTTAGAAAATGAAAAGCATCTGAGAAAACTGTTTGATACTGATGGCTTTTTCTTGAGAAGTAGCTCCTTGAGGGAAATGTCAGGAAAGTCATCAGCTAAACCATTTATAAGAAAGAGGGAGAAAGAATAAAAAACAAAAAACATAAAAAGACAGAATGATAGTAATGGAAATTAAATCACAAGAATTCTTTCAATGATTAAATGAATAGAAAATGTGTCAGAGGACTTAAATAGCATAATGAATAAGACAAAATTGAAACAAGCCTCATTATAAGCTGCAATTCTACTATGAATGCCAGAATACAGAGATCGCACAAATTATATCCTGGGACTAAGAATGAAGAACAATTTAAAAAATAGCCAGTTACTTGTTTGAAAGACAGAATAAAGTATAATCAAATATACAATAATAAATTACTTAGGAAATAAAGAGCTATACAAACTTATGAGATGTAGTCAAAGCTATAATAAAAGGTAAAGTTATAGCCTTGACTGTTAATACTTTGGTTATTAAAAAAGGAAGCAGTGCTCGCTTCGGCAGCACATATACTAAAATTGGAATGATACAGAGAAGATTATCATGGCCCCTGCGCAAGGATGACACGCAAATTCGTGAAGCGTTCCATATTTTTATGCCAGTCCAGGTTCAATGTACGATACTGGATGCTTGGGGCTAGTGCACTGGGACGACCCAGAGGGATGGTATGGGGAGGGAGGAGGGAGGAGGGTTCAGGATGGGGAGCACATGTATACCTGTGGTGGATTCATTTTGATATTTGGCAAAACTAATACAATTATGTAAAGTTTAAAAATAAAATAAAATAAAAAAAATAAATTCAGCATAAAAAAAAAATAAATAAAATAAAATAAAAAGGAAGCAAATATTCCTCTAAACGGACGACTGAGTGCTTTAAAAGTGCCTCTAACAAATGAAGCATGCTGTCTGTGCAAAATAAACACTAGTTTTTAAAGACTTACATAAAGTCTAAAAATATAATTCAAATACTTCATATTTAAAAAATACTGATTACTTGTTGAAATTATGAATATACTAGGTATAGTACAATATGATATTAAATTTAAAGGTATATATGTGGGTCATGTTATACTTCTATTGGACAGTATTAATTTGTATATTCAATTCAAAAACCTTGGAAAACCACCATTAACTATGGAAATACCTGGAAGTACAAAATATGGTTAAGGCTGGAAATTAATTAGAAAATAAAGGAAGTTATACATAAAACCAAGTAAGCAGAAATAAAAATAAAATTAGAAATATGATGTCCAACATCCCTAATTATCAGAGAAATGCAAATTAAAACTACAATGAGGTATCATCTCACATTGGTCAGAATGGTTATCATCAAAAAGTCTACAAATAAATGGTGGAGAGAGTGTGAAGAAAAAGGAACCCTCCTACACTTTAGGAGGGAATGTAAACTGATAAAGCCACTATGGAGAACAGTACAGAGATTCCCTGAAAAACTACAATTAGGGGACTTCCCTTGTGGTCCAGTGGTTACGACTCTGCTTTGCAATATGCGGGCTCAGGTTCAATCCCTGGTCAGGGAAATAAGATCCCACATGCAGTGGAGTAACTAAGCCCTTGTGTTGTAACTACTGAGTCCACTTTCCACAACTACTGAGTCCACTTTCCACAACTACTGAGCACATGGGCTGCAACTTCTGAAGCTCTTGCACCCTGGAATCCGCCTGCTGCAACTATTGAGCCCTCTGGCCACAGCAAAAGGGACTGTGCGCCACAATCAAAGATCCTGCACAATGCAACGAGGGTCCCATGTGGCTCAACTAAGACCCAATGCAGCCAAATAAATAAATACTTTTTAAGAAACCCTAAACATAGAACTACTGTATGATCCAGCAATCCCACTCCTGGGCATATATCTGGAGAAAACTGTAATTGAAAGGATACATGCACCCCAGTGTTCACTGTAGCACTATTTACAACAGCCAGGGCATGGAAGCAATCCAAACGTCCATCCACAGATGAATGGATAAAGACGTGGTATATTTATACAGTGGAATACTACTCAGCAGTAACAAAATAAAATAATGCCACTTGCAGCAACATGGATGGATCTAGAGATTACCATACTAAGTGAAGTAAGCCAGACAGACAAATACCGTATCATTTATATATGGACTCTTAAAAAAAAAAGATACAAATGAATCTATATACAAGACAGAAGTAGACCCATAGATATAAGAAACTTATGATTACCAAAGGGGAAAGAAGAGGAGGGATAAATTAGGAGTTTGGGATTAATGTAAACAAACAACTACACATAAAACAGGCTTCCCTTATAGCTCAGCTGGTAAAGAATTCGCCTGTAATGCGGGAGACCTGGGTTCGATCCCTGGGTTGGGAAGATGCCCTGAAGAAGGGAAAGGCTACTCACTCCGATGTTCTGGCCTGGAGAAGTCCATGGACTGTGTAGTCCATGGGGTCTCAAAGAGTCAGACCGGGACTGAGTGACTTTCACTTTCTTTCATACATAAACAGGTAACCAACAAAGATAAACTGTAGCACAGGGAACTATACTCAATATTTTGTAATAATCTACATGGGAAAAGAATCTGAAAAAAAATACATATAACTGAGTCACTTTGCTGTACACCTGAAACTAACAAAACACTGTAAATCGACTATACTTCAATAAAAAACTGCAATGATTAAAAAAAAGACATGAGCAATATACGTTAATAGATATGGAGTAGATTAAAAAGCACATAAGAACTATTTGCCACTCTATGCTGATAATTTTGAAAAAAATGAGGAAATAGGTGCTTTTTAAGAAAATAAATATCACCAAACTTTACCAAGAAAAATAAAAAGCCAGAAAACATTGAAAATCAAAAAGTTCTGAATTACCTGTTAGAGGAAGGTAAGTGGATTCATACTTTCAAAAAATTAGGTACCTGTTTTGCTTTGTGAACTGATCCAAAGCTAGTGGAGGTGATGGAATTCCAGTTGAGCTATTCCAAATCCTGGAAGATGATGCTGTGAAAGTGCTGCACTCAATATGCCAGCACATTTGGAAAACTCAGCAGTGGCCACAGGACTGGAAAAGGTCAGTTTTCATTCCAATCCCAAAGAAAGGCAATGCCAAAGAATGTTCAAACTACTGCACAATCGTACTCATCTCACACGCTAGTAAAGTAATGCTCAAAATTCTCCAAGCCAGGCTTCAGCAATATGTGAAGCGTGAACTTCCTGATGTTCAAGCTGGTTTTAGAAAAGGCAGAGGAACCAGAGATCAAATGGCCAACATCCGCTGGATCATGGAAAAAGCAAGAGAGTTCCAGAAAAACATCTATTTCTGCTTTATTGACTATGCCAAAGCCTTTGACTGTGTGGATCACAATCAACTGTGGAAAATTCTGAAAGAGATGGGAATACCAGACCACCTGACCTGCCTCTTGAGAAATTTGTATGCAGGTCAGGAAGCAACAGTTAGAACTGGACATGGAACAATGACTGGTTCCAAATAGGAAAAGGAGTTCATCAAGGCTGTATATTGTCACCCTGTTTATTTAACTTATATGCAGAGTACATCATGAGAAACGTTGGACTGCAAGAAACACAAGCTGGAATCAAGATTGCCGGGAGAAATATCAATCACCTCAGATATGCAGATGACACCACCCTTATGGCAGAAAGTGAAGAGGAACTCAAAAGCCTCTTGATGAAAGTGAAAGTGGAGAGTGAAAAAGTTGACTTAAAGCTCAACATTCAGAAAACGAAGATCATGGCATCCGGTCCCATCACTTCATGGGAAATAGATGGGGAAACAGTGGAAACAGCGTCAAACTTTATTTTGGGGGGCTCCAAAATCACTGCAGATGGTGACTGCAGCCATGAAATTAAAAGATGCTTACTCCTTGGAAGGAAAGTTATGACCAACCTAGATAGCATATTTAAAAGCAGAGACATTACTTTGCCAACAAAGGTTCGTCTAGTCAAGGCTATGGTTTTTCCTGTGGTCATGTATGGATGTGAGAGTTGGACTGTGAAGAAGGCTGAGCGCCGAAGAATTGATGCTTTTGAACTGTGGTGTTGGAGAAGACTCTTGAGAGTCCCTTGGACTGCAAGGAGATCCAACCAGTCCATTCTGAAGGAGATCAGCCCTGGGTGTTCTTTGGAAGGAATGATGCTAAAGCTGAAACTCCAGTACTTTGGCCACCTCATGCGAAGAGTTGACTCATTGGAAAAGACTCTGATGCTGGGAGGGATTGGGGGCAGGAGGAGAAGGGGACAACAGAGGATGAGATGGCTGGATGGCATCACTGACTCGATGGACGTGAGTCTGAGTGAACTCCGGGAGTTGGTGATGGACAGGGAGGCCTGGCGTGCTGTGATTCATGGGGTCGCAAAGAGTCGGACATGACTGAGCGACTGATCTGATCTGAACTGATCCAGAATACAGAAAGAGATAAGCTTTTCCAGTTCCCCAGTACCAAAATCTCATAATGGTAGTAAATTACAAATAAGGAAGTCTTTGGGCTAATCTTTCTAATATGAGTAGACATAAAAGTCCTAAATGAAATATAACAAACAGATCCATTATAACCAAGTAGATTTTATCACAGAAAGGCAAGGGTGATTTAGTATCAGTACATCTATAAATGCAATATCAATAGCCCTGATTAAAAAACCAGCAGTAATACCCAAGACCTTTGGAAGGAAGGAGGTAAAATGATTTGATATGATTTTTATATGTGAAAAACCCAAGAGAAACTCTCAATAAAGATTTGAATTAACAACAGAGTTTAGGAACTCATTCATAGTACTTAGATATAAACCTAATATACAAAAATCAACTTTTTTTTTTTAACACTAGTGAGACATTTTAGTGCATAAAAGCTCATTTAGGTAAGCAACAGAAATTCTTAAGTGGCATTATTAAGAAATGTGCAAGATTTCTACAAAGAAAATTGCAAAACTGAACTGAGAGATTGAAAAGAAAGTCTTAAACAAGTGAAGAAACACATAATATTCCTTGGGACATCCCTGGAGTTCCAGTGGTTAAGACTCCCCACTTCCATGGCAAGGGGTGTGGGTTCCATCCCTGGACAGCAAGCTAAGATCCCATATACCATGTAGCACAGTCAAAAAAAAAAAAAAAAAAAAAAACCAGCTAAAAACAGAACACAACAATTGGAAAGAGTTCTTTTACTTCCATCTATCCTATAGCTTTAATAATTAAAAGGGTGTGGATCTGACACGAGATCAGATAGCCTAGAAACAAATTTGGCATCCAAAAGAGTTTATCACATGGCCCCCAGAGAACCACCAGTCGGTAGCTCAGGAAGCATTATTCACTCAAGCAGTGATTCTGGGACAGCTGTCTACGTCAGGGTGGTGGTGGGGTAGGGGGATTATTTAGAGTCTCCTTTAATACTGGGCCCTAAAAAAAGACAAACCATAAAGACCTGAAGAAAACTATTTATCGAGTTTCTGGATGGAGAAGGGCATTCTACCTTAAGACAAAAGGAATGCATCAAAAGTCAAAATATTATAAACACACTTAGAAGGGAATAGATACACCAGGAAAAACAGCTACAATAAATGCGACAAAAGGCAATGGTCTGATGACCTTCTGCAACCCTAGGACCACAGCCCACTAGGCTCCTCTGTCCATGGGATTTTCCAGACAAGAATACTGGAGTGGGTTGCCATGCCCTCTTCAATATATAAATAGCTTGTTCAAACTGGTATTAAAAGTACTAAATCCCTCATGGACCAATGAGCAAAGGGCATTAAAAGATAATTCATATGTGAAAACATAAATTGCTGATAAATATATAAAAACAAATCTCAGTGGCTATTAAGTAAAAATACCAATTTTCCCCTTACTGTGTTAGCAAAGCTTAAATCCAGTAACTGTCAATGCTGGTAAATATGAACTGAGACAGGCACTCTCATAATATGGGTCATGTAAACGAGTATCAATTTCCTGAAAAAATTCTTAAAATAAGTCATTAAAGTGGTCTTATTGTTTAATCCAGTAATTACACTTCTGGATAATTATCATAAGGAAATAATTTAAAATAACAGGAAAAATAAGCTTGATACGAATGAAAATTCAGCAACGTAAGTATCCAACAATAGGGGAATGATTAAGTAAATGATGATTCATGTGCCCATTAAAATTACATGTATGAGAAGTTCATAACTTCTGGGGGAAATGGCTGCATAATGCTAAGTGAGAAAAGCAAACACAAACTTGCATATATTGTATAATCTCATCCCTGAATGAAAAAAAGATTTTTTTAAGAAAAATGATGAGAAATATCCAAAGTGTTAATAGTAGCATTTCTCAATAGTGGAATTATAGATGATGTTTAGCTTTTTGCTTTTTATTTTGTGAATTTTCCTACTTTCCTGTGAAAATTTTGTTTTAAGAAAAACACTTACTTATAAAAAGAAATGGGCAGATAGTGATTCATTTCCTTGATTTTTTTGACTAAGACATCGAAACTCCTGGAGCGACCTGCCAGCTAGTGGCAATTCTCACTACAAGGGCTGTGACCTTGCCCACCTGAGGCCACCAAAAGCCAGCCTATGTGTCTCTTCGGGTGCATATGTTGTAGGTTGCCAGCTTCTCTTGCGCAACAAGGAGTTCTTTTTTGCCAGCTGAGACCAGCCATCCCCTAGGTCACCAGCTCTGCCTTCAACCTCAGCCTTCTGCATCCAGAACCAGCAAGGGGCCTCAGCTTGGTGGCAGCCATTTCAAAGCCTGGTTATTTGGCTTGAGGTTCTCATCTGACTGGCAGGCTCCCTCCCAACAACCCCTAGTGCCTTTCCCCAAACTTTAAGGCTACCATTTAAGCCTCGTTTCCTGCCTAAAACTATTTATTGACGTACTGCTATTTCCTGCACCGGCCACATCAATAAGCCCTGAAAGCCATTCAGTGTCTCAGGTTTCTCAAGGCATTCTGGGAAATTCTTCCCCGCTTTGGATAACCACATGAACTCTGGCATGATAGAGTCCTGCGGTCAAGCCGAAAACAGCTGCATACAGGCAAAGGGGGAACCCTGCCCCTCCACCCCGCCCCAGCGGCCAGCAGCCGCCAACAGGGAGATGGTGCCCTGAGAGAAGGGAGGCATCGGGGCACAAGGATCTCAGTGTATTCTGAAGCTTCCTAAAGTAGATGGCTGCCCCACCAATACCCGTAAGCGCACCATCATTTCCTACTCCTAAAACAAATGACCAAAGGAAATGTACCCCTCCACAATCTACATCCCCAGTGACTCTGGTTTGTTTCTGTGCCGGGGTAACTGCTGCTGCCATGTCCCCAGTGCGGAGGAGAAAGTGCTCTTTTATTCACTGCTGGCAGGAAGTTTCTTTTTCCTTGAGAAGTCACGATGAAACGGGGGAGGGGTGGATACCGGGGAGCTGGTGACAGCCCACCAGCAATGAGCTGATCCCAGCTCTTCCCCTAGGCCACTGTTTGGAGGGTTTTGAGCATTTGCCAGAATTCTTTATATCGGAAAGAGGAAAGTTGTTTTCAAATAAAAGGTGCTGTATTTTTTATTCGGCTCAACTTTTCCCTTCTTTCAAGTTTCTGCTCTCATGCTGGCTTCTGGGCAGGGTGCAGGGGTGTGTGTGTGTGTGTGGGGGGGTGCTCCCCTAACTGCCTAAGATAGCAGCCCCCAGGGCTTATCACCGGCCCTGGTCTATTTCCCTCCTAGCCTATGTTCGTTGATATTCTAACCCCTGGCTAGAAAGAAAGTTTCACTGGGTCTGAAATCTTGTCTTATCTATCACCACATCCCTGGAATGGTACGTGGTTCAGAGCAGGTATCTGGTGAAAACCTGGGTAAAGATTCCACGTAAGTGATCAGACAGCTCTTCTTTAAAAGGCCAATCTGTTCAGAGAGAACAAGCTGCTGCCATTCTTTTTCTTAATTTAAGACTTGAGAGGACAGAGCCCGTGTATTGGCCAGATCCACCTTTTCTTTCATTTGTGGTTACCTCACTCCCCAGATGTGTTCTTCCCACCTGCACTGCGCCAGCCCTGGTCCGCTCTGTCCCACAGTATTTGTTTCACTTTTGTGGGTAACATTTTTTGGTCATAGGGTGAGGTTTCTTTGCTTATTTGGGGCTTTTTTTTTCTCCCTTTTCAAGGATGCGTCAATAAGCCCACGTCATTCTGCAGAGTCGCCCTTTGTGACAGGGTCATCCGTGGTTTCTGGTTCCTCCCCAGCCCTGGGCCTCCCCGTCAGTCACCTGGCCCCCCAGAGCTGCTGGCTGCAGCCCTCAGACCCCTCCCGCCTCCCCTCCACCTCCCTCCTCTGTCCCCTCTCTCAGCCCAGGGCCTGCTTGCCAGCCTCCAGTGGGCAGACACAGGCCCTGGTAGTTCTGGGAAGTTCCTGACCCACCCGGTCATTATCATTTGGGGGGACCCCAGGGCAAGAGTTTCCACTTCACAGAAGGCGGTATGGTCCTTTCTTGGCACGTGGTCACCGGGGCAGAGGCAGGGGCGTTCCCAGGCCCAGGGGTGGCCTGGAGGGGTAACTGGAAACACAGAGCAGATCAATCCCCCCTAGTCCTAGAGACAACCGGGAATGTGCCATTTCCCATCCTTTTTGGAGAACTTTGGGCTCCATGAGATACCTCTGTTAAAAGACCTTATGAAAAAGGATTCAGGGATGTGAAGACACTGCAAGCTGCTTCCTGTGACTCCGGGCCAAAAAGAACTGATCCGTAGGACAACAGGCCCCTCCTCTGTAAGGGAGAGTGGCCCGGCTGGGGCACGCGATGGGGCTGAGCTGGGGAGGAGGGTGGGCTGAGGCTGGGTGGGCCTCCTTCCAGCAGAGCGCGGCATCAGGAGAGGAGAAGGGAGGAGAATGGGCTGGCTGGCCAGTCCCTGCGTCTCAGAGAGTCCTCTTGGGGCCGCAGGGTGGGAGGATCACCCAGGTCTTGGCACCACTCTGACTGGGTCAGACAGACCTCTTTGGCTTCGAGGAGTGACATGTGCACAGTAAAGCATTCAACAAATGGCAGAGAGACCTCCTGGTCATTGTGTCCTGAGTCATTCTGTCTACCAAAGCTGGCCCTGGACCTGGCCGCCCCCTCCTTCCGGCAGGCTCGGTGTGCAGCCCCAGCCAAGGGGTGGAGAGCCAGGCTGCGCTCACAGCTGGCCACCACTGCCCCATTGTCGCCACAGCTGCAGTCTTGGCTCAGTCCTGCTGGGCCCTGAGGCCTGACCCCGGGGGTTCAGCGGCACCCCTGACTCTGGAACAGTGGGAACCTGACCTGCAGGTCACTCTGGCTTGGGCAATGGTCTGCGGCAGGCCTGCATCTTGTCTGGACAGAGAAGCACCTCAGAGGTCAGTGTGAGCATAGGGTTACTGCCTCCACCCTCGGATTGGTTGCATACCTTGGGTTCTGATGTCCACTGGACCCTGCCTTTGGGGGGACAGGGTCCACTGCAAGCTGGAGCTTTCCCTGAGTAGCCTTGACCTCCCCATCACATGATACCAAAGCTCTGGTCACTTCACTGCTTCCCTCTGCTCTGCCCCCAGACACTGTCAGATGGCGTTCTTGGCTGCAAGCAACAGAAACCCTCTCCAGCCAGCTTAAGCACACAGGGCCTGAGCTGGTTTATGTGGCAGTGGTGAAAGGGGGTCGCCAGGAACGTAGCTGGTCTACAGGGCTCAGACAGTGCCAGAGCTGGTCCTCTTGGCTCTTTCTTTTGCGTGGCCTGGCTTTGTGCATGTTGACCACTTTGTCTCCTGCCAGGCTCTCCCTTTGCAACAGCAAAGATGGCCGTCGGGAGCTCCCAGTCTCTATCATAATGGCCTGTGAGTCAAAGGAGGACAGACCTCTTCCAATTTGTGCATCTGACCCAAAAATCTCAGGGAAGGATTCTGATTGGCCATGCTCATCAGATGACCATTAGTTCCCTTCAGTTCAGTTTAGTCGCTCAGTTGTGTCCATCTCTTTGCGACCCCATGGACTGCAGCACGCCAGACCTCCCTGTCTATCACCAGCTCCCAGAGTTTACTCAAACCCATGTCCATTGAGTCGGTGATGCCATCCAACCATCTCATCCTCTGTAGTCTCCTTCCCTCCCACCTTCAATCTTTCCCAGCATCCGGGTCTTTTCCAATGAGTCAGCTCTTCACATCAGGTGGCCAAAGTATTGGAATTTCAGCTTCAGCATCAGTCCTTCCAATGAATATTCAGGACTGATTTCCTTTAGGATGGACTGGTTGGATGACCATCCCTCATGTTCCCCAGACCACAGACCAAGACAACAGCTGCCTACTGCAAACACAGACCCCTGGCTTGGAACCATCAGCATGGCTTTAGCAAGTGGCTGAAACTCTCCTGAATGTCATGTTGAATTGCCCACATACATGGCAACTCTTTTGAGTCCCACCCAAAAGAATAGAGAGAGAGTGATGTTATTGGGATAACCTTGAATCTGCTCTAATACACAGACATGAACATCATTATTGATAAACAGAGCACAGGAGACATTCTCTGTGACCGATGGACACCAAGGCTGAGAGTGTGTTCTCCCTGGCACTTGGCTCCAGGAAGACACTGAGGCTGGGAACTGCCATCCGGCACTTCCAGTCTAATTGAGAATATTCTGGAGACATTTTCCAAGCTTCCCAGGGTATAAGCAAAATCTGGGTTGGCAAAATCAGGTCAGGTAGGCTCAGCTGTGCTGATCCGCGGGAGGCGGGGCAGGGTGGCAGCACTGGGGTGCAGCGGAGAGAAGCTGAGAAAGCTGGGCTGATTCAGTGGGAATTCTGTCTCACACTTACGCAGGCATGAAGCCTCAATCTCAGGCAAGGGGGAGCCGGCACCTGCTGTGGCTGTGGCCTTGAAAAGCCCTCAGAAGAGACCGAAGGAAAACTCTTGAGCAGGAAGAGAGGGCTGACTGCCTGACAGGACTACTGGTGGGTGAGCAGGAATTCCTGCAGGCAGAGTGTCACGGGATTCCCTCAGCCTCAGGAAGACACCTCCAGGTACCCCTTCCCAGGTACGGGTGAAGAGTGAAAGTGTCAGTTGCAAAGTCGTGTCCGACCCTGTGGACTGTAGCCCGCCAAGTCTATGGAATTCTCCAGGCAGGAAGACTGGAGTGGGTTTCCAGGCCCTCCTCCAGGGAATCTTCCCGACCCAGAGACTGAACCCGGGTCTCCCACACTGCAGGCAGATTCTTGACCTTTTGAGCCAACAAGGAAGACCCCCCAAGTACGGGTGAATTGGAGCATTTGTGTCCACAGACAGAGAGCAGCCCTCAGTAACCCGGCACTCAGCAGAGTGCATGCTGGTGTCCTGACCTATCCGTGGCCAGCCTGATTTCGGTGTGATGGTACCACCATACCTTTACTTAACCATTTTCTTTCCCCAAGCGCTTTCCCCAAACATTGCCAGCCCTGCTCCACACAGCATCTCACACTGGAGGAAGAGGCCCTGGGATCTGATCATCCTTCCGAGGCTGGTAGGCCTGGACCCCAGGTCTCTAATTCTCTCTTCTGTTCTTTTTCCCCCAGAGTCATCCGATGTGAAAAGGCCCACTTGTATACAGGATGGCTGCCTGCCTCTGCCCTGCCTTTCCCCGCAGGTCCCCTAGATGATAGGGCTCAGCTGTAGGCTCCACAGGACTAGGACTCCTCTCCACCTGCCCAGAGAGTGCCATGGGCTTGGAGGCAGGTATCCACCAGGGTCCGGCCCTGTAGGTCTTGTCTGTTAGGCAGAACTCTGTGGGGACAGACGTGGGTGTGCTCACCGTGGTCTCAGTTCGAGGGGGCAAACCTATGGCAACATCAAAGGGCAACGAGTCTGGTTTGGATGGGGCATCATGAGACTATCCTGCCAATCTGTGAAAAACCTGCCTCAGGGTCCACAGTTGTAAAATGGAAAGAAACTATTTGAGCTGCTCAGGGTCAGTAGGGTGCTGGGGTGATGAGACAGGTGTGAAAACCCTGGGGAAGAGCCAAGATCCTCCTAAACAGGAAAGGGGCAATGTCCCTGTCTGCAGTTTGAGAGACAGGGCACACAGAGTGCCTCGTCTGGGGCTTCCTATGGGAGGAAGGTGGGAGCTGAGGTCAGAGCCCAGCTTGGCCAGCTTTCTGGAGATTCCTGGAGTCTGCTCCCAGAGTTTCTGCCTGGACCAGATTCTCCCAGGAGGGTCAGGCCACCTCCTCCAGGCAGAAATGCAATCCAGGATCCCACTGTTGGGTTCCAGGCCCACAGGCCACGCTCTGGAAGCAATTGGAAACCGAAGGCTTGTGAAATCCTACTTTCATCGAGCAGCCACATTACTTCTGAAACCGTCTGGAAGGCTAGCGATAAAAATAGATGATTACACAGGCGTTATTAAACTATTTATAGAATTTGAGAAAAACCCCTTGAAATGCTCACGAAAAGATTTGGCCTATAATGGGGATTCCAGAATGACTAAGCCAGAAGCCCAAATCCACCGGCGACTTTGAACTTTGCCACAGATGAAGACTTCAAAAGTCACATTAATGTTTATGGGGCATTATCCCTCAGGGAAGCTGTAATAGGGGCACACACGTCTTTTATCAAGCTGTATCCCCAAATGTTTACCGGACGACGTCAAGCAACAGCCACGGGTGGGGCGTGCAGGGGCAGGTGGGGCGGGGGATAAGGCCACGAGGTCCCATGGGCTCAGGGAAGACCAAAACTTGCACCTGGGAAATGGGAATCCCGGCTCCTGCCCCATCTCTGGAGACGGTATGGGGATATGGATGTTGAAGCGATGGCCATGCCTGTCTGTCATTTTCTGCAAAGATGTGGGTGGGAGCTGTTTACGTCATGCTCCGACCTAATGGGCCCCACTACTGCAACATGACTTTCCCTCTGGTCCTACCCATCTGGATGTCTGCTAGGCCCGGCACTGTAGGGGTCAGGGTGGCCCTGAAGGAAACACTCAGGCCCTCTCAATGAGCCCCGAGCTCCAGGCCGCAGACCAGATGCACCCTCACGTGTTCCAAGGGGCCTGGGGCCAACTGTGGGGGTGGGTGACGGGCGGTGGGGCGGGCAGGTTCCATGCGCCTCAGTTTCAGGCAGAACCCCCTCTGCTGCGTCTGTTTCACATGGTGGAGGATATGCCCGAAATCGAGTTTGGAAAAAATAACTTTGCTGCTAAAAATGTTCAAAAACCACTGGTGTATCAAGAGTATGCACAATGGGCTCAAAAGCCAGACAGGCCTGGGTGATCAGACTTCCACCCAACCTTTGGACCTGGGCAAGCCCCAAGACCTCCCACAGTCTCCCACTCCCCACGTGGGAAAGGGTAACAGAGCTAGACACAGGAGAATGAACAGGGCCTGGCCAGGGAGAGACTCAGTATCCACTTCCATGGATCCACATGCCAAGGACTTCCATGGCAGGTGTGACCTGTCTGACTTCCTACCCCATGGTTACTCTTGTAGAGGGAAGCTTCCTGGGGGTAAAGGTAGATGCTAAGATGGGAAGCTCATCCTGTCCTCATTCATGTTTCCACTCATATTATGGTGGATGGAAGCAAGGATTCCTCATTAATGTGGATCCAACGTGACCAAGACAGAAGAGGGATCTTTGAGATCATAAAGGGTTATGTTATCCTTACTACAAAAGGATCTAGTGGCCATCTGGGGGCTATGTGACTTTCAGCAAGTTATTCACCCCACTGGGCCTAGTGCAATCCCTTGCACACGTCTGCTCCCACTGGGGCAACTTGTCAGGATCCAGCAAGATGCAGAGTTCCTTGAATAACACCGGGCAACAACGCAGTGAGCGGCTCCATCTACCGTAAGGCCTCTGAGGGGGCACCCTTGCAACTGCCATCAGAAACCTCCGAGGGGCTGCGTGGGATGCACACCTGCACGCCAAGCAGCTACTTCACTCTGCTCAGAATGGTGCTCGTGCTAACAGCAGACGCTATCACAGACGTACGCAACCTGCCCCTGCAGACAGTAGCCATTTCCCCTCCTGTGGATTATAGATATGAATGATGGGTTAAAAAATAGCACAGGCCCTTACTGTGATGATTCAAAACCCCAAGAGGGTAAAAATAAAGTGTGGGTTCTGGCAATGACGGCTCTGTGCTTGGGTTGTGATGTCAGCTCCATGAGCAAATTATCTTTCATCAGTCGGACTGTATTTTTAAATGTGAACAGCTTAGCACACTTAACACTACTTAGTTGGGGGTGCCTTGGACAAAGATAATTCAACTGCGTTCACCAGATGACACTGACAAATAGTTCCCACGCCTGTGTCCCCAGATAAAAATAACGCCAGCTTGCTCACAGGTCTGCAGAAAGGAAAGGGCAGGAAGCTGGAGGTACCAATCGTGTCTGGCACCTTCTTCCCCCCGCGCCGGCCCCTGGCGGCTCTGGTGCGGCTGCAGGCGGAGGAAGTGTTACCCAGGTGACATGTGATGTTCTGACTGTGTGAGAGGAATGGGGAGGGCCTGGCGTGGTGTCCCTTCATGGGCCATCAGCTCTGCCCACCACAGAAGGCAAACCTCCAAGGAGAATGCAGAGAGCTCTGCGTGAGCTTGGGTGGTCACCTGGCCTTGCTGAGTCCCATCTGGAAAATGGGTTCACACAACATGCCCCACTACTGTCACAGAGACTGTGAGATCCAAATGCCTGAATGCTGTCCTACGGGGTAGAGGACAGCTGCAGGCCTAAAGCATGGGCCTCTGCGGAGTGAGCCCAAAGGCCCTGGTGCCTTAGAGAATGCCCTCCCGTAGCACGGTGCCCTAGGGTGCCCTATCTGCAATGCAACTTTAGGATAAGGCTGTTTTCCCAGCAACTCCCTAGTCAAACTGCAGAGTATAAAACATCCACCCAGGCACAGCTCAGCTGATCAGAAACTTGTCCTTCTATGGGGAAACCAAGACTTAAGACAGGTGCAGTCTGAAAGGAAGAAAATTAGGGATAGTTTAGAAGATGAGGGGGAGCGTCATGGGAAATCAGCTCCAGGGTGACTAATCACAGGAGGCCCCGGAGTCTATGAGGGATGTTGGCAAGGACATTGGGGACCCCTGGGAAGGCTGTCGGTGCAGGCTGGCGATGTGGTGATATGGCCCCTTCTACTCTGGGCTGGGCATGTCTGATGCCAGCTGCCAGGGAAAAGGCTTCAACAGTATGAAGGATGGCCCTAAGGAAACTGCTGGGCTCCAACTCAGGATTCCCGTTGCACAGGTATCTTTAGAGCGCTTACGAATATTTCAGAAGCCGTGAGCGTGTAAGAGAGGTGCATAAGATCTAATTCTAGGTCCTGCTGCCCAGTTAATCTCGGGGTGGCTGTGGGGTGCAAACATCCGAGTGTACAGGGCAGGGTACAGGGCATCACCCCAAGGTCAGATGGTCACTTGCTTATAATAACGTCCATGACGATAAGCTGCTTTCTGCTCTAACCACCCCCTTTTCCTGTGCATAGACCCTCACTGAGCCAAAGGCTAAAAAAAATGAAAAAACAAACAAACAAAAAACAAAGCTGAATGTGGAAATATGTGCCATTTTCAAAACTGGTCCCTCAGAGGGTGTTTCCCTCCCCTGCTCTAAGCCTGCTCTTCCAGCACTGCCCACACAGGAAAGATGACCCCAGGCTTAGTACTGCGGATAACAAGGAGCTTGGCTTTCCCAAGGCATGGATGCTCAGTTAAGGTTCCTTCCTTGTGGGGAGAAAAAAAAATTCCATCTTAAGAATATTAAACTCTTACACAGAGAGAGGGTCTGAAGTTCTACACACAGAGTTCTGAGTCATTAAGCAAGTGAAAAAAAAGAAGGGATACCTAGCCAGGTGCTGAACCCCATTCTGGGGACCCAGGAGGAGGCAATCTGGTCATACCCCCAGGTTAGTAAGCTCCAGGGGAAATTTTGACCAACATATTTGAAAGAGTTCAGAGAATACAAGCACCTCTTTACAAGCTGTTTTAAGAAACTTACATAAATAAAAACTAACAAGATTTTTTTCCTCTCAACAAGCATCTTCATTAAAAGGAAGGATTCACTACAGACTTCTTTTAATCCGAAGACTGCCTTACCCCAATCCTGGTTGAATGAGCAGGCGATACACAGGCTCGCGTCTGTGGTGGCCCATGAGACAGCCCATTTCTTAGCATCTGTAAGTTATCATAACCCAAGGGAGCTGGAGACCTTGGAGAAATGAAGTTGGGGAAGAAGCTACAGCCCACGGGGACCCTGGCAGAGAATGGCAATTCCCCGGGCACCAAGGGCAGCAGATGGCCTCTCTCTAGCACCTCAGTCCTGGACGGACATGCCTTCCTTCAAGGGTAAGGCAACCTTGCAGGCTGAGGATCAAAACATTAATACCCGGCCTGGAGTAATGCCACCTGCTTCCAAAACATGGTTTCTTCCTCACGTGAAAAATTCCATCAGGTGAAGGCAACACAGGAAGTGAAGGCCAAACTAACCACTTGTGGGAACTTCCCTGGGGGTCCATTGGTGGGTGAAGATTTCGTGCTGCCATTGTAGAGGGCACAGGATAGATCCCTGGTCAGGGAACTAAGATCCCGCAGGCAACACGGCAAGGCCAAAAAAAAAAAAAAAAACCCAGAAAACTAACCACCTGTGATTTCCAAGGTCTTTCACATAGAACTCCAGCCAGTGAATTTGGTGTCTACAACCTTGCATCCCTCTATCCATCCACCTCCCCCCGCCTGGGGGAAGGAACATCCCAAGCTGCGTTCTGAGATCTGCTGAACAATCAGGAAAGCCTACAGAGTTCTGACAAGCTCCGCATCTGACAGGCATCTCCAGAGGGCATCTGCTTCAATCCCACCTGCTTTCAATCACTCTAGGTGGTTTGTGAAGCTGCCCTATTTTTAAAGCTATTCTGGGAAGGATGTCCCCAAACCTCCCTCTGCTTCCAAGTTTTCTCTCTACACACTGCCTCAAGTCGTTGCCTACTGAAAAGGTCAGCCCCCCTGGCTTGGCCAGAACTCCCATATCTGGGACCACCAGCTTACCCCACTCTGGGTCTCAGCTTCTCCCCCGACTTGGGGAGGCCTTCTGGGGAGCCTGCGTTTCTTGGGTGGGAGATTAGCTAATGCCTCAGCCCTGGCTCTTCCTGTTTGCATCGTATTTCCATCATTCTGTGCTAAAATGCTGGCTGAGTCCTTGCCCGACATGACGGTAGACCATTTACAAACTCACTCTTGGCCTTCAGTTTTGCGCCTGGCTGGGAGGAATGGATCTATGGAGGGAGCAGTAAAAATAAGAGCAGCATTGTCTGTGCAACCCTGTGAGGAAGGAGAGGGGAGCAGGAACCGAAGCGCCCTGTGGTACGTCTGCGGGGGGCTGCAAGTCACCCTTCGGGCCCCTAGTCAGCAGACCCGAAGGATCCGGAGCGGTACAGGTGGTGATGGGGGCAAAATCTTCCACGGAGCAGGAGAGAAGGTAACGGGAGCAGAGGGGGATCGCCAGCTGGGTTTTGTTCCATTTCTGGCGTCTCGCTGCCAGTCCTGCGCAGGCGTGGGTGGCTGCGAGACCCTCTGAGGCTTCTTATCTGAAGGCTGGGTGGAGCCCCCACAGTCCCTGCGAGCTGGGCTCCAGCCCATCCTGAAATCAGGCCCTTCCTAAAAGCCTTTCGCCCTTTTCCTGGGGAAATGACTTGGCTGTAAGGGCACTCGAATCTAATCAAATTGGGGCAGGCTGACATTTTCGAACTAATCCATTATTCCCACTTAGGCATTTACATGGTGACCTCAACGAAGTATTTAGGAGTGATTTTTAGGGAAAACTAGATCAAATGAAAGAGGGACTTCAGCCAGGTGAATGATTAACAAGAGAAGCGGGAGGGAAGGCATATACAATAAGCGGCCCGCTGAGGCTCTGCCACGCCACGTGCCACCCTCCTCCAAGGTATTCTGTTTACTGAGAGATCGTCATGGAGGCAGGAAACATTTTGTCAGAAATACAGAGCACAAAATATAGTGGGCGCTAAATACTTCATCTTATTGGCACCACCCGCAGAAGCCAGAGTTGTAAATGGTTGCGGGGAAAGGTCTGAGTTATATAAAGCCGCCGGGAGCAAAGATAGCCCTAGGCGCCCATCCTGGGCTCCCTGTCAGTTTTCCGGAAGCTGAAATTTAAGCCTCACCAAGGCATGAAATGCTAAAATGACACCATTTTCCCATGAAATGTCAAAAGGTTTAGAGGTGATGGGGCCGCAGCCTGCCCCTCCCTGGTCCTCCCTGGGAGAAGACTCCTCATTCACAAGCATAATTAATTGCCTCCCAGGGGCCCTGCCAGCCTGGCAGAGGACCCTGGGGAGAGGTGCAGGGGCCCAGCCTGCCTCCTCCAGTCGGCTGCCATGATATGGGGGCAGCTAGCCCACCAGCCATTGGCCACCCGTTCTTGATTGACTCTGGATTACCGAAAACATGGGTTCTGCTCTAAAGCAAGTGACTTTTTTCTCTCTTTTTTTAACCATTTATCCTCATTCCCTTAAGATTTCATCCAGTGTCATGGGGTCAAATGCCAGAGAATGGCTCTCAAAAGCTTATTTCTATCCAAATCACGGTACCAAGGACTCCAAGCGCCCACTCCCCACGACCGATTTTTACTATGCATTTCAAACATGCTGTGTCCAGTGAGCTCTTGGTCCTGCCGCCCCTCACCCCCACCCCCGTACTGACTGCTCCCAGGTGACTGTTCCCATCTCAGTGAGTGGCCACCCACTCGTCCAGCTGTCCAGGCCCCACAGCCCCAAACCTTAGATTGTCCTTCATGCTAACATGTTCTCTTGCACCCAAATCCTTCAGCCACTTCTGTTAGCTCTTCTTTCAAATTTAATCCCATCTCTGCTCTTCCTACGGGCTTCCCTGGTAGCTCAGACAGTAAAGAATCTGCCTGCGATGCAGGAGACACAGGAGACATGGGTTCGATCCCTGGGTTGGGAAGATCCACTAGAGAAGGATCTAGTATTCTCTAGGATTCTTGCCTGGAGAATGCCACGGACAGAGGAGCCTGGAGGAGCCATGGGGTTGCAAAGAGTTGAACATGACAACACTGACCTCTCAAATCAATTCCCCACCACCCTTCACAGAGCCTCTTCCTAAAGCCTTCAAGCTGCCCTCCCTGCACCTACCTCGCCCTTGCAGACCACCATCAACCCGGCAGCCTAAGTGGTCCCATTAAAACGTAAGCCGGATCTTGCGTTACCTGCTCTAACTCCTCTGAGGGGCCCCACATCTCTTAGAGTAGATGCGATGGCCTCACGACAGCCTGCGAGTCCCGCACAAGGCGGGCCCTGCCATGGCCCCCACCTGAGGTCCTCCCACTATCTCCACCACCAGCTCCCACCCCCCACCATGCTCCACCACTGACACTCGGGCCCCAGGGCCTTTGCACTGCTGTTTCCCTCCATCTAGGATGTTCCCTATCTGAAGCTCCAATAGTTTGGCCACCTGATGCGAAGAGCCAACTCTTTGGAAAAGACCCTGATGCTGGGAAAGATTGAGGGCAGGAGAAGGGGACAACAGATGGTGAGATGGTCGGATGGGGTCACCGATTCAGTAGACATGAACTTGAGCAAACTCCAGGAGATGGTGAAGGACAGGGAACCCTGGCAGTGCTGCAGTCCACGGGTTCACAAAGAGTCATACATGACTGAACAACAACAAGGATGCTCCCTTGGCTTCGAGGGTCACTCCTTCAGATCTATCCAAAGGTCACCTCACTGAGCCCTTTCCCAATCAGCCTATTTAAAACTGCCCCAACATGCCTGGTTTCATCGTCCTCCACAGTCTTAGTTTACTTACTGACTGATCTATTGTCTGGATGGTCTTCGCCCCCCTCCTCACTAGAAATAAAAGCTCCATGAGAGCAAGCTGTCAAGTTTGTTCATTGCTGAATCCCACGCGAGCCCTGGGCCTGGTCCAGTGCCTGACACACAGCAGATTCTTAATAAATAGTCATCAAATGCTTCACAAATGAAGTTGCCCAAACTTTGGTAAGAGGGACATGAGCTGACCCACAAAGTGAGGCTAAGAACACCAGGCAGTAAAAGCCAAATGCCCAGGGAGGGCAAAGATCAGGCTCCAAGGAGAGAAGATTCCAGGAAATCTGGAAAAATTATGGAATACAAGGGATTCCCAGGTGCCACAGAGGTAAAGAATCCACCTGGCGATGCAGCAGATGTAGGAGAGGAGGGTCCAATCCTTGGGTTGGGAAGATCCCCTGGAGGAGGCAACAGCAACCTGCTCCAGTATTCTTGCCTGGGAAATCCCACTGACAGAGGAGCCTGGCGGGCTACAGTCCACGGGGTCGCAAAGAGTCGCACACGACTGAGCATGCACGCGAGCACGCACGCACGCCCGATGGAATAAAAACAGGGTCAGCTGGACTGGGGAAGACAGGACAGAGCAGCTCAAGGAAAATAAAGCCAGAACAGTAAAAGCGACAGTGAATTCAGTGACAGGCTTGGGGAGGATGTGGAGATGCTGGGATTAAAGTGCGTGTCCTCAGGTGATCTGGGTGAGCCACAGGCACATTCCTGGCTGTCACTGTTTGCTTTGCAGAAGAGGAGACCCCCCCACCCCCTGCTCCCGCCCACCTGCCAGGGCGGGGCTGGGCAGGGGGCAGTTTCCACCCAGCCAAGGGTTAGGGTGGGGAGGGAGCCTGACTCTGGGACCTGGCCACTCTCCTCTTTCCTCTGGGTCTCCAGTGACCCTGACTCTAGCCCCGCCAGTCTGTCTAGAACTTGTCTTTCTTCCTACAGAAGAAAACGAAACAAAGGCACGAAAACAGCTTGAAAGAGCACCAGCCTCAGACCCAGATCCTAGACCCGGCTCTGCCTCCAGGTGTAGGGCCTTGGGCACGTCCTCACGGTCTCTGGCCTCTGCTTCCTCAGAGGTCCAGAGCGTGGTTCTCACAGTCTGGTCGGCCAGTGAGGCAGAAACCTGCAGAGCTACCTAAAGACAGCCTGGGGTCCCCTGCTCTCTCCGCTTAAGCCATGGTGCAGGGTTGGTGCAGGGCTTCCCTCCCTCCCCGGGCTGCTAATGACCTCAGAGACCGAGATGTGGCATTCTTGGCAGGTCTGTTTCTGCAGCCAAGCCTCTCCTGGGCAGATGGTGTGTGCAGGTAGACAGGTGTGGGGCCACAGGGGAACAGAAATCAGGAAAGCCCCAGGCCCTGTGGCAGGAGAAGGGACACTGGCGACCCGAGGAGGTGGCCGGCCCGCAGAGCCGCCGGCAGGACGTGGACCCCTGCACAGAGGCGGCCTGTGACGTGCCTTCTCTGACTTCCAGGGTGGTGACTGAGGTGCCCTTGGCTCCCGCCGGGCGGGGTCTGGAGCGGGAACTTCAGAGCCAGAGCTGGCTGCATTCCTCTGAAATCACTGGCTTCGGAGAAGCAGGCCTGCCGGTCACGTCCTCCCCTGCGTGTCTGCCTCTGGGCGAGACCTGGCCCCGAGCCCCCAGTGGCTGGGGCCACCCCTCCAGCTCCCGGCGCTTTCTCAGTCTTTCAGGAAACGTCTCCAAGCCTGGTAGGGTGCATGTATCCGGGGGGTGGGGAGGGGTGGCTGAGCTGGGCCTGGGCCAAAGGGCTCTGTGGGGTGTCCTGTTGGACTTGGCAGCCTGCCCCTTAGTGACTCAAGCCTGTGGGTCGTCCCTTCCCCACAACACCCACCCTTGAACTCAGGGTTCCAGAAGCAGCCCTCTTCCCCTAAGGCCACAAACAACACCTTCGAAGTTCTTTGCCATGGGATCTTTGTTCACACTCCAGGCAGGCTTGAAACTTCCTCTATATTTAACCTCTGGCCAAATGACCCTGGGCAAGCTATTTCCCCAGTCTGAGTCTTGAAAAAAAAAAAAAAGGGGCTGGCCTCCCAGGCTTCAGGCCCTCAGCTGAAAGGTGGCTCATCCTTCAAGGCTCACCTCTTCCACAGGACCCATGAGACCCCTGAGACCCCTGGGGCAGGAACCGCCTTCATTCCATTTCTGTCTCCTCCCGGACACTGAGGAGATAGCCCCGGGTGCTGAAGGACTTTCACAGATGCAAACTACACCCTTTTCACAGCCTGTGGCCAAAGCAGCTGAAGACCTTCTTGCCCTCTGGATCCCTTGGAGTATTACTGAGTGTCTTAGTCCCAGGGCCCTCAACAGATATAGCCATGTGTCTTTGTGTCTTATTTTCCCCACCAGATGAAGAGTTCTCAGTTCAGTTCAGTTCAGTAGCTCAGTCGTGTGCGACTCTTTGTGACCCCATGGATTGCAGTACGCCAGACCTCCCTGTCCATCACCAACTCCTAGAGTTTACTCAAACTCATGTCCATCGGGTCAGTGATGCCATCCAACCATCTTATCCTCTGTCATCCCCTTTTCCTCCCGCCTTCAATCCTTCCCAGCATCAGGGTCTTTTCAAATGAGTCAGCTCTTTGTATCAGGTGGCCAAAGTGTTGGAGTTTCAGCTTCAGCATCAGTCCTTCCAGTGAATATTCAGGACTGATTTCTTTTAGGGTAGACTGGTTGGATCTCCTCGCTGTCCAAGGGACTCTCAAGAGTTCTCCAACACCACAGTTCAAAGGCATCAATTCTTTGGCTGTCAGCTTTCTTTATAGTCCAACTCTCACATCCATACGTGACTACTGGAAAAACCATAGCTTTGACCAGACGGACCTTTGATGGCAAAGTAATATCTTTGCCTTTTAATAAGCCATCTACGTTGGTCATAACTTGAGACTTCTAACTTTAGTTAGAACATAAGAGTTCTAACTCAATCCAAACAACAATGTAGAATGCTGGTAGAATGTACTTAATCAAGAGATTGCATTTAAACTACAGCAGCCCCATGGCAGCAGCACTGTAATTATCCACATTTAACAGAAGAGAAACCTAGGTCACAGGGAAACTAAAAGCATCCTGCCCAGTTCACGAGCTTGTAGAGGCAAAGCTGACACTGGAAGCCCGGGGGTCAGGCTCTAGCATCTACATGCAAATGCTGCCCTATAGTCTAGCAGGCCTCTCACTATAATGTCTAGTCTTCCCAACAGAGCTTTAAGCTTCTTGACAGCAAACTTGATTTATGCTTGCAATGTTGTTCGTCCTTTTCAAGACTTCTTTGGATATTTCGGGTTCTTTGTGATTCCAGATACATTTTACAATCAGTGAGTCAGTTTCTACTAAAAAGTCTGCTGGGATTTTGATTGGGACTGTGTTGAATTTATAGACCAATTTGGGAAGAACTGATATTTTAACAATATTGAGTCTCCTAATCCATGAATATGGTATGTCCCTGATTTATATTTGATAGTATCTGTGCAGTGCTTCACATGGCGCTAGACCCACGGTATCAGCGCACACGAGATAAACTGATGGAAACACAGATTCATTTTACTATTACTCCTGAAACGAAGCAGGATCCCATGGGACTTCTGGGCATGGAAGCTTTTCTGTGTCTCCCATTTCTTGTTTGTCGGAAACAGGCTTCAGCCTCCATGACCTTCCCTGAGTTGCAAAGGGCAAGTTCAAACAGCTGCTACTCAGGGAAGGGAGGGCATGCAAAGACAAGAGAGGAGCAGTCAAGAAACAGTAGTGCAGCCTTCTGACAGGGTCCTGGTTCCACCTCGAGGGATGTACAGAGCAATATCACTGAGCTCTTCTGCAGAACTAAAACTCCCAACAAATGGAAGAAATACACTTGATGAAGTGTCCTTCATTTCAGAGAGGTCACAGTTTGGTAACCTTGAGAACCAGAGAAGCTTATCTGGAGACCACCTGAGGCCAGAGTAAAAGAATGCAGGCCCTGTACACACCCTGATCCTTATCAGCAACCCTGCTCTTAAACCTCTGCTATAAAACTCCTCACCAAATCCCCCCTGACCCCAAGCTTGGGACAGACATTTTTTGAGGGCATGAGCCTGCTGTGTCCCCCTTTGCCTGGCAAAGAATAAAACTATTGTTTTCAACTTTTACCCAAAACTTTATAGTCTCTGAGACTCCATTTGGCACCAGTGAACAGAGGCTGAGTTCTTGGCATTACCCCAAGCAAAGTCCAGATGACTCGTTGCCATTGTTATGAGAAGATACTAAGGGCCAGCCCTTTACAGATACTGCCTCATTTAATCTCCCCAGCGGTCCTATGGAGTATTATTATCATCCCCACTTTACTAGCAAGAAAATCAAGGCTTAAAAAAATTCAGAAACTCATCCAACATCACAGCACCAGTAAAGGACTGAGTTGGGATTTGAAACTAGGCCCACTGGACTCCCTACTCCACACACATTACAGGAAAATAAAAACCAGTGAATATATCCCCAAACCCAAATAAAATGATCTGGGGCTGGGGCTTCTCTACTGGTTCAGCACTCCCTGCTAAGCAGAAGGGCACAGAAGTAACGGAAGGAAGGTTCAGATGACTGCTAAGGAAGTGAGTATAGCAGGTCAGAGCCAATTCTGACTCTGTGAAGGATCTGTTTTGTTTTTCTTTTACTTTAACCTTCGATGTTCATCACTTTTGTTATTATAATCATACATCTGCATGAAGAGATGAACACATCTCCTCCCTCACTGCCTGCCTCAGGGAACCCCTGAGGGAACCCCTCTGCCTGAAGAAATCAACACCTCCCCTCCCTGAGATTGGCCATTCCAGGAGATATTTGCAAGATAAGGGTTTTTAACTTCCTCAACTCCTCCCCATCTCCATTCTATAAGAAGCATGACATCCAGACCCCAACATGATGGTTATTTTGTGACATTAGTCTGCCATCTTCTCCATCAGCCAGCTTTCCAAATAAAGTCACACTGTTTGCCTCAATACCTCATCTCTCTCGGTTAACTGGCCTGTCGTGCAGCGAGCAGACGGAGCTTGGACTCAGTAACAGAAGGATGAGGGTCTGCAGCCCAGAAGCACCCCATCACCCACCCCAATAAGCACACATCCATTCTCTGTCATGCTCAGCAGAGCTCATGTCCTCCTCAGTCTGCCCAGGGTCTTCCAGGCCGAGGGCCCTACTGTAAGAGGGTGGGCAAGGGGCTTTTTTGGCACCACTATCCAGGCTCCTTCACGGCCCATCCCAAAGTCATCACACCTGCCTTTATCATCTGCGTCTGCTTTGGACCTGTACCTCACATGGTTTCACCCCCCATCCTGTGCAACAGAACAAGTGCTTCCTTTTAACTTTCCTGTAAGTGACCTGTCCAAGGGTGACCCCAGCCTCTCACTTTTCTAGGATTTATGGTGATGGTGATGAGAGTTGTATTCTCTCCCTATTATAGTCACATCTCTGCCCCTCCCAGGCTCAGGAATCTTATTTACAAAGGCTACCTCTGTATTTTCTGGCTATTCTTGCTGCTCCCCTGACCTCCTCCAGCTCCATGAATCTTTCCTGGGAATGCAGCCACCAAAGGGCAGGTGTACAGGTAGGCAGGGGAAAGTGCTCCAGGTGTGGTCCTGAGATGCTCAGAAAATGGGAGACACAGGGTCCCAGGACTCACCACTGGCTCTGACACTGATTCACAGGCAAGGACACTGAGGCCAGGGAGAGGGGGAAGCTCACTCAGAGTCTTCTTAAGAGAATGGGGGCACAGCAGGACCTAGTTCTCAGCATCCTAAGCCCTGGCTGAAGCTTTGCTATCTGTCCCTCCTCAGGGCACAGAAATATGCTTTATATATGAGGTCCTCAGAATGAGACTCTGTCCCCAATGCCAGGGTGCCCTGAGCAGGTCCCAAACCTTTCTGACCTCACATCTGGGCAGAGACAAAAATTAAAAACTCAGGTTTCTCCTGAGTAAAGGTCAGAAGGTCAGCTATCCAAACGTCCCCTGTGTTATCACTTGATAGGGAGTTATCACTTGAAGGTTTTCCAAAGGGTGAGCTCCCAGCCCAAGGTCAAAAGAGCTGCTTTGCCAGAGCAGCATGACTTGGGCAAAAGTGTCTGTCTCCACCCTCACCTCCTACAGAGATCCTCCCCTTCAGGAGAAGTGATCAAGACAGATATTCACATTGCATGGCAGGCCTCCCAGCCCTCAGCTCCCCTAGCCTTTCTGCTTTGCCAATGCCCTCCAGGGCACAGGAAAGTGTGTGGGGAGTGGGAGACAATGGAGGGAGTCGGGGTGGGGACAGAGGAAATACCATTTATAGCAGGAGTCCTTCATCTAAACTGCAAACTGTCCTTTGGAAGAAAAGCAGACAGCCAGACAGTGTGCGGCCAGACGGATGCTGCCTGGGAGATGGAATGCGTAACGTGGCAACAAAGACACACACACAAGCACGCACGTGTGTGAACACACACGCATGTGCATGCACACACGCACAGAGAACACCCTGCCCCTTCTTCCTTCCCAGGAGGGAGAGAACTCCTCCTATCGTGGCCCCATGTTACCACACCTGGTTTGGGGGGCAGCTATGTTTAAGGCCCCCTGAGTGGAGGCAGTTAAGGGCTGGGATAAGGCTGCATAGCCCTGAGTAGAAAACTACCCGGGAGATAGGTAATTACTTGGGAAAAACCTCACAGTTGTGCTTTTCTGAGCGACAGTGGCCCCTTCCCTCCTCCCTTCCTTCCAACACTTAAGATGTGAACCAATGTGGCCACAGTCCATGCAGGCAAGGTCCCCTCCTCCGCCCACCCCTTACAAACAGTAAGGACCAGGGTGGTCTCAGGCATCTGTGTCCTGCTGGCGCCCCTCACAGCTGCTCCCAGAGAGTTAGTGAAGGGCTCTGCTGTTCTTCTGACCCCAGCCCCTCCTCTGCCTCCACGGTCTGGAGGCCCCCAAACAACATCCCCTCCCCAGGGCCCTTCCCAGGCAACTGGCTGAACCAGCATGATGGACAGGCTATGGTCCCCAGCAGGATGCAGACTGAGTGACAGGGTGAGAGAAAGGAGACTGAGTGCAGTGCAGGGAGGAAAGGGCGCTAGGTCATCTAGTCCAGCCGCTGCCCCCAAGCAGAAGGCTTCTCTAGAGCCAATGGTTGCGGGGTGGAAGTGGCAATGATCATGGGGTGGACGGGGGAAGAAGGTCCCTTGGGCTGGGCTGGGAAGAGGCTGAGGAGGGAAGAGAGTGGGGCTGGTCCCTTCCTCTCCCTTTAGAGTTCCAGTCTTGACTCTCTGCCCTGAGTTCTGATCTTCTAGCTAAGAGTAGGTAAGGTCAAAGGAGAAACACCAAGGCTGGCCCATGTCTCTCTCTGGTTTCTGCTCGGCACTGGAAAACTGCATAATGACAGTAGTAATCCTTATTTGTCCATATATATATAATCCTATATATCCACCTGGGATTTGTTGAGTATTTACTATGTGCCTGCCAGGCATCGCTTTAAAATCCTTACATGCAGTGTCTCACTTCATTCTCGTAATAACTCTACCAGCATCCCCATTATGCAGAGAAGGAAACAAAGACAGAACGATCAGGTCCCCTGAGTGAAGTCACCTGCCCTGTGAGCGCTGGAGATGGGGTTTAAACTGAGGCAGGAATGGAGCTCGAGCCCAGCCAAGCTCTTATGATGCTCACTGCTGGGCCTGGGGGCCCCTGTAGATATCTGCTCACTGATGCTTAGGTTCAAGCAGAGCCAGATGGCCCTCCAGTCCCCAGTGCTGGGGGTCAATTCTGTCCTGTGAGGGGAGCTGTAGAGACCTTAGGCTTGCAGCCCCCTCCCGAACACCAGAAACTCCTCTTCTCTCCAGGCTACAAAAACTTGCTCACTTGACCCCCTCATTCACTCCCCGTCCCTCTTTCATGCTGCATGATGTCTGCACAGGTATATCCAGTCTTGCAGTGGAGGAAGAGTAACAGGCATCTTTGAGAGAGAGTCTCAAAGACGGTGAATAAACTCTCCAAACTCTCTGAGCCTCAGCTTCTTCATTCATAAAACCTGGCAGAGTTATTTTGAGGACACTCTTAACCTGTAACTCCTAAGTGCAATACCTGGGGCTTTGGTTCTGTGAAATTGAGCATTTCCTGCCATATCAGTAAACAAGGATGTCATAATCAACAGTGATTGCAGCCTTCCAATGTGAGCCAGTGAGCCCGAAGGGAGTTCAGGAAGGAGAATACCTTCCATCTAGTAGTTATCAGACTGCAGCCACTCCCTATGGTGAGCCCCGAGGAACTCAGGATGCGAAAACCAGATACTGCCCCCAGATAGCCACGGTGCGTATCACAGGAATGGTTTCAGTGAGTCCAGACACTTACATCTTCTCATACACAGAAAAACACGAAACTCTTTAACTTGGGTTATCTGGTTTTCTTTAACAGTAAACTTTGGATGTTGAGACTACCTGAACTTCCGTTGCAAAACTTCTATATAACCTGGCTCCTCTCCTCGCTTCCTCGGAGCAGTCCTCTCAGGATTACTTGAGATATTGTCTCCTGGGCTAAGTCCTTAAACTTCCCAACAAATAAAACATAACTCTCAACTTTTAGGTTGTGAATAAATTTAAAGTTAGCAGTTCCCAACTTTGATTGTACGGTGGGCTCATCTGGGAAAATCTGAACAAGGCTGGTGCCCAGGCCCCAGGCCCCACGTCCCACAGATGGTGATTCAATTGGTCCGGGGTATAGCCTGGGCCCCGGCACATCCAGAGTTCCTGGGTGCAGCCAAAGTACACTGTGCAAACTCAGTAAAGGGCAGCTGCTGCTATTGCTGACACCGAGGTCATAGCTCGTCCATGGCAAAGCCAATGAACCACAGCCTGGTTCTGAGTCCCAGGCGGTCTCTTCAGTGTCCCCCTAGTGCCCTCATTGCCCCTTTACTGGGTTTAGTCTCTGGGGATCCCAGCTTTTGAAAGCCTTTCACTCTCCCCAGTGGCCTGATGATTGGGCCAGGCTCCTTGTCTACTTCAGAACGAGAACTATATGCGGGGGGTGGGGGTGGGGGTGGGTTTCTGCAAGTGATGGATGTGTGCATAGGGGGAAATTCTCCCCCAGCCTGGAGGTCCCAGGAGCCTTCCTGGGAGTAAAGGCAGCAGCAGAGGGGCCTCAGGACACATCAAGACCACTTTAGGGTGCTTCATGAAAGGGCACCCCAAGTCAGCTTTTTGCAGATGACTTTTCCTAATTTTGTAGTTACTTAAAGCAGCCACTGGGATTCCTAGGTGGTGTTAGTGGTAAAGAAGCTGCCTGCCAATGCAGGAGACACAAGAGACTCAAGTTGGATCCCTGGATTGGGAAGATCCCCTGGAGTAGGAAATGGCAACCCACTCCAGTGTTCTTGCCTGGAGAATCCCATGGACAGAGGAGCCTGGCAGGCTATCCAGTCCATGGGGTCGCAAAGAGTAGGACACGACTGAGTGACTAACACACACACACACTTCATCTGGAAGCCCCCACCCAGCCACTGAGCATCCCTTCCCCTGAGCACCAGTCTCCAGTATCTGCGATGTGAGTCCTTCCTTCTCCAGCCGTTCGGCCGGTCAGCGCTGGCCTCTGGGACAGCACTCAGGACCGTGGCTGGCAGTTCCTGGTTTATCTGCGCGCACGGCCCATTGGATTGTAAGGAACCCAGTGGCGGCAGAGGGTCTCTTCCATTTTTCCTCTAGCACACTGCTGGCATGCAGCAGGTGCTCAGCTAACACATGAATGACTCTCTGTGTGGAAAAGATCACAGACCAGTCCACACACGGAGCGACGTTAAGATGCACAGAAAGGCCTTGAGAGAGGTGGGGGAATAGAGTGACACGTGGGAGCCAGAGGGGATCAGGCAGCTTGAGTGTGTGCTGACCTGGTGACTGAGGTCAAAGTTCAAGAGGGCAGGGGTCAATGTGCCGTGCTCAGCTGGACAAAGCCCCTGACGGGCAAGGCAGCTGGCACACTGAATCCCCGTTGAGTGGAAGGATGCGTCTCTTGCCAAGAGAACAGAGTGGGAGGGCTGGGCTGGGCTGGACACCCCAGCTGTGAAGCCCCAAGTTAGTGTCGGGCTGAGACTCCTAGGTTTGGGAGTTCCCTGGCCTTGCTCCCCATGCTGTACCCCTCTCACTCGTCAATTTCTCCCCCGACCCCCCTGCCCCCAGCGGGCCTGCAGGCTTAGGCTCCACAGGCCCGGGACTGCCGGGTACCTGATGTGAACTGTGCAGTCCTGGATATCAACCAGGGCTCTGGGCCTGGGCTCCCGGATTTCTTGGACCTGTGAAATCTGAGGGTGGCCAACATTTTGTTTTGCTACGGATGTTTTCTAAAAAAGTTTTCATCCATCATTTCGTGAAAGAAAGGGCAATTTAATGCCAAGATAGTAGGAAGGATGCAGTCTGAGAATAGTGGCCAGTCCTTTCCGGACAGGGCAGCTGGCAACCGCTCAAATCACATCCTATGTAAAGCTTGCCCATGCAGCTTGCAGTGTAGACCAGCTTCGGTTTGAGGCTCGGCACCGGGGAACCCCTCAGCAAAGGCTCTCCCGGCTGGTGCGCATGCAGGGGCCTGCGTGGTCCTTGTGTCTAACGGGCCCCCTGCCAGTCTGTATTCCAGGCTGAGGTGCTGAGTGGCCTTTCAGACCCAGGAAAGGAAAGCCAGGGCAGCGAGTGCATCAGTCACTAAGGGGTGAGGACACAGGACAGGAGAAGGTCAACCGGGCAGAAAGCAGAAAACCCTTTGTAATGTGGGGTGCGCTGGGAAGGCGGGCCCAAGCCAGGGAGCAGGATGTACTCAGCAAAGTTCCCCACTTTCCAACGCTGCCCCAGCTGGCTCTGGTTCCCCAAATCAGGTAGCGGGGTGGCCAATGGCTGGCAGGGGCGGGGGTGCGGGCGGGCAGGCAGCAGCTGCCCTGGGCCCCAGGCGCCGGGCATTCCTCCTCTAAGCTCCCCACGCGTCCCCAGCCCCGTTTATAAGGCACAGGGAGCCAAGAAGTCTGTGTGGCCCCGCCAACTCAGCCAGGAGGCCCCAGGAGGGAACCCAAGCCCTGGGGTGAGGGGGAGCCGGCCTCCCCTGCCAGCCCCGGAGCCCCTGGCATCTGACCTGCAGCCTCTGGGTGCCCTGCGGGCTTGGGATCCAGCCAAGGAAGGGGAGAGCTGAATGCTGAGAGGGCCGTGGGGGTGGGTGGCGCTCACGCCCCTCGGGTGCTCGCTGCACGCTTTAAATAGCTCAGCTTCCCTCAGCCTAGCAGTCCTGACGGCCCTCCCTGCCAGCTCCTTCTCTCACTTTCCACACCGGGGACGGCTGATCTCCAGGTCAGGATGGGGAGGGGGTGAGGGGACACAGCGACCCGGCTTCTGCGGGGTCAGCATATGTTAGGAAAGACACGCAAAGTTAGCCCTCGCCCCTCTACAACCTGTTTGACTTTATCCTCCAGGCTAGGCGAACGCCCTGTGCCCCTGATGGGGTGAGGGCTTCGCACAGCCCTGCCTTCTCCTGGGAGAAGTGGGTGCCCAACCCAGACCACGTTCTATCTTGGCAAATCTGTGACTGGCACCGGCACTCGCTGAGAGCCTCCACTGCCTCCCAGCCTGCCCTGGGGCCCATTCCCGCAGGGCCCATCCTTGGCGGGGGGCCACGGACCACCAAGCGCCCTCCCCCCTGCCCCTCCCCACCAGTTTTCTCCAGCCCAGCCTTTGCTCAGCAGCTCCAGCATTCAAAAACCAGTCTGATCCCTTTACAGTTTACAAACTGTCTTCACGTCCTTATTTCGTAAGAGCTTTCCGACCACCCGGAGCAACGTGCGGGGCAGATATAAAAATAATCCCCATTTTACAGCCAACAAGATCGAGAGCCAGAAATATGAGGGGAGGTATCCAAGTTCATATGTCAAAGTACTGATACAATCAAGACCGAAACCCAGGCCTTAAACCATTCGCACTGCAAGAATGTTCCCTCTTGCTGCACCCCCTCCAGCGCTCTTTGGCAAGAGGGGACAGAGGAACATCGACAGGAACACAGGACAAGGGGGAGGGGAGGGCAGGGCCACATGTCTTGTCTCCCAGGCCCTGAACCCTGCTGCTGGCTCCATAGGTCACTTTCACAACCCAGGACAGAAATCTCACTAGATACGGCCTCAGACCGCCTGGCTCCAGCCACCCTGGCCGGCAGACGCAGACGCACACAGACACACAGAGAACGGGCTGTTATCTGTCCCCTCCAGCCCGTTTCCTACACTTCTCACACAGCAGATTTCTTCCAGCCTGGCCGCCTCTCCCAGTCACCACCCACAGCCGCGGGCCCCTGGGGCCCGGCCAAGTCCCCTAGACGGTGACGCCGAGTCCCTGCTATCAGACTGCCTCTGCCCTCCCAGCCGCCGCCCCCAGAGTTCCCTGGAAATGTCCCTTCTGCGGGCCCGGCCCCCACTGCGACGCACGGCTTTTGTCTGCACACACAGCTGACTTGTGTTTGCAGGGACAGACAGGGGCTGGCGCTGGGGCCAGAGCCAGGAGGCGCTGGGAGGGTAGAGCAGACGGGAGGGGGAAAAACACAGAGTCCAGTGAAGAAAATTGCTGCAAGCGAAGACTTCGGGGTCATTTGGGAACCTGAGAACAAGAATAGGGGCTCACAAAGCCAGAAGCTCCTCGAGGGTAGGGCTGGGGGGCTTCACAAACATTGGCTGTCTGGTCCAAGGACGTGAGAGCTGTGCCAGCCAGAAAGGGTGGGATGGGGGCGGGTGGGGGCGGGTGGGACAGAGGGGAGGGACAGAAGCCCCACCTCAGCCCTCTGTCCTCTAGGAACAGAGGGGGCTCTACAGCTTGCCAGGCTCCTTCGTCCGTGGGATTCTTCAGGCAAGAATAGTGGAGTGGGTTGCGATGCCCTCCTCCAGGGGATCTTTCCGACCCAGGGATCGAACCCGCGTCTCTGGCATCTCCTGCACTGGCAGGCGGGTCCTTTACCACCTGCACCACCTGGGAAGGCCCTACAGATGCTTGCCCTGAGAGCTCTCGTTCCCACCAGCTCTCAAGAAGGCTGCCTCTTCTGTTGGGGCTGGTGGGAGAGGAAGCACAGGGGAGCTGGTGCCAGGTGCCAACCTGTCGTGTTTTTGAACTTCCCTTTATCAGGCAGAGGAGCTGCGGTGTCTGTACGGGCCGGACCACATCTGCAGGGAAAGGATGCTCACGAACCCCAGGCCGCAGAAGCCCATGTGGGAATGAGCTGTATTAAGTGTTGCTCGCCTTCCCGTAGCCCACCGCCTTCCGACCTTTTAGGTTTTGAACCCTGGGCTACTTAACCTGATTCTGAAATGAAGCTGCAGCTGCTGAAATGTATAGGGGTCACCGTAAATCAAGCTGTATAGGGGGAGTTTAAAAAAAAGGAAAAAAGAGGTCAGGCATGGCGGTAGCGGTGAAGAAGGTTTTTTCAGTGTGGCTCCTTCTCCGGGGTGACACTCTGGGCTGGGTGCTGGGGAAACCTTAGAAGGGCTCCTTTGGGATTGAGCAACCTGGCGCCTCGGCTCACACCCCAGGGTCCTCACTTCTTAATAATCTAGAGCTTTAGAAACAAGGCCCCATGTAGGCACGCACTCTGCCTTCTGCCTTCTCACTGTGCCAGCCTGAAGTGTCTTCCTCTCAGGCTGGGGGTGGGGTGCAGTGAGGAAGGGACCCATTAAAAGTGTGGCCACCCCTCCCTCTGGTCTAGAAAGGTGATGGAAGCACGAAGCCTCATCTGAGACACGATCTACTTCCTTGGGCTCTCGTGGCTGCAGCCTGTCATGGGAAACTCAAGCTACCCTTGACTGCAGGGCTGCACACAGACACGTGCTCCCCAGGGACCCAGGTGCCCAGGACACCAGCGGTGCCCACTCATCAGGATCCACTATGACCCTGGGCTGCAGCCTCCAGCCCCTGGGGCCGCAAAGTGGAGCAAATCAGATCAAATGGAGTTCTCTTTTTTGACTTTTTTCATGAATGGTGAGGGTGATGGGCTAGAAACCAGGGGTGGGACGGCCACAGAGGAGAAGCGGAGGCTGGCTGGGGACAGCCTGGTGGACAGGGACACCTCTTTACCCCCGACACCCCTGCGACAGGCAGGGGACAGCAGGCCCGGGGCGCCCACTGAGCTCTGGCCTGGAAACTGTCTCCAGATTCTTTCAGCCATCAGACGACTATGGGGGGATTACCCAGCCCCTTGATCAGCCTTCGGGGAAGGAGGTTCTGATCAGGTCATCTAAAGGGCATTCTCTCATCTCGCTTCCCCCCCGCCACCTGCTTTCTGCTCCAGACCTGCCACCTGGCCGCCCCAGCCACACCGATACAACACCCGTCTGGCCCCCAGGGGCCCACAGGCAGCAGGGCGCTCTGCGGAGGGTACAGGACGCCAGGTGACTGGGGTCCAGCGCCGCCCAGAGGCCCACAGGCTGCAGGGCGCTCTGTGGAGGGTACAGGACGCCAGGTGACTGGGGTCCAGCGCCTCCCAGGGGCCCACAGGCTGCAGGGCGCTCTGCGGAGGGTACAGGACGCCAGGTGACTGGGGTCCAGCGCCGCCCAGGGGCCCACAGGCTGCAGGGCGCTCTGCGGGGGGTACAGGACGCCTGGTGACTGGGGTCCAGCGACGCTCCTGTCACGGGCTGTGTGACGTCAGGCGCGTGTTTCCTAAGCTTTCCGGCCCTTCCTTTACCCATGCGTAGAACGGAACTAATAATGCCCAACTCGCAAGAGTATCCTGGTGGGTACATAGGGCTCACGGTGTCTGCACACAGACAGTGCACAATTAATGCCTGGAGGGTGACTGCCTGGCTGAGACCGAGGAGGAAACAGGGCTCTCAGACAAGACACCTGGCAGCAACCTTTGGACACTATGCTGGCCTGTCTCAGAGACCTGGAAGGGAGCTTCCAGAGGTTTCTTGTCTCAGGGATGGGGGCCCACTGGGCCTGGAAATTGCTGGAAGGTAGCTTTGCAGCAGAGGCACCATCCCATTGTGACTTAAATGGTTAAATCTTAAATGGTTTAACTTAAATCTCTGGATGTGAGAGTTGGACTATAAAGAAAGCTGAGCGCCGAAGAATTGATGTTTTTGGATTGCGGTGTTGGAGAAGACTCTTGAGAGTCCCTTGGACTGCAAGGAGATCCAACCAGTCCATCCTAAAGGAGATCAGTCCTGGGTGTTCACTGAAAGGAAGGACTGATGCTGAAGCTGAAACTCCAATACTTTGGCCACCTGATGGGAAGAACTGACTCATCTGAAAAGACCCTGATGCTGGGAAAGATTGAAAGCGGGAGAAGGGGACGACAGAGGATGAGATGGTTGGATGGCATCACCGACTCGATGGACATGCGTTTGAGTGAACTCTGGGAATTGGTGATGGACAGGGAGGCCTGGCGTGCTGCAGTCCATGGGGTCACAAAGAGTCGGACACAACTGAGCGACTGAACTGCCCTGTGGGGCAAACCTCAGGAGGCCAAGATGCTGGGGTGGACTGGGAGGGGCCTGCCAAGGCAGGTGAGGCCCGCCTTGCGCACTGGCGCCCCCTGCAGGCTGCTTGGCCCACCGGGTGGCAATGACTCCGGACACTCAACCGGTGGGCCGGAGCGGCCATGACTGGAGACCCCTCCCCGCAGGGAGCGTCTGCTCCTCACTGGTCAACCCACGGGTGGCGGTGGGCAATAACAGGCACCGTGTGTATGCCCCATATGTCTGCTTTTGATTAACAAAGAGGTGAAAGGGACCTATGAAATTACTTCTTCTCATCTCCCGATTTTATTGGCGAGGAAGCCACGGGGAAGGGTGGGAGGGCTGGCCTGCGGTCATCCAGCTAGAGAAGGGCAGGGCTGGAGTGAAAGCCCAGGAGGCTGCAGTCCAGGCGCCTCCTGCACGGCACCTTCAAGTCCCCCATGTCTGAGCAGCGCCCCATCTTCTCTTCCCACCCCTAGACTGCACTCAAGTTTCCCAGAGTCTCTCCAGTCCTGGACCCGCACGCATGCAACCTCCATGAGCCCAGGGCACCCGCGGGGCGTGGGAGTAAAGAAGGCGGAGCCATGAGCCCTGCCTCGGGTGGGGAGACTGACCAGCCTCTGGACCGCATGAGGACACAGGCCCAGAGCCAGGCACGATGCCCGCTTCAGACTTCCTGTCTCCTGCTGTACCCCTCCAGGCAGGCCAGAAAAAAAATGTGCCTGGGGGAGGAGGGATGGGGCTTCTGCAGAGGAGGGTTGCTTTGTGAACCTGTCCAGCCCCAGGCATCACAGGTAGCCCTGCCTCTGGTTCCCTGCAGGCCGTAAGGCTGGAGGAAGGGGCAATACTGGCTTCCCTCATGGCTCAGAAGATAAAGAATCCACCTGCAAGGCAGAAGACCCAGGTTCAATCCCTGAGTCAGGAAGACCCCCTGGAGAAGGGATTGGCTACCCCCAGTATACTTGCCTGGAGAATTCCATGGACAGAGGAGCCTGGTGGGCTACAGTCCATGGAGTCGCGAAAGAGCTGGACACAACTGAGCGACTGACAAAAAATACGACGTCGCCAGTACTAAGTGCATGGGTATGAGTGGTTAAGTGCGTGGGCAGCATCTCTACACGGCTCTTGGAGGCAGCTTGGAGGCAGTGAGGGGCTGAGTGAGTCACTCCAGGTGGGCAGCTGGGACTTGACCTCTCCCACGAGGTACTGGACTGGTCCAGAAAGACAGGGTCTCTTGGCCTCGCGTGCCAGGCCCCACACTACCTGCCTCAGTGAAACCCTGACTTCTGGGGCCTCCCAGCAGCCTGGCCCGGGGCCCCAGATGCCGTGGCGCTCCCTGCCTCCGGTCTCAGATCGACTGGGGCCCAAAGCTGGCAGGGAGCTCCCTAATCTGAAGGTAGAAGCTTTAGTTCTGGATTAAAACAGCCTTGGCCTGAGATGGTGAGCAGCGAGTGCCAGCAAATGAATGGGCCACCGTGGTGACCGTGACCTGGGCTCACGGCCTGGCTGGGCAGCTTTACCCCAGGGCTCTCTGACACTTGCAGAGCCCCCTGCTGCTGCCCGGGCAGCCTTGGCCAGGCTGACAGTGCACGACCGTCATCCCACCGCGCTCTCCTGCACAGTCATGCCCACTGCCCTCCACTTGGCTGTTCCCACACTCAAGCCTTTGCTTTGGCTCCTTCCTCCTACTTTCCTGGGTCCACCTAAATCCGGCCTCTCCTTTCATGCCACCTCCTCCAGGAAGTCTTCCCCAGGCACCAGCACTTAAAGGGCCTGCCCCCTCCTCTTGATTTTCCTAAATTGTTCTCTGGTTGAGCTGGCCTTGCCCTTCCATCAGGCCTCTAAATATCTGATGGAGGCCAGAGGCTCCTGCTTTACTGGAGATTTAACAGAGCTAAGCACTCACACCCACTAGGGCTTCAACACCAATCTCAGGACCTCCATGTGAGCTTTCGTTGTGGACGGATCCTGGGCTATCTGCACTGCTACAATCTGAACCCTAAACCACAGCATGACTTGGGGGCCCCTGGGCTTGTGGAAGAAAGCCTGTGTGGGGCCTCTCCTAGGAACCTTGAACGAATGGGATTCATCAAGGGCAAAAGGAAAAACATGATTTTGTGAAATTCAGAAATTCCTGTTGGAGGAGGAGTCTCAAGAGGACACAGACAAAATGGGACGTGTGTCAGTGGATTTAAACAGTGATGATGTCTGTGGGATAAACTGGTGTTAGGGGGCAGGTATGATTACCCCCACTTAATGGACAAGTAAGTGGAGGGCAGCTAGGACTGACTTCGAGGTCTGCCCAAAGTCGCCAGCTGACGCGCCAGAACCAGGGTCAGGAGGTAGGTGTTGGACTCTGGGCTTTGTCAACGATTCCTTATGCAACACGGCAGGACGTCATCAAGGGCAAGTTTCTGGGGCCTGCAGACTGAATTCCAGGTGACTCTGCTTCTAAGTCCACATCAGAGATACTATTCCAATCAGATTTTTTTCAACACCCAGAGTAATGCAGTGACTGTTGTCTGATGGGGTCAATGGGGAGTGTGGAGCTCCGATGTACATGCAGCTGCCCAGGAATGCACTGACTCCAATTATAGACAGATATTCCTAAGCTTTAGCTGGAGCCCAGCCATCCCTGAATACCACCCAAGCCCCGCTGTCGTTTGGCACTGCCCCGCTCGGCGGCCGAGCTGGACGGCAGTGCGTGGCAGCAGCGTGGGGGTCCTCTGGGACATTATTTGATCCGAGCTGCACTGTCAAGAGTGGGGTGATTTGGGAGTAAGGGGCTTCCTGAAGGGGATTAGCTGAACAGCCATCCCTGGCGAGCAGGGGCCCTGGGGGCACTGCTCCTGGCTGGACATACCTGTCTCCATGTTTCCAAGTGACCTGAAGCTTCTTTCCCTCTGTGAACTGGGATCTCAAAGGCCACCCAAGGGTCAAGTGAAGCTGGTTTCCTGCAGGTCACAGCCTGCTCCCCCAAAGCGGGGCCTACCCTCTCCCCAGCACTGCCGGCTGGAACTGGGGTTGAGGATGGGCCAGGAAGGGGCTGGCACTGCTGTTCCTTGAAGACTCAGCATACTGGTTGGGAGGCAAAAGGGGATGGAGATTCTGGGTGTGCAGAGAGCCCCGATTCTGAACTTTGGGCTCCCAGGGCAGACTCCCTATGCTGATGGTTCTCAGGCTGATGATTTTCAGGCTGCAGCAAAAGCTCCAAGCTGGAAGGTGACCTCAAGGGGCCATACAGTCCAGCCCCTGCTTCCTGGCTGAGGGTCACACAACCTCTCTGGGACAGACATGCCACCCAACAGGGAAAGGTCCGGAGCAAGAAGAAACTAGGGGACTTCCCTGGTGACTCAGTGGTGGAGAATTCGTCTGCCAGTGCTGGAGACATGGGTTAGATCCCTGATCCCCGATCTGGGAAAACCCCAGACACAGCGAAGCCACTCAGCCCATGGGCCACGACTATTGAGCCTGTGCTCTAGAGCCCGGGAGCCGCAACTACTGAAGCCCACGAGCCCTAGAGCCTGCGTTCCGCAACAAAAGAAGCCGGAGCAATGAGAAGCCCGCCCCGCTCTCTGCAACTGGAGAAAAGCCCGAGCAGCAATGAAGACAGGCTGGATCAATCACACGATGCCAATCGGCTAAGGAGTAACTGAAGCATGGGTGAACCCCCACCTGCATCCTTGCATCACACTCTGCACCCCGGGACGCCTGGTGACCTCTGTCCACTTAAAGGGATCCCTTCTTTTATATTCTAGTGGAGATGGAACCCAGCCACCCTGAAAGCAATGAGTTCAAGACAAGTGTGCCACCCTGGCTGACTGCTTAAAAAGTTTCCATCCCCCAACCCTCTCTGCTCTACCCCACACTCACTAACTTCCAATAAATCACTCTGCCTCATGCCAGGTGTCCAGAGGACAGCCAGGGCACATGGGTATGAGCAGAGAAAGCTAGGGAGAGGTGTCCTCAGCAGTGTGGACGGGGCATCCAGACAAGGGTCAGGGGCACAGAGGTGAGTCCTGTTCATCCTCCCCCAGGTGGCCAGAAGTCCCTGTGTTTGGTGCCCGCTTTGAAACCCAGGCCGTGCACCTTTGGCTGGGAAGCCTCCGTTCACAGATGCCCACTGATTTACCTGGGTGGCTCCTGGAGACTCTTGTGCCAGGCCTGGCAGAAGGAAGAGGGGTATATCTCCCACATCAGCCCACTGTCCCCCTGCTAGCAACTCCAGATTCCAGCTCCTGAGTGATGGGGGCAGTTCTGATGGGGACAAATGCTACTGTTCTGCCTACCTAGGGCTGGGAGCAGGTCCCTGGAGGAGAGGGAATGAGACCCGCCACAGCAGCTTGAATCTTTGAGGGGCAGGTCTGAATCACTGTGTGCTTTCCTATGAAAGAGACAAGCATGGTCACTTAAAACCCCTGGTCCTCTATGTACTGGATTTCCAAGCATGACACCCTATAACCCAGCATCCAGATCTTCCTAAAGCAGGGCTTTTGTTAACCTCCCTGGGCTTCTAGTCTCTCACCTATGATATGAATGGGTTGGATGGATAATCTATAGATCCTTCAGGTCTATACTATTCTATGATTTTTAATCTTAGGACCTCATGGCTCAACAGTGGCTCCTGAGTTCCACTTCATAAAGTCCAAAGCCTTCTGTTCCATCTTACAGACTTCCTCTGACTCTCCACTTAACACCCTGACCCTGGATTCCAAGTAAGGCAGTATCCTCACTGTCCTTTACTTGGGTCTTGGTTCATACATTCTCTCCATGAAAAACAGCCTTCTGGAACATAGTTAGCGAGTTTCTAAAAAGTTCTACGTAGAATTTTCACAGAATCCAGCAATTCCACGTCTAGATACACATACCCAAAATAACTGAAAGCAAGAACATAAACAGATACATGTATGTGACATGTTCATGGTGACATAATTCACAACAGCCCGAAGGTGAAACAACCCAAGGGGCCATCCGTGATGGATGAATGAACAGATAAATAAAATGTGGTCCATCCATACCATGGAATATTATCCAGCCACGAAAAGGAAGGGAAATCTGACACGAGCTACCCCATGAACGAATCTTGAAGCCATGATGCTAAGTGAGGTGAGCCAGACTCAAAAGGACCACTGTATGGTTTCCACTTATACGCGTAAAGCACAGAGCTGAGAACCCACGGAGACAGAAGGGAGAGGGGGTGTAGGGGGCTGGGGGTGACTGTAAGGAGGTACAGGACTTCTGACTGGGACGATGAGAGGGTTCTGCGGGGGGCTGCTGGGAGTGCAGTGCAAAGCTGCGGTTGCACTTGACACATACACTTAAAAATGGTTAAGCTGGTGAATTTCACGTTGCAGGTATCTTATTACAAGAAAAAGCCAAACCAAAACACCAAGCCCCGCAAGACCTGCCCCCGTCTCCTTAACCTCCCCTGTGAGTTCAGCTCTCCCAACGCGCCTTCCTCACTTCACTTGGGCTCGTGTCTTGGGCTGACCTCCGCGCTCTGCCAGCAAGTACAGGGAACATCGGTCTTCCTAGGGGCACTGAGGACCTTGGGTCTGGAGAAGGACCTTGGGCAATCACTCAGGATGACTTGCTTCTCTTTGAAAGAATGACCCTCTGTCCGCTCCCTGCCCAGGGGCCACCGCTCTCCATTCCGTGGGGGTTGGGAGCCTCCTCCCCAAGGGAGCCGGGGCCAGGATGGTTCGTGGTTACATAACCCACAGGGAGATTTGTTTCCATCGGCCCAGGCGGTGCCAGCTTTCCAGTGGCGGCCGCGGCAGGTAGAGGCGCCCTGTCTGGGCCGGGCAGGGCAGCGATGCGGCGATCTGGACGGCTTAGCATAGCTCAGATTCCCGGCGGCGGCTGGGGGCTGGCCGCTCACTGAGCTGCGGGGGAAGGAACTGCTGTCTCCTTGCTGGCCTGGCTCTGGGATGGAGCCGGGGAGGAGGAGCTGGGGGTGAGCTGCCAGCCGGCCAGAGGTGACCCTCTGGGGCCCAGGACACCCGAGCTGCCTTCTCCGATAACCCACTTATCTGCAGGGCCTGCCTCAGCGTGGCAGCCTCAGACAGGGGGAGTGCCCGGCCAAGTCCCATCAGGGGATTTAGCAGGGAAAACGAAGCCCGGGTCGGGGGTGAGGGAGTGCAGAGAAGAGAACACGGCCTGACAAGGGACACGGGTGATGGGGAAATGACTCCTGACTCCCGGAAAGCTCCTCGGCCCAGAGATAGGAGGGCGGGAGCAGGACCTCGGGTGTCCCAGCACCTGCCCACCAGGGCACCTTCATCCTGGGCAGAGGCTCCTGGAAGCAGCCCTTTGATGCTGGCTGAAACCTGCCATGGGGGTACTTGGTGGGGACCTCGCCTCTGAGACAAGAAAACCTCAACTGGCAGGCTGCTGTCCTTTCCTCTGCTTATTTTCAGATTAAAAAAAAAATCAAAATGCTTTTTTTTCCTGTTTGTATCACAGGCTGCCTCTGTCCCGCAGGGCATAACGAAGTTCTAGAAGGGAGCCTTAGATTTAGCCCTTTCAGAAGCCACTGTGCCCCTACCGAGTCAGAAAAACTGGCTTTGAGACACCCCAGCTGGATCCTTGAATAAAACTCAGACTTTGGGACAGTGCCCCTAATGACACAAACTAGGGGGAGATGAGAAGGGAGGGCGCATTTACAGAGATGACACACGTGTGGGCCCTGCTGAGTGGGCGGTATGCAGGAGGTGCTCAAGAAGTGCTTGTTGAGAGGAAGACGTGAGGATGGGAAGCAAGAAGGTAGAAGTTTACTCGTTGCAAAGTAAGTGTGGGCAACAAGGCTGGCTGGAGGCACAGCCGGCCCCTGTTCTGGTTCTGGTCTGGTGGGCGAAGAGCCTGGGTACCAGGCAGGTGCTGCTGTCCCCAGCAGGAGAGCTGTGCCCGCCACAGACTCTCATGCAGGTCAAGCTCCAAAGACAGGACATGGGAGGCCAGCTTGCCGGTGCCCACTGTTGGGCAAGGTGTGTGCTACCTCTGCCTGGCTGTGTAGGGCACCGACAACTCCCAGGGTGCCATCGGAACCACAGTTTTTAGAAAAAAGAGATGTTTTGTGGGCGGAAGGGAATGGCTAGCCACTCCAGTATTCTTGCCTGGAGAATTCCACGGACAGACGAGCCTGGCTGGCTGTAGTCCACGGGGTCGCAAAGAGTCAGACACGACTGAGCGATTAACACAATAACAAAGTCACCTTCCATGATTGACCCGCGGGGAGAGCGCTCGCATCACCTGCTAGCCCTGCACGTTCTCCCTCCTGATTTCCTGCGACCGGAGGAGGGGCACTCGGGTGGGTACAGCCCAGGGCTTTGCTCAGGCTCTGGAATGCACAGAACAATGTGCTTCTCTCCCTGGGTATGCCTGGCTTGGGCCAACAGTAAAATTAGTTTACATGCCTGGAGTGCACGTCGGCTCAGCAGTGGGCGTGCAGGGGCGGGGCCGAGGAAGAGGGTGCGAGGGGAGAGCCCGCCACAGGAAGAACGGCTGTGTGCTTTATCTGGATAAAACAGACGGGGCCACGGCGGTGTTTCCTTGGATACCCTCAGCCCTCCATTGGCCTGGAAAACCCAGAGACTCGGACAGCATCGGAAATCCGGCGGGGTACCTTCTAGGAGCACAGATTTTGAAATCCCCACTAATAGCTTCAAGAGATGGATTCCTGATTTTCCCAACTTTCTGACCCTTATATCCTATTTAGGGGGGTGGTCTTCCCTGGTGGCTCAGACAATAAAGAATCTGCCTGTAACGCAGGATACCCAGGTTTGATCCCTGGGTTGGGAAGATACCCTAGAGAAGGGAATGGCTACTTACTCCAGTATTCTTGCCTGGAGAATCCCACGGACAGAGGAGCCTGGCAAACTACCGTCCACGGGGTCGCAAAGAGTCGGGCACGACTGAGCGAGTAATATTTTCACAGGAGCCAAGAGCTTGGGGTGCTGGACTGATCGCCCCCATTCAGCCCCATGACTTGGTAGCCTCACTGAGTCACTGTCCTGTTCCGCACACATGGGGGATGGATCCTGCCCTGGAAGCCACCCTGGGGAGAGAATCTCCAGGTTCACATGCAGGAAAGTGCTCAGAAGAGCTGAGAAGCCCGTCTCGCACCAGGAGCTCTGGTACCTAAGGCTGATGGCCCTGTGCCTCCCTTCCCCAGGCACTTGCTGAGCATCCACTGTGTACAGGTCACGGTGCCAGGAGCTGGGGACCAAGCATCACACAGCCAGGATTCCTGCCATCGAGGAACTCAGATGGGAACTTACAACTCAACTTACAACTCTGGTTAGAACCCTAAGAATCAATGTTGGTCCTTCTCCCTCCCTCCATAAAAGATTGGGATTGAGAACTCCACATTTTGGGAAAAGAGGAACAACTTTTGATATTTCTGAAACCTCAAGATAACCAGGAGAGAAGGAGGTTCCCTATTATGGAACAGAGCAGTGCCTTTGCCCAAGCCAGCAAGCAAGGGACTAAGACCAGGAGGCAGAGATGGGAGAAACGGGGTATCAGTGGGATGAATGGATCCCCTAAGTCCTGAAGATGCAGCTTGTATTTTGATTTACTGATGGGGCAGCCAGACCAGAAAATCTTGAGTGCCCCAGTTAAAATTACTCCCACAGACCCTTCAGAGGCCCCACAGAACCCCTGTCACCACTTGATTGAGTTTCTGTGTGTCAAAAGCCTCAAACGTGATGCTTAATGGTGACCCAGCCAGAAGCTCTGCAGAGCTTATCCATTTTCTAGCTCCAGGTCAGCTTTTTAAGAGGCTGTCTTCTAGAAGTTGCTGGCAGAGAGCAATTTATTTTGAAACCTGGTTACATGCCAGATTCTGATTTTGCATTGTCTTTTCACAACAGCCCTGCTGTGTTTACGACTTGGTGAGATGAGGTTTTTCTTTTTTTCTTTCCTTCAAAAAAAGGTATCGCCTCCTTCTGTTAGATGTGTTGTTGACAACGGTTGCTAGGGAGAGCGGGGTTCAGTTACAGACACACTGATGCCGGCTCTAATAATACTTTGCTCTGCATAGCTCAGATGCAGACACCTCTTGGCTAAACAGGGCACACACATTTCAACAGAGGAGGGCTTGAACTGATACTACCCAAGCATATCTCAGCAAAGGAGCACTCTCTGAGCCCGAGCGGAAGGTCCAGGGTGGTGACGGGGCAGTGCTGGGTGGCGGGGGCTCAGGCCTCCAATTCCTGTCATTCCAAAGTCCCATAAAAAGAGGCTCGCTCATTCTTCACCTCGCAGTGACACCAGAGCCCCCCCACCCCGTCTTGGTACCACGATTCCTTGGTAAAGATCGGGGCAGAGTCCTGGTGACTTCCGTAGCCCAGGGGTTGTGGGTCGCCCACATTCTCCTGGGAGTCAGAATCCCACAGTGCACATCTCATGGGTGTGGGACCCTGCGATCAAGCAGAGTGGGAGCCGGGTGGGAAGGGGTGGGGCAAGGGACATGAATCACCTCCTTAGCTTTACTGATGGCTGAGCCTGGCAACCCCTTGGGGGTTGAAGAGGGAGGCCCTTTTCCTAAAACCCGTGATAGGTGCTTCGACAAACGTCTGAGGCCAAGAGAAAGGAAAAGGACCCGGAGGACGGAGCTGAGAGCAGAGAGAAAAGAGGCCCGCGGGAGGGGAGAGGCCGCCCCCACCTGGCTGACCCATGAGGGTGGAGGTTTCCCAGGAGGACCCTCGGAACAGCGAGGTGCGGGAGAGAGGTCTCCTGCGAGGGTCCAAGCCAGCCTCCTCGCTGCACAGAGGGGCACCCGAGGCGGGGCGAGGCGAAGGGATGCGCTTGCTTGCCAACGTCTCCTGCTTTTTGGAGCTCTCTCAGCAGCTCAGGCTCTGACTCCTTCTCATCACTCAGCAAATAGCCCAGTACCTGGGACCCATTTCTTGGCCGATTCATGGGGTGGTGGGCAGGGCCAACCGGTTCGTAAGTGACAACTGTGCGCAGACAGAGCATCTCTGGAGTTATCTTCCTAACGGGGGCGCTCCATCACTGCAGAATCAGCTGGGGAGTTCTTCAAGAAAGGATGCCCAGGCCCATCGCTGTGGAGTCTAACTGAGTCGGTCTGGGGGAGAACCCCCACGTTCGGTATGTTTTAAAAACGTCTTCCCCTGAGATGCTGAAGAAGAGCTAGGCTGAGAGACAGGGCCCTGAAGAAAACCTGGTGCTTGGAACTCCGTATTCCCAGCCTGGGTCCCCACTTCTGACATCACACCATTAAAAGACGTGTGTCAGTCGGGCCTGTGAACTTGACCCATCACTACAAACCGTCAGTCATCCAACATCTTAGTACTCAAAGTGTGGTCCTGGGCCAGCAGCAGCACCGCCGTCACCTGGGGGCTTGTTAGAAATGTAGCCTCTCAGGTTCTACCCAGATTTCCTGAATCAGAACCTCTATTTATAGACTCTCAAGTGATTCGAACACAAATGCAAGTTTGAGAAGCACTGACATGCATGCCTGGCACCTAACAGACATTTGAGAAATGCCTGTTTAATGAGCAGAATTTTATTTACCAGAACACTACTTAGAAAACAATCACACCTAAGGCAAAAAGACTCAGTTTAGATGTAAAAACTGAAGATGATTTCTGAGCCATGGGACTGGTGACAGGGGTCCCCTGGGACCCCAAGATCTCTGGCATTGTCAGGGCTCACGAGGGCAGTGCTTTTGGGTTCCCTGAGATGACAAAGCTGAGTTTGGCTGTGAGGGGTGAAAGGTCCTTTGACCCTTCCCTGTGTTCGCTCTCACTTCAGCTCTCCATGGGGGCTGCGTCCCAGCTTGGCAGGCAGCCCACACTCCGTGCCAACGTCCCCGACATCAGAGCCTGCCCGTCTCCTCTGGGGCTGCCAGCTCCCGCTGCCAAAGCCCAGACAGTGAAAGCGCTCGGCCAAGGAGGGCAAGACATCCAAAGACAGCTGCTGGGAGCTGTGTTCACAGGGCGCCTTGCAGCCTGTCCACTTTGTAGCCAGCATCACGCAGCCAGCATCACTAAGCCAGATCTCAGAACCTGGACACGGAGGGAGCGGTGAAACCTTACCACATGAAGGGCGTCTCAGGGGCGGTTGAACTGAACTGAGGGCTGGCTGGGGATCCAGAGACAGTGGACCCTGAGTGCGTGCAGCTGAGTATGAACCTCAGAGGGAGAAAGGCTTGGAGAGGGGGGCGGTGCGGGGCGGGGGGAAGGTGCTGGGGCCCAGGGAAGGGATACAAATCAGGTTTGCCATAAAATGAAAGCAGGTGAAAAGAGACACTCCTGTGGGTCACGAGAAAAGTGGGGTTTGATGAGTTACGCCCCCTGCTCTCTTTTCTTGAGCCTTGTGGGTCTGGGGTGGTGAATGGCCATGAATGATGCTACCTGGAAAGCCTACTCCAACCGAGCAGTTCCTCAGCAGCAGAGAAGCAGGGCCCACGAGGCCAGGCCTCATAATGGGGGGTGTGCCAGGAGTCCAGCACACTCAGCCCACCTTCCGTGGGGGCCAAGGGGCCTTGAACAATGACCCAGGAGGCCTGAGGGTCCAGCCCCAGCCCCCTGGTTACACACTTCAAGGAGCTCCCTCTTACACTTAAGCCGAGGCTGCAAGGGATGAAGGGGGCAGTGGGGGCCAAGGGGACACTGTGATCCTGCTGGCCTAAGATAGTCCACTTCTCCGGGGACAGAGAGGTGGGGAGTAGGGGGCCAAAGGGCTCTGTTGAGGCTGAGCACGTCCCAGCGCGGATGCTCTGCCGGACACTGTGAGCAAGGCCGCTCTAACCGCGGGTCACTGGAAGAGAAGCCTGACCTGGGCAGGATCTCAGGTGACCCCTGCGGCCAGCTGCCCTGCCCGGCTGGACGCCTCTCATCCCACGCCCTGCGTGTGTGTGTCCACCGCGGGCGCCGGCTGGTTACGCAGAGCTGGCAGCCACCGTCAGAAGTCTTGCCCTGTCCTGGCCCTTCTCTTCACAAAAGCCAAGGCCAAAGGTCGATCTGTCCCTGACCACCCCCCCACCCCGCCCCCTCCAGGCCTGGCCGTACGTGGCAGACAGGCTGCTCCCTGCCATCACCCTCCACACTCTCCCAGGACATTCCGGCCCACGAGGAACATGCCCGACGTGCAAATCCCTCAGGTAATGCGGGAATTCGTCACCGGGGAGCGTGGGCGATCCAGGAATGGGAACCTGATCAGGGCTGCGAGCTGGACAGAAGCAGCCCGGGCTGGCCAGCACGGCTCAGGTTGCAGTGAGCAGTCGCCCTGGGAAGACGGGAGGGCAGCGGGATGGAGCCCACGGGCAGCCTTCGGAGGGGGCTCCTCCCTCACTGTTCCTGGGGAAGGGACGGCAGAGACTGAAAAATCAGGTGGCTAAGACCAGGGTGACCACATGTCCTGGTCGACACCGGGGGGTCTAGGCCTGATGACGAATACAGCCCCTGACTCTCAGAAATGTCACGGTTCGGATGATCTATTACACGGTCACTCACCATCCTTAAGAAAGACCTGCAGGTGTTTCTTCCGGCTCTGTAATCCTACTTCCGGAACTTCCAAGCTCCTGTTTTACCCTACCTGGGCTGAAACTCAATGCATATCTCAACCCGTCTAAGGTACAGAGGAGGAGCAGAGATGACTTTTTCCCCAGCCGAGAGTCTCCAAGGACAGTCCCAGGCCTGGCACGGCCGCCATCCTATGCCACCTGCTGCCTCTCCACGATGCCACCAGTGCTGGGACCGGTTCCCTTGTGACCATGGTGAAGAGAGACAGGCTTCAGCTCCCCACCTGGGAGATCACACAGCCCTGCACTCAGTTTAAGGGCCCACGCCCATTACACACCCCAGTAAAACCATCGCTGGACATCGGCACCCACAAAGGAAGGAAGAGGAGGGGAAGGAGTAAGCTCTCCGGGTAGAGGGGCTTGGAGTGGGGAGGCACCAAGAAACGAGACGGCCTTTGACCTCTCTGCCCCAGAAGAGGTTTCAAGCCCAGCGCGTCAGCAGACAGACTGCAGCTTCGCAACTCAAAGCCCTTTTGCTCTATGCCTTTTGCTGAGACCTATCTCAGCACCACCTACAAGCAGCGTGTCACCTGCAGGGCCTGGGGGTGGTCCTGGGGAGGGGGGAGGAGGAGAAGGAAAAGAAAAGTCCACGGCACGTTCCGCTGGAACACGGAGAGGTCAAAGCACAGAACGGGTCTAAGACAAGAGGCAGCCCTCTTATCATGGAAATAGAGGGGAAGGCTGGTTACGCAGGAAGCACCTATAAAATTATATTGGTCCACCGTAACCATGGAGCCCTCACACAAACACACGCAAATCTGGCCACTCATCTCTTGCCCTCTGAGTGCCTTTTTATTTTCTATAATTAATCGGGCAAGGGTGGAACTCGGGAGCAGCCCAACCGTGGTCAGAATCCGCAGCCCTCTCTCCGGAGCCGGCCCACGGCGGGCGGGGCGGGAGGCGCAGCTGTCGGCCCGTTACCTGCAGCATGTTGAGCAGCAGGCTGCGGAACTTGGTCCCCTCCACCATGAAGAGCGCCATCTTGTCGCAGAGCTTGGCGGCCGTGAAGGCGAAGCTGCGGTCGGACACGGCCTTCTGGTAGATGGTGCGTACGATCTCCCCCAGCATCTCCTCCGAGTTGGTGGAGTTCTGGGCCTCCTCCATGAAGGTGGTGAGCTTGGCGTCCACGTCGGTGCTATTGTTCCGCATGCTGTTCAGAATCTCGATCAACTTGTCCATCTTGTTCTGCTGAGGGCTGGTGGTCTCCACGGCCACTTCATCCTGGTGGGGGGTGGGGGGAGGCGTAGGGGACAAATCGAGCGGTGTCTGAGTGGGGCCCGGGTTTCCGCCGAGGGTTTCCAGGTTTCCATGCAGGGAGGACTGACACACTCAGAAAGGACCCGTGTCACTTCTAGAACCGGCGGTCTGATCCCCTTGGGACCCGACCTCCACCAAGGACCCTCGGGCCCCAGGTTCCCTGTTCCCCTTCTGCTCGGCCCCTGTGACCCCTGAGTGGACCCTTTTTTTGTGAGCTCTAGCTCTTAACCAGGTTTCTCATACACATTGGCTTGCTTTGTTGGATCTACCTGTCCATCAGATGTCTCAATGTAGAAATGATTTAATGGGGCTTATTAAAGAAGATATAAACTAACAGATAAGAAATTGGGCCAAGAGAAAACATGGGTAGGAAGAGTAGGTCAGGAAGGAGGTGGCATCCCAAATGCCTGCTGTGTTGGTTAAAGGTGCCCACAGAGTGGCTACATCTAGTCCTCCAGACTCTCGGCTCTGGACTCACGATGGACTTCAGCCCGAGGACTGTCATGCTCTCTGGGTACAGGGAGCCCTGTGACATGGCCTTGGCATTGTGTGCTGGCTTTTTACAACAAGTACTGCACACTAAGGAATCCTCCGAAGTGCCGCAGAAACAACTGGCGCTTCTCGGAGGGAAATTTCAGAGGAAAAACCCTACACCCACTAGAGGTTTCACTACAACTAGGACCAAACCTGCGCTGCAGGAGGAAGAAAATGGATCTGACAGTCTCAGAAGTATGTGCTCAAACACAGGAGACTGGTGGCCACAAGTGATGGACTTAACTGCTGGGATGAAACCAGGGTTGAAGGGCAGGGTCAGGGACACAGAGGGGGGCCCATGTTTGCCATTCTGTCATCAACAGAAGAATCCTGGGCGGGAGGCTCAGCCCGGGGCTCTCGAACCTAGTCTCTGTCTCTAGTGGGATGGCTCTGGGAACTGGCTTCACTCCCTGGGCTTCAGTTTCCTCCCAGATACATGAGGAGGTTAGATTAGATGGTCTATATAGCTTTCTTTGAGTCCTGCCATTGCCTGAGCCCACGTCCTCCTGGTCCAGGAGTTCAGGAGGCTGGACCTGAGGCGAGTCTTTGCAGCTGAAATACGGGCATCAGGGATCTACCTTATCCGTTCTCTCTCTCTCTTCCTGCCCCATCCCAACCACGGGCAGGAATAGTGGTCAGTATGTAGAATAATCACCCACAAGGGTCTTCTGACAGGTTATGACATTTGACCTTCAGTCCGTCTACAAGGCGGCATTACACCACGGTGCGACACCCATTTTACAGATGGGTACACTGGGGCCACAGAGAGGCGAGGTGGCTTGCCCAAGGCCACCTAGCCAATCAAAGGCAGAGTGAGGACCCAGCTGGTTTGCTTGACTCTAAAGCCTGTGTTGTTTCACTCTGTGGCACCACAGCTGCATTTAGCAGAACCGAAGAGAACTTAGCAATTCTCTTTCTGGCTGGACTGAAGCAATCTGTCCAGGAAACTTTTCAGGCAGAGACCACACACGGAGTACACCTGAGAACCTCTCCAGGCTCCTACCTTTGGGACGTAAGGAAATGAAGGATGCTTTTCTCTAGGACCTCACAGCGCCTGCCCTGTGGGGAGTATGGGTGGGCACTTGGGGCTGTAAGGGACACCAGGAGCAGCATGTCAGCTTCAGGAATTGAGCGGGGAAGAGGTCTGACCTGCCTTGTCCTGATTGGGCGTGGACCTGGCCCTCGGAGGTGAAAGTTGGAGGACAGAAGGCAGGAGAGAGAGGCTGGGGAGAAGCCTGAAACTTCGAGCTCCACAGAAGCCCCACAAGGAGGACTCCATGTAGCCTCCCCATGCCTGGGAAAGCTGGGGGCAAGCTGGCCTTTCCTGGGAACACTTCTTCTCCAAGGTGACCTTACTTGCACCCGTGGCTGGGGATGGGGAGCTAGAGTGAGCAGAGTGGACCTAACGCTGCCAGGGACAGAGCCCCAGCTCTCCTCTGGAGGCTCGGGGCATCTCTTCCTGAATGTGTGAACCAGGCTCTGGAGGCCAGGCCCAGCAGTAGGGTGAGGAATGAGATGCTCATTCCAAATTTAAGGAGGCCCTCCTTCTCAGGGCTATGCCTGTGCAGGATGGCCACCTAAGCAATGTGAGAGTGAGTGCCTCCTTAAATCTTGCCCCTGCCCCGTCCCTGCTGCTGGTTGGTGGGGGAGGGGAGTGGCAAGGCTGATGTCAGCCTGCTGCACTCTGTCCAACTCACCTCTGCTCTCCCCTGGCAGGGAGCACAGCCTGCCTGGTACTCATCTTGGGGAGAAGCATTCTTATCTCATAGGCTCTGTGTTTTCCCCAGATGCCCTTTAGCACTGACAGGGCGGCATCTGCCCCCAGATAATGCTGGTGGGGGACACCAGGCCTTCTCTGCTGCCCTCCCATCACCTGGAGGCACACGCCTCTTCCCCCACCCTCCCTTCTCAGGCTGGGGGCTGGTACCAGGTGTCCAGCTGAGCCTCCTGGAGGGTGGAACGTGCTGTGCTGGAGGGAGTCCGCATGCAGAGCTGGCCACAGGTCTGCCTTCTGGAGACCAGGGGTCTCTTGGGCAGAGAGCAGGTGCGGGTCTCTGCCTGCACCCGGCTCCCCAGGCCCCCACCCCCAAGCCCTCCGCCCAGGTGCCTACCTCGTGCTGTCCTCCCTGGTACAAGAGAACAAGGAAAATTCAATTACCGGTACCTTTTCTTTCAGCCTTCGCCGCAGCCTGTCTTTGGAAGACTGGAGCAGGGTAATTTTGGGGCGCTCCCCGCCGCGCTCGGGAATAATACTGTCTTTAAGCTTTATCTCGGCCTCTGGACACCCCGGCTGCAGCAGGGTGAGCCTCTCGGAAGCTGCTGGGGCCAGGGCATCGGGGCTGCGAGGGGACTCGAGGCCGCCGTGCCCAGCGTCCCCCAGGGCATCCTCGAGTCTGGGGCTCTCTGTGGGCACGGTCTCTTTGGCGTTGCGGTGGGCGCCTGCCCTCCCCTTGTCGCTGGAAGGATGCTCCGTGTTGCTGTGGTGCCAGCGCCGGTTCTGGCTGTAGCCGTGGTGGCTGGACCTCCCTGAGGGGTGGGGCGCCGAGCCCCCCTGGTAGGATTTCTGGTGGTCCCTATTGTGTTTGGCACTGCCCGGCGGGTGGTCACCGTGCTGCTGGGGCTTGTTCCCTCCTGGGGGTCTCTGCTGCCGCCTGTCAAACAAAGGGGAAAGACAAGAGAGGGTCACTGGGGCCGCTGGCCAGGGTCCCTATGTCCAAATACCTGCAGAGGAATTCATTTCTTCATTCCCTCAGTACTCTCACTGAAGGCCTCCTATGCACCAGGCTCTGCAAAGGGGCCTGGGGTTACAGGAGAGAATATGACAGATAGGTCCCTATGATCACTCAGGATTTAAGTCAACTCTTGACTTAAAATAAGTATTTTATTTCCTTATTAGAATATGCATTAATACATGTGTAGGAAACAAATTTAAAGTGATACAATTAGAGTATACAGTGAACCCTCCTGACTGTCCCCAGACACCCAGTATGTTTCTTGAAGCAACCATTCCCATTTTGTGAACGCATTCTATGCTTGTTCCAATAAAGATGTGTACACAGAACTACAGTGGACAGTGAAAGTGAGTCGCTCAGTTGTGTCCGACTATACAGTCCATGGAATTCTCCAGGCCAGAACACCAGAGTGAGTAGCCTTTCCCTTTTCCAGGGGATCTTCCCAATCCAGGGATCGAACCCAGGTCTCCCGCCTCACAGGTGGATTCTTTACCAGCTGAACCACAAGAGAAGCATCAGATAACAAGCATTCTATTAATGACGTTTTAACCATCATGGCCTGTGAACAGTTATACCATTTGTTAAACAACCTTTCTTTAGGTACACTGACATTTTCACCCCCAACCCACAAACAAAATATGCTATAAGAAGACTTCCCTGGTGGTCTAGTGGTTAAGAATCTGCCTGCCAATGCAGGGAACACAGGTTCAATCCCTGTTCCAGGAAGATCCTACGTGTCACGGAGCAGCTAAGCCTGTGCACCACAGTCGTGAGCCTGTGAGCTTAAACTACTGAAGCCTGAATGCCCTTGTGAGCTCTGCGACAAGGGAAGCCACTGGCATGAGAACTCTGTGCAACTAGAGAGCAGCCATCGCCCCGACCGCCGCAACTAGAGGAAGTCTGTGCAGCAACAAAGACCCAAACGAAGCCAAACATAAATAAATAAACAATTTTTAAAAATGCTATAAGAAATTCTTACAGGCTGAACTGTGTTCCCTCCAAATTCGTATGTTGAGGCCTCAACCCCTGGGACCTCAGAATGTGACTGCATTTGGAGTGAGCACCTTTAAAGATGTGATTAAGTTAAAATGGAGCTGTTAGGGTGGGCCTCAATCTGCTGCTATCACGTTATGGGAGCCCGAGCCTTGGGCTACAGACGTGATATTTAACATGATAGTTTTTGGCAAACAGGCTCACTGATTTACTTGACGCTTTCAAAGCAGAGAGTCTGGTCCTTGAGTAAGTGAAAGGCACTCAGTTGTGTCCGACTCTTTGCAACCCCATGGACTATACAGTCCATGGAATTCTCTAGGCCAGAATACTGGAATGGGTAGCCTTTTCCTTCTCCAGGGGATCTTCCCAACCCAGGGATCGAACCCAGGTCTCTCGCATTGCAGGCAGATTCTTTACCAGCTGAGCCATAAGGGAAGCCCAAGAATACTGGAGTGGGTAGCCTATCTTTTCTCCAATGGATCTTTCTGACCCAGGAATCGAACTGGGGTCTCCTGCATTGCAGGCAGATTCTTTACCAGCTGAGCTGTCAGGGAAGCCAGAGATTCTCATACAGAACAAATCTGGGCTGTGCATCATGGGACAAACCCCAAATGTTTTGATCTGCAGACTAAAAGACAGCAAGGGGGTGGGGGGTATCCTGGGGACCCTTCAGTCTTGCACCAAAGGGCTGCTTCCATCACTGAAGTGCTCCTGCATCCCACCTGTTTTGCCCTAATGGTGTTTTCCATGTCATAACCTTATTCGAAGTGCAGCTGGAGAACAGGATAAACATGAGCCTCTCAAAGTTGTAAAGTGAGTGAAGAAAGTTTACGGAGAGAAGCTCCACATTCTAGCAAATGAGGCTCCCAACCTGTTCTGTGATCCATCTCTTTGCCCAATACAACAGACCTTCACTGCACTGCATTTTATGAACAAACTGTGTTTACTTGCTCTAAAATTATTATTACTTATATAAAGTCAATTTTGATGTTCACTTGATAATTTTGTATCTCTGAAAATTTGGGGGTATCCTGGGTTTGGGGTTAAATGGATCATTTTCCCATTAAAATTAATGAAATTTTTTTCACTGAAAAGCTTTTCCCTTCTACCGGTATCAAATGTTGGCGAGGATGTGCAGAAAAGGGAACTCTTGTACAGCGTTAGTGGGAATATTAATTGGTGCAGCCACAGTGGAAAAGACCATGGAAGTTTCTCAAAAAATAAAACACAGAGCTACCATATGACCCAGCAACTCCACTCCTGTGTATATATCTGAAAAAACCAAAACCACTAATTTGAAAAGATATATGCACCTCAATGTTCCCTAGCAGCATTATTTGTAATTGCCAAGACATAGACACAACCTAAGTGTTCATCAACAGAAGTTGTGGTATATACACAATGGAATACTACTCAGCCACGAAAAAACGATGACTATTTGCATATGTAACAACATGGATGGACATGGAGGGCATTATACTAAGAGGGAAAAGACAGAGAGAAATACTTGATATATCGCATTGTACTGAGAGGGAAAAGACAGAAATACTTGATATATCGCATTATACTAAGAGGGAAAAGACAGAAATACTTGATATATTGCTTATATGTAGAATCTAAAAAATACAACGACTAATGAATATAACTAAAAACAAGAGGGACTTCCCTGGTGATCCAGTAGTTAGGACTCTGCCCTTGCATTGCAAGGGGCACAGGTTCGATCTCTCGTGTGGTCAAAATAAAGAAACAGACCCACAGATGTAGAGAACAAACTAGTCGTTACCAGTGGGGAAGGGCTATATAAGGGTAGGGGAGTGGGAGGCACAACCTCTTGGGTGTGAAATAAGCTCAAGCATGTGCTATACAACTTGGGGAATATAATCCATATTTTGCAATAATTGTAAATAGAAAGTAACTTTTAAACATTGTATAAAAATTAAAAAATTAAAAGAAAAGCTTTCCCTAGGTGGCAGGGTTTTCAGGGGGAGTTAAAATTGTTAAGCGAGGGTTTCCCTGGTGGCTGAGTGGTAAAGAATCCACCTGTCAATGAAGGAGGCACAGGCTCAATCCCTGGTCTGGAAAGATCTCACATGCTGCAGAATACCTAAGCCCCTGAGCCACAGCTTCTGAGCCTGTGCTCTAGAGCCTGGGAACCTCAGCTACTGAAGCCCACACATCTACAGCCTGTGCTGCACAGAAGGCACCAGGGAGAGAAGTCCATGCACCACACGAAGAGGAGCTCCTCACTCACTGCAAATAGAGAAAAGCACCCGCCGCAATGAAGACTCAGTACGGCTGAAAATAATAAATGTGTTAAAAAGCACTTTAAAAAAAATTTTAAAAATAAAGTGGCCAAGTGAGAGACAAGTATACAGGTTTCTTTTTGTTTCCACACAAACAGTAACTTATAACACTCTGTATATTAGAAGCAGAAATGAGTATGTTTTTGGAGGAAAATTCAACAATTTGTTACAAAAGCCTCTAAAACATGTAAACCGCTAGCCTTTGCAATGTATCCACTTGTGACAATTTATCCAAAGGAAATTATCAAAGCATAGGGATGTTCATCACAGTTGTGTTTAGAACAGATAAAAACGGACAGTGAAACAACGAAAGTGGTGAGAAGGCTCCCTCGGGCCGGGTGTGATGTGTGTGCAGCACAGTGCCAGTTTTCATGGCAAGTGTTTCTATGCACAGAAAAATCTGGAAGGACACTCAACAGAATGCTAACAGTCATTATCCCTGGGGGATAGGATGAGGATTTTTCTTCTTCATTTGTGTTTTCTAAATGAACATAAATGTATTTTTCTAAACTTTTTATTGTGGGATAATTATAGATTCACATGCAGTTGTAAGAAAGAATACAAAGAGACTTTTTTGTATCCTTTTCCCAGCTTCTTTCCATGGTAACATCTTGCAAAACTATAGTTCAAGATCACAACCAGGATTTTGACACTGACTCAGTCAATGGCACCCCACTCCAGTACTCTTGCCTGGAAAATCCCATGGACAGAGGAGCCTGGAAAGCTTCGGTCCGTGGGGTTGCTGAGGGTCGGACACGACTGAGCGACTTCCCTTTCACTTTTCACTTTCATGCATCGGAGAAGGAAATGGCAACCCACTCCAGTGTTCTTGCCTGGAGAATCCCAGGGACGGGGGAGCCTGGTGGGCTGCCGTCTATGGGGTCGCACAGAGTCGGACACGACTGAAGCGACTTAGCAGCAGCAGCCAAGATATAGAATATTTCCATCACCACCATCTCCTGTGCTGTGTTGCCCTTTCACAGACACACTTACTTCCCTCCCTCCTTAGCCCCTGGCAACAACTAATCTAGTTTCCATTTCTACCATTTTATCATCTCAAGAATGTTATATACATACAGTATGTGACCCAATGGGATTGGCTTTTTTCGCTTAGTATAATTCCCTGGTAATCCATCCAGGTGATTGCATGTATCCACAGCTGTTCCTTTTTCACTGCTGAGTCGTGTTCCGTGGTGTCGATATATCAGCGAGTTTAGTCATTTACCCACTGAAGGACATCTGGGTTGTTTCCAATTATTGGCTATTGTGCAGAAAGCAGTTAGGAAAATCTGTTCACAGGTTTCTGTGTGGACATAGTTTTCATCGCTTTTGAATAAATGCTTGTGAGCACCGCTGATGTGTTGAAAGATAATTGCATATTTAATTTTTAAAGAAGTTATCAAACTGTTTTCCATACAGGCTGTACCATTTTACATTCCCACTAGCAATGCATGAGAAGTTTTCAACCATTGTTTCTTTGGGTCATTTTCAGTTACACCCTTTTTTTCTGCTACCTCCCGGATGACCTGCCTGTTTGATTTTTGGTTATGGTCCTCTAGGTCTGTGAAGCTCACTTCATTCTTTTCTATTTTCTCACTGTTGCTCAGACTAGATCATTTCTATTGTTTCTTTTCCAGGACACTGGTTCTTCCCTTTGGGTCCTCCATTTGGGTGTTGAGTCCATCCAACTGAGTTTTCCTTTAACTCTGAAGTTTTCATTTGATGCTTTGTTATATCTCCTACTTCTTTGCCAAGACATATATATATATATATATATATATATATTTTTTTTTTTTTTTGGTGTATCAAGAGGGTTTGGAGTTGCTCTTTGAAGCATTTTTATGCTGACTGCTTTAAAATCTTTGTCACACAATTCTAACATTTCTGTTATTTCGGTATTGACATGTATTGTCTTTTTTCATTCAAGTGAGATCTTTCAAGGCTTTGGTCTGACAGGAGATTTTTGGTTGAAAGCTGGACAGGTTGGGTATTATGAGATTCGACTTAATCAACTCTTCCTGTTTGGCTGGCTTCTTCTGCTGGTGTCCTCTGACCTTGGTCTGGTAGTAGAAAGAGCTGCACCGTCTCATTACTGCAGGGTAGGGGCAGAAGTCAGGTTCCCCACCAGGCCTTCTTTGAAGCAGCAAGGGGGTGTATTCTTTCATGCTGCCCACGGTGGGGTTCTGGGTCCTCACACAGACAGCTCCTTGGCAGGAGGAGGAGGGCGCCTCCCTGCCGCTCCCCACGTGGCCTCCACTGACACAGAGGCAGGGCCGGTCAGTGACTCCCAGGCATGAGTCCCAGCTGCCCACTCGGCTTCCCTGACCCCGCCCTGGTGGGCTCTGGGTGCCTCATCACAGCCTGGCGAAGGTGGAATCCTGATCCTTCATTTGTCCCTTCTGGCACAGGTGGGATGGAGCTAGTTTTTCCTAGGGCATTTGTCTGAAGTAGAGCAGCTTCTGCCCAAGAGTTCTCTGTCTTGAGAGGCTGCTCCTTTCTGGTTTGCTGGCTGCAGACGGCAGGCTTCCACTGGGGCCATTTTGGTCTGTCTGCACCTGTGGGTGTTTCTAGGTTGCCAAATACTTTCACTCCAAGTCTGAGATTAATGAGGCTTAGAAGAAAACTCACTCACTGCTGTGTCACCTCTCGGGGCCAAGGTCCCCAGCCAGTCTGCCTTCTCTCTGCCCTTCAGTGTTCTCTTGTGTTTGACTGTATACATAAAAATCCAGGGGTTTTAGATGTGTTTTTTAATAATTTGGGTCAATAGGGCCTCCCAGGTGACGCCAGAGGTGAAGAACCCGCCTGCCCATGCAGGTTAGACATAAGAAGACGCGGGTTCTATCCCTGGGTCGGGAAGATCCCCTGCAGAAGGGAATGGCAACCCACTCCAGTATGCTTGCCTGGAGAATCCCAGGGACAGAGGAGCCTGGCGGGCTACAGTCCACAGGGTGGCACAGAGTTGGACAGGATTGAAGTGACTTAGCATGGCATAGCACAGAGTCAAAAGAGGCAGCTCCTTCATCCAAGCCCCCCTCTACCACCACCACCGACAGGCCTAAGGCCTCAGTTTTCTTCCCTAACGGTCTCATTCGAAACAGGAATCAGCATGGGCCTAACACTAAGTTCTGGAAGAAGGTCAGTTTTCGTTCATAGCAGGGGAATCCATCAGCATGGGCACCTGGGCAAAGGGCAACAGTGACAAGCTGGGCCCCACCAGCAAGGTGACTCACTGAGCTGGGCTCCTCCCAAGGCCACCAGCTGCCTTCACATGTGCCGGACGCCTGAGACACAGGTCAGCTCAGGGGTCTGGACCCCCTCATTTGGAGAAGCCCTGGGAAAGCAGATGAAATTCCATGGCCCACCAACTCCCCAGGACTTTTTGTTGAGACTTTTTCTAAATTCTCCCTACTTTTATTTTTTTAATTTTGTTTTTGTTCTAAGTTTTGTTTTTAATTTTGTTGTTGTTGCTAAGTTGTGTCAGATGTTTTACAACCTCACGGACTGGAGCACGACAGGCTCCTCTGTCCTTCACCATCTCCAGGAGCTTGCTCAGATTTGTGTCCACTGAGTCAGTGATGCTATCTAACCATCTCATCCTCTGCTGCCCTCTTCTCCTTTTGGCCTTCAATCTTTCTCAGCATCAGGGTCTTTTCCAATGAGTCAGCACTTTGGATCATGTGGCCAAAGTATTGGAGTTTCAGTTTTAGCATCAGTTCTTCCAATGAAAATTCCGGGTTGATTTCCTTTAGGATTGACTGGTTTGATCTTCTTGCTGTCCAAGGGTCTCTCAACAGTCTTCTCCAACACCACAGTTCAAAAGCATCAATTCTTCGGCGCTCAGCCTTCTTTTGGTTCAACTCTCACATACATCCATGACTACTGGAAAAAGCATAGCTTTGACTAGACAGGCTTTTGTCAGCAAAGTGATGTCTCTGCTTTTTAATACGCTATATAGATTTGTCATAGCTTTCCTTCTGAGTGTCTTTTCATGGCTGCAGACACTGTCCGTAGTGATTCTGGAGCCCATGAAAATAAAGTCTGTCACTGTTTCCATTTTTCCCCCTTCTATTTGCCCTGAAGTGATGAGACTGGATGACATGATCTTAGTTTTTTTGACTGCTGACTTTCAAGCCAGCTTTTTCACTGTCCCCTTTCACCCTCATCAAGAGGCTCTTTAGTTCCTCTTTACTTTCTGCCATTAGAGTAGTATCATATGCATATCTGAGGTTGTTGATGTTTCTCCTGGCAGTCTTTAATTCCAGCTTGTGATTCATCCAGCCTTGCATTTCACATGATGTACTCTGCATAGAAGTTAAATAAGTAGGGGAACACTACACAGACTTGTACTCCTTTTCCAATTTTGAATCAACCAGTTATTCCATGTCCAGTCCTAACTGTTGCTTCTTGATCCACATACAGCTTTCTCAGGAGACAGGTAAGGTGGTATGGTATTCTCATCTCTTCAAGAATTTTCCACAGTTTGTTGTGATCCACGCAGTCGAAAGCTTTAGCGTAGTTAATGAAGTAGATGTTTTTCTGAAATTCTCTTGCTTTCTCCATGATCCAGCAAATGTTGGCAATTTGGTCTCTGGTTCCTCTGCCTTTTCTAAACTCAGCTTATACATCTGGAAGCTCTCAGTTCATGAACTGCTGAAGCCTAGGTTGAAGGATTTTGAGCATAAGTTTGCTAGCATGTGAAATGAGTGCAACTGTACAGTAATTTAAACATTCTTTTGCACTGCCTTTCTTTGGGACTGGAATGAAAACTGACCTTTTCTATTCCTGTGGCCACTGCTGAGTTTTCCAAATTTGCTGACATACTGAAGGCACCACTTAAACGGCATCATCTTTTATGATTTTAAATAGCTATTTTACAATGATTGACCTTTTTTCCTTCCACTCTCTTTGTTCTTTGAGTGTGAGTAATTTTTAAGCCCAGAGAAGAACCTTGGAAATTCCCTGGCAGATTATGCTTGATTCTCACAACTTCTGCCATCCTTATTTAGAATTTTTGTGCTGCCTGCAGCTATGGCCCAAAGAATGGCCCCCAAAGGACAGTTGACCAAGGCCTTCCCAGGATCTGTCTTGAAACTGGCTTCCCATTTGCTGTATCAGGAATTCCCCTCTCTCTGCCCAGCATCCTCCCAGTCCTCCTCCCCCCCTCTCAAAAAATCCTACCTCTTCCCACCCAGAGGAGAAAAGAGGTAATTTCTACGTGGTGGTCAAGATCTTGGAAAGAAATCAGCCTAGGTCTTGCAGAACTTCTGCTACTGTTTTCTGGAAATTGTGTGGAGCCTGGAATTCCATGTTCTTCTGGTTCAAAAAACCTTGGAGGGACTTCCCTGGGGTCCAGTGGTTAAGAATCTGCCTTGCAGTGCAGGGGACTCAGGTTTGATCACTGGTTGGGGAACTAAGATCCCACACGCCACAGGGCAACTAAGCCCGCAGGCCACAACTACTGACCCTGCCTGCCACAACTGAAGAGGCTGTGTGCCCCAGTGAAGATCCTTCATGCTGCAACTAGGACCCAAAGCAGCCAAATAAAAAAAAGACCTTGGAGCCAGCCAGTCCTGTCAACAAAGCAGTGACCAGGAAGAATGCCCCAGGTTGCTGAGCACCAGTGGGTGTTCTCAGACTCATTCTGCCTGAGTGGCAGCTCCTTTGCACATGTGGAGAGATGTCTGCAGGAGGGAAGGAGAGGCTTGGGGGTCCACCTTCGAGAGTCTGCTCCTAAATGGGGAGACAAGACTCATGAATGCAAAAGGAGGTGGGCTGCTATGGGCTAGATGGCAAATGAGGTTGGTTGGGTGGCCCCTAGGAGGGCAGGGAAGATGTCCCTGGAGGAGGGGCACAGGGCACGGAGCCCCTTTTCCTGCTTAGTTTTCAGGGTTAGTGACTGTTGGGACTGGTCTCTATGTGCAGGTCAGTTAAGAACCTTTCTTCCCATTTTACAGATAAGGCAACTGAGGCTCACTGAAGAGAAGTCCCACAGCAGAGGGCCTCCCAGAGGCTCTCAAGAGTGTGTCCAGCCAAGTCAGCGGGTCACGGCTCCCAAGCGTCCACCCTCCTGTCTCCCACGTGCCCTCAGATCCAGCCCCCTCAGTAGAGAAGGGCTGAGCTACCACGGAGACCTGCTGTGTCGATGACCGCATGAGGCCCATGTTGTTGGCCTGGGAACGGACTGAGGGCCTTAGCCCACGGACCAGACTTGGGGCTGGGCCTCGGGCTCCAACAATGGAGGCCCAGCTCCCCGGCTCTGGCCATTCACAAATATTTGTCAGCGGTCGCTGGCTGAGCCAGCCAAAACCAACTCCTCTCTTCTGTGTTTGCTGGCCCTGGGTTTCGTCGATACCTTCCTTCAGGGGCCAGCTGGCGGCTCACCACGAAACCTGTGGGTTTAGGTTTGGCTGATCGGGGATGAGCCGCTGTTGCTCCCAGCGGTGAGGAAGGAAGCCGCATTTTGTCTCTGATCCCCGGATATGTGGGTCTAGGTTTTGGACACACACTAGACGTGCAGCCGTGCCAGCCAGAAAGGGCAAAAATCCTCCTCAGGACTTCTGCTCAGGATGTTCGAATCTCGGGGTGGGGGGGTAGCTTTCTCTGGCGGGGGCGGGGCAGGAGGAGTGGCTTAGGAGATAAGATTAATATTCCATTTGCGCTCCTGGCAACACCTGCTGTTAGGAAAATAATGCTTGTTTTTTTTTGCGAATGGAAATTGTCAGAATGCTTTTTCCATCACTCATTTAGTTTATTCTTTCTTCTTTGGGTTCTGAAATCAGATGTCTTGTTTCACTCTCAGACTGCTCTCTTTTATTAAGAAGGAAAAAAAAAAAAGTTCTCGGAAGACCACAGCTGCATTTTGGGAGGTGGGTATAGGGAGAATAACTTCAGATTTTGTTTTTAAAAACGACTTTAACAGCAGTCCGAAGGCAGACAAACGTCTCTCTGTTCACTTTTTATTTCATAATCTTTCCCAACTAGATATTCGGAGGGCCACCGACTTATTATGGTTCTCACAATGTCGGACACTTCACCACATAATTTGTAGGTCTGCTTAAAAATTTCTGAAAGCAAAATTCCAAGGGCAAGCGGTTGGAAAACTATGCACGGGCTCATATTTCTTGCCTTCAGAAAAAGCGATGACCGCTTATTACTAGCTTAGGCGCCTCCATTCCTGCCCACCTACACACGCCCCACACGGGCCCCACCTCCTCTGCCCCAGCCTCTGAGACGGAGCAGGGGCTGCGCTGAAATGAGAGGGACGCTTGGCTTAGCTCCGCAGGCAGGCGGGGCGCGGAAACAAGGGCCACCCGCCACACACAGCGCCCCAGTCTGCAGAGAATGGGAAGCTTAGCAAGGAAAAGCACAGAGGAGACGCGCTTCCCTCTTCAGGGAGCCAACGGAGGGAGACATGACATTGGTTTAAACCACAATGATCAGAGTAGCCTGCGTTCACTGAGATACACTCGGGGCTGAAAGAGGTGTTGGAAATCCAGAGTCTGCTCTGCAGGACACTCCTCCTCTGTCTGTCTGTCTATCTGTCTGTGGGGCTACAGCCAGCTCCGAGCCTGGCTCAGGCGGGGGTGGGAGACAGGGGGTGCAGCGGTTCACCCCTCTGTGTCTCTGTCCCCTAGCTGTACCGGCCTCCAGCTCACAGGTGGCTGTGAAGATATATACAGGGGCCAGCACGACAGTCTTATGGATGAGAAAACCAAGGCTCAGAGAGCTTGCTTCGCTCCCCTTCAGGCTGTCCAGCTAGTTAGTGGCAAAGTCTGTCCTGGACCTCGGATTTGTGTTTCTGCTGTAAGGTGCTGCCTGAGACACTGCATGACTGGATTTCACATGACTATTCTGAGGTCTCAGGAGGTCTCAGGTCTGGAGAACCGGAGCATCACTAGCCACTTAGACAACGGAACTGCCTGTAATTGCCACCATCCACAGGATGCAGGGACCGCAGCACCCTGGCCAGCTCGGTCCCACACTGGGTCCCCCGACAACCCGCGAGCGGCATCACGTGCTTCAGGAACACTCTTGCCACCGTGGATGGTCAGCCAAGCTTCAGAGGCTCCCACTCCGGCAGACTGTAGGGCTCCCCTTTCGCTCAGAGTCGGGTAGGAAATGATTCAGGACTGAGGTCCCTGCATAGCTGAGGCAAAAGTTCATGCAAGAAGCTCAATCTTCCACGGAACGGACGGAAAGCTTTAGAAACCAGATGGTCACCTGGCCAAAGGGATGCCTGGAATGGAAGTGAGAGGGTCTGACTCTGGACCCTGAGGCAGATAAAAGATTTTCCTCACCAGCTACAGAACTGAATGAACAAAAGAAGAAAGAGGGGAAAAAGGCAGATTCATTTATTGCTTCATTAATTAAACTTGTTGGGAGATTTGGCTCTGCCTGGAGGTTAAGCAGAGGTATCAATGGGCTTGCCCAAGGCCATGCAGTTCCTGGAACACTCTGAGGGAAGCTGAGAGTTGCTGGGGGCAGTGTGTATGACAAAAGCTGTTCAGCTGGCTTTAAGGAGTCTCTAAACACCTTTCCTAACCTACCCAGGCTTCGAGGGCCAGATCTGCCCAGAAGCCTTCCCCCAGCTCCCAGGATGCCTCCTCTATCTCTAAACTCCTAACGAGATCAGAGTCTGGCTTCCCTAGTCTCTGCCACCTATGGCCTTGTGCATTCCTCTTGCACACCCTTAAAAGCATCTAGCCTTTTCTAAATCTCCCCCAGGGATCTGTGGTGGGGCTGGGCACTCATTCATGCCTGAAGTGAGCCCCACAGCGAGCCAGGTCCTGGGGACACAGCGATGACTCCGACACAGGGATGTGTCCTTACAGAGCTTAGGATCCACGCAGAGAGAGAGACACCGCTCCATTAATTACAGAAACAGGTATCTGGCTACAACTAGGCACAAGAGTCATGGAAGAAGGGAGGCAGAGAATAGCACAGAGGTCTGTTCTAGTCTGATCCTGGACACAGGACTGGCCCCATGATCTGTGGGACCCTTGGCAGAAACAAAAATGTGGGCCTCTTGTTCAAAAACTGTCCTGGCAGCTACAGCAGAGCATTAACCCAAGCACAGCCCTTGGGAGCGTGAGTCGCAGCGTGAGACCACAGACTGCACACCCGAGAAGCCAGCCCTGCCAGGAGGGCTGCCCCAAGGAACGGGACTGGAGCCGAAATCACAAGGATGCAGAACGACAGTAATGAAAACACGCTAACACGTATGGAGCGCTAACCACGGGCCAGCACAGCTTTCATTTACCCCAGGAGGGCAGGACCGCTGTTCACTCTGCTTTACAGAGACATCAGTGAGGCACTGAAAGGTGAGTACTTGCCTAAGGCCACACAGCTTGCAAGAAGCAGCACTTGGTTTGAACCTAAGTAGTCTGGCCCGATAATGAGTGCCCTCAACCACCATGCTCTCTTGCCTCAAGGTTTTGCTGCCTGTTCCAGGGTTCTGGGGTTTCCCAGGTGGCACAGTGGTAAAGAATCCGCCCGCCAGTGCAGGAGACGCAGGAGACTTGGGTTCGACCCCTAGGTCGGGAAGATTCCCTGGAGGGTGGCATGGCAGTCCACTCCGGTATTTTTGCCTGGAGAATCCCACGAACAGAGGACTTCCGTGGGGTACAGTTCATAGGGTCCAAAGAGTCACACAAACTGAGCAACTGAGCATGCATGCACGCACCTGAGTCCTGAGGGTGTGGGGCAGCCCGCACACCACCACTGAACAAGGAACCCAAATCTGGAGAACCCCAGGCCATGGCCAAGGCCAGTGGGGGAGGGCTCGTGGGCTTGGCACACACCACACGTGTGGTGCAGAAACAAAGGCTGAGCCGGAGGCCACTGGGGACAAAGGAGGCTGCGAGGCCCGAGAGAGGAGAAAGCCTGGGAGGGCTCTGGACCGGGCGCTCTGGGTCGAGGTTTGGAAATCCGGCCTTCCAGCCTTGGCTCCAGTGCGTCTGGGGCAAACCACAGAAGCCACATGTGGCCCTCGGGTTTCCATCTGCGCTGGGAACAGTTCTTTCCCCACCGCAGTCTGCTAGTTCCTGCGGCTAGGGCCCGTGGGACAGGGCTGGGGGGAGCTGGAGTTTTCAGGTGGCTCGCTGGCTTCAGCCCTGCACTCTGGGTGGGGAAGAGCTGTGGGCTCCTTCCACCCACCTCTATCCTAGGGCAGCAGAGAGGGCCATGGGAAAACCACTTTCTCTGGGCTATTAGATGGGTCTCTGAGTCTCACTCCACAGTCAGGGCATTTCTGAGGGCCTCCTCTCAACCCCCCTGGAAATCCAGGGCTCACTGTACCAATTAGCTGGGCAGCTTGGGCAAAGCACCCACCTCCCCATGTCTCAGCATTCCTGCCTGCAGAATGGGAACACCAGATCCTCACTCAAGGCATTTCCTTAGGTGGCTTCCCACCTTCTCCGCATTCTTGCCAAGATCATAAGGCCAACTGACATTACAATACAATCAAACCCGGAGAGCCTTTGGGGAACAAAGGCATGTTATAAATACGAGGTATTATTTTGGTTCCAGGGTGAATCAGGCATTCCAAGAATCCTTGGCCTCATACGGTCTGAGGCAGCGTGATGTCATGGGAAGAACACGCGGCTGCCCTAGCGGACTGTTTCCAGGGAAAGGCCCTCGCCCTTCCGCCTCGCCCAGCCAAGCCCTGCAGTCTCCTATCTGGCCCGGGGACCCTCAGTGCAGCCTGCTGGCGGGTTCAGGCATCCCCAAGCTAGATGCCCATGCTGGGCGCACTCTGGGTCCGGTGGACAGCAGCCACAGGTACACGTAAATCCCAGCTGGGATCCTCCATTTTCCAGCTAAGCTGAAACTGTGGCTAAACCGACCAAGTCATGCCAATCAACACAGGAAGCACAATGTGGCTAAACCGACCAAGTCATGCCAATCAACATCGGGAAGCAAAATGTGGCCATGCCATCTTGCTGGAGTCTGCCTACTCCCACCCACTTTTTCTAAAGAACCAAGGAAGCCTGGCTTTGGGTATGAATTTGCCCCATCTGTGTGGCCTTCATCCACAGCCCCTCACTGCCTGGAATACAGAAAATGCCCAGTGCAAACCCACAGGGTATTGACCAAGAGGCAACACACTGTTGCAGTTCAAGTCTGGACTCTGGAGACAGACTCCCAGAGTTCAGATCCAGGCTCTGAGTTGTGAGCTGTGCAATGTTGGGCAAGTTCCTTAACCTCTCTGGGCCTTGGCTTTTTCACCTGTAAAATGTGGACAGAGGACCCATTTCATAGGGGTTCCTGTGAGTTTTAAAGGAGTTGATGTACATGTTATATTAATGTTGTTTCTAATAATGTTACAGTGTGGGCTTTCCAAGCAACATAGTATTGAATCCATCAGATGGCTGGAGGAAGTAATGAGCACTGATGCGCCCATAATACAGGTGGGAAAAGTGAGGCTGTGGGGCAACGGGCTTTTTCAAGTGTTAGCAATCAAGGAAGAAACACTAGATGTCTAGCTTCTAGTTTTGCTTTTATTCTGGTTTCTAAAGGCTGTATATTGGACATGATCTCCCACCATGAAAATTCTCATCACCAAATACCACCATCATCCCAAGGGAAGTGCTGCCCAAGGCTTATTGGGCTATCTCCAGTGACTTTTTGGACTCCCAGCCTAAATAAAGCCTGGCCATCGAGTCCACCACAGCTGGCCAGCGGGTGGCCAACTGGTTAGCTCACTTATTCCATGGGCTGACTGACTGTAGAAGCCCAATCAAACTAGCCCTTTTCATCATCTGTCTTAATCTCATCATCTTCAGGTAGCAGAGCAGCCTCAAACTGGCTTTTAAAGACAAGACAAGGAGGAGGAAGGATCAGGAGAAAGTCCCGCAAGAGTTGTTTAAATACCAAGTGTCGCAAACTGCTGAGTCCTTCTGAACTATGGAGGAGGAAGGCCAGAGACACAGTCTGAGGTGACCTCAGGAGGTCCTTAGGAGAACTGCCCCACGCGGAGGGGACTGCCTGGAAATGTGGTGAGCTCCCCGTCACTGGAGGTGTCCAGACACGGACCAACCGTTAGCTCTGGACACCTCCTATCCCTCACCTGCCCATTCTGCAATCAGTACCTCCTCCGTGAAGCCCTACTGCGTTGACCAGGAGTCCCTACCTGGAGAGGCAGCTGGAGGCAGCGATGACACAGACGTTGGGACACCTGGGTTCATGTCCTGGTTTTGCCCCGTCTAGCAGGGTGGCCTTGGATACACTGGCCTTTCTGCCCCTCAGCTGTTTTCTTAATCAAATGGATCTCACAACTGGAAAATAGGTGGGGAGGAGCCGAAAGAGATAACCCCAGGGCTTGGCGATGAAACCCTGCCCACTCACTCCTCCGTCTGGGGCCAGCCCTGGGGAGCCAGGCGAAGGAATGATGGCTGCGTGGGGGGAAGTGGAGGACCCCCAGGCGGTCCCTGAGCTGGTCTGGCTTTGTGGGCAGAGGAGCACCGCTGTGCCTCCAGCCACCAGCCCCCATGCTCGCCCTCAGCCACCCTCCTCGGACAGCCTCCTCCCTCGCAACTTCATTACTGACAGGTCTGCTCTGTCCCTGAGGGGCCGTTTTTTCCACCCCGGGAAGGAGAGGAAATATGAAAAGCAGTTAGCTGGAGTAGGGCGTCCCCTGGGGTCACATTTCTCAGCCGGGGCTGGTGGGACTGACAGGTCCGAGGCGAGACATCCTGGCGGAGGGAGAAACACTCAGCAGCTTCACCCACTTCCCGGAGCCTGCTCGGGATACCGGGCTGGGTTCTTGGGCTAGAATCTTCTCAAACGCAAGGACAGTGCTGATAGCTTTCTCATTAAACACCCATCAGCCAGGATTCGGTGTATAAATACCTTCAGGACCATTCAGACAGGTGACCAGGACCTCCTCTCCCTAGCTCCCAAATGCAGGGTCCTGAAGCTTAGAGCAACGTGTTTACAATCAACCAGGGACTCTCCCCGACAGCAGAAAGACAGCTAGCAAATTTAGAAGGAGGGATGGAATTAGAAAATCATCTGGCTGTCACCATAATAGCAATTCTTAAGCAAGAATCATGAGTGGAGGCTAGTGGGTGAAAGTTAGAGGGAAACAGAATATTGGCTTCATCTCAAAGGACCTACCCGCAAGCTATTTCTTAATTACAAAGGGAAAACTCATGATTTTACAGTGGAGAAACTTGGCAGACATGGCCATAACCAAGGAAGCAAAGTCAACATCACCAGTCCTGGGGTGAAGGGACAGTATCAGCGTTCTGATATGAAGCACGAGGGGAACGCAGTGTCCCCCAAGTGTGGAGAACCCGAGCCTGACTGTGAGGAGGTATCAGAGAAACCCAAATGAGGGACCGTCGACAAAAACAACGAGTCGTTCTTAAAAGGTCAATGTCATGAAATACAAAGACCTGTGAACTGTGAACTGTCCCCAGATTAAAAGAACCTAAAGAGACAGGATAATTGAATGTAACCCCTGCTCTAGGCCCACTGGAGAAAGATGAGTAAGGACTGTGGAGTAGATAACTATATTGTATCGGCGTTAGTTTCCTGATTTCAACCACTGTCCTGTGGCAATGAAAGAAAAATATCTTTCTAAAGAAACACACTGTGAAGTATTTAGCGGTAAAAAGGCATTCCTGAGGCAAGTCCTTCTCACTCAAGTCAGAAAAAAAATGTATGAGAGGGAGAAAGATAAAGCAAAGGAGGTAAGCTGTTAATTAATATCTGAGGAATCCGGGTGAAGAATATGCAAGGATTCTTTGCACAATTCCCACAGCTTTTCTGGGAGTTCGAGATTTTGTTGAAAACAGAAGTTTTTAAAGATGAGCAGGATCTGGTTAGAGGGGAAGAAGTGGGGAGGGCATTCCAGAAGAAGCCCAGAGACTTCACAAAGGGTGGCTGGCCATTTTTCTTAAGTCAATTTCTTATGTCCCAGGCAAACTAAATAATATACAATAAAATTAATTTCGGTCAATCAGTTGAGGGTCCTGCTTCACCTCGCAGCAGGTAAAACTGCAGAGACCCCTCATTTTGTAGGTAGGGGTGGCCCCAAAGGAGGTGCACACACAGCCCACTGTGCAATCGTGTCCTCAAGACCGAGAAGATTCCTTAATGGAGCCCAAGCAGCTGGGCATCGTCTGAAGGGCAGTAGTCGCCAAAGTCCGACGTCCCCAGGACAGAAGCCCAGGCGGACCCGTCGCACCATCACAGGCAAGTCAACCTGCCCTTAGGGGTAACACCCAGAGCTTCTCTCATAGCAGGACTGTTTCCCAGGGTGGGCTTCTACAGCACGCACCAGGAGACCTCGTCTCAATGAGTGGGAAAATGGACACTTTTCTATACTTATTTTTACACCTATGGAAACTGAAGCAGTTTGGTGCGCTGGTTGCAGACTTAATCCACTGTTTTAGGCTTGAGAACTCCTCTCATCACCTTGCAGACACTCTCAGGAATTAAAACAATATTTTGTTATTTCCGGTGGTACATGACAAAACGCTATTTTATGTAAAACGTAGCTTTCAGATTAATATGGGGAGTGAATACCAAAAGTCCATATTCAGTATGATCTTTAATAACATCTCTGATCAAAGGCAATATTTAACCTTCCCCCACTTACCAAGTGATGCCTTCTCCTTCATTTATTGTAAATAAGTTACGAAAGCAAAAGCATAATTTTCTACAAAGAAATTTCAAAATGACATATTACTGTGTCACTGCGGCTTTGGCACCACATACATGCTCACAGGGAGGCTAACGACTGACTAAATAAGGCAGATAAAGAAACAAAAAAGCAAAAGCTGATTTCGTGGCCCACTGTTTGGAATTCTTAAATTGTATGTTTGTTTAATAAAAATCAACTGGTTTGTTTTTGTAATTTTCTCGCTTTGTTTCCAAATGACGAGACGTGAGAATTTTCAGGAAGGGCTTGCAATCACTTTGTCCAAAGAGCAGGGCGTGAGCAGGGAGGGTCTTGACTCTGGTGAGCGGAGTGGGACGCCAGCCAGGCTCGGGGTCTTCAGGACTCCGTCCAGACGCGCAGGGCTCCCGGACTCAGGCGGAGACAAGCATGCGGAGTCGTGACCACGCGCCTGCTCCTCAGGAACCAGCCTTTTAATATCGCTGTTCTTTAATGCTTCCTGCCTTTAACCAACTGTCTATTATGGGTAAAAATTAAATATTTGACTAAGAATAAAAATCTTTTCAAACTGAGTAATGCTCAAAACCACCAAAGTGGCTCTCCAGGCTGCTGAGAGAACTGGCCAAGGGGTTGGGTCTTGGGTGGGCCTCCCTCGTCTGTGTTAAGCTGGGGCTCAGTCCACACCCACAGGCAGGGTCTCACACTGCGAGCTTCTGAAGGTGATGACAGACCCCTGGAATGGGGGTGAGAGCCCAACTTTGGGGCCAACCAGGCCTGGGCTCAAGTCAGGGTCCTGTCACCTCCTTGCTGTGTGCTTTGGGCACGGCTCTTCTTAGTCTCTGCCTGAGTTTCCCATTTGCTAAATGGGGAAATGATCATGAAATGGGTATTGCCTATGGTTCTGGGGGTTAAATGAGCAGTAATTGGCCCGTGCCTGACAAAGCAAGGGCTCAGCGGGGAACTCCCCTGTCCACTGTCATAGCTGTACTCAGAAACAGCAGCCGTGACCAGTCAGGACTCGGCACAGTGCTCTCGCCCCGCGTGCGAGCCCGGGAGACACTTCCTCTGGCATTCCCAGGTTTCTTGCAAACCTGGCCTCCTCCACACAACCTCAGGTTTGCACCTTCTGTGCGGCATGTTCAGAAGGGCTGGGATTCTCCAGCTGGCCCCTGGGAGGCATCTTAAAGACCTGAAAATCTGCTGAAGGCCTGAGCGTGGTACTCTCACCTGTATCGTCTTTCCCAGCCCTCCGCCACAGCGCCCCGAGGACATCCATGCCACCCCCTGCTGGAACTGCCCCTCCCCGTCTTTGCCTCCAAATATCCTCTCCTAGATGTTGGCACTCAAGCCCACGCCTCGAGGAGATGCCCTGGTCACCCAGCCTGCGGTGAGTGCTGTCTGTCCCTGGAATCTCATCCGGAGCTGATGGTAAGCCTAGTGCGTTTGCGGCCTCCGTCCACAGCTCACTCCTAGTGGGCAGACAGCCCCTGCCAGCCTCACTCCAGGAGGTGGCAGACTCCATAACACGATGGCTAGGTTTTTACTGTGGGGCTGTAGGGAAGTGGTTTCTGACATGGGCGGGAAGAGCAGGGCAGTTTTGGAGGACTCTCTTGGCGCCGTGGTCCCAGTAGCCTTTGGCTCTCTGTACCCTTCCTGGGCCAAGCATGGCCCTGCGGGCAGGTGAGGGGAAGGTGGGGGTGGTGGATGGACAGGGTGTGTCAGCACAGCCCAGCAAGCTCACTTCTTTCAAGCGTGAAATCTGGCCAGGAGGGGAAGTGGAGGGATGTGGCCAAGGGTGAAGAGGGCAGAGCTACAGGATGGGGCGGGGCTTGGGGAGGCAGGGGGCATTCACACTCTCCCTCCAGTGATTAATGGACTAATTCCTGGGCTGTGGCAGGGAGCCCTGTGGTGAGGAGGCACTCCAGAGAGCTGGCAGCAACGTAACAAAGTTGCTGAAAGGACCCAAGAAGAAACAAGTGAAGTAACCTAGCCCAGCACTGCATCCTTGCATCATTTACTCAGTAAACACCCACAAAGTTCTACTATATGCAGGCAGTACTGTAGGCACTGGGGGTATGGCTGGAGGCACCGATCAAAAAGCCCTTGTGGATCCTCTCTCTAATGAGGAGATACAGATAATAAACAATAAATGCATCACACAGAGTATCAGAGGGCGTTCAGTTCTACGGAGACTGTGAAACCAGGAAAGAGGACTGGGAGTGCTGGCTGTGCGGTGGGATACCTGTGGGAGAGGCTGCACTTTTTACTAAAATTTTTTTTAAAATTGAAGCACAGGACTTTGCTGGTGGTACAGTGGATAGGAATCTGCCTGCCGATACAGAGGACACAGGTTTGATCCCTGGTCCGGGAAGATTCCACATGCTATGGAGCGACTAAGCCCGTGTGTCACAGCTACTGAGCCCACGCGCTGCAACTGCTGAAGGCCTGGCGCCTAGAGCCCATGCTGCACAACAAGAGGAGCCTGTGCACTGGACGGAAAAGCAGCCCCGACCGACCACGACTAGAGAAAGCCCAAGCGTGGCAACGGAGACCTGGTGCAACAAAAATAAATATATAAATTGAAGTAAAACTGACTTTCGAACTGATGCTTTCAAACTGTGGTCCTGGAGAAGACTCTCGAGAGTCCCTTGGACAGCAAGGAAATCAAACCAGTCCAGTCTTAAAGGAAATCAACCCGGAAGATTCATTGGAAGGACTGATGCCGAAGCTGAAGCTCCAATATTTTGGCCACTTGATGCAAAGAGTCGACTCACTGGCAAAAACCCTGATGCTAGGAAAGACTGAGGGCAAGAGAAGGGGGTGACAGAGGATGAGATGGTTGGATGGCATCACTGACTCAGTGGACGTGAGTTTGAGCAAACTCTGGAAGATAGGGAAGGGCAGGGAAGCCTGGTGTGCCGCAGGTCATGGGGTCGCAAAGAGTCAAATATGACTGAGCAACTGAACAACAACAATAATCGACTTACAACCTTATGTTAATTTCAGATACACAGCATGGTGACTCGATATACATTATGAAACGATCACCATGATAAGTCTAGTTACATCTGTCAACACACAAAGTTATTCCAATATTATTGACGATACTCCCTATGCTGTGCATTGCATCCCTGTGACTTACAGTATAGCTGGAAGTTTGTACTTCTCACTGTCCCTCACCTGTGACTGGTTGTATTTTTAGAAAGAACTGTTAGGACTGATCTCACTTTGATGGTGCAAATTCTTGAGAAAGGAGCTGTGCAATACCTGAACACAGGCAGAGCAGTCCAGGTAAAGGGGACAGCAAGTGCAAAGGCCCTGTGGTAGGAGCTTACTGGTGTGCTCAAGGTCCCTGAGAAGGCCAGTGCAGCTGGAGTGCAGAGACTGGGGGTGAGGTGGTGGTGGTGGTGGATGATGAGGTCAGAGGTGATGGGAACCAGATCACCTGGGGCCTTGCAGACCATGGAAGGGATTTTGGTCCTTCAGTTCAGTTCAGTTCAGTCGCTCAGTCATGTCCGACTCTTTGTGACCCCATGAATTGCAGCACGCCAGGCCTCCCTATCCATCACCAACTCCTGGAGTTCACCCAAAGTGCTGTCCATCAAGACGGTGATGCCATCCAGCCATCTCATCCTCTGTCGTCCCCTTCTCCTGCCCTCAATCCCTCCCAGCATCAGGGTCTTTTCCAATGAGTCAACTCTTCGCATGAGGTGGACAAAGTATTGGAGTTTCAGCTTTAGCATCAGTCCTTCCAAAGAAATCCCAGGGCTGATCTCCTTCAGAATGGACTGGTTGGATCTCCTTGCAGTCCAAGGGACTCTCAAGAGTCTTCTCCAACACCACAGTTGAAAAGCATCAATTCTTCGGTGCTCAGCTTTCTTTACAGTCCAACTTCACATCCATACATGACCACTGGAAAAACCATAGCCTTGACTAGACGGACCTTTGTTGGCAAAGTAATGTCTCTGCTTTTGAATATGCTATCTAGGTTGGTCATAACTTTCCTTCCAAGGAGTAAGCGTCTTTTAATTTCATGGCTGCAATCACCATCTGCAGTGATTTTGGAGCCCACCAAAATAAAGTCTGACACTGTTTCCACTGTTTCCCCATCTATTTCCCTGTGAAATGGGACTTCCCAGGTAGCGCTAGTGGTAAAGAACCCACCTGCCAATGCAGGAGACATAAGAGACCCTGGGTTGGGAAGATCCCCTGGAGTAGGAAATGGCAACCCACTCCAGTATTCTTGCCTGGAGAATCCCCATGGACAGGGGAGCCTGGCGGGTTACAGTCCACGGGGTCACAAAGAGTCAGACACGACTGAAGCGACTTAGCACAGTGCACATAACAACAGTTGTTGGGATTTTTTTTCTCTTTCCACCTAATCTGAGAACGTTTTTTAATAGGTGATTTTAATCCAGTTTTATTTTCTGATCACTGATATGGACTTATTTTTATTACCTTTTTTCCCACATGTATGCAGGTATGTGTTTTAATATGTAAATTTTTTATTTGCTTTTCTTTTTTTGCATCTTGGCACACACACATGCACACATTGATTCTAGGGCTTATCCATCCATTCATTTTCTTTAATATAAGTAAATGTGAACATACATTTATATCTGCCTTCCAGGGAGAAAAGTAACATACTACATATACTTTTTCCACTTTGCTTTTTTCAATTAAAGTCATCTATTTCTCTCTGCTTTTCACTTTTAGGGCTGTTTTTTTTTTTAACTATTTTTATTTATTTACTTTAAAAATTGTCTGTACCAAGGTGGCGCAATTCTGCTTTCTAGCAAGCATCACCACTCTGGATAAGGGGCAAATATTCCTTAGAATCTCACGTGCAGCAGCTTATGAGGATGAGTTATTCTGAGGTTTCCTCCTGTTCTGAACTTCTAGAACGCCCTGGTTCTTGGTGACAGGCAGGGCAGGGGCTTCCAAATGCTGGAAGCATCAGGGCGGGAGTCAAAGAGCAAACATACAGCTCAGCCCCGCCCGTGTCGAGTGTTTGACCTCAGGGAGTCCCCCTCTTGCTGCAAAATGAGGACCCTGGAGAAGAGGATCTCTCTGGGCTTTACAGGTTGATAGGAGGACCAGGTAAAGGAGGCTGAGCCAAACCTGTTCCTGGCATACCATGCAAGCAAACAACTCCTTCTTCGGAGAAGATGATAAAACTGTTTCACTATGCAACAGCTTCAGTGCCCATCACCGGCTTCTCTGCAGAGGCAAAGCACCGTGGGAGCCGTGGAGCCACTTGGTGGTCCTGGAGACGGGGCTGTGAGCAGGAGGTGGGCGTGTGCACGCAAACAGGGGGCAGCGGGGAGCAGCCAGGGAAGCAGGTACAGTTCTGAGGAGTTCACAGACGTCAGCAGGGCAGAGCAGCAGGTGACCAGGCAAATGATCAGGATGGCAGAGGGCTGACTGCTCCCTCGGGGATAAGGAGGCTGAGCCTGGACCAGCAGGAGACTTCTGTGTCACCGCCACCCCCGCCTGGACCAAGATTACTTTCCTCAGGAGGGCCTCCTAGGGCCCGGGGAGGGGGAGGGTAACTGGCCATGATGGAACAGATCCAAGAGCTCCCAGTGCATGAACTTTCCAACTGCCTTTATTCTCTCTTCCATGGAGAAAATTTCAAACCGGGAGCCACCCATTCTATATGTTTTTCCTTCTTTCCCCAAACCCTCAAACACAACTCACACAAGTAAAGGCAAGGGGCCAGGAAATAAATATGCCAAGAAGAAAAAAAATCACTGGAAGAACAAGAAAGAGCAAAACTCTGGGCCATCCCCAAGAGCAGCCTGGGTGGAGCGTTCCACTAAACCACGCATCACGTATTCCAGCCCCAAGTCCTCCGCCAAGCTTCCGTCCGCAGCTCGGACTTCCGTTCGGTGCAGCTGGAGGCAGATGGGGGCCCAGACTCCAAGGACCTTGTGGGATGGTCTGAGTCAAGCCCTGAGCGCACCCGGAGCAGGCGGATGAGCAGTTCCAGGGCTGGGGGGAGGCACAGGCACCAACCCAACCCCTCCGCACCCCCCATGCCCCGCACCTTTCTAATCCCAGATGCGCGATACATCATCACCCAGCTCGCTGCCCACAGCCCCCGCGGGGCTGCGCGGGAAGAAACGTGGGGGAGGACTCCGCTTTCTGCACTGACTGGGGCCTGACTCAGTGTATCTTGGAAGAAAGAAGAGGAGGTCTGAACACTCCCACCCAGGGGCGGCTCGGTAATTGCGGGTTTTCACCAACACTCCAAGAAGGAACAGTTGCTGCTACGGAGAAGCTGGGGAAAAGGCTTTGTGGAAACCCTTCCCAGGAATGAGGCCATCCCAGGCAGCAGACCACCCGGGCGGGCCCAGCCTGACTCCTCCAGCCCTCCCCACCAGAGCCATCCATCCTCCCCTCCCCAAGGCGGTCGGGGAGTTTGCTATCTCTGCTTGGTCCACGAGCCCAAGTTCAGAAAGGACAGCAGGTGCAAAGGATGCCTTGTCCCCGGCCTAAGCGCCCCTGGGGTGGAGGATGTTGTAAATTCTGATCACCACCTGTCCTGATGTGGGGAACCCCATCACCCACAAGCGTTCCACAGACTCCAGCCTAAAAGGATGAGAAGTGGGCTCTGGACTCAAAACGAAAGTCCGAGGCTGCCTCGGAGATACAGATTCTGTTCATGGAGCCTGCCCTCACATCTCACCTTCGCTCCAGCTTCCAAGCTCATCTCCTTCTCTCTGACACCCACTTTCCTCCCCTCGCCACCCTCCACAAGTGAGGGGCCTCCCCACCCCGAGGCTTGGTGCAGCAGCTCCTCCAGGGATGCCCTCTCCCATCCCGGATGTTGGCATATAAGGTGTCAAGAGAGGTATCGGGAGCTTGTGCACCAGGCCCCAGCTCTTGGCTGGCTTCTCACGCCTCCACAGAGGGTCCTCCTCACACACCTCTCTCCCCGGCCTCCCGGCAGTCTCCTCCGCAGTCAGGCCGGCCTGCGCGTCGTCCCTGACGCCACCTCGGGACCTCTGTCTCTGCTCAGTCACTCACCAGGAAGGTGCAGGCCCTGCCCTCTGTCTGGCCCGTGGAGGATACAGACCAGCCTCCACCTCCTCCTGAAAGGCTTCTTGGTTACTCTAAACCCCAGAAATCTTTCATTTCTCTAAAGTCCCAGGGCCTGTGGTCTGGCATTGTATTATCACATGCACACATATACACACATGGGAACATGCATGTGCATATGTTCACTCATTTCAGTCGTGTCCTACTCTTTGTGACTGCAGCCTGTCTGTGCCAGGCCATGGGATTCTCCAGGCAAGAACGCTGGAGGGGTTGCTATGCCGTCCTCCAGGGGATCTTCCCAACCCAGGAATCAAACCCAGGTCTCCTACATTGGCAGGCAGATTCTTTACTCACTGAGCCGCCCGGGAAGCCCCGAAAGACGTGTAACACACTCATGATACATACACACAACAATGTTAATTCAGTGTGAACTGTTCAGTAACCTTCTCTCTCCAACTAGACTATGAGCTCCTGGAAGGCCTGGCACACACAGAGGCCTTCGAGAAGCCCTCAGGAGACCTTCCCTTCCTGACCAAAGCCCCGTGTCCACCTCACTCCCCTATCTGTACCAGGGCTGGGGGCTCCCGCCATGAGGGGTACCATGAGGCAGAAGAGGCCAGCACTACACACTGCTTCAGCCTCTGAAGGGAAATGGCCCTCTCGCCCCAGAAGGCTGCCCGGTGATAAACAGGATGCAAACAAATCCCAAGGAATCCTGAGATGGGAACGATTTTAATATAGCTAACCTGACATCATCTCTCTGACCACAGCAATGCTTGCAGGGGGTGGAGGGGAGGGGGCGGCCCTGACCTATTTTTGGTGGGCAGGCACTGCTAGAAGGGGCAGCATTGAAGGATTGAAGGTCCCCCCTTTCCTGGCCCCCAAGGGAGGGGGTAAGGCTTCAGCCTGGGCCCTCCCCCTACTGGGGGTTCCCATCTTGGGTCTGAGCCACAGCTCACAGAAGGGCTCAGCAGAGTCTGAAGAATCCAGCATCCCTCATGGCCTTGTCGAGCATTAACCCTGCCTTGGGAGACGGCCAGCTCTGTCTCCAAACACCCCCTTCACTGGACCCCAAACTGCTACCACATTCATCAGAATTAAGACACCCAGAGGACTCTTAGGATGGAAACGTGGGCCTTTACCATGGAAAAGCTTCCCTCTGAGATGCAGTCCTGAGAGACTTGGAGAAAGATGGGTTTGGTGGGATTTCCGGGAGACAGGTGGTGGGAAGCGGAGGTTAGGGTGAGCATTCTAAGGTGGGCTAGAAAGCCTGATGGAAGCCAAGCAGGGCTGGTGCAGAGGGGTCCCCTCAGGCATGGCCCGAAGGAGATAGGGGCAAGCCGTCTTCCTTCACAATGATGCTCTTTCAGGATGAAAAACCCTGGGCAGACAGGGAACTTCCTTCCCTCTCGACACGCTTGCTGCTCCCTGGTGGGACAGGTCAGGGCAGGCCCCCACGACATTCTGGGTCGAAACACTCCCCCAGAGCACTCCACGGGAGCTGGTACACCCCAACCCTGGCAGCGGGGCTGATGGGGACCAGAGCCCCCGCCAGGCCCTGCGTGTCCCTGGTGCTCCTCCCGACTGCAGGATGCTCCCTGGGGCTTGGGCACGGCAGTCGGCCCCCAGAGAGCCCCTCCCTGATCCAGCGCTTAGCGGGGGAGGGGCTTCCCCAGGAGAGCAGGGGTGGCAAAGAGCCCAGCTAGTCCCACTTCAACGCCTCAGGCTCGGGGGAGGGGTTTAAAGATTTAATGGAAATAGGAGCCCACGACTCCCCCAGAGAGGCGGGCAGGGCTGAAGCACAATCGTCAGGTGACCAGCTGGGCCTTCAAGTTCACTCCCCCCTCCCCCACCCCATGCCATCCTCTCTGCCCCCCTCCCCTGTCTGTGACTCACACACCTGAAAGTCAGTGTCAGGACAGTGTCCAGGAGAATCAAGATGGTGCCTCTCCCAGGGTAGCTACGATTTGGAAGGGATCACAGGGAACAAAAAGTTTTAAATCCAATGGCAAAGTGAAAAGTGAAAGCCGCTCAGTTGTGTCCAACTCTGTGTGACGCCATGGATTGTAGCCTGCCAGGCTCCTTTGTCCTTGGGATTCTCCAGGCCAGAATACTTGAGTCGGCAGCCTTTCCCTTCTCCAGGGGATCTGCCAGACCCAGGAATGAAACCAGGGTCTCCTGCATTGCAGGTGGATTCTTTACCAGCTGAGCTACCAGGGAAGCCCAAAGGAGGCAGGTACTCATGCAAGTTCAGACAGCAAGGTCCTAGGGCCTCTCAAAATCCCATACTTTCCATATTATGATTATTAATATGATTAACAAGTAGATTCAATATTTCCAGAGAACACACCACGCCTCTACTGCAGACACAAGGCGAATAAAGCCCCCAGACCGCTGCTCGCATTAGTCAGCACCCCCTTTTGTCTGCACTCCAGGCTGGTGTACGTTCTGCTGGCTGGGCCACGTTGGCTGTAGGAGAGGCTGTGATCTGAGGATCGTGAGAGGCTAAACGGGAAGCCTTGTTTCCAGAGGGGCTTCTCAAAGACCTCTCACCAAGAACAAGAGACCCTCTGAGGCTCAAGGTGTTCCGGGCTGTGGTGTCAGCTCCAGGGGGTGGCTGCCCCATGGCGGGCAGAGCCCCACGCAGCGCAGGGTCTGGGCTCACCAGCCCTGTCTCCGAGGCAAGGCCTCTCCTGTCTGTGCCCTGCCCTGCTGGCCCGTTTTCCCTTCCACCTTCTGCCTTCTCCAGTCCTGCCTTGATAGCTTCAGGGAGGCAGGGGACACCATTCTTCCTACAGCCTTCCAAGTTCTGCTCCTTAGAGTGGCTACTTCCAGGTACCTCGAACTCTGAGGTCTCCCACAGCAGCCTTCACCAGGGCCTTCTGCAGCCTCTATGTCAAAATACATCCCCAGGGACTTTTGTCCAACACGGGGCTCAAGCACTGGAGCTCAAGCCCAAGCCAGCAGCCCACCAGCCCTAAGACCCACTTCCCTGAGAAGTGCGGTACTGTCTTCAAGAACCGGAGCATGTTGGGGACAGGTGGGGAAGGACAGCCTGGTGCTCCCCCGCCGCCCCCAACCAGGGCCTCTCCTCTGGTTTTCCTGTTACCTCCGTCCCAGGGCGACCCTGGGTAGGCATGCCATCCTAGGCAGGATGGAGGGACAGGGGATGCAGACTGCGGTCAGTTCAGTCGTACAGCCTGGATCTGCCCCAAGTGTCCTTCGAGAGCACAGGCAGGGAGGTGACGTCACCCGGCTCCACCTCAGTCTCCTTGGGGTAGGTGCAGGCAGCCATTCCCTTCTCCTTGGTGTTCCTGTGATCGTCTAGATCAGGGATGCGAAAACTGTGGCCTATGGGCTGAGTCTAGCCCCCATCTGTTTTTGTGGATGAAGTTTTGTTGAACCACAGTCCCTCTCATTCAGTGGCTGCTTCTGCCCTGTAATGTGGAATCAGGGTGGAGCATGGCCCTCGAAGCCTAAATGCTTTTCTCTCTCCAGATCACCATTTATCCTGGAGTGGATGTAAAAGAAGCACGTGTCCCCCTACTTATGGCCAACGTCCCCAAACCCCAAGGCAAAGAGTCTGGACATCCTGATGTCTGGAAGCAGCGTCAGTTTTGCCAAGTCTTGAGCAAATCACATGGCCTTTCTTGAGTCTCACCTACATTGCTCTTATATTGGGGGGCATTTGTCTTATCTGCCCCCCAAGCCTGCTGCAGAGATGCTATGAGAAAGGCTGTGTAAGATACCTTTATTTGCATTGTTAATATTTGTATTCTTCTCTTTCCTACCCAAGGAAGACTTCCCTGTCATAGTGAATCCCTGCCAACAGCCTGAGAGCAATCTCAAGAGAGATCTGAGCCAGAAGCACCCAGTTAAACCGCCCCTGGGTTCCTGACCCTTGGAAACGGACAGACTCTAGTATTTCAATATGCTTCCAATTAAAGCCCAATCTTTTATAATCGTTGAGATTAAAGAGTTTAGGGGAAAATAAGTGTATGTGTGAGTGAGAGAGAGAGAAGGTGTGTGTGAGCGTATCTTGGAAAGTTCCCTTTTCCTGGAACTACCTGCTGTACCCCTGCACAACAGGTAGGTCCCAAAGCTGAGATAAAGTCATCCTCTGGTTTAAAACCTTCCTCAGGGACTTTCCTGGCAGTCCAGTGGTTAAGGCTCCACGCTTCCAATGCAGAGGTTCAAATCCCGGCCCGGAAACTAAGATCCTACATGCCACATGGTGTGGCCAACAACAACAACTTTCCCCAGGGAGGAAACTTTCCAACACATGCTCCACTGGAGAGCGGAGCCATGGGCAGGGGCGTGTAGAGGGGAGGACAGGACAAGGAAGGCATTCTTGGAAAGACTTGAGGTTGAATCAGAAAAGAGAAAACAAAAAACCTCAACTCATTCAAAGCTATTGGTGCATTTTACTAGATCATTTAAAACAGGAGAAAAAAAATTAAAAAAAGAAAACAACGCCACAGGAAAACTAGAATCAGGTAAAGATGGCCCCAGTGGCCCCCACCCGGTGGCACTCACACCCTCTGCAGTCCCTTCTGAGACGGCACAGGGGTTAGTCTGTGGGACCAGCAGAATAGCAGAGGGGATGGTATGTCTCTTCTGAGATTAGGTTACAAAAGCCAGGACAGCCTCTCTCTCCACCCCCCGCTCATTCTGTCATGAGAACCCCACAGAGAGGCCCACATTGCAAGGAAATGAAGCCTCCGGCCAACAGCCAGTGAGGAACTAAGGCCTGCCAATAGCCGCGTCAGTGAGCTTGGAAGTGGATCTTCCAGTCCCATCTGAACCAAGTCTTCAGATGATCACAGTCCCTGCCAACAGCTTGACCGCAGTCTCAAGAGAGATCCTGCGCCAGGAGCACCCAGTTAAACGGCCTGGGTTCTGACCCTTGGAAACCGTGTGAGATAATAAATATTTGCTGTTCGAAGTTCTAAGTTTTGGAATAATTTGTTATGCAGCAATGGATAACCAATACAAACATGCAGGCCAAGCTCCATTTCCAGCAAACAATCACTGGAAATGATAACTGGCAGAGGTCCCTAAAGCAGTCACACATACACAGCTATACACACAGATGTGTGTATTCCACATACAGGCAGTAAGCCCTCACGTCTGAGAAGTCCTTGATACTTTTATCGGCGTTCAGAGCATGATACTGTTTTTCAGATGAGACAGAAGCCTCAGGTCAAGTCATGCCCTGCAGGCTCCGCATCTAGCAACAAGGCCCGAGCCAAGTCTAGACATGTCAGCACACCCAAGGGGCCATTCTACACATTTGTCTGGAACCTGGGTTCTACAGTGGCTCATAGTATGTGACTTCCAGAAAATGCACATAGAGACAAAAAGGACGTTTGCTTCAAGTAGCATAGTTTCAGGCTTCTAGGAGCTAAAATTTCCGCCCTCAAAAAATAACAACCCATGCACCCTCCCCGTGGGCTTCCCTGGTGGCTCAGACAGTAAAGAATCTACCTACTAATGCAGGAGACCCAGGTTTGATCCCTGGGTTGGAAAGATCTCCTGAAGAAAGGAATGGAAACCCACTCCAGTATTCTTGCCTGGAGAATCCCATGGGCAGAGGAGCCTGGCGGGCTCTAGTCCATGAGGCCTCAGAGTCAGACACGACTGAAGCCACTTAGCACACATGCACGCACACACATATCCTCCCTGCCTACCTTTAGCCTCTACCGGATTTTCAGTGTGTCTCAAGCTCTAAGCACGAGATCACTCTCAACTCTGGGTCATCACTGAAGGCTCACATGAAAATGCAAAGTGATCTGCCCTGGGTTAAGGCTGGACTAATTCCTGACACTCCAGTTCATAAGATGAAATGCAAGAGTGGTACATGTGGGTACACAAGGAGCGGCTGGAGAGTAGTAGGAGGTGGACGAGGAGAGAGAGGGTTTTCCCCAACTGCGTGCAGAGTATTAAGCACCACAGTAAAAATACGGACCTAGAACTTAGGCCAAGAAAGGGTGCCCGAGACAGAAACTGCACGGTGAGTTGGATGGCTCTGGACGGTGAGGGAGCTGGCCCCCCTGGGTCCCACTTAGAGAGGGCCTAACGATTGCCCCCCTCACCCCATACTCCTGACCGAGTGTGTGCCAACCTTCTGGATCATCAGGGCGAAGTCAGAAGCCTGCCCTCTGCCCTGTGCCACCCGGCTCCCTGCCCAGCCTGTCTGAGCCACGGCTGCGGCCCCCAGTTCAGAGGCACCAGGTTGCCTGCTCAGGGTGACCATCTGCTCTCTGACGCAAGGAGCCAGTCTGCTGCGGCCACTCAGGACGCCAGGCCAAACATGCACACAGCCTCATAGAGGTTTTTTTTTCCCTTCTTCCTAAAAACATTTCTCATCCTTGGGTCAACACACGTCTTTCCCAAGTTCAGTGTCAACCTCAACAAACAGAAAGCCTAAAATGGGATCCTTTGTCCACAGAATCCTCCCCTTAAGCTGAAAAGAGGTGTATGAAGACAACTGGAGGGCAGAATATTCCCGAGGGAGGGGTGAGTGATGGCTAAAGCTGGCTCAGGTGGCCACTGGGAGAGGTGACTCTGGAGACGGGCTTGGCCTCCTGTCCACCAGCGAGCGTCCTGCACACTCTCCCCCACGCCTGCCCCGTCCCTGAGTCCCTCAGCTGCTGCACCTGCGCGCCAGGTGGGCGAGGGACCTCGGGTGTGGCAGGGAGAGCTCTTTCAGTCCATGCTGGGTGGGGCCTGACGCATGCCAGCAACTCGTGGGGAAGGTCAGGGAAGAGGATCAAGGCAGGATGAAAACAGCTTGCATAGTGACGAGTGGGTGCCACGTGCACAGGGGCCAGCAAGGCAGGTGAGGAAGGGCCCAGGTGGAGGGAGCCGCTGGCAGACTGGGGAGCTTCGGGGAATGGAGAGCAGACTGAAGGCAGAAAATGCAGTGAGTGGGGATGGCTCTTAGGAGGAGGCAAGAAAGGGGTGGTGGGAGGCGGACCAGGCCTGTCTTGGGGGGAAGGGGGAGCTAGGGGTGGAGGGTGGTCAGGTATGGCTGGTGCTGGGGTCGGGGTGGGGAAAGGAAGGTCTGCTTGACCGCGGTTCAATAATTCCTCTAGAATAATTCCTCTGCAAACTTTGCAATGTTAGTGTGCTAGTGACTGAAAGTTTTCAGCTCCCCATAAGGTACTGGTGAGTCCACCTGTCCATCTCCAAGCTGGAGCTACAGAACACGTGGGCTTGTCTGCTCCTGGTGCCCGGGCTGCGTGTCCAGGCCAAGTTAGAAAGAACTGGCAGCTCCATCAGTTCTGCATTCCGAAGGGCACCAAGATGCCTGTAGGTGCTGGGAGAGCTGGCGACAATGACACAAGCTGCCACCTCAGTGATGACGACTGAGCATGCCGGGGACACCTTGGTCTTAATCTCCCCGCCGCCGGGGGAGCTCAGCACAGCATCACCTCCGGGGACCCGCGGGCCTGTCTTCTGGAGTTATTTTAATTTTGTTCGCTGATGTCTTGCCTAATTGAACCCCTGCATCACTTCTGGAAACCAGGACCTCCCAAAAATACTCCAAACCATAATAGAGGCCACCTTGGCTTCCCCCAAAAACACACGCATTGGAATAAATGGCTAAAATTAAATTACTGGGAAGGCTCAGAAATAACTCTTGGAGCTCAGGGTAAATGCTGACCCAGGCAGGAAGGCTCCTTGGTATTTTTAAAACCTGTGCTCCCGTCCCTGCTGCGAGCCTTGGGGAGTGAAGGGCACCCTCTTGGCCTGGCCTGTCCTCCTGGGACTGGGGCGGGGGGCTGGTGGCCAGAGGAAGCTCTCCCCCAATCCCAGACTGCCCTCCCCTGAGAACTGCTCACTGTTCTGGAACTCACAGCACCCTTCCTCCAGCCTCTCAGCAGGTGGAGCCCCCGCAACCTGGGACATCTCTGGGCTATTACAGGAACTTCCTAAATCAGTCCACGTATGAATCATCTGGACCGGGGAGGGAGCTACAGGCGTGACTAACCTGGGGCAGGGCGCAGAGGGCAGAGGGCAGAGGGCGGGCAACCTTGCCTGGTGGGTCTTGGCTGAAATCTCACCATTTGTTCATTTCTTTGAATGATGTTCGAGACCCCCATTCCTCAGGCCTTTTGAAAACAGTGGCCCCCAAGCTGCCTTTACCGCCCTGACACAGAGTTAATCAGGGGCTTAGTCAGGGGGTGGACGTTGGAGGTGGTGAGGGATCCAGGGGAGAGAATTCTCCAGCAGATAAGTGGTTAGGAGTCCAGCCTCTGAGCCAGGCTGCTTGAGTTTGCAGCCCGGCTCAGCAACTTCCCCACTCTCTCTTTGGGAGAGTTACTCCCCTTCTCTGTGCAAGTTACTTTCCTCATCTATAAAATGGAAATAAAACCAGTTATCACCTTCCTAGGGTTGTTGGGAAGATTATACAGCAGATATTTGCAAAGGGTTCAGCACGTCCCGAACACCGTGCCTATTAAATCACTGAGCAACTCCTGGGCAGGACTTAGGATGGGCCAGGCTTGCCTGAACCAAGGGGCTGCAGACCCCATTCTAGGGGTAAGATGGTCCCAGGAAGTGTTCCATCTTGGGTAGCTGGAATGCTGGGACTATGGAGGCTCAACCAGGCACGGCTGGGTGCCCAGCGTACAGACCTAGACCAAATTTGGTCCCCAAAAATGTACACAGGAGCAGCAGACATGGCCCAGATTTCTGGAACTTTCTGGAGAGGGTTAATGTGCTGGGTTAAAGATAAAAGGGGAGCGAGTTATTTATACTGAAAGCCCCAACTGGCCTCTAGAGTGTCTCTGTCTTTCCAGCCCACAGCGAAGGAATGGAATATTCCTGGGAAGTGTTCTTTGTCATCTTTAACCCTGGACTCTCCCCAATACATTTGAAAGTTTTAGCTCCAAAGTTTAAGTGCCTTGGGGTGCACAAAGATGGAAACCCAGACTCCACAACTGCTGGCCTGCTCTTCCTTCCTTCCCTTCACATGGTCCAGGATGGAGGGGTCCCAAGAGCAAATGTCAGGAAGGAGAGGACTCATGCCTTGGTACTTGGAGCCAGCATGGGGCTGGGGTCTCTCGTGTACCCCCCATCACACCTCATCTACCGGCATTCTTGCAGGCTACAGTCAGTGTGTTTGGGGGCAAGAAGAAGAACGAGCTTGGCGAGGGTCCTTATCGCCTCAGATCCCCTGGCTGGCGAGGGATGAACTGGTCTAGAAGCCAAGTGAGCCTGACCAAGGCCCTCATACCCACCACGCCGGCTGCCCTGGGTGAAGGCTGTGCAGACTTGGCGCCAGATGCCCGGGCACTTGGGGTGGAAGGAGTTGCCTGTGTCCCTCCATGCTAGCAAGGGAGAGAGGGTTGGGGTTAACATTTGTGAGCCAACCCCAAACGTCCAGCATTTCAAAAAAAGGGAGACTGAGACCTCTAAGGAGCTGTAATTAAACCAACTCAGGTGGCTGGTTCCTGGTGTCCATTCTACGCCCTGTCCTGGGCATTTATCTCTAGACAGCCACTGTCCTTGTCAGCATCCCTTCTGCTCTCTAAGCCTCTAGGCACATGCCCTTGCCTCCTCTTCATCAGCCTCCTTGCCCCCAGGTCTCCCTTTTTTGTCCTCTAGGGTTTAAGGGGTCTGGATGAATCCTAATAGCTGGGAAAAGCAGCACAGAGCGAACAAGAAGGAGCAGTGCTCAGCTCCCCAGCAGTGGGCCCAGACCGGAGGGAGTAGGCCTGGTACCGGGAGCTCTGCCAAAATGCACGAGATGGCCACGCACAGACATGGGTCCTGGGCCCAGGGACTCGCTGGTCCTTCCCGGGGAGAAGGACCCCAGGGACTGGCTTATGCTCCTACAAAGTGTGATGCTGAGGGCAGTTTCTGAGCAGAGCACGCGCCAGGAAAGAGGGACAGGAAAGGGCAAGTCGTGAGCCAGCCCTCGGGGCCCTCTTGGCAGCCTGAGAGAGACTGCCATCATCCAAAGGATGATCATCTGGCCATCGTGGTCTATACAAAGGCCTGGGTATTCTCCTGGTGTAAACCAGGCCCCCGTGTCAATCAAACACAGACCTGGACATCTGGCTTCATGAAATGAGCTGCTCTTCTTTCTAAGAGAGCTTAGGGGTGGGCGTGGGGGAGGAGGAGAAGGAGCCTAAAAATAATTCCTATCTGACTCATTTTGCTTAGAATCTGACAGGGCTGCCTGCCAGGTGGGGGTTTGCCTGTCCCATTTTCTTATCTATCTTTAGCAAGGACTTAATGAGGGCAATTTCCTCGCTGCGATATAAAGACAAACTGCGGGCAATGGGAGTGTAATCTGTCTCGCTGTCCCCCGGGCTCCTGATGACAGGATGACAATGATGGTCACTTCAGGGCTCAGCCGTCTGGAGGGCTTGGGGGACAGTGTCAGCCCAGGATGGGCAAATGAAGCAGTGGCGGCACAGCGAGACCCAAGCTGGGTGACAGCCGTGGAGGGAGTGGCTCCCACTCCCTGCCCTCCCTCCATCTCTGCTACCACCCCACGGACGGGATAAACTACTCAGCCTAAAACCCCATCGCTCACAACACAGTCCTTTATCTTTAGCATATCTCTATGCTTTTTTTTTTTTTTGATGTGGACCATTTTAACAGTCTATTGAATCTGTGACAGCACTGCTTCTGTTTCTGATTTCCTGGCCACAAGGCAGGGGGCATCCTAGCTCACCAACCGGGCATTGAACCCGCACCCCCTGCCTTGAAAGGTGAAGTCGTAACCACTAGACCATCAGGGAAGTCCCTCTCCCACCGTTTTAAAGGGCAGGCACAGTCCATTTTCATCTCTCATGGTAGTTCACGCTCTGTACAACTGTGTAACTAACCTGCACTCACCAAACTGGCGACTACGGAACCACTGCTCCCAGGAGAAAGACAAGGTTAGGTTCCTGCGAGCCTCCGGTCACAATGTCTTTTCTTCCAACTCATCAACACACAGCCCCGTGTTATGTGTGTTTTGGTTTAAAGACACCTTATTTACTATATGTTGTCGATTCACTAACGTTGAGCTCACCGCCAACAGCACTGTAGCTGTTGCCAGAAGGAAGCTCATCCGACGAACGTACTTTCTTCAAAAGGCACACGATGGCCGCCTGCCTCTGAGACGCGAGACAGCACCGCAGCGCTGCGCTCGGGCACCATTTTAAACAGCAAATCCGCCAACCAAAGCACACCAACGCGAAAGACAGAGCCCTCAGTGGGTCTTGGAAAAGACACTTGTTTACAATGGGAGAGCTAGAGCAAGAAGGCAGAGGTCTCCGGGTTCAGCCTCAGCTGGGAACGCGAGGGTCAGGTGACTTGAGTGTTTTACGGCTCTGGGCTCTGAGCGTGGCCATGAATGACTGTGAAAGCACTGTATTGACTCAATCACAAATGAGGAACTTTTAACAAGGAGGCAAATTAGCAAATATAGAATCCACGAGTAATGAGGACCGACTGAACCTCCCAAGTGAGTGAAGTGAAGTCGCTCAGTCGTGTCCTGCTCTTTGCAATCCCGTGGGCTGTAGCCCACCAGGCTCCTCTGTCCATGGGATTCTCCAGGCAAGAATACTAGAGTGGGTTGCCATTTTCTTCTCCAGGAGATCTTCCCAACCCAGGGATTGAACCCAGATCTTCCGCATGGTAGGCAGACGCTTTACCGTCTGGGCTTCCTTAATGACCCCTGTGAATGAGCTGATGGATGGATCCAGGACTCTGAACTGAATGGATTTCTGATCAGTTCCTGATGGGGAAGATCTGGGGCTCAGTCATCTTCGTAGATGAAGGAGTCCACAAGTGCAGGAGACAGGTGAGGGGCTAAAGGGAAAGGTAAGTTCCAGAAAACAACTGTGACTTAGGGTTTTAAAGGCAGTGCTGGCATCCCTCAGAGTCCCTGCTGGGAGCCCAAGTGTGAAGAGGAGGAGGGTGGCGTGGGTTCCAGAAGGGAACGAGGAATCTCCCATAACCAGGGAGGGCATCAAAGGGTGGGGAAGAGCCGTCAGAGCATGTCAAGCAGTGGGCTTAACAAGCGCTAATGACAATACTAAAATTAAACTTTTGTATTTAGAGTGAAAGGAGGAGGCGAGCATGAGGCTGCTGATGGGGAGGATGATGTAAGATTAAGGGGGTTGCTAAGAGAAAGGTTTGCCTTCTGTCAGAGAACACGTGCTGGATCAGGGAAGGCAGATCCAGATAGAGCATCCTCAGTAAGATGCTGAGGTCCCTGGAGGAAATCGTGGGAGAGAGAGATAGGCACTCTGAATGTTCATCCTCTTGCCCAAGGGAGGGAGTTATATGGCCCAGAAAAAGGGAGCTCTCCACGTGAGGCCATAAAGGGCCCCTGAGCACACGTCAGGAACAAAGCATTAGAGTCTGCAGCTAGACATACAGAGTTCCCGTTTTAAAAATCAGAAAAACATAGATACCATCTCTCCCAAAGAGATCCCCAAACAGATGATCCACAAGAAAAGGTGTAATCATTAATAACCAGCACAGAGTCCCATAGACAAGTCAGGGCCAGGCCAAATCTACATCCTTTTTCGAAAGGGTTACTACTCTGACAGTCTGGTTTCTCTGGTGGCTCAGATGGTAAAGAATCTGCCTGCAATGCAGAAGACCCATGTTCAAACCCTGGGTCAGGAAGATCCCCTGGAGAAGGGAATGGCAATCACTCCTGTATTCTTGCCTGGAGAATTTCATGGACAGAGGAGCCTGGAGTTGCAGAGAGTTGGACACGACTGAGCGACTAACACACACACACTCACTACTCTGATACACTACAAACACCAAAATTCAGGGAGGGTTTACAGAGGCTTGCCCCATCGCTCCATCCCGGGACCTCCCTTACCCATTAAAAAACTAAAAAAGTTGAGATATAATTCACATACCACAGAATCCTCCCTTTGGAATACATAATCCAGGATTTTTAGTATCTTCCCCAAGTTGCATACCCATCACCATCAATTCCAGATGTCCTGTTCATTTTTATCAGTGACCTAGATGATGTCACAGAGAGCTTGCAAAATCACATCTGATGGCTGACACGAATGCCGTCCCTGGGGGAAAGAGCCTGGCTCCCAGGGAGGGTCTGGCCATGTGGTGGCAAAGGAAGAAGGTGACCGATGAGACTGAAATTGATTGTTGGAGGACCCCACGCTGCAGTCACGCTCAGTCACAGGACAGAGGCAGCAAGAGGGGCCAGGGGCTCTGCTCACCCTGCTGCACCACCTGGGGACCAGGGAGAGGTGGAGTCTGACGGGGGACAGCTTCCCTCCCGCTTCCTGTCCAGCAGAGCATGTGATACCAGCTTGGGATGACCGTGCCATTCTTTCCTTCTTTTCAAATCCGCTTTGCACGTGGAGTAAATGAACCGTTCTGAGACCTCACTTAATGAAACAAATTAATTTGGAGAAAGGCTCTCCTGTCTCCCTGGCCGCAGGGGCATCGTGCGAGGGACCGCTAATGCCTCCATTAGCTGCCCCGCTCTCACTGCTGGGAGGCCAGCTCTGGCGCCTGTGGGGACTGAGGCTTCTGATAGTCTGGGCTGGGCCCTGTCCTAAGCCAGGAGCTCTTTTCCTTCTCAATTGTGGGTAGAGGCTACTATGGGCTCCAACCCACCTGGCTCTGTTTCTAGGGAGCTTTGCGAGGGTGGCTTCCGGGGCGGTGGGAATCCCTGCTCCTACACCTGTTTCACTAAGGCCTTCACAGTCCCCTCACCTTAACGGCTTCCCATCTCCCTTTCAAGTCCTCCTTGCGACTGAAAGCTAGTTCAATGCCCACCTCCTCCAGGAAGCATCCTGTAATTACCCGCGCTGAACCCTTTCTTGGAACCTCCTCGAATACGAGGATGCCACATAGTCATGGGCCACGTGCTGGTGGCTTCAGGGGCCCACTGTGCAAGCTCTGCCTCAGGCCCTTGAGAGCAGGGCTTATGGCCAGGCTCTTGTCTGGTTTCTCCTGCGCACAGACTGGAGTCCGAAGCGCTGTTCCATCAATCCCAGCTGAAGAGTTCAAAAGTGCTTCCCTGTGGTGCTGGCTGTGATGTGCGCCCAGGGCTGGGTTCAAGAACAACGCACGCACCCCGGGATGCTGGACATGCCATGACAGACAGTCCTCAGCGGTCGGCCCTACAAAAACTGGGGAGGAGAGCCGCCAGTTCAAGGTCAAGGCCGTCCCCATCCGATGACTAGAGCAGACACTGGGATACAAAGACCTGCCTGTCTTCTTCGTCTGGGGACAACTCTACAGAGTGTCACCCCAATTTCAGGACTCCTCGTAGAATCAGAACTCTCCACCCAGACGGCACTGCAGCTCACCCACCCCCTCTTGCCCAATCCGCTTCCCTTCCTTCCGGGACCCTAAGGGCACTCCTGAGTCAGCATCCTGCCAGCTCATCTTTGTCCCGGACCCCGGGAACACAGACCATGACCTTCATCCTTGGCCTCAGATGCACATTTCTTCAGAAGGAGTGGGGGTGGGGGGTGGGGGGTGCGGAAATGAAGGAAATCCCCCTGGAGGTGAGACCTCACTCAAGGTCAACACCAGCAGCAGGTCAGCGGCATGGCCAGGACTCGGCCCTCTGGTGTTTGCCCCCCGCCCCGCCACCCTGCAGCCTGGGGGCAGGCAGCTCCCCAGGACACGAGCCCCCACAGCCCCCGCTTCCATCAGCGGGTGTCCAGGCCCGGTGAGGACACAGCACCCGGAGGCAGGCTGCTCTTTCAGGAACGCACGAAACAGCCACGTAGCACATTCACATCGTGAGACACATAATTCTATCTGAAATCGGCAAACATCTTTAACTCGTTCCCCAAAATAAACAAGCGGTTACCAGTTGCCCGTGTTTTGAGAACATTTTTAAAGGAGAAAACCTTTGAACCGTTCACGAGCTTAACCTTTTCCTTCTGCAAAATGAGGAAAAGACGCCCACGACTTAGTTTC